>NC_135250.1:0-2500000 GCF_964204865.1 Styela clava | reverse complement strand
GATGGATTTTGTATTCCTATTTGACAAAACTAGAAAATCTAGTAAAAGTAGAAAATTTGAGCTGGTTTTTCCAGATTATTTTTGAATTTAGTTCTAAGAATCTTAAAAGAACCCCTTTGGTGCAGGTGACTGCAAAAAAACATAATCCATAAATTTTTTAAAAGATAAAAAAAGGATAAAGATTTACATATTCATCCCGGGAGAGGAAAGCCGATAAGACGGCTCATCCATATGGCGACCCACGGCCTCTCGTCCGGTTACCATTCCAAGTCGGGTATGGGATTAGTTATATTGTTTGTTTTCGGAAGCATGGACTTGGTGGTGGAGGAAGCCGTAACCGACCAGCAGTTACGTGAACCACCCAACGACAGCGAGGAGTCCAGCAATCCTCTCGCACATGACCATCCCTGCATGGTATTCGAACCTGCAAACCCACTCAAAGTAATTAGAGGTGCGGTGGAGAGCGTATTCTTAACGCTCAGCCCGTTGAGCCACACCGCCGCGCCAAACTTCTACAAAAATCAAGAAAACCTATTCAACACTCAAACTTCTGTTTGTGCATGATTGTACACAAAAGTTTCCGTAATCCAGGACGCTTACAAAAGTTTTGTTCTCTTTATTAAGTTACAAATCTAACTGGGCTATGTTTTTTGGTGTCACCCTGTATATTTATCAATGATATAAGTCTTCATTTTGTGTAAGACAAACTAGAATTAGGAAGACACAACTAATTAATAAATAAATGGGTTGTTTTACAAGTATATTATAGATAATTAGATTCAAAACAGCTAGAAATATAGATAAAAACGACCTCCACACAATGGATTATGATTTTTAGTTTTTTCTATTTTTTGAACATGTTTTCTAATGCTCATCGCCTTTTGATTATTTTTACCATGAATGATATATGATCTAATATAATATGATTATTTATCTTATGCTGTTTTTTTAACTATTTTGTACAGAAGTTAATCTTGTAATGGGCAGTCAACTGACAATTTGATAAAAAAAAGTGCAATAAAATATTAACATCAATGAAATTTCTATGCTATGCTTTTTTCTTACAGTGTTGACATGACATTGTGTCTGGTCTTATGTCAACCAATATCTCCTTCACTCAGGATTGGGGAACCAGTGCTGGAATCCAGGCTTGCAGCCATACAGCTGTGACATTTTGGTGGAGCTGTAGCCGAGCATACAATGTTAGATGGAGTTAGAGCAGGGGTTGGCAACAAACGGCCCGCGAGCCGGGTCCGACCCGCAACTAGATTTTGACCGGCCCGCTGGCTGTATCCAACCATACTCTGTAATGTGGTTCGACGCTTTCCCGAAAGTTGCCGATCGCTCTACTCTCAAAGCACTGTCAGTGAGAGTTGGTGAAATAAACAATTGCAATTGTGTTAGCACACTTGTTAAACAAACAATATAAGGTCAAAGCAGGCAGCATTGTAAACATTCCCCCACTACAGTTATCAGTTATATTTAGACTCCAAATATAAATAGATTTTTTAGTAAGTTTTATTAACCATGGAATATCCCAAGAAACGTAAAGTTGACAAACAGTGTCGAGCATTTAACAAAGATTGGATACCTAAGTATTTTTTGTAATAATCCGGCCCGCCGAGGACTTCATTTTTCCACATCTGGCCCGCAAACTAGAGAAGTTGCCCACCCCTGAGTTAGAGCCAGAGTCACTCCGGGCTAGGTAGCTGGTTTGAAATCACAATTCTATGGCTCCAGGTTCCAGCTCTCTAGCCTGGAGTGGAGTCAGCTCATATTCTACTAGCATCTATGTCACAGTGTTTCCCAATCTTTTTTCTTTCATGGCCCATTTTCGTTGCACAAAAAAAAGACAAAATTGAAGCTATTCACGTAACGTATTTCTTACGTTAAACCCACTTCGATCTTTCGTTTTTGTAAATTGCCATTTTATAAACCCAACCTCACATAAAGATTACAATGGCATTGTACGTTTTCATGTCACCTTTCTGCAGACCGGCAGTAATCTTTCCGCGGACCGGCGATGGGCCGCGGCCCGGTGGTTGCCGACCACTGATCTATGATATGAGGATCTAAAGATAAGCTCATATCCATTGCTTGTGTAAGAGTGTCTTGAGGGTCTATGTTAGGGGTGTGCAACATTTTTTTTGTCAATGTGCCATATAATCAACTTCAGACATCTAGCTGGACAACGCGAAAAAATCTGTTTTTTCATGTGCACAACAAATCAAAAAATTATCGACTACCAGAGCGCCACGGGAGGGCAAAAAAAGAGAATGTGGCTATCGCTTACCATTCAGAAAAATTTGAATGTTGACAAGGGCCACCTAAATGGCTTGGTATGCTGAACACCCCTGGTCAATGTTATCTTTCATATATGCACAAATTCACACAGCATATTCATACGAAATTAGATTTCTATTGTTAGAAATGGTCGTATTTTGTGCGTAAAATGTCATAGCAGGCCTAATAAAAAACATCGGAGCTTCACCATATAAATAAAGCTTGTAACCTCGCTCTTTTCCAGGATGAAAATAAAAGAATATGATATTTATACACAAACCAAGAAATCCGATTAGACACTTTATCACCTGGGTGTGCAACATTTTTTGTCGACTAGCCGTTCGTGCAGCAGCTTTTGACAATGAGAAGTCACTTGCATATTAATAAAACCTTTGGACCCAAATTTGCAAACTCGCACGACACGTTTTTAATTGCTAGCCCAGTGGGATGCCTTAGTTCACCATCTATAGATGTTATCTTCAGATCTATCCTTTACCCTCAGATAAATATAAAACTAGAAAAGCATCGAATAATCTACAGAATAAGTTCCTTCAACATCTTAATAAAGACAATCACACAAATAATATTTAATTAATCAGCCGCTAAGTATGTACGACAATACCGAACTAGAAACAAAGATAAATTACTTGTATGGGTAATACAGATTGAAAAAAAACTGATTTCGGGGTTACTGGTATCATCTGGTCATACATGCTGAAGTATTTGACAATTATTTCCATATCGTATGCCGTACTGCACTTCACAGATTGAGCGACATTGTCTCGTTTCAGCGAATTTCATTGTGCCAATGCACAGAAACAGGACATTGTTGTCCCTCAATATCGGTAATAATACAGTAAAATGTAGTTTGCCATAAACAACAAAAAGTGCAATCTAGACCACGAGAGTTTTCAGCAAAAATGGCAATTTGGTTCACGTGACGGCCGCGATTAAGTTAGATTATTACTGAGACAAGCATGGTACGATATGACGCATCTGCCGTCGTTCCACCCAGCATCCCCCCGTTTGTGAGACACATGGAGTGTTTGTTTTATTTAACCAAATGACGGGACATTCGAAGACATTCTTGGAATTTGGAATCTGTGCCGTACTGGTATGCCCATTAAGTAGCATCGCATTATGCAGCATCACATTGCAAAACATCAGTCATCGGACTTCACTCGCAAATAACTGCAATCTGCAAGACAAACACACGGGAAAATTTCCAAAACTTTAAATGAGGATTAGGACGCCAAGCATGAAAGTACTGGCCATATCATTTTGCTGTTTTGTGACCAAGATTTTGAATGAAAATACACCATCTGACAGTCAATAATACAGTTTGTCAGAGAAAATACAAACAATAAAGTGATAAACACCGTAACATATTAGCGCGGTCTATCAAGTTCTCACAAAATTTTCCTCAGTCATAACCAAATTAAAATACAATGTACTGATGTAGGTCTAAGTCTAACTAAGCGGTGCACATATTAATATGATTATCTTTAAACATTACAGGTATCAAAACATTCGAATAAATATACAAACATGTTCTTACGATTCTTCGACGAATAAAGCGTCCCCCGAAGCTCCAACAACTCCGGATATCCGGTGACCTTAGGTTGAAAACAACGAAACTGGTTCAGTTACCAAATGGACATGAGATTCATGCTGAGCGCCGAATATTTTTGTAAATTATCAACCCAAGATTGACACCTAGTGGTATATGGTAGCAGACATTTCAAAATTGATTTACTTACAAGTTTCACGCTAAAAAGGTTCTAATGAATTAAAATAAATTAATGGAACGATTAAAGATTAGACTAATTTTAAACTATGTATTGTTATTCAAGCCCGTGCACCTAAAACAGATAACTGGTCAAGTATTCGCGTACCTGGACTGACAATCGGACGAGAGACCGCGGTACGCCCTATGTTCGAACGTTTGAACCGTTTATCGGCTTCCCTATACCCTCGAGTTAATAATAAAAATCCTTTCATATTGAATATTTACGATAATTGAATTTATTCTTATCTATATACGATAATTTTTTAAATCTGTTCATTATACCCACGTTTGACCTTGAAACCCGATGACGTCATATATATAATGAAAATTAATCGGTGATTCTGGCATGAGTTATATTTACAATCAGCAGTGTTTTTGTCCACTCTAGCATTTTGTTGCAATTGCGGAATTGTTGTATTGTAATTTGCAAAAAATGACGCACGAAAAGGCGTCCATGATAACTTTCACAATTAATCGCTCGGTAAAGTTTACATTTGCAACATTAGCGGGTGCGTCTGTTGGCTATGCTTTATGGAAATGGCTTGGGGGAGGGGAGGAGGCGAAACCGAAATCTAAACGAAGAAAGAAAACTGTTCCTGGCCTCCTTAATGTTGGAAATAGCTGTTTTATGAATGCTCTGCTCCAGGTCAGTTATTTCACTTTATTTAGATTTATTTTTTTGGCTCTGCGGTGTGGCGCATCATGCTATGCATTAGGAATAAGCTCGCCACTGCACCTCTGATTACCCTTCATGGTTTCGCATCCCATGCAGGCATAGTTATGTGCGAGATGATAGCTGGCCGTTGTAGGGTGGTTCATGTAGCCGCTGGTCAGCTACGGCTTCATCCACTATCAAGTCCATGCCTCCGAAAACAAATAACTGACTAACTGTAAATCCTATCCTATGTAAATCCTATCCTAACTAATCCCATACCCGACCTGGACCGGTAACCGGACGAGGGGCCGTAGTTCGCCATCTTATCAGCTTCCTATTTCGCCAGGTTAAATAAATCCTTTTTGAATGTATATGGAGTAAGCCAACATTTATTGAAACTTTATTACCATGGCAGAGTTCAAAATAAAGCCTAGTTGAATTATAAAACTTAAAGATATCATAATATCTACCATATTTGTTGAATTAGCTGTTGAGTGAGCGTTTCTAATCGCTAGATAACTAATTTTCAGCGCATGATGTACTTGTCTCAGATTTCTCCACCATCAAGTCCATGCATCCGAAAACAAATAACAGGTATCTAATTCCATACGCGACGTGGAATGGTAACCAGACAGGAGGCCGTGGTTTGCCATATGATTGGGCCATCTTATTACCTTTTCTCTCCCCCAGGTTAAATATGTAAATCCTATCCTGTTTGAATGTAAATGGTGTGAGCCAGCATGTATTGGAACTGTCTCACCATGCGGCCATAGCAGAGTTCAAAATAAAGCCCAGTTGAATTATAAAACTATAAGATAATATTCAACTTTTTAAATTGCCTGTTGAGTGAGCGTTTCTGACCTTTAGAACTATTTTTAAGCGCATGATGTACTCTTCAAATTGTTCCTGCTGTACTGAAATGTAATTAGTTGTATAGTGAGTAATGCTAAAAGTTCCCTACATTTTCAGTGTTTTGCAACATGTCCTGCATTTGTTGAATGGCTGAAGAACTTTGTTGAACGAGCAAAGGTTGATACAGACCATGTTTATATGGCAGATGTCTTACTGAAAATTATCAAAATTTTAACTGGAGATACAGAACTGCAGGACTATTATTTTGAGTAAGTCTTGCTTGTTTAAAGGATACAAATTTTGGTTTGTGAAGTACGCGGCCACAAGTACTTCTAGTGGGCGTAGCATAATGATTTTTGCATATAATTTTTCTCCGATGTCACAATCACGGCATAGAGCTTGGCAAAGTGTACCTACGATCGCCCAAAATGGCATGTGTGCCGACTATAATGAGCTCAGTAAAGCCAGCGTTCTCTCTTATATTGGTATTGTTACGATGCAGTGCAGTGACATAATTTTTCGGATAACAAAATCAGGTGGGAATGACATATGCAAAAATTGTTGAGCCAGGCCAATTAGTAGCACTTGGGTGGGTTCGTACTTCAGGAGACCCCAAATTTTTGTATTTATTCCAAGGTGAAGAAAAATCAATATGATGGATTTAATTGTATGGAGAACCATGGCTTTTGTTACCAGTTCATGTCAGGTATTGGAATGGTTAATAACTGTTTCATGTATGTGGACTTGATGGTGGAGGAACCTGTAACGAACCAGAGGTAGTTTGTGAGCCACCATTGTGATTCCAGCAATCCTCTCTCACATAATTTTTCCCACAGGATTCGATTTTGCTAACCAGTGCAGGGTGATCAATGTGTGATCTTGCTTGGCAATGAATTAGACGAGATACCATGCTTCAGTATACAAACAATAAATACATGATGTCTCAAAAGTCCCTTTACAATTTCAATTTTGTACGAAGTTGATTCCCAATATATCTTAACCAACTTTGTTGTTTTTCAATCAGTAATTGTTTAGGTATTTTTACTTCATTTAACACATCTGTGAGGGCCAAAACAATATATGTTATCGATAAATTCACTTTGCAATTTAAGAAAATTTTAAGACTTTATGAACACCCTATACATCTAAGCCAGATCTGTTGATATTTCAGTCCATCTGAGCTCTTACAAGACATGGGTGGTCGGGGTTGGCAGATCTCATCACAAGAGCAGGACACGCATGAATTCTTCCATGCACTCATGACAACTCTGCTGGAAGAATTTCACCACCAAGTGGCCAGAGATACGAGACCATTACAGATATTTGAAGTCAAAGGTGATTGTAATTCCATACTATCAACATTTTTTGTAAACTTAAAGTCAGTAGTGTTTGTCTGGTTAGAAAAATTACCATTGCATAGCATTTCTGCCCATATATTCAAGCTCTGTTCTTTTGTTACTTATTGATTAGAAGGTTGAATGATACTAGACTAAGGTACTTGAGGTAAATACTCAAATAGGGCTAAATGGAGACATGTTTGAGGCATATTCTGCTTATGCTTGCTTTTCTCAACTATACTGGGTCTGTGGTCTACTCCCTTTTTTATATAATTATGTTGACCCTTTAACTGAAAACAATCTATTCATTTCATAGGATATGATAGGATTTACATATTTATCCCGGGGGAGAGGAAAGCCGATAAGACGGCTTATCCATATGGCGAACCACGGCCTCTCGTCCGGTTACCATTCCAAGTCGGGTATCGGATTAGTTTTACTGTATTGTTTGTTTTCGGAAGCATGGACTTGGTGGTGGAGGAAGCCGTAACCGACCAGCGGTTACGTGAACCACCCAACGACGGCGAGGAGTCCAGCAATCCTCTCGCACATAACCATCCCTGCATGGGATTCGAACCTGCAAACCCACGCAGAGTGATTAGAGGTGCGGTGGCGAGCGTATTCCTAACGCTTAGCCCGTTGAGCCACACCGCCGCGCCTTG
Organism: Styela clava; assembly: GCF_964204865.1. NCBI lineage: Eukaryota > Metazoa > Chordata > Ascidiacea > Stolidobranchia > Styelidae > Styela > Styela clava. Next base: position 2,492,422 of record NC_135250.1, on the reverse strand, counting down.
AGCCACACCGCCGCGCCGAAATCCTTTCCCTCTTTCAAAGTCTTTCTAAATATTTTGATTCCAAAATCAACTCTCACTTCTCCGTCTTGGTTACACCTTTTCCAATTTGAGTTATATCATAAACAGAACTATATTTACTTTTTCGTTCCAGAGCTTCTCTCAAAATCCAGCCCAAGTTCAGGAATAACCAGGGTTGCCAGATTTCCAGTTAAAGACTGTTATACACAGCCATCATCATCTCCTGGTCCAGCTAAGACATCAGACCCTCCATTCAGAGGAACATTAGCTTGTGTGCTTCAATGTCAAACTTGTGGATTCCAGAACCCTATCAGGTATTAGAAATTTTGGCGCTCCAGAAGTGTGTGTACCATTATGGAGGTAACTAATTTTGCTCGCCTACTTTACATCAAGTTGTGTAAAGGGGCTGAAACCTATGGGCAGGGGGTATATTCACTTTGCTCACAGAGACAGTCCCTGAACTTGTAATAGAACTAAAATAAGGAAAATCGGTATAAAATTATGGCCTGGTACACATACTACGGGAGTACCAAAATTCCCATGGAGGTATTCAATTTTTATTTCTTCAAATTACTATAGGATTTGACACGAGCATTGTAAATTCGTCTGGGTCATTATGACGTGATTTTCATCAATATTTTCAACAAAAATTTACATTCATAAAACTAGGCACAAGTTAAATGGGTGAAAAACTTAGGTGGGCCAGATCAGGCCAGCGGGGTGTAATTTACCTACTCTCGACTTATTAGAACCCCTGACGACAATATAAAGATGTAAACTTCTGAACAAGTTTAGTTTATTACTTTTGTTTCATCTTCTTCGGAATGATAAAAGCAATTTAAACTTTAGGTACGATGGTTTTGACAGTCTTAGCCTGCCACTGCCGTCTGGTCCTTCATGGTCAATGCAAACCAGTTTGCTGGATTGTCTGAGAAACTTTACGGCACCAGAAGTTATTAAGAATGTTGAATGCCAGAACTGTTCAACGCGTCAAGGGAAAGGTGACTCGTTGTTTTTGAGTAATTTATTTGTTTAGGGCCTAGGCACAAATCTGTGACGAAATGTGGGCTGTATCTTATTACCATTGAATTGAATACTTTGTATAATTTTATGAGATAGTTGCATTGATTTCTAAAATTTTGTTCAAACAAATATACAGTTGGTATATAGCAGTGCTTCCCAAAGTTGATTGGCCGAGAGCCAAAATTGAAAGCGGAAGGATATTCATGGGCCGAGGGAGCGCCCGTATGTAATCCTATCACCGGTACAGATAATTAGGATACCGAAATAATTTAATTGTTACGAATATACGTGCTTGAACTGCGATAATGACATAACAATTGACGGTAATTAGGATGCAAAGAACTAAAATCATCGAGTGTTAATCTATTTCACTCAAATTCAGCGGTTCATATTAAATTGTTATCGTTGTCCGGGAACCACTTGTATATAGTATCTTGAGTTGTTTTTACTTCAAACAAGGCTTCGCACAAGCTGCCACTAATACGTAATGAGCTTAGAACTATACTTGGAAGGATCATAATATTTCTGATTTGGCTTTGCCTCTGCAATATATGACTTCCTAAAGAATATTCGGACCTCCAGAAGTATGCGCACCAAGATGGCGCACAACCTGAAAATGATATGTGTGTGTACCGGTTAGGATTCAGGTTGTACGACATCTTGGTGCACATACTTCTGGAGCACCGAATATTCATATTTGGGCAGCTCTATCACAAGGTTACTTGATTATTTCTACATCTACCTACTTCTTATCCCAACATATCTAACTTTGCAGGCATTCCACCGACTGCTGGTTCATATAACAACAACACAAAAGAAATAATAAAAGATAAAATCATAAATGCTCATCCAAAGAAGCTCGACAAAAAAGACAGCATGTCAAAGAGTACTGATATTTTAGTAACAGATGATACACAAAATAGTTCAAATTTGGAAATTACACCATCTGAGACTATCTTGAAATCTTCCAATGAAGGTGCTGTAGAAATAAACACAAAGGGCAGTATTCAAAGCAAAATGGAATCTGGAACTCTTTGGAATGACAAAGATCCTGTAACTTCAAAAGGAAGTACTAAAATTGTGTCAAATACCCCAATCCATGCTGAATTATTCCCCCAAGGTAGAAGCATATTAAACAGTATAAATCAGGGCAGTGACTCTGAACTACACGAACAGAATAAAATATCACTAACTGAGATTGAGAAAGGAAGTATTAAAAGTTCTTTAAACACTCAAATTCAGACTCCGTCATATACCAATGGTGAAACCATGTTGACTGGTACTAATTCAGATAATAAAGTTGAGCCACCAAGAAGCGATGGTATATCGTCCAAAGAAACGTGTAAAAATTCACAAAATATCCAATCTCTGAGAAATGAGAATGTATCGAAGCTTAATAATGACAGTGAACATTCATCTATAACAGACAATGAACAAATTATAACTAAGACTGGTCATTTTACTACCAATCAGGCACCAAGCCCTACCAGTTTAACTGGTAATGGCCTACCAGATGAGACCATTACCAGTGCAGACAATAACATAAAACCCCAAAACCAAGAGAATGTGGAATCTGACAATCCCAACACCAGTCTGTCACTGTCACCAACACATACCAATAAGACTGGCCTACCAGATAAGACCATACAAACTGTACCAGAGACCATGCCACCAATCTATGACTGTAATAAGCAATCTACCATAGATATTTCTCCAACTACTCAAAATGGTGGTGTTGGTAACGATAAAAATATCATGAGCACTGCAAAAGAAAACAGTACTGTTCAGAATCAAAATGAAAGTCTGATGGCTGATAACCTGTTTTGCGTGCCTGATCCGTCTAGTATAATCATCAAAGATGTTGGAAATTTCAGAAAAGTGATACACAGTGATTCTATCAAAAATATGGCAAAATCATTCAAAAATCCTTTTCCAAAAGTTAATTATGGAAGTCAAAGAAAGAAATTTGAGAGGTATTATCAAAGACGCTCCCGAGGGTATAAATTTGATGGAGAAAATGAATATATTCCAACGAAACGTAATTTTATTCGTCGCATGTGTATTGGTAAACTACCAGACTGTTTATGCATGCATCTTCAGCGCCTCGTTTGGATCGGTGGAATGCCAACCAAGAAAATGAACTTCGTGAAATTTCCTGAAATTCTTGACATGGGACAGTTTACAGAATTATCTCGTATTACGCCCCTAAAGAAGCGTCAAAATCCGGAATCGGTCGAAAAGCAAGCCGGACAGTTGAAACCGTCTGAAATGCTGGATGCATTGCTTAGAAAGAGGCAACAGAGATTGGAATCTCTACCAATGGGTCTTCAAGGTGGTTCACACAGATCTGCTGCTTCTACTACAATTGGGTAATTAGACTAATTGGTACTCCTGAAGTATTCACACCAAGATGTCGCATAACCTGAACCCTAACCTGGTACACAACCCGAGTTCAGATCTTGGTGCGCATACTTCAGGAGGTCCGACTGATTTTATATAATGCTTGCTTATTCACGATTTTTGCTATGAAAAAGGCTTGGCATGCTTCCATTGATGTTCAACAATATATAAAAAACTACTATCACATTAATCAGTTTATTCCTTTACTACTATTAGATAATTAGACCTATTGTTAATTTTATTTATTGTGATTAAAGTTGCTCAAAGCTGGATTACACATGCTTGCCCAGAAATCAAGGGGATTGATCTTGGAGGGAAGTTTTGGGTGATCGGTGAAATGCCAGAAACCACGAAGTACCGCAGAATTTGTGACTAGAATGTTTTGATCGACTGCCAAATTGTCCTAATGTCGAGTCCTTCAACTACCTAGATATCCCTGTATATACTATTAATAACTGCGACCCAACTTTTGTCCGTCCATTTACGCATGAAGTTACCACATTTGGATAGGCCAGTATGAGTCCAGTCAGCTAAAAAGTGACATGTTTTTTCCTAGGTCTCACAAGGCTCTATATCGTTTGACATCTGCGATTGTTCATATTGGGGACTCAAGCTTCTGCGGCCATTTTTTTACATATCGAAGATCACCAGATAAAGATAATGAGTAAGTATATTTTAAATAAGGTTAGAAGATGGGGATTTTCGTCTTTAAATTTCCGGGAAGAGGAATGTGTATAAGACAATTCAATAATATGATGAACGTGCGATGCCAGCGTACATATGATCTTAAACCAGGGGTATTCAACAGGCGGCCTGCGCGCCACATCCTGGCCCACCAGGGCATTTAGTGTAGCTCTTGTCAAATGCTCTGATTTTTTCCATCATGCATAAAATTTGACAGTTTGTTTAAAAAGGTGGGTAACAATTACCTGTTTTTGATATGGTCCACAAAAAATGTTGTACATCCCTCTCTAAATAAACCATTAGACTAGCACAGGGGTGGGCAACATCTAGTCAGCGGACCCGATGTGGGAAAATGAAGTCCTCGGTGGGCCGGTTTATAACATGAATAGTATTTAATATCTTAATCACATATTCATTCGCTAATGCAAGAAAGAAAGTTACTTATAAATCGCGTTTAAAGTAAGTAAAGTAAAGTTTAAACTTTACAAAAAATAGAGATCAAAAACACATAATGAATTTATCATAATGTACTAAAAGTGTAATAATGTGATATCATAATGTACTGATGTACAGTCAGCGGGCCAGTCAAAATCTCGTCGCGGGCCGTATGTTGCCCACCCCTGGACTAGCAGGTGTGGTTCACTTGGTAATTAAAATTGACTTCTCAAGTAACCTGCCATATCACTTTTAACAATTATAATCTATTTCAGATGGGTGTGCGCTTCGGACACCCTGGTAAGAAAAGCCACTCAAGAGGAGGTGATGAATTGTCCTGCATATATGTTATTCTATGAAAGAATAAAAGAATAATTACAAGCGTTTGGTACTTGTGTGTCAAGTCAAGTTAGCACAACACAAAGTGGACTGGCCATCTCGGTCTCGAGTAATGTCTAAGCCCTGCAAAATTTTGATTTTGTGTCGTGAACTTGGTTCAAAACCGAATCTTAAATATTAAGAATATTTCGTTATAATTTTTTGATCCGAATAAATAAAATCTATGTTTTATTGTTGATATTTTTTTTGTCAAGTGGGAGATCAATGTATTTTCGTGAGGTGATGTTACTATGTGAACCAAGATGGCGGACATCGGAACATAGTATGTGTACCAGGTTAGGTTTAGGCCATAATTGTATTCCGAATTTGCTCATTTTAGTTCTAATACGATGACTAGCCAAGTGACTCTTGTAGTATTTGTACCTGAAAATATGGCCTAACTCGGCTCGCCGGTGTGGCGCATCGTGCTGAGCGTAAGGAATACGCTCGCCACCGCATCTCTGATTACCCGGCGGTGTGGCTCAACGGGCTGAGCGTTAGGAATACGCTCGCCACCGCACCTCTAACTACTCTGCGTGGGTTCGCAGGTTCGAATCCCATGCAGGGGTGGTTATGTGCGAGAGGATTGCTGGACTCCTCGCCGTCGTTGGGTGGTTCACGTAACCGCTGGTCGGTTACGGCTTCCTCCACCACCAAGTCCATGCTTCCGAAAACAAACAATACAGTAAATCTAATCCCATACCCGACTTGGAATGGTAACCGGACAAGAGGCCGTGGTTCGCCATATGAATAAGCCGTCTTATCGGCTTTCCTCTCCCCCGGGATAAATATGTAAATCCTATCCTACCCTTCGTGGGTTCGCAGGCGAGTGCGAGAGGATTGCTGGACTCCTCACCGCTGTAGGGTGGTTCAAGTAACCGCTGGTCGGTTACAGCTTCCTCCACCATCAAGTCCATGCTTCCGAAAACAAATAACTGGCTAACTAATCCCATACTCGACCGGTAACCGGACGAGAGGCCGTGGTTCGCCATATGGTTAAGCCGTCTTATCGGCTTTCCTCTCCCGCGGGATAAATATGTAAATCCTTCCTTCCTAACTGCGTTCCGGTGTCCGCCATCTTGGTTCACATACTTCGGGAGGACCGAAAATTATTTTTGCTTTAATATCCATGCATGACTACAGTTTGTTTATACACTTGTTCTATCTAAATCACTCATAAACATGTATTTGATCAAATTTATTTGAAATGGAACTCATCAGAAATTTCATAAATACCAAGAAGACCAGCAGCATGCGCCATTGTGTTATTGGTTAAAGACATAGAACTAGTAAGAATGGCGTAAAATACAAGATACAAAGAGTCATACTTATTTTCCTAATCCACTATGCTGCCTTAGAACTAATAAATGGAAAATCTTTTTGCTCAATGCAAGATTTCAATCCGTCAATCAAAAATAGAAAGAACACTGATAGTAAAGTTGTAAACTAACACGATCCGAGAGTTTAGGATTCATCAGGAAAGTTAGTGATACCAGTTGGTACACGATTTGAAAGTCTACTGCCAGGAGGCCAGCCAGATCTGCATGATAAATTCCGCAAAGTTTTGAAATCATAAACAACTCAGGTGCCGCAGTTTTCATGTCAATTCGTCGACTCAACGTGGAAATAGATCCAGGCAGAGTATGCCTACATCTTTTAGAATTCAATTTTAAGCAGTTTCTGTGCGTATTTTGAATTAAGGGTGTGCGACCTTTAATACCAGTGGGCCAGATATACAAAAAAATGGGTGAACCTGCGGCCGCACCTTCATTAAACATAGGCCTTTTAGTTTTGGTTATTAATTTTATGACATGTGTTTTTCGCTGTTAGGGCATTATAACGTCATAGGCATAGATAATAAATTTGATTGGTAATGTATAGGATTGCAACGCAAGGGGATTGGAATTACCAGATAAAACTAAATTAATTAAAAACTCGCAAGCCGCACATGATTCAAAATTGGCACTTCTCTGCAGGCCGCACAAATTTTCCTTGTGAGCCGCAGGTTGCACATCCCTGGTTTAATGCATTGCTTCTGGCAGTAATCACATATACATAACCTGGTTTTATTCGAAAGGACCTCATTTTCAGGTAAAACGGCAGAGATCTACTCAAATAGCGCGAGAACAAATACTTTTTTACAATGCCAGAAGCACTGCAATCATTTTTATCATTGTTCAGTTTTTAAAAAAGCGAAGTTAATACAATAAATAGCTCAATAAATAGTATTCAAACGGCGTATTACGTCATAAGTAAAAAGTAGATTTAACATTCTGACGACACACAAGCAAAGTTCAAAACACTATGATGACATAGGTACATTTTAGAACCTTGACTATAGCGGATGAAGTTTATGACGAACGAGAGTTTATGCTCGTTCTCTACTTCTGAATCGACGTCCCTTTGTTCGGCCAATGGAGATGCTGATTAGAAAGGTAGATCCAGTTTCAAAATCGCCGTATTGAAGATCTTCTGCTGAGAAGTAACCTCTGAAAAAAGGCAATATTTTTAGGAAACATTTTCTCAAAAAAAAGTCACGCGCACTCACAAGTAAAGAAAACTAATTACTGATCTGAGAAACGTTACCGGCAACTAATAAATAGCTAAGAGCTGCTGAAGCTAGGTACAATCATGATGGCGCACAATTAGAAAGGTTTTCAAAAAAATGCAAAGCTGACTCAATTTTGGGTGCTCCAGAAGTATGCGCACCAAGATATCGCACAACCTGAATCCTAACCGGTACACATACATACTATGTTCAGGTTGTGCGCCATCTTGGTGCGCATACTTCAGGAGGTCCCAATTTTGTTCATTTATAAAACGCTGTAAATCGGAGATTACCAAACTTGTCATACTCACGACGCGGTGCTCCTGAAGTATGCGAACCAAGATGGCGGACATCGAAACGTAGCATGGGTAACAGGTTAGGGTTGGGCCATAATTTTATTCCAATTTTCCTTATTTTATACCTATTATCAGTTCGAAGACTAGCCCAGTGCCTCTCGCAGTATTTGTACCTAAAATTATGGCCTAACCCTAACCTAGTACACATATTACATTCTGATGTCCGCCATCTTGGTTCGCATACTTCAGGAGCCCCCACGACGCGTTGGAAATAAATTTCGAAGTTATTAACTTTTATTTACGACGGAGAAAATGTTTTATAACAGTGGTTCTTCAACGGCAAGGCGCATCCCACAAGTGGGACGTATACAATTTTTTTCGTGAAACTAATTACAAATAAAGATCTTGCGCGCCCTGTTTTGGATATTTACATTTCTTTATTTGAATATTTACGTTCCAACTTCAACGTATTTTTTGAATAAAACCTACTTTCACCTTACTATCTGTTATTTGTACCTTATTGTTTGCTATTGATTTTTAAGATGGGGCACGCGAGACTTGACAAATTGTGACATTGAAATTTAATTTAACGAATGCTATGCATACAGTAAAGCCAAACAAACGACCATAGCGTGACAAATGTCCGATATAGCCAGTCGCCTTTTATTCTTCAATGTAATTTCAAAAAATTAATTGAGTCAAACAGACATTGACAAGGGGGACTATCAAGTCATCGTGTCAGAGACAATGTGTGTTTGCCGAGTTGAGAAGCAATTGACGTCAAACAAACGACAAGAATAAAAATTAGATTTTTTTAACATGACGTGCTGATTGATTCAAACTTTTAAAATACAAATTAACTTGAGCGCAATCGGAAGAGAAGTGATTGAAACACTCAGTTTAGCGTCCCGACGCCATGCTCAATTGAGCGTAAAAACTCTTCGAACCGTATAACGTCTCTGGGCGAAGTTACTCTTTCACCCTGAAGGTTCGCGGCGCCGCATCAGTAGGACAATAAAAAATTCAAAATATTGGTTAATTCGAACGTTTATGACTGTTTAAAAGTTATAGGTAGCGAATTGAGGGACATCTCAAACGAAAGCAAATTTTATCGCGCAGTGAGATGAAATGTTACAATAAAAAACCCAGTATAAATTCTTTAGGCCATGCTCGGGTGAGCGTAATTAAATGAAAAGACGTCTTACCAGCCTACAGCCCTTTCCTCGTGGACCGTACGGACATCGACAAGTATTTGGTCGTACGCAGCGCGAACCGAACCGACATCTTCTGCAATGACCTGTAGTAAAATAAGTTTTGAAAATGAAGTATATTATATAGACAGTAGGAATCAAATGATATACAGGTTTTCCGAATGATTTTAGCGCCAAATTTATATCATATCGTTTGATGATTCTTAGAAGTCAGCAAAATGATGAAGATGATAAAAGAGTTTTACCTGTCCTGCATGAAGATCCAGACCATCCTGCCTTACATTTACATTTGTTAGGAGAAACACAGACACCACCGTTCGCACATTTGTCAATGCATATTGCTGTAACAGAAAACAGAGTTTGAGAAGGATGTGATATTTCAGAATATTATTACCAATTTAGCATTGAACTAGACCAAGTTGGCGACGCAGTAAGAGACCTCAGGATGAATTGCTGGACTCGTTGTCGTTGTAGGATGGTTCACGTAACTGCTGTCGTTTACGTCATCCTCCACTATCAAGTCCATGGGCACGAAACAAATAACCGGCTCACTAAGCCAATATCCGACATGTACTGGTAAAGAGGCCATGGCAACAATGGATATTTTTACAGAATTTCGCTCGGACTGGAGGCGTGGGAAAATGTCCAGCCAATTAAATGACTCATTTGGAATGAAGTGCGAATCCATACATACATACATTACAAATACAAAATTTGTATCTGCGACAAATTCTATTTGAACATTTACAAAATGACATTTTGATGCAAAAACTGATTTTTGTTGTATTGCAATATATTTATTATACAAGATTCTAAACGAAGAATAAAGGTATTACAATAATAAAATTTTATTGTTCAACCAAAAAAAGTTAACAGAACAAGGAACCTTCCTTAAGCTGAGTGAAAACATCAAAAAGGAGAAAACGAGTTTTAGTTCCTTTTTTATGTGTTTCTCTAAACTTTAGATTGTTTAGGAAATCGTATAGAACCATTTAAATTTACGAAATACTTACGTGTATTGCAATGGTTCCCAGTCCACCCGGTCTTACAAAAACATTTATTATTTTTCATACAACGACCGCCGTGACCACATCCTGGGGAACAGACACCTGGTTGAGAGAGAGAAAACTAGTCATCTTAGTGAAAAGAGGGCTCGTACTGGTATTTTGAGTCTACTGCCTGACAGTAAATAAAATCAACATATTTATACATATTAAATATTAAAGTATAAAACTCCAGATAAATGGCTAGTTAGACAGCTTTTATCAAAGCTTGTAGATCGCGCCTAGCTGAGTAGGTGAGCATTTGGATGAAATTATATTTGAGGTTCAAGTCAGTTTGGGCTCATAATGTTAGCTTTTAAATTCGCCGTGTGTGAATAATTCCTAAGATTCCATGTTTAAATAAATTTTAGCCAATGCGCCAATAGTTGAAGTTGGATAAACGTATGTCGCCTTCCTTGTATCTATATTTAGGAATTTTATCAAACTCGTTTTAAACTACATTATATGTTTTGTTGAACTTCTTACTGTTTACTGTGCACTTTCAGTTATTTTACATTTTATTACATTTGTAACATAACTATGGCTACTCTGCTGCAGATGATAATCTTGAAATTATGAAAGCCGCTTACTTATCTGGCATCTGTCACCCAGGAACAATCTCGCGCATGTGCACACATTCTTCCTGATGCAATGGCCGCCATTTTGACACTCAGGATTGCAGACGGCTGAAAGAGAAATACAATTGATAAATCAGCGCAATATTTAATTTCTCGCGACTATTTACGCTTGATTTTATAAAAATATTATCAAGATATTCAAGTTGTAATGGATTGAATGCGATAAGCAAAATCTCACGAAAAAAATTTCCCATTGTGCCTGATATTTTAAAGTGAATAACAATATTCCAGTTCTTTCGAGAACTTTTGTACTGGCTCACCGACTTCCCAATGGACGAGATCTACCGCACCAATTTTAAAATTCCGCCACAGAGCATAGTTTGGCAACGTCACCCGCTTCAGGCCCCGTTTTTTTTTTATAGGTGAAGAATTTGAACTTTGTACTTTAATTTGCGATAAAAAATAATAAAAAAATATTCCAAATGATACTTTCCACGATTTTATAAGATTTGAACTGCGTAAATCTTCCTGGCAGACTTCCATCGAGTCTTATATACTTATGTTAGTTGGCGACACATCATGATTCGTGATACAATTCCTACGAACACACTACGCTCACCTTTCTGGCATCTGTCTCCCTCGTAACCTTGAGGACACAAACACACGTTGCCAGATTCACATTTTCCTCCGTTCACACAGCCAGGATCGCAAACCGGATTTTCACACAGATTGCCTTCAAATCCTTTTGCACAGTTGCAGGTGTTGGGCCGTATACATGTGCCTCCATTTTGGCATGGGTCTTCACATCTGACTGTGTGGAAATAAATTCAGTTGAAGTTAAGGAAAATGGAGAGTTTATGAGATCATAAAAAGCAGTTTCTGCTTCCCTGTCGAAGTCCATATTTCTGGAATAGGATAGGATTTCCATACATAACATATTCCATGCGAGAGGGAAGCCGAAAGACAACATTATCATACGGTGAACCACGGCCTCTCTTCCGGTTACCAGGCCATGTCGGGTAATGGATTAGTTAGCCAGTTATTTGTCTCAGATGCATGGAATTGATGGTGGAGGAAGCCGTAACTAACCAGCGCCTATCTGGATTAACTCATTACTGGTTTGCCAAACTGACTAGTTAATCACACCAGACGAGTGAGAGGCAGTAAACCGTCATATGATTAAGATATCTTATTGCCTTTCCACTCTCGGGATATATATAAAAATATGCAATGAGTCACCCTGCAGTCGTTTGAAGTTACGCTGAAAATGCTCATATTCGTGCCAGTGTTTATTTATTCCGAATTCAAATAAAAAAAACAATTGTACTATTGTTACACTCATTCTGAAGTTGAAGATATTCATCTCTGTACAGAGCTATAGGCAGCCCTGAAAAGATACCAAAACCATAAGAAATATGTGCATTACGCGCCGATGAATGCTGAAGTAATTCAAGTTATTACTATTAGGAAACAGACATCAGGTAAACGAATCCAACATAACCCAAATAATTTTAATTCATTACTCACATTCGCCACATGTTGGCCCAAAATATCCATTAACACATTTACAGGTGTTTCTTGAAATACAGACACCATTGTTCTTACACATGACGTCACAAGATGACCGTTCACAAAATTGTCCTGCAATAATAGCACGAAATTTTAAAATCAAGGCGTTAATGACAATAGCTGTAGGTTAGGAGAAAGGATTTTTGGGTCACTTCCGAAAACATGATTTGATTGATGACTAAATTTGGAAAAAACAAACAATTACGAATACTAGTCTATGTCCGTCTTGGTGGCTGGTTAAATTGCAACTGTGATGTCACTGTTAACTTGTTACTGATTGGTCATTTTTTACAATAATGGTCCGAAAAACAAATTAAATTACCACAATTCAACGAAAAACGTTTGGAACCACTGGATCAGGTAACTTCTCAATAAGCACCTATAACGATTATCGGTAAAACAGTGCTACAAATTCGCCGCGTCTGGTATTTATAACTAGCATGGACTGTAACTAATTGATCAATAATTTTGAGTCCTTGACATCAATAATTAAAAAAGTTTTCGAATTCATAGATATTGGCAATTTGATAACATTCGACTATTGTCGTTCACTATCAGCCGTAACTAAATTGCATAATTTGCATGTGATTATTAGCGATATATACATGATTTATCTTGTTTTAAATTGATTTTGATCATGTGAATTGTTTCGCAATAATTGAGCCGGAGCAAAATCCCGCTCCATAAAAACGAATGGTTTTAAGATAAAAAAGAGAGAGGCGATTTCAACGAGTAATATGAAACGTGTGCGCTCATTTTTAAGGCGATTCTCAAAACAATTGTTATTCTTAGGTAATCTCATTCAACTATTAACAACATTAAGTTAGGAAAACGTTTCAAGACGTTTCAACGATCAGATTACTCACCCGCGTATTCAGGTTCACATTTGCACATTCCGTAAGTTGTACATTTGCCTCGTAATCCGCATCGTTTCTGACATTCTGAAAATGAACGGAAATTGAAAATATGACTCGAAGTAAATAAACTGTCTCAACCAAAATTTGTTCTATTGTGGTATAGACCTGTGAGTACGATAGAATTTCATGTTCATTTTGGCAAGATCCACCCCTCAATCAGTAACCAGTCTGATTCGAATATAGTATATAAATCAGGCGTGGGCAAGGTCTTCTGAGCAGGGGGCAACAATTTTGCGCATTTAGACTGGCGTAATTGTGACGTAAAAAGTTACATTTAATGAACAATATTTACAGTGTTACAAAAATCAAAAGTGGAAAACAATAAGCCTGCTGCCCAAACTAAATTTAAACGGAATCTCAACAAATTCCTTGAGCTATTCTTAGCTAAAAATTGGTTTGATTGTGGCAGCATCATGCGGACCATTTTGAATTACCCGACGAGTCGGATTCGGGCCTGCGGGCAGTAGTTTGCCCATGTCAGGGATACATCCTACCCTGTTGCTCTGAACAAGGCTCTGCATGGCATCCCCTGATAGGTAAGGAGAAAGTATTTTTGTTGTGCAGATCGCTTAAAATAACGGAGAACCTGATGTATGTGAACCTGTGTACCAAGATGACGCACAACCTGAACATAGCATTTGTACCAGCTTAAGGTTCAGGTTGTGCGCCATCTCGGTACACATACTTCGGAAGCACCAAAATAACCACATTGAAAATGAAAAAACCTTTTTGTGAGAATTTTGTTCTTGATAGTTTTCTTGAAACGTAATATTTCATTGGTCTTCCTCCTATGGTTATTTGTTCTTTATTTTTTCTCCATTTCATTCTTCTGAGAACTGGAATGCAGACTTTTCTTCCTGACTTTGTCTTTCGGCATTTTACTACTTTACGCATTCCCTATAACAAATGAGCACATAGGATAGGATTTGCATAATTATCCCGGAGAGAGAGAAGCCGATACGGCGGCTCAGTGATATTTCAAACTGCGGCCTTTCGACTCGTTACCAGTACATGTCAAGTATGGGAATAGTTCACCAGTTATTTAAACAGACTTGTAAACAATATGTGAGACATTACTGGTCATTTTTATAATGATAAATTTGAACATAACCTCTACGTCTACACTACACCATTACAATTCGAATTACATTTTACTGGTCAAGTTTGGCTTGGAACTTGGAAAAACCCGTTTACTGTCACCTTTATAAAAATAACAAATGATTAAAAATTGAGTCTGATGTACTTACTGATATGAAAGAGCGTCTTGGCGTTAAATTTGCAGTGGTCGTTGTTGTTGGCTGACTGGTCGTCATTGTAGGCTGACTGGTCGACGTTGATGACTGGCTGGTCGCCTGACTAGTAGTTGTTGGCTGAATGGTCGTTGTAGTTGGCTGACTGGTTGTTGTATCTGGCGGACTGGTCGTTGTCGTTGGCTGACTGGTCGTCTGTCTGGTCCTAGTTGTTGGCTGACTGGTCGTCGTAGTTGGCTGTCTGGTAGTCGTTGTTGCCTGACTAGTCGTTGTAGTTGGCTGATTGGTCGTTGTTGAAGACTGACTAGTTGTTGTGTTTGGTTGACTGGTCGCCGTTGTCGGTTGACTGGTCGTCGTTGTTGACTGACTGGTAGTCTTCGATGGCTGTCTGGTCGTCTGACTAGTCGTTGTTATTGGCTGACTGGTCGTTGTTGAAGCCCGACTGGTTGTATTTGTTGTTGCCTGACTGGTCGTCGCAGTTAACTGAATAGTCGTTGATGTTGTCTGACTGGTCGTCGTTGTCGGCTGACTTGTTGTTGTATTTGTCTGACTGGTCGTTATTTTTGACTGACTGGTTGTTGTATTTGGCTGAGTGGTCAACTGTCTGGTCGTTATTTTTGACTGACTGGTTGTTGTATTTGGCTGAGTGGTCAACTGTCTGGTCGTTATTTTTGACTGACTGGTTGTTGTATTTGGCTGAGTGGTCGTCTGTCTGGTCTTATTTGTTGGCTGACTGGTCGTTGTTGTTGGCTGGCTAGTCGTTGCTGTAGGCTGACTGGCCATTGTAGTTGGCTGACTGGTCGTCGTTGTTGGCTGGGTGGTCGTCGTTGTTGCCTGACTGGTCGTCGTTGTTGGATGACTGGTTGTTGTATTTGGCTGACTGGTCGTCTGTCTGGTCTTAGTTGTTAGCTGACTAGTCGTTGTTGTTGGCTGACTGGTCGTTGTTGTTGGCTGACTGGTCGTCGTTGTTGGTTGGGTGGTCGTTGTTGTTGCCTGACTGGTCGTCGTCGTTGGATGACTGGTTGTTGTATTTGGCTGACTGGTCGTCTGTCTGGTCTTGGTTGTTGGCTGACTAGTCGTTGTTGTTGGCTGGCTGGTCGTTGTTGTTGCTTGACTGGTCGTTGTTGTAGGATGACTGGTCGTCGTTGTTGCCTGACTGGTCGTTGTTGTAGACTGACTGGCCCTCGTTGTTGGCTGACTGGCTTTTGTTGTCACCCGACTGGTCGTTGTAGTTATCTGACTGGTCGTTGTAGTTGACTGACTGGTCGTCGTTATTGACTGGCTGGTCATTGTTGTTGGCTGACTGATCGTCGTCGTTAGATGACTGTTTGTTGTATTTGGCTGACTGGTCGTCTGTCTGGTCTTAGTTGTTGGCTGACTAGTCGTTGTTGTTGGCTTACTGGTCGTTGTTGTAGGCTGACTGGTCGTTGCAGTTGGCAAACTTGTCATTGTTTTTGCCTGAGTGGTCGTCGTTGTTGGCTGGGTGGTCGTTGTTGTTGCTTGACTGGTCGTTGTTGTTGGCTGACTGGTCGTTGTTGTTGCCTGACTGGTCGTTGTTGTAGACTGACTGGCCCTCGTTGTTGGCTGACTGGCTTTTGTTGTCACCCGACTGGTCGTTGTTGTAGGCTGACTGGTCGTTGTAGTTGGCTGACTGGTCGTTGTAGTTGGCTGACTGGCCGTTGTAGTTGACTGACTGGTCGTCGTTATTGGCCGACTGGTCGTTGTTGTTGGCTGACTAGTTGTTGTTTTTCCCCCCATGGTCGTCATCATTGGTTTATTGGTCGTCGTTGTTGTCCGACTAGTCGTCGTTGTTGGCTGACTTGCCGTCGTTGTTGGCTGACTGGTCGTCGTTGTTGTCGGCTGACTTGTAGTTGTTGTTGGCTGACTGGTCGTTGTTGGCTGACTGGTTGTCGTTGATTCACTGGTCTTTTTCTGAATTACGAGAAGACGATCACCAAAGTGTTTATGGAATTGTTCCAATATCGCAGACAAATTCGTTTTGCTGCGAGGAATAGTGTCGTGAATAACATCTCTTAACGAAGGCATTATGACTCCGCTTTCATCCGAACTATCAACATATAATTTGGTAGTAGAAGAGGCTGTAGTGGTATCAGTTTGGCTTAAAATTTTCTTCTCTCGTGTGCCTTCATTGATACCCTTTTGGGTGACCGTAGATGCATCTTCAGTCGATGTTAAAGTTGTTGTAGCAGTCTCTGTATTCTGATTAGTTAGCGCCTCACTTTGTTTCTCCATTGCAGCAGTATTCGTGGCAAACGTGGTTCTACTGGGGGTAGAAAGAAGCGTTTTAAACATATTGTTGCTGATAGTCGATGGCTCATCTAAATCGGTACCAAGTTTACTCAATCTTGCGTTTGTTGTTTCTGCTTTTTTGTGAACAGAAAATGAAGGCACTGTGGATTTCACATTTGACTCCATTGGAGGGGCATTAGACGACACGGTCCTATGTTCGCCCTGTGATTCTGTTGAAGACAATTGAGTTATATTGATTTTTTCTGTGTATAACTGCTGGATACCGCTCGTTGTTCCATTCATAGCATTAGTACTAGCTTCCGTAGGTGGAAGGAGGGGTTCCGTCGTTTTTTCAAACACTTTTTCCGTAATAATTTCATCTTGATGGCTTCCAATGGTTGTGGTCGCTGGTTTGGTTGTCGTTTCGGACTCGATTGGACGCACACTAACTATATCTGGGATAAAAACTGCTCTAGTAGCATGTATTTCGTCTTCCCGCTGTTCAGTAGATTCTCCTTCGGCAACACTAGGTATTGTAGTGAAAACTCGTACTTCCGAGGACGGGCGGGTACCTTGAACTAATTGTAGCTCATGAATTCGTGATTCAGATTCATCAGTGTTCACCATCTCACGAACCATTTCATTATCAGTAGTTAATTCATTTGATTGAGCAGTTTCTAAATTTCCAAAATCACCAAGCGAGCCAATGATATCATCATAGTCGTGAATTGGTGAATCATCTTCATTAGCTAATTCACGAATCAATTCACGGGATTTGTGAACTTCGTGAGCCAAATCACGAATATCAGGAACAATGAGTGAATCATCATCATCCCACAGCACTGATGTCTCGTTTTCAACAGCGATTGTGTCATCAGATAACGAATAATCAACTAAAAATTTAAAAAGTCTGTTTAAGCGTTGTTTCCTCAGAATAAAACTTTAGACAACTTTGTATATTTTCATATATATTATGAAACCAACTGTTACTGAAAATTATTTATACTTCAGCTAATTTTACATAACCTTTTACACATGAGCGGCTGCTCAGACAGAGACCTATTCAGAGTGAAAGCCTGAACGCCTCAATAATAGTAATTATATTTTTTATTGAATCTACGCTACGCTCAATTTAGCAATTGTAGAATGAAACGATTTTTCACAATTAAAAAAAATAGCGACTGTACAAAGACGAGTATTCTCCTCATTAGACTTCGTAAATATATTCATCGCACATACCTTTTATACAAGTTAAGCCATTTCCCAGATATCCATCCGGACATTGCCCACAATAATATGAACCCATGTAGTTGAAGCATTCCACTCCTTCGAAGCACGGTGTCGGATTAACAAGGCACTCATCAATGTCTGTCATGCAGTTCGCTCCTGGAAAACAAGATTTTTATTTTTATTTTATGAATAAAATTCTTTGAGCGTCTTCACAACGTGACTCCAAACAAAGCACTTTGTGATACTAGAGACATGATATTTTTGAAAGGACCTAATCTTTTCGGTCACGAGCGCCCGACGATAATTCTTTTTATACTTTCAATACTTTACTCATGTCGGGCTTTCATATCATTCTCTTTTTTCATTTCTCTCCTTATAGTACAAGTAGAAACCGTGCAACATCGTCAATAACATGTCAAAAATTTAGGGTTCAAATACCATCTCTGATAAATAATATATTGTGTAGGCCATTCTGTTCCTAAGATTAGAAATCGTGGCACAAAATAACTCACCAGTAAATCCCAAAGGACATTCATTCCACGTTTCGTTGCAAAATTTTCCACCGAAACCAACCAGGCACTGAAACAGATAGGATTTGGTCTTACTATCTGTTATTTGTAGCTTATTGTTAGCTAGTTATTTTTGAGGTGGGGCGCGAGACGTGACGAATTCTGAAAACGGTGCGTGGCTTAAACGTTGAGAACCACTGCTCTAACTCTTTAGATACACGAAATTATCTATGAATATTTCACTGAATTTAGCGGAGAGGGGAAGATTATTATTTTGCTGACCAAAAAAGCAGATATTTTAGGTGCGTGGAATTGAGGAAAAACACAAAATCTTGAACAAGAATATTGAAGTTCCCAAAATTCAATATACCTGACACTCATAAGCTCCGAGTCCAACTTCTTTGGAAATATCTGGAATGCAACGTCCGCCATTCTCACACAAGCATGGAAGTATGGTGATCTGGAAATATTTAAGAATCGATTATAATAAGGTTCATGTTAGTTTCTTATGTTGAAAAAGCGCGCCGGGTGGCACGACGGAAGCGGGGAAGATTGGTGAACAAGTATGAAGCAAAGGGAATTCGGGGAAATGAAATGAAAAATCAGCGAATAGCACAGACGACACATAATACTGAGATTAAATAGAAAAGAAAGCCACGTATAACCAGAGTGGCTATATATCCTGTGTGTCCCTATAACCAGGGTGGCCTTATACCCAGGATAAGGATGGCGGTTGGATTGGGATCATCACCCGCATCCATGGATCGATGTTCGATAACCTGCTTGACTTGTTACAGTGGAGTCTGGGCTAATAATAGGTCAAATTTGTATTTTAGGGGATGGTCAACATACAAGCACAAATTTATTGACACGAAATACGCGCTATGTCATAACAAACATGCCTCGCCACACTCAAGGAACTACATACACAAGCACACATATCACACACTTCTGATATTTTCGGCAATAATCTGAAAAACAGAAGCAATATAATATTTAAAAACATATTTACGAAAAAATCGCACTTTTCTATTTTCCACGGTAAATTTAAAAAAATAATATTGCACTTACGCTAGTTTCTGCTACATCACGAGGTGGTATATTTGTGACGTCATCAATATATGACGTCATCGTAGTGTTTATGTCACTAAGTCCGTCAACTGGTCGAGGAAAATCGCACATTCCATTAACGCATACGTCACCATGTCTACATTCGCTGCAAGGGCTTCCAGCTATATATGGTCTCCGACTGTTGGACAATGGCGATATTGGAGGTTTATTGCTGCTTGGGTTAGGGAGGTAACTTCCATAACGGCACATGAATATATATGGACGGTGTAGTATATCTCCGTTTATCTGAAAGATAATGATATATTGTCATATCAAAAAACGTGCGCCACTTAAAGTAAATTTTTCTATGGCGTTTGGAAAACTAGATGATACAGGATGGTCACTCGAAGAGTAGAAAATTTGAAAATCAGATGAGATCACGAATAAAATGCGCGTAGGTATAGGTTGAATTGAAACGATATCCCACAAGGTAACTTTCAAAACACTACACAAGCTTGCACTCTATGTTAAGACACTGCTCTGAAGTACACGAACGACATTTTGAGCTTCTATGGGTGTAATATACATATACCTTTTATAAAAAAAAAAACTTTGTAAAATTCATTCTTTATAACAATAAATAGACGTTTGACAAATTTTCTGTTTTTCTAGCGACCTGTATTAGGGAACAGAAGTCTATATGGTTGCTAGCAATCATAACATTTTGCCTTTACGTGTGCGCGTGACCTTCCTTTAAATGTGTACCAAAGAGCGCTAGAAATACGATGCGCTGCTATGTAATAGACATACAAATTAGCCTCGTAATGACACATAATTATACAGTAAATGGGCGTCATCGCCATGGGATAGCTCCTTTTATCTAAAGAAGAATGGTTTAAAACCATGCCTTGAATTAAAATTTGAGGCGTTCAAGGGAAAAGATAATTTCCAAATACATTTGCAAATAAAATTTCTGGTCGCTCCAGAAGTATGTGCACCAAGAAGCACAACCTGATAATCCTAACTTGGTACACATACTATGTTCAGGTTGTGCGCCATCTTGGTGCACATATTTCGGCAGCACCTGAGAAACTTCTTTGGGGGAAGTCTCAAATATTTCTGTATATCCTTACCTCCAATCTGCCGCTGCATCTAGTCTTTGAGCATCCAACTTCATCAAAATCCTGTGTTGCTAGTTTTAAATAATGATCGCAAATCCCGAACATACATTTTCCCAAGTCCCAGTCATAATTGTATTGCTCATCAGACCATTCAGTGATGACGTCACTGCTACTGACGTCATCTGAAACAAAAAAGTATTTCATATTCATTTGTCAATATTGAGCAAAATATTTTGGCGACCCACGTAATAGCTGATTATATGCACATCATAATATGTAAAGCAATAGGTTGTAAGTCAATTTTCTTTTTGTTAAAGTAAAAAAAAATACTTTTATTCGTAACTTAATGGATGTAAGATAGAGTGTCCACAAAGTCATAACATATTTTAAAATTGCAGAGGAGTTTTATTGATACTTCATATGAGGGCTCCCGAAGTATGCGAACCAAGATGGCGGACATCGGAATGTAATATGTGTACTAGGTTAGGGTTAGGCCATAATTTTAGGTATAAATACTACGGGAGGCTCTTGGCTAGTCTTCGAACTGATAATAGGACTAAAATAAGGAAAATTGGAAAAAAATTATCGCCTAACCCTAACCTGTTACCCATGTTACGTTCCGATGTCCGCCATCTTGGTTTGCATACTTCGGGAGCACCTCATATTGTTTGGCCATCACAGATGTATTTAATGAGATAAAAATACTTACTGAACAATTATTGATTAAAAAACAACAAACCTGGTTAAGATATCTAAGGAACTGACTTCATAACTGAATTGAAATTGTAAATGGACTTTATGGACACCCGTATAATACCCAGAATATTTCTGATTTACAGTACTCAATAGTGCTAAGATGAAAGAAGAAAGCCATTATTTTTTTTTACATCAAATTTTTTTTGGGGGTTTAAGTTCCGCTTTTTTTTCTTAAATTCACGTCTATAAATTCATCTACCATTCACTAAATTCTTTTCAAACTATGGTTGTGAAATCGACATTGTGATGACCATTATTTGGACTTTGTGTCCCTATAGTAGAGCAGTGGTTCTCGACCTTTTTTTCGACCAACCAAAATTTTTAAAAACAAATTTTGTAAAATCTCGCGTCCCAAACGGCATGTAGTGCTTTTAAGACCGCGAAATTAAACTAATAATATACGGGTGTCTTTAAAGTCCCTAAAATTTCAATTTTGTTATGAAGTCCGTTCTCCATATATCTCAACCAGGTTTGCTGTTTTTTAATCAGTAATTGTTTAAGTATTTTCACTTCATTTTATATATATATATATGGGAGGCAAAACAATATATGGTATCGATAAATTCCCTTTGCAATTTAAAAAAATTCAAGACTTCATGGACACCTTTAACAATAATTATTTTCAGATAACATGTTTCCTCATAAATCACCTAAAGTGCGATAGCTGCGATTGTTTGACGTCAGCGAGTTTTTAAAACCTCTAAAAACTTGCAAAATAGAAGCTGCCAGGTATTTATGCTGTATTACTTCCGTCATATACGCAATACCAAATATGAAATAAGCAATACTAGAAAATAAAATCAGTAACTTTAAGTTCATGTTGAAAATTCGGC
The DNA here is from genome assembly GCF_964204865.1 of Styela clava. NCBI lineage: Eukaryota > Metazoa > Chordata > Ascidiacea > Stolidobranchia > Styelidae > Styela > Styela clava. Next base: position 2,470,323 of record NC_135250.1, on the reverse strand, counting down.
GCTCCAGAAATATAAGTATCAAGATGGCGCACAACCTGATAATCTTAACCGGTTACACATATTGTAATCTGGTTGTGCGCCACCTTGGTACACATACTTCGGGAGCACCGAAAAATCAGTACTCCTGTAATATGTGTACCAGGTTGAGGTTAGGCCATAATTTTATTCCGATTTTCCTTATTTTAGTTCTATTACGAGTTCGGGGACTGTCTGTGTTAGACAAGTGAATATACCCCAGCCCATAAGTTTCTGTTCGCTTACACAACTTGATGTAAAGTAGGTGAACAAAATTGGTCACCTCCATATTGGTACACATGCTTCTGGAGCGCCGAAAAATCAAGCCACGCAGGAAGATTTTCATACGACCCAGTTTTGGATCGCGACCCATAGGTTGGGAAACCTTCAAAGGGAGAACACGCTTGTTTTCCATCAATGAGTTTTAAAATCGTGCTGTGGCTTTACTTTAATAGATGTTGACAAGTTTGTACGCTTTGATACTTCCCATATTTACACTTGCTATTGAGCAACACTCCAATAACAAATGAAAAATAAACAATAAAATCTACTAGAAAACCTGATCAATAGGTTGGGAATAACTGTATTAAAACATTGCTCTCTCGTCGTATAAGGCCATAAGAATAGAGCATTCCCAGAAATCATATTTAAAACAAGCGGAGGCCTTACTTTCTGTAATCTTTACGTTGTCCGTCAGATCGTCAAATCCAGAATTAATACACTGTTGTATATATTCATCCGCATCATGTGCTATTTTCTCACTCCAGTGTAACTTTCTTGCATTTGCAGCTGGTGGATACAAACTCATGCGGAATGCGTCATGCATTGTGACGATTTCTATGACGTCATCATTCGTCAATGTGACGTCAAATGTGGTTGTTCTCTCGTCAGTTATTCTCTCGAAAAATGGATTCGCATTGAGTCGTTGGCCTTGAAGTAAGAGTATTTAGGTATAAAATAAGAAAGGATAGGGTTTGTATTAATACGTGAGGCGGGAGAAAGCCGACAACGCGGCTAAATAATACAGCAAACGAAATCACAGAATCTCCCGGTTACCAGTCCATGTTGGGTACGAGATTAGTTAACCAGTTATTTGTTTCAGATGCATGGACTTTAGTGCTGGAAAAACTCCGTACCTCATCAGTTACGTGAACCACCCTACCGGAGCTGCAGGATCGGGAAACAAAACTATTTACTCCAAATCGGAGTTGTAAAATATTCGGCCCCAGCTCATAACTCCAAGAAAATCAGATTTTGATTATGATAACAAAAACGCCGTATGCAGGCCGCCGTACGCTTAGAAAACATGCTGCTGCTTAACGGTTTGAGTAGGTTTTTGCATGTTGTAGTGAGATCTTGGTAGGTTTGAGTTTCTATTGAAATTTTTTGAATTTATCGACATTGAGGTCTGGAATTCCGACTTCAAGACAATTAGAATTGCGATGTTGATTCGGAGTTGGGTTGAAAATCTTGTATAAAATATTAAACAAAAAACTGAAGCGTACGCTTTACGATAATATATTATCATATTAATATAAAATTACATACCTCGAATCATTTGCCCTGCTGGTACATCCCGTATGATGTGTGTTTCAATTTCACCGTGTTCATCTCTAATAACATTCGGCACATTTTCGGTATCGGTCAGGAATGTCTGAGACGAATCATCTTCTATTTGGTACGAACCATCCCGGTCATTGAACGAGATGTTCTGTGGTGTCGAAATGTTTCTAGATCGATTCGAATCGACTGGGTATATTCGAAAATCTTCGTCAACAAATGATCGATGTGGCGAGGTTTCTGCCTTTGATTCTGGTTGGAGTCGAGACGCGCCAATATCATAGTAGTTATTTTGAAATTTTCTGAAATCTCCAAAAAGATGGGGCAAAATTTTATCTAGAAGTGCCTTTTCGTTCATTCTCTCGTTTTCTGGTAACGAGACGACTTTTACGAAAGAATCACTATCCCGCGGAAAACTTTCAGTTCCGATGGAACCACTGGGATTCAAACCCTGAGTCTGTTGTCTAACTTCAATGACGACTTGATGAGTTTTATGTGGAATTATAGGACCATTATTGAAATTCTGGAAGTTTTGGCCGGTGGATGGGGAGGAACTTGAACCCGGGTCCTCTGGTACACTTGGGTTGCCCAGTTCAATCCATTCGTACGACTGATCGCCAATGTCGGGAAATAAACTTTGAAAAGACAAATCGTTAAAAATTTTAGAATTTTCTACAACGAATGAACCGGGATTCGAACCTCGGTCATCTAATCTTTGTATTTCTCGCATGATTTCAATTGGTATTGACCCTCCCGACTCTGGGGTATTTTGTATTGTAAAAACCGAACTTGGTTCTACGGCACCAGCAGAAATTAACCCCCGTCCCTCGGGTTTGGGAAATGTTATCCTCTCAACCTGAAATGGTCCATCTTCTTCAACAATATGGCCATCCGGTTTCAGTTTTCTATTCCATGAGCGGCTCGCTATGGAATCGTACGGATCTCTATTGACAATTTGAACGGGACTCGAACCAGCGACATTCTGATCAGGTATGATAAATTGAGACGAAATTTTCTTAGGTTCATCAGTTGTAACCAAAGGCATATTCAATGTATTAGCATCAGAGATATGCTGGTGGGAGTTTGAAGTTTTATTCGCGGATGGGTCGAGATTCGAACCCACGTCGCATAATCCATCAAAGCAAACGTCATCTTTATTTTGGCACCGTGAGCAAGCTTTGCCAGTCTGATATGGGAAATCTACTCTGCCACGGTATCTTCGCTTGACATTCCCAGGCGTAAGGTAGTTGCATACCAGCATGTTGGGATTAGTCCAATACGAATCACGAACCTGCAACATAAAAAAGTTTTATCAGGCGTGGTTTCTATGAATACGGCTTAAAGAAGAATGTGCGCATGACTAGAGGTATTAGAAAAAGGCGACTGCGATGCGGGAAAACCAAATTTATGTCAAGTCAAGTCAAGTTTTTTTTTTCCAACCAGTAAAATCAACAACAATCGATTACAAATTACAAAAAAATGATAATTAGATACAGTTTTACTGGGAAAAGGGAAGTCACTGGAAACTAAAGCTAGTTATCGAGCAGCGACACCCAAGGTTCAAATATGTAATTTAGGAAAAATTGTAATTTTAGAGTTTGGAATCTACTGTCTTTTACGCTGAACATTGTCAGTAAACGGAAACGGTAACCTATGTTACCGGCTACGCTTGTACCTGTTTGGTTTCTCTACCAGTACAGAGTACCTTAATGAAAAAAATTGTGTTTGCGTGCTGTATTTAGTTTCTGTCGAAGATTTTCGACCACCGAATTATGGAAGTCAAATTTTGGGTACTCCCGAAGTATGTGAACCAAGATGGCGAAGGGTGGGGGGGGGAGGGGAGGAGGACCCCCTCGCTACGACCCTTCATCTAATAAATATAAAACTCGCTGTGCGAATTTTTGAATGTTCATTTATTGTTCGATTTTGTTCTCGAACAAGATCAAATTAATTGGCGCTCGTTATACGAACCTGAACTTGTCCCTTGCAGTTAACATACGCGCACCCAACTTGGTCCGTATTTGCCCAAACAACTTGAGTGTAATGTCCACACATCGTCCTGCAATTCCTTGTATTGTAGTCGTAATCCTTCACCTCGTTGTACCATTGTCTTATGGCGTGCATTAGATTCATTTCGCCTGTATAAATAAATATATTTAGTAGCTCCCGTAGTATGTCAACCAAGATGGCGGACACCGGAGCGTAGTATGTGTACCAGTTTAGTGTTAGGCTATAATTTTATTCCAATTTTCTTTATTTTAGTTTTAGGGACTAGCCAAGTGACTCCCGTAGTATGAGAAAACTCAAGATACCTCCAGAAATGATATAGATGTTTTCTCCAAGTTGAGTTCCGAATTCTTTATTTCCAATTTTCGCAGAAGGACTATGTTCATAAATACATTTCGATGCGTACAATTGCGCCGTATGGGCAAGTCGAGAGTTCCAGTGCATTCGTCTCATATTCGATGCAGGTGGTACGACATGCTTCCTCAAAACATTGTGCGTACGGACGATGACGTCAATCTCTTCTGACGTCAGTACTGGCACTTTGTGTCGTGGTTTGAGACCCGCTCTACCTGTGAAATATGTTAAGTAAAAAGGTAATACCATTCAGATTTTTGTATACATAAATGTATGGGGTAGAAATCCCTAAAACCCGAGTCGCGGGTCAAAGGTCATCCGAAGTCGAGTTTAAGCACTGAACTAAGTATCACTCGCGAGTTGATGACGAGTTAGAGTGGGGATGGGCAATTACTTTTCTGATTGGGCCAGTTACAGAAAATAGACTGGGTTAATGAACCGGAGGCTCAATATGAAACGATGTATAAAACAAATCGATTTGTTTAGAGACATAGATTTCCTCGATATCGTCAACATAAGTTTTATATCCATAAAAACCATCGTCGTAATTTCAGCAGGCATAAGAGACCTCCAGAAGTATGTGCACCAAGATGGTGCACAGCCTGAACATAGTATGTGTACCAGATTACGTTTCAGATTGTGCGCCATCTTGGTGCACATACTTCGGGAGCGCCGGCATAAGTGGGCCGGATGAAATACTTTAGCAATAATATGAAAAACTAAGCAATAATACCAAAACTAGACCACATGCAAGTCATATTTCCCCCAATAAAAACAAAACAACCTTCTTTAACGTGAAGAAATACCTCCTACCTACACCATCTAGTAACACAGCGGTACCCAAACTATTTCTTTGTGCAGCGCCAAATTATCAGGAAAAAAACAGGGCGCACTTAACAATAAAAAAAATTCTTCAAATAAAACTCAATTTTGTGATCGTTACTGTGTACTTTACGCATCTTAAAGTTTGTAAATATGTAGGCCTAACAGAGTAACAGAGAGTTTTATAGTAATCGAGAAGTTTTATATTTAGCATTCTACGGAATCTAATACAAAAAAGTGAAAACAATTTACCTCTCTGAAGAAGAGTCGTAGATCTACGTTTCCTTTGAATAAATCTTGTGCCGACGTGAAAACGAATTTCCACCGAATTTTCTGGTATAATTTCCCGCAAAAATGCTTTCTTATTTCCGACGTAATTTGCAATGTTCGCCGATGCACTCCATGTATATATTACCAACAATAACAGCAGAATCCTTGTTTGTGACGTCATTATAACTGTGACGCCAAAGTAAAGTAACAATTATAATTACTGAACAATTATTAGTATATTGAAATTATGTAATGAGTGTTTTAAGGAACAAATGCAGTCTGTGGAATGTTTTCCTCTAGTAATCGATTTTATTTCTCACATACAAGGTGTCCATAAAGTCCCTTTACAATTTCAATTTTGTTATGAAGTCAGTTCTTCATATTTCTAAACCAGGTTTCGTTTTTAATAAGTAATTGTTCAAGTATTTTTATTTCATTCAATACATCTGTGAGGGCCAAACCAATATATGGTTTCGATAAATTCCCTTTGCAATTCCAAACTTCATGTACATCCTCTATTTTACTTGTTTCATTTTCAAGTCATTCAAAAACAATTTCCGAAAAACAATTCTCAACCAGCGATATTACCACCCGGTCTGATTGACGCAACCTTCTTCAAGACTCGCCCCAATCAATATTAGATAGCAGCTTCGACAAATATTTAGATCTTTTGTTGGGGCTCCCGAAGTATGCGAACCAAGATGGCGGACATCGGAATGTAATATGTGTACTAGGTTAGGGTTAGGCCATAATTTTAGGTATGAATACTACGGGAGGCTCTTGGCTAGTCTTCGAACTGATAATAGGACTAAAATAAGAAAAATTGGAAAAAAATTATCGCCTAACCCTAACCTGTTACCCATGTTACGTTCCGATGTCCGCCATCTTGGTTCGCATACTTCGGGAGCCCCCTTTTGTTTTCATTTTTATTGATTTATCTATCTTAATACGCCTCAAATCTCGCGCCAACCTACATTTCTTGGCGTATAATCTAGCAAAATAAAATTATATAGTCTAAGTAGTTTTCGGTGTTTCAGTTTTAACTTTGCTCAGAGATTAGTGCCGTTTTTCTTTGAACGAGTGCGCGTGGTCCTGCTTTGAAAAAATTATCACGACAACAAATTGTGTTATAATCATGTACAATTCTAATACAATATCCTTCACGTATAAGGATTGTTGCAACTGAACCTCAGTCAACTTAACTCCCTTACGGAATCTTTGCTTTCATATACTTGCATTTGAATTATCAATGGTACATTCGCCAGTAACCCTGGCCTCCCCCGCGCATGGGAGCAAAAACGGTATTTATAAAATAAATACAATTTTAACCTTAATAAATTTGAATTGAACAATAAAAAATATAACACGTCAATATATAGGAATAGTAAGCTTATCTAACTGAGCCAGACTCTCAAAAAAATATAATCTTCCGATCGAGGGAACATGACGGCCTTCTTTTCTGCATATCTGTCTTTGCATAATGGTCTTGCTGATCGAATGCTCTATACTTCGAGTCATTACTTAGCAATATCTTTTGCATCCGCTAATTAATCTTCAAAGTGTGCAAATGATAAACACGGACACTCAGCCTGGGCTTGATAAAACTGGCATATTCAAGTGTTTATGTTGTTGAGTTAAGCCACTGCCTGCACTAAAGATATCCTTTGTATCATAGATAGCATGGTCTTAGCAATGAATGAAAGGGAGAAATGTATCTCGATCGCGAAAGCAGCTACGATTGATCTTTAGATGAAAGGGACCTTCTTCTCCCTGTGTCCAAATCGAGGTAGGATAGGATTTACATATTTAGGATTGAATTTATATATTTATTCCGGGGGAGAGAATGGCCGATAAGATGACTCAATCATATTGCGAACCACGGCCTCTCGTCCGGTTACCAGTCCATGTGCCACAACGCCGAGTCTAGGTGTACTTTACAAATCCCTACCTGTAGAGAAACTGACTATTCTCCGCCATAAATGGCCAGAATTTAAAAAGATTTATTTCGATATGAAGGAATTATAAAAAATCTGTAGTTAACAAGGAACCCTTCTACGCCTTAAAGTAATGATCTAAAAACTCTGTATGCACATATGGGGCTAAAAGTTTTGAAACAATAGTGTTTATTAAAATAACGCGAGTTTTGTACAAATATCGGTACTCCCGTAGTATGTGAACCAAGATGGCGGACACCGGAACGTAGTATGTGTACCAGGTTAGGTTTAGGTCATAATTTCAGGTATAAATACTACGGGAGTCACTTGGCTAGTCCCCGAACTCGTAATATAACTAAATTAAGGAAAATTAGAATAAAATTATGGCCTAACCTTAACCTGGCAAACATACTACGTTCCGGTGTCCGCCATCTTGGTTCACATACTACGGGAGCGCCCAAATTCCATTGTGGAACTAAGTACATTCTATGTAAAACTTGCGCCCAGAATTTATCAGTTTAGAAGAACTGTTCTAAAACTTAATCGGGACATCAATCATTTTTTTAACAAATTTGAAAGAAAGCAGGCCAGTAATCTTTTAGACGAACTTGGGAGGTCGTAGGGAGAAGTTATTAGTTCCGTCAAAACAATTTATGAAGTTATGTCAATATAGATTTAATTAACCGACATATCTATGGCACGTTTTAAGAGTTAGTGTATGTCAATTATTTGTGAGGATATAGGCGTAAATATACAGACTTGTAATAGAAAGAATGCAAAATTGTGTTAATAGTGTCGAATAGAACTCAACTCAGTTATTTTTGGAACCCTAAAAAGTACTTCCTGAATTTTGTGCATTCTATAATTACCGAATTTTTTTTTATTTTTTTGGCATTTTGAATACTGGTCTCTGAATTTTGCTTCTGAACCCTGTCCTAACACATCTAGAAATCTATAAAGTCCATATTTTAACTCAAAACACAGTTATTTTTGGAACCCTAAAAAGTACTTCCTGAATTTAATGCATTCTATAATTACCGCAATTTTTTTTTTTTTTTTAACATTTTGAATACTGGGCTGTAAATCTTGCTGTTGAACCCTGTCCTAAAACATATAGAGATCTATAAAATCTATTTTTAAAGTGTTTGAGTCGACTAAAGGTTTTTCAACACAATTACATTAATTATACCACGGACACCTCTTCATAAGCTCAATTTAATAAACAAAAAGATATTGGGTTTTCACAAAATAGTATACACATGTACAGAAACTTTTTCGGGGTTAAATTGCAAAAATGCCTCCTAAAATAAGTTTAATTTAACCAGTTAATGTCATTGTGACTAACTTACAACACACACGCTCAACCTAAGAACTTATCAGCCTAAGAATTTATAACATAATCTGTCCATCTTCATCATCATGCAAATTCAACTTTCTATTTTCTATTCACCACTACTCTTATATACGTTTATATACTGGTTTATCGCGTCTCATTCCGAAAAAAATTATTTTATGTTTTACCTTGTTTGTATACTTTCGTATTTTCGGTATGCGCAAAAGTAAATTACTGATTACGTACGCGGGCGCTCCCATGATATTCGTACCAAGATGGCGCACAACCTGCTAACCCTAACCTGGTACACATACTATGTTCAGGTTGTGCGACATCTGGTACGAATACTACGGGAGCACCCGTACGCGCACTTCTACGATTACACAAATAATTTTTTTTTCTAATCAACTCACAACACGCAATAAAATTCCAAGAAACCATAACATAACCTGTCCGCCTGTGCAAATTTAGCTTTCCATTTAACACTGCTACAAACTATATAAACGCGGTATTATACGATCCCAAGATTGGTGTTTTATCTAATTAACTTGCAACACCCAATCAACCCATATATCCCAATCAACTCGACACCTCTCTTCAAAATTCAATTAAATATTACTGAAACGAACACACTTCTCTTTTTTATAAATACACACACCGTATTTTGCGATACCCACAGATAATCTGTTTTATTAGGAAACAATTTGACACCCCTAAGGTAGTTTACATGCGTATTGTTTCTCCTATCACTAGTTAAGCATGGACGACTATGGAATACCCATGGTCCATTCTAGAATGTTCAAATAATTATTGCTGATTGAATTGGGCTAAAAGGTTCGAGTCGGCGTATTTTTGTAAGTTTGTCAGGAAAACTTGGCAATGAATTTTTGAACTCATTTGGTTTCGTGTTATTGTCAAATTCACATCGTTGGAACTAAATTATCTTATTAACTTACAACGCACATTAACTTTTGCAAACGTGTCGAACCCCCTACGTTATTCTGCAAGCTTCCGTCGAACCCCGACGGCGTTTTGAACAGTTAAAACCAGGGTCGCAGCCGAATCTTCACAAAGGAAAACATAAATTGCAACAAGCGAACTATTAAGTTCACATAGTCACCCAACTAAAAGTAAAAGGCTTTTTTGCTTAATAAATTTCTCAAAAATCTACTTGGAATGCATTTGCACGGAGTCTTTCGGGAAAACTAGCAACCACCGTGAAACTTTATGATACACAAATGTTTCAGAGGACTTTTGTCGAACCCGTGGGGCGAATCCACCGAACCCCAGGGGTTCGATCAAACCCAGGTTAAACACTGCCTAAACACAAGCTTTGTTTCCATTTTCGACCAACTATTTGTAAAAACGACTCCTCCTTTATTTATATACATACCCGTGTTTCGCGATACGCCCAGACAGTATGTTCCAATAGGAAACAATTCAACATACCTACGATAGTTCACATGTGTATTGTGTTTACCAATCCAAGTTTAAAATTAAATATTGCCGCAATATGCAATATCCATGGCCCATTTCTAGTTAGCGGTTGATTATTTCTGTTTGAATTGGGCTATTCCACATTGTTTTGATTCAGCGTAAAATTTTCGGGGAAACCTGACATTGGATTGTTCAACTTTTTATCATTACGTAATATGATATTAAGTTCACATTGTAAAAACTATATTTTCTCATTTCTAGCGCAAACATATCGAAACTGTGACGTATTTGATTTTGCATGGGTGTATTTTGAAGGTTATGTTGTCATATTGGGATATTTAATTATTGGAAATCGTTTTCTACGATTCCTAAAGAAGTCTCTCAGCAAATTAATTCGTCGAAATGTTGTTGAAAAATTGAAAAAAAAATGAGATTTGTATAATTTTCACTGGTTGAACAACGCGCCGCATGTTCGTCCGTACTCGCCTCTTTGCATCACTCAGAATATGGGCAAACCCGTAACAACTCCTTTCACAATTCATTTACAATCCTCTTTTTGAAAATATATATGACCGCCCCATTTCTAGTTAGGGAGGAATCAGCGTAATTTTTTCGGGGAAACTTGACATTTGATTTTCAAATTTTTATCATTACGTAATATGGTATCAAATTCACATCGTTAAAATTAGATTTTCTCGTTACTAATGCATGCATATCGAAACACTGTGACGTATTGAATTAAATGGGTGATGTTGTCATATTGGGAAAATAAATTAAAATCGTCTTCTTAGATTCTCACGAGAGTCCCTCAGCAAATTACTTGGTTGAAATGTTGTTAAGAAATTGAGAAAAATGTGACTTGCGTCATTTTTAATGTGTGGACAACACGACTGTGGCCGGATGGCCGGATTCGTAACAATTTCATTCTCAATTAATTTACAATCCCAAGTTTGAAATAAGATATCTACTCACACATGACAGACGACGCCATATCTATGGCCCATTTCTAGCCGGGGGTAACTGATGAAATTGGGCTACAACGTTTTGAATAGTTTTTGGCATTGGATTTTTAAACTTTTTTGGTTTCGTGATATTGCCAAGTTCACATCGTGAGAACTTGATTTTCCCGTTTCTAGCGCAAACATATCAAAACTGTGACGTATATTACTGGGGTGTATTTTGAAGGTTATGTTGCCATATTGAGATAATTAATGGAAATCGTTTTCTACGATTCCTAAGAAGTCCCACAGCAAATTGATTCGTTGAAATTTTGTTGAAAAATTGAGAAAAATGGGATTTGTATAATTTTTATTGGGTGAACAACACGATTCTTGTATGTCCATACTTTGCATTACACCGACTATGGCCGGATTCGTAACAATATCTACTTACACGGGACCGACGGCGCCATGTCCATAACCAACTTTTGTTAGGGGGTTATTTATTACTGTGAATTGGCTCACAAATATATAAATCAGAGTAATTGTTCAGGGAAACTCCGCAATGAATTTAGAAAATCTTTTCTGTTACGTCAAATCCTCACGCTCTTATCTGCGTCGTAAAACTAGACTTACGTGCAAAACGTGACGCATTCGCCGATTACAATACCGTCACAAACATTTTCCCATCGCCCAACTTTGCTATCCGGAGCTGGAATCGGGTGCAACTGCCAATTTACGTATACACGAGATATTGTAGGAGAGAGAAAAAACGAATACGTTTTCGAATACCTGGTGATTTCAGAATTGAATCGAATATTTGGTTCGAATCGAATCTTGAATACTTGGGAGATATAAAATTGTACGAACATCTTGTGCGCTGTATTAAGGATATTTCACGTTTCTTTATTGTTTACAGATTGCAGAGAGCTGTTGTGCTAGTATCTTTATTATCCTTAGCGTGGAGCATGTTCAAGAGTTCAACTTCATGCATGTTTACCATCATAGCTTATTGTTAGCTAGTTATTTTTGAGATGGGGCGCGAGACTTGACAAATTCTAAAAAGGGGGAATGGCTTAACAAGTTTGAGAATCACTGCTTTTGAGTCGAAAGAAGTTTCAGCAGGTTCATTTCCAATTCTCAAGGTCAAACTGACCTTCAAAAAGGAAAAAAGCAACTTGAAAAATTTGAAAATCACTGATCTAGAAATACGGTGATGTGAGAGAAACTTTCTTGGCTTTCGACGTGGGAATATGCGTAGAAGATTGTCGAGAATTGAGAGATTTCCAATAGAGTGGCGCAGTGGAAGAATACGTTTACGTCAAATAACACTGCGAAAGGATAGGATGGGAGAGGAAAGCCGATAAGACGGCATAACCATATGGTAGTGATATGGGGTTAGTTAGTTATTTGTTTTTTCGGAAGCATGGACTTGATGGAGGAGAGAGTCGTAACCGAACAGCGATTACGTGAACCACCCTACGGCGGCGAGGAATCCAGCAATCCTCTCGCACATAACCATCCCTGCATGGGATTCGAACATGCGAACCCATGTAGAGTAACTCAGAGATGCGGTGGCGATGAGCCACACCGCCGCATAAAAATGACCACACGTTCGTGATTTTTGACATTTTGACAAAAAAACTTTAGGAATGTAGATAGTCTCCATTGTACATCTTAGCGATAAAATAACTTGTTCCGGTACTCCCGAAGTATGTGAACCAAGATGGCGGACACCGGAGTGTAGTATGTGTACCAGGTTAGGGTTAGGCCATAATTTTATTCCAAGTTTCCTTATTTTAGTTCTATGTAGAGTTCGGGGACTAGCCAAGTGACTCCCGTAGTGATTGTACCTGAAATTATGGCCTAACCTGGTACACATACCACGTTCCATTTTTCTCAATTTCTCAACAACATTTTAACGAAATAATTTGCTGAGGGACTCTTTTAGGATTCGTAGAAAATGATTCAAATTAATTTTCCAAATATGGTGACATAACCTTCAAAACACAGCCCAATAAAATCCAATACGTCACAGTTTCGTTATGTAGGCGCCAGAAACGAGAAATTCTTCCCAATATGTGAACTTTACACAATATTGCGTAACAAAAAAATTTACAAATTCCATGTCAAGTTTACTCGGAGAAACTACGCTGGTTCAAAAAATTGTAGCCCAATTTCATCAGTAATAGTTAACTCCTAGCTAGAAATGGTACATTTAAGTATATTTAGGCGTGACGGCAAATAGCCGGGTAATCACGAGGTATGTGAACCAAGATGGCCGACACCGGAACTTAATAGGTCTACCAGGTTAGGGTTAGGCCATAATTTCAGGCACAAATATTACGGGGGTCACTTGGCTAGTCCCCGAAATCGTAATAGAACTAAAATAAGAAAAATTGAAATAAAATTATGGCCTAACCCTAACATGCTACACATACTACGTTCCGGTATCTGCCATCTTGGTTCACATACTTCGGGAGTACCCTTTTCCAGAACAGCCATTCTCAGACATATAAGTCACTGTTATCAATTTGAATATTAGAAATGAGAAACTCTGATTTTAACGATGTCAACCGGATACCATATTGCGTAACCAAGAAAAGTTTGAAAATTTAATGTCAAGTTTCCTCGAAAATTTTACGCTGATTTAAAACACTGCAGCCCAATTCATTCAGTAACAATTAACCTCAAACTAAAAATGGTCCGTGGATGTGACGAGGTCGATTAAGTATGATTAGGCGTGATGCGTAAGGCGAACACGGACGAACAAGAAGCGTGTTGTTCACGCAGTAACTAGGAGGCAAATCCCATTTCCCCAATTTCATAACTACAATTGCTCAGACGAAAAGAGATCCCCATTATTTTCTTAGAATAGCAACATCACTTTTAAAAAACAGCCATTCTTAGACATATACGTCACTGTCTTCAATATGAATATTAGAAATGAGGAACTCTGATTTTAACGATGTGAACTTCCAATACTGCGTAACGGAAAAAAAGTCAAAAAATTCAATGCCCGAAATTCAATTTTTGACATGGTCGGTCGGTAAAATTAAATATTTGAATATAACTGGGTATTTCTAAGCGCAGTACGCATGTGAAATACCTTATTAGGGGTGACGGGATGTTTCCTACCTAATGTCTACCTGCAACCTATTGTCTGAGGGTGTTTGGTATATAAACAGAGGAGAGGAGTCGTTTGCACAAATAGTTGATAAAAAGTGGAAAACTGAGGGCTTGTGTTAAAGATTCGGCGCTTCAGAAGTATGTGTACCAACATGGAGGTAATTGATTTTGTTTGCATACTTTGCATCAAGTTGTGTAAAGGGACAGAAGCCTATGTCTGTGTTAGCCAAGTGAATATACCCCCTGCCCATAGGTTTCAGTCCTTTTACACAACTTGATGTAAAGTAGGCGAACAAAATTAGTTAACTCCATATTGATACATACACTTCTGGAGAGCCGTTGTTTCCCGCATTTGAACGTCAAGACCGTTATGCAAAGACAGATTAAGAGATATGCATGAAAGGTTGCCGTCATATCCCCTCGATCTAAAGATTCCGTGAGATATTTGAGTTGACGGATGTTCAGCCGCAACAATCCTTATTTGTAAAAGATAAAATAATTGATTTAAACTAAAAATTAAAAATGCTAAAAAACATTGGCAACTCAGGCATTGAAAGGAATTACTTATGAGTTAAAGCAGGGTTTCCCAAACTGGGGTTGCGGGGGGCCGTGGGTCAGCAAAAATATGAAAAAAAAGTCTGATCAATATTTAATAATTGATTTCAATCAAAAAAAAATCCTTTGCATATTTTTGGTTGAGCGTCGCGGACAAATATCCATTGCTGTCAGAAAAGGCAATTAAAATTTTATTTATTGCCTTTTACAAAGACCTACATGCAAATCCCGTCGGAAATAAGAAAGCATTTTTGCGGGAAATTATACCAAAAAATTCGTCGGAAATTCGTTTTCACGTCGGCACAAGATTCAATCAAAGAAAACGTAGATCGACGACTCTTCAGAGAGGTAAATATTTTATTGTTTCACTTTTATGTATTAGATTTTGTAAATGATGAATATCAAATGATAAAACGTCACGATTTCCACGGTTATATGTTAGACAGGAGGGTCCAAGGTTGTTGGCTCCGCGGGCCACAAAATTATTTCTGCATTATTCGCGGGCCACAATAGTGCCAGGAATAGGTAAACAGTGTAATACAAAACAAACGCTTTCATTGTACAAACGCATAGTTATCAGACATAGCCATTCCAGGCTAATAGAATCCGCATTCGATTTTTAGTTATCTATGATGCCTATATTGTTAGCATATATTCCCGACCAAAAAGATAGAAAGCCAGATAATATTTTAGACTCCAAGCACATCCTTCAACATCGCTATATGCCTCAGCTAGCCACAACATTAGTAAATTCAGTGATATTAGTGATGCAGCAATATGCCAAAAGATTTTTCTGATTAATTGGATTACGAAACAACACGAAATGCGATTTTTTGATTACTCTCCAAATGTGACGCGGGCCACAGATAATGAAGCGGCGGGCCGCATGTGACCCGCGGGCCTGGGTTTGGGCCACCCTGTGGGAGTATATAGTGTGGGTAGGAGGTATTCCTTCACGTTAAAGAATTTGTATCGTTTTTTAGCGGAAATATTATTTGCATGTGATCTAGTTCTTGCAATTATTGTTTAGTATTTGTATTATTGTAGTACATATTTAGGTACTCCTGAAGTATGTGATCCAAGATGGTGGACACCGGAACGGAGTATGTGTACCAGGTTAGGGATAGGCCATAATTTCCGCTAAAAATACTACGGGAGTCTCTTGGCTAGTCCCCGAACTCGTTATGTGCTAGAATAAGGAAAATTAGAATAAAACCCTAACCTGGTGCACATACTACGTTCCGGTGTCCGCCATCTTGGTTCACATACTTCGGGAGCACCCGGAATTTTTCCAGCACTAAAGTTCATGCATCTGAAACAAATAACTGGTTAACTAATCCCGTATCCAACATGGACTTGTGACCGGGAGATTCTGTGATTTGGTTTGCTGTATAACTTAGCCACGCTGTCGGCTTTCTCCCGCCTTCCGTATTAATGCAAATCCTATCCTTCCTCATTTTATACCTAAATACTTTTACTTCCAGGCCAACGACTCAACCCGAATCCATTTTTCGAGACAATAACTGACGACAGAACAGCCACATTTGACATCACATTTACGAATGATGACAACATAGACGTGTCCCGCATGTATCCACCAGCAGCGAATGCAAGAAAGTTACACTGGAGTGAGAAAATAGCACATGATGCGGATGAATACGATCTGTATTTTTAAATCTGTTCGTCCTAGCCAACTAACCAAGTTAGATTATTGTAGCACCTTACTAGTTATTATCCAAACCTAACCAAAGTCCAGAAAAGCTGGGGTAATAGGATAGCACAAAGTCACGTGGTTTATACCTACCTCATTCTGAAGAATATTTGTGTATATGCCCCCCCCCCCCCTTTGAAATGTAATAAAAATCATTAAACTAACAGTACTACCGACGTAAACGTGATTGAAAATCAACGCAACTTTATTGGAAATCTCTCAAATCAAGAAACCCTTCTACGTGATACCTACAAATTCCCACGTTGAAAGCCAGATGTCTCTCTCTCTTTTGCCTCCACAAATGGGTCGCGATTTTCGGCAAATATAGTGAAAAAATAATTGTTTTTCCAAAATATTGGTTGGATAATACGATCAGTATAATTTGATTCAATTATTTCTAACCGTAAATGTATTATCATGCTTAAAAAATGTACTTTTGACGGAAATTCGACTCCAAATCTTCTTTATATATTGCATGAACGGTATTATTGCGTAACAAAGACCATAGTGACGAAATAAACGATGAGTTTTCTCTCTCTCTTTCGGGCACACGTTAATTGGCAGTTGAGCGGTGGGAAAATGTTTATGACCGTGTTGCAATCGGCAAATACGCCAGGTTGCGCACGTCACTCTAGTTTTACTACGCAAATAAGAGCGTGGGGATTTGACGTATTTGGATAAGGTGAAAACCCATAATGGCCAACTTTGGGAAATAGTGACGAACACATGCATGAAACGTAAGGCGTCTTTCAATTTTATTGCTGTTTAATCAGAAGCCCAGTGCACGCCATCTTCAACCAAGACGAGTGTTTGGTACTTACCGTTTCAGAAAACTCTGCAGTCTACTAGAAATATTGTACATGCCTTCAACATACATTTGGTGGAATATAGTATAAACATTCCCCTATCATGTACTGGCCATTAGGAACAACGAAAATTATTGAGTAAGAAAAGCACGCATTTATAAAGAAAATACGCAATGCTAGGTCACTCAGAAGATTCATTTCTAGGAAAAGTTATACGCACTCACTTAGAAGTAAAGGAGACATTTTCAAAAAGATAAAAATATTTTGCATATTATGAAGAAAAAGGAAATATTTTAAGCATACCCAATACAAATAAACTCACCATGTATTCTGCGCTGCTTTCCGTTGTTTTCAACTCGCTTCATTGTTTCCAGCTCCCAACCTTTGCCGTTCCAAAATCCTTTACACTCAAACCAAACAACCCCACATGGCACATACAATCATAATCAATTCATCCGAACGTCACCAACAAACAAACACGCATCCCCATATTTGGAAAATACAGTACGAAATGTAGCAAGGACAAGAGAGCAATGCTCAAATATGTAAGCGCTACATTATCCCATTTGTTGTGGAGAAAAACGCTGTAGCTACAGAGTAAAAGTGCCACAGAGCAAGTCGTAAAACTTGACAACATGGAAGGTTACACAAAACTACTAGAAAATACAATCCCTCCCCCCTCGCAACGAAAACCTGGGGAACATACTGTGTAATTGTCTTTTCACCTATATTTTATGATACGAAATGAGAATGTTCATGTAGAACTTCTTTGTCTCGTGATTTGAAAGTCATATATGGTTTTGGCAACTTTCTATAATTTCCGTCCCGCGCGTTCGTAATTGTGCTTTTGGTACTCCCGTAGTATGTGATCCAAAATAGCAAACACCGGAACGTAGTATGTGTACCAGCAGGCAGGGTTGGGTCAATAATTTCAGGTACAAATACTACTGGAGTCACTTGACTAAGCCCCGAATTCGTAATAGAACCAAAATAAGGAAAACTTGAATAAAATTATGAATTTACCCTAACCTGGTACACATACTACGTTCCGGTGTCCGCCGTCTTGGTTCGCATACTACGGGAGTACCGTGATTTTTACCATGGTGAAGTCACCATTTTATCTTATCATTTGTACCAGTTTATCTAATCTAATACCTGGATAGTCTCTGTTGTATTCAGTCCACACTGGTCCTTTATGATAATAGTAACATTCTTGGTCTTGGCTGAGGATTCAAGAGGCACCGTCCATTCAAGTAGTCCATTCACTGACACGTACATGTCCGTCGTTTTTGATTTGTCGATGTCGAAGTATATGAACGGGTCTGAAGTTGAAACAATTTAATGTAAAGTGTTTTTAAGTGTTGTAAAGTGTTGTTAATTTAATGAAACTGCACATGTTACAGCTATTTAGTATGCAGTAGTCGTGATTGTAAACATTTAGGATAATATTTCCATATATATATATATATATATATATATATATATAGATAGAGGTGAAGCAGGGCCAATAATCGAGCATATGACCAACCACGGCATACAAATATATGGGGTCGTGTATAGAAAAAGTTGTCCAAATAATTACTCCACATGCAAGATCTTTGGTGCTGGAGGAAGCCATAACTGGCCGGCGGTCACGTGGAATATTCTCCAACAGCGAATAGCTCGGCTGCCCTCTCGTCCATAATTCAAATACCATCAAAAACTTCATATAAGGTAAATTTGTAATGAATCATGTCCAGAGATGTGCAACATTTTTTTTTATCGGTGGGCCATAAAACAAACTTCAGACAGACATCTAGTCGGGCTACACACACCGAATATACAGCTTTTCAATACGGGAGTAGAGAATGTGGCAATTGCTTTTCCTTGAAGTAATAAAGGCATCGGGCAAAACGGTGAGAGATTTAATGCAGCTACAAGAGGAGAAAACACTATGTATTTTTTACCAACGTGAGCGACTTAATAAACATAAACTGTCCAATTCGGATTGTATGCTTGATGGGGAAAAACGGAGTGTTGACAAGGTCACACGCTATATGGCTTGACAGGCCGGAGTTGTGGCCCGCGGGCCTGATCTAGCCCATACTAACCTCCTGGATCAGTTGCATTCAATTGATAGATGAATATTTCTCCTTCGAACGCCTTGAGTTTATCTTTCTCTTCGTTCAAAACTGGTGGCCGGTTTTCTGTCAATATATTGAATATTATATATAAAAAATACTTCTGAGAAAACTGTAAAATTTAAATGCTTTTTATTATTACATAAACATTATAAAGGAAGAAATAGGTGTTAACATAATATTTGAACCCGGAAATAGTTGGTACTATTCTGTCATCGACCGAATACAATTTCCGAATTTTTATAGGCTGGGTTAGGATAACTTAATTTATTTAAGTTCTTCCTCTACCTAATTTAATTAAGATAATCAGATACAAAGAAAATAAGTCAGAAAATTAGTGGAACAATAGTTCTCTGGGATCTTCCGTGCAAAGCCCCCGCAGATGGCGTTGAAAACTCAAACCATTCCTGACCCTACCCGAACCCCAGCTGGATAATTACTAATTTGGTATTTTAAAACATACCAGGGGCGTTTTTCTCAAATCTCACATTTTTACATTAGTGGCGAGGCTTTGTACAAATGATTTTCTGATTTCTGATTTCTTATATTAACTAGACTCAAAACTGTTACACAAAAACGTACGACAGTGAATTTAAACGATTTATACCTAAGAAAACCTCATTCAGCGAAAAACGGCTATAGGTAATCAGATTTCACAACCATAGTAAAAGTGGACCGTGCATAGAAGTAAACAAACAACCGTTGAATAATGGGTACTCCCGTAGTGTGTTTACTAGGTTAGGGGTAGGCCATAATTTTATTCAGTTTTTCCTTATTTTTTTTAGTGAGGCTCCCGAAGTATGCGAACCAAGATGGCGGACATCGGAATGTAATATGTGTACTAGGTTAGGGTTAGGCCATAATTTTAGGTATAAATACTACGGGAGGCTCTTGGCTAGTCTTCGAACTGATAATAGGGCTAAAATAAGGCAAATTGGAAAAAAATTATCGCCTAACCCTAACCTTGTTACCCATGTTACGTTCCGATGTCCGCCATCTTGGTTCGCATACTTCAAGAGCCCCTTTTTAGTTCTATTACGAGTTGGGGGACTTTCTGTGTTAGACAAGTGAATATACCCCCTGCCCATAGGCTTCAATCCCTTTACACAACATGATGTAAAGTAGGCGAACAAAATTAGTTACTTCCATATTGGTACACAGTACACACTTCTGGAGCACCGATGATTAGTAAACAATTTGGGGTACACAGCTATTTTTGGGACTGGTTATCGCGTCGCCAGCTGAATATTTTAGTTTAAACTTTGTGTCGAGGCATTACGAGATCCTAATTGGTGAAGAACAAAACCAAGGTATTATTTATATCCCGCTTTTCTTACTACTGGACCAATTGCTTTAACATATTCAGATTGTATTTTTCGCTGGAAGGATATTTTTTAAATTTATTCCAAAACTTTCTGTGGGTTCTGTGTGATTTGATTTCACTTCGAATTTTTTTGTGATGACCTCTTCAACATTAATAAAAATTATTCTTTCTATCCTAATAATCATACACCCACCCATATTCTGAACTATAACAATATTAAAATTCTTTGCATAGGACAAGGTTATTACGACTAGACTAGCCATTCTTCACGTCAACGGGTAACAATAAGAACTTATGGGAACGACCTGAACGATACCAACTTGAAAAATGAGGTCATTAAAGAAATTTATGATGTATAAGCACACGTATGGTACTTCTATTGTACAAAATTGGTGAGAGAAAAAGCGGGCTCGTCCGGGATTTGAACCCGGGACCTCTCGCACCCAAAGCGAGAATCATACCCCTAGACCAACGAGCCAGTCGACACTCAGGAGCGCGAATACATACTATATTCGAGGACTCTCGAATTGAACGGTCGATGTCTGCGGGAAATGCCTGAGGCGTTACGCACATAGCTAAAGCAAACAAAATAACAAAGGCGTCACAAAAAAGTCGTGGTGCGTGTCTTTGTGTGCGTAGTTTGGAAATTATAGTTTGCATATAAGTCCCTAAAGGGCCCGTGGCTCGTTGGTCTAGGGGTATGATTCTCGCTTAGGGTGCGAGAGGTCCCGGGTTCAAATCCCGGACGAGCCCTGTTTTCGTTTATATTATCATTTAATTTGCCCGAATATCGTGTAATAAACGGCTAAAATAGCCACCGCAATGTCAGCAAAATCTAGAAAAAGATAGTTCGCGAAATATCATATGAAAGTGTCTTCGTGAATTGTCTGTCCTACGTCTAATAGAATAGATCACCATTCCTTCGAGTTGCATCTCAGATTTTTGACAAGTGTTTTGATTTCACAAACGAGCCGACGACACCTCCAGAATGGAGTAGAAGTGGTGACTCTTCTACGGCCCATGGGCCGGGCCACGACCCATCAGGCTATGGGCCGCGGCCCAACAAGTTGTGCAAAGGGACAATTCACTTGGCTAACGCAGACAGTCCCCAAACTCATAATAGAACTATAATGTGAAAAATCTGAACAAAATTTTGTCCTAACCCTAACCTGGTACACATACTACAGGCGTATCCTTTTCTGTAGCTTGGTATTTTTCTTTATTTTTATATAAATGCTTATCGTAAAAAAAAATGGTGGCATACGGCGATTTTTTTTTTATTCGAATATTGACAATTTTGTAAAAATTGAAAATTTTGATAAGATAATTGTATTTTTCCTGATGGGACCGCGGCCCATAGCTTGATGGGGCATGGCCCATGTGGCCCAATCAGATGGGCCGTGGCTCTGGCTCATGAGCCGTAGAGGAGTCACCACCCCTGTAGCCAGAATGAGCGACTTATATTAAAAAATCTGTCATTGTATGAATTTTAATACATTTGACAACTTTGCTTGGGCGATTCGGCATTTTACTTCAACTATAAGCAGCTTGACAATATCGTTTTCAATTAATATTTTATCTCTGGTTCACTCATTTTTTCAAAATCTCAATTGGCGATTGTTGTATAATTAATTATTATTATGGAGTGGCAAACAATTTTTCCATATTTTTTTTTTGCATTTATTTTTTCTTTGACTTACTATGTTATTTATCTCACGTTTCTCGCGTTTTTCTTACTCACTCATATATCTGTTGTTGTGTGAGTGTGAATTAATTTAATACTTTTTAGGTGAGTGAACGCGTACCACTTCTTCTGGCAAAACCTTCCGAGTTAAATTCTTCACGCTATAAACCTCAATTAAGATTTTGTTTGCTCTCGTGATTCTATTATTAGTTTTTTATTTATTTATTCTTATCAACTAGTTTATTGTCTGTTATTCTGATTATGGAGTCGAATTGAACTTATACTTTCCGTCGAACATTCCCTTTCGTGCCTTCGTTGTTATTGATTTGCGCACAAGTGGAAAGTATGATCGAATGAGTTCATTACATTAATTATCCAAAGGTATAATTACAAATTAATATAAGCTGTTCGTGCGGCTCGTTGGTCTAGGGGTATGATTCTCGCTTTGGGTGCGAGAGGTCCCGGGTTCAAATCCCGGACGAGCCCATATTTTGCCGGGATGTAATTGAGAAACAAGAAGGATGCTGCCAAAAGTAGCCAATGTAAGGTGGGAGTAAACTTTAGCCTTCGGAGCATACTCTGACTATTTATCTAAAGTTTTATATCACCCAGACCAAGACATACAACCAAACCCAATTTTTATATTTTAGCAGTATTTCATTTAGTTTCTGCGAAACTAACTACTTATCCTTTTTCTATTCTTTGCGTCAGTGGATCCGTATGTATGTAATGCAATGATGCTGTAAGCATAGGAGAATTTAACTATCCTAAGTGATTCAAGAGACTTGCTGCATACAACACAAATGGTTCCATTACATTTGAACCCACGAACATTTGAACCCATGACTATTGCACCTATGGAAATTTTTTTGTTTTACGGATATTTGAACCCATACTAACCCTAACCCATGGGTTTTAGCAACCGCTTATAGATTGAACCCGCGGATATACGCATGGGTTCAAATGTACGTGGGCTCAAATGTACGGTCACCAACACAAATATATTTATTCAACGTTCCGGCTGTTCAAAGTCAGACTTTCAGCAGAAATACATTTGTGTGCAGCAAGACTCTTGAATCACTTAAATAGCAGTATTTTACACGCGACATTGGCGCATAAAATTTTCGCACATAAGCATTGCTATCAGACTCATCCCAATCAGTCGCCAACTAGAACGAGCTTGTGCTAACCTGCGAGTGTAATTGTATTGTATCTGCAGCTACCTAATTAACAAAATCATGAACGCACCAATTAACAGGATTGTGATTAGTACTTGAAAGCATTAGATTCGGGATATTTGGAGCAACTTGGCGCGGCTCGTTGGTCTAGGGGTATGATTCTCGCTTCGGGTGCGAGAGGTCCCGGGTTCAACTCCCGGACGAGCCCTATTTTATAGATACAAGCGACTTTGGTTTCTCTTTCGAAGGTTACTACAATGCAATAATACAACAGCTAGCCTGTTACTATAAGTAAATACATTATAAATTTCGTTATGATTTCAATAGTTATATCACATACTTGTCTTTTAATATTTTTGAAAATGTTTTCATGAACCATATACGTTATGGTCATTTCGCTATAGTTGTTAGTGATAAAAATAGGTATATATGGCTCCAATCGTTATTTGAATGGCATAATCCGCAGAGGGCTATTGGGTCGCTAGAGATGACCCCAATCGACATTTAAATGGCCCTCTTTATAGGGTGCTCTTGGGCTGCCACTAGACAGCAGGGATGGATATATGGTCCGAGCATGGATATTGAAATGGCCTCCGTTGGGGAGGGTTCATTGTGCTGCCACAATAATTAGGTTACGTTTAGGGATATATCGTTCCAATCGCCATTTGAGTATCATTTTCCATTAAGAGGGCTGCCATGCACCAGGTTATAAATCAGGCTGTAATATAGATAGTGGAACCTGAACATAGTATGCGTACCAGGTTAAGGTTGTGCGCCATCTTGGTGCACATACTTCGGGAGCGCCGATTTTTTTTTTGGTGGCTACATCTGATGTGCACTACCGATCAAGCGTAATGCTTATCACATTTACTTGAAGATAACCTAAGCACTCACGTGCGCACGGATTCAATGATCCATATCCGAGATGTATTGTGACGTCAACTTCATTTGATTCCCTGGTGCCATCGGTGACCTAAGACAAGAAGAATTATTAGGCTTCGATATTGCCTCAGAGGTAGAGCTAAGATCTCAAGCCCGAGACCGACCCAAAATTCGGGCCTGAAATGTCAATCATTACGTTCGGGTCGGGTCGGGCTTCTCTATCGCTGACTTTTTTTAAAAATAAATGGTGCTCCCGAAGTATGCGAACCAAGATGGCGGACATCGGAACGTAACATGGGTAACAGGTTAGGGTTAGGCGATAATTTTTTTCCAATTTTCCTTATTTTAGTCTTATTATCAGTTCGAAGACTAGCCAAGAGCCTCCCGTAGTATTTATACCTAAAATTATGGCCTAACCCTATCCTAGTACACATATTACATTTCGATGTCTGCCATCTTGGTTCGCATACTTCGGGAGCCCCAAATAAATATATGTTTATTAAAGATATATACTAAAACTATGTGTGGAATTCAAAGAACTCCTGAATAAAATATGAAATTTCAGGTTTGCTTCGGGCTCGAGCCTGCAAATCCAATTAATCAGTCGGTCTCGGGTCGGATTTAATACCCGCGGGCCCGGGTCGGGCCGGGCTGGAATATTTGGGCCCAATCTTGCATCTACGGGAGTCATAAGCGAAAATAATCACACTTTAAAAATGAAAAAAAATTTGCCCCAGAGTATATTCACGGAGATGAATATATTTAAAACGATTATGGTCTCACTCACCTTAATTTTGTAATTAACTTGCGGTTGTGACGTCACAAGAAGTGTTTGGATCTCTGGAAGAGGACAGAACATGTGATTCTCTTCTTCGGGATTAAAAATGGCGGGAAACGAAACGGCGTTAGAAGACAAACCCTGTAACGATTTGTTAGTTCATTAGAAACAACTGACTGACACAGTTTGTACAAAGTTGCTAAAAGTGCAGTGCTGATAGAATTTGGCAAGTGGCGAAATTTGTACCGCAGCTGCAAGTCGCTGGAATATTTGGCATTCCCGGAGTATGTGCACCAAGATGGTGCACAACCTGAAACCTAACCTGGTACACATACTATGTTCAGGATGTGCGCCATCTTGGTGCACATACTTCTGGAGCTCCGAATATTTTAAGAAATATACATTTTTATGAGTGCTATGAGGGCGAATATTTTGCAATATCTCATGCGCTCGGCTATACACGACTGAAGTCCTGTCATGCCGGCACGGAAGCGCGATATTGAGCATTGCTCTTTTTGTTTGTACAGATTCATTTATGTGAAAGAGCCAGTAGATATTGGGACTTTTAACATAGACGTTGATGAATCGATTCTTTAAATCATGGGTGTGCAACCTTTAATACGGGAGGGCCACATTTGAATAACTGGGAGAAACCGTGGGCCGCTTCTTTATTTAACATAGGCTTTAAGTAGTGGCAAGCACAAAAATTTTAGTTATTGATCTTATGGCATGCGTTGTTTGCTTCGCACAAACTAGCTGTCAGGGCATTACACGGTATTGGGATTACTTGCACGCACCAGATTGAGCTAAATTAAAGACTTCAAATTGGCACGTCTCCGCAGGCCCCATAATTTTCCCTTGTGGGCCGCATTTGACCCGCGGACAGCAGGTTGCACACCCCTTGTTTAAATGACTTGGTAGCGTAAAAGGTATGATAACAAGGGAATGTAATAGCGTCTGCACAAGTTCAGATCATAATAAACCTTCTTATAAGACGCTTTTTAACCGCCTTAATCTCCTAATACGGGGATGTATAAGCAGTCACTGTTATGTCAGAAAGTTCTTAACAAACAACTGGAAAAAAATTGAAACTTACATCTTGTTTTGTAATAATGCAGTTTAGAGAAGATTGTTCGGCAACAGAGTCACTTGACATGTGATTACTCGAAACAAAGCCGGTTCCAAATATCTCTATTCGATCACAATCGCCCATCATTGCATGGCATTCTCCGCTATTCGCTACTCCAGTTAATACAAGAGAGGGAATTCCTATCGTTGTTGTCGTCTGAGTTGTGGAAGCAGGTTGCCTATTTTTACGAATATATTTAATATTTCCCGCCAAATTGTTAAATTCTCTGATTCTTGTTTGTGACGTCATATTATGATCATTATTAGTTCTTGTTGGAATTGGAATTTTATTATTAGACGAAATATGGGGGGATGTTTCTTCGATTATATTCGGAGTTGGTGACGTCATCGGGGTTGTGACGTCATCTACAGTAGGTTTTGAAGTTGATGAGGTTGTAGTAAAACGGTATGTGGATGCTGTAATTGGTGTTGATGTAGTTGTTGGAGGTGTTGGGGTTGTTGTTGAAGTAGATGATCTTGTTGTTGAAGATGACGTCACGGGTTCAAAGGTTATGCTTGTTGTTGAAGTCATTGTAGATGATTCGGATATTGGTGATGAGTCCTCTTCTGCTGTAGAAATAAACAAACAAATATAAGGTTAGGGTTATCGCCACCGATATGGATACAAAAAGATGTATTTTTCAATTTTTCAATTTAATTACTGCCAGTAATCTGCGCCGATTTTAGAGTCGTCTATTCCAAATATTGCGGAATTACTGCGGATTCAGATAAAATGCTTTTTGACAAGCTCTAACATAGGGTGTCCATAAAGTCCTTTGCAGTTTTAATTTTGTTATGAAATTAGTTCTCAATATATCTTAACCAGGTTTGGTTTTTTAATCAGTAATTATTTAAGTATTTTTACCTCATTTAATACATCTGTGACGGCCAAAACAATATATGGTATCAATGAATTTTGAAAAAATGTTAAGACACCCTATATCTTTAGAAAAAAATTTTGGCCGATCATTTTATATCTTCTCTATTTCGTGCATATTTATAGTATTTATTGGGAAGTAAGGGGAAACTTTCAGTGAACTTCAGATACCGACATCTTGTTCAATTGGCAGATCTTTAATGGCATTTGAATGGCCTGTTTCGTATCTGGGGCTATTAAACGGTTTTACATGGATCAATTTTAGTTCTATTCATTCGTAAAAATAATACGACAAACATAAAAATAGTAAGGCGGAGAATTTTGCGAGCGACTGTTGCATAGGTAATTAGCGTAGGTAATTATATATATATACAGGGTGAATTTTTTAACATTGCAAAGGGAGTTCGACGATACCATATATTGTTTTGGCCCTCACATATGTATTAAATGAAGTAAAAATACTTGAACAATTACTGATCAAAAAACTTCATAACACATAACAAAATTGATATTGTAGAGCAGGGGTCGGCAACCTTTTATCGCTCGCGGGCCAAAATTAAAAGTTGCAAGTCATTGGCGCGCCGCACATATTTTTAGAAAGTTGAAAAACCGAACGGATGGTACTTTTTATAATAAAAATCAAGCAATGATACATCTATCGAATAGAATATAGATTTATTTTCTCATTGCATCTCATAAAATTCCTTTGAATATTTTCAGCGCCATTGAACCCTTTGCACTTAGCATCAACTTTTTTGCGTTTTGTTGACATTTGTCTAATTATAATTAAATTATATGCTCATTAAACGAGTAATTGTGAATTATATAATTGTTGAGTTATAATATAATTTAGTCTAAAGAATATATTCGTCAAAACGGATGTTTTGTTACTATAATTTAGTGAAGCGTCGCGGGCCGGATTATAGTGCACCGCGGGCCGTAGGTTGCCGACCCCTGTTGTAGAGGGACTTATGTATACATATATATACTCATAGAAACTTTAGAAATCAATGCCCTTTTCGCAGTTCTTGCACGATTGTTCAACCCAAACCCTCTTTATACTGGTGCGGCAAAGAAATTACACTTCCTTTAAAAAAGCTGAAAACATTGATTTATTGCCAGCTCACCTCGTGAATGCATATCTCCACAATCCACTCCGAAATAACCGTCATGACAGACACATCCTTGGGAAGAGCATTCGCCATGATTGTTGCAATTACGCGGGCACCGTAGAGCCGATAGCACCGAGTCTGGTGGAGATAAACTTCCGTCCCTGCGAAGAAAAAGTGTTCAAGTTCAAGAATACTCAAAATTGGGCGATCCGGAATCGTATGTAGCAATATGAAGGTAACTAATTTTGTTCGCCTACTTTACATCAAGTTGTGTAAAGGGACTGAAACCTATGGGCAGGGGGATATTCAATTGGCTAACACAGACAGTCCCCGAACTCGTAATAGAACAAAATGAAGAAAATCGGGAAAAAAAATGGCCCAACCCTAACCTGGTACATATACTACGGGAGTACCGAAAATGGTGCCACAATGACAATTCAAAGCGATGGAAAAAGTTATTGGACACGAAGTCATAGATAGATTTTAGTTCTAGTTGGAAGATCAAAGCTTTTGTATAAAGGCCACTCCATTAGTGCAAAAATATGAAATTTGAAAAAGCAACTCCGCCACGTTTTAAAATAAAG
Organism: Styela clava; assembly: GCF_964204865.1. Classification (NCBI taxonomy): domain Eukaryota; kingdom Metazoa; phylum Chordata; class Ascidiacea; order Stolidobranchia; family Styelidae; genus Styela; species Styela clava. Next base: position 2,441,785 of record NC_135250.1, on the reverse strand, counting down.
AAATTAGTTAATATTCAGTTCCGATTAGGAATGATGTGAATTTGATTTCCAGCTAACTTAATAATTACTAATTGGGGGTGTTTTTGGGGCGGGGCTCTCTACAAAAGATACGGGAAATATTGCAAGTGAATGTAGTATTAAACTCATTGAAACTTTAGAAATTAAAACCCCTGTTTCAGCTAGTTGGAACTGAGTGAAAATTCTCGCGGTATCTTTGATTAACGCGACGCGACATTGCTTGCGAAAAGGAGAGAGAATCGGTTTTATCATTCGAGAGGACTTTGCGCGGCGCAATATTTCCTCTCTCTTTTATTATTCTCAATCTTTCTCTCACTCTTTGTGCGTTGAGCAACGAGTGAGACAACAACATAAAGAAAAAAGCAAACGCGAGACGGGCTTTAATTGTTTTATTATTATCTATTTCTACCACATGCGTTAGGTTATTGAAATCACTCATCACATTTTGTTTAACGGTCATCGGCAATACTCTGGTTTCTCTTCATTACACGCATAAATCTTTCGCCTTTTACTAAAGATTTCCGTGGAGAGGAGCATTCAATGAGTCTTCAACAATTTTTCTTGCCTGGGTAATCCCGGGTCCCCAACATGAATAAGAAAAACTAAGCGAGATACTCCGAATATCCTACATCACTACCGCGCTTGCAATTTCTACCACTCGCGCAAAATAGATCGGCGATGTTGTGACGATATTATAAATGCACAGTTTTGGTAACTATACGTTAGGCTTTGGTTTACGCGAAACTGACCTTCCTTGCGCTTTTTCTTTGTGCTGAGGCAGTGATTCCCAACCTTTCAAGCGACCCTAATTTCCAAAATAACAAAATTGGTAAAATCTCGCGGACCTTAGAAAATGCTCAAAATCAGAATGGTATGTAGAGATTTATGGCCGCGAAATGACTAATATAACAATCATCAATTCGGGAAAACATCCATGAGCACAGCTGTGGTATTACTATATTTGGCGAGCGATATAATCATACGGAGCTGCAAGTCGAGAACTCATTGCGGCGAATACGCAAACGACCTCGCGTGAGAAAAAAAAAAGGCAAACGAGAGAAGAATTTTAAAAGTTTTTTTATAATCTCTTTTAACCACAAACGTTAGGTTATTTGAATCGTATGAGGTTTTATTTTAGGACCGGGAAGTTAACACTCTGGTTTCTCTTCATTACACGCATAAATCTTTCGCCTTTTACTAAAGATTTCCGTGGAGAGGAGCATTCAATGAGTCTTCAACAATTTTTCTCGCCTGGGTAATCCCAGGTTCCAAAATTAAATGTTTGAAATATAGTTGCCCGAACTAGCCAATCGTTCATAAAGAGAAGTTTTGCTCCGTCCGGGCATCCCGGGTTTTTAACTATTTCGAAGCTATTTTACTTGCTTTTCATTTTCAAATAAATTATTTTTTTAAATTGAGTATCACGGTTATCTCGAGTGTAATAAAGTGGGTAGACAATGCAGAACCGGATAGTAGCATTTTACCTAGCAGCAAACGCTTGTGCAGCGCACGGTTCGGAGCGAAAGGTTGGGGGTCGACCCCCTGGTTTTGGGGGTCCCCCCCCCCCCCCCCCCTTTGAAATGTTTCTGGTTACGCCCTGGGTACAAGACATTTTCGTAGCTTGTAACGCTTTTAAAGACAGAACTCATAAAAATTCTTTATTACTTTAATGTAAACGAAAAAAAAATTAATACTTTTCTTCCGTTTCTGTATAAATGTACCCAAAAATTCCAAATCTCGGACGCTTCGCACAAAAGTTATGAGCTTTCTAGAAGAGGTTCCAACTAACCCGAGTTTTGTCACCTTTATAAATAAACGAATTTTATGAAATTTTCACCTTTCTTTTCTCCATACGTTTGTATTCTTTATTAGTCTTCCCTCACACATATTTTCAATCATAGAGTACGATCTCTCAGCCCAAATCCAGTCGCCTTTATTATGTACATCTCGGACGCATATGTCGATGGCTATCTGTAAAATAAATTTATGGACGGTGATAACCTATTGTAACACAACTAAATGTTAGGAAAGCACATTAGTTCTTAAACTGTCATGTTTAACTGTTATGTTTCCTTTTCAAAGACTATTCGCGGTCTCTTCTTTTCAATAAAATACGAGCTTTGTTTTTAGGGGTTTATTCAGCTATTTAAACGTCGCGTTTAATTATAATAATAAAACAAACGATAGTAAATAATTTAAATACATTACATTCAAAGAATTAAATCTGTAATTCTGGAAGCCTTCAACGGTGCCACTCTGGGGGCCACCGTGCTGAAGGTACATTTAAAAAAATCTGGGCTAAGATAAGTAAATTTATGGTAGACTATTGTCCAGTCGTTCTCTGTCTTAGCAGGTTATTGTTGGTATAGTCAAACAGACAAAGCCTATAGAACAGTTAACTCGAGTTATCTTAACCTTTTTGAGATAAACAGAATCGAAGAAAACGGACAAAAATGGGCGCCCAAGAAGTGTCATGTGTACCGATATGGAGGTACCTAAATTTTGTTCGCCTATTTAACATCAAGTTGTGCTCACTTGGCTAAAACAGATAGTCCCCGAGCTCGTAATAGAACTAAAATAAGGAAAAACGAAATAAAATTATGGCCTAACCCTTACCTGGTACACATACTTCGGGAGTACCCCAAAAAATTGTGGTGCAGCAATAGCGCGATGGTACCCACGGCCGCATAATGTCAAGCCTATCACAATAGCAACTTTCACAGTAGTAATTGGACACGTAGTGGACATAACGATCGTTTCAATATTATGTTGTTGTTGTTCTTGTTCTTGTTCTTGTTGTTCTTTGACACGTTTTTAAAAAGTCGCTTTTCTCTTCGAATACTGGACCAATTGCTTTGAAATTTTCCGTGGTTAAAGATAAATATTTTCTCCAGAAGGCTATTCATTTTTTTTTCGCTATGACGTCATCAAAATTATGTGACTCTACGTGTCCATATATTTGAGCATAGCTCTCTTGTTTTATGTCTAATGTTTGAACAGCCCCATTTCTAGTTTTAACAACTTCCCTAAATTTCCGTCCAGTCTATTTGTTTTACTTATGTGTCATAATTATGACAACAGTGTCTTGCCAAAAGAAGTGGCATGTGTTCAGTCACCTAAAAGTATTATATTAATACACACACGGACGCACACACATATACAACCACAAATATATACAGAAAAAACGTGAGTAATTCGAGATAAATTACTTAGTGAACAAAAGAAAACCAAAAAAATATACACAAAAAAGATTATCTGCCACACCGTGTTGTTAACTTTGAGACAGTTACAATAGCGGGTATATTATATTTCAATGCTAAAGCCGCGAGGAAGGAGTAAGTCATGTTTGATCGACGCTTGGTAAGGAATGCGTATGACCAATTCGCGAGTCAATTCGAGAGAACGTCTTTATATATGAACGCCGACACAAATACGCGACGTAGCCTCTATAGCTCAGTGGTTAGAGCACTGGTCTCGTAAACCAGCGGTCGTGAGTTCGAATCTCACTAGGGGCTTTTTGTTTGTGGCACAAATTATGATACATTACGCTGAAATTATAAATTTAAATAGAAATAATCACATACAATACCATATCCAGACAGTTTGAATTGATATATCTATATAGGTTGCCGCTGACAGGTAAGTCATATTATATATATATATATATATTCCTTCAGCGCTAATGAATTCGCTTTTATATTACCTTTTTGCCAAAATTTGCGAAAATTCTGTCGTCCACAAATCAGTCTAAATGAAATAATTTGACCAATGCTATCTAGATTATTCTATAAAAATTAATTGCCCAAATCTTATACAACTTATTATTATGACTCTCACCTAAATAAAAAAAAATCGCACGCAATATCATAACTAGACAGTTTTTTATTGATAATTAAATAGATCGCCGCTAACAAGTGATATTAATACAATTGTTACGTCATCATTGACTTTTTTGTCTTTGTTATTGTTACGGAAATAAACCAGGAAATCTATGCTCGGCGAAACATCCATGAAGCCATGTCTTTGAATTAATTCAAACGTGTATAAAATTTCCTATATGCCTTGCCCTAAGCTTTGTTCAAAGAGACGCTAGAAGAATAAAATGTAACATTTCTTTTTAAATTACTTTGGGTTTTTGTAATAAATTTGGAGCGGATACAAAAAGTCATAATGTGTGCATTTTTGCGCTACGTTTGGTACGTTTTTGAGTTGAATAAACAATCAGATATCTCACTTTCTCTCTCTCTATTTCTCGCATTTGGAAGGTATAATATAACCAAATATACGTACCTGGATGGCATCTTCCCCTAAGATTGTCCCACAAGCTGTAACGATGCTCAGTTTCCTAGTAAATAAATTAAAATAGAATTTGCGGTGATTTGATGACACGATGGCAAATCGACCGCACAATTTAGGACTTTATACTTGTGGGCGTGGAATATGCCGGCACTCTCAGCAGTCTTTGCATCTTCGCCATTTCTGGATCTTCACATAGTACTATTGGACTAGTACCTATTTCGCAAAGTACTATCGGGCAAACATATAGACGGCAGCTTAGAATTGGGATCGATATATGTCCTCAATCCCTATTATAATAGCACCCTCCTATTGAGTGACTCAAAGAATATAATTTAGGAATAGGGACAGTTTTATGGCCGTGATCGACATTTAAATGGCCTTCATTGGACTCGATATACACAACAGAGCAGGAATTAGGAATAAGGACAAATACATGATATATAAAGTTATTTCACTGACCTATTTGACATAGAGTTATTGTCATTGCTAATACGATAATAGCACTATCATTTTACACCTACCGTATGATTGAGCCACATTTTGCAATCACATAATTTTTCGACCATCCTTTGCTATTTGGCCATCTCATGTCTGTTTTGAGGCTAGTTTTTGGAAAGCGATCGTCCAAGAATACGTAGGTCGCCCGATTTCTGTGTTTTGTGCCCTTAAAATTTTAGACATGAGGCATAAATCACTAGAGGAATGCTAATGGACGGAAAAGTCAGGGACGTAGCCAGGGGGTGGTTTTGGGGGTTGGAACCCCCCCTTTTAAAATGTAAAAAAATAAAATCATCTTTCTGTATCATAGATAGCAAATTTTCGTAGCTTGAAATGCCTGTTAGACCCCCATGACTCATGAAAACACACGTTATCCGGTGTTTGGCCGGATTCGCTAACTGTTTCGATCAAACTTGGCAAATATAAATTTCTTCCCCCCCCCCCTTTGAAAATTTGTGGCTACGCCCCTGGGAGAACTTTCATATTTTCGAATATCGGTTTCCAGTACTGGTTCAATCTTTAGATAACGTACCTCGTTCCTGCCCTGGTCTGGCGTCTGGTCTCCATATATTGAAATCATATCTGGGGTTTGTGGTGGCAAAATCTGATGCGTTGGTGTAACTCCACCCCCGAACTGACGACGACCTGAAAAAGATTGATTTGAATGGCCAGCGGTTCTCAACCAGGGGGCCCGTGACCCTAGAGGATCCACAGTGTAGATCCAGAGAGGAGAGGACCACAACGCTGGGTGTAAAACTGATTTTACTTCTTCGTTTACAAGAAAACTCGCTTGATAGTTTTATTTCACAAGGTGTTTTCACTTTGGATACCAACAATAGTTACGTCATTATCACAGTTAAAGCACGTGTTTAATCGTAACAATTCAGTTCGGTATCTTAATTATACCGGATGATTTTGGCCCCTTGTTGGTGTATCCCTCTCCTGGCCCGCGTATATTCTCCCGCTTCTAATTTTAGCCCCCGGTCCATCAAATTTAGCAACCACTAACCTAAACTCTAAAAAAAGCGGGATGGAGACTTGCGCATAACATAAGCTAACGATCCATTGAAGATTGAATAAATATAAGGGTGCTCCCGAAGTATGTGAACTAAGATGGCGGGCATCGGAACGTAGTATGTGTACCGGGTTAGGCCAAAATTTATTCCAATTTTCCTTATTTTAGTTCTATTACGAGTTCGGGAACTAGCAAAGTGACTCCCGTCGTATTTGTACCTAAAATTATGGCCTAACCCTAACCTGGTACACATACTACGTCCGCTATCTTATTTCCCATACTTCGGGAGTACCAAATAAAGTACTTTTTTCTACAGGGCAAGGGAGGAATTGAGAGCTTCAAAATAGGAGGAGGGAAGATTCGACAAAAATGCGCTATTAAATTAAGGACTGAACAACAAGCGGGAACAAATCGATGATAAATAAAGCACAACCGGTGTTAGCTAAACGATTTACTTTACGTTTCGAATTTCTATTCAGAAAAACTTTGTCAGAGCCTGATATGGAAAGCCCATTACCGTAAATATATAGAAAGAAAAGAGAAAGAAAAAGTTATCACGGCATAAAATCTACGGTACTCCTGAAGTATGCACACCAAGATGTCGCACAACCTGAACCCTGACCTGGTACACAACCTTAGTTCAGGTTGTGCGCCATCTTGGTGCGCATACTTCAGAAGGTCCAAATCTACTCCATGCGCTATTTATACGGAAACAAAGCTGGGAACCACTGACATACCTGTTCCAGTTTCCACAGTACGCGGACCGGTACTTGCAGCAGTATCGACACCCCTTCGTTTATGTTTTGAAATCTTCCGCGACGATATACCAGAAATATAATCGCTTCTTGTAACCGGAGTTTGCGATCGCCGAATTTCTTCGGATCCATATCCGGCACTACCAGAATCGGCTTGTTGAACTCCGACTCCATATCCGGCACCACCAGCTTGTGATGATTGGTAGTTTGAATATTGAGAATTATAACCTGCCCCGAAGTTGCCATGAAAACTATTTGTTGCGCCGGGGATATTATACCGGGAGTTCCCAACTTCGGGTTTTGCTCCAAATCCGGGGATCGTATCCGGAGCATTTTGTGTACTCATACTTTGCGAATTACCAACATGGCCGCCGTGAAAATTGTTGCCGGCGCCAGGGATATTATACTGGGAGTCCCCAGCTCCGGATTCTGTCCCATATCCGGGGATTGGATCCGGAGCATGTCGTGGATTACCAGAATGGGTGTTTTGATATGGGTTATATTCTGGGACATACCCATAGCTTGCATGGTTAGGGACCCCTTGACCCATATTGCCAAACTGGCCCCCAAATCTAGGTTGCTGAATAAAATTTCTCTGTTGTGAATAATAATCCGGATAGTATCCGAAGTTGGATCCGGTAGTATCCGAATAGGCAGATCTTGACTCCGGACTCTGCTCTGGTTTTTGATTCTGTTGTGTATTTCCGTAATCCCCTACCGGTTTTGGGACATATCCGTAACTAGAGTATGTATTTCCCGTTACCGGATTACCCGAATATCCGGATATTGACTCCGTATTTGGAAGCTGTTGACCTCTAACATTCTGATCGGTTGCATATTCAGTTTGTGCACTATCAGACTGAACGTCGGATCCGACGTTTGAATGATATCCGGATTGGTGCACCGGATTTACATATCCGGTACCAGGGACTCCTTGCTGGGAACTATAATCCGGTACATATCCATAACTAGGGTTTGTAAACTGTGAATTCTGGAAGCCATTTTCCGACACTGGTGACTGGAGATAGGTATTGGGATTGTATTGATATTGACCATAATTCCCATATGGATTGTAAAAATTGTTCGATCCCCCGATCGGGACATTTTGTTGGAAATCTCGATAATTAGGGTTTTGTCCAGAATATGCTCCTAGATGTGACTCACTTGGATTATATGCATTTTGAGTTTGCTGGTTGGAATAGGCTCCTCTTTGCCAATTTTCTTGTTCGTTGGCGGGAATGTTTCCAGCGCCACCTTGTGACCGTTGATTTCCGTACATGGTATTCACTTCCTGATAACTTCCGCCATAAGTTCGAGGGTCATCATGCATGGTTTGATAGCCTTGATATAACCCAACTCCTTGGTGATATCCATAGTCATTTTCGCCTGGGATTTCAGCCACAGATTGTCGTTTGTTTCGCCTCCCGCGTTTTCTATGAGATCTCCTTTCTTGTACCGATCGCTTTTGCTTTCCACCATTCTGTGAATCTAAAATATGTGCAGATTTTAGAGGCGAAATCAGTTTGGGTTCATCGTGCAGAATAATAATATGATATTTTGAACATTTTGAGTTCCGTCCCGCATAAAATGCTCTCAAGGTGCCTAAAAGACGCTCCAGAAGTGATCATACCAATATGGAGGTAACTAATTTTGTTCACCTACTTTACAAGTTGTGTGAAGGGACTTGTGTGAAACCTATGGGCAGAGGTTATATTTACTTGGCTATCACAGATAGTCCCAAACTCGTAATAGAACTAAAAAAAGGAATATCGGATTAAAATTATGACCTTACCATAACCTGGTACACACACTATGGGAGTACCGCTTAAACATCTCGTGGTTCCTCCCAACTCGCAAATTACATTTTTTATACTTCGAATAAATGATTCCTTGATTTCTAACAAAATTTTTAAAAAATGTAGCGTCGTACCTTGCTTGATAGATCTCTTGCTTCTACTACGATACCTCCCAGACGAGGGTTGCCAGATTGAATAGTCTTGTCCCCTCATCTCTTGATGAGAAGAAGACGCATCCCAAACTCGAGGGAATACTTTATTCGGCTGCAAGGAATGTTGCAAAGAAATAAAAATCATAGATTTATCGGTGATCGTACATTTGAACCCACGTACATTTGAACCCATGTGTATATCCGCGGGTTCAATCTATATGCGGATGCTAAAACCCATGGGTTAGGGTTAGTATGGGTTCAAATATTGGCAGAACAAAAAAATTCCATAGGTGTAATAGTATGCAGGTGCAATTGTCGTGGGTTCAAATGTACGGGAACCAGATTTATTAAATCATTTATTTAATACCAAAAAAAATTATTATCAACTTGCTAGGTTTATTTTAGCTACAGGGATAGGCAGCTTGGATCAGTGATTCCCAACTTTTTCCAACCAACTAAATTTTCTAAAAAATAAATTTCCTAAAATCGGGCGACCCAAGAAATACCAGGCGGTATGTAAGGATGCTTTTTATATGGTCACAAAATCAACTGAACAATATGAAACAACCATTTATACATTCAATTTATTTTCCCCAAAATTAACCAGAATTCGGAAATGTAATGTATTTATAGCTAAATCGTAAAATTACTGTAATGTTGCGATGTCGATTGAAGTAATTAGATTAGCAGACATGTCTGTAACGCTAACGATGCGCGACTTTCATTTTCATATTTTTGAGGATTGAGGATAATTGTGATAAATAAACTACAATTTAATACGAACCTGGCGTTGGACCATCTTAGATTCTGCAAGCGCTACATATTTCTCAGTGATGTCATTCCCCTCAAACAGATTTGGTCGATGTATCGAGTTTTGGAATTGACATTCCTCGCCGTACTTGCCACATAAACAGTAGTTTGGGGAAACTGTGGAGTTTGACGTTTTGACAGGAACTCGTTCAAACAAGCTGAAACCGGCTGGGAGTCTGAAATGGGATTTTCATATAATTAGTCACAGGAATGGACAATTACTTTCCTGAGTCAGTTACGGAGAATAGACTCCGGGTCTCAAAACTCAATATGAATAATAAAAAAAAAGGGGCTCCCGAAGTATGCGAACCAAGATGGCGGACATCGGAATGTAATATGTGTACTAGGTTAGGGTTAGGCCATAATTTTAGGTATAAATACTACGGGAGGCTCTTGGCTAGTCTTCGAACTGATAATAGGACTAAAATAAGGAAAATTGGAAAAAAATTATCGCCTAACCCTAACCTGTTACCCATGTTACGTTCCGATGTCCGCCATCTTGGTTCGCATACTTCGGGAGCACCAAAAAAAGTTTACTTACAAATAACTTACGTAACAACTGATGTACAACAAATAGCCAGTGTATCAAGTGGACAATGATTAATGAGACTGAAGCACCCAACGATTCAGTATTTTCAACGATATTTTCAACGGAAATTTATACCCATAAAAACTAAAGTCGTTATTTCAGCAAACATAAGTGGACCGGATCAAACAATTCGATGGGCCACTAATTCAGCAGAAATGTTGTCTTACGGCTACATCCTGAGTTAGCTTTACTGTTTTTATCTGTTAGTGATTTCAATACTTTGTTTTTCATATGGACTTAAATGGCTGGAATAATAAATGAATTGAAAAATCAAGATTCCGAGGCATAACGAAATGTAGAGAAGTGATAGAAAAAGAGTTGCAAGCGACACTTAACACGTTTGAGATTTATACGGGTTGGGCTAAAAGTGGATTCACAACTTTATAATAATTCAATTGAATTTATTAATAGCATAATAACTATTCTATATAGGTGCAGAGCCGGCCTTAGGCCATTGCAATCTTTACAACCACCGTGGTACTTGCACTAGTGAGAGTCATTAAAATTAAGTATTTGATTTTATATAAATTATACGAAATATAAAATGTAATGACGATTTTCTTTTCCATACATTTATCATTTTTATTCCCAGCCAGAATGGGCCCCACACAATCAATTTATCACAGCAGTTAAAGTCGGCCTAGCATGTGTATACCATGTGTCCAAAAAGTAGTAAAACAATTTAAATCGCAAAGATGATTTATCGATAAAGCTGCATTATGGACGCCAATCGGGAACTAGTCATTTTTCATACAAGCTTTTCTCAACTATGGCAAGAAAAGCGATAGCATGTGCATAAATAATGGTTATCAATCGTTGAATTTGCTTTTTATAAAAGTTACAATACGGAAACTAACGAAAAATGTCGTCCACAGAGAAATCGGTGCTCCTGAAGTATGCAAACCAAGATGGCGGACATCGAAACGTAGCATGGGTAACAGATTAGGGTTAAGCCATAATTTTATTCCAATTTCCCTTATTTTAGTCCTACTATGAGTTCGAAGACTAGCCAAGTACCTCTGTACCAAGTACCTTTGTACCTAAAATTAAGGCCTAACCCTAACCTTGTACACATATTACATTCCGATGTCCGCCATCTTGGTTCGCATACTTCAGGAGCCCAGACAAATCAACTCCTCGCGTACCTAAAATTTTCAATGTTTTGTCTTCTTGCATCGTTGATAGAATTTCCATCAAAATTTCCGCATAAACCCTTAGTCTTCCCATTATCAACAGAAGGTGCCTGCACTGTGATTCCGAGACCCCATGGTTCCACGTCCACTCGAACAAATGCCCCAGACGGGAAGAAGATCTGACGAAAAAATAGATTTTTATGAGGGTTTACTGACTTTGGCTATGAATCAGGCTCTAAATCAGCGGCTCCCAAACGGGGGGCCCTAGGCCCCTCAAGAGAGTCGCAGAGCAGTTGGAGGGGGCCACAATGCTAGTCGAAAAACTGATTCCACTTTTCACTTCACAAGAAAACTCCCCGTTTTCCAGCAGTGTATTTTTGACAGAGTTTAAATGAAAAATTTATATCAGAGATTCTCGTTAGTATCCCGAGACACCATAGTTCGCTCCCGAAGGGAAGAGTATCTTGTATAAAAGAATAAAATGTTATGAATAGCGAGTCTTCATGACAGATTGCAAACCCGCGTGAAAAAACATAATGAAGAAAAAAAATTCTAGTCTTTAGACGTACCGTTATTTTCTCCCCTTCTCTCGATGTTAATATGCGAGTAGCTGGGTCCATTGGTAACTCACTGACGATTTCAATTAGAGGTTCAGTGACGTCATTTGATGACGTCACATCTTGTCCACATCCGTCGATAACGATGACGTCACCTCCTTCACTAGCTGCTACTCCGCAGTGACACCAAGAATTGTGAGATGACGTAGTCCCGTTAGTGATGTCCCACTTGTCCCAGACCCTAGAGTGCACCTGCAGTGAAAAGTAAGAGTGTTGAATTATACAAGGAAACTAACGAAAAATGTCGTCCACAGAGAAATCGGTGCTCCAGAAGTATGTGTACCAATATGGAGGTAACTAATTTTATTGGACACGTTAGTGGACATAACGATCGTTTTGAATTGTTTTTAGATACCTAGTGGATAACCTAAAAAGTCGTTTTTCTCTTTGATTACTGGACCAATTTCTTCAAAATTTTCAGTAGTGAAAGATGGAATTTATTTCTAGAAGGCTATCATTTTTATTTATTTCAAATATTTCTGTTGGCTCTGTGAGATTCGTTTTTTGTTTGCTATGACGTGGCCGAACGTTCTGCGTAAGCACATCAGTTGATTTCGTGCTCGGCGTTTGCCGATGGATCTAGTGCTTAGCGAAAGTGGGAAGTTTTTATGCCGAACACTGGACTGTGGTATGATTTTCGGAAATTGGCAAAATTTCCTACGTGTCCATATATTTGAGCATAGCTCTCATGTTTTAGTTCTATTACGAGTTCGGGGACTGTTTGTGTTAGCCAAGTGTATATATCCCCTGCCCATAGGCTTCCGTTCCTTTACAGAACTTGATGTAAAGTAGGCGAACAAAATTAGTTACCTTCATATTGGTACACATACTTCTGAGCGCCGAAATGGCATTTAATGTCGCACAACCATGAATGTCAAACTGAAAGACGCAGTTTTGAGTAAACGCATAGCGATATCATAAACCTTATTTTAATATTCTTAAAAGTGAAAAAACATCGAAGTTTTCCAGTTTGAATAGTTTATTATGTGTGTGCATAAATATGCGGTAGTCCCGAAGTACGTAAACCAAGATGGCCGACACCGGAACGTAGTATGTGTACCAGGTTAGGGTTAGGCCATAATTTTATTCCGATTGTCTTTATTTCTGTTCTATTACGAGTTCGGAGACTAGCCAAGTGACTCCCATAGTATTTATACCTGAAATTATGGCCTAACCCTAACCTGGTACACATATATACTTTCCGGTGTCCGCCAATAATACTAAATAAATAAAATATTAATAGTAATACTACATGGAAACAAAAAGCAAAAATCTCCCCCAAAAACAATAAAATCTCTTTTCAGAGAGATATTTGTAATCACCTTAAAGTCACGTTCCGTTGACTCATACATCACAAACGTTCCTGTCGTGTGTAAGTCGTATAGAGCTCCATCTAGTGTCACAATATGCGGGTCAGTATATGAATAACATTGTGACGTATCCACATCGGTGATTGTGACCTAAATTAAACAAAACGAATAGAATAGATAAAGATTGCTTTATGTTCATTATCGACATTTCGTGGCAACTGCAAAATTATTGGTGCTCATTTTGGAACTTGAATTATAAAAAAGTCAATAAACAGAAGCAAAGAAATAAATGCATTAGAGCAGCGGCCCCCAAACTATGGGTCGCGACCCACTGGTGGGTCGCAAAAGGAATCTTAGTGGGTCGTGAAAAAGCTGTAGAAAGCTTTGATTAATTAAACTGGGTATTAGGATCGGTGGCGACTCGAATACGTAAAGCTTCAAAAAAACAAAATAAATTAAATAGAATTTAAATTCTAATCTATAAAAGTTTCCTTTTTACGATCTTCTCAAAGGAACAAAAATTTGCTACACAAAGAATGACCATGTGGCTTTTTTACGCATAGCAGTTTTGTACACTGTACAGCCCTTTTTACAGTGTTTACCCGTAATTTAGACAGGATTTATATTTTCTTTCGAAGAATAACACTATGGTTTATTTCTGAAGAGGTCTTTTAGGTTCATTTATCGAAACTAAAATTACATTGTAAAAAATCACGAGATGAGTCGACATAAGCTGTGGTAATAAATAGTGGGTCCCAACTCTGAAAAGTTTGGGAACCACTGCATCAGAGCAGGGGTGTGCAACAGGCTGCCCGCGGGCCACAACCCGACCCGTCAATCTATTCAATGTGACCTTTTGTCAACACTCAGATTTTTCCCAAAAAAATTATAATCCGAAAGTTTATGTGCGAAAATGCGTTCACATAGATAAAAATAAATAATGTTATTAATTACTTATCGATTTTAATCGTTACTCATCGATTTCAATCGGTAAGTATGTTGATAGGTATTCGTCTGTCTGCCTGTTAGATGCACGCGATATCTCACGAAAGCGAGATTGAATCTGCTGCAGATTTTGCATGTCCATTTATCATATCTCGGACCAGAAGCCTATTGATTTTGGATGAATTATGTCGTATAATTAGCAAGTTATTAATTGATTAGTGATGGGACACAAAGTGCCCCTATAGAGTAAGAGCGCTGGTTTGGGATCCCCTAACTTTCGATCGATAAGTCTTCGGTCTCTGACCGATATTCTCGTTTTTTGCTATTGTTGCTGCGTTAAATATTCTTTTTTCCTTATAGTATGATTTAATGTTAGACTCCATTATAGGTTACCTGCTCGATAATAATCGCTGAAATGCAATTTTTTTTTTTCTTCTTTCTAAATCAAGTTTGTACAATGTGTACTTTAGACATGCGAAAAATAAACTACTGTCTGACAGATTACAGTTTGTTAAGTTGTTGACGAGATAATAGTGCTCAGTGGCGTAGCCAAAATTTTCGACTCGCGAAGCCACCCACCTGGCTACGCCACTGATAGTGGTCATAGGCTTGATAAACCTAAAATCAGTACCCTGGTATCCTTTTCAACAGTGTTTTCCAACCTATGGGTCGCGAGTCGCGACACAAAATTGGGTCGTGTGACAATTTTATTGGGTCGCTTGTTTTGTAGACAAAAACCTCAAAATTACTGCTTTTCTAGTATTTTCTAATATTATTAATTTTATTGTTCATATTTGTATAAAAGTGAGGAAGTATCACAGCCCAAAAACTTGGCCCCTATCGGTATTAGTCGCTCTGTTAGTTTTGTCACCATTGAAGGCATAAGCTTTGCATATCTCCTAGTATTCGAACATATTGTTGGGTTGCGAGATTTTACAAAATTTGTTTTTTAAGAAATTTGGATCGCTTGAAAAAAGAGTTCGGAACCACTGCTTCCCAACACTTCTATTTAATGAAGATCTTCAGAACATACCTCGACGTCTGGGGCATCATAGCCAGCCCAAGCAGCATCGTGGGCCAGTATCGGGATAGTTTCAACCAGAGTTTTTCGTGTCCCGTCATTTGCAAAGTCCTGGACTCCGGAAATCTGTATGGAAAACAAGATATATATATTAAAATGTTGGATACAGAATGAGTAACCGCAAATATTTTAGTCTAATGATTAACATTTAAATAATATTTGATTTATTTGAAAACGTTTTTTTTTTTTTTTTTGGGGGGGGGGGGGGGGGGGGCGTGCCTGAGAGGTTAGAATGTTGGAAACAGCTATGCTGGCGTCGTCTAGAGCAGGGGTGCACAACTCAAATGAGGACTTGTGCCAAATTTTTCTAAATAATCTTGTTGCGTGCCACACTAATCGTTGGTATTGTAAATTAACCCCCGTAAAACACACATCAGACAAATTTTAATATTAATATCGAATATCTATTGATTGGAACAGTTTAATGTCTTGAACAACAGCTGATTTTGATATAAACGTGATAATTTAATGTATATCATGAATACAATTTTTATTTTACAAAACCGTTCGCGTGCCACGTTTGAGCATATGACGTGCCACGTTTGAGCATATGACGTGCCAAATTTGGCACGCGTGCCCCGTGTTGTGCACCCCTGGTCTAGAGCCACCTTACTTATATCAACGTACTTCTCATGTTTATTTGAAACTTAAAACATACGGATGGATTTTAGGGGTTTATGGGATCTTCAAGCTAAAAATTAAAGAGAAAGATGAGTCTGTGGCCATCCGTGACAGCTTAACAGAAGATCTTAATCACATAATCAAAAGGTTTGTTTTTGAAGGAATTGTTCTAGTCGTTTAGAAATCAAAGAGACTTTTGACAAAGTTTTTGTTTGTACCACTTATACATAATTGAAATATTGAACAATATTGAAATTATTGTTCACAAAATCACAGCAAACCATCAGAATGGTCCGTGGCCCCAATTAGATTGGCAGCCACTGTTTTTTTACATTGACAATAATGGATCCGTATCCTCTCACCTCAAATTTCCCTTTTCCACAAACTCCTTCCTGACAGCTTATCCGCGAGATGGCAACAGAGCATCCAGTAATCATTACATTTGGAGGTAGATTGTCCTTAGAATCTGAAAGGGGTGAGATGAAAAGCTTCAGTTAGGTTCGATTTTGTGCTTAGTAGTTGGAACATTAGACTTAACTATGTTAGAATCGCAGATTACAATCTTGGCTTCAAATTCCATGCCCTCACATCAAATAAGGGTATAACTAGATAGCAATCAGAGATCACCGACTTATCCATCGTTCGTAGCGACGAAAGATAAGGGATCCCCCAAAACAGAAACTGCGTTTCGATTCCTTCGGTCCGGCTCAATAGCGACACCGTGTCCCAACACTAATTAATTAATAACTCGCTAGTTATACGACATAATTTATCCAAAATCGGGCTTGGCCCGAGATATGATAAATAAAATTTGGAGCAGATTCAACCTCGCTTTCGTGAGATATCGCGTCAGATACGAAAGTGTCTAACAGACAAACAAAAATACAGACAAATACCTATCAACATACTTATCGAGATCGATAAGTAACAAACAGACAAATACCTATCAACAACATACTTACCGTTCAAGATCGATAAGTAATGAAATGGATAGGCAATGTCTAATCAGAAATATTTGAAGAAATATAGAAATACATTAGAATATAGAAATAGTTCAACAGTTGAAGCAATATAGTCAGGAACATGTTTTTTTGCATTTCCATCATGGCGACACAGACCCGAGAAATTCGATTTGCGGACTTGCAGAATCCTATGAATACTTCATAATTAAGGTACAATCCGACGCATTTTCTTACCTAAGTTTCTCGCAGCCAAGAAAACCCTCATTACACAGTTGCCTCGATCTTCCAGTTGGCATGGAAACGGTACTGAAGATGTTACTGTTACAGTTTGTGTTTCACCTTCTCGTATACTTATAACCTGTGGTTGCATCTGAAAAATGAAATAAGAAAGTGGCTGGAAGTTAATTATTACTTATCGATCTTAAGTATGTTGGTGAGGTATTTGTGGTTGATAGGTATTTGTGGGTCTGTCTGTATGTCTGTTAGATGAACGCGATATCTCACGAAAGCATAGTTGAATCGGCTCCCAATTTTTGCATGTGCATTCATCATATCTCGGACCAGAAGCCTATTGATTTTGGATGAATTATGACGTATAATTAGCGAGTTATTAATTAATTAGTGATGGGACACGCGGTGTCACTATAGGGTCATGAATCAAAACCGCAGTTTCGATCGATAAGTCTTCGGTCTCCGAGCGATATTCTCGTTTTCTTTTTTATTCAAATTTTCCCCGTCTGTAGGACTCTACAATTTATTCAAAATTTTGCAATATTATTCTGAATAAATAGAAACATTTTTTTCAATCTGTCGCGCTTAACCGCCTCTGCCAAACTTGCCCGCCTTGCCAGCAAGCAAATTCGGCTTTCCGAGACCATATCGTTACCGATATGCGATCTTCGTGCTCAACCTCCGCTCCACTCTTTTATCTGACACCATTTATTCATCTATAATTCCAACCCGCGGGGGATAAGTACCTTGAACGGGATGGGTAATTAAGTAGCGATTATGACAATTTATTTATCTTTATTCCTAATTCGCCCTACCTTTAATCCAATATAGAATCCGGCGCTTTCTTCCACGCCTTGCAGCTCAGACGTTGGGGTTCTCCTGTCGACAATTCTCACTGAACACGTGACCGTGACGTCAATTCTGACGACAGTTGCTTCAGAAAATGTATCAGTCGTTTCGTCAGTGTGGAATAATTCCTATAAATAAAATATAAGGGAAATAAGGTTTTCTCGTTTATCCTTGGAAAGTCGATAAGACGGCTTGATTACGTGACGAACCGCGACCTAACGCCGGGTTGCTTGTTCACATAGACCGGTGTTTTGCCGTTTCGATAAATTCCTCTAGTTGTCTGTTTTGGATCTCCGCCCTTACAGATGCATGAAACTGTGTTTCAGGTATTTGTTCAATCTTTAAGAAATCTCTCAACTAACGCAAGTCGCGCAAGTTACTTTTGCGCAGTTTGAATAGTTCAATAATATTGCGAGTATAAATATGTTTTACAATAATACAAATCGAGATTAGAAAAACCACACCATATAAATAGTATTATTCCCTACACGCAACCCCCCAACAAAAACAAAAAAACTCCTCCCTGGCGGGAAATCCTCCATCATTGTGATAAGCAAAACACAAAAAGTAAACAGAAAAACAAAATGCAGAGATACCTGGGAGGCGAGCATAACTTAAAATAAAATAAAATACAAAAGCGTAAAAGTAATGCTTTTTATCGTGTAAGTACACTTTTTACACCAGCCTTAGATAATGATTCAGTATGTTTGGAATAATATTTTGGATACGTCATTTTAAATTCAAGACGAATATGGCTTAAAAGCCTTTTATAAATATTGTCACCTTTGTCCCATGTTGCGTGATTGTCCAAGTAATTCTATACAACGCTTGGTTTGCAATTTCTGGCCTCGATGGTTTATCGTACGTACAGCGGAGTCGAAACCCTCCCTGAACCCGCTGATCTGTTGATGATACCCGGGGTGATGATCCGTGCAAGCTTCTGGGGCCAACATTCCGTCCTAAGAATGAAAATATAAATTGAAAGACAAAGCAATCTTTAAAATATGGACACGCAGGCCACGAATCTGTACCGGTATGCTAGCAGCTGAGATGAATTTGCTATACTTTATATCTAAATTTACTGTTCCCTTTTTTATGTCGATCCAGCTGAAAACAAATAACTTCTAATCCCATACCGACATGAACTGGTAACCAGACAAGAGGCCGTGGTTCGCCATATGGTTAAGCCACCTTATTGGCTTTACTCTTCATCGAGATAAACATGTAGATACTATCATTTATTCGTATATATTCATTATTTGTGGTAAGGGTCTGAATCAAAAACAAAACATCGGCGGACAAACGTAAGAGAATGAAGTGTTCTCCAATTACATATAAAAATTCCGATGGATTGAAATAAAACAATGATATTTGAGTGGTAAAGCGGTTTCCACTTGACCCGAGGAAAATTTGAAATAAAACATAAAAGTAATTGACTTCTAGCGGCTTTGACCTTATTTCTGGTGTAACGAAACTAGTTAATGAGGAATTTATGATCACTCTTAGTTAGGGGTATCACTTGGATTAGTGGTAATTAGCAAACAATAAGTTATAAATAACAGACAGTAAGGCGAAAGTATGCTTTACTCAAAAAACACGTTGAAAATACGCAATCTCTAAACAATAAAGAAATATAAATGTCCAAAATAAGGCGGAAAAAGATCGAATTCAACAAATGTTTTTATTTTTATTTTTTTTATTGTTATATATCATAAGCGCTTCGCAATGAATGCATTTCATGCAGAACAAGTAATATTCACACAGTACAGTTGTACAGTACATTGTACAGTTACAAATGGTTACCATGGAAGCAACCTACGTCACAGTTTCATTAGTTTTCCCGCAAAGATTGTCCACGTCCGTCTTGTGGAGCGCGAAGCATCGTTAGAGAACCACAAGATTAGACCCAATTAGGATTGTTATTTCAGTAAGCAAAACAACTCTTAGATAACAGTTTTTGTTGAGAGCGTTCCATATCAAAAAGGATTAAGTGTTTAAGTTGGCGTATAAAGTTTCAGAAAGTATTTCCGATTCGTTATGATGAGTGAAATAATTGTTTTCAACCGAAATTCGAACTATTTTAAGGAAAATATTCCAGCGGAACACGTGGCTAAAATGAGTAAGAAATTTTTTCTTGGAAATTTCCTATTAATAGGAAAACTTGAGTATCGTATCGTATTTTAGATTAGACAACATTTCCGATTCGCTATGAGGAGTGAAATAATTGTTTTTCAACCGAAATTTGAACTATTTTGGGGAAAATATCCTCGTTCTAAAAAATTTATGTCTGTGGAATCCTTTTTTTCATCCAACTATCTACAGGGCGATATTGTCTTGATTGCTGCAATCTCTGTTGCTAGGTTAAACCCATATGTGAATCCGTTAGTGTGTCAATAGTTACGTAGATTTTATTCTATGAGTGATTTTTGAAATCTTGAGAAGCGTATCGTGTTTCAGAAAGCATTTACGATTAGCTATGTTGCGTAAATTTATTGTTTTTCGACCGAAATTTGAACTATTTCGGGGAAAATATTCATGTGGAACACGTGGATAAAAATGAAACAAATTTTTGCCTCGAACTTTTCTATCAATAAGAAAACTTGAGTATCGTCTTTAATTTAGGTGACATTTCTGATTCGCTATGTTGAGTGAAATTATTGTTTTTCAATCGAAATTCTAACTATTATTGAGAAAATATTTGTGCGGAACAGGTAGCTAAAATGAAACAAATTTTCGCTTTGAACTTTGCTCGATACTTGAAGCTTCAGTATCGCATCGTGCTTTGTTTAGACGGTATTTCCTATTCGCCATGATAAGTGAAGTATTTTTCGAGGGGAATTTCAACTAATTTTGGAATATTTTTTTTCGAATACGTGATAATATACTGAGTAAATCAATTATTTTTTAGATTCTGACGCAAAAGTTGTTTTCCAAACAGAGATAAGTTGAATTCTTATTTTTGAAATGTTCTAATTTGAGTAAATATTTTGTGTAGTGTAAGTATGAGAATATACTGAATAAAACGAAACAAAGTTTCCCAAAATTCTATGCAAAGAGTTTTTCTTTTATAGAAATTCAGTCTAACAGTTGGGGGTAACACGAGACAACACAATTACGTTCAACGCTTCAGTGTGCAACCTTTGATAAAGAAGGGCCAGATATAAATGACGGGTGAAACTGCGGGCTGCACCTTTATTTGGCATAATCTTTTTAGTAGTTGCAGGCACAAATAAGCATTGTAAAATCATATGCATAGCTAATAAATTGGGCTCTGATATAGGCTTTGCAACGCAAAGAGATTGGAATTACTCGAGGATACCATACTCAACTAAGTTCAATTTCGCGAGCCGCACACCAATAAAAAATGGCCCTTCCTCGCGGGTCGCACAAATTGTCCTTGTGGGCAAAATTTGACCCGTGGAAACAAGGTTGCACAAACCTGCTTCATTTAACCGCCATCGAATTTATTATTACAATTAGTCATTGTCTATAGTTGCCGATATAATCCCTAATGAATAACAAGCTATAAGTACAACAAAGCAAAAACATTTTTTCGTCTCTGCTGGGTGTCTGAGCGGGCAATAAACACTTCGCATGATGTGTATAGTATACTAATTAGAGAGTGGCTGGTATTCTTAAAGGGGGTGACGCGTGGGCAATCGTGCTTTGTTTTTGTTTTTCAGAAAAGACAATGAACAATGTACCTCAAGGTTTTTAGGATTACGATTTTGTCTTTAAAATTATCTTGTTCACCCCAGTTGACTCAGGTCGATGGGATGAATTCTGGTTTTCAAAAAGTTAATTTCATTTTGCGGGGAAAGCGACTCATTAAATTTAACATGAATTCCATTTTATTGAATTCTCGTATTTATTTCACAGAAATGGCTGGAGTATTGGTTCACCACGGTAAGGGAATGCAGTAACCCTCACGGATAAATATTTCCCAATGGGATTCAAACTCACGCAGTGTTGGCCACGTCAATGTATCAATTAGGCTACAGACCTGCTCACGTGTGATTAGTGTTTTTCCTGATAATTGCTTTTATGAGTGTCCGCACACCGAATTTGCCTCCATGGTTTTGCGTTTGTTTGTATATTAAACCACTTATCACCTTTTCCGCAATGCCCAATCTAGCAATCAGTGTAGTTTTTCATGGCTTGGTTTTTCTTGAATCTTTCATGGCTTCCTGAGTATGACTATCGCCGCAAATTTATTACATTCCACTCCCCACAGTATCTTTGCATGAGGTTGTAGGTATTGGTTATTATCAACGTAATTGTTGAAAGTACAACAGCCCGAACGTTTAATACTTATCGGGGGCTCCCGAAGTATGCGAACCAAGATGGCGGACAACGGAATGTAATATGTGTACTAGGTTAGGGTTAGGCCATGATTTTATGTATAAATACTACGGGATGCTCTTGGCTAGTCTTCGAACTGATAATAGGACTAAAATAAGGAAAATTGGAAAGAAATTATCACCTAACCCTAACCTGTTACCCATGTTACGTTCCGATGTCCGCCATCTTGGTTCGCATACTTCGGGAGCACCACTTATCGTGTATCGTGTAATACTATCGTGTTTTTTGTTTTATTTGTCAAAGGCGGGAACATGAGATACTTCTCATGTTTTAAACTTTTTTATAGGTTTTGCTTGCCCTCCAGAATTCTCCATTTTAAATTTATGTTTGTTATGGAGTTTTCGAATAAACTATCTATCTTACTATTGTAATCGTCCAGAGTTCAGACCAAGGCAAACGCGCCCCCCTTATACCCATATAATCGGAAAAACACGAATTCAAAATATTTATCCTTAACATTCGTACAAGGTTTCGTACATCGTACTATGTGCATTGATGAATAACAAGCTATAGGAACAACAAAGCAAAAGCATTATTTCGTGCCTGTTTGGGTGTCTGAACACGAAATACACACTTCCCACTTTCCGTCTGGTACACTAATTAGAGATTGTTGGTATTGATAAAGAGGGAGACACGCGAATTAAAGGGGGTGACGTGTTAATTGAAGGGGGTGACTCGTGAATTAAAGGAAGTGACTTGTTAATTAAAGGGGGCGACTCGTGAATTAAAGGAAGTGACTTGTTAATTAAAGGGGGCGACGCGTGAAATAAAGAGAGTGACTTGTGCTTTGTTTTTTCAGATAAAAATATAAATAATGTACCTCAAGGTTTTTATATGTACAAAAGACCTGAATGGGTTTGTTACGAGGAAAGCTTCTAGACACGCGGCCATTCGTATATACAAAGTTCGCAGTCAGTGGTATAAAAATTGTGTACACTTGAGCCATAGTCGTAGTCAGGGGGTCGCCATGTAACCCCCCCCCCCCCCCCCCCCATACCTAATTCAAGCTCACACATTGTAATCGCCCAAGCGAAAGCAAGCGTGTTCCCTTTGTACTCATATAATCGGAAAAACGCGAATTTAAAATATTTATTCTCTCGTACAAGGCTTTTTAATTCGTACTTTGTGAACTTTATATTGGCTGTTTTTACATTACAAAATTACAGCACAAGTCACCTCCTTTAATCCAGAGGTAACTCCCTTTAATTCACGTGTCGTCCCCTTTAACATTGAAAGTCATTTTCCAATTAGTATGCCAGACAAACAGATCATGGAGAGTGTTCAAGACCATATTATTTGTGCAAGTCTTTGTACATCGTCCATCGTTCGCATAAGAAGCGTTTTACCGCAAAAGCGCCGATCTTCCAGAACGCGGAAAAACGCGAATTCAGAATATTTATTCATAACATTCGTACAGGGCTTGTACATCGTACGTTGTGCATTTTATATTGTCTGTTGTAAAAAAAAGCACGAGTCACCTCCTTTAAGCCGCAGGTAACTCCTTTAAATTCACATGTCACCCCTTTAACATGAAAAGTCATTTTATAATAGTATACCAGAGAAACCACGAAAACTAAATAATAATAATAAAACCCTATTTTGTATGGACATATGTACAAGGTTTGTACATCTTCCATCGGTAACGTAAGAAGCATTTAACCATAAAAATGCCGATCTCCTGGTACAGCTATCTAACTTAGACCACCTATCAAACCACAGACATGAAAACTTATTTGTTTACAAGTGGCGGTCGAGATCAGATAACAATAGCAGCGAAATTTTACACAATTTCTCCAAAGTTCATCGTGATAATGCGATTGTGGTTGGAGCGTAATTAGGATTATCCGATAAATCCGGCAGATATCCGGACAAGCTTGGACACACGAAATGTATAATATCTTCCAACGCCCATAAGTGGAAATAATACTGAGAAATCGCATTATGAGAAAAACTCAAATAGCTTTAAAGTTTGTTATCAACAATAAGGTAGCCTTAGCTCGACAACACCAGGTGATTCTCGCCAGCTGCGTTGCAAGGTTTAATCACAAATTACTCGATGTCGGCGATAATACAAAGATGTCGATATATCATTTGAAAACATATGAAATACATCTCTTTGTGAAAACTTAGGGAGATGACGCCAGAGTGATGACGTATGCATATTTTGATACGACAGACATGTAAATATTTATTCTATTAGTTTGAAGTACTTGAGGAATATAACTGTTTAATATTGGACATATGGAATAACTCACATACGAAATACAACATTCTTTTTCAAATCGAAGTCTGATGACGTCAGAACGATGACGTATGTTCAATTCAGAATCGCCATTGAAACAGCGATTGGCATTCATCTTCTAACCCTAATTTCTGATTGTACTGGTGCATTTAAAATCATTTGTGATTAATTAGATTATCACGGCATATTGGGAGCAAAATACAAACAAAAAATTTTTTCAGGGGTGGGCAAGGCCAAAAAAATTTGCCTACATAGGATGGCTGGCGATTTAAGTGTGTAACTGTGGCGACCTAAAATCCAACTTACACAGACCGCAATCACAATCTAACAAGCCTATTGCTCCATACAGATTTCAATAACATAAAGATTGCTATATGTGATGCATGCAGAATTGAGCCGCGGACCGTACTGTACCCATGTCAGATATAAAAGATACAATTTACCTTTTCTTGTTGTTGCAGCCTTGCTCTCCGCACAGAAGGAAGGGCAAGCTACAGCTTCCTTCAC
Organism: Styela clava; assembly: GCF_964204865.1. Lineage (NCBI taxonomy): Eukaryota > Metazoa > Chordata > Ascidiacea > Stolidobranchia > Styelidae > Styela > Styela clava. The sequence goes on along the minus strand of NC_135250.1, from coordinate 2,416,993 downwards.
AGGTTTTGTTATCCACAGGAAATAAACAAAGTATTCCCCGCAGTTCCGGACTTGAACTGGCACAAGATGAGCGCAGCAATCTGATTGGACAGATACACAAGCCATGATGGATTTTGATTGGTGTTTTCCTGGCAACACAGGTCTGTCGTCATATGTCTCGATTGATTCGTTCTTTTTGGCGCGAAGCCAGATTGGGGTCGATGTCCCACATTGGTTAGGCTGAAAGTTTCCCGAAAATCAAAGATTTATAACATCGAACTTAAGAAGAAGACCTTTACAAAGAAGACCTTTGAATGTCGAGTAAAAGAAGCATATTGAAAATTAAAATCTCAAAACACTATCACACTATCACTATCACTATTTTCACACTATCTTTTCGTGCCTTTTAACTTCAAAGGGAGCTGTACAACCAGCCACCTTTATATAAAGATATATAGGGTGCCCAAGAGGTCTTAAAATGTTTCAAATTGCAAAGGGAATTTATCGATACCATATATTGTTTTGGGCCTCATAGATGTACTAAATGAAGTGAAAATACTTGAATACTTACTGATTAAAAAACAACAAACCTGGTTAAGATATGTTGAGAACTGACTTCATAACAAAATTGAAATTGTAAAGGGATTTTATTGACACCCTGTATCATTTGACCTACCAGCATGCATTCGCCCGCCATATCGGCTGCTCTTCCATCGAGGGAAAACCTGTACCATCCTGGTGTCAGGGTCGAATCACATAGAGTTCCCGTATGTCCTCCGAGTGGTACAGTCTCCAGGACGCGTCTGGCTGGGTCGTGCAAGACTTCATGACTGTCAGTTCTACATTCAGATATGTCATCAGCAAATCGGTCGTCGTCTGAAAAGAAAGTGAAAATGAATGAAATTTAGCATAATATCTGAAATTGTTCTGTAATCGAGAAATGTTCAAAATTGAGCATAATTTAAAGATTTTAACATGCCATATTTGAAATTTACATGGAGGGTTCTAAAACCTTGAGTTAGTGAGCTCACGGTAGAGATCAATATCTAACAAAGAGCAAGAATTATCTGACTGAGATAAGTCAACATCACCTAATTGGTCGTCGCCTAGAAAGAAAAATAATAATGATCAAAATTGAGTACGCGATGAGACCTAAAACAGGTTCTTTCTGATCCGGAAATGCTACATTTCGTCTTAGGTGAGACACTGGGGATGGGATTTGTTTTCGACACTTTTAATTCGGGATGCAAACACAGTTAAGCTCAAAACTACAGTCGGAACCGCATGCGACATGACGCACATCCTGAACAACTCTAACTTGGTACACATACTATGTTCAGGTTGTGCACCATCTTGGTACAAATACTTAGGGAGCGCCTTTCGTTTAAAGCAGTGGGGATTCAATGAAAGTCGGGAGCATAAAGTCGTTTACTACTCACTAATTACACATCACAGCCGGTATAAGTCGGGAGCGGTAAAAATAGGTCGCATTAAGGCGATTCAGATCTGTCAAAACAAACTTTTTCTTTTTCTTTTCGTAATTTATTAGGCTCTTTCTTAGTAATAACTAGAATCCTAGGTTTAACGGGAAGGATGCGAATGGCTCTTTCAAAGCTAAAGGTTGCCGACCCGTGGCATATATTAACGCATTAATCACAAATCGAGCTCAGATTCCAACGAGACCAAAGTCACGTTAGCACTACATTCTAATGACAGCTAATCAAACATTTTATCAGTATATTCCCGCTCATTACGATTCTACCAGACAACCTGTGACACGCCCATGTTCGTCAATATTTATCAAGGCTTATTAAAAGCATATTCATTCAAGCACTTAAGCGAAATATCTTTTTTAATGTAAGAAAATTGGACCATGCGTAGACAATATCGAAGAGGCATGGGCCATATGTAATCGATGTAGTATAGGCCCGTTATGATATAAAGTATGTTCCGTGATAGACGGGATAATATTTGTCCAGGCGAACAAGAGAATATTTTGAATTGTTTTGGGATATGTTTATCAAATTCCGGTTTCGAGAGTTGTTTCCGTTCAAAAGGGTCAAAGGTCATTTGGTTGTAATGATTTTCTTGAATTGGTGAAAATATTATATTAACATGGGCCGTGCTATTAATCCTTGTACTTGGGATATGTTTAGCAAATTCCGGGTTTCGTGAGGTATTTCCGTTTCAGAAGGGTCAGAGGTCATTTGATTATGAATGATTTTCTTAAATTGGTAAAGTTATTAGTATTATATTGACTTGGCCGAGTTATTAATTATTTTCCCAGACTTCACTCTGAAGGAGGCTTTTCAAATACGAAAGTGAAGTATAAATGAATTAAAGCCAAAGAATTGACCGAACCATTGTCAATTTACTTCAGATAATGTCGTCGTGACGGATGATACTTAGTGAAGGTTCTTGCTCCCCCAGCAAACGGCTCCAAGTTTCATAAACTATGTTCTATCTATACCAGGGTTTCTCAAGTTTTTTTTTCCCCGGAATACTTACGCTTTTTATCTCGCCTCGCGGAATACTAAGTAATTAGAAGATAAAATTGATAATAATAATAAATCGTGTAATGGTTTTATTGTTTTATATAAACAAACTTCATCAGGGCAGTTTCATTGAGGCATACGAGAGTTTGTGTTCTCATAAACGCTTTAAAAAATATCGAATTTTTTCTAATCATCTGGAAACACTGAAAGTGACCAGAAGTTGGCGGTTTCACGCATTACGTCGGAATTTTTTTAAAATACGCAAAAGATCGAAAAACAGCGTAGATATTATAGAATTTTGATCCCATAAAATTTCACTAAACTTACTGATTTTTCCTTATTATTATCTGGCAACCATGAAAATGACCAGAAGGTGGCGGTTTCACGCATTACGTCGGAAAATACCTTAAATATAATAAAAACAGCAGCGTAGATATTATAGAGATTTGATCCCATAAAACATAGATTATCAACTATTTTTTCCAAAGATCCGTAAACAAACTTAAAAATTACTAGGGTCCGGCCATTACAGATATAATATTTTGACATTTTTAAACGCGCATTTCCTCAGCATTACAGATCTTTTCATATGTTGTCAGGTGCAAATATAAGAAAATTATAGAATAACCTTTAAAAATAATGGAGTCATGCAAAATATAAAAGGGAACCTTCACATATCCAAAGTAGAGCAAATGATCCGAAATAAAGAATGCGGTCCGAATCAAATACTCGTAAGGTCCGGATTCGGACCGCCGCTTGAGTAGCCCAGCCATAAAATTCCACTAAAAATACTGATTTTGCCTTATTATTATCTGGCAACGCCGAAAGTGACCAGAAGGTGGCGGTTTCACGCATTACGTCGGACTTTTTAGAAAATACGTGAAAGATCAAAAAACAGCTACAATACAACAGATGTTCTTACACTTTGATGTCTGATAACAGAAATTATCTTTTACAAAAATTATCTTGGAATGTAATCAGCGTTTTGATCAGTGATAATGGATAAAAATTGTGTATTAAACGCATTAACGGACATAATTTCCTGTCATTATGACGCCTTCTCATGGTGTAATGCGAATTCAATTATGTTTAGTCTTTTGGGCCTTTTCTCTATAGTCTATAATTCGGGTTTTCATGTTCGCTGGTATTTGAATCTTTCAGACCATTTTCATTTTACGAAATGTATCTCCAAACCAAGACATATACAGTATTTATTATATCCAGAACAAAGTAAAAAAGGTAGCCATCCTAAAATAGTGGGGTGGGGAAATCATTTTTTTTGCATAATGACGTAATACGACGCTCATTCGTGCCTTTTGCACTGAAGAATGCTAGATAAATACAGCCAGACACTCACTTCGCTGTTGAAGTTATCCAAGGTATACAATCGCGCATTTTCATCTATCTCGGTTGGTTCATTTGGAGAAAGAATATCGATAGCAGGCGTGTTTTTCCTTGATAGTCATACGTACATAGTACACGTACATGGAAAAAAGCTGTGAGATATTTAGGGCAAGATTATACTGTGTTGTATCGTCAGCCATCATGATATATGACATTGTATGCGGCATCCTTTGAAGTAAACGAAAAGTACAATATTCGTTGATTGATCGCTCTCTCACATTATCTCTCTTGATGACAACTTGAGTCCAGACCAGAATTCGCCGTAAGCAATATAAATCATTAATCAAAATACGATCACCCCCCCCCCTCCCTTATTTTTTTTTTTAATCTGTACCATACATAGGAATTTCTGTGGCTTGAAACGCTTTTTAAACCCTAAAGATTCCTCGAAAAGTCAAGTTTTCCGGACGGACTCGCTAACTGTTGCGGTCTATCTTGACAATAGCAAATGTTAAAACCCCCCAGACACACACACACTTTTTAGACCTCCCGAAGTATGCGCACCAAGATGTCGCACAACCTGAACATAGTGTGTATGTGTACCAGGCTAGGGTTAAGATTGTGCGACATCTTGATGTGCATATATTTTTTTAAAAATTAATGACTGCGACCCTGTCGCTGCCGATACAAATAAGCAGGTCGTTATGTCTGGGTTCAAAGAAGTATGCGAACCAAGATGGCAGACATCGGAACGTAACATGGGTAACAGGTTAGGGTTAGGCGATAATTTTTTTTCCAATTTTCCTTATTTTAGTCCTATTATCAGTTCGAAGACTAGCCAAGAGCCTCCCGTAGTATTTATACCTAAAATTATGGCCTAACCCTAACCTAGTACACTTTTTACGTTCCGATGTCCGCCATCTTGGTTCGCATACTTCGGGAGCCCGAAGTCTCATATCAGAAAGTGTTATCTATGAGAATGCCTGTTATAGTGTCGTTTATCACATTAAAAACTAAATGGGTTCCATATTTCTGGCATTTTAGATAAAGTGATGATTGTTAAATCGGCACCACAATTATCCCGAAAAATTTAATCTCCGCATAAAAGGCTGGGCGCCTACAAAATAAAAGTATTAGTCGCGCATTCTATTGTCTTAAAGTAAGGCGTCGTCATCGATAATTATTTATATTTTTCTATTCATCCTAAAATATTAGCCACGATAGCTTTCCGCGTTAAAACGCTACAAAAGAAATAAAAACGCCGACAGAAGAAAAGTATATGTCCCGGACTTTGGCCGCTAATTTTTGGTAAGACGTGATAAATGACAGTGACTTAGTTAAAAGCAAACGTCTTTTGTTTTCACTACTCAATTCTGTAAAACACAGAAATACGTTTGCGTTCGTGGGCAGCTGGACTCGCGTACTATGGTCATATTTATTCCTGCTACATTATACGCATACGGATCCACTACCATAAAGGCATAAGGAAAGGATGGGGAGTTAGTCTCGCGCAACCCAACTCATTATGACTTTTGTTTTACAACATTTCCATTTTCTTGATACAATGTGTCTTGAAGTCATTGAAAATCTTGAAAAAAAATCATCGTTTTCTGTTTTCCAATTGGGCGTGTTGTGCTGTGGTTAATAACAAGAGTTTCTCAAACTTTTGGTGTTATGGAGCCCGTGAAGAGATTGACTATTATCCACGGAGCCCCGCAAATCAATTTACAAAAATTAGAACAAATAACACATCGTTATTCCGATTAATGTCACTGAATAATCTAAAATTACTTTATTCGGTACTCCTGAAGTATGCGCACTAAGATGTCGCATAACCTGAAGCCTAACCTGGTACACAACCTGAGTTCAGGTTGTGCGCCATATTGGTGCGCATACTTCAGGAGGTCCCTTTTTTCAATGACTCTGATGTATTAGCTGCTTTGTATTCAAAATATATTTAGTATTTTGTCAAGTGAACGAATAGCTCGCGGAGCCCCTGACGTAGCCCAGGGGCAGTGGCGTAGCCAGGGGGGTGGTTTTGCGAGTCGACCCCCCCCCCCCTTTTTAAATGTAAAAAAATGAAATTATTTTTCTGTATCATAGATAGCAATTTTCCGTAGCTTGAAATGCTTTTTAGACCCCAAGACTAATAAAAACACGCGTATTCAAGCGTTCGATCGGACCCGCTAGCAGTTTCGATCTAACTTGGCAAAAAAATTCAGAACCCCCCCTTCTGAAACTTTTTGGCTACGCCCCTGCCCGGGGGCACCATATGGGGTAATTTGAGAACCTATGGAGATCTGGCCCGCCTGCGAAAAAGGTTGGTTTATACTCCTCCTGATATTGAAACAATAATTTGTTCAATTCTACCTCGGGAAACCATAGAACAGATGAATGGCTTTTGTTATTGACTCATCACAATTGGCATGAGAAAATGTAGCAGTATTACGTCACAGACAGTAGTTGGCAGACGACTGTTGTAAACAATGACTAATATACAGTGAACAATCACGCGAATGACAACAAGTCTATGACATAACAGTTCATAGATAGAAATCAGAATTTGAAAAACAACAAAATCACGCACGCGACCGGTGAACTCTTTGCCTAGACTTTGAACAACACAGCCAAGCAAGATTATCCCGCTAAGAGCATATTTAATCACAGTCCACGTTTGAAATGGACAAAATCTGTCTCAAACGCGGTCTGCCGCAACGCACTACGCCAAAATCGAAACACCGCAAAAGTACGAGTGCAATCGATCAACGAACAGATAGCCTACGTCCAAATTGCGTTTTATGACGCCACAATCTAAAACCACTCGCTTAACAACCTGAATTGTTCCATAATAATTACAAGTAAGCGGTTACTGTGACCTTGGAAACATTTTTAAGAATTACGTATTCAACTTGAACTTTGCACCCTAAATATATTATGTTGAGGCATAAACGTTTTTGATTTCACCGCTACAACAGAATTTTTCCATTTGTGTTCGTTAATTATAAGTTAGGTTGTGATTTACGATACACTAATTGAATCAGAACAAATTTGAAGAAAATTACTCAGAAAGTTATCGAGGAGGGGGGGGGGGATTGGGGTTGACAGTAACAAAATGATGTCCCCATAATCAGACCCCCCCCCTCCCCCCACTAAATGGGTAATAAATTGATGAGATGTGAGTGTGAGTATTTATATATTAGGGGGGATAACTGGAAAAGGTTCTCATATATTCACCACAATCGGTTGGATTCAACAGGAGTTAGAAGTACTGATTGTAAATTTTGACTTCAACTGCCATTCCCCAATGTTGACACATTCAAATCACGAATCGTGTGAAAATGAAAAGCAGGAAATAATTAGAGCTGACTCAAGTCTGATTTCTCTTTTGTGTTCTTATAATTATTACTCCGATCAGACGTCTCTTCACAGACGCGGGGAAATTAACAATGTGCGGACCCTGTGATTGGATTGTCGTCCGAAAGAACAGTATTGGGACCGAAAAAACACTTTTGGTAATACCCATAAATAGGTACGTAGCAAGGAATATCTAATTGCCATCGGAACAGCCAGCGGGTCGGAAAACGCGGGTATTCAAGAGTTGGCTCTAGAACAGTGCTCTTCAACCTTTTTGTTATTGCGGAACCCCTGATATCATTTTTTACGGAACCCCAAATAACAAAAATGAAAATTAACACGAAATACTCGTAACACGAAATATTTGTAATTCAAATATCTCTACTTCAACAACGAAACAGAAAGAAAGGTAACAAGCGTGAACTCCAATGACTAGGTTGTTCTTGCATTTCCTTTGCAATCTTCTTGAATCGTGGCTCCACGGCGCTCAAAGCAATTCTCATACTCATGTCTACACTCTTTTAAAACTTCTTTTTTGTTTTTAATAGTTGTTAATGCAGAAAATGCTAATTTACACAAATAGGTATTGGGAAATTGACACAGAAGTTTTAATGCTTATTTTGCAACGGTTGTACCCAAAAAATATTCCTTTCCATGTTTTTCGAAGGTTTTCTCCGAATTAATATCATTGCAGATATCTAAGAGTCCTTCTTGCTGTTGCGCACTTAGAAATTCATCCAAAAACGGAAACAAAGAATAATCATTTTTTGCAACTTTACTGGCTCAGCAGTCAATTCTTCCTTTACGCGGAACCCCTAAGGAACCCTATAGACTTACGGAACCCCACTGCATGTGTTGCGGAACCCTAGGGTTCCGCGGAACCCCTGTTGAAGAGCACTGCTCTAGAAGCTCGCATCACCGGAAACGAAATCTGTGGATTCGAGTTGATAAAATAGCTATTCTAACTTAAATAAACGTCTCACATATGAATTTATTGGCAATTTATCTTCGTAACGTGTATAAAAGTATGGACAAGATTTTCGAAGTAGGGTCAAAATTTTGCCCATTCAGACTGGCGGGCCATGTAAGTGTTACGTAAATGATTTGTGTTATAGTGGTGAGTGGTGACGGATATCGTATTATTTACAAGAACACGTGCAGCATCAGGGGCAGTGGCGTAGCCAGGGGGGTGGTTTTGTGGGTCGACCCCCCCCCCCCCTTTTTGAAATGTAAAAAAAATAAAATCATTTTTCTGTATCATAGATGGCAATTTTCCGTAGCTTGAAATGCTTTTTAGACCCCTAAGACTACTAAAAACACGCGTATTCCAGCGTTCGATCGGACCCGCTAGCCGTTTCGATCTAACTTGGCAAAAAAAATCCAGATCCTCAACTCCCCCCCTTTGAAATTTTTTGGCTACGCCCCTGATCACGGGGGGCCGATTGAATCATCCAATGGCCCGGATTTGACCACCCGTGGGCCCTAGTTCGCCAATGTCAGGTGTATTACTACATCATACTTGAGTCGGTAAATGTGTGGAAACACCACATAACGAATGGAACGATAATTTCTATAATAGTTATTTACAGAAAAGTTTATTTCTATTTTCGCCAACCACGTGTCCAAAGATGGTATCATTCCTAAACACTAGGAACCAATCGATGATGAAAATACTCGAGCGAAAAACATCCTGAATTAGTCAGTTGTCTGTTGGGCAACAGTTCAAAATGGTCAAGGACAGCAAGGCGCCAACAATGTTGTTTCATTAAATATTTTTAGCATTTGCTGGTCGGCGTAAAACTGTTTTTGTATACGGCGTTTTTCATATGTTCACCTGTGAACAAGATTCTGAAAAGCGGCAACTACTACTATAGGAAGCTAAGACAACTGTAACTGTGTTTTGAAAAGACAGGTCTTTCCGATTCTGCACTTCTGGCCCTAATGTTTTATAATTGGACACGAAGTGGACATAACGATCGTTTCAAAATTTTGTTGTTATTGTTATTTGTCTCCGTCTCCATTTTTAAAAAATCGCTTTTCTCTTCGAATACTGGACCAATTGCTTTGAAATTTTCAGTGGTTAAAGATAAAATTTTTCTCCAGAAGGCTATTACTTTTTTTTTCGCTATGACGTCATCAAAATTATTGCCATTGGGTGGCGCTACGTGTCCATATATTTGAGCATAGCTCTCTTGTTATATTGATTGAAGTTTTAAGGTTCTTTATAATTAAGGTAGCAAATAAAATCTGCTTTTGGTAATGATTTGTGTAATAGGTTTTTCGCGTCTTAACCCAGAACATGAAATGACTGAATCTTTCTGATTTGTATTTGTCACATTACACATTGAGCCAATAATTACAAAATAATTTTTTCACAAAGCAAAATTTTTGGTGCTGCAGAAGTATGCGCACCAAGATGTCGCACAGCCTGAATCCTAACCGGTACACACTACTATGTTCAGGTTGTGCGCCATCTTGGTGCGCATACTTCTGAAGGTCCAAATTTTTAATACAATGAAACCGCAACAAATCTCATATTAAAAGACAAGTGCCTTCTTTACTCCGCATAAATTTTTGTCACTAAGGCGTGCCATTTTATTTGCCTATTTTTTTTTCATTAATTGCTACACGATAGTCGAGATTATGAATACGCTTACATATGAAAAAATCTTCGCCATGTAACGTTCGGCGGTAGCACTCATATCGGCACATGCCATCAATCAAAAACCTGTTCTCCCGTTTGGTAGAAACGATCATTCACAAGCATATTATGTGCTAATAAAGGGATAAGCGCGAATATTTAGTGAGTAAATAATTATGATTTATAGACGATTATTGCATCATAAAAGGCGGTTTTTGAAGCATTATTTACAAAACAAAAAAGTATTCATTTCAGTCATCTGCTATTTATGGTCGTGTGCCTCCCGAATTACGTGGTTCAGTGGAATGTTGCGATTTGTGGCGGTTTTGCCGTTTATCCTCATACAAGTTTGCTCGAAGCCCGGGATTTCGACATAAATTGGAGAAAAGTATCGACAGAAGAATTGCAAGTGCCAATCTTCAAATGCATACTATTTGATTCAAGCGTCTTCCTGCACACTAACACAAATGTATTTCTGTAACGTTTCGTCTGACCGGGGTCAGACTTCCTCAGATAAAACGTTACAAAAATACATTTGTGTTAGTATACAGCAAGACTCTTGAATCAAATAGTATAGTCATCTTAATTCTTGCCACAGCATTGTTGCGTCACACGCATACGAATTCACTTCCATCAAGGCATTGGGCAATAAAGATAGATAATATTTCGTAACAACAACTGATAGTTACCAAAACGCATTCTGGCATGTTTATATATAAAGGTATATTTTCTGACAATGGAAATGTCAGAAAAAGTGGTTCAATCCTCTCAAATAAGATTTAATACTTTAATACGAGAAGCACTCACTCAGGAAAACACTCAATGAAACCAATAATTTTAGTAACACTGAATATTTAACAGTCGTCATAGTTAATCTTGTCGTAACGCTCACAAATGAAAGAAATATTTTTAAGTTTTTTTTATACGTTTACTCCGAACAAGCAACCAATGAAGCCCAAGAAGCTACTTTTTGGAAAATTCAGAATCATTCCGGTTCGCATATATTTATTACTATATTATATCTTAGTGATATGCTGGGCACGAGGTTTTAGATGGGTTTTCACGGTTTTTCGCTGTTTTTGCAAGGTTTTAAGTGGTTTTTGACGGGTTTTCACTGTTTCTGCACGTTTTCTGGTGGTTGGTGCGCGTTTTTCAATTAGTCAAGTTTGAAAGTTATTCAACCAACACATTCGTATCAATATTTATTGATGCAAATAACATAACACTGAACAAAATTTCTCAGTTTTGAATAAGGTATACTGGCCTTACTTTAAACAAATTTACACAAATTTATATTTACCCCAAGACCATTTTTCAGTTTGAGCGATCCAAAACCACAAATCCCTAAAGTTTTTTTTTTTTTCGTTTGGTTAATCCAACAGATGTGTATTAACTTGATGCGTGTTCTGCACCAATCCTTGTAGCCAGGTGTTGCAACCTCGGCCATATCCGCTGGTAAGAAGCATTTATACCATAAACATTTTTGTGATGAAATGAATAAAATTTGAAGGCGACCAGGTGTTTTGTAACGTATCGGTGGTGAAGTGATGTATGTTCTCGACTGGGTGAGATATGAAACTTAATGCTAATGGTTAGAGTGGAGTAGGTATATAAATTGTGCCTTATAGTGTGTTCTGGGTTAGGTAAGGTAGCCTAATGCCCTCATCGTATAGCGAATCACGACCTTCATCCACCTTGCATGTCGATTAGTTATTGGACAAGTTTAGTAACGATCGTTTCAATATTATGTTATATTATGTTGTTGTTGTTGTTCTTGTTCTTTGACAAGTTTTTAAAAAGTCGCTTTTCTCATCGAATACTGGACCAATTGCTTTGAAATTTTCAGTGGTTAAAGATTAATTTTTTCGCTAGAAGGCTATTACTTTTATTTATTTTAAAATTTTGCGTGAATTCTATGAAATTTGATATTTCGTTTAAAATTTTGCTGTATTATTTTTTATCCATGGGAACACGGATTTTAGTCAGTGTCGTGACTGGCTGTACGTTTTGATTCTGCAAAATTCTTGCTACTGGAAATTCAGAACTTTTTGAGGGTACCGGTAGCGTCAAAGGTACCGGTAAGGACTGATTCGCTCTGGTCTAACGTGTCCATATATTTGTGCGTAGCTCTCTTGTTCATAATCAATTAGTTATTTGAATTAAACAATGTTTTTGACAGTGGGGAAAGCCTTGTAAAGCGAGCTACACCCTAGCTCGGCGACGAGCCTAGCAACCCTCTCGCATCTACCGTATTATCCTTTACGGCAGTGTTCCCCAACCCAACTGACCCAAAACTGCGTAGCCCAAAAATTTTCTTGGGTCGCTTGCTTTTTCAACAAAAACCTAAAAATTACTAATTTTATTTTCAAATAATTTTTTTTGTATTTTATATGTACAGGAAGTGAATATTATGTAAAAATGATTATTTTAATTCGCCATTAAGCAAAAAGCCGTTTGGTATTTCAGCATGTCCTTGGGTGGCGAAATTTTACAGAATTTGCTTTGTTCGAAAAGCTTTACGGAACCGCATAGGTGCGACGGCCAAAGAGTTTTGAACACTAAGCCTGATGTGCCAACAATTTGAACCCGAAACCCTTATCCAGCGACCACAAATAATTCATATTTCACACAGAGTTTACAACTGCGATCTCGTAAGCTTATCTATCCATCGCGCACTATCGCTCATTATAAACTCCATAAAGTGCAAATACCAACGATGTTGAAATTGCATTATAGACGAATTATGAGCAAACAATGAAATGTGTTAAAGCAGACGACAGAATTTGATTCATAGCGGTTTCCGCTCTTGGGAGAATTAATTTAGACTGTTGCTTAAGTATAAGTTTAGTAAGTAAGTTTATTTCGATTTCCCATAAAAACATTACAAACAAAAGGGGAATTCAGAAAGTGACAAAACTTCGAGTAGAGTTAAGATGTGCAAATCGGCACACAAACACCACGACGGAGTTCAAAATAAATTATTTTATAAATCAGGGGTTCCCAAACTGGACTACATTTCGACATCACAAGAGGTACATCAGATTAAGTATAAGGCTATTATTTCCATAACTAGACATAATTAGTTTTTCAGTGGTTACAGTAAGGGGCTAAGCGCCGGCCCCGGTGGCCTAATGGATAAGGCATTGGCCTCCTAAGCCAGGGATTGTGGGTTCGAGTCCCATCCGGGGTGCGTTCGTCTTGGTATTTTGCATTTTCACTCACGGCAGTACTAAGCAGAGTTACGATCACTTCGTCTCAGGGCGCATACCTGTATGGCAGTAGCTCACACCTCAATCCTCGGCTAAACTGACAAAAAATGGATTGCATGCTGGTACTGCAGTTTGGCGCACGATGGCGTTTCAGCCGGTTACCTCCCATGTCGGTTATGGGACTGACTTGTCATTTATTTGTATCAGATACCATGAACTTGATTGTGGAGGAAGTCTGTTAAATAGTCGATAGGAAAAGACATACGCACACATAGTACCGGTACGGCGAATATAATTATTCGGAAATAACGGCTGATTGTTGTAATATTACGACATAGTACCGGTACGGTAGTAGTCTACCTTTTTGAAAATAACCGCTGGTTTCTTCAAGGACAAGTAACACGCATTCATAGTACCGCTACGATAGTTTACGTAATCGGAATTACGGTTAGAGAAGGCATGCTTATCGGAAATAGACGAGTAACTAATAAAAATATCTTCAAACAATATCACGGCGCCAAAGTCGCCAATACTTTAAACAAATAAAACATCATCCGATACAGTGTAACAGAATGATAGAAATCCACTAACCTCACAATAAGCTGTCATACGCTGCGGCGGAGGCCATTCAAATAGCAGTCGGGGCCATATTTGTTTATTTCTAACTTTAACTGTACCAAAGGCTCTGCGGCTTGTACTTGAAGAGCGAGAGATTCCACTATCGCTGGCAATATACATTTGAGTGATCGGAGGCGCAAACAAAACGACAGAAACACGCTTGCCGTCGCATCGCTGATTAGCCTGGGTGGTTAAAATCGTGTGGTGGATAATTATTCGCGAAATTATACTAGACCTCTCGCCTTCTCAGGGTGAATAATGTAACATTTGGTCGGTTTCCACGGCACCGCCTCCAATCAAATAAACTAATCATATGCCACATTTGTGTACGACGTACGTACAGCAGTACTCATGTTAGCACATCGCACTGAGCGTCAGAAACACGCTTGCCACCGCGCGGCTGATTAGTCCGTGTGGTTAATGTTGTGTGAGAGAATTTAACTTTCTGGCATCTCAAGATGATTCACATTATAGTTACCCGCACCGTCAAGTTCCATGGATGTTTCTCTGAGCATCGATTTCCTTGTTTATTTTCGTAACAATTACAAATCAGCAATAAGTTAACAAAGATTTTAACATGTGAGCCAGTTTTTCAGCGCCAACTCCCCAAAACACTTTCAAATTCATCGTTGAAAATTATAGGGAAAATCTTTCAGAGATCAATGGTCGGGGAAAGGTACATAGACACAGACAATAAACTGGTAAACTATTCTTACATCTGAACTGGCGAATAGGCGAGGAAATGTAGTAACTAATGCGATGAGACCATTTTCGTGAAAACATATTGTAGACTGCAGCAGTTTCCAAACTATGGGTCGCGACCCACTGGTGGGTCGCAAAAAATATTTTGGTGGGTCGTGAAAAGATCAGAAAGCTTTGATTAATTATACTGGTTATTAGGATCAGCGGCGACTCAAATACGTAAATTTTCAAAAAACTAAAGAAATTAAATTCTAATCTATGAAAGTTTCCTTTTTACGATCTTCTCAAAGGAACAAAAATTTGCACAACGAATGACCATGTGGCTTTTTTACGCATAGCAGTTTTGTGCACTTCTTGCCGTGTTTCCCCGAAATTTAGACAGGATTTAGATTTATTTTCTTTTGAAGAATAACACTATGGTTTTATTTTTTGGAAAAAGTCTTTTGGGTTCATTTATCAAAAATAAAATTACATTGTAGAAAATCACGATATTTTTTAAAAGTTATTATATAAAAACCGACATCCATTGTTTTTATTTGTATTTTTTATACAAAAATCAAGTGACAAATATCATAATTGTGATTGTGACATCACACAATGTTGAATAGTGGAGTGATCTTCACCTTACCTCAGGTCATTGAACCTTTCCTCTCCCACACATTTTAAATTTATTTTAAAGTAGGGTTTAATTAATTGAAATCATTTTTAAAATTCAAATTAGGTCTTATTTCCGAGGAAACACGGTACTTTTGCGATGATTAGCCATTGCTGTGATCTGTGTTATGTCATAAAAAGATAAGTTGGTCGCCCTAAGCTGTGGTAATAAATAGTGAGTCGCAACTCTAAAAAGTTTGGGAACCACTGTTGTAGATAATTATTGACGTTTCCATTTTGCCTACTCTAACCATTCGTCATAACCACCAGCGCACCATTGAACGTTATTTACTCATGAGAAATATACCTCAAATCAGTCGGTTCCAAAAGTTCAACAACTCATACTCCTAAGTGCATTGAGACGTCGAATGTGTATTGAGCAAATAAATTCTCCGATAATGAAACATAATCACATTGGTTCAAGTTAAAAGGTTACTTTGTATTTACATATGCTTCAGTACGGACTATATGTAAGAATACTAAATATACCACCATCAATCAAATATGGTCCATGGAATGCGAACGGGTGAAGTTGGAATCGACGACCACACAAGCGCAAACTTCAAATGAACGTATTTGAATTATGTATTTCCAGGGTATGTATTCCAAATATTAACGCGGAAGTGTCTATATTTCAGGAAAAATAGTGTTTCGCTTGCATGAAAAAAAATAATGAGACAAATTTTTTTTTTGTGTAACTAAATTAGGCGACGGAAGAAGAGTTGAGAATCATTGGCTTGGTCGTTTGCGTGAGGCAATGGTCCCTAACCTTATATGGCTAGTAGCTCCCGTCCGGGGGCGTTCAGCACTCATTTTTCCCTGTTTGTCATAACAGTAGTATTTATAGCGTTATACTGTTTGGTAGATTTCAAATCCTATTATGTTCAAACAATTTATGCTCAAGAAAGTGAAAACACCCTGTGAAATAACCTTATCAAGGAATGTGAACGCGGAGTTTTCGTGTACGAGAAAAAGCAAAATCTGTTTTGTGCCTAGCATTGTGTTCCCTCCAACTGCCCTGTGGCCCTCTTGGGGGACCATTGGCCCCTTAATAGTTGGGAACCACTAGCGTGAGGTTTTGTTGCACAAGTGAAATACATCAGAAAGAGTCTCAGTTTATTTGAAATCGAAAATAATTTGAAAGTTTAATTATTAAATGACAACTAGCCGTGTATGGTCATTCCCGCGTCGGCGAAAGGTAAACAATACTTAATAATACTGATTATACCATGTATTCAAATATGAAGTCAACATAGCATACGGCGCCTAAAAGTTTTCACGATTCCTCGTAAGACATTATGTTTGCTCACGAGGTTTATTGGGATCACAAATAACACACTGTGTATTGATTTATAATTTGTAAACTCCATGTACGGATTAGGTGAAACTGAAATATCAAATTCTGTAGTTGAATCGGCGTATCTTTTGTACAAAGTTCCAACTAAATGAAACGCCCCCACTAATGCTCAAAATTAGTAGTTATCTAGTTCGGGTTAGTTCTAGCATTCTTAACCCTAATTAAAAAATTACTGATTTGTTGTTTAAAAGCGTGTACTTTGTGCAGAAGATCCCGGTCGACTTTCTTCAGATTTGGCAGCGAAATTAGTGTGGTCGGGGTGCATGGATACACCGTTTAGGTTCGGAAATACGTTTGCGGCCCCACCTCTGATGTCTCTATAACTGACATGAGCAAACTATGGCCCGCGGGCCAACTACGACCCGTTGCGTAGTTCAATCTGGCCCCCCTGATGCTGCCACAACTAGGGCTGGGCATTTTCGAATACCTTGTGATTTCAGAATCGAATCGAATAATTTTTTCGAATCGAATCTCGGATACTTGGAAATATATAATTGTAGACGACTTCTTATAGTAATTGGTCCTCTTGACAAATGAATTACTGAAGACATAGAATACATCACACAGATAGAGTACTGAGCGTTCACACATATTAAAAAACACGTTTTATCAATAACTCACTACAGAAAAAAGTCATACTTCAGAATTGCGTTGAAAAAATTTGACTTCAATGAAAAAAAAATTGGGGAATTCACCTCGACCATTGGCGAAAAGAAGAAAACAAGATGGCGGCGATTCGAAATTTAGCTCTGAACCAATTCGAATAATTTACTATTCGATTCGATTCGAATATTCGATTCGAAATGCCCAGCCCTAGCCACAACCAAATTTAGATTTTACGCGAGACTCATTGTTTCCACTTTTGTTTTTTCTAAAAGTGTGAATATTGTTCTCAAAATATAACTCTTTTGTCATACTCACGTGGCCCAAAATTTATGACCCCTGGTCCAAAAAACGTGCCCACCCTGCTCTACTCACAGTGACTTTTCAGTTTGCTTATACACGGTAAAAAGCAATATATGACCATCAATCTGTAATCTACTTACACATTTGCGCCCGGGAAGTCTTCAGTCCAGTTATTGTAATCCAAAGTATCCATGAGAATAAATCCATTTCACCGAGTACTTTGTATTTCTCCAACATTCAGTGCTAGAGTTTATGGCTAAAGTTAAGATACAGTGAAAAACACAGTGAATATTTATTGTGCGTAAGTTTCCTTGTGGGCTGCATTTGACCCGCTGGCCGCAGGTTGCACACCTCTGACCTATGAGATGCGGCCCGACTCGCAAAACCTTTTTAACCGATCTAACCAATAAGATCACATGATATGTACACTTGAACGACAGCGACATCCGCTACACAGCAACCAAACATCGATTACAATCAAAACAACAAACTGAAGTATATTTGTGGTCAAAGTAGACAAAGCAATGAATATTTAACTCGAATAACATACTCCCTACGTTCGTGGAAAAATAGTTCACCGGGACAACTTTCTTATTGCGTTTGTCGTTAATGAATTATATGCAAATATATAGAGCTTATGGTCACCCGTCCTGTTCTGTCGAGTGTTCTGCAATGTGTGTCGACAATAGATGAACATTCATATTCATAAACTGACATGACGTGTTGGACCAGGTCTTTCAAAACTTCTAAGCTTGCGACCCCTCCCAATATTTAAATATTTTCTGCGACCCCTGTTACGTCGGCGTTGTTGTGCAATCGCCCCGCTTTTCTGATCCTATGTATTCTCTCGAGATCGTGAGATTTATGCTTTGCACTAATTTCAATAATTGGTCTCAAAATTGAGAGTAAAATAGATATACTACTTTATGTAAAATTGGTATACACTTTGCGACCCCTAAAGTTCTGTTCGTGACACCCAGCGGACTCGTGACCCCTAGTTTGGGTTAGACGACTAATGAGTGACCTACGTAATGTGGCCCTTCTCGCAAAATCTATTTAACTGTTCTAATCTATAAGCTCACATGATATCTACAGCTGAACGATAGCGGTATCCGCTACACAGCAACCAAACATCGATTACAATCAAAACAACAAACAGAAGTATATTTGCGGTCTAATCAGACAAAGCAATAAATGTTTGACTCGAATAACATACTCCCTACGTTCTGATGTTCGTAGAAATATAGTTCACGAGGACAACTTTGTTATTGTGTTTTTTATCAAATTGTATGCAAATATGTAAAGCTTATGATAGCCCACCCTGTAATAAAAGCAGTTACAGTAATAAAAGCACCGGGAAAAACGGCAAAAGATTCAACGCAGCGACGCTCGTTTTAAACCATTCCTCGTTACCATTACATACACTCGTCAACTTTCTAGACTAACGCCGGAAAAGTTTTCGATAATTGCCTGAATATTTATCCGCTATCCCCGCGTCGCTACTAACGTTTGCCCGACCTCACCAAACAATAGAATTCCTTCTGTCTGGAATCTTAAACCATACATCATGAATACACTAAGTACTCAACCATTGGCTAAAATGATTTATGAATCTAAAACATTTTAAAACTTCTGATGGAGAATGTTTCGAGTGATGAACAAATCTGCCATCTATATACCAACCCAATATAACGCTCTACAGATAAGGTCATTCAAGTTACAATCGGGACCATATATCCATCCATATTCCTAGCCATTTCATTACTGCTTTATTAAATGCCATTTCTCCGCTTTTATACGATGAATCGTTTCCATTTAAAGACTTATCCCGATCAGCGTCATTTTTTTCTCTCAAAATGGATATTTTGCCATTGACTAACACTATAAAAAATCCACAGAAAAACTTCTAATAATTCCAGTGTTAATACACAAGCTTTATAATCGACGATTTAAGAGCTATATAAGAACAGACCGTTACTTTTATACCACAATTTAAAGTCAATAACACGTAAATATAGGTGATTTTACTTTTATTTCTTATAGTACCCTTTTGCGCTATTTTTGTCCAAAGCCTATAATTCATCCGTCTGGTAGTCTCAAGGACAAATTAGGAACGGGCAATCAATCTAGTCTCAGGAATTTACGCGCCACATATGCGCATTCCTCTTGTGCGGTTTCACTACACAGGGGTTACCAAACTTTTTGACCGCGGGCCACGTATGACTCAAACTGTGTTGAATACGGGCCGGACAAATTTTTTTGTCAATGCAATGCAATAAATTCACAAAAGTTGGGAAATCCATTCAATTTATTCAACAATATAAATTCTACATTTCTGGAGACTTGAATATTGAATTCAATGTCGCAGAATATAGATCAAGAACATCATAGCAAAACAGATATAGAAATTTTATCCATTTTTTCGTGTTATTGCGGGCCAAATGAAAGGTCGCCAAGGGCCGGATCAGGCCAGCGAGTGTAGTTTGGTGAACCCTGCTCTACAATATAAAGGGTAGGGAGCGGTGCTGGGATTCGAAATGTGTGAAGCTAGTTCTCTTTTGTATCGAGAATATTCTCTACTTTTAGGAAATGTACGTAAGCTATATTAACATGACACGCTTTACATAAATCTAACGATACATGCAAACAACAATAACAAGTTTCGGGAATGCTCGAGAGACCTTTTTTAGTTATCCCCCCCCTCCTCCCCAACTACCCCAGTAACTGAGTTATAAACCTGAAACAATTGTGGGTTGTGGGAATTGACAAGAGGGACCTCTACACAGGTTATCCCTGGGCCTGAACTATATATTTTTATTAGAGAGTGTTCACATATTAGTC
This sequence comes from Styela clava, assembly GCF_964204865.1. NCBI lineage: Eukaryota > Metazoa > Chordata > Ascidiacea > Stolidobranchia > Styelidae > Styela > Styela clava. Next base: position 2,396,893 of record NC_135250.1, on the reverse strand, counting down.
AGGGAGGGGGTAACTTGAAAAGGTTCGACGTACTCCAGTTACCGTTTTTTAGAAACTCGAATTTCCTCCACACTCTCGATTATTTCCAATTTCGAGTCGTCATCAACTAACCTCACGCGTGACTTAGATTCGGTGATTTAGTGCTGTGGCTCACAAGCTTTTTCCGAGAGACCCAAATTTTTCTTAAAAAATTAGGTTTATAAAAATTCGCGACCCAAGAGTAATTGAATGACTAATATGAAACAATCATTTTTGTATAACATGTATTTACCTATAGGAATTAACTCAAAGTAAGAAAGCTGCGTTTTATCCTGTAATAATTTCCACATAAGATAAAACTAGTAACTCAGGTATTCTTATACAACCTTTAGTTTTATGTTGAAAAAGCAAAGGAACCCGGAAAAATTTTCGGGCGACTCAAAGGTTGGGAAACACTGATTTAGTGAACTCGAGACTTAATGACCCGCGGTTACGAATGGCTTTCAGCTGTACCAAACAATAGTTTTTCATTTACAGAGCGAACATATTATTACCCTATCAATGCGCTACCGAGAGCGATGCGGACAGGATTAGAAACGAGCTAGTGTTGACATTGGGTTAAGGGCGGGGTAATACCGTCATTATTACTCATATCATTTAGATGGCCAATTTCAGTATATATGTGTGTTTTTGTTGAGGTACAAAAGTGTAATAAACCCTAATCATATATTACCTAATCTTTTTGGTTTTGTGGGTGACACCTATGACGGCATTGATGTAACGTCACAAAAGAAGGGGTTGTCAGAGTGTACACATTAAAAGAACATTTATCATGGGTGATTATTAAGGTGCCGAAACAGTAGCAATGTCTAAGAATAGTTTTAATAATCTTTTAGCATAAATTGCCTTATATAACGTAAAAAACGAAACGTCGAACGAGGAAAGGCTATTTCAAAATAAGGAATTAGAGGACTAACAAAATCTTAGTGATTTCAAGCGGGTATTATCCGGCCTACCTCAGAGACATGAAAAATTTGATCCTCCCAATCTATGTATATAGGTTAACACAGTGGTTCCCAATCTTTTGTGGTAAAATCCCCTATCAATTTTTTTTTTCACAATTACGATTCGGACGATTTTTCTGGGGGCTCCCGAAGTATGCGAACCAAGATGGCGGACATCGGAATGTAATATGTGTACTAGGTTAGGGTTAGGCCATAATTTTAGGTATAAATACTACGGGAGACTCTTGGATAGTCTTCGAACTGATAATAGGACTAAAATAAGGAAAATTGGAAAAAAATTATCGCCTAATCCTAACCTGTTACCCATGTTACGTTCCGATGTCCGCCATCTTGGTTCGCATACTTCGGGAGCACCTTTTTTATGTATTATACCGAGCATTTTTTCGTATCTTGGAACGCTTTTCAGACCCTCAAGAGTCAAGACGGTTGAAAACACACATATCGCGGACACGCTAGCTGTTTCGGTCAAACTTGGCAATTAGAAATTCCGGAACCTCGATATCGGTATTGCCAGTGCCAGTTCAGCCCACATAGTAAATATTAGGAATTGGATATGTAACCAAAAACTAATTCGAAAATGATTAAATACAAAGTTTTTTGTCCAAAGTATGGAAGTATCGAATGTGTGTGTCGGCCATGTGTGAATCGCGTATTAAGAAAGTGTTATCAATAATGAAACGCTATACGTCTAGATATTATCAGTTATACAAATTCATATTATTTGAGTTGGAATTATATTCATGAAATATCAAATAAAATCGGAAAAATGTAAATATTAAAGAAACTCTCTCAATGGGCTTAGTTACACTTTAATGTGGGAATAGTTATAATTGAGTTCTTTTGTCAAGGTTGTACTTTTTATAAAGTAAAGAGCTCTGTTGTCCAAATAAGCTATTTTCCAGGGCCGGGAATTTAAGGGAAAACACTTTAAGCGTTAACCGGGCGAAATTAACCGCTAAACCGTAGTGTGACGTTTGGCGTAATAAGTCACAACTTTAAGTTTCTTACGTCCCGAATGTTCCAGAGTAATTATGCGTGATCTTATCTTGGTGTCACTCGAAATTATTCACGTATCGAGATAGTTCCATGGTTGCTCTACTACAGGGGTGGCCAACCAGTCAGAGACCAAGAGCCACATTTTGTACTTAATTACAGCGAAGATTCGCATTATAAACAATAACGCACACAATTACCAGATTTACCTTTACGTGGTGAAAGAACGAAACGTTTTATCTGCACTTCAATTACCTGAAATCGGTTAACTATTCCTAGCGCTACTACTTCCACTTTTATCAAGGCCATTTGCTATTGCAAAGACTTTGGGATTTTGTAACTTGTAGCGGGCCCTGTCACTCTCTCTCACTAAATGAAGATAGATTGACACTCGCATAATCTGAAAATTTCCTTCTCTAAACTTATCGAACGATCCGAGAATCAACCCCCAATCTCCAACGTGCTATTAATATTGAAATTGGTCATTATATTTCTATTCGTATTTCACAGATAAGTTACTCGAACTCGCACTCTCCAGCCCTGGACAAGCGAGCAACAAAGCAGCTTCGCTCTTAGAAACCGATTAGAACAACATCAACTTATTGCATCTTTGTATACTATAGTTCTATTCACCAATACGCCATGCTGGTGCTAGTGTAGAACAAGTAAATTAATTTGTAGTCGTTAGATTTTATGAACTTTGGTCAATGAACTCATAAGGAGGTGATACTGACCAAAATCAGTTGTTAAGCATGAGTTATATTTCGAACCATGCCTGGTCGCTCATGGATATTTGCAAGGACTTGAAAACGAATGGCAAGGCGACCAACAAATCATTTAATTCAATCGTGACTGTTTACAACGATCTTTGGTCTCAGTGACATCTTGTCGTAAGCCTTGTTCGCGGCAGTCAACGATCGCGAGGACGAGATTAATCGCAAAGATCCTGATATTTCAGCCGCAGCTTCTCTGAACTGAAGCACGTATCAATGGATGTTTCCCCGAGAATCGATTTTATTGTTTATTTCTGTAAAAATGATCAGCAATAAGTCAACAACAACATAACAATTACAATCAGTGCGGTCGATCAGACAGATATTCAAGCACGGTTGTAAACATTGCCTTGTTTACGTGGTTTTGCGCGTTATTTGTAAGTTTTCAGTTGTGTTCGATGAAATAGTTGTGAATCAAATAACCTAATTGCCATAATGTCTTCTGAGGATCTTCAGTTTGGTTGCAATAATTAAAAATTGATACTGGAAAAGCTGCGATAGACTAGCCTGATATTATCTATTAATACCTGTAATCAGCACGTGGTTTAATGTTGCGAATGAAAAATATAGTTTTGAACATGTGAGCCAGTTTGTAAGTGCCAACTCTCCAAAATACTCTTAAATAAGCGTTGAAAATTTTGCAATAGTATAGTATAAGGAGAATAGTGAAAAATTTGAACTCCCATTACTACATAAAAGGATATTCAATTTTGGAATCTTGAGGTCAACAAATTAAGTCAGTAATCCGAGACTAATTACGCAGTCGAGGCGAAAAAGGAAACGTACAAAAGCAATTAACGTATTTGTGGAAACACTGATTGCTCACTTATTTGGGAATAGCGATTTGCGTAAGTTTCAGAACTGATGTCGACAATAGTTTATCACTGGTATGGCATGGCCTGAGTTTTCAAGGCCGTGACGTTTCAGGTTAAAAGATTATTATCTTCAGCGCTGTTTCGATGCTTCAACAAATTTATTAACGGCCTTCTTATGTGAAAACAATAATATCGCATACTATATGGGCATTTGCAATTGGTAATCTCTTTTATTCACGGATTGGCATAGTCCAGTGGAGAGTAACGTCACTAAAACACGAATTATGGTTAACACTAGTGGCCCATCACTGCATGGTGGTCGCTAGAAAAGCAGAAAATTTGATGGTTGGATGAGATCACGAATAAAATGAGTGCTTATTCATTTTTTTTCGTTACGTTTTTATTTCTTTTAAGTTCTTGGTCGTTTTGGGCTGATACCTTTTAGGTTCTATTTTGACACCCATGTCATGGGCGAAGGCAGGAAACAGCTTTCAGACTTTGAAAGGAGAGTGAATATCTTTTCAAAAGTGAAAGTCCGACTTGAGGACTGACAAAATGTTTGATAACTTTACTGTTTTTCTAGCGGCCATCCTGTATTTCCACCTAGGCTGGTTATTGTCGAAACTGTATTGCGATCAAAACTAAATTTGCGTGTTTTGTTAGATATTGATTCAAGGACATGTCCGATTGTGAGCATTTCTGCTCCTGACCGATTCGAAGCGAAACACAATTTCTAAATATATGTGTAAATGTTCGAGCACCAGTACTGTGTGGCCTAATTGGGAAACAACTTTGGCGATTTGAATCTGGAGGGTTCGGTAAATTATTTGGTTTTGATTCTTTACTGCGTGTTTGGATGGTGTTTCAATCAGCGACCTTAATTATTCATTGTTCAGCATGGTCCTATTATGGATATCAACACTTATGCTTGGTCCTCTTTGGTACCGTTTTAACTTCCTCAATCTATAATATACGAATATATTAGGAGAACGTTATATCGCCTGTCCCTTTTGTGATTGAAACTAAATTTGCGTATTTGATGGGATTCTAAATGGCAAACTTATTTATGGAAAGCTTAGCATAGTATATCAACATTTATCTGTGTTAGCCAAGTAAATATACTCCCTGCCCGTAGGTTTCAGTCCCTTTACACAACTTGATGTAAAATAGGCGAACAAAATTAGTTACCTCCATATTGATACACATACTTCTGCCCTTGCTTCTCCTATATCTGACAGAATATTGTGAGCTGAAAATATTCACACCAAATGACTCTAATCTCTAGACACACCTACGTTCCACCCCTTAAGAAGGCACTCGCCTGCTGCCCGTTTTGCGATTGAAACTAAATTTGCGTATTTGATGGTTATCCAACTGCTATTCATGGAAAGCTTAGCATAGTCCGAGTGTGAGGATCAACATTTATACTTGATTATCTTGGGGCCACATACTTCAAAAACTTATTTGGGAAAGTGAAATTTTTTGATAGCCTCAAACAACTTCAGAGCACCTAATCTAAAAATTTTTGTTGAATTGGTTTGTTTTGATTGCCCAATTGCGGTAAATGCCTAATTAAAATGAAAAGAATTTTAAAATTGGCCTCCGAATGATAATATACAAATATAATACCAAAACGTTATATTGCCTGTACCTTTTGTGATTGAAACTAATTGTCAACGCACACTTCTTTGGAAAAGGTAAACTTTTGACAGCCTTATTATTATACAACTCCAGAGATTTGAATCTAAATAACTCTGTCAAATTAGTTTGTTTTGATTGCTCATAGCAGTGAATGCCAAATTCAAATAAAGGTGAGTATATTAACGAAGGAGTGGATCGTTGGATTTAGAATTATAGGAATACGACCAACTGTCCAGCTGACACGCTGTACGGAAAAAATTGATAATTTTAAACCTCCATCGGTTCCACTTCTGGAAAATTATCGATAAAATGTGCGCATAATTGTATTTCAATATGAAAAAAATATTTAGGACAACTATAAAGACTGGGAAGCTAATTATGAAGTTCTGGTGACTCGTTTCCGCATAGCAGAACCCTATACAAATTACATTCCCACTTTTTGTACAAGGGTGCAACTAGAATATCGGTCAGAGACCGAAGAATTATCGATCGAAAGTTAGGGACAGCGCTCTTACTCCATAGTGACTAATCATGGACCCATCACTAATTAATTAATAACTCGCTAATTATACGACATAATTCATACAAAATCAATAGGTTTTTGGTATATGATATATGATGAATGCACATGTATAATCTGGAGCAGATTCAATCTCGCTTTCGTGAGATATCGCGTGCATCTAACAGACAAACAAACAGACAGACAAATACCTAACAACATACTCACTGATTAAAATCGATAATTAATTAACTTGTTGGCCCGGTCTTTCCAAATACAGTAGCTATTAGATATCGCGAGATATCAGTAGCTGATTCTACAGGACTTTTTTAAAAACGGAGGCACCGTACAAGAAAAATTTTCAGATTGAAACTTTGTTCATATGAGACTAGAGCAGCGGTCCTCAATCTTTTTTCTTTCGCGGCCCATTTTCTTTGCAGAAGAAATGTGGTGGCCCATTAACATTTTTCATTCCAGGGAAAAACTACAAGAAACTCTCTAATAAATAGACACTTGCACTTTAGGAATTAGAATGAAAATTACCACTCACTCAGTAACGAAAAGATCATCATTCATTGCTATCCTACAATCAAAATTTAACTACAGTGACACAAATTGGCTAAATTTCCCAATAACTCCAGTAATTTTCATTATGTTTGCGGCTTAGCTGGAAATGTTTTTGTGCCCCACTGCTCCAAAACCCATGGGTTAGAATTTTGTTTATAACTTGGTACTATCGTGTATAATTAATTTAGATAGAACTTCGCTATACGTTTTTCGTTGACAAGCGGTTTTTCTGTGTGAGGTCTACTTTAAAAATCAAAAAATGTTATCTTAAGCATAAAATAACAACCCATGCCACAATCCCTTTAGGAAGTAATTTGCAACAGGGTAATAATAAGATTCAACGAATATACGCGCGATCAATAAAAATTAACATTTTTGGTTTGAAAATTCTGTGGTAATCCACAGGAAATCCAGACAGAGAAATAAACTTCCGAACACTTATATCGTTATCGAATGATCTATATGTGTGTGGAAAAACACATTAGGAAAAACCAGGAATGCGATGCTTGCTCGATGTGGCTTGTTATATGACGTCGCAATGACGTAATATTTGAATCCCCGCCCTACAATTTCCTAAAAATACGAAATTGAAACTAGGAAAATACTTTGATCAAATTCATGATATAAGTGACGGGGAAGGTTGATTGCAATAGGAAACGACACGGATTCGGTAAACCAACAAAAAATGATAATTACTTATCGATCTCGATCGATAAGTATGTTGATAGGTATTTGTCTGTTTGTTTGACCTTCGTATGTTACGCGTATTAACTTCGTATGTTAATTTTGCATAGGCAGTCATCATATCCCGGACCAGAAGCCTATTGATTTTGGATGAATTATGTCGTATAATTAGCGAGGTATTAGAAAATTAGTGACGAGACACGCGGTGTCGCTATTGATTCAGAGCGAAGGAATCGAAACGATAAGTCGGCGGTTTCCGATTGCTTTATAGTTTTCCGTTTGAGACGATTATTCTGCCGTTCAGAAAGATGTCTGATCTGCCTTGTTTGACCTAGGTATTATTAAATGATAGAATAAGATATTCATATTAGTCTCGGGGGGAAATGAAAGTTGATAGGACGAATTGATCATGCAGGGCGACCCATAACAAACGGAACCCATGTCATTTGGAACATATTGTATAAGTTCCGTTTTTTGGTGGTCACCCGTTATGTCAGGGATCGGCAACCTACGGGCCGCGGCCCAAATTCTTTCAGTAAGACGACTGAAGTTGAGTTGTCGCAGTCTTCCAAATTTCGACATCTGATCTATATACGAAAAAAATGTGATTCATCGGCCATCTGTTCGGTTTTTAACTTTCTAAAAATATGTGCGGCCCGCCAAGATTGGCAACCTTTAATTTTGGCCCGCGAGCGACAAATAGTTGCCGACACCTGCATGTCATATCACAGTCTCTCATCAAGATACCAGTCGAGTATAAGAATAGATTAGTTAATCTGTTAGTTGATGCTTGAGAAAATTATTTAAGGTAATTAGTTGAACTATAATAGCATTGAAATCTTTACACAAACTTCAGAAGTAAATGAGGCGAACCAGCCCACCTTTGTGAACAATGAGGCGATTCCGCTCTTTCTGAAATACTTTGTAAATTCAAAAACTTCAACCACCGAGTGTCAAACGAAAAATATTTCTATGCTATCAAAAATAGTGGTTTACCAGTGTCTACAGAATCTTGTTTTTCTATATGAAAACGTCTGGCAAAAAATCTTTTTCAAGTTTTGACTAAGTATGGGGACACCTCACAATTTATCTTGAGTAATTACATATGTAATGGGGGGCATCAGCCCACCGCACTGTGTCAACATTACCAACATAATGTCGGAAGTAGCACTTAAACGCACGAGTCGATGAAAGTGAAAAATGGTGAATAGGCGGTTGCGGTAATCACTGCGAACGACGGAAAAGTTTATTTAACGCTGACTAGACCCGCGGGCAAAATCCGGTCAGTTGGGTAATTCAATCTGGCCCGCCTGATGCTGCCACAATCAAACTAAAGCCAAATTTTGATGTTTTAGTTAAAAATGATTTGTTGAAATTTAATTGTGATTTAATTTAGTTTCGTCACGAGGCTTTTTGTTTTCCACTTTTGCTTGTAACTGCAACTGTAAATTGCATTTGCACCGTAAATGTTGTTCATAAAATGTAACTCAGGCGTCACAATTACATGGCCCGCCAGTCTAGATGGGCAAATTTCTGGTCCCAGATCCGAAAACCTTCCCCACCGTTGCTCAAGACTCTTTCCGTAGGTAAATCGGATTTTGTAACATGCCCTGGGTTTGCATAGTTATAAAACATTTATTAAAGTGTCGGATCCATTTCAACATTTGTGTTTCATTTTGCAAACAACGCTGACACAAATTAGATATAGTCTGTTGTTGGGGGTGTAAGCCAGAGTTCGTTTGAAAGGAAGGTGTCGGTTTTTAAATTAAAAACACGGACGAATCGCAGATATCATCTTCTCTCCGCTGTTTCTTGTTTGCTAATGAATAATTTTCGCCTAAGCAGGTATTCGACTAAGTTTCGAGTAAAAGGGTGACCGTACATTTGAACCCACGTACATTTGAACCCATGTGTATATCCACGGGTTCAATCTATATGCGGGTGCTAAAACCCATGGGTTAGGGTTAGTGTGGGTTCAACTATCCGAAAAACAAAAAAAATGCCATAGGTGCAATAGCATACAGGTGCAATTGCCATGGGTTCAAATGTACGTGGGTTCAAATGTAATGGAACCGAGTAAAAGTTATGTAAGTCAGTAAAATTAACCGAAGTGGTGTTTGTTGGTGGTCAAAACCTTGCAGTTTAAATGTTGGATGATCCTTTAGCAGGGGTCAAGGGTCATGAGGGATTTAAGAGTTACAAGCAGTGGCAGAATTCAAAACTTTAAGAACAGTTCCCTCATTTCAGAAAGTATGTATATATGTATATCAGCTACAGTAATTTGCGACACGCTTTACATAAAATCTAATCTAATGCGAAACTTTCAAAATGTCAAATAATATAATGCTTTTTTATTCATCTGCGGCCGTTCAACATCCGACTGGAGTAAAAACAGAAACGGTCGCTAATATCCTGGTATTTAAAAAACGGGTTCGCATGGACTCTTGAGAACTCCGCGCATCCCATCACTGAGTAGCTCTCAGAGAAAATGTGTGGGTGGAGTTGAACCAATGATTGAAAGTTCAACTTGACATACTGAAAAAGATACATAAGGGTCCATTTCGGACTTGAAATTGACAGCCGACTCGGGGTTTAGAGACTTGCAACCAACATCGGTAAATATTTAAACAAAAACTTGGAATACGAATTCGATATTGCACAGACGGAACACACCCTAGTCGCCCTCTCTTCTCCGTCAATAATTGGTTTTCACTGGATTATTTTTGCCGCAGCAAATCTTTGACAAAGTATCGAGTAAAAGTCACTTAAGTTATGTACACAGAAATCAGTAAAATTAGCCGAAGTGATGTTGATGGTCAATACACTTGTAGTTCAAGTTCTGTATGATCGTTTACAACAGTGTTCCTAGGGGGGGTCGCTATAGTAAAAAATATTGTACGGTTTAAATTGAACATAGATTTGGGACCAACTTGACAAGCTCATAAATAGACACGAAGATTAGTTTAGTCATTGAAACTCTTGATTTACATTAAAAAATATATATATTTTATATTACTCCAAATTTTGCTAAAGATTTCTTTTGACGCTGAAAATGGATGGGATTTAACAGTTAGAACAACATTTCAGCTATTTTTTCATGTACATAACCAACCAGTAGACAGTGGAATTGAAGTTCGAGGGCTATGCTTTTCCTTTTTACATTTCAATTGCACATTCCTGGTGCTCAACCAACCTGTAATCTGCGGGGTTAAAGTTCAAAGGTTACGACATGATACACCCTTACAATTCAAAGATTTTCAATTGACGATTTATCATACGTGTGCCAAAGATAATCTATGCTTTTATCTATGATTTAAACACAAATCATGCTGGTTCGGTGAAATTTATTCAGCCAATTCTTATTAGTAACTGTATCCAACTTTCTGTTTAATGCGATAATGGTTTCCGTTTGTACGATTCGTGAGATTTTTAGTTTGCAATTGCGTATTTGTTTTTTCCTAAACTATTTACTTTCCGACTAAATCAAGTTTTCTAGGTTTAGCAGTCGCTCCGTATTTTTATGAGACTTTGCCGGGATCTGATAGGGTAGGCAGAGCTTCCTAAACTTTTCGAGCTGGTGTCACATTTACTTTCTCCAATGTAAATCACGACGCATTGAAAACAACTTGACTTTATTACCAATAAAATGCAGAGCTACCTAAACTTTTCGAGCTGGTGTCACACTCACTTTCTCCGATGTAAATCACGACGCATTGAAATAACTTGACTTTATTACCAATAAATCACAATTTATTCCTGTTGAGCAGTGGTTCCCAAATTATTTATAAGTTTATTTACAATGTACCTGTATATTGACTGCAAGTTGACGGTGAACATTGGCCCAAAAAATTTATGAACGAGTCCGGCAATGCGCCAGGAAAACGGGGAAACCTAAGATTTGATAACACATGGCATCGTATGAAAACTACGGTGCAAAAATCTCTTAGATCAGAATTATAACGGTTCTTTGACGAAACACACGGAGTTGATAAAATGTGGTATATTGTAAGGACGCGTACGATACTTCGGAAATAGTAAGATTGCCTCTAAATATACATAAATTCAAAATCCTATTTAGTATATTCTAACAGTGTCTTTATTATTTGCAGTTCAATATTAACATATTACAGATTGCTCCATAATTATTATTAATTATTAAAACAGAGCATGAAAGTAAAATAGGAAAAAAAAGTGTACGGAATCCCATCTTTCAAGTGCTTTTTATTAAGCTAGAACTTGTTGTGGTTTTGTGTTTGACTGCTCGGAACGCTTTGAAATTATATATGAAATGTACAAATACGTAATATTGCAATACCAAAATGTTTACTTTAATGACGAGGCGATGTGGACAAAACACGTAGTCTGCTCGTAGATTTTAGACACGTGCGCGAATTAATAAAGCGCTTTCGCAACTGATCAATACCTATAGTGTGAGTAGTCTGCCAAGACACCGCCTGGCAATCAATACCATATTCATAGAACACATGATTAAAAGCCAATCGCCAAATAAAGCAACTTTACTTTGTATATTCGATAACCAAGCGTCTACACTGGTACCAATTAACGAACCAACATACTTTTTCGCAGCCTGGCAAAAAATCCTATCAACTACTCATTCGGATGTAACATGATCAAAAAAGTTAGAAAAAGGGAAATATTATTGGCGCTCGTACCACTGTAAATCAATCACATTTACTAATAACAGTACCTTCCGACCAGCTGGGAAGGTACCGCATGAAAGTTTTACGGAGCAATTTTGGCGACGTTTGGACAATAAATGGTCGAGTTATTGCTGAAAATCGAAAATTTTACTTTCCAACTTTCAAATTATAGTCAATTGTGTGCACAAGTTTGAAAGAAATTAGGCGACCCCGGAAAATCTTCAGACGACCCACAGTTTAAGAACCACCGCTGTAGCGTTTGGATTTTTCAATTCTCACGTAAACCTCTGCGTGCTGACATCTCTGCCGCCAAAACAACCTATACATAGATTCCAGCGCTCATTCGTCACGTACAAATGCACTCGATTGTTGTTTAAAAGTTTAGACCGTTGTTCCGCATAAAAACTCGCAACACACAAACAAATTGATTCCACCATAATAATCCATTTTATAAAACCATTCAAAATCTATTCGTCTTGAGATTCGTTCCACCGCCAAGTCCGCCATTACTCGCGCTTTAACATCGATGTTTTAAACTTTCACACCAAAGCTTAATATGTTTACAGTATCAAGAGAGCATGACGAAACATTATTTGTAGTAAACAAAATCCCACCAATCAAATAGCTTTTAGAAACTGTGATCGAAATTCAAAATCTGTAGTCTTTTTCGATTCATTATATAGGGTGTCCATTGAATCTTAAATTTTTTTAAAATTGCAAAGAGAATTTATCGATACCATATATTGTTTTGGCCCTCGCAGAGGTATTAAGTGAAGTAAAAATAGCTAGACAGTTACTGATTCTAAAACAACAAACCTGGTTAATATATATTGGGAACTGATTTCATAACAAAATTGAAATGGGGCTCCCGAAGTATGCGAACCAAGATGGCGGACATCGGAATGTAATATGTGTACTAGGTTAGGGTTAGGCCATAATTTTAGGTATAAATACTACGGGAGGCTCTTGGCTAGTCTTCGAACTGATAATAGGACTAAAATAAGGAAAATTGGAAAAAAATTATCGCCTGACCCTAACCTGTTACCCATGTTACGTTCCGATGTCCGCCATCTTGGTTCGCATACTTCGGGAGCACCATTGAAATTATAAAGAGATTAAGTATATAAACACCCCGTAATATCAACGATGAGATTCAACGATTTAGGAACGGGTTCTCTTTTTTATAACTTACTAACAACGGGTTCCCTCAGTTCAGGAAATGTATGTATGTAACTGTTGTGTATTGACTTTTCATATATTTTATGTTTCCACTACTTGGCGTTAAGTGCTTCCCTATTACATCATTCTTGTAGAGCCTCGTGTGATATTAGTGATTCGGTACACTGTTATAAGATTGCTTGCTAAGCGGTGTTATTGTTTGTTTTCATTTAACTGATGTTTCTATCAAGTTGGATTCTTGTATAGTTCATTAGTCAGTGTCAGGGACACAGCAGTAACTCCGTAAGCTACTCTAACATACCAAACTTTATATAAATCGAATAAACAACGTTCGAAACACAAAATATAAGGGCAATCGTCAGCTGCGATACACATTATCCATTTACTGCAGTATTCAAACGTCCGAAACGAAATAAAACAAGAACAAAGGTTCGCTTATCATCACAGTCAGAAACTTTCAAACGGAGGGTGGGGGGTTCTAATTGCCAAGTATTAAACCGTATCAGCTGGCGCGTCCGGTCGGAGGGTTTTCACGTCCTAAGGGCCTAAAAGGCGTTTCAAGCTACGAAAAATTGCTATTTATGATACAGAAAAAGATTTTATTTTTTCATTTCAAAAAATTGGAGGGGGGGGGGGGGGCGGCCCTCAAATTCCTCCGAAGCTTACCACTGGGTATCTGACATTTCAGCTGCAGCCCGTAAGTCTATTATACATTTGAATTTAGGAGTGTGACTCTGACATCAACGAATCCAACGAGAGGTTTATCATTCTGTTTTATATACTTTTTGAATCAATTTGATAAAGGGAAATATTTATCTAAATCTGACATTTTTAGTAAACATTCATTTACCCAACTCAAAGTGAAGTTTCCATTTCATTGTCGATGTAAACCGTGCACAAAACCGATCAAAAAGCGTGTTTTGGTTTAATAATAAAAGGTGTGTCATACCGTGCTAAATTTTACCACCCATAAAGGCTTTTATAATAGTTTGTTTATAAAATGTAAATCTTATCCCTATGTCACACAGCTCAACTAAAATTTATATTTTCGATTTACCATTTGGTCAGATATTGAACTTTGATAAATTCTCCAAAATAGAAGTCTAGACATGGCGTAGATAATCTTTCGTAAAGGCGATATGAATAGTTGAGGACTTTGCTTTTTTTGCATACTTATGAAAATATTTTTTGAAGTAGGCCAAAATATCCCAATTCAGAAGTGAAGGAAACTCACAAGTAAGTAGATATCCAATCGACATCTGGCTTATGAGGAACAACAAAACTTCACCGAGCGTTTTTCCAGGTTTTTATAATAAATCTAACGAGGCATCATTGATGTTATAAAACATAAATAATTAATTAAGCATTTTTAACTTTTTCCCAATGCTGGAATATTTAATTTTTTTTCAATTCAAACCGATGTCTATATATTTTTTTTTATATGTATAGCCGAAATCATAAATCCAGCAAAAATACATCGAAAAGGGCGTCTTGATTCATCATTAAAATGTGTGTCATATCGTGCTAAACTTTACGGGACTTCTATTATTGATGATTTAAATACCAACATATATAATTAATTGAGCATTTTAATTTTTTCCCAATGTTGGAATATTTAATTTGTCCAACTGGAACCGGGGTCTGTATTCGTAACTCATGCACAAATCGGGCCGAAAAGCCCGTTTCGGTTTTTAATTATGTGAAGTACACAGTCGAAAGATGCCAAGCAAAAAAACTTAACTTATAATCAAAACTTAGCGCGTCATACCGTGCGGAATTCTGCCACCCATAAAGGTTTGATTAATATTTATGAAATGTATAAATCTTGTTACAGTTTATTTTAGCAATAAGTACGATTCACTACATTTGGTCAGATATTGGACTGAGACAATTTTCAGATGTGAGCGTAAGTCTAGACATGGCGTTGATAATCTCACTTAAAGGCGTCCTTTTTGCGGTCAAAATTTGATGGGCAGGCTAGAATCATTGATTGTCTTAGAAGGTCACGATTAAATGTTTTTATTTCCCACCAGGAAACCATTATTGATTACTTAAGGTCAGTGAAAAATCGGAAATTTTACTGGCAAATTAGTGTAATTGAAAATAGGTGGATATTTTGTTTGAATTTCGTCATGGACTCATGGTATTAACAAATTACAATAGACCTTTCCCCGAGCATCGACTTCCTGGTTTACTTCGTGACATTGGCCAATCAGCAAGATGCAAAAAGTGAAGTAACAATGCTCCCTTTTCGCATCCGCTCAGACCCTTTTTCCACTCAGACAGATTTCCAGGCGTGGTCGTAATCATTACCTCGTTTTCGCGTTTTTAAACTCTGTTCGTTAGTTTTCAGTTGTGTTTTGGAAATTTGAATATAAATCAGATAATTCAATGATCACTCTGTATTTTTAGGAGTTAGTAATGCAATGGTAAAGTATAGGAAGAATTTTTCGGGGATCAAAGGTCGGGGAAAGGTCCAAACGCAAGACAACACACGGGGCGGAAATTCAGGAACGTTGACAAAACTTGATTTGAGAAACAAACGAGATTTGATATCACCTCCGAATAAGATGAGTTTTTTTATTTGAAATCCCGGGAGAAGACGCGGACTTTTTGTAGCTTTAGTGAGAAAACCTCATTCACAAATCAGCAAATTTGGCCATGAATCGAACCAACACAGAGCATATCATTCAATTCCAACTACCTATGTGCGTTGTCCTTCAAATCAGCTGTTTTCGCGTAGGTCTCAAAAGTGATGATTTCGAAAAAGATAGGCATGGTGGACTGAGATGACTCAGAGCAGTTCCTGTCATCGATTATGAGTGACCTTTCAAGGGCTCCATCTATTTTAAATCATTGAATTTTAAATGGCAGAATATACTAATGCTTTTAATATAAAAAAATGTCTTTCAAATTTCAAAGTTGGCGGCACCAAAATTGTGTTCATTTTTTGGTTTAACTACGACACCAAGCGGTGAAATTGCAATTTTACGCATACAAGTTTGTTTAATGCAACGTGAAGCTGATCTAGATTCTAGTCTAGATGATATTTATTTTGTTTCGTTATTACATTATAATACATGATGACAAAAACAATCAGCCCCGAAAACACGCGTTATTGGCGAATTTCAGTCTTTGACCTGCATCGTAGGATAATTTTGCAAGCAAGAAGGTGCATGAACAAATGCGGACATTGGCCACATAGAAATAAGGATAGGATACGATTTACATATTTACCCCAGGGGAGAAGAAAGCCGATGAGACGGCTTAATCATATGGCGAACCACGGCCTCTCGTCCGGTTACCAGTCCAGGTCGGGTATGGGATTAGTTAGCCAGGTATTTGTTTTCAGAAGCATGGTGGTGGAGGAAGCCGTAACCGACCAGCGGTTACGTGAACCAACCTACGGCAGCGACGAGTCCAGCAATCCTCTCGCACATGATCATCCCCGCATGGGATTCGAACCTGCGATTCCACGAAGGGTAATCAGAGATGCGGTGGCGAGCGCAGCAACATATTTTGCTGATCTACAGAATTAGTAAGCTGGTTCGGATCCCGTAGGGAAGATAATTATGTACCGGAGCATAAAATGGCGAATAAATCGTGTGGCAAGTGTGGAATGTCTTACGACTCAATAGATAGTATAAAGCAGGGCTACTAAACTGGCGGACCGCGGTCCGAATCCGGATCTTTCGAGTATTAGATTCGGATCGCACCTAATTCTTTATTTTGGATCATTAGCCTCACAGTTAAAGTTTCATTTTATAAAATAACTTTAATTGTTTTGAATATATATCAAAAGAACTATAACACCATAATATACAATTTCGATTAGCTGATATAATCATTAGCCGGTCGGGGAAGTGCGTGTTTAAGGATGCCGAAATATAATTTCTGGAAACACCGGACCCAAATAATTGTGAAGTTTTGAATGCGGATCTTCGGTAAAAATAATTGAGTAGCCCTGGTATAAAGTACGCAACACAACATACAACGCTCGAACACCTTGTTTAGTCACTTACTGAAAGGATGATCACCGTAGTACAAGATGCCACAAGGCTCCAATCATCAAGCCGTTTGCCAACCGACCTGCAAGTAGCCGATTTACAGACGCCCATGAAAGCATCCACTCTTCTCCAGGCAATACGTAATATGACCCAATAATGAAATGACCGGCCTTGACTATAGCACAGCGATATGTGTGGCAGATTGCTCGACGCCCAGTCTCGGTAGAAATACTAACCGAAATTCAACCAAATACTAAGTCTAACAAATATAGCAATGATAATTTTTTATCTGCGATCAACTATATGTCGAAGATGAACGACTAAATGCCCCAGGACATAGTAATACACCCAAGGCAATTCATACTTCAATGCTTAGTACGTGATCGGTTAGAAACCATAGAAGCTAAACGTGTCGAGTTTTGAGAACAATTTCAGCAAGATTAATATTGTTTCTAAGACAGAAGGAAGTGTATTTGTGACAAGTCATAGCTTCCAGATTGATGTGAGCTTTAAGAAATTTATTTGCACGATCTGTCAGTTTTATCTGAATTGCTTACTCAAGCCATTCATATAACTACAATCAGTGCCCGGCCTATCGAAGTCTGGTCCAGCTGCTGTCGCATATGTTGCAGTGATCTAAGGCAGGGCTACTTAACTATTTTTACCGAAGGTCCGCATACAAAACTTCAAAAATATTTGGGTCCGGACTCTCCAGACATTACATTTTGGCATCCTCAAACACGCAATTCCTTGGCCGACTAAGGATTATTAGCTAATCAAGATTGTTTGTTATGGCGTTATAGTTCTTTTCATATATATTTTAAATCTATAAAAGTGATATGATAAAAGGAAACTCCAAAAGTTGGGCTAATGATCCAAAATAAAGAATTATGCGCGGTCCGAGTCGAATACCCGAAATGTCCGGATTCGGACCGCGGTCCGCCAGTTGAGTAGCCCTGGTCTAAGAACGACCTTGCCCATATGCCTAGTCCCGTTCTTTGCAACCGGGATTCCGCAGCACCGTAAGGTTTTGGCAGTACACTCCGGTGCTATGTGGAGTTCCATTCAAATAATATAAGAGTTTATATCGATATGTATATAGTGTTTTGATATACCCAAATACTTATTAGGTTTGCCAGTATTATTAAACTTGCTACACTTTAAAGTAAATTTTGTTTCACCAGTATTGCGTTTGCTTTAATATATATTTATAGTTAATACAATTCAGACAAGTTAATGGCGATTAAAATATTGCACGGGTTTCCTTGAGCCTACAAAATGTCTCATTGGGCTTCTGCATCAACAAGAAGGTTGAAAACTTCTAACTTGGTCTAAACATTCGACTCAACACTCATATCTATCCTAACCTAGAACATACCATGAATCCCACTTCATATGCTTACTCTAACCATTTGCCTGAAGATTTATAACTATCCTCACACATGACATACTATGAATCCTACTTCCTATGCTTACTCTCACTAATTGCCCCAAGTTTTTGTATCTATCCTAACCCAGAACATACCATGAATCCCACTTCATATGCTCACTCGAACCATTTGCCCAAAGTTTTATATCTATCCTAACTCAGAACATACCATGAATACCACTTTATATTTTCCTTTTATATATCCTGAACATAGTTCATATGATTAGTTTAACCATTTGCTAAAATTTTATATATATTATAACCAAGAACATGCTACGACTACTATTTCATAAGTTTTCGCTAACCATCTGCCTCAAGTATTGAATATATCCTAACCTGAAATATACTACGAATACCAATCACTTCATATGCTTACTCAGTTTTATATAACCCAGAACATACCATGAATTCCATTTCATATGCTTACTCTACCCATTTGTCCTTTCTTACTCTAACCACTAGTCTAACGTTTTATACCCAGAACATAGGCTACTATGAATCCTATTTCATGTGCTTACTTTAACCTTCTTTCCTAAAGTTTTATGTATATTCTAACCAAGAACATACTATAAATCCTAGTTTATACGCTTACTCTCATCTAAAGTTTTATAAATGCTATTACAGTTAAAATACAGTAATAGGATACGCTCATCTATAACTTCAGTGGTGTGGTGAATGAACGAGGTAATGGCATGTGTAGCAGGCAATAACCTTGAAAATTCGAGTGTGTGTCCGCTACGAATTAAACTTCACATAACCATCCAGTATATAGATCAATTCAATAGTTATGGATTATTCTAGTCTGGTCAGCATGGAACAATCAGTGAAACAAACGATGCGATTAGCGAAAGATACGATACAACAGAATCCTTCAAAGTTTGTCGTTGTCTCGGTTTTAAATGTTGGGATACTTGGATATTTTTTGTATATTTACACGACAAATTTCACCGCCGCGGTACCGAAAATACAACACTTTAGCAGCAGGAAAATAACTTTAAATAGCATTGAAAAATCAAGAAAGAAATGGAATCATACTTATGGAAAATGGTTAAATTACTTACCAGATTTTCAAACCGCCGTGATAGCCATTGACAAGATTCCATATTTCCCTGCCGTGAACGAGACAACATCACCCAATAATTCTTTTATTACGATACAAAAGATGCCGTACTTCGTCGGTGACCTCTTAGAAGCCGTAATTACGTCAAAGAATTATTGGAATCAAACAAAACAGTACGGAGGTGACCTCTTTCAAGTTATTCTTTATCGCAAGCCAGCTGATGATATCCTAATTCCCTGCAAAATAACAGACAATCACAATGGACTTTATGACGTAACATGCCCACTTGTCAGTGAAGGTGACTTCGAACTGAAAGCAAAACTGAGGTTTTCTAGCGAACTTTTATATTTATTTATGTTAAATCATCAAACTAAAATGGGAGTTAATATATACGTGACCAGCGAATATATGAATTCAAGCTCCCCAGCCGAGCATTCAAGATGCGCGGTAGGATTTGATGAGCCTGTGTGAGTACTCTTTATTATATTTAAATCTGGACTACAGGATAGGATGAGAATTTTTCTCGGGCGAAGAAAACAATTCAATCAGATGGTGAACTACGGCCTCTCGTCCATTGTAAGTTCATGTCAGGCATATGAATAAGAGTTTATAAAAGTTTCATATGCATGGACTTGATGGTGGAGGAGCCCAGAATCCGCTCGCACATAATTATCGACGTACGACGACAAGCTTATTACTACAAGTGCTCGGAACGATGTCAATCACAGACCACATATAGGCCAAACGGTAATCAGCTTTCTAATAACTGTTCAGCATCAGCCCTCGGCTTAACTCGAAAATAGAGAAATGCCAAAAGCGGCACATGTCATTAGAAATATGCGGCCCAATCATATCTCAATGCTTCGCATCAACGGCGTACTAAAGTTACTCCATGCTGTTATCAGCAATGAGTCCACAACTAAAGAAACAAGGAATAATAGCATCGGTATTTGAAATGAGATTGTTATGACCTGTCATTTATTAACGATTCGCACCGTTGGCTTACTGAAGTCAGCAATAGCCTACTTTTGTGCCGGTACCGACTTCCCGCGAATCACTTTCAGCTCGCTCGAGATATAATGAGATTAATGGAGATAAAAAGTTGAAAATATATGATTTCTCTTTTTTCGTAAACAAAATTATTATCAAATTCCGCCTTTTTGTGATATAATTGTCCGTACCGGTACTGTACCGACTTCCCCACCAATATCAATCAATGGGTCTAAATTTTAAACCAGAGGTGGCCAAGGTTTTTGGACTGGGGGCCAAAAATTTTGCCCATCTAGACTGGCGGGCCATCCATGTAGAATGTAGATGTAAAACTCAACTTGATCGCAATCCCAACAAATTTCATGCGATATTTTTTGATAAAACAGCAAAATTAGTGTTTTTTTTTATCAAGATAGGTTTTTTATCAAAATTAGCTAAATCCTATTTCGGTACCATTAGACTCGTGTTTTTCAACCGGGTTGCCGCGGCACACCGGTGTGCCGTAAAATAATGTCAGGGGTGCCGTGGGAAATTCTCCAAGTTGTGTGTCTATGCGGTGTAGCGCAGAATGTGGCAGCAGTAGGTGGCGATTTGCCTTTTTTTCCTTGTTTTATTTGATTACTATTCAAGATGTCCAATCCAACATCTTTCTTCAAAGTTAAAAAAGCTTATATTAACAATATAACACTAAAATAAATTGTGAATATTAGGTCTTTTCCCCACATTTTGAGCTGGGGGTGTGCCGCGGGATTTTCTCAGTGAAAAAAGTGTGCCTTGGCTCGAAAAAGGTTGAAAAACACTGCATTCGACTACGACAAGAGGCTTCCTTAATCCTTACTATTCTAAATCGAAGAACTTGAGCGATTGCGACGATCCTTACCAACTGGCAGCCCAATGAGCTCTCTATCGACAAGGCTATTCAAAGAATGACTGTTGCCATATATTCATCCCAATGATTGGTTGACGAAAGAAATATATTTATTGTCCTCGGTGACCTGCAAACGTCTTGCATACTGACCAACACGATTCAATGTTTAAATATTTACTGCACTGTATTTCTATAAAAATCTGAACTATTGTTCTTTTTTAACATTGTTTTGTGGAAATAAATCTCTCTCCCTCTCTCCATTTTGCCACAAATGACGCAAAACTAAAATATTAAAACTTATTTCATATTACAGGGATAACGAACTATGCAATTACACAAACCCTACCAACGGAGAGCCATGGTTTTGTATCAAGCCACCATCAAGAGAATGCAATCCTATAATATCTCAGCAAAAGATTCATTTGAAGGGAACAGACATGAAAAAAGGAGAAATTCCATTGAATTTTATGAAAAAATATTATAAAGAAACCAATCAATATGGAGCTGAAATATCTCTATCAGGAATAAAATTCAAAGTTTTGAAAAAAATTAAGAAAAAGAAAATTAATTTTTTATCAAAAGAAAATTGTTACGATACATTCAAGAACACTATGAAACAAGTCGATCCACTTATTTCTGGATGGTTACAAAATAAAAACTGGCATTCAATGCGTTGTGAAAACATGCCCATTGAACTAGAGGCCTTGTTCAAATGTCTGGAAGGATGCGATGTTTATTTCTTTGGAGATTCAGTCATACGTAAATGGTATATATGCTTCAAAAAACACCATTTTAAAGAGTATCTTGGAATTAAGAATAGTTGGTCTATATCAAGAGATGCGATATCAGAGCATTACAACGTTTCACTGCATTATAGGTAAGTAGTGTAGAGCAGGGGTGGGCAAGGCTTTTGAACCAGGGGCCAATACTGGCGGCGTTAATATATTTGTGATTTATTTTATCGTTACGCAAGTTATTAATCTAACGCCGAATCACATCTCTTATTACAGGAGCCATGGACCTCCACTTCACAGCGATGGACCGCCAACTGCAAGACCTTACATTTCTGACTCTTTAGATGCGATATCGGAAAAAGAGAAATCTGTGGTCATTATTTCTCTCGGAGCACATTTTTTTTCCACAAGTGCCGACATATTTTTAGAACGAATACTTGTTATTAAAAAAGCAATACGGCGATTGCTTGCTAGATCCCCGAAATCTAGAGTTTTTATGAAAGGTATTCACACAATTGGAGGTGTTTCGGCCCGATGGCTATTTTACCGCATGGAACAAATTTTAAAACATGAATTTCTGAATGAAAAAGACGTTACGATTTTAGACGTGTGGGAACTGTCTGTTTTAATGAACAATACAAATATTCATCCGCACGACGACGTACTATTTCAGCAGATAGGGTTGTTTCAGTCATATTTGTGCAGATAAGTTTTTTTTTCCCGACCCTTGGAACCAAAAAAAATTCCCCCTTACTATACCATTGCAACCTTTTTCGTGCATATTTTGAGTATGTTTTTTTTTTATTTGGCGCTTACAAATTAGATTACATGTATTATGAACACCGTCTCGATCCAAAATATTAAATATCCTCCTCTTTCAAAAGTACTGAGAGCTCAGAAGTAAACTCATTCCCGAGCAAAGATACGAGTGACTACTGGAGAGATACTAAAACTATATAGATTTATGGTGTTGCGTTAGATATTTATTCGTTATTTTTATTTATTTATTATTTCATTCATTTATTTGTTATTTCCTTTATATTATTAATTTATTGCGCTTATTTGTTTAAGATCCACGTAAAATCGCTTTAGTTGCAACACACAAACCAGTGATTCCCTACACCCCTAAAAAATGTCCCCTATTTTGCAGGTGTGACACCATGGCTTTAATGTGTTTGAATATTCAGAAAGTGGCTCATATGTCAGTGAAGATGATCAAGTCAAATACATAAGACATTTTTTCAAAGTGCAAATAGTTTTATCACTAATATCAAAATATCTGCCTCCCTCTAAATTTGGAAATTCCCCCACCTAAAATAAAATGCTGGGGAACATACTGACACAAACTCATGGTAAATTCCCACCGCCAATATAAGAGTGCGTGTTATGACATCAGCAATCCCACAGACAAACAGATTTCGTGTTAGCACTAATAGCCTTCGTTAAATTTATCAGAATAGTAGAGCATTAACGCTTAGCAACGTGCTCTGTCTCACTCGATGATCAATTACGTTGACAACAGACATAGCGTTGTAAAGCCACATCGTTTCCGCTATAATGGTTGTTCAATTGAAATTTTTGACAATTTATGGTTAGACTGCTATTTGTATATGAGCTTGCTAGCTATTTCGCGTTTTCTGAGAATAGAAACAGAAATGGTTACTGAGAGGCGAGATTTGCTGGTGGTGCGAAATTCAGAGTGTTTTTCATTTTATTTTAAGTTTCGAAATATTATGTTTACCCGTTATTTATCGAAGATATATAATAATAAAGGGTGTCCACAAAGTCCCGGAAAAATTTAAAATTGCATAGGTAATTTATTGATACATATATTGTTTGTTAGCTCCTACATCACTCCTGTGCCCTCACACATGGATGAAATGAAGTAAAAACACTTAGACAATTACTGATTGGAAAACAACAAATCTAGTTAAGATATATTGAGTACTGACTTTATAACAAAATTGAAATTGTAAAGGGACTTTATGGACACCCTGTATATTCATACAATTTCTTCCAGAATTGTAGTACCGAGTATAAATCGGAACAATAATCGTAAAATGTTGGTAATTGCTTTAGGCGTGCCTTTGTGTAACGAAGGCTGTAAGTTCATACTTTGTAAAAGTCGTAATAAACAAAAAAGGTTGTATTTAAAAACACTGTGTTTATCGTACGCGAAACGAAGCCAAATAGACGGATTAAAGCTCCTGAAGTATGCGCACCAAGATGTCGCATAACCTGAACCCTAACACGGTACATAACCTGAGTTCAGGTTGTGCGCCATCATGATGCGCATACTTCAGGAGGTCCCATTTCACAGACTAGATAGATTGCGAGTATAAGTTGAAAGTACAAGCTATGAAAACAGTGCTTTTCGTTCGTTTTTCCTTCACCTTTGCATCGAAAAAGTATCTGGTCAATTGGTCGGTTGTGCGATATATTTTTGGACGAGCTGGTATGATAAGGTTTATTATCATCCAATCTGTATCAAATTTACAGTTTTTTACCAAGTGTACGTCAATCATTTGATGTCACGCATATGGTTAGACGGCAATTGAATAAATAAAAGAGTGAATACAGGATGTCCATGAAGTTATTTAAACCCGATATGTACTATCCAATTTATAACACCCTTGATAAGGTGGGGGCTTAATTAGAGGGGATTTGAACCCAATATGAGTACCCGATATGTGCTACCCAATTTAATACAACCTGGGTTAGGTGGGGGCATAGTTAGGGGGGTGGGGTCTGGGCAGGAGGGGGTTAAATCATATATGTGTACGCGATATGTGCTCCTAATTTAATACACCATGTGTTAGGTGTGGGCTTGATTGCTTGATTAGGGGAGAGGGGTGGGGGGGGGGGGTAGGTTAATGTTAGTCAGGACTAACGGTGTAACCACTAATCCCACGAATTGAGCATATTGGCGCGCATGTTGATTTATCACATAGATTTGACAGTTGCCGGAATTCATGTTTAACCACTTAACCATCGCGTTCAAGAATTGAGCGATTAGAATCAAACATATAGAAGCTAGGTTGATTTATCACACATGACAAGATTTGACAGACAAAATATTTCCCCCTTGTATTTTAAGATTTTCTGCGTATCGGAATATTTTTAGAAATTCTGACAATAGCTTATTTGGTATATTCGTGACGATGCCCCCAGGCGTCCGTACTATTGTTATAAATTCAAACAAAGATTTTATATGAAACTGCTGGTTTTTAGGTACAAATGTACAGCAAGCAACCATGTTGTTTTTCTTTATGCGTCAGTTTTGCTCAAAGCAAGTTACTGTACATGTAGATTGCATAGCTAATCAGAAATGAGTGAAAATTTGAGAGGAGATATATTAATTTTCAGTAAATTTAGAAGTTCGCATTATGGGATGTAAGGTACTCTTGCTTGAAACAGTGGTTCTCAAACTTTTCAAACCGGGCCCAAGTCTCGCGCTCCATTTCATAAATAATTAGCTAACAATAAGCTAGCCCCCCTGTGTGTTAGTGAAGCTCATGTGTCGACCATTGTTAAAGTTATTTGTATTACTTTCTCGCCAGTATGGCTTTTTGTACTGCAATTTTCAGCTTGTTGGTCGCGTTATTCAGGCATAAAGTTATAATAGTCATGAGGACAATGTCTTTCATATTTACATCGGCTGAGATGCTTGTGGCTGGTTGTATAGAGCTTAGTTCAGAGCGAACGACGTGAATAAGCGTCGCAGTAAATACATATTATATCAATAGCTGATTACAGACACAGATGTCCAGGAATGAGATTTTTCGTATGTTCTGGGTTGAAATAACGTGAAACTTCTGGGAAGTTTAGAGCAGTGGTTCTCAAACGGCGGGGCGCGATCCACAAGGGGGGGTGTAGTTAATTTTTTGAGGGACGGTAAGCTAATTTAACATAAAAACATTTGTTGGATTTGATCTTGCCCGCCTTATTTTGGATATTTACGTTTCATCCACGTATTTTTTTTTGAATGAGACATACTTTCGTCTTACTATCTGTTATTTGTAGCTCATTGTTAGCTAGTTATTTTTGAGGTGGGGCGCGAGACTTAGGAAATACTAAAAAGGGGACGCGGCTTAAAAAGTTTGAGAACCACTGCTTTAGAGTAAGCACGGGAGGTCAAGCTTTCTGCGTGGTTCGTATGTATTTTGTGGTGTGGCCCATCGGCATGTTTATAAGTTAAAACCGCTACTCTTTTGTTGTTGTTAATTCTTGTAAGACTTTTCGTGTGAGATACTTGTGGTGATTTGTGTTCTAAAATCTAGAAATGAATTAAACAGTCACGTCATTTGACCCTGCTGACGTATACTGTTCGTCCTTTAGTATCGGTATGTTTATAATTTAAAACCGCTAAGCTTTTGTTGTTGTTAATTCTTGTAAGACTTTTCGTGTGAGATACTTGTGGTGATTTGTGTCTTAAAATCTAGAAATGAATTAAACAGTCACGCCATTTGACCTTGCTGACGTATACTGTTCGTCCTTTAATAGCGTGGTGTTTTGTGATTTGAAAGTCATTCTTTGGTTTGTGCTGCTCTAAGACTATTAGTTGGCGTCTAACAACTACCGCCGCCGTTTGGTAAAACCGAACTAGATCAAGCAAGGTTCGCACGAAACCAAAATTTATTTCATAATAATATTACTAATAGTGGCTGTTCTACAGCGCCTTGATCAATGCAAAAGACATAAGTAAGCGTCATATAAAACAAGAGAGCTATGATCAATTACCGTGTATCCCCGAAAATAAGACCCAGCTTGAATTTTGAAAATGATTTTAAATGATGAATTTATCTAAAACGTGTGAGAGAATAAACGACTGAATGACGAAAGTAAGTGACACCCTCTCCCCAAAATAAGCCCTTGTGTTATTTTTCGAAACCAAAAATTGAAATAAGACCTGTCCTATTTTCCGGGAAACACGGTCTATGCTATGGACATGTAAAACTAATAAATAGCCTTCTGGCGAAAACTACAATTTTAAACACTGAAAATTTCAAAACAATTGGTCCAGTAGTTAAAGAGAAGAGCGATTTTTTCATAACGACATGAAGGAAAATATCAAGAAGAAAAATAGCAACATAATAACAAAACGACTCACAGGTCTATTTCGTGTCCAATAAGTATAAAAAATGCTATTTTCTGTTGCGGCCCAACAGTATAATATTCATATATAATGTAAAACCACTTGTGTCGTAGTGTTAACTACTTGTTTTCCGTGTTTTAACTTCGGATTTAAAGACAAAGCTTATAAGTCTAACAGGTACCACCGTTCGGCAAAATGAAACTAGATCAAGCAAGTTTCGCACAAAAAATGCTAAGTTGTGCTGTGGCTAGGGTTGCCAACTATGAAAAGTTTCAATAAAGGACATGGATTACCGTCATCATTTATTTTGTAACTTGCAGGAAAGAACAATATAAAACAATGAAATAAAAATTATATACAAGCTAAAAAGATATATTAAAACAATCTTTATGTGTTTGCCATTTAATGTTCATTTAACATTGACCCAAACAATGTTAATGAAATTGTTATTTCTTTGGCTATTTCAGCCTGACCAAAGCGAAACTAAAAAAAAGTAATTAAAAGCTTGCAAATACATAAACGGATGCGATTTTTTAAGAACGGAACAATATCAAACACAGTAATATAAATATCGGGCAAAACGACGTTGGAAAGAATAAAGGACAAGGACCGAAAAGCTTAATTGAAAGATTGTCCTTTGAAATAAAGGACGGTTGGCAACCCTAGCTGTGGCCAAACAGTAGGCTTATAAATCTGAAACCGCTAAACATTTGTTATCGCTAAATTTTGCGAACTACTTTTTTTGCCTTGTTGTAGCTTCAGGTTAAAGGCGAAGTCCATACGTCTAACAATTACCACCGTTTGGTAAAATGAAACTAGATCAAGCAAGTTTCGTACGAAACCACAGTAAATATTCCCGACCGGTATAAACCCGGATCGCGTTACCGTGAGTGAATTCATTAAATATTTTGTGAGCGCTTGTTAACGAAGTTTCCGCTTAATTAAATTATGAATTATAGATTTCGGAAGTTTTGCGTTCTGTATTGAAGTTACCTATTTTTTTAATTTCATGAAACACAAGAATAGATTATAAGTGAAAAGCCGACAATAGATAACTATCAGTAGAGGTTACGCGAGACCAACTCCCAATCCTTCCTCAATGCCTTTGTGCTATTGGATCCGCATGCGTATAATGCAAGGATGCTGTAGCAGGAATGAAAATACCATACTTAGCGATTCAGTGTCCTGCTGAACACTAACACAAATGTATTTCTGTATTGTTTGACTGATCAAAATCAGACTGATTCAAGCAAGCAATTGGGACCCAGAAAAAAAAAATCGTGACCTACAGAGTAAACAGTTTCGGCGCCCCTTTGGGGCCCTGGGCCCAGCTTGAAAAAAATCTTGACCTACAGAGAACCGTTCCATGGCCTCTTTGAGGTGCTAGGGCACAGCTTGGAAAAATTCTGAACCCACAGAGAACCGTTCCGTGGCCCCTGGGCCCGATTTGAAAATATCTTCACCCAAAGATAACCGTCCCGTGGTCCTTTTGGGGCCCTGGGCCCAGCTTGAAAAAAATCTTGACCCACAGAGAACCGTACCATGGTCCTATTGAGGTTTTAGGGCACAGCTTGAAAATAATCGGGACCCACAGAGAATTGTTCCGTGTCCCCTTTGGGGGCCGAGGGTTCAGCTTGAAAAACATATTCACCCACAGAGAACCGTTCCGTGGCCCCTTTGGGCCCAGCTTGAAAAAATATTCACCCACAGAGAACTGTTCTGTGGCCCCTTTGGGACTCTGGGCCCAGATTAAAAAAATATTCACCCACAGAGAACCGTTCCATGGCCCCTTTGGGACTCTGGGCCCATATTAAAAAGATTCACCCACATATAACTGTTCCGTGGCCTCTTTGAGGTTCTAGGGCACAGCTTAAAAAAATCTGTTTTGTGGCCCCTTTGGGAGCCGAGTGTACAGTATGAAATAAAATCTTGACCACAGAGAACCGTTCCGTGGTCCCTTTCGGGCCGAGGGCCCAGCTTGAGAAAACTTTGTTTAAGCCATATCTGGCGTTTCCAGATGAAAAAATCAATTCAAAATATTTGAGATCCAATTCATTTAACATATTAGATTGATTTCAATTGTAATTACATTTATCAGGATAAAACATCGGTCAGTCGATGTAAGCGTTTGTCTTATGATATACGTCTTGTTTTGACGTTTTAATTCGCTTTAAAGATTTCGGATTAGTCAATTTATAGCAACCTTTGTACATAGTTCGTTGGTATATAGTGCATACTGGTAAGCATTCAAAGTGGAATTCATGGCATGTTCTGGGTTAGGATACATATAAAACTTTGTCGGAACATTAGAGTAAGCATATGAATTGTGATTCGTGGTATGTTCTTGGTTGGGATAGATATAAAACTTTAGGAAAAAGTGTTAAAGTAAGCATATGAAGTGGAATTCATGGTATATTCTAGGTTAGGGTAGATATAAAACGTGAGGCAAATGGTTAGAGTTAGAATATAAAGTGGGATGACTCATGGCCTGTTAAGATTTAAAATAGACATCGAGTCCAGGGAAAAATGACCTTTCATAAAGTGAACATACTAAGGAAACAGACCTTCATGCATAGCGAGAATGGAGAGATCCAAAACTATTGGGTAAAGCAAAGGAAGCCGATTCATGGTATATTCAGTATTAGATATAGATAGGTAGATATAAAACTTTAGGCGGTATGTATAGTTAGAATATGATTTATAGCAGTTGGCAAAGCACCGAATTACAGTCGTATTGCTGTAGTAGGAATGGAAATACCATACTATGCAATTTAGTGTCCTGCTGAACACTAACACAAGTGTATTTCTGTATCGTTCGACTGATCAAAATTAGACTGATTCAGGCAAGCAGTTTACAACAATTGGGACCAACAGAAAACGGTTTCCGCGCCTCTTTGGGGCCCTGGGCCCAGCTTGAAAAAATTTTTAACCCACAGAGAACCGTACCTCGGTCCTTTTGAGGTTCTAGGGCACAGCTTGAAAATAATCGGGACCCACAGAGAATTGTTTCGTGTCCCCTTTGGGGGCCGAGGGTTCAGCTTGAAAAACATATTCATCCACAGAGAACTGTTCTGTGGCCCGTTTGGGGTTCTAGGGCACAGCTTGAAAATAATCGGGACCCACAGAGAACCGTTCCGTGGCCTCTTTGGGCCCCTGGGCCCAGCTTGAAAAAATATTCACCCACAGATAACTGTTCCGTGGCCTCTGAGGTTCTAGGGCACAGCTTAAAAAAATCTGTTTCGTGGCCCCTTTGGGAGCCGAGTGTCCAGCTTGAAATAAAATCTTGACCACAGAGAACCGTTCCGTGCCCCCTTTCGGGGACGAGGGCCAAGCTTGAAATTTTTTTATTTAAGCCTTATCTGGTGTTTCCAGATAAAAAAAATCAATTCAAAATATTTGAGATCCAATTCATTTAACATATTAGATTGATTTCAATTGTAATTACATTTATCGGGATAAAACATCGGTCAGTCGATGTAAGCGTTTGTCTTATGATATACGTCTTTTGTTGACGTTTTAATTCGCTTTAAAGATTTCGGATTAGTTAATTCATAGCAACCTTTGTACCTAGTGCGTTGGTATATAGTGCATACTGGTAAGCATTTAAAGTTGAATTCATGGCATGTTCTTGTTTAGAATACGTATAAATCTTTGTCGGAACATTAGAGTAAGCATATGGATCGTGATTCGTGGTATGTTCTTGGTTGTGATAGATATAAAACTTTAGGAAAAAGGGTTAAAGTAAGCATATGAAGTGGAATTCATGGTATATTATAGGTTAGATATAAAACTTCACGCGAATGGTCAGAGTAAGCATATAAATTGAAATTAATGATATGTCCTGGGTTAGGATGGAAATAAAATGTTAGGCAAATGGTTTGTGTAAGCATATAAATTGAGACAGATATTATATTGAGGGCAAATTGTTCGGGATTAAACATAGTTTAATCGATGTAATCGTTTGTCTTATGAAATGTTTTGGAATATTTATTTGCTTTAATTAAAGATTTCGGGTTAGTGTGTTGATATATAGTGCATACTGGTAAGCATATCAAGTGAGATTGTTGTTATGGAGAGTTACTTTATATTTAGTGTGGTTTTACTAATACTGTTCATTTATTTGGAATGATTTTAGAACTTCGGGCCAAGTGTTAGATTAGAGTACGAAATGTGAGACTAGTGTTTTAAATGAAAAGCAAACTAGGTGTTAAAAGCCTCAATAGTAGATAATTCTTGCCGACTAAAATATTACATTCAAATACTCGGCTTAAAATTTATGATCGATAAATGATTTGAGGTTGAAAAAGACAAATGACGAGCACGCACAGCCACGTTGAAATTCAATATTATTTGTCTGTAGTCTGTTGTCGTTATAGCTCTTTGATTAAATTTATTACGTTACTTTATTACTTTTAAAGCTAAAAAGACAGCTTTATTACACTGCAAAACGCGGTAATTTAGGTTGAATATATGAATATGCACATTTTATGATGGCCCAGTGACGTAATCAGATATGACGATATATATTTTGAACCCCCTCTTTTCTAAAAATAATCAAAAATGGACTTAGATAAGCGTTTACACCATCTGCAGCAATCGCTTATGTAAATGATAATTATGGCTTTATTAGATATATCGATCAATAATAGACCATACATCATTTTTATTTGACATAATTATTTGGCAAAGTCGATTGTATTGACAAACGTTACGGTGTCTAGGCTCAAGTGATTAATTATACTGAGATGTAATTAATTTGCGTAATAGAGTGTAAAAGAACCATTTTGCACAGTGTTCTGTCTAGTACAGTGGTTCTCAACTATTTCTTTCGTGGTCCACTTTTGTTGCACAAAAAATGTGGTACTCTCGAAGTATGTGAACCAAGATGGCGGAAACCGGAACGTACTATGTGTACCAGGTTAGGTCATAATTCCAGGTACAAATACTACGGGAGTCACTTGACTAGTCCCCGAACTCGTAATAGAACTAAAATACGGAAAATTGGAATAAAAATCTGGCCTAATCCTAACCTGGTACACATACTACGTTCCGGTGTCCACCATCTTGGTTCACATACTTCGAGAGTACCAAATATTTTGCGGCTCATTCACTTTTTCATGCAAGGAGTAAACTACGAAAAAAAAAAATATTTTCGCAACGATAGACAGCATAGCATCATCATTCATCGCTACTACAATCAAAGTTTAACTAAACTCTATCAATTTTCAATCGTTTTGTGGCCTATCTCGAAATCTTTCTGTGGTCCAGAAGTGGTCTGAAATCCGTTGCTCTTTATGTCCAAGATTCCGGGATTAAACCACAGGCCTTCCCTATGGTGTAATAAACAAGACATGCAATGCTGCTGCAGTGGCCCAAAGATTTGCTCGGATTCAAGACTCAAAAAGGACCTCATAAAAATGTTTACTTATCAGTGACTGCGAGTAAATAACTCACAAAGACGAAAATACAGGATTGCATTTTAAAAATCCCTCCAATAAAAAGGGAAGGAATTTTCACCTCGGCCTATGGCGGACAAAACAAACAAGATTAAGGCAATTCGAAATTTTTGTCCGAATTGATTCGAATAATCCACGATTCGACTGGAAATCCCCAGCCCTAGTTAAGACTCGAAAATTACGTTCTAAAAATTCTTTTGTCAATTAAAAAAAAAAAACTAATTGAAATCAATTTTTAAGTCAATATAAATATAAAAATCATCAATCAAAGCAATATTTCCCTTTAGCTCACCGCAGACGAATCATCTGTTTACAGATTATGACGTAACAAAATATTCGTCATCGCCAACGTTTCCTTTGCACTGTTTGAAGCGCGCGCTGTGATTCAATCAAGTTAAGTAAACCTGTAGCAGGTAATAAGAGCAGCATCTGAAATGTAGTCGAAGCGGAAATTAGGCAATTTTTGATCAAATTTTGCTAGTCTAGATTTAAAGCTTTCAACTTAGGGTAGAAATAATTCTGGTGGATTAGTTACACATGACCACGGAGCTATATATACCATATATGGGCCATTCCAAGCAAAAGTTGAATTCCATCAATTTTTTGAAAAGTGTAGTGAAAGTTTTTTTATTTCTGATATCAAAAGACCAGGTTTCACCCAGGTTTTTGATGGTTTATAAAAAATGGCCTGAAATGTAGAAATTTTGGTATAATTGACATATTTTGTGATGATTCCTGACACAAAGGGTTTGATTGTGTGGTACAGTTATTTCATATGGAATTGACGCACTGGATTTAAGTTAAAAAAGTTTAAATGTTTGCAGTGTTGTAGGACATTTCTTCACCCATTTAACGATTTATTACCAGAATTTTAAGAGATGATGGAGGCCGTGGAAAGTGTCCTGTAGTGTCCTGTCCTATAGTATCACATACAATATGCACATTATTGGCATGGATTTACAGTGCTACATTAAGTAACTTGAGCAACACATAGAGGGGTAGTTCAGCTACTGCACCAGAATATATATATTTACTATATATATTTTACTATATTTTTTTTATCTACTAAGTAAGTCTTGGGTGCAACTTTTGTGCAATTTTTTACATATTCAATAAAGCAACTGATTGGACAATGAAACAAAACATGTAGCTGAAAATGTAAAAATATATTGCATCCAACAACTTGCAAAATTTCTGGAATTGTCCTGTAGTGTCACTTGGAATAGCCCATATACGTTTTTCGGACCTCCTGAAGTATGCGCACCAAGATGGCGCACAACCTGAACTCAGGTTGTGAACAAGGTTAGGATTCAGGTTATGCGACATCTTGGTGCGCATACTTCAGGAGTACCCGGTTTTCATTGCAATAAAGATGTCAGTACAATTACTAACATGTTCTTATAATGAAAATTTACTGAAGTCTAGGTGCAAAGCTCTACTAAAAGTAGGAAGACTTTTTACAGGGGCGTTACAAGCAGCGAGTGACATGTTAAGAGCTATGTATACGACTTTTAGGGCAGCCGAGTGAGATATTAGTGATACGATTAAAATAATATCGAAAACAATTTAAGTTAATACAGTATTGTACAAAAAACAGCTAGACGAAGCATTCCACTGACAATTTTGAAGACTATTTATAGGTTTCCCATCGCGATAGATATGCAGCTTTATATGTATGTTGGTTAGTTAGATGGTCTGGCGTTTAAAATGTGGAGGCGCGAGAAAATGGTGATTTGAGTGAAATAATTATTGGACACGTCAGTGTACATAACGATCGTTTCAATATTATGTTGTTGTTCTTGTTATTATTCTTCTCATTCGTCATGATGAAATCGCTTTTCTCTTCGAATACTGGACCAATTGCTTTGAAATTTTCAGTGGTTAAAGATTGAATTTTTTGCCAGAAGGCTATTACTTTTACTTATTTCGAGAATTACTGTGGACTTCAAGAGATTCGTTTTTTATGTGTCAGAATAAAAAATAGCGACACCTTGTGACGTGTCCATATATATGAGCACAGCTCTCTTGTTTAAATTAAGAGTTTTATATCCGCTTAATCGCTGAGATAGAAATGATTTTGGAAATAATTCAAGTTAATACTGGTGGGCTAATAGCTAAAACATAGCTTGGATAAGACATGACCATGTAACAGGCGAGGAAAGGAGTTCATTTTGCTGACAGCTAAGCCAGCGCATTTATTTCGATGGTCTCATGAAGTTTATGTTATAGGACTGCGGAACACCTACGTTCTTATGTGTCTGAAGAACCCATTACAATAAAAAGTCACATACAATTACAAATCGTCCAAGTATTCGAGATTTGATTCGAAAAAATATTCGATTCTGAAATCATCAGGTATTCGACAATGCCCAGCCCTTGTTATCGGTACTGACCTTAAATTCAAGGATGGGTATACTTAATACACTATATATCTTTAATTCCAAGTCGCGCCACAATAATGTTTTTTTTTCAATATATTAATATATATGTAAATTAATTAGGCGGTCTCAGCCTCATAACTCAAACCGCTTTAAACTTTTCAATGTCATATTGTTGGAACGTTATATACAAAGTAATACATGTATTAATATATCACCATAGGCGTAAAATCGATAGATTTACGCATGAATTCGTATTTTTTGCCAATTCAGTCGAGGTTCTTAGACAGTCAACAGAAAGTCAGACGCAGGAAGCCGACATTTTTTACAACGACTCCAGAATCTAACTATGGGTCGCGACCCACTGTTGGGTCGCAAGGGGAATCTCAGTGGATCGTGAAAAGATGTAGAAAGCTTTGATTAATTATACTGATCGGTGGCAAAGCAAATTTAAAAGCAAATTTGGGAATAAACCGCAACTTTTCAATTTTTTACGTCTAAAACTATCTGAAATTGAAATAAATGTCAAGTCTATTATGGAAAATAGCAAGAAACAAGCTCATCTTTCTCACTAGCTTCACTGAAAATTAAATTTGAGAAAATAAATTTGTTTCCTCCATCAATGTTTTATTAATTTATTAAAGTTAAATAGGTCGCCGTAAGCTGTGGTAACAAATAGTGGGTCTCAACTCTAGAAAGTTTGGGAACCACTGCTCTAGACAAGTGGTTTTCAAACTTTTGAGCCGCGCCCGTCAAAGTCTCGCGCCCCACCTCAAAGATAACTAACTAACAATGAGCTACAAATATAAGATAATAAGGCGAAATATGTTTTATTAAAAAAAAATACGTGAATGGAACGTAAATAACAGAATAAGTGTAAATTTGAATATTTGAAATAAGGCGGACAATATCAAATCTATCTAATATTTTTATTATTAATTAGCTTAATGCCCTCTCGAAAACGCTTCTCTAGTGCAACTTCGCCATTGCGCAGTACCACCAAACCATTTGCGCTGTAAAATTTCATTCTCGCGCAGTTCGAACATTACGTTTTCAAAGCGTGGGTCGTCATATTTTCAAACGTCGAGCTAGGATTTTAAATGTGTAATTTGTCAGCATTCTGTTAATATATTATACTATTGTAATATTTCACAAAGTTTGTGAATCTTTTAGGACTCTGCTCAGCCTTAAAATATTCATGCTTTGTAAAGCAAACATTTGCTCAGTGTAAAATTTTCTCAGAGGAAACACTGTTTGCATACGCCAAAGTTTTACTGCGGTTTCGATTCATGACTCAATAGTGACACCGCGTGTCCCATCACTAATTAATTGATAACTCGCTAATTATACGACATAATTCATCCAAAATCAATAGGCTTCTAGTCCGAGATATGATGAATGCTCATGCAATTTGGAGCAGATTCAACCACGCCTTCGTGATATATCACGTGCATCTAACAGAGAGACAGACAAATACATATTAACATACTTACCAATCTAAAGATCGATAAGTAATGACAAATTAGTAGTTATCTAGTTGGGGTTAGTATTAGGGTTATGAATGATTGTCAGCGCAGTCTGCATTCCTAACCCAAACTGGATAACTACTATTTTTATTATTTTGAGCCTTGGTGGGAGTGTTTCCTTTTGGCGGTGGCTAGTACAAAAGATTCCCAAAACTCCAGTTTGGGTTATTTTTTTTTGTTCCATTTCCTCAGTCGAAGTTCTATATTGTATTCGTTGGTAGCCGGTATTCAGTTGATATACCTTCACTCTGAAGTGCGTTTTTTATATTTCTTCAATTTGTGTATGTATCGTTTGTATTTTCCATATGGTAAAAAAATAAATTACCTATCATATTGAAAGACAGAAACCTCAGTTTGTGTATCTTTATGCGGTGCTTGTTTATAGCCATAGCGATCAGACAAAAACTTCGCTTGCAAATTGCGAGGACGATTAATAAAATATTATCGCAATTCAATATTAAAAATGACTCAAAAATTGACGTCTCTGGTGCAAGGAAGCGTATAATTATAGGAAATAGGCCATCGGTTTCTTTTTCTTTGACTGTTAGAAATATCAGTAAAATTATTTGAATTTTATAAGTATCTTTGATGGTGTTGCTTGTGTAACATTGAGGCAGTATGCTTCCCAACTTTTCATCTTAGGAAAAGGGGTTCCAAATTTGAGGGGTGGTTGATATTTTGGTATCAACGACGAAACTATTTGTAGCTTATAAAAATGTGTTATGTATTTGACTTACCATCTTAGAGGGGAATTTAAAATTTCAGCGAGGAGGGGGACTAGGGAAATCACTGCATTGATTCATTATTATATCTTGACATCCACCTTAAATTTTAAATGGTTCTGGTGATTTCGCTTTTGGGATGTAATATAAGCATTATAGCAAATATTTAGAAGTTTTTATTTATCAGTTTTGTCAGTTATACTTTGGTATGACACAATTTGATAAGAGTCCGCCCAATAGCATTTTTCAGTAAACAAAACACTAGTGAAGCAACTAGAAGAAGCGGCCTAGTATTACGAAAGAGGAACATAATTATGTTTGTGACGCGGAGTTTCGATGCCACCATCTAACTTAGGAGAGATAACATTTGGTAGACTGTGCTGAACCTGGAAGATTTCGGTTATTTGAAAACAATAGTAGCTTTCTGTATATCTGTGACCACTTGCTCAAAGCATTGCCAAGGGTGGAAAACATCATAAAAAAATGACATGTTCCAGATTCTAGAACGCCACCAAAGGACAGGCTCCCACCCCATTGTTTAAGAAACAATAAACACGTTTACGTTACGAGGACAGCAGTTAGACAATACAACACACGATACGATTCTTAGAAAAAACAATTTTTTTTCACATAAAACGCCTGTTTATCTCAATTATTTTGACGCCTGGTCGCACATAGCTATGCGAGGTCAACAAAAGGCAATTCGCGTGGGTGCACGCTGAAGTGGAATTGAAAGTTATGCATTTGTTGATAGATTATGCTTGTACAATGCCGCTCTAGTCTTTCGCTATAAATATTTTTATTCTCAGTAACTCTTCATAGAAGGGAGCAAATAACTTCCCACTAACTTCGTGCGAATTCGAAATACTCTGTCGAAATGTGAATTTGTCAGGCGATTGGTGTTTACACTGCAGTTCTATCATATTTTCTTCTACATCGGATGAATCGTTTGTAGAGAAGCAACGATAGTAAGACAGAAAACGTCGGGTTATCAGTGAATCGATCACAAATGGAGTAAAATAGAGTTGAAAACGAAGTACGAGTTTGTGTCTCACTGCGAATGCCTCAAAATCGCGTTCCGAACAACACTGAAAGTTTGCCTCTCAAAGATATTATGGGGGTTTATGTATCAAGGGTTTGTTAGACAAACAAAAAAAATGTTTGTAAAAATTGTATTAATAGCATTAAAAAAGCTTTTAGATAACGTTAAATATATTCTTTCAAAGTCCCGTAATGTTTTTGCAATTTTCTATCGTCTGAGGTACAAAAATATGGTTTTTTGTCGAATAGACCGATAGCTTTTATAAAATGCTAGATTCAGTAATGATGGATCTAAGAAAAGGCTAATTCCCCTGATAACCGCTGTTGTATTATCTAAATTTTCCGTTTTTGTTATCAAGTTGAACTGCGTCATCGAGGTTACATTTACGGTAGAGAATTCTACAAATGCTGATTAAAATTGAAACTTTCGATTTGATAACGGAATCTCACAAATGTTTCTCAAGTTTGGGTCAAGTCTCATCCAATTTTGACAAAGGATTTCAGTTTTTGAATCAATGCAAGCGAGAGGCGGCCACCTCCCCACATCAAAAAAAAATAGTCGACGGGCGATTTTTAACAAATATTAAATATTTTCAGATTAATATTCAATATGCTATAAGTCAAGTATAGTTCAAAAGCACTATATTATAAAAACTATTTATATATAGCACCAATGGTTACCTGACGTCAAGAATGACGTCATCGGAGAATGCAAAGGAGCCGAGTCGGTTATTTCTCCCTCTACTCGGAGTATTTATTGTAATTTATCTGATGCTGGGAGCGATTATATTCTCCTTAATAGAAGCTCCGAACGAGATTGAACTAAGAAAAATCATGAAGGAAGAAATTCGGAATATGTCTGCGGAATTGAACGTTTCTTTGGAAAAAATGACAAGTCTTTTTCTTCAATATGATTTATTGGTTTTAAACGGATATACAGCGAGTGATTTATATTATGAAGAATCGCACACTAATAAATGGAGCTTCATTGGCGCGTTTACATTCTGTGGAACCGTGGTTACAACTATAGGTGATGAGCGTTTAATTTGTGGAATTTTTTTTTCTTTTTTCACAAAAATTTGCTAAAAGCGAGGACACGCAAACTCTCTTAGACGTAATTTCTGTTTTTATCTATCTATGTTTACTCTTCTGTGATTTTCACAACTACACTCGGAACTAAATTTTCTCAACGAGTTTTCTTCCATCTGCATCAATCAGCAATGACAAGCCCTTTTTCGTGTTTATTGAGTTTCTATCAGTTATTCTATATTCACCGCGTTTAAAATAAAAACCCAGTAAACGAAAGTAAAAACGGATATCCCAGTAGTATGTGTGCCAGGTTATGGTTAGTTTATTCCCATTTTATTATTTTAGTTCTATTGCGAGTTCGGGGACTGTCTGAGTTAGCCAAGTGAATATCCCCCTGCCCATAGG
The DNA here is from genome assembly GCF_964204865.1 of Styela clava. Taxonomy (NCBI): domain Eukaryota; kingdom Metazoa; phylum Chordata; class Ascidiacea; order Stolidobranchia; family Styelidae; genus Styela; species Styela clava. The sequence goes on along the minus strand of NC_135250.1, from coordinate 2,357,337 downwards.
TTTCAGTCCCTTTACACAACTTGATGTGAAGTATGCGAACAAAATTAGTTCCCTCCATATTGATACACACACTTCACCATGCAAAAATGAACCATGGTCAAAAAACTAGACAATTTACTTCGAGAAAATGTTGTACTGGCGGGGTTACCTAGCGAAGAAGGTCCTTGCTCCTGGCCCCCAGTGTATCGCTATGTGACCCCCTAGGTCCCAGTTTGAGATACCCTACCCTAGTCTGTATAACCCTATCGCCCATTAAGATTAATAGAGGATGCGGCATACATTGTATTTTACCTCGAGATGTCAAAGCTGTAATCAGCGTTTTAATCTCAGGCCAAAGAGTTTGAAATAGAATTTTTTTCAGGTTTCGGAGTAGCAACGCCCAAGACGACAGCTGGACGAATCGTTTTCATATTCTACTGTCTCTTGGGATGCCCCGCAGTTTTTCTCTTTTTCAATACTTGGTTGTCAAGATTCATCACATATTTCACTAAGTTCATATCATGGGTCAAGTCAAAGAGGAAATCAAAGCCAAAGATAGTTAGAAGTAAGTGCTCGTATTCAATGACGTATTTAGCGTATAAAAGACACGGCTCAGCTGCCCAAATGATCTCGGTTCTCCCGAAATATGTGAACCAATATGGCGGAACCGGAAAGTAGCATGTATACCAGGTTAGGCCATAATTTCAGGTACAAATACTATGGGAGTCACTTGGCTAGTCCCCGAAATCGTGATGGAACTAAAATAAGGAAAATTGGAATGATATATTGGTCTAACCCTAACCTGGTACACATACTACGTTTCGGTGCCCGCCATCTTGATTCACATACTTCGGGAGTATTCTAATCTCTAACCAAACTATGGAACAATACTGAAATGCCAAGAGTTACAGTAGGTAAACTCATTTTATGGTGGTACTTACCCATAACTTGAAGCATTTCAGGTCAAGACGGTCAGGAAAACACTTGTGAAGTAGCTGTCCATCTCACATAACTAAAGTTATTGGTGAAAATTCCAAGTATTCGTATTTTGTTACAGATAGATTCGGCCAAAGAAAAAAGAGAGAATCATACAAAGCGTCGCCATTCCACGTTCTTCTAGCACTGTCATCAATCACACTTTTCATTGTATTTATGACGTCATTAATGTATCACGTGACGGAATCTGATTGGTCATATTTAACATCCTTTTATTACACCATAACGGCGTACAGCACAATCGGATTTGGCGATCTCACTAGTGGCCAGGTAAAGTATATTGATAAGAATAAGATATCACTATGGAACCCACACAGGGTTGCGATAGCAAGCGTATTTCCAACGCTTATCACGATGCACCATCTGCAGACGAAGGGAAATGGAATGAATTAATTTTTCTAAATATGGCGCCAAGATTTATGTTCATGGCGCAATACGAAATTTGGCGTCTTGAATACAAAATAAGGCGTCATAATTCAGAAACGTGACATTTCGTCCTGGTTTTCTTGGATATTAAGCCTAAGATTTTGGCGTTTCTATTTTATTCCACGAAACACACATTTGAAAACACTTTCATTTGGCTTTTGGGCCTCGTGCAAATAAATTTGGTCATTGCTTTCTTTTTTTTATGCTGGAGGAGAAAGATCGCAGATTTTCAGCAATTCAAACTATGATTCCTCTCTAATTTATACTAATCAATTTATATTTGCGTATTTTGTATCAAAGATTTCATATTTTTAAATTTTTTCTTCCAGGAACATTCATATCAAAACATAAATCGATATCTTTATCACGTCATAGACGGGTTACTATTGGTGATCGGATGCTGTTGCGTGTATTCCCTATTCAACATGATTTCGTTATTTATCAAGCAGTTCGTCGACTATTTGATTAATTTTTTAAAGCGAAAGTGCTCGAGTATGACGTCAGATGATGACGATTCTGACGTTCCTGGTGACGACAAAGATATGTGTGATATCAGACTATCGAATGGACGTAACCATAAAGACGTAATCGTTTACGTAAAAGACAATTTAAAACAGGTTGGACACGTATACAGTGGAATATTAGCGAGTTCAATACGAAATGATTATTATGGCGACAGTATAAATAACGTAGGAGGTCATGACGTCATGACTGAAGTTGAGCCTCCAACCTCGGCAAATGTCTCATTTAGGATCAGCGACGAAGTAAACTCTGTGGAGGACAAACGTGCCGATTCCGACAGCGAAGATGAGAAACCCGGAAATGGCAGAAGAATGTGGGGGGCTTTAAAAACAACTCTGAGAGTAACGAATTCGCGACAAAAAATCAGCAAATCTTATTCGAATAAGTCGACACTGCGAGAGACAAATTCAAATAATGCTCATTCATCTACTAATTTTTCAGTAGCAAACAAAACTTCTCGCTGGGGCGCAGCGCGGCGGCATTTTACTGGAAAATCTCGTAAAAGTACCAAACAAAAGAAAAGCGTTAGAAAAAATCGATCCGTTCGTTTGAACAATTCAATTTTCACCCCAATACGCCCTTACGGCGATTTTGCTTCTCCAGTTTTGCGAGCGGGTTTAAGACGATCCACTAGCGCCCCCGAGCGAGTAGGCTATGACTCGCGTTTACAAGAAGGCACTTATTATCGGGTCTCCAGATCAATGTACGCGAGCGATTTTCGAAATGTCCAAACCAAAAGAAAGTCAGAGAACTGGGATGAGACTAATGACGTATTTCCACTATCAATAATGCAAAATCAAATGGGTATGTGATTTTATGAGGCCTTCAACACGTCTATAGTCTGACACGGTAATTAGAGAGAGTTTCGCACAGAATAATGGAACTTTATTGGACACGAAATCGACCTATGGATCGTTTTGCTATTATTCTGTTGTTGGTATTCTTCTTCTTCTTGTTGCTATGCGAAAATTGCTTTCCTCATTCACTAAAGGATCAATTACTTTGAAATTTTCAGTGGTTAGAGATTGTATTTTTCGCTAGAAGGTTATTACTTTTATTTTTTTCTAAATTTTCAATGAATCCCATGAGATATTTCATATTAAATTTAGCTATATTTTTATTTTCCCCATGGGAACACAGTTTTTAATCCGCCAAGCGGGACGACTGTTTCCGATCCGACTCACCGCTAAGCGAAACTAGGGAATTAATTGATACTGGCAGGTACGGTACGAAAAGTACTCTCTTTTGGTCTCAGTGTCCATATATTTGAGCATCGCTCTCTTATTGCAATTTTCACAACGTTCAAATCCGACCACCTTAGATACGTTTTTATTCAAAACAGTATGTTCGAAAAATAGAGGTCATTTCATGGCATCATAATTTGAACTATACATAAAGCCTATGTTCCCAATTTCCAAATACTCTTCTATGTCTGTGATTCGTGTCCATGAAATAAATTGTGTTTAAACAATTATACATAACATGAAAAAGCCCACACTAAATTGTGAGAGTTTTATTGTGAGAGACTTACTGATTTTTTTAAAATTCATTTATTTTTTGTCGAAATATATATCGTTTTTCTTTTTTACAAATAATATTTATTATGACGTTTATTATTTATATGTGCATTTTATGGAAAAGTTGCATAGCCTATTTAGTGAGCCATGTCTTAAAGATATGTAGATTCTTTGATATCATGCCCGATACACATTTTCACCTCTAGACCAGTAGTTCTCAATCCTTTGTGGCCAACTTGTTGCACGAAACTCTCTCACGCAAGATAAAATCTGCAAACAAAAAAATCTTTTTCGTAGAAATATAGACACTTCAACTTACAGCATCATCATTCAATCAAAGTTTAACAAATTTATCAATAACTCTAGCAATTTTTTATCTGTTTGCGGCCCACCTAATAATATTTCTGTGGTCCAGAAGTGAGCCATGGTCCACTGATTGAGAACCGGTGCTCTAGACACAAGAGGAATGCCGTTTTTTGCATTGGTCAATGTCAATATTTTTGCTCGTTTGCCAGACTATATTGTCATCGCGGACTCGATCACAATTTTCAAATCTGGTAGCTTGCGACTATTTAAAACGCCTTTGTTATTTTATATTGTTTCCTATTTCCATAATTTCACCTTTTGGTTTCAGTACAGTAATGTTTTCATGGAATATTTTACCATTCAGCTTAGCCTAAAATTGTATTTAAATATCCGGAATGTGTATATATACCGGTGCAAACGGACAGCTAAAAAAGTAACACCTTTTAATAAGCTACAAATAGTTTTATCACGATAACAAAATACGCAGCACCCCAACATTTGAAAACACCCTTCTAAATAAAAAGCTGGGAACATACCGAACAAGGGCAAATAAGAAGTAATGTTTGGAGGAAAATGGATTGATATCCCACGAATAGTTTGAGAACCACTGGCTTAGCCATTTAAACTTGAGTTGATGAACAGACAGAATTACCTGCTTACCTATTTCTGTAAATTATATATTTGCAATATTGTGTTTTGGGAAGGCATTTGTATCTTATTCCTTGCGCATTTGAGAGGTTTTGTGACGCCATTTTTCTATTTACTTATTTTGAGTTGATATTGGCAAGTGGGTACTCCCGTAGTGTGTGTACCATTTTCTATATTTTAGTTCTAGGAGTTCGGGGAATGTCTGTATTAGCCAAGTGAATATACCCTGTCCATAGGCTTCCGTCCCTTTGTACAACTTGATGTAAAGTAGGCGAACAAAATTAGTTACCTCCCCGTTGGTACACACACTTCGGGAGCGCCGGCAAATGAGTTTTAACTTTTCATAAAAGTGTCAAGAGTAGGCTATTGTTTTAAATTGTTTTTGCACATCACGACTTTTTGCTTTTAATATATATATTAAATATTAAAAATAATTTATATATATATGCAAATACTGCAGTTATGGGTAATTTTGCTTGCAGCGACATTCATATCATGGGATAAATCTTTTTATACAGCCGTTGTCGCTTGGAGCTGTTCTACCGCCAGTGTTTCAAGTCTTGTACCCGGCATTTGTTCTCTATTCATCACACTTGTTCTGAGCTGGGGTAGATATATATTACTGATATATATCTATCTATAGATATAATTGTTAGAGTAAGCATATAAGGTTGGACTCGTATAGTATGTTCTGATTTGGAATAAATATAATACTTTGGCAGAGGGCCGAGGTGAGATTCACACAATCGGGACACAACGTTTTTGAGAGACTGATCCATCAGAACACTTTCCAATTTTAGTTGAGCGTAACCGCGCTTCCATATATTTGGGCATTGCTTTATTAAATTCTAATCACCGACAAGAAACCACTTTCTCATCGTCTTGAATAATAAACAAACAGGCATTTTTTAGTGGCATCAGTGTTAGCAAATCGATGTAATTTGCCGTGATAATATTTCCTTTCCTCCGCTCTACATATATATGATAGCCTACTGTGCTTCCCTTCCCATATTATTCCCTAATGAAGTTTTTCCATATAGAAATTCGAAAGGTCGGCAAATTAAATCGTTTTGTTAACACCGACCGTGCTTTATTCATCCTCAACATAATTATACCTGGTGGCAATCATGCGCTATTTGAGCGATTACCACGTTTACATCAAAACTGGTATTTCGGGGTGAAAGGAGTCGCGAGAAACCAATCTGGTTGTCAAGAAGCGACACCCGTGATTCCTATATATATGATGATAATAATCAGGATAGGATTCGCGATAGAGCAGTGGTTCTAAACCGAAAAAAAAAAAAATTGTGGGGGGAACAATGGCACAAGAAACGCGATACGGTAGCATATTATGTGGCACTACATCTATTTTTAGACCTTCGTGCATAGTTCAAAGTATTTATTATATGCAGTAACAACGTATTAATTGCGTGCAAAATCACGAGAGAATTCACCGTCAGAGCTGAATAGCTTTTATCATCGCTTTAATCATCACTTACCACTTGGAAAGCTCCCGCGTACCACTAGTGATACGCGTACCACAGGTTGAGAACCGCTGTTCTAAATCATTTTCAGTTCACGGACCGGTAAAATTTCAAAACAAATTTTGCGGACCGGCGGACCTTTCAAATTAACCAAAAATGTCATAAACACAAAACATTATCAAAAGAATGCAATTAAGACAAAAGTGGGCGGTGCAAAAGAAGAAAATCCAACGATTTCGTCAGCTTTGCGGGTTTCATTGCGTCGTTTGAAAGAATTTTGGCGCAGACTGGGCATATTGGTACCTCCATTTTACTATCAAACCTCGCTAAATTATAGGCCTACTGTCAAATTACGGAATGTGCGAACTGCGAAGTTCCCAATCAGGTACCGTACTTTCAAACTGCTCCGTTATGACATTAGCCACCGTTATGACTTAATTAACCGGTCATAGACTTAACGAACATCCAGCCGTTCAGGGCCTGAAATGGGCAGAGGACCTCTTACTAAGTTTGGTTGTTAGACGAATATCGCGTACTACGAATCAATAGGAGTTAAAGAATCACTAAATTAATGGACATGCCGCCAATACTTTCCTTGTAATAAAGTAATATTGCAATATATTCGGCGTACCGGCAGCAAGATGGTCGCGGACCGGCGGTTGAAAACCACTGCGATAGACTCTGAGCGTCATTGACCGTTCTTCCGGTGCAATGTGAGATTTCAAGTACGTGGACTCGCGGGACATCTAATTTAGGTTGTTTCATTTACCGCACTTTTTATCTATTGAAATATTGTGTTGGATTTGAACCCATATTGATTGCAGCCCGCCATCTACAAATTAGTAATGCTTCAGTCGTCCTCGAGTAATTCATAAATAGGATTGGATTTACATATTTATTCCGGGAGCGAGGAAGGTGGATAAGACAGATCAATCATAGTATCATACGGCAAACCACGGCCTCTCGTGTGGTTACCAGTCCATGTCGGGTTTAGGATTATTTAGCCAGTTATTAGTTTCAGATGCATTGACTTGATGGTGGAAGAACCGCAACCGACCAAGCGGTTAGGTGATCCACCCTACGGCGACGAGGAGTCCCGCAGGCGCTTCAGAAGTATGTGTACCAATATGGAGGTAATTAATTTTGTTCGCCTATTTTACATGTAGTTGTGTGAAGGGACTGAAACCTATGGGTATATTCACTTAGCTAACACAGACAGTCTCCGAACTCGTAATAGAACTAAAATAAGAAAAATTGGAATAAAATTATAGCCTAACCCTAACCTGGTACACATACTACGGAAGTCCCGTCCAGCAATCCTCTCGCACATAATCATCACTCACGGGATTCAAACTTATGAACGCACACGCCTGCACGCAGGTAATCAGAGGTGCGTTGGCGAGCGTATTCGCTCAGGGCGATGCGCCACACCGCCGAGCAAATCAATCGATTTTATAAAACAATAAAATAACAAAGTGCAGAGTTACCATACATGGAAGGCAAGCGTAACTTGGGATGAAGTACAAAAATACACTACTGACTACAGTACTAAAAAAGGCGAAATTCTCTAATTTTTGTTCGCATTACGTGTATGTTTCATTTTGGTGAAAAATAAACGACTGACTGACTGAAAGTGTAAACCTGTCATACCGGTACTTAAGCTGGTGTTCCAGTGAATATACCAAACGTGGTAGAACGAAATCCACCAATAGTAACAAATAGGCCTATGCTTGACTGAACAACCTACGTCCACCCAGCAAACTTATAGGATATCTTCACTATTGTCAGTATCGGTACCTCGAATTCGTTGTTTCTGATCTCAGACGAATTGCTTCAAATCTCGGGTCGGCTGACATTTGCCGGCCCGTAAAGCGCTACCATAAAAATATATATAGTCTCAATGGTCGACTAAAACCTCACTCATACATGAGTGGGTGGTTCACGTAACCGCTGGTCGGTTACGGCTTCCTCCACCACCAAGTCCATGCTTCCGGAAACAAACAATATAACTAATCCCATACCCGACTTGGAATGGTAACCGGACGAGAGGCCGTGGTTCGCCATATGTATAAGCCGTCTTATCGGCTTTCCTCTCACCCGGGATAAATATGTAAATCCTATCCTATCCTATCCCTTGTACTTCTACTGAGTGAGAGCGCGTGACTTTGATGGACCTTTCCCCGACCTTTGACCCCCGAAAAAATTCTTCCTATACTTTACCATTGCAAAATTTTCGGGGCTATTTTAAGAGTGCTTTTGCGAGTTGGCGCCTGTAATATGGGGTATGTGTTTCAAACCATCATTATGATTCATCGCATACAACTTTCTGTTTTTTAAAAGTACCGGTAAAGAATTTTAGCCTAGTCTATCACAGCTATTTCTACACTAATATTTTATTACTGCAATTTAATTAAAACTCCTAGGAAGACAGAGTGATCATTGAATTATCTGATTCATATTTAAGTTTCCGAAACACAACTGAAAACTAACGAATAGAGTTCAAAAACGCGATAATGAGGTAATGTTTACGACCACGCTTGAAAATCTGTCTGAGTGAGAAAAGGGTCTGAGCGGATGCAAAAAGGGAGCATTGTTACGTCACTTTTTGCATCTTGTTGATTGGCCAATGTCACGAAGTAAACAAGAAAGTCGATGCTCGGGGAAAGGTTCATTGAGTAAATTCTCTTAACCGACTGGTGGTCGTAATTGCGAAATACGTTTATATTAAGATGCCAGATAATATTTTAGCCAATATTTTGCTAAAAATTAAGTAATTAAAATTTGAAAAAGTAACAGTTATAAATATTTAAAGAATTGATTCCATGATCAAATATTCCACAGATGCTTTGGTTTTGATAACTTTGGAAGGGTCGAGGAAATGGACCTGGTCACGCATGACCTGGCGTTTTTTCCTCTTTGCTCTTTCTGGCAAGTTCCGTGAATAAAAGTTATTAAATTCTACTTTTTTTAAATTTTTATTAATGAAATGGGTCTCTATACTCCATGTTTGTCTTATTTACTCAGTTAAGGAGTACATGAGTAAACGTCAAGCCTGGCTACTTACGTAAAACGGTACCGGTAACAAGGTCATACGCTAAGGCTGTAAGAGCAGCCGCAGTTCGCCATCAATCTATCCTTCAGATATTAAGATGTGAAAGTTTTAGTTAGTTATTGTTATAGGGTGAGATCACATATTGTACAGTTAGGCCTAATCCAAAACTGTCCATTAGGTACGTTTTTAATTTCAACTCCGTAGCTGACAAATTAAATTTTTATAATTCTGTAATTACTGAATTAGGACAGGCAGACAGGGTTCACACATTTCTGTACCGGTATTTATCCCGGGCAGATGAAGGGTCATGTCGGACACGGACCACGGTACAGCGGTATTTCATCCGTTTTTCAGATTCATGCCTTACAGCATTACCGTACGGTACCGTTACCAGTCCATGTCCTGTTCCTGATGACGGGTATACTGGTATAGGCTATGAGATTGGTGTTTTCGAAACCATGGACAGATGGATGAATGGCGGAGTGGGCCGTTATCGATCAGTGGTTATGTGAACCATCCTACTATGACGACAAAGGGTCCAGCAATAGGGTCTCGTGTAGTTTCGTACCTAATGTACTTCTAGTGGGCGTAGCATAACAATTTTTTGACATGTCAAGCCTAACCCCCACCCGACTACGCCATCCAAAAATTACGTCACTACGACGTCACAATCACGTCATAGAGCTTGCCAAATACACATACGATCGCCCGAAATGGCATCGGTGCCGACGATAAAGAACTGACTACAGTACGGCACACTATACAAATCGGGTGACATTGTCCCGTTTCAGAGAAACCCATTTTACAAATGGTCAGACACCCCTCCTTCGGGAGACGCCTGGACATTGTTGTTTCTCAATATCGGTAATAATACAGTATAATGAAGTTGCGCAAAATACTACAAAAAAGCGCAAACGAGGGACGTCTGGGACCACCTCAGATGCTTCATATCGCGCCATGCTCAATAATAATCTAAATTAATCGCGGCTGTCACATGACCAAAATTGCCGTTTTCTGCTAAAAGCTCTCCAATGCATTTTTTCCCTTCGCAAATCGGATTATTTTTCCCCAAGGAATCCAATGATGACGTTACTAGATTGCACTTTTTTGTAGTATTTTGCGCAACTTCATTATACTGTATTATTACCGATATTGAGGGACAACGATGTCCAGACGTCTCCCGAAGGAGGGGTGTCTGATCATCTGTAAAATGGGTTTCTCTGAAACGGGACAACTATTTCCCGATTTGTATAGTGTGCCGTACTGTATGGATTGAATTGACTTCGAATGGCTTGGTTACCAAATGAGAGTCTGAGATTTGCCATATGAGACAAATTTTTTTTCAACTCATAATCGGAGTCTATCAAAGTTACTGCCGACCACTTCCATAAAGAAACACAGCGAAGTAATGAGTGTTAGTGCAGTAGGGCGAAGTTCTCGTATTTCTCAACATTTCATTCAATAAAACAAACATTCTATTTGTCTCTTAAAAGAGGACGTCTGGCATGACGGCAGTTGGGTCAGATCGCACCATGCTTGTCCTGATATTAATTTGAATGAATTGTCTCTTGACTGCTACTGAAGATTTTTATTTTCAGTAAATAGGATTATTTTTTTCATAAGAATCCAATAGTGACATTTTTAGGTTGTGCTATCTTTTAGTTTGTTGCGCAGTGCCAATTTGACGTGTTGTGCTGATATCGAGTTCCAGACAGTCTTGTAAAGGAGGGTTTTGCACTCACTGTTATACTTTATGTCTTTTAATCTGGGGGCCGTACTGTAGTGAGTACCGATAACCTTGAGATTGATTATACAAGGCATCTCTGTCTCACATTCTTTCCAACTTTATATAGGAAATAGATATTACCTAACAATCGAACTTAAATTATGGATGAGGAAACTTGGTTTTCCTTCTGCGATGATAGCGTGCCACATGCTGGTGCTATGGAGCAATTGGAATATCATGCCTCATTGAATGCAGTACTGGGAATTACAAAAGAAAATACGATAAAAATTTTCGATGAAAATTCTGGTGTTACTCTACAACAAGTAATTCATGGTAAGTTGATTTTGGCAATATCACTAGGAAAATCCCTATTGTGTATTGAACTGCAGTGGGTGAAGGCCAGTGGTTCCCAATCTTTTATTGCCCCTGGCCCCCTTCCAGGGGCTTTTAGCACTCATGGGCCCCATGTTTATCATTCCAGTGATATTTATCAAGTCCATGTAAATGTAATATCAGTTTTGTGCCCCCAACTAGTCTGTGACTATGAACCATGAAAATTAATATCGTGTATTGTAGTGCAGTCCCTTTTTCCTTGTTTACTTCTTACTTTGGATCTGTATGTGGCCATTACCACAAGGCTGCTTGTATGAGATAGTATAGAAGTGATACATAAGAATAACATAATCACTTACTTCAAAATAATATCTATATTTGTTAGCTTTCGTTAGATCAATGGTTTCCAACTGGGGGCCCTTGGTGCCTAAGTGGGCCACAGAGCAGTTGAAGGGGGCCGCAAGGCTCGTCGCAAAACTGATTTTACTTTTCACTTTACAAGAACACTCCCCATTCTTCCTATTTTCAATGCTCGATAAGATTATTTGACAGGGTGAGCATGAATTGTTTAAACATAATGGGATTTGGAATCTACCAATCAAAATAACACTTTAAAAAATACCACTGGGATGATAAACAGAGGGGTAGGGGGGGGGGGGGGGGGGGAGTTGGCATGAGTGCTGAAAGCCTCTGGAAAGGGGCCACGAGTCATAAAAGATTGGGAACCACTGCGTTAGATAATAGTTTGACTTCTTCAGACAAAACGATATACCAGTAGCACCCATTAATAAACTAATGTCATATTTGTATTAAAATAATCACAGGTACAAAACCGAAAAAGAGATTGAAATGTTGCTACCATAAATCAAAACGAAGCGTTGCAATAACTGACAGTCAATCGGTTGGATACCGGTTTGATAATAACGGAATTCTTCTCATCAACACCGCTCTTCAAACTCCTGTTTCTGCAAATACAGATGCAGTGATTCTTGAGCTACCAATTTCTGATGTAAGTTTTTTTTTGCGGTATTCTCTACATAGATCCTTCTGATCAGTGATGTCGAAATACGATCTAAAATATTATTTCAGAATATGGAATTTCGATTACTGTATATTCTGGCATTTTAGCAGAGTTTAAAACTTATTATAAAAGGTTGCCAAACTAAGGGGTCGGCTTATATTATGCACATAAGTCTGATCACACTAAAAATTCAGCTTTTCACACATAACCCTGATCATGAAATGCCATTATGCTAACTTAATTCCAACATCTACAACCGTACGGTAGTTACGGTTTGTAGGGTTGGCTTATATGCGAATTTTTGTAAATTCACTGTTTAAGGGCCGTTTTAGTCACTCAACTTATATGCGAGATAAGCTTATATGCAAGGATGTAACTATCCCAAATAGGTCTAGATTCAACAAATAACATATTGTAGTCAATATACAGGACGACCCCCATAAAAAACTGAACTTATATTAGTTTAAACTTATTTTAAGATAACATGACTTTGGTCAGAACGTCCTAGATTAGAAACTTTTGGGTACAAACATACAAAAGCAGAAGTTTGAAATGTTAAATTAATTGTTTATGGCTGACTTTCGTTGAAGCAATATAAATATTCTTATTATTCAGGCTCGGCTGCTGACCAATTTCATTCAAGATAGTGATTTTACATCCTCGGCACAAGATGGTGGCAATCAGAAACCCAAGATTGAAGGATCAGATGTTGACGCAGTGGAGGAATTGCTCAGTATTTTGGTTAAAGAAATCAGTAATACAGATGAGAGAGATAAGATGACTGTGAGTTGTTGTAGAATCGAATCTCATTTCTGGCACCTGTGTTATATCTGCTGCATAGTTGCTTGTTTATATAGTTTACTCACGACAAACCAGAGCTATCAAGTGTGCAAAAATTTGCACTCAACTCCTAGACATTTAAAAACATCAGGTTGACAAAAACTTTGACTTACGACTTCTGCTACTGATTCCAAATAAAAGGAAATTTTTAGCACATTGACGCATCGCATGCAAGCATTTTTTAATTATCTACTGAGAATGATTAGTTGAAAGAGATACTTTTTTCGATTAGCTTCATTTTAGAACTGAAATTCGCACGCTGGCCGCCTGTTGCTCACCCCTGATTTAGTCCCATAATCAAACAATTATTTCTTGTGTTTCAGCTTTCTGGCAAATGGACAACAGTGAAGATATCTCTTCCCTACTCTACTCTCAAATCAGCTTGCCAAACACTGTTTATTCCACACCAGAGGTAAAGAAAACTTTTTTTCACTCAGTAGTCAGTTTTATGTCTCAAGTTAATTTTGTTCGTATGAGCAATATTCATGTATTTTAATCATCATCAAATATCTGGCAACTGGCGAACGCGATGGCCTACACCAGTGTTTCCCCAGCCATGAATAGGTTTCATTGTTTTTAAGAGGGAATTGCACTTGTATTTTTATGTTGTATTACTCATAATTTTGAGTAATTTAGTGTTATTGTAATACATACATCTACATGCACATTTTATATACTGTTTAATGTGTACAAAAGTCAGTACTCCCGTAGTATGTGAACCAAGATGCCGGACACCGGAACGTAGTATGTGTACCAGGTTAGGTCATAATTTCAGGTACGAATACTATGGAAATCACTCGGCTAGTCCCGAACTCGTAATAGAACTAAAATAAGGAAAATTGGAACCTGGTACACATACTATGTTCCGGTGTCCGACATCCTGGTTCACATACAACGGAATACCCAAAAGTCTACTATATGTATGCACTAGCTTATGATCCGTTATTCAAGATTGAATAGCAAGTGAAAGGTTATGTGTCGAAACAGGTTTGAATCACTGGTCTATTGGTTAGAGAGTTTTCTTGTTATTGTCGCAAGTTAAATGCCCGCCATCGTTCACCTAGGGCAGGGGTTCCCAAGCCAGGGGTTGCGACCTCAAATTGGGTCGGAGTGATAAGTAGGTATGGTGGCAAACAAGTCATGGGGTCGGTGGGGTCGCTGAAGTATGGTAGAGGGTGGATGTGCGAAACATCTAAATTTTGACAAACCATGTTAAATTTAGCAGTTTGTACCATGGCTTACTGTAAAACGGTCATATATAGGCATCGCTCTATGCTTATACAACAGAAAATGTAGGTGCTTATTATGACATAACTGTTGGTGGTTTTAGCTTATTTTACTTAATACCACCACATGACCAAACTCAAAAGTCCAGTAAAAGAAGCTCCAAAGTTTTACGAAAAATATATATATTGACCTGGGGTCGCACTGGACACTTGAAAGTTGTCTTTGGGGTCGTCCTGAAGAAAGCTTGGGAACCCCTGACCTAGGGTGTAATGGACCTGATCAATGCTGAACTGAAAATTTTTAGTCTTTCAAATAGTAGTAGCTCTTACATTAGCACAGTGGTTTCTAACTTTTTATGGCTTGTAACCCCTCTCAGAGGCTTTTAGCAGTCATGGCCTTCCGTTTTTATTATAGCAGTATTTATAGTGTTAGTGTTATTTTTATTAGTAGATTCCAAGTTTCATTATATTCTAACAACTCATGCTCAATAAAGTGAAAATACACTATGAAATAACCTTGCCAAGTAATAAACCGGTAAAAGAATGAGAAGTTTTAATTATAAAGGGAAAAGCAAAATCATTTTGTGTCTAGCATCTTGGCCCCCTCCAGTGCGGTGGCGCACTGGGTTAGGCGTGAGAAGATTGCGCCGAAGGCTAGAAGGTTCGAATCCACCAAGCGATAGCTCTTCACGCGAGGCGCAAAGAGAGTGCGCCAAGAGAACAGAGGCAAAATGTAAAATATCGTTCGGCTCGAAACATACTTCACGCAGGCAGAGAGAGTGCGCCAAGACAACAGAGGGGGAAATATTCCAAATATGGAATTATTCAATTTTTGACAAATTATTCATTTTTTTTGTTCCAGACGGGTGCAATCGATAGAAAAACGATCCATGGTCCCAGGATATCATGAATCATCTCATTCTTCGTACGGATTACCGATCGTATCTTCTATGCTGCATCAACTGGTTCTGCTAAACCCATCAGATAACCCAGGTAACAGCATATTGTGTTAGAAATACTAAGCTTTATCACCAGTCATGGTGATAGTGTCTGTTGCTTAGCTTCAAAGCAAGAGGTTAGTAACAGGCGGCCACAACCCGGCCATTCGAGCCATTTAGTGTGGCCCTTGTCTACACTCATGCTCTTCCCCATGAAGCATCAAATTCGAATCCGACAGTTCATATTGAAAAAGTTGCTCACATGTTTAAAATCCCAGATAATGTTTTTTGCTCTTGTCACTGTTAAATCTTTTGTCGTTATGTCCAGTGTCTTTACTGTACGGCTGAGCAGTATCCGCATTCTCTTTCCTTGCGTTTCCTGCATGGAAAAACTAAATTTTTTTGTGTGTATCTGAAGTTGGTTATATGGCCCACCACCAAAAAATGTCACATACCCCCGGTTTGAAGGGGGCTTTCTCGCTTTTGTGGGCAATGCTTCATTAATCACAGTTCAGTGTTTTCAGTCACAGTCCATTTTCTCTAGTGCATTTATTTTTTTCAAATTCCATTGCATCACATGAGGTATTAGCACATACTTTGCTTGGATTCTGTGCTAGACGACTTATCACGATTATCGGCAAGCTAGTCCGACAGATTAATATGATTTTTCTTTCATTAAGGATGCCATGGACCTGTCATTAGGATGCCATCTCGTGAGCTGATGTATGCAGAATTAACAAGAAGAGCTACGTTTACAGAATGGCCACATTCAAAATACAAGTAGGCATTTTGTTTTTTTTACTAGTTAAATGATAATTTCGTGGACAGTCCTCGTAGACTTAAACAATGTCGGCTTTGCAGGTTAATAAAAGATCTCTGACTTGTACCTCATCTCATCCATTTTGTTTATTTCCTAATTAAATGATAATTTTGTGGACAGTCCTGGTAGACTTAAACAATGTCCGCTTCGCTGGGTGATAAAAGATCTCAGACTTGTACCCCATCTCATCCGGGGCTGAATAAATGATTTAAAGCAGTGATTCTCAAACTATTTGAGTCGCGCCTCCTTTTTAAAATTCATCATTTCTCGCGCCCCACCTCAGAAATAACTAGCTAGCTATAAGCTACAAATAACAGATAGTATGGCGAAAGTATGTTTTATTCAAAAACTATGTGCAAAATATGTGAAAAAATCTTCTTAGAAAGTCTTTTGGGTGCTCCCGAAGTATGCGAACCAAGATGGCGGACATCGGAACGTAACATGGGTAACAGGTTAGGGTTAGGCGATAATTTTTTTCCAATTTTCCTTATTTTAGTCCTGTTATCAGTTCGAAGACTAGCCAAGAGCCTCCCGTAGTATTTATAGCTAAAATTATGACCTAACCCTAACCTAGTACACATATTACATTCCGATGTCCGCCATCTTGGTTCGCATACTTCGGGAGCCCCGTCTTTTGAATATGTGTCTCTTTCTACTTATTTAATGTTGGCGACCTCTCTTAATTTTTGCCTTTTCTCTGTTATATGCTCAATATGGACAACGCCAGCGACCCTAGGAATTTGTTCAATGTCTTCAATTAATCTTGGGTGGCCTTTTACATTTGTTCGAATAGGGATAGAATATAATTTATGTGTTTTTTCCTGTGGAGAGCAATGAGATAAGAGTTCAATTGAACAATCCATGAAACGAGTCCAGGTCTTAAATGGAATAAAGCAGTGGATCCCAACTGGGCGCTCTTGGCCCATCTAGTGGGCCACATTGCACAACACAGGTGCAAATCTGATTTTACCTTCACTTTACAAGAACACTTGTCATTCTTCACACTTTCTTTGCTTGATAAGGTTATTTCACAGGGTGTTATTACTTTGTCTGGCATGAATTGTTTGAAAATAATGGGTTTTGTTATCTACCAGTCAAAATAACACTATAAATACTATTGGAATGATGAACGGGGGCTAAAAGCGTGAGTGCTAAAAGCCTCCAAAAGGTTGAGAACCACTGGGAAGTAAGGAGAAAGGTCTTGTAATTCAATACACAACATCCTAGTACCTCTTCATAGTCTTTATTACTAGACGCAATTTCTATAAATTCAGTCTGTAAATGAGAACATGAACCGATCAAAAATTTGAATTCATATTATTTTATTTATTATTGAAATAGCGGTTTCCGTTTCTCCAAAATTGAAGGAGTACGAACATCATTAAATGTTCTGCTGTTCCAATTTATATTGTTTTATAACCATGGAAGGTAGCCTAGGTGGTAAAAATATTATGAATGTAAAAAATAATTAGAGTTTGAAAATCACTGGAAGCTACCGGTAGGCGATATTTAATTAGAAATGCTCGGATGTTGGTACATCATACTAAGCATTAGAAATACGAACTCGTTAAATGTTCTGCTGTTCCAATAAATATTGTTTTATAACCATGGAGAGTGATTATCAGGAAAGCAAAAAATAATTGGAGTTCGAGACATGAGGTAAAAATAAACCGAAACACCACAACACAAAGATGACACTATTCAATATTGATGTCTCTGGCTGTTAGAGAGAGCGTTGTGTGTGGTGCCTGCCTAATTTAATCTTATGATTTAACGATGTCAACTTAATATTAACTAAGTGAATTGATCTTTATTAAAGTGTAGCAAGTTTTATAATATTGGCACACCTAATAGATATTTGATTATATTTAAACACTATCTGTATATTAATACAGGGTGTTGAAAAAGCTACGCAAAATAAACTAAAATTTTACGTCATGGTAATGTTGAAAATAGTCAGTCGTGAAATGTTTAAATGGCATTTCACCGTAATTCAATACTGCTAAAAGGTGTCAGTCGTTAATTGTTTTGAGTAGGATTTCATTTTAATTTCTGTTAATTTTGCATTACTTTTTAACACCCTGTATAGACTCTCGGATATGAATGTAAACTTGTAGAGCCCCTGGGCTGTACTGCCCATGCCATAGGGTATTATTGAAATAGTGGCTTCCGTTTCTCCAAATCGAAGGAGTAGCATTACCATCACCTTGTTAAATGTTCTGCTGTTCCAATCAATAAATATTGTTTCATAACCATGGAAATTAGCGGTAAAAAATGTAGGAAAAATATTATGAATGCAAAAAATAATTGGAGTTTGATAATTAACGGAAGCTAGGTGGTAGAAATGCTTGGATCTCGCTACGCGTTAGGAATTCGATTGTCATTGAACTTCTGATCACCCTGTGTGGGTTCAAAGGTTGAATCCTCTGGGGGATAATTAGGTGGGAGAGGATTTCTGGACTCCCTGCTGTTGTATTGCTAAGATCTGAAGCCCGAGCCCGACCCGAAATCCGTGTTAGTGTGCAGCAAGACTCTTTAATAAAATAGTTCTACACAATACTGGCAAAATATTGACTCTTTATTCCTATTGTTCAATTCTCTTATATAATCTTCATTATTTTCAGATATGCTCTTCCACATGCGATGGCAGAGGCAGGCTTCTATCACCAACCAGCAGCGGCAGGAGACGACAGAGCGATGTGCTTTGCTTGCAATGTTTGTCTTGTTTGTTGGGAGCCATCTGATGAACCATGGTAAGAATTATGATCATTTATTATTCATATTTGCATAAACACAATGCTTAAACCTTGTCAGTATCCTGCACATGTGTTATGGTTAGAACTAGGGCAGTGAATGGTCATCTGGTTACTTGGCTAACCAATTTTAGATGGTTAACGGTTTTACTTTAACTGTTAACAGACATATCAAGGTACAAATCTGCCAGTGTTTAAAATTTGACATAAAATGATCAAATCTGTTAAAATCAATGTTGAGGGAGAAGCATGGCTAGCGATATCGGACATGGCGCGACGGTGTGGCCTAACGGGCTAAGCGTTAGGAATACGCTTGCCACCGCACTTCTAATTACTCTGCGTGGGTTCGCAGGGATGCAGGGATGGTTATGTGCGAGAGGATTGCTGGACTCCTCGTCGTCGTTGGATGGTTCACGTAACCGCTGGTCGGTTACGGCTTCCTCCACCACCAAGTCCATGTTTCCGAAAACAAACTATATAACTAATCCCATACCCGACTTGGAATGGTAACCGGACGAGAGGCCGTGGTTCGCCATATGGATAAGCCGTCTTATCGGCTTTCCTCTCCCCCGGGATAAATATGTAAATCCTATCCTCCCCCTATCCTATTTATGCGAACAAAAATGATGCGATTCATCGCCTAATTGTGTATGTTCAAAATCTTTTCCTTGTCATAATCCGGTTTTAATGAAGCAGATTTTTTTCTGACCGGTATACTTGTACCATGATTTGTATTATAGAAAGTAAATGTATAATGAATTTGAAAAGTTTGGTTACTTCTTGTTTAGAACATTTAGGCATTGGTTTTATATTCCCCAGTATCAGTGTCTCACTATTTACTAGTCGCCCACTATTTTAATATCAATTCAGGTAGATTCAATTGATTTGTATTATTTGCATTTTATAGGTCCGAACACGAACGCCATTCACCATCCTGTCCGTTTGTGTGTTGTGAACCAACAGTTAACGTCCCGATCTCGGTCAGTTATGCTACACAACCTGCATTACCAAACCCTTTCACAAACCTGGAGGGGTCAGAGGTCAACATAGCAGGGTCAGAGGGCAGGTCAAAGGTTATTCCCACATTGGATTTTATCACTGCTGGTGAGAACTCAAATATCATTGCAGCTGCTTCACGAGATGGATATCTGGCAACGTGGGATGTCAGTGATATGATGCCCCAGGTAAGTTTTTTAAGATCTATTCTAAGGAGTGGAAAGCCGGCGAGGCAGCGTAATTATGTTGTGAACCACAGCGTGTCATTTGATTACCGTCCATGCCAGGGTATGCGATGTTGTTTGTTTCAGATGCATGAACTTGTTATGGTGAAGAAGCCGTAACCGTTTAGCAGTTACGTGCATCACTCTATGGAGTCCACCCACCAGTCTACTTACGCATAAATTACGAGTGCGATGGATAGGGTTTTTATATTTGTCTGGGGATAGAAGGAAACCAATAAGATGGTCTGATCATATTGCAATTCACAGCCTCTAGCCAGGTCATGTACCCAGAATGTTCAGAAGTGAAATGGCTAGCATATAGTTAAGAATATGGCAACCGTCAAACACCTCCGTCACACTTCGAATTACTATGTATTTTATTTTTAATTCACACGCAACAAGATTGCTGGATTTCAACAGGTGGAGTCAAGCAAAAGTTGTCATTAGATTAGTATTACTTACGTCAAACAGTATATCTACAGCCCTTACGTAATAACTTTCATAACAAGGATAAAAAAACTTTTTCTTGTTGCATTTCAGCTTCAAAGCATCTCATCAATTTGCAAATCAAGCGTCTTTTTCTCTCTACGACGACGACTCAAGCACGAGAACTTTCCAAATGCTGAAAGCTTTGTTTCAGGTATAATCATGGTAAATTTGTAATAAATTCTGTTCGTATGAGTAATTATGTGTTTTGGCTGTAGAATATTTCAAATTAAAATAGTAATTTTGCCATCTGGTAGTAACAAATTGGGGCAGTGCAAGTATGTGTACCAATATGGAGGTAACTAATTTTGTTCGCTTACTTTACATCAAGTTGTGTTAAGGGACGGAAACCTATGGGCAGGGGGTATATTCACTTGTCTAACACAAACAGTCCCCGTACTTGTAATAGAATTAAAATAAGGAAAATTGGGATGAAAAATTATGGCCTAACCCTAACCTGGTACACACACTACGGGACTACCAAAATTGGTTTTATTTAATTCTAAACTGTACAAAATAAAAAATCTGATAACAACATTTATTTCACTTTTTGTATTTCAAATTTAATGTTTATGTATTTGCAATAATTATTGTGTAAACCAAGGAGAAGCTTGGTGTTGCATTTTTCTCTACACTTCTTATGGGGTCAAAGGTCAAACATTCATAACTACCTGTCAGATTAGCAAGTACAATCTGTGTTGGGTGTTTTGTGTTTTTGACAAGACACCAACAAACATATCTCGGCACACTGCAACCTGTGGGTCAGGGCGTCACCATCCCTGCGCTGCTAGGCTATTGCACCCGCAAACACATATTGGTTTCTGTCACTGACTCCCATACTTTTATTTTTCTCAGCAAACTATTCCATGTCCAACCTCAAGGTTACAAGTCTTCATATACTCGACAAGTTAGCCCCAGAACCAGAATTTGAAGCGTGTGACCCCGAACAATATCTAATCACCACGGCAACGGAGGAAAATGAGGAGTTTAAAAAAAGTTACGAAAAATCAGAAATGAAAGTGACGTCAAGCGCAATTTCACCCATAATTGTGAAAACCCCCTCTATCGTAGTGGGGGTAACGATTGAGTTGATCCCGCGACCCTTTAGGGGGAGTAGCGTTCATAACTTGAGTAAAACTAAAATTGGGAGTAGGACAAAGAGCCCTAGTAAAGCTCCCAAAATATCTACTGAAGAGAGGAAATCCCCTAACATCGATACAAACATCACACCTAGCGTAGAACACCCAACCCCAATGACAAATAATCCCAGCAATGCCACAGATGAATCATCTAATGCCACAAACACTTCTTCCGAAGTCATAAATAATAATAATGTCATGAATGTGCCCCCAGGTGCCACAGAAAATTTCTCAAATGCCATGGATGTCCTAGAACTGACTTCAACTGGTCCTATCGA
This sequence comes from Styela clava, assembly GCF_964204865.1. NCBI lineage: Eukaryota > Metazoa > Chordata > Ascidiacea > Stolidobranchia > Styelidae > Styela > Styela clava. Next base: position 2,335,627 of record NC_135250.1, on the reverse strand, counting down.
AAATCTTGGTAATCCAGTAATAGTGGAATTGCCAACCCAGAGCATAGATGCTGATAAAAAATCTGAGGTCCCCCCACTTGCAGAGAAATCTGACGATTGTTCAGAGGAGCAGAGTTATATATCTTCTAGTGGAAGGGGAAGCCCCAGAAAAGAACCCCCTCCTGCTTTGGAATCTCATAAATTCTCTCTCCTGCTTTTTCTGAGGACTGAAGACAATAAAGATCTAAAAAGGTAAATTTGGATTAGTTTCTATAAATTCGGGAACAATTATTGATGAAATAACAGTAAAAAGTAAGGGTGGTAAAAATGAGGTGGTTGAAGCTGAAGTGGGAAGAAGATTGACCTAGGGCCGCCCAAAGGACTCAGTAACAAACTGAAATCGGATTTGAAAATAATTGTAATGGATTTGGACTCTGAACCCCTTCTTTTGAAATATAAAATAGCAGATTTTTTGGTACTCCCGAAGTATGTTAACCAAGATGGCGGACACCGGAACGTAGTATGTAAACCAGGTTAGAGTTAGGCCATAATTGTATTCCATTTTTCCTTATTTTGGTTCTACTACGTGTGCGGGGACTAGCCAAGTCACTCCCGTAGTGTTTGGACCTGAAATTATGGCCTAACCCCAACCTGGTGCACATACTACGTTCTGGTGTCCGCCATCTTGGTTCACATACTTCGGGAGTACCCACTTTTCTGTATGATAAAAATGAGGTGGTTGAAGCTGAAGTGGGAAGAAGATTGACCTAGGGCCGCCCAAAGTACTCAGTAACAAACTGAAATCGGATTTGAAAATAATTGTAATGGATTTGGACTCTGAATTCCTTCTTTTGAAATATAAAATAGCACATTTTTCGGTACTCCCGAAGTATGTTAACCAAGATGGCGGACACCGGAACGTAGTGTGTGTACCAGGTTAGAGTTAGGCCATAATTGTATTCCATTTTTCCTTATTTTAGTTCTACTACGAGTGCGGGGACTAGCCAAGTCACTCCCGTAGTGTTTGGACCTGAAATTATGGCCTAACACCAACCTGTTACACATACTACGCTTCGGTGTCCCCCATCTTGGTTCACATACTTCGGGAGTACCCATTTTTCTGTATGATAAATGGTAATTTTTCGTAGCTCGAAAACGCTTTTTAGCCCCTGGCTTCAAGACTCTTGGAAACCTGGACTCTTTCAGAACCCCCTCTATTAAATTTCTTGGCTATGCCCCCCGTAAAAAACCTTGTTCATCGTAAATATATAAACGAGAATATCAGTCAGAGACCGAAGACGTATCGATCAAAAGTTAGGGGATCCCCCAAAACAGCGCTCTTACTCCATAGTGACACCTTGTGTTCCATAATTAATTAATTACTCACTAATTATACGACATAATTCATTCAAAATCAATGGGCTTCTGGTACGACAAATGATGAATGCACGTGCAAAATCTGGAGCAGATTCAATCTTGCTTTCGTGAGATATCGCGTGCATCTAACAGACTAACAAACAGACAGACAAATACCTATCAACATACTTACCGAATAAAACCGATAAGTAATATATCTATCTTTTACTGTTTCAGCACCTTGGGGTCCAAATCTCAGAAGCAGCAACTATCAATGTCCAAGACCACGCTTTTTCAACCCCAGCCAATGGAAGGAGTGGAAATATATCCGCCCCCTGATGCTCCGATGACCAATGGCGTGGGGTCTGTCTCTATACCACAGAGTTTTCAAATGGTGAGTCAAATTTTCTATTTCTCGTGCTGAGAAGTCTGAGCTAAATTTTTGCATGTTTTCATTAGAGTATAAGCTGGAGTCTTATTAGTTATCGATCTTGATCAGTAAGTATGTTGATAGGTATTTGTCTGTCTGTATGTCTGTCTGTTAAACACTTTCGTATGTTATGCGATATCACACGAAAGCGAGGTTGAATCTGCTCCATTTTTTATGTGCATTCATCATATCTCGGACCAGAAGCTTATTGATTTTGAATGAATTATGTCGTATGATTAGCTAGTTAATAGGTAATTAGTGATGGGACAGGTGCTGTCGCTATTGAGTCGAAGAGAGTGAAGGATACACACCGCTAGATCGATAAGTATGCGGTCTTTGATCGCTACCTTTTTCAACCTTTCCAGAGCTAGAAGTCCAAAAAGTTTTTTTTAAGAATTCAAATTTAGCATTTATAGAAAAATTTAAATTTTTTGTTTTGTGAAATTTGACATTTTTGCATTGATACTGTTAGATAAGCCTATTTTCAGAGTAAAATCACATACATAATTGTGTTGTGCTTACTAATACATTCAGTCACAATTGCATAGGCCAATTTGCTTCCCTGATATTTTTTTGTGATGTTTTTCTCAGTTCCTATAGCTTCTACTTTTGGTAGTACCTCATTGTTTTTACTATTCCCCATTTATCAGTGAACTGTTTTTTCGGTTCGGTACCAAGATGGCGGACACGGCAACGTAGTATGTGTACCAGGTTATTGTTAGGCCATAATTTCAGGTACAAATACTACGGGAGTCACTTAGCTAGTCCCCGAACTCGTAATAGAACTAAAATATAGAAAATTAGAGTAAAATTATGGCCAAACCTTAACCTGGTATACATACTACGTTCCGGTGTCCGCCATCTTTGTTAACGTACTATGGGAGTACCATTTTTTCTATACTTATTGTTTTTCGTATGCGCCCATCGCTCTGGAATAATAAGCGAAAGCAATTGGCTTACTGGTAATAATTTTTAATATTTTTTCTTAGGCAAACAAACAAATGATGCCTCTCATGGAACTTGCAATGCAACAACAACAGGCGTCTGATATCTCGGTTCCTCCAGTCCAGATGAATTTACAGGTTTGTATTTAACAAGCTTGATTTTGAAGTAGCATAGCTTTGTGTATCTATCAGATAGTGAGATCAGTGCTTGTCCCTTAAACCGGGGGTGTGCATACTGCGGCCCACAAGGAAAATTTGTGTGGGGCGCGTAGAAGTGCCAATTTTCAATGGTGTCTGGCCTGTGAAACAAGTTTTTAATTACCTCAATCTGGTATGTGCGAGTAGTTATAATCCCTTTGCATTGGAAAGTTAATACCTCGGTCCAATTTATTACCTATGACGTTACAATGCCCTAACAGCTAGCTTGTGTGAGGCGAACAATGCATATGCCGTAAGATCAATAACCAAACTTTTGTTGCTGCAACTACTGGAAAGCCTTGCTAAATAAAGGTGCGGCCCGCGGCTTCACCCAGTTATTTAGTTGAAAGATACTCCTCAATAGATGGTTTACTTTAGTTGAAGGTTTAAGACCATTACAAGTAAACTTCATAAAAATATTCAGGGGCTCCCGAAGTATGGAACTAAGATGGCGGACATCAGAATGTAATATGTGTACTAGGTTAGGGTTAGGCCATAATTCTAGGTATAAATACTACGGGAGGCTCTTGGCTAGTCTTCGAACTGATAATAGGGCTAAAATAAGGAAAATTGGAAAAAAATTATCGCCTAACCCTAACCTGTTACCGATGTTACGTTCCGATGTCCGCCATCTTGGTTCGCATACTTCGGGAGCACCAATATTCATAAATTGTTTTATAATTCCAGAACATGCCTCCATACCTTCCTCAGACGGCCGAAGAATTTGAAGAATATGCCCAAGACGTTCTCACTGAGATTTTCCCCGATGAAATGGCTGAAATGGAGAACGAACTCAATAATCCACACGGTGGATTGATGGTTGATGAGAATGCCAATATTACACTCCCCGATGAAGAAGAAGATGCTGCCTCTAGTGGCATAAAAAGTAAGTCGATTAGTTAATTATACAAATTATCTCAATTAATTTTTCCGAAAAATGAATTCTGTAATTTCCATCTCTAAATCTATATAATCATTTTATCTTTACCAAATTAAAATGAAGTATATTAGAAGGAATCTGGATATTGTGTATAAACCATGAGTCTGGGATATAGCTCTCTTGTGGAGACACGAGACAAGTCGGTAACTCAACTCGCCTGTAATCTAATCCCCTTTTCAAAGACTCTAAGTGACTCAGAGAGACTGTAAATTTTGAGCGAGTCTTTAAAATAGCGAAAATTTACAATTATGTTGAATACCATTTGCTATGCATTTTAATGATGTATCAAAAGTATAGATATAGATTCTAGGCATATAGTTGGATCAAGCTCTGAGCGAGATTTTGCATAATAAGTCTTTTTACAAATGATATAATCAGCTCTTTTTCCTGTTTTTTCAGAAAAATGCCTGCCAGCGACTATACTACAACTAGTCCTGATTGACCATTGTGCAAAACCTGAGAAATCTGATTCAAAAAAGCAAATTCAAGTTATCAACAATATACTAACCACAGAGGATGGGTGCAAGATGATTGTTGGGACTTGCCCAGAAGATGGTCTCAAGAGTGACATTGGCACGCCTCAAGAGAACCAACCAATCAAAGTTGATGATGTGGATTCAGAAAATATGCCTGGCCTTGATCAACCAATCGAAATGCAGGATGAAGCCACACCCACAATTCAACAACTAATCAAAACCGATGAGGAGGATTTGGATAACTCTCAATCATTTAATGCAGAGGAAATTTTAAAAATGGACGACGCCCCAACCACACCTCAGAATCATACAATTGGAGTTCAAATCATGACCACACCTAAAGCTGATCAACCAATCATTGCCCAAGCTTTTTCCACGCCCAATGTGGATCAGCCAATGAAAATTCAAGAAGATGCAAAAATGGAAACTGTCGGAATTGAAGATATATCTTGTCAAAGTCGAGGGAAATTGTTCGTTTTTAAGATTGAACCTTCAAGCAATGTGAGTTGTGTTTCACCGAAAGAGATTTCTTCTGACGATAAAGGTTGGTTGCAGTTTTGTTACGAGATGTGTTCATGGTTTGTTTTTATGAATTACCTATCTTTCGGAGCCTAATTTTTTTTTGTTTCTGTTAGAACTTTCATTAAAACTGACTTCAAATGCTAGAACATTTTTATTCATAAAAAAGTGGGATTTTGATTTTATAGCTTTTCTCAGGGAGAGATATGCGAATAAGTCTTAATCATATGGTGAACCACAGCCTCCTGTATTGTTTGGTTACCAGTCTATGGTGGATTATAATTGCTGGAATGACCAGACCCCAGTAATTTTAAAGTTTTGTTTACGGATCTTCGGTAAAAATAGTTGAGGAGCCCTGCTCTGAGCAATTCCATATTATTGAACCATCAATTTGAATTTTCATTAGATAAATCATGGATCTACTCTCTGATCTACGACCAACTCTTGATTCTACCGTCTGACTTTAATCAATCCTCGTACGAGGATGAGGATGTGGATAGCATGGAAGGAGAAGAGGATGAGCAATCAATGAAAGAGAATAAGGAGGAGCAAGAAGTGGGAAAAAGTGATGAGAGTGGGAGGTAAAATGAGTTAAAATACGGTGGAAATTAGAAGTGCCTATTTTGAATGATGTGTGACCCGCGAAACGAGTTTTCAATTCAGTTTAATCTGGAAGATACGAGTAATTCCAATCTCTTTTTGTTGCTTAGCCTATACATGAGTCCCATTTATTATCTATATCTATGACGTTACAATCCCCCAACAGTTATCTTGTGCAAAGCGAACAACGCATGTCATGAGATCAATAACCAAAATTTTTGTGTTAGCAACTACTAGAATACCTATGACTATGTTAAATAAAGGTGCGGCCAGCAGTTCAACCAGTTATTTGTATCTGGCCTTCCGGTATCAAAGGTCGCGCACCCCAGCTCTAACCAATTCAACAGTCCTAAGCGAAATTATAAAAATAAGCTGCTTGTCCATGGCCTAGTTTGGAGTGAAGATATGGGAATACTAAACAAAAAAAAATCAAAGCCAACTGTTCAATCTATGCCATATAGGATGCCAAAAAACAAAACTGATAATTATTCTTTTACAGTCCTACTCCACCTGGACCATTGTTTATCCTGGGATTGACAAGAGATGGTGAAATTAATGTTATGAATCTGGCAACCCTGGAAGTTGTTTTTAAAACCAACCCAACAGAGATATTTGCAAGTAAATATTTTTTTTTGCAAAAATAGTATGCATTGCTTTTCTTAGCTCTTCTGTGAAACTCTTCAAACACTTAGAATAACTTTTGATACAGCAGCTTTTGATGTAAGCACACACATCTACCAGCACAATAAAATAAAGAAAGGATAAGTTGTTTGATGTTCAGTATTTTAGTCAATAGAGCAATATCCATTGACATTGAAAGAGTTTGTTATTATTCAAACGAACATCGAGACCATAATATATCCATCTCTATTCCCAACCTTCTGCCTCTATGCCCAACATCTATCTATGAAAGAGGCCACATTTGGAGTTCATGTACATGTATTTATCAGTATTTCTAAATGAGCACTCAAAAATAGAAATGTATATGCCAGCCCAATAGTCCTTTGCGGTTGAGGCCATTGAAATGCTGATTGGAATCATATATCCATCCCCTATTCCTGACCTGCTGTCTATATAGCAGCCCACTAGCCTTTTACAGAGGAGGCCATACTAATGGCGATTGCGACAATGTATTCATATCTATTCCTTACTTGCTGTCTATATTGCAGCTTAATAATTCTCTACTGAAGAAGACCATATATCATTCCCTTATTTCAAATACCCAATGCTTAATGCGTGACGTTGCTTTATCAACCCCAAAAAACAATTCTATTCATCCAGTGACTCCAATAAACTCTCCTGAAACAGTGCAAGAAGTTATATCAACCACTGATGTGGATCCAGAAAAGCAGAGCTCGAAAACTTCAACAATTCTATCTGATCCAGAGAAATTCACTGCTATTACTTATTGCTCTGGTACTGAAAGACTCTGTGCTTCTACTGACACTGGAAAGCTTGTATTTTTGAAGGTGAATACAAATTGGATTTTTGTTTTGATATTGCTTCTGTGTAGCCCAGAGGTGGACACGTTTTTAAACTAGGGGCCAAAAATTGTGCCCGCTTAGACTGGCGGGCCATGAAAGTGTGACATGAAAAGATATATTTTATGAACACTATATACAGTATTACAAAGCAGCGTTAGAAAACAATACACCTTGTGCCAAAACTAATTTTAACCGCAATCTCAAAAAAATATTTGGGATATTTTTAACTAAAACATCAAATTTTGATTTCAGTTTGGTTGTGGTAGCATCAGGCGAGCCAGGTTGAATTATCCAACGGGCAGGATTTGGCCCACGGGCCATAGTTTGTGCCCATGTCTAGTGTAGCCTAAGGACGCGGAAGAGTTGCTACTTCGTTAATAAATCACTCACACACACACAATTTCCAATTTATTGACTCCAATGTAGCCAGAACTCAAAGATCAACAAGTTCTGATAACTAATAGACAGTGGTTTCCAAAACTTTTTGTTCATGCGGCACCGAACTATCAGGGAAAAAACTCATGGCGCACCTACAAAAAAAAATTGCTGCCTTTAAATAAATCTCAATTTTGTGATCGTTAATGTGTATTCTATAATTTTTAAAGTTTGTAAACATGCAGGCCTAATGTCTCATTCACACTTTTTACTTATCGATCTTTAGATTGGTTCTGGTCTTAGACCAGAAGCCTATTGATTTTGGGCGAATTATGTCGTATAATTAGCGAGTTAATAATTAGTGATGGGACACAAGATGTCACTATGAAGTAAGAGCGCTGTTTTGGGGGATCCCCTAACTTTCGATCGATAAGTCTTCAGTCTCTGACCGATATTCTCGTTTATATCGTGAGATGCTGCTATGAACACATCTTTTCAAAGAATCAATCATATATTAGTCAGGTTCAACACAGTTCTGGTAATTTTTTGGGCGCACTCAGCAAACCGTGGCCACCCCCTCAGGGAACCTTTGCAATAGGGAGACGCGTCCATTTCATGGTTCATGCAGCATTTCAATGTTTACCAGTAGCTTTGCTCAAAAAAACTTTATTTCAAATAGCGTATTCACATGACCTTAATTTGAGCGAATTCTCATCAACAAATTTTACTATTCAGATTGGGAAGCATTCTCCCAGCATCACTAAGCCAGCTATTGAAGGTTCATCTCAGCCTTCAACTGCACCAGGAACCTCAACTGCCCAGGCCTCTGACCAAGTAGATGGGCCGTCCACTACAGAGACCAAAAAAACTAAACTCACTCCAGCCATGTTGATTGTCAATCACCCTCTGACTACAGAGAACCTGAAGAATCTTGTTCATCTTACAAAGTGAGTTATTCCTTGAAAATATTGTATGTGTGTGACTTAAATTAGGGGTGTGCAACAGACTACCCTCAGGCCACAACCTGCTGCTTTTGCCGTTTTGCCTGGTGTCTTTATTTCTATAAGGCTAAGCGATAGTTGCATGTTTGTGTGACGCAGCTAGATGTGTATAGTTAGTTATATGGCCCAACGACGAAAAATATTGCACACCCCTGCTTTAAATGATTTTCAAACTCTGGCAACACTGTTCATCAACATTAGCAACAACCCAACAATAAATGATTAACAGCCGAATGAGCCACCTTGAGAAATCATCTTGCACAATATTGAATATTGTTTGGCCTGAACACAACTTCAATATCAAACAATTTAATATCAGCTCTCGTTTCCAAGTTTAGGTCTGAATGAACGCCCTAGCACAGGGGGGTGCAACCAGCAGCCCGGGCGCCAAATGCGGCCCACTGGGAAAAATACATGGAGAGGGCTAGCCAGTTATTAAGCATGAAAAAAGGTGTTTTTTGATTTTTCATTTACCAATGGCCAACACACCCCAATTTTGATAATGAAATAGATCCTACATGGAGAAATACAGTAATATAGCTGTCATCATATCATTACAAATTTTAATTCAAATCTCTTTTTTTATAGGTTTGAACCAATGCGTCCCAGATTCACAGCGAATGCCCCAGTTTGTTGGACAGAAGTCCCATTTAGCCCCAACCTGGGTTCTGGGGCTGCCAGTCAGACTGGACCATACTACACAGTCCCACAACCTGAGAAGGCGGGGTACAGAAGGCAAGGCGTGGCGCAAATGTCAACTGCTCAACAACAGCCTTATAGAAGACATTTACGACATGCTAATGAGCATTACCCTCCTGATGCTGTATCATATACAAGAGCTTGGAGACTTCAACCTGATTGGTAAGTTTCATATAATAATAATAACTGGTACTTTTCTTATCGCAGTTTCGAATCCAAGTCTCTCAACTGGTACTCCCGTAGTATGTGAACCAAGATGGCGGACATCGTAACGTATTATGTGATAATGTGTATCAGGTTACTGTTGAACCATAATTCCAGGTACAAATACTACTGGAGTCACTTGGCAAGTCCCCGAACTCATGATAGAACTAAAATAAGGAAAATTGGAATAAAGTTATGACCTAACTCTAACCTGGTACCCATACTATGTTCAGGTGTCCGCCATCTTGTTGCACATACTACGGGAGCTCCTCTCAACTTACCTTGGTTAACACCTTCAGTCATTCGCCAAAATCCTGCAGTTTATATGTAAAGGGCGGAACAGATCTTTTTTTTTTCAAAAGTTTCAAACTCACAACACACTAATTAACTTGCAGTAACTTACAGTGGACTTTTTGAAACAGAACCCAATACAATTTGATTTGATCAACAAATTTCAGAATTTAATTTCCAATATTTTCTTCGCATTTTAGTCTCAGTTGGAGTGAACATCTATTCGAGCTAGTCTTCCCAAGACCAACCAACATCAGCCATATTGATCTTAAGTTTGTTCTCTCAAGAAAATTAAAGCCAGGATCTGACATACAGGTTGGTTTATTGATATGATTGTCTATTATATATTGTGGACTACTATGAGCAGATTCACTTTAATTTATCGCAGTCACTGGTTTTAAAATATGGATCAGCCTCCAGATCTTTTTTCACTGCTAACTTCCATTGTTTTTTCAAAGAAATTCAAGCCATGAGCTGATGCACAGGGCCATTACTAGGTTGTTTAAAACAAGGCTCTAGACTAGGGGTTCTCAACCTTTTTTCTGTCAAGCACCGCCCGAGTCACGAAACAATCAACGCGAACCCCCGGTAATCAGACACCAAACAAAGTTGTGATATACTGATATATTGACTGACAATTTGTTGCAACACCAATTTAATGACCATGTGTAACTAAATTAAATCATCTTGTTGATATTATTGCTCTTATCGTCTGCCTCACTAATGAATTCTTAAAATCTCTCCCAAGTTTCAATGAGCAAAATCACTTCTCCAATGCTCGCAGCACGCTGTCTTTGGAGATTTCACAGTTTGCACGCAAAGCCTTGAATTTCACATTGTTACATCACAATCACAACCACGCAACGTCTGGGAAAATTTACGTTCCAATTGGCATCTAGTTCAGTACTCTTCAACCTTTTTGTTATTGTGGAACCCCTGATATAATTTTTCGATTTTTATGGAACTCCAATTAACAAGATTAAAATAATACACTAAATACTCGTAACACAAAATATTTGTAATTCAAATATTTCTACTTCAACAACGGAACAGAAAGAAGGTAACACGCGTGAAATTCAATGACTGGGTTGTTCTTGCATTTCCTTTGCAATCTTCTTGAATTCTCATATCCATGTCTACACTCTTCAAACAACTTCGCAACGACGCACTGCATGTATTGCGGAACCCCTGTTGAAGAGCACTGATCTAGTTTCAATGGGCACGCATTTTCCCATGGTAGTAATAAAGGATATAAAAAACAGCAACATACAAAAACTCGACTGTCATCCAAGTACCCCTGGAAATCTTCCAGCCCAGGTTGAGAACCCCTGATCTAGACGAATAGATGCTAATATTTAGGAGCTTTAATGCTTCAGGGTTTGAAAACTGGAATCTTTCCTGTTTGGAAACAATGTGACACAATATGGCAGCTTGTCTAGTTTATTATATCCTTGGGACCAGCAAGTCTTCTTTGAGAAACTGTTAAGAACGCTTAGTGAATTTTATGCTTTTTGGGTTTCTGTAGTTTATTTTAACTTCTTTTATCAGTTTTAAGTCTGTAATTATGATTCACGATTGAGGGAGTCTTTACTGTTGGTAGTTTGAAAATCGACACAATTGTCTTTTTGACTCACTTAAATCCATTGATATGTCAGTACTTTTACTATGTCTACTATCTGCTTCAGTTTTTGGATAAATTTCACATCATTGATAAAAACATGCCAAGCGACTTCACAGCCTTGTTCTGATTAAATGTAACTTGATATTCTTCCAACGCTTTCATTATTCTAATGATTACAGTCCTACTCAGAAGCCAGTATTGAATATTATTTTTCACTTTATTTCAGATAACACTTCTGAAGCACCCAGGACTTACCACAAGCAAGAATGAGATTCTACGAAACGAACAGCGAAGAAAATGGCGCCACCATTCAAAAGTCTCGGCCACGGGGTCCAAGAAAGATGGAAAGTCGAGATTTGCTGCTATTGCTGATGAAAGATTTCCTAAAGTTATGCATCTGGTATGTGGAAGACGGCATGATATATACCAGTATTTATCTCAAACTTTATAAGCCACGCCCCTTTCTAGGATTTGTCAAGTCTCGTGCCCCGCCTCAACTAGTGAGGCGAAAGTATGTTCTATTCGAAAAACATGTTAAAAATACATGCATGGAACGTAATGAATGAAATAAATGAGTTTGAAATGTAAATATCTAAAATAAGGTGGGCAGGATCAAATCTAGCAAATATGTTTATTTTCAATTGGCTCCTCCCCCCCCCCCCCCCAAAAAAAAAAAAACATCTTTATTCCTCCCGCACTATACATAAAATTCTGTTTTGTTTGGTATGTGGAAGATAAAAAATTTATAAATAAATCATCAAAACTTTTGCTTAGAATAAGGCTTTGGGCAAGATGAAACTGATAGAACACTGCAGAGTTTGTCATGTTTTCTTTGTGTCGCATTTTCAAATAGAGAAGTCTTAAGAGCTTTAAGAGTTCAAGTTTGACTTATCTTGAGTGTACTCAGTGTATTACACCCTCTAAGCTTTGGGAGATTGGCTTTAGATTTGATCATATTGTGTCCAATTTTACGCAGGCAAATAAGTACTTTTTAAGAAATAGGTTTACACACTAAAAATATCTGTTGGCACAAAACTGATGTGGTTCTACGCACAGTTTGAGAACCAATGCTTCAAATTCCCAACTTCAACTCTATTTTCACAGCTCACAATGAATTTTGTTGACAATTTAATGGAATCAGACATTGAAAACCCAATTTTACTTGTGGTTTTTGAGCGAAAAACATCGGAATCTATGGCAAAAGAATGGGTCATGATGGATGGGAGTAGAAAGACAGTATGTTGATTTTTTATGTGATTCAAGCACATTGTGTTAACTGTAACTTTTTTTTCTGGCAACTGGTATTTTACCCAGATGGCTGAGCCTGACCTATGATGTCATCAGTCACAGATGACTGATCATGACAAACCAGCTGTAAAGGTCAAGTGGTCATGTGCTCTCTGTACTGAGGCCTCATTTCTATTGGTGTGTCTTAGAAGTTACTTTGGTTATTGTTATGGAGATTCAATAAATGTACATTTATATTAAGTTAACATAGTACTTCACTTCTAAACTTTTCTTACCCTTGTAGCAAAAGTGGTTATTAGATGTACCCCGAATACACCGTACTTAACGGTGCTCATTTATTGAATAATGAAATTAGCAGATTACTTTGTTATATTCATTTAATGTGACATGCTTATCCCAGTGGAGAGGAGCCAAGTCTGGTTACCAGTCCATGTCGGGTATAGGATTAGTTAGCCAGTTATTTGTTTCAGATGCATGGGTTGTTGATGGTGGCAGAAGCCGTTTGACCAGCATCGGTGAGTCCAGCTATCCTCTGGCATATGATTATCCCCACATGATTTGAACTTTTGAACTACACAGGGTAATCAGAAGTGCAGTGGCGAGCGTGTTCCTAATGCTTAGCAGGATGTGCCACACAGCCAAGTTTATGGGAAACGCCTTATATTTTGATAGATAGATTTTGTTAGTGATTGTCTTTTTTATCAAAGGTATTGCTTCAAGTTAGCAAAGCAGAAGCTCACAAAAACTGACAATTTCATTTTTCTTTCACAGATCATTGCCATGTGCAAAAAATGTTTCACAGGCATAAAGGTTGGAGATTTGGTCGTTGTCAATGGTTACATGAGAGTTTGTGTTGGGACGAGCAGTGTGAGAATTATTGTCGGTGCCTTAAAAATATGCACAGAAGAGGAGATTTCTTCATGTGAGTGTTTTTGAATTCAAACTGAATTGTTATAAATTAAATGTTCCCTTCTTAGTCTGGGTATGTATGGCTGGATCAAAATGATTTGGGTTCTAAGAAAGAGAGCCTAAGGTCTGTTGAAGAATTCTTGAACGAAACAATGTATGTTATTTTTTCAAGAGCGTTTATTTAAAGCAAGATAATGCACACTCACACACTCGAGTCGGAATTAAGGAGAGTGATCTTTGAGTAAAGTTACCACTGAAATACAGGGGATCTACTGACACCGTATTGAACTGACATTGGTAAACTATAACCTGCGAGCCAAATCCGGCCCGCCTGATGCTGCCACAACCACACTAAAACCAAATTTTGATGTTTTAGCTCAGTGGTTTTCAAACTTGGGTCCGCGGACCTTTTGGGGTTCGTGAAGCATCTTCGAAGGGTTCACGAAAGAAATCTGTTATATGGCATATAGTTTGATAATACAAATATTGAGTTCTTGGTGCTCCCGAAGTATGCGAACCAAGATGGCGGACATCGGAACGTAACATGGGTAACAGGTTAGGATTAGGCGATAATTTTTTTCCAATTTTCCTTATTTTAGTCCTATTATCAGTTCGAAGACTAGCCAAGAGCCTCCTGTAGTATTTATACCTAAAATTATGGCCTAACCCTAACCTAGTACACATATTACATTCCGATGTCCGCCATCTTGGTTCGCATACTTCGGGAGCCCCGAGTGCTTAAATTTGCAAATACACATTTATCACCTTTGCAATCACTAACGGATACACTGATTCCCCACTTTCTGTTTCAAACGCGATTCCCCTTTGTGACGTCACAGAGCTATGAGCTTGTGATATTACAGAGAGGCTTCTGTTGATGCCATTACAAGCCAACTGACTGCAGAGGTGTAGCTGACGCTGCCTCTTTGCACGTTTGTAAGAGCAGGTGCGAAAGAGGCATTTTTCACTATACCATACGGTGCACTGATTTATTGTTGTATCTTATAATGTTTCATTTTAGTGCACAAGGCCGCGAATCATTATGAAAATTGCGAGGGGTTCGTCATGGAATTTTTTTCAAAAAGTTTGGGAACCACTGTTTTAGCTGAATAATAGCTCAAAGAATTTGTTGAGATTACGATTAAATTTAGTTTTGGCACTTATCGATTACCGCTTTTGCTTTTGCAACACTGTAAATAATATTCATAGAATGTAACTTTTGACGTCACACTTACATGGCCAACCTGTCAGTGTAGGTGGGCCAAATTTTTGGCCCCTGGTGCAAGAACTTGGCCCACCCTTGGTATAGAACTATAGATGCTTATCACAACTTATCTTTAGTGTCGGCTGATGAACTCAAGTCTTTAGAAGAAGATGTGTACTGGTCCAGAACAACCAGTGGTGAGGAACCAATCAACAATGATACTGACAATGATCCACCAAGTGATGGCGCCACAGGGCAGTCCGAAGAAAAGGGCATTGAAGAGGTAACGTCTTTGTTTTTTCCCATGAAATGAGATATATAGTTGTTTAACTGGTACTCCCGAAGTATGTGAGCCAAGATGGCGGACACCGGAACGTAGTATGTGTACTCGGTTAGGGTTAGGCCATAATTTCAAATACAAATACTACAGGAGTCACTTAGCTAGTCCCCGAACTCGTAATAGAACTAAAATAGGGAAAAATGGAATAAAATTATCGCCTGACTCTAACCTGGTATACTTACTACGTTCTGATGTCTGTCATCTTGGTTCACATACCTCGGGAGTACAGTTAATTCAATAAACTTGATATTTTTTGCTATTGCAGCTTATAGCCTTTCAGGTTCAAGATTGTCATATTTATTCTTAATATCAATAAAAAAAGCTAAAACGCAGTAATCTACGGCGGCCTTCAGTCAGTTTACTAATCCAGATCACTCACAGGAATCGCGATTATTTTTTCTATTTGCAAGAAATTGAATGTTGAAATAAAAGCAGTAGTAATGCGAACCATGCTGCAACAAGTAACTCAACAAATAACCATTTCGCAAGGGTTGGGACGGGACAGTGCAGTTTAAACAGTGCGTCGAATTATGACTTGAAATCTATCGAATCGATGTCTTGAAATCAGGGCGCAGCCAGGAATTTTAAATTAGGTGTTTCAAAATCGGAAATTCCCATGCATGGCTTTTTTTCCTTTAAAGTAGGGGGAGGGTAAGAGGTGGCAGAAGTGTCTTCCGCAAACAACATAATTCATCAACTATTCATTGTACTATCTGTGTTGTGTAATAGCAAATTCCAACTGTAAGAATGGCAATTCTGCTTTAACCCTTCCCTCACACATCCACCTAGGGGTGATGTGCAGGTTTAGAAGTCATAAAGTGTCTCTGAGTGAGCATAACTGCACTCCTGCCAGAACTCGAAAATGAATGAACTTGAATTAGCTCTGTGATTCAAATACCATGATAATGCACAGAGACATCATAAGTTATGACTGCGATTCTTTGATAGCTTTTAAGGTCCTAAAGATAATTTTAGATTGCTTTTTATTATGGAAGCCAATAGGGCAACAAAATTGTCTCGTCCAGTTACCAGTCCATCTCGGATTTTACAGAAAAGCTTCTTCTGCATAGACTTTGGTGACGAACTAAGTCGTAACCGACCATCGATTATGTGAATCACCGGTGAAATATCATTAACAATTTGGCAGTGGGTTTCAAAATCTTTGCAGGGTGAGCCTTGTATATATGTCTTATGTATTATTCCATGTTTTAGCCTTCTGCAGAAGACCCTGATCAAGAATGTGATGTCATAGAAGATAACAGTAATGCTTCAATGAATGAGTCCCCGCCTTCTTTGATCGACATGTCAGGAACTGAAGAACATGATGAGAGCATGAACCAAGATGGGTTCGTAATTTATACTATTTGTATTATTAGCATTAGCAGTCACCCTGATTACCCTGCGTGGGTTCACAGGTTTGAATCGTGGGGCGTGGGGGATATTATTTGCGAGAGGGTTACTGGAATCCTCGTGGCGTAGGGTGGTTCACGTTACCACTGGTCACTTACAGCTTCTTCCATAACATGGGTCCATACAACTGTAGCAAATAATTGGCTAACAAATCCCGTACACGAAATGGATTGGTAACAGGACAAGAGGCCGTCTTACGCCATATGGTTAAGCCGTCTTATCGACTTTCCTCTCCCATGGGATAAATATGTGAAACCTATCTTATCCACTTACTACTGTCTTAGTTGTTACTTATCGATCTTAAGATCGGTAAGTATATTGATAGGTATTTGTCTGTATGTATGTCTGTCTGTGTGTCTGTCTGTTAGATGCACGCGATATCTCACGAAAGCGAGATTGAATCTGCTCCAGATTTTGCATGTGCATTCATCTTATCTCGGACCAGAAGCCTATTGATTTTGGGCGAATTATGTCGTATAATTAGCGAGTTATCAATCAATTATTGATATAGTGATCTAGATTTTTGTAAAGCGAGAGAATTTTGAAACCCGCCGAGTGTGTGTGTGCGATGCGCAGTGCGCAAGTTACAAGAGCGGATGAATCGAAACTGCAGTTTCTGTTTTGGGGGATCCCCTGACTATCGATCGATAAATCTTCGGTTTCCAACCGATATTCTCGTTGTAACATCATGCCATCCTATCTTTTAATATTCTAACATGGTTTAAAAGGACTAATTTTATTTCAAACCAGTCTTTGCCAATCATCTACTGATTTCTATAGAGGCATTATGTCTTCAGAGGTAGATACTAAAATTCTTCTTGTCTGACTTCGAACTTGATATCGAGGCTTGTTCGCCTGTTCGTCGCCAGTTGGAAGACAAATTTCCTGCCCAGAGTTGTCGAAGTACGACAGAGATCGTCATGGCGATCAATTTAGTTGCAATTTTGATCCCAGTTCCACGGAAGGCTTCGAATAAGCTAGCGGAACGCAGTTTAAGAAACACTGTCCTTGATTATTTATTCCCAATAGACAATATTTCATATTTTCGACTGAATATACTTTTAATTAATAATTTTACAGTTCTTCCGTCCTCTTTGGACCAGTCAACCTATCAGACTACACAGATGCGAGCGGCATTGGTGGCGTGGTTACGATTGCAAGTCGTTTCATTATTAAAGAACCGAGGCATAGAGCTGTTTTAGTGCAAATCCAGGTGTGAGCTTTGTTTTTATATTTCATCTAGGGAGGGTAATTAATGATGTTTGCTTTGAGCAAGGCTCTGAAGCAGCCACTGATATTTAGGAAGCTATTATATTTTGGAGGAGCTGGTTGATGGTGGAATTTTTCCTATTGTTCAGGGTGTCCAAAAAATTGCTCACGATTTTATAGTGCCGATAATAACAAGTGTAAGTTTAAATAAATTTTATTGTATGATAAATGATAACTACAAGCACAATAAGAACTATTAATAAACAAAGGCAAAGAAATTTTTAATTGCTATTACTATAGAATTGGGTGAAATTTTTCGGACACTCTATACACATATATTTTATTTCTTAAAAATTTTCATGTCTCCACTCAGAACAAGGCTCAACGCAAGTAATCACTGACATATTAGAAGCTGCCATGAATTGAAAGGATTAGATTCTTACCGGCTCAGCATTGCCTACCCACTTTATTACAATCTGGATGAGGTGGCAGCCATGGTACTTGTGAAACTGTGATTGAGATTTTTAATGTGCAATGGCAACATAGCTAAGTTTGACTCTTTTTAGACTAGTTGGCCATGAATTGATTGATACAAACCCTTCTTTCGGGAAAGATTACCTAACTTGTAAGCAGACAAGGGTTGTTGTTTGTCGTATGATACCATATGATAAAACTCTTGTACACTTTCCTCTCCTGAATGAACTTGAATCATACCATATTTAGGCTTCCCGCTGCTTGTCAGCAGGGAACCTATTGTATTCCTGTGTTTTATTATTATTATCATTTATTTATTATTATTATTTTTTCAAATTGGTCCTACAAACTTGAAATTCGCCTCAAATGTGCAGAAGTTCTCAGCTAGCAATAAAATGCAAATTTTTTTTTACGCGGGAAGCCTGTTAAAGCTGCACGCAGCTCTAGTTTGAATTGCTATTACTGTATATTACAATATAGATTTATTGGTGAAACTACACAAGCAGGCCGTATTTAGCAGATTCACTTATCATATATATATTTGTTTCAGGATGCAAGCAGTGCAAAGCTAGTGAAAATAGGTAAGTTACTGAAGCTTGTTTTATAACAAAAGACGGGGCTCCCGAAGTATGCGAACCAAGATGGCGGACATCGGAATGTAATATGTGTACTAGGTTAGGGTTAGGTCATACTTTTAGGTATAAATACTACGGGAGGCTCTTGGCTAGTCTTCGAACTGATAATAGGACTAAAATAAGGAAAATTGGAAAAAAATTATCGCCTAACCCTAACCTGTTACCCCTGTTACGTTCCGATGCCCGCCATCTTGGTTCGCATACTTCCGGAGCACCCAAAAGACTATATTTAGAGCATCGTTTCCTAACCAGATGCTTTGTGGGATGAAATTTGACTTCTATTTCTTGTACTATTATTAATATTTTTTACCTATTTAATGTTCTTGTAATTTATTTGAAGTTTCATGCTGTTTTTGACATTTGTTTCAAAACCTCGATCAAATACCTTGATAAAATTTGAATGTCTACAAATCTTGAAAAAATGAAGATTAAAATAATGTTTGCGACGTGTGTCTCTCACGGACGCACACAAACAATATAACACGGCTCACATAACTTGGAGAGTTTTTCCATCTTCCTATTACTATTTCATTTCAGGATCTCTCTCTGATGAATGGAGAAAAAGAGGTTGCAATCGTTTGCAGGAGATTTCTATCACTGTAAATAAGTCTCAGAGAACGAATATTGCTCATGAAAGGTTTGTTAAGTTTCTTGTAGCAGGGTTAGAATAAAATTCGAACTGTCCGAGATATTTCGCCCAATTTTATAGTAGTAATGATTGAAAATATTTTTATTTTTGTATATTAATAGTCTTGGCGGTGTGGCTCAACGGGCTAAGTGTTAGGAATACGCTCGCCACCGCACCTCTAATTACTCTGCGTGGGTTCGCAGGTTCGAATCCCATGCAGGGATGGTTATGTGCGAGAGGATTGCTGGACTCCTCGCTTTCGTTGGGTGGTTCACGTAACCGCTGGTCGGGTTACGGCTTCCTCCACCACCAAGTCCATACTTCCGAAAACAAACAATATAACTAATCCCATACCCGACTTGAAATGATAACCATACGAGAGGCCGTGGTTTGCCATATGGATAAGCCGTCTTATCGTCTTTCCTCTCCCCCGGGATAAATATGTAAATCCTATTCTATCCATTGTTCTTGTAGTTATCATTTATCATACAATAAAATTCATCTAAACTTACAATTCTAATTACTATAAAATTGATCGAAATTTTTTAGACATCCTATGGTTTGGACCAACGATTTTAATTTTTCCGTACTTAAAACATGGATGAAGCTACTAGAAGGCTTTTACTTTATATCCTCGCATGTAACCCCGGTTCAAAACTAAAAAAAAGTTGCGCTATGACACCAATAACAGTCTGTGATTGGTCAGTCAGTATGACTTTGAAGCATTTTGAGACACTTTTTACCGTTATTAATTGAAGTAAAACATAACAATAATGGTTATCATTTACATTAATTCTCTTCTGCAACCATTTGCTGTGATGTGTGTAAGGCAGGTTACGATTTGCAGGGTCGGCTTATATGCGAGACTATAAGTACTTGTCTATGGTCCTTACCCAATCACCCAATATTTCACCCATAACTATGCTGCGTTATTTAAATCCATAGGAACACTTTTAATAGCATATAGGATTGCTTTTATAACATAAGTAACGCTTCCCGTAATATGTGGAAACACTTTTAGTAACATATTAGAAGACTTGTTATCACATAAGAATACTTTCTAAAAATGGGAACACTTTATACAACGAGGAACACTTTCATATTATGGGAACACTTTTTATGACATACGGAAGGACAGTTGTTTGACCTACATAACCATATTATATTTTAACACCTCTCTTGTTTTTAGGACTCAAAGATTCAGTCTTATGTGTTCCCGATCACTTCATAAAAAACTTTTGAACGGCCTCTGCGAACAGGAAACTAACAGCGCCTCAAGTGGCGAAATATTCGTTGCGGAATCTTTGCCACAAAAAGTCGTTGCACTCGACATTTTGAATTGGGTTGGATCATTGGAAACGGCAAATCCAAATGAACGAAAGAAAAACAGTAGTGGCTCAGACAACTCTTCAAGAGTTGTCGCGAATACAAGATCTCTAGCGCCCTCAGAAACTTTGGCATGGCTTTTATGCTTTTTTGACGGCAAAATCAAGAAGTCTTCGAGACATAGTAAAACTTTGGATGCTACCCTTGGGGAGGACAACCCGAAAAAAGTTGATGAAAAAAATGAAAAATCAACGAAAATTGTCGACGGTGTCTACACGCTGAAAAAATTCCTGATATCGTGTTTCTTATATTCCGGAAGAGATGTTTCTGTACGAGCTCTGCGTCTTATCTTCAATACAGTGTTATGCGTTGATGTTAGCGGTCCAAATTCTCTCTCAAAGTCTGAAATTATTTCCGGAGTTGAAATTCTAAGTAAAGCTGTCTTAGAATGCTTGGAAATGGCATTAGAACGAAAAGTTGAATCTGCTCATGGACTATATTGCTTGTTTCAAATTTTGAGCGTTGTCATAGCAACTGAGGTTCAAAAGGGCAAAGGTCAGAGTTCATTGCTTATAGAATTGTTGGAAAAATGTGTTTCCGTGCTTGCGAAGTCTTCAACTTTAATGAGAAAGAGCATCCACCCTTTGCATGTTTTGCTGCGAGCGTCGCATGGGTTGTATGGAACGCCCTTTGACCCTGAACGTTTTACTGTTGAATTCGTAGGCGGTTCACACAGGAATCTTACACCACCTAGTGGTTCTACTCCAATGGCTGTGACAGAACACGCAACGAAACAACAATCATGGGAGAAATATTTTAGCAGCGAGGAGTTGAACATGCAAGACCTAGTTACGCCACGAAGTCTCGGCATTCGACGTGGACTCGCAATTGGAGACCTGATTGACGGACTATCTTTATCTCGATTTGGACTCTTGGATTGCCAGCCGCTGCATTTTACATGTGTCGAGTCAAGCGAAGGGTGTTCTGTCGGATTTGACACTGAAAACGACCTGGAAAGTTCTGTTCCGAATATTACAGTCGCAAATGATATTGTTGCGTCCAGCGCAAGCCCTGCCTTGGGCCCCAACCAACATCCCAATTTATATACAGATGCCATAAATGACATCCTGCATTGGTATTCTTCACCGGAACAAAGAACTGAAAAGCTGAAACTGTTGGCAGAAAAAGGTTATTGCGAACTTCCCAAAACTTATGTGAAAAAAATGCAACAAGATTCTGCACCGAAAAGAAGTTTACCCATATTCATGGAAGCGTCAGGTAAGATTGAATTGTTTATATCAGGGGTGTGCAACCTTTAATACAGGAGGGCCAGATACAAATAACTGGGTGAAACCGCTGGCTACATCTTCATATAACAAAGCCCTCCTGGAGTATGTGCACCAAGATGGCGCACAACCTGAACCCTAACCTGGTACACATACCATGTTCAGGTTGTGCGGCATCCTGGTGCACGTGCATCGGGAGGTCCAGGCTTTCTAGTAGTTGCAGACACAAAAATTTTGGTTTTTGATATTTCGTCATGCTTCGCACAAGCTAGCTGTTTTTGGCCCGCATTTGGCTCGCAGGTTGCACGCCTCTGGTTTATATGACTTTTTTCACCTTGAGAAAGATCCCGTAGAGACCAGTACTGCTATCTAGTACCGGGATGATCTCTTTTCTGTTTGCTATTGACTAACAAGTAGGGTACAAGAAAAGATAAAAACTTCTTCTCGTACAAAGTACAAATAGGAACTTCCACTTCAATAAATAATAATTATTATTTAGTAGCAAAAAACAGAATCATCATTAATTGCTACCACAATCAAATTTGAATAATTTATCAGTGGCCCAGCTGTGGGCCAGGGCCCACTGGTTGAGAACTGGTGCGCTAGATTGAAGAACCCTGGTTTATTGCGACTGCCCTTAAAGTTCCAGATCGAAATACTTCAAGTTATTTGTTTTTTTCAGAAAATTTACCAATCGATGCTGAGTTGAAGAGTACATCAGCGGAACAAAAAGTGTCGATGAATATCGTCATCCCCAATATGAGTTTCAGTTTACCGCCAACTAGTGTATTGACGGTGTCTCGAATGCACTCAGGTGCTCGCCGAAGCGTCGTGTTGGATTTTGGTCAAATTGCAGAACTAACAGACGTTCATATACCATCATGTCCGGATATATCCTCTCTGGTTCTTGAGGGTACGAAAGACGCGACGCTGAACAAAGCTGTTTTCACTCACGTTGGGGTTACGTTAGATATTTGTGACCACGATTTCGTCTTGAGCAATCTAGCACCTCCAGTGGTGTGTCGTTACGTGAGAATAACCGTGATTGGAAGATATGGAACCACAAACGCACAGACTTGTGTGAGTCTAGGTCGTTTCTATGGCCGCCCCGCTTGCGTTGGATACCGGAAAAATCATTTGAACTTTGACCCTCAGACTGCTGTTCCCTCACCCCCCAAAAAGAGCATGAAAGATTCTGCGGAAGAGACTTCCACTCAACAAGACGAGCATCCTATTCTACTTGATTTATTGGATGTCAGTGATTCGATCGCAGGAAAGTCTGCAGTTCAAAGGTCAATAGGTTATTTGAGGTCATATCAAGATGACATTGAGTGCCGATATAGTCTCGCATGTAACCAGTTGCGAACATTCTTATCTGCTACACATTCTGGAAAAAGTGCTGACTCATCAAAATTTTCAGATCTTTTCATGGAAAACTTCCCTTTTAATAACCAATCAAAATTCGGCAAAGGAGGACAAATGAAAAAACTCACAACAGCATACAAAAAGTGCAGTCGTCTACAAGTCCAAATGAACAGAGTCTCTCATGCAATACGCTACATGGAATCTTTACTAGGGGGCGCTGGGGAGCCAAATATGGGCCTGAACGTACCCCACTTTGATCTACCAACTGCAAGGCCACCCAGCTTTACCCAATTACAAACTTTTTGTGAGTTGATGCTGAACACGATGCTTTCTGTACCCCACGGTGTCTATTTCAAACCAAATTTGGAACAAGAATTAGAAAACGGACATTCTGCTCTCATAAGCCCATCATTATGTGCAACATTTTTTCAAAATTTGATCTGTACTGGAAATCCTAGACTCAAGGTGCAAGCCAATTGCCTTCTTCTGTCATACTCATCACCATTTCCGTGGTGGGGCGATTTTATCGCTGAAACTTTGGTAAAAACTTTGGCGGCTCGAACATCGGATGCAAAACATTCTTCAAAAGATCATATGTTCTCTATTTTGCTTGTACTCGGCCAGCGCTCGCTTGCAACGTCTCAGAAAGCTGAAAATTTGATTAAAAGTTTATTGAAACTGCTGGAAAATCTTTTCATTAAGGCTGGAAATGTTTCTTCGCCACAGAATCTTGATATGGGATTATTAACTTGGGTTTTGCTATATGCATCGCACATGATTGAAACAATCGCAGTTCAAAATGAATGTTTTATGTCTGACAGCACTCCCGAGTCACAGTCTGGAACGAATGCCTCAAAATCTCAAGAAAAGGCCACGACCGAAGCAACAAATGTCACAACCATGACACCGCCCATGGGAACCAATGAAGCTGGAATCTCAAAAGCTTTTATAAGCACTTCAAAAACTACAACTGTACCAGGATTGGCACCAAATCCTATGCTAAATTTAATGGGCCCGGAAGCAATGACTGGTGGCATCATAATGCCATCCGAGGCACCTTCAACCAGTTTTTTGGCACCACCAAAAGTCATGCCACCACCAAAAGTCATGCCACCCAAACCACCAACGAGCACATCTAAAGAATCAAAATCGAAGAATAGATGGAAGTTTATCACAGTATCAGGCGACGAAGGAAATAGGAAATTGTCCGCTAGCTCTGGCTATTTGAAGGTATGACTGACTGCATTTTTAGAAAAAATATATTTTTTTTATCTTGGGAAAAAGAAATTACGGGGTGTGTGTTGTGTAGGAGTCTCCTAATTTGGAGCCTAGTTGGGTCGTGGGTAGGGCTGTGCATATCGAATCGAATAGTAAATTATTCGAATCGGTTCAGAGGAAAATTTCAAAATCGCCGCCATCTTGTTTTTGTTCTTTCCGCCAATGGTCGAGGTATATTTCTCAATGTCTTTTTATTGAAGCCATATTTTTTCAACACAATTCTGACATATGACTCTTTTCTGTAGTGAGTTATTTGTGAAAGCGGGTTTTTAATTGTGTGTGAAGTGTGAACGCTCAGCAATCTGCCTAATTGATGTATTCTATGTTTTCAGTAATTTATGTGTCTGGAGGGCCTAAAACAATAAGAAAGTTACATACAATTTTATATCTCCAAAGTATTCGAGATTCGATTCGATGAAAATATTCGATTCGATTCCGAAATCATCAGGTATTCAAAAATGCTTAGCCCTAGTCGTGGGTAATCAGTGTTCCGAGTCTTATTTATCACTGAACTGATCTTAATTAGGAGGGGGAAAGACGCCTTTTTCAAATGTGACTTTAAATAAAACAGTGTGTGATCTCAATCAGGGACGTGCGGGAACGGCTTGACTTTGCGATTTCCAGAACTCCCTCGAAAATTCCAGGCTATGCCCGTGCTCTCAGTAATAATAGCTGTTGTCGAATATAAAATATTCAAGCAGATATTAAATATCATACAAGGACATGAAATCGAAAAGTGTTTTAGTACCGTCCACTTCCAAGTTAGTTAGTACGTCAACTTTATAGTTAGTGGTCGCCACAGCAAAATTTAGAAGTCAAAAAGATTTGCTGCAACCTCAAGACAAAAAGTAACCTTTTATCCTCGATTTATCACATTTATTTTTTTTTTTAGGTTCTTACTTCAATGCAAGCTGTCCTCAATCGTTTGAAATTTCATCGGGCCGAACTTGTCCGGCTTTTCGAAGATAAGACTGCATTGATCATAAGGTCGAAAACTATGAAACAGGCTGGTGGGTGCTCGCAGTAGTGTCTATTTATAATACATAAACGAGAATGTCGGTCGGAGACCGAAGACTTATCGATCGAAACTGCGGTTTTGATTCATGACTCTATAGTGACACCACGTGTCCCATCACCAATTAATTAATAACTCGCTAATTATACGACATAATTCATCCAAAATCAATAGGCTTCTGGTCCGAGATATGATGAATGCACATGCAAAATTTGGAACGGATTCAACTTTGCTTTCGTGAGATATCGCGTGCATCTAACAGACAAATACCTCATACTTACAAATATCAACATACTTACCGATCAAGATCGATAAGTAATAAAGCAAGCACGCAAATTATACAACTTAATTGAAAAGTCTATTAGAGTAAATGCAGCGTGAGACAAGTTAGTGCGACTTGCTTCACTATTCGAACGTCCTTCAAGGATGTCTGCTACAAAACGTGCTTGACAATGACGTCATAGCTTTTGATCAACATATAGCGGCAATTCTCCAACACAACACTCGCAGTACCATATGTAACATATTTATTTGTGTATAATCCATGAATAAATTTAATTTCCAATATCCCAACCTTTTTTCATTGACTTTTTTCTTCATTGAGAAAACATGTTTCTAATTGCATTACAACTCAACGAACTGACTGAGTTATGAACTGAATCATATGTTCCACTAATTGAAGGGCCTATTGCAATCACAAATCCACATACAATTATGTCATTTGATTATTGAATTCGAATATCTTTGAAGTATTTAGATTCTCAAATTCTCAGATATTCAAAAATTTCATCCTAAATAATAATCTTGAACTTTCATTTACTACTTTTCAGGCAAACCTGATGAACACATACAAGCAGGAATCGAAAAGTTAACTTCCAAAGCGAATGAACATTTACGAGGGATCGTTGGTTTCAGAAGAGCCCTTGATAGAAAGACTGTACTACATCAATTGTTTAAAGTGAAACCAAGTGATGGGCAAAAACATTTAGGTAATTACTTTATTTACAATTATTTTTGGAGACACAACTGAAAACTGACAAATAACACGCAAAAACGAGGCAATGTTTACAACCCTGCTTGAATATTTTTCTGCGGGAATTAAGTGTCTGAATGATCGCAAAATTTGCAATTGTTATGTCATTGCTCCCTTTATGCTGATTGGTTTTTGGTACGGAAATAAACAAGGAAATTGATGTCCGGGAAAACATCCGTAGCATTGGCGGTTGGCGCATCATGCTAAGCTTAAGGAATACGCTTGCTATCAAATTTCAGATTAGGCGGGCCTTGTAAGTGTGACATAAAAATATACATTTTATGCACAATATTTACAGTGTTACGAAAGCAAAAGCGGAAAACAATAGGTCTCATGCCAAAACAAAATTTAATTGCAACCTCAACAAATTCCTTGAGGTATTTTTAGCTAAAACATCAAAATTTGGTTTTAGTTTGGTTGAGGCAGCATCAGGCGGGTCATATTTAACTATCCAACGGGCCATAGCTTGCCCATGTCAGTCTTTCGAAAATTAAAATATACATAATCATTGTTTTTATACCAGGCGCCGAAAACTTACCATGTCTGACAGAATTCGTGAATGTGTCTGTGGATTCTTGTCGCAACGTTGTACGTAATGTACTTGGTTTGATGCTGAAAATGGATTTTAATGTTCCTTCTGATTTTGTAGTACTAGCTTGCAAGGTGAGCACTGCTTTTAACTGTGTGGGAAATGAATAAATTTCGATTCTGTATCATTTTTAAAAAATATTTTCAAATTTGTATAATACCTCATAGTATGATTTGTTTAAAGGGTGACAAAAAAAATACCCAGGTCAATTGAAACATAACTTTTTAAGGCCACGCCCCCTTTTCAGAATTTCCCCCCACCTCTAAAATAACTAGCCAACGATAAGCTACAATCGGAATGTAATATGTGTACTAGGTTAGGGTTAGACCATAATTTAATAAATACTACGGGAGGCTCTTGGCTAGTCTTCGAACTGATAATAGGACTAAAATAAGGAAAATTGGAAAAAAATTATCGCCTAACCCTAACCTGTTACCCATGTTACGTTACGATGTCCGCCATCTTGGTTCGCATACTTCGGGAGCACCGAACGAGACTTTTGTTCAAAATGTCCTGGATCACCCAAACTTTTGGGTACAATCACACACAAAAAAGTCCAAAGTGTTGAATAAATTTACTAATTTAGGAAATTGAGTTAATAAAAAATTTATGGGTTCTGTTTTTGGAGTCCTCCTGTATGTTATGAATATATTCTGATACACTATCGGCGCAGTAAAACGGAAGTAGCCTATTTAACGTTTACATGAAATGGACATCTTCTGTCGTTATAGATTTCAAAGCTGATTTTCAAAGATGATACTTAATGTGATTTTCTATAAACCACAAAATTTGACAAATTGTTTGTTTCCTTTGTTTTTACTGCTGCGATTAGGTACTCCCGTAGTATGCGAACCAAGATGGTGGACACCCAAACGTAGTAACGTATTTCAGGTACAAATATTGTGGGGGTCACTTGGCTAGTCCAGGGAAATGAAATAAGAAAAATTGCCATAAATTATAGTCTTAACCCTAACCTGGTGCACATACTATGATTCGGTCTCCCCCATCTTGGTTCGCATACTAAGGTAGTACTGCAATATATAACCTATCTTTATCACCTTAATTGCTTGATTTGTTTCTAGTTTTAATAATCAATTTTTTCTTTAAATTTTAGCTTTCAAGTCAATTGTGTCGATGGTGCAGCTCTCAATGTGTCTACAATGCGCGTGAAAAGTCGCAGTCAGAGGGCGCTAGAGTTATACCCCTTCCCCTATTCGTTGCAGAACTTGTATCACCTGACGAAATGAGAAAATTAATTTTTTTATCAACTGGGGGTACTCAATATGCAAATTCGAAGGGGAATTCCCATGCTGGTTCCACTATCTCACCAGGACCTTGGCCGAATCACGCGATTCTAAGTTTTCTACAAGACGCAATCGAGTCGGAGAATTTGGCGATCGTGGCTTGTGAAATGCAGCTATACCCCATCCATTGGTTGAAGTTGCAAAATTTAAGAAAGAGAATGATGAATGAGGCTTTGGAGCAGATGTCTGCAAGTACTTCTGAGGTAAATAATTTTGTGTGGTGATAAAATAATTTTTTATTTATCTGTTATCTTGATGAGATAAATTATTTTTTTTATTTTGATAATATAATTTTCCTACCTATATTTTATCTTGACCAGAAAATTTTTTTATCTTGATAGATGAATTTTGTAAATTGTTTTTATCCTTATAAGACAAAGATAAACTTTTCTTCCCTTTTTTTTTATCTCGGTGAGATTAATTTTGCATCTGATTTTTTATTTCAATAAGAGGATTTTTGAACTTATTTTTTACCTCGATAAGACTATTTTTAGGTTGAAAAGATAATTTTTGTATCTGATTTTTTATCTTGATAAGATCATTTTTGCATCATTTTTATATCATGATGAGAGAATTTTGTAACCTATTTGGTTATCTCTATTTTTTATCTTGATAAGATACATTTGGCAACCACTTTTGTATCAAAGAATGAATCCACAAATATGCAACTCGTAAAAGTGTCAATTTTTCAACAGAAAAAAATTCGGGGCTCCCGAAGTATGCGAACCAAGATGGCGGACATCGGAATGTAATATGTGTACTAGGTTAGGGTTAGGCCATAATTTTAGGTATTAATACTACGGGAGGCTCTTGGCTAGTCTTCGAACTGATAATAGGACTAAAATAAGGAAAATTTTTGCCCATTTTTACCCTGTTACCCATGTTACGTTCCGATGTCCACCATCTTGGTTCGCATACTTCGGGAGCACCAAAAAATCTTCCTGTTGGGCAAAATATTTAATTCATGGCTGATATCAGAATTCAAAATGTCTTTTATATTAAATTTCGTTGTTCAATGTAGCTCGCAGTTGCTATGACTACGGTTTCAACCTTGACCCCCCTGGCTGAGCTATTGGCAATGACCATGAGACATGATTTATATTTAGGCAAATACTTCTCAAACTTCTGCAAAACCGGAAGAAATGGCAGAAAATATCAAAAACGCAGAAAAATCATCTGAACCCTCTGATTTAATCGAAGAAAGCGAAATGATTGAAGACAAAAATGACGAACACGCTAAACGCTTGACTCTCGTTGACACCTACATATCATCAGCTGAAGAGTTTATTAACGATATTAAAAGAATCATGGTACAACATGGGGAGGACCCAGATATTGGGAGTGGAGGGGGAGGGGTGAAAAGTTCTGGTAAGTTTTTATGCCCATTACAAAATCCTGACTCTAAGCTTATGCCCACCATTTCACCAAGGTATAATTAGTGTCATAACCCAAGTTCAGTTTATTGTTTTCACAAATACTAGGCTTTAATTCACTTAAACGGTAGCAGCACCTTAAAGCAGTACACAATGAAATGATGAAGCACCAAGACTCAGATAAAACCAAGCCAAGTATGACTCGGCAAATAAATTACTGTTGCCAGTAAACAGATGAAGTTAAGAATACCAAAATATGCAAAACAAATTACATAAATTACCACGATATTTTGGTTGAGCAATGCTGAAAAATTTTAACCCATTCAAAAATAGGTGCCTGTATATTTTGGCTGCTTGTACAAAGCTTTGCATGGGGTGCAGGTGTGTGGATAGTGTCTCGAAAAAGATGTTGCGTCGTTTTGCTATAACTCAAAGTATCTGTAAAAAGTTGATTGACATCATAGATATTCTGATCCCCTTTTTTTATTCCAGATTCAGCCCCATCACCCAAGCTGAAGAAAACTGATTCATCGCCTTCACCAAAAGGCCAGGTTTATAAGCAAATGCGATACATATCAATCCTTCGTGCTGAGATGGATGGAATTGACGTAAAAATGAAAGTGAAAAAATCTCCTCAGACCTCTTCAGTGGTTTTTGTCAATAATTCCTCAACGAATCCGATGTCATCATTTTTAAAAGAAATACGATTGACCGATGTTAAAACTGGGAAAAAAGGACAAATGAACTCAACTGGAGCAAACAGACAGTTACTCTGTTCTCATGTGAGTGTTTTAAAAAAAATTGGTTACGCAATGCCAAACCAGAAATATTCTGGTTCGTACTAAATACAATACCTCACTATCTAAGAGTTGCCACTTGTACCAAGCCTTGTTATAATTGAAAGGCCTATAAAACATACTATAATCTAGTACGGTGAAGTGCGCCCTACAAGGGGGCATAAACATTTTTTCAAGGGTGGGTGGGGCTAATAAAATTGTTAGATTCAATCTTGTTTTGAATATTTACATTTCTATATTTCTGATATTTACGTTCCGTCCACGTATTTTCGACATGTTTTTGAATAAAACATACTCTCACCTTACTATCTGTTATTTGTAGCTTATTGTTAGCTAGTTATTTTTGAGGGTGGGGCGCGAGACTTAACAAATACTACAAAGAGGTTAAAAAGTTAGAGAGTTACTGTTCTAGTATATTCCTGTCTTGAGGCCTAATTTTCTTTACAAATTTTTCATTCATTTCAGATTTACGATTCCAGAAAGATTCATGGTATATCGAGGCAATGTGAATTAAACCAGAAGTTATGTACAATGGGATACTTGAAACTGATATCAAAATCCATCACTAACCCTCCCACTATGGTACTTGAAGATGACAAACATATAGAAGAGAATATGGATACTAGTAAGTACTGATCATGCTGAGAAGGCCCCCCTATTCACCCTCTCTAGCCCCACCCCCAGCTCTCAACCCCGCCCCTCTGATCTAAACATGAACTTTATATTAAAATCTAACACCAACCCTCTTATTATGGTGCCACCCATCCTGCCCCTTATGCCCCCGACCCCACCCTCCTTATCAAAGCATCAAATTTGCCAACTTGAAATTAATCTAACCCTCTTATTATGGTAGTTCAAGATAACAAGCATATAGAAGAGAATATGGTAAGTGCATAACATTCTAAGCAGGTCCCCTTCATCACCCCTAGCCCCCGACCCCACCCTCCTGATCAAAACATTGACCTTGCCGACTTGATATCAATCTATCACCAACTCACCTAGATGATGGTTGATAAATAGGAGAGAATATGGGTACTGATAAGCGCATGATGCTTGGCACAGGCCCCCTTATCCCCCCCCCCCCAATTTGGTATCCAAATCTTCCACTTGCCCACCCACTATGGTGTTTGGAGAAGACAAGCATATAAAAGAAAATATGTATACCAGTATATACTGAGCATGCTGAGCTGGTCCTTCCTCCCCCTGTTCTATTATTAAACGATGCTCGAACATTTTAGCCCACATGAGCTCGAGTGGGAAAATATTTTTTTAGAATGTATTCGGTTATGGCCATCCCTGCTAAGTATTCAAGATTAGATTTGAATTGAAAAAAATTATGGACCATTTTGTTATATTATAAAAAGTAAACATATACCGAATTTTCCGGCTAATTACTCTACCCGGCAAATAAGACGAAGTCTATTTTTAGCATCAAAAAGAGGGTTTTTCCCTATGGCAGAGACACTTTGCCGTCGAATACATTATAAAGTATTAATCCAGATATAAAGTTTACACAAATCATGTTTGAGAAGACTCATGCGAAAACTAAACCGTCCCCAGAAAAAATAAAATTAGCATACCACCCATTGAAGACATAAAATCAGGCCGAAAAATTGGTTCCAGAAAAGCGACTTACCGTAATTACTAGAAAATACGATAAATACATTTTAGATTTTTTTTTTTCATTTCAGAACCACAACCTGTACCGCCGTATCCTCTGAAAACGTTTAAGATGCTTCAGCAATGCTTTCTGTCTATATTAGATGATTCAGAGTCTCACTCCGTTCATTTGCCTTCATTACTGGAACTGATCATGCTGTTACAGGTATATTTTTTTTAATATCGTAGACATGGATGGCCATTCAGTTTTAATATTCGAATGTATTGGAAATGAAAATTTTACATTTATTTTATTTTATGTTTTATTGTAATCGGAGACAGACATATGTGGTTCGCCATATGATAAAGCCATTTTGTCAGCTTTCTCGCTAACCTTCCCTTTTTTCCAAGCGACCCAAATTTTCTAACAAATAAATTTTGTCAAATCTCATGTCCCAAGCATATTCTTAAACACTAAATGGCATGTAGTACTTTTATGGCCACAAAATTGAATGACTAATATAAAACAAAGTGAGAAAGACATGCTAGTTTGCCGTCAGCGAGGTTTTGAAATTATGGGGCAGTTTTTACTTAAGCAAATCAAAATAAATGTTTTTACTGTACTTTCCACGAATACAATGAAATTACCTTTTGGTTATTTTAAAGCAACCCAAAAATATTTTCAGGCGACCCAGTTTTGGGTTGCGACCTTAGGTTGAGAAACACTGGCCTATAGTATCAATAGTAATATTTTTATTCCCACTACCTTACAGAACTGCTACAGAGACGTTAAACTTTCAAGTGAATCAACTGATTCAGAGCTCATGCATTTGCTGTCACTAAAGGGCACTAGAGCATTGTTATTGGCAGTTAACAGTAACTATGGACACAATTTCCATAGCAACCCACAAATTTGGAGCTTGGTATTGAACCTCATTGGACCACTTCTAGAAGGCCATAACGTAAGTGAATTGTTCTCAACCCATTTTTCAATAAATTCCTTTTTTGAATATTTTGAAAAGCCTGCATTTCAAGGTTGAAGAGGAAGTCCTAAAACCAATACTGGTTATTGTAGGGCAGGGCTACTCAACTATTTTTATCGAAGGTCCGCAAACAAAACTTCAAAATTATTTGGGTCCGGTCTTTCCAGAAATGATATTTCGGCATCCTTAAACGAGCACTTCTTCGACCGACTAATGATTAGTAGCAAATTAAAAGTGTTTATTATGGTGTTATAGTTCTCTTCGTATACATTCAAAACTATGAAAGTCATTTTATAATAGGAAATTCAAAAAGTGCGGTTAATGATCCAAAATAAATAATTAGGTGCGGTCCAAATCCAATACTCGAAAGGTCCGGATTCGGACTGCGGTCCGCCAGTTGAGTAGCCCTGCTCTAGGGGATGTCGTGATAAAATAAGGTCAAACTAAATATGTTATTTAATAAATAAAATTAAAGAAAAAAAATAAGTAACATAAGATACATCATGGCGACTTGGAAAGCATGATCATGGAAATTTTAGTGTGAGAAAGGGAGCTATACAATTTAGTGTATATTCCATATTTGATTTTTAATCTTTAATATTCCATTTTTAGCGAATATACAGCAAACCATTGATTCTTCGTGAACTCTTGCAACCTGAAATTGACCTTGTGCCATTTTTTGTCAATATGCTTTCATCCAAGGTAAGTGATAAATTTTGCAGGTAAATGGGTTGGTAAACAATTGCTGAGTAGTCATGGAAACTCCCAATTACAAATGCCAAGCCATTTATAAAACTCCCCCTTTGTTAGTTGAAAAAAATTTGGACTTGGAGGAAATTTCAACTCTTAGAAAAGCAAATTTTGATCACAAAAACTTTCACGCAAACCTTTTTTTACTTATACTGGAGTCAGTTAGTAGTTTCCTACATATGTCTGTTATATTGGCCTTTGTCACTCGTGATGCACAAATATCATTTAATTATATCAGATATATTACCACACATAGCAGCCATACCAGAAAGCAACATGCAGTGTTGCCTGAAATCAATCAATGGTGACTTACGACAGTCATATGAAAGATTGCAATATCATTAGTATCAGATGGAAAGACAATTGCTGATTACTGAACAATTACTCAGATCATCCGTGTGCGGAGTATATCTCAAAAGTTTGCAGTCTCGAAAATATACAATGCCTGTCTGGTTAGAACCTCAATCAGAATACTATTGTGGGAAATTTATGAAAAAACTTATGAATTAATAACTTCTTTTTTTATCTCTCTACAGATGGCAGCATCGAATTCCAGCAGTCGTAGTTTCAATCAGTCGATATCTTTGCTGGGAACATCGACTTGTGAAAGTTTCACAAAATTGCTTTCAACTTTCCACAACATTGTTATAGCTTGCAAAGATATTGATAAATCTCATACAAGGTAACAGCAAGTTTTTCCATTTCTATACGGTAAAGTTGGGAGGAACTCCTGGTAAAAGATTACACTCTGAAATCTATATGTTCGTTTTGTAGAGATTCCACTCATATAAATACATGTTAATCCCCCTACCCCCCACCTCCACAAAAAATAAACTAAGATTCGGGACAAATTCTATAGAGCAGTGCCCTTCAACCGGGTATACCATATACCCAAGTGTATACCGGACCATAAGTTAGGTATACAACTGATAGAGGGTATACGAAGGGTATACAGCCTGAGTCAGGGATTTTAAACTGTAATATAATGAATTATAAAATATTCAAGCGGAGACAACAATGCAAACGAGGCGCACATGAAATATAAAATGGTATTTACGCAAATAACAAACTGAAGCACGTTGTTACGTCACAAATTATATAGATGATGCGGGCACGTGTCTGGGCTGGTGATTTTGGCTGCCATGATTTACATTGAGCATTATTCCCGTTCACGCTAAGGAAAGGCAGTCAAATCACAACGTTTATAACTAGCCTATCAGATTGCATGATGATATTGCAATACAATCTGTGCTTAAAATTTAATGTCTACTTAGGAATTGAATGAACATTGGTGTTTGTAAGGTATACAAAGTTCTTGAAAATTGTAAAAGGTATACCACGGTAAAAAAGGTTGTAGAACACTGCTATAGAGAACATAACTTTTGTGTAAAGCGTCCTGGAATATTAAACTTCCATAAATCAATCAATCATACACTAAAAGAATTAGTATGTATACCAGGTTAGGGTTATACGGTATCGATAAATTCCATTTTCAATTTTAAAAATTTTTCAAGACTCTATGAACACCCTATATATTTTTTTTTAAATCAAAACTTTTTTAATTTTTTTTGCAGACAAATTCCACAGCTTATAGTTGAGTATAAAGACATGTTATTGCTGACATTATCTGAACTTTGTCGCGTCGATGCGATGGGATTTACGTCAGTAACTCCGTCTGATGCACAAATTGTTCTTGTGGACGCGGTGCTTGAAATTATCACAAATGAAAAATGGGCCTGGGAATTAAAGTAAGCTTTTCAATATTTATTTATATTTTATTGTATTGTTTAACCATCAACTCCCGCCCCCCGAGCTACACCACTGGCACTGCTTATTAATACATGATGCATCAAAGGATGATGCTGACCCTTCGAAAAACTTTCTTAACCCATGTGTCTCCCTACTCTTTTATCAGAATACATAGTTTTGCTTTAAACGAGTTTCTAGCAGTTATTTTATGTGTCATGTTTAATATTGAAAAACCATCTAACGAACCAAATGAATGAAATGCATCATGGTCAAAGAATAAAACAAATTGGCAGTCATTTTACGTTAACCTAATGCATACATGGCGAATTTCATTTGGTGAAAGTCTTTACTCATGACCCCAAGAGATCTGCTCCATGACCCGCAGAAATGTGACCCCCACATATCTACTTCATGGTCCCCGGAGATCTGCTTTATGACCCCCACAGACCCCCTTTAGCATCCAGTTTGAACAAACTACTCCAGCCTTTTTCAAAGTTACACCCTGTATGCTTTTAGATTATGGGAAAAAGACGTTGAAATCCTTTTAATGGTCATCAAAAATGTCACAGAAAATTCTTACAAATACCTTCAATGGTCTGAGATTGCTGTACAAGGGGATTCTGATCAAGGGGTAAGTAGAAGGCTCTTTTCCGGACAGTGTAGAGTCCACTTGTTTCAAGCTTTATATACGTACAGAACAGGAAGGGGGGGGACATTTGGCAATGTTCTTGGACCAGGGGCCGAAATTTTGCCCCCCATGGCTTGCCATGTAAGTTTGAAAAGTTATATTTTATGAACAATATTTGCAATGTTACAAAAGCAAAAGTGGAAAACAATAAACCTCGTTCCAAAACTAAATTCAATCGCAATCTCAACAAATTTATTGGGCTATTTTTTAGCCAAAACATTAAAATTTGGTTTTAGTTTGGTTGTTGCAGCATTGGGTGGGCCTGATTGAATTGCAAAACGGGACGGATTTTGCTTAAAACTCCTATATTTTTTCTCATAAAAAAATTTCTAAGAAATTCAATTCCAGCTCCGAATATGAAAAAGTCAGTTTTGAATTTAAAAACTTTGGTGTATTCAGGCTTTTTTTAATATACTGTTAAAAACGCTCAATAATATGAATGTTTTTCAAGTTTCTGTAAAAAATATTACTTGTACAATCCCGATCCCAGCGTTGAACCAGGGTTTCCCAAGGTGGGCGATTTGCTGAGTGCGTCCCGAAAAATCCAGAAAACAGAATTCTTTTGAACCTAATTAATATATAATTAAATATTTTACACATTGTTTTTATTATAAATGTTTCATTGCTTATTTCAAATGCTGTGAATATGAATCAATAAATTCATTTTACCCCTCTATGTCGTTGTCTGCCCTATTGTTATGTAACATAATATAGACACTACTTGCTGCAATTTCGCAGTTTATTCATCTGCTAAGGCGATTTTAGAGTGATTATTTAGTATTTTAAAGGAAATTCATGCAGCGATAAAGAAGAAGTGTTGACTGTTTGCCTTTATTCCTTAGGCCTACAGGATAAGATAGGATTTACATATTTATCCAGGGGGGAAAGGAAAAACGAAAATATGGTTTAATCCTATGGCAAACCTACATGAACTACTGTGTTGAGCAATGACATCACCTACTTGACACTAACCAACAATTCCATCATAAATCATAAATATTTTTCGTTTTAGGTCGACCCACGTTCATGTATGTCTGGAGCCTTATCAAGCATATTAAACAACCCAACATCCAGCAGTTTTCCATCCAAGATTGAATCTCCAAGGGATTCTTTAATGTTAAAGTTGCTGAAACTCTGCTCTGAACTGGCTTGGGTAAATTGTTTGTGTACTTTTTCAACATGAATCCTGAGGGGGATAATTTTTTGCATGAGAATTGCTGGACTCCTCATTGTTGTAGGGTGATTTGTGTAACAGATAACCGTTTACGTCTCCCTCAACTTTTGATAACATTCATCTGAAACAAATATATATATATATTAATAAACTATATTTCATAGACACGACCTGGTATTGGATGAGATGTTGCGCAAGGGAGTAGGGAGGGGAAGGTTGAGGGTCAGAACCCCCCTCCTTTCGAAATGTAAAAAAAAGCATTTTCATT
The DNA here is from genome assembly GCF_964204865.1 of Styela clava. Classification (NCBI taxonomy): domain Eukaryota; kingdom Metazoa; phylum Chordata; class Ascidiacea; order Stolidobranchia; family Styelidae; genus Styela; species Styela clava. Next base: position 2,297,876 of record NC_135250.1, on the reverse strand, counting down.
TTATCATACATAGCAATTTTTCGTAGCTTGACACACATTTTAGATTCGTCAAGACTCTTTTAGGACCCACGTTTTCTGTTTTCCGACCGGACACGCCAGCTGGTACGGTCTAACTTGGCAATTAGAAATTTTAGAATCAACTCTTCAAAAATCTTGGCGACCATTTTAATGCTTTCATTTTTTTTAGTTTGTGGCGCCTCTTCATCCTACTGCAAATGTACATCGAACTGCTGTTTACCAAATGTATGTGGATCCGGCCTCCCCAGAAAGTGTTGAAATGATTGATGAACAAAATAAGGAAGAGTCGATGGACGTAGATAGCGAACAGCAAGTAAGTGTATTTATATTTATTCTTTGTATTTATGATAATTAAATTGATTAATTCATGTAAAGTTTGAACGCTTTTTTTCATGTTTGTAACCTTATTCGGTTGTAATGAATTGGGTAGGCGATGCTATACTGAATTGGAAGAACCTTGCTTACTTGAACTTTTTTCTGCTCATCTTTTTTCTGAAATTATTGACTTATAACCTGTGTTAGCCGATTTCTACTAACATCACCAACAATAAATGATATGTAGAGCATTAATAGCTTGTGACTCGTACATAATGTTAATGTTAGAATTTCTGAAATTTATGTAGATTACATTCCTAGAATCTTTGCACTAGGATTTTAGTATCAGAGCCTTTATTATACAGTGTATATATGTTTAATAATTTCGTATTCCTAATCGTGTGACATCATCGTGGCGTATATGAATATGACATCACAAGTGTATAGTATATGTAGCATTAAAAATCGTCGGGAAAGTAGGTTGTAGAACATGAACTACCCTAAGATTCAATCTCTGCCATTACCATTTTGATTCACCCTTTCTGTGAATTAAATTAAATTCTTAGTGTGTGAAGCAGCTCTTCTAATCCTTCAGATATCCCACTATGAGTATAAAAAATCCCATTTTTCTAATATAACTAAAATTTTTCAGAAAATGGACGTAGACGACGAGAAACCTACTGAACCAGTAAAAGTGGTGAAGAAGCCTCGTCCATTCCGCACGGTTGCAGATCATATCTTAGAAAACCATGACATGATGGGAACGCTGCTGTCTAGTTTGGTTATGTGCTCAGGGTAAGGATTGGATTTGTATCTTGAAAGTTGGGTAGTTTTTCCATTCCTTCTGGGCTATGTTTTCTTTAAACTTTTTGCTCTGTGTAAAGATTTCTTAGATTTTGACTTACCTTGTTTCTTGACGCTTGTCAGCCATATTTTTTAGTTTGATTTCATTTTATTCAAAGACACCCCACAGACACAAGAATTAACTTATATAGTTGATAGTAATCAGTAACGGACAAATTGTAATAATTTAGCTGCCTCATATATTTAGACTGAATAAGATGAAGATAAAGATAAAAAGTTATTTTGGTACTTGGATTCGCACCTTATCGGAATAGCATTTATTCCAAATGTATTTTGCTTTTGTTTTTTTATAATTGTTAAACGTGGTGCATAAAATAACTCTTAAAACCAAGTATTTTTATAGAATGAATAGCAGGGGAGCCACAACTCTTTGAAAGAGATCATGAAAGTTTTTAAACCACTGGCTAAGTTAAACCAAATTCCAGGCTATCTTTAATGACTATTTTTTTTTCTTTCAGATCTTCAATGTACTCATTATTCAGTGGTCGAGACATCACACCCGGTGTTGTCATAGAGAAAGCAGCTTCATCTACTGGTGATGGGGTGTATGTGTTCTTGAGCGGACTTGTGGATGCGGCCACTGACTCTTCAACACCTTTGAAAGCTATATTGAGATACATGAGCAATGGAGAATTGGTGGATGGAAAATATGTCTCTGCAGAGGTTTGGGAGAGAAACAATTTTTTATTTTTAAAAATTCGACAATTTCAGCTTAATAAACTGGCAGTTACTTTTTTTATGAGGCTTTTATCTTCCCTGCCTTACCCACTCAAGTTGACAGCGATTTTTTTAGATTTTGCTCTGTTCATATTGTGATGTTTCAATTTGATAACAGGCAACAATACGCGTTTCTTTCCTTTCATCCCTATTATTTTTGACTGACTGGTGTGTCGTTAGCTTCTATATATCATGGCATGTTCGCTGTGTATGATATTACTGTCTTTCGTATCATTTAATTCAATTTTGTAATATTTGTGTGATCCTAAGCAGCAATAGCCCATTTAACGGTATCATACAAGGTTCAGGTGTAGGTCCCAACTTATTTTTTTGTCTTTATTTCAGGACTCTATTTCTCCAACTTGTCAGTTATCAATGCCACTGTTATGGTTTCTCCTTTCCGTACTCGATACTTCAGAAAATGTGAGCAAGTTCTGTGCACTAGGTGGAGCTAGACTAATCGCTGATTCACTTGTAGCCTCTGCTAAAGAGACGATTGACCAAACACATGGGCAGACTTCAGAGGCAAGTATTTTATTTCAAAAAACTTGTGAAAATGTGTAGAAACTGCCAAAAACAATCAAAAAATCGCTAAAACATGTAAAAACAATCAAAATAATCGCTGAAACGTGTGGAAACCATCAAAAAAATCGTTAAAACATGTGAAAACCACCAAAAACTATCAGAAAACTCGCTAAAACGTTTGAAAACTGCCAAAAACCATCAAAAACTTTTCTAGTTTTGCTAATGTGGTGCCCTAGACAGAAAGAGTTACTGTAAATAGATGGCATTCTGCTGCTGCTAAGATAAAAGTCAACCGTTTTGTTTTGTAAACGTTGAAAAGTATTGCTGCCATCAGCTTTATATCTGGGATTACTGTAGTAATTTACATAACATATATTACCAGGGGTTTGCAACAGTCGGCCTTTAGTGTGGCCCCTGTCGACACTATCAAGCCTAAAATCATAATCTGGCAGTTTATGTTTAAAAGGGCGCTCGCATGGGTAAAAATACACAATGTTTTTTTGCTCTTGTCGCTGTGTTAAATTTTTCGTTGTTATGCCCGGTGGCTTTTATTACAGTGAGGTTAAGCGATAGCCGTATTCTGTATATTCGTGAGGCCCAGGTAAATGTCTGAAGTTGGTTATATGGTCCACCGACAAAAAAAGGTTGCACACCCCTGGTCTATTACATTGATAGTGAAGAATTTGGCGTATGCATGCCTTTTCCAATCCTCTGTTGGGCCAACTTGGCCAATTTTATCTTCTACGACTCCAACGTGTAAATACGACTACAGCTTCAATATCAATAAAAGCAGAAATTATTCTGGTTCAACAGCTGTGGATAAATATGAATCCTATTCATAAAAACTCCTCAAATCCTTTTTCAGGTTCTTCGTTATTTGACAGCGGCATCAGATAGAGCAACAGCTTTTGCTCCCCGTGCTCCTGTTGTTCTACATAATGATTCTGTGTGGCCTGGGTTGCCAGGTTCAGCGGGGAAAACTGTTCAAAAAATCACAACTGGCAGTCAAGGATTCAATTATGCCACTGTGAATAATACAGTACCATCTGGCAACCCTGGTGTTAAAGTACTGACAAGTCCTTGGAAAGAAAATAAAGAGTTTGATTTTGCAGCTGTTGGTAGGTTTTTTTCCTCTTTCAGTTTTCTTTTCAAGGGTGTTGCTGCTCGATCACCAGTCGTGCTGTCTCGCGCCTCCCTTTACCCTAAAGTACCATATTTCCTCTTTCTTGTATTGTGTATTCACATTGTGTGCTTTGGAATGGTGGAAAAATAAATTACTGATTATTGATTGAAAATCTCGTTTTGCTAGATTGTTGGGCTCAGTTTCCTGCTACTTACTCACAAAATCTTAGCACTGAAAGGTGGAAAGCTAATTTTTATAGTTTCTCTCAAATCCTGCAGAGCCTCCTATATATTTGAGTATGGGCATAGCCAGGGATTTTTGAAGAGGGGATTCTAAAATTTTTTTAATTGCCAAGTCAGACCGCAACGGCTATCGGCCGTGCCAGAGGCCAGAGGCCGGAAAACATGGGTTTACAAGAGTCTTGCTGGTCTAAAAAGTTTTCCAAGCTAAAATGTTACAGTTTTATTTTATTTTTTTTACATTTTAAAAGAGGGAGTGGTGGTTACGACCCTCAACTAATCCCCCCCCCCTTTTTTTCCCTGTCTTCGCCCCTGTATTTGAGCAATTTTCTTGTTTCAAAGTTTTTCAAATAAAATTATTTTTATTACAGCAACAATAAACTGCTCTGATACTGCCTCCCAGCCTGCTGATTCACTCTTGAAACCAAAAGCTCTTCACAGACGTTCAAGATCTCCATCATGGTCTTATCATTTTCCCACAAAGAGCCACTGGGTGTCATTACAGCTCAATTTTCCGACAGCGTTCATTTTGAAAAGTGTGAAACTTATACCTATGACAATGTCACTATCAAGTGAGTATATCTATTGAACATACAGTGTACACTTTAGTATTTTACCAAGTTATTTTATTGCCGCTTTTTTGTGCAGCTGATGAGCCAATCAAATTCAAATTTTCAGGAATTGTTCGGAAAGTTTTATTTGTCTTGAAATTCTATGTGGCCCGATATTTTTCTCAAATTTTACATGTGTTAATTTATGCCAGTTTAATTCGCCATTGTAATAATTCATGCCTATGTCATCCACGCAGCAGCAATGAAAATACAATCATCATCCGCCCACCCTAGCCCAAACAATTTCCTTAGTCCCAAAAATATAGAACAGAGATTTTTTCTTTCAGCCACTCCATCTGCAGTAATGTTGGAAAACAATCCTATTCAATATATCTTCTTTTTATTAACCCCATCACAGAACTTTCTATCTACTTTAAACTTCTTAACCGAAAGTTCCCGGCCAACCTGTTTTCATAAGTTTAGAAGTTTACTTTAAAAATATGCTGCAGAATACTGCAAACAACTTTTGAAGCGGTGTGTATAGGATAGTCTTCAACCCCTCATAAGAGGTGTCTTCTCAGCCCTGCCAGAAATTTTCAAATTCTATTCGTAGAAATTCTCGACTAAGAGAAGCTATGTTAGACTTGCTCAATTTTCAATGTGACTGAAATTCAAATCCAAGAACTTGAGGATTTTTACACTTCGCTCTTTCTTACTTAGCTACGCCATCTGCAGTGATGTTAGAGACAAATCGTACAGGCTCAGAAACTACTCCATATATACCTATATCTGTTCCTCTCGCTACAAACGGACTCAGTCAAATAATTATCAGCCCTCCATCTGATCTCGTTGTGGCTTCTCTGAAGATTCACATGAAAAGACCAGTGGACTCATCTTCTATTGGTGAGCAATATTAGTTTGGTTTAAATTTTGCTATCAAAAGTTTGAGTATATCATCAAAAATCAATCAAAAGTGTTTTTTTTTTTTGGAACTGAGTGGACATGTGACTTTGCTCAATGATAAATCTCCTTTAATTCGAAAACAAACTGAGACATTTTTCATAAAAATTGACGAATCTCATCTTCTAGGTCTGACCAGAATAATTGTCAATGGCGTTCCAAACTTCATGAACTATTCTTCATCTTCCGGAAATTCTGGCAACAAACTCATCAACGATGCTCTCGGACCTTTGAATCAAACTTTTGATCGACGATCTACCATGAATTGGTTGAGACTTCTGCATCATTGCTTGACCATTGATGTTGCAATTACACCTAAGGTAGGGATATTTAATTGTTTTTATTTTTTTTCAATCCATTTGAATTGGTGCAGGGGACCCTTGAAAACCAAACCAATGCATTTGCTATTCGAAATACTTCCAATCATGTGTGCCGCATTCTACCGCTCACGAAGTTGACAAAAAATTATAAAAAAAAAGCAGTATGGTTGAGGGGAGCAGTGGGAAACTTATATAACCAACAAGAAAGTAACAAGAAAATAATAATAAAAAGTCAAACTATATATGTTATTTTGAAAAACAAAAAATACGTTAAGGTATGCCTAACAGTCGTGCATGTCAACAACAGAAACCGACCACATGCAACAGCAAACTATTGTAAATTTTAAAATGTTGCACAGGCCCCATTACTTTATTCTCAATAAGTAGATCAATACTCTTTTTATTTCACAGCTCAACAATGTCATTCTTGAGGTCCCAGGTTTGATTCCCACCCTGTGTGCCATTTTACATCAGCCCATCATACCAATGCACCAAACAGCTGTGGAAATGGTTTTGCTTCAGTCTGGAACTTCAGAAAAAATTTCGGAATTGATTAATTGTATCTTGAGAGGATCTTCTGGCACAAGGTGATTAATATTAGTTAATCTATATGGTTTTCATAAGGACCTAAGAATTGTTTTAAATTGCAAAGGGAATTTATTGATACCATATATTGTTTTGGCCCTCACAGAGGTACTCCAGTAATATCTGAACCAAGATGGCGGACACTGGAACGTAGTAAGTGTACCAGGTTAGGGTTAGGCCATAATTTTATCCCAATTTTCCTTATTTTAGTTCTATTACGAGTTCAAGGACTAGCCTAGTGACTCCAGTAGTATTTGTACCTGAAATTATGGCCTAACCCTAACCTGGTACACATACTACGTTCTGATGTCTCCCATTTTGATGCACATACATTGGAGTATCCTCACAGATGTATTAAATGAAGTAAAATACACAAACAATTACTGATTAAAAAACAACAAACCTATTTAAGATATATTGAGAACTGACTTCATACCAAAATTGAAATTGTAAAGGGACTTTATGTATAAAGTATATTTGGTGTTTTTGTATCTTTGCTCCTTTTACGAAGTGGCAACCAGTTCCTAGGCCTGAGATTAAGAACCATTTTTAATGCAAAAGTCAAAAATTATATTTTCATTATGGAGAAGAGATTAAGATTTTCAATTGAAGCATCAATGAAAAACTTGTTGCATATTTTCACATAAGTCCTTGGTGGTATTGCGTTGTTTTGAGCTTAGAACACGCAGGACTGAGGTATTTGGTATTTGACTTTATAAAATAAATGTGCGAAAAATGGATCAGCATGCATACGGAAAAATGTTTATATTGTTACGGAAAATATCTTCACAGTTTTAAAAGAGTACGATAGATTTGTTTTTTAATTTTTTGATAATGCAGCTTTCCGCTAATGGCCTTAAAAGCACTACCATCATGCTCTATTGGTATTTCATATTTTTGTGGTTTTTGTGTCAAACTAATTTTGTAAAATATAAAAATTGTTAATAGCATTTTTTTTTTTTTTCAGCCATTTTCTTGGAGGTTTGTCTAATGAAGCAACAGAGTCTTCTATCAACCTGATTTATTCTTTGTGTAAAAATCGAACAGGAGATATTGAGTTGAGGTAAGTGGATCATTAGCCCCACATTTAAAGTTTACGTTTATAAAACACTTTCATAGATTTAAATATATATGAAAAGAACTATAACGCCATAATAAACAATCTTGATTAACCTAATCTTCCCGGTTTGACGCATGCGCGACGTTTCAGACGTTTTGCAATGCTGTGTCTGTGTGTATACCATGAGGTCTGGAATGTTTGTTATGGTCTTGCTTGAAAGGAAATCTTATTCCCCACACAACGATATGAGAATGAACCTTATATGACATTTAGAAGTGATAAAATTTCGCTTACATATCACGCGTGTACTTCCCGCTGCGATATAAAAACGTCGCACAACAAGAAAATGATTCCATAAACCTTGGCGTTGCGCGCTAACCAATAACAAAAGCTAGTATGATAAGGTCTTATTTTGAAGGTCATTTTATATGCTACATAACATAGGAGAGTGGACATCTCACAACGTCAGGAAGTTATAAAAATATCGAGTCGTTTGATCGCAGCTGCCTCACCGAAAAAAAGTTAGGCGTTTTATCTCGCAAATTCTCCTTGTCTGACGATTATAAGCTTTTATGATTCATAATAAATGTTTTATTATGACTCACAAAAGCTTTCAACGCGATAAAGCACAAACAAACAACCGATCGATCTATCAAGCTTAGCCTGGCCTGATTCGATGTGGTGACTTCTCAAACGGAAAATTTCCAAAACGCTTGAACAACGCGCGCTATGGAAAAGCGTTTAGTATCATATGAAAGAGAAAACCAATGTGCAGTCAACTGTATAGTCACATTTCAGCTTTACAATAGCTATAGACGTCCAACAGCTGATAGAATGAGAGAGTGTAAATATTTTTGTTATTTTTTGACGTTACGAGAGACCTCTTGAAAGAGGTGTTTTAGTTTACGGTCCTCCAGTGACATCTAGCGTATAGTACTCTAAAATACCTTTCCAATGGTATATAATTATTGTATATTGGGTAAATTTTGGGGGTCGTATGACATTAATAAAAATGGGTATTCAAAATTGGGCTCGATTGGGCGTCTGAAACAGGTTAATCATTAGTAGGGCTGGGCATTTCGAATCGAATATTCGAATCGAATAGTAAATTATTCGAATCGGTTCAGAGCTAAATTTCGAATCGCCGCCATCTTGTTTTTATCTTTCCGCTAATGGTCAAGGTGAAATCCCCAATTTTTTTTTCATTGGAGTCATATTTTTTCAACGCAATTCTAACATATGACTATCCTCTGTAGTGAGTTATTGATAAAACGTGCTTGTTATTCTGTGTGAACGCTCAGTAATCTATCTTATTGATTTATTCTATGTCTTCAGTAATTCATTTGTTGAATGGACCAATTACTATAATAAAGTCGCTTACAATTATATATTTTCAAGTATTCGAGATTCGATTCGAAAAAATTATTCGATTTGATTCTGAAATCACAAGGTATTCGAAAATGCCCAGCCCTAGTCATTAGTCACCTGAGAAGTGCGTGTTCAAGGATGCCGAAATATAATTTCTAGAAAGGCCGGACCCCAAATATTTTTGAAGTTTTGCATGCGGATTTTCGCTAAAAGTAGTTGTGAATGAAATATTTGTGTATTTCAATTTTTATATTTCATATTTTAAGTGTAATACTCAACCTCTCATTTTTCAAGAATAATGTAGAATATTTTTATTTTGCCAAATCAAATAAATACGCCCGATGGCCATATAATATACTTTATTTTTGCCCTGGTGTTTGGCGCTGGCGCATTGTGTTAAGCGTCAGGACGAGGCTTGCCATCACATCTCTGATTATGCTGTGTGCGTTGACAAGGTTGAATCCTGTTGTAGATATTTATGTGTGAGAGGGTTGCTGGACTGGCGATCGTGCGTGGAGCTTTTCATATTTTTACTCCTCTAAGATTAACATGAATTTCCTCTTATCCTATTCTTTAACTCCATGCACTGCAACAACTAGAAAATTAAATCATGTTTATCGCAGCTATTCCATAGCAAGCCTCATCTATAGAGACATCAATAATAGTGATCATTTCTTGTTTAACCTATATTTTCAGATTATCAGAAATGTTGAAATGGGTTTCGGACTGTTTTCTGCTTTCCAACCCAGAGGTCATGTGTTTGAATCCCCCCACTGCCAATTTCCAACACATACATGCTATAGCTTGTGGCTTATGGTCATGTGCAGGTACAGCTGACGCCAAGAATTGTGCAAATTTGGAACTAACAAGAACTATATATCAGTGGGCCCAGGTAAAATAAAATAATATTTGTACTTTTTTATATCTGGTTACTCATTAAAATTAATACAAGTAAAATCAAATAAACTACATTACATTTATTTAATAGGGAGTTCAGGGACGTACACTTAAACAACTTCATTTAACGACTTTGATGTTTTTGCTGCTTTGTATTTAAAATATATTCAGAATTTTAGAAAGTAACCGAATAGCTCGTGGAGTCTCTAGGTTTCTCTCACAGATCTCTCCGTGGGGAGCATTTTCATAGTATAGTCCAGGGCTACTCAACTATTTTTACTGAAGATCCGCATACAAAACTTCAAAATTATTTGGGTCCGGTCTTTTCAAAATTTATATTTAGGCATCCTTAAACGCACACTTTCTCGACCGGCTAATGATTATTAGCTAATCGAAATTGCTTATTATTAGGGCCCGACCGATATATCGGCCGGCCGATATATCGGCCTTGTTTTTCACAAATTTTGAACTATCGGTATCGGCTAATTTTACCGATAGTTATCGGCTAATCACGTGACTGCCAAAGTGTCAAAATTGCGCCGGGAAAGCAGTTTTATCGCTTGTTTCATTCGAGAGCGGTTCTGCGTGAAACTCTTTTTCTTCACTATTTCTATTTCTCTCTTATCAAAAGCGGTTTCACGGACGATTGCGACACGGGATTTCACACTTTGCAAGCAAGTTTGCAGCGTGGTGGCTTACAAATCGAAGCAATAAAACACGTGAACGGCTTATTTGTGTCAAATAATATACGCTAGATAGAGAATTTTCGCGTAGTTTACACGGCGCTTGATTTCCCTTGCGCTTTAGTCGTTGAAGGTATTATTTAACTTCTTGTATTGGTATGTTATAGATGGCTGGTTCTAGCGGTAAGAGCAAAGTATGGGAATACTTTGTATGCCACAGTGATGGTGTACTTTGTAAAATATGCTCATCATTGTTAAGTCAAGGTTCCGCCGATTCCAAAAAGAAAAACACCAGTAATTTGTGGAGTCATCTCAGACCGAAACACAAGAGCAAGTATGATGAGATTTCGCAGACGCAGTGAACGCGAAAAAGGCCAGCTGAAGCTTCCCAGTTTAATCGGCAACCTTCATGGGAACACATAATGGATAAATTTAATAAATGGCATGGAAATGACGCAAGAACGAAATCACTTGATAAAATAATAATGGAGATGATAGCCACTGACAACAGGCCATTTGCAATAGTGCAAGATGATGGATTCCGCAGGCTAATAGAAACCATTGAACCTCGCTACGCCCTAAAGACTGAGAAGTATTTCAGAACAGAAATGCTGCCACAAATATATGTGAAGAAACATCGGTATCGTTATCGGCTTATCGGCCTAGTTTTGGAAAACTAGCAGTATCGGTATCGGTTCAAAAAGGCAGTATCGGTCGGGCCCTACTTATTATGGTGTTATAGTTCTTTTCATATATAATCAAAACTATAAAAGTCATTTTATGAAAATGAAAATTCAAAAGTGGGGCTTATGATCTAAAATAAAGAATTGGGTGCGGTCCGAATCTCGTACTCGAAAGGTCCGGGTTCGGACCGCGGTCCGCCAGTTGAGTAGCCCTGGTATAGTCAATTTTGATCAGAAGTTTTGCTTGTCTTTACGTGTAAGCCAGTATAAGCCTTGTAAAAAATTATCTATCACAAGAATTTTGATAAATTCTGTATATCCAGTCTCTACAGTCAAGCCAGTCCTCTTCTCTCTCAACTGGATTTTCGAATTCATCTTCATTGAAAAACTCATTGGATTGGTTGCTATGCTGTTTATGTCATGTCAACATGGAAAATTATGAAGCCGTATTGAAAGAAATGGGTTAGTATTGTTGATATTGTTATTTGGGAGCTCCAGAAGTGTATGTATCAATATGGAGGTAAATAATTTTGTTCGCCTATTTTACATCAAGTTGTGTAAAGGGACTGAAACATATGGGCAGGGGGTATATTCACTTGGCTAACACAGACTGTTCCCGAACTCGTAATGGAACTAAAATGAGGAAAATCGGAATAAAATTATGGACTAACACTAACCTGGTACACACACTAGGGAAATATCGTTGTTTGTATCCATAGATTTTGTTAGAATTGGCAATTTTAGTTGAGCATTGGCGTTTTAAAATTTGAGCTAAATTTCAAACATATGACAGTATGAAGTCAAAATTATTCTGTTGAAATTAAGAATGGTTTGTAAATACCGATATTACCATAATCAAAATATTCGTACACTCAAAAGGAGCCTGATTTTTCCAATCGGATAGTATTTCTGATATTGTTACATCTAGGGGTGTCTGAACTCGGAGTGGGTCATATGCCAAGGTCGTTGGGGAGCAGCCAAATTGTACAAAAGAGGGGGCGTTAAAAATCTCATACTGCGACTCAAAAAATTTTTGTATAGAATTTCAAAACAATCGCTATAGAACACTCCGTAAGAGTTAACTATTTCAGCTGATAATAATTTCTTATCATGAAAAATATACGATCCATCTAATTGTCGATATGAATATATACAGGGTATTATATTGATTAATGAGACCTACAAGCTAGAGGTGAGATTGGGTCCAAAAATTCCAGCCCGACCCGGGCCCGTGGGTATTAAACCCGACCCGACCGAGCCGGGTAGGGTAAAGTATAGAAAGAATATTTTTGGGGGTCAAAGGTCGGGGAAAGGTCCATTACAGCTTCTTCTCTGTTTTATTTAAATTATTTATTTTATAACAAGTATTCCTTAATTTAGTATCCACACATAGTTTCAGTATATATTTTTTATAAAAATATATTTATTTCAAAAAAAGTCAGCGATAGAGAAGCCCGACCCGAACGTAATGATTCACATTTCAGGTTGCAGGGCTGCAGATCTTAGCTCTACTACAAGCACAATTAGAACTATTAGTAAACAAAGACAAAGAAATTTTTAACTGTTATTCCTAAAAAATCGGGCGAAACTTTTTGGACACTTCGTATGATATATAATATTGTTTGATAAATGTAATGAAAAAAAATTATTATATTTCCCTTTCCCAGGTTTAAACAATATGGATACAAGGCGGATCCCATTGTCTTCAGGACAGATCAAGACATTGACTATTGTATCACAGACTCCAGAATGTATAAAGGTAAAAACAATGCGAAATATTTTCTCAGTCTTATGGGGTACGGTAAAAAATTTCAGTTTTATTTCAATTCATGTATTATCAATATACCTTCAGAAAAATTTCATAATTTTATTGCAATGGCCATTAAAATAATTCAAACTTTTTTGCTTAGCTTAGTGATAGGTTGACTTTCTGCAACTTTCGGAACGATGTTCCCTAACCTTTTTGACACATTTTTGCCCGTTTTCAGAATTGTTTAGGAATTCATTTTTCCCCACTAATTATCTAGAGCAGCGTTTCTCAAACCTATTTTGTCTCGGAACACCTAACCTTTTTATCACGCCCTGCGGAATACCAAGAAATTAGAAGATAAAATTAATAATAAAAAAATTGTGAAATGTATCTACACTCTCACAGCCTGCAAAACACGAGTGTTCGGCATAACACAGTTTGAGAAACGTGGATCGAGTGATACACGCAACTCCTACTCTGGATTCTGCATAGTTCGAATACTTTATAATGTGTGCATAAATATATATTATATTAATACTAAATTACAAAAAAGTTAGTTTTACTAACTGCAAAGTAGAAGTTCTTCAATGGGAGGAATTTTCCTTGTTTGTGAAACTCTGATCTAGATCAGGGGCTCTCAAACTGGGGCTCCCGAAGTATGCGAACCAAGATGGCGGACATCGGAATGTAATATGTGTACTAGGTTAGGGTTAGGCCATAATTTTAGGTATAAATACTACGGGAGGCTCTTGGCTAGTCTTCGAACTGATAATAGGACTAAAATAAGTAAATTGGAAAAAAATTCTCGCCTAACCTGTTACCCATGTTACGTTCCGATGTCCGCCATCTTGGTTCGCATACTTCGGGAGCACCCTCAAACTTTCGGTGTTACAGAGCTTGTTAAAGTTGACTATTATTCATGGAGCCCCGCAATCAATTTATCAGAAATAAAACAAAAAAACACATTGGTATCAACCAATTAATGTTCCTGAGTAATCTAAAATTACTTTATTCAATGACTCGGTTGTATTCGCTGCTTTGCATTTAAAAAATATTCAGTATTTTAATAAATAGACTAATAGGTCACGGAGCCCTAGGGCTTAGTATGGAGCCCTTTGAGAAACCTCTGCTATCGACTAGTCACTGTTTCAGATACTGGGGAACCAATTAATTGTGCAAGCATTATCGAACGGACTTCAAAAATTCTGTCATCGAGTGTTGGAAGTGTATCAAATAAACACTGCTTCAATTGAGATGATCTTTGACCTGGCCTCTGACCTCATACTGGAAGTGAATGTACATAACGTGATTGCAGTCATCAACTTCTTCAGGTATTTTTTAAGATAATTTATCCTGTTTTTAGGTTGGACTTCGATACTTTTTCAACAATGTTGTGCAAAATCCGTGAAAACCACGTAAACCTTGTGCATCGAGCTAAATGTTAGAAGTACGCTTGCCACCGCACTTCTGATTACCCTGCGTTGGTTCGCAGGTTCGAATCCCACGCGAGGTTATATATGTGCAACAAACTAGATAACTAATCCCATACTTGACATGGAACGGTAACCGGACGAGAGGCCGTGGTTCGCCTTATGATTAAGCCGTCTTAACAGTTTTCCTCTCCCCTTGGATAAATTTGTAAATTTTATCCACTGACAATTACTCTATTTTCCAGTGACCTCTGCAATCTCCACATTATACAAGACTTTCTCGGATCAGATCAAGGCATGAAAACATGGCAGACATTACTGACAACACTGCATCAAGTTATGATGGTTTCAAACAGACAAAATCTTCTGGGTAAGTTTCGATTTTTATATTAGTTTTCCTTCGCTTTAATACTGAAAATACAGGCGACCATAGCAAAATGAATAAACTTGAATTAATATTACAAAGATGGACACCTCAACTTTAATAATTAGAATGATAATTACAAATCATTTGTGAAAGTTTAACTTATTGATCAATTAGCAATCTTGGTCTCCAGCAATTTTTAATAGGTTTGTGGCCTACCCAAATATATAATGTGGCCCAGAAATGGGAGAAACTCTGTTTTAACTCTAGGTCATTACTTATCGATTTTAATCGGTAAGTATGTTGATAGGTGTTTGTCTGTCTGTTTGTTAGACGCATGCGATATCTCACGAAAACGAGATTGAATCTGCTCCAGATTTTGCATGTGCATTCATCATATGTCGTACCAGAAGCCTATTGATTTTGGTTTAATTATGTCGTATAATTAGCGAGTTATTAATTAATTACTGATGGGACACAAGGTGTCACTATGGAGTAAGAGCGCTGTTTTGGGGGATCCCCAACTTTCGATCGATAAGTCTTTGGTCTCTGACGGATATTCTCGTTGCAAATTTAATATGTTGCGCATGTAAATTATTGTAGAAATTTTTTTTTATTCAGGCACACTCCCATTAAGACTGCCCCACCATGTCAGCCATTGTCATATAAGGAGATATTTTTCCGAAGGATATAAAATTTTTGAGTTCGACATTGCCGACCCTATTTATCACATACGGGGTGAAAGGTTGCAGACCTAGGATTTCAATTCTAGAACTATAACCGGCGATGCCTGTATAGTTAAGCCAAAGACTATAACCTCTAACTAGGTCATCTTATAATTAAAACTATAAATGTAAATGTGCATGTGAATTTCTGTATACCGTATATGCTCGTTTTACCGCCGATCGTGATTAAGGGCCCATTTGAATAGCCGCCCGTGTGAACAGAACAAAAAAATAAATAAGGGCCGGTGCTTGAATACCCGCCCGATGTAAAAGCTGATTTTTCAGTGGTAGAGAACAATAGGAAATAGGAAATAAGTATCCATTTTGTCACAACGCTGTTGAATTTTGGGTGCCGGTAGAGATAACACTTACGCCTTAGGCGTCCAAGTACATAACAGATAGCATTGATTACGTAACACCGTGCTTCTCAAACTGATATTGATATTGATCAAACTCAAATATTGATAGGACGCCGCAAAACTTTTCTTCATTTGCGGATTTGTACATGCAGTGCGTAGAAAAATTCAAAATTTTTGTTATTCTCGTTTAAATCATACTTGAGAACTGGAAATAACAATATATTAATTATTGTAAAGATAAAAAATAACAAGCGCTCGTGCTTGAATAAGGGCCGGTTTGAATAAGGGCCCGGTTAGTGAGTTGGTTGAAAAAAATATCGGCCCAGGCTACAAACTGAGCAAATACGGTAATCTGTAAGTTTTCTTTATTCAGGTACTCCTTCATCAAGATTGCCTCGCTATCTCCTTTTGGAATTGCAAGAATCAACTATATGTTTACTGAAGCAAGTCACAAAATGCAACGCTCGAAATCAACAACTTTTCACTAAGACATTATGTGATATTGTCAGGTATTGTCACCTGTTTGTATAGATTGTCTATATCAGTGGTCCCCAACCTTTTATGGCTTGTGGCCTCCTTCCTAAGTCATTTAGCACTGTCATGGTCCTCTATCATTCCAGTGGTATTTATAGTGTTGTTTCGATTGGTAGATTCCAAATCCCATTATGTTCAAACAATTCATACTCAAAGTAAAATCACCCTGTGAAATAAACTTGTCAAGCTATGAAACTAGTAGGAAGAAAGAGTTGGGAGGAAAAAAGTAAAATCGGTGTTTGCCTAGCATTATGGTCTCCTCCAACTACTCTGTGGTCTTGTAGTTGAGAACTGCTGGGTTAGATCTTATCGATGTTAAGATATTTTTTTCTTGATGTGTTCTAGATATCGCCAATTGTTACATAATTATCACAGTTAAAGTATGTGTATATTCGTACCAATTCAGTTTGGGATTTTATTTATCCGGTATCCTGATTATCCGCATCCATACAAGTATTGCCCTCTTGTGGGCGCCTCCCCTCTAAGATCCCACAGCTTCTAATTTTGGCCCGCGGTCAATCAACTACTGTAATCAATGTATCAGTGGAAATAAATTCAAAGAGTATTTGTTGGTAGTTAGGCTAGCGTAGACCTAACGGATAGTACCTATTGCTCAAACTGCCAGCAATAGTAAAAAACCTCGCTATCAGCAGTTATATTTTTATTATCAGAGTAAATACCTTTGAGTTCAATCTTAACTATTTCTCAAATCATTCTTCAGTCTCAACTCTGACAACACTGAAAATCTTGGTCAATTGACCGGCTTCGTACGCTCTCTGCTACTTCGTGTGGTGCTTGAAGATGAACAATACATCGTTAACTTGATATCAGGAACGGGACAGAAACCACAAAAAGGACAAAGTAACAGCCTAACAAGGTGGGTGCATAATTGATATAGATTTTATTGTTGGTTAAGCCAGGTGTTTTTAAACTTTTGGTGTTATGGAACCTATGAAGAGATTGACTATTATTCACAATATGTATATAAAAATTATCTATTTGATTTTGATAATGGCATATTTGAACAACTGAGTTGTTAAGACATTTTGCTGCTAATGTTGTCAATTCGTTATTAATTCTTTTGGACAGTTACAAATTAATCATATGGCGGTTTTTGCCGTGTGATTAAACCGTCCTATTGACTTTCCGCTCATCAGAATGAATATAAAAATCCCATCCTAATATCACGATATGGACTAAGTTTTATTGTTTTTTTTTAAATTTTACTCTCTTCTCACCTCTAGTGGAAGTTCTACTCTGCATCATCCAATGTTTGCAACAGGACACATGACTAGAACATTTGAAGTTGGGGTAAGCAGTACAATGAAGGATATATGGTCCATGGCTTCAGGTAGGCATTTGAGTCAGTGGTTTCTAATCAGCGTAAATTACATTGGGATACATAGGATAGGATTTACATATTTATCTCGGGGGAGAGGAAAGCCGATAAGACAGCTTAACCATATGGCGAACCACGGCCTCTCGTCCGGTTACCAGTCCAGGTCAGGTATGGGATTAGTTAACCAAGCATTTGTTTTCGAGGAGTCCAGCAATCCTCTCGCACATGATCATCCCCGCATGGGATTCGAACCTGCGATCCCACGAAGAGTAATCAGAGATGCGGTGGCGAGTGTATTCCTAACGCTTAGCACGATGCGCCACACCGTCAAGCTTGGTACATTGTCTCATTGTGGGTCTCACAGAAAAAAAGGGCAATACAAGTGGGTCGCAAACTGAAAAAAGTTGGGAAGCACTGGTCTAAATAATAGAATAATTCGGACTCGTCTAACTCAGGATTCTAAACTTCATGTGAAAACCGTACAGTTTTTGGTTAAACCAATTTCTTATGTAATTGGAAATGAAATCTTCCCTCATTTGCTGTATATTATTAACATCACATTTTCTTGCACTTGGAAAGAAATAATTATTTTTAATTCATGTTCAGATGCTCCATTGGTGATTGACAGAATCCAAAATAAACTGACATCAGATAGAAAGCAAAGTAATTTGGGAACAACTGACAATAAAAAGGTGGTGTTCCATAAGTTATTCTTCGTTTGGCGCTCCGGAAGTATGTGTACCAAGATGGCGCCCAACCTGAACCCTATCCTGGTACACATACTATGTTCAGGTTGTGCGACATCTTGGTACACATACTTCGGGAGCACCCTTTGTTTGACTTATTTGTTGATTATAATGATGATGAGCTTTGAGTTATAATTTCTTTCAGGATGGAAGCTGGTTTGAAATCACACTGGCTCCGACCCTAGGATAGATTTTATTATTTGTATTACATATTAGAAAAAGGCGCTCCAGAAGTATGTGCACCAAGATGGCGCACAACCTGTTCAGGTGCACATACTTCGGGAGCACCTAGAAAATGGTTTGATGGTTAGGAGCTGAAACCACCTAAATTTTTGGTAGCGTCAGTTCCATTTCCATTTATTATGGTAAAACATGGCTCCAGCTTCATAACTGATTCTCGTCTCTTTCAGCTTATTAGTGTGTTCATATCGAATCCATGTGCAGCTATTTGTTACATCCTATTGTGATTTTACTTCCCCCAAGATAAATATGAAATTCCTTATCTTTGTCCTTTTTCAGCCGTTTATCAGCATCTCAAAAATGAACGATTATCGTATTTCACTGACCGTAAGGCGTACTTTAATTTTTTTTTTCAAAAATAGATCGAATATCTTATAAGCCAGTGCTTAATTAGTTACATCCTATTGTGATTTTACTTCCCCCAAGATAAATATGAAATTCCTTATCTTTGTCCTTTTTCAATCGTTTATCAGCATCTTAAAAATCGTATTTCACTGGCCGTAAGACGCACTTTAATTTTTTTTTCTCAAAAATAGATCGAGTATCGTAAAAGCCAGTGCGACTAATGTAAGGATCAGCTATAATGCTTCATACTTTATCGCCTACAATCAAAACCAATAACGATACTGCTTTAAAATCTGTTGCGTCTTATAGACTAGGAGTGGGCAACCCCTGGCACGCTCATTTATTCGGCACGCGAGCGAGGCCTTGGAAACTAGATCATTCTTCTTCAGATGAAGTGTTTCAAGACTCTGAATTATCTTATGAAACTGGGTGTTCGCTTATTCATTATCGTTTTTTTAACAATCTGTTACTTATTGTAACTCTTTTTGTCTATTCATGGCGTATGGCTACAAAGAAATATATCATGACGCAACAAATGAGTGGGCTTTTGAGAAGAGCGCCGCATTCATTTTGCTACATTCTTACATAATATAGTTCGTCTGTGCCACCCTTTTTCTTCATTTTTGCTTGATTTTTGAAGTTGTAAATCTTATGTTGGCTAGAGTTACTTGCTAACTTACTGTTATGAGTTGATTTCAAATGAAATATAAGCAATTAGGGAAGGGAATACAAGAGAGAAGTGCAGAAAATGAACTATTGCGTGATTGGAATGCCATTCCCCAAAAATTTTTGTGTCTTAAAAACTTTGCAACTGCATTACTCATGTATGTTTTCATCTACATATGCTTGTGAATCTTGGTTCTAAGTTAAGAACTTTATTGAGTCTCGTAATAGGAGTAGCCTGAAAGATGAAATGATTAGTTTTCTCTGGAAGTTATAAAATATAAACCCAATGTAAAATCTCTATAAGTGGTAATGCAGCAGCAGACTCTCGCCGATATAGAATAAGAAAAGTAATCAAATCTATTTGTCGGACTGACATTTTCCCGATTAGTGAATCAGTCTGTATATGTTTAAAAGGTTTATTATTGTGTATTGCATTGTTTTGAATTTTGGACGGCACGCGGAAGAATTTTGTCCCTAAATTTAGCCGATTTTGGTGCCTTATGTATGAATGACAGCCCAATTTAGACAATTTATTGAAAGTACGTAAGTAAGTCTTATGATCCAGATAATACAGTAGTCTGCGTAGAAAAACTCAAAAGATTAGAATTATTTCTGCCTCTTTTAGCCTGTTGCAACGTTCACACAACACCCAGGAATGGCCATGTCATCCTATGCCAGTGTGTTGAAACCTCAAACCCCGGCAACCAAGATTGCTAAAGAACTGAATAATGCCAAAGACTTCATTGATGTCTTAATCAGCGGACAAAATGCTCAAAAGAAAAGAAAACCTAAGGTAAGATATGGTTCTACATGTACAATGATAATTTCAAATCTAGTGAACACAAAATATTAATAAAATGAATGAGATAACTTTCTTTACCATTAACAAACAAACTCCTCAAAACAAATCAGTTAGTTCATTAGTTATGAGATGACAGAAGACAACAAAAATATTTTTTTTTTAAAATGACCCATAGGTCCATTAGGGATAATTCAACTCTGCCCACCCCATCATGTTCTAGACTGCCCGTCCTATGATTCATAGGTCCATTCATTGTGCAATAATCATTTGGTGCTCCAGAAGTATGCACACCAAGATGTCGCACAACCTGAATCTTTACCAGTACACACATACTGTGTTCGGGTTGTGCGCCATCTTGGTGCACATACTTCTGGAGGTCCAATCATTTTAATTAAACTTACATCCTCTTCGTTTTTAGACTGGCCAATCTAATAAAGAGGAACAGGCTTCAACACCAGAACCTACTAAGTTTGGAATTCCATATGTCAGATTGAAATGTCCTTCACTTGACCTTGAAAAATTGGATGATGATGTCACATTGTTGCAAGTTATATCTTGGCAAAAGGTCTGTCATAAAATATTCCTCATATCTCACAAAAGTATCATTGCATGGATGTCCACAAACAGAACATACTCGATTGCCTAATATGATTCTACGAGACCAACTGTTTAATATTATTATTCTTAAAGATAAGTTTTTGTTGGTTTCATTAGTCCGTGTGCCAGTTGGCTACTCTTTTCTATTCTCAAGTTTAATCACAAATACTATTAAAATCTGTCACAGGCCGAAGAAAATCAGCCATTCATATCAGTCATGGATTTTGAGTTCCATCTCCACAAAGATCTCAAATCTCCGATACTAATAGGAGTAAAAGTTGGCGGAGAAGGCTCGAATGTTGCCATGGAAACAGGGGCGCCAGAGAGTAAAGATGAAGAAATGTTGAATGTGAGTGCTTTTATATGATTGAATGTTTAACATATTGTATTTACTATAAATGTTCAATTTTTGTTATATTTAATGCTAAATTCATTTTGCTTTTCTATGTTGTTTACTTTTTGTTTCATAATTTTTTTTTTTTGTGTAAGTGCGTTGTCGAGTTTTTTTCTGATTAATTTGGTACCACACGAACAAAAAGTTTGGAAACTGCTGCCATAAACCAATAACCTTCAGTGCCTTTCTGTTAGACTTGATGTGGTTTGGTTTTCGCAGGATGAAGTGGACGATCCACAACCATCAACATCAAATTTAAAACCATATGAAACTGAATTATCGACTCCTTCCACTTCTGCAACCAAAGATACATTTTCATTGAAAAAAGATTGTATGAAGACAATGTTAGAGGTGAGATTTTCACAATTAGTGCATTTTCACATCTGTGCACTATATAAAATGTACAAGTGGTGTAAATGGTGCAGAAACAAAAGTTTCAAATTATGATGACTGAATCTAGTTGGAAGGAAATACAGTTGAGGTATTTTTGCGCATAAACACTTCACAAAAGGTGCAAATGATGTTACTGTAACAAGTGGTGCGGTTATACATACTATGCTGAACATGTTGTCGTAATAAAGGTTCAACAGACATGAGATACAATTAAATGAGATTTTTAGGTATTTCACATCCGTCCTTTATACATATCGTACAAGTGTGGCAAGTTGTTCAAAGATTGTGAACAAGCATGAAAAACGGGGCTAATGTCATTTTCCTACCGACTAGTCCAGGGGTGGGCAACCTTTTTCGGCTTACGTGCCAGAATCTGGTAAATTTAAGGAAAAAATTCTGCCGCATGCCCCCAAAATTTTTAAAACAGACTGCTGCCATTGTTAAAAAGTATATGTGAAGTGCCTTTACTCTGAAACGTGAGGTAGTACTAAAATACTGCTGTAATTAAAATTTATTAAATCTCAACGCAATGATGCCACTTATATTTCGAAATCATTTTATAACAATAAGTTAGCAAGTAACCATAACGAGCATGATATAATAATGATGCTTATAATTAAGTGAAGCATCGCGGGCTGGAATATATTACTCCGCGGGTTGTAGGTTGCCGACCCCTGGTTTGGAACATGCATGAAACTCAAATGCTTTTTTTACAAAACTATTTTCTCCCAATTTTTTCAAAGTTTGGCTGACGTTACATCCATCTCACTGCGGCTCCATGTCATTTCTACCTAATTACTTATCGATCTTGATCGGTAAGTAAGTTGATAGGTATTTGTCTGTTTCCATTTCGTTCCGTTACACAATATCTCATGAAAGAGGTTGAATCTGCTTTAAATTTTGCATGTGCATTCATCATATCTCGTACCAGAAGCCTATTGATTTTGGATGAATTATGTCATATATTTAGCAAATTATTATTTAATTAGTGATGGGACATGTGGTGTCGCTATTGAGTCAGAGCGAAGAAATCGAAACTGCAGATCAATAAGTCGGTAGTCTCCGTTGCTATCCAGTTTGTTTTGTTATGAATAAAACAGTAAAAGTCCAAAAAAAAACGAAATTTTTATAATAACACTTTGACTCATTTTTCAGGTTTTCGCCAGTCTAGGAGGACTTGCCCTTGTTGCACAAAGATTACCAACCATGACCCTTGACATTGGTCACGAATCATCTAGCACCGATGATGCGAAACCGTCACCAATGCAACCACCAATAATGTCTCACATACAGCATCAAAGCATTGCAGAACATTTTGGCCATTATGGCAGCACTGTACCTGGATGGATGGAAGATGAGGATTGGTTTGGGGTGAGAATGAGGTTTTGATGTTTATAACAAAGATTCTAATCTGCTAATCATTGCCATATCTAACATGGACCGGTAACCAGACGAGAGGCCGTGGTTGGTCATATGATTGAGTCTTTTTATAAGCTTTTCAATCAAGCTTATTTATGTTCCCGCATCACTTTTGTAGATAGGAGTGACTAACAAGTGTAATAAGTGTAGAGATTCTTTTTTTAGGGTGGAAAGGAAGGTCCCCCTGAACTATGGAACTTTCCTATGTTATAATGAGGGCTCCATATTATGCTACTTTTTTAGGATTCGTAGGCGGCCACTTCCACAAGAATGCTTAATAATATTTGAGTGATAAAAAAGAGTAATATTTGTGATAGACCAGTGTTTCTCAAACTTTTTTGGCTGTTGGAAGGCAAACTGACGACGGAGATCTCCCTGGCGACGAAATAAATCGCAATTCCGATCTTTGTCCCACAGAGCATTTAAACATTGAAGCGCCCGACCCAAAAGTACAAGAAAAGCAGTTACAAACGACCACTGACATGCTTGCAGTTTATTTGTTTATTTGCCAATCACTGATTCAAATTATTGTTACAGTTTGACAATGAGTTGGAAGCAGAACTGCCAGAAGAATTAGGACCAGTGGTGAAAATCCATCCGAAACCAGGCACGAAAAAGCCGCCAACTTCGGCGATTGTAAGCACAACGTCGCATCCGTGTGTACCTGCACACACGATGTCAGCATTGTGTTTGTTTTTACGTGTCCCCCACTTCGCAGATGAGTTTTTATCAGAACAGAAACAAGCCCGCTGTTTGCTACGTTTGATGCTCGGAGTACAAGATGATGGACAGGGAGGTTAGTGTGTTATCTTTATATGAAGCATTTTAAGGACGTTGGATTGGGGTTTACATATTTATCCCGAGAAAAGGAAAGCTGTTAAGACTGCTTAATTAATCATATGACAAACTAAGGCCTCTCAGCCGGTTTCTAGTCCATTAAGACACATGGACTTGATGGTGTAAGAAGCAGTTATGTGAACCACCCTACGACGATGAGAAGTCCAGCAATACTTTCGTACTTAATTATCCCTGCATGGGATTCGAATCTGCGAGCGTATTCCTAACGCTTAGCATGATGCGCCACACCGTCAAGCTTTCACTTTACACAAGACTCCTCAGGGCAGTGAAGTCTGAAGAAATTAACCACACAACTTGAGTTTGAGAACCACTGCTCCAGTCAATTCATTTCATCAACGTAATATTTTTTACTTCAGAACAAATTTTGAAACTGGATCTTGCGCAATCATTACCTATGTTGCCATTCACTGCGATATGTTCTCTCTTATCGAAGCACGGACCCGACTCGGCGTCAGGGATGTCTGTTCGTGAAGCAATGACTTATCAAACAACTTCTATTCATCTCGTACTAGCCTGCTTATCACGATTCACTCATATTGAACCTAATGAGGATACACCTGCGGGAAGGCTTCTAGCTTCTGTAAGTAGACGTTACTCATGCGAGTATTTCTAGGCGCTCTAACATTTTCACTTAAACCAGACTTTGTGCAAACAGTCACTGCATTTTAAAAAAATTAAAAATTCTGTATATCACAGTTTACTCATATTGAACCTAATGAGGATACACATACTGGAAGTCTTTGTGAAGACTGTTTTAAATCTTAAAGATATTTAATTTTACTTACCTCCAATTTATTTTTAAACATTTCAGCTTCTCCCAGAGCAGGAAACCGCGCCCATCAATGTTGCCCCGCCTTCTTATAAAGGACCAATCAAACCACAAGGAACCCCTAAGAAACCAATGGTCAGTGAAGGCTTAAAGCAGACTGAAAAGAACTACTGGGCTAAAGGAACAGGGTAAGTTATATGATTATTTTTCTCAACATATTTTAGCTAGGTTTGTTGTTTTTTAATCAGTAATTGTATTTTTACTTCATTTAATACATCTGTGAGGGCCGAAACTATATATGCTAATATATTGAGCTATGCTCAAATATATGGACACGTAGCGCCACCCAATGGCAATAATTTTGATGATGTCGTAGCGAAAAAAAAAGTAATAGCCTTCTGGAGAAAAATTTTATCTTCAAACACTGAAATTTCAAAGCAATTGGTCTTCGAAGAGAAAAGCGATTTTTTAAAAATGATGGAGACAAATAATAACAATAACAACATAATATTGAGACGGTATGGACACCCTATACTTCTAAAAATCCTGATAGAAGAACGTAGTTTAAGGTCACTTTATGAGAAAATGTATGTTTAGTTAGGTTTCTAAAAACTTTGCCTACAACCACATGATCAAGTTAATGAATGAGTAAAGTACTTTTTTATACATGATTCCCAAGTTTTTATGGCTTGTGATCCCCTTCAGGAGGCTTTTAACACTCATGCCCCCCTGTTTATCATTCCAGTGGTATTTGAAGTGTTATTTTGATTTGTAGATTCCAAATTGCATTATGTTGAGCAATTCATGCTCAACAAAATGAAAACATCCTATGAAATAACCTTATCAAGCAATGAAACTAGGAAGAACGTTTTTTTTTTGTAAAGGGGAAAAGTAAAATGAGTTTTGCGACTTGGCATTGTTACCCCTTGGGGGTCATAGGTCCCTAGTTGGGACCGCTGATTTATACTATTCTGATCCGTTCATTCTTGCCAATTTACCTTTTCTAGGTTTGGAACTGGCTCAACAACTAGTGACTGGGATGTTGGTAATGCAGTAAAGAAACAGAAAAAAGATGAAGGATATATTACTGTTCTCCTGGAGGTAGGTAGTATTGTATTCATCTGTTTTTATTCATTAAAGTTACTGTCAGTCTTTTCTACATTATTGTTGCTATTGGGCTTTACCCCCAGAATATACAAGATTATGTTGATTACAGGGACAGGGTCAAAGTTTAGATTTAAAAAGTTATTCTGTTTATCTGTTTTTGCTTAGTCTTTTCATAAATCTGCATTTCTTAATTTATAAAACCCTGCTCGAGATGGGCACGGTGTGTGCACCCAAGGTCTTTTAACCTGCAACTCCGGTGAAATTAAATATAAAGTTCTTACCACTGAGACATCGTGGCAGCATTCTTTTCTAAATATGCATTGTCCATTTGATAACTCACTGAGTGGGGTTGCATGCATGTTGTTTGCACTCAGATTTTTTCAACCTGTGAATTTTTCATGGTTAGTGCAACATCCACAATTCTTGTAGGGAGCTCCTAATTTTGTAAGGGCCGGTATATTTTATGATAAGCCTACTAAGTTTATTTTTAATAATATCTGACATAGTTCAGCGTTCACTGGGGGACCTGTATAAACACATTGAATATCAGTTCACCAATATTTACCAATTTTTTTTACAAGTAATTTCATTTCAAACCTCATTTTTTACAAAAACTTCCATCCCATTCTCAGGTCCTGGCCAACTTTGTGTGCCCAGAACCAAAGGTTGAAGGTGAAAGTTCAGAGGGCAAACAACCAATTCCAATTGAAGACAAATTTGCAACTTCAATAACTGAACTACTTTCTGCATCGGGTTTGATTCCAGCTATTGCCTCTTATCTAAGAAATGATTCTGGTGAGTTTTTCATGAGAAACTTTCACTCTGAACAAGGCTTCAAATAAGTGGTTTTCAAACGGCGGGGTGTGCCCCTTAAGCGGGACATAAACATGTTTTTGAGGGGGGCATGAAGCTAATCAAAAATAAAAATATTTGTTAAATTTTATCTTGCTCGCCTTATTTTGGATATTCACATTTCTACATTTTGAATATTTATGTCCATCCATGTATTTTCAACATATTTTCGCCTTACTATCTGGTGTTTATAGCTTATTTTTAGCTAGTTATTTTTGAGATGGCCTTGTGAGGGGGGGGGGGACGTGGCATAAAAAGTTTGAGAACCACTGTGCTAAACAATTGGCGATTTATAAATAGGTATATTGTAGTTTAAAATATTATTCTAGTATCTTTTTGAATGTATTTAGAGCCTTAACTTCGAAAAAGGCCTGTTTGGTAGATAAACGGTGACTGGTTTTTAAGAATCTACTTCTATCAACTGCCCTTCACACTTATTGGTGGCAGTTATTTTGTTTGAAAACTTTTCGCGCCCAGCTGTTTGTAAGCACAGTTCTAACAATTTGATCTGATCATTTAATTTGATATCTCAATAAACAACCAGAGTAACCTTTGAAAGCATTAGATCACTGGTTCTCAACATGTGGGCCATGGCTCACTACTGGGCCACAGGAACATTTTCAGGTGGGCCACATACCTATTAAAATTGCTAGAGTTGTTGCTGATAAAGTTGGTTAAATTTGATGGTAGTAGCAATGGATGATGCTGTTTTTGCTACAGGGTGGTAATTTTAACCTCGTTATTATTAAAGT
The DNA here is from genome assembly GCF_964204865.1 of Styela clava. Classification (NCBI taxonomy): domain Eukaryota; kingdom Metazoa; phylum Chordata; class Ascidiacea; order Stolidobranchia; family Styelidae; genus Styela; species Styela clava. The sequence goes on along the minus strand of NC_135250.1, from coordinate 2,270,527 downwards.
GAAATTGTCGCAGAAAGAATTCTTTTTCCCGAAGTTTTTCCCCAACATGTTAAATTAATGGGTCATAGAATTTTTGTGCAACGAAAATGGGCCACAAAAGAAAAAGGTTGAGAATCACTGCATTAGATCAATCCCAACCTGCAAATGACATCTTGGAGGGCCTCTTGTAATTTGGTACATTTTCATTTGTTTCAGTGCTTGACATGGCTCACCATGTTCCTTTATATTGTTCCCTATTGAGTGTTATTCGATCATTTGCTGTTTGTCCTGTTCTCTGTCGCCTCCTGATGGATTCAAAGATGACAAGCAAACAATCTCCAGATGGCAGCAAAGAGAAATCATCAAGTTCAGATTCAATTCTCTCACTTTTGTCAAAAATGAGGAAATGTATAGATACATATGCAAGCAGGTTAAAGTAAGTGAACTTAGCTAAGATCTTTATTGTATTGTTTTTTAATGTAGTAGTCTCAGTCACTGCCATGATCGTAGCCAACCCAAATTGGGTCTACTGTAGTTTAGTGCTACAAGTATTTCTAGTGCAGTTGTCATAACCATTTTTTCATAGATTATTCCGAACTCCTAGCTGACTACTTATGGATTACACAGTCAGATGGGGGTTAGGAATAACTAAACCACACTAGACCTCTGAATTGTTGGGAGAATGCAAATTGTATAATGCCGCAATACAAAACTTACTCATTCCTTTTTCTCCGAACAAAGTCGGATGAAAGCTGCCCCTTATATCTAACGATATCCTAAAGCAGCGATTGCCGAACTTTTTGTTTGTGCGGCGCCAAGTGATGCCGACATAATTTGTGGTACGTGCTACACAAGTTATTATTACTAACTCATTATATATAAATAAATATGCTTAATAGTTTCATTGAAGGATACCGTTTGTTTTTCTATTCCAGAGCCATTAATACAACATTAGAAAGCCAAGGAGAAGAAGGTTTGACATCATTTGTGTTGAACGTGCAAAAAACAGAATCAATGTTAACGAAGATTGCTAAAGAACTCAAATTGAAAGGTTAATTTTCTTGCAGTATTTTAAAAACATTCTCATCAATTTTTTTGTTATATCTGACGCTTTTTACGCATTTCATTCAAAGCCCTATACTAACAACTACTTATATTTAACCTTGTGTAAGGAGTCGCTATTTTTGTAAAATGGAATTTTTTCTGTTTGACGCCCCTGCCATATTGATCGCATATATCCTGGGTAAGATGGTGTGGCTGGGATATGACCTGATCAGCTTACACCCCCTTTACACAAGCTCACAAGCTTATTAAAGCTCAATTGGAAGGAACTGAATCATAATTTTTGCGCTTGAATTTGTGTTTTAGCTCAAGCTCAAAGCCGGAGTATCTCATCTTGCTTCTTATCATTGAATGTTTGCCTGTGTAGGGCTTCTAGATTGCATGTTTTAGGCATTCAAAGTGTTGGCAACTTCCTGGAATTCTTGTGTTTGCGCTGTGTGTTGTGCTCTTTTTTTTTACCATGGTTTCAAAATAATACATCTATAATTCATTCATCTGATTTGGTAAAAGCATTTCTTATGTTTCTCAGATTCCCAGCGAGCACGGAACTCAAATTCAACAAGCAGCACAGACTCTGGACGTGCATCGCCCTCCGGTGTGATTAAACTTTCTCTCTCCTCTGATTCGTTAGAAAGAAGATACATTGATGACATGAAACAATTGCAATTTGATACTTCGGAATTAGTGGTAGAAGAAGACAATGGTTAGTACATCAATTCCGAACCTTTTTTCATTTAGTTCTTTTCTTAGCGTTCCCAGAAGTATGTGTACCAATATGGAGGAAACTAATTTTGTTTGCCTATTTTACATGAAGTTGTGTAAAAGACGCAATCTATGGGCAGGGGGTTTATTCACTTGGCTAACATAAACCGTCCCGAACTCGTAATAGAACTAAAATGAGGAAAATCGGAATAAAATTGTGGCGTAACCCTAACCTGGTACACACACTATGGGAGTACTGTACTCATTTTTTGTCTGTTTTAAAATTCTTTATTTCCCCCCCATGCATAAAAATTGTTTTATTCATTACTTATCGATTTTAATCGGTAAGTATGTTGATAGGTATTTGTCTGTCTGTATGTCTGTTTGTCTGTCTGTTAGATGCACGCGATATCTCTCGAAAGCGAGATTGAATCTGCTCCAGATTTTGCATGTGCATTCATCTTATCTCGGCCCAAAATCCTATTGATTTTGCGCGAATTATGTCGTATAATTAGCGAGTTATTAATTAATTAGTGATGGGACACAAGGTGTCACTATGGAGTAAGAGCGTTGTTTTGGGGGATCCCCTAACTTTCGATCGATAAGTCTTCGGTCTCTGACCGATATTCTCATTTAATATTTTAATAGATTCTTAGTTTGTGTTATGCGCAATTCTAATACGACATTTTATGTTTGAAAACAGGCTCAGATGTATAGAAAATTCATAGCCTTTTTTTTTACTCTAGTTTGAAATTTGAAACTAAGTTATGTAACTTGCAATGCCAGGCTGAAAACTTTTCAATTTTGAAAATGTATATTTATTAGTTAACATCCTGACCCCAAAAAACGGGACCTGTCAGATATGTTTTGAATGGACTGGGTGTTAACTTGTGTTCTCATTCACATTTTGTCCGGTTGGTTGTCATCTTGGAATAACGTGTTCCAACCCCATTTCCCACTCTTTAACTGACCAATGACAGCACAGCATGATGTTATGGCATTGTGGGTAAAACCACTAAAGCATGCTCCCAGGGTGTAAATACTGTCATACTGGTCTCCAGAGGTCATTCGGTATAGCAGAAGCAACATGTGTCTTATGTCTGACTTTATATTTTCTGTTATTTGTGGTGTCAATTATTTTCTGTTTGGTTGAGTGTTGCTTGTATTCAATAAAAAATTAATTTACACCAACAAACACTGGGTTCCATTTTTTGGGGTCACCCTGCATTTTCTAGGCTTTCCTCTCATTGACACTCACTTTCATTATTTCAGGAAAACTTCGCTTTCCGTCCGGCCATCACTACGCATCCCACATCAAGGATGCAGCAAATGTTGCAGATGCATCAAGGGCCAGAAGACTCGCACAAGAAACCGTGACGTTATCAAACTCATTGCCCTTGTCACACAGTTCTACAGTATTTGTGAGGTGAGAGAATTTGTATCATACCTATCTGTGTGAATGGTTCCATTACATTTGAACCCATGACAATTGCACCTGTATGCTATTGTACCTATAAATTTTGGTTTTGTTTTACGGATAGTTGAACCCATATCAACCCTAACCCATGGGTTTTAGCACCCGCATATAGATTGAACCCGTGGATATACACATGGGTTCAATGGTACGTGGGTTCAAATGTACGGTCACCGTGTGAATGTATAAGTCAGTGGTTCCCGAAAATCGTGCCCTCCAAGCAGAGTTTGTATATATGTATGTATGTTTTTTCATCTTGTAAAAGCAATATAAAAGAGTTGACAATTATCAATACTGAAGACGTGATGTTTGATACCGGCCTAAAACACGAATGTATGGCATGCACTCCTTTTAGTATAAAAAAAACAAAAAAATCAAAGATGTATAATATGATCCCTTATACAGACAGTAAAAGTGAGTGGTTTAGCAAACATGAGTGATTTTTTTAGTATTTCAAAGGAAAATCAGGAAGCGATGAGGAAGAATAAAGTCTTCATTCTTTGAAACTTAATATTACAAAACAGTTGATTCAGTTTCTCATTTTTATTCAGACATGAAATTCATTTTAGCAATTGATGTCGCTTTGTATACTCCACATTTTTAACGCCTTTCACTCCGAACAAGGCACTGTACATGCAGCCACTAAATCTTAAATAGCCAAATTTTGAGCTGTGGTAAACACACATTAAACTTTTAAAACTCCAAATAAAACAAAATATTTCCAGTTTTTCAAGCCAAATATTTTTAAACCTTAAAATAAAATTAAATAACTTTTCCACACTCCAGATGTGATGAAGAAAGACTAGACGTTATGAAAGTACTGATAACCGGACCGTCAGAAACCCCGTACGCCAACGGATGTTTCGAGTTTGATGTTTTCTTCCCTTCAGATTACAACAATTCTCCTCCGCTTGTTAACTTACAAACTACTGGAAACCACAGTGTCAGATTTAACCCAAATCTATATAATGATGGAAAGGTTTGTGTTTCACTTGCCATATGCCTATACTTCATTTTTCAAAAATACTATTTCGTTCCAGTAATTTATTCTACTTTCCATCTCTGGTGCAAGCTTCGATATAATTTATTGCATGACAACTTCTCTGAAATTCCATCCGGTGTGTTTGGAAGTCTTTTTAGGCGCTCCGGAAGTATTCATACCAAGATGACGCACAACCTGAACAACTCTAACCTGGTACATGTACTATGTTCAGGTTGTGCGCCATTATGGTACGAATACTTTGGGAGCACCACTTTTTGTACCATGGCTTAGTTCAAAATCAATGGTCTTTTTACACAGTATACCACATCCATTACCCATTTTGCGCCGAAAAATGTTGCGGTTAATTTGATTCCAGAATTCCTCACTTCAAGTCCAGTGATTTCTTTATTTGACGATTTTAATTCAAGATATTTTTTATTCAGGTTTGCCTCAGTATACTGAACACTTGGCATGGAAGGCCGGAAGAAAAGTGGAATCCACAGACATCTAGTTTCTTACAGGTAAGATATTCTTCTTTTGCCCAGTAAATTTTTAAAAACGCTACGTGAACCTTGTAACGCATCTAAAGTTAATGAATTACTACTCCAGAAGTGTGTGTACCAATATGGAGGTAACTAAGTCTGTTTGCCTACTTTACATCAAGTTGTGTGAAGGGACGGAAACCTATGGGCAGGGGGTATATTTACTTGACTAACACAGACAGTCCTTGAACTTGTAATAGAACTAGAATAGGGAAAATCGGAATAAAACTAGAGCTGCGTGCAGCTTTAACAGGCTTCCCGCGTAAAAAAAAATTTGCATTTTATTGCTAGCTGAGAACTTCTGCACATTTGAGGTGAATTTCAAGTTTGTAGGACCAATTTGAAAAAATAATAATAATAAATAAATAATAATAATAATAAAACACAGGAATACAATAGGTTCCCTGCTGACAAGCAGCGGGAAGCCTAATTATGTCCTAACCCTAACCTGGTACATACACTAGGGGGAGTACCCTACTTTCTGTGCCCAAACTGACAGAAATACTAGATGTTGCAGTTGACTGTATGTACTCTTCCTAGTGTCGTGCCAATCCATATTTACTATTGTATAATGCATCACCATATATCTATATAACTTCAGTAGATATGACATGTCTGTTGTCGCTCGTGACTTAGGAGAGTTTCTTTTACTTGTGAGTGAGTCTGCATAATGCAGTATCATAATTCTATATAGTTTCAATATATCTTAGTATTCCAGTGGTGCGCATAGCTTTACACAGAGATGGGTCTTCATTACATTTTGAGTGAATGCACATAATTCACCACTATATTTCTATATAGTTTCAGTAGTTATTGGCATTTTAGTAGCTGCCTGTAACTTCGCTCAGTGATCAATCTTCTTTACTTCTGAGTGAGTACACGTCACCTTGCTTTGAGCAAATTTTTTCAGTATCTTTTGGCATTCCAGAGGTCACCTGTAACTTTTCACAGAAATTAGTCATCTCCTCTGAGAGAGTGTGAGTGATAACCTCGCTTTGAGCACAGTTTCTTAAATAAAAACACATGCGCACTCATTTAAAATAATTACTCTTTTATTAAATTTTATATGAATAAACTTTATTTCTCCTAGATCCTAGTCTCAATTCAGTCTCTTATTCTCGTATCGGAGCCGTATTTCAACGAACCTGGTTACGAGAGGTCACGAGGAACGCCTGCTGGGAAACAGAGCAGCCAGGAATATGATTCCAATATTCAACAAGCTACTGTGAAATGGGGAATGCTGGAACAGCTGAAGAACCCTTCACCCTGTTTCAAAGAGGTTTGTATTGATATATCTAGCAATTGGGCTTGACCATTAAATTTATTCTATTTGTCTGCTTTAAGTATTATATTGTTCTTGTGTAATTGATGTAATGGCATTGCGCGCATCAACCAGTATCCTATAAACATTTATGGCTTTTCGCATTTTCGTATTTTATTTACACTCTATCATTGTTCTTTCTATGTCTTTTTCTATATCTGCTTCTGTAATTCAGCATATAGGTGTATAAGTAAGTATAGATGACTCGATAGTCCAATTAGTTGAGAACTCTCTTTGATAAATAGAATGTACCACCTGGAAGAACCTCGTGTACTACAGGTTGGGAATCACTGCAATAGAGGTATTAATCATGTGCGAGAGGATTATTAGACTCTTCGTCGCCATATAGTGGTTGATGTAATCGTTTGTCGTTTACAGCTTGTCCATGCAGCTGAAACACAAAGCTGGCTAAACTAACCTCATACCAGACATGGACAGGTCATAGATAAGAGGCTGTGGTTGGCTGTATGATGAAGCCATCTTATCTCATTCCAGGTTATTGAACACCACTTCTGGCTCAAACGAACAGAAATCCTCGCTCAATGTGATCAGTGGTTAGCTGATCTTAAACAACAAGCAAATGAAAGACATGGCCGCAGAAATATCGCTCATAATTATACAGCATTGCAGAGGCATGTGACACAACTTCAAGCTTTATTGACGAAAATGAAATGCCCTGAAGGTTTGGAGGACACTCAGGTGCAAGAGTTGGAGAACACCCAGGTAGATAAAGTAAATCTATGTACTCCCAAGATGGCGGACATTAGAACGTGGAATATGTACCAGGTTGAGCTTAGGCCATAATTTCAGGTACAAATACTACGAGAGTCAATTGGCTAGTTCCTGAACTCGTAATAGTACTAAAATAAGAAAAATTGGAATAAAATTATGACCTAACCCTAACCTGGTACACATACTACGTTCTACCACGTTCTGCATCTTTGTTCACATACTACGGGAGTGCCTAAATCTGTGGTCACAGACCATAACAGATTATACATTTTATCCCTCGTGGCTTTTCCCACTTATGGTCCCACTGTTTATCATTCCAGTGGTATTTATAGTGTTATTTTGATTGGTAGATTCCAAATCCCATTATGTTCAAACAATTTCAACAATAGAAGTGAAAATACCCTGTTGAATAACCTTATCAAGCAATGAAACCAGAAGAAAGAACGAGTTTTTCTTGTTAAGTGAAATATAAAATCAATTCTGCGTCTAGCATTGTGGCCCCCTCTCAATCGCTCTATGGCCCCCTGGTTTGCAACTGCTGGTCTTCAAGAGGTATTTAATACTGGTGGTTAAAAATAGTTTTTGAAGTATATTTACTTCAACACTCTGAACAAGGCTGTCCGATTCGTTTCTCACTTCAAAGTTTTGTGTGATGACGTCATTCATATTGAAAATTGTGTACTCCCGAAGTATATGTACCAAGATGGCGCACAACCTGAACATAGTATATGTACTAGGTTAGGATTCAGGTTGTGTGTCATCTTGGTACAATACTTCCGGAGCGCCAAAAATTGTGCACTGTGCCTCGATAACGTGATCACATCTCAATGTTCTGCTGGTTATCAGATTACCGGCACTGTAAAAGATTTCATACTACTTTGTTTGGACCGTCGTGTCTATTTGTTTTAAGCATTTATCTCTTGCTAAAGTATTGTCATTGTAAAACATTGTCTTTTTTAGGGTGAGACAACGCAAGAGTCATCAAAAAACCAGGACATGACAGAAAATGATGCCTCCTCTTCAAAGCAAAATACAGCTTCGGATAGTACGAAAGTTCAAGTTTGGGAAGTTTGAAAATTGGACTTTAGCTTCACAGAGAGAACACGCCGGACTGTGATTTACCTCCACGCCTCTATAGGGGGTGGCACCCCTGCCCCCTTATATAAATTTTCGAACATCCCCCTTAATTTTGAGGTCTGACACCACGCTCTAAATTTCTAATTTAAATATAATTGAATATTCAGAAAGTGGCTCATATGCCTGGGTAGATAATCATTAAAATACAATATCACATTTTCATATGTTACAAATATCACTACTAGTAAAATTATACCAGTTCTGTAAATTTGAAAACACTTCTCCCTAAATGAAAAGCTCGGTAACACACTGATGCAAACTTCATAGTGCTAGCTCTGTGGGTAAATTCAAAGGGTATTTATCAATTACTTCATTACTGATTAAAAAACAACAAACCTGGTTAACACATGTTGAGAACTGACTTCATAACAAAATTGAAATTGTAAAGGGACTTTATGGACACCCTGTATCATTACATTATTATTATGAAGCAGGTTTTTGTAAATATTTGTTATGAGTTTTTAGTGCAATTTTCTTTGCTTCTAGAAAGTTCCACGTTTCCTAGTCCTTGTATTATAGAAAATTACTCGAAAAATATTGGACCCCATAATTTCTTAATAACTTTCTTCTCCCTGTGACGTAAATAAAAAATTCGGCACAAGATGACGCACAACCTGAATCTTCACCTGGTACACATACTATGTTCAATGTTCATAGACTTGAGATATTATTGACTTCTTCTTTGAATAAGAGTTATGTTAATTTTTAAATTCAAAAATCAGAATTATTCTCTCACACCAGTGTTTCTCAAACTTTCATGATTTGGACCACAGACTCTCAAAATTTTTTGCTTTTAAATTTCAATGTGGTTTCATTAGTTATTTCATAATGATAAAGTAATACTAGCTGAAGAAGAAATAGATTTTTGCCTTCGACTCCAGGCATGGATGGGTTTCTGGTGTTCATAGCATCTCTGTATATAACACAATTAAAATTATTTTGCAATTTCGGCGCTGTTCCGAAAATGTTGTACCAATTGTGTGAATCTCATTCCATATTAATTCCCAAACCGTCAGCCAAAGGATGTACAGCCATACTGACACAAGAGCGTCGCTTCATATGATTACTTAATCCCACCATATCTATATCTACTGTAACTCGAAACAGTGGAACAGAAGTGCTGAAAAAGGACAAGTGTGAGGCATGACACTTTTGAGACACCTGTTTCGGCATGAGATGATTTGCTACTATCTAGTTTTTTAATTTTGTGTGTTTAGTATAATTAGGTGATTTGTGATTATTTTTTCGTTTAAAATGTGTAAAATTTCTGCTTTTCGTCTTTTATTAATAATTAAAAAATAACCGGAATATAAATTAAATGCTTGATGTGATGCTGTTCCGAATCTTGTTTTATTATTTGTGATTTTAGGAAATGTTTCACTTCACGTCTTGGCCCTGAACAAGGTTATATACCAAGGCTTCTCAACCCCCATTATCTCAATATTCTCATGAGGCAAAAACATCTGTTTTGACAATTATATTCTTCACGTAACAGAATTTATTGGGAGAAACGTGTAGACTACTAAGTTATATATATTATAACCTAATAAGTAAATAATTCACAATTACTCATTTAATGAGCCTATAATTAGACACAACGCAGAAAAGTTGATGCTAAGTGCAAAGGGTTCAATGGCGCCGCAAATATTTAAATGGAATTTTTCGAGATGCAATACAATCGAGAGATATGTATCACTGCTTCCATTTTTATTATACAAAGTATCATCCGATCAGTTTGCACAAAATATGTGCGGCCAGCCAATGACTTGCAACCCCTAATTTTGGCCCGCCTTCTGCTCTAAACAAAACTTCTATTCCTGCGTGCAGTGCTGTAAAACTATAAAAAAAGACTTCCAGGTTGGACAGTATTCATGAGGTGAAGACTTAATGAACATGGTCAAATTAGTTCGGGCATTTTTTTGCTTGCAAACTTGATTCCCCAATATAGGTAGGTCAAAGTAACCCCTCAACGGCCAAAACCACCTCTCCAGTCTAAACAATCGAGCAATGACGCATAGACAGGGTTGCCATCGACCCAGAGCCGAAAATAAGCACTGGCGTCAAAAGGTTATTTTTCAAAAGGGGGTCTTAACAACGGCAGAACGATGAATAAGAATGAGAAAGAGATTATACACGAGTCTCCCACTTTTTATCATTAGAAGTCTCTTCGAACATTGTTGTACGCAGCACCGAAATCGCAAAAGGCCATGCAGTCACTGCCACACGCAATCTCCAAGGCAAGGGTCGGCAACCTTTTGTCGCTCCCGGGCCAAAACCAAGTGTTACGAATCTTGGCGGGCCACCCATATTTTTTCAAGAAAGTTAAAAACTGAACGGTTGGCTGATGAACCACATTATTTATACAGATTAGAAATTCAGACATTAAATAGCGAGCGAACACTGCGACAACTCGTGGACTCAAGTCGTCTTACTATGCAAAATATTTACAAATAACATTTAATGCGACACTTGGTGACACACTAGATAAAACCAAAATTAGAACACTTTCTAAATGTCTATCACTAATTCTAGTTCTTCGCAAGGAAAATTTCATTTTGGTTAAGTAATTGAAATCAAAAACGATTTTTTTCATAACGATGGGAAAACGAATTATTAATGAAGAACAAGAATAACATAATAACGATCCGTAGGTTTAAGTGAACCACTGTGGGCCGGATTATTTTACTCCACGTGCCGAAGGTGGCTGACCTCTGATCTAAAGTCTTCATACTTTGGTTTTCCGTAATGCTTCTTGTGTTTTGTGGTAGTATTGTGGGCATCGATTACTGTTTCCCACCTTTCTCAATGTCGCAATAGCAGTAGTTAATAGAAAATTTCTTTTCATGTTCGAAACAGAACTCATGGTTACACTTACTCTAAATTGCAGTTTGTCCCTAAAACAGTATTCCTAAAAACTTGCAGCAACTATTGTGTGTGTCACAGTTTGCCTGGAAATACCGCAAACTCCGCCGTTGACAGAAAAAGTTCGTCCCTCGTTTCCACGGAAGCTTTGTACACAAAACAAGAACTGGTCATCCACGTTTCTAAGACCAAATAAGCACGCGACTCAAAAATAAGCACTTTTCTTAGAAATAAGCACATCGTTACTTTATAAGACGCGGGCTAAAAAATAAGCACAAATCTTAGAAATAAGCACGATATGGCAACCCTGCGCATAGAGAAGATGATGGCTGGTCAAGCAAGCACTTGCATGCAGTTGAAAGCATTTTATTTAGAACGCTGTCCCTCGTTTGGCTGCCTGTCCAAGGATGAGTAAACGGACATGGCCTATTTCCTAAACCATAAATCAGCCCTATATTCGAATACCAAAAGATATATGGGCCATAAATAAGCTCATTCTTATCATAGGTGTTCCACCCCGTCCTGCATACCTCATGGTACTTGCAATGACACCATACATATAGGAATCAGTATGTATTGCAGGAACATCAGTGGATTGCGTGAGCATATAACCATGTTTAACTTATTTAGCTTCTTACCATTTTTTTATTCGTATTGGTAATCACATTGGTTTAGGTGATGAAATGCAGATAATCAGGAAGGCAAAATAATTGCATAGTATATATACAGGGTATCGGTTAAAGATTTAATATAATACAAATAATTTGATTTTAAGATAATCATAACAATTGGGATCAATAGCTTAATCACTAGCAGATTGACCAACAATAATGGCGTTGCTGGATGGATTGTTCTAGTCATGTCTGAACTATTGGTATATGCTGAGAATTATGAATACAGAATTATATTATAATTTTTTTTTCCAAAAGCATCTACCGTGTTTTGCGAATCAAAGGGCGCACTCTAAAGACTTTTTTTTTTCTGTCAAAACACATTTGTGCGGATCAGGGCTTAATTATTGCCTACCCTACACTATTGCCCAAATACCGTTGTGTGATAGCTTGGCGCGCCTTACGTATGAATGATAGTGTTATTTATTGACACTGCTCCTCATAACCCGGTTCGCTTATGGTCTGTAAAATACTGTATGAATATAGGCTATCAACATGAAGAAAAAGCCAAAATAAATGCTTGTTCAATCGCTTGATTTAAAAAGTGTTTCACAGACCAAAAATGGTTGGAAATCATTGACTTGATAACAAAGTTAAACCACAAATATTTTTCACTAATTCCTTGTTTGAAGCCACTCAATACAAATATCTTGATTGAAATGCTGCCACTCCGATTATTTTCAAAGATAAAACCTTTCTAAAAATCCGTAAATCTGCTGTAAATTTTCATGGAGTAAAATTTATTTCAGTACAATAACAATTGATCGATATACTTCAATTATCTTATTTATCATCACAAACCGGGAAAAAATTGCGTTTTAAACTTTGTTTATTGATGACACGGAAATTTTCGACGCTAATTTTAAAGTAATGGATAAAAAGGCAAATCCCACCCTCAATTAACCGTGTTGCGATTTTAGTGACGGTATGTTCCTAAACGCGATCAAATATAATGTGGGGCGTGGGCACACAAAATTTTGCGATTTTCAATGCCTAGAAAAGCGTTTTTAGACTGTCGCGGGACTCAACAAAACTTATATTGTTTACGATTTTATTGTCAGTATTTTATATTGCCGCTTTTCAATCACAAAATGTAGATGGCGGATTTCATTCTTCATTTGTCTTTAGCACTTCTCCGTCGATGAACGTATAATAAATCTCACCGCGTTTACGGCCTAAATATCACGCCAAATTGATAAAAACAACCGGCGATTATAGCAGAAGGCAATTGCACGCGTTATCGGCGACTTTATTCCAAAGAGGGGGGGGGGGGGGGGTTCAACCCCGAAAACCCTCCCTGGCTGCGCCACTGCATATATATAAAATTTTTGGACCTTTTTCAGTTATCCCACCTAAAATATGAATACCCATACTCACAAATAAAAGTATTTTTCTGGGGTGGGGGTAACTTACTTTATTTTCTTTGTTTACCACTTCAGTTTCCTTAATCTTCTCGTCCAAATCTTCCTTCAATTCCTCTTTCTTATTTTTGATTTTTGGAAATGATGGTTTTGAGGAAATGAACGCTCTATGATGAGTACCTGAGAAGCAACTCAATATTAATAATGTAGACTCACTTTTGAGACACCCTGTATATCTGCTTATCCAACAATTTTATGTATTTTGGAGATAAAAAAGTGGTTCTCAAACTTTTTGAGCCACACCCTCTTTTTACATTTGTCAATTCCTGCATCATACCTCAAAAATAACTAGCTAACAATAAACTACAAATAACAGATAGTGAAGCGAAGTTCGGAAGTTTTATTCAAAAAGTATGTTGAAAATACATAGATGGAACGTTAATATCTAAAACAAAAAGAAATATAAATATTCAAAATAAGGCAGGCAAGATCAAATCTAACGAATATTTTTATTTTAATTAGCTTCATGTACCTATAGGAAAAATTGTCTAAGCCCCTCTTGTCGGGCGCCCCCCATTGTTTGAGAACCAATGAGATAAATATTACAAATAATTACCAGTTGTTTTTTGGCAAACTCTGTTTCTTTATTATACTTTTTTTGAAGTCTAAACGAGCTTTGTTAATTTCATCTTCAGCCATTCTCTTATCATCTTCTGTTATCCTGAACAAATGATAACATGTTAAAACTCTTATGTTTATGCATTTAATTTGCTTATTCAAATACCTGAAACAAGCTTTTTTATGTGGTGGTTTGAACATTTGACTGATTTATCTCGGTACTACTTACTTTTGGTGTGTTTACGTATGGTTCACTGCATCGCGATTATTGGCTGATTACTTGATTACTTCTTGTTATGGTTAACTGTCTGGGGCTTTAGTCTGTCTTTAGATCTGTTCTCAAAAGCTTGTTAATGGTGCTATAATCATTGGGTATGAATAATCTATTTCTTAAGTTTCTTACATTGGGATAATCTGTTCTGACAAAGCCTCATTTGAATGTAAGTGAATTGGTATTTTTTAGAAAAAAAAATGTCAGCACAAGATACCAACCCCTGTACCAAACAGGGGCCGTTCCTGCTACTTCAAAGTCAGTAGATACGGGTTAGCACAGGACGTGTTAGAAAAGAGAACGAGGTTTTAGATTGAGAATGTTTGACAGGCAAATTTTATTGACAAGGATAAATTGCTATAGGGTCTCAAACCAGGGTCGGCGGACCACTGGGGGTGCGTGATGACTGAACAGGGAGTCAGCAACAATGTGAAAAAAGTCTGATCGATCTTCAATGATGGATTTCAATCAAAAAGCCATTGCTTGTCTTTGTTTGAGTGTTGCAGACGAATATCCTTCATTACTGTCAGAAATAGCAATTGAAATTTTATCGCCTTTTGTAACGACCTACATATGTGAGGCAGCATTTTAAGCGCTTACCAATATGATAACTAAATACAGGTCAAAACTAGTTTGCTTGTCAGAAATTGCTCAGACGATTTATAAATTGTGCAGTGAAAATCAACCTGACCCATATATTAATGTCGTTTTTTTGTTGTGCTGTAAATAAGACATTATCCTTCCTTGTTTGTTAGGCACAGAAATTAATACGGCTCATGATGGGGTCCATTAAAACTAAGATTCGCAAATAGGCGTTAACGGCCAAAAAAAGTTTGGGAAACCCTGCTATAAATAATATCATTCAATGCAAATATGGTATATAAAAGCATCAAGTATATAAGCAGAACTCAGCCTAAATAAAATATTTTATGTTTTCATCAGCAACAAATGCTGCCAAAACGATTTCTTTCACACTTCCACACTTCTGCTTAAATTCACATTCGGATAAACAGGATATGCCATTTTCCTGTATAAATTAAAAAGCATTTTAAGTTGGGTGGTGAGCAAAATGAGCAAATACATATCTGGTTATCAAGTATATATATATAACCAATCACCTCGGTTCTTTTCACAAATGATTCACTGTTCATAGCTTTTTTATAACTTTGAACAGCATTGTTGACCACTTCTGTTACCTAAAATATAAATATTTCAGACAGTGTGAGATATATTTAAGTGTTAAGAATATGCTCGACACTGCACCTTTGATTATGTAGCACAGGTTCAAATGCTATGCAGGGTTAATAACATGCGAGAAGATTGCTGGACTCCCCATCGTCGTAGAGGAGTTCATGTAATCACTGGTTGGTTACGGCTTCCTCCACCATTATGTTCATGCATATGAATACAAATAAAGGGTTAACAAACCCCACACCCGATATGGACTGGTAACCAGACGGGAAGACAAGGTTCACCATATGATTAAGCTGTCCTATTTGTCTTCCTCTCTCTGGATAAATATGTAAATCCTATCCTATATGTTCAATCAATAAAATAGACATTTGCATTGTGCTAAGCGGTGGACGCATGATTGCCATACAGGATTCACAGGTTGGAATCCAATGCGCTACTAGGTAACGCTTTTCTCTGGTTTGTGCATTTAGAATATTTACATCGTCAACTATTTATTTTTTATAATAGAGTATCCTATAATGAAGTATATTTGTATTTGGTAATATAAATTAAAAGTTTATGCTTGATGTTTTGTTAAAATTGATAGGAATTCATGAAAGGTAAAATAAACCGATTCCAAATTTATTAAACTTAAAAATATGAGAATCCAAGCATAAAAACACATTTGCTATAATAGTGGTCATAGAACACCTTCTTCTTTTTCTTCATGCTATTCATCACGAGGCATTGCAAAAACTTTTCTTTAATAGCACTAGTTAATCTTTCTCTGAATTTAGAGGTTTTGTAGTCACTGCAAATAATAACCACCACAGTGTTACAGAATACAGGTTAGAAATGCAGCTTGGTAAATTGAAAAATCAAAAATATTTTAAAAATAAGGAACAACATTACATTCCCAAGTTAAGCAATTTTGATCCTCAAGTCAAAGTGATAATATATAACTAGTTGATTCTGATTTGGTAAATATCAGGCTTACAAACATCTCACATCTAACTTCTCCTTGGGACTTTGATTGTCTCTCATGTAAAAAGTTTCAAGATCCTATTATTATTCAATTCGGTGGGACGGTTCAAAATGAATAAAATCTCATCAAACACAAAATAAAAAATGAAATATTTACATTCCATCAGCCAACTTGTCAAACTCTTCATAAGCTTCATTTTTGAACTTGGAATTTTCCGCTTTCAATTCATCTTCAGATAACTGTATTGCTTCAGCCAATGGCTAAAGGGCATGAAACAATTATTCGAATTGTATGCTTTAAATGTCAATGCCCATTTGGGTTCTTCAATTTTTTTCAGTAGTGCATTACGTTCCCATTTAACAAATATGAAAGTTTTGTTTTTAACTTACTTAGGTAATGGATAAGCCCTTCATAAACTACCTCATTTATGAACTGATTATCAGATCACCAAGAGTTGTAAGTTAAGTAGGCTAGTTTCTATACAAAAAATTTCATCCGGATAGTCACTACATAGAATTGAATATACAATTAAAAAATAGCAATTCAAAATTGAAGGATTTCCATTTACTGAGCAGTTTTCATCGGGAAAAAAGATAAATGTAGAAACTCATATCATGAAGCATCATTGTGCTGTCCAACAAATAACTTTGAAAATTCAGCCATCATCTTGTACGTGCTTATTTTCAGTACGGTGAAAAACAAACTACTGATTACTCAAAAAATA
The DNA here is from genome assembly GCF_964204865.1 of Styela clava. NCBI lineage: Eukaryota > Metazoa > Chordata > Ascidiacea > Stolidobranchia > Styelidae > Styela > Styela clava. Next base: position 2,253,931 of record NC_135250.1, on the reverse strand, counting down.
TTCTCAAATTAAATATACATAATACCGCTATTTTGTTGCTGTATTTAACCAGTACATTCCTCATAGGTTCCGTACATAGGGTAGATTGCTGCGAGAATGAAGAATGAATAAAACATTGAAACATAAAATTGAAATAATGTTAAAAAACCATACAACTTGTTCTGAGCAGTCCTCAAATATATGGACAAGAAGGTTAAAGTCATTCCAATTAGCTGAAATAGTGTTCCCATCAAAAAACGAATGAGAACTGAGGTTCCATGATCCCAAGAGGAGTTCAAAAAAATAATAATATAAAAGCTTCAAGCTACTTCTTTCATTTTCATTTTTCAAGTACCAGAAGTTTGAAATCAATTGGGTAAAAGTTGCAGATAAAAACCAATTTTTTCATGAACGATAAAAAAAAATGCAATTTAGCAGAATGATCCCGATGTGTGTTTCGTGTCTAAAAAATTGAATTACTCAATACTTTTTGTAAGCTGTTGCATTATATTGTATAAATATTTTTTATCAGCTCCAATTTCTTGTTTCTGTCTTCTACCTTCTTATGCTTTTCATAGTTTTTCTCGATGATTTCTTCCAGTTGCTGATTAAATATCTCCAAATCTGTTTCAGGAAGGGTTGAATCCCTGTTTAGAACAATTTTGGAGTCATTGAGTTACAATTGACATTTATAATTAATAATATAATTAAAAATGGTGGTCGTTCTGTCAAAGCGAATTTGCGCAGAGTAGCCTTTTTTTCAAAAAAAGTAAAATTTGGTAAAATAGTAACTCTGAGGGAGAGCTTCTAAAATTTTGAAATCGCGGCCCCTCCCAATATATTAGAATTTTTCGCAAAACCCTGTTCCGAGGAGTGCTCATTGATTTGCTGAAGCTTAGGTTTCCGCGCACGCTTCGCAGGTCTTACGATAAAAGTCTTATGTTATGTATTTTCTGTGTGTTTTCCATATGTTATATATGTGTTTTGCACTAGATTCAATAATTGTGTTTTGAATCAAAAGTTTAAAAAAGTACAACATAGTTTGTGTGAAATTGGTGTACTTCCCATTTTGAGAAGCCCTCAAGTAGTTGAAAGGTAATTCGATTAATTTAAAGTAATATACACTCACATCGACTTGATTAGATCACTGTATTTTTCCTTGGCAGCCATTTTATTTTCTTCATGTTTCCTCCCGGAGTCTTCAAATTCACTTTCAGCAAGTAACTGTAACAAATCATCTGTTTAACTTCGCGCGACTTGTAAAAAATTCATGACATTATGACTATGACAGCACAAAGCAAAACAATAAATTTTTATATAAAGTTCATAGCTACGGCTTTTATTCTCTAATAATTGAAGCTAGTTCAAAGTAGAGGATGAAATCTTGTTTTAAGTTTATCAATGTCTTTGATTTACAGATTTACAGTATACCTAAAGCTGATAATCATATTTTAAAAATTTCATTGAGTTGAGATTGAAATTTTGAATAACTTGAAGTTCAGAGTCAAATAACTAAATGTTTTCAACAGTTTCTATAGGAGCATGCCAAAATTTTCATTATCAAATTTAATTTCTACTTTGAGTTGAGAGAAATTTTTGCAACTCTGAATTGAAAGTTATAGTCAATTGTAAAAGTTACCTGCTTTCACATCCCTGGTTTCAAGTCAAATAATATTCATTTAGCTCAACAGATTATCATGTGTCACAAACTCAATTTTTTGAAAGGAGTAATAAGTTGACATACAAGTGCCCAGAACCAATATGAAAAAACTTGGCATGGTTAAAAATTAAAATATTACTAATCGTGATGCAACACTCACCAAATCCATATTTTTTCTGTACTCTCCAACAGCAGTTTCAATATGCATACAATATGTATTTTCCAAGTATCTCTAAAAATAAAATTTACATAATGCTAGAGCTAGTAAAGCTCAATTCACATATATCACCAACAAAAAATAAAAGCGTCCCTACACTTTTTATATACTTTGCACTGTATTATTGTGCCACATTTTGTACTGTTGGTTTCAGTTTTTAGCAAAATCCAATTTTTATTAGTTTAAATGATAGATTTGTGAGCTTTTTTATACTATACAGACCTGGGCTAGATTAACTGAAAATTTTTGATTAGCATGTTTTTTTTATTCTGATTTTATCATTTTGCGCTATGATTGGGGGGGGGGGGGGGGGCAAAATATTTTAGTATAAGAGCCGCATGCAACAAGTCAGAAATACGTGAGAGCTGCATAAATTTCGAAAGTATTAATATTAGAACTCATTAAATCATTTGCATCTGGGATAAATATGTGAATCCTAACACATTAGTCCATTGTGCCGTCAAACTTGTTGCTTGACTGATTTAAATTTACAACGATTTTCATATTAAAACATATTTTGGCTTAATCATTGATGAAAACTCCTTAAACCAGAAAAAAAAACTGTTACACTGCAGTTTCTCATAGTTAAATTTGAAAAATAATTCAGGCTAGTGAGAAGGGCGACATGTGGCTCGGGAGCCCCGGTTCGCCCACCGTTGTGCTATGGGGTCACTTATAATAAAATATACCTTGTGAGATTTTAAAGTTTCGATTCATGTTTGTTGAAATATGATTTTTCATTCTGTGAGTAGCATAATTTGACAAAAGATTTAAAGCCCAAAATCAGGCTCAGTGACAATTTAAAATTAATACCTTTCTCTGTTCTAAGAGGCTAATTTTAAATACCTAAAATGATTGCAAGATGATGATTTAAATTTTAATATATATGGTCTTTAAATGAAAAATCAAATTTTTTACTTGCTTTATGAAAATGACATAATTTTCATGCCACTGTCTTACACTGAAGTTTTAATTTATTTTCTACATTTTTATGGATCTACTATGTACTGACCAGACATACAGAAAGAATGCGAACTTGAAAAAGAAGAATTACTGAACAAATTTGATGTGGAGTTTTGTGCTTACAAATGTAAACAGGAGGCAAGTATCAGTATCATTTTATTGTTTGATGACATATAACAAATTTTAAAACATGGTGTTAATAATAAACAATTTACTTGGGTAATGGAATAATTTTCCAAAATTTTCATTCACATGGCTGTTGGGAAAATTCCAACACAAAGTAATGATGAGTTTAAATCTGTTTTGCAAATGTTTTCATATAGTTCTCGTTGTATAGTTTTTATTCCCATTTTATGTAACGTTTGACTTTCTATTCGCTGCTTGCGTTTATAGGTTTGAACTCTATTACAATACAATATTAAACAATAAATGAATTTTAAATAAATTAAGCTTACAAATTTTGCCCTAGCAACCGGAGACTCTCAAGTGCCATCTAGTGGGTCTAATTATTGCTTGGATTTTATATTTAACACTTGAAAGAATATTATTAAAAATATGAATGTTTTTTTCTTTTGAGGAGGTCTCGCGGGCCACAGTCGAAGAAAACCAACAAGTGATCAAAACTTGCGAGTTCACTCGCTCTAAATATATTTGAGAATGCGTGTTTATCGTTCTAAGCAGTTTTTCAAGGAAACCATATAAAACCTTTAGTTATTCCAAAATTGCTTCCCGAGAAATATTATGGTATTTTCGGTATCTTTTCTCGTGTTAATGTCGCTTAAAATTATATTCTTTCGTGAAAAATATTATTTGAAAACACACCAGACACTGTGGTTTAATGTGTTGCGGGTAAGGAAATATGTTTCCTCTAAGTTGACTTCGCTCACTTTTTTCTACACTCATTGTATGGTGATTTGTTATATTTGAAAAAATTTATTAGGATGAGTTTTGAATAAATTAAAACCACAAAACGTCCTTACAAATGAGGATTTACTTAAGGCGGGCTCATCTCATCGGCTTGGTCCTGTCTTCATAAGACAATTCATTCTCCTTCTACCGATAACAGGACCTCATTCTCATATAGGCACCGTTTTGAAGTTTATAGTTTACAACAATGAAAGTCTGTGATTTTAACAAATATCAATCCCGACACCGGAATTAGAAAAGTTCACAGTTGGAATAGTTTAAAAATAAAATAAATTTGTTCTTCTAATAAGTAAAATATATGCCAATGTTTAGTACTGTACTCTGAAAATTATTTTGCGGGCCGCAGTTTGGACCACCCTGATGTATATAATTGTTACATATGCATAGGCTTGGATTTTAGAAAAAGAGTTACGGCAGGGGGTCCAGTAATTTATCGTGAGACACTTGTAGACTAAATTATATTATAATCTAACAAGTATTTGATTCACAATCACTTGTTTAATGAGCCTATAATTTAATTATAATTAGACAAATGGCAACAAAACGCAGTGGCGTAGAAAGTATTCATGGAACTTTGTGAGATGCAATGCAATGAGGAAATAAATCTATATTCTATCCGAGATATGCATCACTGCTTGATTTTTATTTTAAAAAGTATCTTCATCATAGAAAACTCAAACCATTCGGAAAAAGGGACTTCAATGTTTAGGAGTACATATGCATGCGAATAATTATTTTCGAAAATGAACATTAGAAAGAACTAGCTGAGAGCTCGGATTAGTAATTCCCATTTATGGAATGTTTTAATCTTGCCTTCCATCTTGCCACCCAGTGTCCCATATAGAAAAGCGTGATGCAAAAAAGTGCCACATTAAATGTCATTTGTAAATTCTTTTCTCCAAGTAAGACAAACTAGTTGCGGTCACAGTCTTTGCGCGCTGCTCAACATTTAATTTCTGATCTGTGTGAAAAAATGTGATTCATCGGCCATCCGTTCGGTTTTTAACTTTTTAAAAATATGTGCGGCCTGCCAATGACTTGCAACCCCCAATTTTGGCCCGCGAGCGACAAAAGGTTGTTGACCCCTGCTTTGGATAGATCAATTAGTGGTGGACTTAGCTCAATTCGCAGATTGTGAAATAGGGCTGAATATATTTCAGCCATATGTTACAAGTTCATGAAAATTAGCTGCATATTTAAGCCAACTCAAAAGTTAACTGTTGCAACAAGAGAGCGATGCTCAAATATATGGACACGCAGAACAATTCATTAAACAATATTAATAAATCACTTATCACCTTTTCCGCAAGGCCCAATGTAGCAATCAGTGCAGTTTTTCATGGCTTGGTTTTTCCTAAAGCTTTCGTGGCTTCATGAGTATGACTATCGTCGCAAATTGATTACATTCCACTCCCCACATTATCTTTGCATGAGATTGTAGTTATTGGTCATTATCAACGTAATTGTTAAAAGTACGACAGCCCGAAAGTGTAATACTATCGTGTATTTTGTTTGGTAAGTTTGGCCCAAGACTCATTTAATTGAGCTTGTGTTTTTGTGAGCGTGCTGGTGGGCAGGCACATGAGATACTTCTCATGTTTTGAACTTTTTTATAGGTTTTGCTTGCCCTCCAGAATTCTCCATTTTTAATTTATGTTTGTTATGGACTTTTCAAAATAAACTATCTATCTATCTATTCGCCATTCATTCAAGGAAACTTCTGAAACTTCTTTGAGGCCTCAAGGATTCCGTTACGAACCACCGACGTTCGATGGCACGTGATCAAAAGAACATGAAAAGGAGTTCCAGCATATGCGTCCGCAGAACGTTCAGTGGCGTCATAGCAAACAAAAACAAATCTCACAGAGCTAACAGAAATATTTGAAATAAATAAAAGTAATAGCCTTCTGGAGAAAAATATCATCTTTACCCACTGAAAATTCCAAAGCAATTGGTTCAGTAAACAAGAAGAAAAGCTACTTTTTCAAAACGATACAAAGAAGAAGAACAACAAGAACAAGATTACCAAAAATATGAAAACGATCCATAGGTCCACTCCGTGTCCAATAATTCAGAGCTGCTCGCGTACCACTTGAAAAGCTCACAGGTACCAATAGTGGTACGCGTACCACAGGATGAGAACCCCTGGTCTAGCAGCTAGGCTATTACAGGAAAATATGAAGGTTGTCAGAATACCGTATGTTTTTTTAATCAACTTACTTCCAGACGCGTTGGGAAATAAAACATATTGATTAGACGTGGAAAAATCGAGACCGAAATTTCGTGCAAACAATACCGTTTTAATATGCGCTAGACTTCATATCAGATTGAGCATAAAATGTGAATCTTGTCCCACTTTGGTCCCAGCAACCATGTTTGATCGAGTTATAACTTAGAGATAGTTGACCAATTACCGGCCACAAGCGCCACGGCACATTTAAACTTCTGAATCATGAAATTTATTATTGATTAATCATGAAATTTATTATTTATTATTGCTGTTTTGATTAAGTGTGCATTTAGTATGGTGCGAAAATAAACTACTGATTACTGACTGATTACTGCACCTGTTGGAATGGCTGAATGGTGGTCGTGCGTGGAAATTCGATATTAATGTTGGAAGCATTGGAACGGATACAATGATTTTAAAGTGAACCAACCGAAAACGACAAAATAACCCAATACCCTAATCCATGATTTGTGCATAGACTGCTATGGAACATCCAATTCATTTACCAAGCTTGTTTTTTAGTAAAAAAAAATTTGACACTGTTTTATTTTTGCAATATAATTGAAGTAGGCCCACAAAATCACCATTTTTCGTCAGCGAGTGTTTTAATCCATATATCTGTATAGGAAAAGCACATACACGTCTCACATTTTAATTTGAATTTATAAGTTGTTGCCCGATGTTACATCGTGTTTTTGTTTTATTCTGTTTTTGGGGGACGGGCACGTACTTGTACGTATTTAACTTTTTTATTAAGTTATGCCCGTCCTCCAGGTCCTCTGTATTTTGTTTGTCCCTTTGTTGTTGTTTTGTGTTTTGTTTGTATCAGAGTGACCGAATAAAATTGATTGATTGATTAACATAGTTCAATAAATTTTGATGGACAACAATATTGAGGCTTAGCGCTAGATAAAATCAAAACTAAACTGCCTGGTCCAAAATTACCGTAGTCTCTACTGACGTTCACTGGTCGCTTGCTAATATCAAATCTTTATATAGCATCTCAGTAGTGACATACAGTGATTATTTACTTGTGACAATTCCAACTGTCAGTGGTCATCTTTCGCCCAAGTAAAAAAAAAGTAAAGCTCGTCGTCCCAACCATAGAGCCAGGGGCGTGTCAAACTTTTCTGCTGACCGTGGCGAGTTTCTGATAGCGCTGCACATTATACCTAACTTTAATAATTTGGGAGATAAAAAATTATATAGGTTGCTATACATAAGAATGAATAAATTAAAGGTCAATTAAGACTGAAATGTTCGTATTATTATTATTTAAATCATTAAACTAAGCAGCTATCTAGCCCAAATAACGTGTCGCCCAGGTTGGTTGCCCATTCGGCCCCCCTCCAAACACGCCACTGTATGGAGTTCTGTTCTTTCTGTTTTCATCTATCACTCACATTTCCAATTGCTTTAGCTATTTATTATTGCATTTTTAAATAAAATCAGTATCATAATCTATATCAATATCGTTTGTATAATTGCTTAGCCTTAGTACATAATTTGGTCAATATATCACAGAGACATGCATAATATAATATAAGAGTCACCAAAAACAATTCATTTTAGAAATCCAAGGTATGCCTCACTAAAATTAAAAAGTGTTATTATTCTAAACCCAAAAAGCATGTTAGTGTTGCCAACATGTGAAGCCAATCTTAGTTTTTCTTAAAATGAGTTCTGTAGAATTTATATTCTCATTTGGCGTTAGCCTGGAACACAGAACCTCCTCGAAATTTTATATTTATACAATTATTAAAATAACTCAGAACAAATTTTAGCAAATTTTCTGAATGCTTGAGCAATTTGGCTTGAACTCTAGAAAGAATGAATATTCATCCTTACATCACATTACCGAAATTAAAATTCTAATCATATAGAATCAGGTAAAATAAAGGAAAAGATATCAGGTTTTATTGTATGTGATGACACTAAATAAATTAAAATTTCAGTCACATATCATCTGGCACAATAAAAAATAAAATATCGGTTTGCGTAATATATATTTTTGCACTGAATCAATTCAAATTATAACTACGATATATCACATTTGTCCCAAACTCCATAAGGCCCAAGAAGATATGACCCAATATGAAGCATAGCAATGTTTTCCGTTCTACGCAAAAAAATCTTATATCAATTTTATATCGATATCGATTGTGTGATTTCTTAGTACATGATTCGTTCAATATATCACAAAGACATGCAGAATATAATACAAGAGTCACCAATATCAATTAATTCCATAAATTCAAGGTAGTATATAAATTCTAAGTATTATTATTCTAGTAACAAAAAGCCTGTTAGAGTTTCCAACATGTAAAGCCGATCATAGTTTTTTTTTTTTTAATTTGTTTTGTAAAATTTATATTCTAATTTGGAGTTAGCCTCATTAAAATATTTTATATTTATACAATTCTTAAAATAATTCGGAAAAAATTTTAGCAAATTTTCTGAATGCTTGAGCGATTTGGCCCACGAAGATATGGGATAATATAAAACTTAGCAATGTTTTCCATTCGATGCAAAAAATCTTGGATGGAAGCATCATCAGAAGTGAAGACCCTGAATTTCTTGTTTTTCGCATTTCGCCTTTTTGCCTCCAATGTTTCCCTTTTTAGCATGGAAATCATTTTTTCCTTCGCCTTTTCATCGCACAGATCTCTCTCAACTTTATTTATAAACTCTTTTTCAGTGTCATCCAAGTGTTCTGATTTCAGGAAATGTTTCTCCATAAGCTATGAAAAAAGGAAGTGTTTTGATATATGATGACAAGCATGTAAACAAGCATATGATGTGTGGGTTGAATGGGGTATCGTGCTAAGCATTTAAAATACACTTGTCATAGTACCTCTGATTACCCTGTGTGGGATCACAGATTTGAATACTGTGGGGGTTCACGTAACGCTGGTCAGTTACAGCTTCCTCTACCATCAAGACCATGCATCAGATCCAAACCGTATCACTGGTAGAAGGACGAAAGGCCATGGTATGACAAGTAATTAAGTCGCCATATCTGCTTTGGTGCTCTCCGTGATAAAATTATATCTTATTTGATAATTATATCATAGGGTTCTTGAATAATACAGTACTTCCCCATTGGAAATATTGGAATCAAATAAAGTTAAAATTGGTTATATAGAAGGGATTTCTGTATCTGAGATCTGATGGAAATCGAGAGAGTTCAAATGTTGACAGAATCATAGAGACTAACGACCACATATGGCGCTTAAATGGTTATGAACCTCATTAAAAATTCTCTGCTAACTTACATTATCTAATGTAGTACGATAGTATGACTTCCAATCGTTGACAATGTTTTCAATGCGATTATATTCACGTATCTGAAACATAAACATGCCTATTGTTTATAAATAAAACATTACAGATAAAGAAAATTGGTATTCCATGCCCTAAAATACAGAGCCTTGTGTTCAGCAAATTGGTACTTTGCTGAAGAGTTACTGATACCAATGTGAACTACAAGTGACCTAATTCAAAATTATGATTTGAAGCATTTGAATGATCGGATAACAGATTTTTGTGCAAGTTACATGGGCTATTGCTGTATGGCTGTGAGTAGTCATTTGACATTTGAGGCATATATATCAGCATTGAGCATCGGTCTGGTAATTTAAAACATATTTTGGTTGTCTGTCCTTTTACCAAATATTAATAGGAAAACCTCAATAATCAGAAACCTAACCTGGTTTTCCATATTGATTTTCCTTGTAGCTTCAATTTTTTCTTCAATTTCAGCTTTTAATTCCTGTTTTGCTTGTTTGATTTCAGTTTCCACATTTCGAAGCTGTTGGACTGCTTTGTCATACATATCATGGCATCGCTTTGCTATGTCATCACAAACGCACTGGAAGTTTTCAACATATGCTTTGCTATGCTGGAATAGTAGTAAAAATAGTAATAAAAACGCTTAAGCTGTAATTCTATGTAAGCATAAACTTAAAAATTAGGTTTGAAACAAATAAAAAGCTACTTTATAAATAAAAAATTAAAAGCAGTGATTTTGGCAAACAATAGTAGTCTCATTGAATTAATCCTCATCAGAATGGGATAATGTGGGCTTGATATTGACATCTACGGAAAAATTCTTTTAAAATACATAATGCATATGTGTGCTCCAGAAGTGTGTGTACCAATATGGAGGCAACTAATTTTGTTCGCCTACTTTACATCATGTTGTGAAAAGGGACTGAAACCTATGGGCAGGTGGTATATTTACTTGGCTAACACAGACAGTCTAAAACAGATAGAACTAAAATAAGGAAAATCTGAATAAAATTATGGCCTAACCCTAACATGGTACACACACTACGAGAGTACCTGCAAATGTAAATCCGATTCAAACTAAGACATTAGATGTTCACTAATTTGACAGAAATTTCTATGCTGACATTGTTTTACAACAACTATCTAAAAACACATGTTTTTGTGACAGTATTGATTTAAGGTAATTCTAGTCTTGTATCAACCAGTGTTTTTTTACATTTATGTAAGTAATGTATTTTTCAGTTAACATCATTTTTACTTTAAGTGAAATTCCAGAAACAATTCTTTCTAAAAATCCAAGTTTGTAGGTACCTTTTTTATTTTCTTCATGAACTCACGTACACAGTGATCTTTTTTTGTTTGCACTTTCTGCAGATCAAATTCCTGGAATAAAACAATCTAATATATAAAAAAACCTTGTGTGTCCACCACCCCACGTAGGGTATAATAAATTGAGTAGGCAATGCTAAAACTGATAAAATACTAACTGCCTGAATATCAGTGGCCAAAACTGAGAAGTCACATCGATAAAGAGATTATGTGATTAAAATGATTAAAAATTAACCTTCTGGAGCTTTTGCATATTTTCTCTGTTTCTAGCATCTGTATTGTTAATCTTGATTTTCAAATATATTTCAATGAGAGCAGTTTTCACTTTTTCCTTGTCATCATCTGTAATGCTAAGAAAACAAAATTATCATATTATCAAAATCAATGGCCTATCATATGTTAAGCCCAATACATACTTGTTATGCTAACTACCGTATATAAATCTTTGTCTAAAAATTTTACTTATTTGGGTTCGCTTACAATGATATTCAAATGTACATGCACTATAAAATTCATGCACTATAAAATATGCATATCAGAAAAGGTGGGATATCTGTGCAACATATATCATGACAACTAATCAAATCTGGAACACGAATGTGAGACATAAGGCAATATGGGACCAGGTTTCTGAGACAGTGAAGCATAGCAATTTTGAGAAGTTTTGAATTGACTCTTAAAATGTAAACCAGCCAAAAAGATATAAAATCCTCACAAAATTATTTTATTAAAGTAAAGAAATGATTTACTGATTAGTTTCCAATGCATGCTTTTTGTATTCATTATGTTTCTGCTCCAAGGTTTCATCCTCGATGATTTTATTTGCAATGAACTGCATAAAAATGTAATTGAACAAAACTGAAATAGCTGGAGTCAAAAAAGTCATCGTTTCTCAAATTTACCAGTATTGGTCATTAACATAGTCATTTGAAAAATATAGAAAAAATTAACCTGTTCCATGGACTGAGAATAATTCTTCACAGCATCGTTTATAGCTGCTTGTTTCTAAAAAATAAAAAAAAATTGTGAAAATTGAATGAAAATTTTAAAGATATTTCAAATATGATTCATATTAAGAGTTTCGAAGTAGAGAAAAAGCTAAACAGTATATTTTAAATAAAAAATAAAAAAAAAACTATTAAACTAAAAAAAAGAACAATATACTTTTATATTATACTTCTATTTTCAAAGAATTCCAATAAGCCAAGGAAAATTTAAACAAATACCACATAACAAAAGTATGCTTATATTTCAAAAAGATGAAATTTTTTTCCAATTACTATTTTACAATTTATCGATAATCAACTATCTTCATCATTACAATCTAATGAAATTTTGCCAATTTTAAAAACAAGTGCAAATAGATTTTGATAAGAACCAAGAATAGCATGCTCAAATATATTATCACAATGTTGATATCAATCATCATACTCTATTGGCTCAGTACTCAATTAGCAAGAAATTTACATGGTGTGTATTCATTTTGCTAAAATATAAAGTTTTTAATAAAAAAAGCAATTAACTTGAAAGCGCCCCATATTTGGATTGTTTGATATTTTGCTCTGGTTTTATAATATCACTGAGAAAGTTTCCAGCTACACGCAAAAAATAAAAATGACACCTGATGTTAGGGATGAAAAATACTAGCGTAATAACTACTAAATGTTAAATTTTCTGATGCCTAGTATTTACCTCATTAAATTTAGCTATCTCATGATTTTTAGAATTTAAAGACTGATAGTGGAGAAGCTTATATTGTATCTTTTCTTCGACTTCATCTGCAAAGTCCTTCCCAAGTTGATGAGGTCTTTGTCTAAATGTAAACAGTAAAAGTAATTAAGAATTATTTTATTGAATTTACAATGAGCGCATCGAAGTTTGGCAAGTGTATCAATATTAACGTTTTTTAGAATAGTAATGAGGTAAGGCCGCACACACTCAAATACTATGTGTGCCTAGCTTCTGAAACAAAAATAAGGGGCAGCCACTGTAATCCAAGAATGGTGGTATAGTAAGCACCAGTAAATGTTAGGTATTTGACACATATGTAACAGGTAAAGCCAATATAAATGCGGGAACAGCTAAGTAAAACTAAATTCTACATTTCAAAAATAATGAAAAGAGTCTAGATGGTATACTGAAAGGAAGCAGATGATAGCTCCTGGCCAGGCCAGCATATAAACTGAAACTTCTTCTTTGCAAAAGTTCCAGAAAACAGAGTTGTCATGGTATGGATTCTTTAAAATAAACTCGGAAAAGCAATAAGCAATATTATTTTGGTGAGAAGAAATTTGGAAAAAAATCAAGTCCATGCTCCCGAAAACAAATAACTAACTAATTAAATAACTGGTTAAGCCGTCTTATCGACTTTCCCCTCCCCCGAGATAAATATGTAAATCCTATCCTATCCTGGCTATCCCTGTCAGAATGTTCATCATGGGCCAATTTTAGTACAGTCATAAGAATGCTGGCCTAAACATGACAGCAAATACTTTATGTAAAAACATGTAAGCCAGTCTACAGATGGGGCTGGGCCTTTTAAATAGAATATTCAAAGAGTAAATCATACGAATCAGATCAGGGAAGGATTTCAAACCACCGTCATCTTGTTTTTTTCTCCACCAAAGGCCGAAATGAATCCTTCTATTATTTTTGTTGAAGCCACATGTTTAAAATCCAATTCTGACAACATGACCCTTTTTTTCCCAGTAGTTAATAATGAAACATGTTTCATATCGTGTGTGAACACTCTGTCTCAGAGATACACTCTATTGTTTCAATAATTTATCATAATACCATGCAGGCACAATTTTGTTGATAAGAAACGGTTTATATAGGTTTTAAATAATACGGCAGACATGTTATAGTTTTTGGGCATAGCATGATGTCCCGAATCCAACAATCAAAAAACATGTCAAATGTATACATTAAAATCGATTAATCAATTTAGAAAACTTACAAATTTTCAGAAAGTATTTTGAATTTATCAATTGCATTTGCTATGCAGATAAGATGCTTGGCTTCCAAATCAGACTTCGCCAAATATTTGTCATTAGACAGAATCTGAAACAATACTTAGTTGTTAACCTTGGACACAGATATACTAAACTTGTGTAAGAGATCAGTGAACAAAGTTACTGTTTAGACAGTTTCTAAAACTGTTTTTGTAGTAATCATTCAATCACGAATGAATTATACATACAGGTATATAAATAATAACAAATAGTTAACAGGTATATTCAGGTTTTAAATAATATAGATCTCTGCCCGATCAACGTACAATTACAGTAGATAGAGTTAGCATGAGTAGAACTCTTCAATAGTCATTGAGAATTTTCATTTAAATTCATAATAATTCTTTTTTATGTTCCTATTAAATCAATGACACTGTCCAATACACTTTTATTCCCGGCTTCTAAATACCATTTTCTGATTGACTTTTTGGAAAATTGTAATATAAAACAGCATTCACTCTAACAGGTATGATGCTATTTCTGTGTGTTTTTGATATTTCATAGATTATTCGTGAAATTGACTTGGATTATAGTAGATTATCTAGAAAAAAACATCTTCTGTATGAATGTCTTTTTGGTTGCAGAAAAATTATTTACCATGTATACTTATGTAGTAATTTCATCAGAATACATCTCTGGAATATCAAAAACACAAATCAATAGCATCAGGCTATGTTATAAGTTTTAGAATTTATATTTTAAAACATTTCAACCAGTTATACCTCATCCATTTCCATGGTGTAATTGTCGATGGCTGACCTGACATATTCATCACATTTAGTCTTCTCCTGTATAAATATCAAGTACAAATAACATAAAAAAAGTATTACTTGTAGTCAATTTTAGTTGATTCAACCTCATCCTTATAATATTGTTAAATCGTAAATAGCAGAAAACCAAATTAGGAAAGAATTTCCCTATTTTTGATAGACACCAATTAATATTGAAAGCATCTTTAAAAAAATTGCTATGCTATGGTACATTCACTGGCTCTCCAGAAGTGTGTTACCAATATGGAGGAAATTAATTTTGTTCGCCTACTTTACATCAAGTCGTGTAAAGGGACTGAAACATATGGGCAGGTTGTATATTTACTTGGCTAACACAGGCAGTCCCGGACACGTAATAGAACTAAAATAAGAAAAATCTGAATAAAATTATGGCCTAACCCTGGTAGCCATAGCCTGGTAACCTGGTACACACACTACAGGAGTACCCATTCACCTCTAATGATTTGACAAATTTTGTCTTAAACCAACCAGGCTATACTGTTATACACACCTTTGCAAGTCTTTTAGCAATTGCTTGATGCTTTAAATTTTCAAAATGATCTTGAATTGTTTTTCTCAGCTCAAATTCTCGAGCACTGATAGGATTTGACAAAATCACTTTCCATTCTTTGGTTTTTCTTTCAAAGTCTTCTACTGCTTCACCAAGATATTTGGAATGTTTCTCATTCAAGGTTCTATCTGATATAGAAGAGATATCCTGCAAAAATTAATGCAAACTCAGGTAAAATGGGATATAACTGTGTTGTTGTTATATAATTATATAGAAATTAAGATTTCCTGTTTACCGTGAAATAAGCTCAAATACTTACTCACCCATATGCCAAACAAGACCAGGTCAAGTATAAATATAGCTAAAAATGAATCATTAGGAATGAAAATTGGATTTTGCTGAAAACTGAATCCAAAATAATGAATTTAAGCTTTCGCTACTGTTCCTATTAGAAAATTAAAACATAAATTACTGATGATTATTGCGCAATTATGATGGCAAAGATCATTTGAATTGTATCTGAGAAACATCTGGCCTTATGTAGCATTATAAATTTACTGATCAGTGCATATTAAATGGAATTGCAACCAATTTTTATTTTTCCAGATGTAGTAATTCATCATTCCGCAAATCTTTACTATCAAAAACTCAATGTTATTATGAACTTCACAATGGGGATGGGTTTGGAACTACCTACAAAAAAGAATCATTTTTTTTTAAAATGGGCATGCATTCAACCTACCAACTCTCCCATAAGGCGCATATATTGATCTTTCAATTCAACTGCTATCTCAATAATCTGTTGTTGCGCTGCTTTTTGCTGAATAAGTTAAAAGTTTATAAAAACAAAGATTGAAGACAAAATGAAATTTTGGAGAAAAAGTTTTGCAATTTGTCAAGAGAAATGTCAATAATTCAAATATTTTATAAACAATGATTGAGTGGTAATTCATAATGCAATATCGCATATCCTACATAATTGTAATGATTAGAAAATCGACCTATATAATCTTCATTTCTGACCAAATATATAAAAAGCCAGTCATTCAAAAAGATATTCACCACCGCCAGTTTGAAACATAAAGACAGACTTTAAAAATATTTCAAATGAACATAATCTGTATTAAACCTTTACCTTTTGAATAATCTCTCGACTTTCACAATTGCGTGATTGATAATGAGGAAGCTTCTCTTGTATCTGTTTTCTCAATTCATCAATGAAATTCGTCCATGAAGCTCTGAATATATTCAATAATCTCATTTTAAAATCATTAAAATGGTACTGAGCGTTTTGCCATGTAAGGCAAAAATCATCATCACAAAACTGAAGTTAGTATTCATTTGATAACTCCACACACAGAACTGAGCCTCAATTCATATCTATTTACTAATAGCAGAAGAAAATCCAAAGTTGGTTGCTTGATCAATTTTTACTTATGATACACCTCATGATAACTTTGGAAATGTTAGACTAAAAAATATATCGAATGTTAAAAAACAGCACATTTTTGAGAGTAACTGTTTAAATATTATTTATATATTAAAAACTTACATGTTTGCAGACAGTTTCATGAATTCCTCAATTGCCATTGTTTCATAGCTGTTATGCTTTTCTCTTAAATCAGATTCTTTGTAGTGTTTTCCATTCAAAAAAATCTGATGGAAAGTTTAATAATATTCAAATTAACCTAAGCCTTTGGTTATTCGAATGACTCTACTCGAAAAAAGTATAAAAGCGCAAGTTTCGGCGTTCATGTTTTATAAGTTTAGATCGTGCAGGTACTTACATTCATCTAACAGACATATGAATTAAATTTTGAAAATATAAACTTCTAAACATTTTAAATAATGATTACTTATCTTATTTCCCACTTATTACCTTATCCATCTCTTTAGTGTATAAGTCGAGAGTTGATTTCACATGTTTCTCACAAGCAGCTAGATCCTGCAAAAAATAAACAAAAAATATCTTTTCAGTTTTGCCACCTTCTCAGTAGTTTACACATTCATTTTAATAACTTTATTTATATAACTTTGAAGTCATTTGTTAAGATATTTGTATCAAGAAGATGAAAGTAGATAGATTGACTTAATCAAGTAATATAAAGGTCCACACTCCACCCTACATGTACAAAGGCACATGGCATGTAGCACATATCTAAGTTGTATCGACTCAGACTAACTGTAACTTATCATTATGTCAGACAAATGATGGGGAGTCGCCGGCCACAAAACGCGCCAGGGTTGGTTCTAATAACTCATCTATGTCTGAATTGCGAAAGTATTTATTGGTATAAACTAATGTTTTATTTAACACAAGCAATACTTATCATTAACTGTTCAATTATCACCTTAAATAACAGAATAAAAGTTACTTTCTCCCTCTACCATACCAGCAGTGGCGTAGCCAGGGGGGTGGTTTTGCGGGTTGACCCCCCCCCCTCTCCCTTTTGAAATGTGAAAAAAATAAAAATCATTTTTCTGTATCATAGATAGCAATTTTCCGTAGCTTGCATGCTTTCTAGACCGACAAGACTAATAAAAACACGCGTATTCTAGCGTTCAATCGGACCCGCTAGCTGTATTGATCTAACTTAGCAAATAAAATTTTCGTACCCCCCCCCCTTCCTTTGAAAATTTCTGGCTACGCCCCTGCATACCAGTGTACTGAATGACAAAGCTGCGTTGTTAATCATTCTCATCCTACACACATAGAAACTTAATCTGGAGTTTTGCTATAATTTGGGGAGGGGGTATGGCATGGGGTTTAAAATAGGTTGATTCAATGGGACATAACTCTTGGAAGTGTAAATTCTTGTTTTGGAGACTTTTTCATGATTTCGGATTGTTCCCATTTGGAAAATCTTTTACATCACACAAACCAAACCCACATTCCTGAACAAATATTTTGTCAGGATGCTCCAAGTCTCCCAACCCTAGAATGATTAACCTTCCACTGTATTCCAAATCTTTTGTGATCCAGTTTTTGCTGTGGCTATCACCCTTGGATAGGGAAGGAAATGCATAGAATCCGAGTTAACTATTGAGCCCAAGTATGGGATAAGCTGACTAGTTAGTCATGGTTAGAATTATTGACTTGAATGATGAAGGACAGGTTCAGTTTTTCGCTGCAAAAAAATACTTTACATAACATTTGCACCTGTGGACCTGCAATGTGTAATCAGTGGTGTATTGACAAGCATATTGCTAATGCTTAACATAACGTTAATTCGATAATTTGCATACTGCCAATGAAAAAGAAACACATAGATACAAAGTGGGCCTTCTTCAAAACTGAAGCTTTAAGAGTGATCTGTTGAATACTTGAATACAAAGCTGTAACAGTTTCCCAAACTCAAAGGTTTGTGTAAAATAAATTGTAAACAAATTACCCTTTCGAGTTGTTCCTGATTAAACTCATTTGTCTTCTTGTATTCATCAATATATTTCCTCTGGACAGTTTCTATCAACTTCCTCTTAAATTTCTCAACATCAGAATCCAAAAGAGGCGTCTTTCTGAATTCAGTACATTGGTAACGTTAATAAAATTCTACATGTCACTATGACTAAATTTTATGTTTAATTGTACACATGCGCACTTACTACTTAACACAGAGCCCAATTTTTTAAGTCAAGTTTATTTTTTCCAGCCAGTTAAATCAACAACAATCGAACACAAATTACAAGAAAATGATAATTAGACAGTTATACTGGGGAAGAGAAGACGCGGGGAACCAGAGCTGATTATTGAGCAGTGATACCTGAAAGCCAATCAACGAGGCATTTTAAATATGACTGCATCAGTCATGGATTGCGGAATTGTAAATTGTACTTATTAAGAGTTTAACGCCGACTTCTGGATTTTTGTACGGGCCTTGCTTAAAAATATTTTTGAGTGCTGAACAAACAACTCAAATTTAACGAATCCCAAGATTGCAAAATACGATTCCAATCCATTTATAGTTGGCAGTTTAATGGCAGTTGGCATATCAATCTTTCATTTTAGTGATCGTAATAGTAATTTTGACTCAAAGGCGAGTAAAGATGAACACAATTAAATTATTATGACAAAACATTTTAAATAATCGCGTCCAGCCATGGATTGAATATATTTTAAGCAACAGTAAACCAGTTATTCACTTAAAAAGTATTTTTTTTTAACTAGTGACCTAATTGCGAAGAATTTTGCACAGAAATTTCCAATTCCAATTTTGAACCCTCTACTTCCCTTTAAAAATCCTGGAAGTTATGTTTGAATTACCGCCTTGTTGCCATAGTTTGACGCCACTATTGTCAAATTTTTTGATGATACTCTTCAATGATGTTATTGATTCATTGGACAGTCACAAAATCAGCAAATCCAGTATTTTGATAAGGTAATGAACGAATAGCTCGTTGAGCCCATAGGTTTCTCTCAGGGAGCCCTGCGACTCCGTACAGAGCACTATGAAAACTTATGAGTTAGAGTGCACTTGAAATTGTATAAACTCAAACAACCAATTTCAAAAATATATAGCGTTTGGTAAATTGAATTTGTAGCATTGTTTGGTTTTCCAGGATTGAAACGAATATAAACAGTACCATGAATGTTTTATCACATATCGCATCTGAATGTACCGGTACATTTATTTATTGGGTACATGAAGATATAAATTGTGGGCAGCCATTAATTCTTCAAAAAGGCTAAGACAGACTAGGCAAAAAAAGAGCCTGTTAATTATCACCGATATCGAGGGTAGCTTGCTCAACTAAATAATATCCGTGTAGCTCATACTTATTGCCAATATAAAATCTGTCTTAGAGGACAATAAATAAAATATAAAAACTCACATATTTTTGTTTAATGTAGAAAATCTATCCAATGCATCACATTTGATCTCGCCATATTTTTTGGCAAATTCTTTATTTGAGAGAGGTCCTTCCTGCAACAGCTGTGATGAGAAAATTTCATATGAAATGTGTGAAATTAAATGAATCGGTCCTGTAAACACCAAGCCAAGAAGTGACCAATTCATTCCTTTATAAACTTTGTGGTGTCTCCCAGCAATTTTCGAATAATTTGACATTATCCGTATTTGCCCGATAATTAGTTTAACATTTTCATTTTCCATTACAAATTACAAAAAAATGAACTTCAAAGTTATTAGTCTTTGTTCCTATTCAAATGAAAATTCGACTTGCTACCAGACATAAATCCGATTTAAACATTTGAAGAGAAATGATTTACCATTTTTTTTTTATTGAAATTCGAATGTAAATCCCAATTAGAATCCTAAATTTTAGAACAAGTTATATTGAAAGACTGGATGTATAATGCAGAGGAAATTGGGGATGAAAGACAAGATTCTTCATATTTTTGCTTTAGGAATATTCCATGTTAGGATAGGATAGGATTTACATGTTTATCCAGGGGGGAAAAAAAAGCCGATAAGATGGCTTAATCATATGGCGAACCACGGTCTCTCGTCCGGTTACCCGTCCAGGTCAGGTATGGGATTAGTTAGCCAGTTATTTATTTTCGGAAGCATGGACTTGATGGAGGAAGCCGTAACCGACCAGCGGTTACGTGAACCACCCTATGGCGGCGAGGAGCCCAGCAATCCTCTCGCACATGATCATCCCCGCATGGGATTCGAACCTGCGATCCCACGAAGAATGATCAGAGATGCGGTGGCGAGCGTATTCCTAACGCTTAGCACGATGCGCCACATCGCCATTGTAATGTTGTAAAATAACACTGCACACAACGTGGACTGGAAGATAGTTAGTGAAACGTTTACGTCACCGACCATGTGGAAAGTGTACTTATTGGTCATGACACTGTTGGAGCAATCAATATCAAATTTGTCAAAGACCTATTTTAATGACAGAAGACAAATTGCCTAATAAAATAGCATAGTTGTATATTTTTGACGAGCAATTGGTTAGCTCAGGCAACAAAATAACAGAACAACAAAACGTATGTAAATCATGCTGCCACTACAAATAGCGACAGCAATTCTTTTGCTCATAATTATCATTTGTGGATTTCAAGCCAGCAAAGCTATGTTGGGTGATCAGCCTTGTGTTGACAACAATATTTTTGTGTCACATCATTGTATTGTATTGGTTTTTGAAGTTTCATTTAATAATCTGATTCATGAATTCATATAGAAATTATCTACCTGCTCCATCTCCTTTCTAAATCTTTCAGAGACAATTTTGACATTTTCTTTGTATTTTTCAGATATTGCTTCCTAAAATTAAAAACAGTGTGTAAGTGCTGCAAATACTGAAACAATCAACAAGTAATTAGATTAAAAGATTAATTAATAACTCAGTCTGTGTCAGGATGCTTTGGTGATGGAGTCGTCAAAAATAAATACATTTGTGTTAGTGTGTAGCAAGACTCTTGAATTGAATAGAATAGTCATTTTCACTCCTTGCGTAATACGCATATGGGTCCACCAGCGTAAAGGCATATAGAGCAAGGAAAGGTAGTTAGTTTCCTGTAACCTCAACTGTTAGTAAATTTTTCTGTAACCAATGTGAAAACGTATGATCATGTCTTGCTTAACAGTGGAATGGCGAGGGTCGCTTTTGTGTGACCAGTAGTGTACCAGTCAGCTGACATGCTTTTACTCTTACTCGTTTGTTGTCTCTACTTAAATATAGAATCAAAAACTTACCTGCAGACAGATTTTCATAATAAGCCTATATTGAGGAACGCATCTTACCTTTTTTTCCTCCATATCAATTTTGGCCAATTGATATGACTCATTGAATTTCTTTATGAGTTCTTTTCTGCATTCCTCTACCTAAGTATGATAGCAATGCAATGTTACTAAATCAACTGAACGTAAAATCTATTCGTTGTATTCAGCTGGATTCTATTTTACTAGCTTGACTGAAAGTTGTTCAAGAGTGAAAAACTTACAAATTCTGTGGGATAGCACAGGTTTGAGTCTCATGGAGGTAGGATCATGTAGGTTGATTTTTCAATGTCATAGTGTGGTGTAACCATCAATTGGGCTGACACATTGGAGGAATCATTCGACATTTATTACCCAACGAACCACTGATTACTCTACTTAGGTTTACAGTTTAAATAGAAGATCTTGTTAACATGTTCTTGATATCAAATGAAGGTTTTTACAATTATTAGTAAAGCACACCTATATGTTTTTATGTTTGCAAATGCTATTGAAGTTACGGTTTGTGAGAGCATTGGTATACCTTATCCGTATTTTCAAAAGCTTCACATTTTTCATCATAATAGTCTAAACGAAGTTTCTTCTGACGTTCAAAAATCTCTTTTATATTTGGTTTGTAACGTCGCAAATCCTGTTAATGAAAGTGGGTCAATCATAAATACAACAAGATAAGATTCCATAACAATACCATAAAAATACAGCTTAAATATTCATGAAATTGAGTGAGGTATTGTCATTGTATGTTGGCGATAGGGAAGAGCAATTCAGAATGCTGAATCTGGAGGTCTCGAATCTCAAAGTATTTGAATCCGAGATATTCAATACCAGAATTTGGTTTTGACAGAGGATATTAATTTTGATATTTCGAGTAAACAAATTATTATCTCACAGGCACCTGATATTTTTCTCATCTTATTGCTTTCATTTGCTCGTGATGCACAACCACCTGCAGCAAGACCAAACCAAACTGATGATGACGACCACTTTGTGCGATACTCAGCATTAATATCGAGGTTACAATATGCTAATGAATTGTCAGCAGAGGTAGCGAAATTTTAGAAACACAAAAGTAGACATCTTTAAATGTTCCAGAAATCATATTTGCAAAAAATTTGAAATTAGATAATTTTATGTCTTAATATTCTGATAAACCGCATGCATGTTTAGTGTGAACAAACGTCAAATGTTCAGTTAAGTAATTTTTTCCAACCGGTATAATCAGTAGCGTGCACAAATTACACGAAGAAGGTGAGCATGTAATTTTATTTGAGAAGGCAAATGGTTTGGTATGCTAATGATATATTTTTAAACCCATAGATACTCGTATTTGAAAAAAGGCATTTTTTTCATCATCTTAGTAGGTGACACCATGGCCTAGCATTTACACTAGTGCATTACACTTAACTGGGTAACATTGAAGATTACGATACCTATCGTAGGTTCAAATCCCATGCTCTCCACCTTACCCAGGGTGTAATAAATCGACTAGGCAATTTCAAACCAGAAAGATTACAGCCTTTCTAAATAGTAGTAAATATTTATAAATATCAGTGTAGGTAGAGGGAAGGCCTTGTTAAAGGCAAAAAGTATGAACATACGCCATTTAAATATAGTTTATTTTTATTTGTTTTTGGCTGGCAATATAAAGATACACCTTTTTTCAGTTCATCTTGCAATAATTATTAACAGAAAATATCCCCCTGATAGTGGTGATTCAGTAAGAAGTATCTGAGTCATAAATAATATTTAGAAAATATTATCATGAAATTCAGTAGTTTCATGTGTACCTACCGGTGCCAACCACTTTTCAAAATCGTCTGCAGTTTCATGGACAATACTTTCAATTTTCAATTTTTCTTTCCTCTAAAAATCAAATGGTATCGTGAGGCATTAGATTTATTATGCATGCTTGAGCACATTAAGACAATGAACAATACTTTTTCTAATATTAAATGATCATATTGTCCTATAAGTATAATAATAATTAAATTACTAAATAATAATTAGATTACTATTTGACAAATGTACAGTATCCAACCTCTTTCAATATTTTCTTGTCTTCCTCCATAATTTTTTTCTTTTTGAGATTTTCAAAACAAAGATGTGCTCTTATATTCAGCTGTGCCAGTTTAGCAGTAATAACATTTGACAAAATGTCATTCCAAGTTTTAGTTTTTGACTCGAACGTCTCTACTGCTCGGCTTAGATATTTGAAATACTTCTCCTCCATGGTATCGCCTGTTATGGATGAGATATCCTGCGAATATCAAAATTGCCATGAATATGAAGCAAAACAAAAACAGTCTTAAAATATATGATTTCTCAGTTATTGAACCTATATGACTTAGAAAACATAAAACTTTAACACTTCTGTTGCTTAGAGAATTAGTTTTTAGGTCGATGAAAAAAACTTCCGGTAATTAGTGCATCTCCGTGTGCACCAAGGACTTTAAACTTTTGAGCAGTGATATATGTCAAGTATTAGGCACAGTCAAAATTAACCCTTGCACTTGGATTATGGGTGAAACCAGAATGGACCAGTTATGTAAACTATGGTAAACATTTGCAAAGTTAAGAAATCTTTTCACATGACTGTACCAAATAATTCAACGATGATAATTCAAGAAAGGTTATTAATATGGAAGTTAGATGTGGACCCACACATTGCAATCAATCAAGAGTACTAAATAGGAAAGTGAGCTCCTAAGGCAGTGTTCTCCTAAGTTCTTAAACTTTTTTTAGCGCGACCCAAATTTGAGTTTTATGAATTCTCACGACCTAAACCATCGCAAAAATGTATTTTTAATTTTAGTACTTTTTGACTTAAATAAAGACAAGGATTTAATATAAACGGTAAGTTGATCAACGCGATTGGGTGAAACTGAAATTTTTCTTTTATTATATCTTCAATACACGGCTCTTTTTTACTGGAAGCAATACGCAAGGCATCACTAGAATCGAGGCGATTGCCAGCTTCGGTTTTAATATCCGCCAGTGCCGAAAATCCCTGCTCGCACATTTACGTGGTTGCGAATGGTAGCAGAAAAGTCATTGTTTCGTTTCGAATTACCTATGCCGCTGTCCTCAGCAAACATGACAATTTCCAGTGCGCAATTTAACTGCCATAATACCATACAAAATCCATAAGCACGAAACCAACCTCTTAATGTCAGTGGCAAGTGTGGAACTCTTTTTGCATTATAAAATGGTAAAACCTATGCAAAGTGAATGACAGACATCATTCATATGGTCCGCCAACGACGCTCACTGCCTGTCTTGTGCAGTGACAATATTCACTGACGATCATCTTTTTTTCCGTAAAATGACATTTTTCGCCGTCAACAACGACAAGCGCCGTGCGTGGTTACCGACAACATAAAACAAGACACGCGACTGTCAATTGATGCAACAATGCGCTTAAACCAGTTCATTCCGTCAATGAAATTCAATATTTCATTGTTTTTAAAATACCAGTCAATAACATAAATTGAGAAATTGGACCAGACGAAAGATTCGGCTCCCTTGCATTGCCGATCTTGGCGCTACCCATATTCAGACCTTCGACTGTTGGCTATGAAATCAACTCACCAACTCGTTCATCTTGTCTTCATATTTCTCTATCTCTTCAACAAATACTTCATCAATTTCTTTTTTTGCTGTTGCAATTTCTTGTTGCTGTAAATGTTTTTAAATTAATTTTAGAGCAAAGATAATATCTGTTTGTGCAGAGATTTTGGATAAAACTTATAGAAAACCCCCACATATATATATATGATTGTAAATCCTTCATTTTGATGTATGATATTCATTGTTATTTCAATGAAGAAAAAAAATTAATAAGGTGATTAGAGCATATGGTGCACTACTACCTCTTGTGGAGTTGTATGCGAGATACTGTGAATTACTAGCACTAGCCATGCATGAGTTTCAAAACGTTACGAATTTTTTTAAGCTCACCAGTAACTCACCACAGGCAAGCACCATCACATGAAAATGACAAAACATTCGTGTTACAAATGATAACATATAGCAACGCAGTTACTCTTGAATTGTGTATAACAAAATAAATATAAATATGATCTATAATTTCATAACTCATAATATTAAGATCAAATCTAATTGTTACAGTATAAAGTCCATGGGTGACTCCTGACATGCGTACATAAATAAACTTACCTGCAGAGAAATTACCATAATAAAGCCACTTTGAGCAATGTGACTTACCTTTTTTACCATATCAATTTTGGCCAGTTGGTATGACTCGTTTAATTTGTTCGTGAGTTCTTTTCTGCATTTCTTTACCTAAATATGATAGCAATGCAATGTTACTAAATCAACTGAATGTAAAATCTATTCGTTATATTCAGCTGAATTTATATTACACTGGCTTTCCTGAAAGTTGCCCAAGTGCGAAAAACTTACAAAAATTCTATGTGATGACACAGGTTTGAGTCTCATAGGGGTGGGAGCATGTACAGGCTGTTCAGTTAACAGCTGGGTTGACAAATAAAGGAAGCATTAGCAGTTTAGTTGCACCACTGATTACTCTACTCAGGTTTGCGGGTTCGAATCTGTTAAAAACAATCATGGCTTTTTCCAACATCAAGTTTGCATCTATATAAAATATTAACCAGGCAAATTAACTATTCCCACAATCTTACCGGAATGACAAACAGATGATTGAGTAGTAAGAATATATATGAAAGAAAATAATTATTGGTCGGTTGTGACTACTACAAATAATTTCTATGCATCTGCACAAATGTTTGACTTTTTTTTTAATTCAACTAAACAAGAGATGGGTGATTCCTATAAATATATCTCTTTTTGTAAGTTTTATCACTCGAGGTGAATAGATTTTCTTGTTCTCATAGACGTTCTTGATATCAAATGAAAGTTCCTATAAACTTTAGTAACACTTGTATGCTATTATATTTACACAGAATGCTGGAGATATCATTTCTAAGAACAAGAATTATAATTTGTATACCTCTTGCTTATTTTCAAAACCTTCACATTTTCTGTCATAATCATGCAAGCGTTCCAACTTCTGCTGTTCAAACATCTCTTTTATGTCTTGTTCGTAATTTTTCAAGTCCTATAAATAAAAATGTGATGATTCTTAAGTAAAACAAAATGACATATCATTAAAAAATTGAGCTTCTTATACATCTTAAATATCTATAAAATTTACTGAGATAGTTTCATAAAAGTTAAATCACTTTGATTACTGCTAACTGTGTGCAAGTATCGCAACATTGAATTTTATAGAGGATACTATGTGCAGAAGAAGCCGCTCTAAGCCTCGCATTCGTCTTTTTATGCAATATTTTGAATCGCCAATTGAACTTATCTCCAAAATTACACAGTATTATAATGCAATAGACTTTATACAAAATTATACAACATTTTTTCCAACTTTTAATGATCATACTATAATACAAGTGTAAAAATAACTCAATTATTATTTGAATAAAACAGTATCTAACCTCTTGCAACATTTTGTTGTGTTCCTCATTAATTTTTTTCTTTTTGAGATTTTCAAAACAAAGACGTGCTCTTTCAATCAACTTTGCTTGTTTAGCAGTAATAATATTTGACAAAATGACATTCCAAGCTTTAGTTTTGGACTTGTACGCCTTCACTGCTTGACTTAGATATTCAAGATACTTCTCTCCCAAGGTATTGCATGCTATGGGTGTGATATCCTGCAAAAATTAGGATTGTCATTAATATTAAAAAAAACAAAAATGCTAAAAACAGAATTGATGGAAAGGTGTAGAAAACAATATTGCTCCTCGTCCATTAAACCTGAGTTCGGACTACACTCACCAACTCATTCATCTTGTCCTCATATTTTTCTATCTCCTCTTCAAATACTCCATCAATTTTTTGTTTTGCTGTTGAAATTTTTTGTTTCTAAAAATGTTTTTGAATTAATTTTGAAGCAAAGATAATATCTATTTGTTCAGATATTTTATGTAAAATTTAAGGCTACCCAAAATTCATATTGAATTTATTTCAAAATTTTCGAGCATCAAGCCTGCCTGTGCACATTATATCATTTTGTTGGTATTGTAGTTAACCTTCATCCTTATATAGGATGAACAAATATTTACAGAAATACCTTCCAAAGATAAACTTTAGGGTCAGTTACACAGTAATAGAAAAATGTGATTCCATGAGAAGTATCAGAACCACGAAAAATATTTGATCGAATATAATAAAATTTGCTTGTCCATCTGTACCTACCGTTGCCAGCTTTTTTTCAATATCTTCTGCAGTTTTAGGAACAATATTTTCAATCTTCAATTGTTCTTCCCACTAAAAAAAAACATAAAATGTTGTAATAAAATAAATTTATTATGCTTATTTATAGCGAATCAAAGCATTATGCAATATTTTTCCTGGTACTCCTGTAGTATGTGTACCAGGTTAGGTCTAGGCCATAGTTTTGTTCAAATTTTATTTATTTTAGTTCTATTACAAGTTCGGGGAGTGTCTTTGTTAGCCGAGTTAATATATCCTCTGCCCATAGGTTGTAGTCCTTTTACACAAATTAATGTAAAGTAGGCGAACAAAATTAGTTACCTTCTTATTGGTACACATACTTCTCGAGCGCCCTTATTCCAACATACCTTATAACGATCATACCGTATTATAAGTACAAAATAATTAAATTACCATTCGAAAAAAATAGTATCTAACCTCTTGCAACATTTTGTTTTGTTCCTTCATAATTTTTTTCTTTTTGAGATTTTCAAAACAACCAATTGCTCTGTCTCTCAGCCTTGCTTGTTTAGCAGTAATAACATTCAACAAAATGTCATTCCAAGCTTTAGTTTTGGACTTGTACGCCTCTACTGCTCGATTTAGATATTCAAAGTGCTTCTCTTCCAAGGTACTGCTTGCTATGAGTTTGATATCCTGCAAAAATTAGAATTGCCATTGATATTGAACAAAACCAAAATTCTTAAAAAAAATCAATAAAAGGATGTAAAAAGTCTAGTATTGTTCCTCGCCTATTGAACCTATATGGTCCATTCAATGTAGCATAAAAATTCAACACTTCTGTGCGGCTGACAGCCAAAGCAGCTAATAAAGGTAGTTTTTGAGCTGATAAGACATCAAAACACTGCATCTTTGTGTGAACCTTAGACTCTAATCTGGGATATTCAACGACCAAAAGCATGTTTGTAAGGCATAAAACGATGCGCTTGGTCGACGAATGGTCTTGAAACAAACTCACCAACTCCTTCATCTTGTCTTCATATTTTTCTATCTCCTCTTCAAAAACTTCATCAATTCCTTTTTTTGCTGTTGTAATTTTTTGTTTCTGAAAATGATTTTGGAGAAAAGATAATATTCATTCGTTTATTACGTAAAATTTATAGTCTACCCAAAATTCATATTGAATTTATTTTCCATCCTTCATCGAACCTGCATTGCATGTGCACATTATATTATTTTGTTGGTATTATTGTAAACCTTCATCCTTATATAGGATGAACCTTGTCATATTTTTTACAAAAATAACCTTTAAAGATAAACTTAGGGAAAGAGAAAAATGTGGTTCAATGAAAAATATCAGAAGCATAAATAAATTTTAATTAATGGAATATTACAATGAAATTTGTTTTTTTCATCTGTACATACCGTTGCCAACTCCTTTTCAAAATCTTCTGCAGTTTCTTGGACAATATTTTTAATCTTCAATTGTTCTTCCCTCTAAAAAACATAAAATGTTATAACGAAATAAATTTATTATGGTTATTTTTAGCGAATCAAAACATTATGCGATACTTTTTCTAACATATAATGATCATACAATATTATGAGTATAAAAAATAATCAAATTATTATTTGACAAAAATATTATCTAACCTCTTGCAACATTTTGTTGTGTTCCTCCATAATTTTTTGCTTTTTGAGATTTTCAAAACAAACACGTGCTCTTTCAATCAGCCTTGCCCGTTTAGCAGTGATGACATTTGACAAAATGTCATTCCAAGCTTTAGTTTTGGACTCATACGCCTTTACTGACTGACTTAGATATTTGGACTGTTTCTCTTCCAAGGTATCGTCTGTTATGGATGAGATATCCTGAAAATTAAAAGTTGCCATGAATATAAAGAAAAACGAAATCAGTCTGCGAAAAATAATATGATGATGATGATTTCTCTGCTATTGAACTTATATGGCTCATCTGAAGTGGCATCAAACTTTAACACACTTGTATTTGATTCAATGAGTTTTCAAAATGATAAGACAGACTGATCATTGCATTTCGGTACGCACCACAAACTACAATGTGCTCAACAACAATGAGGTATGTTGAGTATTAGGCACAATCATGCGTGGTTAGCATTTCTAGATGCAAAGACTTGAATGGAGGTGAAAACTATAGCTGAGCAGTTATGTGAACCAGAAAGGGCCGAAAAGTTCAAGTAATCATCTGACAAGTTTGCCCTCATATAATTCAATAATGTTACATTGGGGATGCTTGTTTTCTAAAACTTAGCATGATGTGGCAAAACAATTTCAGATTCAGCTATTCCCAAAAAGTTCAATACTGCCAAAATTAGATATGGACCCACATATTGCAATCAATCAAGGGTGTTAAATAGGAAAGTGAGCTCCTAAATCATAGAATGATGCACTGAAACCTTGATCGACTGTTGGTCATGAAATTAACTTACCAACTCGTTCATCTTGTCTTCATATTTTTCTATCTGTTCATCAAGTACTTCATCAATTTCTTGTATTTTCTTCAACTGAAAATGTTATTAAATTTATGTTATAACATAGGGATAGGATAGAATTCACATATCAATCTTGGGGGAGAGGAATTCGATAGGACGACTTAATCATATGGCGGACCAGAGCCTCTGGTCCCGTTACCAGTCCAAGTTGGGTATGGGATTAATAAGCCAGTTATTCGTTATGGAAGCATGAACTTGATGGTACAGGAAGCCATAATATACGACTTATGCTACAATTGTAAAAATGCACAATTAAGAAAAGCATTAAAGACTTTCTTGAAAATTAGGATTGGATGTGTGAACTCATCCAGGAGAATAGACTTGTCAGTTAATACACACTGTACTCCACTTCCTTTCTATTGAGAAAGTTGTAGTCATGACATGGTAAATTTGGGTTTGCAATTTTTGTTTGAAATTTTAGGCTGTTTCATTGTATGTTGGGAGTGTGCCCGTTTCTTTGTAGGTTAGAGCTTCAAGTGATAGGTTTGGTGTTCAAAACGTATCATGAAGTCATGAGTACCAGCCTGTTAGAATACCAGCACAGTGTTGTCTTACGCTACCGCACTAACTAATGGAAGTACCGAAGCTAGTATTATATATTTTCATCTTTCAGGACTTTTCTTTTAAAGAGCATATTCGATCCAAAAAACTTTAGACGAGCAATAATGAGTTCATTATTTCAGAATAATGTCTATAACAATTAGAACAGAAAATATAATTTTATATTCAACGACAGGTTTCTTATAAGGTGCTACATGTTTTCACTCAAAGCAAGGCTTTAGATAAGCAGAAACCGACAT
Organism: Styela clava; assembly: GCF_964204865.1. Lineage (NCBI taxonomy): Eukaryota > Metazoa > Chordata > Ascidiacea > Stolidobranchia > Styelidae > Styela > Styela clava. The sequence goes on along the minus strand of NC_135250.1, from coordinate 2,222,786 downwards.
ATTGTGTAATGCCAAGCAATGGTCGTAGTATCGGATCACTTCTATAAAGAACTGAAGTAGTTTGTACATTGTAACAACAATTTGATGTACCAAAATATTGGTTTAAAGACAATGTACACAAATTTTAAAACTAATTTGTTGTGGTTTTGTATAAATTCTGAAAGTGTCCTGGTTGGAATGAGAATTTATCTCATTTGAAATTATCCCCAAAAGTTAACCCTTCACTAATTCAACAAACAAACCTCTTTTGCTTTATTGTCTTCAATTATACGGTCATATTCATTTTTGCAATCATCCACTACTTTTTTCCAAGTTTTGCTTTTTCCATCTTCTGACCCAATTATTACTTTGTCATCAAAAGTTTTTCTGGCTTCTTGAAGAGAATCCATATTATGCTCGTACAGATCAATCTCTGGTAAGATACTGTCACCAATGCGCTAAATGAAAAAGAGAAAAAAATATGGATCGAGGGTGGATATGGAAAAACACAGATAAATTTGTTAGCAACAAGAATCTTCAACTAACAAATGTTTTAATTTTTTAATCTTCAAATGTAATGCATGTATCACAAGAGAATGAATACATATGCATGATGAATGCATGTTCATTTTAATGATCTCAGAATTGATTCTAATAAAAGATTTTATGACAGAGAATATTGCTGGACTTATCATCATTACTGGCTGGCGATTACCGGTACTGATAATCTGAACTGACATAGACTAGTAACTACATAGAAGGCTGTGGTCTGACATATATTAAGACATCTTAGAGCAGTGTTTCCCAACCCGAGTCCGCGGTCTCAAATGAGTCCGCGGAGCGTTTGAATGAGTCCGCAACGCGCGTGGATAGAAACTTAAGAGGTGTTTCTCGCAAGCTAGAACAACAAGGAATAATTTTTTTTCTAGTGGCTGTCAATAGTGGCAACCTAAATTTTCTAAATTGAAAAGCGACAATACAAAATACTAAAAATAAAACGGCGAACACCATAAGTTTTGTTTTAAATTAAAAACTCTCTTTTAGACATTGCAAATCGCACAATTTCGAGTGCCACTGTAGTATACGTGTATTAGGGCATTTCCTCTTAGGATTCTTTGCTTTACTGCCTCCACATTGGTACGTACAATACTGGAGTGTCGTAAATGTTGTACGAACAGCTCAGATTTGTCAAATTCACAAAAATAGGAATCAAAACAAAATATAATCGGGCACCACGCATTTTTGTGTCGACTGATTGTCATGATATTTTCTGAGTAGTATTGGTTTTATTTCGTCAACACAGCCGCAGATTAAAATGATCGCAATTAAATTAATATTAAAGCAAGGCGATGATATTTTTTTTTTGATTTACTAATATACTTTAACTATATTTTTAATAAGTACTGAATCAAGTTGTACATTCTGGATAGTAGGATTTTTCTAACGGCGATAACAAATTCGCAAGATCGCAAAAAATATGTATCAAAACTAAATATAATCGGGCAATATATTCTCACATTATTATGTTCGCAGATGGCCGTGGAATTTTAAAGAAGTAATGCTTTCATTTTGTTATAAGTCGCCGCAACCGCGAGTGACCATGAGCACAATTAAATTAAAATAGAACAAGTTTATGACAACAACAGCATTTAGCGTTCTATTTAAAAAGATACACATGTGAATGGGGTCACATGTGAAGCATGTTATAGTTTCGTTGCTTAGTCTGACGACTTGGTTAAATAATAAAAATACAAACATTTCACTTTTACTTGGACTTCATTCTCATGTATAACAACTCTATAATTAGTTTTACCTGCCAAATTATATTTGGAAGTTAGATATAAGGAAAAACTCGTTGAAATTGAATATTGTGCGAGAGAAAAGGCCATTTATACACTAAAAAGTCGGCTCTTTCAATAAACGCGTAATTGGGGCAAATTTCCGATTTTAAAATGCGTTAAAATTCTGATGTATTTGGTTTTATTACTTCTTCACACAGAGTACGGTTGCAATAAACGCACGTTGAGTCCGCAAAGGTTTTCGCCGGTGAAAAAAAAGTCCGCGACCAAAAAAGGTTGGGAAGCGCTGTCTTAGAGGCTTTTTTCAGCCAAGGTAATAAAAAATTAATCCTATGAAGCAACAAGACTGACAATCTCTGATCCCGAAAAAACAAATGAGAAAGCCTAGAACAACTGCCTATGTGGGTCTAGATCAACTTTTTTTGGCTCGCGACCCCCTTTTGTGGTTTACACATACCTCGCGCCCCCCCTCTTTACTTATCAATAATTTCACATCAAGCAGCTGTTTGCTCAATGATTTGCATTGAAACCTCGTAGCCAACTGCGTAATTCGAGGTTGAGTTTTCGACAAAGCTAATCTCATATCATCCTAGACCGGGTTCATATTGTCGAAAAAATTCTGAATTATTCATGGTGTATTTGGAATGCTTAGTCTCCAAATGACATTTCAATTTGGACAGTTTCATGGATTCAGCACTGAAAACGACATTGCACAAAACACACTGCGGCTTTCCAATACCGCTGATTACGTGGGATGTGAAACCGAACTTCAAATAGTCTTCCTCATAATGTCGCTTCTTCGCCGTAGTAGATAAAATGACGGAATTATAACGTTACTGCATGATGTATGAAAATCTTCACGTTAAAAAACAACATAGACTACAAGCCTACCTCACAGTAAACCCCCTGGTTTCTAAATACCGGCGTTCTGCAGCATTGCTTCGAAGCTTTATCGCATCGCGGCATGTGGAAATGCAGACTAGTTCGTGTGACATCACAATGGCTAACATGTCATAAACATCTGGCGCCGCTTGCTTGGTTTTCAAGCAAGAAGCGACATTCTGGGGTTTCATGACAGCTATCTCGGAGGCAAACGAGAATCCATTCAAGACTTCTTCGAATTCTATTGACAATATTTAACCTATAGCTTTGTATTAATTTTTACTGTTTTGCAAGACCTACGCGACCCCCCTAAAAACCCGCCGCCCCCCCCCCCCTCCCCTTGGGGGTCGCGACTCCCAGGTTGGGAACCACTGGTCTAGATACATAATTTTTTCTGCAATTAACAGACTACGAATAAAATATTAAGTATTCACCTCTTTCATTTTGTAATTATACATTTTTACAGCTTCGATCAAAGCATCTATCTTGTTTGATTTCTCGACTCCCTGAAAAAAAATTCAAGTCAGTTTGTAAACCTTTTTGTGTTAAATTAGCCCAGTTTTGGGAACAATTTGAAAAAAATGAGTCCAAGTTTCTTACGGTATATTCCTGTTGGAGCAGCTTCAGTTAAAAGAGCAGAGACATGAAAGGATTGGGGAGGATACAAGAAACCAAGCCTTATTTACCCTTTTACCGGCAAAACAATGGATATGTGGCAAATTAAATAGATAAAAAAAAATGTTATCCAAACCAGATATGACACATGAGTGACTATTCACCAATATCCGATCAATTTGTATAGCATATCCCTAAAAGGTCAAATAAATAAAAGCATGATTGGAACTGTTTTATCATGTATTTATCTTCAGGTATTTTCATATAAATGTAGAAGTTTTCACAAAATTTCTTCCTTGAAAGAAATGTCAATATTAATAAAACAATGGTTCCAAGTATTTAATTATAGTTTAAACCAGGGCTGGGAGGTTGGAGATGGATTTGGAGCCTGGAGACATAACATTTTTGTAGAGCTGGAGCCAAGCTTACCATACTAGATGGAGCCAAAGCTACCAGAACTTTTAGTAGCTCCAGCTCCTAACCATCTTATCATTTTCCAACATTTATAAATTTTTAATATAATAATAATTTTTATTATAATTTTTAATTCTTATATTTGAAATCTTAATTTTTAAATTTGAAACCCCTATATCATAGTTTAGTATGACTCAGTTGTCCAATTCCAAGAACAGTCCCAAAAAACATCAACATCAACATAACAGTGAATGCAAAACCTATCTTTTACGAGCCACTCTCGGGCCACCATATCGAAAAACTGTCACCACGCAATGAATTAAAAGGAAGCTCAATCCAAAAACGTCACCGTTTGATTCCTTGCAAAAAAAAACTCCAATTTAACAAAAAAAAAGTATTTAGCTAAAAACACATTTGGTCACATGGCTGCTGACGCATATTGCGGTTGATTAGAATCATAACACTGTGAAACAAAGAAAAACTCTTTTTCTGTTTCCAGTTTTTAACCCAGAATTTGTGTGGCTTTAGACATGTACATTGAGAAAATCACAATAATTTTTTTTTTTTTGGTATTTGAGGAGATTTTTCCAAAATTTTTTTATAAAACAGCCTAAAACTTTTGTTATGACATAGTCTGGTCGCATTTATTAGTGCTTTTGATATTTCAGAGAAATGTTCCTTGTATTCTATATCAGGAACCTAAGAGAAGTGAATACAAACCCATTTTAAATACCTTTTTAGTGACTGAAAATATTCAAAATTGCAATGTTTTTGTTTTTAGCATACTACTGCGGCGTAATTGAATTGTCAACTTCTTTACCAATGACAAAGCAATGAGTGAACGACAATGGCTACATATTCGTGGAATTGGCTTGAACTATGGTTGGAAATTTAGAAAAAAAAATACCTATTTTCATTTATATAGGGTTTTTTTAGTCACTGCAAGTTCATTTAATAGGGGTTTGTATCAATTTCCTAAAGATTTCTTATCCTAGGATACAAGTAACACGTCTCTGTAATATTAAAAATACTAAAATTATCACCAGTCTATGTGATAACAAAAGTTTCACGCTGTTTTATATTACGAAAAAACTTTTTAGGGGAAATCCCCAACTTTCACAAACCAAAATTTAAAAAAAATGTTAATTTTCTTTAGTTATGGGATGTAACAAACAATCAGAAAATATTGATTAGGAGCCAGGAACAAAAAGTGTGATACACAGTGTTACGGATACAAAAATGGCGCGATCTGCCGCATCTGCTACTATGCTAGATGATATCGTTTCGGAGACTGAAGGTGCGTTTACATGGATGCGACGCGGCCTGGCAGCACCTCTGGTCGCGTGTCACAGGTGTGTACATTGCTCTCGTCATTTTTGTATTGCTCGATGGCACCAGGGGCGTGGCAAATTCAGTTAGGAATTTTGTTAATTATAAATAGAACAGAAGATTGAACACAATTAAAAATATCATATTGTTTCCACTTTCCAGAGCAATTAAAGTTATTAAATATGAAGGTAACGTTAAACAAGATACTGTAGTTACACATTACAAATGAAAAGCCGGGAAAATGTAAGTCATATATACAATTAATCATTAAAGAACATTAAAGTTCAAACTTACCTAGTTCAAAATAGAAAGCTAGTTTGAACATCGAACTTACGTAAAAATAAATGAAGCTTCGAGGCCGGAACAGGAGCCACAGTTTGAATATACTGTGCCTCATAAGCTGGAGCAGAAGCCACTCTCTGGCCCTGGTTTGAAATAATATTCATCAAAGACTAAAAATCTTATATATAGTGCGCTTACTTCAAGCAGGGTTTCAACAGTAGGCAATCCATCCTTTTCCAATATTTTGCTTGTTTCTGCAATCATACTCAGAAAACTATTTGTTGACATTGGTTTGCCACAAATATCTTTAACTATCAAGTTTTCGGGGAGCAAAATTATATTTGTCAACACGTGAGTGTACTCAAGGAAATCATCTGTGATATCTGAAGAAAACAAATAAATTGATTGATGATCTTGGAAATATATTTAGCTAATCAAATATATTGTTGGTGTATAATAATTTTATTACAAAAAGTTATTTAATAAATATCAGAATGAATATTGCGAGAGAATTTGCGATGAGTACAGCACTGCTATGAATATTACTGAGAAATAGTGAGAATAGTTTGCTGAAGTGTAAAATCAGAGCTTGGAGTTAGGATGTGTATTTGACCCAGCAGCTTTCTTATTCAGAAATGTCGACCAAATTTGTTAGATACTGATTGAGAGGGTAGGCATGGGGTTTAAACATGGAGTATATTACCTGCTTTAACCACACTTACGGCTTATGTCATCAATAATATTTGAACTCCAAACATTTGTGGACCTAATAACTGTTGATACTACAAACAAAATTATCTAGTTCAACAGTTTAGTTGAAATATAATTTAATGAAATGAGAAACTCTTTACTTTGTAAAAACAAAGCATTGTCTTTCGAACTTCCATCACACTCACCAGCATTTTTCAGGTCAAGATAATTCAGTTCTCTAACTCCTTTACCAGGTAGGGGCATCAAAAATCCATGAACATTTTTGTATGCATCAGGAATTGCTTTTTTGACCTTTTGAACTTCTTCTAGATCAGCAGATGTATCCTCCAAGTCTCTGTTCACATACTTAGTCCCCCCCTCACTTCCATAACAAAATTCATCCGAATTACACCAATCTCGAATTAAAAAGGTGATCGTCTGTAAATAGAAAAGTGAGTTTGTTGAATATTAAACTGATGATTAAATTACAAATCAAGTAATATTTTCAGCCAGAAAAAAAAAGTTTATAGCTCTGACACATCACACTCATTCCATACATTGATAAGTATATACTTTTTCCACATTCAATTCAAGGTTGGAAAACTTGTCTAGAAATATTTTGGCTAGAATAGAAAACAAATCACTGCATCTCATCCAGTTCTACTTGTCCAAGTCAAGTATAGAAACAGTCAAGCAGCGAATGGTTATACGTGTATCTAATGAAAACTCCAGTCTCACTAATTTTGAAAACGTATTTGTCCTGTACTGCTAATTTTTTTAGTTAGGGGTTTAGGATATCGTGCTACGTGTGCTACACATTAGGAATATTCTCGCCACCACAACTTTGATTACCCTGTATGGGTTTGCACTGCAAATCCCATGGCGGATAATTATATTTGAAAGAATTGCTGGACTCTTCGACGCTAGGGTGGTTCATGGCATCTGAAACAAACATCTGGCTAAGTAATCCCATAGCCAATATGGAATGATAACTGGAAAAAAATCAGTGGTTTGCCTTATGATTAATTCGTCTTAGCAACTTTTCTCTTCTCCAGGATAAATAGGTGGATCCTTAATCTGCCTTATTCTGAATATGTATGGAATCTCATTCCTATAAATATAACCAGTGGATGTTACATTTATGCTTATGAGTGAAAATCACGAAGTAATTGATATAAGAATTCGATTCTCTAAAATTCAAAGATGTTCTGGAAAATGTAGTACTGGTACTTATGTGAACTCCACTACCACATGACTGTTTCCTGATTGTATTTACTTTATTCGTTTCAATTTTCATGGAAATACTTCATTACTGGTATCACCAGAGTGCTTTGCAGCATAGTAGTAGTTTATAGTAGTTTATGGCATTTTAGTGGTTGTCCATAATTTCGCTCAGAGGTGAGTTTCTTCTTCTACAGTGCGGGTGTGGTGATCTTGCTTGGAACAAACTATTTAAAAAAATGCCAGGTCTGCTAAAAAATCCTATCGAATGCTAAATAGTTTTATATATATATATATATATATATTAATACCTAATTGTTGTTCTACATGTTTGCTGTGAACGAGGTTTTAAAGAGCTATCAGGACCGAACAAGACCAAGATAAAAAATATTCAGGCCGACACATTGATACTGATAAACATCATGATAAACAACCTGAAATGGGTGTTCCATCTTCTGTTGAAATTTCTCAGTAATGGCTCTCGAATATTCCATGGATAACTAGTAAGAAATAACAAACAATAGTTATTTCTGCTGGGTTCAACAGTATAATAAAATAGAAACGCTCGCCACCGCACCTCTGATTACTCTGTGTGGGTTCGCAGGTTCATATCCCATCCGGGAATAGTTATGTGCGAGAGGATTGCTGGACTCCTTAGGGTGCCGCCATAGGGTGGTTCACGTAACCGCTTCCTCCACCATAAAGTTCGTGCTTCCGAAAACAAATAACTAACTAATCCCGACATGGAATAGTTACCGGACAAGAGGCCGTGGTTTGCCATATGGGTAAGCCGTCTTATCAGCTTTCCTCTCCTCGGGATAGATATATAAATCCTACCCTACCTATTTTACGCCATTACTATGCAGTCTGATAATGAAAATAGTCGCCAGAGGAGTGTATAAATGAGTTTTCCTCAAAGAAAGTTTTCAAGATGATTATTAACTTTGGAATTTATTCAGGTTGCATTCATCATTGAATACATCGTATTTTTGATATTTTCCTCAAAATTTGGAAGGAGCATCACAGTCTTTATCACATCTATTCAGGTAATAATAACATACCAAAGCAATGCAAGTAATCAGGCTTGCATTCAAAATGATACTCTAATCATTTGCCTAATGATTCATTTTTAACCAGGTTTCGTGACCAGTCCAAAAGTTTTGCACTATCAAAGTAAATTTAAAAACAAAACGAAACTTACTTGCAGAAATTCAAGATCTCGCATATCTATATCATCTTTAGTGTTAAGAATCTGATGTGATGACAGAAGAGTACTCAGCACCAATAGTTTGGCATTTGTGTCCTTTCGAGTTTGCTTGTCATACAGGCCTTGGGTATCAACGATTATCACTGATATCTGTAAAATTATTACACAATTCACACTTGACCATTTTGTATAACTGTGGCTGACATGAATTTCATTTTACTATCAGGCATATTGATATTTATTTATTAATTTTTTGGTAAAGTGTATCTCATAATTCATCAACTTGACCCGTCACATGTGCTTTCGCTCTAAATTGGTTTTCTCAACATCTATAGCAGGCTCGTGTTGAACAAATCATAGTTGCTGAGGGTATAACAGTCAACAGACAATGAAATTTTTTCATAAAACAGAAAATAAAAAAATAAACTCAAAAATAACACCATTACAAGTGTTTATAATTTACTAAAAAAAAAATGAATTATGGATGCAAAGAACGACGCACATGATACTGAGATACTGATATAAGATATATTTAAACAAAACAAAATGCTGTAAATTAGGATATTCTAGTGGAAATATTTAAATACCAAATGAATAAAATATTCATATTTGTTGCAGTTTACTTATACGTTATCATACGATAATATGAGATAATTTCTTACTTAACAGATGCAATAATAACCAACGTGCTTGTTGGAACACTGCATAGAAACAGTACAGTAATTTACCTGTTTTCCACTAGGTAAAGGAACATCAAATATTTCAGGCCAAACATTTACTCCTTCAGTATGCCTTCTTGTTCCTTTTTCCCATTTAAATCCATCATTCAATTTCTTATGTTCAGGTCCAAACCAATCAGTGTTTTCCCACTTAAAGAAATTGAAACTTGATCAGTTTATTCTGCGCTCCAGAAGTGTGTGTACCAATATGAAGGTAACTAATTTTTTTCGCCTAATTTACATCAAGTTGTGTAAAGGGACAGAAGCCTATGGGCAGGGGGTATATTTACTTTGCTTACACAGACAGTCCCCGAACTCGTAACAGAACTAAAATAAGGTGAATCGAAAAAATAATTATAGCCTAACCCTAACCTGGTACACATACTATGCGAGTACTGTCCATTATAAGCATATATATAAGGATAAGTTTATTTCGACTCTATAATCAGCAATAGATGCTAAAATAATTGATAAAAAAAAATAAATAAAACTGATTCCACTCCAATGCTAATAATGGAAGAAGAAAGGTGTAAAGGCTGATGGCTTTATAATAGATTGAATACCGCCATTGTTGTTTTTGTAATTGTGCATTTATATCGACTGCATTTGGGATGAGTCTGTAAATTATTAACTAAGACTAGACCTAAATACATACAATGGTTGCTGACAACATTTTTGCACATAATGTTGTTGGACCCAAGTAGACAAGAAGTTAAAATTGAAATTTTGAACTCCTCAGAACCTGGAATCTAAGTTTAGGGGTGGAGAGTCGTAGACAAAATTTTAAAGCAGAATGGAAAACACCAAATGCCAAAGTTTTCAAATTTCTGGTAGTTATGAAATTGGGACCGGGAGTCAAACTCAAATTTAAGTCAAATCAATCAGTTGTAAAAAATCAGAATCTGCTTGTTGCATGACTCAGAATCAGATAAAGAATTTTCCAGGCTCATTTCTAAGTGGAAACATATAGAAATCCAATCACGTTTCAGGTACAGAATGACAGAACCTGTATGTTTCAGTCTGAAATTCATAATTAAAGCTTTTTTTTTTTTTCAAAAAGAGGAATTTTAAAAAAATTCATAAATTCATTAATAAATCAAAAATTTATTAATTTGGAAATTTAGAAGTTCATGGGTTCTGTTGTTTGGGGGTTACATGTAATCACAGGTATTCCAGTCATTTAAAATTCTTCCAAACTAACCCCTTTTTTTCTGAGAAATCTTAGAAAAATGCTCAACATGAAAGACTTCCCAGTTCTAAATTTTCCAGCCATTGAAATGATTGCTATATCTTCTTTATCTGCTAGTTTATCTAACAGCAAGTTCAAGTTATTCATATTCAGGTGAAACTTCCCATCCTGTGTGACATAGGCTATAGAGATTGCCTCTGTGGCTGGAAAACAAAAAATAGCAAAAAATATTTAGAACTTGAAGTCAACCACCCACTACTCTTTAAACATTTAAATTTTATTTGAACGGGCATTTATAAATTTAGAAACAAATTTTAATCTTCACAATAATTTTGGCTCAGCGGTGTGACATATCTTGCTAAATGTTAGTAATACACTCGCCATCGCACTTCTGATCATCGTGTGTATGTTCGCAGGTCCAAATCCAGCAGTAGTAATTATGTGCAACAGGATTTCTGTCGTCCTATCGATTTTTCTCTTCTCAGAATAAATATGTGAATACCATTCTATCCAATTTTATTTGATTCTGAAATCTCCAAACTGACTCTTATTGGAAATAAAACTTGTTTGAATTTTCTGTAAGTCAGTGCACTCCCAAGTCAAGTTGAAATTTTGCTATTTCCAGTCACAATTTGATTTCATAAACAACCAGATAGATAGAGTGAGTCACATTGACAACAATGGTTAGAAGTTATGACTTTTCTCTAATCTCAGCGAGTTTTCTCTAATCCATATATCTGTAGGAAAAGCTCATACACGTCTCACATTTTAATTTGAATTTATAAGATATTGCCTGATGTCACATCGTGTTTTTGTTGTGTTTTGACTGTTTTTGGGGGACGGGCACGTACTTGTGCGTATTTAACTTTTTTATTAAGTTATGCCCGTCCTCCAGGTCCTCTGTATTTTGTTTGCCCTTTGTTGTTGTTTTGTGTTTTGTTTGTATCAGAATGACCAAATAAAATTGATTGATTGATTTATTGATTGACTTTTGCTTAACTAAACTGTGATATATTGAAAACATAAACCTTGGTATCAACATGGTCCATACTGATTTATTTTTGCAACTTGCTAGTAATTTTTCAATTTTATGAAACAACATTAATCGATTTGGTAAATTGTGTCTCATCAACAATGTTTTTGGCTTATTCAAAGAAATTAGTTTGAGTCATGAATGTAATACTTTTTATATCAGGGCTTCCCAACCCTTTATCGCTGTGGACACCTTAAATTTTCAAAGTCTATGAACCCCCAAATGTTTATTAAAGTTATCCAAGTTAAATCACATGCTGTTTTAATATAAATATTTAATGTTAGAATACTCAGTATTATTACCATTTTCAATTTAATTATAAACTGCAAGGAAGGTATGATTTTGTTTGGTTTATAAATACCATTAACCATAAATTAACATTACCTTTTTGAGCCATTACGAAGAATGTAGTAGCGTGGAAGCTTCCTCTATGTATATGGTTGAGAAAAGTTTAAATATGTTGTGAAAGCATATCTTAAAAGAAAAATAATACAAAAATTTTGAAAAGACAGGATTAATAATATCATATTCAGGGGGAGAGTAAAGAGAATTCCATGGACAAGTAGACAAAAATTATATAATAGACAAGAATGCTATTATAATTGTATTATATAATGAGAAGTAGACATGGCCTATTATAGTGCAATCAAATACCTAGTTTATAATGGCGGTTTATAGGACACTGGTTTGACAATTTTAGAATTTGAACTGTCACCGTTTGTCACCGAGGAGAAAATTCATAAAAGTTGCCTCAACTGACATGGGAGATGTTCCCTTCTAGAATGAAATGTAAGTGAATTAAACAAGATGACATATTTGCCAATCAATGCATGTGAGCATTATGGTAATACATGAACTTAAGTAAAAAATCTGATGAGATACACATTAATTGGGCTTCCCGTTTATGAGCATGGCAGTAATACATATACGTGGAAAATAAACAGAATAATATATTCCTTATAATAAACAAAATAACATATTTCATAGTCGATTATTAAGCTTTTGAGCATTGACAAATTTAATCATAGACGTAGTTCCAAAGCATGGATTTTCGCGGAAGTTATCCAGTAAAACAAAAGTTGGCAAGACGACATAATTCCATGACAAACAATGGACTCTCATTCGTTTGCCAGCTCCAAAAGATTTCACAATTATCTAAGTACTTTAAATTGTCGCAGATATATTCTAAGTATATATAAGTGTTATACATATCTATATCTAGCTCGTGTCATGATTACAAACACAATTATTATAATGTATTTTTCATTTCGACTATTTCAACTTTCCCGTTATAACATGTACATATACATGCAAGAATAGAAGCGGAGAGCGCTCAAAATCTTATCTATATTTTTTATTTTAAATTTTCACAAAAGTGTTTCAAGAACATTTACGTCTAGCGCACGGTTGCTACAAATATCTACTGGTACTAATACTTCAATGTGTACTAAGAATATGCTTAATTCAAATATTTACTCACAACCTACTTATGATATCGGCCAGCTTTACCTGGCTCAAAGAGTTACCTATTGTTTGCAGTTCCTTTAAAAATTGCGACGTTAAATTAACAAGAATATTCAGTGTTCGGTTGCACATTAATTACTGTAACCTTTGCGTTTGTGGCGCGCAGGAATTCTGAGTCGCGTTTAATCCGTTGTTATTTATTAATTTTATGTTATTAGGTTCACTCAACATCAGACGCGATCACTACTAGGGCTGGGCATTTTCGAATACCTTGTGATATGAGAATCGAATCGAATATTTTTTCGAATCGAATCTCAAATACTTGGAAATATATAATTGTAAGCTACTTTTTTGGTAATTTGGCAATTGGTCCTCTCAACTCAACAAATGTATTACTGAAGACATAGAATACATCACTCAGATGGATTACGGAGCGTTCACACACAATAACAAACACGTTTTATCAATACTTCACTACAGTAAATAGTCATATGTGAGAATTGAGTTGAAAAAATATGACTTCGATGAAAGAAAAAATTGGGAAATTCACCTCGACCATTGGCGAAAAAAAGAAACAAGATGACGGCGATTCGAATAATTTACTATTCGATTCGAAATGCCCAGCCCTAATCCCTACTCGACATATGAAGATCGACGTGTTGGCCACCCTTGCTTCATCGCATTTTGATTGATTTAATTTCACGTTTAAGAAAACATTTTCTAGGAAACTTTATAAAACACAAACAATTCGGATTATCATGAATATCAGCTTGTGAAGCAGTTTCAAGGTCGATTATCTAGTTTTTGTGCTCGACGATTAACATGGCCAATAAAAATAATCACTTATGGCTCGCCAAAAAGATGCGACAAATAAATATTTCATTAAGCTTTAAATTATCCATATTTTCTAACAGTTTTGGTCAATTCCTGACTTGGGCGTGTCGCAATATAACCGTGGCACAAGCGTGATATTGCGAATTAAACCATTATATATGTATGACCTGTTTACGAGCACGCTAATGAAACCTTCAAAATGTATAGCTCATTCTTTGATGGGCGCTTCAGAAGTGTGTGTACCAATATGGAGGTTATTAATTTTGTTCGCCTATTTTACATCAAGTAGTGTAAAAGGCTGAAACATATGGGCAATGGGTATGTTTACTAACGCACACTAATTAAAATGAGGAAAATCAGATTAAAAAGTATGACCTAACCCCAACCTGGTACACAGGCTAAGGCAGGGATGGCGAACCTTTTTCAATGAATGGGTCAAAAATTATATTTTTATCGCGGAACAGAAGAGAGTGGGTCACAGATATTTGATCAATGTTTGTATCTATAAGAAACTTCTGAAACAAATCTTATAAGCTTCTGTTGGTGTTGGCGTAGTTTTGGGCTTTACTTATGCAGCACTTCTATCAGGGACTTTTCATGGCACTCGATTTTATGAACTTAAAGTACGAAAACACGCATATGAATTACCAAAAATGTTTAGGATAATGCGCAAATTATTCTACGGTTCCAAAAAATTTGGAGGGAATTCCACTCTGATAGTGTTATATTTTTCGATCAGCTTTCAACCACATTAAGGCACTTTTACACTGCCCCATTGTTGTTTCAGATTTCTAGGTTTTTATTTCAAGTCTGAAAGATTTTGTTCTCTTAACGGCATCGTATGCAAGAAACTAATAAGATACAAAGTAGCATCTAGTTCTCGCATAACCCCTAAAACAGTCTGTAGATGCACTTCCTAAAGCAGCGTTTCCCAACCTTTTTTGGTCGCGGACTATTTTCTCACCGGCGAAAACCTTTGCGGACTCAACGTGCGTTTATTGCAGCCGTACTCTGTGTAAAGAAGTATAAAAACACCAAACACAACAGAATTTAAACGAATTTCAAAATCGGAAATTCGCCGCAATTACGCGTTTGTTAAAAGAGTCGACTTTTTAGCGTATAAAAGGCCTTTTCTGTCGCACAATATTCAATCCATGACAACAACGAGAATTTAAAACGTCTTTCTATTTAAATTTAATTGTGTTCGTAGTCACTCGCGGTTGCGTCGACCTATGACAAAATGAAAGCATTTCTTCTTCAAAATGCCACGGCAAGGTAGCACCCGAATTTGCTATGTCTTAAAACGCGTTTTTAATCGGCCACGGGTCATCATAAAACAAAACCTAAGATGTTCTCCGTTCTTTTTTTTTTAGTATTTTGTATTGCGCTTTTGAATTTAGGTCGCCACCATTGACAACTACAAAGAAAAAAATTATTTCTCGTTGTTCGAGCTCGCGAGAAACACCACTTAGGTATCTATCCACGAGTGTGCCGACTCGTGTTTTCGTCGGATATCCGCAGGTGAGTTGTGAAATCCAATCGTTGATTAAGCGACGCGCAAGTGACGTCACCTGTTACCAAATTTTCGAATAGTAAATTGTTATTCTAATAGTTGAATATTCGAATATATGCCCAGCCCTACTCAGTATCCAGTAATTATTGACTCGATTAATGTTATGTGAATAAACTTGATTTTTATGTCTTATGTAAATTCTAACGTAACTTGACTGATGGTTAAATTTCACAAAAATGTTGCGGCCCTTAGTGAATTTCTGACTCGTTGCGGACTCATTCAAACGCTCCGCGGACTCATTTGAGACCGCGGACTCGGGTTGGGAAACACTGTCCTAAAGAGACAAGACGTAGCGACGAATGAACATGTCGGCTGCATTGTTATGTCATAAACGATGTCAGTGTCAATAGCTGAATAACGGTACACAGCGGTGCAGACATGCGTCCAAGATTAAGGGTTTTGAAAATTATAATACCGACCCGAATAATCACCAATTTGAATATGAGCGATCGCGGCCCTGACTGCTCAACTGACGGTACATTATAAAATTGATTGTTAGATTAACGGTTTTATCAATTTTTATCACTGATATGTTAGCATTTATTTTATTTTATTCGTGCCTTGGCGGGTCATGAATGAAACGCGGTGGGTCACTTTGTGACCCGCGGGTCAGTGGTTCGCCATCCCTGGGCTAGGGGATTACCCTTTGATGTGTTGAACTGACTTTGCAGTTTTAGAAAAAAGTTGCGCAAAACCCCGGACTTGAGTGAATTTGCGCGTAACTTCTGTTGATGATGGTCAATGATAATGCCTCATCGGTTAGCGTCTCTAATAATTGATTGTACTATTCTATGTAACGGATAAAAGGGGGGTCGGTGGATATTTTTTTATTAGTGATCAAACTATTTGTAACTTATTAAAATGTGTTATGGATTTCACTAATCGTCTTCGCTGGTATATACTCCTTCTTTTGGATATTCAAATACAATTTTATCTACGACGTAAAACCAATCCAGATCCCAGACTGGGGCCATCTGAGTTATTCTAATAGACTAGATAGAAACAGATAATAGTGTGTCAACCATCATTCCCTGTGGGCCATATTATTGAAAAATATATTTTTTCAATAACAACATGTTATCCCTGATAACGTGAAAGGCTTATATGAGGTATCACTGGAGCTTCTTTTACCATCAGAGTCCATGGGTTTGGAAAATCATCCGTAAAAACCTATTTCCTTATTCCACCCTACCTGCTCGTCAAAAAAAGTTATACCCAAGGTTTATTATTATTTTTTTCATTTCTGAGAAATTCATTTATGTGGAATGCACTACAATTCAGGGGTCGGCAACCTACGGCCCGCGGAGTAAAATAATCCGGCTCGCGACGCTTCACTGAATTATAGTAACAAAACTGCTGTTTTGACGATTATATTCTTTGCGTATCATAATTTATTGTGAGACACGTGCAGACTAAATTATATTATAACCTAACATGTGTATAATTCACAATTACTCGTTTAATGAGCCTATAATTTAATTATAATTAGATAAATGGCGACAAAACGTAGAAAGTTGATGCTAAGTGCAAAGGGTTCAATGTCGAAAAAATATTCAAATGGATTTTTTTTAAGATGCAATGCAATGAGGAAATAATATTCTATTCTAGAGATGTATCACTGCTTGATTTTTATTACAAAAAGTACCTTCTTCAGGGAAGACTTTATCCAAATTTGACAAACCATGCGAAAAAAATTCACATCGATGTTTTGAAGTACATATGCGAACAATTATTTTTGAAAATGAACATTAGAAAGAACAAGCTTAAAGCTCGGATTAGTGATTCCTATTTATGAAATGTTTTAATATTGGCTTCAACCAGTGTCCCATTTAGAAAAGAGTGATGCAACAAAAAGTGTGAGTGATGCAACAAAAAGTGTCACATTTTATGTCATTTGTAAAAAAAAATTCTTCAAGTAAGACGACCCAGTTGAGTTCACGAGTTGTCGCAGTCTTCGCGCGCTGCTGAAAATTTAACTTGTGATCTGTAGCCCAACCGTTCGGTTTTTAACTTTCTAAAAATATGTGCGGCCCGCTAATGACTTGCAACCCTTAATTTCGGCCCGCGAGCGACAAAAGGTTGCCGACCCCTGCGACTACATCGTATCTCATTTTTGAATTGCACAGACTTGGAATATCACGTCAATGCTTCATCATACTCTCAGCGGCTCTCAGCAGTGGTCTCCCACTTTAAGATCAATCGCCTTCACTTTTGAATGAATCTACATGAACCAACCTACGACGATCAACCACAGTGCAACAGGGAATAATCGGGCATCCGGTATACGACCTCATGACTGATGCCTTATTTTCTTTCCCGCGAGATGTCGCACCACGTCCAGAGCTTTTCCATCGCACTACTTTTCGCCTTCCCATAAGACGCCATACACTTACATATCATTTTAATCAACCTAATAGGCCATCCATAGCAGTGGATACCTGCACAATTAAGATCGCAACAATGAATGTTCGAACCCCGGTCCCCCTATATGCGGGACCTTGATCTTAACCTCCGAGCTACAGCGTTGACTTCCAGTAACGATTGTTTATTGGAGGTTAATCTTCTCTTTCACTTGATGATTTAGCTAAGTGTAGTTGCCAGGTTGGACTGCAAATAGTAACGCGGCGTATGACCAAGAAAATGAAAACCGTGAATCTATACGGTATAGCTTGTAGAGCAGCGGTTCGCAAACTATGGGTCGCGACCCACTGGTGTGTCACAAACTTTATAATGGATGAATGGGTAAAAAGCCAGTTGATGTCAATGACGATGAATCGCCAGTTAGTCAAAAGAAATACAAGCCAAGTCAACCACAATCAAGTCAGTCAAAACGAAGAAAAGTAGTGAGAAGTTATTTAAAGTCTCTTTTTCTCTTTACAACTTGATGAATCTCATGACGTAGAAGGTCTGTGTCAACTACTTGTTTTTGTCCGTTATATATGAAACTCCGAATCTCATGAAGATATGTTGTTGTGTGAACCAATCAGTCAAAGTACCAGCAAAGAAATTTTTAATACTGTTGATATTTATATAAAACAAAAGGTCCTGATTGGCATAAATGTAAAGGAATATGTACTGACGGAGCACGTGCTATGTGCGGTGGAAACAGTAGTGCGGTGACCAGGATACTTGAACGTAATCCTAACTCATCATGATGGACTCACTGCAACCTTCGCAGGGCTACATTAGTATCAAAACATTTATTCGATAACTTTAAAAATGTTTTGACGACTTCTGTTAAAATAGTGAATTTCATCAAGTCAAAGCCTTTGCAATCACGTTTATTTGAGAAATTGTGTGAAGAGATGGGAAGCAATCATAAAACCCTTCTTATGCATACTGAAATACGATGGCTCTCGAGGGGCAAAGTACTAACGAGACTTGGGGAACTTCGAGAAGAAGTTGCTGTGTTTTTGGAAGGTAAATGTGATTTTGCAAAATGCTTGCGCG
Source organism: Styela clava (assembly GCF_964204865.1). Classification (NCBI taxonomy): domain Eukaryota; kingdom Metazoa; phylum Chordata; class Ascidiacea; order Stolidobranchia; family Styelidae; genus Styela; species Styela clava. The sequence goes on along the minus strand of NC_135250.1, from coordinate 2,204,106 downwards.
GCGAAGAATTTATTTTAAGGCTTACGTATTTGGCAAATATTTTTTTCGAAATTAAACGAACTAAATTTGTACTTACAAGGAACAAATTGTATCAGTATATTTGAAGTTCATCACAAAATTAGAGGTTTTATGAAAAAACTTGCTCGCTGGAAAAACTGCATTTACAAACGAAATTATGAATGTTTTGAAACATTTCAAACCTTTATAATAGAGAATGAAGTCGAAGTTTATGATAGTATAATCAGCGAGATATCCGAACACTTGAAAAAATTAGAAGAAAGTTTTGAGTTATATTTCCACGAAGAAATGAATGCTTTGAATCAAAAAAGATGGGTTGTAAACCCTTTTCAGCCTGCCATGATGACTGGAATATCAATAAAAGCTGATGAAGAACTTATCGATTTATCTGAAGACTCTTCCTCGGAAATGAATTTCAGCAGTAGAAAATTGGTACAGTTTTGGGTGTCTCTTCAAACCTTGTACCCACTCATTTCCACCGAGGCATTAAAAGCACTTATGCCATTCTCTTCATCTTATAAATGTGAATCTGGATTTTCAGCAATGATTGGAATTAAAAGCAAATTTCGAAATAAACTGCAACTTTCGAATTCTTTACGTCTAAAACTATCTGAAATTGAAATGAATGTCAAGTCTATTATGGAAAATAGCAAGAAACAAGCTCATCTTTTTCACTAGCTTCACTGAAAATTCAATTTGAGAAAATAAATTTGTTTCTCCCATCAATGTTTTATTAAAGTTAAGTGGGTCGCCATAAGCTGTGGTTATAAATACTTTTGAGTGAGTGCACGTTACCTTGATTTGAGCGGATTCTCTTATAAAATATTCTAAAATAAATTATAGGCTATATTACTTCATCATTTTGTCGAAACTAGCTTAAAAAAACTAAGCTTGATTGATTCGTTTTTCATCGTAGGCGATGCCTTGAAAAAACTTAAAGCCACTCATTTCTGGCAACCTAGTATGGATCAATGGATCATTTTTGCTCATCGAAAAGGATAACGTTGCCAGTATCGAATTCAAAGGTGCCGTTAGGCTCCGTTTCCCGGTTCATTACAACTATTTAACCTAGATTATTTTAGGATTTTGATAAAAGAGAGAGGTGGTCCACTACAATGCTATTCGGGCTTATCTCCAGCCGATGGGACCAAGTTGTGTTAATCTCATCCTAACGGGAAACAACTCACTTTTCCTACTAGCTCCTTCATACTGTTGTGTGTGGGATTTAATTTTGAAAAAACACAAAAGTGGTAACTATACCGTTATTACTCCGTCCCTAATTATTTTCTCTGATTCTGATTAGATTAGAACAGGTTAATGCCCTACGATCTAACTTATCCTGAATTGACAGAAACAAGGAAACTGTGGTAGATAAAAAAAAATTGGTGGTGAGCGACAGCAGGATATCACCTGAAAGTGTACATGTCCGTACGCAAATTGAATACTTGACATCTCCGTATGAATATTATAATGGGATCATAACGAAATATAGGAACAATAATATCATCACCGAAAGAAATACGAATTTGGATCACCTGTTATAGACGGCGTAGGGCCGTAGGCTATGTTGCTGCCAATATAGTCAGTACCGTGTAAACTGATTTATATATGAGCCAGCACTCGTCAGCCTTAGCGCGCTCTTTAAACCTTCGCCTAAAGTCTATCAAACAATCGGTAGAAACTAATAATATTCATGTGCGAGAGGATTGCCGGATACGACGTCGTAGGGTGGTTGATGTAGCGTCTGTTCGGTTACGGCTTAGCGGCTGGTAGATTACAGCTATCCACCATTGAGTCCGTGCGTCTGAAACTAATAACTGGCTAGCTAATCCCATACCCCACATGGACTGATAACCAGACGAAAACCATGGTTTGCTTTAGCCATGTAACCAGGGCTAGATAGCGGAGCCGTGACATTTTGCTTGAGGTGGGGCTCAGCTTGTCATAATATATATAATGAGCCGAATCTACCAGAAATTTTGATAGATTCAGCTCCAAACCATCTATTTTTTTCATATCAAGTATTATCAATTTTCTGATACTTCGTACAAATAATAAAATCGATCTCTTTACAGCTATAGTTTTCACTCCATACCTAATTTCTAATGTTAATATAAGAGTTTTTATAATTAAAAATTCAACTTTAAAATTTCAAACCCAATTTGAATTCCACTGTCGCGAAACGGTGTCTCCAAAATGTCGTGTCCCACTTGTCCCGTGTCCCACTTCTCCGGGATACGTGGTACAAGTGGGAATATTTTTTATTTTCAATTAGCTTCACGCACCCTCAAAATATTGTCTACGCGACCCACCGTTTGAGAACCACAGCTATAGGTAATCGCCTCTATTCATGGACTTCGTAGGGCGCGATTTCCTGTCGGCCTCAACATCGCAGATTACACTTATCGGCTTTAAATCCCATGCCAATCTTCTCACTATGTAGTGTCGAAGCGGAAGAAATTTAGTCTTTTTAGTCAGATATCAGTGCAGTACGTTCCCCAGCTCTTCATTTTACTAAATTTAAGGGATGGTGGATATTTTGTTTGTAAATTATAAAAATGTGGTATGTATTTGACTGCACGGGCATATAAGTCACTTTCTGAATAATATAAATACAACTTTATTTACGGTAAAGAAATATAGTATGGTGTCACACCTGAAATTTAAAAGGGATGTTTATATTTTCCCCTATAAGGGAGTGTACGGAAATCACTGTATCAGCGACTGCTTGTACCCGCCTTTTCGGACTGAATGGCGTGAATAAGCTTTTCTATATAACAGATTTATTGTGAGTATGTGAACGACAAATTCTATTTGCTTGCACATATTCCTCCCAACAGTCCTAACACAGTAGAGTAATTTTAGTGGTAAGACGGCAAGTTTGACACATCGATTCATCGTTTATTTTTGCTTCTCTGCCATAAAATTCCCAAACAATTGCATTCCAGTAAAGAGGGATCCCGATATTTAGCATAAGCAATTGTGTATTAGGATAGCCATATCAATGGCAAAGTTTCGAAAACTAGTAACAATTTTCGACTTGTAGCCAATATTATATTATGCTTTCGTGTTGTGTAATGTAAATGCTATTGGGAGAGGTCCAGTCCTTAGCTTGATCACTGACGCACCTTCTTTCTGCGATTGCCTGATTCCAACTCCCAACAACGAATACAAAGTAACGAAGGCATAATTAGAGACAAAACACAGTTCGACAATAGGAAGAATGGGTTAAAAGCATAACAAAATAGATCTTTCTACTTCTGTCGGCAAAAAGCATCTATCAAAAACAAACATAGCGAAAAACAAATGCAGGAAAATGATACGTAATAGTATTGACTATATTTAAATCCGGGATTTCTGTCGAATAATCAATGTCATTAAACAACGACAGATCTGCCATTCCTTCACTCATCAAAAGCACGAAAATGCATGCATTGGCCCAAAAGCACATCGGAATTATTTGCCAAACTATATATTAATTCACAACTGTAAATAATATGTTGTTCTGAACTTTCTCCGATTTTATCAAACATCTCGTCGATATCTGTGCCCTGAAGAGTGCTCGCTTCATCTATCAGTTTTAAATCCTTGCATCGAAAATTACTTACACTTTTAATGCGACCGCGATGAATTTGCTTCATTGAAATGAAAAAAAGAATATCAAAAACGAAATGTTGTGTCGCTTTGCTTGGTTTACAAATATTAAGTTGAATCCGTAGTAGTATAGGGATATTAGTTATTTAGACCATATTTTTAACAGTAAGAAAAAAAGTAATTCCCAGTAGGACAAGATTTCTTTTTAAAGATATTTACGTTAAATACTTAATTGGCTTTCATAAGAATAACCCTTCAGTTAAAAACACGATATCTTGCCCTTAAGCAAAATAAACTTGTAAAATCCTGTTTTTAATCACTCGACCACTTATAGCTAACTATTTAATTGGCTACAGACATCCTTCTAAATCGTTTTACAAGAATGGCCGAGACTTAATTACGGCATTCTTACTTTATTTATTATAAACGATATCCAAGTAAAAGCTAAACCCTAAAGGCATAACAGGCGTCTCGACTATTGTATATAAACGGACAATAATTCTTTAAATTAACTCACTGGTTTTGATCTTGTATCAATATTCTGCTCTGTGTCGTCAATACAACAAATATAAGGTTGGTTGCTTTGTTACTATTCGTGTCTGCTGGGTTCAGCTCTGCCCTAACAGAAACAGAGAGAATCGTGTGCTGGGTTAACAAATATTAACCGGTTCCTATAAAATTGGTGAGACCCCGACTGAGAATTGTGCCTATCTGAGAGGAGTCAGATTCGCTGCTGTTGTGTCAACGGAGATCAACAACATCTACGGAGGAACAAAAGTTAAGTAATATTCACGATTCCTACTAACCTAAGCGTATAGGGGCCATTAGCTAAAAATAATCGCCAATTTTTATTCCCAGTGCGGACGCTAAAGAACGAACAAAGAACGAGATGACAATGCATTAAAGATAAACAACAGTTGAACAATGGTAGACGGCTATGGAACGACAAAACGATGAATCTTGACGATGGCTAACGGACAAACGAAACGAACTTTTAAAAAATTATGAGGTGAAAAATCAACGAAAAATAATCAAAATGATGAAATAATGAATCAACTACAGACGAAGGGACTTTTCAAAGAAATACGGTACATAAAACGCGCCCAAACAAATTATTTAACGCGACAAATGACGAAAAGAATGACAAACGTAACAATATGTTATTTTCATGCTCATAATTTTGTTTTATTTTATCAGTGCAGATTTTTCATCTTGTTGGGACACGCTTCATACTTCTCCTATTCTTAAGGTAAAATTCTTCTATTTCTCTCTGGCGTTTTAAAATTCGGCTTCCAATTTTTATGAATTCATTGAAGGTAGGGTAATTCGGATGTTTATTTAAGTGGCATAAAATCGTTAGGCCAAATGATTGTCCAACATAAGTAAATGTTTAGTTACGAATGGTTTTCATAAAATTCATAAAGAATGTAAATTTGACGGTCATAAACAACCCCATTTTCGATAGAATATGTTTCTAAATCACTGGCAACCTTTTAAAAAGATGATTTAAATATAATCATACTTTAATCTCGCCAATATATTCGTCTGATACGAATATATTGATCAAATACATAAACTAAGCGCATTTTTTTCTCAACGCACACAGAAGGCTATTTTTTTTCAAAGCGCTTCAAACCCAACAAGGGATATCAAGGCTAGCTAAGCCATTACTTGCGAGTTGTAAGGTTAAGGTGTGATGAAATATGTTAAATTGAAATCACTGTTTTGACTGTCGACATCAAATTTAAAACTATAATACGCCAATCTTTTCTAAAAGCTTCTTTCCACTTTTCTAATTACCTGTTCTCCATGCCTCTTCTCTGTCCCATTAAATTTTTCAATTTCAGTATATATATTAATGTGTATCCGTATAATCATGAATATTTTGTTTATTACTTGAAGTATTAATGACATTGAAAAAAATAACTCAATTTTAAATCTAGCTAATTCGGAAATAAGTTGAAAATTATCATAAAACTTTCCATATTATTACAAATCAAATTATTATTTTATCAGCCGGGATAACCTTAATTTCACTCAAGTTATTTTGTTATAATTTCAGTGTAATCTTACAATCATTATTTTTTTCGTTATTATTTTGTAGAGATCTGTACAATTTTTGACACGTTTGTTATGCCGAAACCCCGAACTCCGTTCTTTAGGGCCGAATTATATAGGGATATTAGTTATTTAGACCATATTTTTAACAGTAAGAAAAAAAGTAATTCCCAGTAGGACAAGATTTCTTTTTAAAGATATTTACGTTAAATACTTAATTGGCTTTCATAAGAATAACCCTTCAGTTAAAAACACGATATCTTGCCCTTAAGCAAAATAAACTTGTAAAATCCTGTTTTTAATCACTCGACCACTTATAGCTAACTATTTAATTGGCTACAGACATCCTTCTAAATCGTTTTACAAGAATGGCCGAGACTTAATTACGGCATTCTTACTTTATTTATTATAAACGATATCCAAGTAAAAGCTAAACCCTAAAGGCATAACAGGCGTCTCGACTATTGTATATAAACGGACAATAATTCTTTAAATTAACTCACTGGTTTTGATCTTGTATCAATATTCTGCTCTGTGTCGTCAATACAACAAATATAAGGTTGGTTGCTTTGTTACTATTCGTGTCTGCTGGGTTCAGCTCTGCCCTAACAGAAACAGAGAGAATCGTGTGCTGGGTTAACAAATATTAACCGGTTCCTATAGTAGTATATATTTACGGTTGAATTGTTGTTCATAATGAATGAATAAAGTTTTCAGCCAAAATACTCGGTACTTTCGGTAGGCAATAAACTTTTATCTGTTTATCGCCAGTATATATATCAAAAGTGTTCATGCAAGAATATTTCTTTTGGAGAACTTTAGCAAGGTATAATTCTCTTAAATACAATGGTAACTACGGTATATAATATCATTTGCTATTTGCACTTCCGTGATCGCCCGTAACATTGCTAGACTTGCTTCACCTCCGAGTAAGATTGCTTTGAGTAATTCTTTGTTTAGGAATAGAATTTACAGGAATAGGATCTACATATTTATCCCGGGGGAGAGTAAAACCTATAGGACGGCTAAATAATGTGGCGAACCACGGCTTCTCGTTCGGTCGGGCGGGAATTTTATGACATTCGCTCTGGACATGACATCCGGTGGCAATAGTGATAGAATTATTTTATAAAGACCTGGTTGAAATTGCGGAACTTTATGAGAGCGTGCTATAGTCGTATACTCGTATTCATTCCGGAGAGGCGATGAGGCAACTTAGTTATATGGGAAACCACAGTAGATAGTATTTGAATTAGTAGCGGTAGTATATTATCCTAAACTAAGAAGAGAAATTGAAAATGCAAAAGTCCATTGCATCTGATGGTAAGACCAAGTTGAAAAGTTAAATAATAGTCGACAACTAATACAGTAATATGAGAGAGATCGCTGACGTTAGTAAGTTCTTTATCGGCGGCGCAGATGCCATTTCGGTCGATAGTACGTATATTTAACAAGCTCTATGACGTGATTGTGATGTCGTAGTGACGTAATTTTTGGATGGCATAGTCTGGTCTCTGGTGGGGGTTAGGATTGACATGTCAAAAATAGCCTCTCAGATTTCAATGTAGACTCATAGAACCTCTGGACTGTACTTATGAAACCCAAGGTTGCTCAAGAACCTTAGCTGAAAACCACTGATGTAAAGTGGTTACAAAAATAGTGTTTTTCTTATATTTTTTTAGTCACTATTTGTCCAAAATCTTATACAGGTTGACAGAAAAACATTCCTTCATTGCTGGTTTTATTGACCATGTAATGAATAGTACAACACAGTTCTCCAATTCCAAGAATAGCCCCCACATTGAAAGACATCAATTAAAATAGTGAATACAAACCCTTCCTTTACGAGCCCCTTCTAAACTAAAAAGAACCGCAATCAAAAAACGTCACCATTTAAATGTTAAGAAAAAAATAATACAATTTAATTATTACAGTATTTTTACAATTATTTCCAGTAAATATCCAAAGTCTCAGAGAAAAATCGCACAACTGGCCGGTTACGGCTTCTTACACCATCAAAACCAAGCTCTTGAAAAAATAACTAGTTAATCCCACATCCGACATGAAATGGTAACTGTACGAGAGGCCATAGTTTGCCATATAGTTAAGCCATATTATCGACTTTCCTCTCCCTTGGGATGAATATGTAAATCCTATCCTAACACCTGATGAAAAATTAATAATTACATTGCTGTTTTTATTCACAGGAATTGGAAAAGCTGAGATCGGCCCCGAAGGAGGTTCCATTCATTTCAAGGATTGCTTTGTTACAATTCCACCCGGAGCTTTGAACCATCCTGTGCTCTTTGAACTGAATCTTCAAACAGATTCGACACAATTTTGCCCGGAAGATTTTGTCGGAATAACTTCAGTATTGTGTAGTAGGTATTTATGCAGTGGTGGGATTGGAAATATTAAGAAGGGTTCTTTTTATATTTCAAATCTTGTTTAAATAATTATCAGTTTCATAATGCACTAACGCTGTGATATCGGTATTCTCTCTCCGCACTGCTGCCGTTCCCATGGTTACTCGCACATAGGTGCTTGAAGTCGTTTTGTTGTTTCTCTGTGTATTTGGCGTTCAAATCGTTTCAACTTTTATTTCTTCTTTTTTTTTCAATCATTGTTTGACTTTTTCATTATGTTTTTGCAACTTCTTCCAATCTGAATTAGTTGTTTTTGTTTTCTTTTTTTACATCCCGTATTCATTTAGTGTATTTTATGTATGGTGAAAAAGTAAACTACTAATTACTGATTACTCTTATATCGAACTCACTAACAACATGTTCCTTAATTTCCCTTCTGACATCACACTTTAATTCCTAACATGAACATAATTGAATTTGAATACCCTGTAAGCGGGTTAAATACCAGAGCAGATGGTCTGTCGAATACATGACACATTTTATAAGTCATGGATGATTTTATCGGTATTAGATAAATATCTATTGCACTCTAAATCTGGGAACAGCCCCCCCCCCCCCCCCACCCTCCTTAAAAGCCGGGGATATACTGGTTCAGTTCTACACCATATTTTTACCAAAATATCCCCATTTTTTTAATTTAATTTTCTTTTTCAGTACACCCATACGATCCAATCTTCCTATGAAAATTAGACTAAGAACTTGGTGTCGTACAGAACAAGAAAATATTATCGCGTACGTCGCTTGCATGGAAGATGAGGACTCAGACATAAAAATACTCGAACAAAAACAACTAAAAACATCTAGACAATTTATGAAATTAGAAACTCAGCATTTTTCAAAATTATTCGTTTACATGAAAACACTTTTCATTGAAAAGGTTGTGTTCCAAGTCCTGCCAGAACTCTACTTCAACAAAAAAGGTGAGAATTTAGGGGAATTTTCAATATAATCATTGATTGGGTTTCAAGGTCACTACCGAGTTAAAAACGTTGTTAAAAGTTGTCGAACTAAGGGGTCGGCTTATACGCACATATCTCTGATCAGATTGGAAGATCATAATTCTGATCACACTCAAACGAAATGACATGAATTTGAAACATTTTGAGACACTTCTTACGGTTATTCATAAAATAAAACATAAGAATATCAGTTGTCGTTTTCATTAATTCTCGTCTGCGATCACTTATCCTTCTGTTATACATTTGTGCCGGTGGATCCGTATGCATATAATGCAAGGTTGCTGTAGCAAGAGTGAAGATTATTCTTGCGATTATTATTATTAAGTGATTCAAGAGTTATTCTGCGCACTACACTAACCTTGGTCAGACAAATGTTACAGAAATGTTCTCGTGTTATAGAGCAACAAGACTCTTGAACCACATTTTTTATGAAAATATGCACATATTTTAGAGCTCCCGAAGTATGTGCACAAAGATAACCTGAACATAGTATGTGTACCAGGTTATGGTCCAGTTTGTGCACCTTCTTGATACACATACTTCGGAAGCGCCCATATTTTTTATATAACTGCTACATACGAAACTTAAGTAAGAAATAGACGGTGAGAGAGAATCTGCAGTTCAATGACTAATTCTGTGGCACCTCTTACATTATTTGATTATTGTGTATTATTTTTGCAGTTTTACCATTTTTATTTTACAGGTAAATTTAGATGTATATTCTCACTTGATGAGGAGACAACGAAGAAAGAAGTTTTTCCAGAAATGAACAGAGCAGAATACAGCCCAACTCCTCTTTGGTTCGATCGCTTAACAGTGAAATGTGGAAACAAAATTTCTATTAAAATCAGGTAGTTGATAATATTTTATCTACCGTATATGCTCGTTTTACCGCCCGATCTTTATTAACAGCCCGTTTGAATAGCCGCCCGTGTGAACAGAACATAAAAATAAATAAGGGCCGGTGCTTGAATACCCGCCTTATGTAAAAGCTGATTTTTTAGTGGTAGAGAACAATAGGAAATAAGAAGCGCTCTTGTCACAACGCTGTTGAATTTTAAGGGCCGGTAGATAACACTCACGCCTTAGGCGTCCAAGTACATAACAGATAGTATTGATTACGTAACACCATGGTTTTCAAACTAGACATCGCGATGCCCAAGTGCGTCGTTTCAATATTGATAGGGCGTCGCAAAACTTTTCTCCTTTTGCGGATTTGTACCTGCGGTGCGTAGAAAAAGTCAAAATTTTCGTTATTCCCGTTTAAATCATACTTGAGAACTGGAAATAACAATATATTAATTATTATAACAATTAAAAATAACAAGCGCCCGTGCTTGAATAAGGGCCGGTTTGAATAAGGGCCCGGTTAGTGAGTTGGTTGAAAAAAATATGGGCCCGGGCTACAAAACGAGCAAATGCGGTATATTTATCTCAGGAGAGAGGAAAGAAATCCTGCATGCCTCACTCTTAATTGTCCTCCACAAGATTCAAACCTGCGAACCAGGTTAATCAGAGGTGCGGAGCATTTTGCTAACGCTCAACACTGACCCTTCGTAAACTGAGTTTTACAGCAATGTACATCAGTTCGATATGTCATACTTTGTATCATGTCATTTTTTTCTCTCACTCATCTATAGTGGGAAGCAATGTCTTTTAAGCACTGATATTTTTCGATTGAATCCTAGAATAGGGTTGACATAGTGATTTTAGTGACCAAATTTGCGTCATGGAGAAATGTCAAAAAGTGCTTTTATGTCAGGGATTTTTGAATACAGTGAATCCCTGTTACAAATCCTTGAGTTTTCAGATATTGTGCATGGTTACGTGAACCACACTGTGACAGCGGGAAGTTGGTATTCGGATACAGACATCCCTAAATGTAAAATGCACACTGTAAAAAAAATCATCAAATCTCATTCCAGTGCAGAGTCATATGAAACAACACAAAACTACACTTTCACTCCGATAAATAAGAATGGATTTACAATAAGTGAAGATCTTTGGAAGGGAAATAGAAAAGTCATTGAATTTCAGGTATTATTTTAAATTTATTGTGACCGTAGAAAAAAAATAGAACCCAGGTCACTTCTAACATATTCTAGAGATAACATAACCTTTGTGCTTTGCTGAAGCTTTTGGGAATAATCATACACAAACAGAAGTTCAAGTGTTGAATGAATTTTACGACAAAATTGAACTTATTTTATTCGGACTCATTTAGAGCAATTGATATAAAATAAAGGGTGATGGCTTTAATAACATGATAGACCAATGCCTATAGTGGCGCTCCAGAAGTATGTGTACCAATATGGAGGTAACTAATTTTGTTTGCCTACTTTACATCAAGTTGCGTAAAGGGACTGAAACCTATTGGTAGGTAGTATATTTACTTGGCTGACACAGACAGTCCCGAACTCGTATTGGAATTAAAATTATGGAAAATCGGAATAAAAGTATGCCCTAACCTGGTACACATATCACAGGATTACCAGGCGACCAAAGGTGCAATGGTAAGCATCTCCCCAACGCTTACCATGATGTGCCAACTAAAGAACTCTTGATGCTGAGTTGATGCTCGGGTTGGCAGATTAAAAGTCTGATAGCGAATATTGCATTAAGAACAGTTTGCTAATTATTTGATTGAGGAACATGATCTTGCATAAAAGTGGTTTTTGTACCACATTGCCCTCTTTGCAAAGGCAGCTTTATCTCTCCCTTTTTCTTTGTTCATCCAGGTATCTCCTCTTCCGCAACCGCAGGAATTTCTTGATGTTCACTTTGAATTGAATCAAAATGGGAAGACTGAGCGTTCGGCTTATAACATGTTATGGCCTGAACTAGGTAGGTTGGTTCCATTACATTTGAACCCACGTACATTTGAACCCATGACAATTGCACCTGTACGCTATTGCACCTATGATATTTTTTCGTTTCACGGATAGTTAAACCCATACTAACCCTAACCCATGGGTTTTAGCACCCGCATATAGATTGAACCCGTGGATATATGCATGGGTTCAAATGTACGGTCACCAAGTAGGTTATATCTGGGAGAGGGGAAAGAGATAAGATGGATTAATTATATGCCAAATCACTGCATCTTGTCTGATCATCAGTCCGTGTGAGAATAGTTAGTCAGGTATTTATTTCCAAAGCATGGACTTGGTAGAGGAAGCCACAACAGACCAGTGCTTACACGCACCACCCTACGCCAACAAGATATCCAGTAATTCCTCCACACAATTATTTCCAGAATTCAAACCTGCAACCTTGATCTGCGATATGATGGCAAGCATTTTCCAAATGCTTACCACGATTCACCAGCCGTAAAGCCAATATATTATTACATTCCCTGGTGCTTCATTCGCAATCGTAATTTTATCTGGTTTTAGTAGATCTTGGTATTTCAGTATTCATCTGAAACTTAGCTATGAGATGAGTCCCTCCTCCCACAGTAGATTTATTCCAGTTTTAATTTTTAAATTTTACTTTGCAGATTTCATTGATGAGATCGACTGACTGATCAGTGCTCAAATCAGAAAATCCTGCCTGATCTCTCTACAGAGGCAATGAGGAACAAAAATACTATTTGATTCTCTTATTATGGAAATCAAAACCTGCTCTATCTCCCATATGTTTATAAGATGTCGCACAACCTGAAAAGTGTAGTGTCACATCTCTAAATTAGGGGATGTTTCATCCCCTTCAGGTCAATCACTGGTCTTATCCATTGTCGGCAATGTTGGTTTATTAACTGCCAAAGTTGTACTTTCCAATTATGACCTCATGAATTGTAAAAAGAAATAAAAATTTTGGGTTATGCTGCTTTACAGCCAGCTTTGGTTTCATGTGGTTATTATGATTGCACTGTTATTTGTTTGTTTGTTTCGAGAAATTTACATATTAGTTTGCACTAGTGATTTTTCCAATTTCTCCCATGTTCAGTCATTTTCGTTGCATTCTGAGCATATTTACATTTTGTTCGCCCTAATGAATCTTAATCCCATCTTTGTGTATCTATTGTATCATTTTTTGAAATAATGCATTTGCTACATTTATTATTTGTGATAATGATAGTGTTAAAATATAAATAATTTGATACCGGTACCCGTATCAGCGTTTTCAACCGGAGTGGAATTTTTGAGGTGGCAATGCAGAAGTATCACTTTGTACTTTGTGTAGTTTTATCAGTATTATTGTAGTACATATTAACGGACACAATATAATCTATTCAACGTGCACAAAAGCTGGAGTGTGTGTTGTACGCAACACTGACTAGAATCCATTAAAGATCGAACAAATACCATAGCGTTTTATGCATCATGAGCGGAAACAAGGTGATCCAAGGTTGGTAAAGAGAGGAATATATCCGAAGAGGTTTGCGACCACTGAAATGATCATTCCAAATACTTGGCCTTTAGTCTTTTGTTAGTTTTTGTGTAATTGTACTTTCGGGATGAAAACTTCAATTTGAGAGAATCGCTGCGCTCCACGCAATCGCAGCACGGTTCATACAACTTCAGGTCGATTACAGATAACTCCACTATCAAGTGCATGCATCTGAAATAAATAGCTGTGTAACTAATCTCACACCAACGACTAACATACCGTCTCATACCCATGGACTGGTAACCTTATGATTGATTGATATGAAGGCCGCGGAACATCGTACCGTAAGATTCAGTACCGACCGCCGTCGCGTGCGGACGTGGCTATCTCGAGCCGAAGATATGCATTCGAGAAGTGAATCTCAGACTTAGTGACATCAATTGTGGTGATTTATGTATTGAAATCTAGCAACGCCTAAAACAGCCACGACATTTGACCCTGCTGACGTATACTGTTCGTCCTTCAGTAGCATGGTGTTTTGATTTTGAAAGTCATTCTTTGGTTTGTGCTGCTTTAAGACTCTTAGTCGACGTTTGAGCTAATAAAAGCCTAGTATACAAGTTTGTTTCTTTCTGTATTAGGTTAGCCTCATCAATGAACAAACTAGAATATCGGTTAGAAACCGAAGACTTATCGATCGAAGGTTAGGGGGAGCCCCCAAAACAGTGGTCTTACTCCATAGTGACACCGTGTGTCCATTAAGTCGCTAATCATAAGACATAATCCATCCAAAATCAATGGACCTTTCCCCAAGCATCGACTTCCTTGTTTACTTCGTGACATTGGTCAATCAGCAAATTGCCAAAAGTGACGTAACAATGCTCCCTTTTCGCATCCACTCAGACACTTTTCTCACTCAGACAGATTTTCAAGCGTGGTCGTAAACATTACCTCGTTTTCGCATTTTTGAGCCCCATTCGTTAGTTTTCAGTTGTGTTTTGGAAACTCAAATGTAAATGTAAATCAGATAATTTAATGGTCACCCTGTCTTCCTAGGAGTTTTAATTTAATTGTAGTAATAAAAACTAGTGTAGAAATAGCTGTGATAGACTAGGCTAAAATTCTTTAACGGTACTGTTAAAAAACAGATTGTTGCATGCGATGAATCGTAATGATAGTTTGAAACACATACCCCATTTCACAGGCGCCAACTCGCAAAAGCACTTTTAAAATAGCCCCGAAAATTTTGCAATGGTAAAGTATAGGAAGAATTTCTCGGGGGTCAAAGGTCGGGGAAAGATCCATAGGCTTCTGATCTGAGCTATGATGAATGCACATGCAAAATTTGAAGCAGATTCAACCTCGCTTTCATGAGATATCGCGTGCGTCTAACACACAGACATACAGACAGACAAATACCTATCATCATACTTACCGATCTTAAGATCGATAAGTAATAACATAAATAGCAGATTTTTGAATGATGGACTAGAAATGTGCAACATGAGTGCAAAATGCAAGATTTTTAAAGATATTGTGAAGATAAGTTCGGACGAAGTTATGTTCTGCTCAAATATGTGACCGGATATACTGCACGAACTGATATTTGAAAATTCACAATCGATTTTTACATTGGTGTGTTAACGTTTTAGTAGATTTTATTAGATATATGTTTGAGCATGGAACGGAAACATATGCATTCGCACCTCATTCTAGGATTTTTCGGATTGTTTGTTTACATGCCGCATCACACGCACAGCGCATATTTAATTCACTGTTTTGTTTTTGAAAAATGACACGCAATCTGATTACCGAGTGAAACGCCTGAGTAATGACCGCGGTCAACATTCATGTTTATTTGTTTGTGTTTGTGACTTGTTTTCTCTATTCTTTGGTAAGTGAACGCGTTTAATGCGTTTTAAACCTATTTTATTAGGTTTTGTTCACTTTCCAGATTATTTGCTTTAATCTTTTGTGTATATATGTTTATTTTGTTTTTGCGAATGATAATAAAATCTTTTCTTATTTAGCTGTTTCCACATATTTCCTTTTATCGGTATCCTATCAGTATATTTACACACTAGAGGCGGTGCTGCATCAAAACAACTGCGGTGATTCTCTGTCATTGATGCTCCTGTGTGTTTTCTCGGCTAGCGAGTTCTGCTAAATTGCGCAAAAAGGGATTTAAATATCAGGAAGAAAACTTATTCCAACACGAGAATCGATGTATGGTATGTACGTATTGGTTACAATTTTTGCCAAGTGCAACTTTAGTGATATAACAATGATGGTATCAGAATATGGGTGTATTTCGGGTGTCGCTGCTGGATAACCATTTCTGGTTGCCGGCGACTTCCCTTCCCCAGTGAAAATGTGTTTTCAGTTTTGTATTTTGTTAATTTCGTATGTTATTTTTTACTGAATGGGAAAAATTAAACTTGACTATATGGTACCCTGTACCGGTACCGGTATTCCCTACCCTCAGACCCTGCTACCGGTACCGTACTGCAATAAAATGCCGCAAATGAAATTCAGATAGTCTATGTTCAACTGGTGTGCCATATGATTAAGCCGCTTAATGAGCTTTTCTCCTTCGGGATGAATATGTAAAATTCTATCTTGTCTGTAGAAAATGTGATTGGAAACAGTGTTTGGGAGGCTCTTTAAATGAATCAAACTCGTTATCATTGACAGCTAGTGAAATTTAGGTAACTCGACACTCTGCTGATCTGTTACTCTACTTAATCGACTTGTTACTCGGGGCTTAGATCATGGATGTGAAACAGGTGGCACACAGGCCACAACCCGCCAGGACGTTTAGTGTGGCCCTTGTCAATGCTCAGATTTTTCCCCATCAAGCATAAAATCCTGACTCAACAGTTTACTTTAACAAGGCACTCACATGGGTGAGATACATAATATTTTTTCTTGTTCTTGTTGCTGTGTTATAACTTTTGCCGTTTTGCCCGTGTCTTTATTACTACAAGGCTGTCAAAGCTGGAAATCAAAAGTGTACCACTGGAACCTTACATATAATTTTGGGTACTCTGGTAGTATGCGTACCAAGATGGCGGACACCGAAACGTAGTATGTGTACCATTTTAGGGTTAGGCTAAAATTTGATACTTTTTTTTTAATTATTTAAGTTCTATTATAAGTTCGGGGACTAGCCAAGTGACTGCCGTAGTATTTGTACCTGAAATTATGGCCTAACCCTAATCCGGTACACATACTTTGTTCTGGTGTCTGCCATCTTGGTTTGCATACTACAGGAGTACCAAATTCTGCATCGAAAGAATTTTATATTTTGTTGTGTACATGGAACAACTGATTTTTTTGTGTGACACAGCCAGATGTTTGAAGTTGGTTATATGATACACTGAAAAGAAATGTTGCACACCCTCGGGTGACAATTCCCACTCTTCTACTCAACATTGATCACTAGTGTGATAAAATTTTGTGCCATGATTTTTTCACCTTAATAAATGTGATCTGTTTATTAGACTCCAAAATCCTAATTTGAAGCAAATGTTGACTATACTAAGATGACGCAAAATAAAAACCACAACCAGGCCTTAATTCCCAAATAATATTTTCTTCATGAAAATGTCATCCCTGGTGGCTGATAAAATTTATATTGATAAAATTTCTTTTGTTTTACTTTATATAAATGCATTTTCAATTTGCAAATTGGCATTTTGAAAGTAAATATGATTATGAGGTCAGAATAGATTATATTATAATCTCCACGGCAACTCTCTCTCTTTGTTTGCTGGAACGCCAAATTGATTTTCTTGGCCGTGCCTTGAACCAAATTTAATTCCCCGACTCTCTTGGGATTTTTGAAATGCCAGGAATTATACAATTCACGGACAGTTTATTTTTTTGTCTTTTATTTGTCAAAACAAAATAGTGTTTGAAAATACAGTACGGAAGGTTTATTTTGAGAAGATTTCAAATTATTTTTGTTAAAATTATATAGCGCTTGAGAAAGTGCTTTCTTGGGGGTGAAACATTGGTGTGTCTAGAGCAGTGGTTCCCAAACTTTTTAGAGTTGGCACCCACTATTTGTTACCACAGCTTATGGCGACCCATTTAACTTTAATAAACTAATAAAACCTTGATGGGGGAAACAAATTTATTTTCTCAAATTAAATTTTCAGTGAAGCTAGTGAGAAGGATGAGCTTGTTACTTGCTACTTTCCATAATAGACTTGACATTTATTTCAATTTTAGATAGTTTTAGACGTAAAGAATTCGAAAGTTGCAGTTTATTTCAAAATTTGCTTTTAATCTCAACCATTGCTGAAAATCCAGTTTTTCATTCATGAGCTTTCTACATCACTTCGCGACTCACTAAGATTTCTTTTGCGACCCATAGTTTGGGAACCGCTCAGATTTTTCAGCTCACAGTATTCTGTCAGATATGAGTGAAGCTAGTGCTGCAGGCAATTTTCGGCGCTCAGAAGTACCGTATGTGTATCAATATGGAGATAACTAATTTTGTTCGCCTGATTTACAACAAGTTGTGTAAAAGGACTGAAACCTATGGGCAGGGGGTATATTCACTTGACAAGCACAGGCAGTCCTCGAACTCGTAATAGAACTAAATTAAGGAAAATCGGAGTAAAATTATTGCTTAACCCTAAACTGGTGTATTACTGGTTTATGTAATATTATGAAATAATATCAGTGTAAAATGTTGTGTGTTTTATATGAAATGTAGTTTTTATTATTTTTTATTTGTTCTATCAAATCGCTGTTTATACAATGAATTATAAATTAAATGTTTGCTGTTTACAAATTAGACCAGTGGTTCCTAATCAGGGGCCCGCGACCCACCAAGGGGGCCACAAAGCAGTTGCAGTAGGGCCACCATGCCAGGTGCAAAACTGATTTTATTTTTCTGTTTACAAGAAAACTCCCCATTATTTCTAGTTGCATTACTCGATAAGATACCACTGGAATGATAAACAGGGGCCCATGGGTGCTAAAAGCCTCCGGAAGAGGGTCGCGGGTCATAAAGGGGTGTACAGGATGTAAATATTTGGGAAGCACTGATTCAGAGGCTGTGTATAATAATCTTAATGGGGTTCCTCTACCAGAAGAATTCCAATTTATATATAGTTGTAACAGAATACTTGGTGATTAGATTATACTGTATTGATACTCATCGTGGCGCATTGTGCTAAGCGTTAGTAATATGCCATCTTAGCAGCTTGATAGCCTACCCTGTCTAATTATTTCAGTCTGAGATGCTATCTCCTTTTATTGATATCCTATTACTGATACATATCTCATAATTAAATCATCTTTCGAAATTGAATTCGTATTGATTGTGTTGAATGATAAGAAGAAGCAATTATCTAGACTTCAAAGAATTGCATCGTGGGAAAAAATTTGGAAATTCAATAATTGCTTTGTGGGTAGAGAAGTGGGTATTTGATTCAAGGAGTTTAGCTAATAACTAAATTAACTATGTTATCAGAGTTACTCATATAGAAATTGCAGTTGATTTAAAAATATGAATTAAATCATAAAAAAGGTTTATTAAGCATAATGTAATGAAACTAACAGAAAGGAGCTCAAATAGTTTCAAGTAACATATAGTCATCTGTTTGAGTCATAAGTATTACAGGAAACACCTGTAATAAACATGATATTACGCACAATAAAAAAAAAACAGCGATGAATATATCGTTTTCATGTTCCCATATGTTATTAAGGAAAGTTGTGAGAGTATGGCGGTACAATATACAATAGCAAGACTGCTGTGTGTTAGTAGTTAAGTGTTCTACTATTATGCATAATTGGAATCTTGGTAATTATAGTGCAGTATAGTTATATAGACCAGGACTACTCAACTATTTTTACCGAAGATCCGCAAACAAAACGTCAAAAATATTTGGGTCCGGTCATTCCAGAAATTATATTTTGGCATCCTTAAACATGCACTTCCTTGGCCGATTAATGATTATTAGCTAATCAAGATTGTTTATTATGGCGTTACAGTTCTATTCATATATATTTAAATCTATAAAAGTGATTTTATGAAAAGAACTTCGAAAGTGGGGCTAATGATCTAAAATAAAGAATTAGGTGCGGTCCGAATCGAATACCCGAAAGGTCCGGATTCGGACCGCGGTTCGCTAGTTGAGTAGCCCTGATATAGAGGACTCCAGGACTTGCATTATATACTTTATTTCACTGATTCGCAAATTAGACGCAAAACGATCTGATTCAATTTTGAATATTCGGTTTGCGTGGACAGCCCTAGAGATGATCAATGCCCACAACCTCACTCAAGGTTTGATTAACTGGATTTCTTCCAACAGTAGCTCCTTAGGTACCAGCGGTTGCATATACCAGCGCTTTCCAAACTTTTAAGCTCACAACCGCTTGCAATATAATAAAATTTTCCGCGACCCCTGTCAGCATTGTTATGCGAGCGAGACGCTTCTCTGATCCTATATATTCTCTCAAAATCATGATATTTATGTTTCAATAATTAAGTTTGAGATCAAAAGTCTAAAAAGGTACATAGATATGAAGTAGTAGGCTACTTGGTTTGGAATTGGTGTATTCTTTGCGTCCTCTAAAATTTATTGCGCAATCCCCCAGTTTGAGAAGCTCTGGCATACAGTGGCCTTTTTCAGAGAGATAATTGAAAAAACTCATTAAAAAAAATTAATTTCTGATTCCATTTCCTTATATAAACACTATTAATGCCATTAAATCAATTTCTTTGAAATGTTTATTTAAACAAGTCTATAAATCACTTTACAGCATATCAGCCCATGAAATTGCTGGATTCGATATGTCTACTTTTATATCTTCCGGGAATAGAAAAAGGTCTCTGTTTAATGTCAATTCTATGGTTGAGATTGTCCAAGTGATGTTGAATGCTATTAAAAAGGACGTATCAGTTTCAAGTTTATATTCTTGTATCTGTTTCTATATGTGGAACTTCTATGGAGAACTAGGGCTTTCTATATGAATCTTTCAAGAAATTAAAAACTTAAACGATTATTACGATTGACTAATTATACTTGATTTTTTGCTAGAAAACCACTTAGTACCCAGATTTAATGTTTCTTCTGTAACATTTTTGCTTCAGAATAATGAATTTGAATTGAATTGAATTGAACTTGAATTGAGCTGATCTTACTGTTTTTTTGCAACAAGATAAACAATTAACTATTTTGTAATTCAAATACAGTGGATAGAGACCAATAGAAATTTTCAATAAATTTTTAATAAATTTTCCTACATTTTGCGGCAGAATAAATAGAAATCATTTGAAATAAATTGCAACGTAGATGATGACTTTTATGGAACATCCATGAGCTTGTCTTATTTTGTCAAATGAGTTTCTTAATGTAGTCCTCCTTTGTCAATGTTTTATGGAATCAAAATGTCTGTTCCTTGGTGTTTTTAGAAGTCTCTAGTGATGTTGACTGTGAAAAGGTCGATATCAGTTTCAAGTGTTTTATTTCTGTATCTGTTTCTCAGCAGCTTGTGGGACTCCTAGAGTTCTCTTTATAGAAGTTAGAAATATGTGATGTTTGAAATAAGAAAGTGAATTATATTAGATAAAGTATTTTGCATTAATTTGGATGATAAAATTTATATGTTTTACCTGAAATATTTGCTATGTATAAATTGGCGTATAATATATCCTGATTTTCTTGACTTTTACTCATCTGTTTTAAATTAGAGTGTAATTATCTTTCTTTTGAAATTCATAATTTAGGATACAATAGTTTTATGACAGATTTAGCTGCGGGATTTCGCGGCTAATAAAATTAGGTGCCGGTAAGATCATTTCAAAAATCAGACGACTGTCTACATCACTGATTCTCAACCAGTGGGCAATGGCCAACTGCAGGGCCACAAATATTTTGAGGTGGGCCGCAGACCTAATATAATTGCTAGTTTCATTTGTGTCACTATTGTTAATTTTGACAGCAGTGGAGATAATTGATACTGTTTTCTGTTACTGAGTGATAATTACTTAACTCATTATCTTAAGATCAGTAAGTATGTTGATAGGTATTTGTCTGTTTGTTTGTCTCTTAGATGCACGCGATATCTCACGAAAGCGAGGTTGAATCTCTTCCAAATTTTGCATGTGCATTCATCATAGCTCGGATCAGAAGCCTATTGATTTTGGATGAATTATGTCGTATAATTAGCGAGTTTTTAAATAATTAGTGATGGGCACGCGGTGTCACTATTTAGTCAGAATTGAAACCGCAGTTTCGATCGAAAATGGGCCACTACAGAAAAAAAGGTTGTGAACCACTGGTTTAGATGTTGAACATCTCTAGTCTTGCTCGGTTGAATAAGTCTTATAATAGTAGCCCGTTTAGTTGAACAGAATAGAAAAAGTTCTGCTTAATGTCAATGTTGGAATGCTTTTGAAATTGCCATATCAGTTTCAAGTGTTTTATTTCTGTATCAGTTTCCTAACAGCATGTGGAAGTTCTAGGGTTTTCTATAGAAGTCAGAAATAAAATGAGGATTCGAGGAGTGTAATTCGGCATTAATTTTTGTCAAAATACACAATTTATGCAAATCGAATTAAATTAAAATTTGATTTTTTGAATGCAAAAGGAAGGAATAACACTTAAAAATAAAAAATATTAGGAAGGAATTACACTTCAAAACCACTTTAAAGAAGAGTCTGGCCATATTCATTTTTTCAACAGTAAAATTGAAAATTTTGTCTTTATTATCTGGTTAATGGGGTTTTGATCATCCAGATGTCACAATGCCAAGTTTTTTTGGAAATATTATAATATAAAGAACCTAACATATGAAATAAAACTTATTTTCCTTATAAAGAAGTATTATGTTTCTGATTTATGAAAAGAAACATTTTCAATTGATAAATTCAATGTATCCCCAAATCAAGAAACATTGGAAATTTTGTCTTATAAAGCTCTATTATAATTATTTTTGATTTATGAAATGACTCATTTTTCAATTGATGAATTAAATATGTCCTCAATCAAAATGATTTATTTTTATATTCAACAGTTTCCATTATTTTTTGGTTTCTATGGCCTCTGACGTGAATGGAGAAACTCCTGCTCTTTCATTGTTTCACAAATAGTCATGCAATGAGTAACACGTGGCACGTTTTTGGTACTCCAGACAAATGTGTACCAATATGGAGGTAAGCTTATGGGCAGGGGTTATATTCACTTGGCTAACACTAACACAGGCAGTCCTCGAACCTCTAATTCAACTAAAATAAGGGAAATTGGAATAAAACTATTGCCTAACCCTAATCTAGTACACACTCTATGGGAGTACCAAAAATTTTGCCTTATAAAGGAATATTATATTTCTGATTCATGAGATGCCCCATTTTTCAATTGATAAATATGTCCCCAATCGAAATGATTCATTTTTATATTCAACAGTCACCATTATTTTTTGGTTTCTATGGCGTGTGTTAACGGCCTCTGACGTGAATTGAATAGAGTTATTCTTTACTTGATTGAGAAACTCCTCTGCTCTGCTACTGTTTTACCAGTAGTCATGCAATGAGTAACACCTAGCACTTCTATTATAAGGGCATTTGAAAAGGGTTCATCGTATTTATAGAAAAATTGTGCTATTTTTGGCATCTGTAAGTTTGGTAGTTTCTGAATTTTCCTCTACTGAGAAGTGGCTTCAATAGAAGGATATTACTTCCTTGAAATGTTGTTGACAGAAAAGGATCGTTAATACTAGTTATTACTTATTATATCTTTTGCCAATGTTATATGGAATCAAAAATGTCTGTCTCTTGTTGGTGTTTTTAAAAAGTCTCTGGTGATGTTGTTTGCTTGTGAAAAGGATCAGTTTCATGTGTTTTATTTTGGTATTAGTTTTATTGCAGCCTGTGGAGCATCTAAAGTTTTCTATATAAATGAGAAATAAGTGATGAGTTATTGAATTTTATTAAATAAAGTATCAGAGTTAAATCAAAGTATTAGATAAAGATCAGTTATCACCTATTATATATTTACTTACTACGCAATCTGAACTACCAGTAATATTTTCTAAATATATGTTACATCAAGTACAGTAGTGATACCTTGGTAGTCGAACATAATTCATTCAGGATATGTGTTAGATTATCGAATGAGTACCACCGCAGCCTTTTTTGGTCGACTACCGAATTGTTCGATTATCTAGTCGTTTACCCTCCCTCCCTTTTTGAAATGAAAAAAACATTTTCTGTATCACACAAAGCAATTTTGGGGCTCCCGAAGTATGCGAACCAAGATGGCGGACATCGGAATGTAATATGTGTACTAGGTTAGGGTTAGGCCATAATTTTAGGTATAAATACTACGGGAGGCTCTTGGCTAGTCTTCGAACTGATAATAGGACTAAAATAAGGAAAATTGGAAAAAAATTATCGCCTAACCCTAACCTGTTACCCATGTTACGTTCCGATGTCCGCCATCTTGGTTCGCATACTTCGGGAGCACCGCAATTTTTCATAGCTTGAAAGGATTTTTAGACTCTTAGAATTGTCAGAACCCCTCGTTGAGTTTTCCTGGCTACGCCCTGAAGATAGGCATCACATTGATTGATTTTCATTTTTACAGCGAGTGGAATGAAGTGTATTTTTGTCAGATCTCAAATGTTTTTGAAGATAAATTTTTAAATAAATTATTTAAAATCATAAATTTACTATCTTTACATATATAATCTGTAATCTTTTGGTCACATATTTATACAATAGCCCATATAAATTGATTGATTTTGTATCAGTTTTCAATACAACATCGTAAATAACACTTATAATTACGCAAAAGTATTTTAAATCATGATGAACCATAGGCCTATACAGTTATATAGAATCCAACCTATCCCAATAATAGCATTGAAATTAATCATTACGTTCCAAAAATATGGTTCTTGGAAATTATTAATTAAGTCATGTCAATTCTATTTGAAAATATGGAAAGATTAAATCCCCCTGTTATGTAAATCGCATCCATCACTGTCATACGTTTATGGGAAAAGCTATTTGTGGAAGTCTGTTGGGAATTTCTTATCTTTGTTGCTAATTCCGTTGCCCTTTGATTTCATATTTCACCAATTTGGTTGCTATGGAATCTATCATTTCACTAATTTGGTTGCTATGGAATCTATCATTTCACCAATTTGGTTTCTATGGAATCTTTCTTCGATCAGAATTGAGTGAGTATGAGATTTTTAACTGAAGACTCGTCTGCATTAGTCTATTGCGCTGCATTGATTTATTTGCCCTTGTTAATGTACTGCATTGATAAATTGATGCGTATACATCAATCATTTATAATAATTATTTCCATATAAGTGTCACATTCATATTCAAGTAGACTGGTATTAACGTGCTTTTGCAAAAGCATACGATGTTGCTTATTTGCTGAAGAATTAAAATTTTGTGAATTGACTTTTCTCGAATATATTTTTTGAAGGACGCAGTGGCCTAATGGTTAAAGTTTCAAACTCAACTATGTTAGCATTGCAGGTTACAGATCTCAAGTTCAAAACTCCGATCAACTCATCGGGGCGTAATAAATTAAGTAGGCAATGCGTACCTGAAAGATTCCTGCCCTTTCTAAAATAGTTACCGCTTACTCTCTTGTAAGCTCGTGAAGGTTTTTGCTCTGAGCGAAAGATATGAATGAGATGTATAAAACAATCTTTGTGACAGAAGTTGCAAATGTTGTGAGATTATATTTCAGTTTGAAGCATCATTGGCAATGAACTCTTATATTTTATTACTCTTGAATGTTCTTAACGGATCCTTTTTGAGTGAAATCTTATTCGATGTCATTTTCTTAATGAAATATTTCACACATGTACTTTGCTTTTGGTAGTAATTATAATTTGTATTTTTTTCTAGATCGCATTAATTTCATTCATGAATCCTTTGTGAATCTGTAGTGGCATTCATTTCCAGACTTATTATTCAAGATATAGCCTAATATTAACAGTTTCGTTTTCTATTTTATTTATATTTTTTTTCTTTCTCTGAACAGATTTTAGACTAGATTTGTAAATAATGTAGATTTTATTCGACTAATGCTTCGAACAAGTAACCAAAAATAATGATTACTGCAATAAAATAACGAAGTGTTGAATATTTTATCATCTTTAATATTTTAATAGCAGGTAAGCTTATTCTTTTATGAGCTTTTATTTAATTATCATACCCTAATAGCTCTAGGCAAACTTCCACTGGCATTTAAGGACATACAATTTCTGAAATAATTGGAACCTCTCCATATTCAAGTATGGCCTACACAATTTGTTGTACTTTTGACAAGGGTTGAATTTAACTTAAGATCTTCAATCTATTATGCCATCACTTAACTAATATTCCATGCTTGTTTTCTAAAAATATAGGGTGTCCATGAAGTCTTGAATTTTTTTAAATTGCAAAGGGAATTTATCGATACCATATATTGTTTTGGCCCTCACAGATGTATTAAATGAAGTAAAAATACTTGAACAATTACTGATTAAAAAACAACAAACCTGGTTAGGATATATTGAGAACTGACTTCATAACAAACTAGAAATTATAAAGGGACTTTATGGACACAACATTTTTTACATAGAATTTGTCCTTTTTTGATTGATGCCTCTTGCCTTTTGCTAGCTTGCCACAATGCTGATCAAAGAATATCGAATCCCCATGCCAATGACTGTAGAGGAGTACAGGATTGCCCAATTGTATATGATACAGGTATTTTGTTAATTTGCATGAGATTCTTCTGCTAGCCTTCAGCTGTTGTATGTGAAATTTTTGAAGCTTGACTGTTTCATCGCAGTAAATTTATATACCGGGTACATCGATTATGTGCACAGTCTTAAAAACCACATACATTTGAAACATCAAGGTCACATTCTTTGCACATACACCGAACGTATTCACACTTTCCCAACCTTTGTTCTCATGTTAACCACATCTACACACACAAGCACATACTTCTTCACATTCACACATTTTTTTATACATATTGATTATATTCACACTCCAACACATGCATACACATTAATCACTGAAGATTCCACTTTTGCACACATACTAAACACATGTACGCTCTTGTACATGCACATGCTGAAAGTCGCTTTTTCATACACGTAGGCCTACTTATTTGACTGATTTCGTACACACTCTAATTGGGACGAAATTCTTCTGCTAACCTTTAGCTGTGGTATGCAACATTTCTAAAGCGCAACTGTTCTCATCACAGTACAGTAATTTCAGTTCAGTTTTGGGTATTTCCACTACGCAATGAAATTTTTCGTTATGCATTCCCTACCGAATTGTAATACAATTTTCTTCTTCTTTTTTAGAAAAAAAGTCGCGAAGAAAGCCAAGGGGAAGGCAGTGGTGTTGAAATCATTGAAAACCGACCTTATGAGAATGGACTCGGTGGAAGTGGGCAGTATACAAGAAAAATATATCATATTAGTAAACATATACCTAGTAAGATACAGTTTTAAACTTTGTTAAATCTTTGTTTTGTAATTTTGCTATAATTGAGATGTCTTTTTTGTTTAATACTTATTCATCAACAACTTAGGCCACAGTTGATAGTTTTTGATTGAAAAGCAAGTTTAGTGTTAGAATTTTTTTTTCCGAAAAGGTAATGAAAAGGATCATTCTGGAGAAAAAAGTTTTCCATGTTTTCTGTTTTAAATAAATTCCCTTTTTATAGGTTGGTTTGTTGCAATACTTGCAATATTTATTATTAACAAAAGCCATAGTTTTCGAATAAAAAGCAACCTTTTTCCTTCTTCAAATAAATATTTCCAATTTGTTTCTCAATTTTTTTCAAACCTATTGGAGTTGGATGTCTAATTTTTGTAAAGACAATGAAAAATATCTTTCTGGGACAAACATTTTACATCTTGTTTTCTGTATTAAAAAAGTTGCCTTTTTTATAGGTTGGTTTGTTGCAATACTTCCCAAAGATGCACTTATTGTTTACGAAGAAGCATGGAACGCCTATCCACATACGAGGACCAGATATACCTGTCCTTTTATCGATAAATTTTCAATCGATATCGAAACTAAATATTATGACGACCCTGGTGACCAGGAAAACGTTTTTGGAACTAATTCTTCAAAAAATGTTGCTGTTGGTATGTTTTTGTTTGATTTAAAAGAAATATGGTAGTACATTTTGTGAACTGTCCGAGAAAATGTCACTTTGGTCAGATGAAACGTTACAGAAGTAATAAATACATATTGTATTTTTGCTCTTGTCGCCTACAATCTCACAAAAAGCATATTTAGAAGTCAGCTGACTTCTAAAACTTTGCGTTGTTTTTTTGCATTGCATTTGCACTTTGCATTGGGTTTTTTAATTCTGGAAAAAAATGAATTTTTGTTTGACCCAGCTGGTTGTTTGAGGCTTGCTGGGAATGAGAAAGCCATAAAAATATCTACATATACAGTATATTCTGGGGAGTAAAAGCTGTGAGCCATTTGCAGATTATCTTTGTGCAAGCTATTGTGTGATTTTAACTTTAATATTGTTTTCTCAGATTTGATTGACATTGTGACTGACCAATCAGGAGACAAGATATTGAAGGAGGAGGATCCAAGATTGTATAAATCTGCAAAAACAGGTCGTGGGCCATTAAATGAGAAATGGCTTGCCAATGCTAAAATGAATAAAGGGAAGGATGGCCATAGTGTCATGTGTTCTTATAAATTGTGTAAGGTGAGACATGAGCATTTTACTTTTTTTATTTATACATTTTATTCACTACTTAATAAACGAGATATAATATTGTGAATAAAGTAGAAAAAATTTTCGAGGTTTTAGGCTATTATCTGGGGGTGAAATTATGAATGTTTTATGACAATATTTAGTTCCCATTAGGAAATATATGAATTTTACTGGCTCACTTGGCATTTTTATAGTCGCACATATCTTTGCTTCAAAGATAGATAGATCTCTTTTACTTCTGAATAAGAATTTATGATCAAATTACCGTAAAATAATGGCAGCCCATAAAGCAGTGGTTCCCAAACTGTGTAATGGTACTGGCCTCTTGCGAGCGCTCTCCTCTTTCGGCCCGTGAATATCTTTCCGCTTCTAATTCGGGCCCCCTCCGATCAATCAACTTTAGAAACCACTGCTCTAAAAGATTGATAGGATCTGTCATTTCTAGCCTAATCATACTTAGAGCCTGTATACAGACTTTAGAACATCTGATACATCACTGTAATGAAGTGTGAAAACATTTCTATGTGACTAGATAATTAATCCTGCAGATTTTTGAAGCATGAAGTCTCATTAACCTCCATGAACCCCTAGGGCATGGGTCGGCAACCTACGGCCCGCGTGCCGGATCCGGCCCTTGGAGTAACATAATCCGGCCCGCGACGCTTCACTGAATCATAGTAACAAAACAGCTGTTTTGACGATTATATTAGTAAAATAGAATGATCTCCGAACAAAGTTACAGGCTACCAATTAGCTACCAATAGCTCTTGAATCCATATATAATCATTGTAGTGCTCTAACTCAGAAGTGAAAGAGATTCATCTCCTATGAAAGGCTGTAAGACAGTGTAATCATATGGTATATTCATTCTTGTTTATTTTGGAAGGAGGTAGATGGCTGAATGATGTGGCAAACCATGGCCTCTCGTTCGGTTACCATTCCTGGTCAGGTTTGAGAATAGTTGACCAGTTATTGGTAATAAATGCATAAACTTGATGACTAAGGAAGCCAAAGTACATTCTTATAAATTACTTCACAGCTTTACAAAAGTTACAATATTCTATTGATTATTTAACATATGAAGTTCATCGACCTTGTTGTATTGCCAATTATATATTTTGCAAACCCAGTTTGACTTGAAATTGAAATCAATACTTCTCAATGTTGTGTTGGTTTGTTGCAGTATTATAGTTTGAAAATTCTCATTCGTGTTATGATTGTATTGATTACTTATCGATCTTAAGATCGGTAAGTATATTGATAGGTATTTGTCTGTATGTATGTATGTATGTATGTCTGTCTGTCTGTTAGATGAACGCGATATCTCACGAACGCGTGGTTGAATCTGCTCCAAATTTTGCATGTGCATGCATCTTACCTCGGACCAGAAGCCTATAGTATTTAGGTTAATTATGTCGTATAATTAGCGAGTTATTAACTAGTTACCGATCTAAGATCGATAAGTCTTCGGTCTCCGACCGATATTCTCGTATTTATTTTCAACATATTACAGTATTTGTACAATAAAAATGAGAATACAAAAAAAATTCTGAAAATCTCCAATATAGGGAGAGAAAGCCTTTCGGTCTCTAATATTGACAAATACCCAAAAATATGCGCCTGTGATGCTGTGAACCTGTTTCGAGTCGGTGCACTTCTTGAGGGGTTTCACTTATTTTATATGATTTATCTGCGTAACTTTTCACACATTCAATCACACAAATCTCTAAACGAGAATATCGGTCAAAGACCGAAGACTTATCGATCGATTTATGCGCTCTTACTCTATAGTGACACCGTGTGTCCCGTCACTAATTAATTAATAACTCGCTAATTATTCAACATAATTCATCCAAAATCAATAGGCTCTTGGTCCGAGATATGATGAATGCACATGTAAAATTTGGAGGAGATTCAACTTCGCTTTCGTGAGATATCGAGTAACATATGAAAGTGTCTAATAGACAAACAGACAAATACCTATCAACATACTTACCGATCTTAAGATCGATAAGTAACTAGCAGGCACTGATAGTGAAAAAAACTCATTCATTCAATTTGTGCAATATTTTGCCATGCTATTCAGGCTATTAGTTTATTCGGACCTCCAGAAGTATGCGCACCAAGATGGCGCACAACCTGGACATAGTATGTGCGTACCGGTCAGGATTCAGGTTGTGCGACATCTTGGTACGCATACTTCTGGAGCACCGTTTATTCAAGTATAGTCCTATTTATTCTTGCCATATTACTATAATTACACAATGAATAATGGGTAGACAAAGGATTCTAAATTGTTCCAATAAAGAGTGATTAGGATTCCATATGGGTCATCGAAGTTATTTGAAGATATTTCGGGCCAGTAATTCTGTTTTGTGGTAATTTTACACCTTCACTAAAAACAAGGTTATAGGAGCAATCTCTTCTACTCAAAAGATATTATTGCTTGAGAGACTGGAATATATCCGGGACAGCCCAATTGTATACCCGACCCCGGGACAGGTGATGAGCATTGGGTTTCAACTATGGTCACTTTTTCCCTTCCAAGATAAAAAAAAATATAAAATCTGTATCCCATGTCACTTTTCCTTTTTTTCAATTTGAGGTTTCAACCTACGATGCCAAAATGCCCCTTTTCCCTTTCAAAATAAATATGAAATTTTCATCCTATGACATTTTTTACCTTTTTCTTAGGTTGAATTCAAATATTGGGGAATGCAATCAAAGATAGAACGTTTTATTCATGATGTAGGTGAGTGAAAGAAGAAAATAACTACTTGGCATGGCAAAATTCATTTTTAAAAGCCTGAACTTCTACGACAGGGGTGTGCAACCCATGAACCGCAGACCAATCGCGGCCCACAAGAAAAAATTGTGAGGGCCGCAGTGAAATGCCAATTTTGAATTGTGCGCGTCCCATGAAACAATTTTTTTTAATTTAGTGAACCTGGAAAGTGGGAGTAATTTCAATCCCTTTGCGTTGCAAAGCCTATACCCTAGTCCAGTGATGAGCTGGAAAAATCGTAACAACCGGAACGCACCTAGTTTGCAAAAATTTAATATATCCAAAACACAAGATTAGAATCTAAGAATTAAGAGATTGAACGAATAATGGCTACAGACTTATTATGCATAGTATGTGAGGAATAAGGATTTAAAATAAGCAAAGAAGGAATTTAACGAATAAGGTTGCGAACCCTGATCTAAAACAACCAAGCCATCTCACCAAGTTTCACAATTTTACAGCTCTTCGGAAAACCATGGGTCGAGCGCATCGTCAAGCCTGGTGCTGGCAGGATGAATGGTTTGGACTAAACATGGCCGACATTCGAAGATTAGAGAAAGAGACCCAAGCTGAATTAGAGAAGAAATTTGGAGGAGATTCATCTATTGATAGTGATGATGGAGCAGGAGATAGCTTGGCTGAAAAGGTAGGTTTACAATTTTGTAACATAGGTGTCCACAAAGTCCCTTTACAATTTCCATTTTGGGGGCTCCCGAAGTATGCGAACCAAGATGGCGGACATCGGAATGTAATATGTGTACTAGGTTAGGGTTAGGCCATAATTTTAGGTATAAATACTACGGGAGGCTCTTGACTAGTCTTCGAACTGATAATAGGACAAAAATAAGGAAAATTGGAAAAAAATTATCGCCTAACCCTAACCTGTTACCCATGTTACGTTTTGATGTCCGCCATCTAGGTTCGCATACTTCGGGAGCACCCAATTTTGTTATGAAGTCAGTTCTCAATATATGTTTACCAGGTTTGTTGTGTTTAGTCAGTAATTGTTCAAGTATTTTGACCTCATTTAATATATCTGTGAGGTACAAAACAATATATGGTATCGATAAATTCCCTTCGCACTTTTAAAAAATTTCATGACTGTTTAATTTGATATATAAGTAGTACCAAGCTGTGTATTGCGAGAAAATTTGCACTTTTCACTCCTGGCTTAGATCAATTTTGACGCCAACTCGTTGAAGAAGATTTTTATTCCAGCTCTTAATAAAATAAAGTTGGACCACAAAAACTTTTTGAACGCAAAGTGGATCGTTTTGCTATTATGTTGTTGGTATTTTTTTTGTTGTTATGAAAAATTCGTTTTTCTCATTCACTAATGGACCAATTGCTTTGAAATTTTCAATTGTCAAAGATTAATTTTTTTATTACTTCTAATTATTCCTTAAGAAATAATCCTGCCTTTATTGCCATATTATGATCTATTATTTTATATACAAATTTTATTACTACATTTGCTCTTACCAAGGCCCTGTATGATTAGCCACATACAGCTATAGTTAAATTTTCTCATCCCCGGACTTGACCTTGTATGATTTATAATTTCGATGACAGTTCTGGCATATTGTAGATTGCGGTAAGAAGAATGTTTATTGATTTTTAAATGGAATTTAGGAATTTGCTGTGCGGACCTCAGGGCTTAGTTTTATTTTATTAGTTTGAAAGTTGTGGCTGCAGAAGAATAATTGTTGAGTTTACTTGTGAGTACAGTGGTTCTCAAACTTAGTGGTGCCCTCGACAAGGGGGGTGTAGAAAATTTTTTGAGGGGGGGTGGAAGTAATTAAAAAAGAAAAAATTTGTAAGATTTGATCTTGCCTGGCTTATTCTGGATAATTAATTTCTTTATTCTTCAGAGATTGCAGAGAGCTGTTGTGGTTGTTGTTATTTTTATTATTTGTTATATTACTTTCACCTTACTATCTGTAATTTGTAGCTCATTGTTGGTTAGTTATTTTTGAGGGGGGGGGGGGGGGGGGGGCGCAGGACTTGACAAATTCTATAAAGGAAGCGTGCCCTAAAAAGTTTGAAAAAACTGCGATAGTATTTCATTGATAGTATTCATTCAGAATTGGACAAAGCTTTCCTTGACATTGTTGGATTAGGTTAGTGTTAAGAAGTCCTAACCACAGTTCTCATTATTCTTAAAAAATTAATCATTTTTAGTTGAAATATTTTATTCAAAATTAATAATTGACTTGGAATTGAAAGACTGAAGTGCAGTAGTTGAGCTTATGTCATTGTAGTTGTTAGGCCGATTTGGGGGCAACGTTTCAAGTGTGTGAAATTTGGCTTTGCCACTAAAAAAGGTTGAGAACCACTGCTTTGGAGGAAATGTTATTGAGCTGATGTGTGGCTTTCTGATTAATAATAATAAATATTGATTAAAACTGTATAATCTATTATTGAGTTGTAGAACACTTGTTAATTAGGGTAGACCTCAGGGCTTTGCCTAGTTTTATTGTAATTGTTTGAAAGTTATGGCCGCATAGAAAAACTCTTTTGGTTTACTTGTTAATGTTACATAGTTTGAGTTATAGTTTTTGAGGATCAGAAAATATTTAGAAAAGCTTATTCTGTAATCAACCTTGAATAAACTTGGCTTAAGTCAATGACTACCAGTGTAGTAGTTTCACATTATGGCTGATATTATTCTTTTTGTTTGCTTTGGAGAAATGTGAATAGGCTGTGAGCAAACAGTTACTGTTTACCGAGAAGCAATCTATTATCCTCATTTTGAAAGTAATTTAACATGGTGTTGTAGGTTTTATAGTAGATTCAGAGATTGTTCTAATATAGCAATGGTTCACTTGGACCTAGTGCAGTATGTTTTGAGTGTTTTAAAGTCGTTTTGACCCAATTATTGAAAAAGGTTCGCCATCCCTGTTATAGATAATACCCCATAATCACTTATACAATGCCAGGCTTAATTTCCAGCAATTCTAAGCTTATCCTTCATACTTATCTTTAACAATATTTTCCAAGTTGGAAGGCCAACTCATAAATTATCCATTATTCATGAAACCTGTAGAGTTTATCTGACATTTACTTGATTCTCTATTGATTGTTCCTTCATATGTAAGAATTTAACTCAGCAGGATGCCAGTTATTAGACTTAGGGCTAAGTTTGTCCTATTGTATTATGTATATGTAGTTCTATAGGAGTATACTTAGGGGTAGAGTAGTTTCATATCACTCTGAGAAGGATAGTGAAGGCAGATGATGCACGGTCGATTAGAGCAAAACTTGGGAAGTCTGTTTTACTTAAGTAAAGCCACGCCATGATTTCAAAAAATTGCTGATGGCATACAAATAATGATGTAGCGATAATAAAATATATAATAAAAATAAATATCATGCAATTTTTTCTGTATTAGTAATTCAATTTTGCGACCATGGAAGCACTACATGACGTTTAATATTTGTGACTCGGGTTGTGGGAATTTACGAATTTTTTACAAAATTTGGGTTGCTTGTTGCTTGAGAAAAAGGTTGATAACCACAGTACTAAATCACATATAGGCAAATATCAAATTTACTATAATGTTTGATGCTTCTTACCATCATCGTTCAGGTTTTTAAAGCTCGTGCCGCTTTCCCATACTTTGCCGTATATTTCAACATTTTGCTCAACCCCAGCGATTAACTGCTCGTTTTCTGAGCTTGGTTATGACCGGGATATTTCGATTTTCCCAATCTCAAATCGCTTAAATAATACTTGTCAGAAGCCTAGCGTAGAGTGAATGTGTTTGCATATCCTAAAGAGGTTGTTTTCTTTATTTAGTTACCAACACAAGTACCCCTTTCACAAGTAGCTAAGAATGGAATAAATGACGAACAACCTGAATTGGTGAAAAGGAAAAGTATGGAAGATATGCAGGGACAAGGTATGTACATTTTCAATGA
The DNA here is from genome assembly GCF_964204865.1 of Styela clava. Classification (NCBI taxonomy): domain Eukaryota; kingdom Metazoa; phylum Chordata; class Ascidiacea; order Stolidobranchia; family Styelidae; genus Styela; species Styela clava. Next base: position 2,169,269 of record NC_135250.1, on the reverse strand, counting down.
GGCCTAGCTCAAAAAACTTAAATAAACACTGATTAAAATAAACCTGGTTAATATATTTTGAGAATTGACTTCATAACGAAATTGAAATTGTAACAGCATCATTAATATTCAAATATTCAATTCACTTTGATTGTCCAAACCATAAGGACATTCCAGTAAATATCCTTAGTCAATGAAATGCTTGTGGTTATGCAGATATTGCTTTAACATTAACAGGAAACTGGTATAAACCACTAATGTTATTGGAAGCCTAATACGAGTGATGTCATCTATAAAGCGATTCGAATCATCTAAGGACATTTAACCACATTGTGGTAATTACTATGCAAATAGCCTTGTTGGACTTTTGGATCATTTTGTTATTATGTTGTTCTTGTGTTACTCCCGTAGTATGTATACCAGGTTAGGACATAATTTTATTCCGATTTTCCTTATTTTAGTTCTATTACGAGTTCGAGGACTGTCTGTGTTAGCCAAGTGAATATACCCCCTGCCCATAGGCTTCAGTCTCTTTACACAACTTGATGTAAAGTAGGCGAACAAAATTAGTTACTTCCATATTGGTATACACACTTCTGTAGCGCTGTTCTCATTGTCCACTGGATTGTCGTTGTCGCTGGAAGGCTATTGCTTTTATGTGTTTCTAAATTTTTTAAGAATTGTATGAGATCTCCTCCCAAAAAACTTCTAAATTTCACCTTTCTCCCCTGTTGGGGAACGTTGTTTTACGCAGTTTATTTTGCCATGTAAATTGAAATTTTGTAATTGAAATCACTCATTGGCTTGTAGAAGTGTGTATGCCCATTTATGCATATTTTGGCCCTCCAAAAGTGTGTGTACCAATATGGAAATACCTAATTTTGTTTGCCTACTTTACATCAAGTTGTGTAAACGGACAGAAACCTATGGGCAGGGGGTATATTCATTTAGCTAACACAGACATTCCCCGAACTTGTAATAAAACTAAAATAAGAAAATTCGGATTATGGCCTCACCCCAACCTGGTACACACACCACGGGAGTACCCATATTTTACAATCAATAAGACTATTAAAAACCTTGCACTATTAGATTCTGTATAAAAAATTTTATTCTGCAATGCGAATGTGGTATCTTTGTCGTATTACATTGAGAATAACAGGAACTGGTACCAACCACATCAGTTATTATTAGAGGTATATCTCCTAAGTGTCATTATCTAAATCAATACAGTTCATCTGGGATTGCTTATCCAATAATCTGCTTACTGATAAGCTGATTGCCAATTTGAATAGTAATTAGCATTCAGAAAGGGATATTATGCATGACCAGGGATGGCCATTTCCGAATACTAAACTATTCCGAATACATTCTAAAATAATGTTTTCGAATCTGGAATTCCGAATACATTCTAAAATCGAAAATAACACATTTTTGTTTTAGTTGATTAAAACCCAGTAAATTAGGAAATAAGCTTCAATAGAAATATCAGAATGAAGCCACAAACCAACAGTATATGTACACAAAGTAATTGATAGTTTATAGCTATCAATAAAAAATAATAGCAACTTGTGACACAGTCAGTTTGTTAACATTATTCACTTTGTACAAATGACCATATGAAATAATAGCCAAGGAGTTGTCTGATGCTTTCTATCATTGGTACCATGATATTACGATAATAGTCAAGTCTATTGACAAAAATACTACTTGTATTCAGATAATTGTGTATATTTTCTGAGAGTAATAAAATTTATTGGCAATACAGGCAACAACAATCGAAAATCCATTATGCCTCTAAAAATTCTAATATTTAGGCCTGAGGTATTCTACTACCTACCAGTATATTGTTATTATGTGTAACATAATGTTGTGTTTGGAATTAGAAATAAATTAGTAGAGAATAGCTGACCACCACTGCCAGCGCGCAGCCAGGATTTTCGAAATCGGAAATTCCCATTGCCGCCTGTAACACCCACCGCCGTCTTTTCAGCGTATAATGATCATTCTGTTACGTAAAATATTCCATCCATGACAACTACGAGATTCTAAAATATCTTTATATATTAATTTAATATGTCCAACGTAACTCACGGTTACTTCTTCTTACGCCAAAAAAAAAACATTACTATTTGGTCCACGGCGATCTGTGACCTAAAATTACGAGATAAACTGCCTGATGTATTTAATTTTAATACGTATTTTTGCAATCTTGCCAACTCGTTATCGCCGTTAGAAAAATCTCAAATAATTATATAAAATCCTGTTAAGTGTAGAGTATAATTCATTTCATACAATGAATATACATATAAAGTTTAGCAGTAAATTAAAAATACATATTCATCGCCGCGATTATGCCACCTCGACTTTTAACAACAAATAATATAACAACGAATATATATTTTTCTGTTGTGCAAAGTGATGAATTCGTGACCGACACGGGCATATTTAAAATGTCTTGCTTTATTAATTTAATTGTCTTCAATTTAACCTGCGGTTGCGTCAACAAAATAAAATCCTCACCACTCTTATATACCATTGCAATCCGCCGTCATAAAAATAAAAACGTGAGGTAAACTGTCCGATTAAATATTGTTTTGATCCGTATTTTGCGAATTCGTCAAATATTTAGATGTACTAAATATTGTTATTTGTTAACAGTGACTCCGCTCGATCGAAATGCTGCCACTCTGATTATTTTTAGATAAAACTGTTCGAGAAATCCATAAATATGCTGTAATATCTCAGAGTAAAATTTATTTCATCACAATAAAATTGATTGAATATACTTTAGATTAATTATATTATATACATCCTCACAACCCGGGAAAAAGTCGCGTTTCAAACCTTGTATCGTGTTAACATGAAAATATTCGACGGCAATTTAAAGTAATGGATAATCAGGCAAATCCCGCCCTCAATTAGTGACGATATGTTTCTAAACGCCGACCAAAGGCACACGAAATTTTGCGATTTTCACTGCCTAGAAAAGAGTTTTTTAAATTTTCGCGGGCCTCAATAAAACTTATATTGTTTACGGTTTTATTTTCAGTATTCTAAATTGCCGCTTTTCAATCAAAAAGTTGCGTTGTCTTTAGAAACTCGTCGCCGATGAACGTATTTACCAGATTCACAATTCCGTGCGCGTACAAAAATAAAATAAATGTTATCGTTATCGTGGAACAAATTTGTGGAAAATTTTCGTTTTAGAGTAAATAACACAATCGTAAAGGCGTTTACGGGCCTAAATAACACGTTACGATGATGAGTGATGAAAACAATCACGCGCAAGTTTCTATCGAGAATGTTTTCATTCAACGGAAACGTCTTGAAAGCGGCGTCGAAAATGTGTGACGTCACACAAATATCCGATATTCATATGAACGTGAATTCCGATATTCGAATGACGAGATATTCGAATACATTCGAATACTTTATTCGAATTGGCCATCCCTGTGCATGACGATGCAGGGTTAGGATTAGACTCATTTATTAATTTTGCAATGGCAGGATAAGATTTACATATTAATCACAGGGAGAGGAAAGTCGATAACGCGGCGTAATTATATGGCAAACCCCAATCTTTCGTCTGGTTACCAGTTTATGTCTAGTATGAATTGGTTAGCCAGTTATTTATTTGCTGATGGTGAAGCCGTAACCGACCAGCAAACGTTAATCACAGCGGCGACCTTGGAACCCACTCAGGGTATTCAGTGCAGTGACAAGCAATCCGAGCATATTCCTAACACTTAGCACATGCGCCCCACCATCGAGCCAGTTTGCTCAAACACTAGAACCAGGGGCATAGCCAGAAATTTTCAAATGGGGGGGTTCTGAATTTTTTTTTGTCAAGTTAGATCGAAACTCCTAACGATCGAACGCTGGAATACGCGTGTTTTTATTAGTCTTGGGGTCTAAAAAGCATTTGAAGCTACGGAAAATTGCTATCTATGATACAGGACAATGATTTTATTTTTTTTACATTTCAAAATGGGGGGGTTTCGGCCCGCAAAACCACCCCCCTGGCTACTCCACTGACTAGAACATCCACTAAATATAGAAAGCTGAGTTACTGTATATAGGTTTACTCTTGCAAAAAAGGTGTCAGTAGATAGCAGTATTTCAACAAATTCATATTTAGGATTCGTTTAATCCCGGTTTATGTTGTTTCACAATATAATTGGAGTACATTGTCCTAAATAACTATTTGAAGTTTTCTATTACAATTGTTTGTGAGTTGTTCCATTTAGCTTGTCTTTATCCTATGCACTTCTAAACTGGTTTCTTATTAATCTAGCTTTGAGCAAATATTTCTTATGGCGTATATTTATACCTCCAATCTGAGCAAAACCAATCTGTCCCAAAACAAAAAACGACTCGTGTGTACTGAGATATATTTTTTGGACTGCGACTGGAAAGACTGGAATCTTTTTGGCCACAGCAGATCAAAAACACTGTGGATGATGTTGATGGAAGGGCGATTCTGACATATTCAGGGGGTAGCCAGGAAATTTCCGTGGAGGGTGTCTGAAATGTTCTAAAAAAATTTCTAATTCACAAGTTATATCGCAACAACATGCGAGTCCGGGTTTTCAAGATACTTGTGGGTCTAAAGAGCATTTCAAGTTTCAAGCGTAAAAAATTGAAATTTTTTTTTTTTACATTTTGAAGGGGGGGTGTTCTGACCGAAACCCAGGGTAGACTCCTTCATATATTCAACACCCCCTTTTTGAGCAGTATGTTAAGTTCAAAATGATGCAAAACATCAAAATTAAACCTCTCATTTCTATTTCAGTTACCACGACTCGTAAAAAGAAACTTTCACGCCAGACGTCATCAAGTTCTATGTGGTCAAATCACAGTAAAGCCAGTGGTAAGTTGGAAAGTACGGAGTGACCCAAAAAACGGAACGCATACAATACGTTTCAAATGATTTGGATTCCGTCACAGATCTTCACAGAATTTGTGGAAGTGTGATGCAAGGCTTTTGAATCACTCAATATACATTTCTGTTTGTGCTACAATATCCTTGCAATCAGAGCATATAGGCCCGAGTGATTCAAACCCGGTGATTCATTATGCCGGCGCATAAGTAATAAAAAACACCACACACTTTCATTTTATTGCAGTATTTTGATCACTTTTTGGTTTTCCCAACTGTGGCCCGCAATGCCTTCTCAGAATTTTTTGCGGCCCTCCAATTTTGCAACCTTGGACCACCCTGATATAGGTGCACAAACATAAAGAAAATAGAGAGGGTAGAAGTGCACAACCCCAATATTCACCCAGTACAACCTTTTTGATTGTTGCTATGGTATCCTTGGAGTTAGTGCAACATTGCTCGACAAGGACCCAACATTGTATAACGTTCCAATTAATCTTCCGATCCAATGACACCAAAAAAAAAATCAATAATTACGATATTTTCAGGTAAATCTACTCTATCACCCACCATAGCAGAATGGAGAATGCAAAGCATAGAACAACACTCGGATCAATCTTCTGACGAGGATGAATTCTTTGATGCGATTGGTTAGTTGGTTTCACTTATATTGTGTTTTTATAAGGGATGGGACGAGTCCGGCATTACAGGGGGCGCTTCAGAAGTTCGTGTACCGATATGGAGGTAACTAATTTTGTTAGCCTACTTTACATCAAGTTGTATAAAGGAACTGAAACCTATGGGCACAGGGTATATTCACTTGTGTGAATAAAACAATAAATGTGAGAAATCTTGTGTTATTTTTTTTTGTTTTCTTTCTGCGCCTTTTCAATTTCTAATTTTGCATGAAGTCCATCAACACCGTTTTTTTTTTAATTTAGAATTGTCGAAACAGATAAGTAAGACAAGTAAATAATGTATTCTATGGAAATTTCCTGAGATTTTAGGAAAAACTATTATTTTGACCACATAGAAATGCCTTTATTGCCGATTCATTGAAGTATTTAGTATCAGTGTTTTAACCCAAAGCTGAGTTACTCAAATACTTAACACTGAGTATTCAGGCGATGACCAATTGGCGGAGTTTTTGATCATCATTATAATACGAAAATTACGAAATAAAAATCCGAATTGCATAAATCCGAATTGCATCTCGGGGACAGTAATGATAAAATTATTCGCTTAAAATTGGGAACGAAATTTACAAACTGTGATATGGAGCTTAACCCTGACCTGGTACACATACTACATTCCGGTGTTCGCCATCTTGATTCACATATTACGGGAGCGTTTTTTTAGAATCTTCCCTGTGGTAAACAAAATGTGTATTTAGCTTTTCAAGACTTTCAATGATTAAATAGCTTTTTAATTTTGAAAGTAAATTAAACTTTGAGAGATAAACAAGTCAGTTCATTTATAAACAACATAATCCCCTCACACCAACGTAACGCCCTACTGTATTGGCGAAGTTTAATTTTTATCGACACATCTTAATCACCTGACGGGAAGAAATCAATGCTTATTAATAATTCAGGAAAATTCCAGGTCACGCTTAACCCTTTGGTTACTTTGTAGTTGTTTGTATTAAAACTATCTATTTAAATCTCACACAGGTTGAGCTCAAATAGTTAAAGTTTGCTAAATTTATCACTGCCATATAAATCATGCATTTTCCATAAACTGTCTGATGTCCATTTTTTGTCCAATTTAATCCTTAAAGATGATTGTTTTGGACTCAAATCAATAAATCGTTCTTTCACCCAGAAATAGATTTTCGTTTTCGGATGAATATTTATATTGTTTACGCCATCAGGGTTTCCGCTGTATTATTTTCTCATTCATGTATTTGCCATGAACAAGTCTGCCAATGGCCGACCACTTGGTATTTACTCATGCCATATTTATACATGGCTAAGCCTAATAAAACTATTTTTAAACACATCGTGGATAACAATTTGAATATGAAATATTAATTTTAATCCAAAAAGTGTTGTTTTCAGAAGCAACTGGTGCATAAATAACTTCATGGAGATTAATTTTTAAGAGTAGTTCCTAAATTTAAGTGTGCTAACTGGTCAAAAACTGTTTTCAAGTATTTTCTCCAAAAATTATGTAGCGTTAATAAGATGATTTCCAGACTGAAAATTTAAATATAGGGTGTCCATAAATTCCTAACTTTTTTTTAAATAGAAAAGTGATTTTATCGATAACATATATTGTTTTGGGCCTCACAGATGTATTAAATGAGGTAAAAATACTTGGACAAATATTGATTAATTAAAAAACCACAAACCTGGTTAAGATATATTAAGAACTGACTTCATAACAAAATTGAAATTGAGAAAGGACTTTATAGATACCCTGTAATATAAAGATTGCGACAAAAAAATGGTGCTTTGCTATCATCAACATTAGTTAAGACTATTAGTTCGTTTCCACATTTTATACCTGATTTTGCTGTGCTGCGAGGAGTTCTGCAATTCTTGCACCTACGTCAATTCTCTTCACATAAATGTTTTTCCTTTTTTAGAGAATTTTGAGATCAGTTCGAACAGTGGTTTGAATAGCTTGGAGAAAGATCGGTGGGGTTCGGTTGAAAGTTTGGAAAATGAACTGAAGAGAGAGGTAGAAGAGGAAATTGTACCTGTCAATGATAATGGGGGTAAGATAATGAAATTTTAGGTGATAAGGGGGGTGCCCGAAATGAATGATTGAATTCAATTTGGCAGAAGACAGTTTTGGTTTTAATTTCCTGTGGCCTTGGAAATTCACAAATAATAATATATGAACCAGCTTTTGATCGCTGCTAGCAACGAGCTTCATTCATTTCTTGTTATGGTCCATGAACGCACAGTTGAACCTCACGAGGGCGCTGTCACGTATATTATTACTCTGGTGGTATTTTGTGATCTTGTTTCTCTGTTAATTATGATTGATTAAATTTGTATAATTTTTTTTTGTCATTCCCTCTAAATCCTCAGACCACAGGCGACTCCTTATCTATTGCTATGAATCTCTCACGTGTATGAATTCTGATGTGTATATTTAATTTTTTACGATTGTCATTATACACGTTTGTCAATTTTTCGTGCTTTCATTTTTGTGTTGATTCTTGCATGATAGAAATAAATTATCTGAGTCTGAATATATGAATACATGTGCACATGTGCATTTAGGCATAGTTAGATAATAGATTAATCATTTCTGGCAGGTTTTTATTATATAAATATTCATTTAACTGTGAATCCGGAATAGCAGGCTTTTCTGTTTGCTTCGAATATTGTGCGAAAACAGTGGTTCTCAAACGGCGCGAGACTTGACAAGTTCTAAAAAGGGGGGTGGCTTGAAAACTTTGAGAACTAAGTGATAGCAAAAGCCTCAATGTTATTCGTGTGCCTTGCAAAGTTAAAGGATTTTTTTTTTCAGGTAACCTAGAATCTACGATAACTTATCAGATTAGTGTTGAAGAGGATTCGCTAGCACAGGTAAGTTTTCTGTCGAGGTATTTGGTCAGAGCTTGACTCCAGTTTATTTTGACTCCATAATCAGCATAATAGACGATAAGATAATTGATAAAAACAAAATAAATAAAACTGATTATAGAATTGGGAAAGCAAACAAAACCTTAAGAAGGTTGAAAACTTTTTAAGGATGCTCCTGAAATATTTGTATCAAGATGGCGCACAACCTGAACATAGTATGTGTACCAGGTTATGGTTGTTTAGGTTGTGCGTCATCTTGGTATGAATAATTCCGGTGCGCCGATTTTAGATTGGAAGGTGTTTTTAAAAGTAGTACGTGTTTGCTCACCCACCTCTGTCCTGTTTACTCAGCTGTCCTCTATTTGTTTTACAGTCGACCTCATCTTTCCACTTGCCAGAAACCTGTAAAATCAACACATTGTTCCTTGTATTGCATGGTGGGAATCCTGTAGACTCATCTCCTGATGGTGCTGGTAGTAGCTCTACTAAACAGGTATGAAGATGGTACTGAGTGACCAAAATAAACAGAATCCATAAATTTCCTAACTAAACGTTCCAGATTTTCATCAAATGAAATAAGTTGTCTTACCAGCTTTCTCCCAGCTAGGGGTAAACAGAATCATAGTATTGTAGAAATATTACAGTGTTATTAATTGTGCCCGGAAAATTTGCCGTAGGAAATTTCACCTTAGGAAATGTCGGCACATTGGAAAAATAGCAAGAGCATTTTGCTGTACAACAAGTATTTGTGATAAAAACAAGTTAGGTTTATAGGGTTAGGGTTCAGGGTATGCTCTTAAATAACGAATCGTTTTTACCATTACATGGAACATTGTGGCGATTGCTCTATTCTATACACTTTTCTCATGCAGGCTGATGTCGGCACCCTCTCCTCTACATTTGATTCAGTAGTTGCTTCACATTATAAGACAGCAATGGGAAGATTTGCATTCAGACTTGTTTCCTGCCCTCCTGTTTGCGTGGAAGCTTGCAATGCTCTGAAAAAGTATGTCCCTCATTTTTTTTGTTGTATTACCCGTTTTAGGGTTTATTTTCATCCAATTGTATGTTATATAATATATTTTTATCAGAAAATTTGCTCAGAGCAAAGTCGCGAGCTGTGCCTAATTGATGCAGAAGTAAAGTAGACTTTTCTCTCAGCTAACTTATGAGGGATCGATAAGGTGCAGAGAGTGCAGAAACTAATTCAATATTTTGCAACATTTCTTTTCCTTTTAAATATTTTTATTTTGCTGCTGCTATCGGATTTATGTCGACTTCTTTGCTGTTGACTGTTAGTCGTTAGCAGATCAAATTTCTGATGAAACTTTATACCAATATAGTTAAATAACGCTGCACATTATGTGTTCATCATTTCCTCTGTGCATTTAAATTCCTTTGTTTTCAGTCTTAGCCCAACTGGCTACGATAGCTCATCATCTCATCCGTTCTCTAGCGCCCTCGTATCAGCATACGCAACGTACAGTTCACAATATTCAGAAGCCGTCAACCTGACGTTTGCTTCATGCAACTCTGTTTATAATTCTTTCACTTTGTCTGAAGAAGGAAAAGGATTCAATGGCCAGGTGAGAAGAAAATTTATTCGGGGCTCCCGAAGTATGCGAACCAAGATGGCGGACATCGGAATGTAATATGTGTACTAGGTTAGGGTTAGGCCATAATGTTAGGTATAAATACTACGGGAGGCTCTTGGCTAGTCTTCGAACTGATAATAGGACTAAAATAAGGAAAATTGGAAAAAAATTATTGCCTAACCCTAACCTGTTACCCATGTTACGTTCCGATGTCCGCCATTTTGGTTCGCATACTTCGGGAGCACCATTTATTCTATGAATATACAGGGTGTCTATAAAGTCCCTTTACAATTGCAATTATGTTATGAAGTCAGTTCTCAATATATCTTAACCAGGTTTGTCGTTTTTTATTCAGTAGTTGTTTGAGTATTTTATCTCATTTGATACATCTGTGAGGGCCAAAACAATATATGGTATCGATAAATTTCCTTTGCAATTTAAAAAAAATTGAAGACTTTATGGACACCCTATACATTTTGTTCTGTGTCTTATGTACCGACTTTATGGACACCCTATACATTTTGTTCTGTGTCTTATGTACTGACTTTATGGACACCCTATACATTTTGTTCTGTGTCTTATGTACTGTATCTTGTATACATTATGAAGTATCTAAAAATTATTGGGCACTTTTTGCACCATATATACTTACTACTTGTGCTACCCATACCACACGCTTCATATGTGTCATTTGCAGAAATTCTCCCATTTGTACTAATTCCAGCACTTGTCCTATTTGTACCATTTGTAGCTAAAGAGTTGAAACTATACAGACCTTGATGTACATTTTATAATTTTTGTATCTTAGGCCTCCTATCATCAACGATGTGAGGTATCTTTGAAATGCTGTGCGTTACTTGCACCGTTTATACTTCATTGTACATACTAATTATGCTACTCTTTCCACCACTCACTATTTTTCTGCACGAAACAGCATTTCAAAAATGAGTGTCCTACGTATACAACTTGTAACTCTGGCTCCAAAATAACAAAATATCAACTTTAAAACTTCTGAGGACTTGACAGCTAAAACTATGGCATTAAACCCAACAAATTCGCTTCAATTTTTCATATAATTTAAATTCTCCTTCAAAAAACCTTCGGAACCTCTATTATTTACTGGTTTTTCTTCATTCCTAAGTACTTTTTTGTTCTCAAACTTCAGGTTTGCATTATAGCAGACAGTGTTGGCGGCCTAATTGCCTATGATATGTTAGTTTGTTCGCCAGAAGGCAGACGCAGCAATTCGACAGTCGGGAATAAATGGGGTGCCTCTCTAGCCCCTCATGAGGTAACGTTCTTTTTATTAAGTAATCTGAATTTTTAAAAGTCTTGTCGAAAAAGGTTTTATATGTTTTTATCAATTTTATTTATCTGGTGGGACTATGCATGAAAAAGGTGTTCTAGGCTTTTTTCCTAATCTTGTGGTGGACTAATTTTGAATTTCGAATAAAAAATAATTGAGATTTTATTAGATGACGGCAATAACACATTTTTTGGGTTTCCATAGAATATCTGGGGCTCCCGAAGTATGCGAACCAAGATGGCGGACATCGGAATGTAATATGTGTACTAGGTTAGGGTTAGGCCATAATTTAATAAATACTACGGGAGGCTCTTGGCTAGTCTTCAAACTGATAATAGGACTAAATGAGAAAAATTGGAAAAAAATTATCGCCTAACCCTAACCTGTTACCCGATTTACGTTCCGATGTCCGCCATCTTGGTTCGCATACTTTTGGAGCACCGAATATCTATATTATTCTTCATGAGAAATAATATAATGGACGTTTGAGTTTATATTTTTGAAATAAGTGGTGATTATATCAACTATTCAAAATTCTAAAAAATGACTTTTATTGCTTGATGCTTTTCTGAAAATATATATTACAATTTATTAGCTTTTCCAAGAATGATTTTTTTTTCAAGTTTTGAATATTTTATGAGAATCAATCATCATTAATTGTACTTCGGAATTTTTCCAAACAACTTATTACCTTCACACGCTTTACTAAGTCTTGTCAAACACTTTTTCACTTGAACACTTATTCCTGAGCTCTCCCCAATTTTGATTCCACATAATTTTTTTTGAAGACTGACCACTTCAAATTTACTAAATTTCAGCTGAATTTACTAAATCTTCTTCACAATTTTTTTTTTTGCAAACTTCAAATATATCCAGTTCACTAATTTTATTTTTACACTATATATAATATAGGGTGACCATAAAGTCTTGGGAGTTTTTAAAATTGCAAAGGAAATTTATAAATACCATATGTTGTTTTGGTCCTCGCAGATATGTTAAATGAAGTAAAAATACTTGAACAATAATTGATTAAAAAACAACAAACCTGGTTAACTGACTTCATAACAAAATTGAAGTTGTAAATGGACTTTATGGACACCCTGTATATATTCTTGTGTAACCCTCTCTTCATAAATTCTGAAGCACCATCTGGTGCATTCACTCTTTTATTCTATTATGTCTTATTTATTCTCGTCCAGCTATGAATTAAAAAAGATTTATTTTCACAAAAATTGACAGTTCAACATAAAAATGTATCTGAATTCATGAAACAAATTTATTTATTATATAATTTTTGTCAAATTTGTTACAACCCCACGAATATTAAATTTTCCGAACTCAGGAAGAAGATCGCCATGCATCGAGCAACAGTTTACCTTCCTCCCCAAAATTTCGATTCACACACGAAGAGGTTGAGCCCATGGGGGGAATCCCAGACCCAACCCCCACCGATTTGGACCCCCTAAAGGTCCCGGTCTCAAGATATCGACGATACAGTGCTAACTATTGCTTGGATGTGCAGGTGGGAGCATGATGCATCCAAATGAGCACTTGTTGAATCCCTTCTGCACGATTTAGTGTTCGAGATGTTTTGTGAACGTATCATACGTATTAGAAAGCCAGTCGTTGCATGTAGCACTCACGATTTCAATATTATTTCACATCTAATTGAAAGGAAAGTAGGTAATAGTGTGGGATAACACTTGGATAGTGAGGAAAGCTGTATTTTGTGAACTGCTTGTCTGAGGAATAAACATGACCATGCAATTCAAGAGTCCTGTTGCAAACTAACGCAAATGAATTTCTGCAATGTTTCGTCTGTCTAAAATCAGACTTCCTCAGACAAGCAGTTCACAACAATGACCATTGTTTGTCTGATTTCGGTCAGACGAAATTTTACTGAAATACATTTGTGTTTGTGTGCAGCAGGACTCTATTGCTAGTTTTAAACCTGTAAATGTACACATCACACAGCAACAGGGGTGCAGCCAGTAATTTTCAGAGAGGTTTCTGAAAGTTCTAATTTCCAAATTTGACTCCAGCTTGCAGGTAAAACGTGGGTTTGCAAGAGTCTTTATTCGGTACTCCTGAAGTATGCGCACCAAGATGTCGCATAACCTGAACCCTAACCTGGTACACAATCTGAGTTCAGGTTGTGCGCCATCTTGGTGCGCATACTTCAGGAGGTCCCTTGTGGGTCTAAAAAGCGTTTTGAGTTATGAAAAATTGCTATGTGCGATACCGGGAAATACTTTTTTCCCCCTTTTTAAAAGGGGGCTTTCTACCCCCAACCCCCCTCCTCTCTGGCTACGACCCTGCACAGAAAGGCTGAACATGACCTTAATCTATTTATTTTCTACTTATACCTATTTTTATTCATTATCACTGACCTCTTTTCTCAAGTGCAATTAAAATGTTTCGCATGGATGTTATGTCGTTTTACTTGATTGTTGTGCATGCACGTAAATATCCTTCAATTGGAAATTGAACATGTAGGGCTATACATCTATTGTGAATTAAACATGTGGATGCGGCCATGTTAGGGCCACCTAATTACTCACTGTAGATCTTCTTCTTCAATAAATTTTCACCGTATTTTCTTACTTAGTTCATACTTGAACTAAATTCTCTTTATTCATCTATTTGTTTGTACTAATCCTGCACATTTTTTGTGATTTGTTTTCAGTAGATTTTGCATGTTGCTTGTTGTTTTATGTTCTAGCTTAGATAATTCTAGCTTAGATAATGTAAAATACATAACTCATATAGGTGATATATGGAAGTATATGCATGGTGGTTGAAAATATTGATAAATTTTTGCATGTTATCTTTAATCAAGTTTATAATGAGTTGTTTCACAATTTTAGTCCTTTCACTATTAATCACTCACTATTTATACTGTGCTACACAGAGGAGTTTCTAAAAAAGCTGAAACGAGAAATAAAATGGGCTCCATGATATATAGAGTTTAATACAAGGAAAAATGCTAACATTGGTGTTGTCTGTCCCTAAGACCTCTGGATTCTCTATGTTCATCAGCTTAACTTGGGTGTAAGAAAATGATAGGCCATGTTAAACTGAAATATTCCGCCTGTTTCTCTCAAAAATAGATCAAGAATAGGTTATCCAAAGGTGATAATTCAAAGACTTTATATAGTTAGACTTCTGTTGTTCATCCCGTATACCAGTGGTTCTCAACCTTTTATGACTCGTGGCCCCCTTTCGGAAGCTTTTAGCACCCATGGCCCCTACTTTAATATTCCAGAGGTATTAATAGGGTTATTTTCATTGATAGATTCCAAATCCCATTATGTTAAAACAATTTGCACAAAAGAGAGCGAAAACACCCTGCGAAATAACCTTGTTGAGCAGCAAACTAGGAAAAACTGTGAGATTTCTTTTAAAGTAAAAGTAAATTCAGATTTCAGCCCATCCTTGTGGCCCCCCTCCAACCCTCTGTGGCCCCCTTAGGGGGCCGAGGGCCCTCGGTTGAGAACCGCTGCCATATACCATCCTTAAACAACCCAACTATTAGATGTTCCAAAGAAATAATAGGAAATATATTTGTTGTATTCCTTTCGTACTACTTGCTACTCTACTCCAAAAAACAAAATCTCCCTTCAAAAGCTAGGAAACTAAAACTGGCAAGGTAACGAATATTCAGAAATTTGGCGCTCCCGTAGTATGTGCACCAAGATGGCGCACAACCTGGTACACATACTGCGGGAGAACCATGAATTCCTCATATATTTTAATCAAAGCCTTAAAAATTTTACAGAAGAATGCCAACACACCAATAAAACCTCCACATCCTCTCGTAAATCCACAATTATCTCGACGATCGTCATCTGGGATGAGTCTCGATGTCAATTCAAGACTGGATTTTGAAGTTGCTGACGTATTTATATTAGGTTCGCAAAATTTATTTTCATCAAATTTATTTTACTACTTTGTCCTTGGTATTAAAAAAGAGGGTCCTGAGCTCTAGATTAAAGAGAAAAGAGTAGCGATATGAAAGTTTCACTGGAAGCAAAAATCTTGGGCCTATAACTTTATGATAGGCACTGATGGAAGAGTTGCAACCCACCTCGGATGTGCCAAATGCTATATAAACAATGGTCGGTCTTAACTGTGATCAAAGACGAGTCCCCTTTACTTCTGAGTGAGAAAACTAACTTTGCGTTGCACTGTAATTTCTCCTTGAACTTGTATCTCGTCTATGTTTTACTGTTTAATTATTATGCATGTCACATTTTTGAGGCAAATAAACATACATACATCCAACATGAACTGGTAACAAGACTAGAGACTAGGTTTCACTGCATGCCTAAGCCATCATATTAACTTACCTCTCTCCCCTTTCATTTTAAAAAATTACGTTCAATCCAACAATGAAAAGTTGTTTGTAAGCAGCATATTTTGTTTTCGGTACAGGTAGTCCACTAGGTGTCATACTTGCACTTCGCAACTCCATCAGTGGAATTCAAGAACCCCCGTTACGGCCCGCGTGTGGAAGAATCCACAATACTTTCTACCTGGCAGATCCTACTTCCAGTAGACTGGAACCTTTGCTTGATTCCAGGTAAAAAAAATCTCTATCTTGATGTCTCTATATTGAATATAGCACATAGTGAATTGGTTCTCAACCTTTTTTCTTTTATGGCCCATTATTCTGACACAAAAAATTCTGTGTTCTATTAACTTGCTCATGCAAGAGAAAAACTACGAGAAAACTAAAAAGGGCTTCACGAAAATAAAGACACTTCCACTGTGATAATTAGTATGTGGCAATTAAAATAACCGAGGATTATAACTTTTTTTTTTTTCATAGAAAAAAGGGGGGCACAAAAGTTTGAATGTGGGGGGGGGGATGAAAGTTTGAGAGCCACTGCTTTAACACATCTAATCGACTATCCTAACACGAAAATCATATACCATTTTTCAGTGGAATTATTGTTTGAAATATCTCTCTCAATTTTCATTTCAGGTTCTCTCGAATACCAGTAGTAGATGTTGCGCGATATCACAAGTTTCCACTGGGAGATGGAAGATCTCTGTCATTAGGTAAAATTATTTATTACATCAGGGGTGAGCAAATTACGGCCTGCAGGCTGAATCCGGCCTGCAGGGTGTTCAATTGGCCCATTTGGGCCTGCTCAAATCAGCACAAGCTGATTTAAATAAGCTTTTGAATCTAAGCAGTGGGCTTTATCAGTCTCATTAATTATTGTGCTACTTGGTGCAAAAGATGTTTGTTTACATTACCTGTTTCGCTATTTTTTTGCGAAAAAAACATTTTTGTTCATAGTTTCATATTGAGCCTCCAGCCCGATAAACAAGTTTATTATCTGGAAATGGCCCACTCAGGAAGATTATTGCCCACCCCTGTATTAGATAAACTTTCTCAGTGCGGATTTTCCCAATGTTAGAATCCAATGCTTGGTATTAGAACTTCAGTCACAGTTAGCTGTCTTATAAACTTTTCGCCCTGTCATGCTTCTTATAAAGGATTATCTATAAATCATAAACGAGAATATCGGTCGGAAACCGAAGACTTATTGATTGAAACTGCGGTTTCGATTCATGACTCAATAGCGACACCACATGTCCCATCACTAATTAATTAATAACTCGCTAATTATACGACATAATTTATCCAAAATCAATAGGCTTCTGGTCCGAGATATGATGAATGCAGAATTTGGAGCAGATTCAACCATGCCTTCGTGAGATATCGCGTGCATCTAACAGACAAACAGTCAGACACATACCTATCAACATGATCTAAATCCACAGCAAATTCAAATAAAAAAGCTTTTAATTAAATAAAAATAAGGCATTTTTCTCAAAACTCTTGACACCTATATTTTCCGTTTTTCTTGTCCCTTCAAACTGGTTCTCAATATCCTCTGTACAATTATACAAATTTGGTAATCAATGCCAACCTACCTGGTGTGTCAGTGACTTTTTGTCCCAACGTCCTATTAGGAGCGAAAACCTAATGAAATTGACTTTGTAATGCGTTGTATCTTTTGGGAAAAAATCTGTTGAAGCTGACAAATTTTTTTGTTTTCATACAATTTCTAACAGGTGAAAGTCTGACAACGAACCTCCATTTATTTCTCGAATCGGAATCGAAAGAAAAACGTAGAGGCAGCGAGTGGAGCGTTTCATCTTACAATGGAGAAGGCATCAACAATGCTAATCAAGGTTTGTAGAAATTCTTTATTTTCAAATCAGCATTTTGCCCCTGAATAATCAAACAATTGCACGAAAAAGCAGGCTATCTTTAAGAGTTTATCTATCCAGGCGTTTTGCATCCGGATATGTTGATTATAATTTTGTGTGAGCAACTTCTGATAGCTATTGCACTGGCAAATTATGTGACTTCCAAAGCAATTGGATGCAACTTAAAACCTTACATTTAATTCCTGAAAATTTCTGTTTGTATAAAAATTCAATGCAATAATAATTGGTCTAATTCATGGTTTCACAGCAAAATAGAGTTAATCAAAATTCGGATGGGTTCACATATTCGAATCCCATGCAGGGTTAATTATGTGCAAGAGGATTGCTGGACTCCCCGCTGCCGTAGGGTGGTTCACGTAACTGCTGGTCAGTTACGGTTTCCTTCACCATCAAGTCCATGCATCTGAAAACAAACAACTTATCCTATACTCGATATTGACTGTAATCGGACGAGAGGTCGTGGTTCGCCATATGATTAAGCCGTCTTATCGACTTTCATTTCTCTCGGGATTAATATGTAAATCCCATCCCATACTTAAATTCCAAACTATGCAATTATGATCCTATAAAATATCCGAGTAAACACATAGATATTGTAATATTATCTCATACATACATGCATGTTACAGATATGTGATGCAATAATGCATTTGATGTTCAAGAGGTTATTTTCTCATTATTAAGTTCTTATGATGTCACATAGTGTCATTTTTTGGCAAATGAGCATGTTTTAATTCACTTTTTATCACTTTTCATTATTTTTGTGTTATGCTGCATGGTAATCGTTCAGGCATAGCATGTGATCAGTCAAGCATAACTCATGATCACTCAGCCATGGAATGTTTCCACGACGACAGTGATATACTAGAAGATGAGATCTGTAGCAGAGGTAGGATTGCATTGTTGCCATCTCTTTCATATTTTAATTGGCATGTTCAATTTTTTTAATTGTTCATATTTAATTGATTTATATGTAATCGCAAGGAGTGAAATTTTTTTTTTAACCAGTAAAAAACTATTATGAGGTCTTATATGTGATTGGGGCCATTTGCTGGGGACCAAAGCTGGTTGTCAAGCAGCGACACCCTGGAGCGCAGCCAAAATTTGTCGAAGTGGGGCCTTCAAAATTGGAAATTCTTTTGTAGCTGCTTTTGTAAAGGTTGCGCCGCAACTAAGCCACTCCTTTAAGCAGATAACAAATTTTCTGTAGCGCAAAATATTTAATCGATGACTGATATGAGCATTCAAAATGTACTCCTATATTCATTTTATTGACTTCGAACCTACTCCCCCCTTCCCCCTCCCAAAAAAAAATTTTCCTCAAAGCCTGACCTTAGCTGTGGTCCATTTTATAGGATAATTGTGATTTTACCCAGTACATCATTATTTATAGTCATCTCTCTGGCGTATTCATCTCACTGTGTGTCTTCCATCAAATATCTATTTGCTTTTCGATGAAGGTTTACAAATTTCAAATCACATTTCACTCTGGTATTTATAATTTGGCTTCAGACCAATGTGAATAGTGAATAGTGTTAATTCAGTTCAAATGTATATTTAATAAATCTCCAGAACAATAACCAAAGTAACTTACGAGCAACACTAACTCCACTATGCACCAGACTGCTGCTGATAGCACAATATGGCCGCTTCACCTTCACGACTGGTTGTTCATGATCAGTCACCAGCAAATGATGACATCACAGTTCATGTTCAGTCATCTAAGAAAATGCTAGTTGCCAGAAATACAATAAAGATACAGTTAACACATAGATTCTTTTTCTGTCGAAAACCAATAATGATTGCATTGAAATCTTTTTACAGTTGCTTCTCGATGGTTTGGTGATCAACGTCTCGACTACGCTTTGTTCTGTCCGGATTCTCTCTCGACGTTTCCAAGTGTATCTTTGCCGCACGTCTTCTATGCCAGTTTCTGGGAGTCGACTGATCTAGCTGCTTTTATAATAAGACAGGTAAGAGTGGTCGAGCATTGCTTCGGTTTTTGAAAAATTTCAAAAATGTAAAAAAAAATTTAAAATATGTGCTCTCTTTGCCTTGGATTTTTCACTGATTCTTTCATTCTGTAAGAAAATATTACAGGCAAAACTTTACACGAGGCACTGATTCTTTCATTTTGTGAGAGGAGAATTGAAAGTTGTTCCATGTGATTCAGGGCGCAGTGAGTGTTAGTTAGTGTGACAATTACATAGAATCACATAGAATATGCAGTGTGTGTTGGTTAGTGTGTGGCAAGACTCCTAAATCACATAGAATATCCAGTATGTGACTCTTGAAACACACAGAATATTGATTTGGTTAGTGTGTGGCAAGACTCTCGAAACACATAGAATATGCAGTGTGTGTTACAAAGTTTAAATATCGCATGTGATGACCTTGTGTGATAGTCTCGCTATACACTCACACAAATGTGTTTCTGTAATAGACTTTGTGGGCAAAAGACGCATAATATAGTTATGCACCTGAAAACAAGTAACTGGTTAACTAATCCCATACCACCTTGGACAAGTAACTGGACGAGATACTGTGTTTGGCCATATAAGTATCCCCCCCCCCCGGATAAATATGTGGATCTTATCTTAAATAGAACCTGGTTCTGCTCAAATCACAACTTCAGAAAAGGAAATATTAATTTTATGTCATACAGGTTGTCCACCAAGAAAATGTTTCAGTTTGTCTCGACTGTGAAACTAAACTTGTAACGTTCACTCCTTCAATACCGAAAGAAAAATGGGCGAAACGAAGAACTCACGTCAAGATTAGAGTAAGTGGTTTTAAGAATACCTTTACATATTATTGTGGACTTTTTTATTTTTTGTTGGCTTATTCAACTTGATTCCCAACTAACGCTTAGGGCTGGGCATTTTTATTACCTGATGATTTCAGAATCGAATGGAATATTTTTGTTCTCAATACTTGAAATATATGTAATTGTAAGTGGTTTCTTTGTTGTGATGGCTCCTCCATGCACATAAACTACTCAATTAATAGAATTCATCACTCAGACAGTTCGCTGAGTGTCCAACACGATAAGAAACATGTTTCATCAATAACTCGCTAAGAATTGCATTGTAAAAATATGGCTTCAATAAACAAAAATTGAGAAATCCACCTTGATCTTTGGTGAACAAAACAACAAGATGGCGGCGATTGGAAATTTTCAGATTCAATGTAAAAATATATTTTTATAAAAAATATTTATATAATAAATATATTTTTTCCAATAGAGCAACTATCAGACCTCAAATTGATATTTATAGACTGCTTGGTGCGATTTCTCTCAACCTTTTTGTGATATATTTCCTCTTTGCCAATTTCGGATCTCTTCATTCCTCCTCCAGTATGCGTAAAAAAGACAATAATGTCTCGAGCTCTAGCTTGCATTACATGCAAAAGTACAGTTTGAATAATTTATAATCTATGTGTGTATTACTATAATATTAAAAAACTGAACAAAGTCAGTAAAACTGTACTAAATACAAACTAAAATGTCCTCCAAAAACACCAACATTTTTGCCCTGTGGGAAACACTAAAGATAATCCCATTTTTTGAATTTTCAGAACATGACTTCAAACCACAGAGCAAAAGATTGCGTAGCGATAGAAAATGGAGAACAAGTTTTATCTGGAAGATTTACCTATGGACCATTAGATGTCGTAGCACTTACTGGAGAAAAAGTCGACATTTATATTAATTCTATGGTAAGATCAAAGTTATTTCTCACTATTTTGCAACATGTGGGATAAATTAAAAGTCCTGACCACAGGTACAAGGCCCTATATATAAAAAGCTACTACTATTATTTGGAAGGCCAAACCACCTAGTTCAGGGTGGTCCAAGGTTGCCGGCTCCGGGGGCCACAAAATAATTTTTGCATTGTTCGCGGGCCACAATAGTGCCAAGTATAGGTAAATAGTGCAATACAAAACAAACACTTTCATTGTACAAACGCATAGTTATCAGACATAGCCATCCCAGGCTAATAGAATCTGCATTCTATTTTTAGTTTTCTATGATGCCTATATTGTTAGCATAATATTATATTCCCGAACAAAAAGATAGAAAGCCAAATAACAATTTAGACTGCCAAGCACATCACTCAACTTCGCTAGTTGCCTCAGCTAGCCATAACACTAGTCAATTTAGTGACATTTGTGATGTAATAATATGTCAAAAAAATTTTTTGATTAATTTTATTATGAAACAACACAATATGTGATTTTTTGATTACCTTTTCGAATGTGACACGGGCCATAGATAATGAAGCGGAGGGCCATGTGTGACCCACGGGCCTTGGTTTGGACCACCCTAGCCTAGTTTATTAAGCCCTGTGTGAGATGGGGGGTCTTGGAGTTAAAGCTCAGGATGAGTCTAATTACTTAAACCCAGGAGGCTAAGACAAACTATAACTAACCGGAGGGCTATTCTCGTATGGCCCTTGCCTGGTAATGGAACAAAATACTGCAGTTTCACATAATATGATGAAGCAGGGTCTCCCAAACTTTCAAGCTCTCAACCCCTTCCAATATAGTTAATTATTACTTATCGATTTTTTATCGGTAAGTATGTTGATAGGTATTTGTCTGTCTGTCTGTTAGATGTCTCACGAAAGCGAGATTGAATCTGCTCCAAATTTTGCATGTGCATTCATCTTATCTCGGACCAGAAGTCTATTGATTTTGGGCGAATTATGTCGTATAATTAGCGAGTTATTAATTAATTAGTGATGGGACACAAGGTGTCACTATGGAATAAGAGCGCTGTTTTGGGGGATCCCCTAACTTTCGATCGATAAGTCTTCAGTCTCTGACCGATATTCTCGTTATTGTATTATTATTTCCTTTTCTGCGACCCTGTTAAGTCAACATTGTTATGCAAGAGTGCTTCTCCTCTCAAAATCCGCCATCTTGGTTCGCACACTTCGGGAGCACCCCTTTTTTATATTGCGGCCCACTCTCACGGAGAGTTCTACTTAGCGGACAACCTTTATTAACTTTTTTTTCAGAGGCCTAAATAGGTCTGGTTATGAATCAATTGGGATCTTCATGAGAAAAGAATTGCTATCCCATCGAAATATTTCTAATTCTAACACAAAATATAGAAAAATATGAATAATTTGGCAACAAGTTCTCGGCCCACCATGGGATGCTTGGCAGTCCATCAGTGGGCCGCGAATCACCGGTTGAGAAGCACTGTCCCAATCTATATAATGTAAATTGCTTTTTCAGAATTCATCCCAAGAATGGTCGCTGATTGCAACAGAAGTTACAGATTCTCATGGAAAGATCACCTGCTCAGTTGCAAATGATAAACGTTTGCCTCTCGGTATATTTCCAGTAAAGATGGTTGTGAGGTCAGTACTGAGTAGTCCTGTAAACTAAAAACTAATGTCAGTTAAAACAACAAATACTCAAATACAACTCCAAATACTCAAAACATGTCAATGTTCACAATCATGCTCTGAAAATCTGTCCAAGTAAAAAAATTTCGAAACTGATAAAATCTCTATATGTTGTGTCACCATTATGTTATTGCTGATTGATCATTGTTATGGAAATAAACAAGGAAATCCATGCCCTGGAAACACCTTCTTCATTGCCTTCAAGCTAGACTTTTGGTGGTAATGAAATACTCCTATAATAGGCAGAAACCATTGCCCATAGGCATTCTGGGTATATTATGTTCCTTTTAAAAAGAGCTTCAATCGTGATTGGTTACTTTCAGATATTGCCAAAACTGATAAAGTTATTATCACTCACTCTTTTGTCATCTTTAAAAAATAATGTCTGAAATAATGTTGTTTTACAGTATTATATCCTTCCATTCAGGGCAGACTTGACTATTGTAGACAGTTATCTAGCAGTTACACCATACTTTCAAATAATCACTCCGTTAGCAATTTCTCAGTCATTACCAAAAAGAAGATACACTTTCACAACAGTAATTTTAAAAATACCGCATTTTTCCATTCAGGGCAGACTTGACCATTGTAGACAGTTATCTAGTAATCTTCAGCCACACGTAACATCAAATAATCACCATGTTAACAATTTCCCAGTCACCACACTTTCACTACAGTAATTTTTAAAAATGTGACATTTTTCCATTCAGGGGAGACTTGACCATCGCAGATAGTTATCTAGCTGTTCTTCCACCGCACACTGACTGTGTTATCTTCAGTATTGATGGCTCGTTTGCAGCGAGTGTTTCCATCATGGGATCCGATCCTAAAGTGAGACCTGGATCTGTGGACATTGTAAGGTAATTGAGTCTTGTACTATCTTTTAGTAATGCAGCTTCTGCTCGGTGATTTGCTCTTCCATTTCTGTTTGCTACAAATTTTTATTCTACGTGTTTGGTCTCACTGAGTAGGATCATCAGTGGTAGGATTCAAATTTTTTGTCAGTCGGTTCCATCATACAAATGTCATATTTTCAGGCGGTTCTGTTACAAAAAGTCATGTAAAACTAACCGGTTTACTTATCTCATAAAATTTCGTGAGACGGTTCTATAGAACCAGTGCGAACTGCCTGAATCCCGCTGCTGGGTGTAATAATCTGGTAACCCCAAACTGGATGTTATTGGGTATGAATAAATGGGGTATATAGATTAGATTAGTGGTCTCCACCAGGGGCCACAACGCTTGGCTCAATACTGATTTTACTTTTTGCTTCAAGAAACTCCCTCTCTTCCTAGTTTTATTGCTTGATAAGGTTATTTCACAAGGTATTTTCACTTTGTTGAGAATGAATTGTTTAAACATAATTGGGTTTGAAATCAACCAATCTGAATAACACCATAAAATTAAAATTGCTTAAATTTTTCAGGCATTGGCAGGAGCTCGGCTATTTGATCATCTACGTAACAGCTCGACCAGACATGCAGAAGCATCGTGTTGTGACGTGGTTGGCCCATCATAACTTCCCTCATGGTCCTGTCTGGTTTTCCGATGGTCTTGTGCACGACCCAATGAAACAGAAAACTAATTTATTGAAACACCTTCAAACCGAGGTTTGTTTGAAAGTTTTCTTTTATGGTTTCTATGAAATTTTATCATCTGTGTATCTTCTCACTGAGTGGTGTAATAACTTTAAATCCCTAAACTGATAATATCTGTTATGAATCGGGTTCTTCATAATTCTATTGCTTGATAAGGTTATTTCACAGGGTGTTTTCAATTTGTTGAGCATGAATTATTTGGGCATAATGGGTATAAAATGGGATTTGTATGCTAGACGCAAAACTGATTTTACTTTTCACTTGACAAGAAAACTCCCTCGTTCTCTCCAGTTTCATTTCTTGATACAGAAATTATTTTTTGTCTGGCCAATTGCAGTTAGAATCGACCTGAAATAAGAATTTGTTGTTTCGAATAAGTAAGAAAATTGTTCGAATTATCTCAAAAGCTGCTAACATATGCTGTCTTCACTTTGGCTCTGTAGAAGCTAATTTATTATTTTTGAAAGGATACACATTTTCTTTACAGCATCCCCTACTCAAGCGGTTCCAAACTCGATTTCTGTAGCTAAATGCTAGAAGCAAATCTTATTTTATTTCACTCTTCACAAGAAAACACTTCGTTCTTTCTAGCTTCAATACTTGATAAGGTTATTTCACAGAATGTTTTCACTTTGTTAATCATGAATTGTTTGAACATAATGGGATTTAGAATCTACCAATCAAAGTAGCAATATAAATACGACTGGAATGATAATCGGGGCCATGAGTGCTAAAAGCCTCCTGAAGGAGGCAACGAGCTATACAAGGTGGGGAACCACTGCCCCACTCGTTTAATTGCATACTTGAGTTAATAATTGTTCCTATAGTTAAGTGAGCACTCCGTACAGTTGATCAGCTCTACCCAGCTCAATGAAAGAGGTGGGAATGCCCCAACAAATAACCTAAAAGCCTCCCCGCTGCAATCATTTATTTTCTGTTTTTGATTATACAAAGGAGCCAAACATGAAAAATCTATGACTTTTTGCTATTTGGAATTGAAGCAAAACCCAAATTAGATTTTTTAACCAAATTTGTCTTATTTTCAGTGCAAACTCAACTATGTAGGTGGATATGGCTCAAACAAAGATATAACAGTTTATTCACAACTTGGGCTGACTAATGAACAGATTTATATCATTGGCAAAGCGTCTAAGAAACAGATTACACAATGCACAGTAAGTTATTTCTCCTTTTTCCTTCGTTTTTTCATATGGAAAACCTTTCTCTTCGAACAAAGCATTCATTGATGTCTAACTATACATAGGCGAAGCCAGGGCGCCTGAGGGGCGAGCAGCTTGGAATTATTGCAACAATTAACCTTTAAGTTAGATAAAATATGTTGGTAACGCTTTCTCTTTATCTTCCATACTGAATGTTTTCGCTGAAAGGAGTGTGCTACCAGTCCTTGTGTTTAGAGAACTCCCTCGTCTATTTTGTGTGTTACTGCCCAAAGGATGGCGTGTCACAATATAAAACACTTCCATAGCTTGTTTCCATTGTTCTCCACCCCGAAAAAGGAGGCTTTGTCGGTGGAACGCAGGCAGAGAAAAAGATTGAGAACCACTGCTGTATGATATAGTATCCTAACTCAATATTGTTCATTTCATTCCAGTGGTTATCCGATGGATACTCAGTTCATCTCAGAGAGATAAAGCAAACTTTGAAACCGGCAAAGTATAATGCTCAGGTAAGAAGTTGATTTTGAAGCAATTTGAATAAGGGGGTATGTTATCCTAATGCCTTAAATCAGGGGTGAGCAAACTGCGACCCGCGAGCCAAATGCGGCCTTCAAGGAGAAGTTGTGCGGTCCGCTGAGAAGTGCCAATTTTGAATGGTGTGCCCGTGAAATAAGTTTTAAGAACAATTCCAATCTCTTTGCGTCGCAAAGCCCATCCCAGTACCTGAGTGCCACTGTCATATTAGCAAAAACTGGCTAGCAAAATCATTTTGTATAATACTCAATGTTATAAAAACGTGTTTCTCACCGAATTCGTTTAAAGTCGGTGTTACTATAAATTTGAATAGTGGTTTTCTTTAGAAATTTATGCGTTTTAAGTCACCATTTCTCTAAGGACCCCTATCAATGCCTTCCTGTGATAAAGGTTGCGCGCCTGTCTAAAAACAGCAGATTCCAAGTTTTTCATTGCTATATTTTTCACATATGCAATTACTGTTGTACGACACTTCAATCCCATGCGGGGGGGTTATGGGCGAGAGGATTGCTGGACTCCTCGCCGCTGCAGTTACGCTTTCTCCACCATCAAGTCCATGTATCGGAAAAAAAACAAATACCTAACTAATCCCATACCCGACATGGAATGGTAACCCAACGAGAGGCCGTGGTTCGCCATATGGTTAACCCGTCAAATCGGCTTTCCTCTCTCCGGGATAAATATGTAAATCTAATCTATCTTATCCAATTCGCAAAATGGAACAAAATGGTAAATTGCAAGAAAATCATTAATCAAAGAGTTCGAGAACACTGCACCGAAGTTATCGAGCTATGACATCCTATAGCAGTGGTTCCCAACTTGGGGTCAGAGCTCTCCAAAGGGTCCGCTGAGCGGTATGCTAGGCGCAAACTGATTTTATCTTCCACTTTTCATGAGAGCTCCTAGTTCAGTGAAAACCCTGTTCTTCCTAGATTCATTGCTTGATAAGGTTATTTCATAGGATGTTTTCACTTTGTTGAGCATGAATTGTTTGAACATAATGGTATTTGGAATCTACCAATCAAAAGAACACTATAAATACCACTGGAATGATAAACAGAAGGGCCATAAGTGCTGAAAGGTTGGAATCACTGCCCGATAGTTATTGGGACGTTCATGTCCATGTAGCATTTTTCTCTAATTTGGTAATCTTACACTTCTTATATTCAGATTGCAATGAAGAAAGGTTGTTTTGGGCTACCTGGCCATCGAAATAATTCATCAAAGAAGCGTTCTTCAGGGAAAAGAGGAACTTTACTTACTTCCTCGTTAAAAAATTGACCTTTCAACTTAGAACTATGATCTTTGATAATGGAAAACTCAACTTTAGACTAAATACTGTGAAAACAATTAAATATTATAATGACCGCTGTTGACCAGCATTGATTATACAGCCTGTGAAATGTATTATATTCTCTCCTATGAGCATGATCACACTAATCCTGTACCCAACATGGACTGGTAACTGGACGAGAGGCCGTGGTTTGCCATATAATTTAGCCGTCTTATCAGTTTTCCCCTCTCCTGGGTAAATGTGAAAATATTATTCGTTTCACAGATGCATACTGTTTTCCATTGCCAATCATGCTTGTTCTAATAAGCAATAATACTATGTATTTTCGCTCGGAATTTTCGACTCGAGACACCTCTTTCATAACTGTTGTACATTTGCATTTTCACTTCTTCATTTCGAACGAAGCTTGTGCACGAATCCACTGATAACAAAAAATTCAATTCTATTCCCAAGCAACTTTGAGCTTTGACTCTTTGCTGATTAGAGATAATCTAGCTCTAGTTTCAAGCTTCTTTGGTAAAAATTTGATTTTGAACACCACTGTTTTCTTCCTGAACATTAACAACTCTATATAGCTGTTCTGATTCTTGGTATAATATCATTCAGGGGCATAGCCAGGCGAGTGGTTGAGATGACCCCCCCTCCCCCCCCCCCCTTTTGAAATGGTAAAGAAAAAATCATTTTTCTGGATCATACATAGGAATTTTTGGAGCTCAAAATGCTTTTTAGACGATCAAGGTCTCAAGACTCTTAAAAACCGATGTTTTCCGGATCGACCCGCTATCTTAGAGATTCTCAATCTTTTCTCTGTTAAGTACCCCCCCTTCCGAGTCACGAAACAATCAACGCGAACCCCCCGAGTCACGAAACAATCAACGCGAACCCCCGAGTCACGAAACAATCAACGCGAACCCCCCCGAGTCACGAAACAATCAACGCAAACACCCCGAGTCACGAAACAATCAACGCGAACCCCCGGAGTCACGAAACAATCAACGCGAACCCCCAGAGTCACGAAACAATCAACGCGAACCCCCCGAGTCACGAAACAATCAACGCGAACCCCCCGAGTCACGAAACAATCAACACGAACCCCCCGAGTCACGAAACAATCAACGTGAATCCCCAGTATTGAAGGATATTGAAAAAAAGCAACACACGAAAACTCGACTGTCATCCAAGTACCCCTAGAAATCTTCTCATGAACCCCTGGGCGAACGCGAACCCCAGGTTGAGAACCCATGCGCCAGCTACTACAGCCTAACCCCACTTTAAAAATTCATGGCACGCCCCTGGTATTCACTCACTAACATAAAGGCAGATGGGCAGAAAGGCAGATTCATTAACATAACGACAGATGGTATTGAGCAGTGGTTAGTACACACTACTGTAATAAACCACGACGAATGTATATTTTTGCCTATTTAAATTTTCTTTTAGTACATATTTACACATAATTCTGGTAATTTTTGTGTTTTATTTATATCATGACTATTTTATATTATAAAGGATTTATTAATTTCATTTCCTATATGTTCTATTAACCAAGAGAATGTCTGAATTTGTGTTGCGTTTACGACATCTGTAAGATTTCAGACTGGAAGTCTAAAAATATGACACAAAGAATCGATGTCAGAAAGCCTTTTCATTGGGGTTGTGATTGAATTTAGTCGGGGTGGAATATTAAATGTAGGAAATTTTGCAATGGGTGAAATTTTTAAAGAAAGAAAATTCCCTGGATCTGTATACCCCATCTGTTACGCATTTTTATAATCACAAATGCTTCTTTAAATTGGAGTATTCAATGGATGTTTCACCGACTCTTGTCCTCATAGAAGTTCTCCCTATACTTTACCATAGAACAATTTTGGATGCCTATTTTGCGATTTTTTTTGTAGAATTGGAACTTACATAACTAGGTTACATGATCAAAACCATCATTTTTATCAAAATTTACAACCAGGTGCTTCTAATAACGGTTACTGATAGCTAGTTTTTGCATAATCTGTCGCAGCTTTTCCGGGACTCATTTTTGATTACCGCAAATGACAATTAAACTACTTCATTTACAACTAATTTTAGAAAACGCAACTGAAATCTGACAAATAACACTCAAAACCACGAAAAAGAGGCAATGTTTACAAACATGCTTGAATATCTGTCTGAGCGACTGCAAAAATTGCTATTGTTGCATCATTGATTACTTTTCGCTGATTGGTCATTGTAACAGTAATAAACAAGGAAATTGTTACTCAGGAAAACATCCGTAATTATGCTTCTAGGCTTATTTTCTCTACCAGTACAAATCATACATGACTTCAAGAGTATTGATTCTTGATTTAATGTTAGATCTTCATTACTTATATTTTATGCATTTTCATCTAAAATTCTTGTTCTAAAGAATATTTCACCGTCCTATGTATCAGAAGGTGTAAACCAGGATGCTCTATATATCCTCATACCGTTATACTCAAATGTATGTGACTTTTTCATTGTGATGGGTCCTTCAAGCACATAAATTACTGAAAACAAAGAATTCATCACTCTGACAGTTTGCTGAGCATTCATACACAACAGAAAACATGTTTCATCAATAACACACAAGAAAGAAAAGAGTCGTATATCAAAAAACAAGATGGCGGCGATTCGAAATTTCCATTTGAACCAATTCTAAATGCCCAGCCCTACTTGTAAGGGAGTTGTCTCTGACAATGTTGGGACCATTATGCAGTGAATTAGATTTGATGAATTTCAGTACTTATTGAATTTGCTTTTTGAATGAGATTACCCATCTTTGCACTGCTACAATTGTTTTTCTGGGAATTTTTTTCAACATATTACTCGTTTATTCTGCCTATATTTTCTTGCATTTTATCTATTTTAATTTTATTATCAAGAGTCCCCTTCAAATGTTACAGCACTTACTGTTTCTGATCAGGAAATAACTTTTGAAACCATATTATGAAGCTTTTGTCAGGCTTTGGCTGGTTAAAGCCTCGTTCACCAATCACATCCATTCATTGATTACATTTAATTTGGGCATACAAACCTACTTCCAGTACCCACCTTGCGTTGCTTTACTAATTTTAATCCTGGACTGGTTATTGAAAATAAATGTGCTACTGTATTTCTCATTCAAATACCTTTTCAGGCTTTTGGAATTAGTTTTTCACTGTCATTTCCCATCCTGATACTATTATGTGTGTTGTTTTATGCAATCAGATATTTAGTTCTGTGTTTAATTTTGATTTAATAAATCGTAAATTCATTGAATATGCTTGATGATGTCCAGTTTGAGTTGATTTAACTGAAGATAGTTTCATAGGAAAGGATAAATTGGAGTTGTTAACTTTGAAACGGTACTCCTGAAGTATACGCAAGATGTCGCATAACCTGAATCCTAACATGGTACACAACCTGAGTACAGGTTGTGCGCCATCTTGGTGCGCATACTTCAGGAGGTCCTTCGAAACTCCTATCCAAGAGTGTAGCCAATCCTAAAATTTGGAGGTGAAGCCATTTTTTTTGTACGATTTAACAGGACACTTACCCATGCCTTCTACTCCAGAAAAAAGGCCAGGTAAGGGCAGCCACTGATATCTACCAATACCTTTAGGAATCTTTCCACTAACTCACTTCGCTGTCGAAGTAATCAAATCTATATGAGCCGACATTTCCATCTATCTACGTTGGTTCATGGGGAGGAAGGTTTGTTAAAAGTAAGCCAAAAAACGTCAAGTTATCAGTGAGTCAACGTCAAGTTATCAGTATCAAATCGCTGTTAAAGATTAAAATTGAAAATGGTGACCGTACATTTGAACCCATGTGTATATTCGTGAGGTCAATCTATATGCGGGTGCTAAACCCATGGGTTAGGGTTAGTATGGGTTCAAATATCCGTAAAACAACAAAAATTTTCATAGGTGCAATAGTGTGCAGGTGCAATCGTCGTGGGTTCAAATGTACGTGGGTTCAAATGTAATGGAACCATTGAAAATATGTTAATATAGGGGGGTGAGTGCACGGAGCCCTAACCACGCATATGCAAATGGTTTTGAACATTTATGGCTTATTAACTTGGTACAAGAAAATTTAGCTTACGGAACTTGAGCTCAATCAACGATGCGATGAGATCTAATGATAGACAGTGGTCTGCATCTTTTTTGGTAAACCAGAACCCAAATGAGACATTTGTAGGTTATAAAGATGAAATTAAACTGCTCAAGCAAGTGTTCGTATATCTTTATTGTAGTTCAGGACAGGTGCGAGGTTCGATTATTGGACACGTAGTGGACATAACGATCGTTTTAAAATTTTGTTGTTATTATTATTTGTCTCCGTCAACACGTTTTGAAGAAATCGCTTTTCTCTTCGAATACTGGACCAATTGCTTTGAAATTTTCAGTGGTTAAAGCTAAAAAAAAATTCCAGAAGGCTATTACTTTTTTTTCGCTATGACGTCATCAAAATTATGTGACTCTATGTGTCCATATATTTGAGCATAGCTCTCTTGTCTTTCATTGTATATAATTGCTTATAAGTCCTTATAATTGTATATAAGTCCTTAATATATATAAAAGAAACTCAATACTGACAAACCGGAATGATCTTTAAAAAAAAGAATTGCCCAATGGCATCAAATGTTTTTTCAGAATATTCCAATTGTACGTTGCTTGTCTTTTTTCCTGTATACGGTTTCAGAGTAATTTTATCAATTAATAATTTTACATCTTACTACACATTATTTTTTTCGAGAAATTTGTATGAGGATGGTAGAGATTTTGCATCGTAATTTCACGCAGATTTAAGATCAGCTGTTTATTGTCACTTTTGTGTAAATTTCGAGATTTCGTAACATTTCTTCCGGTCATAAATCAGCTTTGCTATTTTAAAAAGAAGCAATTTTGACAATGTAGACAATTTTTGCATTTAGTAGCCTAAATATCACAGAACTGTGAAATAAGTCTGGATATTTCTGTCTTTGTTTAGCTTGCAAGTGGTCAGCTTTTGTTAGACAGCACAGACTGACCTTATTTCTGCATTTCCACAGTAGCTTTAGGTATTTGTTGTTCACACTGTAAATAGCGCGTACCAGTACAATCTGACTATAGTTATGATGCCTTCACACCTTTCGTCTACAGTAATTAGCGCTTCACACTATCTGCGTGTTTGAAGTAACATTCTTACATTGGGAATAATTTGCGCCGTTACAAGGTTACGGGTTTTGACGGTCAGACGGTTCAGCGTTACATAATACTGCAATATCGACGTTTGAAGGTGGGCAGATCGCCAGATAAAAAACGCTAATACTGGCAGAAAAATAGATCAGTCTGTTAGGCGGTTTCAAGTTATTTTGAATAAAATAACAGAATTGAGTGTGGCATCGAAGATTTCAAATTTAATACCACTTCTCAAGACTGCAAGAAAAATTTAGGTTGACAACTGGAATACAGTCTATATAGCCTACACAGATACAGATATATAAAGCTGTTAGTATAACTGCATCCACTCTCTATAGAAACTCTTTGCAGCTTTCCGCTGCGAGACTGGGATTCCTCGACGGTCAGCTTCAAAGAACTGCATGCTGGCATGAAAAAATAAAATCCACTTCCTGACTTCCAGAGTTGCAACGCAATTAGTCACAGTTTTTGAAGACAAATTAATTAGAGAATGTCTCAAAGGAATCAGAAATCTTCGGACCCATTTACAGGAGAAGCCCAACAATCGGAGTCCTATTCAGAATGCATGTGGCATAAAGTAAAGAAGAATCCGCTTCTACCAGTGGGACTGTCATGGACTATGTATTACTTAGTTAAAGGACTTTTAAATATGGGAGATCCTGTAATATCTCAAAAAATGATGCGAGGAAGAGTCTTAGCACAAAGTTTTACTTTTATTGCACTTTTAGGTGGAATTTTTGTTCATGATTACATTGAAGAACTTCGTGAAAAACGACTGAATAATGATTCATGATTTTTGTAATTTTTTTTTATAATAAACTTTTAGAAATTGTTTTCTTATTTATTAAGCTTTAGGAAATACTTGTGCACACTATATTTTGAATTTTTTTTTATTGTTGAACAATTTTTATTGAATATTTAGTGGGCCTGGTCACTAAGGCATGAATGATCAGAAATATCTTGCCAAAGCTTGACTTGACCTTGTGATTATATCGTTATTAAAGTTGAGTAGATAGACCGTATTAATGTCATATTGTTTGTATTTGATGCTGGTATTGTTTTATTTTCTTGCAAATTTCCCAATCTAGTATCTTGTTTGTGAGAAGAAGGTTTTGAATCAGAATATAAACTAAACTATGTTTTATATTGTTTTATAACATCTGAAAGCCCATATTTGTTAATATCTTGATGTTCAATATATTCAAAAGCTTCTGTCATATGTATTTGCATTATGTGTTGTAATTTTTTGTGTCATGGCTATCTTCAAAATAAAGTTGTTTATCTGATTGGCTTGTGCTATCGGAGTAAAATATGTTTAGTTCTGAGGAACGGTATTTAGTCCACGTAGTTGGTACTATCGGTAATGTAGCTGAGTTGGAGTTGTCCAGGCATGGCAAAAGGGAGGTTGTGTCGAGTTGACCAGACTAGAGGTTTTCAATCGGGGTTCCGTGGCACCTAGGGTCATGTCAGTACAGTTCAGGGATTCCGCAAGTTCAAATCCAAGGGTTTATGCTAATATATCTTTATTTTTCAAATATAATTCAATACCTATTAGATTTGTTTGCCTTGCATTATTAAACTTAAAGATTTTTTTGCCTGCACTAGATTTGGACATTGATAATTTGCCTGAGAATTGTGAACTGTTCAATTAAGCCAGTGGTTATGTACAAACAGTTTTTGCTCGGCAAAATGTTCCTCTCGAAAACTGCAGGTGGAAACTTGGATATGGGAGATAAATATATGGAATATGATCTGTCAAAAGCTACCAGTATTGATTAGAATCTTCAAGTGGTTTGATGTTGGGGAATATACCGACTCAGAATATCAGGGAACCAGTTCTGTCAAACTGGATACCTGTTATTTTTTTTTTAAATCCCAATACTCAGAAATTTGCTTCTATAAAGCTTTACATAGGAAAGTTTTCATTGTGGCGAAGCATAGGGGGGTTCAAGTAACCGCTGGTTGGTCGCGGCTTCTTCCACCATCAAGTCCATGCTTCCGAAAACAAATAACTGGCTAACTAATCCTATACCCGACCTGGACTGGTAACCGGACGAGAGGGCATGGTTCGCCATATGATTGAGCCGTCTTATCGGCTTACCCTCGGGATAAATATGTAAATCCTATCCTATGTATCCGAGTGCTTTTACTGAAAGTTTTATTCTACGCTAAAAGATGAATAAATGCAAAAAAAAATGTATTACTATATCGTAAAGTTCTCTTATTTCATTTTCAAAAATCTTATAGGCCTAAATCCAGTGGTGGGATTCAGCCGGTTAGCACCGGTTCCATAGAACAGTCTCACAGAATTTTATGAGATCAGCGAACCGTTATTACCAGTACCATTACTGTTTACTGTCAACGATGCTCGAGCAAATTTATACTAATATGTGGATCAATATTTTTTCAGCCATATAGTGTTATTTATACTTCTTCATTGAAGCGTTGTAGTGCTAGGCCGCAGTAGTATAATAATCTGTGAGTAGTTGCTGCATATTGTCATGGCTCCTCCATTCAAAGTTGTCGTCACAGGGTTTGGACCGTTTCGTGACCATAAAGTCAATGCAAGCTGGGTGACTGTGCAGGTCTGTATTTTGGATGATTCAAGAATTTCAATATCTCAGTTTGTGTTTATTTTTTCAAACGTTTGCTTGAAGTAGAGGTCAAGTAGAGGTAGGTTAAAGAGAGGGGTCAATTTATGAGGCGCAGTTCTTACCACTTCATGGCAGCTCCTGCCACGAACGAACCGCGGCAGCTCTTGCCATGGTTTTATAGCGCTATTCAGTAATCAGTATCAACGGTACATTCACAAATTAATGTACCAGATTTTAATTGATCATGTGGAATTATATCTACTTAAACCCTAACCCCAAATCCATCAAAACTGTATCCATAAGAAAAACGTTCCAACTTACCCAATATTTGTCACCATAAGGGACAGCCCTGTCTTTACGGCCCACCTGCCGCGATTACGGCAGCAAAATTTTACCTGCCATTGGTTTTCAGTTTGCTGTCGCGGTAACGGCAGCTTGACATTGGTTTGTGGCAGCTAAAAGGTCAGTCGCCATAGGTTTGGCCGTAGCGGCCATGGTATGGAAATACCGTCATGGTTTTGCGGCAGCTGCAGACACCACAGAATACTTAAAACTGCACTTGCAAATTATGGCCTGTGGGCCGGATCCGGTCTACCTGTGCCTGGTGAAGTTATGACACTAGTTTTATGGATATAAATTTTCATTTGAAATATCAATAAAAATAACTCTGATTACTAGTCCTGAGAACTATGCTTGATGTGATGAAAATTATTCCAAGATATTTCGTTTGTAAATTATTAGTTCTTGTTCTAGCTGGCTCTTGTCCATTAGCTTACATTAATCATTCTAAGCAATAACATAGACGTTGACCACACATTTGCCCACGTATATTTCAACCCATGTGTATATCCGCGGGTTCAATCTATACACGGGTGCTAAAACCTATGGGTTCAAATATCCGTAAAACAAAATTTTTTTCCATAGGTGCAATAGTAAGCAGGTGCAATACTATAGTGTTGATTAGTTCTTTTTTTGGCACAGTAGGATTATAATAAATGCAATATTTGGCATTGTAACACTAAAAAATATACAAAATATACAAAAAGTTATTCAGTATAGGGTTTGCCAACCACCGATCACGATCAGCCGGTCAATCGCCACGTCGCGAGAAGTCACCATGTTTGATGTTTAGTGAATTCGATATCATACCTCAAAAAATTGCCTTAAACCAGTTACATGCAGCGTATGTTGTGTGTGTTTGAAACAGGAATAATACAGTACTGTGCACGAGCAAAATTTTGTTCCCGAGTGAGTGCATGTGACTTTGCTTTGAGGAAACTCTCAAAAATATAATCTCAAAGACTCATCTTTGCAAATCTTCTACCGGTACTCTCTCCACATTCCACATGAATTTCTGGAACTTGCTTTGAGAAAACTCAACTAAAATTTGACAATTTTTACAGAAAATGAAAGAAACTGGTGGTCTTGGGTCGGACATAGAACTTGAGATTGTTCATATTGAAGTAGAGTACGGAACAGTGGATCAGGTCGTTCCCAAACTATGGAAGCAACACAAACCTCAGGTACAGTAAAAGTATTGGGCATGATGACTTAATGCAGTGGTTCCCAACATTTTATGGCTCGTGGTCTCTTTCAGGAGGCTTTAAGCACTCATGGCCCCCTGTTTATCATTATAGTACCATTTATATAGTGTTCTTTTGATTGGTAGATTCCAAATCCCATCATGTTCAAACAATTCATGCTCAGCAAAGTGAAAACACCCTGTGAAATAACCTTGTCAAGCAATGAAACTAGGAAGAAAATGAGTTTTGAAGAAGGAGTGAAATAAGTTTTGCGTCTAAGATTGTGACCCCATTCCAACTGCTCTGGGGCCCGCTTGGGGGAACATGAGCCCCAGTTGGGGACGGCTGGCGTCGTGGTTAGAGCGTTGCTACATCTAATTTTTTTTTAATTGCAATTTTAATTCCCTCTAAAAGTTGTTACTCTTTACTTGTCAATGGATGCTTGTTTATCATGAGCGTTTCCTCAATCAACATTTAATATTTCTCTCAGGGGAGGCCAAAGCCAATGGCTTCGTCATATGACGAACCACATCTGGGTCGAATATGGAAATAGCTAACCAGTTCATCGTACCAGATACGTGGGCATTTGTACTGATGGAAGTTGTGTTTTTTTTTATAAATTTAGTGGACCACCCTGTCACAGAGAGGAGTCTAGCAATTTTTTGCTAGTCTATGTCCTTTTCACTGCAAATCTGCGCAATGGGTAATTGATAGTTGGTTGTTTCACCATGCTGAAAAGCACTCACGACAAATCGCAATAAATTACATATAAAGAAATTGCATTTCAGTGTGATGGGAAATGCGGAAACAAATATTGGTTTCTGAGTAGGGGCACCCGATAAAAAAGTCTAACTGAACAGGTTCAAAAAAAGGGAGAAAACTATATGCGTAATATTATGAAAAAAAACACTACATATGTATATGTGACCTGGTACAGTCGCGTGATTCAATAAAATTAAAACATGGAGCAAGGCATTCAGTATCATGATTTCGAGTCTGTCCCTAATGCTTGAGACAATGTGCCAATGGTCACACCGTGATGGTTGTGTAGTCTTCATTTTTATGAAATATATTTGAAGCATATAACTCAATTTACTCTATTTTTTTCAGCTCATGGTTCATGTAGGTGTGTCTGGTAGAGCAAAATCTATTACCTTAGAAGAGTGTGCGAAAAATACGACATATGCAACGTAAGTAACTTATATTTGCATTTACTTTGTATAATAAATTGAAATAGACTAAATGAGTGATTCAATATCCTGCATCTCAAGCAGTTCACTCTGAGGAAGTCTGACTGTGATCAGATGTTTAAAATTTTGTGTGTTGAGTATTTTAGAGTCCTGGACACGGAGAAAATCAAATTTTGATAACTAAAACTTTATCGCAGTGGTTCTCAAACTTTTTTAGAATTTGTCAAGTCTCGTGCCCCACCTCAAAAATGACAACAAGCTACAAATAACAGATAGTAAACATTTTTGATTAGCCTCTCCAAAAAATTGTTTACTCTCCCTTTGTGAGGCACGTACTACTGGTTCAGAACATGCGAGCCTCATTTAATATACTTTTAATAACCGGCTAAGTTTTTTTGAGAAATTTCAACTCCTATTACCACCACTAAATTCAATAAATTCGGACTACAGACTTCTAGAAATTCAAAATTATGATGCAGACTCTTGACTGTGCAGTTGGAAAATACAACTTCAGCTCCTAATCCACAGCTCTGTCCTAGACTTGACATGGACAAACTACGACCCGTGGGTCAAATCCGGCCCGTTGGGTAATCCAATCTGGCCTGCCTGATGCTGCCAGAACCAAACTAAAACCAAATTTTGATATTTTAGCTAAAAAATAACTCAAGGAATTTGTTGAGGTTGCGATTATATTCAGTTTTGGCATGAGGCCTATTGTTTTCCACTATTGTTTTGGTAACAGTAAAAATATTGTTCATATAATGCATTTTTTTACGTCACACTTACATGGCCTGCCAGTCTAGGTGGTCCCTGGTCCAAAAACTATGCCCACCCTTGCTCTAGATCAGGGTGGTCCAAACCCAGGCCCGCGGGCCACATGTGGCCCGCTGCTTCATTAACTGTGGCCCGTGTCACATTCGGAGAGTAATCAAAAAATCGCATTTCGTGTTGTTTCGTAATAAAATAAATCAGAAAAATCTTTTGTCATATTGTTACATCTCTATTGTCACTGCATTGACTATGGCTAGCTGAGGCAACTAGCGAAGTTGAGTGATGTGCTTGGCAGTCTAAACTATTATCTGGCTTTCTATCTTTTTGGTCGGGAATATATGCTAACAATATAGGCATCATAGAAAACTAAAAATCGAATGCCAATTTCTTAGCCTTGGATGGCTATATCTGATAACTATGTGTTGGCACAATAAAAGTGTTTGTTTTGTATTGCACTGTTTACCTATTCTTGGCATGATTGTGGCCCGCGAACGATGCAAAAATAAATTTGTGGCCCGCGGAGCCCACAACCTTGGACCACCTTGCTCTAGATTTCAAACGAATGCCGGTACATCATGCTTTATATTTTTGTAGTCAAGACAACAGTGGAAAATGTCCTCGTAATGGTTGTTGCAAGAAATCTGGGGATTCCTGTCTGAAATCGAGCCTCGATATGAAAAAAATAGCAGAGGAAGCGAAGAAAATCAACCCAGATATCGAGATTGAAACTTCTAAAGAAGCAGGAAGGTTTGTAGTGCCAAGTTAGGATGGGATTTACATATTTATCCTGTGAAGAGCTGATCAGACGGCTTAATCATATGTATCGAACCACATCCTCTCGTCTGGTTAACATTCCATGTCAGGTATGGGATTAGTTAGTTAGCCATTTGTTTGTTTTCAGAGACATGGACTTGAACTTGATTATGGAGGGAGCCATCACTGACCAGCGGTTTAGTGAACCACCCAAGTTTTTTTTAATGATTGCAAATGTTTTATTAAGTGTGGAACTAACTGCACTTATGTCACATTTTAGGGGTTTTGAGTAAATCTCGTTTTTGTGATTTTCAGATCTCTAATTAATGAGTTCCCTAAACAATGCAATTTTTTTTTGCAAGGGTCGCATTCAGAAAAATCTGTATTGCTGTGACATGACAGTCACAGTTGCTATTCCCATTCGTAATGAGACTGATGTGCTTTCATATTCTCACACAAAAGATGGAATCTTGGCTTTATTTCTGTAATGGTTGGTCTCAGTACTGGTGCTAAATCTTTCAAATTTGCTCGATATTTTGTTTTAACATTAGTTTGTGTCAAAAAAATTCTCTTGCAACTCCCAATGAGCTCCGTCGCGGCCGTCGGTATCCTGTAGTAAACTAACATTATATTTCACAGATATCTGTGTGAATACATCTACTATACTTCTCTACATTTGAAAAAAGGGGCGTCGGCTTTCGTCCATGTTCCGCCCCTGAATCGTAAATATACTGAGGAAGAACTGGCAACTGGTTTACGTACTGTAATAACTCTTATGATTGACCAAATAAGGTCAAGATGACATGACAATTGTTGTATCATAAAACAATTAGTATCACCCTGACATAAGCTTCATTTTTTACCAATATTTGTCTTTTTTGTAACAAAAGTGTAGATTTTTTTTTATTATGTAAATTTAAATAATTTGTGTAAACTTCTTTATAGGAATTTTAAAACTTTGTTGACTTATAAATATGTGTAATTTTTGCTTTCAATTATATCTGCTTGCCTCTTTTTTGAGGCGGCACACATAGAAAGCTTCAAAAGTTATTTTTCGCGCTTATATGATTGTATTTCTGTAATAGCTATGTTCAGTTATCCTCAGTAAAAAAAATGTGAAGCCAGACTTTCGAACCTCAATGCTTTTGTTTATGTGCCCTAAATGTATAGAGATTCACCAGTCAAGAGTTAAAGAAAGGCAGTCTAATTGCCTCTATGAAAGAGGTCATTTGAATGATTATTAGGATTTTATATCAACCCCTATTCCTAACCTGCTGTCTATATGGCGACTGATACCATACATTGGTATGGTTTACATATACACGCCTTTTCAGTTCACAAGCTTAAAATGTCCCATTTTTGAACTTTTTTCAGAATTTGTTAATCTTCGGCTCTCGTTGCTAAATAAATGGGGCTCATTTTATAAAGTTTTGACAATTTCGCATGACATTTTCACAATTTTTCTTCCAAGTAATTTTCTATTTTTTTAGGTGTAGAATGCCGTAATGTGTTGAACATTAAAAAAAAAACGAAATAATCAGAGCAAATTAGGCGTAAATTAGATTAGGGCAAAATAAAAATTATGATAATTTGTGGTGGTTTACATTTACAAATGATTTAGGTTTCTGTGAATGACAATTTTTTTCTATCCTAATCATTCTATCAATATGATAGCAATCTAAACTGGTAATTGGTCTTCCATCGGAAACTTGGCAGAAGATTTTTCTATTACGGCGGTTCTCAAACTTTTTGTGCCTGTGCCTACGCTTTATATCTCGCCTCGCAGAATACAAGAAATTAGAACATAAAACTGATAATAAAAAATTGTGTAATGGATTTACATCAACTTGCACAACCGACTTATCACAACATCTTTTGAGGCTTCTGGACAATTAAAACATTATGCCAACCGTTAACGATATTGAACTGGCACGTGGCCTGTCTCATTTCCTTCGAAGAAGCTCACCGAACAGCAGTGTTCCGCTGAACAAAGTTTGAGAATCGCTGTCCTAGTATATACCGGTACCTTGAGTACATTACAAAGTCTTGAGTACATTTTTGGGAAATTTGGTTCTGAAAAACATGCATATTAATCACTAATACACGTCGATCTCTTATTATTTAGAATTCATTTTTATGTTCTGTTATAATTTGTGCCTTCACAAGGTGATCGTGATTTCAGATGTAATTCTGTATTTATCATTGTGCTTATTAATTAATAGATATAGGGTTATATAATTTATTACAGGATTTCTTAATGTTCTTCTTTTCTGATTAGAGCGAATTTACGTTTTGTTTTAATTACTCTCACATTACATGGTGATAGAACTCAACCTATAAATCGTTATTTCACTGAAAATAATTTTTTTTCATTTATGCTTTTTTAAGAATAGTTAATGATAATTAGGGATGTTATCAGTAGATGTTTTCTGGTCCTACCACCCTAAAAATTGACATTGTTTGTAAATTTCTTGGACACTGCCCCAACATGACCCTTGGATTCTTCATCTGTCCCTTCCAGAAAATGCTTCCTATATGTTTAGTGACTATTGTGAAATTTTTGAAAAATATTCACATATAATTTATTAAAATATTTGGCACTCCCGAAGTATGTGAACCAAGATGGCAGACACCGGAATGTGTACCAGGTTAGACTTTGGACATTATTTCAGGTACAAATGCTGCGGGAGTCACTTGGCTAGTCCCCGAACTCGTATGAACTAAAATAAGGAAAGTTGGAATAAAATTATGGCCTAACCCTAACATGGTACACCTGTCTATGTTCCGGTGTCCGCCATCTTGGTTCATATACTTTGGGAGAACCAATATTTAACATACACTTTGCCGCAGAGTTATGATGTATGAGACTGCACTTTCAAATGAATACTTTCACAACCCTGGTCTGATCAGGGCTCTGCTTATAATTTTCACCCGTTTGAAATTGCTTTTAAAAAGTTAATTTTCTTTTTAGTTTAGTGAATGTAATTTGCTTCATTTCTTGTAAATTTTCATATCTTTGTATGTTTATAATAATTTTACGTCTCCTAGAAATAATGCTCCCACTTATGTATATTCCTGCTATATATTTGATGCCTATTCTTTAATTTGACTTGAAATAAAATTATGTGACACTCTTATATTGTCTTGAACAGTATGGATGGTTTTAGAATTATGACTTACCTATTTATCCCAGGGGAGAGGAAAGCCGCTAAGACAGCTTAACCAAACGGCGAACCACGGCCTCTCATCCAGTTACCATTCTATGTCGGGTATGGGATTAGTTAAT
The DNA here is from genome assembly GCF_964204865.1 of Styela clava. Lineage (NCBI taxonomy): Eukaryota > Metazoa > Chordata > Ascidiacea > Stolidobranchia > Styelidae > Styela > Styela clava. Next base: position 2,126,395 of record NC_135250.1, on the reverse strand, counting down.
TATTTGTTTTCGGCAGCATGGACTTTGTGGTAGAGGAAGCCGTAACTGATCAGCGATTACGTGAACCACCCAACGACGGCAAGAAGTCCAGCAATCCTCTTGCACATAACCATTCCTGCATGGGATGCGAACCCACGCAGAGTAATCGAGCGTATTCCTAATGCTTAGCACGATGATGATCCACACCGTGACGCCACGCCAAATTGGTTTGGGGTGGAAGTCAAGTTTGTTCTGTTCTGATTCTGTCGGTTTGAAGCAGGTGTAAAAAATTCTAACATTCAAGAAAACCAAATGGAACCATCACTCATTGAACTTGTGCTTTCTGGATATGGCTTGTCTATAGTTATACAATTTGCTGATTTTTTTTCTTTATATTTACAGATTTATCCAGGGGTAGAGGAAAGTCCTAGCTATATGGCGAACCTCTCTCGTCCGTTCCATGTTGAGTAAGGGATTAGTTATTTGTTTTCGGAAGGATGGACTTGAGGAAGCCGTAATCGACCAGCGGTTACGTGAATCAGCCTTTTTAATATATAGGATGGGGTTCATGGATGGTTTAATATGAAAAATGGGGTTTATCGATGACAGAAGCATTAGTAAGAGATTTTTGTTTGATGTATTCTGCTTATTCATTGCTATGCGAAGTCTGTCCACGACCCTGTTGACACTGTTCCTGACCTGATATTTATATTTTAACACTATCATTATCACAAATAATAAAAAATATAGCAAATGTATTAATTAAAAAAATTGATACAATAGATACACAAATTGGGATTAAGATTCATTAGGGCGAATGAAATGTAAATATGTTTGAAACGCAACGAAAACGTGGAAGAATTTAGAAACTCACTAGTGCAGGCTTATTTATATGTATCATATAAATCTTTTGAAACAAATAAATAACAGTGCAATCATAATTAACATAAAACTCAAATTTAACTAATTTATCTTGCATACCCATGGTCATATTGAAGCATTTATTTCCACCAAGTAAGGTACAACATACAAAATTAAAAGAAAATGAAACACACAACTTCAGGGGGAAGAGAAACCACAGGGTCGCAAGCAGCGTCACCCAAAATTTTAATACCTAATTATGATTTATTAAGTCAAGGTTGACGAGTATAACTTTGGCAGTAACTAAACCAACATTGCGAATGACGACTATAGATAAAGAGACCAGTGATTGCCTTAAAGGGGGTGAGACACCACACTTTAATTCCTAACTTAAACAAGAGAGCTATGCTCAAATATATGGACACGCGAGACAAAACGAAATATATTGTCTCAATTCACGGAAAATCATAGCATATCCTGAACGATGCTGAACAGTGAAACAGCTAAATGGTTACAATGCGGAGACTTACTGACCTGCGTGGCACAGTTTACCGATTCCATAAAAAACACCCACATTAAAAGATATTTATCATACCAGTGAGTGCAAACTCTGCTATTACGAGACAGTTAGTTTAGTGTCACCGCGCTGTATTACGGTACCGGCACTCCACAATCCACAGAAAATTTTAAAATAAAAGTAATAGCCTTCTAGCGAAAAAATCAATCTTTATCCACTAAAAATTTCAAAGCAATTGTTCCAGTAATCAAAGAGAAAAGCGACTTTTTAATAACGATAAAATTTTGTGTCAAAGAACAAGAACAACATAATAACAAAACGATTCTAGGTCCACTTAAGTGTCCAATAATTGTATTCGAATATTCCTAAAGTGGCGTGAATACCAGTGTAGACGGTCAGACAAATAGATAATACATTTCTCAAGGTACAAATACCAACAAAATATATACTAGCGCCTGGATTTGGAAGCACCCCTAGCATACTGTATTAGACGACCATCATTTTAGCATCCACTCAAGACACTTTTTACACTTGAACCAATTTTTTTCAACCATGGTCATGAACATTGACTCTCTTTTTCTGGTGAAAAGATTCACGAAATAATCATAGATACTTTTGCATACATAAAGTATAGAAAGAGTTTTAATTAAGGTGGGGAAACATTCATTTTGGAGTAATTTTATGGGAGATTGAGCAGGCTTTGATTTTCATAATACTAGAATCGAATAGTATTTTTGTTCCTCACTGCCTCCGTAAAGAGATCAGGCAGGATTTTCTTAGTTGAGCATTGATCAGTCAGTCGATCTCATCAATAAAATCTGCAAAGTAATATTTAAAATAAAACTGCAATAAATCTACTTTATGTTGGAGGAAAGATTTTGGTGCTCCTGAAGTATGTGTACCAAGATGGTGCACAACCTGAAAATAGTATGTGCACCAGGTTAGGGTTCAGGTTGTGCGTCATCTTGGTACACATACTTCTGGAGCGACGAGATTTTCAGGGACTCATCTCATAGCTAAGTTTCAGATGAACACTGAAATATCAATTTCTACTGAAACCAGATAAAATTATGATTGCTCAAAAGCGATAGTGATGTAATAATATATTGACTTTACGGCTGGTGAATCGTGCTTAGCATTTGGAAAACGCTTGCCATCGCGTATCAAGGTTGCAGGTTTGAATCCTGTAGGAAAGAATTACTGGACTCTATCTGCAAAGGGTGGTTTGTGTAAGCTCTGGACCGCCATCAAGTTCATGCATCAGAAACAAATATCTGACTAACTAATCCCATACCTGACATAGACAAGACCAGACAAGATGCAGTGATTTGCCATATAATCAATTTGTCTTATTACTCTCCCCTCTCCATTTTCCATATATAAAAAAAAATTTCATGAAATACCTAGTTTAGACCATAACAGGTTATAATCCAAACACTCAGTCTTCCCATTTTGATTCAATTCAAACTTAATATCAAGAAGTTCTTGCGGTTGCGGAAGTGGAGATACCTGAATGAACGAAGAAAAAGGAAATAAAGTTGTCTTCGCAAAGAGAAGCATGTTATAAGAAAACTACTCCCTTTTTCAAGACCTAAATCAAATAATTAGCAAAATTTACCTAATGTGACATATGCTACGAGACTATTTTAGACTGCTAATGGTAATTGAAGGCACGAGCTCAACGGTTGTCATAACATGGTAAGCGTGAACATGCTCGAGAACACATACGATTGCCTGAATAATAAGGGAGATAAGTTGATTCCAACCTAACCATTCTAACGCGTCAGAGGGTAAGGCTGCTGAACTCAAAAGTATGGTTCACATAACCAGAGCGTGAACAAACATGTTTATGTTTCCAGTACGTCAAAAAACAACTTACCTTTTTGATTGCCTTTACGAAAACAAAAAAAAATATTCAACACTTGAACATGAACTTCTTCTTGAAGCCCAAATGCTTCAGTATTCTAGGACGCTTCGCTCAAAGTTATATATTTTCTAGAACAGGGGTGTGTAACCTTTATTACAGAAGGCCCAGATACGAGTAACTGGGTGGAGCCGTGGGCCACACCTTTATTTACCTAAGATGGCCTTTCTAGTAATGCACAGAGATTGGAATTGCTCTCACATACCAGATTAACTAAAAACTCATTTAGAGGTTACACCATTTAGAATTGGCACTTCTCCACGGGCACTTCTCCTTGCAGGCTTCATTTAGCCCGCAGGCCGCAGTTTGCACATGTCCAAGTGACCAGGGTTCTGTTTTTTTTTTGACAGCCACGATAAATTTAAAATAATACCTGAAATTCAATGACTTTTCTATTTCCCTTCCAAAGATCTTCACTTATTGAAAATCCATTCTTATTTACCGGAATGAAAGTGTAGTTTTGTGTTGTTTCATATGACTCTGCACTGAAATAAGATTTTGATGTTTTTATACAGTGTGTGTTCTACAGTTACGTATTCGAATATCAAACTATTCTAGAATTCGGTGAAAAAAACCGACACTGCATCAGTGTTTGAAGGACATTATTTCCCACTATAGGTGAGTGAAAGAAAAAAACGACACGATACAAAGTGTGACATATTGAACTAATGCACATGTAACACTGAGTTTACAAAGGGTCAGACGACGCATCATGTTAAGAGTTGGGAAAACGCTCACCATCGCACCTTTGATTAACCTGCGTTGGTTCACAGGTTCGAATCCCCTGGAGAATACTTAAGCGTGATGAGTGCAGGATTTCTCTTTGCCGTAAGGTCGATTACTAGCTAGCTACTAATAATCCCATAAGCAGCATGGATTGGTAACCAAACAAGATGCCTTGGTTTGTTATATGATTACGTCATTTTTCCTGTCTCCTGGGATAAATATAAATAAAATATTATCTGCTACCTGATCTTAATAGAAATTTGGTTCCCACATTTCACTGTTAAAAGATTAAATATAAACGGCGTTTGGCTGTATTCTGCTCTGTTCATTTCTGAAAAAACTTCTTTCTTCGTTGTTTCATCATCAAGTGAGAATATGCATCTGAATTTACCTGTAAAATAAAAGCGTATAAAATGATACACAATAATAATCTGATGAAAGAGTACCAAAAGAATTATGTATTTAAAGGCAGGTCTTTGTCCATTTCTTACTTAGGATCCACATATAGCAGTTGCATAAAAATATGTGCATATTTCCTAAAAAAGTGATTCAAGAGTTTTGCTACTCTATAACATGAGTATATTTCCTTAACATTTTGTATGACCAAGGTCAGTGTTAGTGTGCAGAAAGACTCTTGACTAACTTAGGATAGTTATCTTCACTCCTGCCACAGCAACCTTGCATCATATGGATACGTAACACCCACTGGCACAAAAGCATAAAACAGTGGACCCTAAAGTTGATTGCCTGGGTAAAAATTATAAGCGGAAGGATATTCGCGTGCCAAGAGGGGGGCGCCAACACTGGTACCGGTACGTATATTTAAGATACCAGCACAATTAAATTGTTATGAATATACACTTGCTTAAACTGTGATAATGATGTAACAATTGGCGGTATCTAAAACGCAAAAAGGTAAAAACATAAAGTGTTCTACTATTTCACTAAAGTACGGTGGTCTATATTAAATTGTTTCGCAGGCTGCGGTTTGGGAACCACTGACATGGAAGATGAATAGTTAGATACCAAATTGATAGCAAAAGGTAAAATGATTTTGATAAAAAGTACTGAACAAATCTCACCCTTTCTGTTGAAGAAAAGTTCTGGCTGAACTTTAAACTCAACCTTTTCAATGAAGAGTGTTTTTATATAAACAAACAATCTTGAAACATGCTCAGTTTCAAAACTTATATACTGTCCAGTTTCTTTCAGTTGTTTTTGAGCAAGTATTTTTATGTCCGAATCCTCATTTTCCATGTAAGCAACATACGCGATAACATTTTCTTGTTTCGTACGACACCAAGTCCTTAATCTTATTATCATGGGAAGATGGGACTGTATAGGTGTGCTAAAAAAAGAAACAAAATTTGAGAAAATAGATATTGTGGTGACAATATAGTATGCTTCCCAGCTTTTATGAGAAGCGTCGTTTTTCAAATTTAAGGAGTGGTAGAGATATTGCTAATAGCAATAACTCTATTCATAACTTCTAAAAATGTGTTATGTATTTGACTGACCCTCTGCTCTGGTATTCACTCCACTTTCTGGGTATTCAAATAAAATAAGGTTTAAGTCAGTAACCAAAGGCAGAAAGGGGAGTGTCAGGGAAAATGAAGAAACATTCACACTGAGTTCATTACAAAAGGGAACCTGTTCCCTACCTACCTACTACTCAAAACTGGAGTTATTCCGACAAAATCTTCCGGACAAAATTGTGTCGAATCTGTCTGAAGATTCAGTTTAAAGAGCAGAGGATGGTTCAAAGCTCCGGGTGGAATTGTAACAAAGCAATCATCGAAATGAATGGAACCTCCTTCAGGGCCGATCTCAGCTTTTCCAATTTCTGTGAATAAAACCAGCAATGAAGAGATATTATATTTTTATCAGGTGTTGTGTAATTTTCCTCTATGACCTTGAACGAACCTTTACTGGAAATAGATGTAAAAATACTATGGTAATAATCTTGAGAATCCAAAAGTGAAGTTTTTTGATTGCGTTTCTTTTTAGTTAATTCAGTAGGATTCTAGGACGATCTCCTAAATTAACTTTAATTTTTTGAAATTGTTTCCCTAATAGCAGAATGGATTGACAAAGTAATCATGTCCTTACCATCAGATCCAATGGATTTTTGCATTTTCAAGATCTATTTTTATCTTAAGATAATATATGCCTCATATCCTTCTCCTCTGGATGAATACCACTGTCGTGTCGTACGCTCTTAACGTACGCGAATCCCTCCAAGCTTAGGGGAAAATTCAGTCATCATTGCTACCGGATGTCATATCCGGCGCGAATGTCATAAAACCGCCTAATTTGGATTTGGCCATCGACGTAGATTTACGTTTCTGTTTCCAATGAAAGATTTTTTATTACTCATCGATCTTTAGATCGGTAAGTATGTTAATAGTTATTTGTCTGTCTGTTAGATGCACGCGATATCTCACGAAAGCGTGGTTGAATCTGCTTCAAATTTTGCATGTGCATTCATCATATCTCGGACCAGAAACCTATTGATTTTGAATTATGCCGTATAATTAGCGAGTTATTAATTAATTAGTGATGGGACACGCGGTGTCAGTATAGAGTCATGAATCGAAACCGCAGTTTGGATCGATAAGTCTTCGGTCTCCGACCGATATTCTCGTTTTATTCTCGTCAACAATAAAATTCGATTTCAGAATACTAAATGAAAAAATGCTTGGAGCAAGTTTACTCGGAGGTAAAGAACACTTAGCAATGTCACGGGCGCATTACATAACATAGGGACAAAGTTAAAAGACGTACAAGTAGGCGCACGTCCAGCAAAATAGTTGAAGAACATAATAAAAGAAGAAGAAAGAAGAAAGAACAAGAAACTATGCTCAAATATATGAACACGTAGGACCATATAATTTTGATGACGTCATAGCAAAAATAAAAGTTATAGCCCTCTAGCAAAAAATATATTCTTTACTCATTGAAAATTTCAAAGAAATTGGTCCAGTAATCAAAGAGAAAAGCGACACGTACCTGTCCGTGGTTCGCGATTATATTTAAACCACTTAATCAGTTAATCTATCTTCCCAAATAAATGAGAAAAATATGATCTTAAGTAATTTTTTCTTGTAAATATTACCGAAATCCAAGAAAAGGAAGTTATCAAAACGTCTAATAATAAAAAAGCCAACAAGTGGAAGAATATGTGCATTACATAGCACATATTCAAAGAATTAAACAACTCAATTTACTTTAAACCAGGGGTGTACAATCTGCAACTACCTGAAATCCCATATTAAATAAGGATAAGGGATAAGGATTCACATATTTATCCCGAGGGAGAGGAAAGGCAATAAGACGGCTTAACCATATGGCGAACCACAGTCTCTCGTCCGGTTACCAGTCCAAGTCAGGTATGGGATTAGTTAGCCAGTTATTTGTTTTTGGAAGCATGGACTTGATGGAGGAAGCCATAACCGACCAGCGGTTACGTGAACCACCCTACGGCGGCGAGGACTCCAGCAATTCTATCGCACATAACCATCCTTGCATGGGATTCGAACCTGCGAACCCACGCAGAGTAATTAGAGGTGCGGTGGCGCGCGTATTCCTAACGCCCAGCACGATGAGCCACACCGCCGCGGCCCGTGGTTTTATCCAGTTATAAGGTTGCACCCACAGCTTTAAATTATTATAGTCATCGAGAATGGTCTATCTAATGAAAGCATTCGAATGAGGTTCACAGATAACCGCTGCATCGTTAAGACTGGGCATTTCGAATCGAAAAGTAAATTATTCGAATCAGTTCAGACGAAAATTTCGAATCACCGCTATCTTTTTTGCGCTCGCCAGACATCGAGGTGAATCTGTCATCTGTCAAGAAATATTTTTAAACTGCTAACTGACATGTGGCTCTTTTCTTACGAGTGATCAATTGATAAACATGTTTCTTATTGAGTATGAATTCTCAGCGAACTGTCCGAGTGACGAATTCTGTTTTTTCAGTAATTATTGAGTCTGGAGGACTCATTACAATAAAAAAGTCTATCTTCCTCAGCCCTATCTGTGAGCGCCTATGAGTTGAAATGTTCCGATATGTTTTCGGTAATCGCTCTGGCATACCCGAGAAATAATGAATGTTGGTGGGTCTTGCGCAAGGCCTTGTTCGAGGCGTAAATACAGAATAAGCGTCGCATCCCAAAAAAGCATCAAACCAGCAATTAATCGATATCTAAATGTAATTCTTTATGCCGGCGTGTCACATTGTTATCAAATAATTTTATAAAATTTACTTTTGTGTTTTCCCATCAAACAACACATAAAATACAAATAATAATGCAACAGGGTTCGGGCACAAACAAACACCCGCCGGGAGTTTTAATTAAAACGCTATTTCTTCGACCAAGATTTTTAAATCTAACAAAGCAGTGGCGGCAATCAGAGCGATGGCTCCCGAGCCACAGCATATTCATACTGTAGCTATGACATGAGCAAACTACGACCCGCAGGCCCAGTCCGGTCTGTTGGGTAATTTAATCTGACCCGCCTGATGCTGCCACAACCGAACCAAACCCCAATTTTGATGTTTCAGCTGAAGTTATTTGATGAGATTGCGATTCAATTTAGTTTTGGCACGATGCTTATTGTTTTCCACTTTCGCTTTTGTATTGTTAATACTGTTAATATTGTTCATAAAATGTAACTTTTTCAAGTCACACTTACATGGCCCGCCACGGTGAAAAATAGTCCAAATGTAGTTTCGCGAAAGTGGAACTCAAAATAGTTTGAAATTTTAAAATCAAAATTTCAATTATACAAACTTTTATATTAATATTACATATTAAATATGAAGTGAAAACTATAGCTGAAAAGGTTGGATTTTATTATTTGTATGAAGTATCGAAAAATTAAGAATACGAAAAACGAGAAGACCTATCGAAAACTAATTAACGAGAATATCGGTCGGAGACCGGAGACTTATCGATCGAAACTGCGGTTTCGATCCATGACTCTATAGTGACACCGCGTGTCCCATTACTAATTAATTAATACCTCGCAAATTATACGATATAATTCATCCAGGACCAATAGGCTTCTGGTCCGATATATGATGAATGCACATGCAAAATTTGGAGCAGATTCAACCACGCCTTCGTGAGATATTGAGTGCATCTAACAGACAAACAGACAAATACCTATCAACATACTTACCGATCTAAAGACCGATAATTAACGATCTAAAGATCGATAAGTAATAACTCGCTAATTATACGATATAATTCATCCAAAATCAATAGGCTTCTTGTTCGAGATATGATGAATGCACATGCATAATTTGGAAGAGATTAAACCTCGCTTTCGTGAGATATCGTGTAACATACGAAAGTGTCTAACAGAAAAACAGACAATTAACTATCAACATGGTTCCTGTTTGGTTACCAGTCCATGTCGGGTATTGGATTAGTTAGCCAGTCATTTGTAGGGCTGGGAATTTTCGAATACCTTGTGATTTCAGGATCGAATCGAAAAAAATTTTCGAATCGAATCGAATCTCGAATACTTGGAAATATATATTTGTAAGCGACTTTTTATAGTAATTGGTTTTCTTAACAAATGAATTACTGAAGACATTGAATACATCACTCAGATAGATTACTGAGCGTTCACTCACAAAAACAAACACGTTTTATCAATAACTCACTACAGAAAATAGTCATATGTTAGAATTGCGTTAAAAAAATATGACTTCAATGAAAAAAATCAACCATTGGCGAAAAAAGGAAAACAAGATGGCTGCGATTCGAAATTTAGCTCTGAACCGATTCGAATAATTTACTATTCGATTCGATTCGAATATTCGATTCGAAATGCCCAGCCCTAGTCATTTGTTTCAGATGCATGTATCTGATGGTGGATAGCTGTATTCTACCAGTCAATAAGCTGTAATCGTCCAGCCGCTACGACGTCGTGTTCGGCAATCAACTAGCACATGAATATTATTAGTTTATCGAGCAGCTGATATCTGATTTAATAGATTAAAAATTGAAGAGTTTCATATTAGGCAAGGGAGAAATTTATCTACAAAGGTTGGGAACTACTAGACTAGACTTAAAGCGGTGCTCCTTTTGACAAAAAATGGAAGGCGTAACAACGGAAATGCAAATGGGATTTATCGATTTTCATCGTGTGGTCGCAATTTATTTGTAAATTCCGCTTAAATTCACTCAAATTTCGGTGTTGCTATCTTTTGTCCAAAACTGCACCTTTGTATTCTGAAATTTCCATTTTGCATGTTCGTTAACGGGTCATCTGTATTATGGTGGGATTTAACACATCGCGCTTGTGCCACGGGTAAATTTCATGCGAAAAAAAAACAATTTGGTTTATTTATATAATGTTAATTTTTTTTTTTTTGTGTGTGTGGGGGGGGGGGGGTATTTTCATATAGCCAGCTGCACGAGCATAATCTTTCATTGTACTTTGCATATGAATGGATTTCCCTGATCGCGACTTGATCCTCATAGCCATTATTTTTCATTCGAGATGCGACACGCCTTAGAAACGCCTTCTGAGTTGAATAAACTATCGTGAAATTGATTTCTTGGTATTGCAGTTACGGAAAACGAATTGTCTTTTACTTTTTCGAGGGGTGTTTCAGACCTATGTGCTCCGAACAAGGCTTCAGAAGAACCCTTGTTGTGTATGCAGACAGCTGCAACGTGCATGTACCGACCCGCAGGTCTTGCACGCCGAGCCGCACAAAGCAATAATCAATCACTGGTATTACTGCTGAAATATTTACGTCATTGTATTATGTTTATAATAGTGTTGACTTTGTTTTGTGACAATAAATCACTCTCTCTCTTTTTTAAAATGTTAAAAAAGTGATGTTATTTAAAAGTAATTTGACTGTTCCGCGCTTAGTCAAAAGTCAAACCCGATTGATACTACACATTCTTATTGAAGCTTGACGCTATAGTTGTCATTTTTTTCTTCTTCTAGTAGGTAATATTTATTTAGTAAGATAAACATGGAAAGATGGGGGCTATAATATAGGGGGTCCATAAAGTCTTAAATTTTTTTTTAACTTGCAACGGAATTTATCGGTACAATAAATTGGTTTGGTCCTCGCAGATCTATTGAATGAAGTGAAAATATTTAACAACAAACATGGTTAAAACATATTATGAACTGACTTCGTAACAAAATTGAAATTGGGAAGGGACTTTGTGGACACTCTATATAACCTAACATGCAAAAAACAGAATCAAGGAGATCGTCACACAAACTCAGTGCTTTTAGGTAATAGCAGGGTAGTTTCGATGCTAGCTGGAATAAAATTGTTTCTTATGTATATTCGATTTGATCTCGGTCAGACGAAATGTTGAAGAAATACATTTGTGTTAGTGAGCAGCAAGATTCTTGAATCAAATAGTATGGTCGTCTTTATTCTTGCCACAGCATTGTTCCGTCACACGCATACGGATCCACTTCCACAAAGGCATAGTAGAGCAAGGAAAAGGTAGTTAGTCTTACGTAGTTATGTACATTTGCTGCTTGATTATCATTATTGTTAAATCGTTAGATTTAATTTCGTTGGCATCGCAAAATTTATGCATTTGCAGAAAATTCCGCATATTGCCTAAACTCGGGGTAGCGCTAATACATTTGCAAATTTTTCTGCGCTGCGGTGTTGTGTTCACAATTCGTGTTGCACTCGCTTCCCCTTTTCGAAACTTGCGGCATTTACCCAGTTTCGATGTGGTTAAACGGTCTCTTGAACCCCGTAATTTTATCCCTATTTTTTTTTGCTAAAAGTCATGAGAACTTTAAATGTCAAGGTGAATTAGGTTTTATTCGGCAGCGGTAGTGAAGTATTTCGAAGGAAGTGATTGTTTTACGCGGATCGTAGAAACTGTGCTTTAGGCAGCAAATGTTATTCTACAAATTTTAGCTTTTCGCGTATAGTGTTTCGCAGAAAATAAGGCGAGGGTTATTTCATTTTTTTTTGAAAAATAACTCTAGGGCTTATTTTGGGAGGGTGTCTTCTACTTTAAAAAAAAATAATTTGCGCTATTGATTAAATCTTATTTTAATTTATTTTCGGGAAAGGAGGCTTATATTAAAATAATTTTCAATTTCAGGCTGAATCTTTTTTTCAGACTAGGCCTGAATACTGTATGTGGGCGCATGTACAGGATAATATTCAACTGTTATTTATCCTCCGTTCAAAATTAGTTTAGCTAAGTTAGTTCATTGCTCTCTCTCTCTCTTTGTCTAGGAAAGCAATTGTTAATAAGAGAAACGGAGAATGACGAGTCAGTAATTTGAGACATATCTCTGGCTGCTTCTACGGCGCCATGTTTAGAGAGCATATAATAGCTTCATGTGCACAGAGGGGCTTGTACGAAGCTTCGACAGTGGTGGTGACTCCTCTACGGCCCATGGGCTGGGGCCACGGCCCATCTAGTTGGTCCACATGGACCGTGGCCCATCAAGCTATGGGTCGCGGCTCATCAGGAAAAATTCGATTATCTTACCGAAATTTAATAATAAAAATAAAGCAAAATACCAAGCTACAGAAAAGGATACTCTTGTAGTATGTGTACCAGGTTAGGGTTAGAACAAAATTTTGTCCATGTGGCCCAATTAAATGGGCCGTGGCCCCGTCTCATGGGTCGTAGAGGAGTCACCACCCCTGTAGCAAACTTCTGTACTAGAGGCCAGGTTTGAATTTGAAAATTGGTGTAAGCTTATTTATTTGACGGTCCACATCTCACAGCATCCAATTAAGACTTATCAACAAAAGTTTTTTGAGATGTTTCAAGTTAATTCTGACCAAGGCTCTAAAAAGCAGTTACTGATATATAGCTGACTCAACTAATTGCAGCCTGAGTGGAGAAGTAGATTGCATAGAAAATACAGGATCTTATTGCAAGAGAAGGATGAAGATCATGGCATGGTGGCCAAGTGGTCAAAATGTTCGACTATGTAGGCATTGAAGGTTAAAAATCCCAGATTCAATTTTCATGCCTAGTGTGTAATAAATTGGGTAAGCAATACCAAACTGAAAGGATTCCAGTTTCTCTAATCAAAAGTAGGAGTCAGTACAGCAACTAGCAGTGGCTACTGGTACACAAATTTGTTGAAGGTGGATGGCGTAATTAAATATGGCATGAAATGATCAATGATTGATCTCCTGCAATATTAATGTTTGTTATACATGACTGGTTGCTAGTGTTCATTCATGTGCTATAAACACTCTTATCTTTTGAATTGTATTTGTGCTTCTTTGTAGCCCAGATTTTTTCCAAAAAAACTTCTATTTTTTTAGTATTGTCAAGTCTTATGTCACCCAACAATTATCTACCAATGTTTGCAAAACTCAAGTTATTTACTTGACTGATGTTACCTTTTATCAAAGACTCAGATTGACATGGATCATTTAATTTTAAATGAAATGACTCGGACACGTAACCAATTGACCACCAGTGAGACTTAACACACTCATTGACTCAACTCTATCCCTGAATGACCTGTGACACAGCGGTATTATTTGAATATTGAACTTATTGAAATTTATAGCACAGTGTAGAACAACTTGCTTTTAATTATTATGGCAGCCAAGGCAATAGCTGAAATCACAGATGGAAAATTTAAATTGAATATTGGCAATTTGACTGCTGTACTCCACAACCTGAAATGTCAAGATTTGGCAATCGTTTCCATGGCTGGAGCTCATCGAACGGGGAAATCATTTATGCTAAACTTTTTCTTACGGTATCTTCGCAATAAAGGGGTAAGTTCATTCAGTCAGTATCAGTATCTTTAGATCGGTAAGTATGTTGATAGGTATTTGTCTGTTTGTTTGTCTGCTTGTTTGTCTATCTGTCTGTTATATGCACGCGGTATCTCACGAAGGCGTGGTTGAATCTGCTCCAAATTTTGCATGTGCATTCATCATATCTCGGACCAGAAGCCTATTGATTTTGGTTGAATAATGTCGTATAATTAGCGAGTTATTAATTAATTAGTGATGGGACACGCGGTGTCACTATAGAGTCAGGAATCGAACCCGCAGTTTCGATCGATAAGTCTTCAGTCTCTGTCCGATATTCTCGTTTGTTTCTTGTCCACGTCGGGTATGGGATTAGTCAGCAGTTATTTGTTTTTAGTGCATGGACCTATGCTGGTGGAGGGAGCCGTAACTGACCAGCGGTTACGTGAACCACCCTACGGCAACGAGGAGACCAGCAATCCTCTCGCGCATAATAAACCTGCGAATCCACGCAGGCCAATCAGAGATGCAGTGACGAGAATATTCCTAACATTCAGCACGATTCACCACACCTACGAGCAATAATTACTAATTCATATTTATAGTGGGAAAACAAAAACTGGTTTGGACCTGAAGATATGAAAATACAAGATGACTTTGAATGGAGAAATGGATCAACCCCTCAAACTTTGGGAATTTTTGTTTGGCCTGAGATATTTTATGTTGAAAAAGATGGAAAACAGGTACATTGTAAATTGCAGTAAGTGGTAGGCCTTTGTATTTACCAAATTTCGAGTTATTGCTTTCAAATCTGATGCAGCACATTCAAACTGAAGGATATTTCATAAAGGCAGACATAAGACAGACTGCTGCATGAGTCTGGCAACCCAATGGAGAGACCCCAATTTTTCGATTTTGCCAAATATAAAAAACCCTTATTAAATGAGTAAAGAAATCAAAATCGCCCAAATTTTCCTGAACATTTTATAATAATACATGATGGCTTAGCAGTTAAAGCGTTAGACCGAGCAGTGTTGGTATCGCAGGTTTCATTTTTGGTTTCAAGTCCCATGCCCCTCATGTTACCTAAAGTGTAAAAATTTGTGTACGAAATGTCGAATCAAGATTCAAATATTAATAGCTCTTTAGATATCATTGGCTGCTTGTGCAGGGTCTTGTTTGAAACAGAAGGCGCGAAGAAGCATTGTATAAAAACAAAAATTCTTTAAAGTAAGATGCAATCTGGTTATGTCAGTTAAACAGTATATGAATATGACTGTGTTGCTGTGAAGTATTAAGAATACGCTCGCACCGTACCTCTCCTTACCCTGCGTAACTTTGCAGATTTGAATCCTGTGCAGAATAATATTATATATGACAGGATTGCTGGACTCCTCGCCGCCGTAGAGCAATTCACGTAACAGCTGGGTTGTTGCAGCTTCCTCGACCATCGCGTCCATGCCTCTGAAATTAAATAACTGGCCAACTAATCCCATACCCGTCATGGACTGGTAACCGGACGTGAGGCCGTGGTTTGCCACATAATTAAGACGGCTTTCCTCACTCCAGGGTTAAATATGTAAATCCTATCCTATAAGCTAACAGAGACCCAGGACAGGGTTTATATGTCCGTAAAATCATCGTTCATGAACAGTCACAGAGGCGCAGCCATAGCCCGATCCCCCACACCCCGCCCCTCTTGAATTTTTGTGAAAACTGAAAAAGTTGCCGATAACGCGTGCAATTGCCTTTTGCTAAAATCGCCGATTGCTTTCATCATCGTGACGTGTTACTTAGGCCGTAAACGACTTTACGCTGGACAAATTTTTCACAAATTTGTGCCACGATAACGATGACAATTATTTTATTTTTGTACTCGCACGGAATAGTGAGTCCGGTGAGTGTTATTATACGTTCATCGGCGGCGAAATTGTAAAGACAAATGGAGGAGTAAATCCGCGGCCTAAATTGATTGAAAAGCGGTAATATGAAATACTGAGAATAAAACCGTAAACAATATAAGTTGACAGTCTGGAAGCGCTTTTCTATGCAATTAAAATCACAAAATTAATGCACAAAATTACGTGTGCCTGTGACACACATTATGTTTGGTCGACGTTTAGAAACATATCGTCACTAAAATCGAATCACGGTTAATTGTGGGCAGGATATTTGCCTTTTTTCATCTATTACTTTAAAATTGCCGTCGAAAATTTTCATGTTTACATTAAACAAAGTTGAGAATGCGATGTTTTCCTGGTTTGTGATGATATATATTATAATTAATCTAAAGCATATTCTATCAATTTTTGTTGTACTGAAATTAATTTTACTCCATGAGATTTTACAGCAGATTTACGGATTTTTCGAAAGGTTTTATCTTTAAAAATAATCCGAGTGGCAGCATTGCGATTGAACTGAGTCAGTATTACAATTACATCTCAAATTTGTCGAGTTCAAAAAATAGCATAAATACGGATCAAAACAATATATAATCGGGCAGTTTACTACACATTTTTATTTTTATGTCCGCGAATTGGTGTGGTGTTTTAGAGTGGCTCTTGTTTTGTCGACGCAACTGCAGGATAAATCGAAGGCAATTAAATTAATAAAGCAAGACATTTTGAATATGCCCGTATCGGTCGGTCATGGATAAATTACTTTGCAAGAGAAAAATCAATTTTTGTTGAAAAAGTTGTCTCTTCTAACAAGTGGCGTAATCGCGGAGACTGTTCGGCGTGATGATGCGGTGAATTTCTATTTTTGATTTACTTGTATACTTTATATGTATTTTCATTGTATGAAGTAAAATTGTACTATACAGGATTTTATATCAGATATCAGATTTTACAAACGGCGATAAACAGTTTGCAAGATTGCAAAAATACGTATCAAAATTAAAAACAACAGGCAGCTTATCTCATATTTTATGTCCACAGATCGGCGTGGTATTTCAGTGTAGTAAATTAGTAATGTTTTAATTTTGACACCCAATTACATTACTATATAAGGACATTTTTAGAATCTCGTAGTTGCTATGGATTGAATATTTTACTCGACAGAAAAATCATTATACGCTGAAATGGCGGCCCTTCGAGCGCGTAAATGCGATGACTGTTCAGACGGCAGTGGGAATTTCTGTTTTTGACCCCCCCCTCTTGAAAATCCTGACTGCGCGCCTGAGTCACACATATGTGTAATTACAAACCGCCAACCAATACATTGACTTCTTGACACATCATAAAGTTCCAATCCAGAATACATGTAATGTTTTATCATTTCTGTTTTATACAACACTAATATAATAAAAAATGTTATATCAAGAACGCTTCCTGAAGTTGTGAATTTCCCAAATTATTTCCGATTTTTCAGGTTGGAGTTCTGATTGTGAACACCCAAGGATTATTTGACGATAGAAGTTCACCTGACACAAATATTAACATTATGGCAATCAGCACTCTTTTATCCTCTCACCAAATTCTCAATTTTCTGAGAAATGTGCGGGGAACAGACTTGGAACATTTGCAGGTAAAATATTCTACACTAAAAATTATATTTTGGCTTTTTCTTCGTCTTCTGCAAACTAAATCGCAATGGTGTGTAGTAGTTTTATTTCGTCATTTTATTTTAGGTATGCAAGTCCTATGAATGACCCAAATCTACCTGTGGACTACAAAAAAATAACAATAAATTAATATAAGAGGAAACTGTTAAAAATAAAAAATGAATTTAAACAACCTGGTTAGAATACACGGTATTAATCCATGCTGTCCGAGTGTCCGTATAGATTTTAATGTCTGTGTTTGTGTTATGTTAATATCTTTTATATTTCTCTGTGTGCTGATTTCACAGACATTTGATTTAGGCAGTTTCCACTCGGTCTAATTATTGTGCAGCATTGTGAGTGCAGCTCCAGCTCCAGCTCCCCATGAGGCATGAGAGAATATACTTTTCGCTCACTTCTCACTGAATAAGGCTGGAAGTCAGCTACCTCCAAGTTGTGTTTGCTGTTTTATGTATAGATAGAGTTGCCGTATCAACAAATAACCAATCCAGAATCTTGAGAATTTTTTTACTACTATTTGCTGATCATAATAACCCAATCACATTGGCCATAAAGAAGAGAAAACACAAAAAAAATAATAAGTAAACTGTAAACAGCATGTGTTTATAATATATAGTGAAAATACTACTTTTTTGTTTATGTTTACATGAATATTATTCAATTTATTATCTTTTTTCAGCTTGCATTAGAATATGCACTCGCTGCTTCTCATAAATTCCAAATGAAAGATAAGTCATTCCAGGTTTGTATTATTGTTTTCTGAACAGGAACAGCGTCATTTATTTTCATAATAAAGCATATTATTTGCAATTTCCCATTTCAACTTTCCAGACCAAACAATTAGTGTACATTTATATCCGTCTGAATCTGTTTTGTCTAAATCAGTAAGCTCACTTACTCAATTTTGGGATTATTTTATGACTTGTGTATCTATCCTGATTCATAAAATGTGTTTATTCAACAGAAACTTACTTTCTTGGTTCGAGATTGGCCACTTCCTCGTGAACATGAGTTTGGACATGGTGGAGATGCATATGTCAACCAAGTTTTGAAAGAAACAGATTCAAATCAACCAGAAAGTGTTACGCAAGTGAAAAAATCTATTTATCAGGGATTCGAGCATGTAAATGGATTCTTGATGTCTAAACCAAGACCAATTAATGGATGGAAAAGTTCTCGAGATATTCGAAATTCAGGTAAATATTCGCTGTTCGTGGTAATGAATTGTTATGTGTCAGTGGATGCTTTCCGAGCCTTGTTCAGCATAAACATATAACACCTTAAAAAAATGCTGTATCTTATATAAATGCGGTATATAAGTGTGTAAACGAAAATTGATGGAAGTAGAAGATCTCAAGATATTCAAAATTCATGTAAATATTCGATATGTATTATTTGATCTGTGCTGTGGTGTGGCTCATCATGCTAAGCGTTAGGAATATGCTCGCCACCGCATCTTTGAATACTCTGTATGGGTTCGCAGGTACGAATCCTATGCCGTTATAGTTATGTGCGAGAGGATTGATGGACTCCTTGCCGCCGTAGGGTGATCCACGTAACCGCTGGTCGGCTACGACTTCCTCCACCATCAAGTCCATGCCTCCGAAAAAAACAAATAAGTAACTAATCCCACACCCGACATGGAATGGTAACAGGACGAGAGGCCGAGGTTCGCCATATAGTTAAGCCGTCTAATCGACTTTCTTCTCTCCCGAGATAAATATGTGAATCCTATCCTATCTTTATGTGTTATAACTATAACTTGTTATTGTTTCAGACATTACAGGAAAGTTTCGAGATCATATCATTACGTTGGCTGATTCAATTTTAAATCCGAAAAATCTTGTTGTGAAGAAAATGTTTGGGCAGCCTATCTCAGCAAACGGCCTGATAAACCTCATAAGTGAATTCAGCAATTGGATTCAGTCAGGAAAGCAACCTAAAATTGAGACATGTCTAGAGGTAGGAGATTTCTAAAATAATTTGGATAAAAATATATGGAAGTTTTGATCTTGCTAAAGTTACAGGCAGGGGGTGACAAACTAATAACCCTTCACCCTACGAGGATTTTTGTGTTTTCTGTGTCTTCTGACTCCGACTAATGAATCAGAACTTTGACATCACTCTAGCTTTGACTTCTAACTTTGAGTAACCCAAACTGTTACTCAATGTCGCTGATTGCCTGAAGTCTTTCTCAGAGTAAAAATGTCAAATTTATTGGAAGATTAAATTTGGGATATAGATATTTCGGTGCTCTTGTAGTATGTGCACCAAGATGGCGCACAACCTGATAACCCTAACCTGGTACACATACTATGTTAAGGTTGTGCGCCATCTTGGTGCATATACTACGGGAGCACCGAAATACTTATATTCCAAATTTAATCTTCTGTGGAATCTTCTGGAAAGATTATGATACGATATGACATATCCAGGCATTTTAGCATTTTTCTTTATTGAGTTATATTCAGGAGCTGGAAAGCTACTCTGAATATCTCATTTGAAATACAGTTATAAAAATTTGATAGGATTGAGATTCAAGCAGTTTTCAAATAATAGTAATGCCAATAGTTTCACTTTTATCTAGGGCACCATAAAGGCGAACAATGCAACCGCTCTGCAGGACGCTGTGACAAAATATCGTTGTAGTTTGAAAGAGGTAACTGTTTTAAAATTAATATTTAAAATGAAAGAAGTTGTTTGTGTCTTTCTCATGAAAACTTGTTTACCAAATTACTCTGGTAAGGTCCTAACTAATTGCGGGTAATCAAGAATTTGTTAGGCCTCATTATCAATATTTTTTTAAGAAACTGATAACAGTTTATTAGTGAATAGCTGGATAGCATGATCAACCTACTTTTTCTATAAACGGCGCCATGCTGTATATTGATATATATACAATGAAGACATCTTTATTGGCGCATTATCATAATTACTCATCCCCAAATGCTATTTGTATTTAATATGTAACTGTATTTTTTTATTCAACCTTTGAAGCTTATTGGTTCTTCATTTCCTTCTGAAGAGGAACTCCATGGACATCATAAAAATGCACTCAGAGAAGCAGAAAAAGTATTTCGTAGCATGGCAAGATTAGGATCTGAAAGTAAAAATGAGAATGTTTGGAATCGTGTGAAAGAAGAATGTGAAATGTATAACGAGGATATGGAAGAGGAATTTAGATTAAGAAAGGTATTGTTTATTGGGTATCCATCCAAAACAGGGGGGGGCATTTACTTTCCTGAATGGGTTAGTTACAGACTTTGTTACTGGGCCGAAGGCTCAAAACTCAATATGAAAAATTATGAATAAAAACAGAATATTTACATCAGCTAGTCCAACAGCTAGGCTAACGTTTATATAAAAATAAGACGCACGAAGTAAAAATCCAGATCATAATGACATGATTTTCAACACGAATTTATATTCATAAAGTCATAGTCTTGATTTCAGCAGAAACAAGTGGGCGGGATGAAACACTTCGATGGGACGGATCCAGTCTGTAATTTTTCCTAACCCTTCCTTTCCTAATTTTAGGTGGCAAAAATTCAGGAACTTCGCAAAAAATCAGAAGAGGTGGAAAAAGAGTATGAATATAAAATGAACAAGTTGCTTACGGTATGTTTTGTAAAGAACTAGCAAGTACATGCGTCTGAAACAAATAACCGGCTAACTATTCTCATACCCGGCATGGACCAGTAACAGAACGAGGACTTAATCCATCTTGTCGGCTCTACTCTCATCAGTATAAATATGTAAATCCTATCTGAATGGTTTGCTTAATAATTAATAATTATTGTGCTATAAATGCACAAATATTTGTGAAGCCACCCAGAGAAGTTAGATGACGAGCATGTTAGAAATAGTTATTGTGATACCTAAACCATTGAGCCGCTATTGCTATTGCATTGAGTTTATTGTAACTGGAGGCTAGAAATGAAACAATTGCTCACGCTTAACAGCTTATAAGTGCTCATACTGTCAACTAATCAAAGGATTTTCTTCGATGTGCTAAACCACTTCAAAGAAATACTTGGGAAATTTCAACCAACAGTTTGATTAAAGCAGGATCTCCAGTCTTAAATTGAGAATGAAATGGTAGTAATAGAAATGACTACAAGCAACCTTTGACATATCAAGAGCTATATATATGATATGCCTTGTCCTAGCTCAGACTTGATTCATTTTGACTTTTGAGTGAGTGCGCATGACCTTGCTTTGAACATATTCTTAGTGAAAAATTGTTTCCACTGTTTGTCCTAGAATGTCTGACTTTCTTGTATATTTGAATAGTATTTAAGAGCAATTTCCTTTGCAGAATGTTTCGTTGAAAATACTTGAAGTTAAACACATGCAATACTACCATGAGGCGCTTCATGAGTATGAACGTTATGCTATCGGTTCGGAAGCCCTTGCACAGGATGGAGATTATATAATTGAGCAGTTAAAGACAAGAATGAGAGCATTTTTCAAACAATTGAAGCAACAACGAGAGATATTGGAAAACAAAAAACAAATTGCAAAGGTAAGATTGGAGGGAAAAGATGGCAAATAACATAATTTAATTTTTTTGTCTAGTTCGAGGGTTCTCAACCTGGAGTTCGCGAACCCTCAGGGGTTTTGGGAGATTTCCAGCAATACTTGGATGGCAGTTGAGTTTTCATGTGTTGCTATTTTTTATTATCCTTTGATACCAAAGGAAAGTACATGCCGATAGAAACTCATCACAGATTTTCCCTGTTTTTGCGCTGTTGTGACGCAACAAAGTGATATCCAGGGCTTTGCAGCCAAACTGTGAGAGCTCAAAAGACAATGTTTTGCAAACATTGCAGGAAGTGATATGCTAGTTGAAACTTAAGAGAGGAATTTTAGGAATTCATTAGTTAGGCGGAGAACAAGGCCAATAAAATCAACACAAAGATTTAATTTTGCTACAGCAGTTGGTTAATAAATTGTTTTTGCAGTAAATTGTTAGTCAATATTTTACAACTTTGTTTCCTGCTCCTACCGAATCGGTGCATTAGCTCAATTTCAGTCGCTGTGTGTAAACCATGAGGTCTGGAATGTTTGGGTCTTGTTTGGAAGGATAGCTCATTTCCTACCCAGCAATAGAAGAATGAACGTTAAATGACATTTGGAAGTAATAAAATATCGCTGACATTTCACGCGTGTTCTTCCCGCTGCGATAGAAAAACGTCGCACAACAAGAAAATAATCCAATAAACCTTGGCGTTGCGCGCTAACCAATAACAAAAGCTAGTATGATAAGGTCTTATTATGAAGGTCATTTTATATGCTACATAACATAGGAGAGTGGCCATCTCACAACATCAGGAAGTTATAAAAATATCGAGTCGTTTGATCGCAGCTGCGTCGCCGAAAAAAGTTAGTTCACATAAGCGTTTTATCTCGCAAATTCTCCTTGTCTCACGATTATAAGCTTTTATGATTCATAATAAATGTTTTACAAGTATCATATCAAAGAGAAAACCAATGTGCAGTCAACTGTATAGTCACATTTGAGCTTTACAAGAGCTACTATACACGTCCAACAGCTGATAGATGACAGAGTGGAAATATTTTTGTTTATTTTGACGTTTGACACGGATTTCAGTTCACGGTCCTCCAGTGACATCTAGCGTATAGTACTCTAAAAGACCTTTCCAATGATATATAATTTTTGTATATTGGGTAAATTTTGGGGATCGTATGACATGAACAAAAATGGGTATACAAAATTGGGCTCGATTGGGAGTCTAAAACAGGACTGGGAATTCGGGTTGATTGTTTTTATGACCTGGGGGTACCTAACAGGAAAAAGGTAGAGAGGTTAGTGCAGTACTGATATAGGGATAGTTAACCAACTAGTTACTCCAAACGCATAAATTCAAATGGTGGCTTAACTCAGTAGCAGTGGCGTGCCTAGAAGGGGGCGAAAGGGGCAACCGCCCCGGGCAGCACATTGTAGGGGGAAGCAGAACCAAGCTGTAGAGTTTGCGTTATTACACATGCTCTCCTAGATGTGTTCTCCTTGTCTCACGATTATAAGCTTTTATGATTCATAATAAATGTTTTACAAGTATCATATCAAAGAGAAAACCAATGTGCAGTCAACTGTATAGTCACATTTGAGCTTTACAAGAGCTACTATACACGTCCAACAGCTGATAGATGACAGAGTGGAAATATTTTTGTTTATTTTGACGTTTGACACGGATTTCAGTTCACGGTCCTCCAGTGACATCTAGCGTATAGTACTCTAAAAGACCTTTCCAATGATATATAATTTTTGTATATTGGGTAAATTTTGGGGATCGTATGACATGAATAAAAATGGGTATACAAAATTGGGCTCGATTGGGAGTCTAAAACAGGACTGGGAATTCGGGTTGATTGTTTTTATGACCTGGGGGTACCTAACAGGAAAAAGGTAGAGAGGTTAGTGCAGTACTGATATAGGGATAGTTAACCAACTAGTTACTCCAAACGCATAAATTCAAATGGTGGCTTAACTCAGTAGCAGTGGCGTGCCTAGAAGGGGGCGAAAGGGGCAACCGCCCCGGGCAGCACATTGTAGGGGGAAGCAGAACCAAGCTGTAGAGTTTGCGTTATTACACATGCTCTCCTAGATGTGTTCTTATTTAATTAAAAGCTAACAGTATGTGTTCTGTGGTGATGGTTATTCAACAAGGGTTGTTTCCCCGACCCTTGACTACAGAAAAAATTTTCCTATATTTTACAATTGCAACATTTTTGATGCCTAGTTTAATAAATCAAACGTTTCTTTCTTACTTGAACTTTATTTGATTTATTCTCGTGTATGACGACATCTATAATCTGTTTATCATCCAAATCATTTTAGAACTTCGGTATAAGAGGCAGCATTATCAGTAACTTGCCCCGGGCAGCAGACTAGTTTGGCACGCCCCTGCTCAGCAGCCTTTACATGAACGACTCTGAAATGAATCAGAAAATCTGATTTAATCTGCAACACCCATGACAAGCATGTTTCTAACAAAGCACCAGCCATTGACAATAAATTTTAAACTTTTGCTGCAATCGGAAATCTATTCTGGATGGGCAAAAACAATTGAATTATCAATTCAGATCCAATATGTTGTTGTTTTTGCTCATTAAGATTTAATTTCTGATTGCAACAAAGGTCAATTTTAGAGCTTAATAGAGAATGCTGTAATGTAACTCTTTCACGTGGTCAGCTTTGTCATAGAAAGGATTCAAACAGGGTGATCATTGGTGTGAATGCAGCCGTGTTCCCAATGTATTATCAAGTCTTTCCATCTGTCCAAAATACAACAATCTTTGATGCTTCACATATTTTTATCGACTTTCCTATCCCCCGTGATATCAGCTTATTGCTTTGTACAAAAACATATTCAATTTTTTTTCGTGTTTTTTTCTACTATAAATATTTGTGTTTTATTCAAGGAAAAAGAACAATTCGAAATGCAAAAAGCTGCTCGTGATTACTCAAATGACCAACAGCAAAAGATGGCAAAGGTGAGAAATTGAATAAATTCTGATATATAAATTTATATACAGTATCAGAAATATTCTCTAATGTTTTAATTCATAATAAATCATAATTTTAGTTGACTTTTGGTGTCCACTATTTAAGACAGAGCAACAAAATGGCTGTGATTTATCAAACAAAAAACTACAGCAATTTAATCCAAACTGATTCAATGTGTTATAGCAGGGTGGTCCAAACCCCGGCATGCATCAACTAGACATTGCGATAAGAAAAAGTGTTCGAATCTCAGGGTCCCAACCCCAGTTGGAATAGCTAAAGAAATTCAAAAATGTTCTGCCAATAAATACAAATATCTGCGATTGGTTTAGTGTACACTGAAATTGTTCTGCAAGCTGCACGGTATGTATCCGCAGAACAGCTTTAGGGTACTGCTCATTTGTTTTTTTTATTTACAGGAATTAAGTATAAAAAGTCTGCAAATCAGTAAGGAAATGGGAAGAAATGACTTTATTCAAAAAATGAAACCGGTATGATATTCTGACATAGTTAAAAAATGTATGGAAAATGGAAA
The DNA here is from genome assembly GCF_964204865.1 of Styela clava. Taxonomy (NCBI): domain Eukaryota; kingdom Metazoa; phylum Chordata; class Ascidiacea; order Stolidobranchia; family Styelidae; genus Styela; species Styela clava. The sequence continues at coordinate 2,101,006 of NC_135250.1, read as the reverse complement.
GTATAAATATTTATCATACAAGATATTAATCTTCACAAATCAAAAGATGGCTCCATTATATGAGTAACCACAGTCTATTTTCGAGTTACCTGTATACTAGTTAAGGTATAGTAAATAATGACCTATTTAATTTGTTGCATGAACTTGGTCGTGGAGGTATGATGAAGGGTTATCAGTGGAGTGTGTTCCAATTGCTTAGCGTGGTTCACAAATCATTATGTCTGATGCAGTTTGGTACCTGGTGTTTCCGGAAACTTTGACTTTGCTTTTATTTTCAATTCCAGTACGAGAATACATACGAGGAGAACTTCCCAACAATCTGCCGCGGAAAAATGCTGGAGGTTTTGGAAGAATTCGATGAAGAAACGAAAGATCTAGGAGATTCTTTAGAAGAGAAAATATTGGAGGCAAGAATCGATTTGGAGAAAACAATACAAGAAGTACTGAATAGAGGAATTCAAAGAAACAACGAAAACAATGTAAGTATTACACAGAGTAGAATTACTACCACGAATCAGCGAAGAGTAGATTGATTGTTAGGCGTTCATTAACAACAAATGTATTAAAGCAAATAATTTAAACAGCCACAGGCTTATTTCAGGCAGGTTCCAGCAAATATCGGCCTTCAAAATATTCTAAATTTGACAAAAAAAATAAGTTTTTTTTATTCCTTTAGAACAGTGGTTCTCAACCTGTGGTACGGGTACCACTAGTGGTACGCGGGGGCTTTTCAAGTGGTACGCGAGAAGCTTCGAATTATTGCAACAACCGACTTCTAAGGTGGCTAAAATATGGCAGAAACGCTTTTTATTTATCTTCCATTACCGAATGTATTCGCTGAATAGTTTATAGCAGAGGTGTGCAAAGTGCGGCCCGCGGGCCAAATGCGACCCGCAAGGGAAAATTGTGCGGCCCGCGAAGGCAACTGGAGAGCAGTTTAAAAAAATATTATTAAAAGATACAAAAGCTAACTGAGTTTTGGTTACAGCCTATCGGTTGATTTTGTCTAAATCCAACCTAGAATAAGATTTGACAGCAAATTATTTGAAATGAATCTTGGCGTATTTTACAGAAAACATCTCAACCAAAATAACTTTCCACATTTGAAAAAAACCATGGCTTCAAATATGGCACTTTTCGGTAACATATCTTTTTTCAAAAATGGGCGTCATTTAGAATTGCTAGCACTTCCATTTAAGCAAATTTGGATAAAAGTAGTCGGGAAAAGAATCCAGCAGCAAATTTCTCACTGAATTCGTTTAAATTGGGTGTGACAGTATATTTGTATTACAGTTTTAAGGAATTTATGCATTTCAACTCATCATTTCTGCAAGGATCCCCAATGATGACATGAGATCAATAACAAAAAGACATCATTTTGTGCCTGCAACTAATAGAAAGCCTGTGTTAAATGTAGGTGCGGCCCGCGGTTTCACCAAGCTTTTCAAGCTTAAACGGCATTAGGTAACAAAATCCACTGAGCTTTTTTACTCAAAAATTAAACGAACTTAATCGCCAAGTTTCCACCAGCCTGGTACACAGAAAAGTAAATAATGCTCAAATTTGATTTTTTATTGCAGGAACTGAATGGAACCAGAGTGGGCGATGCAGTCCAAGCGATTGTTTTGAAGTATCGAGGGGCATTAAATGAGGTAGGCTTGATTTTATGTGCGTTTTCTCATTAGCGCTCCAAACAAAGCTCAAAAAAGCGGGCACTCATTTTCACTAAGATCTATTTTTTGAAATAACTGATGTTCATCATTGTCTGCCCATTTTATTACACCTTGGGTGTGGGATCTAAACTTTTTTATAGTCAGAACTATTCTGATACAATAAATATGTTTTCAAGCTGATGCTGAAAGCTTACGTGAAGACCGGTGGTTTTGAAGTGGTTGAGCAACGTTACATTGAAGAAATTGACGCCCAAGTCGGTAATGAGGCAATCAAAGAATTAATAAAGGAAGAAATAAGAAAGGAAACTGAGAAGGCCAAATCCAAGAATGAGAAGGATAAAGATTACAAGTCTGTTACAGCAGATGAAAATACAGTTGCAAATTATTTAGCGATAGGAGTGATAACCATCACTTTTCCCGTCTGGGTTCCACTGGGTTTGATTGGATTAGTGGTAGCTGGAGTTGTATCAGGGGTGGTCAAGCTTAAAGATTTCATCAAGAAAAAGATGAGATCCAGAAAATAGTTCAAATAAAGAGGAATTATCTCGATTTGTATCATATTTTAGATTTGCCATTAATGCCCAGTACTGGGTCATTTTGCTGATGTAAATTCTGCATGCAAATTTGTTTGCTTGACTAACATGTTGACTAATTTTTCAAATAAATTTGGAGAGCTGATTTTAAGATCTACTAAGGATAAACTAAATTTTAATCCAAGACCAACTGTCTAGGAATACAATTATTGAAATTTTGTGCACACTTTCTGATCCCTCATATTACAGTGGCTTGTCCCACCTTTCTTGTAAGTTGACAAAATCTTGTATATTTTATTACACTGATTGACATATATTATAAACTTTGTTGTAACATTGTATATATGCAAAAATGGGCCAGATTGGTTTCTAGGAAGTTAGTTTATGTGGATCAGTTTGGTTGGGAAGTAGGTAGATGGATTGAAGATTATAGGCTTATAGGGGGACGCGAAGTTGGGCTTTTGTAGGTCGGTTGGCAAGTTGGGGAGAAATTGGCTTAATTGGTAATTAGGCCCGACCAACCTATTAACAGATAAGCTGCCAATCAACGTATCTACCAATGTACTTAACAATCAGCCAATAAGTAAGTAGCTTGGGTGGTAGATCATAAACAGGTGGGAAAGTACATTAATTTGTAGACTTGTTGGTAGGAAGGTTTTTGTTGGGAACATAAAATAGTTCAATTTGAGATAGGATAATTGTTCAGTCGGTCGGTTAATTTTATTTTAAGTAAAATTCAAGAAGATTCAATGAGACATTCAAGATCGTCTACTGAAATACTAAGGGACACTGATCTTTGTGGAATTATGGTGGTACATTGCGTTCTATGGTCGTTTATGTATGGTTGTCTCACTTCTACCAGTTATAAGAAAGACACAAAAAGTACCTTGGAATGAGAATTGAAGTATATATCCCGAGATTTACCTTAATTCCCCATTATTAACAGACTATTTCTAAACTCAGTATTTTTAATTTCCTCATACTTGGCATACCATATATATGATATTCAATTGAAATAATTATATCTGTAATATACAACGCTTTAACCATAGCTTTTTTTAATTTTTGATGAAATAATGGATTCAATAATTGTTGCAATTTAAGGTATTCTCTGATCTTAATGGGGCAAAATATACAGGTCTCTAAATATGAAATTAGCTTGTAATTTTTTAAAACGTTTCCGTGGTAACGATTTTCAGTCAAATCAATTTGATTTATGGTTTGTTCGTAAATTTTGAAGCCAAAATACTTATTTAAATATATTTAATTAGAAACTAGACCATCTGTCGCAATTCGATTCTCGCTGACTTAGTAGGTAGAAGAGGATGCTAGTTTGCTCGAAGCAAACCCACACAAAAATTCACAATTCCCGGCAAAGTCAAAGGGCGGAATTTATCGAAAAACATCGGAAACCACTGATTTGAGAGAATAAACAGGAGACTAAACTGCATGGAAATACAAACGGGATTTTTATGAATGACCTTAATCATGCTACTGTAATTTATTTGCAAAATTCCATCAAACTCTTTCCAAAATTGCAAACTTCACAGTGGTTTTCAACTGGTGTTCCGCCAGTATAGTCCATGGGGCAGCAAGTTTTTAACTAAAACCGAAAGTATTTATCAATATATGAATATTGTTCAAATATAATAAAATACCTGTTTAGGCATATGACATTAGTTGTTAAGCGTATGGCATTTGCTGTATGTTCATACGGTATTGACACTATATGCATATGAATTCGCTGTTTAAGCATATTTTATTGGCTGTTCTGTCATTGTTTGTTTAATTATATGGCATTGGCTGTATATGCATATTTGATTGACCCTATATGCATGTGAGTTGGCTGTATATGCATATACAATTGGCCGTTTAAGTAATATGCTGTAAATTAATGTTTGTTGGGATCTATAGGTATATGAATATGTATATGAATCATATATTGGCTGTATATGCATATGGTGTTGACTGTATATGCATAAAGCACTGGCTGTATATTCATATTTGATTTGATCAAAATGCATATGACATTGGTTGTATATGCATATTTGGTTGGCTCTTTTTGGCTAAATATCTATATGTCATTGAATGTATATGATTATTTGGTTGGCTTTATATTTTATATTAGACATTTATTGCATATTGCATTGGCTGTATATGCACATGTCATTTATTATTTATGCATATGGCATTGGGTGTATATGTGGCACTGGATGTATATGTATATAACACTGACTGTGTTTTCATATTTGATTCGCTAAAATACATATGACATTGACTGTTTATGCATATTGAACTGTCTCTATATGCATATGTCATTTGTTGTTTATTCATATTCATTTGGCCATTTATGTATATGAGTTGTTTGTAAATGCATATGGCATTGACTGTATGTGCACATGACATTGGTTGCATTGGTTGTTTATGCATTTGGCATTGACTGTATATGTATTTGACTCTGGTCTTTCATTCATATGGAATTGGCTGTATATGCATATTTGTAAGGTTGTTTATGCATATCTGAATGGGTTCTATAGGTACACGAATTGTCTGTATATGAATATTGTCTTGACTGTATAGAAAAAATTTGGTTTGGTTGATGTGCATATGCGTTGGCTGTATATGCATATGGTATTGGCTGTTTATGTATATAGCACTGATTGTATATTCGTATTTGATTTTCTCAGAATACATATGACATTGGTTGTATATGCATATTTGGTTGGCTTTTTTAATATAATTCACTTGTAAATGAATATGGCATTGAGTGTACGTGCACATGGCATTAGTTATTTTTGCATATAGAACTGGCTGTATATGCATATGTCATTGGTTGTTTATTGCATATGGCAGTGGCCGTTTGTTCAAATCGAATTGGCTGTATATGCATATTTGTCGTTTGTTCAAACCGAATTGGCCACATTTCGTAGGTATTTGATGCATATATATATATATATATATATATATATATATATATATAGTGGTTGTCTGTATATTTATATGACATTGGCTTAATATGTTTTTCAGTATGCTATATGTCTATATGCGTTGGATGTATATGTATATGCATATTTGTTTGGCTCTATATTTTATATTAGTTAGCTGTATATGCAGATTGCATGGCACTGGCTGAATATGCATTTGTTACTAGCCGTTCATTTATATGACATTGGGTGTATATAGTTTTATGTCTATGTTTGAGTTGGCTTCATAAGAACATATTTGGTTGTTCCTATATTTCATATTGGTTGGCTGTATATGCATATTGCATAGGCTGTATATGCACATGTCATTGATTGTTCATGCTTATGGAACTGGCTGTATATGCACATGACATTGGTTTTTTATGCTTATGGAATTGGTTGTTTATGCATTTGGCATTGGCTGAATATGTATATTTTGATGACTCTATATGGTTTTACTGTATTTAGTTCGCTATAAACACATATGACATTGGCTTTATATCTATATATGGATCACTATACATGCAAATATGCCATTAGCTGCTTACACATATTTGGTAAGTTTCGTATGTTGATGAGTTGGCTGTATATGCATATAGCATTTACTGTATACCATTATAGCATTGGTTGTTTATGCGTATGACACTGGCTGTATATGCATTTTACTCTGGCCTTTCATTTATATGAAATTGGCTGTATATGTATATTTGTTAGGTTGTTAATGCATATGTCATTGGCTGTTTATATATATTTAGTTGGCTCTTTATTTATATGAGTTGTTTGTAAATGCATATAACATTGACTGTTTGTGCACATGACAATGGTTGTTTATGCGTATTGCATTGGTTGTTTGTGCATTTGGCATTGGCTGTATATACACATGTCGTTTATTAATTATGCATATATTGGTGTTTGATTTTCTCAGAATGCATATGACATTGGTTGTATATGCAAATTTGGTTGGCATTTTTCAATGAGTTACTTGTAAATGAATATGACATTTAGTGTATGTGCACATGGCATTGGTTGTTTATGCATTTAGAACTGGCTGCATATGTATATTTCATTGGTTGTTTATGCATATGGCATTGGGTTTATATGTACAGGGCATTTGTTGTTTATGCATATGTTTGTTTATTCAAATCGAATTGGCAGTATATGCATATTTGTATGGGCTGTATATGCATATAGAACTAAATCTGTATTCATATTTGATTTGCTCAAATTACATATGACATTGGTTGTATATGCATACATGTTGGCTCTATATGCGTGACTTGGCTGTGTGCAATTTCGTATTGACTGTATATGATTTCAGTAGGCTCTATATGTAGATGATTTGGCTACATATGTATATGGCATTGAATGTATATGCATATTGCATTGGCTTTATATGCACTTGTCATTGATTATTTATGCATATACCATCACTGTCCGTTCATTCATATGGAATTGGCTGTATATGTATATTTTTTGGGTTTTTTACATGGTGGGATCTATATGTACCGGTATATAAACTGTTTTATATAAATATTCTCTTGACTATATAGGAAAAATTTGGTTCGGTTGATATGCAATTGCGTTGGCTGTACATGCTCATGGTATTTGCTGTGTATACTTATAGCGCTAACCGTATATTCGTATTTTATTCCCTCGAAATGCATATGACATTGGTTGTATATGCATATTTGGTTGGCTTTTTTCAATATGAGATCCTTGTATATGCTTATGTCATTGAGTGTATGAGCACATGGCATTGATTGTTTATGCATATGGAACTGGCTGTATACGCATATGTCATTACCTGTTTATATATATGGCATTGAATATATATGCATATTGCATTGGCTGTATAAACACATACCATTGATTTTTCATGCGTAGAGAACTGGCTGTATATGCATATGGCTTTTGTTATTTATGAATATGGCACTGACTGTATATGCATATGACATTGGCCGTTTATTCATATGAATAAACGGCTGAATATGCATATATGGTTCGCTGTATATATGTATAAGAATTGTCTATTTTTGAATATGACATTGACTGTATATTCACATTTAGTTGACTCTATATGTGTATGAATTGGCTCTATATAAATATGATGTTGTCTATAATTGTATATTTGGTTGACTTGATGTTTATACAATGTGGCTGTATACGCATATGCCAATGGCTTTGCATTGGTTGTATATACATATGACATTGACTAAGCATGAATACTTTGTTGGCTTTATATATATATATGATTTGACTGTATATAATTATGGCATCGGCTGTATATGCATATGGTATTGACTGTATATGAATATTTCAGTGGTTGTATAGGAATATTTGGTTGGTTCATATGCATATGCGTGGGTTGTAGATGCATATTTCGAAGTCTATTTTAAAATATTAATTTAGGAATACTTTTGTTAATATATAGAACAGTTTAGAGAAATAATATTTTGGTTGATTTGCGATTTTAAAATGTCGGTAAATAAATGAATTTGCTCGTAGGCGCTATGACTTAGCGCTAAAGTGTTAGACATTGCTGTGTTGTATCAGTGGCTGCTTGTACAAGGCTTTGTTCAGAGCAAAAAGGATGCACAGCGGCTCTATAGAATCATATGCCGGGCATACTTCTCATCTCTTGAATGTTTGTTTGCTCATCTAAAATCTCAGATGTATATAGCGAAGTCCTAAGAGTATAAAATGTAATAATTTTTCTTTTTGTGTAATCATAATAAAGAAATACCTCCCTTTCAAAAATACAGGTCGGAGGCTAAAAAATCAGAAAATTTGTCAAATAACTATTTATTTTAAAAAAAATATTTTACAAAGTTTTTTGAAAACATATACCTTGTGGCATATCGATTTATTTTAACCTCTACCTATACACATATATGCATATTCAGATGCTTTTCTGTGACTATGAGTTGATAGTACATGCATATTTTGCTGCTTTATTTGTATATGTCATTGGCTGTACGTGTATTTGGCATTGCCTATATATTTATATTTGGTTGGCTTTATGTGTATATGGTTGGTTGTATAAACCAATGAAATTGGTTGTATTTGTAAATGGCATTGTCTGTTTATGCATATCTGGTTGGCTATATATGTATAGAAAGTAATTGTTTGGGCAAATGGCATTTGCTGTATATTGGTTGTTTATGCTTATGGCATTGGTTGTATATGTATATTATGATGACTCTATATATTTTTACTCTATTTGGTTTGCTCTATATGCATATGACATTAGTTTTATATGTATATTTGAATGACTGTATATGCACATATACCATTGGCATCTTTTGCATATTTGGTAGAATTCTTATTTTAATGAGTTGGCTGTAAAAGCATATGGCATCAGCTGTATATGCAAAATGCATTGATTCACTTTATGAGTTATTTGTAAATGCATATGGTATAAATTGTAGGTGTACACGAATTCGCTTCTTGGGCATTTGGCATTGCCTGTGTTGGCATAATTGGCGGGTTCTCTATATGCATGAGTTGGCTGTGTATGGACATTGGCTGTATATGTTTTCAGTAGGCTCTATAGGTAGATGATTTGGCTACATATGTATATGTATGTCATTGAATGTTTATGCCTATTTGTTTGGATCTATATTTTATATTAGTCAGCTGTATATGCGCATATTGCATTGGCTGTATATGCACATGTCATTTATTATTTATGCATATGGCATTGGATGTATATGCATATAGCACTGACTGTGTTTCCATATTTGATTCGCTTAAAATACATATGACATTGACTGTTTATGCATATTGAACTGGCTGTATATGCATATGTCATTTGTTGTTTATTCATATTCATTTGGCCATTTATGTATATGAGTTGTTTGTAAATGCATATGGCATTGACTGTATGTGCACATGACATTGGTTGCATTGGTTGTTCATGCATTTGGCATTGACTGTATATGTATTTGACTCTGGTCTTTCATTCATATGGAATTGGCTGAATATGCATATTTGTAAGGTTGTTTATGCATATCTGGATCGGTTCAATAGGTACACGAATTGTCTGTATATGAATATTGTCTTGACTGTATAGAAAAAATTTGGTTTGGTTGATGTGCATATGCGTTGGCTGTATATGCATATGGTATTGGCTGTTTATGTATATAGCACTGATCGTATATTCGTATTTGATTTTCTCAGAATACATACGACATTGGTTGTATATGCATATTTGGTTGGCTTTTTTAATATAATTTACTTGTAAATGATTATGGCATTGGGTGTATGTGCACATGACATTAGGTATTTTTGCATATAGAACTGGCTGTATATGCATATGTCATTGGTTGTTTATCGCATATGGCAGTGGCCGTTTGTTCAAATCGAATTGGCTGTATATGCATATTTGTCGTTTGTTCAAATCGAATTGGCTGTATATGCACATTTCGTAGGTATTTGATGCATATATATATATAGTGGTTGTCTGTATATTTATATGACATTGGCTGCATATATTTTTTAGTATGCTATATGTCTATATGCGTTGGCTGTATATGTATATGCATATTTGTTTGGCTCTATATTTTATATTAGTTAGCTGTATATGCAGATTGCATGGCACTGGCTGAATATGCATTTGTTACTAGCCGTTCATTTATATGACATTGGGTGTATATAGTTTTATGTCTATGTTTGAGTTGGCTTTATAAGAACATATTTGGTTGTTCCTATATTTCATATTGGTTGGCTGTATATGCATATTGCATAGGCTGTATATGCACATGTCATTGATTGTTCATGCTTATGGAACTGGCTGTATATGCACATGACATTGGTTTTTTATGCTTATGGAATTGGTTGTTTATGCATTTGACATTGGCTGAATATGTATATTTTGATGACTCTATATGGTTTTACTGTACTTAGTTCGCTTTATATGCATATGACATTGGTTTTATATCTATATATGGATGACTATACATGCAAATATGCCATTAGCTGCTTACACATATTTGGTAAGTTTCGTATGTTGATGAGTTGGCTGTATATGCATATAGCATTTACTGTATTCCAATATGTCATTGGTTGTTTATGCGTATGACACTGGCTGTATATGCATTTTACTCTGGCCTTTAATTTATATGAAATTGGCTGTATATGTATATTTGTTAGGTTGTTAATGCATATGTCATTGGCTGTTTATATATATTTAGTTGACTCTTTATTTATATCAGTTGTTTGTAAATGCATATGACATTGACTTTTTGTGCACATGACAATGGTTGTTTATGCGTATTGCATTAGTTGTTTGTGCATTTGGCATTGGCTGTATATACACATGTCGTTTATTAATTATGCATATATTGGTATTTGATTTTCTCAGAATGCATATGACATTGGTTGTATATGCAAATTTGGTTGGCATTTTTCAATGAGTTACTTGTAAATGAATATGACATTTAGTGTATGTGCACATGGCATTGGTTGTTTATGCATTTAGAACTGGCTGCAAATGTATATTTCATTGGTTGTTTATGCATATGGCATTGGGTTTATATGTACATGGCATTTGTTGTTTATGCATATGTTTGTTTATTCAAATCGAATTGGCTGTATATGCATATTTGTTGGCTCTATATGCGTGACTTGGCTGTGTGCAATTTCGTATTGACTGTATATGATTTCAGTAGGCTCTATATGTAGATGATTTGGCTACATATGTATATGGCATTGAATGTATATTGCATTGGCTGTATATGCACTTGTCATTGATTATTTATGCATATATCATCACTGTCCGTTCATTCATATGGAATTGGCTGTATATGTATATTTGTTGGGTTTTTTATGTATATATGGAGGGATCTATATGTACCGGTATATAAACAGTTTTATATAAATATTCTCTTGGCTATATAGGAAAAATTTGGTTCGGTTGATATGTATTTGCGTTGGCTGTATATGCTTATGGTATTGGCTGTGTATACTTATAGCGCTAACTGTATATTCGTATTTTATTCCCTTGAAATGCATATGACATTGGTTGTATATGCTTATTTGGTTGGCTTTTTCAATATGAGATCCTTGTATATGCTTATGTCATTGAGTGTATGAGCCCATGGCATTGATTGTTTATGCATATGGAACTGGCTGTATACGCATATGTCATTACTTGTTTATATATATGGCATTGAATATATATGCATATTGCATTGGCTGTATAAACACATGCCATTGATTTTACATGCAAAGAGAACTGGCTGTATATGCACATGGCTTTGTTATTTATGAATATGGCACTGACTGTATATGCATATGACATTGGCCGTTTATTCATATGAAATTGGCTGAATATGCATATATGGTTCGCTGTATATATGTATAAGAATTGTCTATTTTTGAATATGACATTGACTGTATATTCACATTTAGTTGACTCTATATGTGTATGAATTGGTTCTATATAAATATGATGTTGTCTATAATTGTTTATTTGGTTGACTTTATGTGTATACAATGTGGCTGTATACGCATATGCCAATGGCTTTGCATTGGTTGTATATACATATGACATTGACTAAGCATGAATACTTTGTTGGCTTTATATATATATATGATTTGACTGTATATAATTATGGCATCGGCTGTATATGCATATGATATTGACTGTATATGAATATTTCATTGGTTGTATAGGAATATTTGGTCGGTTCATATGCATGGGTTGTAGATGCATATTTTGAAGTTTATTTTAAAATATTAATTTAGGAATACTTTTGTTAATATATAGAACAGTTTAGAGAAATAATATTTTGGTTGATTTGCGATTTTAAAATGTCGGTAGATAAATGAATTTGCTCGTAGGCGCTATGACTTAGCGCTAAAGTGTTAGACATTGCTGTGTTGTATCAGTGGCTGCTTGTACAGGGCTTTGTTCAGAGCAAAAAGGATGCACAGCGGTTCTATAGAATCATATGCCGGGCATACTTCTCATCTCTTGAATGTTTGTTTGCTCATCTAAAATCTCAGATGTATATAGCGAAGTCCTAAGAGTATAAAATGTAATATTTTTTTTTTTTGTGTAATCATAATAAAGAAATACCTCCCTTTCAAAAATACAGGTCGGGGGCTGAAAAATCAGAAAATTTGTCAAATAACTATTTATTTAAAAAAATATATTTTACAAAGTTTTTTGAAAACATATACCTTGTGGCATATCGATTTATTTCAACCTCTACCTATACACATATTTTCCGTGATCTCATCTGACTTTTAAATTTCATGCTTTTCTAACGACCACCCTGTATTAGCTCCTTACACATTGTTGGATATAAGTTGTTGCTTGCACATGGCCATGTTCAGACCAAAAGGCGTGAATAAATGTCATACAGAAAAATTAATTAGTTGTATGTATGTATGTAATAACTTGGGTGCTACCATGTTTTTTGGGGGACCAGAAACTTCTGTACTTCTATAATATAATCAATCATGGAAAAGTTTTGCAATTGGGGATGTGAAATGAGTAAACAAATAGCTTTTTACAAATACCAGAAATAATGTATAATAGAAAGTTTTGTATAATCTGATTGGTATTAGGTGCCTATCTCAGCTGTTTTTTATTACCATAGATAAGTGCAGAAAAATATTTGCACAATGTTATCTTTTATCTGTGTTTAAACAAACATTCTGTGTACCAAGCAAGATACATGCTTAGACTGAACATTTAATGTTTGGTTGCAAAATTAATCAGTTACTAAGGCTCTGCGCGTATTTACTGTATCAATGTCCAAATAGACTTTTCTTTGACGTCATATTGTAAAACTAGAGGTTCCTTTGTGTTTCTTTGCTAGAGCGAGACTCCATGTTAGAGGTTGGAAATTGTCATAAGCTTGTTATTTTTATGGTCTAGGTATCATGTCGTGCAATTTTGAATTTCACCAATATAATCAATTTGAACTCTGCACAAGACACTAACAAGCAGTTGCTGATAGGTAGCTGACCCAGTTAATTAAAGCCTGAGTGAAAAGATAGACTGCATAGAAAAGGCAGGATTTTATTGCAAGAGGAAAATGAAAATCATGACATGGTCCATGTTGTCAATGTGTTAGACTTTACTCTGGCACTGAAGGTTGAAAATCCTAGATCCAATTTCCATTCCGTAATGTGTAATAAATTGGATACGTAATGCCATACTAGAAAAATACCACTTTCTCCAAACAACAGAAGTTAGTATAGCACCTAACAGTGGCTACTGGTACACAAATTTGTTGAAAGGGGAAGACAGATTTGACATAAAATAATCAATGATCGGTCCTCCTCGCAACATCAATGGTTTGTTTTACATGCTAGGTTGCTAGTTTTCATTCATGTGCTGTAAAGAGTCTTACTTCTTTGAATGTTATGTTTGTGCTTCTTTTGCAATCTACATTAACTTCAATGCCCTTCTTCTTGTTCACAGCACTCTGTTATATGGTGATAGCTGACTCTCATAACTCTCCTATTGTTCTGCCAAATCAGAAGCAGGAGTAAAATATTTTCAAGTGAAATAATTGTTGCCTACGATTTTTCATTCAGTGATCTTTTTTTTTGTTAACAAAATCTCTTACCGGTATATACTTCGAGCAAAAAAAACTCTAAATATAAAATCTTCTAATATTTAGTTAGTCGCATCAATTTCTTACAGCTTGTAAACTAAAAAAGATTGGGATACTGTTCATGTTTTGTAGTCTACGTTAACGTTTTGTAGTCTACGTTAATCTGAATGCCCTCTTCTTGATCACATCATTTTGTATTTGGTAGCTGACTTTGTTAACTCTTTTATGAATATCACCAATTATATTCCCTAAACTTTTGCTATGTATTCATTCATAGGACGTCCATAAGGTCCCTTTACAGTTACAATTTTGTTATAAAGTCATTTCTCAATATATCGTAACCAGGTTTGTATTTCGTAATTGTTTATGTATTTTTATTTAATACATCTGTGAAAGCCAAAACAATATATGGTATCGATAAATTCCCTTTGCAATTTTAAAAATTTTTAGGACCTCTTTGACACCCTATATATATGTATGTAAATTATTTCCTGGTTTGACAAATGTAACAGACGCCTCACTGTTATCCACTTATTGAAAATTACAGCATACTGTAGCACAACTTGCTTTTAATCAATAAAGTCATGGAAGCCAAGGCAATTGCTGAAATCACAGCGAAGGGAGAATTTAAATTGAATGTTGGCAATTTGACTGCCGTACTCCACAACCTGAAATGTCAAGATTCGGCAATCGTTTCCATGGCTGGAGCGTTTCGAACAGGAAAATCATTTATTTTGAATTTTTTCGTATGCTATCTTCGCCAAAGGGGGGTAAGTCACGTAGATAAATACCTAATACTAATTTCTTTATTGTACGGCTTTTAAATTTATATCAGGGAAAATAAGAGCCCAAAAGATGGCCTAGGCATACACAGGTCATTAGAATAATTTGTGATAATTGGCCAAGAAATGATTTACAAATATTTTTAGCTTGGGTAGTTATTAATAAAAAAAGTATTATAATACAAGATGGTTATAAATGGAGTAATGGATCAAAACCTCATTCTTGGAATTTTCGTTTGTCCTAAAATATTTTATGTTGAAAAAAATGGTAAACAGGTACATTGTAAATTATTTATATTGGCAAGCCTTTGTACTGATCAATATTCACCGTATTGCTTTCAAGTATAATGCAGCACATTCAAACTGAAGCATGCCCTACTTCATCAAAACAGACATATATACTATATTGACTGCTTTTTGAGTCTGGCAACCCAATGAACAGAACATTTTTTTGTTTTTTCCAAATAGGAAAACTACTTTCTGAATGAAAAAATAATGAAATTAGCGCTCCAGAAGTATGTGTACCAATATTGAGGTAACTATGGTTAATTTTTTTTGGCCTACTTATGCGCTTTTCGTCGCTATTTTTTGATTATTACACATTCACAATGACTTTGAAAATTATCAAAAACAAATACAAAACGCAAAATACAACAGGTCTACACTGTATGTGATAATACTACTTATCTATCATGTTCATGTTTTCTTGAATACTATTCAATATTTCATTTCTAAGTGATTGCATTAGACCTTGCGTTAGGAAATTTTTTTTAGTAAAATCAGTAATATTATATATGGTTTTAACATTTTTTTCGGCTTTCATTAAAATATGCTCTGGCTGCTTCTCGTAGTTTTCCAATAAAAGAGAAGTCACTATACGGTGAAAGTAAATTTTTTTCTGCGCGCTGCACAAAATGTCTCCAATGCATAGGAATTGTGTGCCAGGGTTTGTATCACCCTGATATAACATATTGTTTGCAGTTATTCATTTCAGCTTTCCAGACCAAACAGTTGGTGTATATTTATATCTGAGTATACTTACTTAATTTTGATGATTATTTGATGATTTTTTTGTATTTATATGTTTATTTAACTTACTTATTTTAACTTAAGAAACTTACTTTCTTGGTCCGAGATTGGCCACATCCCGATGAACATAAGTTTGGGCCGAATAAAAAAATTGATGGCACGGAAAATTTGAAGATCTTCGAAATTCAGGTAAGTATTTGATATTTCTTACTTTTATGATGGGTAGTAACTCTTTATGTACTCATTCGTCCAGACTTCTCGAGATGTAAACACAGAGAAGCCCAATTTAAAAGCAGTATCTGTTAACTGTTGAACAAATCAGCATCATTTACCGAAAAAATTTCACTAGACTCCATGCTATACAAAACTTCGGCTCGGCATTGTGCTAAGCATTAGGAATACGCTCGTCATGCATCTCTGATTACCCTGCGTAGGTTTGCAGGTTCAAATTCCATGCGGGAATACTTATGTGTGAGGGGATTACTGGACTTCTCGCCACCATAGGGTGTTTCACGAAATCTATGGTCGCTTTCGGCTTCCTCCACTATCAAATCCATGCTTCTAAAAAACAAGTAACTGGTCAAATAATTTCATACCAGACCTGGAATGATAATCGAACAAGAGGTCGCATAAGCCATCTTATTAACTTTCCTCTTCTCCAGGATAACTATGTAAATCCTATTCTATCCTATCCCTTATTACTCCAGATTGACAGAAACTGACTCATTTGACTAGGTACTCAGAGAAAAAGCGATTCTGATTCTTCACCGAATGGTTCACCATTTGCAAACCATTTTTCAAATATTAAAAGTGAAATGCAGCATTCACTTTTTATGCTACAATAGTTCATGTAGTGCAAAACTTCAACTTCTGACTACAGGAGTTTGGGACTACAATTGCGATGTAAAAAAAGTCAAACTACATTGTATTATCGACTACATGGCCTTTTTTTTAATTTATCAATATTGTTTCAGACATTACCGGAGATTTTCGAGAACATATCATCATGCTGGTTGAATCAGTATTAAACCCAAAAAATCTTGTTGTGAAAAAAATGTTTGGGCAGCCTATCTCAGCAAAGTAAGTGAAGTCAGCAAATATATTAAGTCGGGAAATCAACCTAAAATTGAGACATTATTGGAGGTACAAAATTTTTAAAGGTATTATGGTGAAAATCAAACATTCACTTCCCACATGGAGTTAATATAACTTTTCCTCATAAACGATGGTTGTCTGTTCAGAGAAAAATTGTCATAATCATTTAAAAAGTGGATCAAATTTTCAAATTTTTTTTGTGGAATTTTCTGAAGAAGGATACAATATAATATATCCAGACATTTTAGCATTTTTTTTTACTCTTCATTGAGTTACATCAGATGCTGTAATGCTACTCCAAATATCTTATTTATACTGTGGTTATACAAATGTGATGGACTTGAGTTATGAGCAGTTTTTAAATAATAATAATGTAACAATTTTATCTAGGGCACCATAAAGGCAAACAATGCAACCGCTCTGCAGGAAGCTGTCAAAATATCGCTATCATTTGAAACAGGTAACAACTGTTTTGAAATTATTTTTATTTGAAATGAAAATAAAAACGTGTCTCAAAAGTGGCGAATAATCATCAACTTGAGTATTTTTAATATGGTGATTTTTGGTGATTTTTTTTATCTCTGGAAAACTCTGATACTCTGGTGAGGCCCTAATGACTTCAAGGCAATCAAAAATTTTGAACGTCCCATTATTAATATGCTGGGCCTCACTTTTTTTATGAACAGGTCTATGATAGCCCAATATCATAATTTATCATCCTGTATATTTATTCGTATCTGATTGTAACTGAATTTTATTTTATCTTCAAAGCTTATTTGTTCCTCATTTCCTTCTGATGAGGAACTCCATGAACATCATCAAAAAGCACTCATAGAAGCGGAAGAAGTATTTTATAGCATGGCAACATTCGGATCTGAAAGTCAAAACGAAGATGTTTGGAATCATGTGAAGGAAGAATGCAAAATGTATTACGAGCATACTGAAGAAGAAACTAGATTGAAAAAGGTATTGTATGTTTGAGTATTAATCTACAATAGACCTTGGTCGTTCATAACTATCTTTTTCATTTCATACATAAATGCAAATCTGAACTTGTCCCGAAGAAAATTGCAAGGTTTGTGTAAAATCCATCTAAAATTGTGTTGGTATTATTTAATTCTTGGTAATTCAAATTTATATCAGCTGTACGAAAAGCATGTTGGAATCTATTCCTTGGAAACATTCTTGTAACCCTCATTGAGATGAACTAAAATCCTGAAAAAAAAACAAAAAAAAAAAGTTTTAATCTTTCAGAAAATTATCATTTACCTGGGGAGAGCTGGAATGTTACAGGATGAGCCGTGCATCTGCTGTTGGTGACTTACTACACTATTCAAATCCATGGGTTTGAAACAATAAGCAGATTCACTATTACTTTTTCCTACTGATAGTAGTAGTCAACAAACAAAGAGCCATGGCTAGTCATATGTTTAAGATATTTTATTAGCTTCCCTCTGTGATAAGCAGAACACAACTAAGTCTGGAACAAACATAAAAAATCAATTCTGCCTCATTTTCAGTCAGCAAAACTTCAGGAACTTGTCACAAAAGCAGAAGACATGGAAAAGAAGTATAAAGCTAAAATGGACAAGTTGTCTAAGGTATGTTTTGCAAATAACCAGCAAGTACATGCGTCTGAAACAAATAACTGGCTGACTATTTCCATACCCGACATGGACTAGTAAATCATTTATTCTGTAGAACCAGAAATCTGATAAGATAGGTTAGTCATAAAGCAAACAACAGCATTTCAATCACTCCAGGTCAAGTAAAAGTAAAGCTAGTTGATAAAATATAAATGACCTTTGTTAAATCACTTCCTACAACAATGAGAATTCCAATAATATTTTTGCACATAATCTTTTTCCATAGTACTCGAGGCTGCAAAGCCACAGAGAGAATTTAAATGGCGAACTTGTTAGAAATTTGATGCACAAACCATAGAGTCATAATTGCTACTGCTACTAGAAGTTGACACCAATGTAAATGAAACACTATTCCCAGCTTATAAGTGCTATTATTGTTGCCATTGAAAATTTTTCTTCACTATGCTAAACCACGCCAAATAAATAATTACAGAATTTCAATTAAAGTTCACTCAAAGCATCTCCAGTCTCCAGGATCTGGAAGGATTGGACCAGGATTGGAACGAATTGTGAAGGTAAGATGGGAAATCAACTAAATAAGATAATTTAATAAAATGACAAATAGCATCCTTTTGTCAAGTTCTGGTATGGGCATAGCTAACTACTAATAATGGTGTTTTTAACATTGACTATTATTGCAATCAGAAATCTAGATGAGTAAAAACAACAACAACATATTCTATTCTTCATGTATATAAAACTATAAATATTTGTGTTTATTTCAAGGAAAAAGAGAAATTAGAAATCCAAAAAGCTGCTCGTGATTGTTTTGATATTTCCCAGGAAAAGATGGTACAGGTGAGAAATTCATCAATTTTAAATATACAGGGTGTCCATAAAGACCCTTTACAATTCCAATTTTGTTATGAAGTCTCATGAAAGGAAAGTGTTCAAAATACTGACAAAAATACAACAAATTGAGCTGTAATAGTAGTAACAACTAGTAACAAATGTGATGATGACTTCCTATATTTGAACAGGTCAAGCAATGTAGAGACAACCTTCAAGAGAATTTGGAAGATCATTGTAAATTAGCTGTTGAAAAGAACAAACGCAACATGGTAAACCGACATACAATTGTTGCTAATTTTAGTTCCTAATTTTCTCATTTTGTGATAGAAAAATTAATATTATAGAAAGGGGGCTAATAATACTACCAGTAAAACCAGCCCATTACAGAACATGGTTTATGGGCTTGCTTTTTATGAGGAATTTTAACATCATAACTCTAAACAAGGCTCCCCTCAGCCAATGATCTATGTGGGGCTACTATTTTTAAAAAGAACTTTACCAGATTTTTATTACCCATTGAGTTCAGTATACTCTGGTTTTGGTGCTAGATCTTCAACTTACTAAAACAACATATCTAAATCTAATTACTTTTGTGCATAAGTAATATTATGTATAACGGAGAATGTCTGTTGAATGTGACTGGTTGGTAATTCTAAAAAAATCACTCAAAACATCATTCAATTTACACACATTATCAGGAAATGTTGAAGTCCAAATGTGCTGAACATACCCAAACTGCTGCCCGTGAATATGATGAAAAGATGAAAAAAGTAAGTTTAGAATCTCTTCTTATTTAAGATTAGATTTTCAATGTTAATTTAGAGAAATATAAAGGTATTTGACCACAACCTTTTTTATATTACCAGTCCTTGTTTGGTTCAGGTTAAAAAGCTACCGGTAACTGTTTCTCTCAAATACATGATTTTGATAAATTCGAAATTTTGTTCAGCTGATGGGACAGAATCAGTCACATGAGGAAGACTTTCTAGATATGAAACACTCAGAATTGCAATGTACAGGTTCGATGACTTGCTTCAGAGCATGTAAGTGAATCTTAATTAATCCGACAAAGGCGAACTAAGGCCCGCGGGCCAAAAGTTCTGTGGAAAATTTAAGCTGGCCCGCCTGATGCTGCTACAACCAAAGTAAAACAATATTTAATGTTTAACCTAAATAATATCTCAAGGAATTGTTGATATTGCGATTAAATTTGGTTTTGGTCTGGGACTTATTGTTTTTCACTTTTACTTTTGTAAAACTGTAAAAATTGTTCCCAAAATGTAACTTTTAAGGCCAACACCATACATGGCCCGCCAGTTTGGGTTGGAAAAATGTTTCAACCCAGGTCAAAAATCTTTGCCCACCCTTGGCCAATATCTTTATTGCTAATTAAAATTATTATCACAGACCATTACATTTGCCAGTTTTACAGTCAGCACATTAAGCAAAGCATTTTGCGCATTAATAACAAATGTATAAGTTGTTGATTGTGATCTAATGAGAGACAAGATGCATTTTTGCTTTGGTACACACTAGAAACAAATTCAACCCTGTTATCAAAAAGCAGTACATACATACATAAAGAATTAATTTTTTAAGGGGACTGCAACATTAGCGTGTTGATTCATTTGTTTTCTTTCAGCAAATACTCAATAGCTCATACACAACACAATGCAGAATAGGAATGAACAACTACTGGGTAATAGTTCACGATTAGTGTATATGTTCAAAATTAAGACATGAATATTCTCAAAAACATTTTCTGACTAACTTTGGTAAAGGGACGCACTAACACTAGAGTTTATTCAACGGCGTTTTGCACTCAATGACACACAATTTTTGCACTATTTCACTATTTTTTCATTGAAATTTTCACCACCTGTTAAATAAATCTCAAATTCTGTTTGCATTCCATACACTTGTTACTGGGTTACATTACTTGTTTGCAGTGTGATGCACATTGTGCAACAGTTCAACTTGACAGACATTTGTCTTATGTCATTCTTTTTGTTCACTAACCTATGGAGGGCAATAATATAATACAGACACTGGTATTTGAACTTATTTTCCTTTTACAGGACATGTTCTTTCCCAGTATCAGTTGAGAATGAATTCAAGATGAAGTTGGATATGGCAATGAATGAAAAATATCAATTTTATAAAAAGGCAAACGAAAGAGAAAGAATGATACAAAAATGGAGAAGGTATTTCTGTGATATAAATAAAATAAGAAGTTAATATTTATCAGAGAAAAATAAAAAACTAATTATATGCCCTTTGATTGGCCGCCAGTCCAGGTCAGATTTTTTGCATAGAATCAACTATGCTGACTCAAGCATTAGGAATACACTCGCCACCTGCATAGATTAGCAGCTTTGAATCTTCAAATAATAGTTATCGTATATGCGAGAGGATTGCTGGACTCGACACCTAACTCATTTGTCGACTACAGCTTCCTCCATCATCAAGTACATGCATCTGAAACAAATAGCAGGCTCTATCCTATATCCAACAGGAAACTGGACGTGATGCCTACTTTTCAGGCAGTTCTAAGCAAGAGTTTCAATATTGTATGAAGATAAAGGCACGTTGCTTCGAATAACCGTTTATTTTTCCAGAAACAAAGGCACATCAAAACTTTGGTAGATGAATATGAAAATTCCATGAAGAAAGTAAGTAGGACATAGAGATTAGAGAATGCTAGTTCAGAGTGGAAAAAAAATTTTCAGGGCTCAAAAAACCCAATTTAAACTCTTATTTGGAGCGAACAATTTTTTGGACAAAATTATTGTATAGATTTGAGTATTCATATCGGAGTGGATAATTTTTGAAGCTGTGAAAGACTCTCTATGTTTGTATTCAGATGTCAGAAATTTCCAGTTTCATTAGCTGTATCCCTCACAAGTGAAACTTTGAAGATTATAGTTTTTTGCATATTCTGAAAAATTATATTTGAAAACATAATTAAATTTTCTGCTGTTCTGTATTGCAGAAAGAGCAAAATAACATTTTCATCACTTTTTGCTGTTGTTCTATGTTAACATTTATATCTTTTTACCAACTCTCATTTTATGCAGTGGGCTGAACGCTTCTGTCCTGAGGATGATGAAATGGAAATGAAACATAGCATGATGTTATTAAATGTACTAGAGAATTTCTCAAGATTGATGAACTCAAAGTATGTAATTTTTATGAAAAGTAAATTCAATGAACTGAATAATATTTAATCGACATTCTTATAAATAGGTCACTGGATTTGATAGCTTTGCCATATTTGTGCTGGCAAGGTGGTTGAAGTAACTGCTAATCAGACACAGTTTCCTAAATAATCCAAGTTTTTGTGTCGGGATTGATAATCTTATTTACTATCACACTTCACGAATTAGACCAGTGATCGTATTTTGCGACCCTATGTCGACCTCATTTTAATGGATAAAAATTAAGTGAATTAAGGAATTTTTCAGATTAAAAAGTGTGCAGTATTTTGTTTTTCATAGAAACATTTCATTACAATTTTTAGCGAAGCTGCAAAAGATAAGGAAGAACTGGAGAAAAAAATTTATGAGGTTCATTTGAAAATTGAAACCAAGAATAAAAAAGCCAGAGATGAAAAAGAGTTCTTAAAGAGACAAAAGGTTCCCAGACTTTATATGTTTGATTTTATTTAATTCTTGAGCAAGGCTCTGTGTTATTTTGATGCAACACAAAACTGATGTAGTCAGTGATAAAACTAATATTCACTCAAGACCGGTTTTTAAAACCGGTTGGCCCAATATGCTAAAACGTTTTCCTTCATCTGAATCACCCTAGTGAGAGATGGACTACCGATAAGTAACTGTTCTTTGAATGTTGACGAAACTGAAACATGTCCCAGGTTACTTTATTATATTTGTCATGTGTGCAGATTTTGAGACAGATTTCTAAAACATGGTTCAAGATACAGTTATGGAGCTCCTATTTTGACCCACTGACACTCAGGTCTTGAGCCTGAGATTTCAGATGCAATAGTTTGCCAAATAGGCTGACCAGTAGGTTATAAAACATTTTTCCAAATCTGATTTGCCCTAGTCAAAGGTACACCAGGGCAAAGTTCCCCAAACTAGGATTAGTGATGACTGCACAGGGGTCTGCAACAATATGAAAAGAGTCTTATCGATCTCTAATGATTGATTACAATTAAAAAGCTATTTTCGACAAATATCCATTGCTGTTATAAAAGGCAACTAAAATATTATTGCCTTTTGCAATGATATATATGTGTGAGGGAGCGTTTTCATCTTTTACCAATGTGATGACAAAATACATGTCGAGACTTGCCGTAGAGTCGGACCTACTAGGTTGCTTGTCACAAATTGCTCCAAATTGTGCAGTGAAAAGCAACCTCATCCATCACTTTAATGTTGTTGTGTTGTAAATGAAACATTATCCTTTCTCATTGGTTAGACACAGAAATTGATATGACGTAGAATGGGGGTCTGTCAAACTAAGATTCACAAATAGAGGTCCGCGGCCCAAAAAAGTTGGGAAACCCTGGTCTTAGGAGACTGTTCTGAAAATGATGCAAGGCTGTAACATGTCCTACTTTATTTTATGTGCCATGTATGCAGATAAACAAAAATATACTTTATGTTCGAGTATTGTATTGCCTTTTTCATATTCTCCAGAAAGAATGGAATCTTTTTTTATCATCACATAATCTTATGCAAGTTTTTTTGTTATTACAGGAATTAAGCATAAGAAGTCAGTTCCGAAATCAAAAGAAAGTCAGTTTCGAAATCAAAAGAAATGACTTTATTCAAATAATGAAGCAGGTATGATATGCTGACATGATCAATAAAATGTATAGAAAGTGGTGGTTTTTTTAAGGATGTAAGATATTGTGAGGGATCTTCAGAAACTTTTATTTGTCTTTTATTTTCAGTTCAAGTATGAGAATGTATATGAGGAGAACTTCCCAGTAATCTGCTGCAGGAAAATGCTTAGAAATTTTGGAAGAATTTGATATAGAAACGGATGATCTAGAAGATTCTTTAGAAGATAAAATATTGGAGGCAAAAATTGATTTGGAAAAAACGATACAAGGAGTACTGAATAGAGGAATTCAAAGAAACAATGAAAACAGGGTAAGTATTACACAGAGTAGAATTACTACCATAAATCAGTGAAGAGAAAAGTAGTTCATTAGGCGCCCCATTCTTCAACCACAAAACTATTACAGCAATTAATTTAAACAGCCTCGGCTTATTCCAAAGAAGCCCTAAAAATATTTCTGCTTGTTTTGTATAATGATTCTGTTCTAAATAGTGTGGGAGGCCTTCAAAATTTGACTAAAATGAGTTTAGTTAGATTTCTTCAAAAAAAGAAACGCATATGCCACATTCAAACACACAAATATTTCTTTTTGATACATATACAACACAATCATCATAACGTCAGAAGCATTGATAATAGATAGATGAATAGTTTATTTGAATACTCCATAATATACATTAATTTAACATGGAGAATTCTGGAGGGCGAAACCTTCAAAAAAAGTTTAAAACATAAGAGATATCATGTGCTCGCCCACCAACACACACACAAAAAATAAATTACAATGCTTTTTGCTGCATGCTTTTTTATGCTTACAATTGATGTTTAAGACAACAGAACTGTAGAAAGTACAGTCAGATAAGTCATATCTTCTATTACAGACATATCCATCTCCCATTGGATATTTTTCAATTTGGAATATTTTTAATGTAATCGATGAAATATTGAATGATAAATTTGATACAATCAATGTTTTCTTGTGAATGTGCAAATTGCAAAACTATCTCTAAAAACTGAACTATCCTAAGGGCCTAGCACATGGGAAACGCAAAAATGATTAAACCTGATTTTTTTGGGAACGTATTGAAACCAGAGTGAACGTCGCAGTCAAAGCATGTGTTTTGAAGTATCGAGAGGCTTTAAACGAGGTAAGCTCTAATTTGTGCGTGCTTTCTCATTAGCGCTCCAAACAAGCTGTCACTCATTTTGACTAAAAGCTATTTTTTGAAATAACTGGCGCTCAGCATTGTCTACCCATTTCATTACACCTTGTGTGGGGATTTGAACTTTGACTAATTTGATTATGTTTTTAAGCTGATGCTGAAAGCTTACGTGGAAACCGGTGGATTTGAAGTGGTTGAGCGACATTACATTGAAACAGTTGACGCACAGGACGCGGATGAAGCAATTAAGGAATTAATCAAAGAAGAAATAAGAAAGAAAACCGAAAAGGCCAAATTACAGAATGAAAAGAATGACAGAATGAAGAAAGAATCACAGGCCTGTCACAGCGGACAAAAATACAGTTGCAGATTATTTAGCGATAAGAGTGATAACTATCACTTTTCCCGGCTGGGTTCCTCTGGGTTTGGTTGGATTATTGGTGGGTGGACTAGTGGCTGGAGTTGTAACAGGAGTAGTCAAGCTTAAAGATTTAATCAAGAAAAAAATAAAATCCAAAGATTAGTTTCAAAGAAAGAGGAAATTATCATGATTTTTATTATATTTTAGATTTGCCATTAATTCTCATTACTAGAGTAATCATTGATTATTGAAACTTTTATAATGCTTAGCTAAGCAATTCTTTTAAGTGAGGGGTGTACAAAAGATCTGCAACCTCTGAGACAATTTCACTCAGCTTCAATAATGGCTATCTATCCATGAATAACATTCTGCTTATCTGGCCTTCTGACATCTACACTTAATACTCACTCTTCATTGTACATAGTAGCATCTCAAGGCAGGGGTGTGCAACCTTTATTACAGGAGGGCCGGATACAAGTAACTGGGTAAAGCTACGGACCACACCTTTATTTAAGATAGCCTTTCTAGTACTTGCCGGATCAAAAAATTGTTACTTTTTGTTCTTCCGGCATTGTTACGGGTTCTTGCAGAAATGATGAGTTAGAACGCATAAATTAAAAAAATGAAATGCCATTTAAAAACCCCCTTTTTATAACATTGTGTAGTTTGAACAGGATTTCGCTAGCTAGTTTTACTAGTATGACAGTGGCACCCAGGTACTGGTATGGGCTTTGCGACACAAAGAGATGCTCACACATACCAGACTAATTTCTCACACATACCAGACTAACTAAACTAAAAACTTGCCCTGCGGGTACACCATTTAAAGTTGGGCAGTTCTCCGCGCAATTTTTTCTTGTGGGTTGCAGTTTTGTCACGCCTGCCTTAAAGTATCAAAAGACATCTTTAATTTAAAAACTTTTATTATATGCAGATAAATAATCTAATTCTACATGCAAATTTATGAATCCTTTCATTTAAACGTGTTGATCAATCTTTTGAATAAATTTGATCATCCCAATTTACAAATTTACTGAGAATACACTTAACTTTATTCCAATCGACTAGAATTACAATAATTGAAGTTTTGTGCACACTTCCCAGTTCTTCATAATGCAGTTGAACCCCTCTTTGTAAGTGAAAAACTCTCATGTATTTTAAAATTATGATTGACATATATTATTTGTTGGTATTGATGTGTGATTTATCTGTAGATAATTGATTTCAATACATTCCAATTGACAGAATAGGATTTACATATTTATCCAGGGAAGGGAAGTCGATAGGACGCTTTAATCATATAGCGAACCACACCCTTTTGTGCAGTTATGAGTTTATGTCGGTATGGGATTACATGATCATTTATTTGATTGTGACGCATGGACATGATAGTGGAGGAAGTTGATGGAAATACGATAAAGGAAAAACTAAAAAACTAGAAGAACTTATAGAAGAACAGAGGATCACAGGTGTTGAGTCTGTGGAGGGAGCAATTATTTTGAAGCTGTTATGTTAAAAATTTATATTTTGGACCCCCTTTATCGAAAATCCTGGCTGCGTAGTTCGCCCACATCTATTCGTTTTTAGAAATATCTATAGATGTACAGGTTGTTCATAAGGTTTTGATAACACTATAGATTAGTAATAACCCATTGGCTTTGAATATTATATCAGAATATATATCTTCTATGTCTCATTACATGCATTAATCAATATGGACCATATCAAAAGGTTTTTAAGTTAAAAGCAGCAGCAGAAAGTGCTCTTCAACAAAAAAAAACATGAGTGATCGACAATTTTGCACAATTGATGCAAGTCTGTCTAGAGCAGTGGTTCTCAAACGGTGAGGCAGGGGAGACTCGTAGACAAATTTTTGAAGTGGCCTGATTGAAAATGAAAATATTTGTTAGATTTGGTCTGCTTTATTTTAGAAATTTACATTTTTTTATTGTTTAGAGATTCTGATTCCATATTTACATTCATTTATTTTAGACATTTAAGATCGATCCACATAATTTCAATGTGTTTTTCTAATAGCCTTTCAAATGGCCTTGTTCAGAGCAATGGCAAACAAGCATTGTATGAAAAAGTAATTAATTGTATTACAGTATTATTAATTTGAATGCTAATGTGTTTTTGAAGAGACTTACGGCCACTGCTTTCTCTATCCAATTTATTATGTTTAAACTTGACACACCATCACAACTTGTTAACCTTGGTGTGCCACTAGTTTTATTACTGCAATATATTTTGTTGGACAAGTCTCGACAAATTTGACAATTCATAATGTTTAAATCATAAATAAAAGCTTTTCACAAATAACAGAAATGGGGAATAATATAAAGTTCAAGGACGTAGCCAAGATGTTTTATTATCCTAGGCAGACAAATATTTGCACCACATTCTCTTCCATCTGTGTTTGAACAAACATTTCATGTGTGATCTACACGCCAAGCTAAGTAAATGCTTATTCTGAACTTCCAATGTTTAAAAGCCTATAACAACACATTAATCATTTTCCAATTAGTCTTTTCTCTGACGACATTTTATAAAACTAGAAGTTTCTTTAACAAAGGCCAGATTTGAAGTGGTTCAATTTTGAATTTCATCAATATAAACAATTCGAACTCTGAACAGGGCTCTAACAGGCAGTCACTGATGAGTAGCTTACTCAATTAATTACAGCCAGAGTTTAAAGGTAAACTGCATAAAAAAACAGGATTTTATTGCAAGAGATGAATGAAAATCATGGCATGGTGGCCTAAATGTTGGGCAGGTTCAGAATCTTATGTACCAAAATTTGTTGAAACTGAAAAGCATATTTAAATATGACATAAAATAATCAATGATTGATCTCTTTGCAATATCAATGGACTGTTTTACATGGCTGGTTGCTAGTGTTCATTCATGTGCTATAGAGATTCTTACCCCTTGAATTATGTTTATGCTTCTTTGTAGTCAAGATTTTGTCCAAAAAATTTCTACTTTTTAATTGTTAAGTCTGGTGTTTAACGACTATCCACAAAGGCTGGCAAAATTCAATTTATTTACTTGTATATAATGTATCCAAAGAATTAAAGTGACTCAAGTAATTTAAATGCAATGACTCGAATATATATATATGTACATTGTTTTCTTAAAAAATACAGCATAGTGTAGTACATTTTGCTTTTATCCAATAAAAGGAATGGAGGCCAAATCAATCGCTACAATCACAGCGGATGGAAAATTTGAATTAAATATCTGTAGTTTGACTGAGATACTCCACAACCTAAAATGTCGAGATTTAGCAATTGTTTCCATGGCCGGAGTATATCGAACAGGAAAATCATTCATGCTGAACTTTTTCATACGATATCTTCGCGAAAAAGGGGTAAGCTACTAAAATAATGGCCTAATACTTTCCTTATCATATTTCAAATTTATATTAGGGTAGATAAAATAAGAGCCTGAAAGAAGGCCTAGGCATACACAGTTCAGTAGGATAATTTGTGGTACATCGGCTGTCAAAGAAATAAGGGGCAAATAGTTTTTAGTTTGAAAATTTGTTGATAAAAAAAATCTTATTGAGTTGAATTTGGAATTGACTTAATTTGTCAGAAATTGACAAAGTTTAATTTTTTTGAACTTGTTGTCCAGCCTACACCCCTTAAAATTGATTTACTAATCATCATAGATTTGGTATTGAACAGCTTTCATATAATAATAAATACCAACTATATTTATAGTGGGAAAATAAAGACTGGTTTGGACCTGATAATATGAAAATACAAGATGGCTTTAAATGGAAAAATGGATCAAAAGCTCATACTTTGGGAATTTTTGTTTGCCCTGAGATATTTTATGTTAAAAAAAACGGAGAAAAGGTAAATTGTGAATTATTATTATTGGAAGACTTTTGAGCAATGGTTAGTTTATTATTATGTGAACCAAGATGGTGGACACCAGTGGCGCAGCCAGGGGGGGTTTTCGGGGTCGAACCCCCCCCCCCCCCCCCCCCCTTTTGAATTTTCTGAAAAGTGAAAAAGTTGCCGATAACACGTGCAATTGCCTTCTGCTAAAATCGCCGTTCGTTTTCATCAACGCGGCATGTTATTTATGCAGTGAACGCCCTTTACATTGGTGTTTATCCTCTTTAAATCACAAGTTTGTGCCGCGGGAACAATGATAATTATTTTATTTTTGTACCCGCACGGAAATTTGAAAACTGAAAAAGCGTGCAATTGCCTTCTGCTAAAATCGCCCATGTTTTCATCAGCGTGTTATTTAGGCCGTAAACGCCCTTACGTCGGTCTTTATTCTTTCTAAATCATAAATTTGTGCCACGATAAACATGATAATTATTTTATTTTTGTACTTTGCACGGAATTGTGAATTCGTGAGTTATTATACGTTCATCGGTGGCGAGGTTCTAAAGACAAATGAAGGAGTAAATCCGCGATCTAAATTTGATTGAAAAGCGGCATTATAAAATACTAAAAATAAAACTGTAAACAATATAAGTTTTGTTGAGTCCTGCGACAGTCTAAAAACGCTTTTCTAGTCGCAAAATCGCAAAATTTCGTGTGCCTACGCCGCACATTATGTTTGGTCGCCGTTTAGGAACATACCGTCACTAAAATCGAAACACGGTTAATTGTGGGTGGGATTTGCCTTTTATCCGTTACTTTAAAATTGTCGTAGAAAATTTTCGTGTTATCATTAAACAAGGTTGAAAACGCGATTTTTTCCCAGTTTGTGATGATATATAAGATAATTAATCCGAAGTATATCCATTAATTTTTATTGTACTGAAATAAATTTTACTCCATGAGAATTTACAGCAGATTTACGGATTTTTCAGGAGGTTTTATCTTTAAACATAATCGGAGTGTCAGCATTGCGATTGAACGGAGTCAATGTTACAAGCGCATCTCAAAATTGTCGAATTTGCAAAATAGAAAAAATACGGATCAAAACAATATATGATAGGCGATGGGCAGTTACCACAAATTTTTATTTTTATGTCGGCAAATGGCCGAGGTATTTTAAAATTGTGGATTGTAAAAAATTGTTTTGTTTTGTCGACGCAAACGCTAGTTAAATTGAAGACAATTAAATTAATAAAGCAAGACATTTTAAATATGCCCTTATCGGTCACGAATTGATTACTTTGCACAACAGAAAAATCATTTTTCGTTGTAAACTTCGGCTCTTTTAACAAGTGGCGTAATCGCGGCGATGAATATGTATTTTTGATTTGACGATATACTTTATATGCATTTTCATTGTACGAAATAAAATTGTACTCTTCGGGGTTTTATATCAGGTATTGAGATTTTTCTAACAGCGATAACGAGTTGGCAAGATTCCAAAAATATGTATTAAAATTAAATACACCGTTTATCTCATATTTTTATGTCCACCGATCGCCGTGGCATTTCAGAGAACTAATGTTTCAATTTTGACGTAAGAAGAAGCAACCGCGAGTTACGCTGGACACAATTAAACTAATATATAAAGACATTTTAGAATTTTGTAGTTGTCAGGGATTGAATATTTCACGCGACAAGAATAATCATTTAATCAATCAATCATTTAACGAGCGCGTAATGCGAAGACTGTTACAGACCGCAATGGGAATTTATGATTATGAACCCCCCCCCCCCCTTTTGAAAATCCTGGCTGCGCGCCTGGTGGACAATGTAACGTAGGATGTGTACCAGGTTAGGGCAAGGCCATAATTTCAGGTACAAATACAACAGGAGTCATTTGGCTAGTCCCCGTACTTCATCAAAGCAGGAAATAATATGATAAATACAGCATGAGTCTGCAACTCAATAAACAGGGAACAATTTTTTGTTTTGCCGAACATGAAAACTGAGGATTGAATGGAAAAAGTAAATAGAAAATTTCCTTAAACATTATTAGGTCGGAGTGTTGATTGTGGATACCCAAGGATTATTTGACAGTAATAGTTCACCTGACACAAATGTGAACCTAATGTCAATCAGCGCGCTTTTGTCTTCCCATCAGATTCTCAATTTTCAAAGGAAAGTGTGTGGAACAGACCTGGAACATTTGCAGGTAAAAAATTCAAGTATATTTGAATGAATTAATAAAGAAAAATGAATGACTTTATAGGCCATCCAGCGACGAGTCTAAAAATGCACATCATTTTCTTACAAGATTCACATCGCCAAATCTTTTCTGGCAATCAGTGACATGATAGAGAGCTTCAAATACTTAACATAGTACTTAACATAATATTTTTGAGCGTACCAATACCTTAGTATAAGTATCTTAGTATAAACAATGTCCTTTTCTAAATTGCACAAAGATGCCGCCTTGAGTTAAAAGGATAATATTATGTAATCTTTATAAAACTTGAACTTGAATCTAGCAGTATAAGAAAGATCATGTGTTACTTCAAAGCCTGATTTATGAATTCTCAGGTTAGGATTCACATACTATCCTTAGGGAGAGAAAAGCTGATAAAACGGCTCAATCATATGTCAAACTACGTCCACTTGTCCAGTTACCAATCCATGTCGAGTTTGGTATTAGTTGGCCAGCTATTTTGTTTTCAGATGAATGGACTTGATGGTGGAGCAAGCCATGACCGACCAGAGAATTAAGGAACCCCCCTACAAAGTGGAAGAGTCCTGCAATCCTCTCACATATAATTGTTCTCCACTCGATTTTTACTTGCGAACTTACTCAAGGCAATCGAAAGTGCTGTGGCAAGCCTATTCATAAATCTTGGCATGATGTGCCACACCACCAAGCCTTAGATTTGTAGTGATATATATTTGTTCTCCTTCTGAAAACTAAATCATAATGATAAAATTAGTAATATTACAAATGGTTTTATCTTTTTTTCAGCTTTCATTAGAATATGCACTGGCTGCTTCTCGTAGTTTCCCAGTGAAAGAGAAGTCATTTCAGGTTTGTATTTATGGATTTCTGAACAGGGAACACATAATTTCTTTATTATTATTTGCTAATATTCATTCCAAAATTTCAGACAAAACATTAGTTCACATTTAAATCTGTTTTGTCTAAATAATATGCTTACTTAATATTGATGATTATTTGATGATTTTTGCAGTATCTATCCTGTTTATTCAACAGAAACTTACTTTCTTGGTTCGAGATTGGCCAAATCCTGATGAACACAAGTTTGGACAAGGTGGGGATGAATACATTGATGGAATATTAAAAAATATAGATCCAATTCAACAAGTAAAAAAATCAATCCATAGTGGATTTGAGCATGTAAATGGATTCCTGATGTGTAGACCAAATGAAAAAATTGATGTAAATGGAACATTTGAGGACCTTCAAAATTCAGGTAAATATTTTATATATATGTCTCATGATGGGTAATAGCTTTTTATTTGATCATTTTTTCAAACTTTTCTTTAGAGGATAAAAACATAGAAATCCCCATTGAAAAGCAGTATCTTTAAACTGTTAAACAAATAGCAGCCTATAACAGAAAAGTTTCACTAGACTGCTATTCAAGACTTTATTTCCGTCATCTCACTCCTGATGGACAGAAACTGACTCTTTTGACTCCGTAATCGAGATTTTTCAACAAATGATTCACCATTTGCGAACCATTTAAAATATTGCATGTGAATTACAATAGTTCATATAGTGCAGGGGTGGCCAACCTACTTGTCACCTCAATTGACTAAAATCGCCAAAATAGCTCTCGATCGACTGATAATGACATCATGCACGAAAATAAACGAGTGATAGCTGCACACACATATTCAAACAAAGTTCAGTTTTTTTTGCACGTTCTTAATGAAATCGCCATCATTATTTTTATCTTCTTTTAAATTTGTTAATTTGATTATTGTACCCGGAGTAAATGCTTCATCAATTATATAGGATTTATTCAAATCATACAATTCTGATTCAAGACCTGCCTAATCTTCAGTCGTAAGTGTTGAATTCCTCAGAAAACTTTGTTTAGTATCCATGTATTATCTAAATAGCAAAAAATAAATATTCTCAAACCATAAAAGTTACATGACTCCCAATCTCCTCCGAGGTCGATTCTTCGATCGCTTGGAATTAGAAAGAAGGTATGCTATCAAATTTTCCTAAAATTAGATGCGATCAACCACTCAAGATGTAGCGATTGACCAGTTGGTTGCGACTGACGTGTTGTCCACCCCTGATGTAGTGCAAAACTTAAACTTCATGTACAGGAATTTGAGACTACAATTGCGATGTGAAAAAGTCAAATTCAACCCGTTACATTGTATTATGGACTACGGGGCCCAATCATTTAATTTATCCATATTGTTTCAGACATTACAGGATCATTTCGAGAGCATATCATTATGTTGGTTGATTCAGTCTTGAACCCGAAAAATCTAGTTGTGAAGAAAATGTTTGGGCAGCCTATCTCAGCAAACGGCCTGATAAACCTCATAAGTGAAGTCAGCAATAATATTAAGTCGGGAAAGCAACCTAAAATTGAGACATTATTGGAGGTACAAAATTATTACAATTAATTACAAAGTTATTATGGTGAAAATATATGTTATTCAACAAAGTTTCGATATTGCTAGGAATATAGGCCAAGAATGGCAAGCCATCAACCCAACGGTCAAAATATTTTGTGGTAAGCCGTCAAATCTTACATCTTCTTGAAAGATTAAGATTCAATATAATATATCCATGCATTTTAGCATTTTTCTGCTCATTATCGGGTAATATCAGGAGCTGCAATGCTACTTTGAGTATCTTATAGGACTAGATAGGATTTATATATTTATCCTGGAGAGAAGAAAGCCGATAAGACGGCTTAACCATATGGCGAACCACAGCCTCTCGTCCGATTACCATTCCATGTCGGGTATGGGATTAGTTAGTTATTTGTTTTTGGAAGCATGGACTCGATAGTGGAGGAAGCCGTAACCGACCAGCGATTACGTAAACCACCCCCTGAGGCGGGGAGTCCCTGCGTGGGATTCGAACCTGCAAATCCACGCAGAGTAATCAGAGGTGCAGTGGCAGGCGTATTCCTAACGCACGATGAGCCACACCAGGGCTTAAACATGGTAATACAAATGTAATGAACTTGATTTTTGAACAGTTTTCGATTAATAATAATATGGCAAATTTTATCTAGAGCACCATAAAGGCAAACAATGCAACTGCTCTGCAGGAAGCCGTGTTGAAATATCGCTGTCTATTGAAAAGGGTAACTGTTTTGAAATTGATAATATTTAAAAATAAAAATATTTCTTAAAATTGCAGGATACTCTTCAATTTTTAATATGGTAATTTTTGAAAAATTTACTTTTTGTCTGTCTTGAAAACTCTAATACTCTGGTAGGACCCTAATGACTTCTAGGCAATCAAGATTATCAATACTTTTATTGGATCATTATTATATTTTTTATCTTCGAATATTATTTTAACTAATACGTAACTGAGTTTTTTTTACCTTTAAAGCTTGTTGCTTCTTCTCTTCCTACTGATGATGTACTTCGTATACAACATGAAAAAGCTATCAAGCAAGCAGAAAAAGTATTCTATAGCATGGCAACAATAGGAACTGAAAGTCAAAACAAAGATGTCTGGAATCATGTGGAAGAAGAATGCAAAACATACTACGAGTTTAAAAAAGAAGAAATTAGATTGAGAAAGGTATTTTCATTATACCTTAGTCATTCAAAACCCATCCCATACGGTTAAAATTAAAGTTAGCTGTAAGAAGAGCATGTTGAAATCTATTCCTTGGAATCTTTATTTTTTTAACCTCTATTTAGATCAGGCGTCTCCAACATGTGGCATTTTTTTGCGGCCCGCGTCGTGGTAGAGTTTTCTCTATTAAAAACTAAAATAGTATGATGTCATCTATGAGTTTTGTTGTGTATTAAGTAACATCGAGAGTCCGGTTCAACAAACTGTTAAAAGTGAAACAAAAATTGCCCTCGTTATTTCACTTTACCACGTTCATATTTTATTCTATTATAATAATTAAATTGTAAATTCAATCATTTCATTTCACGTTTTTATTATGACGAATTAAATCGGCCCGCTCATAAATGGATAATCTGTGTCATAATTTGGGATTATGGCTAAATTAAATGTATTTTGGGGGGTCAATAGTATTTCATAGTGGTCTGCATGTGAACAAAACCAATTTCAAAACTCAAAATGTTTAAGTTTAAAAATATCCATGCTTGATCCGAGTGTTCTTAATTACGGTGACGTCATCATATTTTTTTTATGTTTAATTTTTATTTTGCAACAAGGTCAAATTTATTTGTATGAGTATTTCAGAGCTTAAAAATAAACAAATATCTGTTGTTAGTTGAAAACGAAGTATTTTGAACGCGCGAGCAACGTTCTCCGGCTCATATTAAACAAACAAAGATACCAGACAGCACGCGATCAAATGCTCTTCGATAAAACGAATATCACTTCACTTACAAATCCCACTTTTGTTTTATTTTGAAGGTGACGTAAAACTTGTCTAAAGGAAAACTCTTTCTCTCGCATATCAATCACGTGTTGACCACAGCGTTAAAAGTGAGAAACTTTTTCTCGAAATTTTTTGAAATTTCTCTCTTCTTACCGGCATATGGTCGGACGCATTTACGTACGTAATTTGGGCGCGTTTTAGTGGAAAGCGGCGAAAATAAGCTTTTTAGGGACACATTAATGATGTCTTTGGTTTGAATATTTATACCATTATTTTATTTTACAATATTTTTTTTTAATTTAATATTGTAATTGTCTGGTTATATCCCACTCATATGGAGTGGTGCAAAAAAATGATGTCTTTGGCATTTTTGGTTGGTGAAATGTTAAAAAATTATAGAGGGGTGTCAAAATGACCCAGGAACACCAGCGGTCATTAGGTTAAGTTTCGGTCAGATAATGGAAGTGTGCAGTTGTGAATCATTAGTTGATTATGAATCATTTGTGCAGTTACCGCAAAACTAGATTATTATAAACTTATGGATCATTACACAGGGAAAAATACCATGTTTATACTGAAACAAATCATCACAAAGAGGTATCGCAAAATAAGATTTTCACTGATGAAACAGAGAAATTTTTCTCAGACATAAACAAAACTTACTGACTTATGAAGATTCGATGAAAGCAAGATTACTCGAGATGATTGCGAAGTCGTCACGTTCATTCGTGGAGGGTAGCTTTATTGAAGAGTGTATGTTGAAGGCTTGTGAAATAATTTTTTACCAATAAGAGTTAACAAATCAGCCTTTCACACACGACTAACAGACTAGAGTTTGTATGCTGTCTAAAGACCAGCAAACCAACGCAAAATAAGGCCAAACATCGAGTCTCTAACTGCTACAAAACGGTGCCAAATATCTAACACAAGTAAACGATAATGTTTCATGGGGACGGACTAAAAGTAGGCACTTGCAAATTAGGCACTTCGGAAAAAAAATAAAAAGGGCGTAATACCTTTTAAAAACATAATTAATTAGTTAAAAATGGTCAAATTAAATGTTGAAAACGCAAATTGCAACGGGCAAACTCAATAGTAATATTTAAAAAGTAGTATTAAAGGCAGTCGCACGCGCTTGGTCACCACATATGCTATGCTCATATTTAGGCACTTCGAAAAATAAATAAAATGGCATATTCACTAATAAAAGACAGAGAAATAAACATATTACCCACACTGATTAGCCTGAGTGAATATCTAAGAGATGCACTTGAGTCTAGTACTGGAATTTAAAAATAATAAATTGTTACCGGTAGGCACTTTTTCATGCACTTATTTAGGCACATCGAAAAAAAGGGGAAATGGACGTAGTAACTCCTAGAAAGATAATGAAATAGTTCAAAATATTTAAATTAAATGTTGAACGCAAAAATTGCAACAGTTAAACCCAATACTGTTATGATTTTTAAAACGTAGTACTAAAGGGAGACGCACGCGCTCTGTCACCACATATGCTAGGCACATATTTAGGCACTTCGAAAAATAAAGAAAATGACAATTATCACTAATAAAAGACAGGGAAATAAAAATATTACCCACACTGATTAGCCTGGGTAAATATCCAATAGATGCACTTGAGTCTAGTACTGGAATTTAGAAATAATAAATTGTTACCGGTAGGCACTTTTTAGGCACTTATTTAGGCACATCGAAAAAAAAGGTGAAATGGGCGTAATAACTTTTAAAATGATAATTAATTAGTTAAAAATTGTCAAATTAAATGTATAGCGCGCAAATTGCAATGGGTGAACCGAATAACAATATTTAAAACGTAGTATTAAAAGGAGTCACACGCGCTCGGTCACCACATATGCTAGGCACATATTTGGGCACTTTGAAATATAAAGAAAATGGTAATTATCATGAATAAAAATACAGAAAATAAAAATATTAGTCAAAATAATTAGCCTATTTGAATATCCGATGAATGCACTTGAGTCTAGTAGTGATAATTGAGAATAATAAATTGTTACCGGTAGGCACTTTTTAGTCACTTATTTAGACACTTCTAAAAATGCGTAAAATCGGCGTAATAACTTTTAAAATGATAATGAATAGACCTTTCCCCGAGCATTGACTTCCTTGTTTACTTCGTGAAATTGGCGAATCAGCAAGATGCAAAAAGTGACGTAACAATGCTCCCTTTTCGCATCTGCTCAGACACTTTTCTCACTCAGACAGATTTTCAAGCGTTGTCGTAAACATTACCGTACCTCGTTTTCGCGTTTTTGAACTCTATTCGTTAGTTTTCAGTTGCGTTTCGGAAACTTAAATATAAATCAGATAATTCAATGATCATCTGTCTTCCTAGGAGTTTTGATTTAATTGCAGTAATAAAAATTGTAGTGTAGAAATAGCTGTGATAGTCTGATAGACGGGTCTCGTGTAGTTTCTTACCTAACATACTTTCTAGTGGGCGTAGCATCACCATTTTTTGACATGTCAATCCTAACCCCCACCAGACTATGCCATCCAAAAATTACATGAGTACGACATCACAATCGCGTCATAGAGCTTGTTAAATATACTTACTATCGCCCGAAATGGCATCGGCGCCAACGATAAAGAACTTACTATAGTCAGCAATATCTCTCATATTGGAATCGTCGCGACGTAAAAACGAGAGAAATAGCCGTTCGATTTCGGGTGCGCAGACGTGCGCGTCTTGGATGACAGTGCGTATAGTTTGAAAGTCTCTATTACGTCACTGTGACGTCGTAGGGACGTAATATTTTGATGGCATAGTCAGGTGGGGGTTAGGATTGACACATGAAAAAATTGTTATGCTACGCCCGCTAGAAGTATCGTATGTTAGGTAGGAAACTACATGAGACCCTGATAGACTAGGCTGAAGTTCTCTACCGGTACCTACTTTTAAAAATCAGATTGTTGTATGCGATGAATCATACTGATGATTTAAAACACGCACCCCATTTTACAGGCGACAACTCGCAAAAGCGCTCTTGAGAAAGCTCCGAAAATTTTGCAATGGTAAAGTACGGTATAGGAAGAATGTTTCTGGGGTCAAAGGTCGGGGAAAGGTCCATTAGTTTAAAATATTTAAATTAAAAAATTAATATGCAAATTGCAACAAGTAAACCCAATGATACCGTTAATGTTTAAAACGTAGTATTATAAGGAGGCGCACGCGTTCTATCAACGCATATGCTAGGCACATATTAAGCACTTCGAAAAATAAAGAAAATGGGATTGATGGGACTAGTTAAACGCATTATAAAACTTGAATGTTGATCATCTGAAGTACAATGAGTAAACCAATAAATGAGGTTTAAAATGTAGTATCAGACGCAGTCGCGCTGGATATACCTAGAAGAAAATGAGATTTATCACCAATAAATCGCCATGAAATAAATATATATTCGTCATAAAAGGGATCCGGGGCCATATTTTAATCATGTTTTTTTTTCGATTGATTTTGTTGTCGGTTTAGCTGATTACGAAATTAATATGCATTCATATGCGATGTACACAATTGATTCTAGTAGTATCAATTAAAAATGTTGAATTGGTACAGGGTCTCGAGAGACTGCACATGAATATATATATAGTTTATTCTGTGTTTATCCCTTAAACATTTAATTAAAAATTTAAAAACACCTGTGAATTGATAAATTTATTAATGACGGACAAAGAATCATGCAAATATATTTGATTAAACATTTAAAAAATTGAAACCGTTATAAAAATACACCGAGTTCATAATGATTTCTGTGATACACATTCTAGTAATTAAAGACACATATCCGACTAACGAACTTATTGTTCTTCTAATTGAGAATGGTAAATTAAGATCGGTGGCATAATTGCAGGTATTTTGGAAAATAGGAAAGTGGACGTTGCCGATAAAACTATTATATATGACTTTAATTATTTTAATTATAGCATTTACCAAACTCACGTAGCATACGAACATCTAATAAAGTTTTGTTATCTGGGAGGAACTTTATTTGGTAAAACGTAGCATCTATTGTATAATATTGATGTCGCTCTATTATATTTTCACTACGATATATCGGCGAAACCTGAGAGCTGTAAAGCACTAGCGATCATACTTTCTGATTCATTTTATAAACTGCAAGACCTAGATTAATTGATATATTTAGGGCATCGTGATTGGGGAGACTGTATACTATTTTACAAACATACTGTGCTGTCAAAAATCATTTCAAAATTATTAAATGTTGAACATTTATAACGAAAATTAATCTGTAAATAAGCTGCCATGAAACTATATGTCAATATACAGTATATATACAGTCGCTGGTGAATTATTTTTTAACAGCTCAAAATCCAAAATAAAGCAGAGACTGTAAAGAGGTCCACAATCTCACATTTTAAAAAGAGATATTGAAATACGATTGTAACATACTACTTAATGGTTTACATTGCAAATTTGTTACGAAAAGTTGTGAAAAAAATAGGATGTAATGCAGTTAATTTCGGGGAAATACGGTAAAAGGTGTCTACCGGTAACAATTTATTATTTTCAAATACCACTACTAAACTCAAGTGCATCTATTGGATATTCACCCAGTCCCAGGCTAATCATTTTGACTAATATTTTTATTTTTTTTATGGGTGATTATTCCCATTTTTTTTTTTTTTCGATGTGCCTAAATATGTGCCTAGCATATGTGGTGACAGAGCGCGTGCGTCTCAATTTAGTACTAAGATTTAAAAATCATTATTGGGTTTAACTGTTGCAATTTTCGCGTTCGACATTTAATTTAAATATTTTCAACTAATTCATTATCTTTCTAGGAGTTACTACGTCCATTTCACCTTTTTTTCGAAGTGCCTAAAAAAGTGCCTACCGGTAACAATTTATTATTTCTAAATTGCAGTACTAGACTCAAGTGCATCTATTGGATATTTGCCCAGGCTAATCAGTGTGGGTAATATTTTTATTTCTCTGTCTTCTATTGGTGATAATTCCAATTTTCTTCTTTTTCGAAGTGCCTAAATATGTGCCCAGCATATGTGGTGACCGAGCTCGTGTGACTCCTTTTAATACTACGTTTTAAATATTGTTATTCGGTTCACCCATTGCAATTTGCGTGTTCAATATTTAATTTGACAATTTTCAACTAATTAATTATCATTTTAAAAGTTATTACGCCCATTTCACCTTTTTTTCGATGTGCCTAAAACAGTGTCTAAAAAAGTGCGTACAGGTAACAATTTATTATTTCTAAATTCCAGTACTAGACTCAAGTGCATCTATTGGAAATTTACCCAGGCTAATCAGTGTGGGTAATATGTTTATGTCTCTGTCTTTTATTAGTGATAATTGCCATTTTCTTTATTTTTCGAAGTGCCCAAATATGTGCCTAGCATACGTGGTGACAGAGCGCGTGCGTCTCCCTTTAATACTACGTTTTAAATATTGTTATTGAGTTTGCCCGTTGCAATTTGCGTTTTCAACATTTAATTTGACCATTTTTAACTAATTAATTATGTTTTCAAAAGGATTACGCCCTTTTTACTTTTTTTCCAAAGTGCCTAAATAAGTGCCTAATTTGCAAGTGCCTACTTGTAGTCCGTCCCTGTTTCATGTCTCGCTTGGTGTAAGATTCAGGGTTAATTTCAACAAATATATCCAGATTTACTTTGTTCATTTTTCTATAACAATTTTGTATATAATTTGCGGCCCGCATCATCAATAAATTTCAAAAAGTGGCCTGCGACATATTTTGAGTTGGAGACCCCTGATTTAGATGAACTGAAATCTTTTTCAAAAATTTTGTTGTGGGTGCACCTGCTAGTACAGGCCTGGGCAAGTTGCGGCCCGCGGGCCACATCCGGCCCGCGGCAACGTTTCATCCGGCCCGCGAGCAGGTTTCTAGATGTGGACACTTTCTTTTTAATTTCATATAAAGCATACTTTAACTGTGAACAAAATTTTGTTTAGGAAAATGAAAAAGTCGGCAATACCATTCGACAAATTTTTTTTTAAATGACCGATTGTTTTCGCCAGCTCGAGATGTTATTTAGACCATAGGTTCTCAAAGTGCTCCGTACGGAGCCCCAGGGCTCCGCGAGAGAAACCCAGGGGCTCCGCGAGCTATTCGATTGCTCTTCAAAATACTGACTCAAAATTTTGTAACTGTTCAAAGAAGCAATAACAGCTTTGATAACATCTGACAACAACATAGCCTCGAAATATGGTAAAGGGCCGGAATTAAAATAACATTATTTATGAGCAGTAGCGCAGCCGGGATTCTTAAGAGGGAGGTGGTTCAAAATTGGAATCGGAAATTTCCGCGCAACATTTTTCGCGATTAAAAAAACGGATAACGAGATTTCTGTTGCGTAAAATATTCAATCCAAGACCGATGGAGCATTTGACGTGTCTCGTCGGTATAATGTAGTTGTGC
Organism: Styela clava; assembly: GCF_964204865.1. Lineage (NCBI taxonomy): Eukaryota > Metazoa > Chordata > Ascidiacea > Stolidobranchia > Styelidae > Styela > Styela clava. Next base: position 2,058,691 of record NC_135250.1, on the reverse strand, counting down.
TCATCGTTACTCACGTTTGATTCGAGATTACTATTAGGATTACTAAAATGAAAGAATACTATTCTAAAATAACATAAAATATGTGATAAACTGCCAACTATAAATAAATTGATGTCGTATTTTTGCGATTTGTCAAACTTGATTTGTTCTTTCGCACTTGAGATTATTTTTAAGCAAGATATCGCTGTTTAAAAAATCACAATGTCTGGGGAAAATACGAACAATTGAAAATTATTTTATTGCATTCAGCTCCGTCGGTAGTTTCAGAATGAAAAAAGGTACATCGCGGATCGCGCGCACCATTGATTGCGTGCGGCTGCGTCGGTAGCTTCAGAATGAAAAAAAAAGGTAAATCGCGCGCACAATTGACTGTGTTTCGATTTCGCAGCTACTACGATGAAAACCTAACATAACACCAAATTTTGTGATTTACAATGTCTATAGAAGCGTTTTCAATCTGAGGTGAGTCTGCTGAAACCAAAGTTAAGTTTCAGTTTATAAATATTTTAGAATGCCGCTTTTCAATCAAGAAATTTGAGTTGTGGATTTACCTTTTTATTGATTATTATTTTTAGCATTTCGTCGCCGATGACTATAATATGGTAACATGTTTTTCACATTGAACTCATAATTCCCCACGAGAACAAAAAAGCAATTAACGTCGTCATTGTGTAACAATACATGTATATGCCGAGGGAAATTTTTGATTTAGGGAGAATAAACAGCGGCGTAAAGATGTTTAAAACACGCCATGCTGACGGAAAAAAATCGGCGATTGTAACAAAATGAAATAGCGCACGTTACTAACGGCCTTTTTATAAAGTCTTCCAAAAATGTCAAAAAAGAAAAGATTCGATCCCTAATTTATTAATATGTTCGTCAAGTGTCAAATTTACAGCTTTAGTATAAAATTTTGATTTATTTATGACTTGTGTTAACCCTATTAAAAAAGGTTCAGCATTTAGAATAAATAAAGTACTTTTAACTTGCTCGGGAATAATAATCTGAAAGTAACAATTTTAAAATTTATTTTGGGGCTCCGCGAATAATATTCAACCTTTCAAGGGCTCCGCAACACCAAAAGTTTGAGAACCCCTGATTTAGACGATAAACACCTTTACGTCGGTGATTATAATCACAAATTTTCTTCAACCTCCATATATATATATATATATGTCTTGCATACGGAACTGTGAAACCATTGAGAAAAACGAGTCATTATATAATAATGCTAAAGATAAAGAAGTGCATCTGCAAGCAACCTAAATCGAGATTTCAGAGCGGCAATATAAAATACTAAAAACTGGACACATACAAGATTGATGTAGAAGGCTTGCGACAGATTAAAAACGCTGTTGTAGAAATCGGAAACTGAAAAATTTCTGGTGCCCATGGCACAAAGTAAAGTAAATTCAACCGATTTTCATGGTACTAAATTGAATTTAACTCGGTGTGGTTTTATTGCAGACGTAGGGATTTTTCTATTGGTGAAATCTGTAAAATAGAGACAAGTCATTGTTGCAAGAACAAATCACATTTGTTGATTTCACGAAATCGCAAAACACGAATAAAAGTAATCTGGCACTTTATCTCACATTTTTAGATCCGCGGCATGGGGTGGTATTTAAGAGTAGTAATGATTATATTTTGCCAAAGCAATCGCGGGTTAAGTTTAAAACAACAAAGCAAGACATTTAAATGTGCCCATATCAATGCATTTTAAATATACCCGTATCGCAAAAACAGGTATCAAAATTAAGTATATTCCGGCACTTTATTTCACATTTTTATATACGCAGATAGACGTTGTATTTTAGAGCAGTGCATTCCATACTTTTAAACTCGCAACGCCTTTCAATGCGTTACAATTTTCCACGACCCCTGTTTACGTTAAAAATGCTATGGTGACAACAGAGTTATATGAATCACGAATGTTTGGCCATCGAAGGCATGGTCTTAATTCCGCATAGTTACTCACTCTTTAGCATTAATGATAAAATTCAGCATTGTTTTGCAAGCGTGACGTTTCTCCGATCATATGTATTGTCTCGAAATCGCGATATTTATGTTTTAAACTAGTTTTAATAACTGTGTTTTAAATAAAAATAACGGAGTACAATAGTACTTTGTTTTATTTAAATGTGTACTGAAATGCATTAAAAACGCACAATTGGCTTTACTTAGTCCGGCCCGCCACTGCATTTGGAATATTCAATGTGGCCCGATAGCAAAAATAATTGCCCAGCCCTGTGCTAGTATGTTGTATCTGTGGTTGTTGCCAGACCACATTTTATTAATTTTCCTGATACTTTTTTTCATATGATCTTCCCATTGTTTTTAAATAACAAAACATGTTTTATTGTGTGGTATACAACTCAACTCATGAATTTGGTGGGAGTGACTTCCTCCCCCATTAGATCCATGATTTTGAAACAATACGCAGATACTATTACTTTTTCCTACTGTATAAATAAACAAAGAGCGATGACTAGTCATTAGTCTAAGATGTTTTATTAGCTTTGCTCTGTGATAAGCAGAGAGAAACAAATTCTGGGATGAACATGAAAATTCCATTCTGCTTTTATTTTTAGGCAGCAAAATTTCAGGATCTCGTAACTAAAGCAAACGAGTTGCAAAAGAAGTATGAGGAAAAAATGGACAAGTTGTCTATGGTATGTTTTGTAAATAAGTACATGCGTATGAATAAATAACTGACAAACTATTCCCATGCCTGACTTTGACCAGTAACAGTAACAAAATGAGGGCTTAATCAAACTTATCAACTTATAAATACGTAAATCCTATCCATATGGTATAAATTTTACGTACTGGTATTTAATTGTGGTATAAATACACAAATATTTACAAGAAGCACAACAAACAATGGTTAAAAATTCTACACTTTTGGCTTATTTTTATGTTTTTGTTAATTTTCAAGGAAAAACATATGATATGATTTTCCTTATTTATTCTGGGAAACCAGAAAGCTGATGAGGTATCAGGGATGGAAACAAATTCTTTTAAAAGGCATCTTTGTGAATCAGACATTCAAACTTGAATTTGTGGTCACTAGATGGCCAGAACTTGTCTATTTTACATGGTAGCGGCGTCTCCTCTTGTGTAACATGCAGTTCTATGGGTGCCGCAGTCATTCTTCTTTGGTACTCAGATTCTTTTAACAATATTTCTTGTACGAGTGAAACACTGAGCCAATTATTTTAGCGCCCTTCGTTGGGGAAGCGAGAAATCTCAAAAATGCCTTAGGGAAATCCTCAAGTCTTTTAAAATTCCTAGTTGGAATTATGCAAATGTTTGCCATAACGTCGATGATGTAACAGGTATCACACCCACCGAGGATGTTGTGCAGCCTTGCATGTTAGAAATTTGATGCACAAACCATATAGCCAATATTGCTACTGCTACTAGAGGTTGACTTTATTGCAACTGGAGGCTATGAATGAAGCCACTATTCCTACTTAACAGCCTATAAGTGCTATTATTGTTCCCATCGAAGAATTTTTTTCACTGTGACGAAACACACCCATCAGAGGCAAAATTTTAATCTAAGCAGAATCTCTAGTCATTTTTGGAGAGCGGAAAAGTGCTAGTGGAAGGACCTACAGACAACCGTAGACATACTAAGAACGATATATATGCTTTATCTTTGCTCAGACTCATGTGAACATGACCTCTGTTTGTCTGAGAAAGTCTGACTTTCTTGTAATTTCGAATAGCTATTAAAAGCAAACTCTTTTGCAGGACATGTCGTCCGAAAAACTTTTGGAGAATCACAATAAATATTACTGGCAGGCTCTCCATGAATATGAACTTATCAATCTCAGAAACCTTACACTGAAGATTGGAGATTCTATAAGAAAGCAGTTAATGACAAAAATGAATTCATATTTAGAACAATTAAAGCGACAACGAGAGACATTGGAAAACTTGAAACAAATTAAGAAGGTAAGATTTGAGACTGAAAGCTAGCAAATAAGATAATTTAATAAAATGGCAAATAACATTTTTTTTTAAAGTTCTGGTAGGGAAATAGCTAACAAACTAATAATTCAGAATGCTCAAATTCGAATGATTGCTCAATTCAGCAGCCCTTCATTGGCTACCCTAAAAATGGATCTGCAAATTTGATTTGATCACCATCACATCAAGTGTGTTTTTAACAAAGCACCAGCGATTGATAATAACATTGACCTTTATTGCAATCAGAAATCCAGTCTGGATTAGCAAAAACAACAACAACATATTCGATTTTTTACGTATATAAAACTATAAATATTTGTGTTTATTTCAAGGAAAAAAAGGAATTTGAAAAATTAGTAATCCAAAAAGCTGCTCGTGATTGCTTGGGTATTTTCCAGCAAAAGATGGCACAGGTGAGAAAGTTATCAAATTTGGATATACAGGGTTTCCATTTTTGTTATGAAGTCAGTTCTTAATATGAAAAAATTTTATCAAATTTAGATATATATATTCTGGTGACCGTACATTTGCATCCGTAAATCTGCGGGTTCAATCTATAGGCGGGTGCTATACCGCATGGGTTAGGGTTAGTATGGGTTCAAATAAACGTAAAAAACTAATTTCCATAGGTGCAATAGTATGCAGGTGAATTGTCGTGGGTTCAAATCACGGGTGCAAATGTCCGTGGGTGCAAATGTAATGGAACCATATATATCATAAATAGTTTGTAATCTTTATCACAACTAACTTCGGACCAAAATATATCCTAATCTTAGTTGAAGATTGTTTCCCACTGTTTGTTTTCCGATAAAATGACTGCAAAAAATAATTTGGAAGAATTGTTGTTTTTTGTTACCCATGGTTGGAGTCCAAAACTCAAAAACATGTTGAGAAGCTACAATAATTTAATTTATATTTAATATTGATAATTCTGTATTCAAAAAAATTCTTTTTCATGGAATACTCATTTCGAATATTCTTCTTTGGAATTCATTATATGCTTTTTCACCTATTCAGATCTCTAAAGAATTTAAGTCAAAAATAGAAGAAGTCTGCAAAAAAGAAAAGCAAAGTACTTTGCGAAAGTATGACAAAAATTGTGAAAGCTTCACAGACAAGGATGAGGTATTTTGAAATTGCATTTAGCTAGCAACATTATAATAGGAATGACATAATTTTTTTTTTGATACAAAATCAAATATAAATGGTTCAATATTTTTTTTCATAAAACTCTTTTCTGGCAGTATTAACTTGAAGTGTTGCACCAACAGCTTTCAATTGCTCTCACAAGGGTAAGCTCATATAGAGCATGAATGGTTTCTTATAACTTTCATGGATACACTCAGGCGCGCAGCCAGGATTTTCAAAAGAAAGAGTTTCGAAATTGAGTATTCCCATTGCTGTCTGTAACAGTCACCATGAAAAGAGCCGTATTTTCAATGTATAATGATCATTCAGTCGTGTAAAATATTCAATCCATGAGATTTTAAAATGTCTTTTTAATGGATTCAACGTAACTTGCTGTTGCTTCTACTTATGTTCAAATAATTTCTATAAGGCCGACGGTGATCTATGGACATCAATTTGTGACCAATACGGGCATATTTAAAAAGTTTTGCTTTATTAATTTAATTGTTTTCAATTAAACTTGTGGTTGCGTCGACAAAAGAAATCCTCATCATTTTAATATACCAAGGCAATCTGCGTACATAAACTGCCCAATTATATATTGTTTTGAACCGTATTTTGCAAATTCAGCAAATTTCAGATGTACTTGTAACAATGACTCTGCTCAATCGCAATGCTGCCACTCCGATTAGTTTTATAATGAAACTAATAAGCTTAAAAAAATCCATAAATCTGATGTAAAATCTGGGAGTAAAATTTATTTTAGCACAATAAAAATTGATTGAATATAGATACATTGGATTGATTATCTTATTCATATCCTCACAACCCGGAAAAAAGTCACATTTCAAACTTTGTATGATGTTAACACAACAATTTTTGACGGCAATTTGATGTAATGGTTAAATAGGTGCAATCCCGTCCCGTCAGCGGATGTGAACAATTGGCGATTTCAGCAGAATGCATTTGTACGCCAACTTTTTCAGTTTTCAAAAAATTTTTAAAGGTGGGGGTTTGGACCGGATACACTTTTCTGTTGGTTGAGTCTAAGAAATGAAATTTCAAAAATGATTGTATTAAAAAAAATTATTTTTATTGTTGAATGGTGTGAAGAGAAATATTTTTAAGCACGACTGGTAGTATATAATCGAATTCAATAATAAAAAACAACAATAACAATATTAAAAATTCAAATGACTGCATATTATTTTTTTTTAAATTTCTTATTGAACAAATATTGATTAGAAACTTGCCGGGTACTTGAAAGGGTCTGCTAGATAAATCGAAGTTTGTATTATAAATTTGACAATGCACAATTTCCAATCTTATCCAAACAATTTTTTATATTTCTTTCCGGTAATTATGTTTGTCCAATGTGTATTTTTGGTGTGTGATAAAATAAACTACTGACTAACCCTCTATATTTGCACAGGTCATAAAATGTCGAAAAAACCTTGAAGATAAGTTAGAAGAACATTTTCAAAGAGCTGTTAGAAACAACAAACGCAACATGGTAAACCGACATTCAATTCCTGCTAATTTTAGTTTTAGGAAATAAGCTCCAAGTTACAATACTACCAGTAGAACCGGCCCAGTCCTTTTCCAGTTGTGCATTGCTATGAGTTTAATATATTCTTGTTGCGGGGGTTTGCAATCGGATACTCCAACTTCAATAACAACATAGCTACATCTAACCACTTCTGTGCAAAAGTAATATTATAAATAACGGATTATGTCTGGTGAATACGTCTGGTTGGTAATTATAAAAAAATCAGTCCGAAAATTCTTTAAACATCATCTACATCTTTACACATTATCAGGAAAAACTGAAGTCCAAATGTGTTGAACATACCCAAACAGCTGCACGTGAATATGATGAAAAGATGAAAAATGTAAGTTTAGAATCTTTTCTTAAGTAAGATTAAATTTTCATTATTATTTTAGAGAAAGATATTGGTAGACTAATATACTCAACCATAATCTATTTTCTGTCACCAGTCCCTGTTTGGTTCTAACTAAAAAGCGAACTGTTCCTCCAAAACACATGATTTTAATAAAATTAAAATATTGTTCAGCTGATGAGACAGAAGCAGTCACTCGAGGAAAAGTCTTTAGCTACAAAACATGCAGAATTCAAAAAATTTGCAATTTCTAAGTTCTGTGATTTGCTTCACAGCATGTAAGTAAATCTCAGTCACCTGATGCCGCCACAATCAGAGTAAAGAGAATTTTGATGTTTTAGCTAAAAAATAGATCCAGGAATGTGTTGAGATTGCGATTAAATTTGATTTTGGTATTATTGTTTTCAACTTTTGCTTTTGTAAAACTGTAAATATTGTTCATAAAATGTAACTTTTAATGTCACACAAGGTCCGCCAGTCTAGGTGGGCAAAATGTTTGGACCCTGGTCTAAAATCCTTGCCCACCCTTGGCCAATTTCTTTATTTCTAATTAATATTATTGTAATGTCAATACATTCAGACTCTTACATTAGCCAGTTTTACCTTCATCGAACTAAGCATTCTACGCAATAGAAACTAATGTGCAAATTGTCGATTGTGATCTTGTAATAGACAGGGATGGATTTTTTGCTTTAAAAAAGCAATTTAACCTATTATCAAAAAGCAGTTACATACTATTTAGTCACTCAAAAAGAAGATCGCCTACATACATATATAAATACTTTTTAATCTTTGCAACCTATTTCTTTGCAACATTAGCTTTTTTGCATCTGTTTCAAATACTCAATAGTTCATACATAAAACAATGCAGAATGAGCAATGCCACTACTAGGTGACAAGTGACATTTAATGCAAATGTTTGAAATATGATAAAAATATTCCAAGGCACACATAACATTTTTGCACTGTTTTCTTCAGGGCAATCTTCACCATCTTTTGAGTAAATCCTAAATCCTGGCTGCATTCCATACACTTTAATTATGGTACTTGTTTGCAGTAAGATGTACCTTATTTCAGCAGTATGTAACAGTTCAACTTGACAGACATTTGTCTTATGTCATGCTTTTTGTTCACTAACCTATGGAGGGCAATAATATTAAGACACTGGTGTTTGAACCTATTTTCCTATTACAGGACATGTTCACCCCCAGTATCAGTTGAAGACGAATTCAAGATGAAGTTGAATTCGGCAATGAATGAAAAATATCAAGTTTATAAAAAGACAAACGAAAGAGAAAGAATGAAACAAAAAATGAATAAGGTATTTTTGTGATATAAATCGAATAGGATAGAATTTTTCATATTCATTCTAGGAAAGAAAATAATAATAATCATATGCATTTTGTTTGGCCACCAGTTTATATTTGTGCATAACATTGGATAGAAAGCAATTGTTTTATATTTATTTTATCAATTTATCCTGATAAACAATCTACTATTTGAATAACAGTCTATATGAAAATGGCCAACCAGGCATAGACTTGATTACAAAGGATGTTGTATTTATCAAGTGGTTGCATCAGACCACTGTCATTTATCCTCTCAAGTTGTTTTTGAGAATTGTTATTTAATCAGATAATTGTTTTAAATTGATGGAGTGAGTGATAAGTATACTTGCACATAATTATTTCACATTGGAACGTGTTGGTAAATTAACAAGGTTTGGTTGCAATGATGTATAATCACTCTACGTGTAAGTGTCCATGATTTCAAATTTATGAATCCGAAACTCTTAACTGATTAACTATATGACAACCTTCAAGTATAAACCAGACAGATAATTCATACAAAGGTTAACAAAAACTGTAGTTTACCTTTAACAATTTTGTAAAATAAGCTAAAATAAGTTTAAATACCTTCTGCACAGGATTCAGGAGAATGTGCACGGCATGCAAAGACTGCTCTTGATGTTTATACTCAAGACATGGATCAGGTAGTTCAGTTTAAATTGCTTTACAGAAAGCTACTGTGAGTTAATAGTCATTAAATAAGTTAACATCACCACAAAAATTAAGTGACTCCTGGCTTGAGATCTGGCTTTCAACCAGCTTATATGAAAAAAGAAAAAACAAATGAACCGAGGTGGGCAACCTTCAATATAATATAAGAGTACCAGCTATAAATACCTGGGTAAAGCGGGCTTCATCTTTATTCAACAAAATCTAGTAGTTGCAGGCACAAAAATTTTGGTTATTCATGTTAGGGCATTATAGGCATATGTAATACAGTAAATTGGACGCAAGTATAGACTTCGCAGCAAAAAAATTGGAATTATTTGCACGAACCAGATTGAACAAAACTAAAATTTCGTCATGCGAGTCATACACGTTTAAAAATACAAAGTACATACAAAGTATTTGTGGAATAATACCTTATAGAAACTGCTATTTACAGCGATACCATAATAATCGAGCATAATTCGTTTGGGATTGGTGTTCGACTGTCAATTCATTTGAGTGTCTCAACTTTTTTGCCATTAGAAACATTGGCAATTATTTTAATACATTCTAACGCATAATATTAATAAACAGTGTACCTAAACAACTATAAATATAAAAATATGAGAAGCAACTTTTCTATTCTTCAATTAATTTGACGCTTTTCCAAACTATTTCCTGTTACTTCCTGTAGCTTTCTTTAAACGTCTAGCTCGAATTTTTACTTGAATTTTTTGGTCAACTTCTAAATCATTTGAATGTTGGGTCATTCGACTAACGAGGTATCAATCACTGCAATGAGCTGTTATATTTTTAGCTACTGGAAAAAGGGGAAAATTATTCAGAACAAGGACTGCTCTCGAAGCATGAAACCTGTGAATCCAAAGCACTTCATGAGTTCGAGAATTTAACTGCAAAAGTGTAAGTGGGTTTTTAATTCATAGTGAATCAGCAGATTTGATACAGGTATTTTGTCATTAGAACCAATTTCCTGTAAAAAAATTTCACACCACACAAATTCTTTTTTTAGTAAGCAAAAATATTTTAAGTTCTAAATGATTAATTTACGTTGTGAAACATTATAATAGTATAATATATTTTTAAACATGTACAAAGTATATTAATCATTTGGAACTCATCAAACATTCTAACATTTGACTCGAATAGCTTGTCTTTGTGTTTTTACAATGTTGTTTACACTTTGTCCTGGTTTATTTCTGGCCCGCGGGCCTACTGAAGCAATCATATTGTATTAGCACAATATATTAACTATGAGACCATCATTATATAAATAGCCTACTAGCGAATATAAATGAATAATAAATCTTATTATGTGCAACTCATTTCTGAACTAACTATTTATGCACAGGACCTGCTCACAAGGAAACTTCAGAGAAGACTTGATGAAAGAAATAAAAGAAAAATTCTTTCAGTATAAACAAATGAATAGGAAAAATTATGATAAGAAGGTATGGTATTTATCTGAAGGATGGATATTTTTCATGACAAGCCTGACGTCTCGGAATTTATAATTATTACCATTTTGTATTACTGTAGATTACTATTCTGAGGTAAATCTCTGTTTTCGTCATACATGAAATCAGATTTTTCCTATATCAAGTCAACTAAAAAATCGTTATTTCATTAGCAATAATCTTGCAAGCGAGTAGAAACAGGATTTCAAATTTTGCAGTAAGCAGATCAATCATGATAGTATGGCTTTATTACCTCACAATAAGAAGCTCCAGAAGTATGTGCACCAAGATTGTGTACAAACTGACTACAGTATGTGTACCAGGTTGGGCTTCAGGTTTTGCGCCATCTTTGTGCACATACTTCGGGAGCGCCCACAATAATTGTATTCATGTTCTCTATCTGGTAATCTAGTTAGTATTTCGGTTAACTTGGCTAGTTAAGAGATGCTTGTCAACTCATACCGGAAAAGTTACAAAGTACCACCTGATTTGAGCATTGGAAATACGCTCGCCACCACTACTTTGCCTCAATCACCAAGTCCATGCATCTAAAACAAATAATGGCTTACTAATCTCCTACCCATTATGGACTTGAAACAGGACGTATTTTCCATACGAATAGCCTGGTTTATAGTATTTCATCTACCGTAAGATAAATATGTAAATTCTATCCTATGCGGCTCTAGACAAGAGTTTTAATATTGCTATGAATACAAGGCACGTTGCTTTGAAATAACCATTTTATTTTTTAGAAACAAAAGCACATCAAGACTTTGACAGATGAATATGAAGCTTCTACGAAGGAGGTAAGTAGGACATAGATCTTGGTATTGCCAGCTAAAAGTGAGATTGTTTTTTTAGGGCTTAAAATCCCCAATTTAATTTTTTATTTGGAGAAAACATTTTCTTGGGAAAAATTTTCTTTAGACTTGAGCTTTCATACCTGAGTAGATAATATTTTCAATTCATAGGATAGGATTTACATACTATTTTGGAGGAGAGGGAAGCTGATAAGATGGACGGCTTAACCATATGACAATCCACGACCTCTCGTCCGAATACCATTCCATGTTGGGTACGGGACTAGTTAGTTACTTGTTTTCGGAAGCATGGACTTGATGGTGCAGGAAGCCGTAACCGACCAGCGGTTACGTGAACCACCCTACGACGGCGAGGAGTCCAGTGATCCTTTTGCACATGATCATTTCTACATGGGATTCAAACCTGCGAACCCACAAAGAGTGATCAGAGATGCGGCAGCGTATTCCTACTGCTTAGCACGATGAGGCACACCGCCACGCCCAATATGTTGGACAAATTAAAAAAAAAATTACAGCGAAAATCCATGATTGTTATTTGTATTCAGAACTTTCTAGTTCCATAAATTTTAAAACTTATACTCTCCGAAGAGGAACTATGAAGATTATATTGGCGTTTTTGTATATTTTGAGAACTAACAGTATAATTTTCTGTTGTAATGCAGATTTGGAGCAAATCAAAATTCCCTGCAATATTTGCTGAAGTTCTATGTTAACATTTGTATCTTTTTAACTCTATTTTATGCAGTGGGCTGAACGCCGCTTTCCTATAGATGAAGTCCTTAAAATGAATCACAAACTAAAGTTGATAGATGTACGTAAGGAGTTCTCAACATTGATGGAATCAAAGTATGTAATTTTTTTGTACATTCACTGGACTAAATATTAAATAATTGGCTTGCTTATCACTCACTGCCATGTGGGGGTTTGATAGCTTCGCCTCATTGGTGCTTGCACGGTGGTTGAAGTAAATTCTGATTAGATACAGCTTTCTAAATAATCCAAGTTTTTGTATCAGGATTAATAATCTTGTTTACTATCTCATTCCACAATTTAGACCATGAGTTTTCATAGGCCATCTCACTCCCTCTATATTCCCCCATAAAACATTCTTTAATATGTACGGTAATGTTGTAGAATGAATATGGAAATCACCCCTTTAATTGGCGCAATTATTTGTGATTTGGGTATCTATTATTTATTGGCTCGACAAAACATCAAATTTTCTGCTCGAGCAATATGAAATAATTCAACTCAAACAATCTATTTCAACTGTTATGCCCTAAAATGTTTTCAAGGTACATAAGTTTCTTATTCGGAATTTACAAACTAACAAACATTTCAGACAAAAAGTGTGCAAATTTTGTTTTTCATAAAAAACATTTTGCTACAATTTTTAGAGAAACTGCAGAAGATAAGAAAGAATTGGAGAAAGAAATGGATGTGGTTTATTTGAAAATCCAAGTTGAGAATAAAAAAGCCAGAGATGAAAGAGAGTTCTTAAAAAGACAAAAGGCTTTTCATGTTAATTTTAATTATTTTTTTTGAGCAAGTCCCTGTACTAATACACACAACTTACACTCGGAAGCGGCTTGTTTAAAAAATTCATTTGCTCCAACATATTTTGCCGATTTTTACCCCCACCTCATGTGTTAATATGAGGATATCAAACTCTATCAACCAGTGTTAACTCTAAGCAAATTATGAGTGCGAAAGGGCTTCGCAGTCGAAAAAAAAAGTGCGAAAGTGCTTTTGCCGATTTTAACAAGTTAGGTGCCCTAGCCTTTCATATAACCCATTTAAAACGGCATAGATACTCAAAAAAGCGCTCTTCTGGTTAATATTATGAATTAAAGAGAAGCCTTTTCGTTAACCGAGTTCCCTTTAAGCGAATTCATGTTTAATTAAAACAAGCGAATTCATCGGCAACGAAATGACATATGCTAACACCTGCCGGGACAAAACTTTCATGCAATGTATCATGGTGTCAGTTGCTTACTCGCGTAAACAGCAAAGACTTTCACATTTGTTACTCCTTCCATCTAACAGACACGAGGCAGGCTGGAAACCATCTTAGTTACAGGGTGAATCGTTTGTACAAATCCGTGCAAAATAATCCCCCATCCCCCAAATATAAATAGTAATCAACTAATTAGGGTTAGGTGCGCTGGAAATTCAACTTTTCGATTTATCCCTAAACCTAATCTGATAAGTATTAATTTGTGATTTTGAACCACTTTGAAAGTCGCCACCCGCTGTTTTAAAAGATAAGTTAACCTGACTTCCCTCCGAAATATTACGAAGGATACTCCCCTGTTTTAGGAGATAGGTTGACCTACTTTCCTTTCAAACCTTTTTCTCCGAAATATTACACAAGATCACTTTGAAAATCCTCCCGTTTCGTGAGCTAGCGTGACCTTATTTCTCATTTATATTTATATTATACTATTTCAGAGCTTACCCAAAGACAAGTAATTTTTAAATGTCGACATGCCTTGGTTTGTGTGCGAGTTAGTTTAAATCGGGCAGAAAACTTAATATTTTGGCAAAATGTTTAGTAATGTCATGTACTTTCAGCATTCATAAATAGCACTCTTTTGTAATGCTGCTGACCTAGTATCAAATATTCGCATCACAACGCCACTTGCGAGGTTTCCATATATTTCAATTACACTTATAGGAACGATGACACCAAAGAGTTTTCTTTTGCGAAGGTACACTAAATATAACGAGGGTGATTCTTGAGAAAAACATGAATATAAAAAATAAACGAATGATATGATAGTGGATCCCAAATAATTTTGAGAGTGTCTCGAAATACCAATCCATTTGATAAATAATTTTCATTTGACCACATGAACGCTGATATCCTGGAAATTAATGTCGAAAGAGAATTACGCATTCTCAGATATCGGACATCCAGTCGCGATATTCAATCGTTCATATGCACAAATCTCACAAGTAATTGCTACCCAAGTTTGTAAAGTTTAGAAACCAACAAACAGAAAATAACTTATTCTAAAACACAATTAAAATTCGGCAATAAATTCGTCGCCAAGACGATGCCATACAAAACAAAAAAGATTTGGTCGCGAGAGTTACGTGAGATGACTGTCGTTGTTTTTTAAGCAGAATGTAAAAAAAATTATACTTAATAAATGGGAGTTACGACGCCCTTTACACATCGTGTGTATTAAACTTCCCTGGTAAGTACTTTGGTAAGTACTATTATTATTGTACTTCTACACCTGTTGGAGTATTTCGGACAATTTCGAATTTAAAATAAATGAAAACCCGACATATAATAAAGACGCAAAAGTAAAATGAACATTTATTGAAAAAGTTATTATTTAAGAAAGACAACATGATTGTACAATTCCGCCAAAACCTCGATGTTCGCAAGTGAGATGATAAATAAATACTTCCCTGTATTCGATCAATCAACTTTAGCGTATCGTTGTTCTGCCAACAAACAGCCGGGTGCAAAATATTTCCGTCCTGTGATATGTTCACAAATATTCTCGATATTAATATCATACCCTCGCGTATGTACTTTCTATTAGCTCTTTAGTGATCCCTTCCATCCTTGGCCAAGTCATGTTTCGAATATGTGAACATTTTATTCGACCATACGTGGCCGGCGGGATGTTAAAATTGTAAACAAGAGAGAGATAAAATTAATCGTGAATTTCGTTATAACGGCTTGTTTACGAATTGTTGCGCCTGTTATCGTCGAAAATAATTACATTTGTTGTATTTTGAGGCATTTAAGCAGTAAGAATTAGGGCATGACATCATCAAAATCGTCAAGTGAGATCTTGAAATTGCAAATTCCGTAAATAAAATTGTGAATTATTCGGTAACGAATTCAGCTTTAATGACCGTCGGGGTATTGTTTTGTTGAAAATTATTATTAATGTGAGAGCGCCAAAAACATACAGTCCATACCGATGCGACTTCAATTTATATGGTCGCACTTGGTGTGGCGCGTTTATTAATAGTGTAAAATAAATTAAACGAATATCAATTATAACCAAGCCTGTCAGCGTGTTTATTTTCTGTTGGCAGGAATCGTAAAATACCATCTTGAGACAAATTCACTTCTATTATAAAATCTTAATTTTCAGTTATTATCGTTATACAAATAACGTGTGGCAACTTTTTAATTTATCGTCGACCAAAAAACCGCCCCACACTCGTCCAAACGTGTGTCGAGCTTGAACGACAGGAAACACATTTTGCGATATAACCTTGTATTTTCGAAAACGGGTGTCCTGAAAAGTAAAATATGATCTAAATTAATCGCAAAAATGTTTTATTTTAAAAGTAACAAAACACATTTTTCGAGATACAACTGTATTTTCGGATACCGGGTGTCATGAAGAGTAAAATATGATCTGAATTAACCGTAATTAATGATTCATTCCAAATGTATCATAACGCATTTTTTGCGATATAACTTTGTATTTTCGAAAACGGGGCGTCACGAAAATTATTTATCTAATGTTCTATCGTTCTATCATTTTCGGGGAGAACCCTAGCCCGCGAAACGTCATTTAATTTAAAATAGAGAATGCTCCACGCATTCCAAAACGGAAAATCGCCAGTAAGTCGACAGGGATTCAACCCTCCGGATTCAGTATTCTATATCCCCCGTGTCAGAACTTTCTGAAGAATGGAACAAAGAACCCGTCAAACCGCCGCCGAAGGAGGGGAGTATTTTTTGCACTAATAATTAGGGCGTGACATTATCAAAATTGAAAGTCAAGAAACTGGTGAATTTGCAAATTCCATAAATAAAATTGTGAATTGCTCGGTAACATTTTAGCTATAATTATCGCCGGGGTATTGTTTTGTTAAAAACACGGTGAAACTTGAGGGAATTAGTTACAATTAGCGCCTGACCTCTATTAGGCACTCGAAAAAAAAAAGCACTCAAGCCCAATCTTTTTAGCATTAAGTCGCATACGTAAAATATCCTGTAAAAGAAGTGCTGTTCATTAACGTCATCTCGTCTTATGACCACGCAGAAATGCCTTTATTGCCGAATTATTCAATCACTATTTTAAATCAACATTCAGGATTGGCACAATTTCAGATTTGCGAAGTTTATCACCATAGAAAAACATGAGAAAGTTAAATATCGTCTTAATAAATATCTGCATCAGGGTATGGACAATAATATTACCATTCGCATAAAATTGGGACGGTAAATTTACAAATCTTGATAGGTAATATTAAAGCCAACGCAAATGTTAATTTGAGTCCTCAATGTCTTCAACAGCTGTTGCCGTTGTGAACGAACGGGTAAACCCGAAATATAAAACTTCGATGTCCGCCGACCCACAAGAATTCATATTTGTAAAAAAAAGAGGGCGGGAATATAGATTACCCAAAACCTGGATATCGCCGCCAAAACGATCGGTGACAAGAACAATTAGCGATTACAACGGAATTAACCAGTAAAAAGGCTTTGTTGCCGATTTTTTAATGTTTCCACCACGTTTATTCGGTACTCCTTAAAAATATTCGTTCAAAAAAATATTGAATTTTGCCCACCAGTCCTCGCATATCAATGAGAAATAGTTGTGTAAATATCGCAAAATTACGGAAAATGCCACTCCTTTCAACATTGTGATTACAATAAAATGGCACTTAATGGTATTTTGTGAATTTGGTGATTTTGCAAATCTGTGACATGCTGCTAAAAGTTTCGTCTGTTTGAAAATCGTGCAGTTTGGGCACAATTCATCCAAAGTTACTATAGCAGGTAACACTTTTATAGTCATTTTGAATTCATCGATATCATTGATAGTCACATGATCACTCTCTTCAAAGAAACGCACTGCGTATTATTCCAACATCTGGTTTCAATCACCCGGGAGCGTGTTTTGCGGGAGAAGCGGAATCGGTGTGCTTGTATAATAATCATATTATAAACAAGAATTTTGCCGTTAATGCAAAAGCTTTATCTCCTATGTCTGCATCTCATAGGTTAGAATTCCTGTAAATATTGTATGATATGCAGAATTGAGTTACAAAAGTACTAGTATGTTATTTATTTGTCAACTACTCGAAAATATTTGTTAACTTTGAATTTTTATTCCATTCAAAATCGGAAAAAAGTGCTATTTCTTTTCAAAATCGGAAAAAAGTGCTATTTCGCAGTCCCTAAAAAAAGTTGCGAAAGTGCTTCGCAATTTTCGCAAAAAAGTGCGCTAATAGTGAACACTGCTATCAACCATGCTCTCAAATTTTGTCAAAAAAGCTGTGTAAATTCACACTGTCACGTTAGTTCTGGTAACTAATTGAAATAGCTTAACTGTAGAGTGTAGACCATTTCATATTGTAAAGTGAGTCCCAACTGAAAAGTGATGCAATTCAAATTATTTATATATCAGCTTTTGAACAAATTTTATTTTGATGCAACACAAAACCAGTATAACCAATGATGAAGCCAATATGTACTCAAGACAGATTTCTAAAACTAACTCAAGATCTGATTATGGAGCTGCTTTTCTGGCTCAGACCCATTTGCACCCAGTTGTTGAATCTTTGCATGTTATAGTTATGCTCAGTGATGAGCTGGAAAAATCGTAACAACCGGAACGCACCTAATTCGCAAAAATGTAATACATTCACAACACTACGCGGACATTTACAGAACTGCAATGAACTGTGAAGAAATTATATGAAATGTGTTCGTGTAAAATTACAAGAGTATTCATAGCAATTCAATACTAATCTTATTATAAAAGGTATAGAATGAATATTCATGGGGTTAAAGATCGGGGAAACATCTAATACACGTTACTGCTGTACTAATTATTATTTGCGTTATGTGACGTAAAAAGACTTAATAACAGTGGCGGCGCGTCAATAGGGCCAACCGGGGCAATGCCCCGGTTGTTTTTTCGGTATAATAAAAAATATTCGAAAAATACCTCAATATCGGTTGCACAGACTGTCTACACTAGCCATATTCTCCCGACATGGTTCATTTTTCGCTCGCAAAGCCTTCGCCGAACGTCGACGGGGCGATGCCAATTTTGCCCCGGTTGCTCATTGTATATCGTATTCTCTCTTTTATCTTCCACTCGCCGCGATTGTCTCGTTTGTTTTCTGTTTCTTTTACTAAATCATCGGGGCCGATCGGGGCTAGCCCCGAAATTATGACGACACAATGCCGACGTTTCTTACAACAACGTGTTGACATATTCACGCATTCCTTCTCGTTCGTTGGTTGCTTGAAGAGTTGATAGTTTCCTCGCCTTCGTTTTTGTCGCTTGTTTCGCTGTTTGAATCAGTTAGAGACCTTTAGTCCATTTGCTTTCGATTTTCCACATTCCTTCTGAGCTCCTCACTTCTTTCCGGCTTCGCATTTCTTAGCCTTAGACCTCATAATGAATAAGGTTGATGCACTACTTCGCACTCCGTTTTCGCAGCTGCCGCTGGAACAAAAATTAGAGGTACAACGTCTTGGGCCTTATCAACCAAAAAATTGTTCACTGGAACAATCCCATGACGGAGGAAAGCGTCGGCGTACATTCTGCGCAGAAACTTGGTATAAAAAACACGAATGGTTGTGTTACAGCGAGGACAAAAATGCACTTTTTTGTTTTTATTGCCTACTTTTTGCTACCGCCCGTGACTCACGTTGGTGTAAATTTGGTTTTAGAGATCTTAAACATCTTTCCGAGCGTGCCAGGGATCATCAATCTTCTATGGAGCATCTGGACAATGCAGTAAAATACCGAACATTCGGAAATGTTAATATTGCAGCACAGTTGGATGAAGGACGCGCGGTTTCTATTCGTCGGCACAACCAAAACGTCGAGAAAAACCGCCATGTTCTCGGTCGATTGATAGATGTTTTGAAGTTCATTGGTTGTCACGAGCTGTCCCTCCGTGAGCAAGATGAACGGGCTGGCTCTTCTAATAGAGGGGTATTTTTGGATATGGTGGAATACACCGCATCCCTAGATACAGTATTGAGAGATCACAGTGAGAGATTTCACAGCTTTGTACCAATCGTTGATCGCACCGCTTGCGGGATATCGGCTGTACTGAAAGAAGTGTTACAGACTTACAACGCGAAGTCAAAATTGATAGCTCAAACTTATGACGGCGCGGCAGTCATGAGTGGGTCGAAACATGGTGTTCAAGTTTATATAAAAGATGATTTTCCTCATGCGCATTTTTTACATTGTTATGCACACCAATTTAACCTCGTTATTAAAAATATGTGTCGTAATACCCCTCTCGTCCGTATATTTTTTACAAATGTTCCGGGGTTTTCTTCATTTTTTTCCGTTTCGCCGAAGCGCTCTGACCTCCTTCGCCAGATATGTAGCCGCCGTCTCCCAGCTTGTGCACCAACACGTTGGAACTTCCAATCACGCGTGGTGCAGGGCGTGTCCGAAATTAGGTCTGAGCTCATTGAGTGTTTCAATGGCATTCAGAGCTCTCCGGTTAGGGACGAACGCTCCGTGAGGGAAGCGGCAGGTCTAAAGCGTCTGCTAGAAGATGGTGAGTTTTCATTTTTTCTCGCTTTTTTCTCCACAATATTCTATCACGTGGATGTATTATACGGCGTATTGCAGTCAAGGCTAATGGATGGAGCGTCTGTGCAGTCGTGTATTCCAGACTTCTGCGATGCTGTATCTCATATCCGGGAAACAATAAAATACGACGACACATGGAGTGCTTCTTTACGTCGCGGGCAAACAACGCAGTGTTTGATTTTGTCTGCAAAGGAATGCTGTGACATTCTGGTGAATCAAATAGGCGATCGTCTGCGCACTGAACACCTTGCCGCGTTCTCTTTGATGAACCCCAAAAATTTTTCAAAATTTGCACGTCAATTTCCCATCCATTTGTTGGCTACTGTCTCCAAATTTTACCCCATGATAAACGTGGGTAAATTGGAAAATGAATTGCGATGTATATACACCAATCAAACTTTTTTGAACATCACATCAACTTGCGCGCTCTATGGGTTCCTCATAGATAACACTCTAGTAACTACCTTTGCGGCGTCTGCAAAATTTCTGGACATTATTTTGACGACGCCTATTTCTTCCGCCGACGCAGAGCGAACATTCAGCACGCTGAAGCGTATTAAAACGTATCTCAGAAACACAATGAAGTAAGATAGATTAAATTCCTTGGCTGTTTTATCCATTCACAGAGACGTTATTTCTGGGATGCATGACTTTAATCAGCGCGTTATTGAGCATTTTGCTTCCAAGAAACTGCGGCGTGTTGCATATATGTTCAAGCAGTAGAAGTCTAGCAGCATATATATCTATGAGTGACTGACGCATGTCCATATCTTTGCATTACCTTTCCTTTCTTCATAGTAACGTTTTAAACCTTATTTTAGGTTTTGTCTGCTTTCCCGAAGTTTCTGTTAATATGTCATTGTATTTATCTGGGTAAATATTGCCTTTCCTTTTGGAAGAGGTTTCAAAATAAACTATGTCGGTATTTATTAATCCCTTGACTTGGACCGGTTTTAAAGACACTTTCTTATCGTTAAAAATTGTCGCTTTTGCCGATTGGTTGTTACCGATGGAATGGTTTTTATACTCATAAAATGATGGGAGAACTTACAGCGCTCATCCTGTCCCCGTCGATGGGGGTGACTTGGTCCCGCAGTAACTTGCCCCGGTTGTCAAAATGACCACGCGCCGCCACTGCTTAATAATATGATGTAACAAAACACAAATTAATAACTAAGTTTACAAGAGAAACTGAACTTTTTGTCCCCTAATTTTATTTCAACAAAAGGAACGCAAATGCAGTAAAATTCCAAACAACCGAACGTCGTTCCGGTACGTTCCGGCTACAGCTCACCACTGGGTATGCTTATAAACAAAAAATATGTCATGTTCAAGTGTTGTGTTGCCTTTTTCATATTACTGTATTACCAGAAAGAATGGAATATCATGCATTCGATTTTGTTATTTACAGGAATTAAATATAAGAAGCCTGCAAGTCATATCTGAATCTAAAAGCAATGACTTTATTCGCATTATGAATCAGGTATGATATGCTGACATGATCAATAAAATCTATAGGAAGTGAAAAATGGATTTTAAAAAAAAAAAGATATTTATTTCTATGAAAAAAAAAGTTGGGAAGAGACGGTTCATTTTATTTTTCAAAACATGAGACATACAATATATGGGGCCTAATTATACGAGTGGTCAAGGCCACACTTGGGCACAGTAATAGTTCATTTGATTTGTTGCAATGCATGGCGTTGCCAGAAACTTTTACTTGTCTTTTATTTTTAATTTCAGTATGAGAAGACATATGAGAAACACTTTGAAAACATCGCCAGAAAAAACAAGAAAAAAGTTTTGAAGGAATTTGATGAAGAAACGAAAGATCTAAGAGATTCTATAGAAGAGAAAATATTGGAGGCAAAGAATGAATTGGAAAGAAAAATAGATGAATTATCGGAAAGAGGAATTCAAAGAAACGACAAAAACCTTGTAAGTATTACACAGGGTAGAATTACTACCAAGAACCAATGCGCTTCAGAAGTATGTACACCAAGATGGCGGACACCGGTCTGTATTATGTATACTAGTTTAGGGTTAGGCTATAATTTTATTCCATTTTTTTCTTATTTTAGTTCTATTGCGAGTTCGAGAGCTAGCCAAGTAACCCAAATCCATGAAGAAAAAATTAGTTCATCAACCACATATGTTTTGTAGCAATGAATTTGAACAGTCACATTCTTATTTTAAAAAGTCTAAACAAATATTGCTGCTTATTGTATATAATATTTTTCTGTGCCAAATGGTGTGAAAAACTTTTTGATAATAACAAAATAATTTGAATTACAAACGCATACGCCACATTTAAACATCAGCTTCCTGATAGATATATAACACCCATTGGATATTTTTCAATTTTGAATATTCTTAATTTAATCGAGGAAATATTGAATGATCAATGTGCTACGTTCCACATTTTCTTGTAAAAGGAAAATTACAAAACTATCTCTAAAACACATTAGGAGACTAGCACATAGGAAAAGTGAAAATAAGGTAACCTATATTTTTTGAAGAAATGGAATGAAACTCAAGTGGACAATGCAGTCAAACAGTATGTTTTGAAGTACCAGGAAAAACTAAACGAGGTATTCACTATTTTTGTTTGTGTATTCATTCCAGCAATCATAAATAACAAATGGCTATTTTTCGGAGAAACTGCTGTTCATCATCGTCTACCTATTTTTTTTCAACTTGGGTATGGGATTTGAATTTTGCTTTAGTTGGAACTAATTTGACACAGTAAATATTTTTTAAGCTGATGCAGAAATCTTACTTGAAATCCAGTGGTTTTGAAGTGGTTGAGAGACGGTTCTTGGACCATGTTGACGCCCAAGTTGAAGAGGATGAAGCAATTAAAGAAAGAATCAGAAATGAAATAAAAAACAAAACCGAACAGGCTAAGATACAGAATAAGAAGAATAAAATCTACAGGTCTGTTACAGAAACTAAAGATACAATTTTAAAATATTTGGGGGTAGAAGTGCTAATCATCACTTTTCCCGTCTGGGTTCCTCTGGCTGTGCTTGGATTAGTGGTGGTTGGAACTGGAGTTGCGGTAGTCAAGGTTAAAGATGGCATTAAGGAAAAAATAAAATCCAGAAAGTAGTTTCAAAGAAAGGGGAATTATCATGATATGTATCATATTTTAAATTTCCCATTAATTTATCAATACTGAAGTAATCATCGAATATTGAAACTTTTCTATAATGCTTAGCTCAGTAATTGTTTTTAAGTGTGAGGGGTGGGGAAGAAACTGCAGCATCTGAGATAATTTCACGCAGTTTGCGATATTTTGTCCAAAAAAAATAATAGAGTGGTTATCCATGGATAACGTTCTGCTTATCTGGCCTCATGATAACTACATTTAACATTACTCACTTTTCATTGTGCATAGTAGCGTCTTAAGGCATCAAAAAACATCCTTAATTAAAAAAAATTCTGGTATAGACAGATTTGGAAGTGAGCTCTGACTCTGTATGCAAATTTTTACCTACCGTAAATCTTTACATAAATTTGAAGGATTCACTTTAAGATATACTGAGGATACTCTAATCGCTGAGCAACTCACTAGAAATACAATAATTGAAATTTTGTGCACATGTAAATGCAATGAAAACCACTCCTCTTGTAAGTGAAAAACTCTTATGTGTTTTAATATGCTGATTGACATATATTAAATGTTGTTATTGATATGTGATTTACGGTATATACTAATGTAACCAAGTCTGAATTACTCTAAAAGCAATTCTATCAAAAGTTTGGAGTAAATTCTTGGGAAGTTTCGTTATGAAGAAAGCATGCATATTTATCACTAATACATGTTGACTTCTTATTATTTGGAATTCATATTTATGTTCCCTCATAATCAGTGGTGGGATTCAGCCTGTTACTAGTTACTGTCAATAGATTTTTGCATATTATCTGACACACCGATTTTTGAAATCACATGTTTTTTTTTCAAAATTAGCAGGTAACAGTTATACATTGTGTTGGGATAATAAGTATAATTGTAGAAATTTTCCTTTTGTGATTGGTTGCCTCAAAATTGAATTGTTGCATCACAACTTCAAGTCATGAGATGACAACTGCTTTTTAGTGTGGCTGTTAGCAGTGATGGGATTGACCCGGGTCGCACCATTCGCTGGAACTATGGATTGCATCCTGTTCTTGCAACTACTTTAATATATACAGCAATAAACACAATTCTTAAGTTCATCAAAAATTTCGATGCTAATTTTGATGTAATGATGCTTTCTCAACCATTATTTTGGAATGTTAATTAGAAAGTAATTAAAAAATAATCAGTTTATTTGCTAAAAAACATGACTTTTTGTGACAAAACCGGCTGAAAAATATGACTTTTATGATGAAACCGGCTGACAAAAAATTTGAATCCCACCATGGTTCTAATTTGTGCCTTCACAAGGTGATCATTTTTCAGATGTATTTATTATTATGCTTATTAATTAATAGATGATATAAGGTTATATTATAATTTATTGCATGATTTCTTCCATGTTCTGTGCTGCTGATTAGAGCCAATTTACACTTTGTTTTAATTGCTAGAAATGGTTATTCCGCAGAAAATAGATAATTAAGGATGTTATCAGTGGAGGTTTTTGGTCATTACACCCTAAAAATTGACTGCATTGGTAAAATTACCCCAATCTTGACCCTTATATTCTTCATACCCCTTCTAAGAAAATGCTTCCTATATGTTTACTGACTATTTGTGAAATATTGTAATATTTGAAAAATATTCACATATCATTTATTAAAATATTTGGCACTCCCGAAGTATGTGAACCAAGATGGCGGACACCGGAACGTAGTATGTGTTCCAGGTTAGGGTTAGGTAATAATTTCAGGTACAAATACGACGGGAGTAACTTGGCTAGTCCCCAAACTCGTAATAGTACTAAAATATGGAAAATCAGAATAAAATTATGGCCTAACCTTAATTAACACGGTACACATATTACGTTGCGGTGTCTGCCATCTTGATTGACATACCTCGAGAGTACCAATATTTAACATACACTTTGTCACAGAGTTATGATGTATGAGACTGCACTTTCAAATGAATACTTCCACAGCTCTAGTCTGATCAGGGCTTTGTTACTAATTTCTACCCATTTGAAAGCCCATTTGAAATTGCTTTTGAAAAGTTAATTTTTTTTAGTTAAGTTAAGTTTAGTTATGAAGATTTACAAATATCTTTATATGTTTATAATAATTTTATGACTCCTAGATATAATGCTCCCACTTATGTATATTCCTGCTATATATTTGATGCCTATTCTTTAATTCAACTTTAAATAAAATTATGTGACACTCTTATATTGTCTTGAACAGGATGGGTTTGGGTGGAAGTCAAGTTTGTTCTGATTCTGCCAGTTTGAAGCAGGACTTTATAAGAGTGTGACATCAGGTGTAAAAAATTTTAACATTGAAGAAAACCAAATGTGAACCACCAAACTTGTGCTTTATGGTTGGTGTCACGTCTTTTGATAGCCCGGAATCTATATCGACGAGACAATGGAAACGTATCGAACGCGCCACTCTCAGCCCCTTTGTCCACAAACAAGACACGTGCATAAATCACTTCTTTATATTCTTGGCAAAGAACAGCTTTCTTAAATAAATAAAACAAAATTGATTAACATAAGTCAAAGCATATAACAACAACAAAAGGCAAATTTCTCACCAAACGTTTTCCGATCCGGGAGGCTAACACAACGTTTTCCGATCCGGGAGGCTAACACAATTACAATATATAACAGATAAATAAACAGTCCACAATACAGACAAATATCTGCGACTCTTTACACGACGAATACATGATGCAAATGACCGAAAGGAAAACGCTAAACCAGACAATAGATAATAATACTAATTTACGCTACAAACAAAGGGTAATAATGGGTCTACAATGATTGGATGCAAGGCAGAGCACGATGCACTGCATACAGTGGCAAAATATACGACAAACGTACGTTTACAACGTAACATACCCCCACCCGAATATATGACCCAGGGAATATATTCTAAAAAATTAAACGTTGTAAATGAAACAATAATTCGATCCACTATTTTTGTTCTTCTAGAAATCGACATAGTTTAGTAATGGGTCGTCTGACAACATTTGTGCCGGTTCTCACCAACACTGAGCGGACGAGTCCATGTTTGTCTGGGAAGGTATTTATAACCCTTCCAACAGTCCATCGACCGCGAGGAATCGATTCATCAACTAGCAGAACCATATCGTCGACTTTGAAGTTATCACGTCCTTTCGTCCATTTTGACCTTTGTGTTATTGTTGGCAGGTACTCCTTTATCCATCGACGCCAGAATTCATCAGCCAGATATTGTACCTGGCGCCATCGCTGTCGAACGTAGCAATCACGCTTCGTGAATACACCTGGTGATACATTTGGTGACGAACCAACAAGTAGTAGATGGTTGGGCGTCAACGGTTCAATCAGCTGAGTGGTCCATTATCACTGGAGTTATCGGTCTGGAATAAGTATCGATTCCACTTCAACTAGTAGTGTCTCCAACTTCTCATGAGTAATCGATTGACCTGTCAACAATACAGATAGAATTCGTTTAGTTGATTTAATCATTCTTTCAAAAACGCCACCCATATGACTGGCGTATGGAGGATTAAAGTTAAATTCTACGTCACGTTGACGTAGTTTGCAATACTTTGCTCGTTCCATTTGCTAATTGATTCTTTCAATTCGCGACAAGCACCTACAAAATTGCTTCCATTGTCGCAATATATGTGAACAGGACGACCTCTGCGTCCAGTAAAGCGTCTCAATGCGTCAATGAAGTCGTCTGGCTCTTTGGGTTTATCACAGGATGATGTGGCAATAACCATTTTGTTGGATAGATGTTCGGCGACCTAGGACTGTCATCTATACGAGCGTATCCTTTATCAACATAATCATTCAATGTCTGAATATATTTTTGGTGCAATGTGTCATCTTTTAAAAGACGTCGCTTTAACTGACGAAGGCGATTCTCCGCCACTTTCTGATTACATGGTAACTCGCGATGATTGATTTTCCACAATAAAGATAGCTCGTAATGTCCATCAACAAATTTGAGTTTGTCTTCCATGCAACTACGCGCTATTCTATCTTCGCGGGAAGTTTTAGTGTCACAAATACTGGGGACGTCAGCAAAATCCGTACGCCAAAGTCGCTCAATCTGCGACGCCAAAGGATTTTTATCAACGAAATTAATGCAAGTGTTTTCATAGACGGTCAGAGACGGACCCATAAGAGACCACCCCAGAGGGGTTTTCATCGCAATCGGCTGTTGACTCCGACCCTTTCTAAATTCCTCCCACACAAACACTTCGGGAACATCCGCTCCTATCAGCAAAGTCACTTCACCGTCGTGTATTCGAGGAAAGTCGATATCAGACAAATAGGATAGCTTACGCAAGGAACTGCGCGAGGGCAGCTTATTGGGCTTTATGGGCAAGTTACTGACGCACAATACATTGGGCAATTCAATGCAATCGTCATGTCCGTCAATTTCTTTAACGAGTAGAGGGGACAACTTCTTTGCTTTAACACATTTGGGACGATTACCAACAGTTTGCAATGTAACATCTATAGGCACCCCGGTTAGATTTAATTTGTTCATCAATTTCACACTACACATGGTGGTTGTAGAAGCACAGTCCAAAAGAGCGTATGTATCAAAAGCCCTGTTGCCAGCAGTTACTGTCACCGGGACGATATTCATGTAAACACCGGTGTTCCCTTGTTGCTTTGCGGGCGCCAATTTATTAGCGTGAACGTCGTGATCCGCATGGTTCATCGAGGTACCGACGGAACAAGTCTGTTTACTAATACCATCTCGCCGTGTAGGTGTCTCGAAATCGCGATGCAACAAAACATGATGGAACGGATACTTACAATCGTGAATGGGGCAACTTTCATTCTGGGTGCACTGTCTAAACATATGCCCTCGTCTTAAGCATTTGAAGCACAACTGATTCCGTCTAGCCACGTTATATCGTTCGTACCATGAAAGGACTTTAAATTTCTTACAGTTGAATAATTCGTGAGAGAAATTACAACACGGGCAGTGCCAATTTGAACCACTAGCAGAAATAGCAAAAGCACTACCTTTCGCCTTAGAATTTTCATAATAATTTGATTGCCTTCTATCTCTTCGGGCAAAACGAAAGTCTGATCTTGAAACATTAGCTTGCTCGGTGACAAATTTAGAGAGGTCGTTGTAACTAGCTTCACGATCCTCCGTTTCTAAAATTGTTGCCACTTTGAAATCCCAAGCGTTTTGCGACTCTGGTGGCAATCGTTTAACAATGGCCAGCAAATTGTCAAAATTATTAAGATTGTCGTACTCACTGATTTCTCCAAGAACTAAGCCACATTTCCGCATCAGTCGCGCATACGCTTGCATACCTTTCGCGTCGTCAAAGTTCAACTTCGGACCACGCTTCAACCTGTCCAAACAGGTGCGGGAAATGACATGATCTTTACCATATTCATTCTTCAGCTCTCTCATAGCTTCGCGATATCCGCGACTCGGTTCCATCATTGAGCAATGATCAATGGCATTTTTCGCTTCGCCCTGGCACAGCTGTAACAAATAACTCAGACGTACGTTATCATCATCTACAAGATCTGTAACATGGGCCTTAAAGTTGCGGATAAAGGAATAATATTTCATTGGATCACCTGAAAATTTTGCAATTTCTGGTTTGGGTAGATCGACAGTTCTGCGATGTAAAGCATGGTTCAAACGTGGAGGCACAGGATTAGCTGAGCTACTATCAGCTGTGTGTGTTGGAAAAGTCGGCAAACGCCGTGGAGTATTTTCACGACCGTTATCAATGAGCTGTGATTTAGGTGGGAAATCGCGGGATTTCACGCTATTGTCGTGCCTAATTCTATCTACTGTTACCCACCGCAAAAATTCGCCATCGCTCATTTCCCAAACCTTTGATTCTGTTTCAGCAGCCTTTAAAGCGTGTCTTGTCTGAAGCTTACGCAAGTCGTATTCTAAAGCTGAGAGTTCTTGACGGGCCTTTAGGCGTGCCAGCTCCAACTTCACTCTTGCATTCCGGACGGAGAAAGTCGATGACGCTGAAGAACTCACGTCGCTAACGTCACTGGAACTCCTGCAAACATCTAGATGAGTTTTAAATTCATTAAAACTGCCAGGAGCATTGCTAATCATTGCCTGATGTTGGTCATCCGACCTACCACCGGTTGCCATTATTGAGAACCCGAATTAATGTTTGAAACCCTTTGGTTGAAAACTTGAGAATTTTGGTATTAACGTTAATATCATTGAAAACTTCACAAATTATGTTTGGAGACTTGAAATCGTTTGAATTTTGAAGCCCGTTTGAAAACTTTTATGTCACGTCTTTTGATAGCCCGGAATCTATATCGACGAGACACAATGGAAACGTATCGAACGCGCCACTCTCAGCCCCTTTGTCCACAAACAAGACACGTGCATAAATCACTTCTTTATATTCTTGGCAAAGAACAGCGGTTTTCTTAAATAAATAAAACAAAATTGATTAACATAAGTCAAAGCATATAACAACAACAAAAGGCAAATTTCTCACCAAACGTTTTCCGATCCGGGAGGCTAACACAATTACAATATATAACAGATAAATAAACAGTCCACAATACAGACAAATATCTGCGACTCTTTACACGACGAATACATGATGCAAATGACCGAAAGGAAAACGCTAAACCAGACAATAGATAATAATACTAATTTACGCTACAAACAAAGGGTAATAATGGGTCTACAATGATTGGATGCAAGGCAGAGCACGATGCACTGCATACAGTGGCAAAATATACGACAAACGTACGTTTACAACGTAACAGTTGGTTCACCACACTGAATGTAAACAACATATATGCTTGTCAATAGTTACACAAATTGCTGGTACCATAGCAAATGCAAGTATGCATGTATGTAATGATAATCTATCTACGCTTTTACGAGACAAATAAACATACATATGAACATGTGAATTTTATGCGATGTGGCGCATCGTGTTAATCGTTAGAGTACGATCGTCGTCGCACATAGGGGTACCCTACGTGGGTTCTCAGGTTCGAATCGCACGCGGGGATATTTACGCACGAGAGGATTGTCGGACTCCACGTCGGTGTAGGGTTGTGGTAGACCTACCATACGTCCCGATTTGGCCGGGACAGTCCCGGTTTCAACATCTGTCCCGGTTAGCAAAATGTCCCGGAATTTTACTTTGGTGAAATTTTCAAAATGAACTCCAACTTGATGCAAAATTATGAAATAATTCCGTCCCAAAAGGCATAACTTTGCTTTAACTCGAGACTTATTTTAATATCTTAATTTTTTTACCTTATTAGGTTGAATAAAAAATCGCGCATAGCTTAAGAAATCCTTTAGTTGAGAATAATGAGTGACGTTCATTGCGTCATTTTTCTATTGACTTCAATGAAAATACGTATAATTTGTGACTTAGTGTTGCTTAAATTAGCATATATTTTCCTTTAAATAAAGTAAAAAAAATTTTATTCAATCTAAGTAGAATACTTTATTATGCAAAATTAAAGCTTAAACATATAGAATAAAGGTTTGCCAAGCTCAGGCCTTCGGCCTTTCGTCCATTTATTTCATTCATAGTTTAGGGTTTGTCCCGGATTATGCCCAAAAATTTATGGTAAGTCTAGGTTGTGGGATATAATGTGTTTCGATGATGTCTGTATTTCACTGCCTCCAGCAGTGTATGATAATATATCCTCTTCACTCCACTGCTTCACTCCTCACTGTCCACTGCTACAATAGCGTACGACTTATATAGAAGTTCGACGCTATCGTAAACAGATTCACAGTGACGTGTTAAATGAATTATACTTTTGCTAAAGTAAAGCGACAATTTGAGTTTTAGCCTTATTGGTACAAACGTGTTAGTCAAGTGCTTAGCCTTATTGGTACGAACGTGTTAGTGTAGCATCCACCCCCGCAACCCCCGCGGTCGCGGGAGGGCCCACAGCGCATAGGGGCCCAAGCGGTTAGAATTTAGAAATTTGAGCCGCAAAACCAAAAGCTGCATTGAAAAACCAGTAATGCACATCTTATAACGTTGATGTTAGTTCTGCTCAAATCGTTTTGTTACGTAACAATGCCAGGAAGTCGTCGATTTTCGGCGTCTTGTGGTTTGATCGCACTGGCAAAATTACGACGGCTGTCAGAATGATGTCGAAAGCAAAACCTCTCAGTGGCGCACAGAAACGCAGAAGAGGAAAAACGTATGAAACAAATTAAAGTAACCAAGATAAACGGCAAATTTTAGATTACCATTGCCTTTTGATAGCGACATGTTATGCTTTTTGACGAAATAAAAAAAGCGTTGTTTTAGCTTATGTCCGAGAGTTTTTTTAGGGTCATTTCCACGAAATACTTTTGCGGGGGGGGGGGGGGGGGGGGGACGAGAGTCTTGCTACGCCACTGCTCCCGGGATAAATATGTAAATTCTATCCTATCCTGATAAGGGGCTGGTGCTATGTGATGTTGCCCTCCTTTTCATTAGATTAATTCGAGTTATAGGCAGTGATAAGCTGGAAAAATCGTAACAACCGGAACGCACCTAATTCGCAAAACTGTAATATATTCACAACACGACGCGGACCTTCGAGGAACTGCGGAGAAATTATAATATAAAATATGTTTGTGTAAAAGTATAAGAGTATACATAACAATTCAATACAAATCTTAATATTAGAAAGGCATGGAATGAATTTTCATGAGGTCGGGGAAACATCTATTACACCTTACATCTGTACTAATTATTTGCGGGATGTGACGTAAAAAAAATTACGAATCATGAAGTAACAAAACATAAATTAATACCTAAGTTTACTAAAGATACTAGACTTTTTGTATCACAATTTTATTTCAACAACAGGAACGCAAATGCAGTAAAATATACAACAACAACGTTCCGGCTACAGCTCATCACTGGTTATAGGCACAGCCGTATTTATCACTGGGTCGTATATATTAATTAAATTAAGCTCGTACAGGTACGGGTATCAGTATCTTAACATACCGTGTTTCCCCGAAAATAAGACCTACCCTGAAATGAGACCTAGTCAATTATGCGATTTTTATTTTTGACATAGTCGATAGTATCAAATCTCCCCTACGTGTTTTAAATGATTAATAATCTATGCTTTGGAGTAATTTTGAATGAAAACGTGTTATTTATGAGTAAATGGATGTAGGTTTTCTAATTTTGTATACAATATTTGAGAATCTCGTAATTCTCTACATTACAATTTTGTTTTGATAAATGAGAATATATAAGACATCCCCTGAAAATAAGCCCTAGTGTTAATTTTCGAAAGAAAATTAAAATAAGACACTGTCTTATTTTCGGGGAAACACGGTATTTGCTCGCACCTCAGAAGTTTGGGCCCAAGCCCAAAAATGGTGTTCATCGATTAAAAAATCATTATTAAGCGATTTCTTTTATGTATTTTGCTTATTCATTGCTTTGCGAAGTCTGTCCACGATCCAGTTGACACTGTTCCGCTTACGGCTCGGTGGTTTGCATTTTTGGATTATGTTGAGATTTCCATACGTCAATCTTTTCCTACATCGTTATTTAGGGGTCTCGCTAGATGACAACGTTTACTGATGTTACTGGCCACAACATCTCGACCATTTCCAATGTTACAGTAAAATCGCTCAGTACGGTACCGGTACCGGTACGGCGCGGCGGTGCCGCGGTGGGGTCTCATGTAGTTTCGTACCTAACATACTTCTAGTCGGCGTAGCATAACAATTTTTTTACGTGTCAATCCTAACCCCCACCTGACCCCACTAATGCACTATCCAAAAATTACGTCACAGTGACGTAATAGAGTCCTTCAAACTGTCATCCAAGACGCGCAGACGAAAACCCGAAATCGAACAGCCATTTCTCTCGTTTTCTCGTCGCAACGATCCCGATAGGAGAGAGATCGCTGACGTTAGTCAGTTCTTTATCGTCGGCGCCGATGCCATTTCGGGCGATCGTACGAGAATTTGGCAAGCTCTATGACGTGATTGTGACGTCGTAGTGACGCAATTTTTGGATAGCATAGTCAGGTGATGGTTAGGATTGCCATGTCAAAAAACTGTTATGCTACGCCTACTAAAAGTACGTTAGGTACGAAACTACACGAGACCCCGGCGGTGTGGGTCATCTTGCTAAGCGTTAGGAATAGGCTCGCCACCGCACCTCTGATTACTCTGCGTGGGTTCGCAGGTTCAAATCCCATGCAGGGGTGGTGGTTATGTGCGAGGGTATTGCTGGACTCTTCGCCGTCATAGGGTGATCTGGATTTCATGGCCTTTTTGAACGAGAAATCGGGCGTGCAATCAGAAATTCCTGCATGCAAATAAGAATTTCTGGCGTGCAATTATAGCTCACGGCGTGCAAAACAACTGCGCCCGCGTGAAACTGACTTCGACCTAAGATACCTCTCAATACATCTGCGTAAAATTACCGGTATTGGATAAAAAATATGTTGAATCATAGCAAAAATGGACGTTTGACCTTTGACCCCCAAACATTATTTCTACAGTTTGTTGCTAATTTTGAGAGTGGTTGTGCGACTTTGGTTACCGGTACTGTTCAGTACATCCGTGTAAAATTATTGTATGAAAAATACGCTGAATCAAAGCCATAACTGGCCAGCGTCGGTGAGGAGGCGATCTTTCTCACGGGATTCCTATCATTCAACACGATATGGTGTTTTTTGCTTTGCAATTTTCGATCAGGCCAAACTTGCAATCTAGTATTAGTCGACAATTGTGAAGTTATAATTTTTTGGCATCTTTATATTACTAGATATTTGATTTACAAACTATTTAAACCGATTTACATTAATGAGCAATTGCAAATTTTCGGCGTGCAAAAATGAATTCGCTCGCGTGCATTTTTGTGGAGCGCTAGCGCCCTCGGGCGTGCATCTGCCATGGAATCCAGTCTGGTCTGGTGGTTCACGTAACCGCTGGTCGGTTACGGCTTCCTCCACCACCAAGTCTATGCTTCCGAAAAAAAATGAAAATAACTGGCTAACCAATCCCATACCCGACTTGGAATGGTAACCAGACGAGAGGCCGTGGTTTGCCTTATGGATAAGCCGATTCATCGGCTTTCCTCTCCCCTGGGATAAATATGTAAATCCTATCCTCATTCAAATTGAGTGTGTTTGTTAATAGCCTATATCTGACGATCAGGGCCTTCTTGGAATCTGAGAACTGTTTCATGTGTAGTACTGTCATGGGAATAATCATTGTTCTAGCTCTGTTATCGAAGTTTTTTTCTGTTTTACAACTTTCCCTGTTCAGCCACCCTCTAAATCAGTGCCTTCTCAACCTTTTACTGACCGCGTACCACTTTAGAGACACAAGAAATGTACTATGGAAGTATTTTATAATATGGCACTACATCCTTTGTGGCGTAACACGCAAAATGGACGAAAACATGCCGATATCCCCACTTTTAAGCTGGGCAATAGCGGGCGAGTGCGATTTCTAAAGACATGGACTGATAACGCACCAGCGCTATGGACGTTTACCCGACCATTGACCCCGGAAAAATTACACCTATACTTTACTATTGCACACTTTATGCTTATGCTGAGAGCGTTCTGATGTTTTCGGCGCATATAAACTGGTTTTCGTGTTTGAAACCATCATTTTTATTAAAAATTAATCAACCATGTGTCGTTCGCAGGTACTGATACAACTAAGTTTAGCCTTGTCCTTCGCAGCATTTGCAATATTCAATTTTGATTACTGCAACTAAAGTAAAGCTCCGCGGGAGACATACCGTTAACAATTAAGTTAATTAATTCATAATTATTTCCTTACAAAACACAACTGAAAACTGACAAATATCACTCAAAACTACGAAACGAAAACGAAGCAATGTTTGCAACCATTCTTGAATATCTGTTTGAGCGACAGAAGTCTCTGAGCGGCTGGGTGCAGAAATTGCAATTGTTACGTGTTGCGTCATTATTGACTTATTGCTGATTGGGTATAGTTACGTAAATAAACAAGGAAACTGATGCTTGGGAAACATCCATAAACCTGTAAACGCTGTTCAGCGAATACATACAGTAAGGAAGATAAAGCGTTGCCGGCATATTTTAGCCAACTGAAAGGTTAATTGTTGCAATAATTCAAATCTGCTCGCGTACCACTTGAAAAGCTCCCGCGTACCACTAGTGGTACGTGACCACAGGTTGAGAACCACTGCTCTAAATAGAAGCCACACTTCTTTTAGCAGTGATTGACCTGCCTACAAGCCCTATTTAAGATAAGTATATTTCGACTTCATAATCAGCAAAAAGGCGATAAAATGGTTGATAAAAACAAAGAAATAAAAACTGATTATGAAATATGGACAGTAAACAAAACCTTGGACAAGGTTTAAAACGTACAGAATATGAGATGGGAGGTATTGCCAAAAAGAAGTGGTACGTGTTCACTCACCTAATAAGAAGTGTTTTTTATTTCAATTAAACTAGCTTTTGTTAATTAAATATGTCATCACCAACAACTGACTCTCTGCGAGAACGAAGATCTTACTTAGCGAAGAAAGCGGAAGCAGAAATAAACAGAGCAAACGAAGGAAGCTTCATTTCAAATTACACAATATTTAAATTGCTGTTTACTGTGACTGTAATGCTAGTTGCACCTATTTCTTCATATTATATCGCAAAAAATCAAGTTTTTGAAAAGATCTTCAAAATGTCATCAGATGATAGTAATGTACCATCAGCTGTTGTTGCAATTATTATTACTCATGTTATACTGGGACTTTGGGTGTATAGTGCTTATACAGAAGAAATACCACAAAAATCTAAAAAGGACTGAAAATGCTAATTTTTATTACGTGAAATTTTTCTTCAAAATATTCTTGATGGTGATGTTTGTCGTAAACCTAGCACATAAATGGTGTTATGTTGAATCAAGTGTGAAATGGTGTTTTAAGAAGGTGTTAGTGGTAATTCGCTTTTGTCTATGGATTTTTCTTTGACCCCAGAAAAATTCTTCTTTACTATTGCCAAATTTTGGATGTTTATTTTACAGTGTTTTGGAGTGGTGACACTTATAAACTGATTCGCATTTTAAAATTAATTACTATTAAAAAATATACAATCATATGTCGCTCACAGGTACTTATAGATAATTTCAACTTGGTCTATCGCAGCTTTTGTGTGACTAATTTTTGATTATTGCAACTAAACTAAAGATCATCTGAGGACATAATGATAATTAAAATACTTTATTGCAACTTATTTTTGGGAACACTACTGAAATTTGACAAATAACACGAAAAACTGTAGCTGTTGTCGCCACTCGAACATTTTTACTTATGTTTTCAAATTTTTTCCAGTCATATGAGAATAATGATAGGTGATATTTTTATAATATGTATATATTCAATCAATGCTATACTTAGTTAGCTATATTGAATTAATAAAGAGTGCAATGTATATTTTTAGGAAAGTAATCAATAAGATTATATTTACTTTAACAACGAATATGGCTTTGTCAAAAAATGACAAAAATGCTATAATCCTTCTGGAAAAAAAATTGAACAAATCTCCATTGTCAAATTATGGAATTGACGTCGTCCCACCGAAGCCTCATGACCCCCCTGTTAAGTGTCAGTGGTGTGATAATACTGAATCGAAGAAACGTTTTAAAGTTTGCCTGCGATGTGTACAACTCGGGGTCAAGAAAAACAACCCATTTCTTCATTATTATTGCTGCAAAGCATGCCAGGTATGTTAGTTTTATTGTTTATTTCGGTGCTCCCGAAGTATGCGAACCAAGATGGCGGACATCGGAACGTAACAGGTTAGGGTTGGGCGATAATTTTTTTCTAATTTTCCTTATTTTAGTCCTATTATCAGTTCGAAGACTAGCCAAGAGCCGCCCGTAGTATTTATACCTAAAATTATGGCCTAACCTAGTACACATATTACATTCCGATGTCCGCCATCTTGGTTCGCATACTTCGGGAGCCCCTTTATTTCTTTATAGGGTCTCGGTGTGACGCATCGTGATAAGCGTTAGTAATACGCTCGCCACCGCACCTCTGATTACCCGGCACAGTTTCGGATTTCATGCGGGGTAATAATGTGCTAGAGCAGGGTTTCCCAAACAGGGGTTCGTGATGACTGCACAGGGGGTTCGCAACGATATGAAAAGAGTCTAAAACTTATACAAATAAATTATAATCTTAACAAATTGTCGTTATCCTGGCAGCATTCAACATTAGTATGTATTGGTTCAGACTTTCATGTGTTTCATTTCGTTGAAGGAAACAATATTCTTTCTAATTAGTCAGGCTCAGAAATTGATACAACATGGGATGAGGGTTCGTCAAAAAATAAGATTGACAAACAGGGGTACGCGGCTCAAAAAGTTCGGGAAATCCTAGAGGATTGCTGGACCCTCGCCGAGTGGTTCACGTAACCGGTGGTCGGTTATGGCTACCTCAAGTCCATGCACCTGAAAACAAGTAACTGGCTAATTATGGGGGAAGGAAAGCTTATAAGATGGCTTTATCATGTGGCAAACCACGGCCTCTCGCCCATGTAGGGTATGAGAATAGTTAACCAGTTATCTGTGTTCAGATGCATGGACTTGATAGTGAAAGAAGCAATAACTAACCAGCGGTTACCTGAACCACCCTACAGCGATGAGTCCAGCAATCCTTGCGTACATAACCATCCCTGCATTAGATTCCAATCTGTATCACTTTTCCAAATAATTCCTAAAGTCAAGAATTCAAAAATTTGGATATGTTTGATTCGAATTGTCAATTCATTTAGACACCCTTATATTTTTTGACAACGCAGAATGTGTCGTGTTGAATATGATATCAGGCAGTGAAACATTTTTTATTGGCATTTACAGATAGCGCAATGGAAACTCTGCCACAGAATGGAGCACTATGTTATTGAATCTTTGCATCCACAACGACCTATTGACCCCAGATTTTTTGCAAAAATAGCTGAATCAGGTTTTTTCTGCGACTCTGAATAATCCCAATGTTCAGATACTCACAATGAAGGTTTTTCTGACCATGAGGATGGACATTAAGAAGTGAAACTGTTTTTGTATTTCATTTTTTGAAATTATTTCCATTCTATATCTGTATACGAGGCTTTTTAAAAGCAAACCTTTTTACATCAGATAGGTGGCAACCTTTTTTCTAAATTATTAAATGTCTCATGTTGGCTGTCTACTTTCACTACCTGGATATTTTTGATTTGTATCATGTCAAATATTTTAAAGTTTTTTATTTTTAGACTGGAATTAGAATTTAGACTCTTCAATGAAATAACTCCCACTGTAGCATCACACTCTGAAATATTTTAAATTTGTTACTATAACAGTGGTTTCTAAAGTTGGTTGACGGGGGGGGCATAATTAGATGTGGAAGAATATTCCTGGGCCAAGATAAGGTAGCACTCGCAAGGAGTCGATGTCCGCATGTATAATTAAGCTACCGGCATGCGAATATACAATGCTTTAACTGTAATAATGAAGTAACAATTGGCGTGAAAGGTAAAAAATGAAGTGTTATAGTATTTTACTCAAGTTTGGCTACCATATCGAACCGTTAACGCAGTTTGAGAAGCACTGGTCTATGATAGCCTATATATATTTCTTCCGCAAATTTGTTCAAATATTGTTTATTTTGTTGTTTGCATTTCAGCCAAGCTGAATATAGTTTTTTTTTTTAAATTTGGGTGGTATTTTTGGTATTCTCATAGTGTAGGTGAACAAAATTAGTTATTACTTATCGATTTTAATCGGTAAGTATGTTGATAGGTATTTGTCTGTATGTCTGTCTGTCTGTTAGATGCACGCGATATCTCACGAAAACGAGATTGAATTTGCTCCAGATTTTGCATGTGCATTCATCATATCTCGGACCAAAAGCCTATTGATTTTGGGTGAATTATGTCGTATAATTAGCGAGTTATTTTTTAATTAGTGATGAGACACAAGGTGTCACTATGGAGTAAGAGCGCTGTTTTGAGGATCCCCTAATTTTCGATCGATAAGTCTCCAGTCTCTGACCGATATTCGCGTCTCCATATTGGTACAAACACTTTCGTGGAGTACCAAATATTTCTTTCAATCCTGTGAGAGGATAGGTAACATATGACTAAGTTATATTGTGTTTTGTTCCATTTTTTGATTTCCTTATTATAAGAGATGTCATTTGTATATATAGATGATCATCTACAGCCTTTTCGTGGTTTTTCAAGTTGTGCTAGTGTATGGTAAATTGCATGATCAGTTTGTTGTCCCCTGTGTATTGACTTTTGATTCATACAAACTAAAAAATTGGCAGTCCCATGTGTAATAGTGATTACTGGTACCTATATCCCCACATATAAGTCAACCTCTAGAAACGGTGATTTTATGAAAATTCGCACATATGCCGTCGCTACAAATCACAACACGTCGTACTCACCTATCACAGCACATTTGAGTTGTAGATAGGTTAGCGTAATGTCATACTAATTTTATTTTCTAGTAAATTTTAATATTTATTTTATATTTGGTAGTAATTGGATATGTGGGATGAATCAATGCGTAAAAACTTGGCAGCATCTATTTTGCTAAGTAAAGCCACACCGCCATTTCAAAAACTTGCTGATGAAAAACAAGAGCTGCTTTTTCACTTTGCAGTAATTTCTGTCTGAATAACTGTTATGTAAAAAGGATTGTTTTTCATTAGTCATAAGTTTGCAGGCATATAAAGTATCACATATTCTTTAGTATTTGAGCATGTCTTTGTGTACTAGAGATCCATACAAATGAAATTTCTAGAATTTCTGATATACCGGTATTTGTGATTTACAGAGAGCAAACTCATTTAACATGTATTGAAATGCCTTTTTCCAAATAATATTATTTTTTTTACGTATATTCATATCCTTTGTATATATCCCTTGTCTACTGTCACATTCTTTCTATTTTGCTATTTCCGTACGTTGAGTTACATAATTAAAATGTTATTTCTTTATTTAGAGATACTAGATAAAGTATGTATGGTTTGAACCTTATTGTAATGGTTCCAGTTACAACTAGTTAAAACCGGTTTAGTAGAAAAGAACTGGTTAAAACCGGTTTAGAAGATAACCATGGAAAGTTTGGAGCTACAGTTGAATCAATCACCGATTTCATTCTACGGAGTTGATAACGGTAGAAATGTTCAGCGATTTTACGTTTTCTGTGCTTATTGTGAGAAGCAGGAAGGCCCCAAAGAACGTTTTAAAACTTGTTTAAGATGCAAACAGATTCATGTTAATAAATATGCGCCGATATATCACTATTACTGCAGCCGGGAATGCCAAAGATCCCATTGGGTTGAACGTCACCGTGCTGAGCATGTCATGTATGAGGAAATCGAAGGTTTAAGGCAGCAAAAGGCAGCGGAATTGAGATCTGCGATAAAAAATAATGAGGCTGGAAATTCCCGCGATGCTGCAGTGAAAACTGAGAAGACAAATGACAAAAATGGGACAGTGCAAGGACACAAAACAGGGGATCCACAAGTAAAAGAGACTAAAACGGGGGATCAACAAATAAAAGAGTCTAAAACGGGGGATCAACAAGTAAGTCTCTCCCAAAATGTGTCAAAAGGAGCTGAACAAGCTGTTCAGAAAAGTGAGGAAACTGAAAAACCCAAAGTGGAAATCGTTTATGATTACGATCCTACTTTGTCAAAAACTTTCCGAGGCGCAACGAGCAAGGAAGGAAAGACGTTCAAAGAAACCGCTGTCGGGGATGACACGGGTTCTTTAAATTCTGGCGTTAATACTTCAACTTGTACTAATGATGATGGATCTGGCAGCACTGTTCCCGACGTCAAAACCACTCCCGGAGGTCAAAGTTCAAAACCGAAAATGAAAAAGGAGTTTACTGTTTATCCGAAAAATAATTGGGTGACTTTAACATCAGCTGGTAAGGATGGTGTGCCACCTAGTAAAATAAAACCAAGCTCTGTAAAGAATCCCAAGCGTAAAGACGCCGCGACTTCACCCACAAGAAAAATTGATGTTAGTACGATGACCGATGAGTGGGACGAGGATGCTGAAAAGAAAGATGAGCCAGAAACTACACAACGAAAAGACGTGAAAATGAAAAGAAGCCAGCGTCGTGCATTGGCTCGTTCAAGAAGTAGCAGGAAGGATTCAAAACTATTGAAAAAGCGTCCGAATACTGCTGCGATTGCGGCAGCAGAGAGCGCAGCTTCACAAAAACCGAATCCGTATTTACAGAAAGATGGCGGTAGAGATCAGACCGTCGCTAAGACTTCTTCGAAACCTTCAAAAGTTATTACTTTTTATGCTAGCCAACTAAGAATGGAACTTTCGGCTAAAAAAGATGGGACTAGAACTATGAAAGTTACTAAGGATTCTTCTCCTCGTGCAAGAATACCATTCACTCAAGAAAGGATGGATAAATTTTTAGAAGAAGCGGATAAGGTGTTGCCACCCGCACCTCCAGAACCAGAAGATGGGCCTCGCGAGCTTACAATTATTTCAAACGATAAAGATTTGCCAAAAAAATGGGCCGAAGCAAAAGCAAATAATGGAGACCCGCCGCAAAGAAATATAGGTGCGCTTCAAGATGTCGAGAGTGAGATAAAAGTCATTAAAATTCGTACTCCAAGTCAAGAAAGGGAACAAAAAGAAAAAGAAAAGTATATGAAACGCATGAAACCTTCAAGCAGAAATAGAATTCGCGAACTCAAGGCTGCACAAGCTCGAAATGAAGCTAGTGGGGTGAGCAAAACTGCTGATGACGAGGAGCTTGGTTCACGTTTTATGAGCGTCAATTCGAATGACGATATTTCAAGAGTTGTACAAATGTGTATGGAACCGAATTCGGATATTATCGTAAAAAGAGGCCCAATACCAAGACCCAAGAAGAAAGTTCTAAATGCGGAAAACAGACCCAAAATCATTGAATTGGATTCGGATGATGAACCGATTGATACAAGTCAAACACTTGGTGGTGGAAGGAGCGGAGTATTGTCAGCGTCAGACATCGTTTCAAAATTTGTGCACATAAATCCGGCACCGGCAAAAATTCAGAACCCACTACAAACCAGAGCAAGGCCAACTTCAAACACCAGTAATATTCAATCTGTTACTCAAAGCAAAGCTACTACAAGTGCTGTGACAGCAAATTCAAAACAAGCATCTGCAAATAATGCTTCATCTAATCAAAATGCAACAACGGCTTCAAAAAACGAGGCACTGCCGTCTGTCCAGAATCAAACTAGACCTTTGGACAACACCGATAGCAAAAAATCTGCTCAGACGGCAGTAAAGCAAACACCCACTGCAACAAAAGTTCCATCAGCAAACAATGTTAACCCTGGCACCCAACTTCAAGGAAAAGCTACTACAAGTACTGTGACAACAGCTACAACTACAAAACAGGGTACATCTGTGGAAAATACTCCATCTAGCCAAAGCGCAACAACAGTTTCAAAAAACCAAGCAGCACCATTGGCCCTAAGTCAAGCTAAGCCCTTGGACAACACCGATAGCAAAAAATCTGCTCCGACTGTCGTGAAGGAGACTGCAACAAAAGTTTCATCAGCAAATAATGTTAACCCTGCTTCAAGCCAATCTGGAAACGCACCCCCAAATAGTACGGGGGTAGACTCAAAGCAGGCGTCTGGAAGTGCATCGTCTAAATCAGCGACTGTAGTTGCGACAACAAACAGTCGCAGTCCTGGTCCGGTTGCTGTACAACAGAAGATTGCATCTCGACCTTCAAGCAAACCAAAAAACGTACGAGCGAATACTTCTAAAAAAGTATCAAAACAGCCATCGCAAACTCAGGAAGAATTGGCAGCCGAAATATTAAAAGACACAAAAGGTCTTCAGCCTGAATTGGCTTTCGCTGTAGAACATCTTGTTTCTGCAATACAAAGTGGTGAATTTACTCCAGTTGACATGCTACGTGCCTCTATTAAAGCCGCTAATATGCCCCCACTTGATCCCTCATCTTTCAAAGAGGCTGTCTTACCTGATATTGAGGCCATAAAAAAGAAAGAAAAAGCTGCAAAAGCCAAAAATACTGCAACCACAATTTCGAAAGATAGTGATCCCGTGGCACAAAATTCTAGCAGTCAAGAATCTGCTAATCAACCAACAGGCAAAGTTGCTACTACAGCTGCTCCTAAATCAACTGTAACAACTAATCCAACTAGCCAATCAGTGCCATCTGTGCAAATGGCTGCAAAACAGTCAAATGAAAATGTTAAAAATGCAACTGAAGCGAAAGGTGTCAAGATTGCAGCACCACAAGCAAGCTTAACAACAAGAATCCCAGACCAGATTGCAACTTCAAAAAACGCTATCCACAGCCAAGTCGCAGAAACACAGCATGTTGCACCTCAAAGTGCCACTGTTATTACCACAAGTGAAATCATGGATGTTAAGGATACAGCCCCCCAGACCATTATATCCACAACATCAGCAAGGCCTGAAAATGTTCCGTCAAAAATTGTGGTAGTCCCGATACAGATGACTGTTGCAGCAACAGACGCAGGCCCAACTATGAAGACTTCAGAGCAAGCTATACCTGCAAGCCCGGTAGCA
The DNA here is from genome assembly GCF_964204865.1 of Styela clava. Classification (NCBI taxonomy): domain Eukaryota; kingdom Metazoa; phylum Chordata; class Ascidiacea; order Stolidobranchia; family Styelidae; genus Styela; species Styela clava. The sequence goes on along the minus strand of NC_135250.1, from coordinate 2,015,098 downwards.
CAACAAGTTGCATTTACACCTGTGAGCGAAGCTGCAACAATTGCCCAAACACAAACGCCTGGAAGCGTGTTGCCACGAACAGCGACAGCAGTCTCAAAACAGCCAACTGTTAAAGTGACAACAATGAAAAGTAGCAGTCCAGGTATCGTCACAATACCACAACAAGTTGTACCTGCACCTGTAGATGTTTCGCCAAAAAATAATGCGCCTGGAAACGTACAGCCGATAGCTGTAAAAAAAGTATCAAAACAGCCACCTATCACAGCTGCAAAGGCTATTCCAGCCACAACGATTACAGATCAAGTGTCGCCTACAAGCAATGTTCAGCCTGGACCAGCTTTACCCCTACAACAGGTTATTTCTGCACCTCAAGTTGGAGTTACAAGCGTCAATAAGACTACAGTAGCCGCTCCTTCTGCAGCTGCTGTTAAAAATTCTGCAACCAACATTTCAGAGCAGACTGTACCTGAAAAAAGTACTGCACCTGGCCCAGTTGTAATACCACAGCAAGTTGTGTCTACACCTTCCAGCCAACCTACAAACGCTTCGTCAAAAGCACCAGAGAGCGCACCATCGACAACAGTGCCAATGGTCCAAAAACAGGCAGCTCCAGAGGAAATTCCAGCCACAAAGATTACAGCTGAAGATACATCTGCAAAGAATGTCAGCCCTGGTACGATTGTGGTCCCTCAGAAGGTGGTATCTTCACCCCAAACTAGTGCTAATCCATCTGGTGGAGATTCGAACATCAAAAATACTGCAGTAACCGTCCCAACACAGAATCCCAATGCTACAAATCTGGCAACACAGAATTTGGAGCAGTCTGTATCTGCAAGCAATGTATACTCTGGGACAGCTGTATTACCACAACAGTTTGCATCTCCACTTCTAAGTGGTGCTTTTCTGTCTAGTGGAAATTCATATGTCAAAAGTACTAGAATGAATCTCCCAAATCCTGATGCAGTTTACATGGCAATTACAGCAGCAAAGAATTTGGACCAGTCCGTTGCTCTAAACAATTCCACGCATGATTTAGGTGCAGTCCCTCCGCCAATTGTAACTCCCCCTCAAATTGTTTCAATTTCTTCTGAGGGAGCCGTAAACATTGAGGAAACAGTCCCACAGAAGCCTAGTACAACAATTCCAGCAAAGATAACATCACAGCAGGGTGTACTAGCAAGCAATCTTAACCCGGGTCCAGTATCAGCGACTCAGAAAGTTACACCTCAAACTGTAATTTCTCCCAGTGGAAACGTGAACACCAATAAAACAGTTCCAAAACCGGCACCTAGTACAAAAAAAACAGGACAGGCATTATCTACAAGCAATGTCCAAGCTGCTCCAGTTACAGCGACTCAAAAGGTTACATCTTCACCCCAAGGTGCTACTATTTCTCCAAACGGAAGCAAACCAGGCATTGTTGTAAGTCCTACTACAACAAAATTGAGTGGAAATACCAATGTAACAGGCTCACCTACACCTGAAAAAGTAACTACCAGTACAACATCCAAGACTTTTACGAATATTGATCCTATGGGTTCCACTGTCACGGCCACATCATCCACTCGAGTCACTGTTGCAGCTGATGTAGACACTGTCAAATCTTCTATACCAGTAAAAAAACCTGCAGTCCAAGTTGATATTCCTTGTGTGGAAACTTCAAAACCAATCACTACGTCTACAGCAAGAACTAACAATTCAAATATTACAGGAAAAGTACCTGTTACTGCATCTACAGCAAATGTTAAACAGAATATTGCTGAAAAAGCACAGGCCCAATCACAAACAGCAAATGTCAATTCTTCAAATAATACAGAAAAGGCAAAGGTGAAAATACATACATCAGATGTAAGCTCATCGAATGTTACAAGAAATAGACCACCTGGCCCTGTCACACGACTTATTGATAGATCAATGGTTGTGTATAACGGAAGAATGAAGCGAAAAGCTAACGAAACTGGACATTTAGAGGACACTTTTGAGTTAGAATGCGCCTCAAGAAAGGAACTTAGTCGTGCTGAAGTTAGAAGACTATATATAACTGAATGCTTGAGGAGATATCTTATATTTCGAAAAAAAGCCGTCCTGATCGACTCGGAAGGAAACCCATTTTTGAACCCGAACGGGAGATTTCTAACTTGGGAAGAAATGGCGGACAAGATGCCTGAACCTGTTGACGAATCCGTACCAAATGAAGTAATTCAACGAAAACACTTCCCTGGAATGAGTGATAAAGACGTTCAAGAGGCAAAAGAGAAAAACGTAACAGTGGGTGACATTGCACAATATATCGAAAAAACCAGGGATGCCACAAAAAGGTTTCATTCATACGCTACGTACATGGATTACGTAGAAGAATGGTCTTGTTTGGAATTGCAGCGACCAGCCTCCATAAAAGGTCGAGCGGTCAAAGTATTCACCATAAGTCAAGAAGTAAACAAGATAAGGAAAAGGATTCAGGTTTCGATTCAAAAAATGGACAGCACCTTAGGAGAACAAATTGGGGAATTAGTAAATTTCAGAGTGACACGAGTAGTACCGTATGAGTCTGATAGAAAACTACTTGCTATTGAGGCAGTAGCACATAACGATCCAGTTATGCCGATAACACAGTTTGAAAAAGACTTTTATAACCGTGCAAAAAGTGGTGCATCTGAGTCTTCTTCTGTAAACTCACAATCTCAATCTATGACATCACAATTACCTGCAATAAGTGGAACTGCTCGATCCATTGAATCTCTAAATCTATCAATAGCAGACCAATCACAAAGTCAAGTCCATGGTGAATTTAAAGGTCAAGCTAGACCAGAAGTAAGTCAAAAAAATCCAGGAAGTGAGATTTCAAAAACCACCAATCAAAATGTAGCAATATCTCCAGAAACTTTGATATCGAAAATTCCGACAGAACAAACCAGTTTTCCGGAACATTCAGAAAATTCTGCAATTCCTGTTATTGATCAACCTGGCTCGCACACGATACCATCTAGTGGAAAATTTCGAGTTTTGAATTCGTCGAAAGAATTCGGAGATATTTGTTCAGATGAGAGTTTGCAACTCATTTCAAACCAACCATCCCTTGACATGAGCAAAATTCTTCCTAAGAAAGAAGATGACTCTCGACCACTGGATTTTGATACGATAAGAACAACTCCGAGCGCACCAACAACGTCGTCAATTAATAACGAAAATGGCGGAAATCAACAAGCTCCACCTAATGCTATCGTCGGAACAATTCCAAAAATTGGACCCATTCAAATTACCCCAAAAACTGACCCAAGCGACATAGAAAAATCTGAAAACCGAATTACACCAAGAACCGACTCAAACGTCACCGAAAAAACTGAACTTCAAATTACTCCAAAAACCGACCCAATCGTCACCAAAAAAACTGAAATTCAAATTACTCCAAAAACCGACCCAAACAGCACCGAAAATAATGAAAATCAACAAGGAAGACCCCAAGCTAGTGGAATTCCTCATTCTGGGAATAGTAAAGCTGCTAAATCTAATAAAAAGAACGCTCGCTCGAAGACTAGCGAAAAAAAAACAGATCCCTCAAATGCTGGGGCAGTAGTGCCGTACAATTCGAAGGGGTTGAATCCGAGACCGGCTGAAACCTCTAAGAAGTCAGCGGCATTGGTCAAGTATTCTAAAAATACCACGAGCAATCAGTCTGTTAAAGAAAAAAGAAAACTCAAACGGAGACAAAAAGCTGTTAATAAATTTCAAAGAGCGTTTGATAACGCCGCTCCTCAAATCAAAAAAGTGATTATGGGGGAAGACAGTGGCGACGAATATCCTGATGAAAAACTCCCTCATGCTATCAAATTGATACGACAAAAATTTAGGGAAGAAAGGGAAAATAATTTGCGAAAACAATCCGTTTTTACTTCACAAACAAAGACCTTCGTTATGGGTATTCCTACCCGTGATGGCAAATATGTGTCACCGGCGGATCAATTATGGCTTAGCGGCCACAAAGTTCCAACACGAAAGAGCAAACGCATTAAAAAAAGGAATAATGAGGCTCCAAAACCTCTTATCCTGGCCCCTGGAAGATTTGGATTCCTAATTGAAATTAGGGATGGTTTTTACATCTACACGACAATCTATGCGATGAGACTACAGAGATTTGTAAAAGAGGTAGGTAATGTTCCAAGCCCTCAACTTAAAGTAGAAAAAATATCATATTTCATAAAAAAAAACACCCAACAGATAAATGCATGTGCATTTTAGCACATTGGAAGCGAGAATTTTTCGATGTTCAATCGTATTATGCACATCGAGGTTTCCATTCCTCTTTTGCATATTATACACAGGGAATACGATACTCTTGAATTATTTGCAATCGACTATCAAAGTGCTAATAAAGTGTACTTCCCAACCTTTTTAGTTAAATTGTTACTTTGAACTCTTTATTCTTCTGTTCCTATGCATAAAATTATATTCTTTATTTGTGCAATCTTTAATGGATTCTTTGCAAGTCTACAACTACAGCGAATGAAAGGCAAATTTCATTTTTTGCTGGGTACAGAGTCTGTTAAATCGTAGCCGAGATCTATATAGAAGCTCATCCATGTTATTTCAGAATAGGAATTATTCGATTTTGGCCATCCCTGCTCTTAACCCAGTGGTTCTCAAACAGGGTGCAGACAATTTTTTGAGGGGGGTGAAACTAATTAAAAATATTTATTAGATTTGATCTTGTCCACCTTGTTTTGAATATTTACATTTCTTTATTTTGGATATTTACGTTCCATCCACGTTTTTTCCGTGTGTTTTTGCGTAAGACATACTTTCGCCTTACTATCTGTTATTTATAGCTTATTGTTAGCTAGTTATTTTTGAAGAGTGGGGCACGAGACAAACACTAAAAAGGGCTAAAAAGTTTGAAAACAACTGCTGTAACCTATTATTAATAAATATACATTTTTTTATTCTACTTTTTACTTCACAGGATCCGAGTTTGTGTTTGAGAAATTTGAAAAAAGACAAGTTCCCTGCAATAGAAGCAGCACCTGATATCGAATAATGTGAAATCAACCGTGATACGGAATTTACAGTTCAAAGTTCAAGTACTTCAGTTTTTCATCATTCGGAACTTCCTGTTCATATCTAGCTACCAAACCTTGTACAGCTCTCTTTTGACTTGCCTCATTAATGTCACTGAAATGAATTAAACACTAAAATTGTTCATTGCTATAATTGTTCCATGTACATACTTATTTTTTAAAAAAAATTTGTCATTTTATCCAATTTTAAATCTAATGTGATTCTCTGTGTGATAATCAATGTTTTTTTTTTTGCTTGAAGTTTTTACTTTATTTTTAATTATTAAACAATTAATGAAGTTTCTGAACTTTGCTAATTACTACATTTTGCTACGATTTTTTATTTTCTGCATAAAGTGACTCAAAACTGCTTAAATTTTTGTGTTAACCGGCGTTTACTGATACATAGGACACCACCATAATTCTATGTAGTTTCAGTGGATCTTGGTATTTCATCAGCCGCCGGCAACGATGTCGACTGGCGTGCATGTCTAAGCTTTGAGAAAAATGTTAAAAAACTTTTGGAAAATCTATATGTCTGCCTGTAACTTGCTCTGATCAGTCTATGACATATGAGGTGTAGGTATTTGGTTGAGCGAACTCGTGCCTGTTCTTTTGACAACACCTTCCAATCTGAAATCTGTATGTTTTAAACCTTTTGAAAGGTTTTGTTCACTTTACTGATTCTGTAAGCTATTTTATTTCTAGTTTTTATTTTATCGTCTTTTATGCTATGTAAAATCGACGTCGTATATTATTTCTGCTTTTCTCTCATTTACATTTGATGAATTCAAACTGAATCAATATGTAAATCAGGAGATATGAATATGGAATTTCCTTGTTGGCTTTATTTGACCCAAACTTGTTTAAAAAAGCCTTTTAACGCATTGTCGATTATTTACTTCACTGCTTTTGTGTTCACTTTTTCTTAATCACAGTATATCATCGCATATAAGCCGACCCTATAAATCGTAACACGCTGTACACACCTATCACAGCAAATGGTTGCAGAAGAGGCAGGATTTACATATTTATCTCGGGGGAGAGGAAAGCCGATAAGACAGCTCAATCGTATGGCGAACCACGGCCTCTCGTCCGGTTACCGGTCCAGGTTGGGTATGAGATCAGATGGCCAGTTATTTGTTTTTCGGAAGCATGGACTTGATGGTGGAGGAAGCGGTAACCGGCCAGCGGTTACATGAACCACCCTACGGCGGCGAGAAGTCCAGCAATCCTCTCGCACATGTTCATTCCTGCATGGGATTCGAACCTGCGAAACCACGAAGTGTAATCAGAGATGCGGTGGCGAGCGTATTCCTAACCCTTGGCACGATGCGCCACACCGCTGAGCCGAGTTAGGCAATATTTTTAGGTACAAACAAGAGAAATCTTTGCTATCACTGTCAGTTTGAGTTGTAGCAGTTGGAATTAAGTTATAATGTCATGTCGTTTACGTGTGATCGGAGTTATGCGCATATGAGCCAACCCCTTAGTTTGGCAACTTTTTTTTGAGTTTCAAACTCGGCTTTTATGCGAGGATATATGGTTTGTGTTTATTTATGGAAGATGTTATGGAAAACATTTGCAAGTTACCTTTTTTCCATGTTGACTAATAATTGAATCTTTGGGATAACTAGGCTGAATAAGTTTTTATATTTAGCTTTACATTTAGAGATGAGTTTCCATAAACCTATGATGTGTATCATGTTCAGTTTTTTTATGCCATTTGTATGTATCCAATTATTCATGTATGTTGAATAATTTATCACTGTATAATACTTCGCCATAATTCTACATAGTTTCGGTTATTCTAGCATATCAGAGGTCGCCATATCTTTGCTCAGAGTTGAGTGTCCATTACTTCTAATTGAGTCCCTGTAACTTTGTTCAGAGATGAGTCTGCATTTCTTCTGAGTGAGAGCGCGGAACTTTGACTTCTGACTCTGAGAGAGTCTCTTTCACATCTAAGAAGCTTTTTTTGAGCAAATAATCATGGATTTCTTGTTCCCAATATTTGAACCCATATTTTATATAAACTGTTGTTTTGTGTGCTATTTGTGAGCATCTTTACCACTTTTTATCGTCTTTCTAATGTTTGTTCTATTTTTTTTCAACTATTTAGACTTGTGTGATTTTATCAATATCATTTGTATTTTTTTTGCAAGCCATGTTAATTACAATTGTATTCTAAGGCTAAGCGTATTGGGAGTAATGGGCTTTCTGCTGTTTATATTTTTCCCACATATGCATGGCAAATATACAGGGTGTCTATAAAGTCCCTTTACAATTTTAATTTTCTTATTAAGTCAGTTCTCAATATAGCTTAAACAGATTTGTTGTTTTTATTCAGTAATTGTTCAAGTATTTTTACTTCATTTACCGGTAATACATCTGTGAGGGCCAAAACAGTATATGGTATCGATAAATTCCCTGCAAATTTAAAAAATCTTAAGATTTTATGGACACCTTACACTTATTTTTATGTGTGAGATGGCGATTTCCTTTTACTAAGATGGTCACATACAATTGCTGCTGTTATTTTGTAAAACTCCAAGGATGAATTTTAATGACAACTGATTGTAAATATATATTATTGTTTTATTTTTGTGGTAAAACAATGAGCAGAATAATCATGTTATAGAAAGGCTATGTAGATTCTGTCTGATATGCTTCATTAATCATTCGCTGTATTTTGTTTATCAAAGTGATAGGCGGAATAATCATGCTGTAATGCGACTGTGTAGATTCTGTCAGGAATGTTTCATTACCCATTTCCTTAGTGTAAAAATCAGTGAGCAGAATAATCATGTAACAAATAGGCTGTGTAAATTCTGTCTGATATGCTTCATTACCAATTTGATGAGAGTATTGTAAATACTATTGTTCTATATTTTTTGTGACTGAATCATAGAGCAGAATAATGGTGCTATAATAAGACTGTGTAGATTCTGTCGGACAAGCTTCATCGCCCATTTGTTAGTGTCAATTTTATTAATTTGAGTTGGGTTGCGCGAGACAACTTCCTTTCTTTTCTCTATGTCTTTATGCTAGTGGATCCGTATGCGTATACTGCAAGGATACTGTAGCTGGAATAAACATGACTATTCTATCCAATTAAAGAGTCCAGCTGCACACTAACACAATATTATTGTTCTATTTTGTTTGTAATCATGTTATAATTAAGCTGTGTACATTCTGTCAAATATGCTTTATTGCTCATTTTGTAAATATATTTGTTCCATTATGTGTTGTCAAGTGGTGACCGGAATAATTGTGTTATAATAAGGCTGTGTAGATTCTGTCTGATATGCTTCATTACCCTTTCATGAATGTAAAAACAGTGGGCAAAACACCAATGTTACAAAAAGGCTGTGTATATTCTGCCAAACATGCTTCACCGCCCATTTAATGAAATTTCAGTGTGCACATTGATTTTTTTTTTTAATTTTTTGTAGATGTTCTAATCGTGATATCTGCATCCTGCATGTATAGTATAATTTTGAAATATTTCATGCTTAATTTTTTCTTGTTTTCAGATTTTATTTTTTTAATTACTATTAATTTAAAAAATATATAATGGACAATAAATTGGTGAAAAAGAAAACAAAAACTCTGGACACTGCAGCACTGGAAGCAAAGCTGAACCGTTCACCAATATCTCGATACGGAATCGATCCCAAAGAAACCATTTTGTGCGGACATTGTGGGAAAAAAGAAAAATCCACACCATTCAAAGTATGCTTAAGATGTAAGCAATTAGGACTTCTAAAAACCCATGAAATGTTCAAACATTATTGCAGTAGAAGTTGTCAGGTTGAAAACTGGAAAAGACATCGACATGAACACAAAAATCTTGAATCAAATGAAATTAAATTACGAGCGGGTATGAAGCACTATCAAAAACCGAATACGGATGAATTTCCAAATAATTCTTGGCTTGTAAACGAAAGCTTATTCTCACACGATGATGAGATTAAAGAATTTCATCTTAACCCTGAAATGACTCGTGGCGAGGCGATAGATTTTGTAATGAATGAAATCAAAGACTGCCAACTCACGAAATTTGTCGCGATTGGAGGGGGTCAATGGGCTGCAAGAATACGCAAAGAACCAAATCTTCAATATGTACTAACTCCTTTTAATTGTGGGAGTGAAAGTTTACTTGATGATGAGAGTACAGATGAAGGAGAATCAGATTAGTTCTGCTCTGAATGAGGCTCTGTACAACTTCCAGTGGACCTAGTACACCGGTGGACAATTACTTTCCTGAGGGGGCCTCTCACAGGAAATAGGTCGTAATTTTCCCTTGATGCAGTACCTTGCCTCTTTTGCCCACCCTTAGACCTAGTAATGACCCTGGGAGGCATTAGTCTGAGGTTTGCTTTTAGACGCAGAATTTTGGATTTTAAAAATTCAGTTGGTGATAAAATTTATTTACATTCTATCTTTGCGCAAAGCTTTGTATAAGCAGTCGTGACTTATGGTCTCGGTCAGTTATATATTTTTGTTTTAATTTCACATTAATATTTATGATACTTATCTTTTACCTTGTACTTCAGAATTTTATCTTTTTCGTTATGTTATTGTGTGCTTATTAAGTTTTATGTTGATAGAATTAATTACCATTTTTTTGCATCTACAGTAGTTATTCTCAAAGAAAGTCAAACATATCAGCAACGCTTCTTGCAATGTTGTCCTAGTGATTATTTGTTCATTATCTAAAAACAATGCCATACGGTGGTGTGCTACAGCCGTTTTTATCAATATCTTACTTAATATTAGGCTTATGTTTTCCATATTCTTCTCAGATTGTTTTCAATTACCGTAAATCAATTAGAACATGCTCAAATTTATATGTATTGTGTCATATTAGTGAATTGAATACCAAACGGGTTCACTAATTCCATTTCTGTACCGTACTAGGAATGTCTAAAAAAGCCCAAAGCCATCCTTGGCTATGATGCATGTATATCAGTGGTCCCCAACCTTTTATGGCTCGTGGCTTTCGAAGGCTTTCAGCACTCATGGCCCCCTGTTTATTATTCCAGTGGTATTTATAGTGTTATTATTAGTAGTAGATTCCTAAACCCATTATGTTCAAATAATTCCCGCTCAACACTGTGAAATAACCTTATCTCGCAATAAACTTGGAAGAACGGGGAGCTTTTTTGTGAAAGGAAATCTTATTAAATTAACTCTGCGCCTAGCATTGTGGCCCTCCTTCCATTGCTCTGTGGCCTCCGTGGGGAGCCACAGGCCCTCGGTTGGAAATCGCTGATGTATATGGTTGTCAACACCAAATAATGAATTTTTAAAAAATCTTGCTTCAAGTTGTTTTTATTTATTTTTAAAATTCATTTACTAGCTTCGTAGCTAACTAACGTTCATTGAATTGATTTTTATCATCTAATCTGCAGTTTCTAAATATTGGTCAACTTTTGCACTGGTTGATTAGGGCAGTGTTCTTCAACCTTTTTTATCGTGGTATACCTTTTACAATTTTTCAAGAACTTTGTATACCGGTACCTTACTACAAGTACCAATGTTTATTTAGGCCCTAAAAATTATAAGCACATATTGTACTGCAATATTATCACACTATCTAATAGGCTAGTGTCCGCAAGTTATAAATTTGACTGACGGCCTTATTGCAACGGGAATAATGTTTAACGTAAATCAAACGAAGTGCATGTGAGCCGAAATCACCACCCCGAACACGTGACCGCATTATCTATATAATCCGTGATGTAACAATGTGCTCACGCTGGTTCTTTGCGTAAATGACATTTTATATTTCATGTGCGACGCGAATATTTTATAATTTATTGTATTGGAGTTTATAATTTCAGACACGTGACCGCATTATCTATATAATCCGTGATGTAACAATGTGCTCACGCTGGTTCTTCGCGTAAATGACATTTTATATTTCATGTGCGACCTGAATATTTTATAATTTTTTGTATTGGAGTTTATAATTCCTTACTTTGGATGTACACCTTTCGTATACCCTTTTTCAGTTGTATACACAACTTATGGTCCGGTATACACTTGGGTGGTACACCCAGTTGAAGAGCACTAGATTAGGGTATTGTATTTCTAATTACAGCTCCTTTCTGTCTACCTTTGTATTTATAGATGTGTATGCACCAACTACAAGTAACTGTAGCCGGGCTTTAGAGAAAGGGAAAATTAAAATTGTGCCCAACTGTGGGTTGGGAGAAATTTCTGTCTCCACCATGTGGAATTTTAATAAAATAGCATTGACTAGTCTCCTTTAATAGACTGTTAAGAAGCTTAACAAATTCAAGATACTTCTTGAATTTTTAATAATATGTCAACTGTTGAAAATATAAATTACTTGAAAATTCAAATTTTTGACTTTGACTGAATCTTGAACATGACACCATACCCATGTACTACAGCAAGAATTAAACCAACTTTATTGAGGGTAATGGCATGGCCAGGGGGAAGGAGTTTGGGGGCCGGAACCCTCATCCCCACCCCCCTTTTGGAATAGATATTGAAAAAAATTGTATTATACATAGCAATTATGTTAGCTTGAAACACCGCTTCGACCCGCAAGACTCATAAATTCGACATTTTCTCGCCGTGCTAACTGTTATGGTCTAACTTGTCAATCAGGAATTTCATCCCCTCTCCCCTTACGCCCCTGGTTCAAATATCTTTCATCGGACATCCTGAAGTATGCGAACCAAGATGGTGGACATCGGAACGTAACATGGGTAACAGGTTAGAGTTGAGCGATAATTTTTTTCCAATTTTCCTTATTTTAGTCCTATTATCAGTTTGAAGACTAGCCAAGAGCCTCCCGTAGTATTTATACCTAAAATTATGGCCTAACCCTAACCTAGTACACATATTACATTCCGATGTCCGCCATCTTGGTTCGCATACTTCGGGAGCACCAAAAATTGTATTGTATTTGTTAGCCTAAAACACTGCTTAGACCCGCAAGACTCATAAATTCGACATTTTCTCGCCGTGCTAACTGTTATGGTCTAACTTGTCAATCAGAAATTTCACCCCCTCTCCCCTTACGCCCCTGGTTCAAATATCTTTTATCGGACCTCCTGAAGTATGCGCACCAAGTTGGCGCGCAACCTGAACTCAGGTTGTGTACCAGGTCAGAGTTCAGGTTCTGCGATATCTTGGTGCGCATACTTCAAGTGTACCCTTTTATCACACTTTCACAAATTTGCGAAGTTTTGTCAAACAAGCAGTTTCCAACACTTTGCACAATTTTAATTCAACTCTTTTCTTCAACTTCGAAATAAATTTAATCTCTTTTTTGAGCAGTGTGAGCTTTCTTCTTTTTATGAGCTGTATTTTCTGATCAAATGATGCATTTAAGTTTTAAATTAATATTTACTTTATTTTAGATAAAATTACTAGATAAAAAAATATATCACAAAAAAACAATTGGACAGTTTTGGGCACAAAATGGCTGATCATGATTCCCTTATTGAGCAATTCAAGGCGATTACAAATGAAAACGACGATCGCTCTCGTTTTTATCTGGAAAGTGCAAACTGGGAGATTGATTTAGCTCTGAGTAGTTTCTATGACAACGCAGGGGGACCGGAACTCATGGAGACTGAACCTGTTATACCTCAACCTGGTGGGTCTACAGAGCAGGGGTTATCGTACGAAAGCATGTGACATTGCTGGCGAAAAAATGATTTTACTTTTATCTTCACAAAAAATTCACTGCTTTCTCTAGTTTCATTCCTTGATAAGGATATTCCACAGGATATCTTCATTTTGTTGAGCACGAATTGTTTGAACATAATGGTATTTAGAATCTACCAATCAAAGTAACACTATAAATACTAATCTAATGATAAACAGGGGGCTATGAGTGATAAAATCCTTTTTTCTAGTTTCATTGTTTGATAAAGTTATTTCACAGGATGTCTTATTAACTTTATTGAACACAAATTGTTTGAACATAATGGTATTTGGAATCTACCAATCAAAGTAGCACTATAAATACTAATCCAATGATAAACAGGGGGCTATGAGTGATAAAATCCTTTTTTCTAGTTTCATTGTTTGATAAAGTTATTTCACAGGATGTCTTATTAACTTTATTGAACACAAATTGTTTGAACATAATGGTATTTGGAATCTGCCAATCAAAGTAACACTATAAATACTAATCTAATGATAAACGGAGGGCTATGAGTGATAAAATCGTTTTTCCTAGTTTCATTATTTGATAATGATATTTCACAGGATGTTGTAACCCTTTTATACCATATTAGACTTACATTAGAAAAATGTATTCAGCTGATTTTTAACCTTTTAAATTTATACAGGTGCATCACTCAGTAACACTGAGCAAGATGATGAGTTTCATGATGCAATGGTAGATAGCTCAGATGGGAAAGATACCAAGGTAATAATCGAATGGCTTTGTTGAACATTATTGAAAAAAAATATAGCAAATGGCAAAAATGTTAATGCTGCCTGAAAATCTTATGAGGTCCCTTGCGACTCCTGTCACTTAAGTTAAGTTTCTATTGTCTTTGAAATGTTTTTTTTTTCTTATGATACGTATATTTTGTGCTGACGAATAAAACGATGATTGATTGATTGATTGTCACCTTACATCGGGGGCATAGACTGGATTTGAGACTGGACTTCCAATTTCCAAGTGGGGAATCTGAAATCTCTTATTGCCAAGTTAGAGTGTAACAGCCAGCGACTGGAAAAAGTGGGTTTTCAGAAATCTTAAGTGTCTAAAAAGCGTTCCAAGCTTTGAAAAATTGCTATTTATGATCTTTACTTTTTTTTTTTTGAAAGGGGGGTCTAACCATCTATCCCCTGCCTAAGATCATTTATTAATGCCAGCTCCAAGTGGGTGGGCTATATTTAAATGAAGGCTATAAACAAGCCTTGCCAAAATTGAATGTAATAAACAAACATAATCATGAAGTTTTATTTTTGATTATAAATAGGATTCATGTAATCCAACTCTTGTGGTGGCTGGAGATAATGCAAAGGTGTCCTTGCATCTTTGATATTATAGGGCTATTTAAAATGAATAGGATGTGCCAAATTAGAAGGGACATGTCTAAGGGTGGGCATTTAGATTTGAATAGCAAATTAAACGAATTCTTTCGGACGGGAATTTGGTCTTTTTTTTTGTCTGTTCACCCCATATTTTTATTCATAATAAATTTTTCAAATGCAATTTTGAGATATGACTTTTCTTCGACACTCCCTAGTATGTGAACCAAGATGGCGGACACCGGAACATACGGAGTACCCTTTTTTCTTCCAGTCTCATAGAGCCATATTTGGAGAAGAGCTTCAAGTCCCTAATAATACATAAATTTTTCAGAGCAAACCATCAGGTACCTCTAGTAACTCACGGTTTCGATCGTTAGCGGACTACGACCGAGCGGAAGATCGGAAAAGTGATGACAGTGAGGAAGAGGGCCAGGAATATTATGCAGGAGGTTCAGAACACAGTGGAGAGGTTATCGTAGGTTAGTATAGTTTTAAATTTTTCTCATTTTTCGTGCAAATTTATTCCAAATATAAATGAATTGTTAAACAACATTAATGTTTATTTTTTTATTTCCGATTTAACAACGTCATTTTACGTATTAAGATAACTAACTATACGACAGGGGTGGGCAAATTTCGGCCCGCGGGCCAGATCTCACCCAGTCAAGTGTTTAATCGACCCCCTTGTGCACTCATTGAGAGGTGACAGACCGTGCAAAAAGTACATAATAACCCTATTGTGACGATAAAATCAAAAGCATAGCGCATTCATTACTTCTCTAAACCTATAAATGTGACCCTTTATTCCAGGTTGCAAAGCGACCGCGCGTACAATTATAAATGCCCTTTTTTGCTCCTAATAAGGCCCTAAGTAAACATCGAACGATACGTTAAAACAGAGGTGGGCAAAATAATCCCGCGAGCTGGATCCGGCCCACCTGTTTCTGCTAAAATTACGACTATGGTTTTTATGAATATAAATTTTCGTTCAATATATTGTCGAAAATAACGAATCGTATGCTAAAATAAATATTATAATTCATCACGTATTATCCACATCTGCATATTTTTCACGAAGTCTATTATCGATAAGTGGCCTGCTTAAGAAAGTAATTGCCCTCTCCTGCTATACGATAAGCTTTTTAAAAATAAAGTTATGTATATTGTGAATGTTTTGGTCTGATTACTTTACCAGACACTTGTAATCATTGTGTCATTACTTGTTGTTACTTAGTAATTATTACTTGTTTACATGTTGATGTGAGGGTGTTACTTTGGTGATGGTGCATTATAGTTTTGTAACAGGCCTGGATAAAGCACCTGTATTTGTGTATCTGCCTTGAGGGCAAATAAACTTTTCATATATTTCTCAATGGAGCCCTTGCAAATATTACTTCGCTCTCCCAGCTCCAACATACGGTCATTATTCCTATTGTTCAGGTCCAGGAAAGAAGAAACGTGGCGAAGATATTGTTTCAAAAATGTTTAAGAACGCAAAGAAACATGGCGCTATGCCTGTGGATGAAGCTTCATCTTCATCAGGGAAAAAGAAAGGTAAAGAAAACTTTTAACTTTATCGCAATGGTAAAAAATCATTTTTCACAGCGATTCCGTAGCTTGAAACCCTTTTTAGACCCTAAAGACTGAAAACCCCCATTAAAAGCCTCTGGCTGGACCCACTAGTTGTTGGGGTCTATCTTGGCGATTTGAAGACCCCCCCTTTTTTGAAAATTCATGGCTACACCCCTGAAACTATCACTAATATGTAATGATATGGAAGGGGCGATCAAAATCTACCTGCAGTGCCTGCCTGAATTTAATATATTTTAGTAAAATGGGGCATATCTAGGGGTTTTGAGGGTCAGAGCCCCCTATTGAAATGGGATTGTGTAACATACATAACGATTTTTTGTGGTTAGGAACTTTTTAGACCTTCAAGACTAAAAACAAATGTTTTCTGGCTTTTGGCCATACCTGCTAGCTGTTGCGGTCTGACTTGCGAATTAGAAATTACAAAATCCCTTGGCTAACTGAAATTATCACTGATATCTAATGATATGGGAGGAGCGATTAGAATCTTTCAGCTTCAGAATTGGCTGCCTAATTTATTGCATCTTGGGTAAGATGGTTGGCATGGGCAAATGGGTTTTGGGAGTCTGACTTCCAGGAGCACCACAGGAAAGGCAAGAGAAGAGAATGAGGCTAATGCTTACTTTACCCATAATAAAGCCACCGGGCAAAACGGTGAAAGATTCAACCCAGTTTTAAACATAAACGGTCAAAGCCACCGGGCAAAACGGTGAAAGATTCAACCCAGTTTTAAACATAAACTGTCAAAGCCACAGGGCAAAACGGCGAAAGATTCAACCCAGTTTTAAACATAAACGGTCAAAGCCACCGGGCAAAACTGTGAAAGATTCAACCCAGTTTTAAACATAAACTGTCAAAGCCACCGGGCAAAACGGCGAAAGATTCAACCCAGTTTTAAACATAAACTGTCAAAGCCACCGGGCAAAACGGCGAAAGATTCAACCCAGTTTTAAACATAAACTGTCAAAGCCACCGGGCAAAACGGCGAAAGATTCAACCCAGTTTTAAACATAAACTGTCAAAGCCACCGGGCAAAACGGCGAAAGATTCAACCCAGTTTTAAACATAAACTGTCAAAGCTAACGGGCAAAACGGCGAAAGATTCAACCCAGTTTTAAACATAAACTGTCAAAGCCACCGGGCAAAACGGCGAAAGATTCAACCCAGTTTTAAACATAAACTGTCAAAGCTAACGGGCAAAACGGCGAAAGATTCAACCCAGTTTTAAACATAAACGGTCAAAGCCACCGGGCAAAACGGTGAAAGATTCAACCCAGTTTTAAACATAAACTGTCGAAGCCACCGGGCAAAACGGCGAAAGATTCAACCCAGTTTTAAACATAAACTGTCGAAGCCACCGGGCGAAACGGCGAAAGATTCATCCCAGTTTTAAACATAAACTGTCGTATTAGGATTTTATGCTTGATTCAGAAATGGCTTAGTGGGCCGGATTGTGGCCCACGGGCCGCCTGTTGCACACCCTCTTATTATTTTTTCACTATATTCACCACAGACAAAAAATATTTCACGGGTGGTGGGTACAAGCTCGGAGCCGAGGCTGAAGACCATGAATTCATACCAGGAGCTGAGAAGCCAGAGGAACGCAAACTAGACGTCGTACTGAAACTGTGGAAAAATGGATTCACTGTTGGGGATGGGCCGTTACGAGACTACCACGACCCAGAAACAAAAGAATTTTTGGGTGCAATAGGAAAAGGAGAGATACCTCAGGTTTGGAGCGTAAAATTTTATATAATCTTTAGTACAGGGTAGAATGAAAAAAATTGTCATTTTAAACATATTCCCAAATTTTTGGTGTTATAGGGCTCGTGGAGTGATTGACTATTATTTACGGAGCCACACAATAAATTTATAAGAATAAACACATATTTTTACTAACCGATGACCAAACTTAAATTTTGTGGAAAAATAAAGTATTCAAAATAATTGTAGTAAAACCATTAGAGGAAAACTCAAGACTTTTTTTCTAGGCCCTATGTTGACTTAAACATTACTGATTTACCAAAATAAGAAGAAAAACAATATGCAAGATGTAGCAATCTTGCGTACGCTAACCAGATAAAACTCTCCTTGGCCACACCACGAATAACATACACGTTGGCGCATTAGGTGGTGCTAATTCAATTTCATCACAAAAATTGATGGGTTGTTTTTAATTTTGGGTCACACTTGTATTTTAAGCTGTGTAATATTTAAAAAACATAATATTTTATTTTGATCAGGAATTATTACGAATGGCTCAAGGTGGTGAGGTCAACTTGGACATGGAAGATCACAAGAATGAAGATTATAAACCAGAGAAACAAAAAATGAAAGCTTTCACAGGTAATTAATTTTATGCCTGCTTTCCATTAGAAGTTCTGCTCTGCCCAAGGCTCTGAACAACCATCCTCTGGTTTAGTTTTTTTTTCAGTTAAAGATCATCATACTAAATAGCATTGGGAAGCTTTCACTAATGGTTTGGTTTCTATCTTCCTCAACACAGATGTAGCCTATATTGCGTTGCATATTTTTAAATGGTGGAAAAATAATGTGCTATCGATTGGGTTTCTGCGAGACTAACTAGTTATCCTTGTTCTATGCTTTTGTGTCGATGGATCCGTATGCATATAATGCAAGGATGCTGTAGCAAGAGTAATGATGAATATTTTGAAAGGCTTCAAGAGTCTTTCTGCACAATAACACAAATGTATACTATGTTTGAACTATGTTTGTCTGAGGAAGTCTTACCTTGATCAGATGAAACGTTACAGAGATATATTTGTGTTAGTGTGCAGCAAGACTTCTGAATCAC
The DNA here is from genome assembly GCF_964204865.1 of Styela clava. NCBI lineage: Eukaryota > Metazoa > Chordata > Ascidiacea > Stolidobranchia > Styelidae > Styela > Styela clava. Next base: position 1,996,603 of record NC_135250.1, on the reverse strand, counting down.
TTGGAAAGCTTTATTTTTAAATAATGTACCTTTTCTCTATGATTCAACTCTAGGACGACCTGGTTTTTTATACTACACATACTGTTGTCACTTAATGCAACCACTCATAAAACTCCGGTAATTGGAGACAGAAGTGTCTGCTGGGATGCTTTTATTTTTATACCTCTCCCAAATTGACTCTGGACATGTTGTTTGTTTCGCCCAATATATGCTTGTTTTGAGAAAAATTTGGGCCACAATTAGGAACTTCTGCTGATCGATTTTTACAAACTTGCTTACGAATTAAGGATTTCTGCCTTGCAGTGAGCGTCCCCACTATAATTGTGTCCACAAGTTTTTTAAATGTACCAGACAACAAATGCTTCTTAAATTCAAAAAACTTTCCTATTTAAATTACAGGTGAAGGTCATACACTTGGTGGCATCACACCAAATGTTATATCAAGTGTTCCTCCTCCTTCGAAACCAGCAGAAACGACATCAGTCGACCCAGAAGTAATCATTGACGAATCTTCTCCTGTCACGACAATTAGAGTCCAACTCGGTGATGGGTCAAGGGTCACGCAAAAGTTCAACCACAGCCACCAGGTGGCAGACGTGTATTCTTTCGTACGGAATCGTTCAAGCGAGTCGAGAAATTTTGTCTTAATGACAACATTTCCTAACAAAGAACTCAAGGACGATGAAACTACTTTAAAAGAAGGAAAATTATTGAACGCTGTCATTGTTCAAAGATTTAAATAAGCAATCATGTTATGTTTCTATGGTAATGCTGGTATCCATAGCAACATTGTTGCTATGACAACGAATCTTTTTTGCTAGGAAGTTTTTATTATAACATGGCAATACCTTACTGTAGATATTAGTTTATTCCACACTGACTTTACATTGAGCCTCAGCTATTGTCTTGATGATACTGTGAATTTAGCCTTAGTTATCAAGGAAACTTTGGTTTCCTATTTCAAAATGGATAAGGATACCATTGATTACAGTGGTTCCCAACCGCCAATGGCTCGTGCCCCCCCCTTCGTAAACCTATATTTCAATTGCGATAAGCCAGTGGTTCCCGACCTTTTATGGCTCGTGGCCCCCATTCAAGAGGCTTTTTACACTCATGGCCCCCTGTTTATCATTCCAGTGGTATTTATAGTGTTCATTTGGTTGGTGGATTCCAAATCCCATTATGTTCGAACAATTTATGCTCATAGAAGGCTTTAGGCAAGCAAACGCTGTCTGATATCGGGCTGCCGATTTGTTAATGATATAACTGCACAGTTAGCAATTTTGTCAGTGGTACTTATGACTTTGTTCCATTCTCATCTTTAATAAAGTTCAGATTTGTAATGGGGTGTGATTGTTTGACGGTTTCTTAAAATAGCTCTGTACCACTTTTTCGGACGTCCAGAAGTATGTGCACCAATCAAAAGTCTTAAAAGAAGTACAATAGATATAGTGCTTTGTGCGAAATTGGTGCAAATTCATTGCGGGCCCCATTTGGGGTCATGACCCCAAGTTTGTGCATCAAGATGACGCACAACCTGCACATAGTATGTGTACCAGGTAAGGGTTCAGGTTCATTTACAAAGCAGCCTCTATTATCTAGTGTTATTTTAAACCGCTGCCTTTATTTGGGAGGTCCGGCATCATCTTGCACAACTGCACCTCGGTTAAGGTGGGAGATTTGGAGAGTTGCGATTTCAAGGAGAATTTTAGCCGAACACGTTGATATTTTGTCATGTTCGGCGTCCATGGACTCTCTTAACATTAGGTGAGTTGCTGTGCTCCAGTACCAAGCAGCATTATTACTCGTACAACATCACTTGGTGCAATCAAGGATATGATTTACATATTTATCCCGGGGTGGGTGGAAGCCTGTGAGACCGGTCCATGTCTTGTATGGCAGGGGTGTGCAAACTGCGGCCCGCAAGAAGAAGTTGTGAAACTTCTGAAAAAAGTTGCACACTTCTGTTGTATGGGATTAGTTCGTCAGTTATTTTTTGTTCTCGGGAGCATGACTCGGTGGTGAAGGGGCCGTAATCGACCAGCGTTACGTGAACCATCAATTATTCGAATGAGCTATTTACAACAACACAAACACACACAAGTTTGGTAAATAAATCTGTATTTGTCTGATTATCCATGTGAATGAATGGAATATTTATAAACAACAAATCAATGCACAAATATTTGAACACTAAGCAAACTAAGTTACATAATATTATCCAAGTTCATCGGGTGAGAACTAATGTAACAAGAAAAACTAAGATATTACGGACTATTCTCATAGTCATAAAAATATTAGGTAAACAACGAGGTTACATTAATTATAGTGTATATACAGTATATATACACTATAATTATTGCACTACAATTTTCATTTTTAATATTTGAGTAAAAGAAAATATAACAATATTACTGCGATAATGAAAATACTTGTACAGTATATATAAATCTTATCCCGGAGAAAGGGGACTGGAAATCTTGGTCGCCACTCAACCTTGTCAATGTTTCCCAAGCAACGAGTGCCATGTTTGTTAGATAACAATATCTGATCATCAATAATCAACAGTGACGTAATAAATAAAATTGTGGAGCCGCTTAGATTTTCAAGAATGGTTGTAAACATCGAAGCGTTTTTGTAGTTTCCGTTCTATTTGTCAGGCTTTAGTTATGTTTACCAGATTTAGGAAGGATTAAAAGAATAGTTGATCATTTTTCAGAAGGGGTTTTGTAGTTTAATTGCAGTAATAAGCAAAAATCTTAGAAAAAGTTGCGCTACAGCTGTCTGAGAAATTTCGAAGCGTACGGTTGTATGTTTGAATTAAAATGATGGCGAATTGGCGCCTACAGACTAAATTAATTTCGTCGACGGGAATCCATTTTGTATCAGTGAGGAGCAAGAAAAAAACATTAGCGACTCAAATAAAACGTTACGTTGCAAATATTCTTGGATAATATAAATGTTCAGTCTTTTAATCAGAAAATCTGATTTCTATATTGCGATGCCGTATCGTTCTGGGACAGTGAGATACTTCTTATTGATTTTGTATCGGCTTCCGTTTTCATACTGAATCACTGCTGTTTTTGAGTCGGTGAAGCCCACGAGAGTCGAGGCTTCAGTCAAAGCTGAAACAACCTTTTGATCAAATTCTTCTGTTGCTAATATTGATCGAACGTACTTCGCCGGACCGACATCGAGGTAGACCGAATCCCCGGGTTTCAATGACTCGACTCTTTCTCGAATATCCTTGTAGGTTTCTGCCTCGTCTGGTGACACTTTCATCAAAATTGACGGGTTCACAGCTACTTCTTGTTCGTTGTCATATTGTAACTCAAAATCCAAGTCGTCATCAACACTCACTACTCTTGCCGGTAGTCGAAGATGTTCGATGAATGAAATCGGAATATCTTTCTCCATGAAGGCTACGTGGATGTTCGATCCTGATCCTAATTTAACTTTAACGACATCTCCAGAAAGGAAATCCAAATCTTTTTCTCCAATTTCTTCCGTCTCTCCTAATTTCAGAACTGAATCGGAGCTTACTCTCCATGGTCGGCTATTTTTAATCTGAACAAGAACACTGCTGTCTTTCAGAATATCGACTATCGTGACGGTTTGTCCTTTCAGCTCATTCATGCTCGAGGCCCAGTTGCCGAATCCAGTTTGATTTTCAACAAGTTTTTTCAAATTAGAAATTACTTTTGCTTTTTCACCTATTTTAAAGCCGCGCGGGTGGGTAGGAGTGGATTTTTTTATTGGCGAGTCATCGCTACATCGGCGCAACAAGGCTGGATGAATTGTTTCTGTATTTTCTTCGTCAAATGTAACATTGACATATCTTTCCGTGACACTAGCTACTCTGCCTTTTTCGCCGATAAATTGAATGGGTATTTCACCCCAGCCTTGTTGCAGCACTTTTATCACTTTCAAATCTGTATTTGTTTTGACCATATCACCAGGCTTCCAGCGTGAACTTATACCATCATCTTCAACTTTTTCGAACAACCCGGCGTAGAGAGAAACGCCGGTGAAAATATCTGGAAAAAGGACATTCAACTGGTTGCTATATTCGGACACAACCCCGATGACGATTCCTTCGTGGTCATGTACCTTATTCAAATCGGTTCGCCAACCCAAAGTACGCTTTTGAATGGATTTGAAATCTTCTTTACAATATTTGATTCGGACTTTATCACCAAGCTTGAAATCCCAAATTTCCTTTTCTGGAATCGGTACTATTTTTAGATCAACAAGAACAGGGTCATCCATTACCTCGCCACTACTTATTTTATCTGCAACCCGGAGTATTCTGCATTTGCTTGCATAATAGATCAATTGTATGCCGTTGGAGAGTTTATTGTTATCTCTCAGTAGGCTCAGTGCATTTTGCAAGCGTTGTCTTTGTAAAAGCTGGTTGATTATCTCACCGTCTGCATCGTTGCCGAGACTTTGTCTCGATAGTTCGGCTCCCATTTTTGATTTCTTTCATACAGACACAAAGTCAAGACTGGGACTGAATAGCGAACTTCTGTTGCCGGGTTTTATAGACGATTTGCTTCCGCGTCCCATGATTTCAGAATCACGCGATTTTTTCGAGTCATTATTCGAAAAATAATATTTGGTGACTCTACTGAAATAAGGAACTAAACGTCACGCGCTGATGTACTCAACCACCTACGAAATTGTGTCATAATTTGCGTTTGTCATAAATTGTGTCATTTATGTGCGTTTTGCTCGTAACAGAGCAAATACAAGCAGCCACTAATTTTTTTTTGGAAGGGCCGTACGGGCAATTTAATATACCATGGATGAGGAGGGGGATGGGATTCGAACCCGGGATGTGTAATCTGACATAGTTTATCTAACGACTCGGCTATGACCAAATGCTTCACAAATTACCAGTAAATTTGCAACACCAAACAAAATTGATCTTTATGAAGTATAGACGGTGCAGGCCTAAATATTGCAGAACCTTTTGCGAAATGAATTGTGCGGAGCGTACTCTGGATAGAGTATGGGATAATGATGATTGAAAAGTAGGATTTTGTAACGGAAAATGAATTCGTCCATGCCAGGGATTCCCAAAATTTTTAATACCGTTACCTCTAAATCGAATTACCAAAAGCTAAATTACTCCATTAAAAAAGAATTATAATCACAGAAATAAGTTGAATGACATTGAATCAAAAATGAAGCTTAGGTATTACGTCTCCGCTAATCGCGTGATATGAAATTACGATTAAGGTAACTTTCTTTGCAGGTTAGGCACGTGGCGAAGTCACTCAGTATATAGTTGATTTGACTAATTTCGGAATGGAATTTCTTTTCAAACTCGCGACGCAACTTTCATTAATACAAATCACGCCGCATTGAAACGGAAATTCGACTTTATTACCGTACTTCAAAATCTTTTTTTTGGTGCTAACGAATACAGTGAGTGATATTCTATTGAAATAACTGCCACGGGAAATAAATTTACAATAAACTAATCAGTTTTGAAGTAGTTGTACCTGAGATGTCAGTTAACGTAAAAAAATAGTAGATTTGTTGTTTTGCATAACAGTAAACGTATATCATTATCGTGAGACATGAGAACGCCTCCTATATCATGCGTTTCGATCGAAACTGAAAAACAGAAACCATTTCAAGCATCATTGCCACCCACAGGTCATTTGAATAGCTTCATCACCAGCCCATATACTTACTATACAGTTCAATATCGGGATACATAAATCCAGTAGTGGGATTCTGCCGGTTCGCATCGCTTCTATGGAACCGTCTCACGGAATTTTATGAAATCAGCGAACCGGTTAGCATTACTGGTCACTGTCAATGTTCTGTTTGTACCGGCTGACAAAAAAAAAATTGAATTCCACCACTGCATAAATCCAATAACTAACTTTTGCAACGCCGGGTACGTCGTGCGCATCTCAAATGAGGAAATGTACCAAAGTTATCAAAATATTCCTTATCGCGTGGCATGACACGTTCAAATAATTGTTGGTAATGTGAACAAATTTACGTGGAACACAAAACGAACAATTATCGCGTTTCCCCGAAAAAAAGACAGGGTCTCAGTTCAATTTTCATTGGAAAAATAACACTAGGACTTATTTTGGGAGGATGACTTCTATTCTCATTTATCAAAAACAAAATTACACAGTAGAGAATTACGATATTTTCAAATATACAGAATATGAAAACCAATATATGTACTTATAAATAACACGTTTTTATCTGAAAAAACTGCTAAACATAGTTTATTCAAAAACTACCATAGATGCTGAAATATATGAACATCAAATTAAACATCGGTCACGGCTAAGGTTTCGATTCTTTTTTACCGATAACTGACATCTCAGGTACAATTACTTCAAAACTGATTAGTTTATTGTAAATCTATCTCCAGTGGCGTTTAATTCAAAAAAATATCACTGACTGTATTGATAAGCACCAAAAAAAAGGAAAAGTACGGTAATAAAATTTAATTTTCTTTTCAATGCGGCGTGATTTGTATTTATGAAAGTACGCTGCAAGTCTCTTTGCCTGCCTAACCTTTTTCATCTCGCGGGCCACTTTCAAGTGACGAAATTCGTTGCGGCCGCAAACGTTTGTACCATACATTAATATCAGCTAAGTCCTGATTTCGGTGTAGGTAACTTACATAATAATTAAAAGGCAAGTTTATTAACATCAAATCAATCAATTTAATTACTGGTTACTGAGTAGGGCTGGCAAATTATTTGAATATCTAGTGGAATATTAGAATAGCAGTATAAAATTCGAATATCTGGTAACACGGGGCGTAGACAATGTTTAAATGAGCATAATGTGCGCCACTGTTGCGGGAATATCAAGTTTAAGTGGGCCGTTTCGTAAAATTGAAACACCAATACAAATACTTAATGAAGTAACATTACAAAGATTTATGGGCGAATATCCTATATCAGGGGTGGGCAACCTTTTCCGGCTCGCGTGCCAAAATCGACTAAATTTATTAACAAAATTTCTCCGCGTGCCGACCAATATTGTCGAGAGCTCAGTTGTGACGTCATAATTTATTTCTATGAAGCCATATGTCAGGAAAAGACAAAAAGAGTTTAAATAAATAACTGATTGTTAACAAACAATAATGATTAAACGGACGCAGAGTTTCAACAGATTATTCAGAGTATTGAAACTTTTTATCTGAAAAAAAAAAATTCGTTTCTGAAGCCTCGCTCGCGTGCCGAATAAATGGGCTCGCGTGCCAAGTTCGGCACGCGTGCCAGGGGTTGCCCACCCCTGGCCTATATATACTGATTCGTGACCATTATGCAGCAATGACATTAAGTCAATTTTATCAGAATTATTGACGGATACGCAGTGACGATATTTCCGAAATCTTATTTAACACAAACATTTGATAAAAAAAAATACAAACATAAAAGGACAAGGAGTCCCAGGACCAGTACCAAAGATATTGTTGACATTTTATTTTACGCTGGCGATAAAGACGATCAAAGCAGACACGTAAGAAAACAATCAGAATGAAATTAGTTCGCAAATTTAGGCTCCAAATTCATTCCTATAATTGCGCTCAGCGTTCGTCCTCAATGATCGCACAATATCTTTCGAGTTCGTCGAACAGAACAATTAGTTCTGCAAGAAATGAAAAAAATAACTGACGTCGATGTCCACCTGGGTGCAAGATTTGACACAAACGTAATAATAAGAACCGGCATTTGAATGTAGATCAGGGGTATCAAACTCGCGGCCCGCGGGATGATAGTTTGTGGCCCCCGCCTTGGTATTAAAGTTTAATGTTAGTGCGGCCCGCGAGTTACTTAGCTCAGTTAGCATGAATAATTCTTTTAATATAACAGCGTTTCCCAAACTGTGTTCCGCGGAACACTAATGTTCCGCGAGCACCTCCCGAGTGTTGCGTGGAATAGGAATCAAAAATACATCTAAATTGGTCGCCATGGTGATCTGAGAATCATGAGGTTGTTGCCCAACTGACCGTTTAAAATTGCGTCACCGTCGGCCTAAAGTGGACTAACTAAGTTAGGGTAGTGGCATTTTTGTTAACCGTCGGTTTAGCTTTTTGACTGTTAACTTTTGACTGTTAAAGACAAACAAGTAAGTCTAAAGAATCAAGGCAAAAGGTCAACCGTTCTTCCTCCATCTCTATCTGGTTTTACTTTAAAATGCTGAAAGTTTTTCGCGCATTTGCAACTCGCCACGGCAAAACCATTGGGAACCGCTACATTGCACCGTTTTTTTTTAACAATTTAACCCTTTCATATTTTGGTGTTCCGCGAGGAGATATAAAAAGTGTAAGTGTTCGGTGGCCGAAAAAGGGAAACTCTCACGTAGGGCAAAACAAAATATTTTATCATCTATCCCCTGAAAGGAATATGCGGTGCGGTAACCTACCAGTACCATACCTGTAAGCCTGATATTCGATCGCGGGACCGCCAGAAATAATTTAAAAACAATGTTCCATGATTTTTGACGTCACAATCACTAACGCTTAGATTTATCTTGATACATTGTAACCATGTTTCCCATGTGGCGAAACATCACTGTCCATCGGCTAAATGTTTGATTGAAACATCAGCGCAACAGTAATTACAAGATGGAATTTTATAATTTCGCACATCCCTAAACGTGTCGTTGGAAGTGAAGTTTCAGTAAACAGAAAGGTTGGTTATGAGCACAGACATGTTCAAAAACTGGGAAATGCAATATTTCTTTGTTGCGCATAGAAGCATCCCGACATGTTTTATCTGCACAGTTAAAGTTGCAGTGCACAAGGAATACAATTTAAACGAGTTGCTAAGCTTTTATTGTGGAAAACCTGATGCGTCCCGGACTCATCCAGACTCTGCCCCAGCGGCCCCCAAGTAAATTGAGTTTGAGACCTCTGATGTAGATAGATGGCAGGAATAATCATACCAAAATCAGAAACGTACTTAACCCTATATATTGATATATAACATAGTAAAAACATAAAAAGTCTGCTTACAAACTTTATAGGGCGGGCCGCAAAAAAACAGTTCGGCGGCCCGCATGAGGCCCGCGGGTTGGGCAGCTTTGGTAGAGCGATCATGGAACTATTGCAATCCGAGAATAATTTTGAGCGATACCAGGGTGAAATAACACGAAATTGCTTTGAACCCATTGGGTTAAAAAACTTAAACTGTGACTTATTACGCCAAACGTCACGCTGATAGATAGATAATACCTATGACACCAGTTCGTAGGTGGTTGAGTACATCAGCGCGTGACTGTTTAGTTCCTTATTTCAGTCGAGTCACCGTGAGTTATTTTTCGAAAGATGAATCGAAAAAATCGCGTGATTCTGAAATCATAGGACGCGGAAGTAAATCGTCTATAAAACCCAGCAACAGAAGTTCGCTATTCAGTCCTAGTCTCGACTTTGTGTCTGTGTGGAAGAAATCAAAAATGGGAGCCGAACTATCGAGACAAAGTCTCGGTAACGATGCAGACGATGAGATAATCAACCAGCTTTTACAAAGACAACGCTTGCAAAATGCACTGAGCCTACTGAGAGATAACAATAAACTCTCCAACGGCATACTGTTGATCTATTATGCAAGCAAATGCAGAATACTCCGGGTTGCAGATAAAATAAGTAGTGGCGAGGTAATGGATGACCCTGTTCTTGTTGAGCCGAAAATAGTTCCGATTCCAGAAAACGAAATTTGGGATTTCAAACTTGGTGATAAAGTTCGAATCAAATATTGTAAAGAAGATTTCAAATCCATCCAAAAGCGTACCGTGGGCTGGAACACTCGTTTGCATATGGTACATGGTCATGAAGGAATCGTTGTCGGATTCTTGTCCGAATATGACAACGCGATAAATGTCCTTTTTCCAGATATTTTCACTGGATTCTCTCTCTACACTGGATTGTTTGAAAAAGTGGAAGAAGATGCTATAAGCTCACGCTGGAAGCCTGGTGATATGGTCAAAACAATCACAGATTTGAATATGATAAAAGTGCTGCAACAAGGCTTAGGTGAAATACCCATTCAATTTATTGGCGAAAAAGGAAGAGTAGCTAGTGTCACGAAAAGACACGTCAATGTTACATTTGACGAGGAAAATACAAAGGAGATCCATCCGACAGTGTTGCGTCGATGTAGCGATGACTCGCCAATAAAAAAGTCCACTCCTACCCACCCACGCGGCTTCAAAATAGGCGAAAAAGCAAAAGTAATTTCTAATTCGAAAAAAATTGTCGAAAATGAACTCGGCAATTGGAGCCCAGGAATGGTTGAGCTGAAAGGACAAACCGTCACGATAGTTGATATTCTGAAAGACAGCAGTGTTGTTGTTCAGATTAAAAATAGCCGACCATGGAGAGTAAGCTCCGATTCAGTTCTGAAATTAGGAGAGACGGAAGAAATTGGTGAAAAAGATTTAGATTTCCATCCTGGAGATGTCGTTAAAGTTAAATTAGAATCAAACATTCAAGTAGCCTTCATGGAGAAAGATATCCCGCTTTCATTCATCGAACATCTTCGACTACCGGCAGGAGTAGTGAGTGTTGATGGCGACTTAGATTTTTTGTTACAATATGACAACGGACCACAAGTACCTGTGACCCCGTCAATTTTGATGGGGGCGTCCTCAGACGAGGCAGAAACCTACAAGGATATTCAAAAAAGAGTCGAATCATTGAAACCCGGGGATTCGGTCTACCTTGATGTCGGTCCGGCGAAGTACGTTCGATCAATATTAGCAACAGAAGAATTTGATCAAAAGGTTGTTTCAGCTTTGACTGAAGCCTCGACTCTCGTGGGCTTCACCGACTCAAAAACAGCAGTGATTCAGTATGAAAACGGAAGCCGATACAAAATCAATAAGAAGTATCTCACTGTCCCAGAACGATATGGCATCGCAACATAGAAATCAGATTTTCTGATTAAAAGACTGAACATTATACTAACCTAGAATACTTTCAAGATATCATTTTATTTGAGTCATTATTGCATTTCCAGTTTCCCAGTGAAACAAAATGAATGTTTCCCCGTCCAACACAATTGTGGAGTCTCCCAAACTTTTTTTTTGCGGTTTGTAAACGCCTGATTTAACGTGCGATTTAACTTTCTAAACATAACTAAAAACTGACAAATATTACAAAACTACAAAAACGAGCCAATGTTCACAACCATTCTTGAAAATCGAAACGACTGTAAAATTCCATCTGCTAGGCTTATTATTTATTATGCTTGCTTATTATTTAACCATTGTTACGGAAACAAACAGGAAACTCGTTGCTCGGGGAAACATTGATAAGGTTGAGTGACGCCACAGATTTTGCAATCGCAGACTAATAGACAATAGTATTCGTATAATGTTTTCCAAAATTATATTGTATCGTATAGTATTGTATGGCTTATATACAGGATGTCCATAAAGTCCCTTTAAAATTTCAATTTTGTTATGAAGTCAGTTCTCAATATATTTTAACCAGGTTTGTTGTTTTTCAATCAGTAATTGTTTAAGTATTTTTACTTCATTCAATACATCTGTGAAGGCCAAAACAAATATATGGTATCGATAAATTCCCTTTGTAATCAATTTTAAAACCTTTCAAGACTTTATGGACACCCTATATATATATATAAAGTATATTGATTGAGTTTATTGTCCTAATTTGGATAATTCTACAACTAAAGTGGACTCGTAGAATCGTTTTGCAAACTTAGAGTTGTTAAATCGCCGTTCTTTTCTGATTCCTTTTCAAATTTTCATTCCTCTATATAAGAAATTATCATTAAGAAGCTATTAGTGTATTGCTCATACGTTTTCCATATTTCTACTCAGCTCTCCAGACCTACCGGTTTTACCCCAAACTGGATAATTACCAATTTTAAGCGTTGGCTGATTTTTTTGGCGCGGGTTTTTCACAAAAGATTCTGCTTCACTTCCGAGTAAGTGTGCGCGTCGTTGCTTTGAGCAATTTCCCCTAAACAATTATCAGGGTTAAAATAAAGCTTTTTAGTTTATGTTTAAAATTCATATTTCAGTCCGATTCGTAGTCTGTGTAGAAATACGGAAAATTAATTTTTTTTAAAGAAAATATATTAGTTTTACATTTTATTCATCACTTTTTACCAAAATCTCAATTAAAAAAACTCAACTTACGAGTCGTTCGTGTACTGGAGTTATGCAATATGTCATTAGGATTATGTATTCTACATAGGTCGCGCTAAATGGCAAGAATTCCTATGGTGTTTAATCTGAACGTGCACTGATGGTTATAATTCAAAATTGTTAAATTTGGTAATTCACAACTGGACCCCATGGGTCTATGCGCAGGGCCGGGTTCATGCCTTTTAGAGGCTCTAAGCCAGGGGATACAAAATTATTTTTGCATTGTTCGCGGGCCAAGAATAGGCAAACAGTGCGATACAAACACTTTTGTTGTGCAAACTCATTGCTTAGTATCTGTCATTTATCAAGCTAACCCATGCAAAAACCTGCATACGTCTTTCTATATCTACATTTAGTGTAAGATTTCAAATTCTTCATAACGGAAAAAGTGCTTCCGCAAATGTAAGTGCTTTCAAATATCGATAAGATTTTCAAAGCAAAATCATAACTTTGGAAAATGCTCATTGCTCACGAGATTCTAATATACCTTAAAATTCAATTTTTTTTGTCACCGACACAACTTGCCGATATATCAAGCAAGCATTGGGCTATTTTCCGCTTCCACATCCAGTTAAAAATCTGTTTGAATTCGTCAGTTTTCTTTTCAAACTCATGTTTAACAAAAAAAAATGCAGATTGATTAATTATCAAATGTGAGGTACAGAAGGGTAATTACTAAATTTTCTGAAACGAATAGGAAGCATTTTTTGTAATATTGTTTAGGCTGGTTACAAAAAACACCCGACATGAAATATAACGTTAGGCCATACCATTAATTTTTAGTTATCAGTCATAGCCAACCTAGGCTAATAAAATTCGATTTTTAGTTTTCCATGATGCCAAAATTGTTAGCATATATTCCCGACCAAAACGATAGAAAGCCAGATACCAATTTGGACTGCCGGGCACATTATTCCACTTTGCTACTTGCCTTTGCTAGCCATAACACTAGTCAATTCAGTGACATTAGTGATGTGACAATATGTCAAAAGATTTTTCTGGTTAATTTATGACGAAACAACACGAAATGCGATTTTTAGATTACTTTACTAATGCGCCTGAGTTTGGACAACCCTGCTCTGAGCACTTAGGAATTTGGTGCCATATGTATAAAAAAAAAATTAATATTTAAACTGATACAGATGTTATATGAAATTGAAAAAGTAAGTTTCAATATTCATCACTAAGTGAGGGAAAAATTACGATAAATTCTCATGGAAATTTCGGAAACACTTTTCACACTTACAAACATTAATAAGAGGTTTAAGATGATACTTGAGAACTTTATTTCCACCGGACCAATATTGAGGTCTGTGTCGTCTGACTACTCCAATTGCATCATAAACACTCAGGCACCATTGGAAATCGTCTGAAAATTTTTTGTTGAGCCCCGATTTTGGTGCCGAAAGCACGTGCTTGTTTTGCTTAATAGTTAATCCAGCATTATGCAAAATAAGGATAAAATAATTAAAATTAGGATTTTGTAATAGGAAATGAATTCGCGTTTATATATAATCGGCGCTCCGGAAGTATGTGCACCAAGATGGCGCGGAACCTGAACCCTAACCTGGTACACATACTATGTTTAGGTTGTGCGCCATCTTGGTGCACATACTTCTGGGGGTCCTAATTACTAACACCTTTTCTTCATAAATGTGCGTACAAATATGAAGGTAACTAATTTTGTTCGCCTAATTTACATGTGTAAAGGGACTGAAACCTATGGGCAGGGGGAATATTCACTTGACAGGCACAGACAGTCCCCGAACACGTAATAGTACAAAATAAGATAAATCGGAATAAAATTATGGCCTAACCTGGTACACACACTACGGGAATACTCTGAACTTGTGGTTAACTTTGCGAGTCTTGCGTGTACTGAATAAACACGTTGGCATATGTACGATTATAATTCAAATTTAATACTAATTTGCATCTACAAACACCCAGGGGACTATGGAAGTGACGCGGTATAGTTTTCAGTTGCCAAAGGGCAGTCCTGTAAATTCGAGACAGAAGTATCGTTCCTGCTCGCGGTTTTTGGTTTCGGTGTTTTGTTCTGTACCAGTGTTCCGTTTCTATTCAGAATCAGACGCTCGTTTAGGCAAACGCTTACAATGCATGGCCCAGTGTTGAAAGCGGACGCGTTTTATTATGTCTGACTCCCTTTACAATTTGATAAGTTATTTTAACGTCGAAAGTGGCAGAAAGATTAGTGTAATCAACTTTCTAGACGTTATAAAGGCCTACCATAAGAATCAGGCCCAGAAGCTGAATGGTAGTATTTAGTAAATTAAAAATGTGAAGAAATTTGCAAGTTTATTAAAAGTAAGGTATTAAGAGCTCAACCACAAGTAAAAACAGTACTGATAGGAGAGGTGCAAGTTGCTCAAAGCAAGGTCCCTAGCCCTCAACTAAAAGTGGAAAGAGTACTGAACGAACCTTGCAAGTTTGTTCAAAGCACGATCCCGATTCCCGAGTCCTCAACTAAAAGTGGGAAGAGTACTGATAGAAAGTTGCAAATTGCTCAGAGCAAGGTCCAGAGCCCTCGCTAAAGGTGGAAAGAGTACTGATAGAAGAGTTGAAAGTTTGCAACTACTGACACCTTAAAAACTACATACTGGCGTTTAACTTGAGTGAATCGTTCGTCACTGGACTTGAACTAATCCATGTTACATTGTCAAGGAAACAGATAGTTGAAAGAAATTAAGTTTTTTAACATCTGAGAAGCGTTCGAACGCGAAGCATCGCGAGAAAATTTTTAAATCTAGTTATGACGTTCAAAAATAATATTCAATAAACATATGAGGTATCATAAGATCTGACGACTAAGATTTTATACAACTCGCGAACAAAAATCTAGTGATTTATGGTGTATTTTATTGAATTTTGCAACCCATCCATGCACCTAAAATAAATTTCTGGCTAACTAATCCCATCCTCAACATGGACTGGTAACCAGACGAGAGGCCTTGGTTCGCCATATGATTATGCCGTCTTATCGGCATTCCTCACCCCGAATATACATATCTAAATCCTATTCTGTTCATAAAGACTCAAAAAACAAAGTTACTTTAATCGTGATTTTTAACTAGGTTAAAAGGTAACAAATGTAAAAAGGAATTCATTTTCTATTACAAAATCTCACTAATAATTATCTTATGCGTCTCCGCTCATTCAAGCCCGGCGCTGATAATTTTATTGGGCACTTCCGTGGTATGTGTACCCGGTTTGGCCATAATTTTATTCCGATTTTCCTTGTTTTAGTTCTATTACGTGTTCGGGGACTGTCTGTGTTAGCCAAGTGAATATACCCCCTGTCCATAGGTTTCAGTCCCTTTACACAACTTGATGTGAAGTAGGCGAACAAAATTAGTTACCTTCATATTGGTACATATACTTTTGGAGCGCCCTCAAATATATATATGTATTTGTGTTATATAAAGGGTGAGCCAAAACGGTGACCGTACATTTGAACCCATGCGTATATCCACGGGTTCAATCTATATGCGGGAGCTAAAACCCATGGGTTAGGGTTAGTATTGGTTTAACTATCCGTGAAACAAAAAAAAATCCATAGGTTCAATAGCATACAGGTGCAATTGTCATGGGTTCAAATGTACGTGGGTTCAAATGTAATGGAACCAGCTAAAACAGTTACTCTTACTTTATAATATGTCTATGTCAAATGTAACCCTACTTTTGGCCCATTCTGTATATATATAATAGGTGTACATGTCGTTTTATGGCGACTTGTTCTAAAACTACATTCAAAAGTAATCTAAGTTTTTCCCTTCTTTCAAATATTACAAATACTAATGAACAAATATCACTAAATTTTACAATTTTCTCAATAGTATATATATTTGTAACCTCGTAGTTGTAAATCATTTACTCGGGGACCAGGAACCACTTATTGCGGAGTTTATTTAAGTTCAAACCTTTTAAAAATGCGCGGAAAATTAACATTGATTTTTATAGTAAACGATGGTAATTATACCTTCAATTCGCCATGAATTTGTGATACAGGTCCTAATCTCAATTATACAATACAAATGCTAGTGATCTTTGGATTTTAATTTATTGAAATGTTTGCGCAGTTACTTTAAAAAGTACAAATTTTGCGATTTTTGTGAGCAGTACCGTGTCTTTTGTGTGTTGGGACGAACGAGCTGAGCGATTAGCTTACGAGGATTTTCCCAACGAAGAATTTGCATGCTGGGGCGTCGTTCTGTAAAGCCAGAGTGCAGCGGGGCGTTCAGTCGTCATGAAAGTTGGTTGAAGCGTGTAAACAGGTTCTTCGAGGTTCTATTGTGTTTAAAATTGAAGCCGTGTTGATTGTGAGTGTATGATATATGGTGTATTAATATAGGACAGAGTTGGGCAATTACTTTTGTGAGTGGGCAAGTTAGGTATAATTGACTTGGTTGCTAGGCCGAAAACTCATTATGAAAAACAATAATTAAAACAGTTTATTTGCAAAGCTAGGCTAACGTTTATATAATAATACGAAGCCAAATGTAACAATCGGGGTCATTATGACGTTATTTTCATCTATATTTTCAACGAAAATTTATATATACATTAAAACTATAGTCATAATTACAGCATACAGAAATGAGTCGGATTAAACACTTCGGTGGGACGTATCCGGGGTGGTTTGCCCACCCTTAATAAAGGGTGACGATTTTTAAATACAATATTTACAGCTGTAATGCAATTACGATAAAGGCGAATCGTTGAGCATATGTTGTACGTTGAATTGTAATCGGATAGGGCTTTGGAAATTATTTACAATAAATTTAGATAGTTAATTTGATTTTTGCAGAAGGTTGACAGGTTTGAGGTTTTATTGTGTTTGGCAGAGGTGGCCAACCTGTATTCGGCTGAGATCGACTAATTTTTTCCATAATATCTTGCGATCGACTGATTGATCACAAAAATTAATGAATACTGAATTTTGAACTGAACATCAGGTATGTTCCCGCTAAAACCATAAATACCAGAAACTAGAGATCTTGATCAATCTATCATTTTATTTCGGTTCTCTGACACGAATCAAAACAATACAAAAATATTGATAGGTTCTACAGACAAGGTTATGCTAATGATCTCCCTGCTTCGAACCTGATTACATTGGCCTATATTCCAGGTTGTAAAACCTAATTTTTAATAATACTTAGTCGATAAAACATAGTAGGTTACGTCATGATATGATTCGTTTTAGGAGTGCGCCTGAAATTTTTACAGCACTGTTTGATTTTGGTTGACGTAGCGTCTCGAATTTCCCCCAATATATATGAGAGAAAATCCTCAATCCACTCTCTTTTATAGTTTTGGTTACGAGTTTACGACACACAAATTTCTTTTAGGCAAGTTTCAAGTTCACGCGAAATTAGACGCGGTCGACCGCTTCAGACGTGGCGGTCGACATGTTGAAGCCGCGTGAATGGATAGACATATGTTGTATGTTTGATCCTAATATGGTCAGACTCTAGGAGTATTTACGACAGAAATAGAAAGTTGGTATAAAATTTGAACAAGCAAGGGATCGTTTGTACAAAGCCCCTGCCAAAAAAACACCTCCGCCAACTCTCAAAATAAGAAAATTAATAATTATCCAGTTAGGGTTAGTAATGCAGCTTGCGCTGGAAATTCAATTTTTATTTCTAACTCTAACCCCAACTGGATAATTTATTATTTTGAAACGTGGTGTTTTTCTCAAATCTCACATTTACTATTAGTGGCAGGAGCTTTGTACAAAAAAGATCCGTATCTTTAGGCTTTTGCGATAGGCGATAAGGATGTCTACTTGCTAACGAAGCGAACCCGTGGAATTGCAAGGCCCGCTGCGGCCGCATAGGTTATTGTGGCCTAATGATTTTTTGTGAAAACAGAGCGTGATTATGATGAATGCGGTTCAATGCTTTGTACAAGCAGCTGGTAAACAGTCTCTAGTCAAGTGTTCCTCAACAGTTTACTGCGTGTTGTACCTTTTCCACTTTTTATTTTCTTCGTATACGCCACAAATAAGAAAGGTTATTTAATAACATAAAGTAGAAAAAAGTTGTTTGGTAAGGTTATTACAGAGGGTTCCAGGAAAATCGCCGCAAAAGCATTTTGCTGTAAAACAAGTATTTGTGACCGCAAAATGTTCTTGCAGCGATTTTATATGCGGCGTATTTTGCTATGCGGCGAATTTTCTGACTCGATTCCAGAGTTACTCTGATCACGAGTTACGATGCTGAATTAACAAAAAAGGTAAAATTGACGTTGATTTTATGACTATAGCCTTTGTTCAGAAATTTGCGAATAACGTTGCCTTCGCCTTTTCTGTATATCTATCCGACACTCATTTTATTTTCCGCGTGGGATGGTTTTCTACGCGCTCATATAATTCACCTCGCATAATTTGTGGACGTAGAAACACTGTACTTGCGAATTAGTATATTGCAATGTCAAACGTAAACGAAATAAGTTTCAAAAATAAAAAACTGACTCTAGTGCAAAGCAGGGCTACTCAACTATTCTTACTGAAGATCCGTATACAAAACCTCAAAATTGCTGGGGTTCGGTCTTTCCAGAAATTATATTTCGACGTGAACGCGCATTTTCTCGCCGTTACTGTTCTTTTCATATATAATCAGGTGCAAATATGGGCAAATTATAAAATAACCTTTAAAACGATAAAAGTCATTTAATAAAGGGAAACCTTCACATATCCGAAGTTGGGCCAATGATCCAAAATAAAGAATCAAGTGTGGTGTGAATCAAATACTCGAAAAGTTTGGATTCGGAAAGCGGTCCGCCGGTTGAGTAGCCCTGGTGTGGAGTATATTCGACCGGGGTGCTCCTGAAGTATGCGTACCAAGATGGTGGACACCGGAACGTAGTATGTGTACCAGGTTAGGATTAAGCCATAATTTTATTCCAATTTTTCTTATTTTAGTTCTATTACGAGTTTGGAGACTAGCCAATTGACACCCGTAGTATTTGTACCTCAAATTATGGCCTAACCCTAACCTGGTAGACATACTACGTTCCGATGTCCGCCATCTTGGTACGCATACTTCAGGAGTACCTCGACCATAGCTGTGAATCCTCGTATATCATTTTTTTGTATACCGGTGATCTGACTTGGTATACACTTGGGTATACAGTATACTTCGTCCAATAACAAGTAATCTAATCTTTCATGGTACTTTGCATATCAATTGAGCCTTTTAAACCCTTCGCGATTATTTTTCATCCAGACCGAGACACACCTTAGAAACGCCTACATAGCTGACCAAATCAATTGTGATATTGATTTCTACATCCGTGTATTTACGATGGGGATAGCGGATCGCCGAAGGGGGATTCAGACATTCGCGATGTTAGCTAAGCAGAAGTAGTCATTGGTATAATCTGAGAATTTAATTTCGCATAAATTTATTTATCGCCGTATTTAAACCGCATGATTGTTCTTTTCTTGTCATTTTTGCAGTGGCGGCGCGTGGTCATTTTGACAACCGGGGCAAGCTACTGCGGGACCAAGTCACCCCCATCTACGGGGACAGGATGAGCGCTGTAAGTTCTCCCATCATTTTATGAGTATAAAAACCATTCCATCGGTAACAACCAATCGGCAAAAGCGACAATTTTTAACGATAAGAAAGTGTCTTTAAAACCGGTCCAAGTCAAGGGATTAATAAATATTGACATAATGTATTTTGAAACCTCTTTCAAAAGGAAAGGCAATATTTACCCAGATAAATACAATGACATATTAACAGAAACTTCGGGAAAGCAGACAAAACCTAAAATAAGGTTTAAAACGTTACTATGAAGAAAGGAAAGTTAATGCAAAGATAAGGACATGCGTCGCTCACTCATAGATATATATGCTGCTAGACTTCTACTGCTTGAACATATATGCAACACGCCGCGGTTTCTTGGAAGCAAAATGCTCAATAACGCGCTGATTAAAGTCATGCATCCCAGAAATAACGTCTCTGTGAGTGGATAAAACAGCCAAGGAATTTAAGCTATCTTGCTTCATTGTGTTTCTGAGATACGTTTTAATACGCTTTAGCGTGCTGAATGTTCGCTTTGCGTCGGCGGAAGAAATAGGCGTCGTCAAAATGATGTCCAGAAATTTTGCAGACGCCGCAAAGGTAGTTACTAGAGTGTTATCTATGAGGAACCCATAGAGCGCGCAAGTTGATGTGATGTTCAAAAAAGTTTGATTGGTGTATATACATCGCAATTCATTTTCCAATTTACCCACGTTTATCATGGGGTAAAATTTGGAGACAGTAGCCAACAAATTGATGGGAAATTTTCATTATGAGGTCTAAGGCTAAGAAATGCGAAGCCGGAAAGAAGTGAGGAGCTCAAAAGGAATGTGGAAAATCGAAAGCAAATGGACTAAAGGTCTCTAACTGATTCAAATAGCGAAACAAGCGACAAAAACAAAGGCGAGGAAACTATCAACTCTTCAAGCAACCAACGAACGAGAAGGAATGCGTGAATATGTCAACACGTTGTTGTAAGAAACGTCGGCATTGTGTCGTCATAATTTCGGGGCTAGCCCGATCGGCCCCGATGATTTAGTAAAAGAAACAGAAAACAAACGAGACAAACGCGGCGAGTGGAAGATAAAAGAGAGAATACGATATACAATGAGCAACCGGGGCAAAATCGGCGTCGCCCCGTCGACGTTCGGCGAAGGCTTTGCGAGCGAAAAATGAACCATGTCGGGAGAATATGGCTAATGTAGTCAGTCTGTGCAACCGATATTGAGGTATTTTTCGAACATTTTTTATTATACCAAAAAAACAACCGGGGCATTGCCCCGGTTGGCCCTATTGACGCGCCGCCACTGCGATTTTTGTAAACTGCTTGTCTGAGGAAGTCTGTTTTTGATCAGACGAAACGTTGCAGAAATACATTTGTATTAGTGTGCAGCACGACATTTGGATTGCATAGTATATTTATTCCTGCTACAGCATCCTCGCATATACGTATCCAATAGCACTAAGGCATTGAGGAAGGGTTGGGAGTTAGTCTCGCGTAACCTCTACTGATATACTAAACTGTGTTGACATCACAGATAAAACATCTCAGGTTAAACCCCCCATGCCCTTGCCTCACCCATGGAGTAATAAATTGGGGGGGGGGGGGGATACCAAAATAGAAAGTTTTTGGTCCTTCCATAGTGCATCTCTACATAACATAGCATATCGGTCGCTGCACAATGTAACAATCGGGATTAGGGCTGGGCATTTTGAATACCTTGTGATTTCAGAATCGTATCGAAATTACTGAGCATTCACACCGAATAACAAACACGTTTTATCAATAACTCACTACAGAGAATAGTCATATGTCAGAATTGCGTTGAAAAAATATGACTTCAATGAAAAAAAAAATGAGTAATTCACCTAGATCATTGTCGGAAAGAAAAAAACAAGATGGTGGCGATTCGAAATTTACCTTTGAACCGATTCGAATAATTTACCATTCGATTCGAATATTCGATTTGAAATGCCCAGCCCTAATCGGGATCATTATGACGTTATTTTCATCGATATTCTCAACGTAAATTTATATCCATAAAAATCATAGTCGTGATTTTAGCAGAAACAAGTGGCCGGATCCAGCCCGCGGGATTATTTTGCCCACTCCTGTTCTAACGTTATCGTTCGATGCTTACTTAGGGCCTTATTAAGAGCAAAAAAGGGCATTTATTATTGTACTCGCGGTCGCTTTGCAATCTGGAATATAGGCTCACATTTATAGGTTTAGAGAAGTAATGAATGCGCTATGCTCTTGATTTTGTCGTCACAATAGGGTTATTATGTACTTTTTGCAAGGTCTGTCGCCTCTCAATGAGTGTGAAAAGGGTCGTTTGAGTCGAAAAATCTGGCATCAGTCACGATTTGTAGGGTCGCCAAGATAAGTAGGATTGGGCGTCATGGTTATGGACGGATTGGGTGCTTTTCCAATATAACTTAATGTGCTAGGTTTTACAAAATGGCTTATAACATGATAGTTAAAATAATCGGTATATATACAGGGTGTCCAAAAAATTTCGCTTGATTTTTGCCTAAATAACAATCTTATGGTGTTTTATCATACAGTACAATGCATTTAAACTTGCAATTGTTATTTCTATGAAATCGGGCGAAATTTTTTGGACACCCTTAATCACGTATATTCGAGAAATAAATCGATGAATAGTTTGGCAAACCCATGTTCGAAGCGGGAACGTTGAATTAAAATATTTTGACGTTTTCAAACGTTCTTTTGCTTAAATTATGGGAAAAACTTTTATGGTGTATCCATAAAATCTTAAAAAATTTTACGGGAATTTATCGATACCATATACTGTTTTGGCCCTCACAGATGTACTAAATGAAGTAAAAATACTTCAACAATTAATCATTAAAAAATAACAAACCTGGTTAAGATATATTGAGAACTGACTTCATAACAAAATTGAAATTGCGAATCAACTTTTTGTATAATTCAGTTTTATTCATGGCCTCCTCGCGCCATTATCATGATACAATATGATGTCACGTTTTATGGTATGACGTCATTTGCTTGTGATGTCACATTAACTGTACATTTCCAAATTGATCTCTTCTTCCAGTGGTGTAAGAATTCGCCATTGTATGTATTTCCAATAACAACACAGCATTTGCAGAAGAGTTTATATATTTGCTTAAACTCGGGGTAGCGCTAATTCACTTGCATTTTTTTTGTTGCGCGGCGTTAATTTTGTTTAGAATTCGTATTGCACCCGAGTCCCCTCTTCGAAACTTGTGGCATTTACCCAGTATCGATTTGGTTACACGGTCTTTGAACCCCGTAATATTTTACCTCAATTTTTTTTTTTGAGGGTCATTGAAGCTTCAAATGCCAAAACGAATTAACTTTTACACGGCAGAGAGCGAGATATATTTTGAGGAACGCATACTCTTACGCAGATCACAAACACTTGCTTATTAGATAGAAAAATTTCTTTCCAAACTTGTAGCTTTTCGCGTAATAAATTGTAACAATAAATGAAATTAATTTCAAACAAGTCTGGAGAATGAAGGACGAATTAGATTCGTTCCGGTTCTGCGTTGCTTACCCTCGAAGAAGTAGCGTAGGATTTGAACAGGAGAGTTACTAATGATGGACCTCCAGAAGTATGTGCACCAAAATGGCGCACAACCTGAACATAGTAGGTGTGTACCGGTTAGGATTCAGGTTGTGCAACATCTTGGTGCACATACTTCTGAAGCACCGTAATGCTCAATAGCTGGCATGTGTTATACACAGGGCTGCCGTCTTTGTCTTTGAAAAAATTTCGTCCTTATTTCTAGGAAACGTCCTTATCTTGACACGTGTCCTTTTTTTTGTTTCATTTAAGAGGTAGAGGTTCTAATACCGAGCACATAGATTGATTGGTCAATCTAGAGAAGTTGTGGGGGGGGGGGGGGGCACAATGCTGGAAGCAAAACTGATTTTAATTTTTTTTTCCAAGAAAACTCCCCGTTATTCCTAGTTTCATTGCTTGATAAGGTTATTTCCATGGTGTTTTCACCTTGTTGAGCTTGATTGGTCAATTTGAATGATTGATTAGAACCTCATTGATTGCTACGCGCATTCATGGCGTAAGCGAAAGTGAACTTAGAAGTGAGATGAAACAGATAGTTTCTAAGAATAAAGAACTGCTGGAGCAAATCCTTTCGATATTGCAAAGTATGATTAGACACGGGTCGCGCTGGCATGAACACATTTTGTTCGTTATATTCCGTTCTTTGTTATTGGACACGTAGTGGACATAACGATCGTTTCAATATTATGTTGTTGTTGTTGTTGTTGTTGTTCTTGTTCTTGTTCTTTGACACGTTTTTAAAAAGTCGCTTTTCTTTTCGAATACTGGACCAGTTGCTTTGAAATTTTCAGTGGTTAAAGATAAAAATTTTCTCCAGAAGGCTATTACTTTATTTTTCGCTATGACGTCATCAAAATTATGTGACTCTACGTGTCCATATATTTGAGCATAGCTCTCTTGTATTATTATTATGTTTCCTTGATGTCCTTATTTTAAGTTTCATATCGGCAGCCATTGTTATACTTATGCGCTGATTTCAGTAGCCCATAACGCTTATTATTACTAGGCCTCTACGGCTGTTGTAATGAAAAATCTTTATCGCGTATACAATGCCTGTAAGATATTGAATTGAGACTTGAACTTATTGACTACCCGCGGCGCTGATAAGGCAAAAGAATCCCCGCCTCAGAGAATGAAGTTTCTTACAATGCAGCTGTCGCATTTTACTTTCTTACGTAGCCTGCTGGCCGTGATACATTTTAGTTGCTTTTATTCGTTGTATTTGTAGATTAGTTAGAATTGATAAGGAAGTGGGCAAGGTTTTTGGAATGGGGGCCAAAAATTTTGCCAGTCCATACTGGCGGCTCATGTAAGTATGACGTAAAAGTTACATTTTATGAGCAATTTTAACAGTGTTACAAAAGCAAAAGTGGAAAACAATAAGCGTCGTGCCAAAGCTAAATTTAATTGCAATCTTAACAAATTCCTTGAGCTATTTTTCAGCCAAAACATCAAAATTTTGTTTTAGTTTGATTGTGGCAGGATCAGGCGGGCCGGATTGAATTACCCAACGGGCCGGATTTGGTGCGCAGGCCGTAGTTTGCTCATGTCAGGCATAGGGGAAAACGGTCGTTGTGGCTTAGGACGTGGGTTCTTGTTTTATCGCAGAGGTAGAAATAAACTGAATATTTGCATTTGCATTTTATCTTTTGTTGTCGAATGTGATCTTTGATTAGTTAGAATTGATATGGAAGTTATAACGGCAAACGCATAGAGAGAAAACGGTCGTTGGGTGAATGTCAGAATGTGGGTTCTTGTTTAATCGCAGAGGTAGAAATAAACTGAATAATTACCCAACCGTGTATAAAAATTACGGAAGCAGAACAATAGAATAAATGGAAACGGTTGCGAGAGAACTAGATGCTCTATAACAGCGATTTTCAATCAGGGACCATGGTCCTCTAGTTCATAGGTTCTCAAAGTGCTCCGTACGGAGCCCCAGGGCTCCGCGAGAGAAACCTAGGGGCTCCGTGAGCTATCCGATTACTTTTTAAAATAATGCCTAGTTTTGTAACTGTTCAAAGAAACAATAACAGCTTTGATAAAATTTGACAACATTATAGCCTCGAAATATGGCAAAGAGGCGGAATCGAAAAATGACATTATTTATAAGCTGGAGCGCAGCCAGGATTCTCAAGAGGTGGGGATTTGAATCGGAAATTTCCGCGCAACATTCTTTGCGATTATAAAAAACGGATAACGAGATTTCTGTTGCGTAAAATATTCAATGTATGGCCGATGCGAGCATTTAAAGTGTCTCGTCGTAATAATTCAATTGTACTCATAGTTACTCAAGTTTCATTCGAGATTACTATTAGGATTACTAAAATGAAGGAATACTATTCTAAAATAACATAAAATACGTGATAAACTGCCACCTATGAATAAATTGGAGTCGTATTTTTGCGATCTTGGAATTTGTCAAACTTGATTTGTTCTTTTACACTCGAGATTATTATTAAGCAAGATATCGCCGTTAAAAAAATCACAAGATCTGGGCAAAATACGACTTCCGAAAATGTCAAAAGGGAAAAGATTCGACCCCTAGTTTATTAATATGTTTGTCAAGTGTCAAATTTACAGCTTTAGTAAGAGTATATATAATTTATCTTTGAAATTTTGATTTATTTATGACTTGCATTAACCCCATTAAAAAAAGGTTTAGCCTTTAAATTAAGTTAAGTACTTTCAACTTACTCAGGAATATTTATCGGAAAGCTACAATTTTAACATTTCTTTTGGGGCTCCGCGAATAATGGTCAACCTTTTCAGGGGCTCCGCAACACCAAAAGTTTGAGAACCCCTGCTCTAGTTGACCCTTGACCCAAGTTGTAAGGGGCCACAATGCTGGGCGCAAAACTGATTTCACATTTTCCTTTACAAGAAGACTACTCGTTCTTCCTAGTTTAGTTGCTTAACAAGGTTATTTCACTGGATTATCAGCATGATATATATGAACCTGATGGTAATCGGAATCCACCAATACAAATAACACTATACATACTACTAGAATGACAAATAGGGCGGGGTCAAGAGTGCTAAAATCCTCCGGAATAATGTCAAGAGCCCTGAATAGTATGGAACCCTTGCTCTAGAGCTCGAGATGCGAGCAGTATATGAACGCGAGTTTTAATACGTCAATCCCTCCGAACAAGGCTAGGTACAAGCATTCGTTGCTAGGCAAAGTTTGGAAGAACCGGAACTGGGACCGCGGTGACATAAAAGATGGCGGTGAGTCGCTAACAGAGTAGTATCAAAAAAAGGTATCAGAGTAGAACAGGTCGCCATCATATTAAAAAGAGTGGCACGAAACCTTAGACACGTTTCCACACGCGGTGAGACGTCCCTCACAAAGTTGATTGAGAAAACGGACGATTAAAGAATCTATGGGTTTCCAAAAATTAGGTTGTCTACGCCGGATCGAAAGTACCGCGCTTCCGTGCTATAAATGGTAACGGTAAAGATAAAGCAACACTCCCCTACGGCAATTCTACGCACTTACGCTTATAACTTCGATTATGTTAGTTTCGCAAAATGTACATTTTATAACGTTATAACTTTGCCATTTGAGACTCTAGAAGAGACGTGTTCCCTTCCGATGTTAGGATTCGAACTTTTTACCAATGTAGCGTTAATAAAACCACATACGAGATATCATTTAGTCGGCGCCGTTTTTTTATAATAAATAAATAAGGCAATGTTCGAATACACGAAAGTCAAATGACTAGAATGGCCAGCACAATGTTACAAGTTCAAAGTTCAGAATAATTCATACCGAATGTCATATGAAGGTAAATTTCATACTAGGGTGTGCCCATGAATTATAAAAACCACGAAAGTATGGGATGAAATATGATACGAATTTCAAAAAGCAAGTTAATATTACAATTTTTTTTTGTTTCAATCATCTGTAAGTACGAAAAATAAATGGTTGATTATTTGCAGAGAACGGCAACTTCGCATATTAAGGAAAAACAAAAATTTAACAGAACGATTCGTAGATTCGGTAAACAACTCACATTATTGGAACCTTATCAGTAATGTCGCCAACAGGAACGCGATACCGTTATCCTGCAGTAGGGAATTCCCCGCGTTGTTCCTCGCACGGTTGAATGATTCGCGCAAAGACGTGATTGCTGAGATATTTATAGAGACATCTTTTGGCTTAGTACGACAGAATTGAATTTTGCATGGTTTTTAGTACTCTTTCCACTTTAATTTAGAAGCAGTGGGCATTGCTTTGTCACCTTTGTATAACGAACAACTATAACTCTGTTTCAACGAAGAAATAATACGTCTATTAAATATTATTTCAAAATCAAATCGCATTTAACCGGACGAAATGTCTTACTGTCGCATTTATTCGGTAATCGGACGAGAGGCCGTTGTTCTCCATATTATTAAGCCGTCTTTTTGAATTGCCGCCATCTTGTTTTAGGGCAAATCATTATGAAGCCATTATTCTTAAAATGCAATTTTGAAACATGACTTTTTTCTTTATTGTGAGTTGTTTTGATGATGAAACATGATCAGTGGTCAGTTGTTGTGACGCGACAATCAAATAGTTTCACAAGAGATATTGTTACATTCGCTTGATGCATTGAAGATTAAATGATTTTTAGAGGAGATATGGGATGAACTGAATGATCATATGACGAACAACGGCCTGTCGCCCGATTACCCGCCAAGGTCGGATACGGGAATAGTTAGTTCAGAATGGTCCAAGATTTTCGGCTCCGCGGGCCACAAAATTATTTTTGCATTGTTCGCGGGCCACAATAGTGCCAAGAATTGGTAAACAGTGCAAACCAAACACTTTTATTGTGCAAACACATAGTTATCAGACATAGCCATCCCAGGCTAATAGAATCTGCATTCTATTTTTAGTTTTCTATGATGCCTATATTGTTAGCATATATTCCCGACCAAAAAGATAGAAAGCCAGATAATAATTTAGACTGCCAAGCACATTATTCAACTTCGCTAGTTGCCTCAGCTAGCCATAACACCAGTCAATTTAGTGACATTTGTGATGTAACAATGTGATGTCAAAAGATTTTCTGATTACGAAACAACACGAAATGCGATTTTTTGATTACTCTCTAAATGTGACGCGGGCCACGAATTATGAAGCAGCGGGCCACAAGTGGCCCGCGGGCCTGGGTTTGGACCACCCTGAGTTAGTTGAAGCCGGTCATAGGCGTAGCCATGAGGCCTTGTTCGGAGCAAAAGGTCCGAATGAGCATCATACCATTATATAAATACAAAATGAACTCCCGAAGTATGTGAATCAAGATGGCGGACACCGAGACGTGGTATGTGTACCAGGTTTGGGTTAGGCCATATGTTTTGGTACAAATACTACAGAAGTCCCTTGGCTAGTCCCCAAACTCGTAATAGAACTAAAATTGGAATGAAATTACGCCTTAACCTGGTACACATACTACGTTCCGGTGTCCGCCATCTTGGTTCACATACTTCGGGAGTATCAAACAAAATCCCTCCCAATGCAAAAATAAATTGGGTTGGATACGCCCTGGATGTCGGCGCATATATATACTTGCCGGCGGATGATTTCGCGCCCATTTATCAGTCACGTGGTCTACTTTACGCAACAGGCAATAATAGCCCAGCGAAAAGAATGATACGAATATAATCATTCCCAGTGGGACGGCGAAAACCAGTTTTGTGGTAGCAAGCACATACCTGGCGTTTGGCTAGTACTGCCAGACGAGCCATTCTGCCAAACAACCTATTAAATCATTGACCTCGTGACCCCGATCGAATAGTTCCGTTTTCTTTTTCGGCATGAAATTTCACGCTTGAACAGACATGATTGAAAGTTAAAATCAGTTCAAGCGAGACGTTCTTAAAATAGCATGCGAACTACATGTTGATCTGTCGTGAGACATCTGCGTTACGTTTCAAAGCAGCGTGTTGTACTTTCAGTTGCCCTCCGCATTCCGCTACTATGGAATTGAAAGAATACTGTTCAGAAAATTAGTGCCGGACGACGACAGAATAGTATAGGGCAGGGCTCAACTATTTTTACTGAAGATCCGCATACAATACTTCAAAATTATTTTAGTCCGGTCTTTTCAGAAATTATATTTCGGCATCTATAAACGCGTATTTCCGCAATTGGCTTATGATCATTAGATACTCAAGACTGTTTATTATAGTGTTATAGTTCTTTTCATGCATATTCAGAACTATAAAAGTCACTTTTAAAAAAGAGAAATTCAAAAGTGGGGCTAACGATCCAAAATAAAGAATTAGATGCGGTCCGAATCAAATACTCGAAAGTTTCGGATACGGACCGCAGTCCGCCAGTTGAGTAGCCCTGGTATAGGGTATCCATTAAGTCTTAAAAAAATTTAAAATTGCGAAGGAAATTTATTAACACTATACATTGTTTTGGCCCTCACATCAAATGTATTAAATGAAGTA
The DNA here is from genome assembly GCF_964204865.1 of Styela clava. Lineage (NCBI taxonomy): Eukaryota > Metazoa > Chordata > Ascidiacea > Stolidobranchia > Styelidae > Styela > Styela clava. The sequence continues at coordinate 1,966,827 of NC_135250.1, read as the reverse complement.
AAATTAATGATTAAAACAACAAACCTGGTTAAGATATATTGAGAACTGACTTCATTACAAAATTGAAATTGTAAAGTGGCTTCATGGACACCCTGTATTACAGGATGAGTATTTTAAATCTTATTGGATATAATTTGGGGCAGGGGGGTATAAAACTTCATTTGAATTTATAGTTGAAGTAGTTGTATGCTGCATTCTGCATTATTTGCACGACTGAATTGTCTGGTTCGGTGTTTCTCAATCTTTTTTCTTTCATGGCCAATTTTGTTGCACGAATGAAGCACAAAATGTTCTTATCCCCCAAAATAGTTACCGGTACTTCCACTTTAATAATTAAAACAAAAAGTGGTCTAGTTGGCGATTAGTGATAAACGCATATCAATAGCATTATGTGGGAATCGCGCTTGGTATTATTTTCTTTTCGAAACTCTGTATTACAGGGGTCGGCAACCTTTTGTCGCTCGCGGGCCAAAATAATGGTTGCAAGTCATTGTCGGGCCGCACATATTTTTAGAAAGTTGAAAACCGAACGGATGATACTTTTTATATTAAAAATGAAGCAGTGATACATCTCTCGAATAGAATATAGATTTATTTCCTCATTACATTGCATATTCAGCGCCATTGACCCCTTTGCACTTAGCATCAACTTTTCTGCGTTTTGTTGCCATTTGTCTAATTATAATTAAATTATAGGCTCAATAAACGAGGTATTGTGAATTTTATACTTTTTAGATTATAATATAATTTAGTCTACACGCGTCTCACAATGAATTGTGTAACGTGAAAAATATATTCGTCAAAACAGCTGTTTTGTTACTATAGTTCAGTAAAGCGACGCGGGCCGGATTATGTTACTCCGCGGGCCGTAGGTTGCCGACCTTTTGCTCTATAAGCTTATGGTGGCGTATTACGCGAACCCACTCAGAATTAAATTATGTGATCATCTTTGAACGAAGTTACGCATGGCCACTCCAGGGGCTTGATTGGAGTAAAAAAAACATTTTATGAAAATTCGTTTAGATCGGGAAATTGTAGCATTATCATTACGTAACAATTAGAATTATGTGTCATCAGACTTGATCTGATAATATCCAATATGCATGATCAATTTTCCCATTCATAGTAAATTGCACGGGGATACATTGTGTTTTCTTTTTTTATATATTAACACCTTATTGTGGGTCGCACAGAAGGATGGCAATAAAAGTGGGTCGCGAACTGAAAAAGGTGGGGTAGCACTGGTATACAACGTTCCCTCTAAGCTACGCGGCCGCGCTTCTGGCCTAGAACCCCCGCGCAGTAGTTTCGTTCCGCCGCGCACTGCATAAGTATTAAAATGTTGTGTTCTTTTCTATTTTCTTCTAATTTTTCGCGCAGACCTTTTTTTTTGAGCTCACGTGGCTTTCTATTCCGTGCAACTAAGCAAGCTCTTAGAGGGAACTTTGCTGATCTACGCGACCAATCGGATAATCCTCCGTTTAAAATGTATTCACCTGTTTGAACTCCGGTACACCGTTTTCACTCCAGCATGCAACCGGGGCGTGTAAACCTTATAAATAATTGAGTGAAACCACAGGCCGCAACTCTATAACATAGGCTTTCTAGTAGTTGCAGGCACAAAGCCGCATTTGGCCCGCGGGCCGCAGGTTGCACACCCCTGGACTAATTAATGGCTTTCGTATTATAAAAATTACACCTGAAATACAAATTTTTCCTTTAGCAAGAACGGGGAGCCCCTTATCCACACTACCACTAAGGGTTGCCTAAACTAAAATATATTTCAAAAGAAGTTCGAAATAATGCTATTGGAAGAATAAGCTTTTAGAAAAAAAGGATTACCGGCGTGAGTAAAGTAGGATTCGTGTTAAAATGATATGTTTATCCCCAATCGTGCTCAAAAAACCTTATTACTCTGCCATTTTGTTTTCCCTTACCTTTTGTTTTGAGATTGCAGACGTCGACTTTATCACATGATATAATACAACGATCTGATTGGTTAAACCGCAATGTAGGTTCAGCAATTGTGTAAATTTACATTTATGAAAGGGCTGAGACGAAAATATAAATCAACTTTGTGTTATGTTTTAGTTGCGCGTCACGAAGGATATTGTTTCTCAGCTTTTGTGTATCATGGCACGTATTGACAGAAGCAAACCAAGGCAGTATTTCCCCACCTGTGGGTCGCGGCCTAAACCGGGTCGCCTCAAAATGTTTGCGTCGAAAAAATATTTCCTAGTAAATTTTATTGTTTATTTTGTAGTGTAGTGTTGCTCAGTAGTAATTTAATATGTTGGAAATATTACGGTGTAAAACCGTAATAACCTCAGGGCAGAGGCACGATCGCCCTTGGTATGAAAGCGTAATAGTGCAGTGGTGTACGCATTGAGGGCCGTCATTTAGCAAATTCAAAAATATTCTGACGTCATTTTTTGTATTTTACGACAATAGGGGATATCCAGTATTATTTTGTAAAACTTATTATGCCCTCAAAATGATTTTTTTTAATTTTCGTGTAACGAGACGTAATGGTACCAGAAAATCTCGTCGAATCGATAAATTTAAATTGACTTATATCCATGTAGCCTACATGTCAAAATAAAACAAATTATTTTAATTAATTCAGCCATTTTGTCAAACTCTTTTGTTTACTTAACTTACAGACGTAAGGCTTTTTGTCGTTAATGTCACGATATAGTCACGTGATATAATAAATCAATATGATTGATCAAATACACACCTTAGAGACAAAGTAAATTTTCGTTTATGAAAGAATATAAATCGGAATTTGAACCTTGTCTTGTGTTATCAGTATCTCTCGTTGTCAAGATGGTCGATATATCAATTTCCTTATATAATGCGTCATCTTATGTCAATTGTTGATGAAAATAATAATAACATACTCGCTCCGTTCTGAGTGGAATGCAATTTATAGCGTAGATTACGTTCGTAAAGTGTTAATAGTCGTTTGCAAGTCGCAACCTTCTTATTGGGAACTTTCCGCTTTTGTTAAGCGCTCGGAACTTTAATGTATTTTATACGTATCTTGAAAAAGAAAGAAAAAAAGATACCTGGTGACCCGAAAAAGCCATAAACTTATAATAACTTCTGCAAGAACGAAGGAAATTTATTTACATTTGAACGTCTGTTTGTGTATTGTTATACCCAAAAGTTTCTGAAAGCTGGGACGCTTTGCACAAAGTTATAGTCTCTCTGGAACATGTTCCAAAGACCTGGGTTTTGTTTTTTGAGCCTACTTTGTATCTTGAGAGAAGGGGCATGTCTAGAGGGGGCATGGGGGCCCCGAGCAGGTCGTTATAGTAGTGAGTTTGTTGCTAAGTTTGATAATTTGAATATTAATAATACAAACATTTCACTCTTACTTGACTTTTAATTTAATTATTTTCATGTAATCCAATATTTATAATTTGTTTATCCCCTTAATTATTTTTAAAGTTAGGAATCAGGGCCATCATTGTCAGAAACTCGCCCCGGGCAGCAGGAAAGTTTGGCACGTCTCCGCTTGGGAGAAAAAAAATGATTCTTTACTGATACCGCTAACCACGTGCGGTTCTTGTCTTACTTGGAAATATCTAAATTAAGTTATCGCTTATCATTCCTTGCGTATAGTTGTGTATGGGAAATCGGTATAAGCATTACGGCAAGTTGACGCCTGTGATGAATCACGTAGTAAACTTTTATTGCTGCATGTGCTGTTTACCAAGCTATATTGATTTGTGCACTGTCAATAGGGAGGAAAGATTTGCATATTTGAAGGAGATGAAAGTGGGTAAGATGGTGTTTTGCAATGGCGAACCATGGCTTTTCGTCCGGTTACCAGTTCATTTCAATTATGGGATTAGTTAGCCGGTTATTTGTTTCAGATGCATCGACTTGATGGCTTCTCTTGCGCATTAATTATCCTCCGCTGGATGCGTACTGGCGCAGATTAACCAGTTGTATCAAACTCCGAGCCGGCCAAGGCCTCTTGTCCAGTTTTGCAGTTCGTATCCTAAATGAAATCCGCAATTCACGCATATTTGACAGATTTGCTCAGATTTGAATCGTAAAATTGCAAAAATATGTATCTCAATATCGTTTTGCTCGTCAGCGTTGATTATAATTCTGACATTGGTAACTAATTTTAGCTTAGGTTTCAACACCATGGAAATGGATACATGGTTAATCGTTTATATGCGTGCCTAATATAAGTAATGCTGTAAATCGTAAAAACAATATGCCAGGTTGGCATTCACCCTAAATGAAATTCAAACTTTATCGTAGTATTACATGCAATGTTTACCAAGTTGTATAGAGTTTTGTTTGCTGTTTATGATTTACTCAGCTTATATTGTTTGTCCCGTGGTGTTTAGCAAATAGAATATGAATAAATATTGTGTTGCAGCTTTGTGCTTGCTCAGATAACGAAAGTTGTGGGCTACAATGAGAGTTAATAAGATGGGTGGTGCAGGAATGGCAAAACGAATCGAATATTCGAACTTCTCTTATATCAGATTTATATAGAATTAAGGACTGTTTTGAACTGAAATAAAAGTTTTGGGTGCTACAGAAGTATGCGCACCAAGATGTCGCACAACCTGAACCCTGACCGGTACACACATACTATGTTCAGGTTGTGCGCCATCTTGATGCGCGTTCTGGAGGTCCAAATTTTGTGCTAGACTTGAATCTTCTACACATGGCCGCAGAACGATACGGCGTAGTTCGTGTTTTCATTATATGTATGCATTAAACGTTTTTTATGCTTTATTTTTCAGACATAGATACTCTTTATCATGTAGTTCCGATCGCTTAATTTGTCATAAATAAGTAAGAGGTTGTGCGACATTTTTCGATCCCTGGCAGCAATGCGCCCTATTGACAATTGTAATCCAACATATTGTTTCAAACAAATGACCACAATGGATCGTGACGTCATTGTAGATACGTCATATTTACGAAAACAGAAAAATGAGAGACCATGCAAATGTGGCAATAAAGTCCCCTGGTGGCAAAACGATCTTAGGCAAAACTTCCGCGGGGTGGCGATAGCGATTTTTTTATTATTCGGACTATGCATCCTCCTATTCGCGTGGAATATTGTACTTTGGCGCGAACTGGACCATCTTCAACATCAAGTATCTACCTTATCAAACGAACTACATCAATACAAAGAAACGACGTCATCAAATCATGGCGTCAGAGACAGGAACAAGTTGTCAAGACGACGCAGAGAAAGGAACCATGACTGGAATGATCAGGTTTGTGCCATTTCTTATTTCCACTCCCAACAAGGCTTTAGACAAAAATGCATCCAATACGGAAATATCTCCTCCTATTGAAAGAACCATTATAAATCGTCCGAGTATAGGTCGAAATTAACTTAATACTTATCGATCTTGATCGGTAAGTATGTTGATAGGTATTCGTCTGTCTGTTTGTCTGTTAGACACTTTCGTATGTTACGCGATATCTCACGAAAGCGAGGTTGAATCTGCTCCAAGTTTTGCATGTGCATTCATCATATTTCGGACCAGAAGCCTATTAGTTTTCGGTGAATTATGTCGTATAATTAACGAGTTATCACTTAATTAGTGTTGGGACACATGGTGTCGCCATTGAGTCATATTGAATGAATCGAAACCGCTGTTACCGTTTTGGGGAATCCCCTAAGTCATCGGTCTCCGATTGATATTCTCGTTAATTAATTAGTGATGGGACACATGGTGTCACTATTGAGTCAAAGCGATGATACAAGCCGCTGGATTGATAAGTTTGCGGTCTCTGTTCGCTATCTCGTTTGACAAGTCCATGCATCGCAAACAAATAACTGGTTAACTAATGCTGTATCCGAAATGGGACTTGTAACCAAACGAGAGGCCGTGGTTCGATATAATTATGAATAAGTCGTCTTATCAGCTTTCCTTTCCCCCGGGATAAATATGTAAATCTTATCCTATCCTATTTGACTATGGACTATGGTTAAGATAATTTAATTAGGTTATTCAGCCACAATTTCCTTGTTTATCCTCCTAACAATTATATACTAAGATAATAAAACGAGATAGCTATCAGAGACCGCCAACTTATCGATCTTCCGCATGTTCATCTATCCTATCTATTCCTGTGGGTTCCATCACTCTATATTCTTCACCAGTGAATTGATCACACATGATTTGTATTTATTTTTTCTCGATAAAAACCCATTTGTCATTTTCTTATAAAAATGTACATTTTTTTGTTTAAATAGTTCAACGGCTCGTTATATTGTGCATTTCGAATTCCCTTCATCATAAAGTCCATGCATCTGAAACAAATAACTGGCTAGCTAACCCCATACTCGACATAAACAGGCGGCCGGGCGAAAGGCCGTGGTTCGTCATATGTTTAAGCTGTCTTATCGGCTTTCCTCGCCCAGGGATTAATATGTAAATCTTATCTTTCATTTCTATTGTAAGATATTGTGTTGGATGTGTAGTCTTACTGAGCTGGACCTGAGTACAAATGACCAATATTAAACTTTTAGTCTAAAATAAATATCCTTTATATTCTGCATCCTCTGCAGACCAACAAAAATCGAGATATATTTGTTGAAGACAATGATGACAATGAAGATGGAGAAATCCAACACAGAAAGAAAAGAAGCAACGCGGATGAAGGTATGGAAGTGTTTTATTCCATTTTGGTAAGACCAGCGGTTCTCAAACTTTTTATGCAGCGCTCCCATTTTAGAATTTGTCAAGTCTAGCGCCCAACTGAAAAACGAGAATAACGGTCGGAGACGAAGACTCAATCGAAGGTTCAGGGGATCCCCCAAAACAGAGCTTTTACTCCATAGTGACACCGTGTGTCCCATCACTTATTAATTAATAACTCGTTAATTATACAACATAATTAATCTAAAATCAATAGGCTTCTGGTCCAAGCTATGATAAATGCACATGCAAAATTTGGAGCAGATTCAACCTCGCTTTCGTGAGATATCGCGCGCATCTAACAGACAGACAAACATACAAATAGACAAATACCTATCAACATACTCACCAATCTTAAGATCGATAAGTAATAACTAGCTAACAAAAGGCTACAAATAACAAATAGTGAGGCAGAAGTATGTTTTATTCAAAAAACACGTTGAAAATACGTGGATGGAACATAAATATCCAAAAAAAAAAAGTAATTATCCAAGATATGGCGGGCAAAAAAAAACTAACCAATATTTATATTTTCAATTAGCTTTACACCCCCCTCAAAAAATTGTCTACTGCCTCCTTGTGGAGCGCACCTCACCGTTTGAGAACCACTGGTTTAGAATATTGCTGGCATCATAGTGGCCATATTAGTCCGCATTCCATATAAATAATTTATCTTGTGATTTTTATACATTTGTAGATATGGAAATTGGAAAGATGCCGATGCTTTCAAGAATAAAAAGAAGAACTAAAGGAAAAAAGAGAGGCAGAAAAGGTAAAGAAATATAGAAATTTTTGATTTATTTTGGGATGGATGAAATCACATTAAATGGATAAATCCTATGACAAACCCCGATTCTTGTTCGATTTTCAGTACCACGTTTGGGATTAGTTAACCAGTTATTTGTTTCAGATGCATGGAGTTGATGGTGGAGGAAGCAGTAATCGACCAGTGGTTACGTGAACCACCCTGCGGCGGCGAGGAGACCAGCAATCTTCTTGCACATATAATTATCTTACACAAGAATTCAGCTTACGTAATGTTAAATACAATTTTAATAATTATTTCCAAAGAGAGGTAGGCTGCTAAGACGACCTAATCATATGCCGAACCACAACCTGTCGCCCGGTTACCACTCCTTTTCAGGTACGGGATTAGTCAGCCAGTTATTTGTTTCAGATGCATGGATTTGAGGGTGGAGCAATCCTTAACTGACCAGCGATTACATAGATTACCTTTTGGCAGTAAGGTGTCCAACAAATTTTCTTGTACATATAAAAAAAAATTTGGTTCATGCTGGAGAGAGGAAAGCCGATGAAATGAATTACCCATATTGTGAAATGCAGCCTCTTGTCTGGTTGTCGGTCTAGATTCCTTTGATGATGACCAGGTAAATCGTTAGATTCAAGGGCTCGGCGGTGTGGCGCACTGTGCTGTGTACATTTGTAAATAAATTTTTTGTGCTGAAAACCTGTATAGATTTTTTTGCATCATATGATCATAAAATATAATTTTTATAAACCTTGCAAAAGTGGAAAATAGTCAATCCTATATAAAATGGCAATCATGCAATCATCTTAACTTATTTATAATTTCGAATAATATATTCCCTTTAGGGCAGAGGATAAAGAGACATTTGATGTTTCGTCCACCTTTAGGTAAAAAGCATGGATTTGTTTGTGCAACTAATTGGGTCTGAATTGCGGTGAATTCATGTATTAAACCAGAGCTGAGAATTTTTTGGATGAGAGTTCAGTGGCGTATCTAGGGTGTGGCAGCCATGGCTATTACCATGGGGGCCGTTTGAACTGGGGCGCAAAAACGGAGAAAAAGTAATAATCATATAAAGTTTCAATAAACTAATTTAAAATTGGGAATAACTGAAACTCGTATTTTATTTAAATAATAACGTACAAGTATCTCAATTCAATAATAGTCGCTATAAATTGTCAAACAACTATCAAGCAGGCGCATTTTTAGACTTTGCCATGGGCGCCATTTTACGTAGATGAGAGTTGGCATTTTTTCATTAGAGGTATATTTTAGTACTCGCCAAAGTCTGAGCTTGAACTCTTTTTGAATTTGGATCGAGTCGAAATTGCAAACTTTCAATGTTGATAATTGAATTCCAAATTTCTGCAAAAACTCAAAATAAATCATTTGCATCAAATGGACCTGAAAGTCCCATTTCAACCCCGGGTGGGGGTATAAAAATTTTGAAAACTTAAATTTTTTTTTGAATTCTTCGAGACGAATTTAAAGCTATAACATACTATTATGGGATAAATTGATTCATTTAAAAGATTCACAAAACAAAATTTCATATCTTCAAATAGGACGTCCATAAAGTCCCTTTACAATTTCAATTTTGTTATGAAGTCAGTTCTCAATATATCTTAACCAGGTTATTTGTTTTTTAATCAGTAATTCGAAAAGTATTTTTCTTCATTTAATAAATTTATAAGGGCAAAACAATATATGGTATAGATAAATTCTCTTTGCAATTTAAAAAAATTTTAGGACTTTATGGACACCCTCTGAATATGAACACATAACGACAGTTTTAAATAGCCTTTTCCTTTTTGTTTTCTCCCAAATTAATTAATTAATGATATTTAATGAGTTTGAGAATGCTTAATTATTCAACTGAGACTTAGTTGTCACACATTTTTCACTTCCAACTTTTTGTCATCAAATCCATGCATCACCAACTCATGAGGAACAACTTAATTTTTTTTAATTTTTTTCACAGAGCAGGTGTGTGGAACCTTCAATTTAAGGGGACCAGATATAAATAACTTGGGAAAACAGCGGGCCACACCTTTATTCAACATGGGCTTTCTAGTAGTGCACAAAAGTTGTGGTTATTGACTCTACGACATGTGTTGTTTGCCTCGCACACGCTAGCTGTTAGGGAATTGTAACGTCATAGGAATAGATAACAAATTGGACTTGGGTACAGTCTTTGCAACACAAAAGAATTGAATGAATTACTCACACATACTAGATTAAACTAAATCAAAAAATTGCTTCACAGGCCACACAGGATTCAGAATTGTCACTTTTCTGCGGATCGCACAATTTTTCCTTAAGGGCTGCAGGCTGCACACCCATGTCATAAAGCGTCATAGCTTAATAGCTGGAGCACTTAAAAATTAGTTAACGACTGTTTCCAGTCCAACTGTGACTGCCTAATCCAGGGTATGGCAACGATAGCTCGTGCTCATAAATGTTTGCTTTTTGTGGACTGTTTCATATGTTGCTTGCAGGTCATAGTGCAATATCAATTGCTGATGTGTATGGTTTAAACCAGGGTTCAGCCGCAGACTAAATTTGGCTCGTGAACTAATTTTTTGCAGCCGCCGAACGACCCAACTTTTTATGCATAAAAAAAAATTTATTCTAAATTTATTATTGCCTTCACCCAGATTTATGTGGTGACAAGTGCTGTACGGCGCTAGTTTCGTAGTGAGTAGTGTCAGTTCAAGATTGTTTACTGGATGAACGTCCCATTGTTTGTTGTAATTATAAATTGCAGAGCCCCACAACAAATTTATAAAAATGAAAATTATTTGTTTTTACTGCCTTGTTGCCACATTTTGATACTACTGTTGTCAATATTTTATTAATGCAGTTATTGCTTCTTTGGACAGTTACAAAATTATTCGTGTCAGTATTTTAATAAGTAGACGAATAACTCGCAGAGCCCATAAATTTCTCTTATATAGCCATGGGGCTCTGAACAGAGCACTTAATGACATATGCCAGGGTGGTCCAAACCCAGGCCCGCCACTCCATTATCTGTGGCCCGCGTCACATTCTGAGAGGAATCAAAAAATCGCATTTTGTGTTGTTTCGTCAAAAAATTGACCAAAAAATCTTTTGACATACTGTTGCATCACCAATGCACTGAATTGACTAATGTTATGGCTTGCTGAGGCAACTAGCGAAGTTAAACGAGCGAAGTTCTTGGCACTATTGTGGCCCGCGAACAATGCAAAAGTCAATCTTGGACCACCCTGACCTTTGCACTTGGATACAATGCCCAAAAAGGACTTTTCATTTTCACAAGCATGTAATTAAAAACATTTACTTTTTTGCAGCTTATCTCTATTTGCTCCAAATTTTAAATTAGGATAGGATTTTACATATTTATCTTGGGGGAGAGAAAAGGCGATAAGACGGCTTAATCATATAAGTATAAGTGGCGCGGCGGTGTGGTCAACGGGCTAAGCGTTAGGAATACGCTCGCCACCGCACCTCTAATTACTCTGCATGTGTTCGCAGGTTCAAATCCCATGCAGGGATGGTTATGTGCGAGAGGATTGCTGGACTCCTCGCCGTCGTTGGGTGGTTCACGTAACCGCTGGTCGGTTACGGCTTCCTCCACCATCCAAGTCTATCCAAACAATATAACTAATCCCATACCCGACTTGGAATGGTAACCGGACGAGAGGCCGTGGTTCGCCATATGGATAAGCCGTCTTATCGGCTTTCCTCTCCCCCGGGATAAATATGTAAATCCTAAGTATAAGTTTATTTCGACTCCATAATCAGCAATAGACGATAAAATAATAGATAAAAACAAAATAAAAGTAACTGATTATAGAACCGGGAAAGCGAACAAAACCTCAAGTAAGGTTTGAATCTTACAGATTTTAGGTGGAAAGGTATTGATAAAAGAAGTAGTACGTGTTCGCTCACCCTCATAATACGAACCACTTCCTCTCATCCGGTTACCATTCCATGTCGGGTATGGGATTAGTTAGTTATTTGTTTCCAAAATCATGAACTTGAGTTTAAAATATAATTGTAGTTGCCTTAAATTCTAAATTTACCATATCCAATATATTTATATAATATATTGTATCTGTCTGCAGAATTTTTAGGTCAAGTCCATGCTTCTGAAACAAATACCTGGTTAACTACCATAATCCCATGAACTGCAGAGGAATCTTATGCCATATGTTTGGGCCATCTTATCATCTTTCTTTTTCCCAAGGAATTTTGTAAAGCCTTTCTAAAAAATGACACTCTTTTGCATTAAAATCACTGACAAATTTTTTATTCTTTTTTCAGTTCGTGGACGCCGCTTCTCGAATCCACAGGTAAATACATCATTAGAAATCAATGAAGCGTGACTGGTCAGATTAATCCCATCTGAAAAGACAGTTGTCACTGCTGTTCGCAAGCTCGATTAATTTTTTCATAATGAAGTGAAACATGAATCATTTTTAAATACCGCAACTTTTTCAATTATTTAGTAAACTCAATGCTCTTTGAGTTATAGTAAAACGTTTTTTACTTATTTTATCATTATTAAAAGTCTGAAATTCCAGTTCCGCCTCCAGAGAATTCAAAGTTCCCACTCTGACCGCCGACTTTGGGTAGTTAGTATGACCGAGACCAGTGGAAACATCTCTAACTTTTCGACTTCCAACTCCCTAGCCCTTTTTATAATACAGTAAAAGCATTGTATATGCATATATATATATTTAAAAAAATAGGGCTCCCAAAATCTTTTGTTCGGTAGCAATACCAATTGTAAGTTTAAATAAATTTTATTTTATGATAAATGAGAACTACAAGAACTCCAATTGGTATTTCTATAATATTAGCAGAATTTTTTGGACACCCAGTATATATTTTTGCATGTAGTTTTTCAAAATTTTACTGTCACGACAATACTGTCAGGGAAACATACAATTTTCTAGAAACATGGTTTTAAAAAACCTTTTACAATAGAAGTTACGGTAATTGTTAATTTCTTTTTCCAGGCCACTGCAATCCACGTCAGAATCAAGGGAACAGATCCATATCAAGGTATAGTACCCGATGGTAAGTCATTGGGCATTCCGTATACTGTCAAGCAATAATCGGTGGTGTATCTAGAGTAGGATTTTCTAAACTATGTTCTGCGGATCTCTAGGGGTCCATGATGGTTGCACAGGGTTTATGGTGATTGTTTGGGGACAGAGATATAACTCTCATTGGACACCACCTATGGATCATTCTGTCATTTTGTATTTTTCTTCTTGTCGTTGTTAAATAATTGCTGTTCTTTGTATTTACTAGACCAATTGTTTTGAAATTTTCAGTGGTTCAAAGTTGTATTTTTCGCTAGAAACACAAAACTCAATGTGGACTCTATGGGATTTTTTTAGGTGCTTTGACCAAAAATTGCACACCTTTGTGGTGGTTCGGCGTCACAATCATTGCGTTGTGGGGATGATTCGAAGTCAGGAAATGTACTACTTCGTTTTAGCCTTCCATTAGTGTGATCATTGCTCTCTTGTTTATTTTATCTTATTCTTATTTCTCTTGACAGATGAAATCATTCATTCCTGGGACACCAACACTAACAATGGAGCCATAGTCCAGGGATTTGACGTTACAGAAATCAACCTAGGAGAAGGGGAAGCTGGAGTTAGGGTTATGAAAGACGGAATTTACTTCATATACAGTCAGGTAAGAAGGTGAAGTATCTTATGTTCTGTGCCTTCAAATTATAATGATCTATTTATGCAGTGAAAAGAATTAAAAAATATGGGATTATTGGGACTTTTCTCAGGCGCGGCGGTGTGGCTCAATGGGCTGAGCGTTAGGAATACGCTCGCCACCGCACCTCTAATTACTCTGCGTGGGTTCGCAGGTTCGATTCCCATGCAGGGATGGTTATGTGCGAGAGGATTGCTGGACTCCTCGCCGTCGTTGGGTGGTTCACGTAACCGCTGGTCGGTTACGGCTTCCTCCACCACCAAGTCCATGCTTCCGAAAACAAACAATACAGTGAAACTAATCCCGTACCCGACTTGGAATGGTAACCGGACGAGAGGCCGTGGTTCGCCATATGGATAAGCCGTCTTATCGGCTTTCCTCTCCCCCGGGATAAATATGTAAATCCTATCCTATCCCTATCCTAACTACTGATATAGAAGAGGGATCACTATGTTTCCTGTAAGCAAGCTGTGGAGTTTACTTTATACAGTGAGGAAGATATTTATCCCTCATGACATTCGAGCCTGCGAATTTGAGCTGGTTAATAATTTCAAAATAGTTAACATTGCTTTTATTTTTTGCAGGTTGTATTCAAAATGAACAGGGGGTCAGAGGTCACTGAAAAGGTCATGATTGGGGTCACCGGCAACACAGAACTGGCAGCTTGTACAAATTCTCTTCCACGCTCTCATAACCCAGATGACTACATTACATGCTATTCTAGCGGAATAGCGTTTCTTTCACGCGGCGATAAATTCAGAGTAAAAATTTATCCCCCAGGAATGAAGGTATTCATGAATCCGAGCCATACATACTTTGGTGCATTCTTGCTCGGTGAGAAAAAACCATAATTGTGGTGTTATGACATCATAAACTTTACATTGCCAACAGACGGAGATTGAACTGAATTGTGATGTCATAGTTATTTGTTGTCATTCAAAATGACAACCTCGCAAAACAGTTTGTTAAACGCTGTTGTTATATTTTCTAAAGCCTCCAAACTATAAAACTTTCTCTTACTTTGAGTACTTTACGGTGACGTTTTATATATCTGTGTGTCATATTTTTATGCTTTTCACCCCAAACATTACTCTATGTAACGGGCCACTGATATGTACATTGCGTCATGTCACTTTTATTGTTTCAGAACAGTGGTTGTCTTCTGTGGCCCTCTTTCGGAGGCTTTTGGCACTTGCCCCGCCCCCCCCCTGTTTATCATTCCAGTGATATTTAGAGTGTTATTATGTTTGGTAGAATGCAAATCCCATTATGTTCAAACAATTCATGCTCAACAAAGTGGCTATTATTGTGTCGCCAACCATCCGCTCTGTGGCCCCTGTGAGGTCCCACGGCCCCCGGTTTGGAACCACTGCTTTAGAAGGTGTTTGTGCCTTAACAATGCCTTAAATTAGCATTTAATAATTTTTTTCGTTTTTTTTTTGTAAACACTAATTGTGCTCCACATTCGTTCCAAGTAAAGTTCAATATCAAAGTAGATTTTTATTGTAAGTAAACCATCAGAGTTCTATGTAAGAATGAGCATTTAGGAATAAATATCTGACATGAAGTGGTATTAGGCGGACAGAAGACCATGTTTTACCATATGATTAAGTTGTCATATTAGCTTTTCTCTCCCATGAGATAAATATGAAGACCCTATGACCTGTTTGCTGAGGTTGTGTTAGTTAGGTCGTTTCTGTGATATGATCAGTTTATTTGATTAAGATGGGATTCTCTATATAAGAGCCGGGGTTCCGTAGTCGAAAAAAACTTTTACTCAATTTTTATGTCGTCCTGTTTGGTGACTTAAAAATCAAAACCCGTAATTTTGTTGATTACTTCTACGAGAATGATGAAATTTTATTTTACAATTTTTTGTGAAGATTTATACTCAAAAAATTCAGTATTATATGACGCTTTGCACGAGAGTTAGGTTACCCTGACCTCTATGACCCGCCTTTAATTGTTAAAAACTAACATGATTGGATAAAAATTTCAACCTCGACTTTAGGGCTTAATTTTGAAATTGATGTCAGCAAAAAGCAAGCTTTGCAACATCATTTAGGGCGCTGTATATATTGCTTGAAAAGGTCAGATCGTTTTGCATTCAATTTGTTATTTTTTTTTGTTAACGTAATTTTTCGTAGAAATTCTGCATCTAGTGCTGAATGCCTTTATTATGTATCCTAAAACATCAGAAATATCCAAATCAAGAATTAATATATGATGATCAAGAAATGTTTTTTGCTCTTTCATCTTGTTCAAGGCTATGGACATGGACAAGGAGCCACTATTTTTTGAAGGACTGAAATCTTGACAGTTCAGCCTTACTAAATTCATTACGGCGGCGGACCCATGTTTGTGAATCTTATTTTTGACGGACTCTCATCCTATGTTGTATCAATTCAAGTACCCAACCAACGGGGAAGGATAATGCTAATAAAACTCACGAAAATCTGAATTATTACATACTAACGTTGAATACTGACAAGCTAACGGTAATTCAATAAGATTATGATCTATTTATATCTGTTTCAAACCATTTCCATATCGTTGCCGACCCCCTGTGCAGTCATCACGAACCCCCAGGGGGTTTGCGGACCCCACTTTGGGAAACCCTGCTTTAGGTCAGTGGTCCCAAATCTTTTATGGGTCATGGCCTCTTTCCGAAGGGTACTAGCACTTGTGGACCCCTGTTTGTAATTACAGTGGTGTTACAGTAGTGATAGTTCGATTGGTAGATTCTGATTCCAATAAGATTTAAACAATTCATGCTCAACAAAGTCAAAATCCCTGTGAAATGACCTTAAAGCAATGAAACTGAGAAGAACGAGAAGTTTTCTTGTAAAGTGAAAAGTAATATCAGTTTTGTGCCAAGCATTGTGGCCCCCCCAACTGCTCTGTGGCCCCCTTGTGGGCCATAGGTCTCTGGTTGGGAAACATTGCCTTATGTGAAGTGCTGGTCTGAGACTAGAAAGTGGAAACGAATATTTTTAACTAACCAACATAGTCTGGCCCAACATTTAAACAACTTATCCATCATGCCTATATTTCGGCCAATTTTCTTTGTAGGTAGTTTATTTTTAGATGATAGGTTTATTAGACCTCAAAGCTTTTCTTTTAATTTGTAACATCATTTGTGAACTTTAAAAGTTTAGCTTTTTAATTATGTATAATGAAAACATGTTTTTTTCATGTGTCATGCTTTTTGATATTTTTTATTATTTTTAAAGTGCCTTATGCACGAGTGCCTGCAACATTCAATAACTTTGTGATTGGGAAAAATTCAGTGTGACTGGTATTTACCAAATCCTAAGTTTTAAAAGTTCATTTAGCTAATCACATCTTATTTTCAGAACTCTGATTTTGTGTGATTTAAAAATATTTATTGTATAAAGTTCAATTGCCTGTTCCTACAAGTTCCATTCTGTTCCAATTGTTTAGGCTTATTACTTTGTGTGTAAGAGTTGTAGTCTGTGGAATAGTTGATATATTGGTGATGGATGTTAATTTATTAAATTTAATAAGAAACCATGGATATACGACCCCAAATGTAATGTCATAGTATCATATTAGACTCAAGCTGAGTCAACTAATCTTCTTTCATGAATACATCAGTGGTGACTCGGGCTGCGTATTTTCGAATACCTGGTGATACCAGAAATGAATCGAATATTTTTTTCGAATTGAATCTTGAATACTTAGAAAATGCCTAATTGTATGTGACTTTTTTATTGTCATGGGTTTTCCAGTCACATAAATTACTGAGTTTTCACACACTTTCCTGAGTTGTCACACAATAACTGACGATAACAGTCGGTTGTCAGAATTGCATTTTAAAAATATGGCTTCACAAAAAGATTGAGAAATTTACCTTGATACGAAATGGCGGCGATTCAAAATCAACGTCTAAACCGATTCGAATAATTTAATATTTGATTCAAATATTCAATTTGAAATGCCCAGTCCTAGTGGTGTCACCAATTGTTTGACAAATGTGATAGACTACAGTAGCGTTTCTCAAACTTATTTTGCCCTGGAACCCCTAATGCTTTTTATCTTGCTTCGTGGAATACCAAGAAATTAGAAGATAAAATCATTGGGTCGTTTTTAAAAAATTTAGCTTATTGTAAAATTAAAATTTTTTTTTTAAATTTGACAATTGAAAAATTTGGCCGGCGGTTAATGAGCGATTTACTAAAACTCCATGCTTTCCAGACTGACATGAGTACTATCGGTCTGTTTAGATCGCAAGGCCGACCCGCCCGTTTGTCACCAATTGGGAGACAAATTTACGACACAGAGCCACCGAAGTACGACCAAGATCGCCATGGCGACTAGTTTATTTGCAATTTCGATCCCTCTTCCGCGGAACGCTCCGATAGAACTCGCGGAACACAGTTTGAGAAATGCTGTTCTACAGTTACAGTCGTTAGCCTTTCTTGATAATAAAACATATACTTTAGTAAACATGTACCAGTGTTTCTGACCACCCTAGTACAAATATGCCCATAGCTAATATTCAATGATTATTATTGCTTTGTAAATTGCTTTTGTATTTCAATTTATCCTTAGATTTACTATTTTATCTCACTTTTTATTCTTGCTCATGTATTTTTTTAATAGTTGCTTCAAAAATTGTTAAGTTTTTTTCTCATAAGGGAGGGAGGAAAAGGCCTTTTTTTTAGTTCAGGCATCATCAGGCACATGTTACAGATGCACCAGGGGTGTTTGGTTGCTTATATAATTTATTTTTTCGTTCTTAATTCAGTTCATATATTGTGCTTTAATGAGCTTTAAAAATTGTAATCTTTCTATTTTGTTCCAGAGCATAGGTTCTTGGAGTGCTACAGACAGAGCCCCAGGGCTCTGTGATAAAAACCCAATGGCTTCGCGAGCCCATTCGCTTACTTTTTAAAATATCAACATGGCTGATTTTGTAACTGTTCAAAGAAGCGATAAGGGCATTGATAGCACTTGACAATGATAGCGTCAATTCATATATGAAATTATCTATAGTTCCAATAGATGATTATCAATTACTGCCTTGTTGACACATTTCGATACTACTTCACTAATATGTTTGTCAAGTGTCAAAAGATTGGTGTCAAGTGTCAAGGTCAAACAGATTTTAACTCCCAAACCGTTCTCCATGAATATTTTTTCATCAGTTAGTACCTCAGTGGTTTTTATTTTATTATTTTATGTTAGTATAACTGCCACCAGTTAGAATATTTTTTTTAAAGATTAATTGTGACTATTGTTTCTTTAATTTTGTTTAACCTTCAAAAAAGTTTCAATATGGTCTCTTTATTTCCATACATCGAGAATTCGTATCCCACATAGTCCTCGATTAAAATGTGGGCTAAAACAGCCAATTTCAATTGACAACCCATTCATTGCATATTGTTCAATTGATCGTGTACACTTTTCTTACTTTTTTTGTTTAAAAACATTCATCGAATTTCTGATACTGTAAAATAGAGTTTTGAATTTCATTTGAAATTTATCCAACTCGATTTTATCAGGAGAAAGGTTTGCCCTTTTGGAAAAGCAACTGGGATAATCAGCTTCATAATTAACCCAACATCATACAGGGTGTCCATGAAGTCTTAAAATATTTAAAAATTGCAAAGGAAATTTATCGATACCATATATTTATTGTTTTGGCCCTCACAGATGTATTAAAATAAAGTTAAAATACTTGAACAATTACTGATTAAAAAACAATAAACTTGGTTAAAATATATTGAGAATCGACTCCATAACAAAATTGAAATTATAAAAAGACTTTATGGACACCCTGTATATCTCCATCAACCACTTACCTAAACTTTTATAGGTGCTCCCGAAGTATGCGAACCAAGATGGCGGATATCGGAACGTAACATGGGTAACAGGTTAGGGTTAGGCGATAATTTTTTTCCAATTTTCCTTATTTTAGTCCTATTATCAGTTCCAAGACTAGCTAAGAGCCTCCCGTAGTATTTATACCTAAAATTATGGCCTAACCTAGTACACATATTACATTCCGATGTCCGTCATCTTGGTTCGCATACTTCGGGAGCCCCCTTTTATAACTATCTGTACATCAGCCTACTGATGTAATGATCAAATCAGTTTATCCTTCTAAAATGGGTTACCCCTTACTAAAGGATTCAGAATCCCTTCTGTACAGTAAACTTTGATTTTATAGTTTTGTCATATTTTTTTCTATACCTCGCGCTTTTATCTACTCTTTCTTTTTGCTATTTTTGTTATTATGATGCCTGTTTGACATCTGGATATACGGTAGTTTATTCATCTATTCTCTGAGGCATTAACCAGTTGGGTTATATTCAAATATTCGATTGGATTTAAATATCCCTGGATCCTGCTCATAGGAAAGTTATTCACTTACATAGTTAACCAGGCTTTATATGCGGATTGCCTAGTTCAGAGAAAATAGCTATTTGTGGCCTACATAGAATGCTCAATTATCAGTACTCACGTAGTGTGTGTACCAAGTTAGGGCGTAATTTTATATCGATTTTCCTTATTTTATTTCTATTACGAGTTCGGAGACTGCCTGTGTTAACCAAGTGAATACCACCTGCCCATAGGTTTTAGTCCCTTCACACAAATTGATGTAAAGTAGGCAAACAAAATTAGTTACCTCCATATTGGTACACCTACTTTTGAAGCGCCCAATTATCTATATATATGTTCAAATTAAGTGTTTATCACTTGATTAAATTTGTAAAAACCATTTTTAAGAACAGAAATGGCAGACCTCACATTATAGCAGCACTGGATTTTGTCTCTATCTCTCACACAGTGTCATTGAGATAATGTGCTTGTTTCTAGGCAGACAAAAGTTTTCCCCCCCTCAATGTACTTATATTTAGTGTCATATAGCTTTACGTTTTCTGTACGTTTGTTTTTATTTTGTTTGAGTGTAAATGCAGTTTGCAAATGAGATGTAAATTATACAATCTTCACTAGTATTTTTGCCTCATCGTGTCTGGACTAATTTTATCCTTTAATCGGCATTGGTGACTCAGTTCTTTAGGCATCATCATCTTGTTGTACATAAATGGGTCTTTTGTTTTAATTTTCATTCAAAAAATAACACTAGGGTTTATTTTTGGAAGGATGTATTTTATTTTCAATGATATAAAAAAATTACAAAGTTGCACCTTTTCCTCTCTCACGTTTTGGATAACGATTTAAAACTTGTTGAAGAGATTTCTTGCTATCGACTATGTCTTATTTTAAGGCGAGGGCTCATATGAAATCATTCTTAAATTCAGACTAGATCTCTCTTTTTCTGAGAAACATGGTTAGCATCACAGGCTGAAGAATATCTTGGGTTTAGACCAGACCTAAATTAAACTCTCGCCTGGATGTCAGCGGATCGGTCTTTATGGGAGCCCACAGCAGAAGCCCTCATCAGTTGCCATTAATGATGACTACATTAAAGTAAATTGATGACATATGATGAAATTTGATTAGCGCCACCTTATGTGGCCAATCGATCTGAAGATGTTGATAGACGTGTTGCAAAGCGAGAGTTTTATTTGGTTAGCGTCAAGATTGCTACATCTTGTAAACTTTTATTTTTTCATTGTTTTAGTATTTAAGTTAATAATAGCGTAGAAAACGGTCCGAATGAGTTTTCCTCGAATGGTTTCACTACGTGACACATAAAATAACTGATGGAAATTTGTAAAAGCAAAATTAGGTATTTTTATAGAAGGGAACCGCAGGTGTTCTTAGCCTTCAAAGAAGCAATTGAAGTTTTAAGAATCCCTGGTTTAAACTCTATATCTGCCACTTGTCCATGTTGTAATAAATTGAATATAATGCTATCAATAGCAAAAAAGATTGAGTGCGGTCCCGAGCCTTGTTTCGAGCAAAGGTATGAGAAGAACTTCAGACACCCAAGTTGATATGGTTGCATAAATCAGATTGCTCACCACATACTCACTCACAGATTCTTCGATGTGTATTAATTGCAGTTGATTTTTTTTTAATTCATTTAGTGAGGCAACAGACTTTGGTGAAACAACGAATTAAGATCGATCTCCGACATTGTGTTGAACGCTTACCAACCAACGATTGGCGTAAGGACGTAATCCATTTAATTCCTACACTTCTAAAACGCCACATGAAATTTAATATACTTTTGGTGATACTTTCATCGAACAACAGATTAATTTACATCCCTGACATAGCCATAGTTCGCTGACCAATCAACGAAGAGCGTAAAGACGTAATCCTTCTAATTTTTACTTCCAAAAGGCCAAACAAAGAATTCCCAAATTTTTAAAATATAGATATATATTATCATCCAAAATTCTAAATTACTAAAGAATTATTTGCAACAAAAATATAAACATTGACTAATAGTACCGTTTGATCAGAGAAAAAAAGTTTAAAAAATGTGTGTTCGACTAATATTGTGATGATAATATATACAGGGGTAGCCGGAACTTCAACGAAATTGAAGAAAATACTTATGAGGTCATAATAAAAAACTTGGGTGTCATAATTCAAATTATGTTGCTAACCAAGATGTGGGTTAGGATTCATCTGAAGAAAAGATTAGACAGCTAAACACGTACACCCCATGCCCGCTTGTTCGGGTTAGGTATGGAAATTGTTAACCAGTGACAAAACGACCTCATGGACAGACCATGACCAATCGTCCGGTTACCAGTCCATGCCAGATATGAAAATTGTTGACCAGTGACAAGACAGCTTAACCATAGACAAAACATAAACGACTGTCCGGTTACCAGTCCTGGTCGGGTATGGGAATTGTTAACCAGTGACAAGACAGTTCAACCATGGACGCTCGTCGGTTACCAGTCTGGTTCAGACGTGGTAATTGTTAACCATTGACGAAACAGTTTAACCATGGACAAACCATGACCGCTTAGCCAGGATACCAGTCCAAATCAGGTAAGACAATTGGAAAACAGTTTTAATTGTTCCAAATATATGGACTTGGACATTACGCTAACCTGACTTGAACATTAATAAAAACAAAGTAACATCCTATATTTCAGCATTTGCTTTCCGTGTCCTATAGCCTTGTTTGAGTACTCCCGAAGTATGCGCACCAAGATGTCTCCCAATCTGAACCCTAACCTGGTACACAACCCGGTTCAGATTGTGCGCCATTTTGGTGCGCATACT
The DNA here is from genome assembly GCF_964204865.1 of Styela clava. Taxonomy (NCBI): domain Eukaryota; kingdom Metazoa; phylum Chordata; class Ascidiacea; order Stolidobranchia; family Styelidae; genus Styela; species Styela clava. The sequence goes on along the minus strand of NC_135250.1, from coordinate 1,944,453 downwards.
TCAGGAGGTTTGAGCAGACACGAAAATACCACTTAGAAAAAGTAAAAAATAAGAATTGGAATGAAATTAAAAATGTAACATTAAGACGAATACAGTGAAGTAACATAGAACCTTGAAATTTTGTAAACAAAATACTACCAGTATACAAAAAATAGCACAAAAACGAAAATTTTATTTTTTCTATTCTATTCTATTTTTTTTTTTATAATGTTTGAGATTGGATATATAGAGATTTTAGAAAGTTTTTGTATTAAATGATGAATTTAAATTGGATAAAAAATTATTTGTTTATAAAAAGGCAATCTTTACAATAAAAATTACTTTTTTGGGAATATATGTAATATTCATTTTATATGAGACTATTCGCTAGTGATCTGGTGACCCATAATATAATCTACTTTACTGTAATACTGTGTTAGGAAGATCTTTTAATGCATTCTACTGTATTGCGTTATTTACAGCGCTACTATGATATATTAGACTTAATGGGGAAAGGATAGGTTTTTTATTTATCTATGAAGAAAAGAAAAACGATTAGACGGCGAACTAAGACAAACAACGATCTCTCGCTTGGTTACGGGTATGGGATTAGTTGAGCAGTTATATAAAGTCTTAAAAAATTGAGAGGGACTTTATCGATATCATACATTGTTTTTGCCCATACAGACGTATTAAATGAAGTAAAAATACTTTACTGCACAACAATCACTAACTAAAAAAGGACTTCATATTCATCTCGGAGAGAGGAAAGTCGACTTGATCATGTGATGAACTACGTTTTCTCGTCTGGTTACTAATTGCTTGTTCATGTTGGGTATCAGATTAGTTTAGCAGTTATATAAAATGTCCAAAAAGTATTTAAATTTTTAAAAATGAAAAGAGAATTTATCGATACCATATATTGTTTGCCCTCACAGATGTATTAAATAAAGTAAAAATACTTAAACAGTTACTGATTAAAAAGCAAAAACCTGGTTAAGATATATTCAGAACTGATTTCGTAACAAAATAATTGAATTTGTAAAGAGGGGGCTCCCGAAGTATGCGAACCAAGATGGCGGACATCGAAATGTAATATGTGTACTATGTTAGGGTTAGGCCATAATTTTAGGTATAAATACTACGGGAGGCTCTTGGCTAGTCTTCGAACTGATAATAGGACTAAAATAAGGAAAATTGGAAAAAAATTATCGCCTAACCCTAACCTGTTACCCATGTTACGTTCTGATGTCCGCCATCTTGGTTCGCATACTTCGGGAGCGCCGTAAAGAGACTTTATGGACACCCCGTATTCGTTTGATATGGGTGGACTTGGTGGTGAAGGAAGCTGCAATTGTATGTTCGTGATAAATACCAATTGAAACGAATAAGTACAGACACGGGTTACATTAAACTAACAGACCTTTATACTAAAGAATGAAAAACAAAAATTTACAAAATAAATGAATCACAGTACAATATCATTACTCCACTACTATTAAAAATAAACAGTAAAAATTACAGTGAATTTCTGCTTCAAATATACAAGTTCTACTTCGGTACTATCCACAATAATCAATGAAGCATTTAAGCCAGCATTGATTTGCTTATATTAGGGTGCCAATATTCTGCCAAGTAACGCTTCACTTATTTGCAGTGGTGCATAGTACCAAAGTAGAACAGATTTAATATTACAATATATAAAACGAGTACACAAGAGTTTTCCCTGGTTTTGGTGTGAATAAATAATAATATGCTTGGCGGGATAATTCGGAATATGGACAGGGACACAATAATTTGTGTCTTCTTCGTATGTATTATCAAAATTGTCACAAAAATAATAAATCAAAAAACACAAAGAATATTTTTTTGTTAAAAATAAAGAATTGCCTGATATTTTCGTTTGGCAACGGTTTGAGAAAATGAAACCAACAAATTTGTTCGCAGGCTAGTCTGCCCCTACGATATATGATGTCGACCAAAATTGATGACAGTTATTGAATTATCGTAATTAATTATTAGAAACTGTTACCGATTTTTTGTAACAATATATACATATAGGCGGATTTTGTTTGGTTATTTCGCTGTTCAAAGCATAACAATCGCATTGCAAAATATAATTTAAAACTTTCTGGTCAAACCAACTTCCCAGCACTTATCTGGAGTCTTGCTCTGGGAAATAAAAAGTACATCAAATAAGTAATAAAAAAATTTGTACATAATACAGAAAAAACAACACAACTATTTTACATAAATCTCAGTCTTATTTTCAAATTTTAGGAATTTTGTGAAACTGATGGTTGCAATTAATAAAAAAAATGAAAGTTTGCAATTATCAATGCTTTCCTAGTTAAAAATTTTGATATTGGAGTCGAGATTCATTAGTCTTAGGGTAATGAAATGGTCAAAATCAAAAAATTCGATTCATTTTGAAATCCATGACTGAAAAAGTGTAAATCGCGAGTTTCGAATGTTTTTCTGATTTAACAGCACCATTTAAAATGGGCACTCCTGAAGTCTAATATGGAGGTGACGAATTTTGTTCGCCTACTTCACATCAAGTTGTATAAAGAGACTGAAACCTATGGGCAGGGGGTTTATTCACCTGTCTAACACAGACAGCCCCTGAACTCGTAATAGAACCAAAATAGGAGAAATTTATGACCTAACCCTAACCTGGTACACATACCACGGCAGTACCGTAAAATGTCTCTTATGTAAGAAACCTTCAACCAGATCCGAATAATTCAATCACTAAGGGAAGACGGCTTTGGTTCTGCCATCTAAAATCTCAAAGTAAATAACTCTCTACACATACATAGCCTCCTGGTCTTCATTTGCTTTTTGTAAGTCAATACCATTAGCGAATCTGAAATTATCCCCACTGCCTTGGGTATAGTCATCATTTGAAATATGGGAGTAATATTTTGGGCCAAGATTGCTAAGTTTTGTTTTCTCAAGAGCTTTATGGGATTTTTGACGAGGGGGTGGAGCAGGGGGCGTGTCAGTTGGTGAATACTGACCACCACTAATGGTAGCTTGCCCAAGATTGTTATTACCATCCCTTCGATTTGGTGAAGGTGGTGCCCCTCTTAAATTTTCATGCCCATACCCTGGGGGATTACTATATTGCGGAATTCGCGCATCAGAGACTTTTTTGTGATCTAACGATGCTGTTGAAGATAGTGTGAATGCATTTCCATACGACCTATGCGACCCATGTTGCCGGCCATCAATTAGGGGATCATCTTCTAACTGGAATGCGCTCCCGTATGAAGGCTTAGAGTCATTTTCACTGTATAACTGGCTGAGACTACTCAGCGAATTCTTCAACTTCTGGTTGTCGTTAAAAAAGTCGTTAAAATTTGGACGTTTTGAAACTCGAGTTTGGGACACTTGAGGGTGCTCAGGAGTTGCTTTCTGGTTGCCTATGGTTGTTGAATAAGGACCAGATGTGGAATGGTAACCAGGTGATTGGTACGTATTGGTTACATCATGTGAATGGTCACCATGGGATTGGTCGTAATTGGTTTTCTGTGGCGAATATTGTTTTTCTGGTTGATAGTATGGTTTTGCTGATTGGTTTGATTGGTAATTGCTTGGTGATGGGGATTTGGTAAGCTGGTTTGGAGTTTTGCTTGGTGAACTATAGTAACCAGAACTTGGTTGGTATGGTTGGTTTTGGTTTGGTATATCGTAACCAGTATGAAGTCTCGGGTTGTTACGACTAGTTGGAGAAACGTAGTAATATTTTCCGCTGGTTGTTTCCATAATGCCATGGTTTGGTACAGTGGTTTGGGCGCGTCCAAGTTGGTATGCAGATTGGTTACTTTGGTCCCATTTACTATTTGGTTGTATTTGGTGTGGTGAATACTCGGGAGAAAAGACAGAGCCACCAGAAGTGCCAGATTTCGACCTGAAATAAAGTAAAAATATTCATAAAAGTTTATTACCTAGTATTGATGCAGATTCACTGGTGGAGCATTAAAATTTTATTTGCCAATTGTTGAGTATACAGGGAGTCCACGACTTACGACGTTGTTCCGTTCTTGAGAAGCGGTGTAACCCGAATTTCAGTGTAAGTCGAAACATTATACTGTACAGTACATAAATTACTCTACACATATCGTACTGTATTGTCCACGTCATTTTAGTCCACGTCAGGTAAATGACGAAAACCAATGAGCCCAAAGCACTGATTTTCTTGATCACAATGATCCAGTTTAAGGGCTTAGATATTACAGTACAATATTTTCGTTCATATTTGTGTGGAGTGCGTTTTAACCACGAAACAGCGTTATGGAGTGCGCGTTTGTAACCTCGAAACAGCGTAAGTCGCGACCGTCGTAACCCGAGGAATCCCTGTACTGCACAGTTGCGAATTTTATGACCAATGATCATATAGGACAGCTGTTTTCCAATCGGGGGGCCCATGTGCCCCCAAATGGGCCATAGAATGGTTGAAAAGGGCCACAATGCTTGGCGCAAAACTAATTTTATTTCCACTTTACAAGGAAACTCGCCGTTCTTCCTAGATTCATTGCTTGATAAGGTTATTTCATGGGGTGTTTCCACTTTGTTAAGCATGAATTGTTTGAACATAATGGGATTTGGATTCTACCAATCAAAATAACACTTCAAATGCCACTGGAGTGATAAACATGGGTGATAAAAGACTACAGAAGAGAGCCACGGGCCATAAAATGTTGGGATTGGGGCACCACTGATATAGTGAATGGTTACTGGACCAAACTGGAGGTGCCTATACCCAGTGTTGGTAGTATTAACATGGTATACACCAATATAAGTCTTCATGCCTTGAGTATTTTCCACATCTTGATGTTTTATGAATTGCCTAAAACAGTGGTTCCCCCTTTTTTTATCAAGCTACCCATATTTTTTAAAAAATAAATTTTGTAAATTCTCGCGACCCAAGGATATACTCCAATACTGGGCGGTATGTAATGCTCATACCTTCTATGGTCACAAAGTTAACTGACCGACTAATAACAGCAGATTTGAAGTTTTTACGCTATAACACTTCCCATATACACAATTGCTAGGAAATAAAAGCAGTAACTTTCAGGTTTTTGTTGAAAAAACAAAGATAAGTAACACAAGAAAATTTTCACGTAACCCAATTTTGGGTTGCAACCCATAAGTTGGAAAACACTGCCCTAAAATATTGCTATTTTGTTTACTACTCACCCAAGACTGTTGTCTCCATTTATTGCCGACCTCATAGACATCGCCGAGCTCGAACCTGGGGACTCGGGATCCGTGCCAATCTCGATTCCTGAATCATTCCGATCTTGGGGGTGTTGGGAAGGAATAACTTGCTGGTGACCTCTAGCGGATGGTGATTTTTGCCCATAATGATCTTGTGAGTGTTGGCCCATTGAATACTGATGTTGACCTTTATTCGATGAAGGATTTACCCGGTACTGGTCTTGCGCGCTCTGTTGGTTCAGTAAATACTGCTGGTGACCTCTAGTGGATGAATATTTTGGCTCGGAGTAATGTCTCTCATTTTTAGGTTCATTTCTCTCATATTGGTAACTTTCACTTTGATTAGTTGAGGCATTTGGGCGGGAATGAATTTGATTGGATGACACTGAATTTGGTTTCAGCAAATCAGCCGGTGAGGAATGCAGGTTGCTACGGTGATACCCTCCTTTTTTCCTTGGTGGTGGTATGGGCTCTTGTGATTGGTCCATTGATTGACCAATCATGTCTGAGTTATTGTTATTATTTGAATTGTGATTATAGCCACGATCCTTCTCTGCGAATCGATTTTCCATGGGACGATGAGAATCATCCTGGCGAAAGTACTGCGCCTTTATATCGGAAAATTCTGCATTGCGGGTTTTAAGGTTATTTTGATCGTTGCGCAAATGGTCTGCGTTTTTCCGAGGAGGTTTTGTTTTGGTGTTGCCATGGCGACCGAATGTGAAGCATTCTTGGCCGTCTAAATTGTATTCCTCAACAGACCTGATGTGAGATGGAATAGGGGGTTGGATGTTCTCCTTCTGAGGGTGGAATTCTCGTTGTGGTTGGCTCCTATACCTGTGAAGGAATGAATACGTATATTTTAGTGGATTTTGAAGATTTGCTTAATCAAATTTAATACTGTATTACTCTATCAAAGCAAATACTTTAGTGCGACACCAAAGTAACTGGTTCTGAATTGAACTACCGGTATATTAGCATCACTTCTCTGGTTCACACCCCAATGCTTACCATATCACCTAGGGCAGAAGTGGGCAATTACTTTCTAAGTGGGCTGGTTACAGACAATAGACTTTGTTACTGGGCCGGCGGCTCAAAACTCAATATGAAAAACTATGAATAAAAAAACATATACAAGAGCTAATCCGACAGCATCTCTCATTTTTAGGTTTATTTCTCTCATATTGATAACTTTCACTTCGATTGGTTGAAGCATTTGGGCGGGAATGAATTTGATTGGATGATACTGAATTTGGTTTCAGCAAATCAGCCGGTGAGGAATGCAGGTTGCTACGGTGATACCCTCCTTATTTCCTTGGTGGTGGTATGGGCTCTTGTGATTGGTCAATTTGATTGACCAATCATGTCTGAGTTATTGTTATTATTTGAATTGTAATTATAGTTAACAGCTTGTTAATGTTTATATAATAATAGGAAATGTAGGCACAATGTAACAGATGCATGGAATTGATGGCGGTGGAAGCCGTAACCAACCAACAGTTACATGAACCACCCAAATAACTCAGAACTGAGAGTCAGAATAATAAAAAAATATCCAAGCCTCTATCCCTATATATATATGAAACGTCATGGTCAAACAAAGTTCATAAGAATTTTAATAGAATAAAAGTTACGTTCCCATAAAATACAGATTCAAATACCTGTCCATATCAGCATTCTGCCATCCTCTATCTCTTGCATTGTCTTCCTGTGACCTTTGACCCTTCTTCTGATGGTTTCGTTCAATCTCATGACTCCCTACTCCCTCTATGTTGCTTCTCATGGCGGACTTTGAAGCTTCAGAATCATGGTACGGAACTCCAGTGACTGATTTCCGACCGGAGTTAAAATGAACAGGGGTGGGGATGCGCGATTTCCGACTTTCGTGTCTGAAATAAAAAATTTTTGGATGAAATAAGTTGGATTGTAAGTAAAAATATTGTTGATGAGACCTATTCGTACATACATTGTTTTTATATGTGTATATATTGCCTTTTTGTTTCATCATACGAGCCAAAATAAAATGTATATTTCGTATTTGCTCGTTTTTTTTTTTCTAGTATTTTTAAAGAAAAATTATACACAAAATATATTGTCATTTCCAGGTCTCAAGTATGATTTAAACGAGATTAACGAAAGTTTTGACTTTTGGACGCCTGAGTGTTATCTACCGGCGCCCAAAATTCAACAGCGTTGTGACAAAAGCGCTCATTATTTCCTATTGTTCTCTACCACTGAAAAATCAGCTTTTACATCGGGCGGGTATTCGAGCACCAGCCCTTATTTATTTTTATATTCTGTTCACACGGGCGGCTATTCAAACGGGCCTTTAATCAGGATCGGGCGGTAAAACGAGCATATACGGTATATATAATTTTTACATTCATGTAAAAAATTGTAACATTTCGTTGGCCCAATCTGTATATATATATATAGCGTGTAGAAATAGAAAGCTGATAGTCAGTGATGCACTAGGCTCCTTTCTTAATATATTGCAAGATATCTTTTTAAAAACTTCCCGTAATATCAAGCATCAATCAATTGGCAAAATTATTTGCCTAACAAGCCTATTATGCAAATAGACAGAATCAAAAAAATTTCACATTCTTTGATAATTTTTTGCAAATTAAAAATCGGGACATATTTTTACTTTTCACAATACCGGTATCTATTACAAGTATACAGCTGCCTTACCCAGATTCGTAAACTGGCATGAGACCATATTTCACCATACAAATAATCAAGTTTTTTAAAACATTTGTCAAAAGTTATTTCATCAAAATTGAAGTATTTAATAGTCAGAAAAAAAAATACTGAATTTTCAATAATTGAGATAGTTTGGACAAATAAGATTACATACAGTTGCAAGCCCATATCTATGCAATTTTGGCTAAGACAAATTCAAAGTTTATTAAATTCACCGAAGCTATGCTCATCCAAAATATCCTGGTTTGGCATATGATTAAGCCATATTATCAGCTTCTCTTACCCTTGAGATAATTCATTAAAAATTCAAAACATTTCAGATTTTTCAAATTATTTCACATCAAAAATCACGATTCACTCCCTTTTTGATAATTATGACCATCACCATAATTGAGAAAAAACAAAATAATTTTGAATCAAAAACGTTTTAACAAGCAAGATTGCTTCCTTTGATCAGAATCCAACTCAATACTCACATTTTTATAATTCTATGATTTCATCAGAAAAACTGAAATATTGAATAAACTTTGAACTATCATAACAAGAGTTACAAACAGGCCCTAAACAAGTCCTCCACAGAAATGCTAGCCTTGCTCTAAATATTCTACAGACAAGCAGCATAAATCAGTAATGAAGGAAAAAATTATATTTATTTTAGACTAGTCGTATTTTTCATTTTCAACATTCATCAGTCATGGCCTAGTAAATGACGCATTGCTAAAATTGACCAAATGTCCCTTAAAAATATATCAGCAATGCAGTCAAATTTGTGAAGGTTTAGGACAGGGGTGCGCAACATACGGCCCGCAACGAGATTTTGACCGGCCCGCTGACTGTATCCAACCCCACTCTGTAATGTGGTCCGACGCATCACTCATGAAAGTTGCCGATCGCTCTACTCTCACCGCACTGTCAGTGCGAGCTGGTGAAATAAACAATTGCCTTAGTGAACAAACAATTGCATTAGCACACTTGTTAAACAAACAATATAAGGTCAGAGCAGAGAGCGTTGTAAACATATTCCCCACTACTGTTATCAGATATATTTAGAATCTAAATATAAATAGATTTTAGAAATTAAATTTTATATTAATTTTTATTAATCATGGAATATCCCAAGAAACATTAAGTTGACTGAGAGTGTTGAGCATTTAATAAAGATTGGATACCGAAGTATTTTTTGTAGTAATCCGGCCCGCCGAGGACTTCATTTTTCCACATCTGGCTCGCCGACTAGAGAAGTTTCCCACCCCTGGTTCAGGACATTACCTGTGAGGTGAATTTTCGCTAACAGATGCTGTCTGAAGGACACAATTTAGAATTGGCAATACCCAATTTATCACACTTTTACTGCAATACTTCTTTTACCTTTTTTGCTTGCTTTTATTATTAAACGTTAATAAAATGACTGACCAAATGTGTTGACTAGGTATTTTCATAGTAATAGCGGAGGCCACAAGGTTTGAAAGTCTCTGTAAGGGGAGCTACAGATCATGCAAGTTTGAAAAACCCTGATAGGTAGTGAATTGATTTATTGATTCGTCAACCAAAACAAATGTTAATATGAAGGCATACATACAAATAATTAAACAATGTTATTGGTAAAGACTGGAGGGAGCGATACGACTACACAGTCATCCAAGTCAGCTCCCCCCAAATCCACTGTTGTGCATAAGATTAACGGTTATTAGGTGACTGTGTATGCAAAGGCTAATCATTAGAGTGTTATACACTTATATTACTTAAAAAAAAGCACAAATACAAGGAACTTATGATTGAAATTAGTTATCAGGCTTGACCTCATGGTCAACATTATTACTTATCGATTTTAATCGGTAAGTATGTTGATAGGTATTTGTCTGTATCTCTGTTTGTTTGTTAGATGCACGCGTTATCTCACGAAAGCGAGATTGAATCTGCTCCAGATTTTGCATGTGCATTCATCATATGTGGGACCAAAAGCCTATTGATTTTGGATGTATTATGTCGTATAATTAGCGAGTTATTAATTAATTAGTGATCAAGTGATCTAGATTTTTGTAAAGCGAGAGAATTTTGAGATCCGCCGAGTGTGTGTGTGCAATACGCAGTGCGCAAGTTACAAGAGCGGATGAATCGAAACCGCAGTTTCTGTTTTTGGGGATCCCCTAACTATCGATCGATAAGTCTTCGGTTTCCAACCGATATTCTCGTTGATGCATTTGGAGGCTTACCTATCCTTCCTTGGCCTTGGTCCTCTGTCATCTAGGAAATCATCAACACTTCGACTCCTGATTGTAGATGGTGTGTTACGCTTCGCTCCACCGCTCATCGCCATGGCAACCTCAAAATCTTCTGAATCAGCTAACGAGTCCGCCGTCTCAAATGATCTCTGAGTATATAAAACATGGTTAAGTTTAATTTTTCAAAAATTTTCTTTTCCTTGTTCGTTCAAAATCCAAAACTTGGTAGAGTGAAAAGGGGGAGAGGAAAGGGAATGAGGCTACTTAATATTATGGCCTAGTCTGCTGCTATTGACTTGGTTTTGTTTTTTGTTTCCCGCAGAGTTCAGAATCTCCCATATTGGAAAAAGCATTATATTCAACTTGGAATGAAGAAAACTGGAAAGACCGAATCAATGTATAGCCTGTTATTGAATTGCACATGAGAATGGATTAGGTTTACATATTCGTCCCGGGGAAAGGAAAAGCGATTTTGTTACATGCGCACCAAGGCCTCACATTTAGTTACTAGTACAAGTCTAATATGGGATGGGTTGTTATTACTTATCGATCTTTAGATCGGTAAGTATGTTGATAGGTATTAGTCTGTTTGTCTGTCTGTCTGTTAGATGCACGCGATATCTCACGAAGGCAAGGTTAAATCTGCTCCAAATTTTTCATGTGCATTCATCATATCTCGGACCAGAAGCCTATTGATTTTGGATGAATTATGTCGTATAATTAGCGAGTTATTAATTAATTAGTGATGGGACACGCGGTGTCACTATAGAGCCATAAATCGAAACCGCAGTCTTCGGTCTCCAACCGATATTCTCGTTTGCCAGTTATTTGTTTTCTGATGCATGGACTTAATGGCGGATGAGATTGTGTAACCGATCAGCGATTACCCCCAGCATGATCGAATCCATGCATGGTAATTCGATTGGCAAGGTTTTCATTTTGACTTAAGCACATTTGACTGTAAGTTTGGAAATTGATTTGTCTTTTAGGTGGACCATCTTGAAGTATAGGACAGGATTTTTCACATTTACAATCACTTACATTCGTTGCTTCTGAGTCCACAGAATCCATTCTAGCAGCTGATTTATGTCTGAGATTAGCTGGTGATTTGCTCCGAGATTGTTTCTTTTGGATTCGACGGCCATTATAGTCGTATTCCTGAAAAGTTAAAATATATTAATGAAGATAATAAAGTGTTGTGTACCATCCTGGGCAGGGGTGCCGGAAAAAGTTTTCAATCGACCGCTACTCTGAGTTAAAAATAATTCTGGCTTTTACTCTTAACTTCAGGTTCTAAAAAATTTTATACTCTATCTTCGAACAAAAGTCAAATGCTAAGGAATGCCAAATAGAGGCAAAATAGGATCATGATCAATACAAAAACGAGAATATCGGTCAGAGACCGAAGACTTATCAATCGAAAGTTAGGGGATCCCCCAAAACAGCGCTCTTACTCCATAGTGACACCTCGTGTTCCATCACTAACTAATTAATAACCCGCTAATTATTTGACAAAATTCGCCCAAAATCAATAGGCTTCTGGTCCGAAATATGATGAATGCACATACAAAATTTGGAGCAGATCCAACCACGCCTTCGTGAGATATCGCGTGCATCTAACAAACAGACAGACAAACAGACAAATACCTATCAACATACTTACCGATCTAAAGATCGATAAGTAATAATGGTTTCTCATACAGTGGGTAGTAGGATTTTTATAGGTATTCCTAGAGCGCGGAAAGTTGATAAGACAGCACAAACTACGGTCTTTCGTCCGGTTACTAGTCCATGGGATTAGTTAATCAAATATTTTTTTCAGATGCTTGGACTTGACAGTGGAGCAAGTCATACTGACAAACGGTTGCGCAAACCACTCAACGATAGCAATGAATTCAGCAATATTCTCGCATATAATTATCCAAACAGGGTTTGAACCTGTGCAGGAAAATCGGCGCTCCAGAAGTATGTGTACCAATATGAAGGTAACTAATTTTGTTTGCCTACTTTATATCAAGTTGTGTGAAGTGACTGAAGCCTATGGGCATGGGGATATTCACTTGGCTAACACAGACAGTCCCTGAACTCCTGATAGGACTAAAATAAGGAAAATCAGAATAAAATTATGGCCTAACCCTAACCTGGTACACAAATTACGGGAGTACCGAGTAATCAGAGGTGCAATAGAAAATGGATTCCTGACATTCCACACAATTCACCAACTCCCAAGCCACCCTTCAGTGGTTGCAAATAAAGGACCATGTTCAGAGCGAAATCATCTCATAACAACATAAAAATAAACAAAAAAGGTGCTCTTGAAGTATGTGAACCAAGATGGCTGACACCGGAACGTAGTATGTGTACCAGGTAAGGGTTAGGCCCTAATTTTATTTCAATTTACGTGTTCAGGGACTAGCCAAATGTCTTCCCCCGCAGTATATGTACCTAAAATCATGGCCCAACCATAACTTGGTACACATTCTACATTCCGGTGTACGCCATCTTAGTTTACATACTACGAAAGTACCCATTAAAATATACATACCACTACAGGGCTCTTCATATGATCAAAACTCTCATTCCCAGAGATTCTATCTTCTGACTCCACTGACCCTGCCGCTGCCAATTTCTTCTGGTTTTCAGCGAATTCTCTTTCCATTTCTTGAAGCATTCTGGATTCCTTGTCCTTTGGTTGAATTTGTTGGGGAACCTCTGGCTCTTTCCTGAATTCAAATCAGAATAAATTTAATTGATAGAAATTTTTTACTTTTTATATCGATTGGCAATGCTTTTAAAACGACGTTTTCCAAAACGATATGATTTGAGAGTCTATGGTAGCATTATAATCTTACTTAGTAGTATTATTTCGCTACTGAAAAACATAAAAGAATAAAAACAACAGTGGGTATCCCGAAGCGATCATTGAAATACTCATTGGTGATAGTAATCTTCCAAAGTATTTAGGATAGGATTTACATATTTATCCCAGGGGAGAGGAAAGCCGATAAGGCGACTTAATCATATGACGAAACACGGCCTCTCGTCCGTTTACCAGTCCATGTCTCCATGTCGGGTATGGAATTAGTTAGCCAGTTTTACGATGCATGATGGAGGAAGCCATAACTGCCCAGCAGTTACGTGAACTACTCTACGACGACGAGAAGTACAAAAATCCTCTAGCACATAATTATCCCCCCCACGAGATTCGAACCCACGCTGGTTAATCAGAGGTGCTGGGGAAAGCTATTCCTAACACTTAGCAAGATGGGACATACCGCTGAGGCATTTAATTTTTATACAGCATTTCTACTTTTGCTACGAAATGTGAAATAACATTTGATGCTGAGGATTTAACTCAGTACAGTTTGTATTGCAAAATTAACTTTTCTGTGCCTCAGTTTTCTTTGTGCAATATGATACTTGATTGCTATTATTATTTTTCGAAGTTTCAAAATATCATTTTTTATGGATTACAAACAACCATAGATATCATGTATGAACAGAAGAAGTAAATAGTACATAAATATTTCTGTCATTAAATTTGAGAAGCTATGTTGATAGAGATAGGTTTGTATATTTTGAACATTATATTCCAATCACATCTGAAGAAAGTTTTTATGATTCTTTGCCAAATAAAAGAATATATTATAATAAAACACACTCGACTCGGAACTTCAGAGTGCAGCTCAGTCTCTGTTTTCAATTCTCATATATGTCTTAAAACGTAAGGAACTTCCTTCATTTGCACCATTTTCCCATTTGCCCATTGCCCACCATTTGCTACGAAAAAAACTCTGCATAAGCGTTCACTGATTTTCATAGAGCTACTATTATTTGAAAGAACCGGAATCCTTCTGGTTTACCATTGCCTACCCATTTTAGTACACCCTAGGTTAGATGGTTGGCATAGGATTGAGCCAGAGATTTGTAAACAAGGTTTCCGAAAAATACCAATTCCTTTTTGGCAAAGAGATTGATAAGCACTGCCAGCTGCCGACAAATCGAACTTGGAAAAACCAGACCAAGATCTAAAGATAAGGATTTTACATATTTATCCCGGGGGAGAGGAAAGCCGATAAGGCGACTTAATCATATGACGAACCATGGCCTCTCGTCCGGTTACCAGTCCATGTCGGGTATGGGATTAGTTAGGTATTTGTTTTCGGAAGCATGGACGGAAGTCTAGGATTAGGAAATCATACTTAGGGCTGGGTCCATCCCAAGACTTTAATTTCTCCTGTCTTGTTAAAACCCCTCGTCTATTCTCCGGTGTTTTTGGTCTCATTCTTAGCGTTGAGGTTCGAGTTTGAGCCACAGGGGTCGTAGGTCGAGCTTGTGCTCTGCTTGGTCGAGGAAGTGTCTCACTTCTTGGGGTCACAGGTCTTTGTTTCAATGCTGATCGCGGTGTTGTTGATGTGTGCGGTGTAGTTGGACGTTTGGTGCTGAAAAATAAATATTTTAAAATCAATAAAAATAGTAAACGAGACTAGCGGTTGGAAACCGAAGACTTATCGATCGATAGTTATGGGATCCCCCAAAACAGAAACTGCAGTTTCGATTCATCCGCTCTTGTAACTTGCGCACTGCGCATCGCACACACACACTTGGCGGATCTCAAAATTCTCTCCCTTCACAAAAATCTAGATCACTTGGTCAATGATTTATTAATAACTCGCTAATTATCTGACATAATTCATCCAAAATCAATAGGCTTTTGGTCCGACATATGATGAATGCACATGCAAAATCTGGAGCAGATTCAATCTCGCTTTCGTGAGATATCGCGTGCATCTAACAGACAGACAGATAGACAGACATACAGACAAATACCTATCAATATACTTACCGATTAAAATCGATAAGTAATAAGAATATTCTCTTTCCACAAAATATATTTGTAATCTTTCATTAGATCATACTATAACTTCTTCAGACAAAAAAAAATATTAACAGGGAGACTGTTCACTATATTATTTCGTAAATATCTTTCTATATAACTTAAATAAGCAAAAATTGGAATAAAATTATGGGCTAACCCTAACCTGGTACACATACTACGTTCCGGTGTCTGCCACTATGGTTTATATACTTTGGGAGTATCCATTTAGACATATATTTTTAAAACACTTCTTACTTGTATTTTGAAGGTCGAGGCTTCCCATCTTCTGTGAATAACATCGCTCGAACTTCATCAGTCAAACTGTTTCCTTTCCTACGATTTCCATCTCTGAATGCATGGATACAACAATTGAAAAATATATATTCTGACATATTGACCGATTCTGACCAGTCATGCTCGGTTGATTTTCGGGTGGGCTATGATTCTGCGACTTTTTATAAGGGTTGCACTGTTTACACCACACAGTAAAACCATTGATTGACATTTGTAAACTTAGATTTGTGGTCAAAATTGGAATGTGTTGCAAAATGTGTGGAAAATTCCAATATTACATTACACGAAGTATCAATTCAAAAATTCTTTTAATAAGGATTAGGGATGAATTTTTTCTGGGTGTAATATTCCGTCGGAGAAATTTTCTATGGGTGAAACTTTCTGAAAGTCATAGGCATAGTCAAATTTATTTTTTTTCCAGTCCAGTATATTATAAAACTATAATAAATGAAAGCAGAAGAAGAAGCTGAGCTCATAATGTTACTGGTGAAGGGAAGGGTAACCAATGCTTATTTTCAAGAAATTTTCTGGGTGGAATTTTCTAGCACAGCTAAAACAAGGCAAATTTTGTCAAAAAATCAGAATGTAAAAAATTCTTTGAACTTACATAGATGATCTTGTAGATCCCATAGAACTGGATGAAGTGGAGCCAATCCCATTCTTCGGTCTATAATTATGACTCGCAACCTGCAACTCTCTCGCTGTGCTGATCCGGTTATTTACCGGCGTAGATGTTCGAGCTGGTTTTCCAATCGTTATTTGCGCTTTACTGACACGGCTGTTAGAAGGTGGAGGGTTCCTATTCCCTGGACTGATAGCTGAAAAACATAATTTTTTTTCAAATATTAAGACAAAGATAAAATAGGAATAGTTTTATTTTCATCCACCCATAAGAGAGATAGTTGATCGGATAAATAGACCGATATTTTGTGTGTGTGTGCATCTAGGGGGGAACACTGATAAAATGGTTTAACCATAAGCCTGCAGTTGCTGGTCAATTTCAGGAATGAGAATAGTTAACCAGTTAGTAGTTCCAGATGCATGGTCTGATTAGGTGTTGCATTAACCACCCTCTGAGGGCAAGGGGTCAAGCAATCCTCTTGAACACAAATATTCCTCACAGATTTGAAGCTGCAAACCCAGGCAGGGCAATCAGTAGTGCAATGCCAAGGGTGATCTTAACACTTAGCATGATGCACAAACATCAAAATGATCAGGCCTCTGGTCTGAGTACCAGTCAATGTCTGGTATAGTGATATTTGACCAGGCGGGTTATGTGTACCATTCCACTGTGTGAATCGATCAGTGGTCATGGTTAGCACGATAAGTAAATCATCATGGCCTATTTCTGCGATGATAGGCAAGAATACTTCAAAACATAAATAATGGAAAAGAAAAATGAATATCCAACATTCGGATAGGGGCATTCCTATTATAATTTTCATCCACCCTCATACCTGATGACTCAGATGAGGATGATCCTTTCCTTAAGGATGACCTAAGCGGTTTTTCACTTCGACTCGATCTCGGAGAGAGTTGATCTTTGTAAGGACTCATTTCAATGTATTCTTGACTTTGTTCGATACTTGCATCAGTGTGCTCCCACTGGTGGTGACCTTCAGGATTCCGAACGACCTTGCAAAGCAAAATACAATATCAAAATTTTTTCACAGATTTATAAGTGAGATGATACTACTAATGTAGACATGGAAGATTCTGAATGCCTTTGAAACCCTAAATATATTTATGAATAAGGCCCTAATGACCGTCAATATTGAATATATCAGAGGTGAGCAATCTTTAGATGCAAATGACTGGGTGAAACCACGGGCTGCACCTTTATTTAAGATGGGCTTTCCAGTAGTTTCCAGTAGTTTCAAAAATTTAGTTATTGATCCTACGACATGCGCTGTTCGCTTTGCACAAGTTAGTTGTCATGGCATTGTAATCTTAGGCATACATAATAAATTGAATTCAGGTATTGGCTTTGCGTGAAGGGATTGTAATTACTCGCATGAACCAGATTTAACTGAATTAAAAATTCGCTTCACGGGCCGCATATCCTTTAAGATTGACAAAATTTTTCTTGTTAGCCGCAGGTTGCACATCCCTGGAATATATGATTAAATGCTAAACTATTGGTGACATTAACAGTTGTGACTTCAAGGGTTTTGAACAATCTTAAAAAATGAAGGAAGGAATTTCTCTTAGAAATGGTGACAAATTTACGAACAAATATAAATATATATGGCTTATGGCTATTAGCCAACAACAAACAAATAAAAAAGAAGAGTTTTGAAAGAATAAATTTATGGACGTACATGTATTACTTCTTCTTTCGATACTTTCCGTTTCGGTGGAGCTTTTAGATGTGAATCGTTAGGTTTCCGTCGATCAATTATTTTGGGAGTATGTGCTGGGTGACCACTAGATGGCGAATCGAGCTCATCTCCACCACTATCGGGTGTCCAAGAGTACGATACTCGGGATGACGGTGATTCAGGTGAACCAGTCATACTGACACTCAACCTGTCAAAAATAAGAGATTTATTTGTTTTGTGAATTCCTACACACAAAAAGACTTGTCACATTGTGCTATGCAACAGGCAAGTCTTTGCAAATAAATGTATGATTCATTGACATCCAGGAATCAGATGTCCCTAGTCAAATATTTTGCTAACTCATAGTTTTTTTTTGTATACGAACCAGAGCCTAGAAAGGCAGATGCACATGTGCATCATATAATGCAGAAAACACATGATGATTTAGATCAGGTTGGTCCAAACACAGGCCCGCGGGCCACATTTGGCCCGCCGCTTTATTATCTGTGGCCCGCGTCACATTCGGAGAGTAATTAAAAAAAATCGCCGATCGTATAATCTGAAAAATCTTTTGACATATTGTTACATCAATAATGTCACTGAATTGACTAGTGTTATGGCTAGCTGAGACAACTAGCAAAGTTGAATGATTTGCTTGGCAGTCTACTCTAAACTATTATCTGGCTTTCTATCTTTTTGGTCGGGAATATATGCTTACAATATAGGCATCATAGAAAACTAAAAATCGAATGCAGATTCTATTAGCTCGGGATGGCTATGTCTGATAACTATGTGTTTGCACAATAAAAGTGTTTGCTTTGTATTGCACTATTTACCTATTCTTAGCACTATTGTGGCCCGCGAACAATGCAAAAATAATTTTGTAGCCCGCGAAGCGGACAACCCCTGATTTACTGATTTAGATTGTACACGTCAAGCTTAATCACATGTTCAGCTTTCTTTCCAGATGTCCTTAAACAGTTTTCAGCTCTGGCCAATCCAGGAACTCCAAAAGAATGAATAAAAAGATGATTCGGGATATTTACCTCAAACTACTTGCTAGAGCGGAATCTCTCGACGGTGAAGGTGTTGACCCCACAGATGACCCTTGACTTTTATATGACCTTTTCTCAGGCTCGTTGCGATTGATTCGTAATCGTAGATCTGATGGAGTGATTGGTTGTTGCTGATGAGCGCTGAAAAAGAGAGTTAGGTTTCGAATTCTATCAAATTATTATGTTAGAACAAAATTTGGTACTTCCATAGTGTGCACCAGGTTAGGGTTAGGCCATGATTTTATTTCAATTTTCGGTGCTCCCGGAGTATGCGAACCAAGATGGCGGACATCGGAACGTAACATGGGTAACAGGTTAGGGTTAGGCGATAATTTTTTTCCAATTTTCCTTATTTTAGTCCCATTATCAGTTCGAAGACTAGCCAAGAGCCTCCCGTAGTATTTATACTTAAAATTATGGCCTAACCCTAACCTAGTACACATATTACATTCCGATGTCCGCCATCTTGGTTCGCATACTTCGGGAGCCCCCAATTTTCATTATTTTTTTTCGATTACGAGATCGGGGACTGTCTGTGTTTGAGAAATGAATGTACCCCTGCCCATGGGTTTCAGTCTCTTTACACAACTTGATGTAAATCAGACGAACAAAATTAGATACCTTACCTCCATATTGGTACACATACTTCCTGAGTGCGAAATTTACATTTTATTTGTCACGTAGGCATAAATGTGTAATCAGTAATCAGTAGTTTATTTTTTCATCATGCTGATAATATACCTTGTAGGAATTTCGTGTTGAAGCAAGAATGAAAAAATGGCATATCAGGGTGAAGAGTGGGCCAAACAACCTATGGACCTTTCCCCGACCTTTGACCCCTGAAAAATTTATCCTATACTTTACCATTGCAAATTTTCGGGGCTTATTTAAGAGTGCTTTTGCGAGTTGGCGCCTTAAAATGGGGTATGTGTTTCAAACTATCATTATGATTCATCGCATACGACAATCTGTTTTTTGAAAGTACCAGTAAAGAATTTTAGCCTAGTCTATCACAGCTATTTTTACACTAACTTTTTATTACTGCAATTAACTTAAAACTCCTAGGAAGACAGAGTGATCATTGAATTATCTGATTTATATTTAAGTTTCCGAAACATAACAGAAAACAAACGAGTAGGGTTCAAAAACACGAAAACGATGTAATGTTCACGACCACGCTTGAAAATCTGTCTGAGTGAGAAAAGTGTCTGAGCAGATACGAAAAGGGAGCATTGTTACGTCACTTTTTGCATCTTGCTGATTGGCCAATGTTACGAAGTAAACAAGGAAGTCGGTGCTCGGGGAAAGGTCCATACTGGTTAACAGGCACCCGTCAGTATGTCTTACAGTAATTTACACACAAGTAGAGAAAGAAGTCGAAACTTGAATATTTGAAACATTATGTCAAAGAATCTAATTCAATACACGCAAAATACCGCCAGCGCTCCAGAAGTGCGTGTACCAATATAGAGGTAACTAATTTTGTTTGCCTACTCTACATCAAGTTGTATAAAAAGACTGAAACCTATGGGCATGGGGATATTCACTTGGCTAACACAGACAGTCACCGAACTCGTAATAGAACTAAAATCTCCCCCTACTTATAGCTAAATACCATACAGAATTCCTACCTCTGAGAGCTGGTATCGCTACTGGTGCTGCTTTCACGAATCAACTTTGCATGATCGTGATTGGAATGATGTGGTTCCACTCTTGGTGAATCTGGCCTGAATAGAGAAAATAAATGTTTTTTTTTCCTAGAAACATTCAAAATATCTTATTTTTAGAACGAAATGGAATCCCGATTTCGTTTAAAACTGACTGCTACTTGGCTATTTATCGAAAATTCAAATCAATTCAAAATGATTCATCATATTCAGTCATTTTAATTTTTAATTCGAGAAATAATTCAGAATTGCCTCATGCAATCAAATCGTGTATATGTTGACTTTTTCAAATTTCCAATTCGAACTCAGATCCATGCTTTCAAGTCCATGCTTTCAAAAACAAATAACTGGCTAACTAATCCCATGCCCGACATGGACTGGTAACCGGATGAGAGGCCGTGGTTCTCCATATGATTGAGATGTCTTATCGTCTTTCCTCTGCCTCGGAATAAATATGTAAATCCTATTTTATCTAGATCCCATTGAAATTGTAGAATATCAGTCCTGGTCATCCCTGGTAAAAAACTTTCCAATTTATAAAAATGACCTCTAACCTTTGAACTGTGTTCCTCTGCACAACATGACTTCCTTCTCCCTTTCTTTCAACCAATAGGACGTCTTCATCCACTATGTTGCTTTTTGTCTTGTTCTTAGGAGCCGTTTTAGGTCGACTTAACCTGGTAATATAATGAAAATGTTAAAATGGCATATCAGGGTGAAGGAAGGGCCAAAAGAACAATACCGGATGTCAGGCAGTGACAGTGACACCGTGGCTATGCCTGATAGTAATTAACATGTAAAGAAAAAAAGTCGAACATAAGTTATTAAAAAAAAATCATGTCAAAGAACCTAATGGTTCCGTTAAATGGAACCGTTAACAGCATATATTTCATCGTTCACATCAGGGGATCCCAAATTTGATTGACCGAGTCCAAAATTAGAAGTGGAAGAATATTCACGGGTCAGGAGAGAGAAGCTTCGCAACGTGTCGATATCAACGCAAATAATCATGATACCGGTATAATCGAATTGTCACGAATATACACAGACTTAAACTGTGATAATGAGGCAACAATTACGGTATCTAAAATACTAAAAAAAAAACATAAAGTGTTAAATTATTTCACTTAAGTTTGGCGGGTCGTATTAAACGTTTACACAGGCTGTATTTGGATCGTGGTTTGAGAATCTCCGGTTTACACAAAACAAGAGAGCAATACAAAACAAAATCCTTAAAAATATTACCACAGTCATCAACGACTGAAAAGTGAGGCCTCAAAGCATGGAAAATGTCTGATTTTAATCAAAACAAAACAGCAAACTTTTGGATAAAATACTGGTTCTTATTGGACTTGAACAACATTTGAAAAAACGATGCATTACTGAAAACTTTGCGTGTATTTTAATCATTTAGTATTACTGTGATGCCTGTTGGACAGGGGCACAAAGCAACCACCCATTGCAAAAATAATTTAGTCAAATTCATTTAATGGAGGACGCATGTTTACCCAACTTCTATTATTCTTTATTCAATTGTTATACAACAATAGCATATTGTGTTTTCATAATAAGATACATTACAATGGATAGTTGACCTGAAGATTGTCATCATAGACTGTTTGAGGCCAAATGAAAAATTATACTAAAACCACAGGATTATATTAGTTTATTTCCATAAGCTTGCCTATGAGCCTTTAATAAAACAAAGTTGAATAAAACCAAAAAAAAAGGTAAAAAAACTGTAAATTCAATATCCTGCAAAAATTACCTTTCAAAGAACATATTCCTCTGTGTAACACTTGGACTAGGTGTTGATAACTGCTTTGGCAGGTTGTCCATAGACTGGGAACGATTCTTAGTGTTTAATCTGAGAAAAAGATGAAGAATTACCTGTTGAAGTCCAAACAAAATATCCTAGATATTTGAGCACATTCAAAATTACATATACATTTTATCAGCGGTATCAAACATAATGTCTTTTCATGTGGCGTGACTAAAAAAGGTGTGGAAACAACTGATAAAAAGAATATCTGGGAGAATGAAATTGGCTGTCAAATATCATAAATATTGACACTGACATCGGTGAGAGGTTAATTTAGTACAAAATATTTTTTATCTGCCTAGCTATTTTAATCTCATTCATTAGCTGTTAGCTGTTATATTGCTTGTACTAACCTAGACTTGATCAGAAGGCAATTGTCAATAATATGACTATCAGTCCGGCACTGTCCCGAAACAAATTTTTGCTAACTCCCCAATTAAGAAGAAGCTAATCTATTTTAGGAGCGGACCATACCAGTAACCAGGTAAGAGACAATCTTCTCTCCTTTAGATTATTAATGCTTTTGCTTTATGCTGTGTCAAACAGCATGGTTATCTGAGGTTCTGCCATGGCTATCTTAAGAAGAAGTTGCACATGGTAATACACCCTTCTAATTAGTTTTTCTCAATGATATATATAAAAATCCACACCACGTAAAATTATGTATATCCTAATAATGAAATAATGCTTTCTAAAACTTTAAAAACCCTTCCAATTTAATTCCTGAAAACATCAACTAGCAACTATATAAGAGATAGTAGTAGTTTATCTTTCATCTTTTCTCTCCCTAAAGCAAAATCCAACTGTAGTATGCAAGATAAAATAAGTACGGTAATGCCAGGCTTCGAGACCAATAGCTAAATATTACTTCAACAATGAAATTCCCATTGCAAAAATAAATGAAATATGCCAAACCAGACTACGGTCCTCATAAGAAACAATCTTTTATTCATCTTTCATTTCTCTCGAAATATAAATACCAAATCTCATACTGTGCAATGCAGCATAATCCCAAGAAAAAAGAAATTTCTAAAACTACAGTCACTAGCTAAATAAAACCTCAATAATAAATTCCTCAAACTCTCGCAGACAGAATTACAATCCATTACCCATAAAATGATTGTAAAACAGACAACCTTGGTTTACAGAATCATAAAAGAAGAATTATTTAAAAAAGTGTTACCATTCAATTTTTTGATAATTTTTGTTCTCTTTGGTACCTAATTATTTATACAATTTTGCAAATATAACTGTTAAATTATTAGAAATTCAAAAATCAATGATTAAAGCTTTAAGTATAGTCCAAATTCATCTAAATTTCATTAAAAATTAGACTACGCTTTTTAAAAGTGAACACTATGGGTTAGTTATTATAAGTTGGAATTCCTTATTCTGATTTGCTATTGTAACCACACAACAAAAAAATGTTATCTTCGAACAAGCCTGATTCAATCATAAATAATCAAAATTCTCCAAAACTTATCTATGTATCGTACTCGATCAAAATCAAAATATTTTGAAGTGTTGCAGCCCTCATTTAGCTACTTATAACGCCATCTTGCCCTGACTTGTTAGGAGTTGTATAAATATTGTTGGTATTTGTAAAATAGGATTTAAAAGGCCAGTTATGTTTGTGTAAGACTTCTGGAGTAGGTCTTGTGTTAGGAAAGTTATCAAATACTTGACGATTGATTATTATTTCATTTTAAATCAAATATTTGTTTGAATAAGGATTCTTGGAGCGTGACTGCCCTAAAGTGGCGAGGATGTAACTAAAACGAACGCAAAAGAATTGGTAAGGAAAGTCACAACTGATAAACTCATCTATCTATTTTTTTTTATAAGAAGAGTTTTGAGTTTCTCACTTTAAACAAGGCTCTGAACAAGCACCCACTGATACCTAAGAAGCTGCAGTATTATAACTAGAACCTCTCCAGTTTGCCATTATCTACCCAATTCATCACACCCTGGCAAGGATTAGAGGAAATTGAGTAAGCAATACGAAACCACGAAGATTCAACCTTCACTTATCTTTGCATAAAATTGTCACCTTTGCTCCCCCCCAATATTACTATAAAATCTCATCATATCTTGACATACTTTTGCATAGAATTGTCTTCTCAACTTCCTATAGAATTATTTGCAGTGGGTGATAAATATACCACTTTATCAGCATTCCTATCCCCCTCCAAACACAAAATCTTATTCTATCAGACTTACCTTCGCATAGTATTTTTTGCACTCTTTGATAATTATACAGATTAAACATTTTTTTCCACTTTATTTGCTCCCCCCCCCCCCCCTTCAAATACAAAATCACCAATCTCCACCATCTTAACCTCGATTTACTTTTGCATACACCCTCTCATCAGCTTTCCTCTCCCAATCCAAACACAATATCAGTCTATTTAGACTTACTTACCTTTGCATAGAATTATTTGCAGTGGTTGAAGCCACAGTTTTTCTTCCTTGATTCTTTGCATTGTTAGTACTGGATGGCACAGTTGAAAGATTGCTTGTTGAGGAATAGATTCCGAGAGCTGATTTTGGACGTGCTGGTCTCGAATCACGGATATCCTGAAAAAAGATAAATTGTAACATTTGAGTGAACATCAAGCCAAAAAGTTTGGGATAGGTTTTAAATTTTCTATGTATCCCGATGAGAAATGGAAGTCAATCAGACGGCTTGATTATTGTCTTCTCTACTGGTTACTGTCCAGTTCAGGTATAAGAATAGTTAAGCCAGATATTGTTCCCAAATTTACAAACTTGATGGTGGAAGAAGCCGTAACTGATCACAAGAAAAGAAAGTCGATAACATGACTCAATCCTATGGCAAATCACAGCCTTTTATCCGATCACCAGTCCAGTTTGAATATACGAATGGTTAATTAGTTATTTTTTCCTGTCTCATAGACTATGGTGGTAAACGTAAACCAATTCTTCAACATAATCATCTCCACATGATTTCGATGTGTGAACCTATACAGGATCAACCTATGGCGCGATGACAAAATGCAATAAACTGACATTCATTACAATGCAACAACCATTGAGTATTTGGAGACCTTTGTGTAATGAGGCAAAAATGATAACCCCAAATAACAATCAGTTTTCTTTTTATAAGTAACCTTTGACCTTTTAATGACCCTAACATATAATTTTCACCCCCATAACTTTGCGATGAGAATATTGATTCATTGCTAAGCTATTAGCTGACTGCAATAAATGCTTGTCCATATCCTTATTTGGAGTGAGCACATTATAGTCCCCATGTTATTCCTACCTGCATACTCTTGTGATGTGAGCTTCCTCTGGTTACTGACAGGGTTGCTGATTTTCTTCCAGAATCTAAAAAAAAAAAAAAAGATATTGAATGCTAATTTTCACAAGGATTCTCCAGAACATGATTTTTTGCAAAAAATTGCGACAACAAAAATTTTCAAAGTGGCATGTCACAATGCAAAATTTCGAAGTGATTTGCTACAACGCTAATTTTCACAAGGATTCGCAACAATACAAATTTTCACAAGGATTCGAGACAACGCATATTTTCACAAGGATTTTCCAAAATATGAATTTTCGCCAAAAATTGTCACAAAAAAGAATTTCAAAGTGATCCGCCACAAAGCAAAATTTACTGCAAGTTAAAACAAATAGAACCTGAGATGGAGCACAATCACAACAATCTTCTTGGTGTAGAGGACTCAAGATGATATTAGTCTCTTCGCATGTACATACCGTCGCAATAAATTTTGGTATCCTAATATGTTATGTGTTATGTCCTAATTTATTTATGAATTCATGTATGATATGGTGGAATAAATTTATTGTCTGTTCACCGATGCTAAGGCTGTTTCAACGGCACTCCCGTAGTATGTGTACCAGGTTATGATCAGGCCATAATTTTATACCGGTTACCTTATT
This sequence comes from Styela clava, assembly GCF_964204865.1. NCBI lineage: Eukaryota > Metazoa > Chordata > Ascidiacea > Stolidobranchia > Styelidae > Styela > Styela clava. Next base: position 1,918,352 of record NC_135250.1, on the reverse strand, counting down.
TTAGTTATATTAAGAGTTTGAGGACTGTATGTGTTAGCCAAGTGAATATACCCTCTGCCACTAGGTTTCAGTCTCTTTACACGACTTGATGTAAAGTAGGCGAACAAATTGGTTACCTCCATATTGGTACACATACACTTCTGGAGCGCTGTTTTATCATCTCTTTTCACCCACATGTTCTGTCTATTGGGTCACTCTGTATGACCTCCCCAAAAGGCAGTATTATTGCAACTCATCCAAAATGGAATGCTCATCAGAAATACACCTACCAACTTCATCATCCATATGTATAGCCATTGCAGAGGAAGGTCGCGGTAATGAGTTGTACCTTCTGTCTGTTGAAGCTGATCTTCTATCAGTGTTTGTTGATCTCGGTGTCGACGGGCGAGAGTTTGATGTTTCCAGTTTTGGGTGTTTCTCAGTCGTTTTGTAGTTTCGAGGTAGCGTTTCGGAGTTTCTGAATGGTGCAAAATTGGTACATCTGAGTTTAAGACCAACCCCATGTCTACCTTTTCATTTAGGGCAGAGGTGTGCAAGGTTTTCAGACCAGCAGCCAAAAAATTTTCTTATCTACACTGGCGTAAAATTTACATTTTATGAGCAAGTGTTACAAAAGCAAAAGTGGAAAACAATAAGCCTCACGCCCAAACTAAATTTAATCGCAATCTCAACAAATTCCTTGAACTATTTTCCAGTTAAAACATCAATATTTGGTTTTGGTTTGGTTGTGGCAGCATCAGGTAGACCAAATTGAAATACCCAACAGGCCGGATTAGGACCACAAGCCATGGTTTACCCTTGTCAGATCTGGGGTGTGATAAAATACGCAATGCTAAACCTAAATATCTCAGCCCTTCACAAAACCAGGTAGCGCATCAGTATCCTATCCAGTGCATTGTTCAAACCACAAATGTGACTCGCCTCATAAAAATAATGATTGAGCCATCTCGTGAACTTTCCTCACTTTATATTAATTAAGAAAACAAAACTGAAATAAGTTAAGCAAATGATAAACAGAGGCGATTCATACTAACCTGTACGAAGACGGTGGCCCTTTGGTCCCTCTAGGGGTTGATTTTCTTTTCTCCTCTTTTGTACTAGTACGCAGCATCCTGTCGGGGTCTGGACTTTTTGATCGAGATACACTAAGAGCCGCTCGGCGCTCTGAGGTTGACATGGGGGTAGGGGTCACGGAGCGACGCGGTGGGGAGTACTCATGTGACAAGGCACTCGTTGAAGAGGAACGCAGGTTTCCAGGAGTTGGGGTTTTGCTTCTTCGCTCAGTTGGACTTTTCGGGGGTGATTTATTCCCCCCGGGTAATGATAAATTATTTTTTGAAGTTCGTAAATTTCCACTTTTTGAGTCTCTTGATCCAGGATAGGTATTATTTAAATCAGAACTGCTGGATTTTGTAATTTTGATTTCTGGGTTATTGCTTTGTCTTTTATTGTCTGTACTGTACCGAGAGAGGGATTTTGACCCTCTATCTGGGGCTGGGGACCTGCTCCGAGCTCTGTTCTGGGGTGCATGCCTTGGGTCAATGTATGATGCATCAACATCAAAGTAATCCATGATATCGTTTCTATGGTTACTGTTCTGGTTCATTGCTTCTGAGGTTCTATTTGTGCTTTTTGATTTCCGGCTTTCTCGTGGTGTTGAACTTTCCTCCCTGACCTTTGATCCTCGACCAGGTGACACAGTCGACATGGTGTTGTTGAAACCGGGCAAGCTCTGGCTTTTGATGTTGTTATTGCTAGAATAAATGGCACTTGTTAAACGTTTAGATAACGGTCAGGATTATTGGACCTCCAGAAGGATGCGCACCAAGATGGCGCACAACCTGCACATAGTATGTGTGTACCGGTTGGGATTCAGGTTGTGCGACATCTTGGTTCACATACTTCTGGGAACACCGGATTGTTGAAACTCAGCAATCAGGTTTTAAGTTAGAATAGGATTTTTATATTTAATGAACAAAGGTGTTCATCCTGAGCAGAAATACGTATTTTTGTGCACTAGTAAAAATGCCAGTGGAGGTGAGACATGAAAAAGACAATAAATTCTCTCCCGAACTCCCACCCATGAAAATGTTCTCAATGTCATATTCCATCGATATTTTAAAAGTGAAATTTTCGAAGCAGCAAAAAAAAACACACTGTACAAAAAAGTGAAGCAAAAAATCGGCATTTGAGAGCAAAGAAAGGCACGAAACACTAACACTGGTTATCAATCACAGGGTTAATGAGCTATGAAGAAACTCAAGGTGAAATCATGGATAAGGTCGCATACCTCCAGTCATCCCTGCTTTTTCTTAACTCTGAATTTCTAGGTTGACTCAAACCACCACTGCTCCCACCACCACCAGTTCCTGCTTTGTTCATGATCTCTGCTGCTTGCTTTGCGTTGAGGCTTGACCTGTTAACATTGGGAAATATATTAAAAATCATGAATGTTTATAATTCACAAGGTGGTGATAGAGACTAGCAAACACATTTTTGCAACAATGTACAAAAAATTATTTTGAAATACGACAGGTGAAGACTATTAATGTAAAACGTTAAATTAAGAATTATTTCCCTTTTCAAATCTCAATATTTACAATAGCCATTGCTAAACTGTATTAAATTAAAATGTATTAAATGTAGGAAAAAAATCAGAAATGATGTTGAGTTTGAACAATTTTTTTGATACAAATTCTATTGAATAGAATAAAATTCCATTTTTTAAATCAGTGGACAGAAATATTAAGAACAAAATATCATGAATAAAACATTCCTCGGCTCACAAATGAGAATTTATTTGTGCTCATTCTTGTGTGTGATTATGCACTGCAGGAAAAGTACTACAGAATTTTGAAACATTTTTAGAGTAAAAAATGAGTGTGATATCTGAATTTGCGTATGACTGGAACTAACTGAAAAGTTCTGCGATAGACTTAGATTTTTGGTATAAATTTAGCAGATTGGTGAATTTTGAAAAGCGTTTTGATAATAACAAAAAATGAACTTTTTCAAGTCTCAGACATAAAAGTACCGAAGACGAAAAGCATTTGTGAAACCTAAAATAATGCAGACTCAGGCATTTAGCAATTTTAATTTATCACATTTCTTGTGGACTGTGGTATTTCGAAATGCCTTGAAATGTTTCATTCTTGATAATAGGCCTGTTAATGTTCACCCTGATTATTGAATTTCAAATCATTAAAATCAAATTTAATTTTCAAAATTTAATTGCATTAAAAAGATTTCTGGTTAATTACAATTACTTAGTCTAACTTCGTATTATTCATATAATAATCAATGTAAAATGAAATGAATTTCCATAAAAAAGTGTAAAATTATAAAATCAGTGATTATTATTTCACACAAAAATGAACAAATCAAAGATTGCAAATTTTTTTTTTGGCAAAGAATTAGATAAATTAGATAACTTAATGTGATAACAAAACATGACTTAGATTTCATATATACGCAAAAATAAAAAAGGTTACAGTAGCGCTCAAGTTAAACAAAGATATACATGTTCCCTCGCCGCAAACACTGGCGTATGTGATTTGGTAGTGAGTTCGATTTGTTAAAATGCATGTTCAGATAGTCTGGAATCGTATTGCACTAAATAGGATAGGATAGGATTTACATATTTATCCCGGGGGAGAGGAAAGCCGATAGGATGGCTTATCCATATGGCGAACCACGGCCTCTCGTCCGGTTATCATTCTAAGTCGGGTATGGGATTAGTTATATTGTTTGTTTTCGGAAGCATGGACTTGGTGGTGGAGGAAGCCGTAACCGACCAGCGGTTACAAGAACCACCCAACGACGGCGAGGAGTCCAGCAATCCTCTCGCACATAACCATCCTTGCATGAGATTCGAACCTGCGAACCCATGCAGAGTAATCAGAGGTGCGGTGGCGAGCGTATTCCTAACGCTTAGCCCATTGAGCCACACCGCCGCGTAAACATCCCCAGTAAAATCTGAGTTGCAAGGCCAAATAGTGAAATCTGTGGAGCAAATATCAAAAGTGTTTCTCATAATACTTATACGTATCTCAGTCTAATTCAAGAAATGGTCAACAAGTCAAAGATCAAGTTTGCAATGCTTGATAATAAATGTAGCTGTGATCAAAAGGGTACCCGAAAACACTAATATAAGTCGCAAATAGTAAGTCGAAATATTGAATATTAAAAACATTAAGCAGTTAGAATACTATCATCAATACAAAAAAATTGTTACTGCAAACTTTGAGTGTGCAAAACAGGGACCTCCTGAAGTATGCGCACCAAGATGGCGCACAACCTGAACTCAGGTTGTGTACCAGGTTAGGGTTCAGGTTGTGCGACATCTTGGTGCGCATACTTCAGGAGTACCCATAACAGCAATCTCTAAGTTGAGCAGATCTATTCAACAAAGTAAAGTTGAACAATTCTAAACAGTACATTGGATCAATGTACTTCAGTGAGGTTATGATTTAATTACTGATTGTGTTGTTATTGTATTATTAACGCACAAAATAAGATAAAACTAGGTGAGTACACATCCTAATGATTAGTAAGAAACGGTGTCTCAAAATATGATAGGATTTAAATATTTATCCCAGGGGAGAGCCCCAAATCATAACCATGTACGGCCTCTCGAACCGGTTACCAGTCCATGTCGGGTATGTGATTAGTTAGCCAGTTATTTTGTTTTTAGACGCAAGGACAGGAAGGCAGAGAAAGTTGTAACCGGCCAGCGGTTATGTGAACCCTAGTGCCATGAGGAAAACCGAGACAGAATATTATTGTGACATTGAGTAAGAAATTGGTAACACAAACCAAAAAACAGAGACATGCTAAGATATTTTAAATAAGTGCTCAGTGGTGTTTTTTAAATTCAAATTATTAGCACACCTGATAACCTCAAGAGAAAACTAGGAAATTATCTAACTTAACAATAAACAGGAAATAACTGGCTCAATTCTGTCTTATTCCAAATTAGCAAGCAAGTGCTGCAGTCTTCACGTTTATGACCATGTTACATGGAAAAAATTGCCGAAATTGTAGTTTGAATTGTTTGATTTTCAAAATTTGAGGGAAAGAGTGTAAAAAGTATTTATACCATTCTACTTTTAAAGTCCAAAAAAAGACAGAAAATCATAACTGTTGTTTGATTATTCATTATAACAAATAGTCGAATGAAAGCTTTAAAAATTTAAGCCAGAAATCTATTTTTATCATGATTTTGAAACAGTCTGTCCTAATATGGAATATGAGTGAAAATTTTGATCAATTTGTATAGTTTTCCAACATCTTCTCAAAAATGATTTGTTTTATAAATGCAGCACTTCCTTCTTATATCAATTATATTCTACTTTTTACCATCATCAAAGCTAGCTCTCTCACTATTTATATATACCGGTATATATTTTAATAGAAATGTGTAGAAGCCTATTCTAAACCAGGATATCTGAGTAGAAATAATCATAAAAATGTGGAGAAATTGAAATCAAAAATGATTTGTGTTTTTTCTACAAAACAGTATTTACTTGTCCTTGAGTAATTTTCCAAAATATTCGTTCGTCGAACATTTAAACCTGGAACGAAATTTCATTGATCCAAAATAAAATAGAAATAAAAGAATTATTAAAATAACAAAATATAACATGACCTGAAATAAAACATACTTTTAGTTTTAAAAATTAGTGAATTGTATTTGCATATTGAAACTATAGACAAGAAAAACCCTGACATGACAAAATATAAAAAATTTAATAAAACCAAACATGGGAACAGGACAGCATTTTCATATTTCTACCAAGGGAATAGAAAGCCGATCTGACGGCTTTATCAAAAGGCAAACCACTATCTTTCGTCTGGTTACCAGTCAATGACGGGTGTGAAGATAGATAGCCAGTTATTCGTTTCTGATGTATGAAACTGGAATGCATTTATGGTAATCTATCGAGAATTCTGCACATTCCTCATAACTGAATTAAGAGCTTTAAACTTCAAAATTTCAAATATAGTGTACAGAAACGCGAAAAAAAGTTTAATAAAGGCAGCTGACCCTCAACTAAAAAATAGAGCAAAGTTCCAATTAACCAAATTATAAGAAAGAATAGGATTAAACACTTTAACCAAATACTAGTATTGTTTCTTAACGAAGTAAGATTTTTACAAGCGAAATCGCTCAACGTAAATTTTCTCGCACTCAATCAAAAATAAATTAGATTTCTCTCAAAGGTACAGAACACCACTGAAGTGACAAGACATACTGAACTATATTAAATTATGGTATAGACTTGTAAAAACCAATTGAAACCGGACTCTAAGAATCGCACTCAATACTTAAAAAATGGACCTCCTGAAGTATGCGCACCAAGATGGCGCACAACCTGAACTCAGGTTGTGTACCAGGGTTCAGGTTGTACGACATCTTGGTGCGCATACTTCAGGAGTACCTAAACAATTATTATCTGAACAAAATACTTGAATGTAACATCAGGTATGAATGTCACATCTAAAAAAAAACTCACACAGTAAAGGAACTAGAGATATCTGCCTACATTGCGACTGTTACTAGCAAAAGACATGCCCCTATCAAGTCGATAACAAGAGTAACATACTAATTTATCGAAATGAAGAAAGAGAAAAAGTTAAGATGGATTAAGTTGATCTGTGTTAGTCTGATAATAATTTGGATTAGTAGTTTCAGTATTAATTAGTGAAATCATTAATTAGCTTATGAAAGAAATTGGAAATTAATTGGAATAAGGCCGTTATAATGTTAATAGCACAACGACATTTGACAGCTACAATATAAAATCCAGTCATGTTTAATAACATATTTAAAGTGATGAAATTGCCAGCTCGTTTGTACAGCGCAGCTTTTCTTATCCAAAAGAAGGAAACAAACCATCATCTTTTTCTGGGATATGGAAATACGCTAATAATTCGCTGATGTTTTCGACTTAATTAATATTATTTTAAAACCTATTTATGAACTTATTTTAATCTATTCAAACTGTGTGAGTGTCAAATATAGAGGATGATTTTCCGTTAAAAATTTGACAAGATATAAAAAGAATTTATTTGTATGTTGATGGTGGAATGAAGAGTTCCAAAATAGGTAAAAGAAGGAAGTATTAGAAAGGATGGATATAACCAGGGGTTTACAAAGTTCAAGTAGGATGGGATAGGATTAACATTACATTTATCCCGATGGAGAGGAATATCGATAAGATGACTTTATCATAGGATAGGATAGAAGGATAGAATTTACATATTTATCCCGGGGGAGCGGAAAGCCGATAAGACGGCTTATCCATATGGCGAACCACGGCCTCTCGTCCGGTTACCATTCCAAGTCGGGTATGGGATTAGTTTTACTGTATTGTTTGTTTTCGGAAGCATGGACGTGGTGGTGGAGGAAGCCGTAACTGACCAGCGGTTACGTGAACCACCCAACGACGGCGAGGAGTCCAGCAATCCTCTCCCACATAACCATCCCTGCATGGGATTCGAACCTGCGAACCCACGCAGAGTAATTAGAGGTGCGGTGGCGAGCGTATTCCTAACGCTTAGCCCGTTGAGCCACACCATCATATGGCAAACCATGGCCTTTTGCCCGGTTACCAATGTCGGGTATGAGATAAGTTAGCCATTTAACCCTTTCCATGCGATTTTTATTTTTTATTAAATAATCGTATTTTCTACACCGATTTTATGCATTTGTACCCCCACAACTAATCGATCAACTAACGAAAAACTAATGATCCTCTGCTGCCCACTGATGGCTCGTTGGAAAGCTTATTTAAAGAGCTTGCAATTGGCGATTAAAAAAAATTTTTTTTAAAAGGGGTGGTTTGAGTCACAAACCGGATAGAAAAAAGGCATTTTTTTTTCTTGGGAGTTGAAACTTCAAACCGTGATAAAAAATAGAAATATTGGCTAAATCCTTTACTGTTACCGCTTCGTGGTTGGCAAACAATAGCATAATATTGCTGTAGCAATTTCGTTATCTAACTCAAAATACTTTGGTAGATGGAAGGGATAACACGTCTTCTATTACCACCCAAAAAACACCGAAATTTGCATAAATTTCAAAAACACTCCCTCGTTCCGCCGCAAATAAAATTCCCATGGTAAACGAAAGCGAGATTTACCGTCGCTTATGTTAATCTCGAAGAAGACTTCTTATCAATAAACTAAAACCCGGAAAAACTAGACCAACAGTTTGCGACCTATTGCTAAATAAAACAGTGGAGTACATCAACGTACCCGCCGCAATCTAGCGAGTTTTGTCCTGGGTACGTATACGTGCCCACCGCACGGAAAGGGTTAATTGTTTTCGGATACATGGACTTGAATTCAATACACAAATGTGCGTAAAATGTTAGAAATCACAAGATTAACAAGTAACCCGTCTAGTATAAAGTTCCAGAAGCTATCATTAGTTCAAAAGATGTTGAAAATACCAATCAGAATTAAATTTAAATGAAGAAAGCTTAAAAGACCTACACACACTCAGTTGCCATACATTCGTTAAATAAAATTGCATAGCACCGTAAAAAAATAAAAAATTAATCAAATAAAAAATCAGATTCAATTTATTTCTCAAAAAGCAGGTAGGAGCAGCAATCTCGCAATAGCAAATCCACTTATCAGTATAAAATACATCCGTTAGTCCCACAACCAAGAGCAGATAGAATATTTGGACAAATATCAATAGCTGCGTTATTGAGCAAAGTGGAATGACAAATTATGGGATGAAGAATTACAAAATTTCATTTGCTGCCACCTTGTGGTATCTTTAAAATTAACAAATCAGATTGCTGCGTTGGTTTGCGTAAAAGTTTAGCTGAAATGACAGATTATTAATTATGAATTTACTACATGCTACCACCTAGTGGTCACACAAAACAATACTACATGATTACAAGGATCGGTTCCGAGCTGTAAAATCACGTTTTGTTTCACGTTTCGCTCGACTGATAAGTTCTTGCTCTTCTTCCGGAGTCAAAACTATCCCAAGATCACGAATCCTGCATAGAAATTTGATCAAAAAAACATGCAAACTAACTAGGAAGGAAAGCCTACATGAAATTAATGATATAACTACCATACGTCCTCGCATATAAGCCAAGCTTGAAATTAAAAAAAGTTGCCAAACTGAGGGGATGGCTCATACGCGCATTACTCTGAACTAGAAAAATCTTTTTGAGGAGTTTGACAGTGATAGCGAGGATGAATTTTGAGGATTTTGAAAAACTTTTCACCGTTATTAATAAAGTAAAAATAATGGTTAGCATTTTCATTAATTTATTTCTGCAACCATTTGATGTGATAGATGTGATGCGATTTATAGGGTCGGCTTAATTGTGAGATTGGCTTATATGTGAGGGTATGTGGTAAGAATATAAGCTGTTTAATGGGGGCTCCTGAAGTATGCGAACCAAGATGGCGGACTTCGGAATGTAATATGTGTACTATGTTAGGGTTAGGCCATAATTTTAGGTATAAATACTTTGGAAGGCTCTTGGCTAGTCTTCGAACTGACAATAGGACTAAAATAAGGAAAATTGGAAAAAAATTATCGCCTAACCCTAACCTGTTACCCATGTTACGTTCCGATGTCCGCCATCTTGGTTCGCATACTTCGGGAGCACCGTTTAATGAGATGCTCTTTCACTTAGCTGAACAAGATTTTTAAAAAGCAGCCAAGATATCGAGTTGTTAAGATATTATCAGGAAAAAGAAAATATATGTTTTTTAATAGTTTATATTTATCTAATGAGAGGAAAGCCTATAAGATGATAACTATATGACATTTCAGATCAACCAATTTGGAAAGTGGAGGAAGTCGTAACTGACTAATGGCTACATGAACTACCACATGTGACAGTAAGAAGTCTAACAGCCAATCACAGTGGCCCCAGTAGGTGTTAAATCCATGAAGAACAATTCTTCACTGATCATCTGTTGAAGGATATTGTCCTAAGAGAGAGTGAAGTTGGTGAGACACCTTCCACCTGGCCAGTTCAGGTTGGGTGTGAGTTGGGTATTACTTAACCATTTTATTGTTCCAAACTTGAAACTTTGTCTGTGGAGAAAAACGTATGCCACAATGTCAAACACCCTGCAACCAAGTTTAGCAATCTTCTCTCACGTAAATATATCGTACAAAATTCAAAACTGCGGGCCCGTTTAATCAGAGGTTCATTACTAAGTTTACTCTTAGCACTTAGAAGATGCATCGATCAGCGAGTTTAAATATACTAACACCAAATAAAACGACTAGGGCAATCTCATCAGGTGAAGATTTCAAAGCCCGGCATAAGGAGAAAAGCACATATTGCAGTGCTTTGAGAGAATTCTTTGTACTAAGTTACTACATGCTACTGTTCTTAAAAACATGCAAATCTTTAGACTTGATAAAAGAACTTGATAAGACATTGAGGTTTAAACAAAAAACGACTTCTCAGAACAAGAGAAATGTTAATGTTACTCCAACTTCACTACCCAAATTTGGCAAGTTGGCTTAGCTTAGTTCGGTAGATAGAATAGGATTTTAATATAGGTCTGACGGAAGAAGAAAGCGCATTAGATGGCTCTGAAGACTGATTACCAATCCATGTTGAATAAATAATTGGAAACAGTTAACCTAATAATTGTTCCAGTTGCATGGTACATAAGCAGATTTTAATGCGACTGACCATACCCTAGCAAGGTCACATTAAACATTAAATATAAGCTAATATGTCTTTCGGAATTTTTAAACTTTTGGTCCAAATAGGACTCTGGATTGGAAAGAATCCTCCAGGTTCATCTTGGTGTGATCTCCAACATGCAAACATACTAAGACAAGCGCACATGAGACTCAGACTAGCCAGACAGGCATGTGTTCGTAATAGTTGGACAACAAACATACCACAATTGTAAAAAATTGCCATGAAACAATTGAAAAAAAAAAGTTTCAGTCTCTTTAAATTTCTAAAAAGAGAAAAAAAAATCTCTGAGGGAAATACAGCAAAATGGAAAAAAATATATACAAAAAAAATGTAAAGCTTCCCTCCCATCAATCTATTTTAATACAAATACTTAGAAGAATAGAAAATAGCACCTTGTCGCAATTTTTTGTTCGACCCTATGTCGGTTGCATCTGCAAGGATCATGTTTGTCCAGGTAATGTTCCAATGTATCCCATCCTCCCCCAACTCGAACCATGACATGGTTGCGTAAGATCTAGAGAAGAAAATATTGTAATCGATCTCAATCATTTAATTTTATTATGAGGATACAGTAAATACAAATATTCTGACATAAGAAAATATATCTGATCTTCATTACTTCTCACATAAATTGATGAATTGGAGAGGATTTTCCCTATTTTACCCTGGGAATGGGAAACCCAATAGAATGGAGGATTTCAGGCAATAAGTTGAGTCAACCACCCTTCAACAGCGAAAAGTCCCGCAACCTTTCAGCAAATAATCCTAACTACATAAGCCAGAGCTGCAGAGACGTCGTCCCAATTAATCGTGGAATTCTAGGCTAAAGAGGGCTCTTGCAAACAGACGCTGATGTGCAATTGGGTAGAGTGATGGATTCCAAAGAGTCAAAGACAGCTTTCCTCATTTAGGCTGAATATCTAGACTAGAGGTAGGATCAGGCCAGTCCGAAGCAAACCCTAAATTTAATAGTTTAGTTAGGAGTTCATTAAATTGTCATTGCAAGAGTTTAGTACAGTATGTGTCGTGCTGATGAGGCAACTTCTTTTTTTTTTGCAGACCACGATCTCTCGTGGCCGAAACACTGCCGAAACGCCTCATTTAAAAAAAGGTCAGGCTTCAGGCTCTGGCTCCTGATCTTAGGTCTAATCTAGACTAGGATAGGATAGGATTTACATATTTATCCCGGGGGAGAGGAAAGCCTATAAGACGGCTTATCCATATGGCGAACCACGGTCTCTCGTCCGGTTACCATTCCAAGTCGGGTATGGGATTAGTTTTACTGTATTGTTTGTTTTCGGAAGCATGGACTTGGTGGTGGAGGAAGCCGTAACCGACCAGCGGTTACGTGAACCACCCAACGACGGCGAGGAGTCCAGCAATCCTCTCGCACATAACCGTCCCTGCATGGGATTCGAACCTGCGAACCCACGCAGAGTAATTAGAGGTGCGGTGGCGAGCGTATTCCTAACGCTTAGCCCGTTGAGCCACACCGCCGCGCCATAAGAGAATCACTAGGAAACATACTCATACTCACCCTCATGAATATCAGTGTTTTTGAATCTCCAACTTTATATTTTCCTTCACTGACTTTTACCATTGGAAACTGAGTCGGACATGTGCACATGCCAAGAATGTATTGAACCTGAAATAGGTGTATCTTAGGATAGTTTCATGTTGTATAAACAAATCAATATGTTTTTGAGAGTGGGTTTTGGATGTCATTTAAAGGGAGAAAAGGGGGGGGGGGGAGATTGGGGTGGGGTTTGAATAAAAGAAAGTTGACTGTATATACAAATAAATGTTTCCATGTACAATTTCGAGACACAAGTGGGAACAGTGGTCCTTTTTCTAAACACTGATTTTGCCATATATATATCAACATAGAGGTTCAGTACTTCGATACAGGCAGCATCAAGACTACAATTAAAATCACAATGCTTCAATGTTATGCATTAACAGGCAGCAAAAACATTCTGAATATGATACAATTTCTTACCAATAAGTTGCCCTGGGCACAAGCATATAAAAAACAAACATTTATTAATTCATGTTTTCACTGAATTAATAAACTTCTTAAATCATGCATTTTCTGTATTCTTAGAAGTCGAAGAATCTTTGACTTAATCATGATATTTATCCAATTTCCAGCCCAAATTGTGTGATCACAATCGGACAATTACTAAATTATGACATGATCACTCACAACAATCAAACAGACAACATTCCATGTCAGATAACTAGATACCTAGTTATAAGATGCATAAACTTGGGGGGGGGGGATAATGACTCAGCAGTTAGTTATGTGGGAAATCTGCAATGAGCACAGCTCACTAATCATTTTTTATACAATGACCTCCACAAAATCACAAGTTGCAAAAACCCTGAACTTGAGATTAGTTAAAAACTTGGGAAATCGGTCAGCAGTACGTGGACTCTCCGCGATACGCAGAGAACATCAACCAATGTCACATATAATCAATTCCCACAAAAAAGCTGAACATGCTTAGCATACTTTCATTTCAAATTTATGATAAATTTCCTCTCGGGAAGTATGTGCACCAAAATGGCGCACAACCTGATAACCCTAACCTGGTAAACATACTATGTTCAGGCATACTTCGGGAACACCGAATTCAAGACAAAAGAAACCATGCTTTTGCAGAACATTCCCAACACAATCCAGCAGAGCATGATTCCTCATTTATTCATTAGCCCAAGTCAAATATGGGATTACTTTGTCACTTGAACCCGATTCTATGACGCACAGAATCCAACATCCAATCATCAAATTTGATTCGAGAGTCTCGCTGCACAGACAAAACTTTACAGAAATACATTTGTGTTAGAGCGTAGCAAGACTCTTCAATCATATAGTATAGTCATCTTTATTCTTGTCACAGCATACGAATCCACTTCCACAAAGGCAAAGAAATGTTGTTAGTCTTGCGTAATTCTAACTGATAGTTTCTTCAACCATCTTGATGGGATTTTAGCTTGCAAAATCTCTAAATATACAGTTTGATTGCCAATTCCAGTTATGGAGGAAAACCAAACCGACAATCAGTTACGTAACATTATGCAATATGCAGAGTCTTTATAATCACCCTCACAAGATCACAATTCTCCAAACAGTAAACATGCTTAACAGCTGATTTCATTTCAATTTTTGGTAAATTCAAAACATTAAAGACAACAAACATCATGCTTTCGCAGAACATTCCCAACACATTCTTACCTCATTCTGATAGGAAGCAGAAAAATATACATTTTGAAAAATATTGTTAAAGCACCATAGATGATATTCCTACAGGTATAGAATAATTCAGTGTCAGAATTTATGTTGGAAGAATAACTATTAACTATATTAATTAGGTAAAATATTAACTAATAACTATAAAAAATGAACTGGATTGTAAAAAGTGATGTAAAATAAGAAACTCCAAGTCAAAGCCACCTAATAACATGATTTTGGTCAAATAAGACTCTTGAATTCCTACAACAAGGATATTAGTGATTTGTGATACTCCATTATAATTTGGCCTCACCACCAAATCAGCTAAGTTTCAATTGCGCAACGTTATTTCTGATCTGGTAAGAGCTAACGAAATATAGCCATATGATGACTTTATTATAACTAGATTGCAAGACCAAAATGTACAAAAAAGGGTTATTAGATATTTTGTCCATACGGCATTATATTGCAAAAACGCCATCCGCTAGATGGTGCAACTGAGACGGATTCACGCGACTTTCTCCTTCAGCGAACGACGTCGTTTAAAAATACTCTATGACGTCACACATCGAAGATAACTTGCAGACGACCGTTTATCGTGGCATTCCGAACATTGCAATCGGTTCAAAATTTAGCGAAAATGATAGCCCGTTAAGGTACGCTGATTTTTAGCAGAGAATGACGTAAGTTTTTTTCAAATATGGCTAGATTTTACTTGTCAATTATTTTCTAATCCGGTAATCTTCTGTTGCCGGTATAATAAGCATATACAGAACGAACAAAATGTAACATTTTATCGGAGATTTAAAATGCGTTCTAGTGTTAGAGAATAGAGTGGAACATGAAACAGTGATATTAAGTATGAGGCTTGCAGTGAAAAATCGACATTAAAATGTTACATAAAAGTACGTTGGAGTCGAGGCCAATATGGCCTCCTGTAAGGATATTTTGCGTCGTTTCATGGCTTGAAACTATAATATAGTATATATACTCGCGCTACTAATCAAAACAATTTATTCCGTCGCGAACTTTCCTTCTCCAATACTACTATCCCTCCGCTACAAAGTCATTTTACGCTTAAAATTCCCAATAGCAGATAAAATTTCCGCGTTTTAGTTGCGCTCGACACCGATACAAACCTAAAATTGCAAGTCAGACATAGCTGCTATTCGAGGTGAAAATAAAAAGTTTGAATAACTCATTCCCTTCACGAAAATTCGTCTTTGGCATGGCTTGGTTAGCTGCTCTAGCAATTTTTGATGCATGCTCGTTTTAGTGAGTTTTTTGATGATTTTTGACCAATGAACAACTTTTTGTTACGTTCTTATTGATGTTGCCAAAAAAATGGCCTCGCTCCTCAGCTAATAAGAATTACAAGACGATTGTTTAGTTAATTTATTGTTGTTGTGGCGATTGCAATTGTTAATTGTTTGGTAAAATTGCTTTTAAGCCTTTTCTAATTTCAGTTCAAAAGTTCGACTCTGTCTCTTGACTTAGAATATATTCTGCAATGTGATTGATCACGCCTTCGACTGCATTACCAGAAACAAAAACTCTAAAGTCCGATTCCACATCCCCCATGTAGATCTGGATGCGGTGCTTGGAGTCGTTTTGCGTTTCTCTTTGTATCGGGCGTCATCTGAATATCAAGGTCGTCCCGACGTACGCTGACGTATACTTCTTTTTACGCGCCATTTTCGCTTCTTTTTGTTTTTTTATTCACAAATTATATTTATTGAACATGAATTGAACCTATAAATCGTTTTTTATTTTATTTATGTTGTTGTTATTCTTGTAGTTACCTTCGCTTTTTTCATTAACTAATGCACCAATTGTTTTGAAATTTTCAGTGGTTAAAAATTGTATTTTCCTCTAGAAGTCTATGTTTTATATTCATTTCTAAATTTTCTATGAATCCTATGCGATCTAACATTTCATCCAAAATTTCGCTATATCACTTTTTTATTCAAGAAAACACCTTTTTTAATCCGCCAAGCGTGCCGTGTTTTCAATTTGACGCGACGCTACGCGAAACTCGAGGTTATTTCAGTAGGTGCTTCAGTTTGGATTTCGTGTCCTTATATTTGAGCATCACTCTCTTCTTTTACGTATAATAAAAAATTAAACTACTGTTTTTTTCGTTATTTGGAGAAAAAAAAGTGTGAGCATTCGCCCCCTGGAGTTCCACCGAGCGTCAATTCAACGTGGTTCCGACTAGGTAATTAGGTGTACCGTACCGCAACCCTATCCAGTAGGTAAGTAATCGGCGCGCAAGCGGCATATAGATTTGCCACTGTAAGTAATGTATGAGGAACTTTTCATCATTATGCTAACTGCAAGACTTCGCATTGCTGCTCAGCGAGGGTACTGGTGAGCCGGGTGGATGCGGACGGCACCAAATCACGTTGTACTCATTGACAATATATAACCATGGGTCAATAGTAACCTTTTATTTGTGGTGGTTACTTTTTGTTCAGCATAAAGATGGGCGAGACGGAGGCGTGTAAACTGCAAATAAAGTGTGACGCTGTACTGCACAGGTAATGTGACATTGCGATATTTATGCAATTAAACGCATGCGCCACGCAAAATCAATAGTACAAATATATGACGTTCGGTGATTCCCCATTTCTGAATTGGTTACGTCAAAACGTTGATTGAATAAAACTCGTTGGCGCAATTGCATACTATATATACTATACTTTATACAAGTTTGTTCAAAGCAAGGTATTTATTAGGGGAGTGAGGTACTGGTAGAAGAGTTGCAAGTCTACTGCTGCACTAGAACTAGGAAACCAGATATGAGTATTTGTCCTCAGATGTCTCAGAAAGTAAGTCAAACCACGTTTGCAAACCTTTTCTACTTACACTGTTTGAGTTTGATTCTCAACTGATCCTAATATAAAAATAAGTTTGTTGGCGCTCCAGAAGTATGTGTACCAATATGGAAGTAACTAATTGTGTTCCCCTACTTTACATCAAGCTGTGTAAAGGGACTAAAACCTACGGGCAAGGTGGATGATATTCACTTGGCTAACACAGACAGTCCCCTAACTCGTAATAGAACTAAATAAGGAAAGTCGGAATAATAGTATGGCCTAAACATAACCTGGTTTGCACAATACGGAAGTACCAGTTTGTTTTGATTTCCCGGATACGCAACATAGAAAAAAAATTCAAAACTGTTAACACTCAGAAGATTCTCGGGAAAATTGCCAAAAAGGTTAAAACACGTGCAAATGTGCCAGTTATTATTACACAAACGAACATACAAAAGAGACAAAAGCACGAATGTGCATCTAACATCTAACTTGTGTGACATAAACACACTGCAAAAGGGCGATAGCTAGCAAATTAGTATTGAAGCGAATTTAATATTTACATATATCCTTGGAAAATTCGGATTTCAGATATTTGAAAGTACACTCCAATACCAGAGAGTGAAAGAAAGGAAGCTTTATACTGATTCCTCATCTCTGGTAAAGACCCTATGTGAGTTCTCTGTACCGAGCTAAAAGGCGGAAGCATTCGCCTCCAGCACCGTCTAAAGTTCCATCAAGTCCCTTTGTAACTTGAGAAGGTTTATTAAGAGGTACGTAGGAGTGAGCCTGATAGATGCGGACGGCGCTATCAACCTACTTCTGTTTATTGGCAATATATAACCATAGTTTAATTTTAACCTTTCAATTGTGGTAGTTACATTTATCCTGGGCGAATCGGAGGCGTGTTCACTACAAAGAAAGTGAACGAAACGACACAAAGAATATGACATTGTTATATTGTAAATAATAAAACCTTAAGGTTGGTGGTTCACCCAACCCGGAGGTTGTGAATTGTAAACGTCAGTTTAATACTTTAGAGCAGAGGTGTGCAGCCATTGTTACAGAAGGTTCAGATACAAATGAAGACCGTACGGACCGTACATAAAAAAATTCGGCCAACAGTCCCGAACTCGTAATAATTGTAAATCGGAAAATCGGAATAAAACCATGGACTAACCCTAACCTGGTACACTCACTATACAGGAGTAACTTTATTTTATGTATCATAGAAAAATCCAATCCCTGATTAATAAAATAGTGATGTTTTAGTTATTTGGAGATAAAAAAAAAGGTGGGAGCATTCGCCCCCTGGCGCCGTCTAGAGTTCCACCGGGCGTCAGGTTTCGTTTGCAGTTTTGTAAGTGAGTTTGTTGTCGATTGTGAGCTTAATACCATGAGGCTTCAGCGGGCGCAAGAGCGAGCCCGGTGGATGCGGACGGCGCCAGTTAATATCGTACTCATTGACAATATATAACCATAGTTTAATTTTAATCTTTCATTTATGGTAGATATATTTGTCCTACAGAAAGCAGGGAGAGTCGGAGGCGTGTACACCGATGACAAATGCAATGCAGGAAATGCGACATTGCCATGTTTCTGCGACGAAACGAATGCAACACGCAGAACCAATACAAATATCCGACGTTGGGTGATTCCCCTATGCGTGTTGTCGGTTACGTTTAAACGTCGATTCAATGAAACTCATCCGCCGAGAAATTACTTCATACAAGTTTGTTCAAACTGAGTTGTGCAAAAGTGGAAAAAGTATCAATAATAGAGTCATAAGTGTAATTTATTAAATGCGTTGCTCTATTGGCGTTTCTATGCGAATTATCCTCGACATTTGTATAAGAAACTATTTGTATTCAGACTTCTTCGTTTAAGTAATTTCGTAAATGGTTATTCCAAATCATAAGTTCGTTTCAAATAGTCAAATAGATGCCAAAAATATTATTGCTTGGCTAGGTAACCAGATATGAGTGAGTTTTTCCGTGCGATATATGTTTGCAGGTACTCCCGTAGAGTGTGTGTACCAGGTTTACCAGGTTAGAGTTAGGCCATCATTTTAAACCTATTTTCCTTATTTCAGTTCTATTACGAGTTCGGGGACTGTTTGTGTTAGCCAAGTGAATCCCCCCCTCCCCCTGCCCATAGATTTCATTCCCTTTACACAACTTGATGTAAAGTAGGTGAACGGAATTAGTTACCCCCATATTGGTACACATACTTCTCGCCCGTTTGCAAACATATTCTAATTTCATTTCATAATTTCGACTGCAACTCTGGACTGAAATTCTGAACCCCAAAGATAAGAAAAATTTGATTGATTTCGATACAATATCAACAAAGAAAGCTAAAGTTCGATTTTGCATCACCTTTAGAGAATGGTGTGAATTTTCTGTACCAATGTATAAACGAGAATATCGGTCAGAGACCGAAGACTTATCGATCGAAAGTTAGGGGTTCCACCAAAACAGCGCTCTTACTCCATAGTGACACCTTGCGTCCAATCACTAATTAATCAATAACTCGCTAATTATACGACATAATTCATTCAAAATCAATAGGCTTCTGGTCCGACATATGATGAATGCACATGCAAAATCTGGAGCAGATTCAATCTCGCTTTCGTGAGATATCGCGTGCATCTAACAGACAGACAGACAAATACCTATCAACATACTTACCGATTAAAATCGATAAGCAACAAGAGAGCGATGCTCAAATATATGGACATGAAAGCCAAAACGAAGTGGCATCAAAACTTCTACTAGAGTACCGGTAACGATGAGATGTGATCACGGAACCACGGCACGCAATTTTCACTTTTGATGACGTCAACTCGAAAAAAAATTCGAAGTGAAAAACGAATACCATGGAGCCCACAGATGTTGTTGATATAATTTTAAAAATTAGCCTTTTAGGGACAATAACAAGCTTTATCCGCTTGATCCAATAGTTAAAAAAGAAGATTTTTTCGCAGCAACAACATACCTACAAAACGAGAATATCGGTCAGAGACCGAGGACTTATCGATCAAAAGTTAGGGGATCCCCCAAAACAGCGCTCTTATTCCATAGTGACACCTTGTGTCCCATCACTAATTAATTAATAACTCGCTTATTATACGACATAATTCGCCCAAAATCAATAAACTTCTGGTCCGAGATATGGTGAATGCACATGAAAAATCTGGAGCAGATTCAATCTCGTTTTCGTGAGATATCGCGTGCATCTAACAGACAGACAGACAAATACCTATCAACATACTTACCGATTGAAATCGATAAGTAACAATCCACAAGGTACCGGTACACACTTTGTGTCCAATAAAATCAAAAGCTTCAACACTGAAAATCTAAGAGCAATTGATCCAGTAGTTGAAAATGAATATTTTTCGCAGCAACAACATAACGACAAAACAATTTATAAGGTACCGGTACACACTTTGTGTCCAATAAAATCAAAGGGTGGGAGCATTCGCCCCCGGCGCCGTCTAGAGTTCCACCAGACGCCAAGTTAGTTTTGTAGTTTGTAGGTGGAGTTTGACGATTTTGAGCTTAACACCATTATTCGATCGCATAAGCGAGCTCAAGAGCGTCAAGCTTTTTACGTCATTTGTAAAGGAGCTTGACGATTTGAGATCAGCACGATGCGAACGCGGTTAGGCTTCAGCGGGCGCAAGAGCGAGCCCGGTGGATGCGGACGGAGCCAGCTGATACCGTACTCATTTCCAATATATAACCATGGTTTAATTTTAATCTATTATTTGTGGTAGTTACATTTGTCCTACAGTAAGCTGGGCGGGTCGGAGGCGTGTACACCGATGAGAGATGCAGTACACGAAATGTGACATTGCGATATCTCTGCGATGAAACGAATGCAGCACGCAGAACAAATACAAATATTCGGCGTTGAGGGATTCCCCTATGCGTAAGTCGGTTACGTTCAAACGTCCATTGAATGAAACTCCTTGGCTGAGTGACATACTATAATAAGTAAGGTATCCGAAAGTGGAAAAAATCCTGATAGAAGAGATGCAAGTCCACCACTGCATCGGGCAGCTAGATATAAATGAACTTATATTTCAGAAATAGACAATATACATTCGAAATAACAGCAACGAATGGACGCAGCACCGCAATTAAAATCACGCGTTAGGTACTTCCCCGTTTTTGTCAATGTCGTTTTCCTAAAGAAAGCCTCGGTGCCAATTTATACTCAGTAATCAGTAATTTATTTTTCCAACATAATAAAGTACACAATGTGAATAAACAATACAAAAAAGGCTTATACTCACCGGTTAATCGGTTGGACTCCGACTCCGGTAAAAATATGCCACAATCCACAGCTCTGGCAAATGTCAAAACGCCACTAATTATTTCACTGAATAAATGGAGTATTATGTGTAGGCTTACCATACGTCCCGCTTTAGGCGGGACAGTCCCGCTTTTCAGCGTTTTGTCCCGCCGTCCCGATAAGTCAGCCAAAAGTCCCGCTTTTCCGGCATAATACACAAACATGTTCTCGTTACTGTTGTTTCTGTGTAGCGCAGCGCTAGCCTACTTACTGAGGGTGAATGCGTTCGTTTCCCACTGATTCCCATTGATGGCAGACGTATCGTATCGCATGTAAATCCAATACTAATTAGTCTAAATTTGAATTATTTGTACCAGTATCGTTAACGTCAATTCCTTCCTATTTTTCGAACTGAACCCGATATTTGGACAGAGAATATGCGCATGAAATTTCGATAAGAATATGGTCAATAAAGACAGCCGAGACAGCTTTAAATGTAGTAATGTAGGCCTATGTAGTAAAATCGGAAAATGTGAAGTTATGAAATCACAGCTAAGGGGTCGTTGTCTTTCGAGGCGTCCCGATTTGAAGTCACAAAAACATGGTAACCCTAATTATGTGTGATATGGTTTTTCCACGTGTTGCCCCCCCCCCCCCCCCCCCCCCCCCCCCACTTGTGTTTATCTTATTTCCTATTTTATTGAGTGTCATAAATACCTAAATTGGTGGCGCGGGACGTAAAAAGGGCGCAAAGTTGTATTGGGGTGCGTTCTGCCTAGGTAAAATAGACTCGTTTTATGTGGGGCACGTCCATTCTCGTTGTTTATATATGTTAAATTAATTTATTCTGTTTTCGTAACAAAATCGATATCGGACATTGTGAAATGCTGATTTGATGGTAGCAGATCCCGTTTGGAAGGTTTGGAAGAAAAACCGGCGACATTTTTAAGTAAAAGCTACATCATACAAAGACGCTCATATCATTTGCGTTATTCAGAATTCAAACATTGAAAGAATTTTATTGAGAATGATCGCAAATACAGATTAAATTCATTCGGTATTCTGAATAACCTAGTTATCAATAACAGAACGTCAGTCGTTGTGAATAATCGCACTACTCACCATTGTAAGATTACTCTGTGGTTAAATAATAGCAATCTAGCCCAGACCTGCCCGGCCTTTAAGCCGTGAATGAAAACAAAATCTTACTACGGGGACGATAGGTCAATATAGTCTATAGTTAGGGAGGATTAAATAATTTAGTTTGACGAAAAGTCGAAATAAACGATATTTGACGAATGCAAATAAATGATATTAATGCGTAACAGAGAATAAAAAGGCAAATATCCGTAAGCGCGTTAGGCTAACTATTATGACATCACAGTTAAATATTCACAAGGTTATCGCCACTGGCATATCTACGTAAAATGGCGCCGTGGCAACGTTCAAAATGTTGGACGCGGACGTTCGAAGTCATAACTAAAACTCAGAAAGCGAATAAATTTGCTAAGCGTTTTTAACAGCCTATTTAAAAAAGACTGATACACGCAAAAATTTTCGTTATCAAATATTTATTTTCTTGAAATTTTTACAACTGGGAGACACAAATTATTTTTGGATAATGACGTTATATGACGGTTCCCCGTGCCCTTTGCTCCGATATTAGAGAATCTCTCCGCAGACTTGGTTGGTTCATTCGGAGACAACAAATGTTTAAATTACTTCCATAATCACGCCATAAAACAGTCAAATTTACGATCTACTCGCGCTTTTCCACTAAATAAATAATTTTCTTCAATAAATCGCACAGATAACCCATAAAAATTCCCACATCAATTCATTCAATCAACAGTTACCGGCAGACGAACGCTCAACAATGAATCATTGTGACGTCACTGACAAGTCCGTGACAATTTGTGAGGGAACAATATTGTTTTTACCAACGTAAACTGAAACAGCAAAATAACTTGGATGAATTCTCTTTTGTGCAAAATATTACCAATTTTGTAGCCAAAATTAGCTTTTTTATAAAAAGTTTAACTCGAGTACTATTTTGAAATGACTCAACAACGCAAGAATTTTAGCTAAATTGGAATAACAGCAAAAATTTAGTACATTTTTGTTTGTTTATTATTCCAGTTTGGACCATAAACCAAGTCAATATTTTGAATTGAGCTCTGGTTTCCTTTAAATCTCGCCAATAAAAATAAGATTACAAAGGTTTGATTAGATTGAGTAAATAGAAGATTTATCTGGTCTAAACCAATTCGAAGGTTATATATGTCCACGTCTGTAACTCTACTCCCAGATGAATCTCCTTTACTTCTGAGTGAGTGCGCGTAATTTTTCAGGGTGCTCCCGAAGTATGCGAACCAAGATGGCGGACATCGGAACGTAACATGGGTAACAGGTTAGGGTTAGGCGATAATTTTTTTCCAATTTTCCTTATTTTAGTCCTATTATCAGTTCAAAGACTAGCCAAGAGCCTCCCGTAGTATTTAGCCTATACCTAAAATTATGGCCTAACCCTAACCTAGTACACATATTACATTCCGATGTCCGCCATCTTGGTTCGCATACTTCGGGAGCCCCTTTTTCAGAGATGAGTATCCTTTACTTCTGAGTGAGTGCCCGTAACCTTGCTCAGGGATGATTCTTTCTTACCTCTGAGTGAGTAAAGTGACCTTTCCTAGAGCAAATTTTCTCCAAAAGCGCACAGATGCATTGGTCAGCCCTAGAGCCACAGTGACATACTCTGGAACGGTCCAGAATTTAATAAAAAATGTTCCAATGTTGCGCCAATGTTCCATTATTGTCCCATCACAAATCTTGACTTTTTCTTTGATTGTTTCATTCGATTCAGTTTATCTTAAATTAGGATAAAGGCGAGACAATAACGTAACCGAAGTAATTCTAGTTTATGATAAAAAGAACCAAGAAAAGCATATTATAGAAGATGGGCGATAATAAGAGCTATTGCGTGACTCCTAAATTAACAATATTTCGATTTGAAATCAACGTGAGGAATTGAAAAGAACGAGCACGCCAGGATTCGAACCTGGAATCTTCTGATCCGTAGTCAGACGCGTTATCCGTTGCGCCACGCGCCCACACGCCTGGGGCGGTTTGAGTTGTGTTTTTTGTCGGGACTGCATAAGTGTCATTAAGGGGGAAAAATAAAAGAGAATCGAATAAAGTTAATTTACGACCAATGCCAAACATATCGATAGGTATAGCGTAATATCAGAAATAGACTCTGTCCACTTCAAGTTATTCCTTGCAATTAGTCGTCTTTCGAACGGATTTGATAAAAATAAGGTCGCACGCACTCATTCATCTTTAAGCAAAGTTATGAGTGACTAGTGAGTGAGATGCTAGCGGGGTTCGCATTCGAAAGTGTTTTCTGATTATGCTACAAATTTCACTATATCCAAAAAATATTTGAAGGAGGACGTTGAAAGATGAAGAAAGTCCGTTCATCAGAGTCGAAAAGAAATAAAGAGGAATTTTAACCCACCTGCTGTTAGTCATAAGGGCCGTTGTTTGAAACGCATGATATGCTCTGTGAGAAAAGTGGGTGCTCCAGAAGTATGCGCACCAAGATGTCGCACAACCTGAATCCTAATCGATACACAATACTATGTTCAGGTTGTGCGCCATCTTGGTGCGCATACTTCTGGAGGTCCGAAAACTGTTTACTGCTTTTGTTGGGGAGCTTCAAATGATCTGCTGAACTATATAAAATGCCAAAAGTTACCGAAACAATTTAGGGTACTCCTGAAGTATGCGTAGTTGCGTACCAATATGGCGGACACGGGAACGTGATAGGTGTGCCAGACAACGTTCCCTCTACGCTGGCCAAGAATCCCCGCACAGTACCTTTTTTAGGAGCTCACATGGCCTTCTATTCCGCACAACTAAGAAAGCTCTTAGAGGGAACGTTGGTACCAGGTTAGGCTCAGAACATAATTTTATTCCAATTTTATTTATTTTAGTTCTATTACGAGTTCGGGGGCTAGCTAAGTGACTCCAAAAGTATTTATACCTGAAATTATGGCCGAACCCTAACCTGTTACCCATACTACGTTCCGGTGTCCGCCATCTTGGTACGCATACTTCGGGAATACACTATAACAGGGCTACTCAACTATTTTTACCGAAGATCCGCATACAAAACTTCAAAAATATTTGGGTCCTGTTTATTAAGAAATGATATTTCGCCATCCTTAAACACACACTTCCTCGGCCGACTAATGATTATTAACTATTCAAGATTGTTTATTATGGAGTTATAGTTCTTTTCTTCATATATATTTAAATCTATAAAAGTGATTTTATAAAAGAAAATGTCAAAAGTGGGGCTGATAATCCAAAATAAAGAATTAGGCGCGGACCGAATCGAATACCCGAAAGGTCCGGATTCGGACCGCGGTCCGCCAGTTGAGTAGCCCTGCTCTATTTAGTACTATCCTGGTACTCTCGATTGGCGCGAAGTTCAATTTCCGAAGCGCGGTCTATTGGCCAAATCACGGAATCGGAAGTCGTCAACAAAGTCAAGTGATGTTAAGATAACCAAAACGTTATGTTAGCACGATTGAATGTTATTTCATGGTAATGCTATGTTGTTCTAATGGAACCCAATAGATGGTACAGCGGTAACCAATGATAATAAATATTACAAACGGGAAAACAATAGTCCATAAAATCCCTTTACAATATGAATTTTGTTATGAAGTCAGTTCTCAATATATCTTAACCAGGTTTGTTGTTTTTTGTTTAGTAATTGTTCAATTATTTTACTTCATTTAATACATCTGTGAGGGCCAAAACAATATATGGTATCGATAAATTTTCTTTGCAATTATAAAAAATTTTAGGACTTCATGGACACCCTATATATTGAACCGAAGGAACCAAAGAATTTCATCTCCGGCGGCCTATCGCATAGGTATTGAGCTATGGACTCAACGCACTTTTTTCAGATTTGTAAGTTTAAAATAAATCGGTCTGGTAGGTAATCAGATTTTAGTTAATCCGAAAATATGGCTCGTTACTTACAAGTGACATCTTGTTCAGAGCCTTTTTGGAAACAATTCAATGGAAATGTTGGAAAATGTCTTCCAAATAACAAAATTAATATTCAAATACAACCATAACTTTATATCGATGATGGTAAACGTGTAGACTACTAATCGTCGCTACATGAAGTATACTGTGCTTCCAAGTCCATTGTTGACATAAAATGACGCACAACCTTATATTTCAAGTACATTCGTTGAACCTGGACGGAGCTTTGGAATGAACGACTGGTGCATTTGAACATGAATTCGCTAAAAACCCACACGTGAAAAGATTGTATTATATAGAACAACACTCTGTCTTTTGCTGCTATGAACCATTGACTTCATTAAAATCAGGAAATTCACATATGGATCCAGCAGTACAAGAGAAATCAAACGGAGCAACGCATGGATTGGCTATTTGGAGTCTTTGGTAAACAGTATTTAATATTCCATATCAGAATAAAAATTGGGAAAAGTATGCCGTGATCTGGGTAAAGTTTTGCGGATACGGAAATAATACAAAGGAAAGGTATTCAAACAGATCTTTCAGGGGAAAGGGAACACGATAAGATAGCCTTTCTATAGCGAGATTTTGCTATTAGGCATATCCGTAGTAAAAGTTGTAACAAGCAAACGATATTTAAAATCTTTATCGTCTGCTTCACATAATACTGTGCATGTTTTACTCGGAATGACATTTGTTGTAGAAATACAGCAAAACCAGTGCAAGCAATGAAAATAGACAAATGAGAAAGAAACATAAAACGAATACCAAATACGCAAATCCCTCAGACCCGTAATGGTTTAGCTATCTCATGGATTAGAAAATCTAGTTCCAAGTAAACAGTGTCTGTGTACTTTTCATACCACAGAGCGCAATTTGTGTGAACTGTCAATAAACAAACATGACTTGTTGCTCGGATGGTTGCGACGTTGTTTACAATCAGATCTGACGATGTGTAATAAGGTCAGAAATAAATAAAGTCTAACTTCGGAGGTTTTAGCGCATAGCAATGTCTCTAAACAAGACTATGGTCGAAGTAAACGAAGAAATAACAGTGGAGGTTTTAATGTAGGCAATCTCTCTAAAAAAGGCTCTGTGTAAATAGTTCTGATTTTACGGAGTTGGAATCGGTACACATGTAATCAATCGGATATTCAATTGCGAAGTGGAAAGATTCCGATCATATCAAAGCAGATGCCGTTTGAGTGTCAGTAGTTTCTTACACAAAGCCCTGTTCCGATATAAGGTGTAAAAAAAAATCATGAAAAAAAAATGAAAATACTTTCAGTGCGCAGTGAATCATCGAGGATTGCTGACATTTTTTATGAGAAGACATTTAGCAAAGTTTCCCTTTGCTGGTTTATTTCGAACGTTTACGGCAAGTAACCTAACCGTTGAAAATTCCTGTCAATAATTTCATTACTACTCACAACAAAGATATAGAAACAACATGACAATGCTAAACAAGAGAGAACATGCTTCACCAACGGTATCACTACATCTGACATATGGTTAGCGTGATAGAGCCGTCCCCGAGGTGACATTTCATTTGAAGGTATTTTCTTAATGGAATAATTACTTCTCAAAAAACAGTCATCACGTATAGAACAGGCATGGACTATATACTCAACAATTTAAATCAACGATTCTGAATTTACAATTAAAAAAATAAAAACAAATGAAAGTCTGTCAACGCGACAAGACAACAACGCGCCAAAGCAGTATAGACGTTGTCCATATGTCATTAAAATGTAGCGTTTGTAATTGAATTAAACGAATTTTTTGGATTTTCCTACAAAAAACAAACCCTACCAAGAAAAAAAAAACGCTGACACGTGCAAAAACCTGCTCAAATCATCAAAACTATACTTGCTTATTGAACTCTCCATTTATACCATATGTATAAGTATATAAGTATAAATATAACAAAAAAATATCATTTCTATCAATTTTTTGCGGCTGCAGAAAGGTTTCAAGAACTTATCATATACCTTATACGCAATGTAAGTTCTTTTTTGCATATAAATATCATATTTTACAATTTGGCTCGTTAAATTAGCCAGACGATTCACTTCTTTTAGTCTGAAATATCAATCTATGGGTTCACTTCGTGTTCGATAAGCGATCAGCTAACAGTTATACGAAGCTGATAAATGCCGGAATGTTTTGGGTACTCCCGTAGCATGTGTACCAGGTTAGGGTTAGGCCATAATTTTATTCCGATTTTCCTTATTTTAGTTATATTACGAGTTCGGGGACTGTTTAGCCAAGTGAATATACTCCCTGCCCATAGGTTTCATTCCCTTTACACAACTTGATGTGAAATAGGCGAACAAAATTAGTTATCTCCATATTGGTACACACACACACTGGAACGGCATATTTTATCTCAAAACATTAACAAATCATTCAATATATTGGCAACATCAACATACTTTAACAGACGAGACGTTAATCGTGGGAAACTGAAATCAATACAAACTAATTAAATATCAAGTTTAAATGGACATGTATCCAGTGGCGTATTTCAAGTACGGATAGTGAAATACGGTTAGTGAAAGTTAATAGTGAAATGTTTCATCAAAATAATTGCAACTTTTTTTTAAGTTTGTATGTCATCTTCTATTTACTGATTGAAAAAAATTACTTGACTATGACTTGCGTGGGAATTGTTACCATTGATACACACATGACTAGGTTTACTACGATAAATGATGGAAAAACTATTTCAACTCATACTATGTATAATCAAAGTAAAGTAAATTATCATGTAAGGTTGAAACGTGATAGCAATCATTATTCACTGACTCAGTCACATTTTGGAATTTTATGCTGCCAAACTTGCCGTAAAGCCCTCTTCAATCATGGGCCATGTTTGAGCTTTATATAAAAAGAAAAATTAGAACCTTGAGTGCCGCGTTAGTTTAACGTGGGAAATTGGGGGGGGGGGGGTGTTCTTGCCCAGTATTTTGTATGTCATCATTTTTTATTTCCTGGTTACAGAAATTTGACTATTACTATCGTGGGAAGTTGGTTACCATTGATACACGCATGATTGGGTTTACTGCAATGAATAATAGAATCAATGCGTCATCCTTCGTGACGTGGAATAATGCCAAGGCCGACAAATCGTTTCCACTTGAAGATGATAGTTTTGTGAATTGATTACTAATGAAAGAACGTGATGCATACTAACCGATGATACACTAATTTTAAGTGAATAAATCTGTAATACCGATTGTGTTTTTGGCGAAGGAATCTTATCGAAACCTTTGAACCCTTCTGATGATTTGCCTGAAAGACATGGAATAATGCCAATGTCGACAAATCATTTCCAGTTGAAGATGATAGATTTGTAAATTGATTATTTAAGGATAGAAAATAACGTTATGCAAAACAGTCGCGCTAATTTTAAGTTTATAAAACTTTGATTTCGATTCTCATGTCTATGTTTATATTCTTATTGTAGTGTTGGAATAGAATTCATTGTATAATGTAGTCGTCCCCATCAACCCTTTAACCCTTATGATGATTGATCTGTAACCTACGAATGTGTACACCTTGTTTATTATCGTAACCAAACACAAAAAAAGCTAAGATTTAGAATTTGATACGAGATGTGCTTTGTCACAAACTTATGACATACCGGTAAATAAGACATGGAAGAATGCCAATACGGTTAAATCGCTTTCACTCAAAGATAATAGTTTTGTTAATTGATTACTAATGATAGAAAATAACATTATGCAAAACAGTCGCGTTGATTCTAAGTTTATAAAACTGTTATTGTAATCTGTGTTTACGTTAAAGCAGTGTTAACGCACTGTTAAAACTTCAGTGCAATGCAGTTGCTTCCAACCTTTGGACCTAAAATAAAACCTTCCAATACTGTTATGTACAATCTGTATCTACTAAAAGCAATGCTTCTCGTCAAAACTACACACAGAAATCGTCTTGGGTTCAGAATTGGATGCGAGATGTGCTTTGCCACAAACTTATACCGCTAATTGAGATGATTATACACAAACAGTGTCAAACGTCCCATTATACTTCGTACATTGTACTCAAACAAAAACTTGAAATTTTTTTTAAATGAACAGAACTATTTGTTCCTTCAAGAAAGATTATGCTTTACCCTGTAGGATGGTTTATACTTTATAGTGTTTTCCTTCAATTTGTCGTGAGATATATCGCGAAAATTGATTTTTGTCTCATATTATTTATGCATGCAAACTCATTGCAAAGCCTACGGTTTCTCCAAAATCGCTTGAGAACCTCTGATTTAATATGTTTATGGAGAAACAATAGAAATTTTAAATTGCCTCCATGGAGGATCTGAATATCTATTTCGTTGATGACAACAATGTGCACAAATATGATGTATGAGTGTGACGTAACAAAGAACATTGTGATGGAATATATATTAAATGATGGATAATCAAATTTGAATGACTAAAGAGCGATTTGTTATCAAAGACTTGGCGGTTGAGTGACCAATAATTTCGCTTACTTGAAGATCCCCGTGTTGCAAGGTATGATTGCCTGCGTGGTGCTATTATATTTCATGTTTTAAATCTTATATGAAGTTTTGGCGAATTGCTTGACTTTTCGTTCCCTGTGTCTTGTCATTTTTAAATCATGGTGGAATTCAAAATAAATTATCCGGTTCAATTCGTGAATTTAAAATAATCCAATATTCATTCCGTTGTCAAGAAAAGTAAACATGCGTCGACCGAATATGCATCTGAAACAAATACCTGAACAGCACGCAAGCTGAAATAAATAACTGACTAACTATTCCTACATGGACTCGTCATCGCACGAGAGGCCGTGTTTCGCCATATGTGCGAAACGTCTTATCGGATTTACTCCCAAAACAAATAAAATTGAAAATACTATATTCTCATCTCGCTAGGTTTACAGATTAAGTTTATTTGTAAACCGGTAGGCTTCGGCGACATTAACGAAATTACAAAAGAATTTTTTCTTCCCGTCAAGTTTAAATGACGAAGGCTCGGCGGTGTGGCGCATCGTGCTAAGCGTTAGGAATACGCTCGCCACCGCATCTCTGATTACCCTTCGTGGGTTCTCAGGTTCGAATCCCATGCGGGGATGATCATGTGTGAGAGAATTGCTGGACTCTTCGCCGCCGTATGGTGGTTCAGTAACCGCTGGTCGATTGCGGCTTCCTCCACCATCAAGTCCATGCTTCCGAAAACAAAATAACTGGCTAACTAATCCGATACCCGACATGGACTGGTAACCGGACGAGAGGTCGTGGTTCACCATATGATTGAGCCATCTTATCGGCTTTCCTCTCCCCTGAGATAAATATATGTAAATCCTAAGAATCCGTTGTCGTGAAAAACAAAGATGCGTCGACCGGGAGTCGAACCCGGAACTATTGCTTGGAAGGCAACAATGCTAACCGTTACACCATCGACGCCGACGTTTCGAACACCTCCAGCAGACAAATTAGTAGCGATAACGCGATAACAACCCCCCAAGGGTTATTTACATAACATGGATACACTCGAGAATCACAAAATATTTGTTGTGAGAGAGGCAGATGAGACGAAACGAAAAGTATTCGAAAAATGTCTCCTACAATTTGGGGAATAAAATAAGCGTCCTACAAGGAATCACCTGATTTCACTTGTATGGGGATAATTGTGTTCAGTTTTTTCCGAGTTTTCTTGATTGCGATGTATAGAATAACACGGAATGATGGCCAGTCTAACCCTATTATGATCTAATAATCCTGTGTGTCGAAAGTCTGCTTTATTAGAGGTTAAGTGCTAATGTTTAAGTAAGGGTTTCGTGGTGTTTCAGAATTTTTTTCCTAAAACAGCCCGCTTTTCGAAAAAGTGCTGAACGGAAATATTGTAGTGAATGGAGATATTCGTGTAAATGTGTGAATACCTGCACCAGGTCGTAAATACATGTACAAGTACCCTGCACATTCGTGATTCAATTTTGAGCAAAAATGGAAGTAATTTCTCTATGAAAGTAGGCCAATTATTGACTAAAATACCTGGGACGAGCGTTGAGTTGTAAATTGTGAGTATTCCAATCAGCGAAATATATCGTGGAATTGAGCAACAATCTCGTGATTAGGGCTTGCTAAAATACATCGATGTTTCAGTAGGAATTGATTCGAATATTTTTCCTAATTGAACAAAATCCTCAAAATGTCATCAAAGTTTAATTATCTGTTTTTCAGGGTCAATTCGCTCATACGATAGCGGCTCAAGTAAGACGCAAGTAAGATTTCCTCAGGCCACGAATCGTCGGCGTCGATGGTGTAACGGTTAGCATTGTTGCCTTCCAAGCAATAGTTCCGGGTTCGACTCCCGGTCGACGCATATCTGTTTTTTTACGACAACGAAAACTGTATTTTAAACTTGAAGAAGTAAAATCTTTTCCAATTTTAGGAATGTCGCTAAAGCCGTTCGGTTTACAAATATCCTGTAAACCGGGCGAGATGGGGAGACCGAATTTCCATTTTTATTCCAGAGAAGAGAAAAACCGATAAGACGTCTCACACATATGGCGAAAACGACCTATCATCCTGGTTACGGAGTTCATGTCGAGCATGGGAATAGATAAGCAGTTATTAGTTTCTGATCCATGAACTTGAAGGCGAAAGGAACGGGCCGTTGCGTTTACCACCTTCTGACGGCGAGAGGTCGAGTAATCCACCTTTAATTATTTATTCATCACTAGTTTCAAAAAGTGGACAAAATTTCGTAGAAAACAGTTTGATTGGAAAATCCAAAGTCAAGAAAACAAAGCTACACCCCCTAAAATCACATTTCAGTTCTTCTCTTCGCGGTAAATGTTTCAGCGACAAAATACTCAAAAGAAGTTTTTATGATGTCATGAAGAATAACGAGGAAATTATAGACTATATTTATTTTAAACCATTATCGGATGTTTTGCAAAGTGGTAGATAAACGATTACGAGTGTTTAAGTTGTAATTGATAACGACGTAGGATCGCCAGCGTCGATGGTGTAACGGTTAGCATTGTTGCCTTCCAAGCAATAGTTCCGGGTTCGACTCCCGGTCGACGCAAGTTTACGTAGTCAGCTCTTCTCTGACCATCGTCCGGTTTCAACGTTTTATATTACACGAAAATTATTACAGCACCGGGCACTGGGAGAAACATAATCAAATCGGATGTATTCTTTAATGAACATGCCCTAATTAAAAATAGATCTCATTTTCAAAAATATTATTTTAGAATGTATTCAAAATAGTGTCGCATCCATAAGGTCGTAGACGAATACCAAGGACAAGACCACGGATTTGGGTTCATATGCAGGCTAATAATACGCCTTGAGGAACCTGATAATTGTGAACTTAAAAGTAATCAATATTTCAGTACGAAAAGTCTGCTTGAATCTGAGATGTTTCTTGCAGATTAATGTAATCTTCCAAATTTCCCGCAAAATTTATTTTCCTTATAAGATAGAATTTACATATTTATCCCGGGGGAGAAGAAAGCCGATAAGACGGCTTAATTATATGGCAAACCCCAACCTCTCAGCTGCTTACCAGTTCATGTCAGGTATGGGATTAGTTAGCCAGTTACAGTATTTGTTTTCGAACCACCCTTACGGCGGCGAGTAGTTCAGCAATCCTCTCGCACATAACTATGGTGAAAATGCCTATCATAAGATATTCTACCCTTCAATTCTTGTCTCTCGTAAATATGACGATCACATAACATCAATTAACGAACCAATTAACTCGCCAACACAAAATACAAGCGCGAAGAAAAGGGACACTACAAATAAGTGTGGGATAAACGTAATTTGTGTGATGGAAACCGCGGTACAACAATTGACTGTTGAAATTTCTTTTTCAAATGTATCTCAGAATTGCGCATATCCATACACCGTATTCGACAATTTTTAAAATCTTCTTCGCTCACAAGTGAGCCACAACAATCACTGATATCAAAGAAATGACTGGCTACCCCATACCCGACATGGAATGATTCGCTAAACCATGAAGTCCGGTATAAATATGTAAATCTTATCCTAAAGAAGCCATTATGTGTTTGGGAGAACCGGAATCTTTCCTGTACAGCATTGTACCCCCAAATCATTATACCCAACTTGGGTGACGTGGTGCGCGGAACGATAGTCAGGCGATTGGACCAACTAAAACAGTGCCCACCAAAATGAGTATTACATAAAGCCAAATGCTTATTGAATACCTCTTACGTGTTTTTGATTAGAATAGAATAGGATGGGATTTTTATACGTATGTATTGAGAGAAGTAATGCGATAATAATTGTTCAGCACGAAATGCTAATTTGCGAAGTGCTTTTTATTTCTCCTTCTAATAAAACTAAAATCTGATAAAGCGGCTTAATAAATA
This sequence comes from Styela clava, assembly GCF_964204865.1. Classification (NCBI taxonomy): domain Eukaryota; kingdom Metazoa; phylum Chordata; class Ascidiacea; order Stolidobranchia; family Styelidae; genus Styela; species Styela clava. The sequence continues at coordinate 1,883,829 of NC_135250.1, read as the reverse complement.
TGATGAACCGCCTCCTATCGTCCATATCTGGTATGTGAATAGTTAACCAATTATTTGTTTCAAACATTTGGGAATGATACTAAAATAGAGATGCCATTATTGTCATACCCGCGTTAGTAATCTATTTCATTCCATTCTTCTACGAGCGTTGTCGTCAAATAGATTGTATTGTTCGTTAATAATTCACCAAACGACTATGCCATTATTACGACACACTCTTATTTTTAAATAAAGCAAACATAAATATTCTTTACTACCGTAAGCTCTAATCTTCAGATTAAGTCATGGCGATGGTTACACAGCCGTTGTGCCTACATGATAGTACACCGAACCTTTGAGGTATAGTATAACTATAGCATTGGAATTTTTACAGCTATTAAATCAAGTATTGTTTGAAAATACTTTCAGAATTAGATTTAAAATATTATCCTTCTATCCACAACTGAATTGGGAGTTGCTCTAATTTCCTAAGAAAATATACTCAAAGCAAACTCACTCACTCAAAAGTAAAATAAGCTCATCTCTGCAATTGTAAGGGACCACTAAAAAGCCAAGAGCTAATGAAACCATATACAATTATGCTGGTGCATTATGTATTAGTTTGTGTTTCAGATTTGTTCCAGACAAATGGACTTATGGCGGGGGAAGCCGCAACCAGCGCTCGGTTCGCATGGAAGTGTGTTTGTCTGGGGAATGAGGCAGGAAACGGGCGAGAGTTCACAGCCAACTTTTTTCATTCTTTCACGGTTATGCACGTTCTATTACAGATTACAGTGGAATATACATTCATTCTCGATTAACCGTGTCACTATGTAAACTATCGCAAGATAGTTAGAACCAATAAAGCAATCACCTGCCGATGACAACAATAGGCACGCGGCGCCAATTCTCGAACAAAAACACTTTACTGTTAAAAAACACATTGGATTTCGTATGAATTCAACATCATTGCTTTTCATTAACAACCCCTACAGTTTTATTTCAATATAAGACAAAACAGTCAGATTCATATAAACCAGTATTGCCTAATAAAAATTTAATACCATTTTCGCTTATTCTCTATAAATAACTACGAAATTCTAGTAATTTTTACTATTTTTCGGTACCTTAAGAACAAATATACACACATACGTCCAAAAGTGAGTTATGACCGCATTTAGGAACAGAATCCAAATATTTGCAAGCCGTTCGTGACAGGCGCTGATGAATGTGTTTTGAGACTTTATATGGAAAGTTATCATTCTTTTGTTTTCGATGAGCGTGACATCATAAACTGAGAATTATTCATTCTTACAATGTGCTGGCTGACCTGTCCTGGCGCGGTTTAACTAATAGCATTTTTAATATAAGTTGCGATTTTTTTTAAACCGCATATCTTCCGGAAAAAAATTTCCATTGCTCCAACACTTTCCTTTGTCTCTCTGAAATATATACAATATATCTAGTCATAGATATCGTAACACTGTCTATTAAAGTTAACTATCAAACAGGATTACTCGATTCTAACTAAACATCCTGATGGATGGTAAGATGCAGGCATGCTGAGTAGGGCTGGGCATTTTCGAATACCTGATGATTTCAGAATCGAATCGAATATTTTTTTCGAATCGGATCGAATCTAGAATACTTGGGAGGTATGAAATTGTATGTAACTTTCTTATTGTATTAGGTCCTCCTGCATACACATAAATTACGGAAAACGTAGAATATATCACTCAGACAGATTGCAGAGCGTTCACATCCAATAAAAACACGTTTTCATCAATAACCCACTACAGAAAAGAGTAGTATGTCAGAATTGCGTTGAAAAAATTGAAAAAATAAGAAATTTACCTCGACAATTGGCGGAAAGAAAAAAACAAGATGACGGCGATTCGAAATTTTTCTCTAAACCGATTCGAATAATTTACGATTCGATTCGAAGTGCCCACCCCTAATGCTGGGGGCAAGTGAAAAAATAATTATTCTACGTAATGTAAGACAGCAGGCAGCTAGACTAGATCTCTCCTTCTTCGTTGCTTTCGTACTGGTGAATCCATATGCATTTAATGCAAGGATACTCAAACCAGATATAAACGACCTTAGGTACTACTGAAGTATGCGCACCAAGATGTCGCACAACCTGAATCCTAACCTGATACACAACCTGAGTTCAGGTTGTGCGCCATCTTGGTGCGCATAATCCAGGAGGTCCCGAGTTTGTCTATCCTACAAAATCCAAATCTCCCGAATTATGCAGAATGTCTACTAAGACAAAATATTTTGCGTGTAGGCTTTATATCATGTCAGCTATGTTGGACTTCCTAAGTTAATTAAAATACAATGCAAAAGTGGGAGAAATAAATCCTCTGATAAGGATATTTGTCATCAACATCACAGCGGGTTGTAGCAAAGATAGAAGGAAAGATTAGGAATGAAGATGGATATGTGATCCCAATCGTAATTTGAATGGCCTACTCAGTATGAGACTATTGTGATGCCATATAGCCTGATTAGAATTAGAGATGCGTATATGGCCTCAATCGTAATTTGAATGGCCTTCCTGTATCGGTCTGTTGGGCTGCCTCACAGTCCAGGAATTTAAATTTAGTGCAGCAATACACTATATGTACATTGACAATCTAGCGCAGTCTTTTATGATGAAACTTTCAGATGTCGATTTCGAAACTTTCGGTTTCAAATGTCTCTAGTTTAACTATACAACAAGACATAACCAGGCCGAGCACTCTGTGCTATTTCAAGTCGTTCCATGGGTTTGGCGAACTTTGTGAGAGTTATGGCGAAAGCGTAGTAAAAAGTTTAACCTAACTAACCATGTCCGATTACAATCTCGAACATTGTTCCAGATTAAAATTGGCAGGGTAATGTCGAACCGCAAGGATTCCAACCCCTACAAAAAAATAGAACGGTGTATAGTATGTGGGAAAATGTAAAACACGGGAAAATGCAAATTCTATAAAAATGATGATATTGACTATCCAGATTGTAAAAATTATCTTCTTTTTATACATCATCACATATTCTCATATAGTGTCGCGAATCGCCTTCAAGCTAAAATCCGCGGACAACATTTTTATTGCCCACACAGGCGTCAATATCAATATCAACAAGTACTTAAAGAGTGCTCATATGTGTATTGCGGTCTTCATCAATAAACAGAGTGCATTTAGCTGTCGTTTGGTTAATTAACAATATGCTTTTGATCCTGTTGTTATACTTAGCCTAACTAAGCCTTTTAAAACCGATCAATAATGCACTTAAATGGGGAAGTATAGAGAGTGCTTGAATGTATTTTAAAAGTTGTTATACACTGCGTGATTAGCGGAATAAATGATTTGCCCTTAACCGCTAAAACATCGCTAATGTTTTAAATGAATTGTGCGCTTTTACGAGGTTAACTTGTCCAATAATTGTGATTGTGATTCAATCCAAAATCTCGAATTGGGATTTAAACGAAATTCGAATTTACCTCCATTCGAAGAATATCTGACTTAAGACTAATATCATAATTGCTATTCTCTATTACAAAAATTTCATTTGCCAAGCTTTATGACAATTTCTAAGGGTTCAAACTTAACATATAAATCGATTTTTAGACTAGAATAGCTTTAAATCATGTTGATGGGAATATTAAGCATAAACGTGCATGTTTCCAATTCTGTAATAATAGAGGAGACATGGACTAAGTATGTATCGGTAAACAATAAACATGCAAATTATCCCTCAAGAAAAGAGCAATAAAAAGCTCAACTATTCCCATACCCGACATCGACTGGTAATCGCCATATGATTAATGTGTCTTATCGGCTTTCCTTACCCCCGTGTGAAAAATGAAAAATATTGTCCTATCCCTAATGTAAAACCGAATTTTATTGTTGAATGGGTGCTCCCGAAGTATGCGAACCAAGATGGCGGTCATCGGAACGTAACATGGGTAACAGGTTAGGGTTAGGCGATAGTTTTTTTCCAATTTTCCTTATTATAGTCAGTCCTATTATCAGTTCGAAGACTAGCCAAGAGCCTCCCGTAGTATTTATACCTAAAATTATGGCCTAACCCTAACCTAGTACACATATTACATTCCGATGTCCGCCATCTTGGTTCGCATACTTCGGGAGCCCCCTTGAATGTCTAAACTCAAATAAATCATTTAATACCATATCAACATTAATTTAAAAGTTTACGTACTTTTTAATAACAATTTTAATTTATAAAGGCAGATTGGATTCGCAGACGACAATAAATCAATAAAATCATGATTAAAACATTTTAAATCCCCAGACCGAGCGTTGAAAGACTTGGAAAGGTTGCAAAACATTGATTTTTAACCACAAAAGTACAGATCAAATCCCGAGTGGATTAATAGGATTTATAACACAAATAGTCAGCCAAGTTTTTCTCATACGTTTTCATACGCTCATCGATCGCTCGGAACAAGGCCCTGCCAAGAACCCACGTAAGAAGCTACTATTCATTCGGAAAGACCAATATCTTCCTGGTTCCGCATTTCCTACCCAATCTATTACGCCAGAGGTCGGCAACCTAAGGCCCGCGGGACGGATCGGGTCCGCGACGCTTCGCTGAATTATAGTAACAAAACAGCTGTTTTAACGATTATATCCTACACGTAACAGAATTTATTGTAAGACACGTGTAGACTGAATTTAACTATAACTCGACAAATGGCAAAAAAACGCAGAAAAGTTGATGCTAAGTGCAAAGGGTTCAATGGCGCCGCAAATATTCAAATGGAATTTTCTAAGATGCAATGCAATGAGGAAATAAACCTATATTCTATTCGAGAGATGTATCACTGCTTGATTTTTACTATAAAAAGTATCATCCGTTCGGTTTTCAACTTTCTAAAAATATGTGCGGCCCGCCAATGACTTGCAAGTTGCAACCCTTAATTTTGGCCCGCGAACGACAAAAGGTTGCCGACCCCTGTATTACACTTTGGGTTTGGAGGCGAGGATGGGATTATACCGGAACCTACGATGACAACACAGTCAGGTCCAGCGCTTTCGCAACAAGGCCGTCGCAACTTCGTTCATTTCGTACAAGGCTATGTATTAGGATTTATAAACCACTACCTTGTCAATGGAATTCCCTGTGACGTGTTCCATTGCGCTGGCTATAAATATGGTTCTTATCTACAAGATCACCCACTAATATTAATATTAGCATTGGCACGTAATATTGCGGTTAAAATCAACTCCTCGAGTAAGGATCTGCGCTGGTAGCGGCCACTCATAATTGTTTCAATTAAAATATTGATCGAATATTGCAATTTCCAAAATGATTGTAGAACTGTGGTTTTTACCCTTCTATGGCTCGTGGCCTCCTTCCGGAGGGTTCCACCACTAATGGCCCTCTGTTTATAATTCCAGTTGTATTTATAGTGTTATTTTGATTGGTAGATTCCAAACCCCATTGTGTTCAAACAATTCATGCTCAACAAAGTGGAAAACTCTGTGAAATAACTTTAACAAGAAATAAAATTAGGAAGAAAGGTTTTTTTTCTTGTAGTGAAAGGTAAAATCAGTTCTGCGCCGAGCATTGCGGCCCCCTTTGACTGCTCTGTGGCCCATTTGGCGGGCTACGGCCCCCCGGCTGGGAAGGATTCCCATTTCGATATCAGGTGAGTTTTGTTATTTTAAAACTTGAAGCTTCCGGGTGTTTTCCGAGAGAACGTTGGTCTTTTGTCAAACATTTTACAAAATCAACACTGAGAATATCAACACTTCTCTTTTTAAAGTAGAAATAAGGACGACTGATGAATGAATACGACACTCATTAGGGTAAACAAACATAGCCCCGTGTACAATGATCCCGAAAAAAACTGGCGATGACAAACTGCTAGTCAACACCTCTATTTACAAGTGTATTGTTGAGACAAATGTCCCATTTTATCGCCAAATACGAACAAAAGATACTCGGTCGATTATTTCCCACCTCGCAGAAAAAGAAATTTAATAAGCCGGAAGTGCCCATCTCGTTGGTACGCTCTATTCTTTTTCCCTAGATTTCACTTGGAGAGAATACTCATGTTTCATTAATTTCACCGCGAAGTGAATTCCGTATGTCAATGCAAACCATATTAATATAGTTTTATAAAAATCCTAATACACAGAATATAATCAAATTATTTTAATTACCCCAAAGTACCATGCTTTGAAATCCTTTCCTGTGGCGAAAAATGTTTCAATCCAAGGAACTCCAAGAAACTTTTTTGAATGGTTTTTAATACAGAACTGCATAATATGCGCCACTTCCATCTGTATGTTCTATTATTTGTTAGTCATTTTTTGATAGGTTTTATTTAGAGGGAAAACTTATGGGCCTCATTAATTATAATGTGAATCCTGCTTAATATTTACCTTACTTGATTGACCAAAAGCGCTATGAATTGCGGGTCGCGCCCCGCAAAGGGGAGTAGACAAGTCTTTTGAGGGGGCAACTAATTGAAAATTAAAATATTTGTCAGATTTGATCTTCCCTCGCCTTTATTTTGGATATTTACGTTCCATCCACGTATTTTCAACGTGTTTTTCGTATAGAACATACTTTCCTTATTATCTGTTATTTGTAGCTTATCGTTAGCGAGTCATTTTTGAGGTGGGGCCCGAAACTTGACAAATTCTAAAAAGGGGGGGGGGGGGTTAAAAAGTTGAAAAAACACTGTATTGATGTTGCCCCGAAGTTTATTGAAGTTTATTGTTATTGTCCCAGTTCTTGATGTATTGAGATTTACTAATTTGAAGACCCAACATTGGTATTAGTATCTACCGTTGCCCAGAACGTATATACACTATTTTGATCACCCGAAACACAATACTTCAAATTATTTTCCTGCGGCGCGAATTTTTCCCGCACAGGGGAAACGTCAAGTATTCCTTGAAAGGCATTTAAGCGAAACCCAATCAAATAATCCATTGAGATTCCAGACTTCCCAATTAACATCTGTGACGACAAACAAATCGATTTTCCGATATTTCCCGCGATAAATCGATTAAATTTCCGGTCATGGCTGTATTTATTCACATCCAAGTAAACAGTGGGAAATAAAGTTTTATAAAACGATTCCGAACTTTGATTTCAAGGAGCATGCCATAAATATGTAATGAGCTGATATTTATTAAAAAAATAAATTTGACGGCATACTTTGAAGAGAATTCCTAGACCTCATTCGTTTAAACTTCATTTGACGTTTTACCATCTTCCCTGAATTTCCATTCTGCGTGTTTGTGTATTGTCATTTTTGAACAATAGCGGAGTCCAAAATCAATTATCTCATTTATCTTATAATAGTTACAATGCGCTGTGTTGCTATTCATAGTTATTAAACGTTCTGCGCATTGAGAGCAGTATTTTCCAATTCAAACTCATTTAATTTATTAATTAAATAGTCTTACTGCACACTGACACAAATATATTTCTGTAACGTTTCGTCTGACCAAGGTCAAACTTCCTCAGACATACTTATTTCTTGTAGAAACCCAATCGATAGCACACATCATTTGATTTATATCGAATCCAGTGCGCTATCTGTTCAACATGGCCTAATTTATAAAAATATTCGAAATTCTAGAATATCACTATTTAATGTACTTGGAATAATGAATTATCGGATTATGAATAACTGGAATCTTTGAGGGTATATTTATAGGAGAATTTGGATACCTCATTTGAAATTTTGACAACTTTCCTGGATATCCACCCAGCGTGTTTGCCCTGTGTTTTGTTTTTCATCTTTCACATCATGACGGAATTCAAAATAAACTATCGGTACTCCCGAAGTATGTGAACCAACATGGCGGACACCGGAACGTAGAATGTGTACCAGGTTAGGGATAGGCCATAATCCTATTCCAACTTTCCCCAACCTCGTACACATACTACGTTCCCGTGTCCGCCATCTTGGTTCACATACTTCGGGAGTACCAAATTATCTTATCTTTCAGCAGATACATTGTGTTAGGTTGCTATCCACAAAAGTAACTATTATTGTCATGCATTTGCAAATTCAAATCATTAAATATACGTTGATTCCTACAAAACATAACCTACGGTAATTCAGAGTATATTCGATATTACACATTCAGAAATATAATTTTAAAGTATTTAGTAAAGAATAGTGAGTTATCAAATTTTGACATTTAAAATTCCACTAAAAGTAACAACTAACGTTGAACAAGTTTACAACACTCGAATGTAATTTCTCCTGATCAAGATCAAATAATTAAAACACATAAGAGGTTCAAACACTCGTGTTGGTCGTGCACTTGAAAGCACTTCACGAAAAAATGTCATTTATATCAACGGGAAAAAGTAATGACTGGCTGCCGATATGGAGGCCTAATATCCCTCGAAGTCCAGTCAACCAATATTATAAACCTACTGTCTATATCGCAGCCCAATGGCCTTATACAAAGAAAACCATTCAAATGCCGATTGAGACCATATATCCATCCATATTCCTAACCTGCGGTCGGACCTCCTGAAGTATGAACACCAAGATGGCGCACAACCTGAACTCAGGTTGTGTACCAGGTTAGGGTTCAGGTTGTGCGACATCTTGGTGCGCATACTTCAGGAGTACCCTGCGGTCTATATGGTAGCCAAATAGCCCTAAAATGGTGGCTGTGGCCATACATCCATAATTATCTGTTCCTAATCATCGAATATGAAACGACTTGATAGAAATGGCCATAACCGGATAGTTCTAGTATTCTAGAATTCTGAATTACCTCGGAATTCGTATATCGGGATGTTTGTTCCAGATATCTGGATTTTTAAACGAACTTGTTAACGCACATCGTTAAATACAATATTTTCGTCTATTACAGGCGGATTGATTTTTATGGTATAAATCAGGGCTACTTACTCAACTATTTTTATCGAAGGTCCGCAAACAAAACTTCAAAATTATTTGGGTCCGGTCTTTCCAGAAATGATATTTCGGCATCCTTAAACGCGCACTTCCTCGACCGACTAATGATTAGTAGCAAATTAAAAGTGTTTATTATGGTGTTATAGTTCTTTTCGTATACATTCAAAACTATGAAAGTCCATTTTATAACAGGAAATTCAAAAAGTGGGGCTAATGATTCAAAATAAATAATTAGGTGCGTTCCAAATCCAATACTCGAATAGTCCGGATTCGGACCGCGGTCCGCCAGTTGAGTAGCCCTGGTATAAATAATCAAAATAAACAAATTTAATTCTTTGACCCGGAAATGCCCCGATTCATTGCTATACTTATCAATATATATCAATACCGCCAAAAACGTGTTTAAATAATCGTACTTCGACTATTTATTCTTCAGAGCAAATAACTTTCGAATAATAAAGTTTATGGAAATTGTATCCAATTTACGATTGAATTATTTGGTTAGGGCCATGTTTGAAATATAGAAAATCGGTAGATAATATCAACGGACCATATAAGGGGTTCATAAGTTATTTTACGTTACATTAAGCTTTAAAGTAACGACACAATGGTATGTTTAAGATTGCCTATTGTGACGAACAAACGGTATTTTTACAATGGGTGGTTTTAATACTAAAGCAAATATACAAGAGCGATTAGTATGGATACTGTAACGACAGCAATGTGTGATATTTTTGAATTTTTGAAAACTGGTATCATTGGATAAACTTTTGGCATAATTTTTTTTTTATCTAGTGGGCATATTCACAATAAACGTATAAAAGCGATTCAAAAACCAAATTATGTCGACATATTATAAAATATTGCAAGTGTAAGCCAATACGTACGCAGGGGGCATTCTTATATTGAGTGAGAATGATTGATTACAAATTAAATACTGTAAACGGACCACTCGGAGTATCACACACACAGGGATGCTTATCACTACGAAACTATACGGCCGAAAGTCAACAATGTTATTTATGGGGAAGAAAGATTAGGGATTGTTTAAAGCCTTCAGTTTAAACAAACTCGAAATTATGAAGGCTATCCAAAAATTCGCGTATTTTTCTGAATTTAGAAAACTGAAATTTCATTTTTTTTTCTATATGATTTGATTTGTCCATTTATTTTTAATCGATTAAATGTACATCAGAATTTTTTTTCACGGGTTTATGGGGTCTTCATGTGAATATGCAGTTTAAACACCGTATGAATTTTTTAAGGTAAATAAAGATTAATATATCAAATTCCCTCAAAAATAGAACCATTCAAAATACCCGAAATAGAAAGTAATAGCATGTAAGAGTTGTAGAATACCAAACTATTAGGGGTGCTCCCGAAGTATGCGAACCAAGATGGCGGACATCGGAACGTAACATGGGTAACAGGTTAGGGTTAGGCGATAATTTTTTTCCAATTTTCCTTATTTTAGTCCTATTATCAGTTCGAAGACTAGCCAAGAGCCTCCCGTAGTATTTATATCTAAAATTATGGCCTAACCCTAACCTAGTACACATATTACATTCCGATGTCCGCCATCTTGGTTCGCATACTTCGGGAGCCCCCTATTAGGTCCATTGTGTGTAAAAAACGATATTTGTCACTTTGGGTAATTTATTTTGAAATGGTGTTTTTATGAACAGTATCGTTCAAGTATGGACACCATGAACCTTTCGTTAGTTATCTGTCAATCAATTTTGATTCAGCGCTGATCAAACAGACGGGCATCGATTAATAAAATCTATAGATAAATCGCAGATAAACAATAAGGCGTTTGCAAACAAATGCTACAAAACTTAGACAGTATTATTGCCCAAGGCATAATGTTGCTACTACGATATCTCTACAGGTCTACAGTTAAGCATATCAATATCAAAATAGCAAAAACAAAGTCTTTTATCGGTGGCTTGGATTACAGGATTAGCGTAACAAAATAAATATACATGATGCACATCGATGATTTCGAAGGCCTGATAAAAGACGGCCATGTTTGGTTTATCAATTATTTTATCGTACATTATGCTGAAACAAACTTATACTTATGGTCATATTGAGTGGTGCAGATGCCTTGCATCGCAATTTCACAAATTTTATTCTATAACATTTTGTTTGACCAAGGTCAGGTTTCGTCAGACAAGAGATAGTTTACAACAATCATAAAAAAAAGAATATCCAGATGGTTTAAATGTCAATTTTAATTTGGAAGTAATACACTTCCAAACTTAACTAGGATATAAATTTAGTGTGACACGAGGCAATGACGGGCATGGCTATAAGTTCAATAAAAAATATCCAAGAATCGCAAAATATCTCGCTCGTCAAATATGACGAACCTGGTAGATTGTAGTTATTGATGAATATTTTAACCAATTTTGATTTAAAATTAAACAGCCTGCAAATTCGTAATCAATGGATTTTTCGGACTATTTCCGACTGGCGAATTTAACCTTAACGTAAGGGTTAGAATTACCATGTATCTTTGAGTAAACTCTGCCAAAAATATTTACAACCGTTATCTTTCGGTATTACCCCTTACAAACAGTGCAAATGAGGTTATTTTGATGATTGTCCGTCGCTGAAGACGAACTGTCGTTTCTCAATATTACGTCATAATGCATAGCTAACAAGGGTGAACGACAGTCATGCGGAAATCTGATAATCTTGCGCACACAGTTCAATGAGTCCGATTATAGATAATGATTATGTAGGGTTACTTCGAGACATTCGGAGAATATCATTCAGCGCTTTACATATAAAATCATACCAGAAACTTGGAGAGATTTGTGTATATTCCTGAATTACAGTGAATCAGTGATATTGAAAACTTTCGGTATTGAAGGAGATACGATTAAGATAACTTTAAAACTAAGTTTGACAAACTATCTGCATAAATAAAAATACATATAAAACCTTGTTAAAAAGGATTTTCATGCTTATAAAGAAAAAACAAAGTCGATAAGACACTGTCATGTCGATGAGACAATTATTTAGTTACCGACATAGCCAGGTAACCGGAATTGATAGAGGCCATATGTCGTCCTAAGCTGCCATATTAGTTCTCCTCCTCGCCCTGGGATGACTAAAAATCGTATTCTATAAAACGGTTAACGGATAATATGCGAACCTTGGTGTCTGACGAAATTACCGGTCCAGTTGTCTGACGAAATTACCGGTCCAGTTTGGCTAGTGAAACCGTGTTTTTAACTTAAAACTACACCCATAAAGACGAAAATGAGAGACTGTTAGTTTAATAGTCTACAGTTTAAAATAATTTTTAGAAATTCGAGTTTGCGTGGTTCTTGTTTAAAACGGTTTGCAAACAGATCAAGGAATTCTTTCCCGAAGGTATCTATTGCGCCATTATTAGCAGACGACCCAAGGTATGTATCTATATTGTTGTTTTGGAAACATTGTGATGAAACAATTGTTGTTTTAAATTAACCTTTTCAAGCCTTATCACTCAACTTGTTTTGCTTAAAAGTTCAGCAAACAAAGCACAAAAGTGTGACAATAGGTTAAGAAAGATCAAAAATCTTAAAAACACAGAGTTCGCCAGGATAGAACAATAAAGGTCTCGCGTTTTCGCGGACTATAAAAGCAGTTATGAATAGAGAGGGGATACTGTTCCTATTCCTGAGTTAGACAAAAGATAAGCGCAACAATGAGAAACTCTTTAAGCCAATTACCCAGTACTTAGAACTATGATATGAGTACATTGTGTCAGTCATTTATGGAATACTACAAATACTTTATTGACAAATCATTGGATATGAAAAGCCTATCCTGACTGGACATACAGTATAGAAATGAACATTGATTTTGTTCAAACAAAATTCAAAATATTGCTATTTAAGGATTCGGATATCAAAAATACAACATTTCATAAAAAACGCATTCAATATCGTTTGAGTAAAAATTGTTGCATGAAATCAAATTTTATGCATATATCATAACATATTCTGAAAATAAAATTTACAAAATCTCTTTACACTATCCGAACATCGGAATTAGAGACAGATTATTTCTTGCTTAAAATTCCTAAACTTTCCAATCTTAATCTTTATGCTAAATTTATGATAGAATTGTGAATAGAATAGGCATATATATAATAAGGTGTATTGTCCTATTATGTACTTTTATTAAAATACCAAAAACGCATATAATGCTATTTGATTTAAAATAATGTTTTAATGAGACATTTCTAAATATACCTATTGAGTAAAAATAACTTCCATATATAACTTCTATTATATTTCGACGAAATTTCCACAAATCCTATTATGTTCATACAATTTATGCTCAACAAAGTGAAAACGCCCTGTGGAATACCTTTATCGAGCAATGAAACTTGTAGAATAGGGAATTCCTTGTGAAGGGAAAGGCAAAAACAGTTCTAAGACTAGCACTGAGGTCCCCCTCCAACTGCTCTGTGACCCCTTCAGGGGGCCATGGGCGGGAACCTCTGCTCTATGCTTTTAACCAAACTCACCATTTCATCCAAGCTCTTGAAATCACAGGCTACTTTCTGTTTAGGGGGTTCCCGGATTATTTCCTCCTCCTGTTCCTCACACTCCTCCTCACTCTGTTCATCCCTCAAATCTTGCTCAATCTCCTCGTCGATTTCCTCTTCCATTTGAATCAAAACCGGAGCCGGTACGCCGAACTTTGACCCCCGTCGTGCAACCTTGAATAATGAATTATTTTGTTTGATGAGAAAGCCCATTCCCATATTTTGCTCTGAATGAGCAGATTGCAAAACGCAGGAAAAGGTTGGACAATGAGTAGCTAAGATAAATTTGAGTCAAAGAGATCGCAACGGTCGGTTTCCGTTTACATTCTACATTCTACCCCCAATATAATTTCATGGACAGGAAGCTAATCAGGCTGTAAGGACTTGCAATTGCCCAAAACTTATTTTCGGAGTACCGGTACTTCATTTTAAAAGACCATGAAGTAAACTACTAAGATGTAAATTGTATATTCAGTATTCCATATTCTAACTGAATTATTATTTTAGAATGTATTCAAAGGTGTTCATCACTAGTTTAAGTTTATTATGTTAAACATCCCTAATAAAGAAACATTATCTTCCCAATAAAATTTTATAGGAAGCAAGGAAAACGCTTCTTATGATAAATATGAAAAATATATTCGAATCTCATGAAAAAATGAGTGGATTACACACATCAAGAAAACACAAAATGAAATTAATATTATTTTTTCTCAAGAGACATTATTTCCCTTATAATATTTCAGTAGAAAAAGCAAAATATGAAAATATAATAAAACCTTATGAAAAAATGAATGAATAACACACCTCAAGTAAACACAATATGAAATTCTTTTCATTTTTCCTCAAGATCAAATCATTGGACTCAAACATGACGGCTTCAGCGATCCTAAGTTCCTTTCTGCACCAACCAATGAAGTTGGCAACGTTATCTCGGGCAAAGAAGGTACTTGCATGACGACCCTGTGAAAAAATTGTTTTTTTTTTTTCATTTAAAATTTTCGAATTTCAAGGTATTTTGCCCTATACCAGGGGTGAGCAAGGTTTTTGGATCAGGGGCCTTCACTGGCGGGCCATGTAAGTGTGACGTTAAAAGTAACATTTTATGAACAATATTTACAGTGTTACAAAGCAAAGGTGGTAAACAATAGGCCTTGTGCCAAAACTAAATTTAACCACAATCAACAAATTCCTTGATATTTATTTTCAGCTAGAACATCAAAAATTGGTTTTAGTTTGGTTGTAGCATCATCATGAAGGCCAGATTGAATTACCCAACGAGCCGTACTTTGCCCATGTCTGCTCTGTACGCTTCAGTAAGTTAACATATTAACTCAGAGGTAAAGAAAACTCATCTCTGAGCAAAGTTGCCAAGAGTCTAAATACCAAGAATTATGTCCTTAATTTAGGGCAGGGGTTCCCAAGCTTTTTTTAGGACGACCCCAAAGACAACTTTCAAGTGTCCAGTGCGACCCCAGGTCAATATATATATTTGACTTTTGAGTTTGGTCATGTGGTGATATTAAGTAAAATAAGCTAAAACCAAACAGTGATGTCACAATAAGCACTTACATTCTCTATAGCATAAGCATAGAGCGATGCCTATGGGCCTGTTTTACAGTAAGCCATGGTACAAGCTGCTAAATTTAACATAATTTATCAAATCTTAGATGTTTTGTACATCCATACTTGACCATAACTCAGCGACCCCACCGACCCCATGACTTGTTTGCGACCCTACCTACTTATCACTCCGACCCAATTTGGGGTCGTGACCCCTGGTTTGGGAACCCCTGATTTAGGGTTATGGGGCCCGTAAAAAAATTTTCTTTCAAGTAACTAGTACCCTTTTTTTCAATTTTCTGCTGCAATAAGACCAAGGGGTAAAAAACAAGCAAACCTATTTGAACCCTCCCTCATTAATCATTCCAAAAAGACCATTACTATAACAATCAAAAACGAGATGCTATCCATCAACAGAACTATTGTTGATACTAGCACAGTGTTTCCCACACGGGGGGGACGACGAGAATTTGTTGAGGGGGCATGAATCTAATTAAAAAATAAATAAAATATTTGTTATATTTTGCCCGCCCCATTTTGGGTATTCACATTCACTTATTTTGTAAACGTATTTTCAACGTGTTTTTTTGAATAAAACATACTTTCACGTTACTATCTGTTATTTGTTGCCCACTGTTAGCTATTTATTTTTGATGTGGGGCACAAGAATTGACAAATTATAAAAAATGGAGCGGCTTAAAAAGTTTAAAAACCACTGTACTAGCACATAAAAAAATTTGCATCTTATGCTCGTTTAAATTGGGTTCAAAAATAACCTTTAAATTAGAATTCCATCTAAGTTCCTTGGACTCCCATGCCCTTCATAGCATTCCCAATACAAATGAAATCAATACAGCAATCAGATTAAAATGGATAATCTATACTAACAAACATAATTAGTAAAAACATATCAATGAAGGTCAAAGACATTTTCGACAGAAATAATATAAGAAAGGGTTTACATTTCTGTAACAGGGAGAGTAAAGTCAATAAGGTGGATAAATCAAACAATGAAACAATAGCAATATGCAAATATGATTATGATTTTAAAAATTTTCCTGGGGTGGGAGACAATAAAACAAATTATTTCTGAAATTAAAAATTGATATTATACTATTAAACTATTTTATAACATATTCAAATATTTCATGTGCTTTATAGTTTTTTTTTTTTTTTTTAAATCCTGATCCATCCCACTTTCAGTCCATTTATCTGGAAAAAGCTTGAGTTGCCCTGTCAAGGTCACAGTATAAAGCCAGAATGGGCAAGTTTTAGGACTCGGGGCCAACAATTTTGCCTATCTAGACTGACGGGCCATGTGAGTTTGATGTAAAAAGTTACATTTTATGAAAAATATTTACAGTGTTACAAAAGTAAAGTGGAAATCAATAAGCATTGTCAAAAAACAAAATTCAATCGCAATTTTGACAAATTCATTGGACTATTTTTCAGCTGAAACATCAAAATTTGGTTTAGTTTGGCTGTGGCAGCATCATGCGGACCAGATCGAATTACGCAACGGGTCGGATTTTGCCCATGCCAGGTATAAATACTTCAGATCCAAATCAAATAAATTCAAACTAATCATAATGTAAACAAATACATACCGGATTATAGTGCACAGTTTTGGATGGTAAGATTATTCGGTCAAGTATGGGATCCCCACGATGCAGGACTCGAAATTCATTGGCTTTTTCATTGACACTGTTTGCATGTTCACAAAGCAGATTTCCATCTTGTAAAAATTCAATGAAGTTATCGACATAAATGTTGACTTGGTAAAGTTCCTGTGGAAATTAAAAATTAGGTTAAGAGCCAAAATGAAGGCAATCCAGTAGTGTGTGTACCAATATGGAGGTAACTAATTTTGTTCGCCTATTTCACATCAAATTGTAAAATGTAAAGGGACGGAAACCTATTCACTTGGGTAATACAGACAGTCCCCGAACTCGTAATAGATTTAATATAAGGAAAATCGGCATGAAATTATGCCCTAACCCTAACCTGGTACACATACTACGAGAGTATCGTATTTTGTATTATAAACATGCATAGGCTAATTGTTTTTGTCTTATAAAAATTTTTAATGGAAAAAGAGTTTTCTTCAGCTCACCAAATAATCAAATTTATTCCACAGAATGGAAAATGATATGCTTACCCTATTATTCCCCATTTCAAAGAAATATCTTGATGGCATAATGGTTTTTCGTTCACTAAATTACTAAATCCATACACAATAAACAATAAAACAAAAGGATATGATATTTTTGATTACAAAACCAAAATACCTTAAACCATTCGGCCAAATCCTCTTTCATAGCATAAAGATATTCCTCATTCGTGTTGTACGGTCGTACGCTTTGATTCGCAGCGGAACTTATAAATTTCTGCAATTCTTCCTCTCCCGGAACAAACCTATACATTCCTTCAGGTAACGCCATTCTTTCTTTTTACTTTGAATTGTTATTCCCAATAAATTCACTCATGTGTTGCGTCCCTGTATCTCCAAGTCATGATAAATGTAAACCATTAATAAGCATTAATTTGGTTTCTACTGCACTTACAGTAACTTAAATAACGAACCTAAAAATAGTTAGTTTACTTTGGTTCAATTTGGCATCAGTATGAAATGGCAGCATTGATACCACACTGTTTAAATACAACTATTCCGACTAACCACGCTTCCTTGATTACTGTGGCAAAGAAATTTTTCGAATTGACTTTCTTGTTCTTGTGATAAGGACTAATGTTCTAATATAGCTATGAGTACTCTATATCAGGAGTGGCCAACATGTCGATCGCGATCGACCGGTCGATCACCACGTCTCAAGTAGCCTCTGATGTTAGTGAATTTAATAACATAGCTAAAAAATTGCCCTGATCCAGATTGATGCAGAGCGTGTGGTATGTTTTAAAACAGGACGAATACATTACCGCACATGCGCAAAATATGATATACACATACATCATTTGTGTCTGGGCAAGCTCGATAAAGCATATGTGATAAATTTTATTTGCAACAGTAGCAATGGCATCACAATGCCCAATTTTTTTTTTTTGAAAATTTTAGTCGATTGTGGTTGAAAGCAAGTTGGCCACCCCTTCTCTATATCATAGATTCTCATAGTTCTTCATACGGAGGGCTCCGCGATATAATCATAGAGAATCAAAAAGCTATTCGTCCACTAATCAAAACAATTTGAAATTTAATGAATTTGTGTTTTGTCCATGACAGTAAAAAGATTCTTTTAATAACCATTGAATCGTGAAATAGCGGCATTTGTACACCCTCATTATTATAGGATTATTCCGGCAAATCATGGCTCATCGATTCCTGTGGGGAATAGTACTGAAATACAGGCTCATTTAACTAAGACAAATTATAAAACATTCCTCGGTTTCTTTTTTTTAGAAAAATTTGCTCATTGTAGGTTCACTTACACTATCTTTAAAGTAAAGAAGACTTATCATCTCTGAATTAAGTTACATGCGACATAATGATGCTGGTATGCAGGAGCTACTGAAACCATAGGGATTATCGTGGCACACACCAGTAAATTCAAGACTTGAAGTTAAAGTCAATAGTATCAAGACTTCATATTTACTGGTAGGAGTCATTATTTCAGTAGAATTATCTCAATCCAAATAATTTTACAATCTGAAATGTAGCCCTGTTCAATTGCAAAGCTATTTGGATATCCCCTAGGCAAGATTTTGATTAGAAACTTGCGATCTAGCTCTGAACAAACTTAGATAAAATAAAAATCTCATTCACTGATATTTCAAATTTCCAACAGATACAATCCCATCAAATGTCCACAATGAAAGAGAAATAAATCTAATCTGCCAGAATCAAAGCACTATATTTACAATTGAATAACTCTGACAATTCATATTTTAACATTAAATGATAAACAGTTATAAAGCATATGGCACTCATAAACTAAAAAATAAATATACTGTCAATTTTAATAAACTCTAGTTTTAAGAACAATCTAATACAAAACACCATATTGGAAGGCAATTAAGAGTAATTAATTAATTGTCACAACAGACTGGACCTCATTAAATATTCAGCAACATAGAGCACTGTCTATCTGAGTCTGATTAAAATCAATATTGTCCTAATTCATTGGATAAATTGAATATTATATGAACAATACACAGTAGAAAGCCCCATGTGGATTTGAGTTTTTGTTTGTTTATTCATTTATATTGTTAGGAAGAATCAATGCCCTAGATGGCATAATAAAGTTAATCCTATATTGTTTTATGTATGGGAGCATTGTTAGAATTCTTTTTGTTACAGGGCGGTTTCCTCCACTATTAAGGTCATACCTCTGAAACAAATTTTTTACTAGATACTAGTTAACCTAGTTGAGTTGATTCCCAGATCAAAGGAATAAGAAAGTTATACAATTATTAAATTGTGGAATATGTAACCTATAAATCTTTCTTAGTTTAGTTTGATTGAAGTTGAATATACGATCTACTACAACAGTACAAGGGTGCATATTGATGGGATGTTTCTAAATGTTGTTTTTCTGTCATTTCTACTTCCCTCAATCTAGTATATGGAAATCCTATCCCTAGCAATGTCAGACTGTAGCATGCTATCTGACTGTTATCATGCAAAAAACTTAAATTAAATGAACACTAACTCAAATCAATAATTTTAACCTCGTTTTGCATGCAGTAGAAACAATTTCTAATGTTTATGATAAATTTTTCAGTAACAAAATTCTGTTAAATCGCCTCAATTCAATGTCTTTTTCGCTCTGATTCGATTAGTTTAAATAAGCGCGCGGCGAAACACCACCGACCGCCACCGCAAACTGCTCACGAATGCGTAGTAGCGTCTTAGTTCTCAAGACAACCAATAATCCCACAAATTCAGAGCTTTTTAGCCCCATCTTCCGGATTTGAAATAATGTAGAACTTGAGGTTGAATTTTCATGTATAACTTATACGAGAGGAAATATCGATGAGACGACTTGAAGTACAGTAAAACTAAGTCTATTAATTTAGATAAAAAATCATTTTGAATTTTCCTAAAGCTGAACCAAAATCGTGTGAAAGTGTATTAGTCTTAACATTCGCATTCCGTGGAGAAAACTTATGCGCGTGAGGATAGCTAGACTCCACGACTTCCTCCACTATCGAGTCCATACATCAGAAAGAAATAACTTGCAAATTGATCTCATACCGACTCATGTACGGGCGAGAGGCCGTGGTTCGCCATGTGATCGCCTGTGTAAATATGCGAATCCTGTCCTATCCATTGAGAGACATAGAAATGGATGAAATAGTTCATAAGTCACAAAGGGTTATCAAACCCGCTCGTGTCATCCCTCACGAAATTTGAGTCTACAAAATCACAAATGTTTACCAGCAATAGATGACGCAAGGCGATGCTGAACCGGTTGGTTGAGCAAAGACTTATTCTGAGCCAAGGGCGTATAAACAAAATTGATGGCTAATTGATCGATATGGCATTTCCAGTTTAATAAACAAGAGCGCGATGCTCATATATATATTAACACGAGGCTAAAACGTACCACAAACTTCGCGACCAAGGCAAACGTAATCGACACCAAAGTGACTATAACATTATTTATAAACACTTTGATCGACACAAGGTTCGCAATTTTTTATGACGTTAACGCAAACAAAACGATTTCCCATAAAGCCTACGAATATTTTAGAAATGAATGAAAGTAATAGCTTTTTAGCGAAAAATTCAATCCTTGACCACTGAAAACAAGAGCGATTTTTTTACAGAAGAAGAAATATAATGCTAACAACAAGATCTACAATAACAAAATAATAACAAAATGATCCATAGGCCCATTTCGTGTCCGAATATTAAGAATCACTCCTAAAAGTTTGTGAAGAGGCGATTTTTCAAACTATATATGGCAACGGTTGGCAAACCGGTGTAAATGCTGCTCGCCGGAGTTTTTGTGCGCTCTTCTTACTGACAATATTTATATATTATCCAAATTAAACTAAGAGAAACTGTAGCGTAACAGGTTTTTTCATTTCCTTAAGCAGCTAGAAGGATATATACTTTGCAATATTGTTATTATATGTTTATGTAAAGTCCTTTTCAGCTTACGGTATTCTAATATACATAATTAATTTCAAAAATTGTGACTCGCTGCATGCGGCTCTTATATATACTAAAAAATGGGGGCTCCCGAAGTATGCGAACCAAGATGGCGGACATCGGAATGTAATATGTGTACTAGGTTAGGGTTAGGCCACAATTTTAGGTATAAATACTACGAGAGGCTCTTGGCTAGTCTTCGAACTGATAATAGGACTAAAATAGGGAAAATTGGAAAAATATTATCGCCTAACCCTAACCTGTTACCCATGTTACGTTCCGATGTCCGCCATCTTGGTTCGCATACTTCGGGAGCACCAAAAAATGTTGTCCACTCCTGATATATGGTCCCTATTATCTTTAGGATGCTCTACTCTATGTCTAACAACTCAGTTTATTGATATCAGTTCGCAATGTTTTTCAGTACTGTCACTGACTTGTGTTTGATGAGCATATGTCACTAGGGAACCTTAATTACTAATGCTAAAGAGGTAATACATATATCAGTTAAGTAGACTAGGAATAAAAAAGGGTTATATTTGGGTTGTAATTGAAAGAATGGAATTTGCTTAATCTATTTTTTTTTTATCAGTGAGGTCTATACCTATAACATTACCAACCTACACCCCTCACGACGTGATGTGCGAGTTTTCTTGAGATCTGTTGTACGAATCCCTCTCCCTCAATGCAAAATTGTGAGATTCGAACAAAACATCCCCCCACGTTTTAAAATAGCAAACTTGTAATTATCCAGTTGGGGTTAGGAATGATATTTCTAATTTGCAACCCCAACCGTAACTGAACAATTACTATTTTTTTTATTTTTAGCGTTGAAATCAAACATTTCGAAGTCTCGCGGAACCCCCGTACACTATAAACTTATTATGAAATCTTTTTTTTTTTTTTTTAAATTTAAATCCATTGCCAATTTGGATTTATGAATATGATAGTTTTGGTTCAATCAAATAAAATATTTCAATTTAGAAACCCAATTTTCCAAGTAATTTAGATGATATTACAATACTTATTGTTTACGAAATCAGGACAGCAACATAACCTAACGAAACCTAACGAAAGGTTCAAAGCGTACAGCCTTTAATTTAGAAGGTTCTGAGAAATAAAGTGGTACGTGTTCACTTGCGTTAAGGTTAGGCCATAATTTTAGGTACAATTACTACGAGAGGCACTTGTCTAGTCTTCGAACTCATAGTAGGACTAAAATAAGGGAAATTGGAATAAAATTATGGTCTAACCCTAACCTGTTACCCATGCTACGTTTCGATGTCCGCCATCTTGGTTCGCATACTTCAGGAGCACCGTTTTTTCTTTAGGGGGGGGGGGGGGGGGGTCTCCTTCATCGTTATTCTTTTACCGAACGTGAAATAATTTTACAATTAGACCAATTTTTCCGATTTATCGTCAATATTAATATTCTGCACAATTCCCAGGATATGTTCAGCGCTTGAACATGTTATCAACATGAGCCTGGGAATAAAATCATTTTTATAACAAACTTCACTCGGATTATTCATGACACGGTCTTTTGACATTTGAAATTCCAAAAAAGACTTACGATACGATTAATAACCAAGCCATATTTCTTCTCCAACGGAAAAAATATTAAATCCTATTCTGCTTATAACTAACAACTTCCTAGCACAGGGGGTGTGTAACGTGTGGCCCGCCGAGCCATTTACTGTGGCCCTTTTCAAACACTAGATTTTTCCATAAGGTATAATATCCTATTCCTACAGTTTATATTTAAAAAAGCGCTCACATGGGTGAATTTGTTATAGGGCCCATCAAAATGTTAAACAACCCTGTTCAAGCATATGTAAATACGGAAAACGATTCATTCCTTATTTTCGAAAAAAGGATTTTTCCCAACTATAACTTATCAAAACAGCACATCTCCTTTCTGATAAAGCAGACATGCGCATCCAAGGGTCCCATAGAAAAAGATTGTGCGGCTCACAAAAAAGTGCCAATTTTGAATTGCGTGTGCCCGCGAAACGAGTTTCCAATTTTGTTTTTTAATCTGGTACATCAGAGTAATTCCAATCCTTTTCCGTTGCAAAGCCTATACCTGAGTCCAATTTATTATCTATGCCTATAACATTACAATGCCCTAAGAGCTAGCTTGTGCGACGCGGAATGCATGTCATAAGATTAATAAGCAAAATCTTTGTGACTGAAACTTCTAGAAAGCCTATGTTACATAAAGCTGTTTGTATCTGGCTCTTCTGTATCCATAGTTGCAAACATCTTGATAAATCATTCAATAAAATTATATAACAGCATTTTATTCAATATAATGCAGCCAACGGCAACACCTACTTTCATCTAAAATATAATAGCAGAATAACCTTATGTTTATGGTAACAATATTTGCTATCATCAATAAACAAACGATATGTGTAAACTACAATTATTTTTTTTTGTAAAATATCCCACTTTTTGGGTTTTTGACAAAAATTAGAGGCGCATAAGAATTGTATTATGCTCATTTTTGGCAATGTGTTTTTACGTCCAGCAGAGCAGAGGAGTTTTTTTGTCCCAAGGATTAGAAATTTTACCAGAGTCCCTTTGACGTTTGAGAGTCAAAGTCAAAATTTTGAACCCGGAGAACCAAAGTAAAACGATTTGAAAGTGAAAATTCGCAAGTCTAAAGTTTTAAATACAATTAAAATAATTTACAAGCTTAGAGTCAGAAGTAGAAATCAACTATTAAATCAAAACAAATTATTATAAGCAAAGCCCCTAGAAACAAACCAAAGGACTTTATGCCAAAATTTTTTTTTAATATTTTAAGCTCAGAGTCAGGTCAATGTTTTTGGGAGGACAGTTAGTTTTCAGGATGTTGAGAATTGTCAATAAAAGTTTTCCAGCTCCGAAGCCCTGCTGTTCAACGTATGAAAATAACAAATTACAATAAACATAATAAAAACATAAAAATCGGGAATTTTTCAGTTTTTCTGGAAAAAATTGAGTCGTAATTATTTGGTTAAACTATTTACGGGATTTCACTTTTTTCCCATTGGAATGGTTTGTACCATTTTGGGGTTTCCCCTTACGTTGTTGGTTGCCATTGACGACAGTCACGCTCTGGTGACCACTGCCTCCATCGTTGCCGTTAGCAACCTTGGCACCTTCACTTAATTCGTCCCCCTTTCCACAAAAATGCAAAAAGTTCTTTCGAATTTTTTCCCGCAGAACGATTCTTTCCTCTCGAATTCGATTCCTGTCTCTCTCGAACTCCGCTATCTCTTCCGCTGTTAAACCGTCGCCGTCACTTTCCTCGTCATCGGGGTCGTGACCTTCTGAACCTATTATGAAAAACAAAGAAGCGTAAGTTAAAAATCATGATGAGATACTTTATAATCAAGCTTTAGCTTGTGGACTTTGTGATAATGCTTGAATATAAGAGAACAATGTTAAAATAGACAGGCCTGTAGCCAAATACTTTTAAATGAGGGGGTTCTTGAAATGCTTTTTGCCGAGTTCAGGGTGGTCCAAACCCAGGCCCGCGGGCCACATGTGGCCCGCTGCTTCATTATCTGTGGCCCGCGTCACATTCAGAGAGTAATCAAAAAATCGCATTTCGTTTTGTTTCGTCATAAAATTAATCAGAAAAATCTTTTGACATATTGTCATCACTAATGTCACTGAATTAAATAGTGTTATGGCTAGCTGGGGCAACCAGCGAAGTTGAATGAGGTGCTTGGCAGTCTAATTTGTTATCTGGTTTTCTAACTTTTTGGTCGGTAATATATGCTAACAATATAGGCATCATAGAAAACTAAAAATCGAATGCGGATTCTATTAGCTCGGGATGGCTATGTCTGATACCTATGCGTTTGTACAATAAAAGTGTTTGTTTTGTATTGCACTGTTCACCTATTTTTAGTACTATTGTGGCCCGCGAACAATGCAAAAATAATTTTGTGGCCCGCGGAGCCGACAACCTTGGATCACCCTGGCCTAGTTAGACGGGAATGGCTAGCGGAACTGCCCGAAGGTCAGACAACGTGAGTTTCAAGAGTCTTGGAGTGTTCTAGCTACGAGAAATTGTTTTGTATGATACAGGAAATGCTTTTTTCATTTTTCAAAAAGGGAGGGGGAGGTCCCAACATACAAATTATAAAAAACAAACAAAGCACAAGTGATAAAAACATGAGATATTCTGTAATTGATCTTCAAGCTCGTGATAATGCTTCAATATAAACTATGTTAAAATAGACACAGTAGACAGGGGCGTAGCAGACTGAAATTTTCGATGTGCGGGGGGGGGGGGGGGATTCTTGAATTGCTAATTGCCTAGTTACACCGGAGTCTCTAGCTGAACCGCCAGAAAGCCTGAAAACGTTGGTTTTCTAGTGCTTTGAAAGTCGGAAAAGTGTTCAAGCTACAAGAAATTGTTATTTACGATACAATTTTTTTTTTAAATATCCAAAGGGGGGGGGGGATCCGACATAAAAATCTTCTCCCCCCAAGGTTTGCACAAATTCCACCCCCCCCCTCCATGTACGTCCTCGCTCCCCGAATACACTGATTTATGTAAAAATCTTTACTTACCATTTCCATCGCCATTGACAACACCTTGTTTATCTCTTTGGCTTCGACTAGTGAATTTGTCAGGTTCCTATAAATGCACAAAGCAAAACATAACATTTTATGGACCTCCAGGAGTATGCGCACCAAGATGGCGCACAACCTGAACATAGTATGTGTGTACCGGTTAGGATTCAGGTTGTGAGACATCTTGGTGCGCATACTTATGGAGCACCAAGACGTCGCACAACCTGAACATAATATGTGTGTGTACCGGTTGAATTCAGGTTGTGAGACATCTTGGTGTGCATAATTATAGCTGATTTAGAGGTTTAATCCATTCAATACTACAACCAGTCGAATAGTCAGTTTTGCACGTCTTACATTGAATCATAATTGTTATAACAAACACCCAGTGTCGAGGTCATAATCCAAATTTTAACGGAGCTCAGAGGCAGGAAAATTTTTATAAATAAGGGGCAAATTTGGGAGTTGGGAATCCGATTAAAATTTTTTTTAACCAGATTCAAAATTTTGCTCAACCGAAGTATTAGGACTGAGAGTCTAAATTTCTTGGGACTTGCAGTTGCGTACTAAACCAGTTTTCAAACTTTTTCGTCTCGGAACGCCTACACTTTTTATCCTGCTTGTTGAACACTAAAAATTAGAAGCTAAAATTGAAGGGTTGAACGATTGACGATAACGCAATGATTCAAAGACTGGCACAAGATTTGGATAGCAAGACATGTCATGTCCGCCTGTTTGTCGCCAGTTCGGTGACAAATTTACAACCCACCGAACTACGACCGAGATCACCATAGCGACCAATTTAGTCGCTAATTCGATCCCTATTTCTCGAAAGTTTGCGGAACACAGTTTGCGAAAAGCTGTATTAAATAAAGAAAAGCACCTCTTTCAGCATTTCTAACAGTCTCGATTGAAAATTTCCGGATTCCTGAGAGGAGAAAGGTTTCCCAATGTTGTAGATGTTGCTCTAGGGAGAAAGAGAAATAAAAAATTAAACTGTAAATTAGCAATTTGAACAATGTTTAGTGCAGTGGTTCCTAACTAGGGGGGGCTTAGAGCGGTTAGAAAGGACCACAATGCCAGGCGCAGAAATGGTTTTACTTTTTCCTTCACAAGAAATCCCGTTCTTTTTAGTTTCATTGCTTGGTAAGGGCATTTCACAGGGTGTTTCCACTTTGTTGAGCATGAATTGTTTGAACATAAAGAATACAATTACTTTTGCTGTTGGTCGATGTAACCGCATTTTACACACAATTAATATAGAAAGACATTCAAATGCTCGTTTTGATCATAAATCAAATATTTTGCGAACAAAAACAGGTGCTCCCGAAGTATGCGAACCAAGATGTCGGACATCGGAACGTAACATGGGTAACCGGTTAGGGTTAGGCAATAATTTTTTTCCAATTTTCCTTATTTTAGTCCTATTATCAGTTCGAAGACTAGCCAAGAGCCTCCCGTAGTATTTATACCTAAAATTATGGCCTAACCCTAACCTAGTACACATATGTGTCCGATGTCCGCCATCTTGGTTCGCATACTTCGGGAGCCCCTTAAAACATCATTATCTGGTGACAAAGTTAGCTGTTTTAAGGAGTGGCGCAGCGTTTCATAAACCGTTGCATAAAAATTTCCAATCCCGATTTTGAACTATCCGACATTACAAGAAAATCGAGTGGCCAACATTACAAGTTTTGCAGACTTTCTGAATTCTGATTAACCAAAATTGAAAAAAACTACTCAAATACAACGCTAAACGAAAATGATAAGGACATCCCTACCTTTAGACAAAACTTAAAGACTCACTTTTACTTTTTTCCCTTTTTTGCACTTCCTTCCTGTATCCTGTGAACTTTGACACTCGTCACATGACCCTTCTGCAGGTGACTGAGATGATATTGGTGGAGCACTTGACATCTGGCAGGGACGACAACCTATGATAGAAGAAAAGAAGTGTCATAAGCAAGGCTGTGAGAAGCTAATTCAAATTGGGGATTCCAAACTCTTTCATAAGGTCATAATTTTAGGTTTCGCCACGTTGAAAATTAAGATATGATAGGATTTACATATCTCGAGGGGGAAAAAGGTTACAAAGCTTAATCAACAGTTAAGGTTGCATGAAACTAACTACCTTTCCTTGCTCTCTATGCCTTTGCGCAGGTGGATCCGTATGCGTATTACGCAAGGATGCTGTAGCAAGAGTGTAAACGAGAATATCGGTTGGAAACCAAAGACTTATCGATCGATAGTTAGGGGATCCCCCAAAACAGGAACTGCAGTTTCGATTCATCCGCTCTTGTAACTTGCGCACTGCGCACACACTCGGCAGGTCTCAAAATTCTCTCGCTTTACAAAAATCTAGATCACTATATCAATAATTGATTGATAACTCGCTAATTATACAACATAATTCGCCCAAAATCAATAGGATTCTGGTCCGAGATAAGATGAATGCACATGCAAAATCTGGAGCAGATTCAATCTTGCTTTCGTGAGATATCGCGTGCATCTAACAGACAAACATACAGACATACAAATACCTATCAACATACTTACCGATTAAAATCGATAAGTAATGACTATTCTATTCAAGAGTCTTGCTGCACACTAACACAAATATATTTCTGTAACGTTTCGTCTGAGCGACGTCAGACTTCTTCAGACATTATTGTAAAATGCTTTTCTGACGAAAAGTTACAGAAATATATTTGTGTTCGTATGCAGCACGACTCTTGAGTTGAATAGAAGAGCTTAATCATATGGCAAACCCTGGCCTCTTGTCCGGTTGCCAATCCATATTGGGTATTGCATTAGTTAGCCAGTTATTGCATAGATTTGGTGGTGAAACACCCTTCGGCAGTGAGAGGAGTCCAGCAACCTCTCGCACATAATTATTCTGCAGGATTTGAACCTGCGAATCCCCAAAACAGAGCCTCGATCAAATAAGGCAGGGGTTCACGATCCCCCAGGGGTTCACAAGAAGATTTCCAGGGGTACTTGGACGGCAGTCAAGTTTTAGTGTGTTGCTGTTTTTTAATATTCTTCATTACTACCATGGGAAAATGCGTGTCGATCGAAACGTAGATTTTCCCCGGATGTTGCGATTGTGACACAACAACATGAAATTCACGGCTTTGCAGGCAAATTGTGAAATCTCAAAAGACAGCGTGTTGCGAGCGTTGGAGGTAGTGATTATGCTTTTTAAACTTGGAAGAGATTTTAAGAATTCATTAGTTAGGCGGAGGACGAGGGCAATAATATTAACACGAAGATTTAATTTAGTTACATCTGGTCGATAAATTGTTGTGTCAACAAATTGTTAGTCACTATATCACAACTTTGTTCGATGTCTGATTACCGGGGGTTCGTGTTGATTGTTTCGTGACTTGGGTGGTACTTGACAGAAAAAAGGTTGAGATCCCCTGAATAGAGGGTGAAAACACCCTTATAAAATAAAATAATAATTCACTTACTTTTATGTCCGAACTCTCCACTTGATCCCTTATTGATTTTGTGAGGGAAAGCAGCTCTGTTTTCTTTCTCTGCACATTCATGCTCTGAATATAAACAAGAGAATACAAGATAATAATCTGAATACTGTATTAGCTCGTTTTGTAGCCCGGGCCCATGTTTTTTTAACCAAACATACTAACCGTGCCCTTATTCAAACCGGCCGTTACTCAAGCACGGGCGCTTGATGATTTAAACGAAAACGAAAATTTTTTGACTTTTTCTATGCATCGCAGGTACAAATCCGCAATAGAAGAAAAGTTTTGCGACGCCCTATCAATACTGAAACGACGCACTTTGGCTTCGCGACGCACAGTTTGAAAACCACGGTGTTACGTAATCAATGCTATCTGTTATGTAATTGGACGCCTAAGGTGTGAGTGTTATCTACCAGCGCTTAAATTTCAACAGCGTTGTGACAAAAGCGCTTTTCAAAAAATCAGCTTCTACATCGGGCGGGTATTCAAGCACCAGCCCCTATTTATTTTTATGTTCTGTTCACACGGGCGGCTATTCAAACGGGCCCTTAATCAAGATCGGGCCATAAAACGAGCATATACGGTATAAGTAGATATCCCCAGTAGATATCCCCTCTCGCACATAATTATTCTGCAGGATTCGAACCTGCGAATCCCCAAAACAGAGCCTCGATCAAATAAGGCAGGGGTTCACGAGAAGATTTCCAGGGGTACTTGGACGGCAGTCAAGTTTTAGTGTGTTGCTGTTTTTTAATATTCTTCATTACTACCATGGGAAAATGCGTGTCGATCGAAACGTAGATTTTCCCCGGATGTTGCAATTGTGACGCAACAACGTGAAATTCACGGCTCTGCAGGCAAATTGTGAAATCTCAAAAGACAGCGTGTTGCGAGCGTTGGAGGTAGTGATTATGCTTTTTAAACTTGAAGGAGAGATTTTAAGAATTCATTAGTTAGGCGGAGGACAAGGGCAATAATATTAACACGAAGATTTAATTTAGTTACATCTGGTCGATAAATTGTTGTTTCAACAAATCGTTAGTCAATATATCACAACTTTGTTCGATGTCTGATTACCGGGGGTTCGTGTTGATTGTTTCGTGACCTGGGTGGTACTTGACAGAAAAAAGGTTGAGAACCCCTGAATAGAGGGTGAAAACACCCTTATAAAATAAAATATGTGAAACCCCCCTATAAAGTAAAATATCAATTCACTTACTTTTATGTCCGAACTCTCCACTTGATCCCTTATTGATTTTGTGAGGGAAAGCTGCTCTGTTTTCTTTCTCTGCACATTCATGCTCTGAATATAAACAAGAGAATACAAGATAATAATCTGAATACCGTATTTGCTCGTTTTGTAGCCCGGGCCCATGTTTTTTTAACCAAACATACTAACCGGGCCCTTATTCAAACCGGCCCTTACTCAAGCACGGGCGCTTGATGATTTAAACAAAAACGAAAATTTTTTGACTTTTTCTACGCATAGCAGGTACAAATCCGCAATAGAAGAAAAGTTTTGCGACACCCTATCAATATTGAAACGACGCACTTTGGCGTCACGACACCCAGTTTGAGAACCACGGTGTTACGTAATCAATGCTATCTGTTATGTAATTGGACGCCTAAGGTGTGAGTGTTATCTACCAGCGCTTAAAATTCAACAGCGTTGTGACCAAAGCGCTTCACATTTTCTATTGTTCTCTACCACTGAAAAATCAGCTTCTACATCGGGCGGGTATTCAAGCACCGGCCCCTATTTATTTTTATGTTCTGTTCACACGGGCGGCTATTCAAACGGGCCCTTAATCAAGATCGGGCGGTAAAACGAGCATATACGGTATAAGTAGATAATCCCAGGGTAAGGAATGTCTCTAACAGTGGTGTGCAATATTTTTTGGCGGCGGGTCATATAACCAACTTCAGATATCTAGCAGGGCGACACATGTTTCATCTGAGTGTTGACAAGGGACACACTCAATGAACCTTTCCCCGAGCATTGACTTCCTTGTTTACTTCACGACATTGGCCAATCAGCAAGATGCTAAAAGTGACGTAACAATGCTCCCTTTTCGCATCCGCTCAGACACTTTCAGGCGCGGTTGTAAACATTACCTAGTTTTCGCGTTTCTGAACTCTATTCGTTAGTTTTCAGTTGAGTTTCGGAAACTTAAACATAAATCAGATAATTCAATGATCACTCTGTCTTCCTAGAAGTTTCAATTTAATTGCAGTAATAAATAATTAGTGTAGAAATAGCTGTGATAAACTAGGCTGAAATTCTTTACCGGTACTTTTAAAAAACAGATTGTTGAATGCTGTGAAGCATAATAATGGTTTGAAACACATACCCCATTTTACAGACGCCAACTCGCGGAACCACACCTAAAATAGCCACGAAAATTTTGCAATGGTGAGGTATAGGAAGAATTATTTTTAGGGGTCAAAGGTCGAGGAAAGGTCCATGGCTTGGCGGGCTGAGTTGTGGCCTGCAAGCAGCCTATTGCACACACCTTGTCTTTAGAATGACTTAATCAGACACCGATAGAGATGGATATTTTGAATCGAATAGTAAATTATTTAAATCGGTTCAGATGGAAATTTTTTCGAATCACTGCCATCTTGCTTTTTTTGTCTTCCAGATATTCTAAGTCGGTGTTCTCGAAGTATGCGAACTAAGATGGCGGACATCGGAACGTAACATGGGTAACAGGTCAGGGTTAGGCGATAATTTTTTTCCAATTTTCCTTATTTTAGTCCTATTATCAGTTCGAAGACTAGCCAAGAGCCTCCCGTAGTATTTATACCTTAAATTATGGCCTAACCCTAACCTAGTACACATATTACATTCCGATGTCCGCCATCTTGGTTCGCATACTTCGGGAGCCCCTCTAATTCATGTCAAATTTTTAAAATGTTGTTGTTACAATAAAAGCAACCCAATTACTCGTATAACTCACCATCGTGGTTGCAGAAACCATCTGAGCATGTGACCTCTGACCCCTCTCTTGAACTGACGCTACTTTCACAATATCCTGATGAATATCCGAGATCACTTCCTTGGAAACCTGAAAAATGGTTACAGTAGCGATTAGCATTGGCAGGGAAATAGCTTGGAATTTTCAAAATAGGGGTTTTGAAATTTCAAATTGCCAAGTTAGATTGAAAAAGACGGCTAAATGCGGGTTTTCAAAGGTATCGAGGGTTAATCGAGAACATCGGTCGGAGACCGAAGACTTATTGATCGAAAGCCAGGGGATCCCCCAAAACAGCGCTCTTACTCCATAGTGACACCTTGTGTCCCATCACTAATTAATTAATAACTCGCTAATTATATGACATAATTCATCCAAAATCAGTAGGCTTATGGTCCGAGATATGATGAATGCACATGCAAAATTTAGAACAGATTCAACCTCGCCTTCTTGAGATATTGCGTTCATCTAACAGACAAACAAACAGATATAAGAGACATATGAATATAGACATATGCTATGCATAATAAAAATAGCTGTTTTTACATTTCAAAAGGGGGGGGGGGGGGGGGGGGGGGTCATAAACTTAGCTAGTCCGGCGAATGAACTTAACTAGTTGAGGAAGCCAACATACAACATGCCATATGTCAAAGTTTCAAAAGAAAGATTTTCTGCAATGCAGTGGTATATCTACGTAAAATGATGTATGTGGCAAATTTTGAAAATGCACCCCTTTCAACGATGGTTGACAATTTTCATTAACAGATTTTATTGAAATGAGACACTCCCATGGGACCTCCTGAAGTATGCGCATCAAGATGGCGCACAACCTGAACTTAGGTTGTGTACAAGGTTATGGTTCAGGTTGTGCGCCATCTTGGTGCGCATACTTCAGGAGTACCCTTTCATGTTATTATCTGAATAAAAGGCCTGATTAAGCGTTTTATAAAAATACTACGTCAACTCACCAGGGCTTCTGTTGCCGTCATCTCTCCCACCTTTTCGACAAATGCGGTTGTTAGAGCACATTACACTGGTCGCAGGTAGGGAGGGGGAATCCCGGTTGTTGCATGAAGGAACCTTGTTGCTTGCATCAGTGTTTGGTGGAATTGTCTGTGAAATTCATAAATAAATATTTTAGACTACCGGAACGAATAGTTTCTTTTTAGACTGAAGCTTGGCAAAACTGAATTATTTAGTATACTGAAGGTATTTTGAAAAATTATTTTTAACCCTGCTAAAACGCTTAAAAACAGTGAAAAACCGTCAAAAAACGCCAAGAACCCTGCTAAAACGCTTGAAAACAGTGAAAATCCGTCAAAATACATCAAGAATCCTGCTAAAACGCTTAAAATGGATTATTGAATGACCTAAGGATGTCCAAAACAAATCGAATTCGAATACATTCATTATATACAATATGGTGAATTTTTGAATTTAGAAATGACTTAGAATATTGTTATTCAAAACTTAAGAATTTTAAGTCATCAGCAGATCAAACTGTGAGATATTTCAACTGGTAAGAAACAACACAGAGAAAACAATTTCATATTCATTTTGTTTTAGATGTGATCAACATGAAAATTTACATACTTTTTCTTATGCTCAATTGAGAATGTATTTAAAATTTTATATTCAGATATATTTTCTCCAAATGTATTCAAAATAGTGAAATATTTTGTTTTGGCGTGTACCCCTTCAAAGCACCTACTAAAATTATATAATCCATGGTGGGCAGTGGCAGATAAGTGCCAAGCACTACTGAGACTACATAACGACATGCAGCGTTGAATCACACATTAGTAAAGACCCATCGACTCTAGACTGTGCAATATAATCAGGAAAATAGTGATGGAATGACTAGGGCTGGGAATTTCAGGGAAAACCATATTAATCGTTAACCGCAGCGTGACGTTTAACATAATAATTTTAGCTTGTTACGTCACAATGGTTACAAAGCAATTTTGCTTGACCTCATCCCGGTATCGGTCAAAATAATTCACGAATCGAGATAGTTTTATGATTGCTCCGCTGCAAGATATATGCAGCGTGGGTAGAAACGATGGAAGTATTTTAGTAAAACCCGATTCCGTTCTGAAATGTCATTTATGTGACAAATTTTCGGTGTTCGGTTTTTTTCACAAAGGAAAACAGCAACTACTACGCACTTGTTGGTTGACATTGAATATACGATTTTGAAAAAAATCGTGAACAATATATTTCGATCGAAAACTGATTCTGAATTTATCATTGTCAAATTTTCATAATCTGCACACTTGGTACTTCAGTTATTTTTCCTATTTATTATGTCCTCACCAATACTGTTAGCTATATTATTTTTAATTAAACACCACAGGAGATAAATTTGCGATGAAATAATCATTTTTTAAAGAATTGTACAATATAAAGATGATTTGTACATGAGATGTCAGTTACCGGTTAAAATAAATCGTAACCGTTAACCATCTAAAATCGGTTAATCGGTTAACCATTCCCAGCCCTAGAAATGGAACAAACCTCTGCTTCTTCTTGTTTCTTTGCTTCTTCTTTCCTTTTCTTCTGTCTTTTCTTTTTCTGTCGTTTCTTTTCTTGCTTAATTTCTTGTTTCCTGTCCTGTTCTTCCAATTCTTCACAAAGTGCTTCCAGTTTATCCATTCCTACTTTTTCTTCTATCACTATCTGGAATTATAACAAAAAAAAAAAAAAGTTTGGTAAAAAAATAAAACATAAACTTGGAGTTCAGATGCTGAGCTTTGGGGTCAAAGTTTAACATGTTTTATTTTAAAACATCAAGAATATCACAATCTGGAATCAGAAAAGGGTGAAAAATATATTAAGAGCTGATGAATTGTTGTTGAGATGTTAGGCTGTGGATTCATACTTTTTCCTGCATTTTTTCATAGATATTGAGGTAGGATTCATGTTTCAAAATTCTCTAAAGAGTCCAGACCTGAGGTCAAAATTTTGTCGGATTTTCTGGATGAAAATAATTTAATATTTCAAAGTGAATTTCGAAGTGAGTATTTATGACAGAAATTCGAAAAGCGTTGATGCATTTTCACAGACAATCAGAGAAGCCTTGCATATGCCAAAATTGTTGTTAATAAAATCTGCTTGAAGAGGAGTCTGCTTTAACTCTGAGTGAGAGCGTGTGACCTTGAATAGGTGAATCCTTTTTAAAAATTATTACCCTCAAACAGCCTCGTCCCCTAGCTTACAATAGAAATAAGCCAAGTATTTTGTTTTGGGTACTCGCGTAGTATGCGCAGCAAGATGGCGGACACCGGAACGTAGTATGTGTACCAGTTTAGGGTTAGGCCATATTTCAGGTACTAATACTACGAGAGTCACTTGGCATACTACGGAATCACCGTTTTTTGTGGTCTATTACCTTGAACAGAGAATAATCCCTTTTACTTATGAGTAAGCACTCAAAATGACTTAATTTGTTCATTTCGAAACAAGTGTAAAAAAAAGTATTTTAACAATACTTTACCTCAAAAACTTGTCTCATGGTTTCAACACTGACATAAAACAAGACTCTCCATGTCTGGCATTCAGCTCGTACTTTCTGCCACAATCGATGTAATCTCTCGTACAAATACAAACTAATACAAGTCAGAACTTCTTCTTGGGCTACGTCGATCGTTTTTGCATGTCGTTCACGACGTCTGAAATGAATTATAATTTTTAAAAAGCATGTTCACAGCTTCACTGAGAGCACCGGATTTCTCCTTGCAACTATAATGGTTATTACTTAAGTATGTTGATAGGTATTTGTCTGTCTGTTTGTTTGTCTGTCTGTCTGTCTGTTAGATGCACGCGATATCTCATGAAAGCGAGATTGAATTTGCTCCAGATTTTGCATGTATTGCAGCCTATTGATTTTAGATGAATTATGTCGTAGAATCAGCAAGTTATTAATTAATTAGTGATGGGACACAAGGTGTCACTATGAAGTAAGAGCGCTGTTCTGGGGGATCCCCTAACTTTCGATCGATAAATCTTCGGTCTCGGAACGATATTCTCGTTTATACACTTAGTACTTAGCAACCTGTACAAAGCTTGTGCATAACATTGGCTACGAATCCTTTACAGCAGGGGTCGGCAACCTACAGCCTGCGGACCGAATCCGGCCTGCAAAGTAATATAATCCGGCCCTCGACGCTTCACTGAATAATACTAACAGAACAGCTGTTTTGACGATTATATTCTTTACGTAACGGAATTTTTTGTAGACTAAATTATATTATGATCTAACAAAGATGAAATTTACAATTACTCGTTAAATAAGCCTATAATTTAATTATAATTAGGCAAAACGCAGAAAAGTTGATGCTAAGTGCAAAGGGTTCAATAGCGCCAAAAATATTCAGATGGAATCTTTGAGATGCAATGAGGAAATAAATCTATATTCTATTCGAGAGATGTATCACTGCTTGATTTTTATTATAAAAAGTATCATCCGTTCAGTTTTCAACTTTTTAAAAATATGTGCGCTCCGCCAATGACTTCCAACCTCTAAATATGGCCCGCGAGCGACAAAAGGTTGCCGACCCCTGCTTTAAAGATTGAATAAATATAGTGTTTTTTTTTTGCATTATGAGGAGGATAAAAAGCTTCACAATAGGACTAGACAAAGGAAGAATTCAATGAAGCAGGCTGGAAATCACTAAGACAGGGCTACTCAACTATTTTTATCGTAGATTTACTGCAAACACAACTTCAAAATAATTTGGGTCCGGTCTTTCCAGAAATTATATTTCGGCATCCTTAAACGGGCACTTCCTCAACCGACTTATGATTATTAGATAATCAAGATTGTTTATTATGGTTGTATAGTTCGTTTCATATGTATTTAAAACAATAAAAGGCAATTTATAAAAGAAAACTTCAAAAGAGGGGCTAATGATCCAAAATAAAGAATTAGGTACGGTCCGAATCCAATACTCGAAAGGTCCGAATTCAATACTCGAAAGGTCCGAATTCTGACCGCAGTCCGCCAGTTGAGCAGCCAGCCCTGCACCAGGCGAGTGAATTTGTGAAGAAAAGGTGCCATTGCCTTGTGAATAGGCTTTAACCATGTTGTCCTCACAGCTCTTTGATTATATTAAGGCTCTAAGTCCATCATTTTAACCAAGAATTAATAAATTGGGTGTTATATGCTACCAGGTATCAAAATTAAGAATTCAAAACATCAAATATAATTAATTTGGAATCAATTCTAATTTTTAATTTGTTTTCAAATCCCTGGTGTTTTTTTCTACCAAATAATAATACAAATGAAGCATTGCATAAAATTGATTTTAAAGGGATTTTATTAACAATCCGACAACCTTACCAATACCTTTATAAATATGTCCTCGTTTAAAAAATCACGATAAAAACAAGCAGTCTCTTGTTAATGAGCTTGCTTAAATGAATGTGTTTCCTGTTTATCATATGTCGTTGTTTATTATTTATGCTGAATTAGTATTTTGCATGTAATAGCTTGAGAAGTGGTGCAATCAGCAAATCGAGCGTCCATTATTTCAATTTTGTTATGAAGTCAATTCTCAATATATTTTAACCAGGTTTGTTGTTTTTCAATCAGTAATTATTGAAGTATTTTTACTTCTTTTAATACATCTGTGAGGGCCAAAACAATATATGGTATCAGTAAATTCCATTTGTAATTCTGAAAATTTTAGGACTTTATTATATAAGACAATATATCTTAACCAGGTTTGTTTTAGTTAAATCAGTGTTTATTCAAGTTTTTTTTAACTTTATTTGATACTAAATAGGGCATCAATAAATTCCCTCTACATTTTGCAATTTAAAAACCCTGTATTATTTGAACACATTCTGAATCAATATTTGCTAGTATGAAATAATGATAATATTATAAATTGAGTCATGTTCGGAAGAACGCAACGAAATGTTCATTCAAGGTGCTAGACCAAGGATTCCCAAGTTTTTTTCAGGACGACCCCAAAGACAACTTTCAAGTGTCCAGTGTGACCCCAATTTTGAGTTCGATCATGTGATGGTATTAAGTAAAATAAGCTAAAACCAAACAGTGATGTCACAATAATCACCTACATTTTCTATAGCATAAGCATAGAGCGATGCCTATGGGCTTGTTTTACAGTAAGCCATGGTACAAACTGCTAAATTTAACATGGTTTGTCAAAACTTATATGTTTTGTACATCCATCCTCTACCATACCTCAGTGACCCCATGACCTGTTTACGACCCTACCTACTTATCACTCCGACCCAACTTGGGGTCGCGACCCCTGGTTTGGGAACCCTTGTGCTAGCTAGACTTTCGAAATGCATTCTTGTTAAAAGAGTATTTTTGAAGATCTTATTTTTCTATTATTCACAGTTTTCACTACTGTGTGATTCCAATTATTCAAATAGATAAATTTCTACATATAACTGTTTTGAAATAATTTTTTAATAATAAATAAGCAATAATAAAGCAAAACAGTCTCACCCTCCAGAAATCTCAGCTTCAGCCCTCGTCATCAGATGGGCGATATAATTAGTCTCACAGCAGACATGGATATGACGAGATTGGTTGCCTTGTACCAGTGGCTCATCGCTGTAAAAATGTATATTAATCAAAATTTACTCATTTTATAAACGAAAGAGAAAATAAAATTTATATAAGCAAAATTTTTTTTTTGGAATCTATTAAATAAAAGTAAAATCTTAAGATGAACGTCAAATTTAGCATACTACTTACTGTTAAGCCTCGCATATAAACCGACCCTACAAATCGTAACACGCCGTACCTGTCACAGCAAATGATTCCAAAAGAGATTAAGTGCGATATAAGTTGTGCATATAAGCCAAATTTTTAGTACGATCAGAGTTATATAAGCTATGTATGTAGGTATAAGCCAGGGTTCGGCAACCTACGGAGCAATATAATCCAGCCCGCGACGCGTCAATGAATTATAGTAACAAATTATAGCTGTTTTGTCGATTATATTGTTCACGCAAAAAAATTTACGTGTAGACTAAATTATATTATAACGTAACAAGTATATAATTCACATTTACTCCTTTAATGAGCCTATAATTTAATTATAATTTAGACAAATGGCAACAAAACGCAGAAAAGTTGATGCTAAGTGCAAATGGTTTAATAGCGCAAAAAATTTTTAAATGGTCAGTCTTCGCGCGCTGCTTAAAATTTAAACTCGGATCCGTGTGATAAAATGTGATTCATTGGTCATCCATTCGATTTTTAACTTTCTAAAAATATGTGCGGCCCGCAAATGACTTCAACCTTTGATTTTGGCCCACGAGCGACAAAAGGTTGCCGACTCCTGGTATAAGCTGACCCCTTAGTTTGTCAACTCTTTTGTTGAGTTTCAAACTAAGCTTATATACGAGGATATACCGTATACAAAGACTGAATCCTTTTTGTTGTCCAGTCACGCCCAATACAAATAAATCCAATATTTCATATTCAAAAATATTTATGAATGTATTCGAAATTGTAAATTATTCAGTTCGCTCATTAGACCTGCGAAAATTAAGAAACGAGGATATCGGTCAGAGACCGAAGACTTATTGATCGAAAGTTAGGGGATCCCCAAAACAGCGCTCTTACTCCATAGTGACACCTTGTGTCCAATCACTAATTAATTAATAACTCGCTAATTATACGACATAATTCGCCCAAAATCAATAGGCTTCTGGTCCGAGATAAGATAAATGCACATGCAAAATCTGGAGCAGATTCAATCTCGCTTTCGTGAGATATCGCGTGCATCTAACAGACAAACAGACAGACAAATACCTATCAACATACTTACCGATTAAAATCGATAAGTTAAAAGTCAAATAAAATACCCCAACATAAATGGTTCTATATGGTAGTACCTTGTTTCAGTAGATTTATCCACAGTATTTTTATCATCTTCCGATTCTGTATTTCCAGACAGCAGTTCCGCTTCATGATCACATTCATCGCTTGAGTGATCACAGCCTTCACATTCT
This sequence comes from Styela clava, assembly GCF_964204865.1. Taxonomy (NCBI): domain Eukaryota; kingdom Metazoa; phylum Chordata; class Ascidiacea; order Stolidobranchia; family Styelidae; genus Styela; species Styela clava. The sequence goes on along the minus strand of NC_135250.1, from coordinate 1,843,670 downwards.
GCAGAATCACAAGAAGCCCTTTCCTCAGCCTCTCGTTCGAGCGCAAGCTTAGATTTGGGGCCACAAAATCGAAGTCCAACATACAGAGCGCTACAGTACCCCGTCTCTTTCTTGGGATCGATTTCGTCGACTAGAATCCCAAAAGCTCGTGCTACCTTGCTTTTACAGTCTTTACAAAATCTGTAAAAAAATATGGTTATTAGGAGCGAGAAATATTTTGCCGACGATCAATTCTTGAAATGTCAGAATTTTTGATTAAATCATACAATCAATGTCAGTGCTCTCATAAATTGATCACACGAAGAGGATCATAGTTACTTGATTGAACCCGTCCGAGGATAATATTCAGATATGAAACCAAATGTCTGAGTATTGGCACAAGGGTAAAGGAAGCCCCACTAGGTATGTTCCATACTTTAAAGGCTCTTCGATAAACAAAGGCATTAATGCTGTGAGTTGCGAGCTGCCACTATCCACTAATATGTTAATATTAATAATGATAATCAGAACTAGCGATAACGAGTTTGTCGCAAGATTGCTAAAATATGTATCAAAATAAAATACATTAGGCAGTTTATTACATATTTTTATGTCCAGCGGTCGCCGTGGTATTTTAGGAAAGTAATGTTTTTATTTTGATATAAGAAAACGCAACTGTGAGTTACGTTGGACACAACTAAATTAATATATAAGGACATTTCAGAATCTGGTAGTTATTATAGATTGAATATTTTATGCCACAGAAAAATCCTTATACACTGAAATAACAGCTCTTTTAAAGAGCGCGTAATCGTGCAACTTTTAGAGACGGCAATGGGAATTTCCGATTTTGAAAATCCTGGCTGCTCGCCTGATCAGAACACAAATTGTTTTACCTGTGACGTTTCAAGTATTCTTCCATCAAATCCAGAATTCCTTCGCAATCTAAGATGACAACTTCTTCCTTGCATTCGTTGGATAAATCGTTCCAGATATCCATCCAGGATCCGTTCCCGTAATAAGGGGTGATAGGAGGGGCGATGTTAGAGGTCGCAGGAGGCAAAGAACTCAGATTTGAACAAGCTTGGCCGTTGTTTGGTGACATTGCAAGGGCTCTGGAAAAGGTAGAAAAAATTGATTAGAGAAGGTAGTTACAAATGTAGCTAACAAAAATCCAAACGCCCATATATATGTTTATAGGCCATGTATCAGATCTAGACGGGTAGTAATTTTTTTCGATTATTTTGCCCCCCCCCCCTCCCCGGTCGATCAACTTTGGGGACCACGGATTTAATAATGCATAGTTTAATAAACTAAGAAGGCAATATTACTACAAAATATCTTGGGCTAGTGTAAGTGACTGGGAGCCCTACATGGCTCATACAAGGCTGTCAAAGCATCTTTGGGAATAAATTTACTGCGGGTGAGAACTTGAATAGTAACTGTTAACATGTTTGTGACATTGTGCTACCCATTAGGCCTATCTACTTTCCTCCACCTGCCCCAAGATAACAAGAATTGCTATTTACAAACCTTCCTAGCCTTGGTTTCTGCATTTCCAATGAATGAATGAAGCATCGTTTGTTTTTCTTGCTTTTTAAAATATTCTTGATTAATCCATGCATATGTACCCTGAAAAAAAGGGTTAGAGGTTAAATATGGTTACTACAGCTATTAAACAAAACAGACATGGCAGAAGCTATGAATCTAATACTCAAGTCAATTTAACTTACATTAAATTCAATAATCTTCGAATGCAAATTGATTTTGGGAATAATTTACAACCACATATGATGGTGGTTCTTAAACTTTCGAAGCCGCGCCCCATTTTTATGATTTGTCGTGCGCCCCACCTCAAAAATAAATAGCTAACAAAAAGCGACAAATAACAGATAGTAAGGCAGAAGGTATGTTTTATTCAAAGAATACATTGAAAATATGTGGATGGAACGTAAATATCCAAAATAAAGCGGGCAAGATAAAATCTACTGAATATTTTTCCTTTTTAGCTTCCCAAAAAATTTGTCTATGCCCTTGTTGTGGGATGCCTCCCACCAGTCAAGAGTCACTGACATATGAGAGACAGTGGGCTGCCAGCAGGTTAGGAACTCCGTGAGCTGAAGATGCTATTTAAATGGCTTTTGGTACTAAATATTAAACTGAAATATAGACAGCAGGATTCTTTTTTAATCGCCATAATCCTTGCTGGATTTTGTGCTAAAGATATACATTTTATTAAGTGAATGTACATTAAAAAAGGAGTACTATGGTAGATAGTCGTTAACAGTCAAAATTAACCGTTAACCATCTGGAACGGTTTAACCGTTAACCATTGCCTCCCTAATTAATTCATTCTCCTATTATTGCTCTCCAATCAATGGTTTTGCCTTATTATGAATTAACAAATGGCCAAAGGGGATTGTTCAATACAATCAAAATAATTATATTAATAAGCAGTTCATCAACTAATTGAAATAGAGAGATCAATCAAGCGTAACAGCCATGGTTGAGTGATTTGGAATTCTCTCAATTGCTAACCAAAGTCCAGTTTTGCCTTTACAATTTATGGATAGCATGATAACTTATTCAACAATTTAATGCAAGATATTTTCAAATATGGATATTTGAGCGCTCCAGAAATATGTGTACCAATATGGAGGTAACTAATTTTGTTCGCCTACTTTACATCAAGTTGTGTAAAGGGACTGAAACCTATGGACAGGTGGTATATTCACTTGGATAACACAGACAGTCCTCAAGCCTGCAGTTGAACTAAAAAAAGGAAAACCGGAGTAAAATTAAGGCCTAACCCTAACCTGGTACATACTACGGGAGTGCCTATTTATCACCAGAGTATTCGAACCTGCCAATATCAGCAAGGTGATCAGAACAGAGACTGGTATGGCTATCACAATGTGCCAACAGTTTATTGCAACGAAATAAATTTTCAATTGTATTTTACTTACACATCGTGATAAAACAACTTATACAAAGCTGTTGGGTTTGATGAAACGTGACGTTTGATTGACATTCCTCCTCGTGATGTCACAATCAATGGGTCGAGTGCTGGATGACCTTGGTCCGCAAGTTGATGAAACATTTGTTCAACGCTGAAAAGTATGGAAAAGTTGAAAATAATAATCAGGAACGTGGCCCAGAAAAGTAAGAAAAAAAATTATAATTATGAAATCGAGAACTTCAGGATTTTTTTTTTCAAATATTTTGGAAATCGAATCCCAATTCATATAATTGCTCTTGTAAAGTTTCGTACAAAGTTTCAATCTATTTCAGCAGGGGTGATTTTTGTACTCTAGGAACATGTCCATAACTTCGCTCAGTGATCATCTAAATCGCTGATGACAGATGAGTTTGTGTGCAGACCTTGCTTCGAGCCGATTTACCGATAAAAAAGGCAGCGCCAAAAATGAAACAAAAATTCGATTACATTCAAATTTGAAAAGATTTCATATAGTCAGGACTGCCATAACGACCTTATTTCTGTCGTAGAAAATAATTGTGTCCTTATTTCTAAGAAACGTCCTCATTTCGACATGTGTCCTTATTTAATGGGTAGAGGTTCTTATACCAGACACTTCGATTGGTCAATTTGAATGATTGATTAGCTAGAAATGCTATTTTACAACCTCATTGTTTGCTACGCGCTCTCATTATATAAAAACAGCAAATCAATTGACACAATAACAAAACAATCGCCTACCAGTCAAAAATCAATTTGTGTAACTTGAATCAAAATATTCGATATATATTGGAACAGATTGTTTCTAAGAATAAAGAACTGCTGGAGCAAATCCTTTCTAGTGCAAATTATGATTAGACACGGATCGCACTGGCATGATTACATTTTGTTTAGAACATTTCGTTCTCGTACTTATCGATTTTAATCGGGAAGTAGGTTGATAGGTATTCGTCTGTCTGTCTGTTTGATGCACGCGATATCTCACGAAAGCGCGATTGAATCTGCTCCAGATTTTGCATGTGCATTCATTTTATGCCGGACCAGGAGATTTTGGATGAATTATGTCGTATAATTAGCGAGTTATTAATTAATTAGTGATGGAACACAAAGTGTCACTATGGAGTAAGAGCGCTGTTTAGGGGGATCCCCTAACTTTCAATCGATAAGTCTTCGGCCCCAGACCGATACTCTCGTTATTCTATCATTATGTTTCCCTGATGTCCTTATTTTTGGGTTCATATTGATGGCAGCCATAGATATAGTGGATGTTTCATTTCCATACTGTCGTGCACAAAGCTCTGTTTGGAGTGAGATAACCTCATAAAAAATAAATTTATGGTTGTGGAAGGAGTATTTGGCACATTTGAATAAGTTTAGATGATTTATATCTCAAGGCTTAAGCCCTGACAAGTGACAACATTCGAGTTTACGTTCTGCACCGCTCTACCCCAAATAAAGGTATCCCCGAAGTATGTGAACCAAGATGGCGGACACCGGAACGTAGCATGTGTACTGGATTAAGGTTAGCCATAATTTCATGTACAAATACTACGGGAGTTACTTAGCTAGTCCCCGAACTTGTAATACAACCAAAATAAGAAATATTGGAATAAAATTATGGCTTAACCTTAACCTGGTACACATATTACGTTCCGGTGTCCACCATTTGGGTTCACATACTTCGGAAGTACCCAAATAAGTAGGCTATTCAAAAAAAAATTACACTCACCTTCTTCTGCAGCCGACACACGGAACCATGTGAGACAGAAATGTTGTTAAATCTCTCCCATTCATCATGCAGGCTTGTTTAACTTCTTCCACATTGAGAATGTTGTAATTCTAGAAAAAAAATGTCAAAAGTTTTTCAGTTATAAGGAATTTACTTCACTGCTGTTTTCTCAATCATTTCAACTTAAACTGCTTCAAGTCTTATATAAATTGCTATTCAATGGCATGCAATGAATGTCCATAATCCCATATAGTTTTGGAGATACTGGCATTCAAATGATGGTCTGCGACATTGCTTCATTGATTAGACTTGTTTACTTACTGAGTAAGTGCAAGTAATGTGGCTGTTAGTGATTAAATGCTATTAAAATAGGTTCAAGTTATATGTAACGGAATTTGCTATATGGAATATACTTTTTAAATGTAAAAATTTTATGAAAATCCTTACAAACCTCAATAAAAGTCCTGAGATCTGATTTAGCATTGTTGCTTTTATATCCAGGTTGAAGGGGATCATCGAATTGTAGCACAAGCTGAAATAATAATACGAATAAATAAAATAGGTTTAAGATGATTAAGTTAGGTTTTTTTCATGTTCATCCCAGAGGTAAGTTGATAAGATAACTTGAACAGCATGATGTATCACGCAAGAACTTCGTGGTGGGGGAAATCAAAACCGGTCTGCAATTATGGGCGCGGCGGTGTGGCTCAACGGGCTAAGCGTTGGGAATACGCTCGCCACCGAACCTTTAATTACTCTGCGTGGGTTCGCAGGTTCGAATCCCATGCAAGGATGGTTATGTGCGAGAGGATTGCTGGACTCCTCGCCGCCGTAGGATGGTTCACGTAACCGCTGGTCGGTTACGGCTTCCTCCACCACCAAGTCATTGCTTCCGTAAACAAACAATATAACTAATCCCATACCCGACTTGGAATGGTGACCGGACTAGAGGCCGTGGTTCGCCATATGGATAAGCCGTCCTATCGGCTTTCCTCTCCCCCGGGATAAATATGTAAATCCTATCCTATGTGAACTACTCTATAACAAAAAAGAGTACTGCAATTCACTCTCAAATAATTATCGCAGACAGGATTTGATTCTGCGAAACAATGCGGGATAATCAGAGGTGCGATGACCAGCGTGTGCATAGCAAGATGCATCAATCGGCAGGCCGTTTAACTTTTTATCTACTGAATATTCCATCCAGTTGCCCACTATGTTTTCCGTGTTCAGTTAATAATGTATTTTCATTATCAACTCAAACCCCACAAGGTTTTTTTTAAAAATACATTATTAGGGGACTAAATATCGGATAAAAAGCAATGGCCAAAGACAAGATGACCAAAACTGAATAATCAACTATTCTGCCTAAATTCTAAAGGTGTAATAAATTACGGTGGATGTAAACAATTGTTTAACAAGAGTAAAATTGTATATTCATACAGATAAAAGTAATAAATGTTTTATTTAATTCTCTATACTTTTCAGGAAATAAGTTAAGGTTTCCAACGAGTATTTCCTAAATTATTCCTAAAATAAAGAAATACAGTACCATACTGAATACTTTATTCATATTGGCATATAATTAAACCGGTCCTAACTATATACCATACTATCGGATTTCCGTCTCTCCCCGATATAAATATGCAAAAATCGTAAATGGAGACATTTAGCGTGCTGATAAGTTGAAATTATACCGAAATTTATTGAAAATGTAAAAAAGAGTTCCTCACCGTTAAATTTTTGTCAACATTGAGAGGAAGTTGTCGATTTTCGAAAGGATAATCCTCGTCATCTCTACAAACTGCGACAAGTTTCACCATTTTGTAGATTTATAAGGCTAGATAGAATATTGGTTCTGTGAAATTAATTAGTATAATTTAATATTGGGGAAGGATCAAGTTTTTGATTGTTGGACTCTAGGGACCATTTATCAAAAACTGGAAGTGCCTTGATTCAATTTAGAGGAGTGTCTCGCCCTTCAACGTATCTTCTTACAGACTTATCTAAATCTAAGACTGTGAGATAAACAGAACCCTGGAACCACGATTAACGTATGTATACACAGCAACGCATATATCTGTTTACAGGAGTCTCTGAGTCTAGTCAATGTTTTTTCTGTTCTGGCTTCCGTATGATGGTACTGCAGTACTGGTACGGGATATCTGGATATAGCGAAGTAAATGCTTTAATAAAGCCATGAAATAATGTCAGAATGTGGTGTGAAAATGCAGATCAAATTTTATTTTTTTTTAAATCTGCCTGTCGCAAAATTACTTTCCTGACAGACTTGTTTTCAATTTCGAAAAATTTACAGATTAAAGCTGAAACATTACACACAGCCAAACCAAAACTGAAATGGGCTTTAGCGTTTACTTCCCTAGATCACTCGTAGAGTCGTAGTCTAGTCTATAAGTTTATTTTCACTCCATAATCAGCGTAAAAAACAATAAAATAATTGATAAAAATAAATGGCAGAACCCCATACCCGGCATAAACTGGTGACCGGCCAGAGACCGTGGTTCGCCATATGTTTAAGCTTTATTATCACCTTTCCTCTCCCCGGGATAAATATGTAAATCCTATCCTATCCTAAATAGTCTAAATAAAACTGATTACAGAATGAGGAATAGTACGGTAATAGTATGTTTAGCAGTGACAGAATTCAGGAATTCAGAACTACATCAACTAACTTGGTTACCGAATGTCTAGATATTGGGAGTAATTGGATTATGCTACGATATATATCAGCAAAATACGCGAGATTAGCTAAATAACTATAAAGGTTAGTCACCGGTAACCGCGGGACTCGCTGAACAACGAACTCAGCGCGCCGAAGGTTGCAAATGAATAAATGGTGACGTTATTTGCAACTGACTGCTCATTTCCGCCGCCTAGCGTGCAGACTCGAATTAGCTACGATCCGAGCTTTGTTGGACTGATATAAGCGGATTATTTCATCTCATTCGTCTTAAATAAATTAATGGAACTAAATTTGCATTAAATGATACAGGATTAATAATTTATCAATCAGGAATTTGTACCGTTTGCGTAAATGACATTGCGATAATTCTTTTGAAATGCAAACCTCGACTATTAGCAGTTGCGACAAACGGGCCAACTTATATCTTTCAGAATAGGGCGCAAATTATAAAATATTGTCTTGCCACATATTGCAATGGTCTGGTTGGGAAATCGGCCTAGATTCAAGCAATATTAAATTTCAGCAAAAGCTTAAGATTCTGATTCACTGACAATTTAAGAACTCTTAAATTGTTAATGAGTCTCGCATAGCCAGAACATAAATTAGTATAAACTGGAACGAGTAATTGTATCCTTCTTTATATATCGCAATCAGGCGTACGCGGTTAGCGGAAGATTTAACGCAGTGACAATATTAAAAAAGCATTATGCGTTTTTATCCATGCGAGAGCCTTTTCAAAACATAAACTGTCGGATTGTTTATGCTTGATGGAAAAAAATCTAAGTGTTGACAAGGGCCACTCTAAATGGCTTGGCGGGTCGAATTTTGGCCCGCGGCCGCCTGTTAGAACTCTTCAGCTCGACCTTTCTATACGGACAGGTTCATCTGTGTTGATTAGGGCTGGGAATTTCAGGGAAAACACTTCAGCCGTTAACCGGGTAACGTTTGACGTATTAATTTATAATTCAGCTTGTTACACGTCACAATGCTTATAGGATAGATATATAGTATTTCGGAAACTCCATGACAAACATAAATTAAAAATGGAGAATTCTGGAAGGCAAGCAAAACTATAAAAATGTTTAAAGCATGAGAATTATCTCATGTGCCTGCCCACCAGCACGCACACACACACAAGCCCAATTAAATGAGGCTTGGGCGCCAAACTTAACAAACAAAATACATGATAGTATTAAACTTTCGGGCTGTTGTATTTTTAACAATTGCGTTGATAATAACGAATATCTGCAACTTCATGCAAAGATAATGTGGGGAGTGGAATGTAATCCATTTGCGACGATAGTTATACTCATTGCGGAAAAGGCGATAAGCAATTATTAGGGAAAATTCTAATCACACGTGAGCAGGTCTGCAGCCTAATTGATACATTGACGTGGCCAACATTGTTAAAACAGTACCGGTATACACATAGAGAGAACAAATCAAAAATATGCCATTAAATGAATGTTTAAATATGTTGCGCATTCCTATGATCATAAGTTACACTACAAACTTTTTACATATATATATATATATGTTGAATACTATAAAGCAATTTCGCGTGTTCTTATCTCGGTATCGCTCAAAATTATTCACGAATCGAGATAGTTACATGATTGCTCTGCTCTGCTGCAAGAATAGGCAGCGTCAGTGGCGTAGCAAGACTCCCCCCGCAAAACTATTTCGTGGAAATAATCCTAAAAACTCTCGAACATAAGCTAAAACAACGCTTTTTTATTTCGTCTAAAATTTCCTGTTTATCTTGGTTACTTAAATGTTTTTCATACGTTCTTCCTCTTCTGCCCTTTTTCTGCATTTCTGTGCGCCACTGAGAGGTTTTGCTTTCGACATCATTCTGACAGCCTTCGCGATCAAACCACAAGACGCCGAAAATCGACGACTCCCTGGCATTGTTACGTAACAAAACGATTTGAGCAGAACTAACATCAACGTTATAAGATGTGCATTACTTGGTTTGCAATGTAGCTTTTGGTTTGCGGCTTAAATTTACAAATTCCAACCGCTTGAGCCCCTTTGCGCCGTGGGCCCTCCCGCGACCGCGGGGGTGGATGCTACGCCACTGGGCAGCGTGGTTTGGGCATGTGGAAGTATATTAGAAAACCCGATTCCGTTGTTAAACGTCATTTATGTCACAAACTTTCAGTGTTCGATGTGCAAATTCTGCTTCGAGATATAATAAAGAAAAAGGGCATCAACAGCGCACTAGTTGTATTAAATATACGATTTTAAAATATATTCGTGGAGAAAATATTTCGAAATCGACCGAAAACTGATTCTGAATTCATCATTGTCAAATTTCCATAATCAGTAATCTTGTACGTCCATTATTTTTCACATTTATTGAGTCCCTACTCACACAGTTAATAATATTCTTTTGAATTAAACGCCACAAGAGATGGATTTGCGATGATGTAATCATATTTGAAGAAATTGTACGGTATAAAGACGATTTGTACCTGAGATGTCAGTTAACGGTTGAAATAAATCGTAACCGTTAACCATCTGAAATCGGTTAACCATTCCCAGCCGTAGTATTGATATACTTTCTGTTTTCAGTAATGGGAAACACATTTGTTTTTCTCAGACTAATAATTACCTCCGTGCTTTTAAATGATTACCAAATTCCAATGACAACAAATCTCATCGTTCAACTTGTACCATGTGCCGAATAAGCGACCAAAATGGTTTCTTGAATTTGTCCAAAGACACGCGTAGATTTTGAGAGAAGCCGGAGACTTGTTATTGGTAGTGATAGGATTGAAAGTTGAAATCGCAAGATAGTGGTTATGGAAGTAAATATAAGTGACCTTGAAAAGAAAAACGTATTGATCATGCAAGGTAGTATGCGTTAGGTGTACACCAAAATACGACACAAGGGTGCCCATTAATTAAAGTGCGACCAGACATTGGACAAAATATACAGTTTTGGACGAGTTAGGTTATTCGTCAGTACGCTGGCAAACGACTTGGTTTGCCATGAATATCATGCATATTCCAACATTCAGTGCCTAAGGTTTTATATCTATCTTAAACCAGAATTAGCAACGAATCTATTTATCGACAAGCAGTATGCGAAGAAGCACAACTCAAACTGCGGAAGAACACCGATAAAGCGTTTGACTAATAAATTGGCTTCAAAATATCTTAATACAGTAATGTTTTTAATGCATAAAGCTGGACTTCCATATTCAAGGAAGAAATATTCGTATATCCCGAAGATGCTTTCAAAAACTCCTGCGTAATTGTGTTCCATATTTTCTGAATATAAAATTATATTCTCAGAATTTTGCAGACTTCAAAAACTATAATGTCCAATATTTTTATCATTCTCAGCTAGGTATTTCCAGTGCATCTCAACTTAAATTAGTCTATTATTTAAACTTTATTCTGCGTGGAGTTCGAATCTTGTTATAGAAGTAAAATGCGTTTCAAGATCATAATATTATTGTTCGTTGCTTGTATTATGCGGGCGGAGGCGGGTGAGTTATTTATAATATCGGGCTCCTGGCTGGTTATTGATAAACTAGGAAAAAGCGTGATTGTAAATGGAGTAGGCTAAAGCAATGCTCTTACTTTGATATACGGGTATACTTCAGCTCACAAGTACTTTGACTTTAGCTCAGCCTTGACTTTGACTAACCATAGTCAATGAAAATGGTGATAATGGCTTGAAGTATTTGGTCAAAATAATTATTTTACCAGCATTGGCGGGCTTATTTCGTCCAATCCACACTCCCCTATTTTGTATTATACTGTGATTGCCCAACTAATTTTCTAATCTGCCGTCTTTGATTTTATTCATTGTAGGTTTGGTTAACACAATTTCTTTGGCTAAAGCGAAAATTTTCGATGAAGTCTGTTATCACACATATTTGCGCACTTTTGTTTCATACCAAGACTATCAAATTAAAGTTCGGAAGAAATACTAAAAAATTATAAAATATCGGACATAACCATCCTAGCAATTTTAATTTTATGCTCCCACGTCATCTACCAGTGTGACGAAATTAGGTTATAGATACCATATTAAGGAATTTCTGTGATTACATTTGGAACAAGAGAGCTACGCTCAAATATATGGACACGTAGCGCCGCCCAATGACAATAATTTTGATGACGTCATAGCGAAAAAAAAGTAATAGCCTTCTGGAGAAAAATTTTATCTTTAACCACTGAAAATTCAATTCAAAGCAATTGGTCCAGTATTCGAAGAGAAGCGATTTTTTAAAAATGATGGAGACAAATAACAATAACAACAAAATTTTGAAACGATCGTTATGTCCACTAAACGTGTCCAATAATATGTATTTTTTCCACGAAATGAGGATTTCTGGGTGAGGGCATCTATGAGGAACCAATGCTGGTTGTCGAGCAGCGAGCGAAACCCTTACCTGTACTTCGGTGCAGTAGGTTATCGCGCCTCTAATACTCTCACCCATTTTAACACCACCGATACCTTTCTATTTTAGCTTGGAACGGCTGCACAATATCACAAAAGTTGGACGTAGCGATTATATACGATGCCTCAGAGTCGATGGCGAACGGGGACAATTTGAAGAAATTGAAAGACTACATGTCCGAAGTTGTGAAGATATTCAACATTCAAACAAGGGACCCAACTCGTGGCGTTAGGGTAAGTCAATAGACCATCCGGACAAAATGTTGTCATCCTTGTAAACATAATTTGCTTTGTGTTTTCTGTATTACTGATGAATAATATTTAGTTCTCAATTATTGGACACGTAGTGGACATAGCGATCGTTTCAGTATTATGTTGTTGTTGTTCTTGTTATTTGACACTTTTGGACACCTACTGGAACATCTAAAAAGTCGCTTTTCTCTTTGATTACTGGACCAATTGCTCTGAAATTTTCAGTGGTTACAGATAAAATTTTTCTCCAGGAGGATATTACTTCAATCATTTCAAATATTTCTGTTAGCTCTGCGAGATTTGTTTTTGTTTGCTATGACGTCACCGAACGTTCTGCGGACATTGGGCATTATTTTGTGTCCGACTGTACTGCTTCGCGGACGCCATTTCGTGTCCGACTGTACTGCTTCGCTTGGTGTGAATATATTTGTAGACTGTGATCTAACGGTACGGTGAACTGTACTGTACTGCGAACAGACGTGTCAAATGTATTTGGGCGTAGCTCTCTTGTTACTAATATTTATTTATGTCTGCATTATAAGATACTTAAACCATACAAAAACCAGAATGCGCATAGCACAAGCTTAAATATAAATTAATTTCGCCGCGAAATTTTTAGGTTTTCGCAGTTCGATTTGCCGCTAGTTGTCGTCACATACCAACAAAAATGCCTTTCGATCTCATACAGGCTAAGCCTTTTTTAATATAATGGTCTATATATAAACGACAGTTCGAGTCTGGGCCTTTAAATTATTCAAAAACTAAGAATACTCGCAAATCTCAATCAAAGTTACAGCCAAGTTCCCGAAGACTTACTTTACGAAACAAATTTTCGAATCTCAGATTCATAAATTTTGTATTTGGCTGAATAGTCGATATTTACTCGTTACATATAAAAGCACACTTAGGAATAAAAAATACAAGATCTGGAGACCTTATTAATCAGGGGGGGGGCAAGGTTTTTGGATCTGGGACAAGAAAATTTGCCCATCTGGACTGGAGGGCCATGTAAGTGTGACGTAAAATTTACATTTTACGAACAATATTTACAGTTTTACAAAAGCAAATATTGAAAACAATAAGCCTCGTGTCGAAACTAAATTAAATCGCAGTTTCAACAATTCCGTTCGTTATTTTCAGCAAAAACATCAAAATTCGGCTGTGGCAGCTTCAGGCAGGCCATATTGAATTACCCAACTGGCCGTATTTGGCCCACGTCAGTTATTGATGCTTGAATGTCACGTTTAACTAGGTAGTGAATCAGAAACTGCGCATCCAAGCGCAGCCTTTCGATATCTTGTCTTATGATTCGCTTCAAGAATTTTGGGCCCTTTTCCATATAAATTGGCCAATACTGTTATGTACAGAATGACCTTGAAACAGAACCTATAAATTTCATAATTACTTTTAGAAAAAAACGAAGAAAATTTATTTAACACTTGAACTACTATTTGTGTATGATTGTCCTCGAAAGTTTTAGTGATCCGAGGCACAAACGTTATGTTCTCTCTCTAGAACAGGGGTTCCCAAACCAGGGGTCACGACCCCAAATTGGGTCGGAGTGATAAGTAGGTAGGGTCGCAAACAGGTATGGGGTTGGTGGGGTCGCTGAGGTATGGTAGAGGATGGATGTACAAAACATCTAAGAGTTGACAAATCATGTTAAATTTAGCAGTTTGTACCATGGCTCACTGTAATACAAGCCGATAGCCATCGCTCTATGCTTATGCTATAGAAAATGTAGGCGCTTATTGTGACATCACTGTTTGGTTTTAGCTTATTTTATACTTAATACCATCACATGACCAAACTCAAAAGTCCAGTAAAACAAGCTCTAAAGTTTCGCGAAAAATATATATATTGACCTGGGGTCGCACTGGGAACTTGAAAGATGTCTTTGGGGTCGTCCTGAAAAAAGCCTGGGAGCCCCTGCTCTAGAACAGTGGTTCGCAAACGGAGGGACCCGCTCAATTTGGGGAGGGGGAGGGGCTGAAGGCGTGCAACTCATTAAAAATGAAGATAAATTTATTAGAAAATATTTGATAGATATATCCTTGCCCGCCTTTTTTGGATATTTACATTTCTTTATTTTGGGTATTTACGTTTCATCCACGTATTTTCAACATGTTTTTTGAATCAAACATATATATATTTGCCTTACTATCTATTTTTTGTAGATTATTGTTAGCTAGTTATTTTTGAGCTGGGGCGCGAGACTTGATGGATTCTAAAAAGGGGCGTGGCTTATAATGTTTGAGAACTACTGCTCTAGGTGCTCCAGAAGTATGCGCCCCAAAATGTCGCACAACCTGAATCCTGACCTGTACACACATACTATGTTCGGGTTGTGCGCCATCTTGATGCGCATACTTGTGGAGGTTCATAGAATATGTTCCAAATGACCAGAGTTCTTCGTTTGGTCACCCTGCATTTTCTGTGTACCCTTAGGGGCCTATAAACCCTGGTTGGGGAACACTAACCCATCAGAACAAAATTTTGAAGCGTAAATTATATTTAAAACGTCATTTTTATTGTTTCAGTTGGCGGTTTGGGGCTACACGTATACGCCTCATATCCAATTCGATTTTGAGTCGTGCGTCACCGTAGAGCACGCTCTGACGGCGATTAGTAGGATTCGTCCTATGGGGAAAACCGGTGTACATGTTGCAAAAATGTTTGAATTTGCAGCGAATAACGTTTTCACTTCAAACCTTGGATCTAGAGTTACGGACCCAACTGTAAAAAAGGTGTGTTGATTTATATTAGGTTTTTCTATTTTGCTATGTGTTCGCTCTGAACAAGGCTCTAGTCAGACAGAAGGCATGAATTACTTCAAGCTCAGGACAGCGCAACCTATACGTCCGTGATGGACCTCGCACTTCCATAGTCTGATTTTAGGTGCGAGTTATCAAATGAAATTATATTCATGTAAATGCCACCGTGTTTATTCTGTGAACGCAATACTAATAATAGTCGTGATTTTGTATACTTAGTTAAAGGGTAAACCATTTTTAGTTATTATCCTCATCTCTTCCAACACCTACTATACCGCATCAGCTAATGTAAGCCATCCCCAGACCTTTAGCAAAGTTATTTTTTCGATAGGTGAATGTCCAGAATATAAAATTTTAAATTGGGTTTACCGAGTGCACCGCTTCTGTATATGACCATATATCCACTCCTATTTCTTATCTGCTGTTTATAATGAATCCATTACATTTGAACCCATGACAATTGCACCTGTATGCTATTGCACCTATGAATTTTTTTTTGTTTCACGGATAGTTAAACCCAAACTAACCCTAACCCATGGGTTTTAGCACCCGCATATAGATTGAACCCGTGGATATACGCATGGGTTCAAATGTACGTGGGTTCAAATGTACCGTCACCGTTTATAATAAATGATAACCAAATAATCCTGTCCAGAGCAAACTATTCAAATGGCAACTGGGATATATAACAATTATAATTTAAACCTAATTTGCACTAGGTGGCAATTTTGATAGTGGACTCGGAGTTGGTCCCTCATACGGTAACACCAGCAACGATAAAAGCGCAGCTGCAGTCAAAGAAAATTGAGACTTACGCAATAGCTATAGAAGATGGGGGGATAAAAGCTGCTGCACTCACTCCCTATATGCCCACACCCCACTCAACACCGCTCAAAGTGGCGACAAAAATGGCGTTGGCGACGTTTACTGGAGTTCGGGAAAAGTAAGTTATTACTAATCAATCTTAAGATCGGTAAGTATGTTGATAGGTATTTATTTATCTGTATGTCTGTTAAATGAACGTGATATCTCAAGAAGGCGAGGTTGGTTCTGCTCCAAATTTTACATGTGCATTCATCATATCTCGGACCAGATGCCTAGTGATTTTGGATGAATTATGTCGTATAATTAGCGAGTTATTAATTAATTAGTGATGGGACACGCGGTGTCACTATGAAGTCATGAATGGAAACCGCAGTTCGATCGATAAGTCTTCGGGTCTCCAACCAATATTCTCGTTTATTTATTATAGGACGTGATTTTATATGGATTACGGGAGGGGGGTTATTGATTCGACTACAGATGAACTCGATTTACCTTTTATCAAAGACTCAGGTCCTCTAGCTCAGTGGTTCCCAACCGCCGGTCCGCGAAGCTTTTTTGCCGGTTTTGCGAGATATTTCGTTGTTTAGTTGTTTTAACGCCTTCTCGATCGCTTTACTGAAGACGAGGTTGCGTTGGTTTATCACGCTTTCTCTTCCGCCTTTCTCTTCTTTCGTGGCATCTCGGCGACGTCTTTCGCGACATCTTGGCTCCGAGTATTCACACTTTTCGCTTTTTCGGCTCCGATTCATCGCGAATGCGCTCCATCAAATCTCGCAAAATTCAGAAAACGAAAAATCGGCACGCGTGCTTTTTCTGTTCTGTGTGCTTTTTCTGATTAACATGACCATCCATATAAAACGTTATGCATATTTCTTTGTTTAAACCAGGAAACATTCAATGACAGTATAATATTCCAGTAAGATATAAACTTGTTGCGAGCCTGCAGCTGGTCACGAGACGCATGGGCCGCCGAGATTTTTCCCAGTATTTTGAGCAGACGCAGTAGGATTTCGAGCCTGGTGCCAAGTTAACGACGACTTTGTCATGGAAATGTAAATTCATTTCGGTTGAGAAGTCGATGCAGAAGGATTAATATGATAAACCCGACGAAAAGCATAAAGCTGAATTAAAATTGTGATTCTACTTTAAAAGTCCAGATTTAATAAAGAATCACTGTCACAATTTAGGATATCTTTTGATAACGAATACCCATCGCTAAGCAATCGAGCAATCAAACTATTTTCTGTATTTTCAACCAGTTATTGCGTTTGCGAAAAAACATTTTCATCATTAGCTTTAAAACGTAGCAAAGAAATCGGCTGCACGCGGTTGCAGAGCTACGTGTAGCTGGAAACTTTTAAGAGGCCTCGTTTGCAACCCTGTATTGGAAACAAAACAGCAGCCAAATTATCACTAGAGGTATTTATGTTTGTACGTGATTTGGCATACATGTACATGTTTTTTATGTGAGATGTTTTAAGCGTGCCTTTCTTACGCATAATGGGTGCACAGCACTGCAATGTTTTTAAGTGTGCCTTTTTTGTCTAGAATCATATTGAGTGCCCGGCATTGCATTATATTACGCAAATATATGTTATTCTTTTCTGTTCCGGTCATTTCAATTTTTTGCCGGTCCGCGAGTACATTTAATTTAATTTTACCGGTCCGCCAGGGTAGAAAAGTAGGGAACCAGCACTCTAGCTTATGAAAATTCTTTTGCGTCACCTGTTTGTTATTTGTTATTGAACAATTTCGAAATATTCGAAAAAAATATTCGATTCGATTCTGAAATCATCGGGTATTTGAAAATGCCCAGCCATAAATATAATTTACGAGTTCATTATTTTTGGAAGTGGGATCAGTCATGATAAGATTGCATTATCATTATTGCGCGAAGTAAGACACGAGTTACCATTACATGCAAGATTACTTGCTGCAAATTGACCTGTGTATTTACAGCTTGTTGCGTCAGTCGGTCAAACAGTGTGGTAAATTGAAATTATGTAATTCGTGTAATGTAAATAACGAGATAGCAATCAGAGGCCGCCGACTTATCGATCTAGCGACGTGTATCCTTCGCTCTGACTCATTAGCGACACCGCATGTCCCATCACTAATCAATTGATAACTCGCTAATTATACGACATATTTCATCCAAAATTAATAGGCTTTTGGTCTAGAGATATGATAAATGTACATGCAAAATTTGAAGCAGATTCAACCGCGCTTTCGTGAGATATCACGTGCATCTAACAGACAGACAAATACCGTAATTCATGTAATGTAAATAGTGAGATTATTGAGCAGGTCACCTAATTGTGCTGCGTGTTCTTTTACAAACGCTTGCGAGCTGGGCTTCTGAAGTTATGATAGAAATGGAATTGTTTTGTGTCTGTTGTTCCATTCGAAACTGGGGGTAACTGGGAAAAGTCCGAACTTTCAATTATTTTCGCAATCCTTTAGTAGCGGTGGCTTAGCAATATAGAGCAGGGTGGTCCAAGGTTGTAGGCCCCGCGGGCCACAAAATTATTTTTGCATTGTTCGCGGGCCACAAGAGTGCCAAGAATAGGTAAACAGTGCAATACAGAACGAACACTTTTATTGTGCAAACACATAGTTATCAGACATAGCCATCCCAGGCTAATAGAATCTGCATTCTATTTTTAGTTTTCTATGATGCCTATATTGTTAGCATATATTCCTGACCAAAAAGATAGAAAGCCAGATAATAATTTAGACTGCCAAGCACACCATTCGCTAGTTGCCTCAGCTAGCCATAACACTAGTCAATTTAGTGACACTAGTGATGTAACAATATGTCAAAAGACTTTTCTGATTAGTTTTATTAGGAAACAACACAAAATGCGATTTTTTGATTACTCTCCGAATGTGACGCGGGTCACAGATAATGAAGCGGCGGGCCACATGTGCCCGCGGGCCTGGGTTTGGACCACCCTGATAAAGTGTAATAAAGTATTTGTGTTACATATTTGTTGTAATTTCAATAAAAATGGACGAACTAGGTCAAACGTTCCGATTCGAACCGACCAGGCACTGCTTGCACCTTATATCGCTCCTAAGCTTCGACGATAAAAAAAAAGTCCGACTCCGTTTTCTTGACAAACCGGAAATTGTGGAGGTAATTTTGACAGCAATAATTGGAGCGATTATTATTTCCTTCACAGAAATAATTTCCTTTTAATTCATGTTTACGCAAGCAAGGCGCTTCCTTAACTTTATTCTTCTATTTGATATTATTTACGCGTGGCCGTGCAGGATCTTTATTTGGATGTGGAACATTAGCACCATGCTGCGATTATAATTTTTTCAAATCTGTGTTCCCATTGTGTTTAATAATTTTAAGAAAAATATGGATTTTTTGGGTACTCCCGAAGTATGTGAACCAAGGTGGTGGACACCGTAACGTAGTATGTGTACCAGGTTAGTGTTAGGCCATAATTTTATTCCAATTTTTCTTATTTCAGTTCTATTACGAGTTCTGGAACTAGCCAAGTATTATTACCCGTATTATTTGTACCCGAAATTATGGCCTAACCGTAACCTGGTACACATACTACGTTCCGGTGTCTGCCATCTTGGTTCACATACTTTGGGGAGTACCTTTTTTGTATATATAACTTATTAATAACTGTTTATTCCTGTATGGTTTCGTTTCAAACATGAAATTTCAGGTTTAATTTATTCGCATGGGAACACTGACTTTTGGCGTATTTGCATTGCATGCGAAGAATGGTCGTAAGGGATTTGGCCTGGTTAGGAAATCTTTCGTTTTCGATTAAAATTGATCGATTAGGGAATTCCGTTTAAATACCAATTATTTTAAGGAAAATTTCATTCTATAGTTCGTGTGGACAATCTCACGTATTTATGGCACGGTGCTTGGGAAACGATATTAGAAAAGTCTGGATTGATACCTAGCATTGCTTATCGAGAGATTGTTCTGGGTAGACACGTCTAGCTATTTTGTGTTAATAGTATGCGAATGTTTTGTTTTTTATGTGGCTTGATAACAGTATTATATAAAGTACGTTTTAATTATTTTAAAGGTGTAATAAATTCGAATCTAACTTGGCGCAAGACTTGATTTGCCTTGCCGCATTGCTTGAAAGCTTGAGAAATTGTATATAGCCTTATAAAAAGCAGTAACTTTTTTAAAGCCGAACGAGTTAAAATTAACTTCCCATTCAATCCTGAGTTTCCAGACCTCAAGAGAAAGTGATAATTTATTCTGAAGAAATTATCTAACTTATATCTTGATGTGTTTTTCGCAAATGTGTGTGTAATATGTGCAAGTGGCAGCATCGCGTTTTTCCGGCGGTATGGATTTGAGAGGCTATTAACTGACGTTTATGTCGACATTCACGAAACGCGGTAATCGTATTTTTAAAAATATTCGTCATTGAGCTATTGTTCATTAAGAGGCTAATCAAACAATATCTTTCGCAAGGGAATTTTCCAGCGAACTTGAGGAGGCCACTGAAATACTTATTGATTGATTTAAATCCTTTACTGTGGATTTCCCTGGGAAATCGGTAATCGAATTTTTTTTAAATTTTTTGAGCACTATCATTACGCGATGATGGTCTAATAACCCCCCCCCCCCCCCTCAATTGAAAAAAAGGAAGGCTAAATGCTTTGGCAGATTAGATACTTCTATGCTATCACAATACACAGGAGGACCCAAATAACTGTGGATAACTATTGTCCTACTATTGGCCTGCCCTGTATTTTCTTGGGAAATTTTTACGAAAGACTCGGTACCGTAATAAACTTATCATACCATCGTTTATAACTATAAATGTTCTTTACAGTTTAAAACTTCGTCATGGTTGCAGTAAATGCTTTCCTAATCCATGTAAGAATAGTGCTCCATGCAAAGAAAAAGCGACTTCGCCGTTCTATAAATGCGAATGCATCGCAGGATGGGTTGGAACGAATTGTTTAACACAAGGTAGGCGAATAAAGCTATCATATTTTTATACGTTTTCCATGCTATTTCTCTTAATACAAACAATCAGTCGCAGTTATGTTTTGGAAATGCCGTAATTTGGTCATTTTTCAATCCCGTGTAGTATTTTTTGAGCTATTGCAATAATTTACTATACCAACTTCGGAAATCTAATTTATTCAATTTATATATGTACCCTTTTTTAAAATCTATAATATTGGAATCGGTGTATCAAGTATTTACATAATATAATGCAGACGTCTGGACTCTGGAGTAGCTGCCATAAAAGTAAAAATCGATGTTTTGATAATAGCCAAATATGCCCTCTACAAAAAAATCGGTTCAAATGGCGTCTGGGACCTTCTATTCATTCCTATTCGTAACTATCTAAGATATTATATATATATACATGTATCATTGAAGGAATAAATTCCTTCAAAAACATAAAATGCTTTTGCGTATCAGTGTATATTTAGGAGGGGAAATCCCCTATAAAAATATGTAATGCTCCTTTAATATGTGACACTTGAGTATTGGCGGTGAATGTTTGCCTAAAGTATTTTTTTTTAGATCCATGCCAGCTCTGTCGTAGCAACAGGGGAACTTGCATTCCAAGTGGTTCCAAGATTGTTTGCAAAGACTGTCCTCCCGATAAAATTGGTGAATACTGCCACCTACCGAACCCTTGTCATCCGGCCCCAGGACCATGTAAGAATAGAGCAACATGCAAATCGAATGTTCAAACCTTGAATGCCTATGATTGCGTCTGCGTGGGGGAATTCACTGGTAAAAATTGCGACAAGACAAGTAAGTGTTTATTTGGTTAACTACTATAAAATAATGGCGATAGAGGGATTCAAGTGTTTTATCGTGATAATAAGCGAGCGTTCTTAGGATAGGATAGGATTTACATATTTATCCCGGGGTAGAGGAAAACCGATCAGACGTCTTAATAATATAGCAAACCACGGCCTCTCGTCCGGTTACCAGTCCAGGTCGGATATGGGAATAGTTAGACAGCTATTTGTTTTCGGAAGCATGGACTTGATGGTGGAGGAAGCCGTAACCGACCAGCGGTTACGTGAACCAGCCTGCGGCGGCGAGGAGTCCAGCAATCCTCTCGCACATGATCATCCCCGCATGGAATTCGAACCTGCAATCCCACGAAGGGTAATAAGAGATGCGGTGGCGAGCGTTCTTGCATTAGGCTTTAGACCAGTGGTTCCAAACCTTTTTTTCAAGCGACTCAAATTAAAAAAAAAAAATTTTTGTAAAATCGCGTGACCCAAGGATAAGCTTGAGTATTAAATAGCATGTAATATATTTCTGGTCACAAATCAAACGATGCTAAGTTTTTACGCTGTGATACTTGTCATATATACAATTACTATTAAATCCACTCTTCAATAAAATCAGTTACTTTCTGGTTTTTGTTGAAAAAACAAGCGACCCAAAATATTTTTCAGTCGAGTAGGTTTGGAAACACTGTCTTAGTTAGACCAAGGTCCGAAGTTAAACGACCAAGTTAGACCGAATCCGGACCTTTCGATCATTCAATTTGGACCGTCTGCTTATTTATTTTGGCAGCCTCGTTTTATAGTTTTAGAATATGTTCGATACCATTTATACACAACTACACAGTTTGTCGTACTGGTACTGATGTGCGACATTTGTATTCATATTTGTGAGTTATTCATTCCTCTTGTATTTAATTTAATATTGCATTTGAAGTTTTGTTTATTTAATGAAATAAATTTTCTGTAATATCCGGATCCCAGTAAGCTTGAAGTTTTCTAAATGGACCTTTGGTGAAAATAGTTGAGTAGCCCTGAGTTAGACGACCGCAACAAATGCGCAATGTATCAGATCAATGTAGTGGTGGTATTCAAATTTTTTGTCAACCGGTTCCTTCACAAAAGTCATATTCTTCAGCCGGTTCTGTTACAAACAGAACTTTGACAGTAACCATGCTAACCGGTTCGCTGATCTCATAAAATTCCGTGAGACGGTTCCTTTAGAACCGGTGGGAACCGTCTGAATCCAACCACTGAATGAAGCCTAAATCGTACCACGTCAATGCGGCCTACGACAAAAGGAAGACCGTTGTTAGTGAGTTAGCACCTCGACACCATCAAAATTCTGTCTTCGGAAATTTCTCCGGTGCCCGCTTTTCCTTGGTGCCCGAAGCACGTGCTTATTTTGCTTAATCCAGCACTGTTCATACATACTAACACTGCGTTTTGAACTTAGTTTGGTTAGGTTCGTGAATTTTGAGTACTCCCGTTGTTTGTGAACCAAGATGGCGGACACCGGAATATAGTATGTGTACCAGGTTAGGGTTAGGTCATAATTATATTTCAATTTTCCTTATTTTAATTCCATTACGAATTCGTGGACTAGTCAAGTGACTCCCGTAGTATTTGTATCCAAAATTATGGTCTAACCCTAGCCTGGTACACATACTACGTTCCGGTGTCCGCCATCTTGGTTCACATACTACGGGAGTAACGAATTTTATTGAAACCAAAGAAACTTAGAAAAAACGTTTATTCATTATGTCTCGTTCTAGTATAAACAAAGCAGCCTCCCAGACAAAACTACAGTTTTATCGCCTTTCACCGATAAATTTTATAAATTAGCAACGCAAAAGTATTCCAATGGTATTCAAAACATTAACTCCTTAAAATTCATTGTAATGGAACCGTAAAACGACTGTAAAAATACAAGAAATTTACGACATATTCGCGAAAAACGAAAGTCGATAACACCCCGGGCAATGATTTGTTACGTGTTTAAGTAAGCCATTGTTTTGCAATAAATGTATTTGCTGCTGTTTTGCGGCAACGTGGACGCCCGTTGAGTTTTAGCTTTCGACGATTTGCCGAAGTCGTGAAATACGGAAAAATTGAATGCGGTGAGTGCATTATAAATATCATGTAAAAGTTTTATTTTAATATTTATACAATGCGCATATTGGTTTTAGTAACTTTTAAGTTGAATTGCCAATGTCGTGGAACATTGCAGCACCGGTAGCCTAGCGTTGGAATCAGATTATTCTGATTGGTCACGCTTTAATAATTGGCAGTGACGTAGGAGTTGCGGTGGTAATGGAAAGCAGACTTCGCCATGGCGATCTGCTTCAGTGTCGATTGAATAAACCCGGTTTAATAACTGTTTGAGTGCTATTGGTGTTTAGGTAATTGATAAAAAATAGACCAAGTACATTTGTCGCAAAGATGCCCGCGTCTTAGGGCAATATTTTCGGGCAATTAAATAACATTTTGAGTGCGGCCATAGCTGACCGTTTCTTTTTCCAATTCTGCTCATTTTAGGTTTGAATAAATTGGGTCATTGCTCCACCTAACTTAGCCACACCTATGATATGCAGAAATAAATAAATCATATTGGAAAATTGGAGCGGCGGCAAAAAATATAGTACCACGGATCTCATCCGCCCGTATTTTATGTTTTAAATTACAATAAACATACAAAATCTGCCACGTGTCACTCGCAGTTGACAGGCGACTGCTGTTACCATGGGTTCACTGACCCATTTCCGCGTGATTATCGTACCGGCACTGTACCCGATGGGGACAGGTCCTCTGTTTGCACACGTCATTTATTGGCCAATTTAAACATCAATAAATTCCGGTACCAGCGCGGGACAAAGGTGCCGTAAAGCAGTGATGACAACTATTTGTTAAACACACATTGAGACCGATAAGTACCATGCATGTTGTATTTATAGTCCTCGTGCTGTGCATGTAACTAAACAGTGTTCCCTTTGTGTATAAAGCTAATTGCATGAACGAAAAATAAAAAATCCTATTGAAAAAGGCAGTTAAAGCGTAAGAATGTTATTTTGTTCTATCTGCAAATTTCGAATCGTATTATTTCACTTTGAAACGAGATATTTTTTTTTTAAAAATGCATATAGGAACACTAAATACATTGCTCAAAGTTAATATGTAATCTTTGTTATTCTGCAGAAACACCGAAAGATATCTGCGTAGGGCATCAGTGCAGTGGATACAAATGCGTAGCGGTACAAGGCAAACCTACTTGCGCCTGTCCAGCAAACTGCAAAGCGAAGCCTGACTGCTCTGTCTGTACGCCGGTAAGTCTGAATTTAGTTAGTATCACACGGAAGATATTCCAACTCTTGCAATATTTTTAATAAAAAAAAATTGGTGCTCCCGAAGTATGCGAACCAAGATGGCGGACATCGGAACGTAACATGGGTAACAGGTTGGGGTTAGGCGATAAGTTTTTTCCAATTTTCCTTATTTTAGTCCTATTATCAGTTCAAAGACTAGCCAAGAGCCTCCCGTAGTATTTATACCTAAAATTATGGCCTAATCCTAACCTAGTACACATATTACATTCCGATGTCCGCCATCTTGGTTCGCATACTTCGGGAGCCCCAAAAAATTGTATATAGCAAAGTCATGTGCACTTACTTAGAAGTAAGGGTGACAGTATGTTCCCAGCTTTTTATTTTCGATTGATCAAATTCACTCGCATCTAAGCCACTTCAGTGTCGGTATCTACTGATACTGATATTACAGCGGCAAATTGAGCGGTATTAGAATGTTTGCAGAATAGGAATGAAATGATTTTTTAATAAGGTTTTCGTCAAGAATATGGGAAATATCGTTAGATATTTGGGGACAGGAACTCATTTGGAGTTTCAATATAAAAATTAAAATAAAATCATGTCAGATAATGATAAGAGAATTTAATTTATTCTGTTAGCTAAAATATTATCCATATATGAGAACATGTGAGAACACCCTCTCTAGAATTTCAAATACCCCCCCCCCCTAACTTTGAGGTGAGGCACCGTATCTAAATTTCTAACTTAACATAAATTTGTTTGAATATACAGAAAGTATTGTATATACCAGTGATAGTCAGCCAAATAATACATTACACGTATATTTATAAGTTACAAATAATTCTATCGATAATAGCAAAATGTCTACCACCCCTTCATATGGAAGTCCCAGTTATTTTATTGGACACGTAGTGGACATAACGACCGTTTTGTTGCTATGTTGCTCTTGTTCTTTGACACGTTTTGAAGAAATCGCTTTTCTCTTCGATTACTGGACCAATTGCTTTGAAATTTTCAGTGAGTAGAGATTATATTTTTTGCTAGAGGGCTATTCCATCCGAGAAATAAACGAACATGCAAATGCTTGTTGAACCCAACGTCACAAAAAGGACTTATTATATGATAAGAACCCGTTTTTATATTAAAAAGTTGGTACTCCCGTCAAGATGGCGGACATCGGAACCTAGTATGTGTACCAGGTTAGGGTTAGGCCATTTTATTCCAAGTTTCCTTATTTTAGTTCTATTACGAGTTCGATGACTAGTCGAGTAACTCCCGTAGTATTTGTACCTAATATTATTGCATAACCCTAATCTGGTACACATACTACGTTCCGATGTCCGCCATCTTGACGGGAGTAGCAACTTTTTAATATAAAAACGGGTTCTTATCATATAATAAGTCCTTTTTGTGACGTTGGGTTCAACAAGCATTTGCATGTTCGTTTATTTCTCGGATGTACTGTTGAGAAAATCGTTAAATTCGAGTTTGTAATTACAGTAAGATTAAATTTCACCTCAGAATATAAGGTCGGATAACGTTATTTCAATTGCTATAAGCCAGTGGTCTGACCTTTTATGGCTCGTAGTCCCCAAACAGAAGGCTTTAACACTCACAGCTCCCTGTTCATCATTCCAGTGGTATTTAAAGTGTTATTTTGATTGGTTGATTCCGAATCCCATTATGTTCAAACAATTCATGCTCAACAAATTGAAAACACCTTGTGAAATGACCTTATCAAGCAATGAAACTAGGAAGAACGGAGTTTTCTTATAAAGTAAAATCAATTTGCGCCTAGCATTGTGACTCATCCAACTGCCCGTGGTCAGGAACCGTTGCTATAAGCTATAATCTTGTCCAACTTAAAGATATTCTGTATCTCAGACCATGCCGGGCCAGTGTTTTATGAAATGTGGAACGAAATGTAGATCGTTTGCCATAAACCATGGAGTATAATATTACCTGATATAGTTGGGTAATTTTGCTATTTTTTTTATTTTATGTCAGTGCTAATGGTGATTCACAATATGCGGTTATGTATGTTTATGATACAATAAACAATGGTTTTCGTTCAATCTGTCAGATAAGCAATTAACTCACATTCATTTTCGGCCTCGCCCATTTTTTACTAAGCTTAGTGTCTTTTCGAAAAATTCTCCTTTGCGGAATTCAATTCGCCAATCTGCTTACCTGACAATAAAGTTTAGTTTTTTCAAGTCAAATTATTTCAGGTGATGACTGCTTTGAGCGAACTATGCAATTTATTGTTGGTACCATTTGTTCAATTAGTTATTAAATATAAGACTAAACTTGACGAAAATAATTTGAATGTTCGAATATGCTCGACTAAAAATAACGTTGAAATTATAGTTATCGTTGCTTAATTGTGTCTTTGAGAATTACACTCGTTTAGGCGAACTTTTGTTGACTGTGACTCGATTCAGTAATTTAGCCTCAGATATTCGAGAAATTTTTTTTTAGAATGTGTTTGGAAAAGTGAATTATACGGCTTGATCATGTTGCCATTACCATCCATGTTGCTATATCGAGTTTTATGATTGTTTTCCCGCATTATCAAATTTTGTCAAAAAATGGCACTGCTTTGTGCAATTATCTGTTGGGCCCGACTCTTTAGGATATATTCGCATTAAGAAGTTCGAATTTTTTTTCCAGAATGTCTTTAAAATGGGTAATTATACGTGTTTGGCAATTCCTGGTAATCTTATTTTAGAATATATTCCATATTCAGCATTTTTAGAATGTATTAATCATGTTAGATTATACGACGCGTCGTCCATGTTATGTCTATTGGGCTCCAGTGATATTATAACACTGTAAAATTTATTAAGTGACACTATACAGCCGCAGTATAACCAAATTAGGACGTCACATATTGAAGTTTTGATAAAAATCTCATTTTTGTGAAAGTTTGATTCTAACAGTCAAAATTGAAAATGGTCACAAGGCACAACCCAAAATCAAAACTGAAAACAGGTACAGCTATGGAGCCCAGACCAAAAGATGGCCCAGGATCACAATAACATAGAATCAAAGAAGTCGGTTTCGGAAAAACACAATTTGAGACAATTTGATTTTAGTGCGGCGATGCAAGCTGTCTAGAAAAGGGCGTTATTAAAGAAAACTTAGAGATTTTTCAATCAATCGATAATTTTCTTCCAAAATTATATCATAAGTTGTTGCATCACAATGATTAAAAGTATTTCTGGAAAGCATCCGGTCACGTGACCTGAATAACTTCGTCTGAAAATTCAAATTGATTGATGACAGTTTTCCCGCCTAATGATCGATGATATTGTGACGTTACAGAAGCATGATCTTTATTCATTTATTAGAAATCTTTCAACAGAAACGCCTAACAAGATAATTACCGTCCAATGGAGAAATGTACCAATTTCCAGACCACAATTTCTTAAAATTTGGAAATCTGAAATTATCAAAATCGAAGTTATAACGAAGACTTTCTGCGAACGGGCAATCAGCTCGAGATAAAGCATTCTGATTATTGGACACGAAGTATGTTAAAAATTCTCGTTAAAAAAATCGCTTTTCTCATTAGACTGTTATTACTTTTATTTATTCCAAACTTTGTCGGCTCCATGTTATTCGTTTTTCGTTTCCAAATTTTGTGTGATGATGTTTTCGAAATTAATAAGAATTATTTGTAGCGGTTCTTCGACCTCTATTGTGCTACACCCGTGCTACGCGAAAATCGGAATTTTTTTCACCGTACCGTACAGCAAGGCGTATATATAACACACAATAGATCAGGCAGTGCTCTGTTAAAGGTAGGTAGACTACAGCTTCGCTTTGGCTTTCGTTTCCATATATTGGAGCATCGCTCTCTTGTTTGTATGAGGCATTCTACTCCTTCGTTCTAATCAAGGCATTAGACAAGCATATGCTGATACATAAAGAACTTTTGGTGCTCCCGAAGTATGCGAACCAAGATGGCGGACATCGGAACGTAACATGGGTAACAGGTTAGGGTTAGGCGATAATTGTTTTCCAATTTTCCTTATTTTAGTCCTATAATCAGTTCAAAGACTAGCCAAGAGCCTCCCGTAGTATTTATACCAAAAATTATGGCCTAACCCTAACCTAGTACACATATTACATTCCGATGTACGCCATCTTGGTTCGCATACTTCGGGAGCCCCGAACTTTTTGTAAGAACCAGAATCCTATTAGGCATGTAGTGTGACAGGTCATAGTAAAATCGTTTAATTCAACCAAGTCGTTAAATAAAGTAATTTTAATGTAACCAGGGACATTAATCAGTAAGTCACATAATGCTTTTTTATTTTTATTCTTATACATTTCTTATAGCTCTCCGTAAATAATAGTCAACCTTTTCAGCGGATAATAACATCAGAACCCCTTAATTTCATTGGACACTGTTCCCAGTTTGGTGGAAGGTAAATTGCCACAAAAACATGCTTGAAAGTGTAGTGAGAAGTGAATGTTTTCATAGGAAAACATCATTTATAAAATTGTTTGCAAGGTAAAAACTAATCAAAATATTCCGCAAATATTATGACAAATAAAGGGTGTCCAGAGCTTTGCTCGGAACAGGCTTTTAAGGGCGTTTCGTTTGAAGATTATTCATTATTTATCTATGGTTGTCATGAATCATAAAAGATTCTCGTCCTTTCTTAAATACAGAGCTACTTTCCTATCAGTGATTTTCGAAAAAATAATCTCAGAGCGTGTCGTGAACCGCGTAGCAGACAAAAAAATTAACAATATAGTGACGTAATTGTACCAGCGCAATATTTCACGTATTGCGTAATTTAACTTATTGTATAATCGTAAAACTTGAAACGATTCGTTAAGTTGTTTTGTAATAACATTTAAGGCTCTCAACGGACTCGGACGCAAAATATCTGACAATTAAATTGGCTCAATCTTGATCCTATGAACGCGGAAAAAAATGGTTTAACGAAATTAAACTAATTTTGTTTGAAAATATTTTTTTTTTATGATTTGTCCTTACAGGCCTTTGTTAGATCCAAGTGCCATTTGTGTCTTGTTCGAATAAAAAGTGGGAATCGCACAGTGAAAACGCGCAGCGAGTTAATGCACATAGTTTAGAAAAAGAAACAAAAACGCTCACAAATTCGCTCAAAAATATTCAAATCCAGTCTTAACGCGCAATGAACCATCATTCTCAATATTGACTGCCTCACTTGCCTGCATCTACTCTCGGAGTACGAGTCTCCTTAACTTTGAGTGAATGCGTATTACCTCAAAAAATTATTAAAATTATATTTACCTATGCTAGTAATAGGTTCCCACTATTCGCGCAAATTTCGCAATATTGCTTCAGCGTCCAGAATATTGCAATAAATTGAAGTTCCTCAATCTTAATTTACCGCGTCTTTGTACAGAAGGATGGCAATTATCAAAATAATATTTGTTGAAACGATACAAGATAGAATTTGGTACAAAAAGCCCGCTAGGCTTCCAATTTGGCATGTTTTATTGTAATATTCACCTCATTTTATTTTTAAGAAAAATCTTATTTCTCAATTAAGATGACTTCGCAAAAAAACTTCAGATCAGTTTGATTCTCCGCCACGCTATGACGACATAATGCATGTTATAAAATCAATGAAGCTTGGCATGAACTGGAATCATTTTTCAGTTTCGCTTATCAATTTGAAAATTTGTGGAATTTGATAGGAAATTCTCGCTGAAGAAAAAATGCGTGTAGATTTAAGTAGCAAGGAAATAGCTGTTTCTTAATAGTTGTAATTTAGGTATGGGCGACAGTTTGATGTTGTGACGTCATATAGTGGGACGTCATAGCCAGGAATTTTATAGGATATACTCGCTTTGTAAAATAACGCCCGTAAATTTAGGTAGAAAGGAAATGCTATTCCATAAAAATTCTTTAAGTATGTATGGATGGTTGCTTGATGCTGTTACGTCGTAAATTGATGACGTCTTCGCTGTTGATGAAATTTTAAAGCAACCAGTACATTTCTAACAGTTTTTTTAAATGTGTGTGCTCATCTGTTTGTATTGTGACATCACTCTATGATGACGTCACCACTGATGAATAAATTTGTAATAATTTCACCAAGTTCATTCAATTTTAATTCAGTAGTAACGTACAAATGCGACCAACGAGTTGATCAATCTCATCGGTCGTGAGAAGGTTAATATTTTATTCAAACAGATACGGAGTCACTTGAAGTTATTGTGTTGTCATAAGACAACTTGATAACTGACTGCTGATTTTACGGCTTATTCGAGCAGTTGAATGCCATTGGAATTAAGCATACGATTAGGTGTGGACGAAATTCAAATGTGCCAGCAAAGTGATTTGTAGTTATGACTACTAGTCGTATTAATTTTCCAACGAATTAGTATGAAAGGAGTTAGCAGTTTTTCTATCTGGGCATAATATTGGTCTTGAGATACGATGAGCTAGAAAGGATGTTCGAGATAGACTATAGAATCCTGATATTTGCGTAAAGATCTGTTCTGGGGCTTAGTTAACTAATAATTCATTTTGAACGTTTATGGATGACATATATTGACTTGAACATAGCCGTAGCCAGGGATTTTCAAAGGAAAGGATTCTGAAATCTCACTGAAATAGGCAAGATAGACCGTAACAGCTATGCGGATCCTGGTTTGTCTTGAGGGTCCGAAAAGCTTTTCGAGCAGATTTGTATGTATGATACAGGGTAACGCTTTACATTTCAAAAGGGTGGGGGATGTACCGACCCTCAAGCCTTGGGTAATTTTCAAAGGGGGGGGGGGGTCTGAAAATTTTATTTTGCAAAGTTAGATCGAAACAGCTAGCGGCTCCGATCGAATGCTGGAATACGCGCGTTTTTATTAGTCTTGGGGTCTAAAAAAGAACTTGAAGCTACGGGAATTTGCTATCTATGATACAGAAAAGTGATTTTAGTTTTTTTACATTTCAAAAAAAAAGGGGGGGGTTCGACCCGCAAAACCACCCACCCGGTTACGCCACTGCTCTTGGATTTGAACTGTTCTTTAGCTTCTAACTTCTTTATCCCCAAACGATTTTTACTGACGCGTAATAATCCACTGTAATTCGATTTAACTGTGGCTCTTAGCGTTCTAGCGGTTCTTTAAAAACAAAAAAAATCGGACGGATTGTATTTTCTGCGTTTTATGTGTATTACTTGGAATTCTCACTGAATGTAAACTAATTTTTCGGCAGTATATTTTTTTCTGAGTGTTGACGCTGTCCAGACTACGTCGAGCTGATTCTGAAACACTAGTTGTAGGCAATCGTGGCACGAATAAAGAGCATGCCATCTATATTTGGCCATCGTTGGCCTAAATTTTTTTAAAGAGGAGTTCAGGACTGCTTAGTGAAATAGGCGCAGTACTGTATTGGGTGTTACGCTTAGTTAATTAAAGGTTTGTGCGTGCTTAAAATACATAGCCATGTCGCTAGAGCAAGGATTCTCAAATTGGGGGGGGGGGGGGGGACATGGACCAGTTGCAGGATGAGGATGATTTTTAGATAACATTATTTTAAAAAAACATGAAGATGTGCAGTACTTTTATTTTAATCATTAACAATTCCAATTATTAATGTTCAAAAAATTCAGACATTTAAATTACTGCTGTTTTTGTTATAAAATTCATCAATTTGAGCCGAGCCGGGCCTGCAAAAGCAGCGAAACCTAACCTCGCTATGAATCAATTTTTGGTACTTCTGAAGTATGCGCACCAAGATGTCACACAACCTGAACCCTGACCTGGTACACAACCTGAGTTCAGGTTGTGCGCCATCTTGGTGCGCATACTTCAGGAGGTCCCAATTTTTTTATCTGATTCTTTCCATAATGTCAATCATAAGACTTGTTTCATATTTCTTGTATAGAATTATTACTCGGAAAAAATCCAGACATTCAAATTACTACTGTCATTGTTAAAGATCATTTGTTCAGATTATAGAATAATTCAGTTATTCTGGCCCTAGCCTGCAAAAGCAGCGAAACCTAACTATGAATCGATCTTTTTATCTGATCCTTTCCATAATGTCAATCATAAACTTGTTTCAGAATGTTCTGTGTATATTACCAGGAAACCGTGAAACTCGTTAACAAACTTTTTTTCTCATCTCGCCCGTAACTGTTGCTTATTTTGCCACAAACAATGAACGACCGGTGTCTAATTTCGGTAACAAAACATACCGGCTTTCCAACCGGTTTTTAAGTCGATTATGTGAACCTTCATCGCGTTGTAATTTGTAATTTTCTGAAAGATAAACAAGTCGTATATAATCTGATGCAACGAGTCAAAGAGATTGGGCTTAGAGATCTTGATGGATATTTTCTTTAGCGGCGATTAAATTAAGTTAGTTTATGTTTCATTTTCATTATAAATGCCCTTTTTCAACGATTTTTTGAACAGTGTCTACCCTACGTTAACTGAATGCAAACATAATCTAACAAGACGAGGAAATGTTTGACATGGCGACTTTCCGCTTTATTCAACTCTGCTTTGAATTACTTACCATTAGAAAGAGCTGCCTTCTACTTGCCATACAGTAGTCCAGTGACGTATACATGACGGCATAAAGCCCTGAAAAAAAAAATCGTTCTTCTAATACTTAGCTGGCGCTTGGGGGGATGAACTGTCAAAGCCCCAGGCTTCATGTTAGATTCGATTGGGAGGCCGAAATACGAAAATTCTATCTGAAAGTTATTGAAGAATTTATCAAAACACATGTTCCATATCACCTATCGCCAAGGGAGTTGTCTAGACGAGTAATCGCAAACTACACGGGGGAGTTAGTCAACGGTTTTCAAGGTTACGAACAACCTTGTGGTGTTAAGTTAATTATGTGTGATCGGGTATGTGTGACATATTGCGTAATTTTAGGTACAGTCTATATTTGGTGGATATATTGAGCGTTGCAATAGAGCAGGAGTGTGTAACCTTCAATACAGGAGAACCAGATTGAAATAACAGGATGAAACCGCGGCCGCACTTTTACTCAGCATAGGCTTTCTAGTAGTTGCAGACACAAACATTATGGTTATTGATCTTGTGACACACGTTGTTCGCTCTGCGCAAGCTCAGAAAAAGGCATGGCACCATTCAAAAGTGGCGCTTCTCCGCGAGCCGCATTAGTTTTCCTCGTGGGCCGCATTTTGTCCGCGGCCGCAAGTTGCACACCCCTGCCAAAAATGCAAGGAAATTATAATTGGAATAGTCTAGTATGGAGGGAATAAATAATTGGCGATAATGAAAGCGATGTATATTTTTTAGGAAATACGCAGTGAATTATCTGTTTGCAAAGACTAAAATTTTCCGATTTGAACACCCGATATATAGGTGGTGCTCATGGGAACATAACACCAGCTATTCATTTGCTCATTTATGTTATTCTTAAAGTCTTGCGAGACGAGTGCTTGTGAAATGGTAGATTCCAAAACTTTGCAGTCACCACAAGACTTCTGGCTCAACGGTTAAACTAAGACTTCACAACCTTTTTTCGCTGTCCACCACTAAATTTTTATTCAAAGTCATATGAACCCCTAAGTGTGTATTGGAACTATCTAAGTTAAATCACTTGCTGTCTTAATAGAACTATTCAATTTTAGCATACTCGGTATTATTGCCCTATTTAATTTTGGACAGCCAGGAAGGTTTTAGCAACTCGGTATTATTACCCTATTCAATTTTGGACAGCCAGGAGGGGGTGCTATGACAACTTAGCGTCCACCTGGGTCACGTTGAGGAGCCCTGAGTTAAAGCATTATTCTTAACTGTGTTGCCGTCGCAGGTCTCTGGTTCAGAGTTCAACCCCATGTTCACCATCTTACCCACTGCGTGATAATTGGGGTAGTTAATGCCGAATGGAAAAAAATTTCCTGTTCTAGCAGTTCCACGTTCGGGCAAAAGGCGTCGTGTCAAAAAAAAATGTTGCAATATTTTTGTTTAATGTGTCATCGTTCGCTGAGCAGTTTTGCATTCCGTACGCGTGAATAGTCTGATTATATTTACGAGATATTTTCTATACTTTGTTTCATAACAATACATGAGTAAGAAAATCATTGTTTTTATAGATTTTTCATTGATAGGTCATAATAAGGTATTGACGTAATTTATTTATTGAGTCATAATCAAAATCTGGAATGGAATTTTTTGAATTTGAATTTAATTTACATGGACGTGTAAAAATTGCGATTGGTCGCTGCGGTAGATGTTATCCAATGAGCGGTCCCGACTGTGTCCGTTAATATTTCCGCCAAAGAAGATCCACCCTTAAAATGGCTGAAATTTAGTTTGAATATTTCGTTGAAAATTTTACAATGGCTTAAACATTTTGGCCGTATTTTTTGCGCGTGGAAATTTTTTTGGCATCTTTTTGACATGACAGCGGAACGAACTGTCTTTTATATTAATTATTATTTAATTGTCCATGTTATTTGATTAACTTTGATTTTTTCCGCATGATCGGGTTTTCAAAGATGAAAGTGTTGTGCTTCTAATGTTAGCATATTTCTGAATAATATTAGAAAATGTCATCAATTTGGTTTCTGTAAGACGAATCAC
The DNA here is from genome assembly GCF_964204865.1 of Styela clava. NCBI lineage: Eukaryota > Metazoa > Chordata > Ascidiacea > Stolidobranchia > Styelidae > Styela > Styela clava. Next base: position 1,808,346 of record NC_135250.1, on the reverse strand, counting down.
ATTTTATTCTCTGATTGGTCCCGTATGTGTTCAATGCAAGAATGATATAACGAAATAATAATAATCGTTTGAATATAAAAAAAAACATCAAACTTTAGCTCACTTTGAGGTTTTTCTAAAAAGATGCTCTGCATTTTCCTAGTAATATTACTAGTTGGATCATAATACGAGGCTATTTATCGCTTAATTTATCGCCCAATTATCAAGCAATGATAAAAAAAAATTGTCTCCAAACGGTTTTCCAAAGCGGTGTTTATCTGCGCATGTACGTTTTTTGCTATAATTGTTGGTTTAATCATAGCTGCATTTGAAACACTGGTGAGCTTTTCAGTTTGAGTTTTGCCCAAGTTCAAATTTCGTGGAGATAAAAATATCGTTTTCTAAGAAGGTTTTTGTCTAAATCGAATCTCTAAAAAGGCTACGTTGTGATACCGTAAACAAACATCTACGTTTCGACATGGATTAACTCCGTTATAAATTACGCTTCAGGCAATTAAACATTGTCAAAAACACGATAGATTTTTAGCAGGAACAGTTATTTAATAAGAAAACTTTTCTGCTTTATTTTTGTCACACTGGGGGCACTCCTTTCACCAACCAAATAAGATTCACGAACGTCACGAATTTTAAAATATGACGTCGGAAATATCGGTATTAAAAACACGATCGATTTTTTAGCAGTAACAGTTATTTAATGAGTTAACTTTTCTGCTTTATTTTTGTCACGCTGGGGGCACTTCTTTTACCAACCAAATAAGATTCACGAACGTCACGATTTTTAAAATATGACGTCAGAAATATAGGTATTGTGTCACAAATCCGTATTTAGTAATGTTGAATTGTAATCCAACAAAAAATTATTATTACGTCTTCAATTTCCGGATGGGTTTTCAACTACGATTTGTATTTTTATTGTTTCGCAGCTGCGAGTTCACGTTCGCGCTTCTTTCGAATCTTTTCTAGAAGCCAATACCACGTGTCTTGGGTCTAACCTCACATTAATCAGAATCATATACTCCGGATATATGTGCCATTCGCGATATACAAGCGTTCAGTTGAGGGTTGCATTCATTTGTTAGTAAAATTAAGCTCAAACGAATTTCAGAATCAGTGGAATAAAAGAAGTATTGCAAAGCTGTATTATCGTTATAAAAACCAGTTTCAAGATGTTGAATTCGGCATGGTTATGATGCAGAATAGTGAGATGACAAATAAATATTTAAGTTGGGTGCGTTGGAAAACTACAACATAGTAATGTATTTATACACAGCAAGCAGACTCGTCTTGGAGATGCCCAAGATAGGTAATTAGACCCGGCCTGTTCGCAGAAGCGCAGCCAGAAATTTTCACAAAGGGGGGGGGGGGTTAAAAAATTTCTAATTGCCAAGTTAGATCAGTGTGGTCCAAACCCAGGCCCGCGGGCCACATGTGGCCCGCCGCTTCATTATCTGTTGCCCGCGTCACATTCGGAGAGTAATCAAAAAATAGCATTTCGTGTTGTTTTGTAATAGAATAAATCAGAAAAAATCTTTTTACATCACATTGTTACATCACAAATGTCACTGAATTGACTACTGATATGGCTAGCTGAGGCAACTAGCGAAGTTGAATGATGTGCTTGACCGTCTAAATTATTATCTGGCTTTCTATCTTTTTGGTTGGGAATATATGCTCACAATAGAAAACTAAAAATCTAATGCGGATTCTATTAGCCTTGGATGGCTATGTCTGATAACTATGTGTTTGCACAATAAAAGTGTTTGTTTTGTATTGCACTGTTTACCTATTCTTGGCAGTTGGCACTATTGTGGCCCGCGAGCAATGCAAAAATAATTTTGTGGCCCGCAGATCTGACGACCTTAGACTACCCTGAGTTAGACCGTAACATCCAGCAGGCCCCGCCAAAGGCCGAGTCACACAACGAGTCAAATTAAACCCAGCATGACAACCTTTGCATGGCAGCAAATTTTATAATACATTCGAAAGGACGAGATTAGAGTTTTCACTTTGTTGTAACATATATTATAAATGTGTATCAGCGTTTATATTAAGATCACTATATGACGTCACATGTTACGTCACCAAATATTGTGTTACGCAAGTGACGTCATGTATGTATTTTCTGTATTTTACAGGTGACACCATGTACTCCTAACCCTTGCTTAAATGGCTGCCAATGCAAATTATCAGCGAGGCATGAAAGCGGTTTCTTGTGCTCTGGATCTAAAGCCAATCTCGGAAGACTATGTGATATTGGTAAGTAAATAATTAAGTTGGTTGGCGTGGATTTGATTCCCGTCGGGGGTGGGAAAGGGGCAGTCGGGTTGACGCATCTATCGTTGGATCACGCAGCTGGTATGTTACGAGTTTTTATACGATTTAGTTCATACTTATGCTTTGTTGCCTTCCCCCTAAACCAATATGGTCTGGTACCCGCACGAGAGGCCTTGTATCTATATCATTTACATGGTTTCAGAAGCACTTGGACTTTCAGTGGCCGTACGTAACTTTTCAAGCACATAACCGTATTTCTCTCTCAAAGTTAGTTTTAGCAAATTTTATCATTTTATGTCCTGTAAGTTTGTAGAGAAATGAGTTTCCTTTACTTCTGAATGAGTGTCCGTAACTTAACTTTGCTCAGAGATGAGTCTGCTTTAACTAAGAGTGGATGACCGTGACTTTTCTCATATGTGAGTCTCTTCTGGTTGAGTGCCCGTAACTTTGCTCAGAGATGAGTCTTCTTTATTTCTGCTGAGTGAGTGCCCGCAACTTTGCTCAGAGATGAGTCTTCTTTACATCGGAATGAGTGCCCGTAGCATTAACTACTGAGTAAGTGCGCATAATTCTCTATAGTTTTAGTGGTCGTCCGAAATTTTGCTTAGAAATGAGTTTCCTTCACTGTATAGAGTTTCAGACCCGTCAAGAAAAGAAATGATTGATATTTTACGACGCCCTCGATATTTTTCTTCATTTCGCAACCTCTGGGTTATATTATTTCTCACCGCCATAAATGGCATTCTTCTGAGAATTGCGTCTCCTAAAATCGCTGTGCGTGTGGGTTCTATTACTAGACTACTTCGCCAGAAATATTTTAGTTTTGTACGCATTGACCATAGATGGCCAGTGCTTGATTTTGATGTTTCATCTGTGGCCATGCTTGGGAAGTTTTTAAATCAATTATTATGGTTCCAATTGCTTCCTAATCGAATCGCAACTTCGTACGCTAAAAAAGTTTGGCGTCGAGTATTGCAAACGTTCATTATGTAGAAAACTGGTAGGACTCGAGCGATGTCCAAAATTGTTCGAATATAGTTAAATTCGAGTAAAATAGTTAGATTTAGTGGATTCTTGGTTTTTGGATAAAAAATTGGATATTTTTTTTTTCAAATTTGTCGTTTTAAGCATTTGACATAAAATTGGCGGACAAAATTTGGATTTTATTGATTTCTGAAACTGCGAAAACGAAAATTAATCATAATGTTCGACTTCACTATCGTCTGCGCGTTTGTTCGACCGTCAGTATATTTTGGCGGGCCTTTTTTCGTTACTGTTACGTAGCAGTGACGTAATTTTTGGATGACGTAGTCAGGTTGGGGTTAGGAATGATATATTAAAAAATTGTTGAGTCACACCCACTATTACTACTAAAAATACTTGTGGTGTTAAAATATACCCCAAAGGGACCTGAAGTATGCGCACCAAGATGGCGCACAACCTGAACTCAGGTTCTGTACAAGGTTAGGGTTCAGGTTGTGCGACATCTTGGTACGCATACTTCAGGAGTACCCCCCAAAGTGTCATGCATACTAAATACGATTCTTTGTGAAATTTTTCTGCTAACTGGTTTATACCGCATACTATATTTGAAAATATTTTCAATGTATTTTGGAATCCTGGTTATTCGTTCCTGCTCATTGATCGGTATATTACATCTGGTTTCTAATTTCATAATTCGTGATCTTATGGAAATAAAAACAGCCTAAAAGTAAACGTAAAAACCGAAAATTCCTACAAATTCACTTTTCTCTTGGAAATATTAACTTAAAAGTCGATTTAATGTAAATATGTACTTCGCGCTATTTGAAAAATATTCGATATTCGTTGCGTCACTCGTCACCAGAGTGTTAATAATTTCTCCCGCCAAAATCGCACTACATTGCCAACTGCGTGTTGCTGCGATAAGCAGTTTATTATTTCCGCCTTCTTTGAATTGTTCCCGGTTCAAAGGTTATCACCTGCCAACCATGGGCTATATATGTAAAACAATAAAACACCATCGATTCGAGCTTGGCCGGTTTATATAAGTTAACTGGCGTATCGCAAGGCTCCTATTTTAACAAACATTTTCCAATGTAATGTTTCTTACTTAGGAGTTGGTAGCAGGCAGGCTAGGATTTTGCGTTAGTTTTCTATTGGTGAATGTTAGGTTTGACTTTACGACTGTTTTTATAAATGTAATTTCATATTACTTTTGGTGAATTTTTGAGAAGGGATGAGAAAAGGGTACGTCCTTTTTTTCGGAGCGGATAGGCAAGTCAGTATTCACATTAAGATTAAAAATGAGATAGGCTTTGATAACAATTTCTGGGAATGTTTTTTTTTTTTTAATTTGAGTTTTCGTCGGCATATTCTTCTACCCCTGTTTTACCGACTGCATTACAGATTGGGGTCTCCTTTTGTAGTTCCAAATAAAAAAAAATGGGCGCTCCCGAAGTATGTGCACCGAGATGACGAACAACCTCAACCCTAACCTGATACACATACTATGTTCAGGTTGTGCGCCATCTTGGTGCACAACCTGAACATAGTATGTGCTCCCCCAACTGGAAGTCCAAAAATTGGTTGAGACGGTTTCTGAAATCCGATTTTAAAAAAATTGCCGAGGGTATATTGTAATTAGTAACGCCATTGCATTGCTGCGTTGTTTGTTTAAATATACAAAGCCCCTTTGAAATTATTTGAAGTGGAATTTTAAATAACTAAGAGTTCTTAACGTCCAAGATACTGAGTTAGCAATAAAAAGCATTGTGCAGTAATTTGGGTGTATTGAATGTAAAACCGTGTATCAAATATTACGTCATATTCGAATATGAATACACTACATTAAACCTATAAATTTTGTACGTTCAATATTGCGTCACATATTAGATATTACGTCATCAAATTTTGGTGACGTCATATTCCTACATGGATGAATATTATGCAAACGACCTCGTGATCTGTAGTAAGCATTTAATATTCCGAGTGAATCAGCCTTTGTAATGGTTTCTTCACAAAGGAGTAAAATACAGTGAGCGCCTTAGTCATAGTAAAACTGCAACTTGGCAAATAAGCGCGGTTATAGTTTCCATACAATCTCTTCACAATTTCAATTTTGTTAGGAAGTTGGTTCTCAATATATCTCAACCAGGTTTGTTGTTTTTTAATCAGTAATTGTTGAATTGTTTTTACTTCATTTAATACATCTGTGAGGGTCAAAACAATATATGGTATCGATAAATCCCTTTGCAATTTTTAAGAATTTATGGACACTCTATATTTCGATACATTAGAAAATAGGCTTCGAAATTCAGAGGATTCGAGGATTTTGCTCATAACTTGTGACCAAATTGGTTCGCGTTTGGTTAGTTATGTTGCAATCCTAGAAAGATATTTTGAATAATTGTTATTTTTTTACAAAGGGAGTATATATTATGCAGAGTGGGATTTAGTCATGTAAAACTGCAACCTGGCAAAGTGAACGATTCTATATTTTAATACATTAAAAATAAGCTTTGTCAGTATTAAGTTTATTTCAACAGCGAAAACAGGATGCGTACTAAGGGGTATGTTCGTATAAGAAACTCGTGATAAAATTGCTTAGTGCGTTTCGGCGATATTGGCATCTTTGGTAAGATATTTCGGGTTTCAGTCTCTGCTATGTTTTTTATGGGCTATTATTATACTAACCGAGATGTTAGATAAGACTCCGCACTTGAGTATTCTGCGTGCCCGTGTGAGATGCTTCTGCAGAATGTCATTGTTTCGCTAAATAGGTGAAAATGTTTTTTTATGTGTTTTTTTTTTATCGCTGCTCAGTAACCATTACTGGTTTATAGCGTCTGAAATGCATCTTTCCTTATTCTATATATACAATGTGTAATTTCGGTATGCGTAAAAATAAACTACTGACTGAATACAGCGTAAACAAGGACTCGCAGTAGATTTTTTTACGCGTAGGCCCATGCTCATATTGAATCTAAGTTTTTTTGTCTTCGTTTCAAATTGCTTTATATAGCCTTGCTGTGAGAGACAGGAAAACAATCTCAGGGTATCATGGTTTGTGCAAAGGCCATTTGCCTCCTTGTGTATTTCAGGAGGCAATCAGCTTTTCACACGCAATGTTCACCCAGTATCAACGACAGCATAAAACTATTCACAATTCTACTCTAACTAAGGCTTCGAACAAGCATTTACCAATATCTATAACAGAGGTGGGCAAGGTTTTCGAACCAGGGGCCAAAAATTTTGCCCATCTAGACTGGCGGGCCATGTAAGTGTGACGTAAAAAGTTACATTTTATGAACAATAATTACAGTGTTAAAAAAGCAAAAGTGGAAAACAATAAGTCTCGTGCCAAAACTAAATTTAATCACAATCTCAACAAATTCCTTGAGCCTTTTTTTTTTAGCTAAAACATAAAAAAATAAGTTTCAGTTTGGTTGTGGCAGCATCAGGCGGGCCAGATTTAATTACCCAACGGGCCGGATTTGGCCCGCGGGCTTTATTTTGCCCACCCCTTAATTCTACAATGACAATAATCGTCCTATCTAGAACTACTGCTGGTGTAGGGTCTTGTTCACAGCGAAAAATATAGGAAACAGATGAAATATTGTGTATCCGGTCTTACTTGGGTAGTGATTGTTTCATGCGCATTTTTATGTATCAAGTATTACGTCATAGATATTGTTGATGACGTCATAGGTCATTCCTTTATGAATGGTTATTGTGCGAGGAATCTTGTGATATCCAGGGCAATCATTAAGTCATGTTTCAGAAAACGCTGGTGATTCGTAAATTGCCAAATTTGCTGTCAAACTACACTACAAGTAATGCCCCCCCCCCCCCCCCCCCTCCAAAAAAACAAAAAAAATCGCCTCCGGTTGGATAACTCTACATTATTCCATACCGATCATTACATTGCAAGAATAGTCCCAACAAAAACGCCACTATCCATCGAAATTTTTGCTCCGCTGTCAAAATGACGAACGAAACTATGTACCTTATTCCCGAGTGTATAAGCTTTCCTTCAACAATCTATTAGCATTATTACGTAATGTCTATGTATTATTTCATAATGATCGAACAAGTATTCCTTTAATTCAATTAGCATTAAATTAGTTGTATTGAAGAAAAACAGTATTTAGAACAAAATTTCGATGTAAACCTTTCCGCTCCCAAATGTGACAAGGTAAATAAATTGATAACGCTGAACGCGAAAGATTCCGTGGATCTTTTGTACAAAACCCCGTTATGAATTTTGAAATGGGCGGACATCAGAACGTAACAGGTTAGGGTTAGGCGCTAATTTTATTTCCAATCTTCCTTATTTTAGTCCTATTATCAGTTCGAAGACTAGCCAAGAGCCTCCCGTAGTCCTAAAATTATGGCCTAACCCTAACCTAGTACACATATTACATTCCGATGTCCGCCATCTCGGTTCGCATACTTCGGGAGCCCCCTAAAATTATTTATTCGATTTCTTTTTACAGCACCTGCCGATATATTATGCGGACCTACGGTCATTGAAGTGAAGATTCCCGAATCTGTCGTCAAAGCGTATGAATCTGGGGTAAAAGGAGCGATTGTGTATTTCTCTCCTACGGCTGGAAACACTCATAGGTAAGAAAGTGTGAAAAAGCTTGAATGGATGCCAGAGGCGTAACTAGGAATTTTTCAAAAGGGAGGAGGGGGAATTCCTAATCAGTGGCGTAGCCAGGGGGGGGGGGGGGTTGCGGGTCGACAAAATGAGGGGTGGGCAAGATCGAATTTAACAATTTTTTTTAATCAGCTTCACGCCCCCTCAAAAATTGTTTACGTCCTCGTGTGGCGTGCCTCACCGTTTGAGAACCACTGTCATAGATTATTTGACTCGGAAACAGGTTCTGGACAAGTCAACGTTAATTTCTGATATTTATATTTTAGTTGTGTAGCAGTCTATGATTCGGGTTCAAAGAAATATGTTCTGAAGATCCCGGCGCCATTTTCAACATGTGGAACAAAGAAAAATGCCATCACTGGTAAGTGGGCGTGGTTAAAATTTGGCGCCGTCTTGCGGGCATTTATTCTAGGCTGTTTTATCTACTTTTCTTTTATTACAGCGTTACGGATTAGGGTGTTGTATGAAAGGGGTATGTATTAGAACTCTGTGTTGGAAGTAGGCGTTTCTTTGTATCGCTACTAAATTTGGGAATTTTATTTGAATTCGGAGGGAGTCTTTTCCCGCGTTTTCGGGATTCGGAGGGGGGGGGTATTCGGATACTGTATCCGGTAACTCATGTATTTATGGATATAAAAACAAACAAAAAAACTTGTTATTCACCGATTAATGTTCCGAGTAAAAGTGAAAATTCTTGGCTTATAAAACTGCGTGGCTTGTATACAACAGGGCAGATGGTCGGTTAAATGATACATACGGTAACATTTTTATAGAAGTTACCAATAGTAATAGCAAAATATCTACCATTCCCTAATTTTGAACCCCCTCTCCATAATGAGAAGCTGGGGGCATACCGGATCCGAGTATACTGTATCCGGAGCCAATTTAACTTTCCTCCGACCAACACCACTGATCATATTCCAGGAGGGTTTGAGTACACCAACAATGTATGGATGAATCGTAAGAGCAATGTGATTGACATGCCGGTACCAGTTCTGCAGTTCAAATGCACGTATGGTGGAAGTCAGACGGTTATCAGTACTTCGATACAACCAGCGTAAGTAAATATTTTTACAACTTTTCTCAAAGCGACTCAAATTAAAAGTCTCAGGACGTAATGGCAAACTGGCGGGCAATGTAAGTGCGGCGTGAAAAGTTACATTTCATGAACAATGTTTACAGTGTTACAAAGCAACAGTGGAAAACAATAGGCCTCGTGCCAAAACTAAATTTAATTGCAATCTCAACAAATTCCTCAAGGTATTTTTTAGCTAAAACATCAAAATTTGGTTTTAGTTTTGTTGTGGCCGCATAAAGTGGGCCAGATTGAATTACTCATTTGGGCCGAATTTGGCCCCGGGTCGTAGTTTGCTCATGTCAGGACTGGGCTCTCCACAAACGTGGCATTGCTCACATATATGAATACTTGTCTACATCGGCGCGGCGGTGTGGCTCAACGGGCTAAGCGTTAGGAATACGCTCGCCACCGCACCTCTAATTACTCTGCGTGGGTTCGCAGGTTCGAATCCCATGCAGGGATGGTTATGTGCGAGAAGGATTGCTGGACTCCTCACCGTCGTTGGGTGGTTCACGTAACTGCTGGTCGGTTACGGCTTCCTCCACCACCAAGTCCATGCTTCCGAAAACAAACAATACAGTAAAACTATTCCCATACCCGACTTGGAATGGTAACCGGACGAGAGGCCGTGGTTCGCCATATGGATAAGCCGTCTTATTGGCTTTCCTCTCCCCCGGGATAAATATGTAAATCCTATCCTATCCTATGTCAGGACTAGGCTCTCTACAAACGTGGCATTGCTCACATATGAATGAATACTTGTCTAAATCCGTATTCGGAAAAACTACCTACAGTAACCTCCTTATATCACTTCTATTCACAGGCTCCCACCCGCCAATGCCATGCCAGTCATCACAAACTCAGGTAAATTCAAAGTCATCATGAATGCGTACACGAAAGCTCCTGGCGCCGCAGATAGACAGAAGCTTACTGGCGGATCTGTTTACACGGTTTGTATTTGCTAGTGTAACTTTCGTTCTGTAGGGGTTGGGAAGGTGTGGCATAATTTGATTCAGATTTTCCTTATTTTAGTTCTATTACGAGTGCGGGAACTGTCTTTGTTGTTTCCAAGTGAATATACCCCCTGTCCATAGGTTTCAGTCCCTTCACAAAACTTGATGTGAAGTAGGCGAACGAAATTAGCTACCTCCATGTTGATACACACACTTCTGGAGCGCCCATCACTGGCTGTAGTGAAGGGTGATTCACAAATCCGCTGACTACAGCTTTCCCATATAGTGATGTATTCAGTGATGTAATAATTATCTATTACGTCACCATATCGACGTTGCTATTACGTCACTTTATCGACGTTTCCCTCCAGTTCGCATAGCCGTTCACCTTACTCCGACAGTCATAATTGACATTATTAGCTGCTACGTCATCTTATCGGCTTTCCTCTCTTTCGAAATCATTATATATATTCAAAAATTATTTTACAGGTTGGTCAGATCGTCTATCTCACTGCAGAACTCGAGATTTCGAATAAGCCTACATCCGGGAATTTGGTGCTGAAGATAATCGATTGTTACGCAACACCCAGTCTTAACTCTTTGACAGGAAAATTGGATTTGGTTAAGCAAGGGTAAGTATTAAATATATGAAGTGGGGCAGGACGCTCCTGAAGTATGTGTACCAATATGGAGGTAACTGATTTTTAACCGGTATTCACTTGGCTGACACAGACAGTCTAGTGTGGCGGTTATCGAGCATCGGGCGAGTGAAGATACCAAGCCCGTTATCACCACATGAAGATTATTTCTTGACTTGCACTCGGTGTAGATATTATTTTCAGTATGGTGAAGAAATAAATTACTGATTACCAGTATTTAAGTTAGTACGTATTGATTCAGACTTACGAGTTTTATTTCAGCACTGCCTCGAAATAAAAATAGGGGGAATTCCCTAATTCTATAAATAACAGGTATATTATTGCCTTGCAGCGTCATCTTGAGGCGATGCTGTTCTCGCATAAAAACGTTTCGCGCTTTGCAAATTTTGTATTTAAGTTTTAAGCTATTTTAAGTTTGCCGCTGACAAGTAGACAGTATGGTCATTTCGCGGTTAACCTGTCATCCGGTACAAATATTTTTGTGATCTTACTTGTTTTCAATTTCGTTATGCTTTGCCGAGATGGCTAATAAAAACGATTTGATTGATTGATTTCGTTGAAGGTATTACTATCCTTCCTCGTTGATTAGGCACAGAAATTGATATGACATAGGATGGGCGTCTGTCAAAGAAAATTTTGAAAAAACCTGTGATAACCTGTTCTCATACCTATTTCGCTGGTAGCCACACGAAATCCCGGTTTGCTATACGACTAAACCACTTTGTAAGCACGCTAAAATCCTTCCAAACAATTCACTTATTTTTTAGATGCCCTGAAAAGAGCGTTGGCGTTAAAATCCACGGTACAACATTGACTTCTAGCGCCACCGTCTGGTTTCGTACATTCAAGTTATCGAAGGGTCAATATGTCTACTATACCTGCAAAGTCGATGTCTGTAATACGTTGGAAGCAACATGCAAACTTCCTACCGTAAGTTATATTATCAGACACGAACAGGTCTGGATCATAAGCTTGGCAAGGGGGGCCCGAGGGGCCATGTCCCTCACATAAAACGAGTGAGCGTCTTATTATGTCATTATATAAAAAAAAATCCTGCACAAAAATCATTGGGCGCCCCAGAAGTGTGTGTACCAATATGGAGGTACGGTAACTTATTGTGTTTGCCTTCTTTACATCAAGTTGTGTGAAGGGACTGAAACCTATGGGCAGGGGGTATAATCACTTGGCTAACACAAACGGTCCCCGAACTTGTAATACAACTAAAATAAGGAAAATTGGAATAAAATTATGGCCTAACCCTAATCTGGTACACATATTACAGGAGTACTGACCTGTTTGGGCAAAGTTTCGAAACATCTATAAACCAAAAGGCAAAAGTCTTCCTAATGGTATGTAATCAAATTTTATTTTCTTCTTACAGAACTGCGCAACAACTGGTCGTCGCAAGAGAGATGTCGAATCTGGCAACCCTGATGAAAAGAAGAATCTTGTCAGCGTGGGACCTTTGATTATTCTTACCAAGAACGAGAAAGAGAAACTCTCGGAATCTCTCGCTGATCCAGACCAACCTGTTTACATATCTGGGGAGCTGATTTCCTTGGGAGGTAAAGGTACGTCACTGTAGCAAGTACATTAGGATAGTTACTGTGTATTTCAATATTCTTTATCGCGTATTGTTAATATTGCATTGCATATTGCGTTATTTGCCCGAAACGAGGCCGTTGCCCCAAGTCTTTATGACATTTCCCTCGCTCAGTATTTCTCGTCTTTATGGTCCGAGACGTGATGAATGCACATGCAAAATTTGGAGACGATTCAAACTCGCTTTCGTGAGATATCGCGTAACATACGAAAGTATCAGACAAACGGACAAATATCTATCAACATACTTAACGATCGAGATCGATAAGTAATGATCACGGAAGCATCCATTTACCGGTTACTTAACCGATCCTTATTATTTTAGATCTGACGACAACCGGATCACCATTACCAGACACCGCATCTCATGATCTTCAACTAGTCCTGGTGTCCCTTGCCAATTTCGTTGTTTTAGTCTTATTCTCCATCTGCGCCCTTTGCCTCGTCCTTGCTAGAAAGAAGCGAAATCTTCCCGCCTAAATTCTACCGCCACCTAGTGTAAAATAATAACCATAGATTGCTAAAATGTCCTCGATATCAATTGATGTTTATGTTCTGTGTACTGTACAAATAATTATACATTCAAGACGTTTTGCAGAGCAATCTGATTTATTTCATTCATATTTTATTTCCTGTAAAATTTATATACCACTTGATTGATTTTTGTCACCATTTGTCACCGAAATTCACCGTTTGTCACCGAAATTCAATGCAAATTCAGAAATTAGTTATTTTTGTTCCAAAATCAGTTAAAAATCTACATGTCAAATTATTCCCGCCATTTAGTCTTTTCCCGACGGTAGAATTTATTTCTTTTTTAATATTTTTTAAGGTACCTTTATCTAATCCTCAGCCGCAACATATCAGGATGACGCTGAAATCTAAATTTAGATACATGATTTTTAAAACCAAAATTGAAACTATTTTGACCGTTTAGTTAGCAAAATACAATAATTATCCGGAGTAGAAATATGTAGATAAAAGTCTTACCATTGCGTGGATGTTGATCCAACTTGTTAATTTTTAAGATGTCACTGGAAAGCCAGCTTATTCGACTCGGATAACAATTTTGAGTAAATTTATCATTGTGATAATTTTATTGTGTTTTATTAGCAATGTTTTATCATTTTTTAAACTTTCTCGCTTTTATTGTTTTCCTGACTTGATTTTACCTATTTTTCTTCTTATATTTATGGTTTTATTTCGACTTTTATCTAATTTTATGTATTTTCAGATATACTTTACACATCTGCAGTCTTTTTTCTTACTTTTATTCCTTTGTGTTTTCGTACCATTAACGTTAATGGTATCCGTTGTACCGTGAGAAATATAATGTTTTCTGAAAATTACCATTTGTACTGAATAGTATTTAGTCAGTTTCGTAAGTGTGACGTAACAAGGCTCATTTTGTGAACAATATTTACAGTATTACAAGAGCAAATACGGTAAACAATAGGCCTTGTGCCAGAACCAACAAATTAAAACCGTGACTGACTAGGGAAGGGTTATCAACGGTTAGATTCAGGGGGTTCGTGAGCACTAATTAAAACGGAGTATCAAAATAAAAATACTGCCCTCTCGCCGATTTGGATCATCTAGTAAAATATGAAAAATCGAAGGCGACTGTAAACAAGGCTACAGAGTATCTCGAGATCTTATTCCTGTAAACCAGGGGTTCCCAAACTTTATTGGCCGCGATCCAAAATTAGAATCGGAAAGATGTTCGCGGGCCGGAAGAATGTAGTGCCCAAAAGTGGTGCGCCCGAACATGCTCGTTTGACTCATAATAGCGCTCAATGTTGTATTCCTGCCAAACTGGAATAGATCGTTGGCAAAGTAGACACATCTCTAAAGTTTGATACTTTTCAATGAAGAAATACGAACACTGCCATTTATTCAAGAAACGTCAGTTTTCTAAGTCTAGTTTTTGTTTGATTTCTGACATCTTTAAGCTTTCCTATATGACTGATAACTAAATTACTGTCCTTTGTAATCCTAACACCGGTACCCATAATTGATATACTGGTAGAATTGAATTGTTACGATAAACACGTGCTTGAACTCTGATAATGACATAAATTAGCGGTATCTAGATCGCAAAAAGGTAGAAATAAAATCTGTTGAACACTATTTCACGTAAGCTCGGCGGGCCATTTTAAATCGTTACGCGGGCCGGATTTGGGCCGTGGTTCGGGAACCCCTGCTATAAACGAACAGGTTTATTCGCTTCGAAAGTTTATTCAAGTTGTTTGATCAATTTCGAAGCAGCGTTTGACATCGTTTTATGTTGCGCCGCCTGTACATATATACATACTATTAAAATACGCAATATTAAATTAAATCTTATTATTAACACAATATTGAAAGGGGTCGGCAACCTGCAGGCAAACTATCAAAATTGTAAGTGGCGCTTTACGCTTTAAACGCAAGCATAACAAACTCTTTTGGTCGATGTTGAGACTCGTTGCCGCATCGTGCAATCGCCGCGTGTTATCTAAATTATCTTTTTTTTTAAATAGAATCAAGCCGTTTTTTCTTTAATTGCTTCGAATCGATTCGAATTAAGTCTGATTCGAATCGCTTCGATTCAAAATTCTGAAACTTACATCCCTACAGTTGTGACTCCTTGGTTGAGGATGAAAGGGGAATATCAACTTTATTCAAACTGACGCTGATGCCTGGATGTTTTCCCAATCATCCATTTTCTTGTCTATTTCTGTAAAAATGGCCAATCAGCAATAAATCAACAATGATGTAACAATGCCAATTTGTTATGTCGCTCAGACACTTCTTTCGATCATACAGATATCGAGGCATAATTGTAAACTTGACTCGTGTGTTGCGGTTTAGCGTGACATTTGTCAGTTTCGAATTGAGATTACAAAAATTAGTTGCAAATCAAATAACTTATATGTCTTTTTGGTCTTCAAAAAAGCTATAGTTTAGTTGAGTTTCAATAATCAAAAATGAGTCCCGAATAATCTGCGATAGGCTGGGCTGAAAACTGCTATCAGTTCCTGTAAGCGGCGCGTGGTTAAGTATTTTAATGAAAATATCAACATCGAAATCTCAAATTATCATGCATAGGCTTTTGAGCGGTTGCCGCGTTTGCGCATTGGTTAAAATAGCCTATAATGACTTTTCTTGTAGAGTAATATTCAATCCATAACAACTACGAGAATTCAAACTGTCTTTCAGTTTCAATCTAATTATGTTCAACCTAACTCGCGATTGCGTGCACCATATAAGAACATTACCAATCTAAAACAAAACGTGGGCATGGTACTATTTGGTATTTTTTTTTATGGTACAAGTTGAATAATAAGGAGACACCAGAAAAATTATCCTACTCGCCTAAGAAGACGACCCCCCAAAATCATGCCAAAAATTTGGGTCTAGACTTATTCGCCGGGAAATACGGTATATATAATGACACCGCTGTTTATACTTAATATTCACTTCAGTTCGCCCCCTTCAGTTTTTTGTCACCTGTTTTTCCTTTTTCCCCCTTGGACGAAGATCTGGTGTGTTGATGCAACGTTTGCGGTTACAACTTTACAACTTTTGATGACGCCATGGCACGCAAAAAAAAAAAACGAATCCAATGCGGCTCGCTGAAGTTTTTGAAATTGATGAAAGTAATACCCTTCTAGCAAAAATTACAATCTTCAACGGTTAAAAATTTGGCCCAGCCATTGGCCCAGTAATTAAAGAGAGATCGTTTTTTCATAACGTTAAAAAGAAGAAAAATACGAACAATACCAATAACAACAACATAATAATAAAAACGATCCATATGTACATTTATTGTCCAACAAACCATTGTCATCTCGACGCTGTTTGCTTTGTATGAGTTCATGTATCCGAATTCGGTGAGAGACGTCTATATGCGCGATAAAATTGCTCGCGAGAGGAGATACGAATAGACAGAGAAATCAGATCGCAAACGGCCTAACGTCTAGTTAGCAGCCCACGTTCGGTATCCAGTTATTTGTCTCACACACTTGAGCCTGATCAGAGGTTACGTAAAACAACCTTCAACGACAATGAATCCAGTAATCCTTTTGCTAGTAGGATAGGATTTACATATTTATCCCGGGGGAGAGGAAAGCCGATAAGACGGCTTATCCATATGGCGAACCACGGCCTCTCGTCCGGTTACCATTCCAAGTCGGGTATGGGATTAGTTTTACTGTATTGTTTGTTTCCGGAAGCATGGACTTGGTGGTGGAGGAAGCCGTAACCGACCAGCGGTTACGTGAACCACCCAACGACGGCGAGGAGTCCAGCAATCCTCTCGCACATAACCATCCCTGCATGGGATTCGAACCTGCGAACCCACGCAGAGTAATTAGAGGTGCGGTGGCGAGCGTATTCCTAACGCTTAGCCCGTTGAGCCACACCGCCGCGCCGCCACTATCTGTTTAGGTATTTTTATACTCAAACCAGCAGGTGGAGAAAAAAGTGATTTTTAACAATAACAACATGATAACAAAACGATTGACAGGTCCATTTTGTGCTCAATAAGCTTAATCATTTACCTGGTGAGAAGCCGTGGCCCGTCATATTATACAGTGCTCAGCTCGACAGTGTGGCGCATCGTGCTAAGCGTTAGAAATGCGTTCGCCACAGCACCTTAGGGGGGAGGAGGGGGTAAATATGTGCGAGAAGATTTTTGGACTCCTTCCTGTCGTAGGGTGATTCACTTTGCCGCTGGTCGGTTATGGCTTCCTCTACAAATAAGTGTAAAAATGGTAAAAGAAAGCCATTGTTCAAATATTTTTTTAAATCGATTGAAACTATCCGAGAGAACGAAAGAGAATTAGCACTGAAAAAGCGAAAAATTGCCAAACATAACAAAAAATGGAGAATTCTTGTAATATAATCCGAGTGATAATGCAATATGTGTTTATTATAATGAATTATTGTTATTGATGAATATTGTTTATTGCAATGTTGTTTTATTTTATAAAAACCTCGATTAAAAAAAATGTTTTGTCCAACCAATGACATTAAACAACATGATAGGCAACTCTGACGTCACTCCATAAGACTACATGCGAAAGATTGTATTCCATGATACGCTCTAATGCACATATTTCTCGTCGCCTTTCGCGACGGTTTTCCGCTTGCTTTTGCTACTCGGCGTCTTCTTTACGTGTAGTACCTGCCTTTTTGCGCCTGTAACGAAAGAAAATAATCTCTATATCTGAGAAGTTTTGCTCATTTGGAAAGCAAGAATGGCAGACAAGCTGTAAAGAGTAATTCTGAACATCATAGACGTTTTTTTTTTATCAGAGAATATTACAAACGCGATAGCGTAAAGATTTGTGTGAAACATTTTGCAGATAATGACAAAGTTCAAAGTTAGTAATTTTAATGTTTGCGCTTAAACATTGAAATTTCTTTTAAAGAGGGTGTCATACAAAACAGCAAAACTGTTTTTACTTCTCTTAAAGGTGCTGTGATACAATTCCATAACACAAAGTTTGAAACTATCGAACTTGCTTTAGTGGTGAATTTATTAGACATATTACATATTCAGTTAATCGTAGGTAACATTGCTGGTACATAATGCCTCGTAGATAGGTTTGTGTCTAAATTTAGAAATTTAGCTCATAGCCCGCTAATTAATATTATCTTCTATGCAGGAGATTGCAGGGCTGATTCAACTTGCAGCCTTACCGATCACCTGACGATGCTCATTTAGTTTGTCTCGAGCAAGTCTTATTGAAAAACTTGTGTGAATGGAAACTATCTATATGTTTTGCCTTCCTCCGACTTTAGAAGACAAATTTATTTTGAAGGATTTGGCATATAATTCTCATTGATTGTTGGCTGTTTATAATTCCTATTAAATGTGAATTCTGATTATAACAAAGAGTTGAACATTTTTTTACGTAATCTACGGGCACTTTTTTCTTGTCAATACTCCAAGCTGAGGTAATAAGCAAGACAATACATTTATGTCATCTGGAAGCAAAATATACACACTAATTAAAAGTTTGACACATTGAGATAATACATCATGACAGAAAATACAAAGATACAGTATGTATGACCATCACATGGTAATTAAAATTAAAAAAAAATTAATAGAGGCTGTGAAGTATGAAAAGTTCAAGACAAAGAAAAGAACAAAAGTTCATAGCTCATGAACTCTCAATTCTGCCTCCATTGCTTTGTGAAGGCCAATATATTCCGAATGGCTGAATTGGTTTACCTTTATGATAGCAACGGTTTTGTATTTAATATAGCGAGATTTTTTTTCAATTTAATTGAAGTGATATTATTTCCCAAAGCAATGCTTGAATCGTCTAGAATAGATCAGTGGTGTCAAACTCATGGGTTTCGAGAGCCGCATTGCATGTTAGAAATTGTAAAAAGGGCCGAAAACAGTTTTTGATAATGTATACTTGAAAGATATTTTTCAGATAGTTTTAGTTTGTGACATATATTGTGATGCAACTAATCAGTTGGATTAAGTTTTATTATTTTCTTTAATTTCAAATGCAATTACATATTAATATTTGCATTCCACTATTATTGCAAGTTACTGTATTTATTAAAAAAAATCATAAAATTCCATGTACAACCATAAAAATCATTTTTGAACAAGCGTTGGTTGTTACAGGCAGAAATTTAACTTTCGTGAATTAACCTATTAATTTTAGTTATTCTGGTCCCGATAAACATGTTCAGACTTGCTCTCGTTTATTTATTTGTTTATTTATATTAAGCGTCACTGACCGAGAGAAAGTTTGAAGTCTTGGCAATGATGGTGCAATACTCTCTTATATCAGCTGATTTGTATTCATGCCCTTGTTTTTTCTTATTGTATTTTACTAAATGTCCTATTTATTAGTGTGAGAGACGGTGCAATGAGGCCTGGTCACATGAATTTCTTTGTTAGAAGCTGCGATTACTTTGCGGCATTGAGTTGCAAATTGTAGGATTTTGATTATGCTAATTTAGAATTGCTAAGATATTTAGGGAAGTTTGTAGTTTAGGAATATTAAGTAATTTAGGTTCTAATTGAGTTGCATATGAGGCTAATCGTATTTTCTTGTTTTTGTGTCTTGTAGCTAAATTTAAGTACTGTTGTTGGGCTGGAGACACAAATATATTGTAACCACATCATACAATACACACCATACATTTACATACAGACATCAAGTTTTTCCATTCACTGTGTTACACTGCCGTTATACTTGCTGTGGAAATTTATCTATCTACTGTGGAACTGTGGAACTTTTAACCTGATTGTGGAATTTTACTGGACTGTGACTTGTATATACTGTAAATATACTTTCATTACAAGTTCTTTCATACAAGTTGGATGTGTTTATGTGTGCGTTACTGCTGTGTCGAGAGTTAGCTACGGAAGTAGATTGACAAGACAGCCCAATAATCAGAAATAGGACCTGTAGAACCTCTTAACTCTACATTGGTTAAGGAAAGAATAATACATACACTAAAAAAATACTTAATCTAAATATATGAACCTAAAATTAACAAAAATACTACAGTATAAACTCAATGTTTTTTTTAATTACATTTGTCCTGACGTTCGGCATCTTCTTTGTGTCACCAGCATACTAAGGCCAGGCTGAATTGATTTTATAGTACCAACTCTAACTAACGAGGTCACATGATCATGGGTTAATCTGTATCTTCGCAAAAGTTTAATTAATTCCAGTAATGCAAAAAAGTTACTTTTATCATTTCACGTATAGATCAGTAAAAAAACAAATGGCAGATTTTTTCGACAAGACATTTCGGGCTACATTGCATGGCATAGGATTGCTTGAATTATTATTGATATTGATTTTTAGTAACTAAGTCGTTGTATATTTATATTAATATACAAACACATGGAAATTTTCTGTTCGGAGTTGGTCTTCGAATTTGTCATATTGACTGCTGAGCTTATTGTGTTTTTTCATTGTACTGATGGAAATATGACAAATTTAACAATGTGCTTCAGAATTTTGTGAAATGCAGAAATATTGCAACTCCCATTTTCTTCGAAAATGCCACCTTCTTCATGTACTTTAATTTAATCACTCAAGTGTTTTATTCAGTATTCTTTTGCTAGCTTGATGTGTATTCTTAATTGAGTCAAAATGTGAACAAAAAAAAATTAACTTTCTAAAACTACTTTCAGTAAATTGTTTTCTGTGTGAATATTCAATTTCACTTTAAAAGGTTTGAAAAATCTTTTACATTTAAATAAAAAAAAATTCAAAAATACTATTACAATTATTGTTAAGCGTTCGAGGGCCGCACTGGAAGTTCTCTGGGGCCGCAAGTTTGACATCCCTGGTCTAGATTGAAGTTGTCCAAAATATATAACATTATTTTATCATGAATCATGATTATATCCTTTCCTGAATTTCTTCTATAGTACTACCAAAATTTAATGAACCAAATATAACACAGGTGTAGTCAGTGGCCCGTAATCCTCATTTTTCAAAGCTGTTTTAGGTATGTCTGGCATGTTTTGTGCCTTTTTGCAAAGAAGACCGCTTATGCAATCTTACGCTTTAGATATTTTAGTTATTTTCCTCAAGCCCTGCAGGATGTAAGGGCCATACACAACTTTACCGGAGGGTCAAATGTCTTTGCATTCCTCCATAGGTTGTTTTTCTATTGCAAACATTTATGGAGTATTCTAATCATATTTCTTGGAATCAAACTGTCACTGATATGTCGCCAGACTTCTGATATCTCCCCTTCTGCTACAGTTGTCATGTGAATAAATAATAGGAAATTCAGGTTAGACGAATAGTTGAAAGTTTTGTTTTATGTCGGCCTAATTTCTTGATTGGTATACTTACTATTATTGCTATTGCCTCTTGTGCTGCAGGAGTCTCACAATGCTTAGACAGGTCTGTCCACAACTTTCACATCTGTAGGAGAGGAGATGTATTAACTTTCGTTAGGAATAAATAAAGCAGTCTATATGATTCAGAATGGAAAAGCTAATAAATCCAATATCTTATGTTTTTTGTAAAAAATATTTTACTGAATTTGGTATATAAACCAACTAATAAAGGGGTTTAGTCAGAAAATTATAAGCATTCGTGGCTCCAAATACTTGAGAGATCAGACTATACAATATAGACCGGTATGAGTGAAATTTTAGATGAACTTGTTAACCCTTTGATTCAATAAGCAAATAAAAGTGAATGAGCAATAGTCTGTTACAGCAATATAAGTATATATCCTCACTGATTAAAAAAATCTAAATGGAGGTGCATGAACTATTTGAAACCATAAGGGGTAAGTAAATATGCAATTTCGGCAGATGGCCAACTACGTACCGTACTGAATTATAAACTTCGTAGTATTTGACAAAAGCTGGCTTTCCCGCATCTACTTAACAGTGCGATGCGCGGGTGTGATATACAACAATAGTATTTACCTTACTTTTTTCTGATTTCTTTTTACCTTCAATTTTTCAAATATCATTAAAAACCACAACAACTGTCGAAGCAGGCTCGAACACCATTCGTGCTATGCCTTGAAAGCAACACACATCCGCTCGTTTTCGTCTCGTCAAGTATGTGCATTGGAGCGTGCTATCGAATACGATCTTCGGCCAAAAATGCCGGAGTTGCGCATCATGTTGTTTAATGTCATTGGTCCAACTTGGACTGGTAACGGGACGAGAGGTCGCGGTTCACCATATGATTAAGATCTATTATAGGCTTTCCTTTCTTCCCGGATAAATATGTAAATCTTATTCTAAAGTCGTTTTTTGTTTCCCTTCTTATTTAGTGTAGATACTGCATATGTAAAACCCTGCTCTTATTCACCACATGAGGGCCCCAAAATCGTATAAATAACGTAACAAGGTATTTTGGTCCAAAGTTCGCCTATTCATCGGCGACTGGCGTCAAATGTTTGCGAAACTCTGGTATCGCAAACAGAACTTTGAACCCTTTCAACTATTGAGTGAAAGAAATGTGTTTATAAATAGAACAAGATTTCAGTATTTATCTCCAAGTAGGCTGACAGGGAAGTGATGAATTCTCAGTATGAAAATTCCGTGAGAGGTGATATAACCAAAAGACGTGCAGCCTCGCTCGGTCATGTTCACTGGTCTGCTGGTCCGGTACCGGCACCGTACATGCTGACATGTCTTGTTGAACCGCTGCAGATGTCGTGATTTGCGATTGAAATTCAACCGTACACTTCATGGCATGAAATGCTAGAGGCAGAACTGCAGATGCCCCAACTTAAATGCAGAATGATTGCAGTGATTGATCATTTGCACTGTTTACCGGTATGCTGTTATGACAGTACCATACTGCAGTATGGATACCAAAAGCCTGAAAGCTAGCAGAACAGGAATTCATATGCCCGTATATTGGTAAAGCCAGTATTTAAGTAGACTCTTTACAAAGTTCTGAAGTTGGATGTTTTTTTAATACTTTCAGACTTACTGAATGAGCAATAGTTTCCTCCACAGACAGAGCCAGAATTTTACTTGGGATTCATCCAGCCTTCATTCGCGCTTCATTCTAATATAATTTAGTAATTTATCTTTTCATTTTACAGAGCTAATACTGTAATAATAACATAGAAGTTTATCCGTTTCAATATTTGAGCAAAACAATTTTTGAATCAAAGATGGAAGTTGTAACGATTAGTTTATTGTCTGCGCTGTTTTTTAATGTGCTTTGTATTCTTTCTTTTATAAGTTATAGGTGAGAATATTTCTTTGCTTTCAACTCTAGTTCATGATCATTTTTGATTTTCTTTTTCCAGACAAAACTGCTAAATTGCACTAAAAATTTAGTTCAATTTACTTTTATGATTTGATGTTTCTTTTAGCAAGGAATACTTAACCCCTGCAACTCGTATGGTATTTTCCTTGCTAAAAATGTTAAAAGTGAAAATTTACAATTATCCATGTTAAATATAACAATCTTTTTTTTAATTGGCAATAAAACCATACTTATATACAGCTCTTTGCTTATCCATGGTAGCTTGTAACTCTCTAATCAGTTCTTTTTCAATCTTAGTTCAGTGACAATTTGCCAAAAAATTTCGTCTGATATCCCATATTACTGAATTCTTTTATTTCAGGTATTATAAACGCAGCAGAACAAATGCCAGCAATCCAGAATCCACTGTAGAAAATGATAATTCAAAGGTAA
The DNA here is from genome assembly GCF_964204865.1 of Styela clava. Classification (NCBI taxonomy): domain Eukaryota; kingdom Metazoa; phylum Chordata; class Ascidiacea; order Stolidobranchia; family Styelidae; genus Styela; species Styela clava. The sequence goes on along the minus strand of NC_135250.1, from coordinate 1,784,968 downwards.
AAGATTTTCGTAAAATCTCAAGACTATTTACAGAGCTTAGTTTCTCTGACATCATACTAACTTAGTCCAGGATTAATTACATATTTTCACTCATTCTTTGATTGTGCTAACTAGTCACACTTCATTGAACATTTGTGCTCAAAATATACTTCGATTATTCTGACAAATCACGCTTCATTGAACACTGGTACACAAAAATATGCTCAGATTTATCCTTGTTTGTTCCAATATAACATTTTGCTGAACGAAGTAAAAAGACAAACTGGCTGAACAGTTTCATTTCATGAAATGATGTACAGATGTAATTTATGTTTACCAATTAATCAGTCATCGCTTCTTAGTTGATTATGCTGAACTTATACAAAAAGGGTTATTGGGGGGCATGTGAAGCGTGTTCATGTAACTGCTGGTCTGTTAAAGCTTTCCCCCACCTTGCGGCCTGGGTTTGTTATATGATTATGCCATCATAATGGCTCTGATATGAAAACCATATTTTATTCTTCATAAAGTTTAGGGCTAGGTTACTCCCCATCTTTTTCAGTTTATTTCACTGACCTAACATAGCTTTTCTAACACATAGTGGTCGCTATTAAAAATAGGTTTGTTCTGGCCAGTTTAACAAGTAAATAATTTTTTGTTTAAATCGCTGATTTTTTACAGCTGAAAGAACAAAAGAAAACAGAACAAACACAAAAAAAGAAGCAAATTTTCAAAAAACCAGCAAAAGTGAAACGGAAAAATGTGCCAAAACAACTCCCATCAGGTGCGAGTACTATTTAAAGTGTTATCCTGATATCTGCTATTTTGAGTTATATCTTTTTGAATTCCGTTGAAGAGTTGCGATATTTTTATGAGGCCTTTTTACTCTGAACAGGGCTTTTTACAAGAAACTTTTGATATTTAACGAGCCCTTATTTTTAGAAGTTCTAGGAAAATTCGCCGCATAAAAAATAACTTCCAGAGAATTTTCCTGTAAAAGTATTTGTGATAAAAACGATAGATTTTTGAAATACCTTATTTATCCCAAAAACTTGTTTTACAACAAAATGCTCTTGCAGCAATCTTCATGAAGCGAATTTTCCTATGCACCGAGACTTGCTGCGGCGAATTTGCCGGGCACGATATTTAGAATGATCAGAATCATTCAAGTTTGGTATTTACCAAATTTATTGCACCCTGGTTTGAGGCGTTTGGCACTCAAAATTTTTAACATTTGCATATTCCAACATAGGTCTATTTTTAACCACTTGACCATCTCGCCTGAAACTTTGACAACCTCGACTTTGTGATTTGTATCACAGGAAATAAACCTTCCGTGGGTTTGAAACGTTTGAGGAAACTGATTTGTATATTAAAAATAAAAATAATTAGAAGTTAGATATGCCATTACAGGCATATTTTTGCCGCAAGTTCACTAAACATCGTTCATTTTTAAAATAATATGGCGGGTTACCAGGTAATTCGAACAGAACGCGCAATTATGGAGAGGAGTGACACATAATGCACCGGCAGGATGTGAACATGGCCCATTATTATTTTCTGTCTAATTTATATATCCATGTTTTACGCAGACGCAGCCAGGGATTCAGATACGGAAAGTTATACTTTGGATGAACAATTAGCTCAGGTATGCTGTGATTTCTTTTAACTTTTTTGGGGAAAAGGAGGGATGAGAATCGTGAAATATATTATACATCGGGTCAAGCTCAGTATATACTTCTATTTAGAAAAAATGATTTTATTGATTATATTTTTTCAAATTCAAGTCAGAAGTTGAGTAAAGTTTATTTTGTCCCTGACAATCTATGTTAAATAGGCCTACTAACAGAATGATAATACTAAGTAAGAATAATGATTTTAAAATGAAAATATTTAAAATTATTACTAAAATCAAGGACTAATCACATCTAATTTTTTTCATTCGAGTCTTATGCACGCTTGCCCTTTACTTGCAGGCACTTTGCACATTCAATTTATTATGTTCATCTCCCATCTGAACCAATGCATGCCATTGTTTTTATAGACTATCATGAGTCAGCAGTTTACGCATGATGTCATCAATACATCAGCAGTTAATGCGAAACCGACTGTGAAAAAATCGATTCCTGAAACTTCACAGGTGAGTTAAGTAACAATAGTTTTTTGGGGTGTCATATGTCAACTCCTCTATTGGGTACAATTTTTCTTTTAGGCCAAGGCCAGCTAACTGAGTGATTTTCATATAATATAATTCATTTCACACATGGCATTGAAATTTTTAAAGTATAGCCTACTTGATGCTTTACATCAGGGGTCGGCAACCTTTTGTCGTCGCGGGCCAAAATTAAGGGTTGCAAGTCATTGACGGGCTGCACATATTTTTAGAAAGTGGAAAACCGAACAGATGATACTTTTTATAATAAAAATAAAGCAGTACATCTCTCGAATAGAATATAGATTTATTTCCTCATTGCATCTCAAAAAATTCCATTTGAATATTTTCGGCACCATTGAACCCTTTGCACTTAGCATCAACTTTTCGTGTTGTGTTGCCATTTGTCTAATTATAATTAAATTATAGACTTATTGAGTAATTGTGAATTTTATACTTGTTAGATTACAATATGATTTAGTCTACACATGTCTCACAATAAATTCTGTTACGTGAAGAATATAATCGTCAAAACAGGTGTTTTGGTACTATAATTCAGTGAAGTGTCACGGGCCAGAATATATTATTCTGCTGGCCATAGGTTTTTGATCCCTGCTTTACACTCTTGGTGAGGTGTTGTGCTTTGGATGCCAACTTGGGGTCTTCAGCCTTCAATTCTAGAATAGTTATTTTTAATGCAGTAAACTATAATCTGGCATGCCCAAGCCAAGTAAAAGTGTTTTTGGATAATATTTTTTAATATATAAGGAATTATTCGACAAAAGCAACTTCAAATATAATTGCAAATTCATAGGAGTATAATTTTGTTGTGATGAATAAATTACACCAGCGTTTCTCAAACTGTGCCAGAGCGTTCAGCGGAAAATGGATTGAAATTGCGATAAAATAGGTCACCTAGCGATCTCGGTCGGACTTTGTCGACTCGAAGTCGTAAATTGATTACCCAACTGTGTTTCGGGCATAAAAAGTTTGAGAAAGAAACGCTGGATTAGACAAACATTGTTTTAATCGACAGATATCAAATGCTTAAAATAACTATTTCTTAATAAAAATATTCTAAGTATTTTCCAATATGAAATATTTTCCATATACTGGTAAAATATCACCAATTCAAAATCTATTTGAATATTCAAGTAATTTTGGATAATCCTTTCCCTCAAATTTTGTGTATTCAAATAATTTTTCCATTGTACCACAGACATCAACAAAACCTAACCACAGAAGGAAAGGATTATTAACAAAAGAATCAGTTTATGAACGAGACGAGGATTGGTCTAACGTAATAAGCAAAAAACATAAAAAGAAATTATACCCCGTCACACAAACTTCTCTCGAAGACGACGAGCAAGCGAAATATGGATTTACTCTTGATGAAGAAGGCGGGATCGTGGAAATACCGATGCTGGAATTATCTTTTCCTTCTGAAGCTGTAATGAGGCCGTTACAAGTTCATGTCCAAGTTGAAAAATACAAAAAGGTAAGAAGTGTATAATTTTAGAGGATATTGTTATCTGGAGCCATGTTTATGGATACTGAAACAGTGTTGGAAGCTCGACATGTTTTCTTGGGCGCTCCAGAAGTGTATGTATCAATATGGAGGTAACTAATTTTGTTCGCCTACTTTACATCAAGTTGTGTAAAGGGACTGAAACATATGGGCAGGGGGGAATATTCACTTGGCTAACACAAACAGTCCCTGAACTAAAAATAGATCCAAAATACGGAAAATCTGAATAAAATTATGGCCTAACCCAAATCTGGTATACGGTATCTGGTAACGGTACCAGAGTACCCGCCACTCTGGTTGTATTTTAACTCCCCAGGGTATAAATCATGTGTTATTGGCAGGGGATGAATTCCTCATTTGGACAGCTTTTGTGTTCTTATTTACCGTATACCCTTCCATATAAGCGAACCCCTAAAAATGGCCTCAAAACGGTGAGATTATAAATATTCGCATATAAGCCGACTCTACAAATCGTAACACACCATACTCACCTATCAAAGCAAATGGTTGCAGAAGAGAATTAATGGAAATGATAACCATTATTGTTATGTTTTACTTTTATAAATAACTGAAGAAATGTCTCAAAATCCTTTAAATTTATCCTCACTATCATTGTCAAACCCCTCAGAGTTGCGCATATAACCTCTCAGTTTGGCAACTTTTTTTTAGTTTTAAACTCCTTCTTTATATGCGAAAATGTGAATTTAATTCTATGTACATTCATTTGTTCATTTTGACTTTAAATGATCCCATTTTCTCTTTTCTATAGTTCGTTGACGATACAGAAGAAAAAGTCTACCTTACCCCGGCGATTCATTTCTCCACTGATGATCCAACGAGAACCAAACTCCACCGACAAGTAACTTTGACAGTGAACACTAAAAGAATGATGGGCAGAGGATGGGATGGGAACGTTAATTGTCAGGTGGGAATTCTTTTCTTTTGATTCCTATTATGTGTTGGACAACCCCTTGGACATTAATGATATACTGTAATATACAGGGTGTCCCTTTACAATTTCTATTTTAAGGTCGGTTCTCAATATATCTTAACCAGCATTTTTTCAATCAGTAATTGTTTAAGTATTTTTACTTCATTTAATATATCTGTGAAGGCCAAAACAATATACGGTATCGGTGAATTCCCTTTGCAAATTTAGAAACTTTTTAAGACTTTATGGACACCCTGTATATATATATACATACATTCATGATTATGTTATCCATTTTCTCTGAGTATGGCTTTATTAACCAAGCAGACGTATAAGACCATCAAGTCAAAAAACTGGTTAACTAATCCCATAACCGGCATGGACTGCTAAACGGGCTAGATAGACGTTCCTCTCTTCAGGCTAAATATGAAAAATCTTTCCTAAATTCTTTAAAAGGCCGCCATGTTTTTGGTATGACGGAGATTGTTGTTTTCGCTCTTGTAAATTGCATAACATTGGTAGATGTGACAAAATCAACAAACAAGTGTCAAAGTAAATACAATACTAAGCTAATCGACGCCAACGCAACCGCTAAATTATAATCTGCAAATGATTTACAGCATTCTCAGTACCTGTCTGTTCCTTTTTTGGAATCTGAGTATATCTGTAATAAATTTTATAACATTTGACTACCTTTATGTAAGTTGGCTAATGAAGTTTGCCATTTGTTGGATGTGTCTTTTCATATATGGATAGTTTATAATTTTTAATTTACAGACAGCAGTACATGTCTCCTTATTAATATCCGAGTATGTCTGTAACAAATTATTAGGTATTTGCATTTTCCTTTCGGCTCCAAAAGTTAGCCATTTTGTTGGCTCTGTCCGCAATTCTGATTTGCAATTAATTATCATATGGATATTTAAATGAATCTATCTAACAGCAAAAGTTTTATGATTTCCAAAACATTGAATACCGAAAATATTCTTGCTGTTATTGTGAATTGCTTCCTGTACCAGTTGAAAAGTGTCAAAATGTTTGCTAGAATTGCCTAATACCTTTTTAACTCAATGAAAATCTTGGAAAACAATCTTAAAAAGTCTTTGAAAACATAATTGAATATGAGAATTTGTTTGAAATTACTAGTACAAACCAAATGTCCGGAATTCCTGATATAAGTCTCCCATCCATTAACCAAACAACACTTCATATCTGTGTGTTAAAGTCTTGAACTAATGGTCTGTTTGAAGGCTGAAAGTACCTCAGTACTAGGAACACTTTACAAAACCAGAAGTCCCAATTTCATTTCCACCTCTACTCATATCTTTGTTTATTTAAGTCATATTCGGGTATTCATAAGCTAAGTGGTTTAAGAGTCAATGGCAGTTATTTTATGAAAATGTGATCTTCCAATTATGTGTGTGTGTGTGCTTGAAATAGCGCTCCAGAAGTGTATGTACCAATATGGAGGTAACTACTTTTGTTTGTCGATATTACATCAAGATGTTTGAAGGGGCGGAGGCCTATGAGCAGGGGGGGGGGGGGGGTATATTCACTTGGCTTTGGCTAACACAGACAGTCCCTGAACTTGTAATATAACTTAAATAAGAAAAATTTGAATAAAATTGTGACCCTAACCTGGTATACACATTACGGGAATACCCTTAAAACTATAGGTGTATACCGCAAACCTGTTTGTGACACACTTTCTGACATTTGAGTAAATCGAACGCTCGAGGATGGCCAAAATCAATAAATTTACTATTCTGAATACATTCCAAAAAAATAGTTTTGGACAAAAAATATTTGGTAGTCGCTTAGTATGTGTATTAGGTCAGGGTATAATTTTACTCCGATTTTCCTTAGTTTAGTTTTATTACGAGTTCGGGGACTGTCTGTGTTAGCCAAGTGAACATACCCCCTGCCCATAGCTTTCAGTCCCTTTACACAACTTGATGTGAAGTAGGCGAACAAAATTAGTTACCTCCATATTGGTACATACACTTCTGAAGCGTCAAATATTGAAAACTTTCTGGATTGGGTAATGTGCAGTGTTTATCTCTGAGATTGACTTTTGTAATGTATACAGGTTGTCCCAAAAATTTCGCCCGATTTTATGGTAATAACAATTGTTAGTTTGAATAAATTTTGTTGCATGATAAATGAGAACTACAACTCTACAAGCCTAATGAGAACTTTTTAGACACCCTGTTATAAGCTCATATAAACGATCTTATTTTTTGGGAATTAAATGTATCGCTTTTTGGCTAGTTGATTCAATTGCCCTAAAGAATAAATCAGCAAATGAAACTATTCAATTGGAATGAAATTTGTTTTGAACTTGGCTTACGCCTACGCTTTGCTCCAAATTAAACAATTCTAAAAATAGAAAATGATGGAAATTCCCAAAATTCTTAGACCGGTTTCCCAAGTCCTTAAAGTACTTTCATTTTCATGTTTTGTATTTAAATCCTTGAAAAACCACTTTAGGATGGCAAATAATTCTTTATTGTTAACTATAGGATCAATGTAAATGCCTGAAGGTTGATTGATTCTAGTTCCTGCTTGTTGTTTTAATATTATGTAACCGCAATATTTGCGCATAATATTTTAAACTAGTTTGAACTAGAAATAAATTTTTTGTTGTGTATTCATAAATAAATGACTCATTTGGATAATACTATAGTCTTACATAGTGTAGTATTCATATACTCTGAACAAGGCTTCGTAGAAGCTACAATATACTGTATATGCTCGTTTTACCGCCCGATCTTGATTAAGAGCCCGTTTGAATAGCCGCCTGTGTGAACAGAACATAAAAATAAATAAGGTGCTTGAATACCCGCCCGATGTAAAAGGTGATTTTTCAGTGGTAAAGAACAATAGGAAATAAGAAGCGCTTTTGTCACAACACTGTTGAATTTTAAGCGCTGGTAGATAACACTCATGCCTTAGGCGTCCAAGTACATAACAGATATCATTGATTACGTAACACCGTGGTTCTCAAACTGTGCGTCGCGACGCCCAAGTGCGTCGTTTCAATAATGATAGGGCATCGCAAAACTTTTTCTTCTTTTGCGGATTTTTACCTGCGGTGCGCAGAAAAAGTCAAAATTTTTGTTATTCTCGTTTAAATCATACTTGAGAACTGGAAATAACAATATATTAATTATTGTAACGATCGAAAATAACAAGTGCACATGCTTGAATAATGGCCGGTTTGAATAAGGGCCCGGTTAGTGATTTGGTTGAAAAAAATATGGGCCCAGGCTACAAAACGAGCAAATACGGTAGATCAGACCAGTGGTGGACAAATATGACCTACCGGAGTGTTTCATCAGTCCCACCTGTGCCTGCTTAAATTATGACTAGGGCTAGGCATTTTCGAATACCTTGTGATTTCAGAATCGAATCGAATCTCGAATACTTGAAAATATATAATTGTAAGCGACTTTATTATAGTAATTGGTCCTCCTAACAAATGAATTACTGAAGACATAGAATACATCACTCAGATAGATTACTCACTACAGAACTCACTACCGAAAATAGTCATATGTCAGAATTTTGTTGAAAAAATATGACTCCAATGAAAAAAAAATTGGGGAATTCACCTCGACCATTAGCGGAAAGATAAAAACAAGATGGCGGCGATTTGAAATTTAGCTCTAAATAGATTCGAATAATTCACTATTCTATTCGATTCGAAATGCCTAGCCCTAATTATGACTACAGTTTTTAATGATATAAAATTGCATTGAAAATACTGATAAAAATAATGCATAATGACCCTGATTGTTACTTTGTGCCTCATATTATTATAAAAAACATTCTATAACAAGGTTTGTCAATTAAACTCATAATGACCTAACGGCTTGTTTTTTTAATTTTTGTACCTGTTATTCATTTATTCAATTAGTAATATTACATGCTAATTTGTAAGCCTCAAACCTATTTCCTTGTATTGGTCATCACAGACTGGCGTTACATAAGTCTTTTACACAGACAGATGTAGGTTATGTTGTTACATAAACCTCTATAAATATTTATTGAATGTTTCCAGCTTAGATCTGGTTTCCTTGATATTCAAAATGCGGCCACATTTTCATGTTTTACATATGTTAGGGAAGGAATGTTCAAATGAATGAAATAGGGAAAATTACGACTTCAACGGCCTCTATTCTGGCCTCTGACTGTAATTTAATCCGAATAAATTAGGTTGGACACTGCTTTTCCGACATTAGAACTAAATGAAAGCCTAACAAAACATATTGTAACGTCGTTCAGAATGATATAGACCAGGGCCTTTATGGCTCGTGACTCCCTTTCGGAGGGTTTTAGCAATCATGGTCCTGTTTATCATTCCAGTGGTATTTAAAGTGTTTATTTTGATTGGTTGACTCCGAATTCGATTATGTTCAAACAATTCATGCTTAACAAATTTAAAACACTTTGTGCAATAAATAAGCAATGGAACTAGATAGGACAGGGAGTTTTCTTGCCAAGGGAAAAGTAAAATTCGTTTTGCACCTAGCATTGTGGCCCCCTTCCGACTGCGGTGTGGCCCTCTTGGGGGACCACGGACCCCCGGTTCGGAACTGCTGATACAGACAGTGTAACCTTTATCCGAATAACATTTCTAGTCACAAATATGCAGTATTAACTGTGATTATATCTGTATTTTCAGATTGAGAAACAAGATGCCGATAGCACTTGGACAACAACAGGGAGAACGGAATATATATTTGGAAAACCAGTGAAGATACAGACAGAGGAACTTGGAAGGTATTTCCATATTTTCATGAAATTATTACTTATCGATCTTAAGATCGGTAAGTATATTGATAGGTATTTGTCTGTATGTATGTATGTCTGTCTGTCTGTCTGTGTGTGTGTCTGTTAGATGCACGCGATATCTCACGAAAGCGAGATTGAATTTGCTCCAGATTTTGCATGTGCATTCATCTTATCTCGGACCAGAAGCCTATTGATTTTGGGCGAATTATGTCGTATAATTAGCGAGTTATCAATCAATTATTGATATAGTGATCTAGATTTTTGTAAAGCGAGAGAATTTTGAAACCCGCCGAGTGTGTGTGTGCGATGCGCAGTGCGCAAGTTATAAGAGCGGATGAATCGAAACTGCAGTTTCTGTTTTGGGGGATCCCCTAACTATCGATCGATAAGTCTTCGGTTTCCAACCGATATTCTCGTTTTTTGCATTGTTTTATACATTTACTCTTATCAAAGCTCTGTAAAAATTTTCACAAACATACAGAATGTCCAAAAAATTTTGCCTAATTTTTTTATTGTAATAGCGATTGTAAGTTTAAATAAATTTTACTGCTTAATAAATGAGAACTACAAGCATACTAAAATAATTTTTCACTATAATATTGAACGAAATTTTCAAATGTCTTTATTACTATAAAATCGGAAGACAAATTTAATTGTTATTACACTTTGTATAAGACGCTACTTTGGTATGCGATCTCATTTGCTTGACGTGATCTCAATCGAATACCAATTGCAGTGCCACTCTGATGTGTGCTCAATCTCATAAAGACATTCACAAATAATTTAGTTCACTAATTAAAATCACTGAGACCACTTTGGCTTGCTTAACATGATCTGAATCACATTTGTGAGTGGTACCAATTTCAGTGCCACTTTGGTATGTATGCATTCAATGCCATGAAGACAGAATCCGGTTCCTAATCATAACCTAAATCACTGATGAGGTTGCATACCAAAGTGGCCACCGTAACCTCGCTTTGAGAAGAGTCTTGGTACCCTGTCTGACCTTTCTTGCATAAAAAACTTGGTGCCACTTTGGGTATTCGTTTGATCTCATAGAGTAGACCCATTCTCATAAAATTGAGTCTGTAACGAAAAATCACTGAGATCTCATACCAGAGTAGCAACCATAACACTCAGAGAAGAGTCTCGTTACCTTGTTTTGACTTTTCCTTGCATAAAAAACTCGGTGCCACTTTGGTATTTGTTTAATCTTATGAAGGCATTCTTGTAGAATTCAGTTTCTAACCGATTCGAATTATTTACTATTCGATTCGAATATTCGATTCAAAATGCCCAGCCCTACTTATAATGTGTTTGCTGGAGTTGAGATCCATTTTTCTCAATGCATTCTTGAATAACATTTTCAAATATGGAATATATTTTAAGTTTGGGTCCGTTCAACAGTTACCATGGTCCATATATTAGTCATCATTTATTCATAGACTTTTGGTATGTAAATATACCCAAATATTCTCAAAATTATGAGTTAGCTATAGAATGTATTTGGATATTCAATTTTCGTGTTGGACATCCAGTTATTTGAAGAAATATTACTTTATATGCTTTGTTTTGCAAGCTTGTACAATACATCATATTAATGTTTTTTCAATTCAAATTTCATATTGAGGAAGAAGAAAGCCAATAAGTCGTATTATTAATTCATTCTATAGTGAAAATAAGGCGCTCCCGTAGTATGTGCAACAAGATGGCGGACACCTGAACATAGTATGTGTGTCAAGTTAGGGTTAGGCTATAATTTCATTCCAAGTTTTCTTATTTTAGTTCTATTAAGAGTTCGGGGACTAGCCAAGTGACTGCCGTAGTATTTGTACCTGAAATTATGGCCTAACCCTAACCTGGTACACATACTACGTTCCAGTGTCTGCCATCTTGTTGCACATACTACGGGAGAACTGAAAATAGTACCCTCTTATCGTTTTGTTGAACTGACCATTAGACCTTGGTATCAACCAGGAAGTCCGTCAAAAACCAGGAAGTACTTGACGTTGAAATTGCAGGTGGAAATGGTCGATTGCCTCGTCAGAATGTTGGTTTAAACTTCAAGCTATGAACGTAATGAATCATTTAAAATCCAAATCATATTATTTGTGATTGCTAAGATGCAAAAAGGTCAAAAATGGGTACTCCTATAGTGTGTGTACCAGGTTAGGGTTAGGCCATAATTTTATTCCAATTTTCCCTATTTTAGTTCTATTACGACTACGAGTTCATGGACTGTATGTATTTGCAAAGTCAATATACCCCCTGCCCATAGGTTTCAGTCCCTTTATACAAACTAATGAAAAGTAGGCGAACAAAATTAGTTACCTCCATATTGGTACACACTCTGGAGCGCCCCAAATATGAAATAGGAAAACTTGGAATAAAATTATACTCTTTTCAGAGTGTGGTTACAGTGACGACTCTGGTATGCGACCTCAGTGATTGCAGTTATGATTAGGAACCGAATTCTGTCTTCATGACATTAAACGCATACTGAAGTGGCACTGAAATTGGTTATATTTATATTCAAAAATCTAGATTTTAGAATTAAAAAGCATTTGATATCTTATGCTCTTATAGACTTCATTCAATTTCTGACAATAAAAAAAAAAATCAAATATATCATAATTTCAATAATATGCAATTCAAGAGTCCTGCTGCACACTAACACAAATATATTTCTGTAACGTTTCGTCTGACCAAAATCAGACTTCCTCAGACAAGCAGTTTACAAGCAGTTCATTGTTGTAAACTGCTTGTCTGAGGAAGTCTGATTTTGGTCAGACGAAACGTTACAGAAATATATTTGTGTTAGTGTGCAGCAGGACTCTTGAATTGCATATTATGGTATTTTATTCGTGCTGCAGCATCCTTGCATTACATGCATATGTATCCACTAGCGCAAAGGCATAGAGAAAGGATTGGGAGTTAGTCTCGCGCAACCTCTACTGATCGTTATATCATAATTTCAGTGGTGTTCGTAGGTTTGCTCATGTGAACTTGCTCTGAGCGAATTCTCCTGAAAAAAAAAACAGATTTACATTTTAAATTTTGTTATGTCCTGTTTGCCAGACAGTGGTATTACACTTGGAAGTACTTGACTATAATCAGCTTGTTGTGTTGGCACTTGAATAAATAATGTTGTTATTGCGCCACTATGATGTAACTATGTTTGTTCAAAATTTAAATTCCTCTTCACAATAAGTAAATGTTACAACACAAGTGGAGTGCATGTTGAAAACATTACTGGAATGAATGTGCGACATGCACCCTTCACAAATAGGTACTCCTGTAGTGTGTGTACCAGGTTTGGGTTAGGCAATAATTTCTGATTTTCCCTATTTTATTTCTATTACAAGTTCGGGACTGTCTGTGTTAGCCAAGTGAATATACCCCCTACCCATAGGTTTCAGTCCTTTTACACAACTTGATGTAAAGTATGCAAACAAAATTAGTTACCTCCATATTGGTGCACACACTTCTGGAACGCCTGCAAAATACCAACAGTTGAGGACTGCTACATAGTAATACGGTACATGTGCAGCGCAGCACAATACAAAACTGCAGCACAATACAAAACTCATAACTACGCACAATAAGCATTTAATGGCAGGTCCATATCCCAAGTTCCATTGCATCAACACTTCATGATGCAACATTTTAAGCATTTAAAAAACGAAAGATATTACCTTGGCTCGGCAGTGTGGCACATCGTGCTAAGCGTTAGGAATACGCCACCGCACCTCTGATTACTCTGCGTGGTTTTACAGGTTCGAATCCTGTGGGAGATGATTATGTGCGAGAAGTTTGCTGGAATCCTCGCCGTCGTAGGGTGGACCATATGACAGCTGGTCTGTTACGGCTTCCTCCACCATTAAATCCATGCATCTGGAACAAATAACTAACTAATCTCATACTCATGGACTGGTAACAGGACGGAAGGCCTGGGTTCACCATATGATTAAGCCGTCTTAGCGGCTTTCCTTTCCTCCAGGATAATTATGTAAATCCTATTTTACCCTGGGGCAGATGACCGCACGAAGTGGAATTACTAAACTACATATTTTCGCAGCGCAATTGCGCAACTCTTAAACTGATCAGCCTTGTAGTTTTTTTTAATATATCAGCTTAGGCTTACATTTCAATGTTAATTTTCACTCTATATATATTTGAATCTCTATTGACAATTTATGTACTTCAATTACAGCTACCGAGTTGTGCTAACTAGAGGACAGAATGGAGCAATCACTAGAGGGCTACGTGTGGCTGCGTACATCGCTAAACCGAAAGTTCAGAATCCAGACTATCATTTCATTCATCTCTGTGTCTTCGATAAAAGCATCGAAACTGAATACAAAGTCCAGAACAACATGCAAAAGTTTTTACTGAAAATGGAACCAAGGAATTGCAGTGTGCTGTAAGTAATCTTGAAAATTTTAGTCTAGATTGCTCAAAGTAAAATCTCGAGCGTTTAACTAAAAGTAGATAATACAGGTTGTTCATAAAGTCCCTTCGCAGCTGCAATTTTGTTATGAACTCAGTTATCAATATGTCTTAACCAGGTTTGTTGTGTTAAGTGAGTAACTAAAGTATTTCAACTACAATTAAATATATCTGTGAGGGCCAAAACAATTTACAGTATCGATGAAATCCCTTTTTAATTGAACAAAATTTCAAGACTTCATGGACACCCTTCACTATTGATATCATCTCATCATAAAATAATATCCCCATCGCAAGGTCAGGTGAACTTAATCAGAAGTATATTGCAGGGCTACTCAACTATTTTTACCGAAGATCCGCATTCAAAACTTCAAAAATATTTGGGTCTGGTCTTTCCAAAAATTATATTTTCAACATCCTTAAACACGCACTTCCTCAATCGACTAATGATTATTAGCTAATCAAGATTGTTTATTATGGCGTCATAGTTTTTTCCATATATATTTAAATCTATAAAATTGATTGTATAAAAGGAAACTTCAAAAGTGGGGCAAATGATCCAAAATAAAGAATAAGGCGCATTCCGAATCAAATACCCGAAAGGTCCAGCGGATTCGGACCACGGTCCGCCAGTTGAGTAGATCTGGTGTATGATACTCATCGTAATCCGTTAAAAAAAATTTTAGTGATTGCTGGAATGGCAAGAACTGAAACTATATAGCAGAGGTGTGCAACCTGCGGCCCGCAGGTCAAAGGCAGCCCTCAAGTAAAAATTGTGCAGTCCGCGAAGAAGTGCCAATTTTGAAGGATGCGCGGCCCGCTAAACTAGTTTTAAATTTGGTATGTGCTAGTAATTCCGATCCCTTTGCAAAGCCAATACCTGAGTCCAATTTATTATCTATGCCTATGACGTCACAATGCCTTAATAGCTAGCTAGCAAACAACCCATGTCACAAGATCAATAACTAACTTTTTGCCTGAAACTACTAGATATACTTTATTAATAAAGGTTCTACCCACTGTTTCACCAAGTTGTTTATATGTGTCCCTCCTGCTTTGAAGGTTGCGCACACCTGTTAGATAGAATGACAATGGCGAATTATGTGACTATAAACGTTTCCATTTTATCAAAATCGCTACAGCCGCTACCAAAATTTTTCCTTTTTTGGTAAAATTGCGATTAATGTTGAATTTTATGCAGTAAAATTCAGTATATATTGTCAATCTGATACCATATCAAAGTTGAAATCAAAAGTTATTTACCTAACATAAATAGCTATAAAATTAAATATTCAAACTTCGAACTCAAATATTCGACAAATTGAATAGTAATTATATGCCTCACCAGGCAGGAACTCCCTTTTTTAATGTGACGAAAAGCGATTTTGCGTTTACCTTCGTGAAGAGAACCCATGATACCCATCGTTGCGTTTAAAAGAACATATCTACACCGCATGGATTTCCTCGTTTTCCTCGTAACATGCCTATAAACTATGGAGAGCATACTATCGTATATATGCTTTCCATATCATCTAGAAATTTGAAAATTCTGCAAACCACATTGTATTGCCAACACCAGTTGTGCTTTATTTATCTCCAACATGAACATACCTGGTGGCAATCATGCAGTATTATATTATTTAGTTTCGTTCATCCCTGTGCAAGTGTATATAATTAAACAAGTTTTCCTTTTTCTTTCAGATTTGGCTCAGATCTTCAATTTCGTATAAAACCGACTCAAAAATACAGTCCCGATGAACGAGATGTTTTCATGAGATGGACTGAGATTTGTAAAGCGTTCGTTAATGTCCATTTTCAAATAAAACTCACAAAAAATGGATTTAAGGACCCAAATTTTGAGGCAGAATATCGTACTCAAGTGTTTTTGGACATTTTAAAAGTTTCTCCGAGCCAAACCACAACTCAGTCTGAATATTTTCATTTCTACTGGATTTCAGCGACTTTTTACCCGAAACGTAAAAATAAAAAAGGTTTAACATCCTCAAATAATCAAGAAAAAATCTCCGAAGATGATGGATTTGCATCTGGATCGGAATCAACAAATCACTCAATTTCATCTCCGCAAACATCTCAAGCCGCCAATGTCAACTTTCCTGGTTTTACTCAAAGTAATCAAGTCACCCAATCAACGAATATTACAAATAAAAAACGTCGTAATCGTAAGAAAAAGAATCCAGTTCAAACCGTCCAATCAAGTTCTCCTATGCCTTCTTCAGCCCCCATATCTGCATCGACTGTAACCCCCCATTTCAAAGTGCCACTGCCCCCTAGTGGATATATGACTCCTCACTCCGATTCTGCCAAAACTACAATCACAAATAATGTGCAATCAACCGTAAAAGCTGCCGCAACTCAATCGAGCCAATCGCAGACGAATAATAAGAAGCCATCTCCAATGAAGCATGACACTTCAACCAATCAAAAAGCATCTTCAACTTCTGAAAATCAGACAGTTATATCAGGGACCGGTAATGCAAAGCCACAAACTTTAAATGTGCAATCTTCTCCTCCCACTGTCCATACAGGGAACTCCCATACTGTCAAGACCAAAAAACCCCAAATTTCTTCAAAAACTGAAAAAACATCGAATTTTTCAATGAAAAACGGGCCTAAAAATTCTGTAAAACTGTCTAATGAACATACAACTGATAAACGTGAATCCCAAAATGCTAAAGAAGGTCTAAATGAAAGACCTTTCAAAAAAGTTTTTCGTTATCGATCACCGAGCAAAAAAAGAAATCAAAATTTCAAGAAAAATGAACCACAAGATGGGGCTAATGGTAAACCCAAAGAAGCTCTCGCTGAAGTTGAAGAAACTACTAGAAAAGCCGCTCCTATGGATATGAAAACCGCTTCAGAGAACAGTAAAACGAACCGAAGGAAGGAGGTGAGATCTAAGGATCCAAGAAGTACAAATAAGGGAGATCATATTCCAGTACAAAATGGGTCTTTATCAAAAAGCACTTCACTGGAAAATAGTGGGCAAGGGACATCGAAACACATTAATGAGACGTCAAAAAATAGTGAAAGAGGGTCACCAAAAGACATCGAAAAGCCATTTTCAAATACGACCAACTCTACAAAGCCGAGTTCACATGGAAATTCGAAACGAGGCCGGAATGATATGGGTGACCGATCACAGCCGACAAAAGTCTCATCCAACAATAATAAACAACGGACATCAGTAGACACACCCAGGCATAATTTTTCTGGGAGTTACAAGCGACAGAAGAATGATATGCATGACCGATCACAGCCTGTAGGCAAAGATTCACTTCAGCGAACACAGCCTGTTCAAAGCAAGCCTAATGATAAGCCATATACAACCAAGTCAAAAATGGGTTCAGTTGAAAGTTCATTTAAAAGTGAAAGGGAGGATATGCATGGCCGGTCACAGCCTGTAAGCAAGGATTCACATCAGCAAACACAGGCTGGGCTAATTAAGCCGCACACCAGTAAATCGAATTCAGCAAAGCCGGAAATGCGATCAGCTGATACTCGGATCGATCGATCACAGCCTGCGAGCAAAGATTCAAATCAGCAGGCTGATTCTGGCAGCATTCCACATCAGCGATCACAGGGTTCACGACCTCAAAACCAGTACCGTAACAAACCAAGACAATACAATCGGAATCGTTCGAAAACCCCAAACGAAAGAATACCAACAAAGTCTCATTCAATCAATAGTACATCTACTAATGGACAAGTCCATGCACCAGACCCTTCCAAATCTTCTGGGGACCACCCCGGTTCCCCCATCAAACCCCGTCAATATATTCAACATCATCAACAACTAAAACCGAAGCTGCAGAATCCCAACACGCCGTCTCAAAATGACCAAAATCATCTTAAAATGACCAACGGAACTATGGAGAACGGCACGGCTTCATCCCCAAAAGAACAAAGGCAACGTCAGTTTAGAGGCCCTAGAAAAGGTGTTTAGACAATATAATGTATTAAATGAAATCTAAATTCATGAATGAAATTGAAGAATATTTAATAGGTGTTTTCGACAGACTAACACACGCCAGCTTTCATACTTACTCATACTTTCATACAGCTTATGGGCAAAATTTGATTTTCATCGCTCCAATTGAGAATAAATTTGTCTAACCTAATTTTGATGTGATGTTCTGCTGTCGCATGAGAGCTTGTCTCCTAACAAGCCTCAACTTAATCAGATAATATCAAATATGCAAGCTAGAGTCGCATCAATAGTAAATTGCATCTCATTGTTGGTGGCACAAAATAATTGCAATAAAATTGGGTCGCCAACTGAAAAAAGGCAAAAGTGGGTCAGGAACTAAAAAGGGCGGGAAGCACTGGTTTAGATGACAATATCTCAAAACTAACTCAAAATTTCGAATTACTCCTGCAATCACATATTCACCATATTAAATACATTGCCATTTCGTTGTAAGTTGTTTATTCGATTGGTTCCATTATTACCCCGGCCAGACTCTCAAACCAACCTAATTTTATTTTTCTCTTTTCAGCTCAATCAACAGAAGCGAACCATATTGAATCTTCTCACTGAAGGAATAGTCTCGAACGTCAACATGCTGCTGCTTTAGATAGGCCTTCGCTGCATATATTTTGTTTTCAAATAATATTCTACTATCTGGCTGTTTTCCTGACAATATTGTCACAGATTCTTTCAAGTTTCTTGTCAACCTGTAAATACTAATTAGTCTATACATAGCTCAATATGCGACAGTGTTTTATCCAACTTTCTGAAATGATTTTTTTTATTGTGCACTCTGAACGTGGCCTTGCACAAGCTAAAATGTATAAAACTGTTATGCTCCTATTTTTAGATGCCATACTAGAAACATTCACATCAAAGCAAAGCCGTGGAAAATGATTAGGAAATTTGGTATAGGCTGCAATGCTTCATATTACCTGAGCTCTGCCTGCTGCTTAGAGCAAAGGTGTGCAACTGGCGTCCTACGCTCCAAAACCTGGCGCGCCAAGCCATTTAATGTTGCCTTCAGATATTTATCCGACAATTTGTTCAATAGGGCAATTTTGTCACTGCTTTAAATATTTCGTTGTTTTGCCCAGTACCTTTATTATTATAAGGCTAAGCGTTAACCACGTTCTCTTGTCTTTTCCGTGGTGTTGTGTACATAGGCAAACTTAATTTTTTGTGTGGCCCAGCTGGATATCTGAAGTTGGTTATATGGCCCATCGACAAGAATTTTTGACACCCCTAGTCCAGAGGCTCATTCACTATAAATGTCTTTTTCAACAAAATCACCTCTCTGAAAATTTAATCTCGTTTCCAGGCATTTTCTTTTTGAACTGCTTCAAGTTTTGTTTATTCTGTACTCATAAGCATCTCTATCTCCATAATATGTCTCATGTGGATCTTCTGTGACTCGGGGGTTGCATGTAACTAACTTCTTATGCACATTTCTGGGTATTATTTATACTTCGAGTGAAACGAGTAAACCATCTCCAAACATACTAAGCTGACGATATTAATTTGAAATTGAAAGTTTAACTTTGATTGATCAAATTATTTTTGAGTTTTTAAATTTTAATTTGGCTGTAGTAATATATATTTGGTGCCTATTTTATGTATTTTAAAGATTTTTCTGTAAATTTAAGATTTTATTTAACAGCCTTTGGAAAAAAATTTAATTTTATTATCTCATTTATTTAACCTAAAAATGTAGCAAAAATGGTAAAAAAAAAAAAAAAAACTCAAGGATTTACGTAAAAATATACTTTATTATATACTAATTTAGAACAAGTGCAATTGATCTGTCCTTACCTCTCCTGGTTTTAAGTACTAATATGGAAATTCCAGTTCATTTTTTGCTTCTCGATTTAAACTCAATTTCTAAAATTGGAAAAAAACAAATTGGCATCCTGAAGGCATACTTTAGAGCAGTGGTTCTCAAACTTTTTGAGCTTCACCCCATATTCGGCTATCTATTGCAAATCCAACACTTGCCTCTTGTAAGATGAGTATAGAATTCTCATGAGAAACTGACTTTTAGTCTTATTAAAAAGAGACCTGTTCATGATTTTTGTATTTCAAACACAAAATTTTTGTAGTTATTGGTGTTTTAGTGTTTCCCAAAACTTTATTCGGTGATGAGCCTTTTTTACTTCCTGAGTTAGCGAGCATGACCATGCTTTTGAGTAAATTCTCGTCCAAATTTTTTTTTGTATTTTCACTCTAGACATACCTATTGATCAAATATCAAGTCTTAACTTCAGCTTTTTGAATATCCATTGTAAATTGCAGAACCACCACTTTCAAAATGTAAAAAAAAAGCTTTTTTCTGTATCATACTTAGCTATTTTTTGTAGTGTGAAACGCTTTTTAGACCCCAAAGACAATTGAAAACTCATGTTTCCCACTTTAGAGACTTTAGCAATTAGGAATTCCCCCCCCCCCCCCCATTTTAAATTGCTAGATACGCCCCTGTACAAATTGTTAATTGTTTGAAACTTATCAAGTAAAATTACAGATTTTGTTTAAGGCACTTAAGCGTAGTCATTGTCACACAAAGTTAGATTCACTACATCTTATTCTTGTCAAGTATATTTTCAAACATGAAGCATAGCTTATTCTATCTGCCTTATTAGTATTAGCCTTTACCTATTATCAGTCCCCGAACTCTCTATTTCTCTATAACTTTTCCCAGAGATTTTTCTTCTGAATGAGTGCCCGTAACTTTGCTCAGAGATGAGTCTCCTTTACTTCTGAGTGAGTGCCTGTAACTTTGCTAAGAGATGAGTCTCTTTTACTTCTGAGTGAGTGCCCATAACTTTGCTCAGAGATGAGTCTCATTTACTTCTGAGTGAGTGCCCTTAACTTTGTTTAGAGATGAGTCACCTTTACTTCTGAGTGAGTGCCCGTAACTTTGTTTAGAGATGAGTCACCTTTACTTCTGAGTGAGTGCCCGTAACTTTGCTCAGAGATGAGTCTCATTTACTTCTGAGTGAGTGCCCACTTTGCTCAGAGATGAGTCTTCTTTACTTCTGAGTGAGTGCCCTTAACTTTGTTTAGAGATGAGTCACCTTTACTTCTGAGTGAGTGCCCGTAACTTTGCTCAGAGATGAGTCTTCTTTACTTCTGAGTGAGTGCCCATAACTTTGTTTAGAGATGAGTCACCTTTACTTCTGAGTGAGTGCCCGTAACTTTGCTCAGAGATGAGTCTCATTTACTTCTGAGTGAGTGCCCGTAACTTTGCTCAGAGATGAGTCTCCTTTACTTCTGAGTGAGTGCCCGTAACTTTGCTCAGAGATGAGTCACCTTTACTCCTGAGTGAGTGCCTGTAACTTTGCTCAGAGATGAGTCTCCTTTACTTCTGACTGAATGCATATAACTTTGCTCAGAGATGAGTCTGCTTTACTTCTGGGTGAGTGCCCATAACTTTGTTTAGAGGTGAGTCTCTTTTACTTCTGAATGAGTTTTGAGCGTAATTTCCTCTACTTTCAATGGCCTTGACCTCGACCTATTATCAGTCCATGAACTTTATATTCATTAATGCTATATATTGAAGCCTTATCGCATATTGCTGCCAATGTACATATAAGACGCTGTATTAGCAAATAAATGCTCCTTTATTAGTTTTGTTTTTGAACAAAAATTATTGCCTTGGTTTAATTTTAGGTTTTAGAACTGTTTATGTCTTGTGTAGTTGTTGTTGTACATTTTATGTACTTGGTTGTATGTGTTTGCTTACTATAACCAAAAGTACAATAGTCCATTTGTTTCATATAATTTGGTTAATTCAGAATAACTTCTAATAGTTTGCCATTATGTACCAATAAAATGTGGGACCTTGAGGTCTCTGTTTTTTGAAAATATTGTTGTGTTTTTTTCAAACAACATTTCACATGCAAATATCTCGATCATGAAGTGCCTCGCAAATTTTCAACCATTGCTTTATTGATCTGCCGTCAATCAATCCGGTGCTTTCATAGTATTCGTACCAAGATGGCGCACAACCTGAACCTAGTATGTGTACCATGTTTAATGTAGCAGGTTGTGCGCCATCTTGGTCCGAATACTACGGGAGCCCCATCAATCCTGAATATATTTGTGCCTTGATTAGACCTTTGACCCCTCCCCTGATTTTCTTAGTTTGTTTATTTTACGGATCGTTTTCTCTCTAAACAATGCTTCATAAAAGGAGTCATTGATATGTGAGAGATGCTATTTCTTTGTAGGACCAAAACGTTTCTTCGTTCAGCTTTCCTTACCCAATTTAACCTTAGTGATGTGGTGGGCATGGCTTTTAAGCCTTCAGTTCAAACCTTATTTCTGCCTTTGAAGCAAGATACCGTAGAAGCTCATTTTTTACCAATGGCTACGACTTGGTAAGAATTGCTCTTAGAATAGCCAAGTTGCTCTGTATTGCGTAAAAAAAAACAGTGTAGTGTTAAATTGTATTACATATACTAACAAGCCTTGTTTAATATAAAAAATGTTTACTTTTTTGTTAATTGAAAACTGCTATTCTCTGCCATGCATTAGTACTGCTCTTTATTCTAATAGTCCGTTATACTGTACTCCCAGTTAAGAAATAATTCAACTTCATATTCTCCACAATCTAAATCGTCATATTTCCAGCGTAATCAAATGTATGCACACTTTACTCCCAAAGATTTTATATATCCATGATTATCAAAAGAATTTCAGAAACAGAAATTTACAGGGGCGCAGCCAGCGGATGGGGGGTTTGAGTGGTCTGGGACCCCCCCCCCCCCCTCCAATATTCATTATTCGGGGCTCCCGAAGTATGCGAACCAAGATCGCGGACATCGTAATGTAACATGTGTGCTAGGTTAGGGTTAGGCCATATTTTTAGGTATAAATACTACGGGAGGCTCTTGGCTAGTCTTCGAACTGATAATAGGACTAAAATAAAGAAAATTGGAAAAAAATTATCGCCTAACCGTTTACCCATGTTACGTTCCGATGTCCGTCATCTTGGTTCGCATACTTCGGGAGCACCCATTATTCTGTATCAGACATAGCAGTTTTTCGTAGCTTAACGATTTTTACACCCTCAAGATTCAAAAATTCACTTTTTTCGAACTATGACAGGACCCGCTAACTGAGATACGACCTAACTCGACAATTACAGATTTAAGAACCCCCCTCTTTGAAAATTCCGGGACACGATCCTGGTAATTTTAGTCGTCAGCTTCTTCAAAAAATACTCTCCGGAATTTGCATTACTTTTTTGTAATCGAACTAGCTGATCTCTGCCTCAAATATCTTTAGTACCATCCTGATATTTTTTTATCTATTATCTCTCTGTCCATATTTGGCCAGAATTTGCACGCCACCACCAAAATAGGATTAAAACAAAATATTGGAAATGTGGCAATAACCTAACCAAGGATGAGACAAATCCTAACCTCAGACAAGTGAAATTGAAAAAAATATATATAAAATTAGTGATGAAGAAATAATAGCCTTGTACAGGAAACAATACTTTCGTTTGATTCTTTGCTGTTGTTGTTTGATTTGTGTTGTGAAAAATTTATGTAAATTACACTGTTTTAGAATAATATATTAGTTCAATGATAAACCGGTTGTTTTGTTGTAGTTTACTGTCACAAGATGATTTTCCGATTGTTTCAATAGTATCTAGGGACTGGCATTTCAAATTGAATAGTAAATTATTTGAATCCGTTCAGAGCTAAATTTCGAATCGCCGCCATCTCGTTTTCATCTTTCCGCTAATGGTCGAGGTGAATTCCCCAATTTTTTTTTTCATTGGAGTCATAACATATGACTATTTTCTGTAGTGAGTTATTGATAAAACGTGTTTGTTATTCTGTGTGAACGCTTAGTAATCTATCTGAGTGATTTATTCTATGTCTTCAGTATAATTCATTTGTTGAGAGGACCAATTACTATAAAAAAGTCGCTTACAATTATATATTTTCAAGTATTCGAGATTCGATTTGAAAAATTATTCTATTTGATTCTGAAATCACAAGGTATTCGAAAATGCCTAGCCCTAATAGTAGCTCAAAGACTGCTGTGGGGGTAAGCTTACCCCAGGCTCCAAAGTCGTTCAAAAATAGATGAATAATAGATGAATAAGTATTTAAATTTTTATCCTGGGGTAGAAGAAAGCCGATAGGATAGGATTTACATATTTATCCCGGGTGAGAGGAAAGACGGCTTAATCATATGGTGAACCACGGCCTCTCGTCCGGTTACCATTCCAAGTCGGGTATGGGATTTGTTAGTTATTTGTTTTCGGAAGCATGGACTTGATAGTGGAGGAAGCCGTAACCGGTTATGTGAACCACCCAACGACGGCGAGGAGTCTCGCACATAACCATCCCTGCATGGGATTCGCATAGTAATCATAGGTACGATGGCAGCGTATTCCTTACACTTAGCACGATGAGCCGCGTAACATATGGTGAACCACTGCCCATCATCCGGTTACCAGTTCATGTCAGGTATTGGATTAGTTAGACAGTTATTTGGACTTGATAGAGAAGGAAGCCGTAACCGACCAGCGGTTACGTGAATCACCCCACGGAGGCGAAAAGTCCAGTACACGCCAAAAAAAAACCACGGAATTCGAACGTACAAACCAACGCAGGGCTTGATAAAAACTTTTGACTACGGCTTCCAAATTCCAGGTTTCGAAATTCCCAAGTTTCGACCACGAAAACGTCGATGCATGCAAACCCCTTATTCAAGTGTCTGTTAAGGATACGTGGTCAACGTCATGCTTTTTGAATTTTCATGAAAAAATTTATAAATTATGGCGGTTTCAAAGACATAATTTTAGAATTCTGACTTTGAAGAACTCGTTTTAAAATGAAACTCCAATACCGATGAAAACATGCCAAACCTAGTTCACTGGTAGCTGAATTAAATAAAAATAACTCATGTGCATCAGCGATCTCGGTAAATCAAAGACTTTTTGTTTTGGATTATCCTTTTGTTTACCTGCCGCACGCATACAGCGAGAGGTAAACAGCCCCGACGGCAATTTACATGCCAAGTATGCAAGACAAAAATGCGGCATTTTCCCCCAAAATAATGACCGCAATTCAATTCATCTACGATTCAAGAAATACATTGAAATATAATTGACAGAGAGAAAAATTTTCTTTGCTGGCACTGCAATAATAAAAATATACAATAACATAAGCAATTTTTTTTAGGGATTGGGAAGAACGATCATCATCATCATCATCGGAGACAGTTACCCAGATATTGAAATATAACTGGTTGCTTTAAAAATAATGATAATTAAAGCAAAGCTAAGTTACGGCGACCACTAAAATTACTGAAACTGTATACATAGACTATGAATGATATGCATAAGTAAATTCAGATGGCGCGCGACTTAAACTAGTTCTTGTCATTACGGACAGGTAAATAGATGAAGGATAGTGAATTCTATATAACTTAGCTTTTCAAGAAGTACTTTTAGCGTCCAAGTAATACAGTGTTTTGTCGCCAGCCATTTCCCGACCACTTTTTAACGAGGTCTTCACCGGCAGCTGAATTTAATGAAAATAACTCGTGTACGTCAGCGATCTCGGTAAATCAAAGACTTCTTGTTTTGCATTTTCACTTTGTTTGCCAGTCGCACGCATACAGCTAGAAGTAAACAATCCCGACGATAATTTACGTGCCAAGCATGCAAGCCAAATATGCGGTATTTTCCCTCAGAATATCGATCACGTAAAATTTAACTACAGTGCCTTGTTTAACCTAACCTTGTAACAAATAATGATCATTACGATAATTAAAGCAAAGCTAAGTTATGGGCGATCGCTGAAATGCAAAAGCTACTGAAAGTATATCGATTTATAATGGTGCATTACGAATGAGTAAATTCAGGATGGCACGAGACTTGAAGCAGTTTACCCCTTGTATGGAAATTTGCTCAACGCAAAGTCACACAAGCACTCGCTCTGAAATGAAAGGAAACTGAGCTCTTACCCAAGTTATGGCCAAGCACAATAGTTCGAGTCAACGGTCGGGAAAACAGTAGAGGGGTAATTCAACATAACTGAGGTATTTTATCATGGCCAGTCATTTTCCGACCGTCGGAACTTTCCAAACGTAAGTCTTCACCGGCAGCTGAATTGAATCAAAATAACTCATGTAGCCTACGTCAACCGATCTCGTTAAATCAAAGACTTCTTTGCATTATCCTATTGTTTACCCGCCACACGCATACAGCGAGAAGTAAACAATCTAGATCTAGACGATAATTTACGTGCCAAGTATGCAAGCCAAAAATGTGGTATTTTGCCTCACAATAACGACCGCGTAAAACTCAACTACGATGCCATAAAGGCATTGAAGTAAAAGTTGTTACGAAATAATGTCCATAATGGTGAAATTGAACTCAAGTACATCACAATGCATATACAATTAATTTTTATAGTATTGTTTTTGAATAAACTGGGTAAAACTAGCAATAATTACCTCCATGTGACGTCATAGTTTATTTGGCAACAAAGACGAAATTGTCTTCTTCTGACGATAAACAGTAAATATTGCACAGTAATGACGACATTGGGAAAAGAAAAAATCGTTTGTCGCCGCTGGGTTTGTTTACAGTTTTTAGGAAATGATAAATGTTAATTTTGGATGGCACGGTATTTCATAAATTTTATCAGATGCGATGATCTGTAATGCAAAGCCAAAATTTCTGATATCGCTAAATCAAAGACGGCAATTTAAATTCTTCTGCAGCGGGGGTTGGATCAGTTACAGCCTTTTCTCTGCTGAGGTGGACCACTTAATTTTAAATGAGGGTGTCCTTAGATCAGGGGGGTAACGTTTTTGGACCCGGGGCCAAAAAAAATTCCCACCTAGACTGGCGGGCGATGCATGTGTAACGTAAAAGTTACATTTTATGAACAATATTTACAGTGTTACAAAAGCAAAAGTGGAAAACAATAATACTTGTGCCAAAACTAAATTCAATAGCAATTCCTTGAGCTATTTTTAGCTAAAACATCAAATTTGGTTTTAGTTTGGTTGTGCCAATCGTCAAAACAGATTTTAGATGGGTATCGGTCAATTGCGATATATGTTTAGAGTGAAATTCATCAGACTTAGAGTCTGTTCAGTCACTCGTGTGGACAAAAATTAATCTTTAATAATTTAGCTATCAATCTTCACGAATTAGGGTACAAAAAAGGATGCAGCAAGAGATTATTAGAAACCAGCGGGAAATGATCGAATGAGTTACATAACAAGAATGCGTCCTTCCGGATATATAGCGGGTTTTTACTTACCTACTACGGCGCGAATAAGAAGAACGCCCCATAAAAACAACACCGCGCCGCTGAAACAATACCTTCCGTTTTAATAACCATGGAAAGGTGGATTTCAGTCAGTGTTTTAGCGCCAAAAACACTTTCAAGTAATAATCGTGATCGAATTTCCACGCTTCGTCTAAAACCCAGACGAAAGAGAGTAGCTGACTTAATTGATGACACATGTTGACCATGTTTGGAAAGTCTGGTATGTGGGTGAACAATTTGCCCCCGTGGTATGACTTTCAAAATGGAATGCGAAGTATTTCGCTCTAAATTGGTGAAACAGGGATTATAATCCATGTACCCGAGTCTATATTGGGAAAATAGGATTCATGTGGGCGCTTGAGAGAGGTTTGTTATTTCTGCTGGTTGAGTATTTCGCGTTTAAGCGCTAAATAGGTCTAAAATTAGGCAAACTAATGGAGTTCAGTGTTAAAGTTTATTAGTGTTGTTAACATGTATAAGATAAGCGATAGTGTATAAATTTTTCACATTTTGGCAATGACTTTGCGAGAACGTCAGTCGTTATAGAAGTGGTATAAAAGAGAACGGTCTTGGTTGTGAACTTGTGGTAGTTTATCAGGTACTTTGCTGTTATGGCACTGTCAATTATTATCCAGTCTGTTTCCTTCGTGCTTATGTTTATCTTGGGATGAGTTAGGTTGAGTTTATGCCGCGTCCTAAAACTCATTAAAATCTAACATAAACAGAACCAAAGTATACAGATCTGAAAGTTAGAGATGAGGTAATAACGGTTCCATTACATTTGAACCCACGTACATTTGAACCCATGACAATTGCACCTGCATACTATTGCACCTATGGAATTTTTTTGTTTCACGGATAGTTAAACCCATACTAACCCTAACCCATGGGTTTTAGCACCCGCATATAAATTGAACCCGTGGATATACGCATGGGTTCAAATGTACATGGGTTCAAATGTACGGTCACCGGTAACAACAACATAGTCGGTGATAGACGCGCGCTTGCACGTCTTAACCATTACTTTGAGTTTAGTATTTTTTCTAAGATTTCCCGGTTGTTTTTTGTTCGTTTTTGGCGCCTTCATGAAAAAACGAATAAATCTACTAGTTACGAATTAT
Source organism: Styela clava (assembly GCF_964204865.1). Classification (NCBI taxonomy): domain Eukaryota; kingdom Metazoa; phylum Chordata; class Ascidiacea; order Stolidobranchia; family Styelidae; genus Styela; species Styela clava. The sequence continues at coordinate 1,756,715 of NC_135250.1, read as the reverse complement.
TTCCACCAACAAGAAGTAGTGCGAATGTACGATTTGTGACGTTTATGATTTATGGCAACCACAAAGTTTTGACATAATCTCGTTAAAAAGTTCAAGTCTTACGCAATAAAATTCCGCCCTGTCACCGACGCGTCAAAAAGAGGTTAAAAGTTATGACATTCGTACTGTTGTAAACGTGTAATTCGTAGACTGTAAATCCATTAGCAGCAGATGTATAATTTGCTAGTTTGACTTTGATTTGTGATTGAAGTCGAACTCGAAAATAGCAAATTTACGCAAGACATTCTGTGATTGAAAATGTTATACATAGCGATAGGTTAGATTAAGAATTTGTTTGAAGTGTTTGCCTGAAACCTAGTACCAGTTCCAATCCATTAACATTTTGGCCTTGTGGCGCATTCGAATGGAAATATCATGTACATTTTCTGTTGCACAACATTTTTATAAATTCCTCCTTTATCTGATCTATAATATAATCGTGTTTTGTAAATGGATTCAATAATAAGGCCCCAATATGTACCACCGTTTTGAAATCTTTTCTTCGTAAACCTGCCCGCAGGACTCCTCTAGTTATATTATATGTCTGCCCCAAAAATCGAACCCACTGTCTATATGCCGGCCTAATATACTTTATCGGAAGGTCATTCAAATGACAACCGGGAACATATATTCATCTCTACTAACTGTTTTGGTTTTGATCTGGGCCAAAAAGTTTTCGCTTTCATGATTTGAACCATAAATATCCTTATATGGCATCAGTCGTCGGAGTTTCATCCGTCGATAGTGACGACATAGACCATAATATGATTTGACGACAACGACAGTTCAACGCAGACGACAGGTTGTTGTGTTTTCGTCTTCACAGACGTCATGTGTCTAAATCAAAATGATATCACGCGTCTGAAATATTTGGTAATGAATAGGCTATTAAAAAGTTGAGCAAGGATACTAGCTTTTTATTGTATTTTAGTGTTATGGCTATAAAGCATATAAAGAGGTGATTTTCTTATTCTGGCCTCGCATTCATGTACATTTTTAGACCGGTGCTTACAGCAATGTTATGTGGTACATTTTGACTGCATCAGAATTTAGAAGTTAATTTTTTTTTTAGATTTGTCCAATATTGTAAAAATTGTTGCGCAGGTCAATGCTACAATATTTAGAAGGGCCACTGAAGTTGAAGTTTATACAGAAACCTAGTCATATTATCTTAATTTGCGCCGAATATATACCGTATGTTGCCGCAACTAAGTAAGGAATTGTCCTATCTATACGCTGGTATACCTCAAAATATTACCGGTGTTATTACAGTATTCTTGATAGTCACACCACTCTTAGTCTAATTTCGTTTCAATGACACATAAAATCAACTGCTTTTACCGAAGTTTTCAACAGTACCATGGACGCAATGAATTTGCCTAATACCTAGCCCGAAGGATTTTGTAAACTCCTAAAATCGTTACCGCAGATTTATAGATAGTGAATATTGTTTTTCAAAATATCGGAATCTAGAAAATTCGGTAGAAGTATATATTTGGAGAAAGGTCTTTTGGAAGGTCTGCTTAGAAGTGGATAGATTGAGTTGTTAGATATATCATCGGGTTGCGCTTTTCGAGTCTGTTGTTCACGTGAGTTCGAAACCAGGAAAATCATGAATTAAGAATGTTGTAGGACAAGGCTTCCCGAATCCGGTGTCGCGACCCCGTGGGGCGGTGCGTAACGATTATTAAGGGTCGCGAAGAGTACACTAAGTACTATATTAAACTTAAATATAGAAACGATTCCGAGAAGCGGTGCGCTTGCAAAACAATGCGGACTTAACAGAACTCGCGGAAAGTTTTAATATATTGGAAGAGTTTAAAAGTTTGAGAAGTCCTGTTATAGGGTATATCACATATGCTGTTAAAAATAATAAGCTTCATTTAATTGATGAGGTATTCAGTTATTTGCATTTCAGTGGTCGCACTAACTCATAGTCTCTTCACTCCTAAACGAGTGTGCGTTACTATATTCCGAACAAATTCACTTTCGGTTTGCGCTTAAGTTTATAAATGTTAACTGTATTAATAGGTGACCGTACATTTGAACCCATGCGTATATCCACGGGTTCAATCTATATGCGGGTGCTAAAACCCATGGGTTAGGGTTAGTATGGGTTTAACTATCCGTGAAACAAAAAAAATTCCATAGGTTCAATAGCATACAGGTGCAATTGTCATGGGTTCAAATGTACGTGGGTTCAAATGTAATGGAACCGTATTAATAATCAAAAATGAGTAGTACGGGTTCGCGCTTGTTATCAGAAATTGTACACTTTATAAGCGTATTCAGATCTTTCTTAACTTCTATATGTAGAGTTCATTACTTCATAGATGTTTCCATGATCTTTTTGAGTTCGATTTTTTTTCTGGAACTACTGTAATGAAAATAAATTAGAATTTATGAAATTCAACAAGACGAAGTTCCTGCGCAGGAATATCGGTTTATTTGCAGGAGATTTTCTTCGTCGCCTGTGCTGTGCTAATACTATTCAATTTTTTAAAATCAATCAAAACAATTTTTGTTTATTCTTGAATATATTACCAAAGTAAGTCTCTAAAATAAAAAATAAAAATTATTTAGATGTAAAGTGTCATCCGCGCCGTGTGAAAATGCTAATTAATTTGCGAAAATTAATCACAATTTGCTATTTCTGAACATGTGACTAATGTATATAGATGTCGAAAACTTTAACGCTAAAATTATTTTAAAAATGAAATATGTTTTCGATTTCTCGGTGATGTTACAAACAGATTATTTACTAAGCTTTGTGTGATCCAATCATTGGATTATGTCGTCAGAAAGAAAGGTCATAGTTGACTGAACCTCATTCCGAGATTAGCTTTGTCTCACATATTTCCGAAGCTGAGTGTCAATCATAGGAAATTCAAGTCGGCGCGAAAATTTGGATTAGTTGATATTTTAACGTTTTTGAACTATCTATTATAACGCCCTGTATCGCTGGGCTGGAAATGGCACGTCTCATGCACCGAATTTTCTGAAAAGATAAGTGGACAAGAGTACAGTATATGGTCAGCCGTGAGAGAATAAAAAAAATACACCAGTAACTTAATAGGAAATTTGGAAACAAATAAAACTGCTAAAAAGGGACTTTTTCCATCTTCGAGTACTGAATTTGAAATAAACTGATACATTAGTTGTGAACAAAAAAATTTTTTTTTTTCTAACAAGAGTATTGTAGCAAAGCAATCCAAATTTGTGATCCAGGTCTGAAATTGAAGGTAACTGCGCGACAAGAATCGCTAGATCCACGGGGCCAGGACCAGTATATTCCACAGCTTTTTTTAGGGGTGTGTTTCCAATTTTAGGTGATGGTAGTTATTTTGTTGTTAGTGATAAAACTATTTGTAACTTATATGTGTTATGTATTTGGCTGATCATATGCACCAGCTGATGAGCCAATTTCTGGATATTCAAAAACAATTTTATTTATGTTAAGAATTTAAGTATGATGTTACACCTGAAAATTAGGGGGGTGTTTGGTGTTTAAAATTTTCGCGGGAGGGGGGTGTAGGGAAATTATTGCCTGGGACCAATTGTGATGATGAGATATAGGCTTAGCGGCATATGTGTTTTGTGATATTGATCGGACCACAAAAAGCTTAAAATCTTATACCATCGGACTCTATTTTTAATCTGCAATGATTTTCCTATCATATTTGATTTATCTGTTTATTACTTTTTTGTCATTTCACAGAGTAAATATTTACGGGTTGGAGTTGCTTTAGAAACTTTAGGGTCAGTCTGATTCTCAAATATAAAGCGCCGTCGTTAATAGAAAACATCACTATCACGACTGTTATGACTTCACGGATGTGCTAGTAAATACATAGAATAAAGCCCGAACGCAATGGTTCTCAAACGGTGAAACTAATTAAAAATACAAATATTTCTTAGATCTGATCTTGCCCGCCTTATTTTGGATATTTACATTTCTTTATTTTGAATATTTAACGTATTTCAACGTTTTTTTTAATATAACATACTTTTGCTTTACTATCTGTTATTTGTAGCTTATTGTTAACAAGTTATTATTGATAAATTTGAGACTTGACAAATTCTAAAAAGAGTGCGCTACTTGAAAAGTTTCAGAACCGACGATATTATGTGAGTGTGTTTCAAGACATGTCGACATGGCGAAAAAGTTCTCGGTAAGACGGTAACACAAGGTTGAAGCGCCTCAAAATTTATACGAAACAAGAGATGAAAATAAACGTACGCAACGAGATACTTAGATTTCGTTTCTGATATAGCATATCGCGTTTCTCGCTTAGCGTAAAATAAATTTCTAGATCGGTCGAGGTAAACAGCACAACGATAGCCACACAGACCGTTTAGTCAAGGCGAAAGCGAAAGTCCGAACGCTAACTTCTTGAATATTCGATTTTGATAGCAAGTGTATATTGATTTATGTGTCTAATTGATTGCTTGTATAGAGATTTGGGGGGTCCCGAAGTATATGGACCAAGATGACGCACAACCTGACCATAGTATGTGTACCAGGTTAGGCTTCAGGTTGTGCGTCATCTTGGTAAACATACTTATGGAACATACAGACTTATACGGAACGACCACAGTAAGCTGTTCCATATACTTGATTTATATTTCTTCATGCGCAGTTTTGATTTCGCCTAAGATAGACTTGTCTGGGGCTTTTTACGGAGTGGGCATAACGCTTATAATTACGGGTGTATTATGATAATTCGACATTTGTAAAGTTACGCATGAGTAATCCAATTATGACAGATGAATAATGAATAACTATATATAGCATGTGCAGTAAAAACTTCGCCTTATTAATACATGGTAGAACTTCGCAAAATATGATTGATATGACACTCGGGATTTAAGAATTATGTAACCTCTGGAATTTGGCGTTTTTTTTTTGCGAAATTCTGCAATGTATGGGTGCATGGTTTTTGTGCTTAGATGCAGCGTGTTTTTATTTTAATCACATACCTTGGTGATTAGATTTATGGTACAAATTTTGGCGCTCCAGAAGTATGTGTACCGGTGACCGTACATTTGAACCCATGTACATTTGAACCCATGTGTATATCCGCGGGTTCAATCTATATGGGGGTGCTAAAACCCATGGGTTAGGGTTAGTATGGGTTTAACTATCCGTGAAACGAAAAAAATCCCATACGTGCAATAGCATACAGGTGCAATTGTCATGGGTTCAAATGTACGTGGGTTCAAATGTAATGGAACCATGTGTACCAATAGGCGGTAACTAATTTTGTTCGTCTATTTTACATCAAGTTGTGTAAGGGGACTGAAACCTATGGGCAGGGGTTATATTCACTTGGTTAACACATAATAGAATTAAAATAAGGAAAACTGGACTAAAATTATGGCTTAACCCTAACCTGGTACACATACTACGGGAGTATCGAAATTTTTGCTGTGTTCTTCCCCAGATCTGTATGTTTTCATATGCGTGGCAGTGTAGTAAAAGTTCATTTCTTTGATACTCAAATCTTCGACAAGACTTTGCAGTATACGTACCGATGAATATTGACTGCAAACTGTAGGATCGGGCCATGTATGATTTACCCCGATTTTTATTTACCCCGGGTTATCCTTGTGACGTTAATACTATAAATGTGATAGATGACTCCACGACAGTAGGGAGGGTTTTAGTAAGAGTCTTGTTTTACGTTTGCAGGATTTGTGTATTTTGCAAACAAACACGTTTCACGAACAAATTTTTGTAAATTCGTGGGAGAGATGGCTTAGTGCAGGGATTGGCTAGGTTTTTGAACCAGTTGACAACAATATTGCCCACCTAGACTGACATGCCATGTAAGTGTGACGTAAAAAGTTACATTTTATGAACAAAGTTTTACAAAAGCAAAAGTAAAAAACTATAGGCCTCGTGCCAAAACTAAATTTCATCGCAATCTCAACAAGTGAGCTATTTTTTTTAGCTAAAACATCAACATTTGGTTTTAGTTTGGCTGTGGCAGCATCAGGGCCAGATTGAATTACCCAACGGGCCGGATTTGGCCAGCGGATCGTAGTTTACCCATGTCACCCCTTTATTCCTCTCCGTATACGGATTTGGACAAGTTTCGTCTGGACAAACATAGAGATTGGTAACGTAATATTACAATATGGGAACAACATATACAATGTATTTCACTGAATTTCAGCAGCAAAAATGATCTAGAAATATAATTAAATGCGATATTTTTTTTTCATTGTTAAAAGCTATAATAAGTATATATATATATATATTCAAGAGATCATTATAAAAACAATATGGCCAGCACTGTCGCATCACGTGGAACAGAACGACTCTCAAATGTGGAAACGCCAAAATCTGAGGGAGGAAGCCCGAAAATTACGAGAAAATTGCGCGGGAAAAGAGCAAAAATTGGCGGCAAAGTCGTTCTATCATGTGCAGCCAACGTTTGTGACGACACAAAGATAACGTGGTTCAAGAATGGCGCGGAATTCACTGTTCCTTTTGTGACATCACAAGAAGAAAATGAACACAGGGTTTATTCGACAATAAATGAAGGTAAAATCAAATATATATTACATTGTTTAAACCAGGGCCGCGTAGTTTGGCTTTCAATGGAGCCGAAGTCGGGATTGCAGACTTTTTATTGTGGTAAAAATACTACTACGGAACTCACTGCAGAAACCCGAAAAAAGTCTTATATATTCCAAAGTTTGTGCTATCAAATTTTTTCGGAATCGGAGTCAAAATTTTTACAACCCGGATCCGGAGTCGATTGTGAATTTTCTCCGACCTGGTTTGCATTGGACTAAAATTATGTCGAAACCGAATGATTTACTATTCCGAATACATCTGTAATAATATTTTTTCAGATTGATTTATAAATTGACTCACTTTCACCATAATATGCTTTTACACATATTAATGTAGATTTATAATAAAAAAACAGAAGGTTTTAGGATGGCTAGTACCAACGACAACGACGAGTTAAAGGCTGTAAAGTTTCACTGTGTGCCAATGTGCTGCAGTTTTTTCACTTTTTCTCTAAAATTTACAACTACTTCATTCTTTCAGATGAAATTGAACTCATCATAGACAACGTGCAACGTGACGATGCCGGTTACTACTTATGCGTCGCCTCCAATGCACAAGGGGAAGCAAGTTCCATGGCTGAACTATCGGTAAAGGCTTTTTAGCAGAACAAGAGACTATGATGTCACGGTGACGTCACGTTCCGGTTACGTCATCATTTCCAAAATGCACTTCACTGAAAACAACATTTCGTGTATATAAACTTAGTTATCACTGTACTCGAAGCTTCTTGTTATGTCCCTGAAAAGCACGGTGGGCCATGCCGAAAAGTTGCAAACTAAACTTGGAAGTCGATTCGACTCACGGACCCACAAGGGTCCACACTCACAGTATGAATTTAAAAGGATTCATGCAATATTACTCATAAATCCGAGGATGTCCTTAAAATTTTGATATGCTCCTTTAAAAGAGTGCCAAAAATTAAAACCACATGAAAGTCTGGCTGACGGCCCAAAATTTGCGATTGCAATCGTCTCATTGGCTCCCCCTAGCGATTATATTTATCGAGTTTTAGTAATTAATATCAAAACGTTTTGTCAGTTTATCTTTATTTTTTTTTAAGTTATTTCCTTTCAATTTTTCCTGTCGCTGAAATTTTATTCTGTAAATAAATAAACGATGCGAATATGAGCGATTCTTATATAAATAATGTTGAGCCATCTGGTGTAATCTTAGTGCTTTTTATGTATCGTTCAAATTTAGGGAGTGGTGAATATTTTTGTTATTAGTAATAAAACTATTTGTAAATTATATAAATGTGTTATGTATTTAACTGATCATCTTCATATAAGATACTTTCTGAATTTTTTTTGGGGGGTGTTCACCCCCTATTCCGACTGAACATCACAGATTTATATTGAGTAGCGTGCTGTGCTGTCATATTATGGAGAAGTTAGGTATGGGGATGGATATATGGACACAATCCCCATTTGAATGACTTCCTCCGCACAGAAATATTTGGCTGCCATATAGACAGCAAGCAGGTTGGGAATAGCTGTAGGTATAAGACGGCCTCCTCCGCTGAGGGCATACTGGGCTGCCACAATCACTATTTGAATGGCCTCCTTCATAGAAGGATATTAAGCCGTTATTTAGACAGCAGGTTATAGGAATAAGGTTGGATACATGTCTCCAATAGCCATTTGAATGACCTCCGTCATAAAGGGATATTGAGCCGTTATATAGCGGTGTCTCCAAAATGCCGTGGCCCACTTGACTTGTCCCATTTGTCATACGAGTCCCATTTGTCTTACGTGTTCCACTTGTCCTACGTTTCCCACTTGTCCTACGTGTTCCACGTGTCCCACTCGTCCTACGTGTTTCACGTGTCCCATTCGTCCTACATGTCCCACTTGTCCTACGTGTTCCACGTGTCCCACTTGTCCTACGTGTTCCATTTGTCCTACGTGTCCCACTTGTCCTACATGTGCCACGTGTCCCATTTGTCCTACATGTTCCACTTGTCCTACGTGTTCCACGTGTCCTACGTGTTCCATTTGTCCTACGTGTTCCACTTGTCCTACATGTCCCACTTGTCCTACGTGTTCCACTTGTCCTACATGTCCCACTTGTCCTACATGTCCTACGTGTTCCACTTGTCCTACATGTTCCACTTGTCCTACGTGTTCCACTTGTCCTACATGTCCCACTTGTCCTACACGTCCTACGTGTTCCACTTGTCCTACATGTCCCACTTGTCCTACGTGTCCCACTTGTCCTACGTGTTCCACTTGTCCTACATGTCCCACTTGTCCTACGTGTCCCACTTGTCCTACGTGTTCCACTTGTCCTAAGTGTTCCACTTGTCCTACATGTCCCACGTGTCCCACTTGTCCTACGTGTCCCATTTGTCGTACGTGTTCCACTTGTCCTACGTGTCCCATTTGTCGTACGTGTTCCACTTGTCCTACGTGTCCCATTTGTCGTACGTGTTCCACTTGTCCTATGTGTCCCACTTGTCCTACGTGTCCCATTTGTCCTACGTGTCCCACTTGTCCTACGTGTCCCATTTGTCCTACGTGTTCCACGTGTCCCATTTGTCCTACGTGTCCCATTTGTCCTATGTGTTCCACTTGTCCTACGTGTCCCACTTGTCCTACGTGTCCCATTTGTCCTACGTGTTCCACTTGTCCTATGTGTCCCACTTGTCCTACGTGTCCCATTTGTCCTACGTGTTCCACTTGTCCTACGTGTCCCACTTGTTCTACGTGGTCCATGTGTCCAATTTGTCCTACGTGTTCCACTTGTCCTACGTGTCCCACTTGTCCTACATGTGCCACGTGTCCCATTTGTCCTACGTGTTCCACTTGTCCTACGTGTTCCACGTTTCCCATTTGTCCTACGTGTTCCACTTGTCCTACGTGTTCCACGTTTCCCATTTGTCCTACGTGTTCCACTTGTCCTACGTGTCCCACTTGTCCAACGTGTCCCACTTGTCCTACGTGTTCCACGTGTCCCATTTGTCCTACGTGTTCCACTTGTCCTACGTGTCCCACTTGTCCTACATGTGCCACGTGTCCCATTTGTCCTACGTGTTCCACTTGTCCTACGTGTTCCACGTGTCCCATTTGTCCTACGTGTTCCACTTGTCCTACGTGTCCCACTTGTCCTACATGTGCCACGTGTCCCATTTGTCCTACATGTTCCACTTGTCCTACGTGTTCCACTTGTCCTACGTGTTCCACGTTTCCCATTTGTCCTACGTGTTCCACTTGTCCTACGTGTCCCACTTGTCCTACGTGTTCCACGTGTCCCATTTGTCCTACGTGTTCCACTTGTCCTACGTGTTCCACTTGTCCTACGTGTTCCACGTTTCCCACTTGTCCTACGTGTTCCACGTGTCCCATTTGTCCTACGTGTTCCACTTGTCCTACGTGTTCCACTTGTCCTACGTGTCCCACTTGTCCTACGTGTTCCACGTGTCCCATTTGTCCTACGTGTTCCACTTGTCCTACGTGTCCCACTTGTCCTGTGTCCCACTTCCCCGGCATTTTGGAGACACCCGTTATATAGACAGCCGATTAGGGATAGGTCTCAATCGCCATTCGAATGGCCACCTTATTAGAGGGCTGATATATAAACAGCAATTGAGAAATAGCCATGGAAATATAGTTCCAATCGCCATTTGAAAGTCTTTTTGGATACATAGTGGACATAACGATCGTTTTGTTGTTATGTTGTTCTTTGACAAGTTTTGAAGAAATCGCTTTTCTCTTTGATTACTGGATCAATTGCTTTGAGTGGTTAAAGATAGAATTTTTCTCCAGAAGGCTATTACTTTTTTTTGCTATGACGTCATCAAAATTATGTGGCTCTACATGTCCATATATTTGAGCATAGCTTTCTTGTTTTGTATAAATAATTTTGTCATATTGACAGCGGATTTGATTTTAGTCCACTCACACAAAGGCAGAGAGAAATAAGATGTTCGACACGAAATCGGCCGTGTGCTATATTTTTTTAATTTTCATGAACGCAAATTATTTAATATTGGCAACTTTTTAACAATTGCACAGCAACAACAATGCTCCTAACAAATAAAATAATTCAGTAAAACATTCGATGGATTCATTTCGCGTCCAAAAAGCGTGAAATAACTGTTAAAAATCATCCAAAACTCAGCATATTGCGGATGAATACTTTGAGGCGGTGAATTAATAAAATGGATGCATAAGTCTAGAACAGAGCGACCATGTTTGCTCTGAACCGAGTAAATAAAATATATTGTCAAAGAGTCCATATCGTTGTCGTGCTGGTTTCGGGTTAGTTTGTAACTTTGAACGTGACATTATGAGACAAATCTTAGAGCTGTAATATGCATCTTGATGTTATCGGACACTGGTAGAGAGAAATATAGGAAAGAGAAGCGTAGTGCATTTAATATATATAATATAGTGCATAATTTGAGTTGAGCTATTCTGTAACCGTCAGGGCTTCCTGTCTACTCATTGAACAATTAGAAATCAGTGAGCTGTATCCTTCGTTAGATTATGACTGTATATTACGTTGGCTTTATCTAAACAAGTTCCGCTGTATTATACAAAGTTAGCAGGTGTAATGAACGCTAACTAATTTTGTTTTGGCCGCTCAGTACAGGGAGACGCCGACCAGTAACAGATTGTTTTAGACTAGAGTGTTGCTGATTTGAAAGTCTATTTATTCCAGTAATATGACTCGAGGACGCATTGTTCATGGCCGGTTGATTCGCCCCGTACTTGATATAGGTTGAGATTATCTTGTATCAACTTCTGTCGCAATCGATGACTTCGGTGAGTGTATGTTTCTTCCGAAAAATCCCTCAATTTCCTAAAAGTAAAAGAAACAGGGGAACCACTGAAGTGAACGAATATATATGTAGAAACCTAAAGAAAGATTTTATGGGATGAGTGCTGTCAGGGTCGGTCTGTCTTTGCGGGAATATAACCACCTGATGCTGTTTTTTTTGCTTTTTTCTATTATGATTAGTGTGTGTTTTAGGCTTCCTTTCATCACCGTACAGCTGTTTTCCTGTTTTATGTCTCAAGTAAATTGACCTTTACTTTCTTCTGAGTCAGTGTGCGTGGCCTTGCTTTGAGCAATAAACTGACTGTTCTCTAATAGAATCGCGATACCCACATTTACTCAATTTCAGTTTCCATCGAATTTTTTAGTAATGTAGTGACCCAAAATTTTAGGCTGGAAACTCAGTTTTTCGAATTAAGTGATTTCATTTTAGAGCCTTGTTTAGAGCAAAAATAATTAAGATCGATAAATGTCGTTGATATTTTAATTATAATCACAAGAACAATTTTTTATTTCACGAATAATCACGCCTTTTGTTCTAAACAAGGCCATTCAAACAAGGCCGAACCGTCCAGCATAAGTTTTTTTTGCTGAAATATGACTTCCTATTCGCGCGCTTTTGCGACATAAAATTATATATTCTGGCAAGATAACGTTGATAGGACGTTAATAACGACTGCATTGGGTATTTATCCATGTTATGATCGTTTATGTGCGCCGACACAGTCTCATGTAACTCTTTGATTAAATATGCCTATTTTAGAACTAAAACAAGTAAAAAGGATGTAAAATATCCAAATATCGACGACTTGTCCATACTCGCCTTCTTAAGCCGTAGCGCAAAGCGTCCGCAAACATTGTTGTCGGAGGAAGTCGAAACTGATAAGCCATTGCGTAAACCACTCTGCGAAGGCGAGGAGTCCTCTTGCACATTGTCACATCACTCATAGGATTCGGACCAGGGCCGGATATACCATTAGGCAAGGTAGGCGAATAAATGAAATTGTTGGCTATTGGCCCTTTAACCTTAAAAGAAAGTGTGCTTATTTGAAATGACGTTTCGCATGTATGTGTGTGGCCTGTAGCTAACATTTTGTAATTCACCCAAATGTACTTGTGGTGTCATAATATTTACATAAGCTCGAAATCCCTATAGTGACGCCATAATAGATTAGTTGTGACGACATTGACACAGAAGAGTCCTCATAATTAGCCTTCGGTGTCTCATCGACCAAATCCAGCCCTGATTCGAACCTACAGGTTGTCGCCGATCTAAATGTATTCTCCATTATTGTATTAACTTACTTGACCGAATTTAGGCGTTTAGCCTAAACAGGTGCAGATACTAACTTGGTACCGATATTAAAACAGCGCGATAAGAGTGGAAGACAAAGAAATAATTTTTTTTCACTTTTGAAACAATAGCGTGTGCAGATGCCAAAGCGCAACAATTTGGCGTAGTTTCACGGCGATGCAAGAGTTATTTCAATAAAAACTACAGGGGATACAAAAAAAATTTAAAACAAGCCCTTGTTTCAAAACAGTTTTTTTTTAGAATTGATAAAAAACAAAACTCTGACCACAATTACTGCATATTTAATAGTTGTATCTTGTACACTGCGTCCGTAAAAGCGTTGTTATATGTATCGCCGCTTGAAGAATGTCACACAGACAACGTCAATAATATGCTTATCTTCTGTATCTATCGTTTTTAGCAATGGAAAATAAACGATAAACTGGCTAAGCGGTGTAAATAAAATTATTTTATAAAATCAGGATCCCACACCGTGCTTGTTTTTCAATTTATAAAATAAGAATAACGATATATGAACGAATATGAATAACGTCTTTATGGTAAAATATCAAGCAAATTTTAGTTCCCATATTTTTTGTACATTATTTTATTCAGATAATCTCAGATTTAAAAAATATTTTCTGCAAATAAATTATAATGGATGACACTGTGGTGTTGTTGGCATTCGTTTGGATTTCTCTATTAGCAGCAGGGTGAGTCTATTGATTTTACATGATCACTTATAATTCAGGGGGTACAACCTGCGGCCCGCGGGCCAAATGTGGCCCACAGAAAGAAATTGTGCGGCCCGCGAAATGAGTTTTTAATTTAGTTTAATCTAGTTTGTGCAAGTATTTGCAATTCCTTTGCGTTGCAAAGCCTATTTTTGAACTTGTGCGAAGCGAATAAAGCATGTCACAGAACCAACAATTATTAAAGTTTTTGTGCCTGCAACTACTAGCAATCCTATATCAAATTAAGGTGCGGCCTGCGGTTTCACGCAGTTAAAAGGTTGCACACCCCTCACTTATATGTTCTTTCTTGGGATACCTTATATGGGGGAAGGCTTTTATTTCCCTACTTTCGCCAGACCCAGAAACTGTACAAACAATCACTGATATTTAACGATATGAAAGGAGTTACTATTTGTTTTTCATAAAGATAGAGATCTTTGGGTTGCCAGGCAGGTTGGGTATGGGAATAAAATTCATTTCAGATACATAGACTTAGATCAGGGGTGTGCAACCTTCATTATAAGAGGACCAGATATAAGTAACTGGATTAAGCCGCGGGACGCACCTTTAATTGAGATAGCCTTTTATAGTAGTTGCAGCCGCACGCAAAAATTGTTTCTTTTTGTTATTGAAATACGTTGTTATAACATTGTTGATTTTGCTAGCTAGTTTTGCTATATGAACTGGTATAGACTTTGCGACGCAAAGAGATTGGAATTGCTTGCACATACCAGATTACCTAAACTAAAAACTCGTTTCGCGGGCACACCATTCAATATTGACACTTCTCCAATATTTCCTTGCGTGGCGCATGTTGCCCGCGGGCCGCAGTTTGCCCACCCCTGGCCTAGATGATGGACGCAAGCATAATCATTAATCAACCAGTGGTTGGACCGCGACCGACCTGCCCTCTAGTTAAGGGTGTTCCAGTGTTCAGCAATGCCATGACAAATGTGTCTCTAACAGTATTTCTTACCTTTCCCTTTACAGGTTTTTGCATTACGTGTTCTCCAACTTCATCAGACACCATCAGGTTAGCTTTTCTTGGACGATTTTCAGATGATTCAAATATGATTTCCTCATATATATATATATATGTGAGGCAGAGGAAAGTCGATAACATGGCTTAATCACCGGCCTCTTGTCCGGTTACTAGTCAATGTCGGGTATGAGATTATTTGTTTCAAATGCATGGACTTGATGGTGGAGAAAGCCGGAGAAAGTCTGTCAGTAGCAAAAGTTAGGAGGTCTGCTCAGTTTAGTGTTCTTCCCATCAGTAGTACGCAATAATTTGCTTCATTGATAAACTTTTCAGGCACCAGATACTACAAAAAGGACTCAGGACGCAGATCATGAAAGTATTACTTATTTATCTGTTTGCTTGCCTATGCCTAGCTCAATACTGAGAGTGCTAATAGATATTAAAGATGATGACTCAACGTATTTTGCTTGAGCTCCTGCTACTGGGATACTATAAGCTCTTAGTGTCATGCTTCTCAAAGTTCGGAACTTTTATATCCTCCCCAGAGGAGAGGAAGGCCTATTAGTGAGTAACAACTAACAAGACTCTTGAATCACTCCTTTTTGCAGTCCGTGATTCTAAATCAGAAGAGGTAGACGTCTCTGCAAAAGTACCATCAACTCATGTTACTCAGGAGAGAACGGAAATCGTGAATGGCGATGAGAAGGTTGATGCCACTTATGATGCCTAGTGTATATAATATGCCCATGTAGTAACTTTTCCGTTAAACCTCATTACTTTTCGATTTTGATCGGTAAGCATTACTAAGTATGTTGATAGGTATTTGTCTGTTTGTTTGCCTGTTAGATACACGCGATATCTCACGAAAGCGAGGTTGAATCTGCTCCAAATTTTGCATGTGCAATCATCATATCTTGGACTAGGAGCTCATTGATTTCAGATGAATTATGATGTATAATTAGCAAGGTATTAATTAATTAGTGATGGGACAAGGGGTGTCACTATTGAGTCAGAGCGAAGGATACACGCCCCTAGATCGATAAGTCAACGGTCTCCGATTGCTATCTTGTTTAATGTGTTGGTAACTTTTATTAGTGATAGAATCGCATTACTGAGCATCTTAAAACCGGAAATTGTTTTGCAAAAACCCGAAGCAAAAAAGTATTTCCATGCAGACAATGTAAAGATTTAACATAGAAATATCTACCGATATGTATTTTTGCTCGTGAATATATAAAAGCAAAATTAGAAAATTAAGTGTTTACCATTTGCTTATCACTAGATTATAAGCATGAGAATCTCTCATATTGCTGCCAAGATATATTTTTCACATGCTCAGAGTTGTAACCAATATGGGGTGACCAGTAACCCTGAGGAAAGTGGAGTCCCAGGGCCATCCCAGTTTTGAAATGAGTCGGAAGACAGTCTATCTATCACTGAGTTAAATCTCAAGGTTGGTTGGTTGATTGACGAGCCTCCCCAATACTGTTTTAATGACTCATTGTTTAATTAACTACAGGCTGTAAAAAATACTCTGAATTGTGTAAACCAAAGCGTATGTATATATAATACAAACGAGGTAACGCTCCGACAATGGACGCCATCCTGTGTCTATTGTTCTTGGACATCTAACAGGGCGCCTTATGAAAAGTCCGCACACAATCATTGAAACATAATATCTATTTTTTTACTGATATTTTAAGTATAAAAATTTTGAAGATCGCGTTTCGAAGAAGAATCTTAGCCAAACACGTTAATATCCCAATTTGCCAAATTACATTTATAGTACATTGAATTGTATTTGAAGACAAGTATACCGGTTCCGAGTTGCTTCTGAAGTAAGTTGGCCATTCTAATCATCATAATTAATCATTTGACAATGCCATTTCTTATGACGTCACAGATGAAAAGTTGTATTTATTCGTCGAAATTACCGGATGACTCAACTTCGCTTCAATGGCCGTTTCCATTTCCTGGTTAACATTTTTCGTCTGCCAAGCTCCATAATGCTCTACTGCTCAGCTCCAAGCTGTACAATAAGAACAAATGACATTGTAGGATTGTTACGGAGACATTTTACAGCGTCAAAGTGGCATATCACTATGAAATCTTCGAAAAAATGTCCAATAATGGTTCTACGTTGTGTTTGTGGTCAAATTTAACGCATTAGATAATTTTTTAAGTTTAATATCGTTATATATTTAGGTAGCATATAGCTTAAAGTTCAAAACCCACCCATCGGTTTCATTCTAGTCCTTATAACAGATGACTTATTCAATTCGGTACAACAACACGACGAAAATTTCCCATAAGACTCTATTGTTTCGCGTTTTCCAACTATGGCACAAGCACAAGGTGGCGTCCATAAACTTGTTTGACATTAGGCAAGTTGGTTGCCAACCGATGGTGTAATCCAGCTCACAAAGAACCAAAAAATTTTGGGAATGTTCTTTGATAAGTTTGTAGAGAACACATTCTTTTCATGATGTATGAGTGCAGCAGCAAAGAACTTGTTCGCTATGTAGTCAGGAAAAATTTACCATTGATCGTGACTCCAGCCTCAAACTTTGAGAAAATTGAATTGTTAACAAAAAAAACTTTACTTATGCAAGTCTTCTTTATTAAACTATTAGGAACACAAATGGAACAATCTTGCAGTTTTTTTTTTTTTAATTCTGACTTTTGACTTTGTAGTCACAATTGAGAACGTGAATTTCCGATTCTGACTGGAAAATTCAGAATTTAGACTTCCACGAGTTCAAAATATGACTCCAATTAAATCATGCCAAACCTTCAAAGCCATTCTGCACAACACAAAAAGTTAAAAAATTACCGGCTAAAACACTAAAATATTATCTCCTTTATTCAAGAACTTGTCAGTGAACGTTCCTGTGACTAAAGTTCAAAGTGTCATTTGGGTAAGGTATATTTGAATGGGATTTCTGTATTGGTCATGTTTCCCTTTACACTGAAAAGTCATTTTTCAGTTAATTTACACATTCTATGTGCACAATGGGCTGAGGATTGATGATCACCAGTAAAATTGAAAATTTGGCGCTCCCAGTATTTTTAAGTATTTTTACCACTTGGATTATATAAGGCAAAGTAAAAAAAGTAAGTAAAGGGAAAATGCCTCGGTACGAATACTACGGGAGCAAAGAACTTAATTCATTTCACCCCTGATGTTCAGGTTTTTCAATATCAAATCAAATGTTTTTTTGGGGTGCAGGAGGATACTGTACAGAGAAGTGATAATGAAAGACGCATTCTTCCTTCTCCTCCTGCTCGAAGGGATAATGTTGATGATGAAAGCTGGCAGCAATTACCTGAACATGAGGTATGGGCTTTTGTTGATAAATTGATCTTTTTATTTTTGTTTGATGTATTTCAGTTTTGCTTGTAATCTAACATTGTGAATTTCTAAGCATCAGAAACACACTTGCTGTCTCAGTTATGACTAATCTGCGCTGGTTCGCAGGTTCTAATCCCTTGAGGATAGTCATGCACAAGAGGTGCTTCACTAACTCGCCGGTCAGTTAAAGCTTTCTTTCCCATCAAGTCTGTATACTGAAACCACTATTGACACCCTTGACATGAACTGATGGTCGGACGAGAAGCAATGGTTTCCATCTTTTGAAGCTTCCATCCCCCCTGGGATGGGATAAATAATAAAACCCTGTCTTTTACACTTTCTTACAGGCACCACCGCCACCATATTCAGCAGAGCAACCTAAGGTAATAGAATCTGTTGTGAGATCAACATTACCTTCATTTCATAATTGCATTAATTTTGACAGTGCTACTCAAATAAAGTCGCATCACCCATGCTCAGGTTGTGCGCCATCTTGGTGCGCATACTACGGGGGCACCAAGCCGTCTATTCAACTTTCCTCTCCCCCAGTATACATATTTAAATCCTATTCTAACCTTGTGTGTCTCTGCTTGCTGGTTCCCCGAAAGTTGTTTAGTCTCGTGATTTTCAACAAATTTTAGAGTAAAAATAATCTAATCATCGAAATTTTATATATGATTTCATGTGGCCCTCTTTATTCCCAAAAATTACCAGACGTCCTCTAGGAATAACTGTGTGGCCCCCTGGTTTTTATTCCATGTGTACTGGAAGTAAATATGAAAAACATTGTACTATGTGATAAACGACCACATTTGGTTTTGTCCTTGCTTGCTTTATCTCTTATACGAGTAGTAAACTGGTAGGTTTGGCCTATGAAACCTTAATCATTTTTCGTGCAAGGTAGCCGCAGACTAGTAGACCGAATGGTCATTTCGCGGTTCTCCTGTCCATTCTGGGAAAGTATGTGAATCAAGATGGCGAACACCGGAATGTAGTATGTGTACCAGGTTAGGTTTAGGCCATAATTTTATTCCAATTTTCTCTTATTTTAGTTCTATTACGAGTTCGGGGACTAGCCAAGTGACCATTGTTTATACCTGAAATTATGGCCTAACCCTAACTTGTTACGCATACTACGTTCCGGTGTCCGCCATTTTGGTTCACATACTTCAGGAGTACCTTAATAAGTATATGATATGATTAATTTTATTGAGACTGTTTGCCTGAGGGCCTAAAAAAGTCATTTGACTCTTATACCAAATTCTGCCTTGATAGAAGGTAAATGGTTCTATGAATTTTTCCTACAGGATGAAAACCCCTACTATACTGATGGGCAGAATATAACGAAAGAGCAAGATACTCAACAAATTTCTACAGAGGTGGATCCACAAAGCAAAAAGGGTATGAGCTTGCATATTTGTTATGTAAGCTTGCCCAGCGGTTTGGTGTAGATGTCACTATCGGTCAATTTTACTTTGATTGATCTGGCATAAAATCTGGCCCAATTCAAAAACAATAAGAAAACTTTTCGTATAAACGAGGCTAAATTTTCAATACGGCCACTGTGAACATGGTACAAATAACCACTGCTAAGTACTCACATACTTTGAAAAGACAGCATTATTATACTTATTCATAGAGATTGGGAAAACAAATTTTTTTTGAAATTTACCAGGCGAAATGAAACGGTCATTCTAAAATGGCTGATTTCTATACAAGATCTTATATTGTATTGTATTTTACAGCAACTCTCTTGCCCCAAGACATGCCAGGCTTGGGGGTTCCTACCAAAAAGAAAAAGCATGAAAGCGTTCAAGAACTGCAATATGCGATGACGCCAATGAAACTATTGGAAGTAAGAAAATTCTAGGTTTATTTATACTTAACATAGAGAGGGAGAGGAAAGTTGATGCTTCATCTTTTATCAGAGTAAGACCTTTTATCTGATTACCTGTCCATGTTGGCTTGGAAATAGTGAATAGGATAAGACTTGGTACATAAGAAAACAGAAAGCTGGAAAACGACTTATTCCTCTTCTCGCATCCCTCATTTCCAAATAGCAATTATATTGTAAGATATAAAAGCATTAGGTTATTTTCATTGTTCTTTAAGGTAAAGAGAGGCAATCAAAGAGTGATCGAATCTTTTGAAAAAGAGCCGCTGAAATTCAAACTGGATCAAGATGGATGTTGTGTTGTAACCCCTTACTGTGTTGCCCTTTTCCCTGTCGATTGTGTGAAAGAGGAAAAGACTATCACAATGAGAGCAGATCCACATGGGCCATATTCAAAAGTTTCTGTGAGTAGCCTAGGTATAGATTTTCATAAGCTTATCAGAGCATGTCCATTCAAATTTATGATCAATTTTCCCTTTTTCATATTTATCCGGTTAGACCAGGCCTTCCCAAACTTTTAAGCTTGCGGCCCCTTTCTATATATACCAAATTTCCCGGCGAATAGGTCAATCCGGCAAATAAGACGAACCCCTATTTTAAGCACTAAAAAAGAGTGTTTTTCTATATAGCCCTCCAATAAGACAGGACAGTAAAAATGCTTCGCTGTTAGTCTGTTAAGCACTAATATGTATCAATAGTTTTATATCGTTAGAACCAGCTCATGTTTGTTCCAGGTAAAATAATACTAACAGCATTAATTCTTAACAATAAAAGGTAATTTTCATCTTTTTGAACAACCCCTCAACTGAAACTTTGAAATAATCTATGAATATATCAATTCAATCAATAAAATTGATTGATTGATTGAATATGGTGTGATAAGTACTGCACTGTGAGTCTGGGGGTTAGTTAACAGCTGTGTTTTCCAGTCTGGTGTCCTTTTTCCCTGAATCAGCAAAACCGAAGGGTCATAAATCAATCACGTTATCTTATGATAGCTGTTTTCTTTTTGAAATACTGATATAAGTATAAACAGGGAGTGCTTCATTGCACCATCCATATTTTTAAAAGAAATAACACAAATAACAGCTGGCAGTACAAAGTCAATTAAATAATCTCCATTGGCAGACACTTTGGCGCTGCGAATAAATATAAAATATATCAAACCAGACATGAAGCTTATACAAATCATGTTTGAGAAGACTAGTCCGATAAGTCCGAAAATAAAAGAAACATAACTGCCCAATAAGACGGCCGCCCCAAAATCATAAATTTGGGTCCAGAAAAGCGACTTAATCGCCTCGAAATACGGTAATCTCCTCTTATCCCATATATTCCCTGGAGATTTAAGTTTTGCACTAGTTATAATATTTGTGTTTCGAATCAAAGAGTCTAAAAAAATACAGTAGATATAGTATTATGTGTGAAATTGGTGTACGAGCCTTTTGCGACCCTTATAATTCTTTGTGCACCCCGCGCAAGGGTCGCAACTGCCAATTTGGAAAGAACTGGGATGAGCCATTATACACTTTAATCTTATAACACGTCACATCATCTTGCACGATTTGGGCAACATGGATAGCTAGAAAAATGCCTGGGCTTGCATAATGGGTAACCGTAACCGACCAGTGTTCAATTGAATTGACTATGATGACTATAGAAATCCTTTTACATAAGAATTGTGAAATCAGTGAAACTAGGATATGATTCACATTCCTGAGGGAGAGGGAAGCCAATACGATGACTTATTCGAATGACGAGCCACGGCCACCAGTCCGATTACCAGTCCATGTTGGGTATGAGATTTAGCCAGTAATTTTTTGTTTCCAGATGCATGGACATCATGATGGAGGAAGCCGTAATCTGCGGTTATGTGAACCACCTTATGGTGGTGATGAGTCAGCAATCCTCTCGCACATAATTATCTCCCACAGGATTCGAACCCCTGCATCAATTTAGTACCTCATGTTTTTCATTCGATATTATATATATATATTTGACTATTTATTTGTTATGTTTTTTGTATATCTATTACAGAAAGAAGATGATTCACGAGTTTATATTTGTCCGCACGTAATATTTGAGTCGGAACAAAAGATGGAATTCGAAGCTAATGTGACTCTGACCATAGCTGTTCAGTATTCTGCTAAAGATCCAGATGTAAAAATAAAATTACATGTGGGTTTGTTTTGTTTTTCAGATGGGAATTGAGAGAAAAATTCTGCAGTTTATATTTTCAATAATTATTCAAAAACCAAAAGTATATTTTTCTACAATTGTTATGTCACGTTCAAAGTGAATTAAATATATCTATCAAGTCTCAGCCTGGCATTATTGGTTTGGTTTGAGCATGAGTTATTAACAATGAGCTGATATCCAAATTTAAAATTTTGAACTCAATTGCAGCACATTACCGTCGTATATCCTCGCAGATAAGCCAAGTTTAAAACTCGAAAAAAAAGTTGCCAAGCTAAGGGGTCGGTTTAACTCTGATCGCACTTAAACGAAATGACATTTCATAAATTAATACCGCAAACCTAAACTGAATGATATTATCATTAACGAGTCTAACAATAAAATCTGCGATAGATACTAAATATTATTTAGGAGCTATTTCATTCACTGTGAATTGCTAGAAATGCAAAAATTTCCCATTATGCACGTCACCTATTGAAACCAAGTATGAAGACAATTCAACACAATTTGCTTTTAGATTTATTGCCGTGATCGTCCAGGATATCTCGACTTAGTTAAAATATGGTATACAATGATAATTGTAAAATATTTTCAATCGAAAAAATCTTTGAAGTGTCATAAGCACTTCGAGTATAATAATATATAATACCTAATCTAAAAATGTTTTCAATCAAAACGTGGACGGGGCCGCTAGGATGTGTGCGCTATATTCTATATTAATATAAACCCTAAAATAGATATTCTGGAGGTAGCGAATAGCGATATTGAATATTAATTTCAAATTGAACATTCCTGGATGTGATAGTGTGTATGACACTATACGATTTGTAGGGTCGGCTTATATGCGAAATTTTATAAAATCGCCGTTTTGAAGCTTTTTTTAGGGAGTCGACTTATATGCAAGAATATGCGGTAGTTGCTCGCAATTCATCAATTTTGGTTCAAGGTTCGTCACTTTTTTGACTAATTTTGTATAAAAATGCCATTCTTGAAGAATTCTAAATCTTTAATTGTAACTATACTCTAACTATACTAACACTCTAACTATACTCCAGCATTTAATGAAGCTTGGCTTAATCTATTCTGGCTTAAATTAATCCCAAAATTGCGGGTAAATTTGGATTTTCAATTTTTAGGTTGAAAGGATCAACAACAATGTCGTTACAGATGATAAATTAGTGTGGCATGGACAAGATAATCTTGTCTCGTTTGAAGTAAATAAGTTTTGCAAGTAAGTACTAATTATTAGCAATATTATGCGGGCTAACAAAAAAAACAAACAACAAAAAAATAATTGTGACTGCTTAAACTTTTTTGCCATTGGCAAAAAGCAGTTTTCAAAATTATATATCGATATAAACATATGTTATTAGTGTTATCACCAATGTTCCCTCTAAGAAAATTTTACACTGTGCAAATGTTTGTTTTAGTGAGCAAGAATATTTTAAGGCTGTGCAGAGTCCTGAATGATTTTGTGATATATTAGAATAGTACATACAACATACATACACATTTAACTCCAATAGCTTGTCCATGTATTCATGCTTTTCCAATGTTCATACACTTTGTCCATGTTTACTGCTAGTCCACGGGCACCGGCCCACGCTGGCGATGTAGGCTTGGCTTAAAATAGCCCGTTCCAGATGATTCCAAAGAAATCAGGATATACTTAGACGTAACAGACACGTGTGTGACATCACAATGAACAGTGGGAACAAAAATAAATATGGAACAAGCATTCTAGCTAGGCGTTAGAAAATATGATGAGCCACGCTTTGAAAACGAAATTTTACGAGTGTGCGAGAATGAGATTTTACTGCGCAAATGGTCTGATGGTATTGCGCACTTTAGAGGGACCCTTGGTTATCACTATGATTGAAGCATTTTCTAAATGCGATGAACAGTAACCTCATAATTTTTATTATCTATGTTATAAAGAGCTGATTACAGTCACAGATTTGTGTGAAAAAAAGTTTCTCTTTATATAAGTCAAATTACCAACCTTGATTTCAGATTTGGTATATTTGGGGAAAAAGATGAATTTCCAAAAATGAGAAGACATTTTCTCAACACTGTCTTTCTGTCTGAGCCTTCTGAAGAAATTCCTAAATGCCATATCATCCATTCATATGTGTGCGGTAATGGATTTTTAGAGACTCATGATCTGCTGAAAATGATCAAATCACAACGAGCTAAAATTGTGGTTTTTTGTCAGAGTTTCGAAGTGAAGTAAGTGCAGTTCTTTTTGGTCATTTATTTCCTGTTTTTCACATTCACTGTGAGTATAAGAAAAGCCAAATATAAGTTTGGGGGGGTCCGACCGGAATTTACACAGTGCAACCACGACGTAGAAGTCGCAACGCCACTCGGTGTCGCCCAACTGAAAAAAAAAAAACGAATTTCAAACGGGGGGACACGACCCCCGTAACCACCCCAAGCTGGTTGCGCCACTGGTTAGCATAATGTCATTTCGTTTGAATGTGATATAAGCCGAATTTCCAGTGCGATCGGTGTTTTGCACATTTTTTTTTTAATTTTAAACTCGCCGTATATGCGGGAATATACAGTATATTGTACCCACTCATTAACCTAGGGTTTGATGCCTTCTCTTCATCAAGATAATGCCTTCTCTTCTGAAGATAATTCTGAAAAGTAGTCCTTTCACTGCTAAAATTCCCTGAATTATTTGTTCCTGTGTAATTTTGGGCTGGCATTTGAATACAGGCCACAAAACCACCATTACCCTTAGTTGTTTTTTTCGGCAGAATGTTATAAACATGAATGTTTTTACCTGTTTCAGTTATGGCGACAATGGGAGAGCCAAGTTCTATGGACAAGATATTCAAGTGGAACCAGACAGCACAGTTGTCAACTTTTCTTCAAGATGGACAAGCTCGCTTTTCAGTGTTGATAAGCAATTTCTAATGAGCTTGATAAATTCGGATAAAAGTGAAGGCCATATAAATATCAATTTTAAAATGGATGTCGATGGTAGCGATGAGAACATAATTGAAGAATCCTTTGAATGGAAATTTCCTCTGAATGGAAATTTCGCTTTCCAAAAACTGAGATTAATGCCACTGGCGATGGAAGTGTTGGACAAAAGATTGATATGAGAATGGGGGATGACAAATTAGCTGAGATTTCGGCAATTGTAAAAAATTTCGCAAACAGTATGGAGCACATGATGAATCAAGTTACTCCAATGCAGACATATCCTATTTCGCGTCGAGCTGTGGATCGAGGTCCCACTGCGATGCAATCACAATCTCAAAGTTTGCTGGATTTGAGGGACGATGAGTGCCCAACACCTGAGATGTATGGGCCGATGCCACAAGCAGCTGCCCAGCCTTCCATAAATGAATGTTTATTGCCGAGATCTGAGACCACGCTTGACTCAAGAGCTCTGCCCAGTAATCAACTTCATGCATTAAATCCGAATTATCCTGCATCTGCTGACGAACAACCAGAAATTCACCCTCCTAGACGAAGTGAAATACCAAATATCCATGGATTAGCAAACAGGGCATCAGATTACCAATTCCGTTCAGAACAAGCACACTCTTCTCACCCTACAGAATATTCTGATATATTCGGAGATCATTCCTCTTTTTCATCAGAAACAAAGCTACTTCCAGAGCCTCTCAACCCTGACATAGTGAACATGGAAACCCAAGATTCAAACTCGCTTATTAGGCTTTTCAGTGGTGAGCCACCTGACCCTGAATCAAAGAACATGGAAGAGCAAAAGTCAGACCCGTTCAGTACACTTCACGGTGAGTCAGAAGAAAAACACAGAGATTAGTCTATTTTACCAGACGCAAAGCTTTCAGCAAAAAATTCAACCAGTGATGAAAAACTCTGGGAATTCGAAGTAAATCATCAAGACAATTTTGAATGATGACTTTCTCAAATAACCTATCTTGCTGTTGCTGATGCTGTTGCAATTCTACTTGTAATATTGTTAGAGCTAACAATGTTGTTGTTATATGTATGTGGCCTAAACACCATGCTTTTTGTACAGTTTGACTTTCAAGTACTATTATGTAGATAATAAAATAAATGTAATGTAAATATCCAAAATAAGGCGGGCAAAATCCAATCTAACAAATATTATTATTTTCAATAAGCTTCACGCCCACTCAAAAAATTGTCTACTCACAATTGTGGGGAGTGCCCTTACTGCTTGAGAAACACTGAACTAATATGTTGGAGCTATGTATAGCTTTATCCTTAGGATTTCCATTTATCTTGTGGGAGAGTAAAGGCGATATGGCAGCTTCGGTCAGCAGTCCACTTGTTAGCCAGTTAATTAGCTCAGTTTTAATGGAGGAAAAGGATTTACATATTTAATCCTTGGGAAGCGGAAAGTTGATAAGTGGCTTAACCATACGGCGAACCACAACCTGTCCAGTTACTAATCCAAGTAGGGTATGGGATTAGTTAGTTATTTGTTCCAGATGCGAGGACTTAATGGTGGAGGAAGCTGTAACCGGCCAGTGGTTAGGTGATTTTCTGATTTCCGTGGCTCGCCATATGTTTATCGGCGGTCTTATCGGCTTTCCTCACCACCATGATAAATATGTGGATCTTATCATTGGGAGGGGTATATGAAGCTGATTCGAGTTTGTGTAAAATGATTACGTATTGTGTCTCGTAGAGTGAGCCGGGCTTCGCTGATCCTGACGTCATGGTATTCACCCCCTATTCCTACTAGAGGTAAGATCGGGCTAAAAAATTCCAGCCCGACCCGACTCCGGCCCGTGGGTATTAAACCCGAGCCCGACTAATTACCTGAATTTGCATGCCCGACCCGACTAACTAACTGGATTCACAGGCCCGAAATTTCATATTTTATTTAGGAGTTCTTCGAATTGTCATTGCAAGAGGTTAGTACAGTATGGGGGAATGCTGGGACATATTTCTTCTTTTGTGAGCTCTATAATCTGCACATTCATTTGACAATGCGGGGCTAATGGATAGAGGGTAGCTAAAGGTTTTACTGGGCAAACTAAGAAATTCCCTAGCGACACACATATTATCATCAAGAGGCATTCAATAACGTGTCAAATGTCCCGCTGCACTCCACTTGTGCGGCACATTAAATTAAACGAGGTATGCCGTTAAAAAGCAATGAATAAGTATCATCATCTAAAGAACTACGAAACTTGAAATTTCGAAATTTAATATTTATGAAATCGGAACCACTCTGAAAAATAGTTTATAATAAACATATATTTACTTATGAAAATCCAGCGATATATAAGCCCGACCCGAACGTAATGATTGTCATTTCAGGCCCGACCCGAACGTAATGATTGACAAATCAGGCCCGACCCGACCCGAACGCAATGATTGACATTTCAGGCCCGACCCGAACCTAATGATTGACAAATCAGGCACGACCCGACCCGAACGCAATTATTGACTTTTCAGGCCCGACCCGACCCAACCCGAACGCAATGTTTGACATTTTAGGCCCGGCCCGAACGTAATGATTAACAATATAGACCCGACCCGACCCGAACGCAATGCTTGATATTTCAGGCCCGACCCGAAATATCGGGTCGGGCTGGGGCTCGGGCTCCAGATCTTAGCTCTAATTCCTACTAAACATTGCAGATTTCAGAATTATATTGGGTGGCGTGATTTATTGTCATATTATAGCCAACAAGTTAGATATTGGGATGGATATATGGTCCCAATCACCATTTGAAATGCCTCCTCCATACAGGGCTATCGGTCCTGCCATATCGATACCAGGTTAGGAATAGGGATCAATATATGCCCCAATCGCCATTTGAATGGCTTTTTCCGTAGAGGGATATTGGGCTGTCATATAGACAGCGGGTAAGGAATAGGGATAGATATATGGTTAAGCTTACAATACGTCCCGGTTTAGCCGGGACAGTCCCGGTTTCAGCAAGTTTTTTCGCCGTCCCAGTTGTAGACCTATATGTCTCGGCTTTGCAGTATGACATAAATTATTTTTCTATTTGATACTATTACTAAATTGTTTTTATGTAACGAAGGCAGCCGATTCACCGCTTATTTGCGTCTCACTTCACTAGTTCAGGTAGAGAGAAAATTGTTATGCCATAGTTATGATATGAAGTATGAACTATGCGAATTTAACAACTAATGTACTGTGTTAAATCATCGAAATGCCGAAAACAAAGTGCAAGTATTCTAATGAGTTGAACGATTTCCATTATTTGTAGCAAAGACCAATAGAGGATATTTTAATAGAATTTACAGCTAGTTTTGATGCCTGTAATCCACCCACAATGGTATGGAAAATCTTCAAACCAGATATTTCAGATTCAGATATTTTATTTCGTCATGCAAGAATCAATAGAAAGCACAAAAGAAAAACACAGTAAACTAAAACAAAATTGATTCATAGCAATTGACACGGGGTCGCGAAAAGACTGAATGAGTCATCTTGTCAGCGACACCTTGTTGATGAATTACAGCAGCAAATATAACAATGAAGCATATAAGACAACAAAATAATAAAAATTATCTTCAAAAATACACAAATCATGGAAAGACAACAATAGATTCGAAATAAAATACACAAACTAATACTAAGCCTATGGAATCGAACCAAGGTTGGCTCGTCCAATGTTTTTGCTTCAGATATATGGTAAGCCTATTTTTGGTGGGTGGGCACGTACTTGTACGTTTTTTTAACTTTATTTTAAGTTATGCTCACCTTCCAGGTATCTCTGTATTTATTGTCTGTTTACTTTTTTGTATTGTTCCGTTTTAGTCAGAGAGCCGAAATAAAATGATTGATGATTGATTGATATATGGTCCCAATCGCCATAGGAATCACCTCCTTCATAAAGGGCTATTGAATCGCTATATATACAGCAGGCTGAGGGGCGGCCATGGAAATATAATTCCACTTGCCATTTGAATTATACTGTAGAAAAAAAGGTGTTATATTGACAGCGATTTCGGATCCTCTCACACAAAGGCAGAGCGAACTAATAAATTGGTCACGAGATCGACCGTGTCCTATATTTATTTAATTTTCATGAGCGCAAATTATTTGGTAATAATGGCAACTTTTTCATCATAACACAGCAACAGAAATGCTGTTAACAACTACAATAATTCGCAAAACATTCTATACATCTATTTCGCGCCCAAAAAGCGTGAAATAACTGGTCGAATTATCATTCAAAACTCAACACCTCGCGGATGAATATATGTTGGGTTGCACACGCAATCAGTCTGTTGCTAGGCAGCCATATTTGCTCCGTAATAAAGTACACTTTTCTTATCTGCCAATTAAACACTCATGCATACAAATCGTGCATTGGTGTTGGGTTGGGTCATTGGTAGTTTCATTTTTTAAGTTTGCTGCCTATGCAATTTTGAATGTAACATCATGAGACAAATCTTAGAGCTATAATATACCTCCGCGTTAATTAGACCAATAGAGAGATATATAGGGGAGAGGAGAACATATCTTTGAGTTGAATTATTCTGAAACCGTCAGGGCTTTCCATCCAGTGACGAATCGACGTGTAAAATGGCTCCCATGGCAAAGTTTTAAAATGACTGCATTATTAAGGACGCTTTGTTGAATTGAAATATTTATACGTCAATATTTAAGTAAAAATACGAGTTTTAGGTTTAAAATATATTTTATTGAAATAATTTACGAATAGAATTTTTTTAATCATTTCAGACAAGTTCCGCTTTGATATACAATATTATTAAGACGACGCGGCTATAGTAAACGCTTATATATTTTCTGGCCAGTAATTAATCATTACTTATCGATATTCAGATCGGTAAGTATGTTGATAGGTATTTGTCTGTTTGTCTGTTAGATGCACGCGATATCCCACAAGGCGTGGTTGAATCTGCTCCAAATTTTGCATGTGCATTCACCTTAGCTCAGATCAGAAGTCTATAAATTTCGGATGAATTATGTCGCATAGTTAGCGAGTTATTAATTAGTTAGTGATGGGACACGCGGTGTCACTATAGAGTCATGAAACAAAACCGCAGTTTCGATCGATAAGTCTTCGGCCTCCGACCGATATTCTCGTTTTAGGATGTTACTGATTTGAAAGTTTATTTAACGCTGTAATATACCTCGGGGACGCATCGTTCGTGGCCAATTATTCCACCCATACCAGATATAGGTTTAGATTACCTTGTATCAACTTCCGTCGCGATGGATGACGTCGGTAAGTTTAAGTTTCAAGAAATAGCTTAGGGAACTGCTGAAGTGGAGGAGTATGTACTCAACGCAAGCAAAACTTATTGGGGTTGGTAGAGACACGCAGATTTTGAGGGAATAAAATCAAATGATCGTCAAGCTTTTCTGCTATTAATGATGCGTGTGTATGTATGTGTGTTGGGGGTGGGGTCTTTTCAACGGCCTTTTTAAAATATGTCTTGCATACACATTGTTAGGGGAAATCGATTTTTTAGAACAGTGGTGGGCAAGGTTTCTGAGCCGGGGGCCAGCAATTTTGCTCACTTGGTCTGGCGGGCCATATAATAAGTGTGACGTAAAAAGTTACATTTTATGAACAATATTTACAGTGTTACAAAAGCAAATATGGAAAACAGTAAGCTTTGTGCCAACTAAACATAAAGTTAATCCCAATTTCAACAAATTCCTTGAGATGTTTTCAACTAAAACATCAAATATCATTTTAGTTTGGTTGTGGTGGCATCAGGCGGGCCGACACTTGTTTCAAGCTACGGGTAATTTATTTAGAGCAATGTAGGTGACATTTTAATTATAATCATATGAACAGAATTTTTGATACCACTGCAAGCAGGTCCATTGATATCTAACGATATGGAATAGATTTACTTTTATTCGGAGGGACCGGAAGTATTCCTGCAATGCCTACCTAAGAAATGACTCTATGTGGTAAAATATCAAGCAAATTTAATTTCCAATATACCTTTTGTACATTATTTTATTAGATAGTCTTGGATTTAAAAAATATTTCCTACAAATATAATATAATGAATGACATTGTGGTGTTGATCGCATTCATCTGGATTTCTCTACTAGTTGGATGGTAAGTTAATTAAAATCACCATGAACACAAAATGATACGCAGTTCACATCAACTTTCCTCTTACCTAGATAAACACGTGGACAATATTGTGTCGATCTATTCTACCATTGATGACTTGTTAAGGTATCAATGATTCTACGAACTCTGCCTTGAGCACCGTCTCCATGCAGGGTCGCAGTTTTCATATTTATCCCATGGGAGAATAAAGCCGATAAGGCCGTTTCTTGGTATGAGACACCACGGTTAATCATATGACATACCTTTTAAAAGTTTAAGGTATGGTATCCCCATGGTATCGAAGCTACCAAGACCAGTTGGTATAGAGGTCGCGATAAGCGTTGTAAATACGCTTGCCGCCGCAACTCTCAGTACTCTGCGTGGTTCGTAAGTTCGACACGGGCGAGTGGACGGGTCTCATGTAGTTTCGTACCTAACATACTTCTAGTGGGCGTAGCATAACAATTTTTTCACGTGTAGTGACGTAATTTTTGGATGGCGTAGTCAGGTGAGGGTTAGGATTGGCATGTCAAAAAAAAAATTTTTATGCTACGCCTACTAGAAGTACGTTAGGTACGAAACTACACGAGACCCAGATTTGCTTACACAGTTAATAATAAGATTATCGTATTTTGAAGCTTCATACTAGGGAGAATAAAGACAGAATATGACTCAATCATAAAGATGACCACGCCCTCTCGTCTTGTTACCGGTTTTTTAGAAATGATATAAAAATAGCTCTAGGTATTACTATTCAGCTATTTGGAGGATCGGTTATTTACTGAATTGAGTGACCATTTAGATTTATCGAAGACTCGAAGTTAATCAAGTTATATAGTGTAAATAAATGGCGCAAACTCGTAATCAATCAATTCTCAATGAAACTTTACTCAGTAATTATCTCGGACAACGCGTAATTGTGGATTCAAAGACTCCAACCCGACAGAGGGAGGGAAAGCCATGTGTTGATTTAGCGCCAAAGCCTATTGCCAGGATGGGCCCGAGGAACATTTTCAAATTTTAAATTTTCAGGATTTCTTGGATTCAACCAAACACACCTGCATGTGAATTGGTTGGCATGGGTTTTGAACCTGAGGCCACCAACATGATTCAAAGTATAACATACTAACCACTTGCTTGACCACCCTTTATGGTAGCAGCAGTTAAAAATCTTGGGTTTGAGAATTACTCAGTTTAGCGATCATAGCAAACAAACTACTGCTTGTCCAGAGCCTGAGTCATAGAGAATGTGTGAACAACTTCAACAAATGTAAATTTATGGATTTTTTTCATGATATAATATTTTATCTCCCTATTGTACTTTTTAGATACTAGCAACCGCAAAAAAAATTCAAGAGAAAGATCTAAAAGGTATTCAATTTTTAATAACAGTAAAAAAAATAATTCATCTGCTTGGTAGGGCCATGGGGTGATTGTGAAGGTGCTTACAGACATTAAAACTATGGCTCAATATGATTAACTATTCCCATACTTGACATAGACTGGTAACCGGGTTTATTAAAAAGCTATGATAGCCATGGGCTACTACTGAAATACCATCAGCTCTTAGTGCCATGCTTATTCAAAGATTGAATAGAGATGGGATTTTCATTTTCTGACCAGAGGAGAGAAGGGCCTAATCATGTCTTAATCATGCGATGAACAACTTGTTTCATTTAGTTACTAGTCCATGCAGGCCTGCAGGGTATGACAAAATATTTCAAATTAATTTTTCGCTACTCCTGAAGTATGTGAACCAAGATGACGGACACCAAAACGTAGTATGTGTACCAGGTTAGGGTTAGACCATAATTTTATCCCAATTTTCCTTATTTTAGTTCTATTACGACTTACGAGTTCGGGGACTAGCCAAGTGACTCCCGTAGTATTGCATGCAGGGTATCGGTCTGCTTGACAAAATATTTTAATTAATTTTTCGGTACTCCCGAAGTATGTCAACCAAGATGGCGGACACAGGAACATAGTATGTGTACCAGCCGTCCCACTTTGATACATTTTCCCACTATTTTGAATAGGAGTACTAATATATTGAGGGTTAAATGGTTCAAGTAAGCATATGAAGTAGGATTCATACAATTGGTATAGGTGTGGGCAAGAAAGTCTTTGAGACGGCTGGGAGATACAGTTAATGCAAACATTAATGCAGGAAGCTTTTCACCATTTTAGAGTACGCATGCAATTGTTTTTCTTGTTGAATTCAAATTATGTTTGTTTGAGAATGTACTGACTTTGACTAAACCAGTGTTTTTTTTTATTCATGGGCATGGCCCATTTTCGTTGAGAAAATAAAAATTTTGTGGCCCTTTAATGCCAAGGCAAACTACAAGAAAACACAAAGAGTCTTTTTGCAAAAATAAACCCTTTCAAATGAAAATTGGAATGAAAATCACCACTCTGTCACAAAAAAATAGCATCATCATTTCTTGCCACCACAGTCAAAATTTATTCAACTAAAGTGTCACAAGTAACTCTAGAAATTTTTCTGTGGCCAATCTGAAGTTTTTTTTTTGTGGCCAGACAATGGGCTAGACCAGAGGAGTGCAGCCTTTATTACAGGAGAGCCAGATACAAGTAGCCAGAGCCAGTTGCAAGCACAAAAACTTGTTTCTTTTTGTTATTGATCCCATGGCATTATTAGGGGTCCTTGCAGAAATGGTGGGTTAAAACGCATAAATTTCTAAAGAAACCTGCTATTCAAATTTATCGTCACATCGACTAGTTTTGCTAATATGACAGTGTCCTTCAGGTGATTGAAATTGCTCGCACGTACCAGATTAACTAAACTGAAAACTCGTTTGCCGGCACACCATTATAAATTGGCACTTCGCACAATTTTTTCTTGCGAGACCGCAGTTTGCACACCCCTGGGCTAGGCGAAACACTACAGAAAAACACTTGTGCTAGTGTGCATCAAGACTCTCAAACTACCTTTATTGCAGTTCGTGATTCTGAAAGAGTACCATCAGACCAACGAATTGCTCAGAGGAATATCTCAGAAATTGTGAATCGTTGCGAGGTTGGTGTTTTCTTTGTATATCCCAAGGTTTTTCATACTGGGTGCTGGACCCATCTAGTGGGTCACAGAGCAATTCTATAATTATCTGGATCAGACAAAGTGTTTGGCTTTTCCATTGATCTTTTACTGTTTATTCAAATTTTGTGAGCATTTGCTGCCATATTGCGACAAGTGTTAGGGAAGCTAAACTTGGCATGAGTCTGGCATGATTATCAAAAATTTGATGAAAATCTAATTATCTGAACAGAATGACCCGGATTGGCCATTAACCAACCCCCAGCGAGACTTAGCGCAGTGATTGATAGGATTTACATACTTATCCTCAGGAGGAGGAAAGTCGATAAGACGGTCAGGGGGCCGTAACTGACCAGCGAAATGTTATCCACCTTACAATGGTGAGATCAATGATCCTCTTGCACATATCTATCCCTGCATGGAATTCAAACTTTTTCAAATACTTACCTGTAGTTCTAACAGAAATGTCTTAACTACCTGACAAAAAGATTTTATTTGTTTAATATTTGGGACTAAAATAATTGCAAGGTGGAAGTTTCAATTTCCAAAACTATCCATTTTCTTAGGAGGCACATTTTTGACTCCACTTGGCGCTCAACCTCTAAAATTGACTGATTGATAAACTTGATTTGTGTCTCAGATTTTTCTGAGGTTCACAACTTAGAAATTATTAAAATAATATTCTTTAACATCTGTCTTATTTACAAATGTTTTGGTGAATGTTCCTGGAGCTCATGTTCGAAGTGTAAGACTCATTTTGGGGGAATTTTTAATTTATGCCTAGTTAACCATGTGGCAAGAAAGCTCAATAAATGTCAGAATATGTTATTGGCATGGTACAATCCCAAGTCATTGACCTAAGGAGTAACACGTGTATCTTAGTTAAGTTCTTCTTGTTAGGCATTAGGGGTACTCTTTCCATTGTACCTCTGATTACTTTTTTATATCATTTGTTTCATATCGCATTTGAGATAATGTTTAAATTTTTCATCATCAAATCAAATTTATTTTTTGGGTACAGGAGGAAACTGTACAGAGAAGTGATAATGAAAGAAGAATTCTTCCTCCTCTTCCAGTTCTAGGGGGTAATTCTGATGGTGAAGGCCTGGCTGATCATAGAACTATAGTTGGAAATCGTATTGAGGTAATTTGTGTTGCAATGGGTTTTTTGTATTGGTCATGTTTCCTTCACATATCAGGAGGAGATACAACAAGGGCACAGTGTTTTCCAACCTTTCATGTCGCATGGCCTCTTTCGGAAGCTTTTAGCAGTTACGGTAATGGCCCTGTTTATCATTCCAGTGGAATTTATAGTGTTATTTTAATTGGTAGATTCCAAATCCCGTTCTGTTCAAACAATTCATGCTCAACAAAGTGTGAACACATTGAAATGACCTTATTGAGCAATGAAACTGGGAAAAATGGAGAGTTTTTTTGTAGTTAAAAATAAATTCAGATTTGTGACTAGCATGGTGGCCTGGGGCCTCTTTAGGGGTCACAGGCCCCCGATTGAAAACCTCTGGCCTAACAGTTATATCATCAGACTTGACTTTGTTGATATTGCAATTTACACATCTCGGGTTCAAACCTTCATGCCCACATGTCAGTGACTGCTTATATACAAAAAATAAATAAATCAGGGATGGCGAACCCTTTTTACTGAATGTGTCACACACTATCTTTTATCTGAAAGAAAAAGATAGGTCATAAATTTACCCAATGTTTTCATGTTAGACTAGTAATACCCAAACCGCAGTCAAATTACAGCCCACATAACGATTTTATGCGCCCGCCAAACTTTAAAACTTTATGATTTTATCTCTTTGTGTTGTAGATACCGTAATTTGTTACGTCATTAGCACAGTTCGAGCATGTGTATGGGGCACTTCCCTCTATCATCCCCCGGCGCTTCCAATTTTGGTCAGTCAACTTTGAGATCCACATTCTAGACATTCTATCCAAACTGAGTGGATTATGTAATTCCAGTATCATTGTATTCTATCATGTGGTAAATGAGCACATTTGGATTTGTACTTTTTTGCTCGCTTGCAAATGCAAGATCACCCTCCATATGGATAGAAAATTTGACTTGACTTTTAGACTAAATTCTGCCTCGATAAGTAAGTCGTTCTTGAATTTTTTTCTACAGGAAGAAAATCCCTATGCTGACGTAGGATGGGAAAGTGAAAATGATGAGGTAACTTTTGATATTTGGCTGAATTGTTTAGTAATTGCGCTAGTAGAGAAACATTTCAAGGTTGGTTTCTGTATTGGTCATGTTTCCCTTTACATATCAGGGGAAAGAAATACAACAAGATGCTTAATTACTGGCGTAGCAGTTATATCATCATACTTTACTTTGTTGGCATCACAAATTACACATCTTAGGTTTAAATTCGCTTGCCAGATGCAATGCCAGACAGATTCTAAAAAGATTCTTTCCCAATAACAGTAGCCTCTTAAATATCATTAGAAGTAAGATGTATACAACAAAAAGAATTCAACTATTGTCTGTTCAAGAATGTCATCAGTTTGGATTTTCAGACCAAATTAGGCCTCGATAAGTACGGTGAAAGGTTCTTGAATTTTTTTCTATAGGATGGACATTTTGATGCTGAATATGTCAATGTTGACCGAAGAAGCGAACAATCTTCTGGCCAACAGGTATCTTTTTACAAATTTTCCATGTTTTCATCTCGAAAAAGAAGGGTGTAGATGAGAAATGAAAAACTTGCCATTATATACTTTCCCCTTTGCTTATGAATATTATTATAGCATTGTTACCAGTAGGCAATGCTATGTTGTAATAAAGATCCAAGCGTTAGCAATACACTCGCTGTCTCACCTCTGATTTATCTGTGATGGTTTGCTGGTTCAAATGTCAATGTGATAATCATTCTCCAAAGTCCTCGTCATCTAAAGGGGCTTCACCAACTCACCGGCCGGTAACGTCTTTCTTCACCATCAAGTCAATACACCTGTAACAACAAACAACTTTCGCATCAGGAGACTGTGGTTTGCCATATGATTAACTTTCCTCCCATCTGGCATGAATAATAAACACTGTCTTCTTTTTTACAGCCACCACCCCCATATTCATCAAAACAACCTCATCAGAGGCCAGATGCTGAGGTAATAGACTGATTTTGTTGTAATATTCAAAATCATTGTTGTCACTCTTGGATAAAGCTTTACCAAACCAAGAACTTCTCTGAAATAAAATGAAATACCATGTACACCAATTTACGAATTTTAGGGAACGCTACCATCAGATATATTATGTGTCACATTTTATAATAAAAAGCCACCAATTGAAAGCAAAATAATCAGCCAAGAATATAACAAATCATTCAATTCACCTAAGATTAATGTAATTATTGTGAATGTTACCCGGTGAATCCCTTTGCTTGTGACCCCCACAGAATTACTGGGTATTCAAGGGACCACCTCGAGAAACCCTCGACCATATTCAGACTTTTTTTTCTTGCTTGCTAATACAAGTTCACCCTCGATAATGGATTTAATTTTTTGTTTGGCTTTTAACATACTAAAATTCTACTTTGCGCATAACAAAAATGGGTACTTCCGAAGTATGTGAACCAAGATGGCGAACACCGTAACATAGTTTGTTTACCAGATTAGGGTTTGGCCATAATTTCAGGTAGAAACACTATGGGAGTCTATACTTGGCCAGTCCCCGAACTCGTAATAGAACTAAAATATAGAAAATTGGAATAAAATTATGGCCTAACCCGGTACACATACTACGTTACGATGTACCCAAAAATGGTCCATGGTTCCCATGAGTGTTCATGCTCTTAGTTTAAATAACCCTGCATAGAAGGCTATTGTGTGTAAGGTGATGGTTCACATTACTGTTGGCTGGTTGCAGTTTCCAACTACATGCATGTATGTTCATTACGCTGTTCCAGAAATCCCCCCAGTGGTCTCATTCCAAGGAAAATGCAGCTGACAGAAAATGTTGTTCTAAAAAATTTCTAGCAATATACTCTTAACTTTCTTTCATCAATGGGTTAACATTCCACTTCCCTAGAATAAATATGAAATTCCTATCATGTTCTAACATGGTTTTTAATGTACAAAGTTAAGGTAAACTTCTCCAGGTCAATTCAGCGTCTTACTTAATAGCTAAGATTTTTATGCTTTCTCCTCTTTCAGAGCCAGGAAAATGATGATAGGCAGAATATGCAAGAAAGGCAGGTTGCAAGACAGCAAATCCCTACAGAGGTGGCTCCACAAGGCAAAGAAGGTAACTATTTAATATTTAGGCTTCCATAGATGTCACTATAAATCAGTTTGTGTCCTTTTGGTTACCATGGCATAAAACAAAACAACAATAAATGAACAAACAAAGTGCAGAGATACCTGGCCTGAATTTACAACCTACTGCCTTAAAAAACGTCCTTCAATCCGAACATGGCATTAGAAGCCATTGCTAGCTACGGAACTAATATAGCTTGGTAAGACCGAAATCTTCCTGGTCAGTATTACAGCAATATTTTACTTGTCAGAAAATTTTCAAAAATTATTTTTTCAAATTAGCTAGGTGAGTTAAAACGCCTGTTTCAATTTTTATACAAGAATTGTATTGTATTTTACAGTGAAAAACTCACCAGAGTATCCTACTAAAAAGAATAAGCATGAAAGCATTCAAGAACTGCAAAATTCACTGATGCCAATGAAACTATTTGATGTAAGAGG
Organism: Styela clava; assembly: GCF_964204865.1. Taxonomy (NCBI): domain Eukaryota; kingdom Metazoa; phylum Chordata; class Ascidiacea; order Stolidobranchia; family Styelidae; genus Styela; species Styela clava. The sequence goes on along the minus strand of NC_135250.1, from coordinate 1,718,023 downwards.
ATTCTAGGTTCATTCATATTTAACACTGGAAGCTGATGCTGGTATAAAAATAGTGGATAGGACAAGAGACAGGAAAGCCGAAATAATGACTTGGGATAGGATAGGATTTACATATTTATTCCAAGAGCGATTAGACGGCTCAATCATATGGCGAACCACGGCCTCTCGTCCTGTTACCGGTCCAGGTCAGGTATGAGATCAGTTGGCCAGTTATTTGTTTTTCGGATGCATGGACTTGATGGTGGAGGAAGCCGTAACCGACCAGCGGTTACATGAACAACCCTACGGTGGCGAGGAGTCCAGCAATCCTCTTGCACATGATCATCCCTGCATGGGATTCAAACCTGCGACCGCTGACTTATTTGTTCTCTTGCACCCTTCATTTCCAATAACAATAATATTGTACAACATAAAAGTATTAAATTATTTCAATATTCTCTTGTCAATTTCCAAGGCCCAGGGACGCAGTCCAAGAGTGATAGAATCAAGGGGAAAAGAGCCGCTGAGTTTCAAATTGGATCAAAATGGATGTTGTGTTGTAACCCCTTACTGTGTTGCCCTTTTCCCTGTCGATTGTGTGAAAGAGGAAAAGACTATCACAATGAGAGCAGATCCACATGGGCCATATTCAAAAGTTCCTGTGAGTATTAGGTATAGATTTTCATGAACGTTATAGCACAAGGATGGCAAACCTTTTTTAATGAATGGGTCAAAAATTATATTTTTATCGCGGAGCAGAAGAGAATGGGTCACATATATTTGATCAATGTTTGTATCTATAAGAAACTTCTGAAACAAATCTTATAAGCTTCTGTTGGTGTTGACGTAGTTTTGGGCTTTACTTATGCAGCACTTCTATCAGGGACTCTTTATGGCGCTCGATTTTATGAAATTAGAGTACGAAAACACGCATATGAATTACCAAAAACGTTTAGGATGATGTGGCAAATTATTTTACCGTTCTTACCGTCACCGTTTAAGAGTTTGGGAGGGAATTCCACTCTGATATTGTCCTATTTATCGATCAGCTTTCAATACACTGCCTCACTGTTATTTCAGATTTTTAGGCTTTTATTTCAAGTCTGAAAGATTTTGTTCTCTCGACGACATCTCAGGCGAGGAACTAATAAAATACAGTAATATAATAATATATAAATAATAAAGTAGCATCTAGTTTTTGCATAACCCCTGAAACAGTGTGCAGAGGAATCTCCGAAAGAGACAAGACGTTGCGAGAAATGATCATCAATTGCATTGTTATGTCATAAACAATATCAGAGCCAAAAGCTGAATAACGGTTCACAGCGGTGCAGACATGCATCCAAGATTAGGGTTTTTGAAAATTACCATACCGGCCCAAAAAATTATCAATTTGAATATGAATGGTTGCGGCCCTGACTGTCCAACTGTTGGTACATTATACCTGCAGGTCAGTGGTTCGCCATCCCTGTTATAGCAGATGTCATCAGCTATTATACTCTTTAATTATATATCAATTATGTGGTTCGCCATCCCTGTTATAGCAGATGTCATCAGCTATTATACTCTTTAATTATATATCAATTATAGCATCTTGCCCAGATCGGGGTGGGCATGGCGAATAGCTAGAAAAGAACAAGTGCTTGCATAAAGGGGAACTCTAACCTAACAGCATTTGATGGAACTGACTCTGATGAGTATGGAAATCCTTCTGCACATAAATTGCAATCAGTGAAACTACATAGGGCAGGGGTAGGCAAATTTTTTTAGTATGAGAGCCGCATGCAGCAAGTCATAAATATGTGAGAGCCGCATAATTTTTAAAATTATTAATATTAAATTACCTTGAACAGAGAATTCACCCAAACATCTAATAACAATAAATGATATTACAAAGTAAATAATGTGATGCCATAACAAAAGTAATTGACTTGTGTGTTTCCATCCCGTCTGTGAGATTTTTGAAAGTCTGCGCAATATGCAGACAATGCAGTGCGGCACATATCGCACTGTGACTGAAAATAAGCGCAATCAAGATGTAATACTTCCAACGCAGCAACAAACATAAGACCATTGTGACCTAAGATTTGTCGCTTAACTAATTTAAATTTTGAAATTCCACGCTACAACGATTTTCATATTGAAACATAATTTGTCTCAATCATAAATAAACACTTATTCAATCGCCTAATAAATTTAAAACAAACTGTTACACTACAGATCCTCTTATAGTTGAATTTGGATAAAATTCTATGTTAGCCAGAAGAGCCACATAGTAACTCGCAAGAGCCGCATGCGGCTCGCGAACCGCAATTGCCCACTGTTGACATGGTTAATTAGCTGTATTTCTGACTCTTTGTATATTTTGTTACAGAAAGAACGACTTTATATTTGTCCACACATAGTATTCGAGTCAGAACAAAAGATGGAGTTCGAGGCTTATGTGACACTGACTATTGTGGTCCAGTATTCTGCTAAAGATCCAGATGTAAAGATAAAATTACATGTAGGTTTGCTTTCTTTTCTAGATAAAAATAAAAAGATTGTTATATTAAGATAAAATCCCCTTTTTATATGCATTTTATACAGTAGTGGAATTTAAGTCTGTTCTCGTTTTAGATGTAAGCCAGCAAATGGATAATGTGCACTGTAGCTGACGACTAGCATTTTTTAGTTGTTTGTGAGTTCAATAAAAAAAAAACTTTTGAATTGCGGGTGAACTTGAATCCTAAATTTCCAGGTTGAAAGGATCAACAAAGGTGTCATTACAGATGATAAATTAGCATCGTATGGACAAGGAAAGCTAGTCTCTATCAAAGTAAAAAAATTTTGCAAGTAAGCAATAATTACTGTTATAAATGCTAGATAGGGATATCCAATGGATTTCGTTCAAGTAAAAAAAAAAGAATTAAAAAAAAAAAAAGAAATTAGAGGCCGCCTGAATTCTCTGTCCATAGCCCAAATGTGGTTTTCAAAAATATATATTCACAAAACGGTATGCTATTGGTATTATCATTATGGTAGGTGCATTTTTAAACACAATTTACAGCAACTTCAGAAGTTTTCATCATCTATGCCTTGCTAGGGTTCCAAATAGCGATTGTCAGAACAGCGGCTGTCAATAGAGCAACCACAGGACAGGAATAGACAGGAGTGTTAGGAATACGCTCGCCACCGCTCCTCTGATTACTCTGCGTGGGTTCGCAGGTTTGTATCCCATGCAAGGATGGTTATGTGCGAGAGGATTGCTAGACTCCTCGCCGCAGTAGGGTTGTGCACATAACCGCTGGTCGGTTATGGCTTCCTCCACCATCAAGGCGATGCTTCCAAAAAAATAATAACTAATCTCATAACCGACACGGAATGGTATTCGAACGAGAGGCGTGGTTTGCCATATGGTTAAGCCGTATTATCGATTTTTCTTAACCCCCGGGATAAATATGTAAATCATAATCCTTGAATGTTTCACATATTGTATTTATTAATGTTTTATTGTTTCTTACTATCGGTAATTAAATGATGTGTATATGGATCAATAAATTAATTTTACCTTTCTATGTCCTTTACTTTCTGTTAAATAGTGCCTGCCCCCATTGTTACATTGACCTTTGTACCTTTAGGCCAACATGTTTACAAACTTTAACCCTTTCCATGCGATTTTTATTTTTTATTAAATAATCGTATTTGCTAAGCCGATTTTATGCATTTGTACCCCCACAACTAATGATCCTCTACTGCCCACTGATGGCTCGTTGGAAAGCTTATTTAAAGAGCTTGCAGTTGGCGATTAAAAAAAATTTTTTCCAAAAGTGGTGGTCTGAGTCACAAACCGGATAGAAAAAAGGCTTTTTTTTTCTTGGGAGTTGAAACTTGGGAGTTGATAAAAAATAGAAATATTCGCTAAATCCTTTACTGTTACCGCTTCGTGGTTGGCAAACAATAGCATAATATTGCTATAATAATTTTGTGATCTAACTCAAAATACTTCAGTAGATGGAAGGGATAATATGCCTTCTATTACCACCCAAAAAACACTGAAATTTGCATAAATTTCAAAAACACTCCCTCGTTCCGCCGCAAATAAAATTCCTGTGGTAAACGAAAGCGAGATTTACCGTCGCTTATGTTAATCTCGAAGAAGACTTCTTATCAATAAACTAAAAACCGGAAAAACTAGACCAACAGTTTGCGACCGATTGCTAAATAAAACAGTGGAGTACATCAACGTACCCGCCGCAATCTAGCGACTTTTGTCGTTGGTACGTATACGTGCCCACCGCACGGAAAGGGTTAAAAGGCACAAACAAACACAATAAAGATCACAAATTTGAGTTTCATGTGCGCCGTGAGTTTTTTCATTGATAATTTAACTTCACACAAATGAAATGTTTGGGAGCCACTGCTTTATGCTAAAATGAATTGATTTCAAAGGTCACTGGTTTGCGTAAGCAAAGAGTTTCTTTATTCATAAGTTAAATTGCCAACCTTGATTTCAGGTTTGGTATATATGTGAAAAAGGAAGAATTTCCAAAAATGAGAAGACATTATCTCAACACTGTCTTTCTGACTGAGCCTTCCGAAGAAATCCCCAAATTCCATATCATCCATTCATATGTGTGCAGTAATGGATTTTTTGAGGTTCAAGATCTGCTGAAAATGATCAAGACACAACGAGCTAAAATTCTGGTTCACCCAGAGAGTTTTGAAGTGAAGTAAGTTAAAATCCTTTTGGTCGTTTATTTTCTGTTTTTCGCATTTACCATGGATGGGAGCCAGGAGCGAATTTAGATAATTAGAGGCTAAGCCATTTTGTAGGCCCCCGAGTCTTGATGCCTCTGGGCTTTTGCCTAACTTGCTTGATGGTGAATTCATCCCTGATAGTGCCGAAGATAAGCAGCATTGGGAACTTCCATTTATCAATGAATTTAGCTGAATCACATGACTGGAGACTTGTACACAACTAACCATCAGTGTGTCTTAACTAGGGATAGGATTTACATATTTATCTTGAGGAAAAGTAAAGTCGATCTGGCGGCTTAATCAATATGGCGCACCACGGACTGTTGCCTGGTTACCAGCCCATATCGGAAGGTTCTCAGCTAGGATTTTCAAAAGGAGGAAAGATCCCTATTTCCTTCTAAAACTGCCGCCACGATTGCTACGCATTTGTTGAAAGAACCGACTTTTCTGTCACGTAAAATAAACTACAGGAATCTAAATTCTCCCATATTAATTAAATTGTGTCTTAACTGGCGGTTGCGTCTTCTTACGTCAATATAATAACATTATTACTCAAAAATACCACAGCAATCAGTGGACATAAAAATACCAGGTAAATTGCCTGATTTTGTTTGGTTTCGTGATCTTGCGAATTCATTATCGCCATTAGACAAATCTCAAATATCTGATAAAAAATCCTCTATAGAACAATTTAATTTAGTACAATAAAAATAAATATAGAAGTATATCAGTAAATTAAAAATACATCACCTCGAAATCATCACGGAATGACTTTTAAACCAGTCGCCATTACATCAGTTCAATCTAAACTGCGGTTGCCTCGACAAAATATAAGCATCACTGCTTTAAATGGAATTTTGGCATGAGATTTGGACAGCATGGTTCCCAATGGCGGCCAGACATAATGTGTTTGGTTTGGTTTTCAAAAAATTTTCTGATTTACAATGCCTAGAGCAATGGTTCTCAAACTTTTTGAAATATTACACATAACGTTCCCCTTTCAATTTTTCTGATGACTCGTGGTCCACTAAAGAAATGAAAGTAAATAGCAGCACGGTATATCAAGCATTCATATATTGAATGACATTGACACAGTTAAATGAGATGGGTTCTTGGGTTCTGTTTTGGATAATGCAACTCTCATATCGTAACTCACGTCCATTCTGTTTCGACATTTTGTTTTGAGTAAGAAAAAAAAAGCTGCCTCACATTCGTAAGTTGTTGCAAATGGAATGGTCACAGGTTTACCAATGTTTGTTACGTGATAATGTCTTCGGTAAAGCCTGTCGTGCTTTGGACACACAATGTAAAAGCATTACATCAAAATTTCACCTCAAATCAAAGTGCTTCTGCGTCGAGATTAAAGTTGTCTCGCGGTTCCCCTAAAATCGCTTTGCGAACCCCAGTTTGAGAACCAATGGCCTGGAGCAGTGGTTCTCAAACTTTTTGAAAAATTATGCCTAACGGTCGGTCCCCTTGCAATTTTTCTGATGACTCGCGGTCCACCAAAGACATGAAAGCAAATAGCAACGCGATATATCAAGCATTCATCTATTGAATGACATTAAAACAGTTCAAGGAGCCTGCTTGGTTATGAGCCTACCTTGGGTTATGTTTTGGATAACTCAACTCTCAAATTATGTCTCGCGTTTCAACATTCTGTTTCAACATTTTTTTTTAATAGGGAGTGGTGTAGAAAAAGCTGCCTCACATTCGTAAGTTTTTGTAAATGGAATGAGCGTTTTTAGGGCCATCTTAGCGACATCGGGATAGGACGGTGCCACTGTGGCTTCTCTTTCTCTCCAGCACTTATCACAGCAAAATCAAATTTCACATATGAATCGTTATATCTGAATTTGATGAGGGGGAGAGGGCATTTTTAAATTACCCCGAAAAAATTTACAATCAGATGCACACACCTTCCATAAACAATACGCTCCGATTTGCGTTACTTGCCATGTTCACCAGAGTTTGTTATGTAATAATGTCTTCGGCAGAGCGTGTCGTGATTAGGAGAAACACTGTGAAAGCATGAAAGCATCATAATATTGCTTCATATCAAAGTGCTTCTATGCCGAGGTTAAAGCTGTCTCGCGGTCCCTCTAAAATCGATTTGCAGACCCCTAAGCGACCGCAGACCACAGTTTGAGAACCAATAGCCTAGAGCAGTGGTTCTTAAAGTATGGGTCGCGACCCAAACATGGGTCGCGGAAGGTTTAAATATGGGTCGCGACAAGGTCGTCAATGCAAGGGCAATCTAAGAGGAGAAGGAAGAATTTTCAGCTTTCCCAATGTTTCAATTTAGCTTCTAAATTCTGGTATTTAAAAATAATGAAATATAAAATTTCATTCACGGAAAGAACTGTCTTGAGCTCATTGTTACATCACAATTCTGATATGCCAGTCACGTGTATTATTTTTATGGTATCGGTAACCATGCACGTCGCTTGTCGTTGTGTTGACTGCGTGGAATGTCGTCTTAGTGGATTAAAATAACCAAAAATGGGTGTATTTTTGGTAATGTAAATTGTAATAGACGACGCAATGAAAAAGCTCGCTTCTCGACATTAGATTATTCAATATCTAGAGAAAATGTGACTTCATCTCGAGGCACCATTTACCGCAAACGAAACAGTGTGTGAACATTTGATGAGTAAAAAGTTTTATATTGCGAGAGATACCGAAGGCCAGCTAGGATGTCGTGTTTGCGACGGACAGCGGGCGCCTTTTCTGCTACAATTCGCGACAAGGCACTTGTGCGAGCGAGGATATTTGGCACTGAAGGTTATCAAAACTAAGCTCGCAATGGCCTCGATACGCGTGACAACTTGCGTATTGCGTTAAGTAAAATAGAGCTGTGTATTGGAGATATAATGAAAAGGAAATTTCAGTTACATCAATCTCACTGAGTCAATGGACTGTTTCTAATAAATAGTTGTCTGTATTTGAGTCAAACTGTACTAACACTAAAAACACATTTTGCGTTATTTAGGATTGGGTCGCGAGTATTCCTAAAACTCAAGATTTGGGTCGCGCTCGAGAAAGTTTAAGAACCACTGGCCTAGAGGAACATTAATTTGTCACAGGCCTCCTACAACAAACTTACATTGTTTGTGGTTTGTAATTTTTGTAATGTTTGTAATTTTTAGTCTTTGACATTGCCACTTTTCAATCATAAATTTGTGTCACAGATTCACTCTTTTATCTGTCTTTAGCATTTCGCTGCCGATGAATATATAATAATTCTCACCTGATTCACAATTCTCTGTGAGTACTACAATATGTACCGGCACCTAATCATCATCGTTGTCATGGCACAAATTTGTGATTTAGAGAGATTTACCATGAGAGGTTTTTATGGCCTGAATAACAGCGATTTTAGCAAAATGCAATTATACGCGATATTGCCGACTTTCTCAGTTTTCCAAAAATTTCAACAACCCTTGAATGGACTTGATGGTGGAGGAAACCGTAACTGACTAGCAGTTACATGAACCACTCCACTCTACGGTGGCGAAGAGCCCGGCAATCCTCTTGCACATTATTATCTATTATAATTTTTTTATTGATATCCTGTCAGTGTCACAATTGATTTTTCATATTGTGTTCAATTTGCTTGTTTCAGTTACGGCGACAATGGGAGAGCCAAGTTCTATGGACAAGATATTCAAGTCGAACCCGTCAGCACAGTTGTGAACTTTTCTTCAAGATGGACAAGTCCGCTTTTCAGTGTTGATAGGCAATTTTCGATGAGCTTGATTAATCTGGATAAACTGGAAGGTCTTAGAAAAATCAATTTCAAAATGGATGTCGATGGCAGCAATGAATACATAATTGAAGAAAATTATTTTTTTCTTGACTGGAAATTTCGCTTCCAAAAAACTGAGATTAATGCTACCGGAGAGGGAAGTGTTGGACAAAAGTTTGATGTGAGCATGGGGGATGACAAATTAACACAGAGAACTTATGCTGAGATTTCCGCAGACTTAAAAAATCTTACAGCCACTTTAGGTAGGAACATGATGACTACAGGTATCTCAACACAGATGAGATCTGTCGCACAGAGTCTTGATTATGAAGTTCAGGGCCACCAAGGTGGAGGTCATCCTCCATATTCTGCTAGATCTGTCCCACCGAGACCCCGTAATAATGGAGTTTGGGGCCAACAAAGTGATCAGCCTTCTAATTCTGCTATATCTGTGGCACCGAGACCCCGTGATTATGGTGGCCAACAACATGATGATCTGCCTTCAAATTCTGCTCAATATGCGACTATGATGCCCCATGGTTATGGAATTTGTGCCCAACGAAATGACGATCATACTGCATATTCTGCTAGATCTTTGCCACAGATGCCCCATGATTATGGAAATGGTGGCCATCAGCCTGCATATTCTGCTCAATCTTGGGCACCGAGGCCCCATGATTATGAAATTCGTGCCCAACGAGGTGATGATCGTCATTCATATTCTGCTCAATCTGTGACACTGATACCTCATGATTATGGAGTTAGTGGCCAACAACATGACGATAACCCTGCATATTTTGCACAATCTGGGGAACAAATGCCTAATGATTATATTTGGAACCGACAAGGTAGTGATCAGCCGTCAAATTCTGCTCGATCTGTTGCACATGATTACTCACCGGATGCAAAGCTTCTTCATGAGCCACCTGACCCGGAATCAGTTAACCAGGAAGCGCAAAAGTCATGCTCGCTCAATACGCTTCTCAGTGGTTTTGAAGAATTCGGAGAAGCTCAGTCTCTTTGGCCGGACGTAAATCCACTTCATGAGTTGCTTAACTCGGAATCAATGAAAAAATTGCCTCCCAGTGGGTCTGTCGCAACGGGCAGAGATCTGTCTATTTTACCAAATGGAAAGCTACTTCAAGAGTCACCCGCTGCTAAATCAGTGAAGATGGAAGTGCAACAATCAGACTTGGTTGAAACGCTTCCCAGTAGTTCTGACGAATTGAGCGAAGTTCTGTGTATTTCACCAGATGCAAATCCACTTCATGAGCCACCCAACGCTGAATCAGTGAACGTGGAAGAGCAAAAGTTAGACTCACTCAATACGTTTTACAGTGGGTCTGTTGAATGGGACGAAGATCTGTCTATTTCTCCAGATGAAAATGAGCCGCCTGCTCAAAAGTTTGCTGCGCAATCAGTGAACATGGAAGTACAAAATGCAAACCAGTTCAGTACACTTCCCAGTGGGTCTGAAGAATTACACAGAAATTAGTAAAATCACCAGACTCAAAGCTTTCAGAATAAAATTTTATCAGTGGTGAAATCTGAGTAAATCATCAAAGCAATTTCAAATTATAACTTGAATTAACCTATCTTTTGATGCTTTTGCAGTTCAACTCGTAAAAATGTTAGACCTAACTATGTTTATTATATGTATGTCAAACACTGAATGACCGGCACAATTTCTAATTTATATATATACAAATGTAGCTGATGCAACATGCTCCCACTTGTTGTTTATATCATGGGTTCTCAAAGTGCTTTGTACGAAGCCCCAGGGCTCCGCTAGAGTAACCTGGGGGCGCCTTGCGCTATTCGATTACTTGTCAAAATTTGACAACAGTCCAAATATGACAACGGGGTGGTAATACAAATACAACATTGGGTTCAAAATTGGATATTCTAGGGCACCATTATCTCGGTTGACAACGAGTTTCCATCCATGACCGATTCGTGCATTTAAAATGTCTTGTCATAATAATTTAATTGTGTTCATCATTTCTTGCCTTTGAATCGACATTACCATTATTGAAATGAAAAAATATTTTTACTATTCTAAAAAAATAAAGTGCTAAATTGCCAACTATAGATTGAAATTGTATTTTTGCAATTCTAAAATTTATCAAATTTGAGTTGTTCTTTCAGCGGTGCTGCTGTAGTATGTGCACCAAGATGACGCACAACCTGAACATAGTATGTGCACCAGGTTAGGTTGTTGACGAAAAAATAAATCTCTCTCTCTCTCCCTCTGTTTGCCATCTTAGTGCACATACTTGTGGAGCGCCCTTTCAGCGGCATTAAAATCTCAATGAGTACAATTTACAATTATGCAATCCTTGACCGATGTCTTCATATTCGAATGCCTTGTTTATTGGCTTTAATGTAACCTGTGGATACGTTGACTTATGTTAAAATTACCACGGCAATCCGCGGACAACAAATGAGAAACAACAAAGTCAAGTAAACGGAAGTTTGACATGTGCTTTGTCCGCAATAACAAATTGATTATTAATCTTTGCAATTATCTTATATATCGCCACATATCGAGAAAACGTCGCATGTGGCTCCGTCGGTAGTTTCAGAATGGATAAAAAGGTATATCTGGCACACAATTGACTGTGTTTCGATTTCAGTAACTACGGTATAACATCCATGAATAACCTAACATAACACCAAAGTTTGTGATTTACAATGTCTAGAAAGGCGTTTTTTATCTGTCGCGAGTCTGCTAAAACAAAACTTATCATGTTATCTTTCGTTTTAGTTTTATTATTCTTAACTGACGTTTTCAATTAAAATATTTGGTATATAAAATTTATCTGTGAAAGTTAGATTCAAAAGTTTTAGCATTTAAATAAAATAAAGTTATTTTAACTTACTCAGGAATATCAATCAGTAACTAACAATGTGTTTTTTGTTTTATTTATTTTTTCGAAATTTATTTGTAGTGCTCTGTAAAGAATAGTCAACTTCTTTGTGGGCTCCGTAACATTGAATGTTTGAGAACCCCTAGTTTATATAACCAATTTTGGGTGAAATTGAATGATTTTAAGCCTTTTGTGTATACTATTAAAAAATTTAGTCAAAGAACTAATCTTTCTCTAATACAATGGTTCTCTTACTTTTTAAAATTTGTCAAGTCTCGAGCCCCACCTCAACTAGCTAACAATTAGCTACAAATAACAGATAGTAAGGCAAAAGCCTGTTTTATCCGAAAGAACAATTGAAAATATGTGGATAAAAAGTATATAATAAAATAAATTAAATATCCAAAATGAGGTGAGTAAGATCAAATTTAACAAATATTTTAATTGAATTCACGTTCCCTAAAAAAATTGCCTGCGCACTCCAGTCCATATTGGGCATGGGATTAGCTAGCCCTAATTAATTTTAATTATGATTACCGGTACTGTTATTGATTAAAAGTATTTAAAATAATTTGGACGTTATTTGGCTTGTTGTGGCTTCTATTTGATGAGTGAAGCAGGTCTAGCCCACCTCTTCATACATCCAACTTGGCAATTCTGATTTGGCATTAGGTGACTCCAATTATAATCAGCTTGACAATATCTTTTGAAGAATACTTCTCTATCCACAGTATATTACTCTTGTTGACTAATTTGGTATCCAATTTGGCAATCCTCATAAAATTTTTGATTTAGTGTGGCAAAAGAATTTAGGCCTATTCATTTTTTTTCATTTGTTTGTACATTTTCCTTTTTACTGAGTAATTTAATTGATTTTAAGTCTCGCTTTTTTCACTTCCGACAGTATCATGTCTCGATGATTGTGTGTGTGTGTGCGTGCCTTAATTAGTTTTTTTTTTTACTTTTGGGTGAGCGAACACGTACTACTTCTTTTATCAATACCTTTCCATCTAAAATTTGTTCGTTTCAAACCTTACTCGAGGTTTTGTTTGCTCTCCCGATTCTATAATCAGGTACTTTTAATTTTGTTTTTATCTATTCTTTTATCGTATATTGCTGATTATGTGATCGAAATAAACTTAAACTTTTATAAACTTTTCAAATTAAACTTTAAATTTGTTTTCAGATGTATGCGCTTGATGTCAACTTTATCTGAAAATTGTTCACTTTTGTTATGTAATATTCATGTCAGGATTGTATAACCAACATTGCATTTTTGCTTTTAATCAAATTGTATCTATTCAGTTCACTTAGATTATGCATTTGTGTTACAGTTTTGATTGAAGAAAATATATAATTGTTCAATTTTAATAGAGGAGGCGAGTTTACATATTTATCCTGGGTGAGTGGTAAGGCGATAATATTTTGGGAACCACGTTTTCTCGTCCGATTGCCACTCCAAGTCTAGTATGGGATTAGTCAGCCAGTTGTTTCAGATGCATGGACTCGATGTTGGAGTAAGCCGTAATCAACAAGTGGTTTGGTGATTTACCGGCGGTGTAGTGCATCATGCTAAGCGTTAGGGCCGCTCACCACCGCGCATCTGAATACCCTCGGTGGGTTGGCAGGTTCAAATTCGATGTGAGAGGGATAATTATTTGCAAGAATGCATGCTGGAATGCACGGACTTGGTGAGACACAAAGCGGCATTGAATGCCACGCCACAGTTTACTTATAGATGCCATCGTAAACCGCACGCATCCTCATTCCTCGGTGACGAAGATGGCTGAGACAAAAGTTGCCCAAGAACTTGTTCAGTTCTTGCGGATTTCTACAAAGCCAGAGCTAAAGATAGCAGCGCTGCAGAATGTTGTCGGTCTGACTAATGATGCGAATGGAATTGCTTTCATTTTGAAGTATAAAGATGTTTTTGAGGTAGGTTTGTCACCGGGATACATGTTCACTAAGCGACGTAAGTACTTCTATTAGGCGTGGCACAGCCATTTTTGCATATGTTATTTGTAACTCCCACTTGGCTACGTCATCCAAAAATTACGTCACTACGACCTCACAATCACGTCAAATAGCTTGCCAAAGTATAGCTACGATCGCCCGAAATGGCATCTTCACCAACGATAACGAACTCACTAACGCCAGCGATCTCTCTCGTATCGTGATCGTTACGATGAGAAAACGAGAGAGATAGTATGCTCGATTTCGGGTGATCGTCTGCGCGTCTTGGATGATAGTTTGTAGGGCCTTTTTACGTTACTGTGACGAATGACGTAGTCAGATTGTGATTAAGAATAACATATGCACAAATGGTTGTGCCATGCCAATTAGAAGATACTTACATTGTGTTGTGAACATGGCCCGTCACCGGTATGGTACGGTACCGGTACAATAACGGTCTATATAAGATTTAGGCGCATATTTCAGTACCGGTACTGGTATTAATTTATTTATATTATATTTATATCTACCGGAGCGCTTCTAGGTGGAATTTAATTCCATGTCTTAAGGGTTGACAGCAGTATGCCCAACATAATTATAGTGTTTTTCCTGATAATTGCTTTTATGAGTGTCCGCACACCGAATTTGCGCCATGGTTTTGCGTTTGTTTGTATATTAAACCACTTATCACCTTTTCCGCAATGCCCAATCTAGCAATCAATGTAGTTTTTCATGGCTTGGTTTTTCTTGGTGCTTTCATGGCTCCTTGAGTATGACTATCGTCGCAAATTTATTACATTCCACTCCTCACATTATCTTCAGAATTCTCCATTTTTAATTTATGTTTGTTATGGAGTTTTCGAAATAAACTATCTATCTATCTATAAACTGGTAACTGGATGAGAGGCCATGGTTCGCCATATGTTTGAGCTGTGTTATCGGCTTTCCGCTCCCCCCGGATAAATATGAAATCTTATCGTTATCTTATCTCATATTGCTGTATAAACCTTCGACTAATTCAAACTCAATGACCAAACTTCCATTTATTTCAGGCTCTGCTTTCATTGCTGAAGGACAAAGTTAAAGAAGTTTCAGACAATGCTTACAAGGCAGTGATAAATTTATCAGCAGATGACAGTGCATTGAAGCAAATCATCAATGATTATGACATCATAACAGATCTTATAAAAACAATATGTGACCCAAAATCATTCCATGCTGACGAAGCTTGCAAAATTTTAAATAATTTAACAAGGACGGAAAAAGGAGCGTTGGAATTTTTGAAAAAATGCCAAAAGAAAATAGATAATGATAAAAATGATGATTTTTCTGATTCAAAATTGAAAGAACTTATAGACATTTTTTGTAAAACCAAATTTAATGAAAAGGGATCTACGTTGGATCATATTGGAACCATTTTAACGAATGTCACGCAGACAGTAAAAGGTACTTTTTCTCAAGATAATTTTCATACTTCAATTATTACATGGATTCAATAATTTGTTGCTTTTATTTCTTCAAAACTATTTTGGGTAAGCCATTATAATTTATCTCTGTTCTGAAATATTGTTGAGATCTGTGTTCAAAATTTCCGCTTTCAAATATTATTCTCTGTGGATTAGACTGTTAGAATGTTTCAAGTTTTTAAAAAAAATTTGGAAAATCAAAATTTGTGAATAAACAGTTAAAATTTCATTTTACAGGCAGGAAACTCTTACTGGACCATGAATCTCCTTTGATTGGACAATTACTTCCATTTCTCAATCCTGATTCGTCCCCCTTACTGAGGAGGCGGGGCATTTCTATGACCATCAAGAATTGCTGTTTTGATCATGGCAAGTATCACTGAATCTTTTTTTATTTTAAACGATAATGGCTATATTAGATTTGTTTAAAAATCTTCAGTTATTCCTCGTATCACAGTTTTGTCCACTCTTTAGTTCATGTTGAACAAACTGGTCATCTATTGCGATGATAATTGGTGTTCGGACAAGAGTTTTTGTATGCCATATTATTAAGTCACAAAAGATTCCAACAAGTTGTAATTTTGCAATTCAGAACATCATGAATGGCTTCTCGGAGAAGAAGTTGGAATACTGGAACATTTACTGTTACCACTAGCTGGGGGTGAAGAGTTTTCTGAGGACGAAAATGAGTCACTCCCCCTCGATTTACAATATTTACCTGAAGATAAAAAGAGAGAACCCGATTCCAGTATAAGGATAATACTTCTGGAAAGCTTATTACTTGTAAGTAATGTATTTCTCAGTGTATAATACACACTTTAAAAAATAAGGAAAATTGGAATAAAATTATGGCCTAACCCTAACCTGGTACACATACTAGGTTTCGGTGTCAGCCATCTTTGTTTGGATACTTCGGGGGCACAGAAAATTACGGGTTTCGGGCAGAAGCTTCAGTCATTCACTACCCAGTGAATTAAAAGTGATAAGACTGGCACTCTATGTTAACTTCTGTTGTTGTCTAAGTCACAAAATGTGATTTTGTTCAGTTTAAACTGTAAAGAAATAGTTTTGTGTAAGTGTGTAGCAAGTCTTTTGAGTCACTTATAATACTCGATATTACTCGGAATTTATTTTCCAGCTCTGTGCAGACAAGCCAGGCAGAATGATCCTGAAAAACTCCGGGACTTATTATATTATCAGAGAATTGCACCAGTGGGAAATTGAGAATGGCCCAGAGGAGAACGGAGAACAATGTGAAAAACTAGTGCAGGTAGGTTTTTGACATGACATTTTTCATATCTCCAGTCATTTTTACTTCTGGTAGGATCCAAGTTTTTGACTAGTGGTATTACATGATCCGCAATTTTCCAAAAACCTGATGTCCGTCCGCGCTTCTATAACAAGACCTATTTTTTTATTAAGTTATTCCATTTTCATCAGATATCTTAGAGCCCTGTTTAATATTGAAAAGCCAATAACTAGAAGCAAAAGAATAAATGCATTAGAGTAAAAAAATTCGACAAGTTACGGTCAGTATTCATTGCAAACGGTACCAGGTGAAGGCCTTTTCTCATGGCCCTCAGAGGACCACCCTGTGAACCCATACAGCAAGGGTGGGCAGGATTTTGGATTGGGGCACACAAAAAGGCGGATTTAGCCCTTGGGCCGTAAAGGGATGGAAGCCCAGTTTCAGAAGCCCTGCACAACGGCTATGCTATACTTAGTTGGGCTGAACAGATCAGTGCTGCTAAGTGATACAGTTACTGTCTACAACATGCCCTATATTATTAAATACCTTATAATTTCCTCATTATATGATAAAGCAGTAAAATATAATGCTCAGATATAAGGAACAATTGTCCCAAAGATATATATATATATAGTATATCTTCGGCCATGTCATATGATTTTGATAATCAGAGTCTTATGGCTCTAGTTTTTGAAAGAATATGTCTTGGTCATTCCCGGTTTATGATGAAATGTAGTTTTTATAATAATTGCGAGCCTACTGACGTAGTTATCCTGAATTTTCAAAATTTGGGAATCCCCTTTTAAATTTATTCTTTTGCTTACCCCAACTTTCACCCCTCCCCAATCCAACTTCCACTCTGTCCCCAATTTTATGCTTTGCATTATGTATAAGAGTTGTAGCATTAGTGACGAAACCTCAATTATACTTTTATCTTGAATGTAGCTCTATTGCGCTACCTAGTGTAAGATTAAAATAGTTTTCAATCAGAAATGCTCCCTTGTGCAGTAAAGCATAAAAATCTTTTCCCTAACATGCCAATGATGATAACAACGCTCTAACTTTTTTTGCTATACGAATCTGAGGCATCTTATAGCAGAAAAATAATACACACATAAATGGCTCCCACTCGCCTTTCAAACAGCGAATAGCAAACTATACTTTTGGTCGTTGAATTCTAATTATGCCACATTATTTCAGATACTGATAGCTGATGAACCAGAACCAGGGATGGAAAATTTATGGGAGATTCCAAATGAGAAGTTAAAACTTGATACATAATGGAGATCATACTGTTGGGCATCATTAAACGAACACATATTCACTGTTATAGACATTATATCAGTGCTGGCAAGGATCGGACCCCTGACTCGGGCTTGAAGTGGACTTGAGACACTTTTTATTCACAAGTGCTTGAAGTGACTCAAGTTATCTAGGTGGAATAACCTAGAATTCTGCTAAATTTGTACAAAGCCGACCCTACAAATCGTGACATGTCGTACGCACCTGTCACAGTAAATGGTTGCAGGAGAGAATTAATGCGATTTAGTGTTATCTGCGTAAAGGAATAATTTTTAATGCGAGTATAAGCCAACTAACTCCTTATTAATTTGACAATTTTTTTTTTTGAGTTTCAAAATCAGCTCATATGCGAGGATAGATGAAGACAGAGGGCATGAGCTCAGAAAATAGGTGCTTTGACCATCAAAACACTCCAAAGTCATTCTTTTAATCCTTACTCTTGTAAAAAAAATGTTTTTTTGAACCCAATGGGTATTTTATAAAATCAAAGTATCTCTCAGTTACTGCCTTATCCAGAGTGAAAGATGCATAAGAGAGTTAAAAAAAATCATGACAAAAATGTTTTCCAATTGTATTTTTGTTCTTATTATTCATTTTAATAATCATTGAGTAATTCCTATTGCAGTGATATAGACTGTCTTTGAAACGTAGTAACTAGAATTCAGTCGTTTAAATAACTCTAATTTTGATTATGCGATGTGAATCTGAATCATTATCAAATCATGTATATGCCAGATTTTATGTGCAAATGTTGTTAAAACCATATTGTCATTATTAACTAATGAGTTAATAATTCTGATAATCCATGACTTATGTGTAAAGTGTGCTACGATTATCTCTCCAGATTGATTTGAAGATGATTGATGCAAATATTTGTAGCTTTGGTTAATTTTTTTTTCGATTACTTGGTTTTCAAAATGAATATTTTTTGAACTTTTTGAGTTGTATATCCATTTATGCAATATGACTTGCAGTTGGAGCATTGAGATTAACCATTCTGACCCCATGCCCTCACCCAGAGTGTAACGAATTGCGCCCACAATGCTGAATGTGAAAGATACCCTCTTTATTAAAAAAAAATATAACTCCTTTCTCCTTACATATCAGTGAATGCTTTTACAGAATCATTTTTGTAATGAAAATGATAAAACTTGCAGTATAATTGCAGAATAATGTACAAAAAAATTTGGTGGAAATACTTACTGTTGTTGCCCTTTCTCTTCCCAGTCTAGGTTTTAGCCCCATGCCTTCTCTCAGAGTGTAAAAATTGGGAAATGCTGCACGGGAGAGATTCCTGTCATTTACAAAAACAGTTTTTTTTGTAGTAAAAGCTAAAAACAAAATAATTTGGTGTAAATTTATACTAGATGCTGTCGTTTCTTTTCCCAGCCTAGATAGCAGTAGGTTTGAGCCTTAACCCGGAGTGTAACAAATTGGTTTGGCAATGCTGAATGAAAGGAATTTCTGTCTATTAGAAAATAGTAACGCCTTTCATATGATTCACTGCTTTTACGGAGCTTTTGCTCAGTGTTAAAGTGTGAAACAGGCGTACCATAATTTTTTTTCAATTCTTCACGCTCCAGAAGTGTGTGTGCCAATATGGAGGTTATCATCAGGTTATCAACTAGTTTTGTTTTCCTACTTTACATCAAGTTGTGTGAAGGGACTGAAGCCTGTGGGGGATATTCACTTGGCTAACACAGACAGTCCCCGAAATCATAGTAGAACAAAAATAAGGAATATTGAAATAAAATTATGGCCTAACGCTAACCTGTTACATATACTACGGGAGTACAAAATTCTTTACTTATTGCTTTTTCTTTTTCCAGTCTAATTAACCTAGCTAAATAGTAGTTGCTTTAATATGCCTCGGCGAAAAGGAAGGAAAAATCCCACTCCGAAGAAAGTGAAAAAGAGCAAAGATAAAGATGAACAGGATTACGAAGAACCCATGGATGTAGATCAAGATTCAGAAACTCAAGAAAATAAAAATATTGCGCAAGAACCAACTAAAATTGCGCTACGTTCAACCAATGTTGCGCGATCTTCTAAAAATGATCCTTCGGATGTAACAAATAACTTGACAAGTGGATCAGAGCATGACGAAAAATCTTTATCACAATATGAACCCCTAGATAAAGTCATGCAGGATTTTTCTTCTCTACCTAGCGATCATATCGAACTGATGAATTTGCTGAGCCATATGCCTCCAGAATCACTCTATAAAAAAGATGATATTGAAGTCATCAATCCGTCTGAAACGCAAGTCAGTGAAAAAAAATATGTCTGTCCAAAATGTGGGAAAGAATACCCAACGAAAAGTGGCATTCGGTACCATATAATGCAAGCTTGCCCAAATTATTGCAACAAGGCCTTTTCTTGTTTAGTATGTCTCGATAAATTTCGTCGACGGAAAGATGTTTTGAATCATATTGCCACTGTGCATGCGCCAGCCAGTACTGCGTATAACACTCGGAAATCAAGGCCTGAGTTTTCCTATGCAGAAGAGATTTCAGTTAGTACAGAAGAAGACTCTGTACCATTCACACCAGAAATGGAGAGCATTTCAACCCCAAAATCCTCCAAAAGCTCCAAAAAAACTGTTTCTGGTGATAGCAAGACAACTTTTGCAAATTTAGATAGACCATTACATGAAGTAATGCCGTGGCTTTATAATGTATTAAAGACGATCCAAGATCAGTTTAAAATTGTCCATTCTGAACTACTTAGCAATGAATTGGTACCCGATCTGAATTTTGATTTTTCTGGGATGCAGCGTTCCTCTCCATTTTTTATAAAGCGGGAAAATAAACCTGATTTTAATACCGAGTGTGAAGGATTAGATTTGTTTTCTGCTGTTCATGCAACCAAAGATTGTTTAGATATGACTTTTAATGTCGGCGGACCAGTATGGGCGATGTCATGGTGTCCAGAAACTTTGACGAACACAAATTCGAAACAATATTTAGCATTAGCTACTCACACCGGTCTTCATTCACCAGAATCAGTTTATTCTGAGCCAGGGATGATTCAAATATGGAATTGTGGGGTTTTGGGGTTACATGAACACCAAAATATGACCCCTACTATTGTTTATGGGTTTACTACAAATGAGGCCCCTATTTGGGATCTAAAATGGTGTCCTGTGGGGGGAAAAGGAAATATCACCACTGCAGATGGGGCAGATAAAAATCGTTTAGGTATATTAGCAGCTGCTTGTGCAAGTGGGAAGGTTCTGATTCTACCTATCCCTGAACAAGAGTTGCCAAAAACTGAGGTAGAACACAATGATATGACATCGGGGAAAAGTAATTATAATTCTGCCAGTATCATATATAAAGCCAATCCATCAATGATTCTTATACCTGCTTTTGGTGATAAAATTGATGTTGAAAATTTGTTTGGTCAATGTTTAAGTGTTGATTGGTCTCTTCATGACGGGGCTGAGTGGGTCGCAGGGGGGTTTTCAAAAGGTTTAGTTGCTTTGTGGAAAGTAAACAACCCCTCGAAATTGCTCTTTACCGAAGATTTGAACAATGGGCCTTCTACTCTAGTTGCTTGTCGAACTTTTCATGCCCATATTAAATCTGTGAAAAGTGTTCACTGGTGCCCGTTTGCTTCGGTTCTTGCGACTGCAGGTTTGGATCGGGCTCTTAAATTTTGGAATCCGGAAAACACAGAGGCTCCTATCATGGAGTCTAAAACTAAAGGAAGTCCATACACACAAATATGTTGGCCTAGGTTATGGTGTGGGGTATTTGTGGCAACAGATGAAGTTTTTGCGGCACCACATTGCCACGGTGTCGCATATCATTGTTTGATGTCACGAATGCCTTACAATACAATTCCTTTTAAATCAGCATGCTGGTCTGTGTCAAGCTCTGATTGGATGAATTGTGTCGTGGGCGGGGATGCAACCGGCCAATCAGTGATTAATTCTTGTAGCAATTGGAGTCGAAAAGTTAAGATATCAAAAGCATTTCCAAGAATTGCGCTTTTTTCAACAGAGGTAAAATGGGAGGATTCTTCTTCGCAGGAAAATGGCGACGCTGAATCATCTCAGAGTGACAATGATACCTCCATGGTAATTCAAGAAGTCACTGAAAACTCAGAAGAATCTACAAATAAGCAAATATCAAATCAGAACGGTACATCTTCGAATCTTTCTGAAACAAAAGACGCAGATTCTGAGTATCCAAAAATAGCGGGTTGTAAAGGAAATGAAATTGCTGTACGACGCAACGTGCCGAAAAACAGTTGCGCAGCCCCTTACAAACTCAAATTTTTTGACACCAATATGAATGATGTCAAACACACAGAAAAAAGGAAATGCCATAAAAATGTTCGCATTCACGAATTCTTCCCTGCAACAAATTGTAGGCATCCATTAGTTGCTTCTGTAAACACAGTGTCCTGGAACCCTAACTTAGGAAGTCATACTTGGATAGCCTCCGGAATGGAATGTGGACTTGTTCGATTGCATTGTGCTGATACAATGCATTCAGATGCAATGGAAACTGCCTATCATAACTTGTTTTCCTAATTAGTTTATTGCTCCTCTTGCTCAGAATAAGGCTCTTAACGAGAATATCAGTCAGAGACCGAAGACTTATTGATAGAAAGTTAAGGGATACCCCAAAACAGAAACTGCGGTTTCAATTCATCCGCTCTTAGTCCATAGCGACAACCTGTGTCCAATAACTCGCTAATTATATGACATAATTCATCCAAAATCAATAGGCGTCTGGTCCGCGATATGATGAATGCACGTGCAAAATTTGGAGCAGATTCAACCTCGCTTTCGTGAGATATCGCATGCATCTAACAGACAGACAAATCCTTATCAACATACTTATCGAGATCGATAAGTAGTAAGCGTTCATCACAACATGGCGAGTCTTTCATGGTCCAGTCTTGTTCAGGTCCACTCAAGCTGAATTCTCTCCCCATTCTGAATCTAGATCCCAAAAACTTCACATTCAGACGCAATGGATACTGCCTATTATAACTTGTTTTCATAATTAGTGTTTTCTGTATCTAGGTTAATTTTAATACAATTTTCACAATGGACAAAGCTTTTGTCCCAATAAATATTTTAGAATCCAGATCACAAAAAATTGATTTGAAAATCTTTAATCTTTTTGAAATTTTCTGACAACCATGTGAAATGCAATCAATCGGCATGTTGCAATGCGAGTTCAACTGTGCTACTTCTGTATTCCCCGCTCTTTTGGTGCTATTTTATATGATTATTTATATGCTAATGCTTGTGGTTTCAAAAATTTTACTCTTCCAAAATATCAGCTTTTGAATGAATCCCATTTCTATATTCCATATTTTTAATTAAATTCGTTTATGAGGCAGTTTTTAGAATTTTCTCATCTGTTGCTCAATATTTTGCCTCTGTTACCTAGCTAGGACTACTAAGATTATGATTGAATTCTATTCCCAGAGTGTTCTCTTTTTCTGAATTTCAAGTTTGAACAAATAACTGATTAACCAATTCCATGGTTCTAGGAAAATTCGCTGTAGGAAATCTCTCTACAGGAAATTTCGCTGTATAAAAAAAATCATCGCATGAAAAATCACTGCAAGACCATTTTTCTGTAAAACAAGTAATTGTGAAAAAACGTTTTGGTTTTTGAAGTACTTTTTCATTTAAAAAAAGATCCACGTTTTATGAGCATACCCTCTAATCCTATGTGGCGAATTTTCCGGACAAGATTCCCGTACTCGACATGGTAAACAGAGGACTGATTAATTTTCCATACGATTTAGCTGTCTTTCCATTCTGGGATGCACTATAAAATTACTTTCCTTTAGTGAATGTCATTGCCCTCTGGTTCAACAGCATGATAGTAAAACTTCTTGTCTCTTTTTTGTCCTAACCTTAAAAAATCTAATCAAACATCAAACGGCAGCATTCTCTCTCCTATTTAAAGATATCATTGTTCTGACCAGTCATGCTTGATTGATTTCTATTTGACATTAGATTGGTATTATTTGACCTATCTGGAAAAATTATTCAAGCATAAAGCTGCAGCATTGACAGTCTCATTCCGGGACACAATTATTACAGGGATAGCTCAACGTGCTAAGCGTTAGGAATACGCTCGCCACCGCATCTCTGATTACTTTGTGTGTGTTCGCAGGTTTGAAACCCATGCGGGGATGGTTATTGTGGACTCCTCGTCGCCGTAGGGTTGTTCACGTAAATCCTATCCTGACCAGCCATGCTTGATTGATTTTTCACCAATACAGACCAGAACTTGATCCGAATAATGTTATTAAAGCATCATCATTTCTCAAACAAATCATTCATCTTATTTCTTTACTTGTTTTACATATTTTTACTTACTCAGCATAATTATAATTATGTCTGATGAAGAAGCCGAAACTTCTGAACCAGAAATTGAACAACAGGCAGAAAAGAAAGTCAGTTATCCGTTGAAAGTCTTCTATTGTCCAGGTTGGTATTTTTGGACCGTTTCAATATTATGTTGTTGTTCTTATTCTTGTTCTTTGACACGTTTTTTAAAAGTCGCTTTTCTCTTTGATTACTGGACCAATTGCTTTGAAATTTTCAGTGGTTAAAGATAAAAATTTTCTTCAGAAGGCTTACTTTTTTTTTCTGCTATGGCGTCATCAAAATTATTGCCATTAGGTGGCGCTACGTGTCCATATATTTGAGCATAACTCTCTTGTTCTTACAGTACTGGCTGGTTCAGTGATTTTAGGGTAGAAACATGGCAATTTTTCTTTGTCGTTCTCACGTTTACAGGGCTTGTAAGGCTGTTGTTCTTACAGTACTGGCTGGTTCAGTGATTTTAGGGTAGAAACATGGCAATTTTTATTTGTCATTCTCACGTTTACAGGGCTTCTAAGGCTATGTACAAAGCGTTCACTGATCGCTTTTATGAATATTTAAATAGTACTGATGAGTTATTCGGTAATTTGAAAAAAAAATAGGATATCATATTTTTCTTTTGAAGCGTTTTGGAGGAATTTTTCGTACATGCATTTACGAAGCCAGACGAGGAGTTCAGCAATCTTCTCACACATGGGTATCCCCGAGATTCGAACCTGTGAACCAACGCAGGGTAATCATGGCAAGCGTATTCCTAATGATTAGCACGATTGGTTATTTCACCGAGTCTGGTGACATTTTGTGTCAAATCTCCAATAAATTGGTGTAAATGTAATAAATTGGTGATGCTTAACTAGAAAATGGCTGGATTTCCAAAGGTATAGTTTTTAAAAAGTCAATGATTTGCTTGTAAGGACATTGTTTAAAAGTGGAAATACTTAATCTCATAAAAAGACAGAAAGAGACTAAATAATAATCAGTTCATGTTTTTTTTTTATATCAGAATGCACCCTCCCTCTTGAATACTGTGAATTCATGCCAGAAGCTACTCGACAAAGATGTAAGGACTGGAGAGACAACAACAATGATTTGTTGATTGCTGAAGGAATTGATATGGAAAAGCTCTCACTTGGTAAGATTTTTTGTGGCGATGGGAACCTTAGACTGGTGACTGTTCTCAATGCATTAGTGAAACAGCTTCCTAAAGCAAGCTTATTTATCCCGGAGAGAGGTAAAATGGTTGGTTGCATGGTGTAATGAGATGGAGCACCATAAGCTCTTGTCTTGTATTTTAAATAACTTAGTTATTAATGGAAGTGTAGCCAGGTACTTTCAAAGGGGGTTCAGAAATCTCTAATTGCCGAATTGGACTGTAACAGATAGCAAATCCCGCCGGAAGAAGTGGGTTTTCCAACAGTTCTCAGGGTCTAAAAAGCGTTTCAAGTTATTAAAAATTGCTCCTGAGTATGGTGCAGAAAAAGGCTTTATCAAAGGGTGGTCCAAACTACGGCCCGCGGACCGCATGCGGCCCCCAGACACATTCTGTGCGGCTCGTGCATTGGCAGATATTTGTATTTATTGGCAGAAAATGTTTGAGCTTTTTTTAAACTCTTTCAACTGGGAATAGTCCTTCTCGTAATCCCGATGTCGGGATTAATGTTTGTTAAAATCGTGGAATTTCAATGTTGTATCTATGAACGTCGAGACGGTGCCAATATGGGAATAACGTCCTGTGCTTGGTACCAGGATAATGAATCATCTTGTACAGACAGAACCAAGTCATTGAGATGGGTCACGCTTTTATCTAAACTTCAAACCTCGGCAAGCAATTTAAAAACTAAAGGCTTTATATATCCTCCTCAAGAAAATGATTAGAGCGGTAAATTCGCAATGTTTTGATCACCTCTGGATTTTTTTCGGTGCTCCCGAAGTATGCGAACCAAGATGGCGGCCATCAGAACGTAACATGGGTAACAGGTTAGGCGATAATTTTTTTCCAATTTTCCTTATTTTAGTCCTATTATCAGTTCGAAGACTAGCCAAGAGCCTCCCGTAGTATTTATACCTAAAATTATGGCCTAACCCTAACCTAGTACACATATTACATTCCGATGTCCTCCATCTTGGTTCGCATACTTCGGGAGCCCCTTTTTTTCGACTACGGTCCACAAGACATTTTCAAAAGTTTTTGCGGCCCTGCAACCTTGGACCACCCTGCTTTATCACATTTCAGAAGAGGGGGAGGGGAGGTTTGACCTTGAAAAAAAAAACTGACCCCTAATTATTAATCTGCTAAAATCATGTATCTTTCTATATGTGCCAGTAGGCGCGTAAATGTATGCTTCCAATTCCTTAAACTCATTCAGATTATCGCTATATTATATCTTCACTTCGAGCAAATTGAACTTTTTAATAATTTTTCTATCAACATTTTTAACCCAATAAAATTACAGGGAAGCAACTGGGGAAAATGTCTTCGAATTTTTTTAACACCAATATTTTTGTTTTTCAGAGGAGACATCCGGTGAAAAGAAGAGACAGAAACGGGGAGGAAGAGGGAACGTTAAAGCAAAACAAAAGAAAGAACCGGATAAAGTTCGAATCGCTAAGATTCCGAGGGGAAAGAAAAAATTTGTAACAAGAGTTCAGGGATTAGGGACATTCGGTGAGAAAAATTATGGAACATTTTGTTTTCCTGACATTGTAGTTCTGGACTTCCTGAAGTATGCGCACCAAGATGGCGCACAACCTGAACTCAGGTTGTGTACCAAGTTAGAGTTCAGGTTGTGCGACATCTTGGTGCGCATACTTCAGGAGTACCGTAGTTTTGAAGTGATTCAAGTCTTTGTCAATACTAAGCATTATAATTAAACCATCGAGTGAGTATATGTCAAGATTATATCTGGTTATCTTCGGCCAATAAGCCGAATTTATTTATTGGTTAACAATTACTTTTGAATCCTAATTGTCATATTAGGGTCCCCCTTTTCTAATGTAAATTTATGTCTGAAAAATGATAAATTGCCTGCCATCGGTAAAAAAAAATTAATAGAATAATAGCAAATAACTTGTATCATAAATGATTTGTTTGTCGATGAGATCACGTAGAATCCCCATTATCAATTTTTCATTTTGACACTGCATATTTTGGGTCGTTTGAATTGCATAGTATGTAATGTTTGTTCCCGAACAGCATCCTTGCATTATACGGATCCGCTAGCGCAAATGCATTGAGGAAGGATTGGGAGTTAGGCTGGAGTAACTTTTACTGATAGTTTCAAATAAATAGTAGCTCTTTACATATCATGAGATATCTGGGGTCTGGTATAGTTCAGTACAGAGGTTCCCAGTCTTTTCTCAGGACAACCCCAAAGACAACTTTCAAGTGTCCAGTGCGACCCCAGCTCAACATATATTTTTCATGGAACTTCAGAGAGCCTATTTCACTGGACTTTTGATTTTGTTCATGTGGTGGTATTAAGTAAAATAAGTTAAAACCAGACAGTGATGTCACAATAAGCACTTACATTTTCTATAGCATAAGCATAGAACGATGCCTATGAGCCTGTTTTACAGTAAGTCACGGTACAAACTGCTAAATTTAACATGATTTGTCAAATCTTAGATGTTTTGTACATCCATCCTCTACAATACCTCAGCGACCCCATGACCTGCTCCATGACCCTACCTACTTATCACACCGACCCAATTCGGGGTCACAACCCCTGGTTTAGTACCACATGCACTTCTAGTTGGCCTGGCTTTACAATTTTTGCATATGTCATTCCTAACCCCCACCTGACTACGTTACCGAAAAATTTCGTTATTGAGACGCCACAGTTGGGTAATTATGCCCTCTAAAGTAAGCAGATGGTCAACGTGCAGACGATCGATCACCTGAAATCGAGCAAGCTGTTTATCACGTCGCAGCGGTTCCGATATAAGAGAGGTCGCCGGCGTCAGTGAGTTTGTTACCGGCGGCGCTGATGCCATTTCAGGCGATTGTAGGTCTACTTTGGCAAGCTCTATGACCTGATTGTGACGTAATTTTTGGATGACATGTCAGGTGGGGGTTAGGATTGACATGTGCAAAATTTGTTTCGCTTCGCCCATTGGTAGTACTTGTGGTATTACACTATACTAGACATGGTAGCTGTAGGTCTTGTTAGAATTGAAAGGCGCCAGTAAGCAGTGTATAAAAACATAACTAGAAATCTTCATTTTGCTATACAGATGTCAACTTAAAGAAAGCATCAAAATTATTTGCTCAGAAATTCTCTTGTGGTTCTTCTGTGTCTGGTCCTGATGAGATTATTATTCAGGGAGACTGCACAGATGAATTGTTTGATTTGATACCAGAGACATGGAATGAGGTAAGAAATTCTGTTTTGTAAGCAGTGTCAATATTTTGCTTAGTTTGGGTTTTTCTTCATACATAAGGTTCATCAGGGCTACCGGACGCAACGGTAAAGGTAATACCGGTACTGAATTTGAGTGTAGACTGGCAGTTCCCAACCTTGGGCCCGTGGCCCACAGAGCAGTTGGAGGGTCCACCATGCTAGGCGCAAAACTGATTCAACTTACCCCTTTACAAAAAAACTCTTTGTTTTTTCCTAATTTTCATTGCTTGATGAGTTTAGTTCGCAGGGTTTCTTCCCCTTGGTGGTTTGTTTATTAAACATAATGGGATTTGGAATCTATCAATAAAAATAACGCTATTAATACAACTAGAATGACAAACAGGGGTCATGAGAGCTAAACGACTCCGGAAGGGGCCACAGACTATAAAAGGTTGGGAACCATTGGCGTAGACCAGGGGTCGCGACCCCAAGTTGGGTCGCAACCAGGTCATGGCGGTCGCTGATGTATGGTGGAAGATGAATGTACAAAACATCTAAGATTTGATAAATTATGTTAAATTTAGCAGCTTGTACCATGGCTTACTGTAAAACAGGCCCATAGGCATCGCTCCGTGCTTATGCTATAGAAAATGTAGGTGATTATTGTGACATCACTGTTTGGTTTTAGCTTATTTTACTTAATACCACCTCATGACCAAACTCAAAAGTCTAGTGAAAGAAGCTCTAAAGTTTCGTGGAAATTATATATATTGGCCTGGGGTCGCACTGGAAACTTGTCTTTGGGGTCGTCCTGAAAGAAGCTTGGGAACTCCTGGTGTAGACAATAAAGCACTACCTGACCCATACATTGGGTGTACTTGCTTATAAGTCACTCGCCCCCCTTTTGAGAAAAAATAAGATTCAAAGTGCGCCTCGTGCTTCCGAAAATATGGTGTAAGAACTAGTTGTATAGTAGTTGTATAGCTGTCTGTCGTATGGCCGTTAGTGTGCAGTGGGTCTTTTGGATCACTTTGAATAGTCATAAATATTCTTGCTACAACATCCTTGCATTATATGCATACAGATCCATCGCACAAAATAAGCAGCTGGTCCCCCAGAAACCCAATTGATAACAATAATTTTTACTCTTAGATTGAAGAGGACCATATTGAAGATCTTGGTGAAGTTAAGAGGTGATCTATCCACGAAGAACAAGCTAAACAAGAGGAAGGGAGTCGAAAACTCGCTGAAGTCACGATGAAAAAACTACAAGAACAATAAAGTGACTTAAATTAGACATTTTGTCAACTATGAATTATGCATGAAATAAGTTTTTTTGCTGATCTCAGCATAAATTCTTGCGCAACTTGCAGCAGCTCAATAATAAAAAATGTTTATTTTATTTACTGTGAGATTGTTATATGGTAATAAATGAAAAGCAGGGGTTATTTTATTTTAAAGTTGTAACAGGATTCTTATGAGCAGCCTTCCAGAGAAGAAATGGTTTGAAGAAGTTGTGCAGTCGCCTGGATAGCGTTTCAAAAGATAAAGTAATTATGTTATGTAGGCTAGAATAGATCCTAGGCTCAAGTGCTCTATACGAAGTGGCTCTACACAGGTCACAGAAAGACTTCCCAAAGTTGAGCGTGATCCCTTCCAATTTATTAAAATTCTTTGGGAGCCCTTTTTAAATTGGCTTTGTTATGCAAGCCCAGCTTCTCTGATTCTATGTGTTCTCTCAAAATTGTGAAATTTATGTTTTGCATTAATTTTAATAATCTTGTCTAAAAAGTACAATGGGTGTAGTACTTTGATTAAAATTGTGTACTGTTTACGACCACCAAAATTTACTGCAAGCCCAAATACAGGGGCGTAACCATTTTTCATTTAATGAATTTGTATGCAATAATCTATCTCCTTGCAAACTATAGTCAAAGGGTAAAATTTGAAATTTTTATTTTCTTGAGTTTTAAAAAAAGGCTCAGCTCGTATACAGGATATATTTCTCTTCTTTAAAGAGTGTCAATCACAGAGGAAAAAATTGAAGTCAACTTATTTCAGGAATCAAGTAAATACCAATTTTGTTTATTACGTGTCTGCTGTTGGGTGTTTATAAATATGAAAAAGCTAAGATTTCATTTGTCATTGAAGATCTGTTACTCCCGTAGTATGTGAACCAAGATGGCGGACACCGGAACATAGTATGTGTACCAGGTTAGGGTTAGACCATAATTTCAGGTACAAATACTACAGGAGTCACTTGGCTAGTCTCCCAACTCGTAATAGAACTAAAATAATGAAAATTGGTTCACATACTACCGGATTAACAAAGAAAAGTTTTTAACAGAATTCTTGAGCGTGTCCAATTTATTTCATAAAAATTACCATTTTACAAGTTTCAAATTAAAAAGACAAACATTTTATAGGGTTCAAACAAATGGTTTCTGTTGTCTAAGAAAATATTCTTCTTAGTTCAAAATCTTTGGAATCAAAACTTTTAAGAGTCATAATTTCGGGTTCCACAAAAATGGGGGGAATTCTTGAAGTACCGATATGTGTACCAGGTTTGGCCATAATTTTATTCCGATCATGAGTTCGGAGACTGTCTGTGTTAGCCTAGTAGTATACCCCCTGCCCATAATTTCGGGTTCCACAAAAATGGGGGTACTCCCGAAGTATGTGTTTCAGGTTGGGCCATAATTTCATTCCGATTATGAGTTCGGAGACTGTCTGTGTTAGCCTAGTAAGTATACCCCCTGCCCATAATTTCGGGTTCCACAAAAATGGGGGTACTCCCGAAGTATGTGTTTCAGGTTGGGCCATAATTTCATTCCGATCATGAGTTCGGGGACTCTCTCTGTTAGCCAAGTGAATATACCCCCTGCCCACAGGTTTCAGTCCCTTTACACAAGTTGATATAAAGTAGGCAAACAAAATTAGTGACCTTCATATTAGTACACATACTTTTGGAGCGCCAAAATGGGAGCCAGAGTCTAAATTTTCAACAAATCGGGAAGACACACAGGTAGTCCATAACTTAAATCTAGAAGACATGCATTCGCTGAAGTTTTCTTGGTTACAATTGGGGTCTGGGGACTGAAATCAATTTTTTATCTAATAATCACAAATTTTATACACACATGGGAAATACAACATTTCTTTGATTCTCCATCTCTGAATTCTGACAGTTGTATTTCCATTTCAGGTTTACGAAACACGATTTGAAAACACAATTCAAGTAATTATGATTCATTTTTTTACATAGCGTGGTTGCAACGTTAGATATTTTAAGAGATTGTTGATACATTGGGAGTTCAGAAATGACTATTTTGGCAAGCTTGCATTGACAAGCTTTCTTAGAATCTGGCCATTCTGGTTGGAGAATTATCGCCTTAATGCTTTTATCCAGAGTGATGTTTGCAACTTCTTGTTAGGGCAGGGCATTTTCGAATACCTGTTGGTTTTTCGAATCAAACCAAATGTTTTTTGAAACTAATCTCGAATACCTAGAAAATACATAATTGTAGGCAATTTTTCATTGTAATTGGTCTTTCAGACATATAAATTACTGCAAACATCTATCACTCAAGACAGTTTGCTAGCTTTGAGAAGAAGTCTTTAATAAATTATTGATATTGGTGGCAGACTCGTATATTTAATAGCCCAGAATGGAAGTTTGAATTATGACAAAATAGCACTGTGTTGACTTAGAATTACCTGAAGACAATTAAAGGAGAGTTGCATACGCTAAACTTAATCCCGAATCAAATTTTTGTTTCCATGAGTCGTTTTTAAATGAATCTTTGAGCTTCATTATTTGTGCACCCGGTAGTTCTAATGAGACATGGAAGTCTCCCTCATATCATTAATACAAAATGTAATTTTTTATTGAAGGTGAAATTTCGAAGCTTGATAAAGTGTGAATACTAACAATGGACCAATATACTGAACATTAAAGTAATTCGTTTTAATTTATTTAATGTCGTACTGGGATTAGCCGACTTGAGTACAATTTGATCTCTGACTGAAAAGCCAGAAAGTGTGAAATACAGTGTTTTTCCCCGAAAATAAGACCTAGCCTGAATTTTAAGAATAATTTTAATAAAAGCCCTTAAAATAAGACCCAGGCAATAGCAAGAAATCTCTCCCACATTTTTTGAATGATTAATTCAAAACGTGTGAGAGAGGAAAGCGTGTTATTTATTAGTAAATGGATATCGGTTTTCACATTCTGTATATTCGAAAATCTTCTAATTCTCTACTTTGTCATTTTGTTTTTGATGGATGAAAATAAAAGACGTCCCCAAAAATAAGCCCTGGTGTCATTTTTCAGAAGGAAATTGAAATAAGCCACTGTCTTATTTCCGGGGAAACACTGTAACAGCACCGACATTCTTATTTCAGGATGACATTTTCCGAATACAAATTGTACTTGAGTTTACCAGGCCTAAGAAATCAAACTTCTAATCGGCTATATTGGTTTTGGGGATGGATGAAAGTTTTCACCAATCACGTTTCAAACTTTTCAAAGCAAGCGCCACTACTGCTATAGTTCTCTTACTCGACACCGGGCTCAAATTGCGCTAAAATGACCACCCTGAACATAAGCTTCTATAATATTCTAATTATCAGGCCCCAACATACTTTGGAATAGGACAGGATTTACATATTTATCCCAGGAGACTGGAAAGCCAATTAGACAACTTTATCATATGGCGAACCCAGTCTGTTTACCAGTCCATGTCATGTATTGTTTTTGGAGGCATGGGCTCGCGAATCTTATTCTATCCTGAGATTCGTTCTAACATGGATTCACGTATACATGAAACCTATACATACAGATATAGTAAGTCAAGGATGTAACTTATTGCTTATTTTTGGCAAGATCTGGGTTCAGATTTGACTTGTCCCAACCTAGAAAGCAATGAAGTGTAAATCAGAACCACTTGTGCTAATGTTACATTGATATATTCTGGCCGGTCATGCTTCGTTGAACGCCAGTTATCAAGAATTCTGTCTAGAACAGCAGCAGGCAAAAATTGAGTTTGATTGGTGTGCCTGGGCAGTCCACTTTTGAACATATATGTAATGCTCAAGTTAAACTTTGAATTGGTTTGCATGTTCTAGTTCAGGGCTACTCAACTGGCGGACCACGGTCCGAATTCGGACCTTTCAAGTATTCGATTTGGACCGCGTCTAATTTTTTTTTATTCTGGAGGATTGTCTCCATTTAACTTTGGATATGTAAAAGGATGTGGAATATTTTGCGTTTACTCGTTTTCCACAACTCGCGTTTCCTTTTCAACGGAAAAGATAGAGTTACTAAAATATAGTTAGGCACAGTATGAAATACATTTTCTGGCCAGACCGGACCCCAAGAATTTTCAAGTTTTGTATACGGACCTTTAGCAAAAATAGTTAGGTAGTCCTGTTCTAGTTCACAAAATGCACGCTAATTTTGAGCCCCGCGCAAAAATCTATAACTTGGATTAGTGCAATTTTGCTTCTAAAAAGGAAATTGTAAGCCTTTGCGGGATAATTGGTTTTGAACTAATGTCGCCTCGTTTACACACTGTATTGCGTGACAATTACAGTCTACCTGCAAAGCGATGGGTCGGAATGAACTGGAAAATCACGTTTTAACGCTGGTCACATCACTTCTTATCCGAAATCAACCCCGCTCTACTTACTTTATCTTCTTTGGGAAGGAGACGCGCGAACGCTGTCTCCACTATCATAAATTACGTGATCGAGTTGCTCGCATTTGGAGCAATCGCGAAGGTCAACTGGGCCCAAGTGCAATGGCCCAGCCTCGCCCCGGCAGCACGGCCTGCTTGATCGCCGTAGCTGCATCACCAAGTAAGTATGCTCTACGCGGGCGAGTTTGAACAATAGAACTTCGCAAATATGCTAATATTTGTGGTATATTTTTTTCTCGTTGCGCTTGATTGCGCGTGACGTAATTACAAAAGTGTGAGTCGGTTGGGCGTAAATAATTGCTCTGGCGCGTCAGATGAATGTTCAAAGCCAGCTGTGATTTAACCTAGTTTCTATGCATGTTACGAGGAAATCCGCGCGATGTCGTTGTGTTTTAACGCAACGATGGGCTTTTCACTTCATGGAGTAAATACCGAAGTAGCTTAGTAACATACCTTTTCAGTCAAAAATCGTTTCCTTCTGATTACGAGCAAAGCTCAAATATATGGATACGCAAACTAAACCGGAATAGCACCAGATCTTTCACAGTACAGGTAGTCTGACACTCAGATCACTGAGATGTGATCATGGCCCGTATTTATATTTTTCATGAAGTTGTGGAACAAAACTTTTAGGTGGAATGAAAATCCCATAGGTCGCACGGATACTTTTGAACTAACTAAATATAGTCTACTAGCCACTACAACAAGCTTTAAGTTATGGAATTTTTTGTGCACTTGGCAGCACTGTTGTTAAACAGAAAAGCAATTTCCTCACAACAACAGAATAATCCTTAGGTCCATTTCGTGTCCAAGAGACACTGCATTAAATCAGGTTTACAACTAATAATTTGTCAGAATTGCTTCATCTAATTTTAATATTAGCGTATTGTTTCTGATTTAACTTTCCGTTCAGAACGAAATACGTTCAATCCAGTGGTTCATAAACTTTCATGATGCGTAGGCCCTTTTCAAATATTTTTAACACGTTTACCGTCACAATGAGAATAGTTAAAATCCTATTAGGTATTAACCCATCACCAAGACACAAAACGCTATAAACCGACGGAACATACTTAGTGGTGCATCGTTTTGCGAACACCGGTTGTGCTTCACTTATTATCCATACTAATTAGTGGATGATAGATGCAAGGTTGACTTTCTAAAAAATTCGAGCCTTGCAAACTAAGTCCACCTCTTGTAATCGGTAAACGACATAAAACGGTAAAATACCGGTAACAACGGTAAAATACCTTCATTATTTATATAGAATCACATTCATGACAAAAAGTTTTTTTCGTGATAACCCACATTCAAAAATAAAATTGTTTAAGCCACCCTAGGTTTTTCCGCGTGGAATAGGTTTACCTGACCTTTATGACATCACACAGATGTCACGTGCTGCGACGCTACGTCCATTCCCGCCATTTTTCTGTTCAGGCCCGAAGACCGTTTTAAAGTTGGTTTTTATAATTAGATTTTAGATCGAAATGGGCTTTGCTATACAGAAGTATGATAACTACAAGGTTGGTGGTAAGTTGTTTGCTTTTACCGGTATCCGTTCTATTTTCAAATAGACTTAGGCTGTTTTTGCTGTACCGATATCGAGAAACTTGTAGTGTGCGCCCCCAAATTTAGACGCTCTAAAAGTAGTCTATGTGTACCAATATGGCCATTGTAACTAATTTTGTTCGTCTACTTCACATAAAGTCTTGCAAAGGAAGAAAGCCTATGGATAGGGGGTATATTCACTTGGCTAACACAGACAGTCCCAGAACTCGTAATAGAAATAGGGAAAATTGGAATAAAATTATGCTACAGGAGTGGTGACTCTTCTACGGCCATTGGGCTCGGGCCACAGCCCATCTAATTTGGCCACATGGGCCGTGGCCCATCACGCTATGGGCCGCGGCGCCTTCAGGAAAAGTTCAATTATCTTACCAAAATTTTCAATTTTCACAAAATTGTCATTATTCAAACCGAAAAGAATCGAGGTATGCCACCAAATTTTTTTATTACGATAAGCCTTCATATCATCATACAGTCATAAGGCAAAATACCAAGCAACAGAAAAGGATACTCTTGTAGTATGGTACCGTATGTGTACCAGGCGCAGGTTAGGACAAAATCCTGTTCAGATTTTTCACATTATGTGATAAGGTGGCTTAATCATATGCCGAACCACGGCCTCTCGTCCGGTTACCAGTCAATGTCGGGTATAGAATTATTTAGCCAGTTATTTGTTCCCAAAAGCATGGACTTAACGGGGAGGAACCGACCAGGGGTTACGTGATCCACCCTATGACGGCGAGCAGTCCAGCAATCCTCTTGCACATACCTATCCCCGGATGAGATTGGAGCCTGTGAACCCACGCAGGGTAATCAGAAGTGACATGGCGAGCGTATTCCTAACGCTTAGCACGATGCGCCACACCGGGTAAAGTGAGGCGAAATTCGTTATCGCTGGTATAAAAATCACAAGATCTGCTATAAAATCCCGGACACTACAATTTAATTGAGGAAAATACATATGCATATAAAGTGTATATATCAAACATTCATCTTCAACACCTCAATAGAAGTGGGTTGCCTAATTAATTTAATAGTGAATATAAATAGTATCACTACTCCAAATACCACGGCAATCCATGGACATGAACACGTACGATTAAATATTGTTTTGGCTCGTTTTTTTGCTATTTAAAAACATGGCTGAGCTGTTGCTGCAACACTTATCCCGCTCCATCGCAATGCTGCCACTCATTATTTTGAGGATATCACCAAAGAAAAAACCTTCAAGTCTGCGATAAAATCCCACGTTGTAAAAATTTATTTCAAAGATGAATTGAATATACTTCACATTAATTATTATACATATATCATTATAAACTGGGGAAACAGTCGCGTCAGGCCCCGTCGCTAGTTGTTTCTCTTTAACATCTTCGCCGATGTGAACTCACAATTCTGTCAGAAATGTGAAAACCAAACAACGATCTACGCTGTTGCGTGAGAATCAATATTTACTTGTTAATAACAAAGTGCTTCAGTATAGTTTACCAGCATTATCTGGAATGTCGGCCGCTGAAACGATCACAGCGATAAAAAATATTCAGCGATTATGAAATAAAAATGTAGTAAATTTCGAAATTAGTTTTGACAATATTTCACAATCCCGCATTCGTTGAACATATTCGATTGGAAAAAATCGATTTGCCCACCAATAATTATGGCTTATGTAAATACTCATTGAACGGCAATAAAAAATCGACTTGATTAACATTTGATATTGATTTTCACGATTTTTATATTTTATTTCTAAATGTGGGTACTCTGACTACGGATCAATGGTCGATGATTAGTAGATGTTCGAAATAGGACTAGCAAAATATTCACCAAACACCGGCAGGCAAAGAGAGGCGACTGGCAAGCTTCTTGTAGCCGCGGAATTTCGCTGTGAACGACGCATGCTTTTTAGTTTCTTAAAGTCTTACGTTGTCATGAATTAAACTTTTGGCGCACTCTTTACCTTCACTTGGCAAGCCCCCTGTTAGATAGTTGGATAAAAGAGAGAAACAGGGTGAGAAAATCAATCGGACACTCTCTTGGCAAAACAGAACGAAGAAGTTGAATATCTCGTCGAATGCGCAATCAGTCTGCGATTGACTATCGCGTGACGTATGACATCAAGTACTCGGGTAAAATCATC
Organism: Styela clava; assembly: GCF_964204865.1. NCBI lineage: Eukaryota > Metazoa > Chordata > Ascidiacea > Stolidobranchia > Styelidae > Styela > Styela clava. Next base: position 1,680,607 of record NC_135250.1, on the reverse strand, counting down.
AAAGGCTTGGGCCAAATCCGAGTATCAAATTAAGAGAGATTCGGCCACGAATATGAGCACTAGTCCGAATCTTGTTGCATCCCTAGTGATTTCATGGTTGAAATTGAATGATAATAAACCCGAAAAAAAAGAAAACTACTATACTCGCCCAATAAGACGATCCTCCCGAAATCAGGCCAAAAATTTGTGTCAAGAAAAGCGACTTATTCGGTGGGACATACGTAACTCCATATTAACTCTGAAATTCAATTCCAAAAATATCACTTGGCCTGCTCGTGATTTGGACATTTTGTCAAGCGCACATTATCTCGGAATGAAAGTTAGGATTTAGGATAGGATTTACAGATTTATCCCGGGGAAGAGGAAAGCCGACCAGACGGCTCATCCATATGGGGAACCACGGCCTCTAGTCAGGTTACCACTCCATGTCGGGTATGGGATTAGTTTTAGTTATTTGTTTTTCGGAAGCATGAACTTGATGGTGGAGGAATGGTGAACCGCCCTTCTGCGGCGAGGAGTCCAGCAATCCTCTCGCACATAACTACCCCGCATGGGATTCGAACCTGCGAACCCACTCAGGGTAATCAGAGATGTGGTGGCGAGCGTATTCCTAACGCTTAGCCCGATGAGCCACACCGCCGCGCCCAACCTATGTGTCGCCTGGAACCAAGAACTGTTATTTTTCTCCACCTAAACGGAATTCAAATAATGCAATTGTATTCCGAACCTGATATTCCACTTGACAAAAAAATATAAATTTAAAATATAATGATTGGCTTCTAAATTCTCGATACAAAAATTCCGTTTTAGCATTGGAAATCATTTGGCAAAAAAAAAAAGATGCTTAGACGCGAAGTTCCGTCTGTCTAGCAAACGACGGCGGCGATCCATTTGCATGGGTTAAAGGTCAATTGAACTGCACCAGCGGAACTTTGTGATGTACAATTTCCTAACTAGTATAGGCCAGGAAAAAAATCCTATACGAAAAATCCGATCGGCATTGAAATATATCCAAAAATTGGAAGAAAAAGGCCTTAAGTCTCAACTGAGACGCCTTTAATAAAGTTAGAAATCGGCATGAGTTTGGGTCAATTTGTACTGTACCGGGTAAGTACGGTACCGGTACCGGTAATGTTAGTATGGTAGGTACGGTACCGGTAGCTGTTTCCTGTTTGTAATATCGAAATATTGTAACTTGTCAGTACGGTACTGTTTTTTCTGTTATTGGTGGCTGTTTTATCCCACCACTTTTTAACCGTTTGACTAACAGATACCGTATACTGGATATAACTGTACAATGATGAACAATCACAATTTTCCCTGCAAAATAGATTTCGCTCGCATGCAGTTTTAGGGAGCACTATCATACTCCAGTACTCGGACGTACACTTGCCATGGAATCCAGTCTGGGGCCGGTTCCTGCACTGCTAAACGGTATCGCTCCGGTACTGGTATCGGTACCGGTACGTTACCGTACCTATAATAGAAAACGGATTCAATATTGAGTAATCCAAAATATCAGTCTCAGGAATCATCTGATCATCAACACTACCGCTACGCTAACGCTTTAGGGTTGCCGCTAACAAGTAGACCGAATGGTCATTTCGTGGTTATCCCGTCATTCTGTACAAATATTTTTTTATTTTTCTTGTTTTCATTTTGTTATATTTTATCGGAATGACAAATAAAAAACGATTTGATTGATTGATACCGTAGTTACTCACCAAATTCATTTGTTTGCCTATTATAAATTGACTTGCGGTCATATTAGGTCAGTGGTTTTAATGGTATACGAAAGGCCCTATTCTGAATACATTCAGACATTATAGCACAATTCACCTCTAATTTTCTAATGAATTGCTTAGATCAGGATGGTCCAAACCCAGGCCCGCGGGCCATATGTGGCTCGCCGTTTCATTATCTGTGACCTGCGTCACATTCGGAGAGTAATCAAAAAATCGCATTTCGTGTTGTTTTGTAATAAAATAAATTAGAAAAATCTTCTGGAATATTGTTACATCGCTGTTTACCAATTCTTGGCACTATTGTGGCCCGCCAACAATGCAAAAATAATTTTGTGGCCCGCGGAGCCGGCAACCTTGGACCACCCTGGCTTAGATAAAAAATTGTATGTCGTGAACATAAATCATAGAAACCACTGGCAGACTGTTAGCCAAGGGTAGAAGTACAGAAGTATGGAATACGAGAACCCTGAAATCGGAATAAATATTACAGTTTGGCACTCTTTACAGATTGAGTGACATTGTCTCTTTCCAGAGAATCCCAATTTGCCGATGAACCAATCAATTTTGGTCATGTCTGCATGCTGCGGGCGCGATTAATTTAGTTTTTTATTGACAAGCATGGTGCGTTATGGCCCTTCGTTTGTGAGAACCTAATGATTATTGAACCAAATGACGGGACATTCTTGGAATTTGCAAACTGTGCCCTACTGATTTTCGGTACTGTATTATCAATATATTTACAAAATATTTTAAATATGCCCATATTTGCCGAAATTAGATGGAATTCACATATTCATATCGGAGGAAAGGAAAAGCTATCCAAACCATATCTATCATTGGCGAACCACAGCCTCTTATCTGGTTACCAGTTTATATTAGGTATGGGATTAGTTAGTTTTGCTATTTATCGTTATCTGCTTTGGTTGGGATCAAATTGTACTTCAGTTAGATGTGTACAGTATATTTTATAGAAGTAACATTTTGATAAAATCAAAATGAATGTTATGTATTCCAGAAAATATATTATTAAAAATATCAACACATGTTAGGGGCCAGAGCACAGTTCTCCGATTTCAAGATGTCCCACCATTTGGTTTAATAAAACAAACATTCACTCTTTTTTTCTGAGTTACCAATGGTGATGTTTTACATTGCGCTTCCTTTATTTTATTGCGCAGTACTAGTTTGCCGATATGGAGGCCCAGACTGTCTCGAGAAAAAGGGGGCGCACTCACTGTTATAACAGTATAAATGATGCCTTTCGATGTGGGGGCTATTCTTGCAATCAGAAAACTGAGCCATACTCATACATGGCTCTTCAAAACAAAATACTATTATGAAATCAAGCTGTTTGTCACTTTCTAAATGTCTAACTTTGAATAAAATGACCGTATGACCATCCTCTGCCCTTCACTGCCCCCAACTTAAACAGGCATTTTTGGATTTTACGTACAAAGAGAATGATGATGCACATGATATGATCACAATTGTGCACAAATACTAGTAATTTAATTAACACGATCAATAAGATAAATGAAATATGTATAGACATTGATAGCGTCCTTTGTTGGACGATGGTATTTGACAATGATGGTGGAAGCAACGTGTGGGTATACAGTCTTTTCACCACACTGACTTTACCGGCCACCATCATTATTAAAAAGTGAGCAGTAATTCTTGAAGAATATGCGTTTTTTACAACAAATTAGCTTTAATAATTGACATTAGGTAACTACCGTATATCCTCGCATAAAGGCCGGTTTTACAAATCACCGCAAATTGTTGCATAAGAGAATTAATGAAAATGATATCCATCATTGTTGTTTTACTTTTATTGATAACAGTAAGAAGTGTCTCAAAATCCTTCAAATTTATCTTCATTATCACTGTCAAACCCTTTAGTGTGATCATACTCAGCATTATGTGTGTAAAAGCCAAATTTTAAGTGCGATCAGATTTATGCAAGTATAAGCCAACCTCTTAGTTTGGCAACTTCTTTTTATGAGTTTTGAACTCATTATATGCGAGGTCGAGGATATACGGTACTTATTTGATATTAAATAATTTTGGTAAAAAATAAAGCACCAGAGCTTGTGATTTTACACCCGCCCTGGTTATAAGAACTAATAATCATTTTCAAATATATACATTCTAAAATTAAATCCACCTCTTCGAATTGATGTCTCATGTCTCATGAGACACATGACAGAATAGTTTTATATGTTTCAAGTCATTCGATTTTTTATTGGTTGGCATTGCGTTATTCAAAGTACTGCTCCCGAATGAGAACGTCACCTGGAAAAGTAAAATAAGAGAGATCAGGGGTGAATGTAAAATGACTTTACATACTATATTTTCCTGCTGCCCTGAATCAGCAAAACCGAAGGGTCATAAATCAATCAATATATCTTGTGATAATCGTTTTCTTTTTGAAGTACCGATATCAGGCCTAAACAGAGATGGTTAATTGCACCGACAAGATTTTTATAAGGAATAAGATAAATAGCAGCTGGCAAAGTCGATTTAATAATGTGATTGGCAGACTTTTAGGCATCTAATACATTATAAAATATATGAATCCAGATACAAAGTTTACACAAATCATGTTTGAAAAGGCTCATGCGAAAAATAAACCACTGCCAAAAAAAAAGATGCCGATAAATAGTATTCGACTCACTTTGGTTCTTCAAGTATCCGCCATCCTTTGCCTTCTTTTTGAGCTCCGTCAAGGAGTTTTGTACAGATTTTCCTAAGAAAGGAATTGATTTATTTTGTGATACATAATAACTTGAAACAAGATCATGTATGTCACCATGATTGCCAAACAAAAAATCTGATACTATGAAAGTGATATATGATTTTACCTATGAATTCCCACCACCATTCCAGGAAATGCAGTTTCAGATCACTGGTAATCTGCACATTTCGTATGTCTCTGTGCTCTAGATTGCGAACTCCAATTTCATTTTCTGCGAAATTACGCCTATCCCTTATTGGAATCGCTTTGATGAGCTCGTATATAATCTCGACAAGAAGATTTTCTGTTGTGAAAAGGCATAATTATTATTTATTTCAAATTGATATTTTTTAATTTTATCATATTTCCTAGGTTGCTAGACGATAAAAAAAATATGCAGATATTGTACTGGACAGGTTCAAACATACCGTAATAACTTCCTAGTCAATAAAAAAGGTTCAAAAGTAATAGAAGTACATATTGGGAATATACTGCAAATGGGAATGGATATATATGTACTTCTTACTACAGGATTATCTGAATGAATGAAAGAGAATGGGATTAAATTCAGTCATCAACTGAATGGAATTATCCAGTGTTTTTTATGCTTCTCTGGTAAGTGTTATTACTCATCGATCTTAAGATCGGTAAGTATGTTGATAGGTATTTGTTGTCTGTTTGTTGTTATTTGATATCTCACGAATGCGAGGTTAAATCTTCTCCAAATTTCGCATGTACATGCATCATATCCCGGACCAGAAGCCTATTGATTTTGGGTAATTATGTCGTCTAATTAGCGAGTTATTAATTAATATTTTTTTTGTTCGTTTTTTATATAATTTACAAGTTATTAATTCTTTAAATTTTTTTTTTGCTGTCGATCGATGAGTCTTCGGTCTCCGACCAATATTCTCGCTTTTATCTTTAGTAGCAAGAATTTTAAACATTCATAGTCATACAGGGTGACCTTATAAGAACATAAATTTGGGTACCCCCTGCCTATAGGCTTCCCCCTTGACACAGCTTGGTGTAAAGTAGGCGAACAAAATCAGTTACCTCCATAAAAATGATGGAAATTTATTAGATTTTGTTTGTAATTGAACTTCTGTTTGTGCGTGATGGGTCCCACTACCCAGAAGTTTCAGTAGTCTATGACGCAAAAGTTATTTCCCCATTATGTTCCAATTAACGTTCTCAGCGTTGGAGACAGACTTGTATCCTTTGTGCACTAATTTTTCAGGAATTAAATAATGTTGGATAAACATACAGTAGGTGTATTACCTGGGATCTCATTCCTATCCCGCCTGATGCATCTATCCATTTTCATATACAAATGAAAATTGAGTCTTCTTTTATTTTTTCTTACGGTTTCTATGAACTGTTCTCTGCCTGTATGAAATCAGATGGTTCAATTCTGCTGAATATCAGACAAAATTATTTTTGAAAATGAGCAAGAAAAGTTTATTGCGAGAATTACTTTATTTTTGAATAGCATAGGGTAAATTGACAAGTAGCAGTACATTCAATAATTGTAATATTAAAGAGATTTAGGATGTCACCAGAGATACATCTAATAACATTTTTATTCCGTAAATTGAGGTGGGGATATCTGAAAATGTTTTTCAATATATTTATTATAGTCAAAATAACTTTTTATGATGTAAAGTGGGCCATTTTGCCTTGGAATCATGCTTTCTAATGAAATTAACTGGTTTATTGATAGATTTACATAACCGTTTATTGCGATCGTACTAAGGATACGGTATGCGACTTCTAACATATATTTATGTTTACTTGTGTCGTGTGAATGTCTCAAGATCTGATATAATTCCTCCTTGGTAAGATTTTGCCGCAAGATCTTGTCAATGATTCTGTCTGGAACACCCAATAGCAACCGAACAAATTCAAGGAATTTGTGTGAAACAATTCCATCTGCAAAACCCTGTATCTCTAAAAAAATATATTACTTGGCATAACAAAATATAGCACCTTGTTTGTACATTATATATAACTGTATGCGGTAAAGTTCGTTTACAGCAGATTTCGGTTAAAGTTAATCCTTAGTCTCTTTTTATACCAATTTTTTGAAAATTTTACAACATTACGGCCTCCTTATCTCTAAAAAAATATGGTACCATATGCAAAAAACTGCACACCTTCACCAATCCACTTTTTATCTCCTTCCTCATCAAAAGAGTTGATAGCATGGAATGTTGACGACACTAAAAGTATGATCGAATATATGACTTCAAAAAATGGTACAAAAAAATTGATCAACATTTTCAGAAATCAAATGGTCACCCCTTGTTTTTCCCACTCAATTCACAAGGGGTTTATCATTGATAATGTTTTCTATTCTGTACACATGTCCATGCCATATCAAAAAGACAAATTTGAATTTCACACGGTAAAATGGTTTTTGTGCTTTGATAGTTTGTTCTACTTTTACATGGCCTTACACCTAGTATTATTTATACGTCTTGTTATAATATAAAAAAATTATCACCTGTGTTGTCTGACATTGTGCCGTCAGTCACTATTTCTCAGTAATTCTAAATACTTAATCTAAGACCTACTTTAACCTAGGTCTAATAACAATATACACAAGATCAATTTTTGACTTAATGAAAAGTAATAATGGGTAGAAGATTTTAGAGGGTCATGTTAAGACTATACTAGCTATAGAGAGAAACAAAAAAAATTTTGTGACAATTTAGTTAGTTCATTGCAGGGTTCTGCAGCAGAGACGGCCAAAACTGAATAATTTGTTATTCCAAAATAATGTATCTTAATGAGTTAAAATTTAAAAATGCTGGTTGGTTGATACTGTGAATTGATTGTTTTTCCAAATAAAATCATTGCGGATTGTTTCTAAAAGCAATGATTCAAACATCGAATATGTGAGTAACTGATTTTAAATCAAACCAATTTTATTTTAGTCCCGATTACTTTTGTGAGATATTACGAAGGTTCGAAAAACACAATATTTGGGATATTTATAGCTATAATGACATCAAATTACTTTCATGAAACAAATAAACTTGGGAGCATATAGGGAAAAAAGTTTACATATTAGTATTGCAAGCTAAACAAACATTAAAACAAAGTGTTTCAGTGTTATGTTTCAGTGGACAGTTCCATGATGAAATGGAATTTAGATTTCTTAACTAGAAAAACATGAATTTCATGTCAAACAAAAATAAAGTTAACAAAATCCAGATAAAGGCTCAGTGATACCGTCAACTATATAATCAAAATCATTTTTCAATCAATATATATACAAAGATAATTCAAGTTTGCCGCATAATTATTCCGCAATTATCATGAAATGTCTTTTTCATAGTTTTTATACAGTATGCGAATTTCATATCACTGCTGTTGTAGTTCCCACTTGTGCCAGCTTGGGTCCTGCAAATAGTAGGAGGAGTTACCTATATATCGATTTTAATTATATATATACACATGATTTAAACAGGTACAGCCACATAACAAAATATTTGTCCTTTATACCTTCAAATATTCTTCAAGTTTAGGATTCAAACTAAAATCATCTAACACTACTTTTTGATAGTCCAGATAAAAAAATGTAGTAAATTTTAGAAATATCTTTAAACTAAGCAACTGAAGTTATTGAGTGGTAATTATAGTATGAGGGGAAGGTATTTTTCTGGGGTTAAAGGAGAAATTCATTATTTGAAGGAAGGTTATGAAATGTTAAGACCAGTAGCAGATACTTCTAATTGACTTGTTTTCTGATAACTCATGAGAGTATTGTGTGTTTAGTTATTATTGCAAACTTGCAAACTAAAGCCACGAGTTGAAAATTTAGGCTTCCAATGGTTTGACAGTTATTATGAAAGCATCAACTTGACTACCTAATAATTCTCAACAGACAATTACCAGTAAAAAAGGTTTCTATGTACTAAATTCTCATTTTTACAAATTCTTGTAATTGTATGTGATAAATTATTAGTGTAGTTTTTAAAAAAATCTGAGGGGCGTAGATAAGGTTTTTGCTTGCCTGAAATTGTTTTAAACCAGGGGTTCCCAAAGTTGATTGGCCGTGGGCCAGAAGCTTAAGCAGAAGGACATTCGCACCCAGGACAGGGGAGCGGCAAAATGGCTGTGACAACACGGCTGGGGTTCAGGGCCCTCCTAAGTGCCTTGAGAAAATTTTGAAAAATAGGCAGTAAGCTTGATTTTAGATATACCTAGCGCCGCAGTTTGTTAATTGTTATGTAATAAAACTAATAAATATAATAGTTACGTGATAGAATACCCAAGGAATAACAAGCACAACTTTAAATAGGAATTTGCAACTGATAGCGACTAATGATGTTACTTGCTCATCTGGCATGCGGACCTGTATTTTGTTACAGGTGATTTGGATCGAGACAAATGATGAGCTGGCAATGACGAAAAGATTTGCTGGGACCACATCAACTGGATGTAGAGGCAGTGGAAAGGTAAAGGGAGCGCATGAATTTTTTGTATTTGAATTTGAAAGTGTCATAACTACAGTTACGTAAGTTTAAGGGAATATTATTCCAAGTTACCACACCTTTATATTTCAAGGAGTTTTGGGATTTGCTTAGAGAAAATCTGGGTACAAATAAATTAGACCTTGTCAAAGAGCGTGTGTTATGATCATGCACTTTACTGAGCGAAACAAAATAATCGTCGAAAGCAGCGGGCAAATGGTTGCTATGAAACTGATGCATGACCTTGGAAATCTCTAGTTGATAGATATCGGCTAATTTTAACACCCTGGTCTTATAGTATAGGGTGTTTAAGTTAGATCGAATGGGTGCTCTAGAGAGAATTCTAACTGCTCTATTTTGTAAAACTTCCAAACTGTGCAACGCTGATTGGGTGGCGGAGCCCCATGCAGTTATAGCATACTGTATATGAGACTGGAAAAGTGCGAAGTATATGGTTCGGAGTGTTGAGTCCTGGACGTAATGTCTGAGCTTACCCAGGATTCCAACTGCTCTTGACAGTCTCTTATGCAGTTCAGTAGTATGAGTGTTCCAATTTAGTTTGTCGTCGATAAGAAGCCCAAGATATTTGAAAGAGTGGACAATTTCGAGTGTGACACCCCTGATTTTAATTGAAAAGTTTTCATGTCTGGTTCGAGTTTTAGGACCAAACAACATAACTTTAGATTTTTTAACATTCACAGTAAGTTTATTGCATACCATCCAATTATACACTTTGTTAATTTCAGTGTTCACCTCGGCTTGCAGTGAGGTTAGATTCTTTGCACTGTCGAGCAGACAGGCATCATCGGCGAAGAGTTTGCTCAAGAAATTTGAACAATTTGAAAGATCGTTTATGAAGATTAAAAAATTCAAAGGTCCTAATACGCTACCTTGTGGAATTCCGTAATGGATGGGTAATAACGAAGACCTGTGAGAATCTAACTCCACATATTGATAACGTCCGGACAGGTAATCATTTAATAACTTGCCTGCGACACCTCGAAAGCCAAAATATCTAAGTTTTTGAGAGAGAATAGCATGGTCGACAGTATCAAAAGCTTTTTTCAGATCTAAGAAAGTACAACAGACGATTTCCCCTTTGTCAAGTTTATCATAAATAAATGAAGTTAAGTCCAAGATAGCGTGGCTGGTCGAGTGATTGCTTTGGAATCCAAATTGACATTTATTGATCAAGTTAAATTTTTTACAAAAATTCAGCATTCGACTATGAACTAATTTTTCTAAAATGATGCCTAGGGAGGGTAAAATGGAAATTGGTCGGTAATTTGACGGGTCATTTCTTTTGCCATTTTTAAATATTGGTTTCACTCTGGCAATCTTTAACGATGAAGGAAAAATACCTAATTTAAAAGATGAGTTGAAAAAATGACACAGAGTTGGCGATATGATATCAGCGACTTGTTTTAGAAAGTAAGTTGGAATACCATCTGGGCCAACTGCTTTTCCATTTTTCAGGTTCAATATGGTTTGAAGAATCTCTGTATGTGTCGTTGGCTCCAGGAAAAAGGTGTTTTGCAGCGGAACACCCAAAAAATCGGTAGAAGGGTTAGAGCTACCAGGGATGTTATTCGCAAGTTTCTTTCCTACCGTTGAGAAGAATTCATTAAATTCACTGGCCATCATGATGGGGTCTGTCACAGTGGTACCATTTTCGAGTTTCAATTCTGAGATGGATGTATCATCTCTGGACTTAGTCTTAATGATCTCGTTAATAGTTTTCCAAGTTTGTTTGATATCTCCCCGGTTAATCTCGAGGGCATAGCGATAATGCAGTTGTTTCGATTTTCTCTGCAAGTGCATTAAGATATTTTTATATTTTTTGAAGTGGAGACGCTGAAGTGTATTACCTTTCAAAAAATTTTTTTTGAACATATTATTTTTGTGAATGATGGACTTGCGAATTCCCTTAGTGATCCACGGTTTGGAGTATAATTTATTTTCTCTTCGTGATAGATCATCCTTAACTAACTTGTCCAAGGCCTTCATTGTGGAGAATTTGACTGAAAAAAATAAAAATCTCTTTTACCAAGCTAAAATTCTCAAAAAACGATGTGGCTATGCTTTCCTCTGGACATCGAACGGGAGAGTATTAGTGAAAAAAAATAAAGATACCAATACCATTTCAATATCTGATGAAGATGATCTGCAAAAAATCAGATAAGTGTCTCTTCTATTTGAACTATTGTCCTATATCTTTTATTCCTACTATGGAAAATTTAAACAACTTAGGCCAGATTTGTAGAGAAATACCCACATCCGCTTGTCATTTTATTATTCGTGTTACTGTTTGCGACAAATTTTTCTCATTTGATCATTACAACTCAATCTCATTTGATAGAAAGCACACACTTATTATCCTAAATCTCCTTCAAATCTATGTGCCCTGTATATGATTTAACCTCTCATCCTTCCCATGTAAACTGGGAATCTACCATTCTTCATACCCATGTTAGTTTACCACCATGTCGGCACCTCCAAATTAATGAGATCAACGAGGTCTCATCCAGCTTTCCACCCTCTGATCTCATTTTAGTGCATTTCAACATCAGGTCACTGCCAAGATATGCTGACAACCTTATCGAATTAATATCTCATTTTCATGTTCTCCCTCATATAATTGCCCTGAGTGAGACCAGAATCATTCATGGAGCCACGTTTGTAAATATCGATATCCCGGGGTACGCGTTTATTCATGTTCCCACCCCAACCCAAGCTGGAGGCGTGGGATTTTACCTCAGAAAAAATTTAGATTACCAAATCATCCAAGATTTTAACTTAGCATTTCCAAACTGCGAAGACTTGTGGATTGAGGTCAAACAAAACTCAAACAACCAGAGCCTAGTAATTGGTGTAGTTTATAAACATCCGAAAAGTAACATCCCATCATTCACAGGAGCAATGGCTCGTGTTCTTGGTGGGCTGGCAATGGCGAAAAGGAAATTTGTGATTCTGGGTGACCTTAATATCAACCTACTTAACACCCATGATAAATCCACCACCAACTATTTAGATATGCTGACGTCCTATTTCGTATTTCCATTGATCACAAAACCTACTCGAGTCACGCCATCCTCCCAAACCCTCATCGATCATATTTATACAAATGCCATAAACCATTGTTCTTCATCCTTTATTTTACTTAGCGATCTCACCGACCACTTTCCAGTAATGTGTACAATTTCGGGTATGAATATTGGCACAAAAACAAAGATCCGAATGAAGCGAGATATGACTAAATTTTGTAACGACTCTTTTAGATCTGAAATTGAATTAATGTGTAATAATTACATGAGTGTTACTCTTACTAGAGAAAATTTCAAACAACGATCTACCAAACAACGATCTACGCTGTTGCGTGAGAATCAATATTTACTTGTTAATAACAAAGTGCTTCAGTATAGTTTACCAGCATTATCTGGAATGTCGGCCGCTGAAACGATCACAGCGATAAAAAATATTCAGCGATTATGAAATAAAAATGTAGTAAATTTCGAAATTAGTTTTGACAATATTTCACAATCCCGCATTCGTTGAACATATTCGATTGGAAAAAATCGATTTGCCCACCAATAATTATGGCTTATGTAAATACTCATTGAACGGCAATAAAAAATCGACTTGATTAACATTTGATATTGATTTTCACGATTTTTATATTTTATTTCTAAATGTGGGTACTCTGACTACGGATCAATGGTCGATGATTAGTAGATGTTCGAAATAGGACTAGCAAAATATTCACCAAACACCGGCAGGCAAAGAGAGGCGACTGGCAAGCTTCTTGTAGCCGCGGAATTTCGCTGTGAACGACGCATGCTTTTTAGTTTCTTAAAGTCTTACGTTGTCATGAATTAAACTTTTGGCGCACTCTTTACCTTCACTTGGCAAGCCCCCTGTTAGATAGTTGGATAAAAGAGAGAAACAGGGTGAGAAAATCAATCGGACACTCTCTTGGCAAAACAGAACGAAGAAGTTGAATATCTCGTCGAATGCGCAATCAGTCTGCGATTGACTATCGCGTGACGTATGACATCAAGTACTCGGGTAAAATCATCAAAGGCTTGGGCCAAATCCGAGTATCAAATTAAGAGAGATTCGGCCACGAATATGAGCACTAGTCCGAATCTTGTTGCATCCCTAGTGATTTCATGGTTGAAATTGAATGATAATAAACCCGAAAAAAAAGAAAACTACTATACTCGCCCAATAAGACGATCCTCCCGAAATCAGGCCAAAAATTTGTGTCAAGAAAAGCGACTTATTCGGTGGGACATACGTAACTCCATATTAACTCTGAAATTCAATTCCAAAAATATCACTTGGCCTGCTCGTGATTTGGACATTTTGTCAAGCGCACATTATCTCGGAATGAAAGTTAGGATTTAGGATAGGATTTACAGATTTATCCCGGGGAAGAGGAAAGCCGACCAGACGGCTCATCCATATGGGGAACCACGGCCTCTAGTCAGGTTACCACTCCATGTCGGGTATGGGATTAGTTTTAGTTATTTGTTTTTCGGAAGCATGAACTTGATGGTGAAGGAATGGTGAACCGCCCTACTGCGGCGAGGAGTCCAGCAATCCTCTCGCACATAACTACCCCGCATGGGATTCGAACCTGCGAACCCACTCAGGGTAATCAGAGATGTGGTGGCGAGCGTATTCCTAACGCTTAGCCCGATGAGCCACACCGCCGCGCCCAACCTATGTGTCGCCTGGAACCAAGAACTGTTATTTTTCTCCCTCTAAACGGAATTCAAATGATGCAATTGTATTCCGAACCTGATATTCCACTTGACAAAAAATATAAATTTAAAATATAATGATTGGCTTCTGAATTCTCGATACAAAAATTCCGTTTTAGCATTGGAAATCATTTGGCAAAAAAAAAAAATGCCTAGACGCGAAGTTCCGTCTGTCTAGCAAACGACGGCGGCGATCCATTTGCATGGGTTAAAGGTCAATTGAACTGCACCAACGGAACTTTGTGATGTACAATTTCGTAACTAGTATAGGCCAGGAAAAAAATCCTATACGAAAATTCCGATCGGCATTGAAATATATCCAAAAATAGGAAGAAAAAGGCCTCAAGTTTCAACAGAGACGCCTTTAATAAAGTTAGAAATCGGCATGAGTTTGGGTCAATTTGTACTGTACCGGGGTAAGTACCGGTAATGTTAGTATGGTACCGGTAGCTGTTTCCTGTTTGTAATATCGAAATATTGTAACTTGTCAGTACGGTACTGTTTTTTCTGTTATTGGTGGCTGTTTTATTCCACCACTTTTTAACCGTTAGACTAACAGATATACTGGATATAACTGTACAATGGTGAACAATCACAATTTTCCCTGCAAAATAGATTTCGCTCACATGCAGTTTTAGGGAGCACTAGCATACTCGGACGTGCACTTGCCATGGAATCCAGTTTTGGGCCGGTACCTGCACTGCTAAACGGTATCGATAAGTTACGGTACTGGTACCGGTACCGGTACCTTACCGTACCTACAATAGAAAACTGTGATTCAATATTGAGTAATCCAAAATATCAGTCTCAGGAATCATCTAATCATCAACGCAACGCTAACGCTTTAGGGTTGCCGCTGAGAAGTAGACCGAATGGTGATTTCGCTGTTATCCCGTCATTCTGTACAAATATTTTTTTATTTTTTTTGTTTTCATTTTGTTATATTTTATCGGAATGACAAATAAAAAACGATTTGATTGATTGATACCGTAGTTACTCACCAAATTCATTTGTTTGCCTATTATAAATTGACTTGCGGTCATATTAGGTCAGTGGTTTTAATGGTATACGAAAGGCCCTATTCTGAATACATTCAGACATTATAGCACAATTCACCTCTAATTTTCTAATGAATTGCTTAGATCAGGATGGTCCAAACCCAGGCCCGCGGGCCATATGTGGCTCGCCGTTTCATTATCTGTGACCTGCGTCACATTCGGAGAGTAATCAAAAAATCGCATTTCGTGTTGTTTTGTAATAAAATAAATTAGAAAAATCTTCTGGAATATTGTTACATCGCTGTTTACCAATTCTTGGCACTATTGTGGCCCGCCAACAATGCAAAAATAATTTTGTGGCCCGCGGAGCCGGCAACCTTGGACCACCCTGGCTTAGATAAAAAATTGTATGTCGTGAACATAAATCATAGAAACCACTGGCAGACTGTTAGCCAAGGGTAGAAGTACAGAAGTATGGAATACGAGAACCCTGAAATCGGAATAAATATTACAGTTTGGCACTCTTTACAGATTGAGTGACATTGTCTCTTTCCAGAGAATCCCAATTTGCCGATGAACCAATCAATTTTGGTCATGTCTGCATGCTGCGGGCGCGATTAATTTAGTTTTTTATTGACAAGCATGGTGCGTTATGGCCCTTCGTTTGTGAGAACCTAATGATTATTGAACCAAATGACGGGACATTCTTGGAATTTGCAAACTGTGCCCTACTGATTTTCGGTACTGTATTATCAATATATTTACAAAATATTTTAAATATGCCCATATTTGCCGAAATTAGATGGAATTCACATATTCATATCGGAGGAAAGGAAAAGCTATCCAAACCATATCTATCATTGGCGAACCACAGCCTCTTATCTGGTTACCAGTTTATATTAGGTATGGGATTAGTTAGTTTTGCTATTTATCGTTATCTGCTTTGGTTGGGATCAAATTGTACTTCAGTTAGATGTGTACAGTATATTTTATAGAAGTAACATTTTGATAAAATCAAAATGAATGTTATGTATTCCAGAAAATATATTATTAAAAATATCAACACATGTTAGGGGCCAGAGCACAGTTCTCCGATTTCAAGATGTCCCACCATTTGGTTTAATAAAACAAACATTCACTCTTTTTTTCTGAGTTACCAATGGTGATGTTTTACATTGCGCTTCCTTTATTTTATTGCGCAGTACTAGTTTGCTGATATGGAGGCCCAGACTGTCTCGAGAAAAAGGGGGCGCACTCACTGTTATAACAGTATAAATGATGCCTTTCGATGTGGGGGCTATTCTTGCAATCAGAAAACTGAGCCATACTCATACATGGCTCTTCAAAACAAAATACTATTATGAAATCAAGCTGTTTGTCACTTTCTAAATGTCTAACTTTGAATAAAATGACCGTATGACCATCCTCTGCCCTTCACTGCCCCCAACTTAAACAGGCATTTTTGGATTTTACGTACAAAGAGAATGATGATGCACATGATATGATCACAATTGTGCACAAATACTAGTAATTTAATTAACACGATCAATAAGATAAATGAAATATGTATAGACATTGATAGCGTCCTTTGTTGGACGATGGTATTTGACAATGATGGTGGAAGCAACGTGTGGGTATACAGTCTTTTCACCACACTGACTTTACCGGCCACCATCATTATTAAAAAGTGAGCAGTAATTCTTGAAGAATATGCGTTTTTTACAACAAATTAGCTTTAATAATTGACATTAGGTAACTACCGTATATCCTCGCATAAAGGCCGGTTTTACAAATCACCGCAAATTGTTGCATAAGAGAATTAATGAAAATGATATCCATCATTGTTGTTTTACTTTTATTGATAACAGTAAGAAGTGTCTCAAAATCCTTCAAATTTATCTTCATTATCACTGTCAAACCCTTTAGTGTGATCATACTCAGCATTATGTGTGTAAAAGCCAAATTTTAAGTGCGATCAGATTTATGCAAGTATAAGCCAACCTCTTAGTTTGGCAACTTCTTTTTATGAGTTTTGAACTCATTATATGCGAGGTCGAGGATATACGGTACTTATTTGATATTAAATAATTTTGGTAAAAAATAAAGCACCAGAGCTTGTGATTTTACACCCGCCCTGGTTATAAGAACTAATAATCATTTTCAAATATATACATTCTAAAATTAAATCCACCTCTTCGAATTGATGTCTCATGTCTCATGAGACACATGACAGAATAGTTTTATATGTTTCAAGTCATTCGATTTTTTATTGGTTGGCATTGCGTTATTCAAAGTACTGCTCCCGAATGAGAACGTCACCTGGAAAAGTAAAATAAGAGAGATCAGGGGTGAATGTAAAATGACTTTACATACTATATTTTCCTGCTGCCCTGAATCAGCAAAACCGAAGGGTCATAAATCAATCAATATATCTTGTGATAATCGTTTTCTTTTTGAAGTACCGATATCAGGCCTAAACAGAGATGGTTAATTGCACCGACAAGATTTTTATAAGGAATAAGATAAATAGCAGCTGGCAAAGTCGATTTAATAATGTGATTGGCAGACTTTTAGGCATCTAATACATTATAAAATATATGAATCCAGATACAAAGTTTACACAAATCATGTTTGAAAAGGCTCATGCGAAAAATAAACCACTGCCAAAAAAAAAGATGCCGATAAATAGTATTCGACTCACTTTGGTTCTTCAAGTATCCGCCATCCTTTGCCTTCTTTTTGAGCTCCGTCAAGGAGTTTTGTACAGATTTTCCTAAGAAAGGAATTGATTTATTTTGTGATACATAATAACTTGAAACAAGATCATGTATGTCACCATGATTGCCAAACAAAAAATCTGATACTATGAAAGTGATATATGATTTTACCTATGAATTCCCACCACCATTCCAGGAAATGCAGTTTCAGATCACTGGTAATCTGCACATTTCGTATGTCTCTGTGCTCTAGATTGCGAACTCCAATTTCATTTTCTGCGAAATTACGCCTATCCCTTATTGGAATCGCTTTGATGAGCTCGTATATAATCTCGACAAGAAGATTTTCTGTTGTGAAAAGGCATAATTATTATTTATTTCAAATTGATATTTTTTAATTTTATCATATTTCCTAGGTTGCTAGACGATAAAAAAAATATGCAGATATTGTACTGGACAGGTTCAAACATACCGTAATAACTTCCTAGTCAATAAAAAAGGTTCAAAAGTAATAGAAGTACATATTGGGAATATACTGCAAATGGGAATGGATATATATGTACTTCTTACTACAGGATTATCTGAATGAATGAAAGAGAATGGGATTAAATTCAGTCATCAACTGAATGGAATTATCCAGTGTTTTTTATGCTTCTCTGGTAAGTGTTATTACTCATCGATCTTAAGATCGGTAAGTATGTTGATAGGTATTTGTTGTCTGTTTGTTGTTATTTGATATCTCACGAATGCGAGGTTAAATCTTCTCCAAATTTCGCATGTACATGCATCATATCCCGGACCAGAAGCCTATTGATTTTGGGTAATTATGTCGTCTAATTAGCGAGTTATTAATTAATATTTTTTTTGTTCGTTTTTTATATAATTTACAAGTTATTAATTCTTTAAATTTTTTTTTCGCTGTCGATCGATGAGTCTTCGGTCTCCGACCAATATTCTCGCTTTTATCTTTAGTAGCAAGAATTTTAAACATTCATAGTCATACAGGGTGACCTTATAAGAACATAAATTTGGGTACCCCCTGCCTATAGGCTTCCCCCTTGACACAGCTTGGTGTAAAGTAGGCGAACAAAATCAGTTACCTCCATAAAAATGATGGAAATTTATTAGATTTTGTTTGTAATTGAACTTCTGTTTGTGCGTGATGGGTCCCACTACCCAGAAGTTTCAGTAGTCTATGACGCAAAAGTTATTTCCCCATTATGTTCCAATTAACGTTCTCAGCGTTGGAGACAGACTTGTATCCTTTGTGCACTAATTTTTCAGGAATTAAATAATGTTGGATAAACATACAGTAGGTGTATTACCTGGGATCTCATTCCTATCCCGCCTGATGCATCTATCCATTTTCATATACAAATGAAAATTGAGTCTTCTTTTATTTTTTCTTACGGTTTCTATGAACTGTTCTCTGCCTGTATGAAATCAGATGGTTCAATTCTGCTGAATATCAGACAAAATTATTTTTGAAAATGAGCAAGAAAAGTTTATTGCGAGAATTACTTTATTTTTGAATAGCATAGGGTAAATTGACAAGTAGCAGTACATTCAATAATTGTAATATTAAAGAGATTTAGGATGTCACCAGAGATACATCTAATAACATTTTTATTCCGTAAATTGAGGTGGGGATATCTGAAAATGTTTTTCAATATATTTATTATAGTCAAAATAACTTTTTATGATGTAAAGTGGGCCATTTTGCCTTGGAATCATGCTTTCTAATGAAATTAACTGGTTTATTGATAGATTTACATAACCGTTTATTGCGATCGTACTAAGGATACGGTATGCGACTTCTAACATATATTTATGTTTACTTGTGTCGTGTGAATGTCTCAAGATCTGATATAATTCCTCCTTGGTAAGATTTTGCCGCAAGATCTTGTCAATGATTCTGTCTGGAACACCCAATAGCAACCGAACAAATTCAAGGAATTTGTGTGAAACAATTCCATCTGCAAAACCCTGTATCTCTAAAAAAATATATTACTTGGCATAACAAAATATAGCACCTTGTTTGTACATTATATATAACTGTATGCGGTAAAGTTCGTTTACAGCAGATTTCGGTTAAAGTTAATCCTTAGTCTCTTTTTATACCAATTTTTTGAAAATTTTACAACATTACGGCCTCCTTATCTCTAAAAAAATATGGTACCATATGCAAAAAACTGCACACCTTCACCAATCCACTTTTTATCTCCTTCCTCATCAAAAGAGTTGATAGCATGGAATGTTGACGACACTAAAAGTATTATTCGAATATATGACTTCAAAAAATGGTACAAAAAAATTGATCAACATTTTCAGAAATCAAATGGTCACCCCTTGTTTTTCCCACTCAATTCACAAGGGGTTTATCATTGATAATGTTTTCTATTCTGTACACATGTCCATGCCATATCAAAAAGACAAATTTGAATTTCACACGGTAAAATGGTTTTTGTGCTTTGATAGTTTGTTCTACTTTTACATGGCCTTACACCTAGTATTATTTATACGTCTTGTTATAATATAAAAAAATTATCACCTGTGTTGTCTGACATTGTGCCGTCAGTCACTATTTCTCAGTAATTCTAAATACTTAATCTAAGACCTACTTTAACCTAGGTCTAATAACAATATACACAAGATCAATTTTTGACTTAATGAAAAGTAATAATGGGTAGAAGATTTTAGAGGGTCATGTTAAGACTATACTAGCTATAGAGAGAAACAAAAAAAATTTTGTGACAATTTAGTTAGTTCATTGCAGGGTTCTGCAGCAGAGACGGCCAAAACTGAATAATTTGTTATTCCAAAATAATGTATCTTAATGAGTTAAAATTTAAAAATGCTGGTTGGTTGATACTGTGAATTGATTGTTTTTCCAAATAAAATCATTGCGGATTGTTTCTAAAAGCAATGATTCAAACATCGAATATGTGAGTAACTGATTTTAAATCAAACCAATTTTATTTTAGTCCCGATTACTTTTGTGAGATATTACGAAGGTTCGAAAAACACAATATTTGGGATATTTATAGCTATAATGACATCAAATTACTTTCATGAAACAAATAAACTTGGGAGCATATAGGGAAAAAAGTTTACATATTAGTATTGCAAGCTAAACAAACATTAAAACAAAGTGTTTCAGTGTTATGTTTCAGTGGACAGTTCCATGATGAAATGGAATTTAGATTTCTTAACTAGAAAAACATGAATTTCATGTCAAACAAAAATAAAGTTAACAAAATCCAGATAAAGGCTCAGTGATACCGTCAACTATATAATCAAAATCATTTTTCAATCAATATATATACAAAGATAATTCAAGTTTGCCGCATAATTATTCCGCAATTATCATGAAATGTCTTTTTCATAGTTTTTATACAGTATGCGAATTTCATATCACTGCTGTTGTAGTTCCCACTTGTGCCAGCTTGGGTCCTGCAAATAGTAGGAGGAGTTACCTATATATCGATTTTAATTATATATATACACATGATTTAAACAGGTACAGCCACATAACAAAATATTTGTCCTTTATACCTTCAAATATTCTTCAAGTTTAGGATTCAAACTAAAATCATCTAACACTACTTTTTGATAGTCCAGATAAAAAAATGTAGTAAATTTTAGAAATATCTTTAAACTAAGCAACTGAAGTTATTGAGTGGTAATTATAGTATGAGGGGAAGGTATTTTTCTGGGGTTAAAGGAGAAATTCATTATTTGAAGGAAGGTTATGAAATGTTAAGACCAGTAGCAGATACTTCTAATTGACTTGTTTTCTGATAACTCATGAGAGTATTGTGTGTTTAGTTATGATTGCAAACTTGCAAACTAAAGCCACGAGTTGAAAATTTAGGCTTCCAATGGTTTGATAGTTATTATGAAAGCATCAACTTGACTACCTAATAATTCTCAACAGACAATTACCAGTAAAAAAGGTTTCTATGTACTAAATTCTCATTTTTACAAATTCTTGTAATTGTATGTGATAAATTATTAGTGTAGTTTTTAAAAAAATCTGAGGGGCGTAGATAAGGTTTTTGCTTGCCTGAAATTGTTTTAAACCAGGGGTTCCCAAAGTTGATTGGCCGTGGGCCAGAAGCTTAAGCAGAAGGACATTCGCACCCAGGACAGGGGAGCGGCAAAATGGCTGTGACAACACGGCTGGGGTTCAGGGCGCTCCTAAGTGCCTTGAGAAAATTTTGAAAAATAGGCAGTAAGCTTGATTTTAGATATACCTAGCGCCGCAGTTTGTTAATTGTTATGTAATAAAACTAATAAATATAATAGTTACGTGATAGAATACCCAAGGAATAACAAGCACAACTTTAAATAGGAATTTGCAACTGATAGCGACTAATGATGTTACTTGCTCATCTGGCATGCGGACCTGTATAAATGATTACTTATGGTTTGTTGTGTTACACAAAAACATTCCAGTATATATAAATTTAAAAAACGAAAAGCCAACATAGTTTAGTTGTATATTTTTGTAGATACGTGTAATTGGATTTTGCTCAAAAAGTGACTCCAATTCAGTACATTGTATTTACAATACCGCATTCAAGTGAACAGAACATCTGTCAGTCTGGGCTGAAGTTTTGATTTGTTAAGGCCTATAATTGTGTTGTTAGAAAAACTGATGGTGGAATTTTCATATCAGGAGAAATGATCCGATTAAACTATTTTTTTCACTCAAGTTCGGAGGTCCATTTCAAATTGTTACGCGGGCTACAGTTTGGGAACCCCCGTTTTAAACGACTTGAGTTTTGAATTTTGATGTGATATGTCAAGATAACAGTTTCTTGTAGAGTTTGCTACTTACCTCTTGCTGTAACTTTATGATCAGCTGATACTTGAACTCATCACTGAACTCTCCATGTCTTCCGATGATGTTTTCTATTTCTTTGTCACTGAGCTTCAACTTTGTACGAGAAAATTCCAACCAGTCTTCATCCAGAATAGCACCTGACACAATGCGACTGACGGTCTTGAAGTTGCGATTTCTGAATGCGCCACCTGAAATTGGTTTTAGGTCAATAAAACTCGGGAATTAATAGGAGGTGCCATCCACATAGTTTTTTGTCAGTTCACAAGAAATTCGTTTCATTTCTTTGCCAGGGTATCAAAATGACAAAGTTTAGTTTCCTCTGCTCTCATACAGTGATGGTTACCGATACTTTATAACGAGCACTATCATAATAGGACGAGGTAAAAACAATTCATGAAACAAAAAGTACAAAAAACACTCGTAACTTCGAAGCCAAGCTATGTAAGTGCAGGTTATTATTTGAGTTGCATTCCTTCCAATATTTTGTTGGCAGTCGTTGAGTATATTTTACTTATTGGGGTCGGTCA
The DNA here is from genome assembly GCF_964204865.1 of Styela clava. NCBI lineage: Eukaryota > Metazoa > Chordata > Ascidiacea > Stolidobranchia > Styelidae > Styela > Styela clava. Next base: position 1,657,787 of record NC_135250.1, on the reverse strand, counting down.
ACCAGTTATTGAAACTTACTTTTTGCTTTTCTTCCCATGAATTCCTCTGCAAGTGTGACTAGCTCTTCTCTGAGAGATCCTTTTTCTTCATTCTCCGCTAAAATATAAATTCTACTTAGTATGATCTGATTTTCTGTAGCTCTGTGTTAACTTTAAAAGGCTCTCTTGATATTGATATTTGATAAAGTTATTCAGGTGCGGCTCTGTACTTGCGTCCACAAACCTACAATGCTCAATTATATTGAAATCTCAACCAATTTTTTGTGCTCTGGGCTCGACCGTATAATATATAAAAGTCATAACCTGGTTTCGAATAGGAGAATTCAATATATGGAATAGGTCTGTCTGTGCTTACTATGCTTATTCATCCAGTAGTTAAGCATTCTCAGTTTGATTTTCTCATTAATCAATCCACTTTGGCTGATCATTCTGCGTTGCTTTTTAATTGATATCCCTGCTGCAGTTCTTAAAAAGCTCTCCCAATTGTCAATTCCTGCCATCTTTCTGTAAATCTGAATCAAAACAGAAACATTGTGCAATCAGTTCTCTTTTAGTAATATAGCAAAATGCACAAGATTGCACCCCTTTTAAGTGGATTTAAGACGGCGGTCCCAAAAAGTGCGCCCGAAAGTTAACAGAATTGTATTAAACGTAACTACGGTAATATATGACTGAATATTTTACATTTTGTGTTTTTTTATTATTTCGAAGGTAAATCAGGCAGAGATGAAGACGAAGAGTTGACATTGCCTTTATTGCTTAGGCTTACATGTTTACAAACTTTTACAAAACAATCACAAAATTTAATTTTCATTTGTGTAAGTGTGCCGTGAGTTTTGGCGCAGCATGAACAAAAAGTTTGGCAACCGCTGCTGTAACCTGTAATATAATATTTAATCAATAGGCCTAATCAAAAAGGTCATAAACATTGAATTGAGGTGGGGTGTTGTAAAGCTAGTGGTCAAAGCGTTGATTATTTTAATGTCGTCAATTAATAATAGTTGTTGATTAAGTTCAATGCTGTGTTTTCAGCATTGATTTACTTCAGCGTTGAGTTTTCTTATAATCAATCCATAATTTAAAAGTTGATTGGTGTTGAATTATGCGATCTTTTTTCCACAGTCTTGTAACTGCGCTGACCATAGAATGACACTGTTGTTAGTTTTAAGCAAAGGGGTAACCTGGGGTAAACGACTCCCCATAGTCTGTAACCAGCTGTACATACAAGCCCTTCATATCCTTATCCCGGTAAGAGGAAAGCCGATAAGACAGCTTAAACATATGGCGAACTACAGCCTCTCGTCCGGTTACCATTCCATTCCGCCTATGGGATTAGTTAGTTATTTATTTTCGGAAGCATGGCCTTGATAGTGGAAGAAGTCGTAACTGACCAACAGTTATGTGAACCACCCAATGGCGGCGAGGAGTCCAGCGATCCTCTCGTACATGACCCCGCATGGGATTCGAACCTGCGAACCCACGTAGAGTAATGTTGTGGGTTACATTCATAGTGCAACTAAGCTTGTTTACTTTTATAAAGTTAGGTATGAAACATGTCAGTTTGTAAATAGTTATACTTCTCAATTTTCCATTTTTCAAATAATTGAGTCCTGCATTTAAGATAAGAAAATGACAGATAACTATGGTGCGAGGAGAAGGGATGCTATTTACCTCATGTCTTCCTCTCGTGTTTCCAATCACCTAATTGAAAAACAAAAAACAGTTAGAAATGGAGTTGCTTTCTGCAATATATTAACGCTTGTTTGACTATTTCACGGTAATTAACTTGTTTGTTGAACCAATATTGAATGGCTTACAATTTTTAGCTTCACAATCATTATTTTTATCATATTGTCAGTATTTATTGCCCAATTATGCCTCTGAGTGTTACGAGAATATAACTCGGTCAACTTGCGTAAAAAAGAAATTACAGTTTCCACTAAAGCACTTTTTCAAATTCAAGTGCAGGGAGTCCTGTATGTATTAACTGATAAAAGTAATCACATGAATATATTGACGTTGACAATAGTTTATACTGGGCCAATCTTAGAAGCTGAGGCAGAATCAGAACGTGTTCGATCCTGCCTAATATAAAGTAGCTTCCCACATATCGTTAGATATCACTATACTGTGTAGTTGGTCTGATTACAATATCTGTATGCTGGTGTTATGCCCAGATGTTCTAGTTAGCCAAGTAACTAGTACTACATTGTATGATTTGTTTTCTCATGATAATATAGCAAAGTGTTAAGATTGCACACAATCCAGGACATTTGGAGAATACCGCAACTTGACAATTCGTCCAGGAGGCATGGAGTGTGGAACAAACTTTATTTAGCCAGTGGTAACATGAACCATTTAACCATTAATGCTCAAGCAATGTTTATTCCAGGTATCTGATGGGCAGTGGAAATATGTGGGCAAAAGTAAACAGGTTTGAATCTTTTGGTGAAGTTCTGGGCTACCTTAGTAAATCCACATATATTTATAGTTCAACTGGATTTAAACTTCCATAGGATTCATGGAATATAATTTGTTAAATTAACAAGGGATGCAGGTAAACAGCATCCCTTGTTCAATTTCTCCAGACCTCTTTTCATCATCTACGGTAATTGAAAAAAAAAATTTTTTCAAAAACTCTTTCTAGGAATAATGGTGCCTTTTATAGTATTACATGCTTGTTGACAGTGATAAATATGCCTGCTTGATTTAACATATATATTGAATTGCATAAATTTTTTTCCTTCAAAATCATCTATTTAATCACTCTGTCGGTATTATGCAACTGTATATTTTGTATAACCTGTGTAAAATAAAAACTACGGGATTTACTGTTTCTATGTTCACTATCAAGATTCTTGTTTGTCAAGTTGTTAGCTTGATCAGCTGAATTACTAAGAAACACTTTTAAACGGATTCATTTGAAAACAAAAAATGAAATAGTAATAGGGTAAGATAAGTAATCACAGCCTCGTTTGATCTGGTTGAAATGCTGTTTTTATTTTTTCTGCAAAATCAATGTCAGTGCTATAGATGTGTGCTGCCTCATTGGCATTTGAGGTTGGAATATATATTTGGTCACATGAACCATGAAAAAATCTAAAAAGATTGTTATGTTCACAAGTATCAAACTTTATTCGACCAGTGGTTACTTGAACCATGTGGTAATGCTGAAAAGCAATCCTTTTTATGCTTGATATCATTTTAGTGGTGCAGTGGAGATTCAATGCGTAGAAGAAATCAATCAAATTTTCTCTTTTAAAATAATCGGAGTGGCAACATTGCGATTAAGCAGAGTCAATGTTACAAGTACATCTCGAATTTGCCGAATAGCAAAAATTAAAATACGGATCAAAACAATATATAATCCGGCAGACCTAGGGATGGATAAAATACCGAATCCGGAGGATTCGAGTCCCAATGTATTCGAATCCAATGGGATCCGATAACAGGATTCGGTTTCCGCTTCCTCGGCGACGTGCGTCAGTTTTTGTCTATTGCATTTTCCAATTTAATAATCAGTGACTAGCGATTTCTCTCGCCACGATTTCTCTCTCGTTTGATTGTACTTATGTTTTCTCGCAAAGGTGGCAGATATCAGACACTGTAATCCAGCTTACATATTGAGAATGCGATGACGCGTTATCGATCTATTTTTGTGTTTTACAGTTTCACTATCTAGTTCGCCTATATTAATCATCATCATTGGTGCCGACTTACAGGCGATTTTCCGATTACCTGGTTGCAAGTTGCAACAATCTTAGATTTTCGTGAGCATTATTCATTTTAAATTAAATGACTTTTCGTGGCTTTGGAGTTCTCCCGGAAAATGATATGTATTAGATGTCTCATGTTAAAACATTATTTGTGATTGATTTAGATTGAACTTTATTCTTTATGACGCCCATGTTCCGAAAATACAAATTTTGACGCAAAACAACGCATTGTGTTACAATTATTTCGCACTCCGATTGAAATACACGTTTTTCGGAATTAAAGTCGCTGACGTAGCCGTTCATATCGTCCAAACTCGACACACATTTGGTCGAGTGTCGGGCGGTATTATAGTCGCCGATAAAACCCTAGAGAATCAGCCCGCTCATAATTGGCTAATCTGTGTCATAATTTGGGATTATGGCTAAATGAAATGTATTTTGGGGGGTCAATAGTATTTCATAGTGGTCTGCATGTGAACAAAACCAATTTCAAAACTCAAAATGTTTGAGTTCAAATTATCCATGCTTGATCTGAGTGTTCTTAATTACGGTGACGTCATCATATTTTTTTTTATGTATAATTTTTATTTTGCAACAAGGTCAAATTTATTTGTATGAGTATTTCAAAGCTAAAAGTGAGAAACTTTTCCTCGAAATTTTTTGAAATTTCTCTCTTCTTACCGGCATATGGTCGGACGCATTTACGCTACGTAATTTGGGCGCGTTCTAGTGGAAAGCGACGAAAGTAAGCTTTTTAGGGACACATTAATGATGTCTTTGGCATTTTGCATTTTTGGTTGGTGAAATATTAAAAAAATTATAGAGGGGTGTCAAAATGACCCAGGAACATCAGCGGTCATTAGGTTAAAAGAGTTGCCACACTTTGTAAAGACAGTTAACCTATCCGGCCATAACTATTGAGTCTGGGTAGATATATAATCATAATAACAAAAAATTAAGATTTTATAATAGAAATGAATTTGTCTATTATTTTGCGAGCCGGGCATATCATCTTATTGCATCATATTTAAGTGGCCGCAAACAATATGTCCAATATGGGGATTGTATCTCTGAAATGGGGCTTATTGAATGTGGGGTCCCCCAGGGTTCCACGATTGGCCCGCTGTTATTTCTATGCTACATAAACGATCTACCTTTGGCATCTACTTTTCATTCGACATTATTTGCCGATGATACTTCTCTGCTAAAATCAGCATCCTGTGGTTTAGAACTTCAAACTGTGGTGAATCATGAACTCCAGAAGGTCGATAATTGGCTTAAAGCGAACAAATTATCCCTAAATTATTCTAAAACAAAATTTATGTTGTTCTGTGATAAAAAGCATGGTATTTCCACATTTAGAGTTGGCATTGGCAGCAACATTATATAACAAACAAAATCCATTAAATATTTGGGAATCACAATTGATGACGAACTGAGTTGGAAGCCACATATTGCCGAGTTATCCAAGAAATTATCGCAAACTCTTGGAATATTTTACAGGTTAAGGCATATTTTGAAATCTAAAACACTTAAATTAGTATATTTTAGTCTATTTCACTCACGTCTGCAATATGGTCTGCTAAGTTGGGGCTCAGCATCAAAGTCTTCCTTACAGCCAGTTCATGTTTTGCAAAATAAAGTTTTACGATGTATGGCATTTGCAGAGAAAGTTCGTGTAACTAATTTGCAGCTCTACTACCAGTATGAATTCCTACAGCTGTCTGATATACATACGCTAGAAATAGCAAAGTTCATGCATCGGTATGAAAATGACCTTGTCCCTCCTGTTTTTAAACATTATTTCACCCCATTAAAAAAAGTGCGCACCAGGTCTCAAAGAAACAAGGTTTTCTTTACTCCACAAGTGTCCACTGAGGTGGACAAAACATCTTTGAAGTATATGGGTGTACAGGTCTGGGGCAATGTTCCACCTGAAACTAAAAAAAGTTCTGTGCCTGTTTTCGGTAAGAAACTGAAAAAATATTACCTACTGAAATATTCTAACTTGTCCTAATATCTGTAGTTTAATTAATATGCCTTTAGAACTGTGTTGAAAACTGCATTATATAAATTACTACATTACTATAAATTTAACTGTTTCATATAAACACTGCACACTGAGGGTCATAGCCCTTTTTTCCAACTCATTTATGTATATAGGTAATAAAATTGCTGTCCTCTTTTCTTTCATTGGCATCAATTTGATGATTTCTATGTTCGACTTTAAAAGCCATTGTTATTGATATTTCTACATTTTGAATTATTGCTAAACATGTCATAATATGATTGGCTCATTGTTATTTTCATTTCTCCATGTAATTGAGTATAAAATATTGCTCCCTTGATCCATATAGTACTGCCTAATATACTGTAATTACCTTTTTTATGTCATTGAAAGTTATTGTGGTATTACTGATGAACTGCATAGTTATTGCATATTTAATTGTGGATCATATATTAATATTCTAGTTCCAAGTATGCATAAATACTTATAAATGATAGTAGCCCATTTGTTAATTAATTTAATAACCTTTATATATTGTGAAAAAGTGATTAACTGCAATAATAATTGCATATTTAATTGTTCATATTCAACTGTGGATCATATATTAACTACTATTCTATTTCAAAAGTATGTATTAATAATTAAGAATGTTGGTAGCCACTTTTAATTCAATAACCTTTTTATATCGTGAACTAATTAAGGTGTCAAACTCGAGTATCGGTCGGAGACCAAAGACTTATCGATCAAAACTGCGGTTTCGATTCATGACTCTATAGTGACACTGTGTGTCCAAACACCAATTAATTAATAGCTCCCTAATTATACGACATACCTCTACCAAAATCAATAGCCATCTGGTCCGTGAAATGATGAACGCACATGCAAAATTGGATTGGGTGGAGATTAAACCCCGCTTTCTTGAGATATCGCTTGCATCTAACAGACAGACAAACAGACAAAGATCGATAAACAAGATCAACAAGAAATGATATTTTTTACATCATGCACTCGGTCTATTACTGAATCTGTGATAATATTATTTTTCGTCCTTGGTATTCATTTTTGATCCCGGTCTGTGTCCAATAACAAAAAATATGCTTTTCGTGAAAATTTTTCCATTGGACAAGTCCGGCTTCAACCAACACATGACCTCTCTAAATTCTAAATTGCCCTTAGTAACTTCCATAATACCATTAAATTGCCGACTCGTTTCCTTTTTTCCTCGTATTTATTTTTATATATTTATATTTAATCTCATTTGTATCCACCTATGATGAACTTATATATAGCACATACACAAGGGTCGGGAGCCTAGATTACTTTAATCGGTCTTGCACACCGACCCGCACAAAGCAATAATCAATTACTGTGGAATATTTTCGTTATTGTATTATGTTTATATTAGTGTTGATTTTGTTTTTGTGGCAATAAATCTCTCTCTTTGACATAGTTGATTATAAGTGATAGTCGTCAAATTTATTTTACACCATTATTTAACCAAGTGCGGCACCCGTTGTGACGGCATAAATTACAGTGGCCTTGGTCTGGCTGTTGTAGCGCTTTCACATTAATAGTAATTTAATGTTTTTAATTATTTTATAATTAGGTATTTTTTAGTTTTTGTATTTCACAATTCAGTAATGAAGTGTATGCCCTATTCAATTTAACATACTAGTATTTAGGTAAGGATTTTGTTTCTGCGAGACTAAATATTTATCCTTCTTCTATGCTTTTGTGTCGGCGGATCCGTATGCATATAATGCAAGGATGCTGTAGCAAGAGTAAAGATTGCTCTCCTGACTGATTCGATAGACTCTTGAATCACATAGATTAGTATTTAGGGATCAATTAAAATTTGGAAAAGTTAAAATTCTTATATTCCATTGTCATTATATTCCAAAATCCAATCAAATTCGCCTTCTTAAAATTGTATCCCATCAATATGGTGGGAGAATTCCCACATTTGAATAACAATAAAAATAGAATAGGATTCGGTACTCTGGATTCGATTTACTAAGTATTCCAGAATAGTAAATTATTCCATATTGCCCATCCCTACTGAGCGGCTTTATTTGAAGTAACAATCAACTTGAAAATAGTGGCAGATAAGTGATCACCTTCACTGAAAAAAAAATCCCATACAACCCTAACCCTACAAGCAGTAATGGGATGAAGGGATGAATTTTTCAGATTCTCATTTATCAAATCATTAACTTGATTACTTGAATTCCTAAAATTTTATTTTTAAATGGATTCATTGAACCATTCTTAGAGATCTATAAGCCCTAGTCATGAGGTTGAAAAACACTGTTATAATAATAAAAATATCATGCACAAAGGTAAACAATAAACAAAAGAGTTTCCAGATTTTGGTTAAGTTCTGAGTTATATTTAGTAAACTAAATTATTAAAAACGGACTGATACTTTCAGCTGTATTTTATGCTTGTTTGACTGTTTCACAATGATAAATTTGTTTTGTTCGATATAAAGAATTCCATTTTTTGCTTTAAATAATTTATTGTCAGTATTTATTATCAGATATCATACACAAAAAAATCAATATTTGAAAAGGTTTGAATCTTAAGTATAATTTGTCATGAGAGAAGCCTCTTGGATTTACGGATCAAATTGAATTTAAACCCACAGGCCACAACTTCATTCATTCTGTTTTAAATTGGGTTTGGCTAGGTTTATGCCAAACGCTAAAGTTTCTGGTCTTTTTAATGATAGTAGCTATTTATCTAATTGTGGTTGTCTGCGTAGAGACTTGTTCAAAGTAAAAAGTTTGTTAAATGTAAAAAAATGGTTGGTATTTTAACACAATACTAGTCTGTGGAATCCCGAGTTTTTATAGCAGTTCAGTGGCTTTTCGCAGTTTGCATTTGAAAACTGATATATATCATTCTATAATTATCAAATAATTGAGTTTTGCGTTTAAAATAAGAAGGTGAAAACTAGTGACAAGAAATGTTACTTACCAACTGTGCAAGAATGTCCTCTGAACTGTCCTGTTTAAAAAAATATTATGTTAAGAAATACACATATTTAAAATTGATTGAGATGCTTTCTGCATACTTTTTTTACATTTGTTTAACAATTTAAAACCTGTTCAAGTGTTCAGTCCGACCAAGATTATCGGAGGCTTGAAATTTAGGCTTCGTCAGTATTTATTACTCAACAAGCAAGCTAAGAGAATCATTTATCAGATCCTTTTTTGTCTAATTCAGGGGTGGGCAACCTTTTTCGGCTCGCGTGCCAAAATCAGTTAAATTTAGCGACAAAATTCTTCTGCGTGACGACCAAAATTGAAAACAATGCTTTGCCACTTTTAAAGCAAAATTACACAATAATAAACCTTTTGAAAATGTGAGGACATATTCACTATACAAGAGAAATAGATTTGATTACTTTTCTTAGTCTATGTCAGTGAGACTTCTACTGCTGCATTAACGCTAACAGAGATTTTATGTAGGGTTCATATCTTGTACCGTTTAGACCAGGGGTCACTAATCTACGGTCCCCGGGCCGAATCCGGCCCGCAATAACATGAAAAAATAGCGCATTTTTTCCAAAGGGATGTCTCCCCGAGCATCGATTTCCTTGTTTATTTCGTGACATTGGCCAATCAGTAAAATGCAAAACGTGACCTAACAATTATAGACCTTTTCGCATCCGCTCCAAATTTTCAGTTGTGGTTTCAAATAATATCTCGTTTTTGCGATTTTGAATGCTATTCGTTAGTTTTTGGTCGCGATTCAGAAATTTAAGTATGAATCAAATAAGTCAATCATTATTTTTTCGGCGCTCCCAAAGTATGTGGTGCACATCTGGCGGTCCATTTTTCTTCTTAGGAGTCGTAGTTTAATTGCAGTAATTAAAAATTGTCTAGAGATAGCTGTGATGAAATAGGCTAAAATTCTATACCGGAAGGCAGCGTTTCTGCAAAGAATGCACTGTACCGTACACTCGTGGCGCGTGCTTTCATCGAAAATGTTGCCGTTTACGTTTCTCGTGTTAAAATAAACGTCGAACGTGCATTATGCGCTAATAGTACAAGTCACATTAACTTTCCGTACTGCTTACATGCGGATATTCATGACAGCAATTGTTATGTTAACAGCTAACCTCGAGATAGTTGTTAAACATATTGTAGATTTGTTTTACTATGACGTTCTTGATCTGTATTCGGCGATTGAGAGTTTATATTGTTGAATAAATTGAATGGATTTTCCAACTTTTAGAAATTCATTGTATTGCACTGAAAAAAATATTTTTCCGGCCCGTTTCAAAACAGTTTGAGTCATACCTGGCCCGCGGTCAAAAAAGTTTGGTGACCCCTACTTTAAACAAATACACGAACAAATGGTTTCATGTTTCATTGATTCTGATAGACAAAACTAGGAAAATGCACTTCGAATTGCTAGCACTTTCACTAAAGCAAATTTGAAAAAAGTAGTTTGGAAAAATGTTTGAATTTAAACCCACAACTTCATTCATGCTGTTTAAATTTGGGTTTGGCTAGATAATGCTGAACCTTGAAGTTTCTGGTCCTTTCCAAATAAAGTAGATATTTATCTAATTGTGGTTGTTTGCATAAAGCCTTGTTCAGAGTAAAATGTATATGAAGTTTTGAATTTACATTCACACCATTCCATTCTGATGGATATAAATTTTATAACATTTCATTTTGCATAGAAAACTATTATTTTTCATTGAACAATTTTCAAATAATTGAGTCTTGGGTTTAAAAAACGAAGGTGGAAACTAGTGACAAGGAATGTTAACTTACCTGAGGCAGGGGCGCAGCGCATAGATCATCTTCGAATAGTTTGAACTGATAAATAAAAATAACACATTTGGAAATAAACATCAAAATGGACTCGAGATGCTTTCACATTGAATAATACTTGTATAATATTGTTATGCCCAGGTAGCTAGCAATGTTACTATAAACTTGCGATTAGTTTACTTATGAAAATATAGTAAAGTGCTAAGATTACACACAATTCGGAGGGGGATAGCATGGAGGGGAACCCCCCTTTAGATTTTTTTTTTGAAAACTGAAAAAGTCGCCGATAACGCGTACAATTGCCTTCTGCTGAAATCGTCGATTGTTTTCATCAACGTGACATATTTTTTAGGCCGTAAACGCCCTTTACATTGGTGTTCAAATTTTCCACAAATTTGTGCCACGATAACAATGATAATTATTTTATTTTTGTACTCGCACGGAATTGTGAAAACTGGATTAAGTCGCCAATAACGCGTTCGACTGCCCTTTGCTAGAATCGCCGATTGTTTTCATCAGCGTGGCGTGGTATTTAGGTTGTTACCGCATTTATATTGGTGTTTATTCTCTCTAAATCACAAATTTTCGACAAATTTGTGTCGCCGCGATAACGATGATAAATATTTTTTTTGTACCTGCACGCAATTGTGAATTGTGGCAGTGAGATGGTAAAGACAAATGAAGGGGTAAATTTTCTCTCATTTCAACGCGACATGGTCGAGCGAAAGGCACATGCATTTCCAATAAGGGCTGGCATAAAGCGGCGTATATAAGCTTTCCAACGAGATTTAAGTGAAGTTTCTCGCACGTTTGAACAAAAATATTTTTAGAAGGGCTAGCCAAGATGCTCAAAGGGGAAACAGACAAATAGGTTTAATTAAACTCAGCTTATACGCAATGATATACGGTAATCATCTATGATGCATAGACAAGAAAGGTTGAAAAAACTTTATTTGGCCACTGTGTACATTAATCATGCGGTAATGTTGAAGAGCAATCTTTAATATTCTTTGTATCACTTAAATGGTGTAGTGGCGATATCATACGCAGAAAAATGAATAATTTAAATTATGGAGTCTTCCTTAGGATATTATACTCCAAAAAAAAGGTCATACATATAAATAAAAAGATGGGAAACACTATCTGCGCAGTTTTCACTATCAGTGCATTCTTTTGCAAAAACTTCCAGAATTCACCATTTTTTTGTTTATGCAGCGGGAAGGTTTTTAAGTGACAAATAATTCGTGTGCGAGTATGAAGTTGACAAATAAACTGTGTGCGAGTAATTTTGTAACACAATTCACAATGTAATGTTTATCGAATTGGCATTTTATTTTATACTGTATAGTTGGTTGGTAGTTATTATTGGCTGAATTACCATGAATCATTTTTCTGAGCAGCTTTATTTGAAGTAGCAAGTACCGTAACTTGAAAATAGTGGGAGATAAGTGATATCTGTTGCTGAAACTAAAGTTGCATAATATGTCATGCTCTGAATCTTATTTTCAGATCTGCAGTACCAAATCTAATATTGGACACAAGACACTACATAAAAACAGTTATCTCTGAATCCCAGACCAAAAGATAATCCCTGGCTTTCAGGCTGAATGGATTATATTATTTTGAAATACTCCAAACATGTGGTATCCACATTTCAAAATAGTAAATAATTCAATGACTCTCTGTTTCAATGTTTTTTTGAAGCCGTTACCGTTATGTACGAAGGGGAGATAAACCCCCCTTTTGAAAATGTACTAAAAGTATTCGCTGATTTTACACTGATTATATTAAGGAATTTGCTCTCAAAACTTCTGTCCGTTTGGAATTAATTAATAAATAAATACTTCGCATATTTATTTATGGTGGCATACTGGTTTATTTATATATAAGGTTATGCCAGAACTTTGAATTTTTTTGAAAACTGAAAAAGTCGCCAATAACGCATGCAATTGCCCTTTGCTAAAATCTACGATTTTTTTCATCAGCGTGGCGTGTTATTTAGGCCGTTAACGCATCAACTTGAAAATAGTGGCAGATAAGTGATCATCTTCACTAAAAATCAATCCCATACAACCCCAACCCTACAAGCAGTGATGGGATAAATTTTTCAAATTCTCAATTGTCAAATCATTAACTTGATTGCTTGAATTCCTAAAATAATTTTTTTAAATGGATTCATTGAACCATCTTAGAGATCTATAAGCCATAGTCATGAGGTTGAAAAACACTGTAATAATAATAAAAATATCATGCACAAAGGTAAACAATAAACAAAAGAGTTTCCAGATTTTGGTTAAGTTCTGAGTTATATTTGGTGAACTAAACTTCATTCTTCTATTTTACCTAGGTACCGGTAATTGCAAAACAAAACAAAAAATGTTTTAAATAAAACCTATTAAAAACGGACTGTTACTTTCAGCTGTATTTTATGCTAGTTTGACTGTTTTACAATGATATATCTGTTTTGTTCGATGTGAAGAATTCCATTTTTTGCTTTAAATAATTTATTGTCAGTATTTATTATCGAGATATCATATACAAAAAAATCAATATTTGAAAAGGTTTGGATCCTAGGTATAATTTGTCATGAAAAAGCCACTTGGATTTAGGAATCAAATTGAATTTAAACCCACAGGCCACAACTTCATTCATTCTTTTCCAAATTGGGTTTGGCTAGTTAATGTTGAACCTTGAAGTTTCTGGTCCTTTTTTTAAAATATAGTAGCTATTTATCTTATTGTGGTTGTTTGCGTAGAGACTTGTTCAAAGTAAAAAGTTTGTAAAATGTAAAAAAAAGGTTGGTTTTTTAACACAATTCTAGTCTGTGGAATCCCGAGTTTTTATAGCAGTTCAGTGGCTTTTCGCAGTTTGCATTTGAAAACTGATATATATAATTCTATAATTATCAAATAATTGAGTTTTGCGTTTAAAATAAGAAGGTGAAAACTAGTGACAAGGAATGTTACTTACCAACTGTGCAAGAATGAACCTTAACTCGACCTGTTAAAAAAATATCACGTTAAGAAAAACACATATTTAAAATTGACTTAGATGCTTTCTGCTTACTTTTCTTACATTTGTTTAACAATTAAAAACCTGTTCGAGTGTTCAGTCCGACCAAGATTATCAGAGGCTTGAAATATAGGCTTCGCCGGTTTTTATTACTCAACAAGCAAGCTAAGAGATTCATTTATCGGATCCTCTTTTGTCTAATTCAGGGGTGGGCAACCTTTTTCGACTCGCGTGCCAAAATCAGTTAAATTTAGCGACAAAATTCTTCTGCGTGACGACCAAAATTGAAAACAATGCTTTGCCACTTTTAAAGCAAAATTACATGTGAGGACATATTCACTATACAAGAGAAATAGATTTGATTACTTTTCTCAATCTATGTCAGTGAGACTTCTACTGCTGCATTGACGCTAACAGAGATTTTATGTAGGGTTTATATCTTGTACCGTTTAGACCAGGGGTCACTAAACTACGGTCCCCGGGCCCGCAATAACATGAAAAAATAGCGCATTTTTTCTAAATGGAAGTCTCCCCGAGCATCGACTTGTTTATTTCGTGACATTGGCCAATCAGCAAAATGCAATGCTCGTAGTTGTCGTGGATTGTATATATTTTGAGTGTCAGAAAAATCATTATATGCTGAAAATGCGGCTCTTTCAATGAGCGCGATGGCCGTTACAGACGGCACTGGGAATTTCCGATTTTGACCCCCCTCCTTTTGAAAATTCTGGCCGTGGCCTGTTTGAGCTTGAAGTTTCTGTTACTTTCTAAATATAGTAGCTCCTTTTAATTCTAATTGCTTGCATAAAGCCTTGTTCAAAGTAAATGTATCAAAATTTACGTTTACATTCACGCAATTCTATTATGATGAATCCTTAGTTATTTATTATCATATTTCAGTGGCTTTTCATAGTTTGTATAAATAACTGATGTTTTTCATTCTACAATTTTTGAATAATTCAGTCTTACGTTTAAAATACGGAGGTGGAGACTAGTGACCAGGAAGGTTACTTACCTGTGTTGGCATCCAATGGATCTTTTCAATCACAGGGGGGGTCAGCCGCTGAATAAAAAAAATATCATGTTAAGAAATAAAATCAAAATTGACTTAGATGCTTTCTGCGTACTTTTCTTACACTTGTTTGACAATTTAAAACCTGTTTAGTCCTGTTTGCTTTGTCAGTATTTATTACCCAATAAGGAAGCTAAGAGATCAATTTTCATTTGTCACTTTTCGTATTCTCATTTGTCTAATCGTTAACTTGTTTGCTTGAATTACTAAAATAATCTTTTCAAATACAATACAGATAGGTATCGTATGTTTGTTCATCAAATTGGTCTTTTATCTTTTACTATAAAATTAGTTTGGTGAATCACATCAAAGACCTGCCTGGTGGTGTTATGCCCACATATACTTGTTATTAAAGTCACCGTACTTGAAACATTGTGCGATTTAGTTACTCATGGAGTCATTGTAATATAGTAAACTGTTAATATTGCACACAATCCAGGAGGGTAAGGTTGTTTACAAGAATAACTTGACAGTTAACCATCTAGGATGCATTGACATGGAAGGTTGGACAAACTTTATGGAATTAGAAGCCAGTTTAAAGAATATTACCGTTAAGAGATACATAGGCTTAATGAATTTTAGTTGGGCTCAACATATTTGCATGAACAATTTTTTTCTAAATTGGGAGTCTCCAAATCTCCTTATTGATTGATTCTGATAGACAAAACTAGGAAAATGCACTTCGAATTGCTAGCACTTTCACTAAAGCAAATTTGAAAAGAGTAGTTTGGAAAACAGTTCGAATTTAAACCCACAACTTCATTCATGCTGTTTAAATTTGGGTTTGGCTAGATAATGCTCTAGATAATGCTAAACCTTGAAGTTCCTGGTCCTTTCCAAATAAAGTAGATATTTATCTAATTGTGGTTGTTTGCATAAAGCCTTGTTCAGAGTAAAATGTATATGAAGTTTTGAATTTACATTCACACCATTCCATTCTGATGGATATAAATTTTATAACATTTCAGTTTGCATAGAAAACTATTATTTTTCATTCCACAATTTTCAAATAATTGAGTCTTGGGTTTAAAAAACGAAGGTGGAAACTAGTGACAAGGAATGTTACTTACCTGATACAGGGGCGCAGCGCATAGATCATCGTCGAATAGTTCGACCTGATAAATAAAAATATCACATTTGGAAATAAACATCAAAACAGACTCGAGATGCTTTCACATTGAATAATACTTGTATAATAGTGTTATGCCCAGGTAGCTAGCAATGTTACTATAAACTTGCGATTGGTTTACTTATGAAAATATAGTAAAGTGCTAAGATTACACTCAATTCGGGTCTTTTACAAGAATAACTGACAGTTAACCATCCAGGATGGTCAAATATCACATTGTTAGTATTTAATATCCAACAAGCAAAGTTATTAAGAGATTAATTTCACAATTTTTTCGGATTCTCATTTTTCTAATTGTTCACTTGATAGCTTGAATTACTAAAATAATCTTTTCAAATAAAATACAGATAGACATGTTCAGTGGCGCAGCCAAGGGGGGTCGATCACTTTTTATTGTACTGAAATAAATTTTACCTCGTGAGAATTTACAGCAGATTTACGGATTTTTCGACAGATTTTCTCTTTTAAAATAATCGGAGTGGCAGCTTTGCGATTAAGCAGAGTCAATGTTACAAGTACATCTCGAATTTGCAGAATAGCAAAAATACGGATCAAAACAATATACGAGAATATCGGCCGACCGAAGACTTATCGATCTTAGATCGGTAATTAGTTAATAACTCGCTAATTATACGACATAATTAACCCAAAATCTATAGGCTCCTGGTCCGAGGTAAGATGCACGCACATGCAAAATTTGGAGCAGATTCAACCACGCGTTCGTGAGATATCGCGTTCATCTAACAGACAAACAGACAAATACCTATCAACATACTTACCGATCTTAAGATCGATAAGTAATAATCCGACAGACCTAGGGATGGGCAAAATAGAATACCGAATCCGGAGGATTCGAGTACATAAGTATTTGAATCCAATGGAATTCGATAACAGGATTCGGTTTCCGCCTCTTCGGCGACGTGCGTCAGTTTTTGTCTATTGTATTTTCCAATCTCTCGTTTGATTGTACTTATGTTTTCTTGCAAAGGTGGCAGATATCAGACACTGTAATCCAGCTTACATATTCAGAATGCGATGACGCGTTATCACTCTATTTTTGCAGTTTACAGTTTCACTATCTAGTTCGCCTATATCAGGGATCATCAACGCGTTGCCCGCGGGCACCAAGTCGCCCGCGAAGACCATATGAGTCGCCTGCAGGTCTGTTCCAAACTTAAGCTTAATACCGGCTCTTATAAGTAAGCTACATCAATTAAATTTTGTCCTGCTATTTTAGTATAAATCACACTTATATGGGGACTGGGAATGACACTATATTAATTATTTCAACCATCAACCTTATTTTGACGGGTCAATTAACACTCTTCCGATTATGATATCACTTACCACGAACCCGCGCTTTTTTTTGTCCGTTGGTTTGGGGAGCAGCAATTTTACAATTATTGATTCCAAAGAAAAATGGAAGAAAAACGATGAAAAACCCATCACTTTCACGATGAATGGGAGGTGGTTATATTTTTACCGCCTTGAAAACAGCCTGCGTGTGTCTCATTAAGGGGGCGATTGTAGCGACGGCAAAGCTAAGAGATATTTTACATCTTGTCACGCAATCTACCGTGCTAACTATCCACTCACTCACTGGTCAGCGCAGTACAGGCAGATAAAGTTCGCGATTCAAATCATACAGCAATCCTATTTTACAAGACCATTGTTTGATTCCACCTATCTTTGTGAATCAACATTTTTGACATGAACTCAGGATAGGAGGAGATTTACATATTTATCCCGGGGAAGAAGATAGTCGATAAGACGGCCTATTCGTATGGCGAACCACGGCCTCTCGCCCGGTTACCATGTATGGGATTAGTTAGTTATTTATTTCCGGAAGCATTGACTTGATGGCGTAGGAAGCCGTAACTGACCAGCGATTACGTGAACTACCCAACGGCGGCGAGGAGTCCAGCAATCCTCTCGTACATAACTATCCACGCATGGGATTCTAACCTGCTAACTTAACGCTTAACACAATGGGCCACAGCGCCGCGACTCACTCCACCAGGAACAAACACGGAACACGCCTCACTGATGAAAATCTGCGAGACTCGCTCATAGTCAGTGTCAAGTTACACGTCGGAGTATAATACTCTGCAACATTTGATGGTACAACTGTTAAGTCCATTTTATCTTAGACTTGTGCAGAGTGTTGAAAAGAGTAAAGATTGCTCTCCTGACTGATTCGATAGACTCTTGAATCACATAGATTAGTATTTAGGGATCAATTAAAATTTGGAAAAGTTAAAATTCTTATATTCCATTGTCATTATATTCCAAAATCAAATCAAATTCGCCTTCTTAAAATTGTATCCCATCAATATGGTGGGAGAATTCCCACATTTGAATAACAATAAAAATAGAATAGGATTCGGTACTCTGGATTCGATTTACCAAGTATTCCAGAATAGTAAATTATTCCATATTGCCCATCCCTACTGAGCGTCTTTATTTGAAGTAACAATCAACTTGAAAATAGTGGCAGATAAGTGATCACCTTCACTAAAAATCAATCCCATACAATCCTAACCCTACAAGCAGTAATGGGATGAAGGGATGAAATTTTCAGATTCTCATTTATCAAATCATTAACTTGATTACTTGATTTCCTAAAATTTTATTTTTAAATGGATTCATTGAACCATTCTTAGAGATCTATAAGCCCTAGTCATGAGGTTGAAAAACACTGTTATAATAATAAAAATATCATGCACAAAGGTAAACAATAAACAAAAGAGTTTCCAGATTTTGGTTAAGTTCTGAGTTATATTTAGTAAACTAAATTATTAAAAACGGACTGATTTTTCAGCTGTATTTTATGCTTGTTTGACTGTTTCACAATGATAAATTTGTTTTGTTCGATGTAAAGAATTCCATTTTTTGCTTTAAATAATTTATTGTCAGTATTTATTATCAGATATCATACACAAAAAAATCAATATTTGAAAAGGTTTGAATCTTAAGTATAATTTGTCATGAGAGAAGCCTCTTGGATTTACGGATCAAATTGAATTTAAACCCACAGGCCACAACTTCATTCATTCTGTTTTAAATTGGGTTTGGCTAGGTTTATGCCAAACGCTAAAGTTTCTGGTCTTTTTAATGATAGTAGCTATTTATCTAATTGTGGTTGTCTGCGTAGAGACTTGTTCAAAGTAAAAAGTTTGTTAAATGTAAAAAAATGGTTGGTATTTTAACACAATTCTAGTCTGTGGAATCCCGAGTTTTTATAGCAGTTCAGTGGCTTTTCGCAGTTTGCATTTGAAAACTGATATATATCATTCTATAATTATCAAATAATTGAGTTTTGCGTTTAAAATAAGAAGGTGAAAACTAGTGACAAGGAATGTTACTTACCAACTGTGCAAGAATGTCCTCTGAACTGTCCTGTTTAAAAAATATATTATGTTAAGAAATACACATATTTAAAATTGATTGAGATGCTTTCTGCATACTTTTTTTACATTTGTTTAACAATTTAAAACCTGTTCAAGTGTTCAGTCCGACCAAGATTATCGGAGGCTTGAAATTTAGGCTTCGTCAGTATTTATTACTCAACAAGCAAGCTAAGAGAATCATTTATCAGATCCTTTTTTGTCTAATTCAGGGGTGGGCAACCTTTTTCGGCTCGCGTGCCAAAATCAGTTAAATTTAGCGACAAAATTCTTCTGCGTGACGACCAAAATTGAAAACAATGCTTTGCCACTTTTAAAGCAAAATTACACAATAATAAACCTTTTGAAAATGTGAGGACATATTCACTATACAAGAGAAATAGATTTGATTACTTTTCTTAGTCTATGTCAGTGAGACTTCTACTGCTGCATTAACGCTAACAGAGATTTTATGTAGGGTTCATATCTTGTACCGTTTAGACCAGGGGTCACTAATCTACGGTCCCCGGGCCGAATCCGGCCCGCAATAACATGAAAAAATAGCGCATTTTTTCCAAAGGGATGTCTCCCCGAGCATCGATTTCCTTGTTTATTTCGTGACATTGGCCAATCAGTAAAATGCAAAACGTGACCTAACAATTATAGACCTTTTCGCATCCGCTCCAAATTTTCAGTTGTGGTTTCAAATAATATCTCGTTTTTGCGATTTTGAATGCTATTCGTTAGTTTTTGGTCGCGATTCAGAAATTTAAGTATGAATCAAATAAGTCAATCATTATTTTTTCGGCGCTCCCAAAGTATGTGGTGCACATCTGGCGGTCCATTTTTCTTCTTAGGAGTCGTAGTTTAATTGCAGTAATTAAAAATTGTCTAGAGATAGCTGTGATGAAATAGGCTAAAATTCTATACCGGAAGGCAGCGTTTCTGCAAAGAATGCACTGTACCGTACACTCGTGGCGCGTGCTTTCATCGAAAATGTTGCCGTTTACGTTTCTCGTGTTAAAATAAACGTCGAACGTGCATTATGCGCTAATAGTACAAGTCACATTAACTTTCCGTACTGCTTACATGCGGATATTCATGACAGCAATTGTTATGTTAACAGCTAACCTCGAGATAGTTGTTAAACATATTGTAGATTTGTTTTACTATGACGTTCTTGATCTGTATTCGGCGATTGAGAGTTTATATTGTTGAATAAATTGAATGGATTTTCCAACTTTTAGAAATTCATTGTATTGCACTGAAAAAAATATTTTTCCGGCCCGTTTCAAAACAGTTTGAGTCATACCTGGCCCGCGGTCAAAAAAGTTTAGTGACCCCTACTTTAAACAAATACACGAACAAATGGTTTCATGTTTCATTGATTCTGATAGACAAAACTAGGAAAATGCACTTCGAATTGCTAGCACTTTCACTAAAGCAAATTTGAAAAAAAGTAGTTTGGAAAAATGTTCGAATTTAAACCCACAACTTCATTCATGCTGTTTAAATTTGGGTTTGGCTAGATAATGCTGAACCTTGAAGTTTCTGGTCCTTTCCAAATAAAGTAGATATTTATCTAATTGTGGTTGTTTGCATAAAGCCTTGTTCAGAGTAAAATGTATATGAAGTTTTGAATTTACATTCACACCATTCCATTCTGATGGATATAAATTTTATAACATTTCATTTTGCATAGAAAACTATTATTTTTCATTGAACAATTTTCAAATAATTGAGTCTTGGGTTTAAAAAACGAAGGTGGAAACTAGTGACAAGGAATGTTAACTTACCTGAGGCAGGGGCGCAGCGCATAGATCATCTTCGAATAGTTTGACCTGATAAATAAAAATAACACATTTGGAAATAAACATCAAAATGGACTCGAGATGCTTTCACATTGAATAATACTTGTATAATATTGTTATGCCCAGGTAGCTAGCAATGTTACTATAAACTTGCGATTAGTTTACTTATGAAAATATAGTAAAGTGCTAAGAAAATATAGTAAAGTGCACAATTCGGAGGGGGATAGCATGGAGGGGAACCCCCCTTTAGATTTTTTTTTGAAAACTGAAAAAGTCGCCGATAACGCGTACAATTGCCTTCTGCTGAAATAGTCGATTGTTTTCATCAACGTGACATATTTTTTAGGCCGTAAACGCCCTTTACATTGGTGTTCAAATTTTCCACAAATTTGTTCCACGGTAACAATGATAATTATTTTATTTTTGGTACTCGCACGGAATTGTGAAAACTGGATAAGTCGCCAATAACGCGTTCGACTGCCCTTTGCTAGAATCACCGATTGTTTTCATCAGCGTGGCGTGGTATTTAGGTTGTTACCGCATTTATATTGGTGTTTATTCTCTCTAAATCACAAATTTTCGACAAATTTGTGTCGCCGCGATAACGATGATAAATATTTTTTTTGTACCTGCACGCAATTATGAATTGTGGCAGTGAGATGGTAAAGACAAATGAAGGGGTAAATTTTCTCTCATTTCAACGCGACATGGTCGAGCGAAAGGCACATGCATTTCCAATAAGGGCTGGCATAAAGCGGCGTATATAAGCTTTCCAACGAGATTTAAGTGAAGTTTCTCGCACGTTTGAACAAAAATATTTTTAGAAGGGCTAGCCAAGATGCTCAAAGGGGAAACAGACAAATAGGTTTAATTAAACTCAGCTTATACGCAATGATATACGGTAATCATCCATGATGCATAGACAAGAAAGGTTGAAAAAACTTTATTTGGCCACTGTGTACATTAATCATGCGGTAATGTTGAAGAGCAATCTTTAATATTCTTTGTATCACTTAAATGGTGTAGTGGCGATATCATACGCAGAAAAATGAATAATTTAAAATATTGGAGTCTTCCTTAGGATATGATAGTCTTAAAAAAAGGTCATACATATAAATAAAAAGATGGGAAACACTATCTGCGCAGTTTTCACTATCAGTGCATTCTTTTGCAAAAACTTCCAGAATTCACCATTTTTTTGTTTATGCAGCGGGAAGGTTTTTAAGTGACAAATAATTCGTGTGCGAATATGAAGTTGACAAATAAACTGTGTGCGAGTAATTTTGTAACACAATTCACAATGTAATGTTTATCGAATTGGCATTTTATTTTATACTGTATAGTTGGTTGGTAGTTATTATTGGCTGAATTACCATGAATCATTTTTCTGAGCAGCTTTATTTGAAGTAGCAAGTACCGTAACTTGAAAATAGTGGGAGATAAGTGATATCTGTTGCTGAAACTAAAGTTGCATAATATGTCATGCTCTGAATCTTATTTTCAGATCTGCAGTACCAAATCTAATATTGGACACAAGACACTACATAAAATCAGTTATCTCTGAATCCCAGACCAAAAGATAATCCCTGGCTTTCAGGCTGAATGGATTATATTATTTTGAAAAACTCCAAACATGTGGTATCCACATTTCGAAATAGTAAATAATTCAATGACTCTCTGTTTCAATGTTTTTTTGAAGCCGTTACCGTTATGTACGAAGGGGAGATAAACCCCCCTTTTGAAAATGTACTAAAAGTATTCGCTGATTTTACACTGATTATAGTAAGGAATTTGCTCTCAAAACTTCTGTCCGTTTGGAATTAATTAATAAATAAATACTTCGCAAATTTATTCATGGTGGCATACTGGTTTATTTATATATAAGGTTATGCCAGAACTTTGAATTTTTTTGAAAACTGAAAAAGTTGCCAATAACGCATGCAATTGCCCTTTGCTAAAATCTACGATTTTTTTCATCAGCGTGGGTGTTATTTAGGCCGTTAACGCATCAACTTGAAAATAGTGGCAGATAAGTGATCATCTTCACTAAAAATCAATCCCATACAACCCCAACCCTACAAGCAGTGATGGGATAAATTTTTCAAATTCTTATTTGTCAAATCATTAACTTGATTGCTTGAATTCCTAAAATAATTTTTTTTAAATGGATTCATTGAACCATCTTAGAGATCTATAAGCCATAGTCATGAGGTTGAAAAACACTGTTATAATAATAAAAATATCATGCACAAAGGTAAACAATAAACAAAAGAGTTTCCAGATTTTGGTTAAGTTCTGAGTTATATTTGGTGAACTAAACTTCATTCTTCTATTTTACCTAGGTACCGGTAATTGCAAAACAAAACAAAAAATGTTTTAAATAAAACCTATTAAAAACGGACTGTTACTTTCAGCTGTATTTTATGCTTGTTTGACTGTTTTACAATGATATATCTGTTTTGTTCGATGTGAAGAATTCCATTTTTTGCTTTAAATAATTTATTGTCAGTATTTATTATCGAGATATCATATACAAAAAAATCAATATTTGAAAAGGTTTGGATCCTAGGTATAATTTGTCATGAGAAAGCCACTTGGATTTAGGAATCAAATTGAATTTAAACCCACAGGCCACAACTTCATTCATTCTTTTTTAAATTGGGTTTGGCTAGTTAATGTTGAACCTTGAAGTTTCTGGTCCTTTTTTTAAAATATAGTAGCTATTTATCTTATTGTGGTTGTGTGCGTAGAGACTTGTTCAAAGTAAAAAGTTTGTAAAATGTAAAAAAAAGGTTGGTTTTTTAACACAATTCTAGTCTGTGGAATCCCGAGTTTTTATAGCAGTTCAGTGGCTTTTCGCAGTTTGCATTTGAAAACTGATATATATAATTCTATAATTATCAAATAATTGAGTTTTGCGTTTAAAATAAGAAGGTGAAAACTAGTGACAAGGAATGTTACTTACCAACGGTGCAAGAAGGAACCTTAACTCGACCTGTTAAAAAAATATCACGATAAGAAAAACACATATTTAAAATTGACTTAGATGCTTTCTGCTTACTTTTCTTACATTTTTTAACAATTAAAAACCTGTTCGAGTGTTCAGTCCGACCAAGATTATCAGAGGCTTGAAATATAGGCTTCGCCGGTTTTTATTACTCAACAAGCAAGCTAAGAGATTCATTTATCGGATCCTCTTTTGTCTAATTCAGGGGTGGGCAACCTTTTTCGACTCGCGTGCCAAAATCAGTTAAATTTAGCGGCAAAATTCTTCTGCGTGACGACCAAAATTGAAAACAATGCTTTGCCACTTTTAAAGCAAAATTACATGTGAGGACATATTCACTATACAAGAGAAATAGATTTGATTACTTTTCTCAATCTATGTCAGTGAGACTTCTACTGCTGCATTGACGCTAACAGAGATTTTATGTAGGGTTTATATCTTGTACCGTTTAGACCAGGGGTCACTAAACTACGGTCCCCGGGCCCGCAATAACATGAAAAAATAGCGCATTTTTTCTAAATGGAAGTCTCCCCGAGCATCGACTTGTTTATTTCGTGACATTGGCCAATCAGCAAAATGCAATGCTCGTAGTTGTCGTGGATTGTATATATTTTGAGTGTCAGAAAAATCATTATATGCTGAAAATGCGGCTCTTTCAATGAGCGCGATGGCCGTTACAGACGGCACTGGGAATTTCCGATTTTGACCCCCCCTCCTTTTGAAAATTCTGGCCGTGGCCTGTTTGAGCTTGAAGTTTCTGTTACTTTCTAAATATAGTAGCTCCTTTTAATTCTAATTGCTTGCATAAAGCCTTGTTCAAAGTAAATGTATCAAAATTTACGTTTACATTCACGCAATTCTATTATGATGAATCCTTAGTTATTTATTATCATATTTCAGTGGCTTTTCATAGTTTGTATAAATAACTGATGTTTTTCATTCTACAATTTTTGAATAATTCAGTCTTACGTTTAAAATACGGAGGTGGAGACTAGTGACAAGGAAGGTTACCTACCTGTGTTTGTATCCAATGGGGCTGTTCAATCACATGGGGGGGCAGCCACTGAATAAAAAAAATACCACGTTAAGAAATAAAAATCAAAATTGACTTAGATGCTTTCTGCATACTTTTCTTACACTTGTTTGACAATTTAAAACCTGTTTAGTCCTGTTTGCTTTGTCAGTATTTATTACCCAATAAGGAAGCTAAGAGATCAATTTTCATTTTTTCGTATTCTCATTTGTCTAATCGTTAACTTGTTTGCTTGAATTACTAAAATAATCTTTTCAAATATAATACAGATAAACATGTTTCGATGTTTGTTTCTCAAATTGGCATTTTATCCTATACTATATAATTAGTTTGGTGAATCATATCAAAGACCTGCTTGGTGGTGTTATGCCCAGATATAGCCTACTTGTTATTAAAGTCACCGTACTCGAAACTTGTTTGGTCGACGGTTAGAAACAAATCGTCACCGAAATCGAAACACGGTTAATTGTGGGTGGGATTTGCCTTTTTATCCATTACTTTAAAATTGCCGTCGAAAATTTTCGTGTTATCATTTTACAATGTTGGAAACGCGACTTATTCCCGGATTGTGATGATATATAAGATAATTATTTGTAAGTATATTCGATCAATTTTTATTGTACTGAAATAAATTTTACCTCGTAAAATTTACAGCAGATTTACGGATTTCTCGACAGATTTTCTCTTTCAAAATAATCGGAGTGGCAGCATTGCGATTGAGCAGAGTCAATGTTACAAGTACATCTCGAATTTGCAGAATAGCAAAAATACGGATCGAAACATTTATATAATCCGGCAGACCTAGGAATGGGCAAAATAGAATACCGAATCCGGAGGATTCGAGTCCCAAAGCATTTGAATCCAATGGGATCGGATAACAGGATTCGGTTTCCGCTTCCTCGGCGACGTGCGTCAGTTTTTGTCTATTGCATTTTCCAATTTATTAATCAGTGACTAGCGTTTTCTCTCGCCACGATTTCTCTCTCGTTTGATTGTACTTATGTTTTCTCGCAAAGGTGGCAGATATCAGACACTGTAATCCAGCTTACATATTCAGAATGCGATGACGCGTTATCGATCTATTTTTGCGTTTTACACTATCTAGTTCGCCTATATTCCGATTACCTGATTGCAACAATCTTAGATTTTCGTGAACATTATTCATTTTAAATTAAATGACTTTTCGTCGCTTTGGAGTTCTCCCGGAAAATGATATGTACTAGATGTCCCTTGTTAAAACATTATTTGCGATTGATTTAGATTAAACTTTATTTTTTATGACGCCCAGTTTCCGAAAATACAAATTTTGACACAAAACAACGCGTTTTGTTATATTTATTTTGCACTCCGATTGAAATACACGTTTTTCGGAATTAAAGTCGCCGATGAATCCGTTCCTATCGTCCAAGCCTGACACACATTTGGTCGAGTGTCGGGTGGTATTATAGTCGCTGATAAATTAAAAGATTTGTCTCCATTATAAAGACAGTTACCCTATCCGGCCATAACTATTGAGTCTGGGTAGATATATAATGATAATAACTAAAAATTAAGATTTTATAATATAAATGAATTAGTCTATAAATGTTATTTTGCGAGCCGGGCTCGCAGAAAATAAAAAGGCTGACATAGTTGATTATAGGTGATAGTCGTTAAATTTATTTTACACTATTTATAAACGCGCCCTACCAGGTGCGGCACCCACTGTGACAGCATAAATTACAGTGGCCTCAGTCTGGCCTTTGTAGCGCTCTCACATTAATAGTAATTTAATGTTTTTTAATTATTTTATAATTAGCTATTTATTATTATTTGTATTTCATAATTCAGTATTGAAGTGTATAATGCGCCACATTTGAATAACAATAAAAATAGAATAGGATTCGGTACTCTGGATTCGATTTACTAAGTATTCCAGAATATTCTGGAATAGTAAATTATTCCATATTGCCCATCCCCACTGAGCGGCTTTATTTGAAGTAACAATTAACTTGAAAATAGTGGCAGATAAGTGATCACCTTCACTGAAAAAAAAAATCCCATACAACCTTAACCCTACAAGCAGTGATGAGATGATGAGATGAAGGGACCGCCAAGCTGTACAATTTAATAAATCAAGCAGAAATAAAGAATAAGGGTGGAAAAAACAGTGAAACCAAGTCACCGGAAATGTCATCTAAAATGGGAGTCTTGGAACTTGGAAAATACATTTCGAATTGCTAGCACTTTGACTAAAGCAAATTTGGAAAAAATGTTCGAATTTAAACCCACAACTTCATTCATGCTGTTCCAAATGAAGTAGATATTTATCTAATTGTGGTTGTTTGCATAAAGTCCTGTCTTGTTTAAAGTAAAAAGTTTGTAACATGAATAAAAAGTTCGGGTTTGAGTTCACACAACTCTAGTCTTCCAATTGCTAGCACTTTGACTAAAGCAAATTTGGAAAAAGTAACTGGGGAAAATGTTTGAATTTAAACTTCATTCATGCTTTTTTAATTTGAGTTTGGCTAGATAATGTCAAACCTTGGAGTTTCTGTTCCTTTCCAAATATAGTATTTATCTAATTGTGGTTGTTTGCATAAAGCCCTGTCTTGTTTAAAGTAAAAAGTTTGTAACATAAATGAAAAAGTTTGGGTTTGTGTTCACACAACTGTAGTCTGATGAATCCTGAGTTCTTATAATACTTCAGCCTGTGGTTTTTCAGAGTTTGCTTTTGGAAACTGATATTTTTTCTTCTACAACTTTCAAACAATAGAGTCCTGCATTTAAAATACATACTTGTTACAAAAGATGTTATTTACCTCAATGGAATCTTCTTCACCTCTCTCTCTTTCAATGCTCTGATTGAAAACAAAAATATAGTGTTGGAAAATAAATATAGTAATAAATTTATTTATATCAATATTTTATCAATGGTGGGGCCTTACAACCAATATGTCTCATTATTTGCAATTTATAGTTGCCTCCCAATTTGTTGACCAATTACAACATGTTGAAATACTCCAAACAGAGTATGACATTTCAAAATAGTAAATCATTTAATGAATCTCTGAATGTTTGTGCCCTTATGTTCGAAGGATGAGATCTTAAATCAACAAAGTATTCTCTGACTTTACACAAATTATCAAGGAAGATGTCATGGAAACTTCCATCTATTAAATTAAATTGATGTCAAACATTTAATTTACTTTGCAACTTTTACGTTTGACCACCTAGATCAGGAGTTCCCAAACCAGGGGTCGCGACCCCCAAATTGGGTCGGAGTGATAAGTACGTGGGGTCGCTGAGGTATAGTAGAGGATGGGTGTACAAAACATCTAAGATTTGACAAACCATGTTAAATTTAGCAGTTTGTACCATGGCTTACTGTAAAACAGGTCCATAGGCAACGCTCTATGATTATGCTATAGAAAATGTAGGTGCTTATTGTGACATCACTGTTTGGTTTTATTCTTGGACACGTAGTGGACATAACGATCGTTTCAATATTATGTTGTTATTGTTAATATTTGTTTCCTTCATTTTTGAAAAATCGCTTTTCTCTTCGAATACTGGACCAATTGCTTTGAAATTTTCAGTGGTTAACCCTTTCCATGCGATTTTATTTTTTTATTAAATAGTCGTATTTGCTACGCCGATTTTATGCATTTGTACCCCCACAACTAATCGATCGACTAACGAAAAACTAATGATCCTCTGCTGCCCACTGACGGAAAGCGTTGGAAAGCTTATTTAAAGAGCTTGCAATTGGCGATTAAAAAAAGTGGTGGTCTGAGTCACAAACCGGATAGAAAAAAGGCTTTTTTTTTCTTGGGAGTTGAAACTTCAAACCGTGATAAAAAATAGAAATATTCTCTAAATCCTTTACTGTTACCGCTTCGTGGTTGGCAAACAATAGCATAATATTGCTGTAGCAATTTTGTGATCTAACTCAAAATACTTTGGTAGATGGAAGGGATAATATGTCTTCTATTACCACCCAAAAACACTGAAATTTGCATAAATTTCAAACACACTCCCTCGTTCCGCCGCAAATAAAATTCCCCCCAGAAACGAAAGCGAGATTTACCATCGCTTATGTTAATCTCGAAGAAGACTTCTTATCAATAAACTAAAACCCGGGAAAACTAGACCAACAGTTTGCGACCGATTGCTAAATAAAACAGTGGAGTACATCAACGTACCCGCCGCAATCTAGCGACTTTTGTCGTTGGTACGTATACGTGCCCACCGCACAGAAAGGGTTAAAGATAAAAATTTTCTCCAGAAGGCTATTACTTTTTTTTTTGCTATGACGTCATCAAAATTATTGCCATTGGGTGGCGCTACGTGTCCATGTATTTGAGCATAGCTCTCTTGTTTTACTTAATACCACCACATGACCAAACTCAAAAGTCCAGGGAAAGAAGCTCTGAAGTTTCATGATATATATATATATATCGACCTGGGGTCGTACTGGACACTTGAAAGATGTCTTTGGGGTCGTCCTGAAAAAAGCTCGGGAACCCCTGACCTAGATGCTATACTGGTTTGTTTATTTAAATATAAATATATGCCTGCTTACCATGCGTTTATCATCCATTTTCCTCGATTCATTTAGTTTTAAAATAATTTGTGAAAAAATAATTTGTGATATTATTTAGCATAATATCTGGAATTTAAAATTGAAGTTTTTTAGATGAACAAATCAAAATATTGAATTTGACAGTGGCATTGCAGGAATTCATTTCACATTTATTTATTTCTGAAAATTTTATAATGAAATTCCTCTCAAGTCAGATTTTTCATTTAACCTATAAAACACTAAACGCAAAATGGCGCAACTCTAACCAATTTTCATTACAATCATATTCAAGTTATTTTTATCCATCCACTAAAAAATATCATGCAAAATTTGAAAGAATAAAATTGAACACAAATTCCACAGGGGAGGAAAAATCGCAGGAATTTTATAAATTTTTTGGCTAATCAGTTTATTTTCTATGGCCTTGTGTGAATGCATGCATATTGGAAACATTTACCAGTTTTGGAAACATTTATCAGCTGGTATTTGAGGTAATTTCTGATTTTCTAAAAACACTGCACTGAGGAGAATTTAATAAAAAGAGTAAAGTGTGAAAGTAAAATGAAGATTGCTGTTAGTTAAAGAATAATATATGTTTAGTCTGTTTATTGCATGAACAAAATACTAAGTATAAGTTATATATCTATGCCAAATTTAGCTATAGCGAGTTACATTATTGATGTAATGGACTTTCTATTTTGAAGGTTTATTTAACTTTTTTTTTCATCATCACTAGTGGAATTTTGAACATTATTAACTCATTCCTTTTTTGATTAGGTTTCTAAGAAGATAGAATACGTGAGGAGAAAGTCACCGCAAGTTCCAACTGTTCTGAACTAATTGAATATATCAGTGTATGCCTATAACCGAATTGACGGTACTTCCAAAGTATGGGAACCAACATGGCGGACACTGGAAACGTAGTATGTGTACCACTACCAGGTTAGGGTTAGGCCATATTTTCAGGTACAAATCCTACGGAAGTCACTTGGCTTTTCACCGAACTCGTATTAGAACTAAAATAAGGAAAATTGGAATAAAATTATGGACTAACCCTAACCTGGGGATACACATACAACTTTCTGGTGTCCGCCATCTTGGTTCACATACTTCGGGAGTACCGAAATAACTGCTTATGAACTTTTCAAATGCTGATACTTAACTTCACTAGCTCGGTGCCTCAAACTGCTATTACTGTCAGTCAGGCAGTGTTATGAATTACTCTATGGAATCATAAAATTAAATACTATTATTAATAAATTGAGTGATTGCATGGAAATTTGCCTTTTCCAAGGAAATATCAGTTCAAAATCTTGAAAAGAATATTTTATTAAAATCAGAATCAAAAAAAGCCAAGCTCAAGAACATATTATTCCATGCAGGATTTCAAACACTTCAAGGGTTTCAAACACTTTAATGAATCTTGAAGAGTTTTAGTTTGCATATTCCAGCACCTAAAATTGGATCAGTAAACCCAATGGCAGCCAGTTTTACATTTACCAGAAAGAATTCAAATGGTGTTCCATGGCTGCACAAAGCTCAATATTGCCTGGACCAGTGGTTGGTAAACCTACATGGCTGGTGGACCCCTATTAGAGACTCTCACCACTTGTGAGATCCCTGTTCTCTGATTATAATATCTAGCTTTTACAAGTTTTCTATCATATCTTCATGCACCATATTTATTAATCAGATTTATATAATAAGCAAATGAATAAATGCATTATAGTCAAGAAATTAAACAAATCATATAAAATTTATTTCAAATTAATGCAGTCAAATAGTACTTAGCGAAGGGCCTCTCTTTAGCCCCAAAGAAGGCTCAGGGGCTCTATTTGAGAAGTTCTAATCTAGACCTTTCCTTTCAACTTGTCCAGGGAAAATGCCTGTTTTTGTTGAAAACTGACTAATATAGCCATATTTATTTCCCTGCCACCCACCCCTTGTTGATATTATGTAATTTATACGCTTTGTTCCAAAACAATAGAAAAACTTTTTTCTGGAAAGCTGACAACCAGGGGACATCCCTAATAACGTGTGCGGATAATAGTCCCAAACTCTGAGTTACGAAATACAACACGCCCATAACACACCAGGAATCATGACCTATACATTTCGAGCAACGAGTACAGGGGTAATGTTTGCAAGCTTTATATTATACAGGGAGTCCTCGACTTACGACGTTGTTCCGTTCTTGAGAAGCGGTGTAACCCGAATTTCAGTGTAAGTCGGAACATTATACTGTACAGTACATAAATTACTCTATACATATCGTACTGTATTGTAAAGTATGGTACTGTAATAAAATGTACAAATAATGCCAATAATTACGATGTAAATGAGGAAAACCAATGAGCCCAAAGCACTGATTTTCTTGATCACAGTTATCCAGTTTAAAAGGGCTTAGATATTACAGTACAGAATTCTATTTTATATTTTTTTAAAAGTGCGTTCGTAACCTGGAAACAACGTAAGTCGTAACCCGAGGACTCCCTGTACTCCACAAAGTTCTGATTGAACTCTGGTACAAATTACAAGTATTGGCTTTTTTCTTCACTGTAATTCTCAACATACTGGGTTTGACCGAAGATGATCTGACTTGTCTTTGGTCATTATGCATGAAGGGAACTTTTTTTGCAGTAAAAAGTGAATTTTAATGGACTTTTTGTGGTTTCGCGAGTTTGACACGATACCAAGCTAGGATATAATTTATTTCAAAATATACCGTTTTTCTTCTAAATCAGATATATCTACCGGTATATACTTCCTGACAAAATGTACAGTCTTTGAATTTTGAAAGTCATGCCTGCAATTTTCATGTTCATATCTTGAATTTATATTTTAAAAAGTTGTATTTTAATTTCCAAGTTGCTACCTTTTTATTGAGCAGGAATTTTCAAACCAAATGATAAATAACGTTTTGAAGTTTGTGTTTTTTGTTAAAAAAATTGGAATTTCGACTGTTTGACAATTTTCATTTAAATTCATTTTATTTTTTCAAATTTTTAATAACAAACGATAAACTTTATCTGTATCATGCCAAATATGTCTCATCTGATATCTAGTTTGGCTAAATTGTAATTTAAAAAAAAGGTAGATGTCACCTTGCCAGGAGCAACTGGTTCTATTTAAAAACCGGGTTAATTCCTCGGGGATCTTTGAGGAAAGAATTAGGTTGCCGCTTTTGTGAAAGAATCACTATTTTGTTCTTATATTGTTCCAAATTTAAAAAATAGGAATTGTGAAAGAATCACGCGCGTCCACGAGTAATTAAATACCCCATCCCTGAATAGATTCCGGTATCGAAATTAGAACACCTGGTATTGCTTGCGCAAATCCATGTATTCATTACTTTGTTGACGGTATATTCCATTGTTTTACGATATGGAGCACAATAAATCGGTGCTGTTCGAACCAGGAATAGTTTTCCACCCACGCAACAAAGGCGACTATTCTTTGTCTCGAAACAACATGATATTTTATTCCATAGGAACCCAATAAACAAAAAGAAATGAGCATTACTTTAATATGCCGTCTTTGGAATGTATTTTGAGGAAGAGCTTTGCTTCCTGTAAAAATATTGAAACGTTCCTTTTGTGATGTAGCCCAGGGCTACTCAACTGGCGGTCCGAATTCGGACCTTTCGAGTATTGGATTTGGACAACACCTAATTCTTTATTTTGGATCATTAGCCCTACTTTTGAAGTTTTATATTATAAACTGACTTTCATTGTTTTGAATATATATAAAAAGAACTATAACGCCAAATAAACAATCTTGATTAGGTAATAATCATAAGCCGGTCGAGGAAGTGCGCGTTTAGGAATGTCGAAATATAATTTCTGGAAAGACCGGACCCAAATAACTTTGAAGTTTTGTATGCGGATCTTCGGTAAAAATAGTTGAGTAGCCCTGATGTAGCCGATATCGCAAAGCAGTGGTTCCCAACTTTCTTCTCGATCGACCCGAATTTTTTGAAAAATCTCGCGACCTAAATATGTGCTCAAATACCATGGTATAAAACAATCATTTTTACATTACATTCAATTTTCCATCAGCAAGTTTTTGAAATGGTGGCATAGCTTTACGTAAGCAAATTAGTGATTCCAACTTTTTACACTGCAATATTTCCTACATATGCAATTGCTATTGAGCAATGAACGATAAAATTTACTAAAACATGGAAGCAGTAACTTTAAGATTATTGCCGGGAAAGCAAAAGACCCGAGGAAATTTACAGGCATTTGATTTTTAGGTCGCAATCCATGGGTTGGGAGACACTGTTAATCAAAATTTATTCAGTCGAAAAGGTTGTTTGTATATCTGAATTATTTTTTCAAATTTGTATCTCTGTTTATCATTTGAAATTAGACGTCCAGTCCTTTCGCGTTCGCAATTGCTCAAAAAATTCCTGCGATTTCGCAGGATGTAATCGCGTTGGGGTTAACTTTATTCAAAGCAATTTCTGGATACCGTTATCACATTCTCGCGGACCTCAAAAACAATTTTTTTTAAATTCGCCTTCGATCAAAACTCATAGGGACTAAAAATAAGGAAATTTGGCCTTGAAAGTAAGGAATTAATTATTTAAAAATTGCTTAGTGTGTTAGATTCACGTGATATTTCGCGGCACCGTAAAGATAGTTGCAAAACCTTAAATAAAGCGCGTCTAGAGTAGACTAAATTTCTCACCCAGCTTGTTGAAAAGTTGGACTTTTCTCTTTGGGGATCTGGCTTACGCTTCTGAAATTCCCGTTTTGTGCATTCGATTAATATAATTTTTAGTATTAAATTGGAACATTTGAGCGATTTTGTTTAGGTAAATGCAGTTTTGTGGTGAAGCGATTTTTGGGAGTGTTTTTCACTCCTACAAATCGATGATTGGTCTGTGCGTGAAGTACTGTTGTCATACGGGGGTGACTGTCCTTGCTACTAAGTATATGAACTGATTGATTGGAATGCATGTGTTGAAATGTTGTGTGTTGTTATGCGGTGGTCTTGATTTCCCGCGAATTAGCACGCCTCTAGCGCCACATTGCGTTTGTTGAAAAGATGTTTTTTATTTTATCCGCCATTTTGTTTACAAGTTTATTTGTCCCCATCTCGCAGAAGTCTAAAGCGTACGTACATACAGAATTAATGTAGGTAGAGAATCTTTTAGGAATCTAGGGACAGCACGCAAGATTCCAAAGATCATAGGAATGTATTGATCTAATTGGAAATGAACCCTGGCCATTAAAAATTTTTACACGCCATGGTGGGAACCTCTATAGCAGTGGTTCTCAAACTTTTTTAAACCCAGAGCCAAATTTCAAAGTTGTGAAGAGCCCGCACACAAACAACGTATGTTAAAATAGCAACAAAACTTGAGCACATATTTAAAATACCAAGTCGTAAATACCATCGTAACAACTAGGACTGGGCAAGATATTCGAATAATAAAATATACGAATGGCATTTCACTATTTGATTATCCGGTACCACGTGACCTGTGCCGCGATGCTTGGACACCGAACCCGCGCGTCTCCAACTCAATCTGAATTGTGCGAGATTTCCCCACGACGCTAGCTACCAGAAAAAAAGCGACAAATTTGAAAAGTTGTTGTTTCTGCGTTATGGTGTTATATGCTTCTCTTTGCACTTAACGTATCGTTTCAATTCTATATTTTGCAAAAAGCGTATCAACCGTTCTGTAAGTTTATAAACGTCAAACCAGATTAGGTATATATATAAAATAAATTTCCCAGATTTTAAACTCCATGTCATTGAGCAGTTCTTGCATGACCCAAACATAAAATTGATTAAAATCAAATGTTAAAATGCCTTGTCGGCGTTTCATTGCAAAAAAGGCTTTAGATTTTAGGTCGTTTGAAAACTCGAGTTATATAAATAGCATGGTTTATCTAGCAGCTAGATAAACCTCGCAAATCTTCGATTGTGTGAATCATGAATGTTGGTTTAAAATAGAGCGATTAAATCAATTGACAATCAATTGATGATTGATCAATCAATCAATTGATCATTTTAAGCTTTCTATTTCATGTTATTTCGTCATGCTGTGTTAGACCCCATCTAGGGTGTCGCTGCTCGATAACCAGTACTGGTTTTTCAGCGTTTCCCTCCACCCTGAAATGCTATTCTTCTTTTATTTTATTCTGTATATGTAGCTTGCGTATTTTCAAATGGTGGAAAAAATAAATTACTGATACTGATAAAGGCATTTCTAGGCCCTTTAAGGGTCAGACGCTGACTATAACTAATTCCTTCAGGTTTTGACGTTTTTTTTTCAACAAAACAACACCCCGACTGGTCACTCTGACTGGTCATTTTTACTAGCTAATACTAAAGTAACACGAACACCATAGAAAAGCATGTGAAGCTCAATTATCATTTTAATAAATATCTGCGGGAGCCGGGAATATAGATTACCAACTTCAATATATCGCCGCCGAAACGATGGCGGTGATCAGCGACCATGATGAAATTAACCATTAACCAGTAAAAAAACGCTTTATTGCCTATTAATTTCCAAAGGAAGTATCGACCTTCGACGTTTTGTATGCCTGTTGTAAATAAAAAATATTCATTATTCGACCATTCGGTATTCGTATAAAATATTCAAAGTATCCGATTCTAAAAAATATTCGATTTTGCCCACCCCTAGACTAACAGCCATTTAATTTGGCTAATAAGTTTGTCGAAGCGGGTCACTTTTTGCAATTTGCTGATTGGCCAATGTCACGAATTAAACAAGGAAGTCGATGCCTGGGGAAAGGTCCATTGCATCTTGTAGAATGTAGATTAGTCAACGCTACGCAAATAAACACGGGCGAATCCTTTCGATAAACTAATAGACTTCCGCATTTTAATTTCACGACAATGATTAGTTTTCAATGAAAAATTTTACTTTAAAGTAATTAATTAATAAAGCAATAACTAGAGCCGCAGGAAACCTAGTTTGAGAATCACGGCTCTATAGTCTGTATGGAAAAATAAATCAAACAAAAAAATCGTCATACTGAATCCAGTGGAATTCGTAGACACTATCGGAGTTTTCGCCCAGTTGAATGGCAGTGTGGCGTCTTGATATTGTTCGTATCTGCCAACCTTATATCAGAGGTACTAGACTTTACAGGTGGAGGGGCGCAGTTTAAAACAACGCATGCAACGGGCCACAAAATATTAATATGTAGTTGTGCTCCTTCATTCATCGTATTCGCAAAACCAATACTTCTTTTTGATATGCTTTCTTGCTATTTAATTTTATGCATTTCTTATTAACGGAGTTCGCAGCTGCAAGTTTTTTTTTATCGTGGGAGCTATGACAGCATTTCGCCAAACAATTATCATTATACTTGACGAGAAGAAAAATTCCAACAACAACCTAATAACAAAACGATTCGTAGGTCTATTTCGTGCCCAAAAGAAGGGCAATGCTCAAATATATGGATACTGAGGTCAGAACGAATTATTATTTTAATCTCTCACAGTACCGCTAGTATATCTCTACCGACCAGATGACTGAGATGTAACCACGGCACACAATTTCTAGTTTTTATGACGTCATCGCACAAAACTTCGGAAGTGAAAAACGAATCTCTTAGAGCCCAAGGATATTTTATGATGAATAAAAGTGAAAGCGACTTTCTAGCGACAACAACAAACTTTGCCCACTGAATTTCAGAGCAATTATTCCTGTAGTTGGAGAGAAAAGCGATAATTTTTCACAACAGGAACATTATAACGAAACGACTCATATGTCCACTCGATGTCCAAAAACGATTCATAGTCTATTGCGTACCCAATAAAAACAAAGGAGCGATGTTCAAATATATGGACACGAAAGCCCGAACGAATTAGTGCGTGTGTCACAGGATACTACCTGTAACGTATAGAAGATTTATACTTACGCGATTGCGGAACCGGCACAAGCTGCGCAATATTTAAATTTGATGACGTCATCACACACACAAAACAAATCCCTTAGAGCAGTGGTTCCCAAATTGTGCGCCGAGTTGCTAAGTGCGACGCGAAAACTAACCGAATTGTGTTGATATTTTACGTATTGTACTTATTAAAACTGTTGTATTGTTTCTTATTTCAAATGCTGTGTATATGAATCAATAGATTCTATTTCGTTTACTTTCTGTTACTTCTCTTGCCTCTATTGTTACGTAACAATAGAGATAGACACTACCAGCTGTAATTTCGCGAGCTGTAGATCATTTATCTGCTGAACCGAGGAGGAAGAAGAGTTGACATTTTGGCCTCGTTCGTTAGGCCTATATTTTTAGAAACTTTAAAAGGCATAAAGTACACATTAGCGATCACATAATTGAGTTTTATTCAAAAGCAGCATTTTCTTCGTATAAGAGCGCCGTGAGTTTTTTCCCCTGGTGATTATGCGCCGTACGAACCAAAAGTTTTGAAACCGCTGCCTTAGAGCCCATGGGAATTTTTGAAATGGATAAATATAATAGCCTTCTAGCGACAACCACAACCTTTGACCACTGAAAAATTAAAAGCATTTGGGCCAGTAGTTAGAGAGAAAAGCGATAACGCTTTTCCTAACGATAAGAAGAAAAATACCAAGAAGAACAAAAACAGCAACGGAATGAAGAAAACTCGATCGATGAAAACAGATCGATGGCCACGACCAGAGCTGTGAAGTCAGGTAAAAATACTATCGCCAATGACTTTTTTTTTTCTCGCCGAATTGAATTCCAGAGCCAATGTGGAATTATTCAATTATATTTTTTTTTATGCCAATTGAAGTGCCAATCTTTGTTTTATACAATTTTTTTTCTATTGGAAACCAATTGCATGTATTGACTTCCAATTAATGGAAGATAAATAAAAGAGTTGTATAAACAATTAATTATCCAACGTTGATAATCCAGTAATTGCCATATATTCAATCGTATTGAACATTGTCCACATTCCACCATAAGCATAGCATAATATTGTAGATGAATAATTTTTTTTTGATATTAGCATGGAAAAGAGAAGATTTCAAATAATTAGACAGAAAATTTTAAAACCTATCATGCTACATGCTACTCTTTTTTTTCTTGGTGACTCCTGTGGTGATAAATTTTAAGGAAAATTCAACTACGGAATCCTGAATCCACAGTTCTTGTAACAACACGTTTCGTAAATCGCTAGAAGGCGTAAGACGCCCATTCTGAGAAGGTAATAAAGGCGGGAAATGTAAATAGCGATGTGTTGATAGTTCTACGACTAAATTTAAACTAGTTTTGTGAGATTTTTCACTATATTACGGACTCAGTAATGAGCCGTAGTGTTTTTCTCCTAACTAGGGGGCATGACCGGTGAGTAATGAGAGAGAAAC
This sequence comes from Styela clava, assembly GCF_964204865.1. Taxonomy (NCBI): domain Eukaryota; kingdom Metazoa; phylum Chordata; class Ascidiacea; order Stolidobranchia; family Styelidae; genus Styela; species Styela clava. The sequence continues at coordinate 1,618,907 of NC_135250.1, read as the reverse complement.
AATATTTATAGGCCATCTGAAATTTTCAATTGCCAAGTTGGACCTGACAGCTTACGGGGGCCTAGGTTACCAAGAGCCTTTTATAATATGATACAGATGAATGTCATTTTTTACTTTAAAAAGGGGGAGTCCGACTCTCGACCCGTGGCGCATGATTGCCACCAGGTATATTCATGTCAAAGATAAATAAAGCACAACCGGTGTATAGCAAAACGATATAATTTGCCGACGTTTCGAATTTCTATTCAGAAAAACTTCATCAGGGCATGATATGAAGAGTACACTATCGTATATATATAGAGTAGGAAAAAATAAAAAAGATAGTAAAAATTAAACGGCGTGAAAAACTGAAAAAAAGGGACAATATGATAATAGATCCGGGTGAATGAGCGCAAGTTCAAACAATTACGCGACTATCTAAACAATGATTTATATACATGCGGGAACAATGTAGTATCTTTATCGTTCATTGAATTTTTCTCCTTGTTGATATGATAAGATTCGAACCCGTGGTTCGCGAGAAGAGTTCAGTGGTACTTGGATGGCAGTTGAGTTTTCACGTGTTGCTATTTTTTAGTATCCGTTACTACCAGATGAAAATGCGTGCCGATTGAAACTCAGCGTAGATTTTCCCTGATCTTGCGTTGTTGTGACGCAAAATGTAAAGACCACGGCTTTGCAGCCAAACTGCGAAAGCTCAAAAACAATGTGTTGCAAGCATTGCAGAAATGATATGCTAATTGAACTTTAAGAGATAAATTTCAAGAATTCATTATTTAGGCGGGAGGAAATTCTTAATGTAACTTTGGTTTGGTGTCTGATTACTGGGGATTCGGGTTGATTGATTTATGACTCGGGGGCAGTGGCGTATCTAGGGTGTGGCAGCCATGGCTCGTGCCATGGGCGCCGTTTGAACAGGGGCGCAAAAACGGCAAAAAGTATTAACTATAAAAAGTTTCAATAGAATAATTTGAAATTGGGAATAACTGAAACTCGTATTTTCACTCAAATAATAACGTACAAGTACTTCAATACGATAATAGTCATTATAAATTGTCAAACAACTATCAAGCGGGCGCATTTTTAGACTTTGCCATGGGCGCCATTTTACGTAGATACGCCACTGCTCGGGGGTACTTGACAGGAATTAAGTTGAGAACCCCTGACATAACGTATCCAATTGGTGAAGCAAGACATGAACCCATTTTAACTTCTGTGACACTTCAAGTTATTATTTCCCCAATGCTCTATTGTTATGTAACCCTACACCACGAAATGCGCGCGTATTTCAAGGTTTATTGGAATATCAATCATCTGCGTCAAGGTCAAGATATTGCGCAAGTTAGGCTTTCCGTCAATCACTTAAAAACTCACAGCAGACTATCGCAAAGTAATTATTTCAGTGGGTCGACGATTATGACGACACAAGTTTCAAAAGCGATTTACGCACAATGATGTCATAAATATTATAAGCCATTAGTTTTGATGTTCACCTTATAATCAATCCTACTTTTACTTGAACTTGTCCCTCTAATGATGTCATAATGGTGACGCCATCAGTTTTAATATTGACTTTGTAATCGATCCTACTGTGGACTGATGTCTTCAGATTTTAATGTTGTCCTTCTAATCGATCCTACTTTCTAATGATGTCATATTAATGTTTGAATGTTGACCTCCTATTATCTATCCTACCCTCTCTCTTGTTATTTGAGACTTCGTGGCTGATGAACCACAATTCGAGAGATGAGGAGAAATCAACTTCAAGCTTATGTAATCGTCTATATTCAAATATTTGGAGGTTTTTACATAAATAATCCAGTAATATTACGATTTTTTGTTTTTGGTGGCATGGCAACAATTTTTCTTCACAAAATGCAACATTCCGATCTCGTTGCGGTGTCGCATTTAGCCCGAGGTTGGATTGAATGATATCAAGACCGGCCTTGTTTATAGGACAGTCAAGATTTTTATTTGCGTGTAACGCATCGCTAAAATAATTTTGTCTAGGCTTCAGTTGCTCTCGGCATTCGAGTGGTTACCAGTGGCTTTGCACAGAGTAGAGTCCTCTTTACTTCTGAGTGATTGCGTGTAGCTTTGCTCAGAGATAAGTCTCGTTTACTTCTGAGTGAGTGCCGATAACTTTGCTTAGAGCTGAGTCTTCTGTACTTCTGAGTGAGTGCGTGTAGCTTTGCTCAGAGATAAGTCTCGTTTACTTCTGAGTGAGTGCCGATAACTTTGCTTAGAGCTGAGTCTTTTTTACTTCTGAGTGAGTGCGTGTAGCTTTGCTCAGAAATGAGTCTCTTTTACTTCAGAGTGAGTGCCCTTAATTTTGCTCAGAGATGTGTCTTCTAATTCTGAGTGAGTGCCCGTAACTTTGCTCAGAGACGAGTTTCCGTTATTTCTGAGTGAGTACGCGTAGCTTTGTTTAGAGACGAGTCTCCTTTACTTCTGAGTGAGTGCACCTAATGCACCATCAAAGTAACTTTGCATAGTTCCGACAGTTTATGTTATTTCAGTGCATGGTCGCCCATATATGCTAGCCAAAGTAAGGGTAGGTGAGCTAATTAATTTACTAATATCAAAGGCAAAGTGCCCCGCCATAATTTTATATAGTTTCAGTAGCAAATTAACTATTCTGCCCACATTACATTTATATTATACTTGACACATTTTCACGGTTCTGTTACCAACAAAGGACGTAACGAGCCGACGATTGATATTAAATAGAAACAAATAATCAAGGATAAACATCGATATGTAAAGACATTCGTTTGTGTATCATTGCGTTGCTAATAATGTAAGAGCCAGGGTTGAGGAGAGCCGCCCCCCCCTCCCCCCAAAAAAAATTGGGATGGCTACGATCTCGATATAAAGCTATAGTGTTTCTAATTTTCAGTATTTGCTTCCCTAGTTTCGGTGTCTTTTGACCGATTCCCAGCCTTTTCACTGTACTTAAAGTGGATTTGTGGCAACCTCAAATTAAAATGATGAAATAACTCATACAGAATATGTATTGCCAACAATTTGCGTGAATATGCTACCAAATATCTGAAACGTGACATTTGGCGGAAACTCGCATTTCCAAAGATTTGAACCCGAAATTGAGGCGTAAAATTCACGGATCATATAAGTTATAAAAACATGTTTTCACACGATGTGGTATTGACAGCTACCGAAGTGGTTATGTTTGTGGCTACGGGTATAGCGCAAGTGGAAGTTAAAGGGAGAGTAATTTATTTTAGGTAAGTTTACGATCTATTGATAAAACAAACGAAGTATAGGATGATGTATGTAAGGCAGGTTTTATGTGCCCAATCGGTCGGATTTTAGATGTTGTAGTGCAGCGTTTCTCAAACTTTTTTGGTACCCCCGAATTATGTGAATCAAGATTGCGGACAGCGGAACGTAATAGGTGTACCGGGTTAGGGTTAGGCCATAATTTCAGGTACAAATACTACGCGAGTCACTTGGCCCTTCCCCAAACTTGTAATAGAACTAAAATAAATGAAATGAAATTATGGCCTGACCCTAACCCCGGTACACATACTACGTTCCGGTGTCCGCCATCTTGATTGACATACTTCGGGAGTACCTTTTTTAGCCCCAGAACACCTACGATTTTTATCTCGTCTCGCTGAACACCAAGAAATTGAAAGGTAACTCTGGTAGGTGGTTTCAACGGCACGATGCCCGTCAGCCTGTGTAAATAGCAACCTGTACGCTTGTTTGTAGCCTGTACGTCGTCATTTAGCAGACAAACGATGTCATAATTATGACGCCACAAGTTTCAAAAGCAATTTGCGCACAATGATGTCATAAATCTTACGCAATCAGTTTTGATGTTGACCTTATGAAGTTATAATGATGACGCAATCAGTTTTGTGTGGTATATTGTGGTATCACAAATTTACGACCAAGAGTCGCCGAAGTACGCCATGGCGACCACTTTAGTCGCAATTTTTATCTCTGTTCTGCGGAACACTTCGAAAAAGCTCGCGGAACACAGTTTAAGAAACGCTGTTGTAGTGCAACGTTTCTTAACCGACAAATTTTTCGTCAATGAGGAAGTTTATAGTGTTAGAGAAGAATTGTTTGTATATGGATCATCATAGCATTTTATTTGTATGTTCTTCACTCATTCGGAAATGTAATAACACGTATTTGTCAACATGCAATATTATATTTAGACTGCAAATAAAGGCTAATATCACTAGATAATAATAAATGATATATACATTAAAAACAGTCAATTAAGTGAGAATGTAGAAAGGAGGGGGGTTACAAAATAAGCAAGAAGTTTTAGTATTGAGAGGTTCGGGACCACTTGTGTAGGGCTTATAAGTATATTCAACAGTTCGCCCGCCCGGAAACGCGATAATTGGATTCGTTGTAAAAACGGCATTCGAGTTTGGGCGTTTTAGCTGGTATATGAGGTCATAAACAAATGAAAACAACTATACTGTATATACGTGCTTCGTAGACGGTGGTTGGAGTCATTTTTTTACTCGGAGTCTGTATTCGGATCCGGAGTCGCTGCAAGTCCGGTGAGGTTATTTTCGAATGGGGGATTATGCTTGTGGCTCCGATTATGATTTACCAGTTTTGTTTAATAGATTTCATGGCTGTCAAATCTCGATAATCTTATTTTCTAAACTATTCATTACGTCACAACAATAAGGACAATGCTTTTATTGTTATCTCACAAACGATCTATGTGTCAAAACGTCCGGTATATTGTTACAAAACAGTAACTATATAACACCACCGTGACAATAACATTGCCCCGTTCCAAAATTATATATTCTCCTAATATGTTACGAGTTCCAACATTGTCGGAAATTTTTAAAAAATAAAGTATACTGAAATAACATTGAGTAGAGTAGCTAGAGTAGGGATACGTAACTGGCGGACCGCAGTCCGAAACTTTCGAGTAATTTATTTGGATCTCACCTGAGTGTTTATTTTGGACATGCTAAGGTTTCCTTTTATTGAATTACTCTTATAGTTTTAAATGTTATTACTTCATTTACCCATATTTACTGCGCTTGACCATATATAAAAAGAACTTTAGCGACATAATGGACAATGCGAATAGGGTTATCTTGATTGGGCAATAATCACTCGACGGCCGGCCGGCCGAGGAAGGATGTCGAAATATAGAATTCTGAAAAAACTAGAATTTTGAAAGTTTTGTATACGGATCTGTGATAAAAAAAAAGTAGACCTAGAGTATCGTATTCTTTGACAGACGAGTATTCATATGAATTTAGATTTGCGCAATTGGGACATATGGGAATATATCAATGAGGTGAAATCCAAATCAAAAGCCAGTATTCGTCGTTGCAGATGCAGCTAAAGTCTAATCTGGTAATAAACTCAAGGATTTGTCCGCATTACATTTTCTGACGATAATTTCTATTAGAGATTTATCACCGCAAAGCACTAATCTGTCATTTGTTTACCGTTCGAGGAATTTCCGAGGCCAAAAAAGATAATCGCGGTTCCGGATAATTGAAAAAGTAAATAAATACATCGAAGGATTAAGGTCTAAATCGGTGCCGAAATTATTTAATTCTAAGTCTTGTATAAACTGATAGTTCAGTGAGTTACAGATATTAATTGGGCGCTCTAGAAGTATGTGTACCAATATAGAGGTAACTAATTTTTCTCGCCTACTTTACATTACGTTGTTGTAAAGGAACTCAAACCTATGAACAGGGGGTATATTCTCTTGGCCAACACAGTCCCTGAACTCGTAATAGAACTGAAATAAGGGAAAACCTTGTACACACACTACGGGAGTTCCATTAATTGTATATAGATTGAGCCTATGGATCGTTTTGCAGAAATGCTGTTGTTATTGTTGTTGTGAGAAATTTATTTAGCTCTAGGCCGAATTATAGATTGTTAAGCTGCATTGTTACCGGAAAAAACTTCCGAACAGATCGAATTATTTAATTCTGAGTTTTATATAACCTATGGGCGGAGATTAGTATTATTAGAGACATAAATCGTTTTGCATAATTGTTATTTTGCTGTTGCGAATAAAACACTTTTGAACATAACTAAGTTAGAATGACAGTAGTGTTTACAGTAGCCCATTACTTTTATATGTTTTTTTTGCTGTGTCCTATTTCTATTTCATCTAAAATGTTGTTCATTTAATCAATCATGATGTCACTATATAGTTTTTTCGCATCAATGATTTTGATGACCACGTGATAAAGGAACGTTCAATTGTTAAATACAATTTTTGATAACAGAATATGTACAAATAGAATTGCTACTCCTGCATGATCCATTGCCAAATTCCATCAAACATATTATTAGACGCTCATGCATGACCAATCGCACAATTCTGCCAGACCTAATTAACCTGAGATGCCATCCATGCATGACCTGGCAGCAGAACCACAAAAGGGACTAATTAGGTCCAATTTGTCAAAACAACTGATTACTGTCAACATAATTAGAGAAATTGACAGGCAGACAGGTATTTGAGAGTAATGCTTCTATTCCGACTGTGTAGCTTGTGTATCGTATGTCTATCGGGTTGAGATATCAAGAGTGGAAAAGCCGATAAGATAATGATCTTCTTTTATCTAACTAGCTAGCTAGTCGTTATAGGTATACATGCTCATGTATGTTGGTATCTAAATTTCGATGAAGGCGTAGATCAGAGATTTTCAACCCGTTGCTCCCTTCCGTAGGCTTTTAGCACTCACGGCCCCTCTGTTTATCATTCCAGTGGTATTTATAGTGTTATTTTGATTGGTAGATTCCGAATCCCATTATGTTCAAACAATTCAGGCTCAATAATGTGAAATAACCTTAAAGCAATGAAACTAACAAGAACGAGAAGTTTTTCTGTAAAAGTAAAATCAGTTTTGCGCGTAGCACTGTGGCCCCCTCCAACGGTTTTTCTAGCTACATCACACATTTTTATGCCATCATGTGTGTCCCTATGAAGTCAACTCATTTAAATTTTATTCTGTTTACTGATTTAATATAATAAAATATTGTATTTCTCACCGTGAAACCATTTCTATAGTTTCTTCAGCTAAAAAATTCTTTTTATTTTTATTTTTACAGTATTACATGGCAGTTAGTCCATCACTGGATGCTTGTTTTGAGCTTTGTTTGGGATCTGGAATGACTAATATATCACCGTAGTCACGTGATTGCGTAGTCACGTGATTGCGGGTATAATCGTTAAGCCCCATTAGCCGTTAAAACCGCCATTTAGTCTCAACGGAGACCAATTCAGCCTAATCCCTCAAAGCAGAGATAATGTCAGATAATTAGGAAAGTTGGCAGACGAACAAAGAATAGGACCCGTGGTCAAGGAGAATAGACGAGTAGATAGGTCGGACTGTTTATTTATATTTCACTCATGCATGGCCGTATGTGTACAACTCTGCCGGGCATAATTAATCCAAAATGTCACTGATGCATGAACATTTTTACAATTCTGTCAAACTTCATTTTGACGAACAAAGGATGTAACTCGTGGCGAAGTGGAATAGACGAGTAGATAACTTGAATTGTTTATTCATATTCAAACGAGGGTAGCTGGTTTGATAGATTTTTCTCGTGAGAGTTTGGAGCATTCGTTTGGATCAGTTAGTAAGTTTGGTTTTCCGTTTTAAATGCGATGATGTTTAAATTAGCCGTTGTTTTAGCAAAGTAATCAAACGAGACAGATTTTGGTTAAGAATAATTACAGCGTTGGCAATCCTAAATAATATTGCCTTTTTGCTTACCGCGCACCATGCTGGTTACGGTAAATTTAGACTTTTAAATCAAAACTTTTGTGTCTTATATCAAGTGTGGTCAGGAATGGGGGTCAGATTTTCTATCTGCCCATGTTTAGACATGAGATGCCTAACGAGTTGAAATTAACGTTAAAGTACGACTTGATACATTGTACAATCAGCGCCCTATGGCCGTTTATGTGCACAATGTCCCTATATTATAAAACTTTATGCTGATAAAATCAAGTTTTTTTTTAAAGTATTTTGTACTACAAAAAGTTGTTGCGGTGCGAATTTGGTAATCACTGGAGCACGACATTTTTACGATGAAATGCGAGTAGATTTTCTTATTTTTGTTACTTATCTTCAACGGAAGTTTACATTGGCATAGCTGACTGGAAATCGTAACAAAAACATCAAAGATACGACCTTATATATTTTGATTAATTTGATATTGTTAGTGTCGTGTTGGTTTAGGATACGAAAACAGGTCGAAACTGTTTGTTTACGCACGCTCTATCGGCCGTGAACCTTCATATGTGCTTGGATTTGTGACTATAAGAAAATCTTGCGCTCCAGAAGTATATGTACCAATATGGAGGTAACTGATTTTGTTCGCCTACTTTATATCAAGTTGTACAAAGGGACTGAAACCTATGAGCAGGAGATTGATTTGGTTAACACAGACAGTCCCGAACTCGTAATAGAACTAAAATAAGGAAAATTGGAATAAAATTATTGCCCTACCCTAACCTGGTACACACGCCACGGGAGTGCCGAAAATTTCATACCTCAACCTGCAGTAAGTTGGAGTCTGGGTAAGGTTTAATTGCACAACGAATCCGGTTTGACAAAAAAATAGACTCAATCTCCAACTATAAGAACTTCACGTGCCTTCACTCAGAAGTAAAGGAGACTCTGTGAAAGTTACGGCGACCACTGAAATCATGGGGTTACTTAAAGTAGGTTGTCCATGAGATCTTTATAATTTTTTTATATTTGCAAAGGAAAATTTTTTGATACAATAACCTGGTTAGAATATAATGTGAACTGGCTTCCTAGCAAAACAGAAATTGTGAAGGGACTTTGTGGACACCCTGTATATTGGACTATGGTGATGAATTAGTAGTATTTCCACCTGAAATAACGTCACGTATTATTTGTACATGAAATGATGGCCTAACCCTAACCTGGTTCACATACTACGTTCCGGTGTCCGCCATCTTGATTCACATACTTCGGGAGTATCCTTGCTTGTGTACGGCCTTGCTCGCAGCGAAATTGCCAATCATAAACAATAAGTCATTGCTTGAATGAGAAAGAAAGATGAATCATTGTGTTGTCATAAACTTGACATTGTCGGAAGCCCTTTATAATGTGATGTATATTTAGAATTAGGATTAAAAAAACAAATGATTAATCGCTCGTTGTAATAAGATAATACGATATTACGGAGAAAAAATAGGCTTTGTATGTCCGCTTGATGAAACATATCGGAGAAGTATTTCGTTTGAATTTTTGGCGCTCCAGAGTGTGTGTACCAATATGGAGGTAACAAATCTTGTTCGCTTACTTTACCTAAAGTTGTGTAAAAGGACTGAAACCTATATAGACAGAGGATAAATTCACTTGGCTAATACAGACAGTCATTGAACTCGTAATAGAACTAAAATAAGGAAAATCGGAATAAAAGTATAACCTAATCTTAACCTGGTACACACACTACGGGAGTACCTTGTGGTCTTGTATATTGTAACGATACGCAGCATATCCCGCAGATATATTCCCTCCCTTATGTTATGACTGTAGTTAGGTCACGGTCGTTGCCAATATGTGTTTGTTGAAATTGCGATCAGTGACCTTGTCAGCATTATAACAATTACATCATATTTATGGGGGTTGGATTAGAAAAGGGGGGCCTACAGAAGTATGTGCACTAAGATGGCGCACAACCTGAACCCAGTATGTGTACCAGGTTAGGGTTCGGGTAGTGCGTCATCTCGGTGCACATACTTCAGAATCGCCGAAAAGGGCGCATTCGAATATCTCTTATTCTAAAATACTTTTCTGCTGCCGTAGACTCGAGGAAGAAAATACATTTATCGAGAATGCGCGATGCGATAGAAGACAAGGACCGATCGACGTTATTTAATACTTCGTTTATGGAAGCGGATTAAATCGTTATTTAGTTATTATTATTATTTTGTTAAAATATCTCGTTACCACAAGTAACGTAAGTGGAGGCGAATTTCCAGCACAAATTAAACTAGATATCGATCTTCCGACGTTCAGTCGCTCCGACTCAATAGCGACACCGCGTGTCCCATCACTAATTGTTTAAAAAAAACTCGCTATTTATACAAAATAATTCATCCATTTTAATTTAGTTTAATCTGGTTTGTACGAGCAATACCAATACCTTTGCGTCGTAAAGCCTATACCTGAGTCCAATTTATTATCTATGCTTATGACGTTACAATGCACTAACAGCTAGCTTGTGCGAAGCGAACAACGCAATTCATAGGATTTATAACCAAAATTTTCGTGACTGCTTGAAAGCCTATGTTAAATAAAGGTGCGGCCCGCGGTTATACCCAGTCATTTGTATTTGGCCCTCCTGTATTAAAGGCTGCACACCTCTGATCTAGATAAAACGAGATCCTATTTGTTGGACATTTAGTCGTTAGAACAAATGCATGGATTATGTTAGTATTCTAATTCTTTCACTTGTGAGGTCTCGTATAGTAGTCTTTTTTCAAGCCACTCAAAAATTTTTTTACATAAATTTTATAAAATCTCGCAACCCAAGGATATAGTAAACGACATGCGGTACTTTTAGGGCCGCAAAATTAAATATTTAAAAATATCATTTTAACATAGCAGCCATTTCCCTAGAAATTACGCCAAACTAGGGAAGGTCGAGCGCTTGTTTGCCATCGGCGAGTTTTCGAAATGGTGGCGTTGCTAATATATTTAAATTTAAACAAATTCCGGGACTTTGAAAATTGACAGGTACTTCAGGGCATGAAAACATTTAGGCAGAAAGGGTTTTTGTTCGTCGTTGCCAATTCCAATGACAATAATCCCTCATAGTTTCGTTCCAATCAATCTTAAGGGTCTGGCATATTTTCCAATGATTTTGCTGTCTAGACAGAATTACGAAGTTTACCTTGCTTTGGCTCGGGTTGTGTACGATTGAGACATCGTTTATCCTTGGCGCCTTGATTGAAGGCAAGAAAGCTTATCGAATTCCGGAAGTTTGTAGTACAAAAGCAATTTATTCAAATATTTCTGATATGTGGAATTTATTACCAGTGCCTTGCTGTATTTGTCGCGTATTAACAATAAGACTCGCGTGTATTCGGGGTTTATATTGTCCGAGGCGGAAGACAATCTTCCCAGAGAGGAATTTGAATCATTTAGGGGGGAAATTTTGCTTTGTATTTGCGTGTAGTTTTACCGATATTTTTTACCTATTGTATTATTATAATGCATATATATGCATACATTGTACATTATCCGAATTGCAGAAAGGAGAGTGCAAGTCTTACTTATTACAAGCAAATGTTCCGTTCAAAATTGTATCATAAATGCAAATAGAATTTGATTTGTAGTTTATTTCTTTGTTAAAAACGTCGATTTTCAGTTTTTTATGCCGAGTCAAATAATAGTAAATTATTTTCATTCTGTGAAGTGATGAAATTCCACACAAATATTTCTAGATCTCACTTTTATTTTGGCCAACTAATCAGAATGAAAAAAGGGAGTTTGCTAGGAGTAAAATTGCGCTATTTCAACTAGAGAATAATAAACAAAGTACATGGACGTTGAAATGAATGTGGCAACAATTTGATTTTATATTGTTATGGTTTATTACGATAACTTATCAAATTGGGACAAAATAATTTCAAACAGCACAACCTTGCATGGTAGCGGGTTAGAAACACTAGCAGTCGAGGGCGCATCGTATCACGAGTTTAAACTCATGGGCGGTTAAGTATGAAGTCACGCTGTGTATTCAAACTTGTTATCAAAACCTATATGGGTGTTGTATTTCAATCATTTGCCACACACCAGACTATGTGTGACGCTTGGAGCCTTGTGCAATGGCTTTGGTATTCTTTACCTTCAGGCTATGCACAAGCAGTTACCGGTGTGTAAGTGACTATTAACGGGGCGTTTCCAAAAATATTCGAGGGGGTGTGTGAAGTTTTAAATTGCCAAGTTAGATCGCGACAAATAGCGGGCTGTTGGAGGCCGAAAACGTGGGGTTTCTTGAAAGTCTGAAACGTATCAAGCTAAGAAAATTGTTCTGCATGATACCTATAAATGTTTTTTTTTTCAAAAGAGGTGTGTGGGGGTCTGCCCCTTAAAACCCCCTATGGGAACACCCCAGGCTGTTCAAGCCGGAATTTTTCTTTGACTGACGTACAATACAACGGCTGCCATATCGTCAACCAAAATACTCCTTGAATAAATAAATGCGTTTGAATAATTTTAATCCTTACCCAATACTAGTATAGAAACTCTGTTAAAAACTTTCATTTATAGTCATACTTGCAACAAGTAATTATAATTCGTAGTTTAAAGTCCGTGATATTCTCGGTTCTGATACAGACATACCAAAAATTATATCTCGAAATCCCTCAAAAATATATGTGTTTTTGTGTTTGCCGTATTTTGTAAACCAAGCTTACTGAAATGTATTTTTAACTCAATCTCGATTTTAACCCGAATCAATTTGCATATCACGTCCGAAATCAAATAACCCTTTGAATTGCTTTTTAACGATCGACAAGAATTTTGTGTTTTACGTTGTTGTTGCCAATTTTAAAAATAGCTTTGCCAAAATTGGGATGACGCGTTATGTGCGCCATACCGCACGCGGTAAAGATTTAAATTTGATCCGACACGGCCCAGACAAGGATTAAATCATAAGGGGATGTGCAAATGTGGCCAATGGTTGTATTTGTATAATTTAGTGGCGATTACCAATTCGAATTATGCGTCTCCAAAATGTCGTCTGCGGAACGAGTGAGTGATTATAGTGCGGTCACGCTTGGTTGAAGATTTTGAACTTTCATTGTTTGATCACAATCTCAAAACAACGTAGTTGAGGTTTGAGATCATTTGTTGAGTGAGCGATTGACAGAAACAGATTTGTTTTGATAAAAAGAAAAACGAAATCTTTGAAGAGTTTTCTAATGAGAATTTTGAGAATAATCAGTGAAATTACTTTATTATATAGCTATTTCAGCTGTTCAGTGGATAATTTTCACTATTTGTCAAAAACTCAAAGTGACTGTAATCATCTTGAATGAATTGACACGTACTATGTAACCTCGTGAAGGTTTTCTTGGGAAATCTAACTGTGAGTAAAATGGAATTCAACATGGTTCTAGTAGTGTGTCGGAAGCTATAAGTTGCAAGTTATTACTTATCGATTTTAATCGGTGAGTATGTTGATAGGTATTTGTCTGTATGTCTGTTTGGCTGTTAGATGCATGCGATATCTCACGAAAGCGGGATTGAATCTGCTCCAGATTTTGCATGTGCATTCATCTTATCTCGGACCAGAAGCCTATAGATTTTGGGCGAATTATGTCGTATAATTAGCGAGTTATTAATCAATTAGTGATGGGACACAAGGTGTCACTATGGAGTGAGAGCGCTGTTTTGGGGATCCCCTAACTTTCGATCGATAAGTCTTCGGTCTCTGAGCGATATTCTCGTTTTGTCTATTTACCGTATATTTTTTGTAGACGCTGTTTCATGCCGTCCGCTCCACACGAGGACGTGTATAAGAATACAGTGATCGATTTGATCGATTACTTATCGATATAAAGTATATCGTTTATGCTAATATGGTAGAAATCATTTCATCAGAAGCAGTAATCAGTAATTTATTTTTCCACTCAAGTACACTTTATAGATAAACAATACATAAAAGATGAAAAATGGTACCTCAGGTTGAAGGGAGGAGTGAGACACCATTTCTGGTTATGAGCAGCGACAGCCGTGTTTCAATTCTAACAGTATTAGATAAATCAAACGTAATTATTGAAAGAAGTTTACGTCAAAGTAGAAGCTGCAGCAAACTGCAAGAACTTAACATAATTTAACTCAATATGATCTGACTTGAACAAAATCAAAAATGAATCAGACCATAAAACCAGTGACGTAGCTATAACCCAACTTAGGTTAAGTTATTATTGATTATGTTTTCGCTGCAGATTGAACAGAAAAGTGGGCAATAATACTGCCCAATCTGCAATGATGTGATACAAAATTTTCAAAAACGGGTTCATTTTCGCTTCAAACTTGGTTAAAACAAGTTTCCTCGTTTCATGAAGTCATGCCGAACTTATAGCTCTGAAAACAAGAAACGAGATCGCTAATATAACAACATTCCTATCACGAGTTCGCGCGGACCTCCTGGATGCCATCACTTTCAAGCTTTCACAAAACCGAATCAAAGAAAAATTAGGAATGAGACAATATAGGATAGTACTAATAAAATTATGCCGATAATTATAAATTTAAAATATCGTGCGACGCAAAAACAACAATGTTCGAATGACATTATTACATTGCGCATGAGAAATGCAGGACAATTGTTCTAGGAAAACTTATGTGTTGTTTTTGACAAAAAGATCAAAGTCGTGACTGGAAAATAAATGAGGTAACCGCGGTAGGCCACAATCTAAGAGCTCCGTTAAGTAAGTGGGTTTGCTAGCTTCTTAAATGCAAATGGAGGTCGTAATTTATGTACTGCTTGTATGTATTTCAGATGGTGACCGTACATTTGAACCCACGTACATTTGAACCCATGTGTATATTCGCGGGTTCAAACTATATGCGGGTGCAAAACCCATGGGTTATGGTTAGTATGGGTTCAAATATCTGTAAAACAACAAAAATTTCCATAGGTGCAATAGTATGCAGGTGCAATCGTCGTGGGTTCAAATGTACGTGGGTTCAAATGTAATGGAACCATTTCAGATAGGCCGTCGATTCTAAACCAGTAGGCCATGGTCAATGATGATGCTTTTTTTGCTATCGAACGCTACTCATTTTATTTAATAGAGTATGAGTGTCTATCTGAGTGGTGAATTTTTTTTCAAGTTTTTCCCTTGCATGAGAGAGGTAATGGGCCACACAATTTTTGTGCAACAAGTGGGCCAAGAAGGTTGAGAACCACTGAGCTAAGTTCAAATCGACCCGTAGATCCAACAATATGCTTAGTTAACAGGCTGTTTTACGTAAGAGTTATGCAAAACCCGTCTAGTGAAATTCATTCATAAATGCAAACAAGGGCTCGTTATTCATGGACTGTGTTTTGTTGTGGTCAAGAATTTCGCTGAACTTCTGAGTTTACGGTAAACCCAAATCCCTTAATCAAACCCTATGTGCTTCTGACTCATGTGCAAGTTGGTCAGAAATCCCCGAAGTTATGGGGAAAAAACTGAAACACGACGCAGAAGGACACAGTAAACAACTCAATAATAATATTTGCAAAGATTTAGAACCCAAATATGAGAAAATATTATTCACATTTTGCCCGCTCCTTAACTCACCTCAAACAAAAGAGAAAAATTTTACGCTGGAGAAAAGCAAGTAAACAACTCAACAGCAATATTTGCACGAATTTGGAGAACAAAAAGGCAAAAATAAACTTGTTTTCTAGAAATCGAGAGATAAATTAGGCAGATTTGGTCAAATTTTCGACACTTAAATTTAGATGAAATGAATCGCACAAAGAATAGTGGTTTTCTGGGGGAAAATCCGAAAGTGAGCAAACAAGTATTCCGTTAGATTCATAGACGAGACTTTGGTCAGAGATGAGTTCATTTTAAGTGAGTGCCAGTAACTTTGCTCAGAGATGAGTCTCCTTTACTCTTGAGTGAGTGCCTGTAACTTTGCTCAAAGATGATTCTCTTTTACTTCTGAGTGAGTGCCCGTAACTTTTCTCATGGATGAGTCTTCTTTACTTCTGAGTGAGTGCCTGTAACTTTGCTCGGAGATGAGTCTCCTTTACTTCTGAGTGAGTGCCCGTAACTTTGCTCAAAGATGATTCTCTTTTACTTCTGAGTGAGTGCCCGTAACTTTTCTCATGGATGAGTCTTCTTTACTTCTGAGTGAGTGCCTGTAACTTTGCTCGGAGATGAGTCGTCTTTACTTCTGAGTGAGTGTAATCGTTCTTCCGTAATCGTTCTTTTTGAGCAAATCCATATAAATTCTAGCTCTTGGAATTAAATTGGTAACTACATAATAATGTTGCAACTGACTTTTGTAATATTGCCTTTGTTAATGAACCTCATCGTGGCCCCAATGACGCGACCTAATATGATGATGTCATAGGAATATAAAAGGTAGAGTATGCATATTGAATGTTCGAACGTTGAGAATAATGTTCGCGAAAATTCGAAAATAGACTTGTTTTCTAGAAATCGCGAGATGAATTAGACAGATTTGGTTATATTTCGACGCATAAATTTTGATGAAAGGAATCGCACAAAGAATAGTGGTTATCTGGGAAAACCCAACTGTGAGCAAACAAGCGTTTCGTTGAATGTTGTATGAAGTCATAATAATATCGTGCAGCATGGGGTATATATAGCAGCGTTGGAACAGCTCGAATTATTGACTTTACTCTATCCGGACTTAGTCACCAGTTGTCAAAGACATAGAGAGACTCGAGTGATCAAAATCAGGGCTTTCCGAACTGGGGTCATTACCCCGCAGGGGGAGGGGGGGACGAATTTATAGATCGCAAGGAGTACACCTATTTCGCACAATAATACAATTCGAAAGACAATTATCAAAACTAGTGCAAAACATAAATCTTAAGATTCCGAGAGAATAAAGAGACCGCGAGCATAAGAAGTTTGGGAAGCACTGATATAAATGAAATGATTGAACTCACCACCAGTGGGACTTAACTTAGTGAATTATATATAGAATATCTTATAAGCTGATCTATACCGGGTGGTACGAGCCGTTTTCTTCCGCGGAAGACGGAATTGCATAAAACGAGGCAAGGTCCTTAATATCTAACTCATATAGCAAGCAAATATATATTAATATTGGGGCGGACGCATTACGTCCACCAGCTAGATAAGTACTAACTAAGAGTTTAATGTTGGGTTAACACTAGCGATATTACTGTGAATTATGTAATCTAAGCTTTATGGTAGTCGTCGATATCGCATTCATTCATTCATGCGATATCAACCCAATGCGAACGCAACGAGCTATATCACCCAGATTAATGTTGTATTATGACTCTGATTGTATCTGAGCTCATTTTATTTGTATGTCCTTAGAATTTTCGTTCGTATTTCTTATTGCTATCAATGCTATGTATGAGTTCTGAAATCGTATTATACTTGAGAGAGATTCATGCCACACAGCCGTGCATAAGTATTATTTAATAACGCGGGATTTCAAGCAGTTCGCGTCGATAGGATTTGCAAAACAGATATGAGCTGGTGAATCCCACACAACTGAAAGAAAAATTAGATTAATAATTTTGGCCTAACGAGCAAAATCAAACTCTCGCTTTCGAAGTTGGCCAATTCTTCTCAATGAACAAGATACTTTACTACAGATCAGAGCTAAGATCTGAAACCCGACCCGAACCGAAATTCGGGCCGGGCTGACATTTTTTTTTGAATAAATATATGTTCATAAATATTATATACTGAAACTATGGGTGGATACCAAACTAAGGAATACTTGTTATAAAATAAATAATATTATTACTGCTCGTAAGAACTCCTAAATAATATATGAAATTTCGGGTTTGCTTCGGACTCGGACCTGAAAATCC
The DNA here is from genome assembly GCF_964204865.1 of Styela clava. Classification (NCBI taxonomy): domain Eukaryota; kingdom Metazoa; phylum Chordata; class Ascidiacea; order Stolidobranchia; family Styelidae; genus Styela; species Styela clava. The sequence continues at coordinate 1,601,318 of NC_135250.1, read as the reverse complement.
AGTTAATTAATTAGGCTTAGTCGGGTCCAATACCCACAGGCCAGGGTCGGGCCGGGCTGAAATTCTTGGGCCCGTTCTTACCTCTAGTACAGATATGTCCGATTGGATTACCTTGCATCGCAGACTATTCAATTCTGTGTCCGCTGTATATTTATGTCTTGTTTTGTAAATAAATAGTGATGACCATTTCGTGAGGTCAGAAATAGAACTACTATCTGTTTACAAAATAAGGACAATGATAAGAAAAAATTGAGTTATTTTACTGAAAATGTGTTGTTTTTGTAGTATCCGATTTAATCGAAAACGTCGACATTTTCAGAGTAAGACTAAAACGTGCCGAAAACGCATTTCGGGAATTTGGTGGCGGCCATTGATTAGAAAGAAACAAGAATTGTGACGCCATATTATGAAAGTGAGTTCATTTTTGTATACCTTCTACGGCAAAGTAAGTCTGTAAATTGATTTTTTAATATATTACTAGATATCTGTGGCTGCTTTATCTAGCCATGTTCGGAGCAAAAGGCACAAGTAAGCGTTTTATTACGTCATTATACACCCCCCTCATTTTAAGCTGGTTACGCTGTTTAACTGATTGTCTACGGGAGTCTGGCGGAAAAATTCTTGTAAAATTACAATGCTTTTGAGTCAATCGAATTTTGCTCTTACAAATGCCCGGGCGGGAACAAACGTATGCCGTAACTTACTGTTTGCAAATCTATTGCCGATAGCAATTAAATACTCCATGTCAAGTGGCATCTTGACTTAAATATAGTTTTAATTATCGGAAAAAGTCTAAATTTGCATTTTTAAGAACAGAAATGTTATTTTTACGAAAACTTTTTATGACGGCATTCCAGAGACGTAACGAGACCATTACGGGATTTTTAACATTTCGAAAACGCGTTTTTCTAACTTTCCCGGTCAAAGAAATCAGTTAATTCACTCGTTTTCACATGAGCTATGTCATTCATGTTCTGCTGTTGTCGTCAGTTACAGTATAGAAGAGACATTGTATGAGATTTTTGATATTTCGAGTACGAATACACGCTTCTTGGGACACGTTTTTTATCAACTCTTCCGGCCAAAGAATTCAATCCATTTACTTGTTTTCTCATGAGCTATGTCTTGTTTTTCTGTTGTTGTCATTTATAGTAATAGGCGTTTCCCCGACCCTTGACCCCTGAAATATTCTCCCTATACTTTAATACTTTACCAATGTAAAATTTTTAACGCTGATTTTGAGAGTGTTTTGGATAGTTGGCGCTTACAGACTGGCTCACTTGCTCAAAACTATCATTTTTATTCAAAACAATAAACCACCGCTGAGACCCACAAAACCAGCTGAATAACTGAAATCATCATAGACCGACAAAATTATCTGTGTTAGCCGCGATATCAGCTTCAACGTACTGCCAGTATGAGGTCCATATTCCCGATCGAAAATGAATAGTTGTTCAAATATGTGGAATCACAATTCTTTATTTCGGTGTAGGTGTGATTAACATGCGAAATCTAATCCGTGTAAACCTCAGTGATATATTTACAAAGAGGCGAGAGAGTAGCCAGCCCGGGATTTGGGGAGAGGGCAAACTTTTTGTATAATGACGTAATAAGACGCTTACTCGTGTGTTTTGCTCCGAACAAGGCTAGATAAAAGCAATTTCAAAATAAGTGTTTTACAATCCGTAGTTCGTGACTCAAAATTGGGTCGCCTGAACATTTTCTTGCAAAATCTAAAAGTTACTGATTCTATTCTCTACAAATTTATAATGTTATAGTAATTGTATATGGCAAGTATCACAGCGTAAAATACTTGGCATCTGTTGGTATTAGTTTGTCAGTTCATTTTGTAATTAACTATTTAAAGCATAAGCACTACACATGGTCTAGTATTTGAGCATATACTTGGGTAAGGGTTAGTGATTTTTCAAAATTTATTTTTCATAAAATTTGTGTCGCTTGAAAAAAAAGGGTTGGGACCCACTGCTCTTGAGGCAGGGAATTACCTCAAAATAGTTTTTTGTTGAGATTTCAGGTCTCCCTTGTGAACATGCCTATATGTAGGCAGTCACTTACTTATTTATAGCCATATATATGTGCGCCATACATATTTTAGGGGTAAATCTGATGCTGGGAACATTCAAACTGGCTGATTGTCAAAGCCCAATTGTCTACAGTTGAGAACTTCTCTCTGTGAAACCATGAATGCGCGCTAAAACCGAGAAGTACTTGATTATAAAAGCAATCGAGGACACTCAAGGAGCAAGATAAGTGGGAAACGGTCTTTAATACTTTGCCCTAGGAATGTTAAAAAGGTAAACTTCAGGACTTTGGGAAGTGCAGAGCGTTTTTTGCTAGATTTGTGCTTTGAATGGAATTATGGAGTATTGGGTTTTTAAAAACATCTAATAGTGTTACTAGCTTAATATCGGCCAATGTAGATAGCACTGGGGATATATATTATCGTACAGTGGGGGTTTTGCATTTTGCAGTTACTGGAGTGAAATTATCTATATAAAAAATTGACTTTTGGGGCGTTAGCCAATGTGCAAAATTTTTTCTAGGTTTGTACTTCGAAGGGAATTAATCAGCATTCGGTTTGCAGAAAATAATTTTATTATAAAAATTTGATTACAGTTCCTGAGTAAAGTAAAATTACTTTTTTTAATGGCTCGGATGTATTTTCTGCTTGTCAAATTCATTATTGCCTTTGGTTGATTTTTTAGTTTGAACAGTTACAAAATTAGCCAAGTCAGTATTTTGATAAGTAAACAAAAAGCGCGGAGGCCCTAGGTTTCTTTCACGAAGCCTCCGGGCTCCGTACGGAGCACTTTGAAAACATATGGTGCATATTGCAAAAAATATTGACACTCAATTTATTACATTATTATTGGGTATTGTAAGATTGATGAAGTGGATAAATCGAACTTTGGCGTTTTTACTGTTATTAGGGATTTGAGTGAGATCTGGGAATTTTTTGTGAGTTCTAGTTTTCTGAGCAAAAAATAGAAATCGAAAATTTAATATTGCATAAACAAAACGTCCTAACTTTCAATGTATAAATACTGATAAAACTTGCATTATAAAAATGTTAATTTAAGGAGTCGTGGGAAATTAGTTATCAGCAACAACAGTCATGCGTACAGTGATAAAATTGTTTATCTTTTGGAAATTTTGACATTCTTTCTTTTGGAGTATGAGTGACTGACAAACTCTAACGCCATCCGTAGAATTGCTAGGGTCGTATTAAGTTTACTTTGCAATTTTTATTGCAGCTGCACTGCTAATACCCATACCATTCCTAGATAAATGTTTATGGGTGTGTCGGATCCATAAGTACGCTCTGAAACAGTCTCTAAACAAGCCGTCACTGAATAAGCACGGAATAACCATTTTATTATTTTATAACAGGGGGGGGGGGGGCAAGGTTTTTGCACCAGGGGTTTAGTTAACGTCCCCATGGCGAGTCTGTGACAATCTTACACAGACAACGATCATAATCTAACAAGCCTATTGCACCCCAGAGATTTTAATAACAGCAACTTTGTAGTACTTGCGCTGATTATTTGGTTTCTGCGAGACTAACTACTTATCCTTCTTCTATGCTTTTGTGCCGGTGGATCCGTATGCATATATTGCAAGGATGCTGTAGCAAGATAACTATCCTAAGTGATTCAAGAGTGCTGCTTAGTGTTCAGCAAGACTCTTGAATCACTTACTATGTAGTACAGGCAGAATTGGTTGGAAGCAGAAATTTATTGTCACATCAGGCGGACCGGATTAAATCATCTAATGGGCCGGAGAGGATGGAGAGGAACCAAAGTCTGGACACTCGCAATTTCATCACATCCTGTATAAGTTGGTGAAATTTCAATCATAATTTATTTATCGAGACCATGCTTCCAAAATCACATAACTGGCTAACTAATCACATGCCCGATATGGACTGGTACCTAGACGAGACGCCGCGATTTGCCACATGATTAAGTTGTCTTATCACCTTTCCTCTTCCCGGGATTAATATGTAAATCCCATTCTTATTTTTTGTGCAGTTATGCCTAGTTCACATACAGAAATGTAGGCCGAAAGAAAACAAATATTTTCAACACTCTATTTTTATGCCCTTTGCGGCTCATTCCCATGCGAGGAATTGAAATAACCGTCTTTATTTGGCCACGGACGACAAGGAGATAACCAGCGCCTGCTAAGATTAAAATAAACTACCGTCACAGTAAAGAAACGATACCCATTCAGAGGCTTAGTCATCAAAATACATTTGTGCGTGCACAAGACGACTACTCAGAAAGCCGAGAAAAATACTATTTACCAGAAACAGACATCTGAACTAAGTGCAAACTACGACCCGTACAAGCTGTCTATCCCCATTTCGTGAACAAAACAACCGGACCCACAGGGCATACATAACTTGGCCTCACAGAAAATCCGGAGTTTGAATAAACTGACTCCTAGCAATACCGCGTTACATACTTATCCTGGAATAATCTGCACTCTGAACGCAGAATACGGATTACCCGATTTTTTACCATCCAATCCTTTATACACTTTGGATATATATAATTCAGCCTGGGAAATGGATTTCTACAGCATCCTCGTCTTCATTGCGAGTTTCATCGTCGGGATCGAGTCGATCAAGAAATCCTCAATGTTTATGTCGGGTGAGAAGTTCTTTCGTTTATTCATTTTAATCTACCGGGAATCTCTACTTCTGATTTTAATATGATAGAATTTTAATAATTATTCCGGGAATGAGGAAAGCCGATAAAGTGGTTTACTCGTGCGATAAATTCGCGGCCTCTCTCGTTCAGTTAACAGTCCATGTCGGGTATGGGATTAGTTAGTTATTTGTTTTCGGAAGCACGGACTTGGGTGTGGAGGAATACTTATCCCGGGGACCGGAAAGGGAATAAAGCGGTTTAGTCTTACGATAAATCACAGCCTCGCCTACGCTTACCAGTTCATGTCAAGTATGGGATTTGCTAGACAGTTATTTGTTTCGAATACACGAACTTGATGGCGGAGGAAGACGTCAATTTCTCACACATAATTATCCTCCGTGAAACCAGATATGCCAAATTTGATTTTAATTTAATGAAAAAAAACGGAAATTGGTGACATCGAAAATGTAAATTCGCCAGATGAGAAACAAACCAACAAGAAATCGTGTAAAATCGAGCACGCCAGGATTCGAACCTGGAATCTTCTGATCCGTAGTCAGACGCGTTATCCATTGCGCCACGCGCCCGCATGTCCACACTGCGTCCAATCATGAAAACATTGTTAGAAGCTTACTGACGACCACTCAAATTGTGAGAGATTGTTGTGACAGCATCTTCAATTAGTATTGGTTTTGGCCGGATTGTTTGTTATATTTGGCATGATGTTTTAGATGTTCAATAATATAGTGTCGGTCATCCGTCGTCAGCCCCGGTGGCCTAATGGATAAGGCATTGGCCTCCTAAGCCAAGGATTGTGGGTTCGAGTCCCATCCGGGGTGTTTAGACGTTTTTCGAACTCAGATTTGGACTTATATTTGACCCTCTTAAAGAACGTGAGCTCGCAGCCCGTACTTATGGAACAAGATTGCAGTAAATATGCACATCGTATTTTGCAATAAGGATGATTCCGGATGTGAGCGCAATAAGAGTATCTGACCTTTAAACTTTTGATCTAAAGATTATCGAATGAGTACCGTACAACATTGCAAAGGTGGATAGGACACAAAGCGCCCATTGTCTTATACTGAGCATCCGGCGCTTACACCGTATCGCTATCGTTTGTAATAATTATTGTCCACGTTATTTAACTGCGATGGCAGACGCTAGAAATCGTTTAAAAACGAGCACGCCAGGATTCGAACCTGGAATCTTCTGATCCGTAGTCAGACGCGTTATCCATTGCGCCACGCGCCCGCACGTACATAGTCATTCCAGACCAAAACAACTAGATTGCATTCTGAATCTGAACGCCCTTCTACGGGTAGAAGCCCCCACTATAGCCAGAATGTCTGCTGTCAAGGCGGCCATTTGAAAAAGTGAAAAATAGGACAACAGAAGCTAAGACGAAATCTACAAAAGAGCGAGAAGAACACCCCGGATGGGACTCGAACCCACAATCCCTGGCTTAGGAGGCCAATGCCTTATCCATCAGGACACCGGGGCGGACGCACCCCTTAGTTTAAATTGTTTACAGAAGGTACCCCGTACGTACGTACGTACGTACATGCGCACCAAAACTCTGTTATCAACAAGAATCGTCATCTTTCCTACTACAACAACAAAATCAATTTTGCAAACGACCCACTTTGTGTATTCCACTTGTGTGACTGGAAGTTTATTCAACTGCAGCGCCAAAAGAAACATGGCACTCGAGTTGTGTTGTTTTTACCCTTTTGACTCGATGCCAGAATTTATGTACGATCTACTATGGTAGACTTTAGACTTTGGCAGTGTGAAAACATTTTTAATATATTTGACGCGGGTTAGCGTGCGGGCGCGTGGCGCAATGGATAACGCGTCTGACTACGGATCAGAAGATTCCAGGTTCGAATCCTGGCGTGCTCGCTTTTTCACCACCCTGTACCAAAATTCAGGCGACAATTTTACACAAAAACATAGAAAGAGCATAAATTTCTGAATATTCTTCTACTCGTGGCTTCAGCAAGTCCGTACATCTGAAAACAAATAACTAATTCCATACCCGACATGGACTGGTAAGCGGGCGAGAGGCCGTGGGAGTTTAGTCGCCTTATCGGATTTCCTATAAGATCTTATCCAAGATTGGGGCACGGAAAAAGTAAAAGCGAGTCGAATTAACTTGACTTTAAATTTGACCACACGAATGGGATGAACAAGGACATGGAGGTTTGTGCCTCTGAAAACAAATACCTGATCGCATACCCGACATGGACTGGTAACCGGGCGAGAAACCGTGGTTTGTCATAGGATTTAGCCGCCTTATCGAATTTCCTCTCCCCCTGGATAAATACGTAAATCTTATGTAAATAATTTTATCTGCTACGAGGCAGTGTTCCATTGTTTTTTATTCTTGCATGATGAAAAAAGATCACTGAACCTAAAACCCGTGTAATACATGCGTATGCCTTGTTTTGGCAATTTTTATTTTATATTAAGCTAGTTTTAAATCATAATCTTCAGAGCTCGTGTATTTGCCGATAAGTATTAGTGAACCATATGTACGCAGACTTTGTTTGTGTTCTTGCTTTTTCAATCGAAAAAATTATCAAATGATTTATCGCGTGGTAGGCTGGTTATTTATTTAGTTTATGTTTTTATGTGTTTGCCTCCTATTAGTACGTGCACGTCAGAAACTAAATATTTCCGTTCAGTGCGACGCCACACGACCGCAAACGTAGCGGGTGGTCGCGTCGCATTAATTCCGGGTGCTTGGTCTTTTTTACGACAAGGTCATTAAATCAGCTGTTCTTTTCAAACTGCGGTTTGTGTTGTCCGAGTCTGGTGACCTTTCAAGCAGGTTTGTGATGAACTTTAACCCCTGACAGTCAAAGATCAACCGAGACAGCCGCTAGTGGTGATATAGTTACCAAAACTCGGATGGGTCGTTTTCCGAATTATACCTCGGGACCTACAATTGTGCTCGTTAGTGTACATGAATATACCCCATGCCGTTATATTTCAGTCCCTTTACACAACTTGATGTAAAGTAGGCGAACAAAATTAGTTACCACCATGTTGGTAAACATATTTTTGGAGCGCCCCTAGAGCAGTGTTCCATTTTTAAATCTATTCTTCGATGCGGTAGATGCAAAATGAAGTGTTAAATCATTTCCATAGATACCAAAAATTTATCTTTTTATTACGAACTCCTTATAATTGTGCTACAAAAAACGCTTCGATGCATCCGTTGTTATATGCTAATGGTCCCCAGCCTTTCATAGGTTGTGGCGACCTTTCAGAGGCTTTTAGCACTCATGCCCCCTGTTTGTCATTCCCGTGGTATCTATGGTGTTGTTTTGATTGTTAGATTCCAAATCCCATTATGTTCAAACAATTCATGCTCAACAAAAGGAAAACACCTTGTGAAATAACCTTATCAAGAAATGCAATTGGGAGTTTTCTTGTAAAAGAAAACCTAAAATTGGTTTTGTGCCCAACATTGTAGCATTGTGGACCCCGATTGGGAAATGCTGTTATATGCGCTTTAATAATAACAATAGAAAAGTAGAGTCTCTCACTGAAAACACGTTCAACAATTTATGTCAGGGCATAATAAGTTGCGTAAGCGTTTCCGGACCGGATATATTCAATTTATTGCAAGAGAATAGCTTCTTCAAACAATAGGTTGCTGGTGCAATGACTTATTCGGAGTGAAAGACGTATAAAATAATCATATTGCATTTCTTCTTTAGAAGTTGATCTACTGAGGGCAGCCAGAAGTGAAAAGTCCGCGATCAGAGTGACAGAAAAAGTAGCGCGGACGCTTACGAAAGCACATACAATTTCGTTGGCGTTTGAACTCAAAGTCCCGCCAGAAGAATTTGTTTCCGTATTTGCAATTTATGAAAAATCCGGACCGAGAAAGTATTTTGAAATCACTGTGAACGGACGACAGGACAAAGGTGGGTATCGTATATAACCCATGTGGAAAATATGCGAACGAGAAAAGCTTATATCGGGGACCACCACAAATCTTAGCTTACTTTAGCCGCGATAATAATGCAAATGATAAGGCGAAATTAAACTCTTAGTTAGTACTTGTCTAGCTGGTAGGCGTAACGCGCCCGCCCCCAATCTTAAAGTGTCTATTCTGGATGTCCGTAATTTGCGTTCTTTAGCGTCTTCGTATGCTTTTGCTTATTAGCATCCTGTGTTAGGTAATCGAGAGCTGATAGGTCTTTGCCAAAATGCTAACATTGGGCTTAACTTACTTAAGACTCACTAATAATGCAGATATCGAGATGACGTTAAACTCATAGTTACTTCTTGTCATAGCTGATAGGCTCAATGCGTCAGCTTTAGCGTTGCCGCTTTCTTGTTAACATCTCGTTATAAAGATTCAGGGTCCCGAGTGTTCTTTTCCAATGCTAACATTGGGCCAACATTGTCCGAGCGTTTGAATATCAATTGCTCAGAAAATAACCTAATACCACGTTTTTAGCGTTGGTATTTTGGTAAGATAAATTTCTATCCTTCTTCCACGCTTTTGCTCTGGTACATCCTTCAGCATTTATTGCAACAAATTCCCAACAAAATTGATTTAATATTGGTGTGGGGAAAGCTTCGATCATACAAAACGTCCCAAAAATATATTTGTGTCAGTGTGCAGAAAGATTATAAAAACTACTTTTGTCTTTATTTCAGTTTCGATTAAGTCACGTGATGAAAGCGACGCCGATGACGACGAGTTGCACGTGACCAGTTTTCGTAAAGTTGGCATTGCTAACGGACAATGGCACACAATGCTCATTCATTTCGTCATAACAGAGTAAGTAATTTTTCTGCAGTTGCAGGGTTTATGTCATCATCGCTTTTTGTAGAGTACTTTGTCAATGTGGCCGCATTTTTATGAGACGTTTTGAGACTTTTACAACAAATAAGGGTCTATACGAGCATTTGCTGATTCATAATGAACATGTATGCTTTGTTAAAAATTTCTCGAAGATGAAATTTCAAAATTTATCTGTATGTTAACTGACTGTGAACTTTTTTTATTCTCGAGTCGGTCAGTATTTATTAACGCTCAATTCGCCACTGTAATCCTTTAACAGGGCCTCCAAAATATTTAATTAAGATGGTGACCCCTTCCAATATATTAAAATTGGTACTCCCGAAGTATGTGAACCAAGATGGCGGACACCGGAGCGTAGTATATGAACCAGGTTAGGGTTAAGCCATGATTTTATTTCTTCAGTTCTATTACGAGTTCGGGGACTAGCAAAATGACTCCCGTAGTATTTGTACCTGAAATTGTGGCCTAACCCTAACCTGGTACACATACTATGTTCCGGTGTCCGCCATCTTGGTTCACATACTTCGGGAGTACCTTAAAATTTTCGGCGACCGTTTTTAAGACGACATTGTTTTGCAAGCGCGTCGTTTCTCTGATCCTATGTATTCTCTTAAAATCGTCATATTTATGTTTTGCTCTAGTTTTAATAACTGTGTTTCGAATCAAAAGTCTAAAAAGCACAATAGATGAAGTACTTTATGGGAAATTGGTGTACTCTTTGCGACCCTTAAAATTCGTCGCGACTCCCCAGTTTGGGAATATCTGCTTTACAGCACTCATTTCTCTTCTCGTCCCGATTGCTTCTGAGTAAGTGCGCACGCTTCGCTCCGAGCAAATTGCCCTGACAAATGAATTCATGTTATACAAACTCGAATATTTATGGAATTCTAGTACTGTATTACGAAAAAAACCCGAATCGAATATATTTTCTAAACTTTTGCAAAATATAAAACCTACTGTGACGTAACGTGCAGAACAAGCTTTTTATATCCTTATTTTACCTGTGATTATGCGGATACAATTTTGGATCTTTTGCACAAAGCACCCGCCAATATACACCTCCGTTACTGTTCAAAATAGGAAAATTAATAATTATCCAGTTAGGGCTCTGGTTAGGAATGATTTGAAAATTTGGATTTTCAGCGCAATCTGCATTTGTATCCCTTGCCCTAACTGGATAATTATTAATTTCCTTATTTTGAACGGTAACGGAGGTGTATATTGGCGGGAGCTTTGTGCAAACGATCCGAAAATTGTATCCGCAGAATGTAATCACAGGTGAAATTAGGATATAAGAATCTTGTTGTGCAGGTTACGTCACAGTAGGTTTTATATTGCAAAAGTTTAGAAAATATATATTCGATTTGGTTTTTTTTCCTAATACAGTACTAGGATTCCATAAATATTCGAGTTTGTATAACATGAATTCATTTGTCTAGGCAACTTGCTCGAAGCAAAGCCATGCGCACTCACTCAGAAATAAAGAATATCATCTCTGAGCAAAGTTGTCAGAATGTCCAAAGGTCATATGAAACGATATTTTGTTGCGAATGTCACCGTGAATTCTTAACGTAATTTGCCGCAATTTCAGGATAACTTTTCCGGGGTTAAATTACTTGGCAGAGCTACAAAGAGTTGGCGAGGTTGTTCAAACAAAAATATTTGATTACCGAAACCACAACTGGCATCGTTAAATTGTAAATCTAGTCTTCGAAATCACTTGGATTGTGCTGAATTCTGCTGTATCATGAACTTGACGTCACTAGTGTTGGGCATTTTCGAATAACTGGTGATTTCAGAATCGAATCGAATATTTTTTTCGAATCTCGAATACTTGAAAGATATGTAACTGTATGCGAGAACTGATTTTGTATTGTGATTGGACCAATCACAGGCATATAAATTACGAAAAAACATAGAATTCATCACTCTGTCAGTTCGCTGAGTTGTTCCACGCAATGAATGTTCCATCAAAGATGGCGGCGATGCGAAATTTCGTTTGAACCGATTTGAATAATTTACCATTCGAAATGCCCAGCCGTAGATGTCACGGACTGAATTACAAATCGAATAACTATTTCTTACTTTCTCTGCGATACGGATGCCGAAATACAGAAAGTAATTTTGTTTATTTCCATATAATAACGTTTATGGCGAATTTCTCAAACCATCCAACCACTGCGTTTGTGGTATTGCGTCAGTCATCCGCAAGTTTTTCACTTTTACGCGCATATACTCATATACGAAAGAAGATTAGATTTCTAGTTTCCAAGTTAGACCGCAACAGCTAGCAGGCGGGAAAACATGGGTTCTAAGAGTTTTGGACAGACATGGGCAAACTACGGCCCGCGGGCCAAATCCGGCCTGTTAGGTAGTTCAATCTGGCCCGCCCGATGTTGCCTCCACCAAACTGAAACCAAATTTTGATGTTGAGCTAAAAATAGTTCAAGGAATTTGTTGAGATTGGGATTAAATTTAGTTTTGGCACGAGGATCATTGTTTCCGCTTCTGCTTTTGTAACATTGTAAATATTGTCCATAAAATGTAACTTTTTACGTCACAATTACATGGCCAGCCAGTCTAGGTAGGCAAATTTTTTGGCCGGGACCCTGCAATCCTTGGTCTTACTCTTGAAGATATAAAAGCGTTCCAAGCCGATCCTCAACCGCAATTAGCTGTATTATGGGTGCAATAGCCGTTGTGAAGATGCAAAATGTCTCGTGTAAGAACAGTAGCTTGTGGGAACTATCTTATTACTACAAACCACTAATTATGTGATCTTTTCTTTGCTTCTGTTTAGGTTAGTTGATTAGGACAATGAGGTTAGGTTATTGTCCCATCTTAACCAAGATAAACAAAATCATAGGAGACTGCTCAGGAGATTAGCGATGAGATGATAATAGGATAATGCCGTCTCGCTATACTGCTGTTTTACGATAATGCCTTGACCTTTAACTGTTTCCCTCAACGTGGAACAGTTCCAACCCCCTTTGTGGTGGAATTACAGTAATTATTTAACACTTCAAACCGGTCAGTCGCCATCTGTTTTCGAAAGCATGGCCCAGACTTGACTATGTTAATTTCGTAACGCTACTTTGAGCGAACTGACATAAAATGTGGCAAGGCCAAAAGGTATTTCGTCGCTGATCGTGTTTCGGATGCGATACAGCAACGATCAAGTTCCCGATGCGGCGACGTTCTTTGTGTTTTTGCCAGCTAGTCTGATTACAGGAAATCAAATCTTGACTTTATCGCTTTGCTGCATTCGAGCCAAACATTCCAGAAATAAACGTACCTTCGAATTTATCCAAACATACTTTTTTAAGATGAGTTGTATTTCGGACCAACGACGGTGCGATAAATAAAATGATTTAATATTGTAAACTCAGCCATTGTACAAATATCGCAACACACAGGACAAACGAACACGCATGACGGAAAGCCATGAAAGTTTCCAAAACTTTGAGACATTATGGGCAATTCAAGTTGTGAAAGATGCGCTTTTCATACGGCGCGTATATGGTCGTTTCCTTTACGTTGCGGAGAAAATAAACAATTTGTAAATGAGAAAAACATGTTAGCTTGAATATTCGGTCATATTTTTTTTATTTCGTCCTGTGTTGAGTTCATACAACTGAAATGAATAGCTGGTTAGTCTTTCCATACTGTACCCGACATGGACTGGTAATCAAATGAGAGGACTTGGGTCGCGACTAATTTGGCTTTCATGAAAAATATCCTATTTCTTTAAACATTGTAAATATATTGAAAATTTCCAAAACTGTAACGCGGTGCCAGTTTCAATCACATTTAAATTTAGAATAAGAATGAACGCGATTATGCTTATTACTGCGTATAAAATGATCGAAGTCAATATTAATTGCGGCCTGAGCTCATCTAAATACTAGTTATATTTGATAATAAAGCTTTGACGGTTGTTAGAAAATGAAAAATTTAAAAGCGAAAAGTTAAAAGCTTGCTGTGACCAGGATTCGAACCTGGGTTATCACGGCCACAACGTGAGGTACTAACCACTATACGATCACAGCTTAACACGATTCGCCATTCGACGACCGCGGCAGAACGCTCCGAGAATTGGAATATATAATTTTCTCGAATGATTGGAAGCGCTCTCGAATTCAGCATTCGACAGTGCTGTACTGAGCATTGTGTAAACACGTGCTCTACGTACCGCGTCTCCATATGCCATTTACATTTTTCTGCTAGCCCCTTTTCTAGTGCATATAACACACATAACGGAAATTCAAATCAGCTGCTAAAACTTTCAAGTCAGTGCAATTGAAACAAATAACTGGCTAACTAATCCCATACCTGACATGGACTGGCCGGGTATGCCACATGATTAAGCCGGCTTACCAAATCTCATCCTAAACATGTGACAGAAAAGACCTTGTGACATAGAAAAATAAGTTAAAAAATGCGAAATGCTCTCTAATTTAGTTTAAAGATTGTGAGCAATGTTATAATACATGAATATAAATGAAAAATACGATGAGACAATCGCACACGTACAAAAGTATGTACCGCGTTTCCTCGGAATAAGACCTAGTCGATAGCAAAAAATCTCTCCTACATGTTTTAAATGATTAATGTTTGAAATAATCTATGTTTAGCAGTTATTTTAAATAAAAACCTGTTAATTATAAGTAACAATATTGGTTTTCAAATTTTGTATATTCAAAAATCTTGTAATTCTCAACTTTGTAATTTTGTGTTTGATAAATGAAAATAAAATACATCCTCCCAAAATAAGCCCTAGTGCACTGGTTCTCAACCAGCGGGCCATAGAGACATTTTCAAGTGGGTCACAAGCCTATTAAAAATTACTATGGTTATTAAAGAGTTTAGTTTCGTTTGTGTCATTATAGTCAAATATTTTATTGTAGTGGCAATGAATGATGCTGCTGCTTTTCATTCTAATTCCTAAAGTGAAAGTATTTATTTTTGCAAACAGAGTCTTGTTTTTCTTGTAGTTTTTCACTTGCATGAGAAAGTTAGTGGCCCACGAAAGAAAAAAAGGTTGATAACCACTGCCTAGTGCAGGGCTGGGCAAACCCTGGCACGCGTACCAAACTTGGTTTATTTTTGCGTTGAAAGTAGCGAAGAATTGTTTTTTAATTTTGGTCGGCACGCGGAGGAATTTTGTCGTTAAATTTATCTGATTTCGGCACGCGAGCCGAGAAAGGTTGCCCACCCTTGGCCTAGTGTGAGAAAGACAATGTCCTATTTGCAGGGAAACACGGTTTGTATGTGGTCGTGTGTTTTAAACCAAAATTGACCATTCAGCATTCTCAAACCCCCTAGTCCTCACCCCTGGCAAATGACCTGGGCCTACGCTGTTATTAAATACTGTTTCTCATTCAGTTCAGGAGTTGCTGAAACTCATTTCATACTTGACTGTGCAGAGAAGGGAAGGGCCGAACACCCCTGGATCGCAGATCAAATCCGGAAAAGTCGGAACAGCACTCTGATCGTCAAACTTGGTACCAAGAGTACAATTGATATAAAGGTTCGTTTGTTCCATATTCCTGACATAGAATCACTATACTAAAGGGTCATTATTCGCCTTTGCGCTTTCAAATATGTAATTCATTTACTGATTCCGACACAGACCCCAACAACAGAGTTCTAAAGTTGACAACAAGAATAAAAAATATATATATATATATCCCAATCATTTACACATACCTATCAGTAGAGTTCACAGTTACACGACACTAACTCCCAATTCTTTCTCAATGCCTCTGTGCTAATGAATACGTATGCATATAATGCAAGGATGTTGTGGCAGGAATAAAAATACCATTTAATTGCATTTAAATACGTTCGGATCTTTTGTACAAAGCCCTGCCACTAATGCAAAAATATGAGATTTGAGAAAAACACTTCCACCACGTTTTAAAATAATTAATTAGTAATTATTCAGTTAGGGTTCGGATTAAAAATAAGTTAAAAATTTGAATTTCTAGCGCATTTTTGGGCGGACGGGGCTTTGTACAAAAGATCCGTTATACATTATTATATATCTCATTTTCTCGTAATTTGAATAAAATTGATTTTCTTTCAACTGTCTGGTTAAAATAAACGTCAATTGCTAAATTACCTAATTTTTCTATGAATAAACACAGTCTATTCATAATCAGACTCACATGCGAAAGGCGGTTCTACTCCATGATGAGCAACTTCCAATAGTGCGGAGGAACTATGGCGGTTACTGCACCCAGGCTGACATGGGCACAGGGTCTGATCCGACTCTGTTGAACATGATGAACAACTATGAACCAGTGTCGGAACTAATAATTCAAATCTCAGGTAAGTAAATTTTACTGAACTGCGTTTCCTGTAATACAATAATACACTTACAAGGATAGTTTTAAAGCTAAATTATCGCTGTTGTTCTTGGTGGCATGGAAAATTACCTTCTCCCGCATTTTATGGACTTATCGATTCCCAATATTTAGTACTTGGAGATGTAAGAAGTAGGTCAATTTAGGTTGGTTGGGTGCACATCACATGGTGAAGTTATCAGTGGAATTCCCTAAATTCCGAGACCCGAGTAATCCGAGTGAAGAGTCGGGTCAATCACTGAGTGGAGTTTCATCGGCTGTTAGTTGATGAAGAGCCCGAGTCATTCCATTTCGAATAAATGACTCGAGTCACTTCGATGTATGAGTCGAAGCAATGACTAGTGCCTTGTCAACATTGGTACTGGTAACGTTACCCCGTGTCCATTACATTTGTGCGGCTCTCTCTCGCCTTTTACTCCGATTCACTGCAACATTACTTTCAGATCTGGCATCGGTTCTCCGAGACATCCATGCAGGAATGAAGGCTCAAGCGATAGAGACAAAAG
Organism: Styela clava; assembly: GCF_964204865.1. Lineage (NCBI taxonomy): Eukaryota > Metazoa > Chordata > Ascidiacea > Stolidobranchia > Styelidae > Styela > Styela clava. Next base: position 1,584,937 of record NC_135250.1, on the reverse strand, counting down.
AGCTTCGGCGAACTTTGCAACAATGTAGTGCATGTACAGGCGAGAAAAGTAAGATTTAATATTTCTCAACTTATGATGAGTCGCGACCCAAAAACCTGGTCGGATAAAAATCTTCTTGGGTCGCCTTCTTTTTTAACAAACACTTGAAGCTATTGATTTAATTTTTTTTGTAAATTTTATTGTTTATTTTATATTTGTTATGAAGTGTTGCTGAATAGTAATTGAATATGTGGGAGTATCACAGCGTAAGAACCAGTCAACATCTATTTACCCACGATTTCAAAAACTCGCTGTTGGCAAACAAGTTCATCTTTCTCACTTTGAAGTGATTTATGGAAAAATAAATGTAAAATGATTGTTTAAAATTAGTCATTTAAATTTTCTTCCACAATTGCGTTTGTTATTTGAGCCTATTCTTGGGACTTGGGCTTGGGTGGTTTAAAAAAGGGTTAAGAACCACTTTTCTATTTATTGTTTGAGGCATACATGGGGCTTCCTTTTCTTTTATATATTGAAGCAAGTGTACTCATTTGCATAATACCAGGGTGCCTTAGCAAAATGAAATATGTTTGTTCTAAATGATTCAGCAAGTTCACATCCCGTTCAAGATAATGGTGTGCGAGAGGATTACTGGACTTCTCGTCACTGAACGGTTCCAACTCCAGAATTCCACCTATTCCCTATACCTGGACTAGTAACCGTACGAGATGCCGTGGGTCGACATATGATTAGGCTTATCTACATTCATCTCATATTTTTCAGGTCTGTACAGTCAACCGACTCAGCCAGTTTCGCCAACTCAAGGCCGTTTTCAAGTTACAGAGCCTCCCCAGCCTAGTATCATCAAAGTCGAGGAACCAACAGAACCCCCGGTGATAAGGAAATGCAGCAGCAACCCTTGCGATAGTCAAGTTGAGTGTGAAGATACAGAAGACGGGTTTACCTGCGGCAGATGCCCGTCGGGATTCACAGGTAAGGTGTAGAGAAGTAGGAGGAATTGCTAGTTTAAACGCTATTCCTATTGTTTGCTAATGTCTTCCGAATGAGGTACTGCCCCAAAAAACAATGACCCGTACCGCAGCTGGCAAGCCAGGTTTCTTAGCCCGTTTATTATCTAATAAAAAGCGGTTGACATGGTTACTCCGCCTGTCGTGACTGGAGTTGCTTGCTTCCTTTGTTATGAACAATTGTTTTTATTGTTTATGTTATATATTTATTACGTCATATTTCAGGTAACGGGATTCACTGTGATGACATAGACGAGTGTGAGACGTCGTTCGATCCCTGTTCAGCCATAGCTGGCTGCATTAACACCCAGGGCGGATATTACTGCAACCTTTGTCCTGAGGGCGGATTCGAACAATCATATAAGGAGATTGAGGTGGCGGAAAGAATTATTCAGAAACAGGTATGTGTTGTTCAATTAATCGGTGGACGAAACATCCTATCCATAAATGCCTCTTAATGTGGGTTAGCGTTGGATTTTGTAGGAGTTGTCCATATTTTTTATTGGTTAAACTTCCCGGGGAATTTTCTGGTTTATTTGTCTATGATCGAAGTAAACTCACAAACCCTCAACAAATGACTGTGTTTGGATGGGAATTAACATATGCCCAATCAGGGACGTTTCAAATTTTTCTGCTGCCCGGGGCGAGTTTCTAAGTAAGGATACTCCATTATAACCAACTTCAAAAATAATTTTGGAATAAACAACATTATGGATGTTGGTATACATAAAAATAAAGGACCTCCAGAAGTATGTGCAGCAAGATGGCGCACAACCTGAACATAGTATGTGTAACAGGTTAGGGTTCAGGTTGTGCGCCATCTTGGCGTACATACTTCTGGAGCGTCAAAATAAATAATGTAAAAGTAAAATGTTTGTAATATTATTATTTAAAACAAACTAAGCAACAAACTCAGCCTTATAACGTGCTGTTAGGGCGGCTGCCTCCATGGCCCCCCTTTAGACACGCCCGTGTGTCCAACGAATACTTTGTCTTTGTGTATGTAAATCTGAGCTGCATGGATACTATTGTAAGAATCAGAACAATTAGATTGAGTAGTTCAAATTTCTTGCATCACACTTTCATAAATTATATTCTGTAACGTTTCTTCGACTAAAACCAGACTTCTTGTGATATGATAAGCAGTTTATTTGGGCCTGACGAAACGCTTCAGAAATTTTTTTTAAACGTCTCAATAAAAAGCATCATTAAACTTTTAGTATTTCGCTATAATACTAAAAACATTCTATTTCAATTTATTGATAAGAACATTTTTGTGGCGCCAAGGCAACAGAAACTAATGTCATTCTGAGCGATTATCTCTGATTGAAGACGCCCACATAACAAAGTGTCGTCTATGACTTCAACGCAATGTTTGTTGTGTAAACGGGAGAGTTGACGCTGCTAACTAAAAATGACTGGTGAAATTGGAAATGATATTTTTAGGTTTATTATATTTAATGGGAACTGTGACCTATCGTCCGATTACCTGAACAAGTCAGAAATGTTAGATTTATTATTTCGCCGAGGCATATCTGCTAACTTCTGATTGGACATGAGCCAACTGTCTTGAAACAAATTGTCAGATACCGCATTTGTTATCAAATAATTAAATTTACTGAGCTCGGAATTCAAGATTTGTCTCCGCTGCGTCGTTCCACTCCTATCAATTCAAATCACTAAAAATTAAGTAGGTAATGTCCAGACGGATCTTTCAAAAGGAGCTCCCTATATATATATTAATTAGTGTGTGTACAGAGTGTTTTTCATGAATATTTTGTACAGAGACTTCGCCACTAATGAAAAATGTGAGATGTGAGAAAACAACCCCGCTATGATTTAAAATAAAATAAACAAGCCGGTAGGCGCCCAATATGGATCTTCGCCATTTCTTGAGGCCCGCGTAATTTCAGTTTACTAGTTTGCTAAAAAGAGTAATACGGAGACGCCCTTGTATCGAGAAAATTGTACCAGAACTGCCAGTTCATTTTGATCGCTGTGCGGCTCATCGGTATCCGTGTGCATGGTTATGCTGTGGATGATAATTAAAAAACGTTCACTGAAATCCATAAGGCTTCCTTAGTTTATGAACTATCCAGATGTAAGACGACGTTAGAAAAAGTATTTTCTCCCGCGGAGGGTAGGATACTCGGAATTTTGATATTCGATTTGGTTGACGAGAAAATGGCGAAAATTTATAAGAAAATGGGAATATTTTCAACGATCAAAGGATTTTTTGCTGCTGCCATGAAAACGCAACATCAATCCGGACTTCTGGTGAAACGCACATAACTAGGGTGACAAGATAACACACGTGTGAAATTTCATACAAATCAGTCCAGCCCTCAAGACTCTACGTCTACTGCTTGGACACACAGACAGATACACAGACAGACAGAACGACTGATAATAAGGGTCTTCTAGAGCGGAGATCCAATATACAGCTGGGCTTGAAAATGAATTTCAGCGCAATCTGCATTTTCAACTCTAACTGGTTATTACTAATTTCTTTATTCTGAGCATTGGAGACGTTTTTTTTTTCGCGGGGACTTTGTACAAAAGATTCAGTGACTGTATGTACAGATCGTTCGTTCGCCCTGAACATCGAATATGTCGTTAAAAAAAATAAATAATCAAACACGTATCTTTTCTCACAGATATATATTTAGCTCATTCTTATCAGCGGTTTCATCATAATTACGTAATAATAACAACTCTATTAAACATGAGATGATTAAGCGACGAATAGCCGATCACAAAAAAATGTGTGAATTTTCTGACACGTTGTTGATCAATAAGCTGTTTAGTTAAATTGATGTTGTTTTTGTAGAGTTGGTTGTTGTTGTGAAAATAGTCGCATTCCTCCATATTTTCTATACTTGAATATGTCTTTAGAAAGCTATTACTTTGTCATACGAGTCCTTAACACTCACTCGGAAGTAAATGAGACTCATCTATTAGCAAAGCTACGGGCGACGGCGCTTGACGAGAAGATTCGATTGGCGTAAAAATTAAAGTCAATAGATTGATATTTTGAGTTTTTTGGGGTTGATGAATTTCACAGAAAAGAGACGATAGTGGTATAACGGAGTCAGCTCTATTTTGTCACCCGTTCGGAAGTGTTATTTTTGCTTTGTTCGTGTCCGAAAATTTCGCCGTAGGAAATCTCGACTCAGAAAATTTCGCCGCATATGAAAATTCTCCGCATGAAAAATCGCCGCAAGAGCATTTTGATGTAAAACAAGGATTCTTGATAGCACGAAACATTGCCGCAAGAGCATTTTGCTGTAAAACAAGTATTTATGATAAAAACAGTTTATAGGGTTAGGTTATGCTCTTAGATAAAGAATCTTTTTTGAATAAAAAAAACCTGTTTTTATCACAAATAATTGTTTTACAGCAAAATGCTCTTGCGGCGATTTTTCATGCGGCGATTTTTCCTATGCGGCAAAATTTCCTATAGCGAAATTTCCTGCGGCGAATTTTCCTAGAACCATTTTCTCATATATCACTACGATATGCACGATACCTTCTCACAAAATTTTTCGCTATTTAAATTTCATTTGAGGTTTTGCTGTTACTATTGCATATATAACGAAGATACTAAATAATTTATTTTTCGATTTATTTGGTTACCCAGGTATGCACGGATATCGACGAATGCAAAGTTGACAATGGCGGATGTGCGGAATTCTCTAAATGTATCAATACTGCGGTGAGTAGTTTTATGCGTCGGAGTAAAGTTGGGGTCTGAAATTATATGATTAGTAACTCTACAAATATGGTAACTTTATGAATTGTAGACAATGCTATGTAGTTTGATTTATTATTACAAAAAAAAGTCAACACTATTATAAACATAATCCAATAAAGAAAATATTTTGGCGCTCCTGAAGTATGCGTACCAAGATGGCGGACACCGGAACGTAGTATGTGTACCAGGTTGGGTTTAGGTCATAATTTTAGGTACAAATACTAATGGAGTCACTTGGCTAGTCCTCGAACTCGTAATAGAACTCAAAAAGGGAAAATTGGAATAAAATTATGGCCTGACCCTAACCTGGTACACATACTATCGTTACGGTGTCCGCCATTATGGTACGCATATACTTCAAGAGTACCCATTTTTCGACAGTAATAACAGTGATTGATTATTGCTTTGTGTGGGTCGGTGTGCAGGACCGATCAAGGTCATCTAGGCTCCCGGCCATTTGAAATAACTTTGATGGAATTAATTACAATCCCATAACCGACCTGGATTGGTAACCACGCGGAAAGTAATTGTTTTCCATATAACTAATCCGGCTTTCCGGCCTTGCTTTCTCCGATTGAGTATCTGATCCTTAAGTTTTCTTCTGTCTCGTTAATAGTCATTTCCCACCACAATGTTGTACATACTCACTTTTGCAGGGTTCATATAAATGTGGAGCGTGCATTCCCGGTTACCATGGAAACCAGACATCCGGGTGCGTGAAAGTCAGGCAATGCAGCGACGGAGGTAAAGTTTTTGATCCAGTATTTTCTAAGTCGGATCTTTTGTACAAATTATTTATAAAAAATGCCCATAAAATTTTATTTTTTTTTAAATTGCAAATGGAATTTATCGATACCATATATTGCTTTGGCCCTCACAGATGTATTAAACGAAGTAAAAATACTTGAACAACTACTGATTGAAAAACAACAAACCGCTCCGCGAGCTATTCCATTTACCTAAAAAATACTGACTCGGTTAATTTTGTAACAATCCGAATAAGGAATAACCACATTAATAAAATTTGACAAGCAGCAAGTACAAGTAGTTTTAGTAAGTAATTTTAATTTACTAACATTAATCTGTAAATACCATATGTTTTTATATTTATAAATTTATTTTTGGGCGCTGTAAGTAATAGTCAATCTCCTCACCGGCTCTATAGGTTTGAGAACCCCTGACTTAGAGATCACAACACATCACATAATTCGGTGCTCCTGGAGTATTCGTACCAAGATGGCGCACAACCTGAACATAGAATGTGTACCAGGTTAGGTTTTTCAGGTTGTGCGTCATCTCATTACGAATACCTATGAAACGCCCATAATTCTTGGTTCGAATCATTTTCATATTTCCGTGACCGTATTGACTTGAAGTGATTCAATTCTCGCTCCCGGGAGAAAGGAAAGCCGAAAAAAGATAGCTGGATGATATGGCGAACCACGGCCTCTCGTTCGTTCACCATTCATGTCGGGTATGACATTAGTTTGCCAGTTATTTGATTTCGGAAGCATGAACTTTCTATTTAGTTAGAGTAGTATTGGCATGCTGTCAGTGGCGTAACAAGACTCTCGTATTAAAAGGCAATGGTAACCTAAAATTTGCCGTTCATCTTGGTTACTTTAATTTTTTTCATACGTGCTTCCTCTTCTGCCTTTCTGTGCGCCACTTAGAGGTTTTGCCTTCGACATCATTCTGACAGCCTTCGTAATTTTGCCGGTGCGATCAAACCACAAGATGCCGAAAATCGACGACTCCCTGGCATTGTTACGTAACAAAACGATTTGAGAAGAACTAACATCAACGTTATAAGATGCGCATTACTAGTTTTGCAATGCAGCTTTTGGTTTTTCGGCTGAAATTTCTAAATTCTAACCGCTCGGGCCCCATTTGCGCTTTGGGCCCTCCCGCGACGGCGGGGGTTACGGGGGTGGATGCTACGCCACTGCATACTGTTCTCGCCCATAACTTTGGTTAGAGATGACATATTGGGCTTAGGTGTCGCTGCCTGAAGACCTCTTGAGGTCCCTCGCGATTCCTGTCACACAATTTAAGTTAGTTTCCACTTGTATTTGTAATATTTTTTCATATATCATACCATGTTTAAATTGTGTTGACGAATAAATGATGATTGATTGATTGATTCTTCTTCTTCGGAGTTATTGCGCGTGAACTTGGTTTGAATTTTTTTTTTAAATATAGCTTCTTGCGTTGAAAAATAATACAGCTATTGATGTGGTATGGTAACATGTCGCGCCCAAGAGCGCCTACTGGAAACGCGTAGGCTGACTAATAGTATTTTGTAAATTTTACGCAAATTATATTTTCGCTTCGCAGACGACGCATTGACTGGTCTGTCATCTTCCTATTATTAAGTCATAAACAATTTCCTAAAACAACACTATGATCGAACGATATTTGGCCAACGTTGCTTCTAGTCTTCTTATGCATAAAACCAATGACACGTGACGGATTATACGCCCTGATGAGGAAATGATCCCGGAAATAGCGGATTAACTTTCACCTATGACCCTTCCCACTCGACTTATGACAATGGATACGGTCGAAGGTGATAAATGCGGTATTTTATTACGAGACACTAGCACGATTTGCCCTGTCTTGTTTTTGAATCAAATTAACAATTTTATGAATCTGAAACAAACAACTTGTTAACTATTCGCAAACCCGATATGGACCAGTCAACGAACGACCGACCGCGGTTAACTGTGTGATTGAGTCGTCTTAGTGTCTTTCATTTCCCCATTATGAATTTGGAGCTTATATGCTATATTGCTTTCCTTGAACTCGCTAGGGTGAGGGAAGCAATCCTAATAGCCAGTGGAATGAATCTTCCGCAAGCGGAGTGCGGTGCTATTTGTCTTGATTCTGGACGCAGGGGCTTGGTTGTTAAACCAGTGTTTCCCAACCTTTTTTGGGGTCGACATCGATTACCTAAGCAAAATGAATCGGAGCGGACTCAAAACACTATAATTAAATAAACGTTATCGAGATTTATTTAGGGCAACTATAAAAATACCTTCTGTATTTACCATTGTAAAAATATACGATGTAACCAAAATGTTTTCGGACTCATTTGAGTCTGTGGCCTGGGAAACACTGGGTTGGTGTCGTTGGACCTGACTATGTTCGCATGAAAGCTATTCCACTTACGATAAAATTTAATTTCTAAAATCAACATTTTCACATTTCAGCTCTGAATCCATGCGACGTGAATGCAGAATGTCTGGTAATAAACACTGCAGAAGAATATGCATGCGAATGTAATGCGGGATATTCTGGCAATGGATATGTTTGCGGACTGGACGGAGACTTAGACGGATATCCAAACGAGCAGATGCCCTGTAATGTTAAAAACTGCAGACAGGTATATTATACTAATAGCCCAGCGTTTTCCAAACTGTGCGTCGCGACCCACTTGTGATGTCCAGAGGCGTCGCAAAATATCAATCAAACCGCATTTTGTACTTTGCAAAAAAAGATGCGGTCATTTCCACAAAGCAAATATCAAAATCAAATAATTTATATACATCATGACTTTATTAATGCGTAACTACTATTATGTTATGTTCGTTGTTTATATATGCATGCAATCTCTCCTTGTTATAGTTTAAATGTATATATTCCACGGAAGTCTGATTTTGGTCAGACGAAACGTTACAGAAATATTCTTGTCATTGTATAAACAAGACTTACATAGAATGTATAGAAACTTATCTCTCTTATTACATAGGACAATTGCCCTGAAGTACCCAACAGTGGACAAGAAGATTCTGATCTGGACGGCCTTGGTGACGCGTGTGACAGTGACGCAGACGACGACGGGATTTCCAATGATGAAGATAACTGTGTGTTGGTGCCGAACAAAGATCAGCAGGTTTGGTGTTTAAAAACTAGATCAGGGTGGTCCAAACCCAGGCCCGCGGGCCATATGTGGCCCGCGTCACATTCGGAGAGTAATTAAAAAATCGCATTTCGTGTTGTTTCGTAATAAAATTAATCAGAAAAATCTTTCGGCATATTGTTGCATCAATAATGTCACTGAATTGACTATAGTGTTATGGCTAGCTGAGGCAACTAGCGAAGTTGAATGCTTTGCTTGGCAGTCTAAACTATTATCTGGCTTTCTATCTTTTTGGTCGGGAATATATGCTAACAATATAAGCATCATAGAAACTAAAAATCGAATGCGTATTCTATTAGCTTGGGATGGCTATGTCTGATAACTATGTGTTTGCACAATAAAAGTGTTTGTTTTGTATTGCACTGTTTACGTATTCTTGGCACTATTGTGGCCCGCGAACAATGCAAAAATAATTTTGTGGCCCGCGAAGCGGACAACCTTGGACCACCCTGAACTATAGATATATCAATGCGTGTCCGTAAAATTTGCCGCAAGAGCATTTTGCTTTAAAGCAAGTATTTGTGATAAAAACGGTTAGATTTATATGGTTAGAATATGCTCTTAAATAACGAATCTTTTCTAAATGAAAGGTTCCTTCAAAAACCCAACTGTTTTCATCACAAATGCTTGTTTTACAGTGAAATGCTCCATGCGGCGATTTTTTTTCTATGCGGCAAAATTTCCTGTGTATAGATTTTCTTTGCGGCAAAATTTCCTGTGTATAGATTTTCTATGCGGCAAAATTTCCCGTGTATAGATTTTCTATGCGGCAAAATTTCCAAGAACCATTAGCTCTGTCTCAGTGACTAACAAAGACTAAAATGCTTGATTTGGATTATATTGGGTTGTCTCAAAGATCTTAAACGATTTTGGGTAATCCGTTACGCCAATCGGATGTTTAAGCTAAAAACATTTATTGCGCATCGTTATGGTTAGTAAAAAATATTAACAAGATTTATAAAAACATAGTTTTTTTTCCATGGAGAAATATAAAATCCTAACCCAACCCTTTGCCTGATTCCTATTTATTCGGCGAGGCATGTGATATATGATAAATGAATAATATGCAAAGTTTCTCCTTAATTCAATAACTGTTTCAGAACTCAGATTCGGATCTATTCGGAGATGCGTGCGACAACTGTCCCAATGCGAACAACCCTCAACAGCTAGACCACGATGACAACGGGAAAGGAGACGAATGCGATACTGATATAGACGGAGATGGTAAGTGGATATGTGTGAGCTGCAAATAACAGATAGTAAGGCGAAAGTATGTTTTTTTTTTTCAAGAAAGACGTTGAAAATACGTGAATGGAACGTAAATAAGGAAATAAAGTTTTGAAATGTAAATATCCAAAATAAGGCGGGCAAGATCAAATCTAATAAATATTTTTAATTAGGTTCACGCCCTCTCAAATTTGGCTACGCCCCCTTTTTGGAGCGCGCACCACCGTTTGAGACCCACTGGTTTAGACGAAATATATTTTTTTACACATAGGTGTAAGAAATTTTTTCGGGCCTCCTGAAATATGCGCACCAAGATGGCGCACAACCTGAACTCAGGTTGTGTACCATGTTAGGGTTCAGGTTGTGCGACATCTTGGTGCGCATACTTCAGGAGTACCATTTTTTCTTCCGTGACATCCGTATCTGATCGTCCTAACCTTTTTGAAAACTTCGAGATTGTTGCAGCGGTAAATGTGGGCGTATACACAAGTAAAATCCTGTAAACTCGATAAATTTTGTGCGAAGTTGATGAATTTTTTTAAAGTGGCCCAGTCTTTGTGCAAAAAGGGAAAGGACAACTCGCTATGTTTTGAAATAATCGCAGCTTTTTAGTCCTCACATATTGGATGGAGTACCAAGATGACGCACAACCTGAACCCCAACCTAGTACATATACTATGTTCAGGTTGTGCGCCATTTCGGTACACATACTTCGGGAACACCCAATATTCTTGGCCCCTGGTCTAAATCACCTTGCCCACCCTTGGCCGAACCACTAAGCTGCAAAGATTCAATCCCAATAAGTAAATAAAAACATTCCGTCTACTCAACTTGATTTTTCATTCATGCAGGCATCGGAGAAACCTTAGAAAACTGTCCTTTCGTTCCCAACGTTTCACAGGACGACATGGACGGTGACAGCGTCGGTGATGCGTGCGACAATTGCCCAACTATGAGCAACCCTATGCAGGTGATTATTTATTAAAATAATATTGCAAAGTTCAAAGGTGAAGATGTCACGTACTTTCAAATTGAGTATTCTTATTGGTGGGTAAACCGAAACTATAATTTACCGTTAGTAATTCTATTGATTACATCCATATAAACTTCGATTATTCACTAGAATCTCTGTCATGACATGAGCCCTACACCCAAATTTGGATTGAAACTGTTATTTTACCATTTTCGCAACGTACAGAGGTGAGCTTATGGTACTGCTTTTACACAATTCACATAATGGCAGGCACTTGAACGCGTTTAGCTACAAGATCGGAATGTCAGCAAAATTAAAAAAAATGGTCAAATGTCATACAATGATTTAGAAAACGCAGCTAACTTAGGTTGGAATATTGATTACCATAGCCGTGGTACTTGTAAAATATTCGAAATTTGAAAGCTATTAACAACCTTCCATATAGTTTTAGTACCTCTTGGTATTTTAGTGGTCCCAGCTTGACCATCCCTATTTTGACACGCATCGACCGCATCTCGCCATCCTTATTTTGACTCATCGACCCTATTTTGCCATCCTTAATTTGACACCCATCGAACGTATTTCGCCATCCCCAATACGACTTTTATGCTACCACCACTTCAAGACTCATTTAACTCGCCTTGATGTTGCCTTGATGTTGGGATACACTGGGTTAGTTTCGTTTAACCTGTCTATGTTCACATGATAGCTATTTCATATACGGTACATCCCAGCTTTTACCAAATTGGCCCAAAATAGAGCGCTTCCTTACAATTCTATTACTTTTTAGTCTGACTCGGATCATGACTCGATCGGTGATGTTTGTGACACTAACACTGACTCGGATGGCGATGGAAGACAGGACAACATGGATAACTGCCCTCATGTTCTGAACTGTGCTCAGTTGGATACGGTGAGTGAGACCAAATAGTATTTCGGAAGATAGGGGAGATGTGAATTCCCTGCGCGTCACCATGAACCTAATTGGAATGAATAACAAATAGGCTAATATTGCCGAGATTTACAGACATAGAAATGCGCTCCAGAAGTGTGTGTACCAATAACTTCAACATGTGCTGAACTGTGCTCAGTTAGATACGATGAGTGAGACGAAACAAGTTATGAAAGTTTTAATTTAAATTGAAAGGTCGCGAATAGCTGAATTGAAGCTTGGTATAGGTAAATTGTATTTGGTTATTTTGATTAGAATAAATAAAATATCAATTTGATTTCTGGACGTATCAAAGTTTTGGTGTTTGCGAAAACTCACTTGAAAACGTTGTTTAAAATTGTAAAAATGGCTGTAACAAACAACCAGGAAGTAAAAGCGGAGGTAGTTTCGCAACGTATAATTAACCTTTCACCCTTTATTCCTCACAGGACAACGATGGTAAAGGAGACGCATGCGATGAAGACGACGATAATGATGGGATTCCTGATTACGGGAAACAAACAGATAATTGTCGTCTGATAAATAACCCGAATCAACTTGATGACGACGGAGACAATATAGGAGATGCGTGTGAAAACGATCAGGTTTTTATCTTAGATTTTTGTTGTGATTTCCCTTAACGAAGCAAACTGTTATGATGCTGTTTTTTAAACGACATTAGCCTTTTTCCTACAAACATCACTGGTATGTTGAGACCTGAAATTTGAAAGAATCGTAGAATTTCCGGTACTCCCGTAGTATGTGTACCAGGTGAGGGTTAGGGCATAACTTAATTCCGATTTTCCTTATTTTAGTTCTGTTACGAGTTCGGAGACTGTCTGTGTTAGCCAGGTGAATATCTCCCTGCTCATAGGCTTCTGTCCCTTCACACAACTTGGTGTAAAGTAGGCGAACAAAATTCAGTAGGCGAACAAAACACTTCTGGAGCGACGAATTTCCAGTCCTGCATTATATACCTAATTTATATTACACCATGGAAATCGATATTGGATCTCCAATCTAGCAGACCCTTCTGTCAGTCTGTGTGTCTAGCTGTAGCGTGTAAACGGCTGCACCGATCTGGATGGTATTTCTCACGTGGGTTGTTTTGTCTTTCTAGCAATGTGCGTTCCACTGAAAAGTCCGATGTTTCGTTTCTTTTCCATGGCAGACGCGAAAAAACGCCCTGTAAAATTTTTACAATGTTTGCTTTATTTCAGGATGGTGACGGGGTGGTCGACTGGAAAGATGTTTGTCCGTATAATCGGGATATCAGCGTCACCGACTTCAGGTCTTACCAGAAAGTCATGTTGGATCCTGATGAAAGCGAGGTCGAGCCAAGCTGGATCGTCGCCAACGAAGGAATGGAGATCACGCAGAAAACTAACAGCGACCCTGGACTACTAGTTGGTGAGTGATATTACGGGCGCTCCCAAAGTATGTATACCAAGATGACGCACAGCCTGAACCCTAGCCTGGTACACATACTATGTTCAGGTTGTGCGCCATCTTGGTACAAGATTACGTTGGATATAACTTGGCAGTGGCGTACAATAGCGCTGTAAACCGTGAAAGTTGGGAGAGAGTAATGGCATAATGCTTACGTAGAGGTTCGACCTAATCACAGGGGCGTGTCGAAATTTTCTGCTGCTCGGTGCGAGTATCTGATAATGCTACCTCTTATACTTAACTTCAAACAAAATTCAAACAAATTATAGATGTTGTTACACATGACAACAAATAAATTAAAGGCGGGATAAGAGTGAAATGTTTGTATTATCAGTATTTAAATTATCAAAACTATGCAACAAACTCACAAGTACAACGTGATGCCTATAGAAGGCTGCCTCTAGACACGCCCTTGCCTAATCATGTTCACAACGCCGGTTAAAATCTCGACACCCAGGGTGTGATATATTAAGTAGGAAATGAAGAAGTGGAAAGATTCTACTTCTCCCAAAAATAGTAGCCCCCGAATGTTTTTCAAGAGCCGGGAAGCGTTCATTAAATATTTGTGGCCGCCTATACAGAGCCGTGTTCGTGGTGAACAGTGAAAAACATCGCATAAAAATTAGTTAATTTATGACGTTACAGTTGTACACAGAGCCTCTTTCGACGGCGAAAAAAGTCATTCTGTGATGCCTTGTTTTCTCTGATTATTTTTTCTCCTCTACTAATTACCTTTAACTGAGTCTGAGTGACGCTTTTGTCATATAATAGGGCTTCTCATATACTTTCCTCGTTTTCAGGTTTGGACTCATTTGACGGCGTTGACTTCAGTGGAACGTTTTTCGTCAACACAGCGAGCGACGACGATTATGCCGGATTTCTGTTCAGTTATCAGAGCAGTAGGAAGTTTTATGTCGTCATGTGGAAGCAAACAAGCCAGGAATTCTGGGACGATAAACCGTTCAGGGCTTTGGCGTTATCGGGACTTCACATAAAGGTAGGCTTATCATATATCTGACCCAAAATACCGGGACAGTGGGGATCGGACAAAATTTGATTCGATTCCGGGACTTAGTTACATCTGAAAGTTATATCTGCCTTTGCGAGAAGATACCAAGCATCAAGTTAGCTATAAATTAGTTTGCACGCCAAACATTCAAGAGTAGGGCATCATCCTTGAAAGATAAAATACATTTTCAAGTCTTCTTAGTCGTTGATATTTATAATGACAAATTCGCAGAAAGATTTCAGTTATGTTGATTGAACAAAGTGAATATAAATATATTAGTCAGTGGTTCTGGTACCGTGAATGAGTTTTTTTTCCTTTTTTTCATATTTATTAATATATAAAACACAGTTAATCGGTAAAGGTACAGCTTTTTTATTCATTAATCATAAAAAAAATTCACAAGTATAATCATATAAATACCATCACATATATCTTGAAATTTTCAATTTTGATTATGATTCTTTATTTTGCCATTACTGTGTCAATAAACCGTTAAATTTCCCTCACTTAATTAATACAGATATGAGATGAATTTTGTTATAACGCGCCACCATAATGCTGTATAGCAGCGGTTCTCAACCGGGGGCCCACAGAGGAGTTGGGGGGGCCACAAGGATGGGCTGAAATCTAAATTTACTTTTCACTTTAAAAGAAATCTCAAAGTTTTTCCTAGTTTGCTGCTCAACAAGGTTATTTCGCAGGGTATTTTCGCTCTCTTTTGTGTAAATGCTGCAAATGCAGCGCTAAAAGCCTCCGAAAGGGGGCCACGAGTCATAAAAGGTTGAGAATCACTGCTGTATAGTTTCATTATCTCTTGTCATTCCGGTTGTGGGACCGTAGCATTGCTCAGAGACGAGTCTACTTCACTTCCGAGTGAGTTAGCTCAATGCACCACCATACTTCTATATAGACTTAGTAAACCTTGACAGAGGCATAGTCAGGTATTTTCAAATGGGGCGAGTCAGCCCGAAAACGTGGGTTTCAGGAACTTGAGGGTCTAAAAATTGTTTCAAGATACGGAAAATTGCTATGTATGGTATAGGAAAACGCCCTTTTTTATACATTTCAAAAAGAGGGTCCGACCCGCAAAACCACCCCTTGGGTACGCCCCTTGGCATTGCATTGCATTGGTTGCCCGTAACATCACTCTGAGATAATTGTAGTCTCATTACCAAGCTGTGGTGGCTTGTTCATACCCTTATTATGTTTCAAAGGAGGCATAGTCTCAATGTTCAACAAACAAACTTAATTTTCAGGCAGTGGACTCTGCAACCGGTCCAGGGCCAGATCTCCGGAATGCTTTGTGGCATTCTGGTGACACACCGAATCAGGTCAGGACAATATGGTCGGATCCAAACAACGTAGGTTGGAAAGATAAGACTGCTTACAGATGGGAATTGAAACACAGGCCAGAGACAGGGTATATAAGGTGTGTACAGCAAAGAGTCTATAAACCTGCGTCGCTAGGCAAGTCGCTAGCAATGGCGACTAACTATTTGTGTATTTTTCTCTCCTTTATTGGAAACGTTAGTGGACACAACGATTGTTTTAATACTGTGTTGTTGTTTTTGTTTGTTTTTTTCTTTTTCGTCATGATAAAATCGCTTTTCTCCTCGAATTGGGGACCAATTGCTTTGAAATTTTCACTGGTTAAAGATTGATATTTTTGCCAGAAAGCTATTACTTTTATTTATTCCTAAATCATGAGAACACGGGTTTTAATCCGCCAAGCGTGACAGCCGATTCTAAAAATCCTCGCTACTCGAAACTCGGAAGTTTTTGAGGTTACCGGTACTGTACCGGCAATGCTAAAGGTAAGGTAAACAAACAACTAATGCAGTACTGCATTAATACGCACTTGTTCAGGGCGGAAAACGAATGTACAAACAAGATAATCCCGCTACGAAATTCAAGAGTCCTGCTGCACACTAACGCAAATGTACACAATGCATAAATACATTTGTGTTATTGTGCAGCAGAATTCTCGAATTGCATAGTGTGATTATGTTTATTCCCGCTAAAGCATTCTTGCATTATACGCATCCACTACCCTAAAGCCAGGGAGTTAGTCTGGCCGCTAGACTAGCGCAGGGGTGGGCAAGGATTTTTTGACCAGAGACCAAAAATTTTGTCCACCTAGACTGGCGAGTCATGTTAGTGTGACATAAAAAGTTACCCTTTGTGAACGATATTTACAGAAGCAAAAATGGAAAACAATAAGCCTAGTGCCAAAACTAAATTTATATGCAAACTCAACAAATTCCTAGATTTTTTTTCAGCTAGAACATCAAAATTTGGTTTTAGTTTGGTTGTTGTAGGATCAGGCGGACCAGATCGAATTACCCAACGGGTCGGATTCGGCCCGCGGGCCATGGTTTGCCATGTCAGCTTTAGCGCAACTCCTATTGATAGTAAAATAATCTCTGATGCTTTTTTTCTTAGGTTGAAATTCTATGAAGTCAACAAACTAGTTGCTGACACAGGAGCAATCATAGATAACACAGTGAAAGGCGGAAGACTTGGTGTGTTTTGCTTTAGCCAGGAAAGAATTATCTGGTCCCATCTGAAGTACAAGTGCAATGGTAAGTTATGGTATCTCTTCCCAGAAAGACATAATCCAGAACGTAATGAATGTTTCCTCGAGAATCGATTTTATTTTTTATTTTTGTAACAATGACCAATCTGCAATAAGTATACGATGATTTTTTGTAGTCACCCAGAGACTTCACTTCGTTCGCTTAGAGTTAGACAGACATTCAAGCATGATTGTAAACATTGCCTCGTTTTCGTTGTTTTTAGTGTAATTTGTCAGATTTTAGTTATGTTTTTTAAAATTGAATGTAATTGAAGTAATTTAATTGTTTGGTTTAGTTGCAATAATCAAAAATAAGTCTCGGTTTTGGTCATGTCATGTTTGATAGTCTAGCGCTCTAAAACATTCGCAAAACAAGCATCCGAAATTTTGCAATAGTATATATGGTATACGAGGAATTGTTTATGAGTCAACGGTAGGGGAAACACCCATTGCAATTGGTGCTGTGAATAAAAATTCAAATCAGGGCATAAACGCAAGACTACCCGGTTCTTGTTGTATTATTTCATCTTCTCGCGTTAACCGAACAGCTTTTCTATTTTAGAGGCTTACCCTGAGGACTACTGAAGACGATAATTCAGTCATAACATTGTGACGACATACCTTGTGTGATGTCACAATAAATCAAAACGATTTGCAGACGACAGGACTTGTCGTCCGATTGTCAGACGAAGAAAGCTAAATGATTCAGGATTTTGGCATACGAAAACAAGATAGATTCATGTTCAAGACGTGTAAACGAGTTTGGTTGCTGCTTTTTGCGCGGGAACGTCATGTTAAAGCCATCAATATTTTCATTTCATATGCTCACTCAAGCATCCCGAGTCCCGTTTCCAACGAAACCATGTTCAAATCAATTCGTAGCTGGAAAAAATTTCACTCCGAACAAGTCTTTGTATAAGCAGCAACTAGCGCGTGCGCTATAAGTTGTGGGCATGGAGTTTTAGTATTATTAGACACTAGTCAGCTTCAGCTACCTAATTATTAATCCAGAGGTTCCCAATCTTGTATGGCTCGTGACCCCCATTCAGGCGGCTTTAAGCACTCATGGTCCCTAGTTATCGTTTCAGTTGTATTTATAGTGTTATTTTGATTGATTTGAGTCCAAATCCTATTATGTTTAAACAATTCATGCTCAGCAAAGTGACAACACCCTGTGAACTATCCTTATCAAGCAATGAAACTAGGTGAACGGAAGTTTTCTTGTAAGATGAGAAGCAAAATGAGTTTTGCGCCTAGCTTTGTTGTATTTATGTATTTATTTCAATTGCTTTCTTTGTAATAGGTCCCTTTTATGTCTCAAATCGAGTTATCTAAAGTCATCTGAAGCATCGGAACATCCCAATATTTGGAATAACCCAATCAGTTAAACGGTATTCCCCATCTTCAATTCCATTTACCTTTGTGATGATGTCAGATTCTAATTTGGGTACTCCCGAAGTATGTGTACCAGAGTTAGGCCATAATTTTCTTCCGATTTTCCTTAGTTTAGTCCTATTACGTGTTCGGGGACTGTGTTAGCCAAGTCAATATACCCCCTGCCCATAGGTTGGTTACCTTCATAATGGTACACACACTACTGGAGGCCCACTCGGAAAAGTAACTCCCAACCCTGTACTAAACATATTTCATAGAAGTCTTCCTACATAGGTGTTTTATATTTCCGTTTTTGAAGTTGAGTTTATTTTTTCGTTAATTTTATTTTTGTCTAAATGCCAATTTTTATCTCCATTTTATGAATTCTTTCTCCATTGTTTTTATTTGCCTTTAATTAATACACCTCACATACATATTACTTATTTGTTTGAGTTAGGTCATCTCGCTATCGTATAAAAATGTGGATATATAGGATGTCAATGAAGTCTTAAAATGTTTTTAAATTGCAAAGGAAATTTATCGATACCATGTATTGTTTTGCCCTCACAGATGTATTAAACGAAGTAAAAATACTTGAACAATTACTGATTAAAAAACAACAAACCTGGTTAGGATATATTGAGAAATGACTTCATAACAAACTTGAAATTGTAAACGGATTTTATGGACACTCTCTATGTTGACGTGGTAGTTGATGGGGAAGTAATTCATGTTAAAGTTTTCATCTTCGCTGCCATACACCGTGATTCTTATGAACTTAGTATAAGAGCACTAATATGAAATCAAGGGCGCTGTGGCAATAATGAAGGTAACCATTCTAAGTGCGCGCTTATGGCACCACATAAACTTTCACACACAAATTTTCAATGGTGCCTTAGTGCTTTACAAATGATTCGAGTTGGTCAGATAATTCAAACCTTAAGAATGAATTTTTGATTTTTTTTCTTTCTAAAGTATCATCTTATACGCCTTACTATGAATGTTTGTAAGCATGAGAACTATTTCCAAAAAATATCATGTAAATCAATCAACCTTCAATTAGTACTGAGTACCAACGTAACACGGAGAAATAGTTTCATTTTTTTTATTTTATACACATTGGAAACCAAAATCTTAGGTGCTTGGGCTTCTAAAAGGCATGATCAGGCCCTGATTCTAAGTGACCCTGGCAGACGAAACGTTACAAAAATACATGTATGTTAGTGTGCAACAGAATTCTACAATAATATACATTTAAAATATTAACTGCAAAACAGGGTTTGTTGATTCATATTCTTCGTGGCTTCTGAGCAATAGTTCTGCTGTTGCCTGGATCAGTTGAGTAGTCAGCGTAAATATTTTTGCCAACCTCCGGCGCAGCTTTAATTAGAATGTTGCTCCCACTTGAAGATGCGATGCTTGATCCAGAACCAAAACGTTGGTGAACTGAGGTGATTGGTCTTTTAAATCGACTGAAGTAAAAAGGGTTTCAATATTTCTTGTTATTTAAAAATTACAAGGATATGTAGAGAAAAGTGAAGCACGTGAATTATCCGTCTTCAGTATGTCTGTTAGATTGAGACTAAAATATCATACATGAAGCTCAGTTTAAAGTTTCGCGGCAATAATGACATATCGCCTTCAGCCAATTAGGTTACTTGATTTACAACTAAATTTTAAGAAAAAAACTAAAAACTGACAATTAACAGTCAAAACCAGTATATGATACAAATTTCATAACCACGCTTGAATATCTGTCTGAGCGAAAGAAGTGTCTGTTGCAACTAATTGTCACGTCATTTTTAACGAATTGCTGATTGGTCATTGTTACCAATATAAACGAGGACATCGATGCTCAAAGAAACATCCATATCTCACCTGCTGTAAACTGAGACACTTTCAGATGACGTTGATAGCGTTGGAGCCATTCTTAGTTTCCTAGACTTTGCCTCCTGAAACAAGAAAAATTTAATAAAAAAGAAAAACAGATGAAACTGGAACTCGGTAGATTCACGTTGGCAATAGCTAAGGCAAGACGGACTATGGGCTTTTTAATTATTCCCGACTCGAACTGATAATGAGTCATAAAAGACAATTTAACGCAAAATGCGCGTTACTTAGTGGAACATCCACGACCTTTGACTCGAAGAATTTGAAATCACTTCTTTTAATTGAGTCTAGTAACAGCAATAAATGGTTCGACTGGCGAACTCTAACCAAAGAACTTCATAGATTCTTCAAGATATTAGATAATTACAAATAATAGAGCAAAAGGCACGATTATGAGTTGTATTACGTCATTATTACACCCCCAATTCGGAGCTGGCTACGCTCTTGCTTATACCTCATTTTCATTTTATAACATTCCAGAAATCTTTTGAAAAATCTTACATTTCTTGAGTTCTTCCCCTGCTCTTTAGTAATCTTCGATAATCTTCTTTTCAGCAACAGCTTCGGTTCGCCATTTGAAATCTTTTTATGATATCGTCCTTTCTCAGAAACAGCTGGGGTGTCATCTTCTTTATTATCTCCAAATTGTGGCGTCATAATCCTTTTGTTGCTCGCGAAAGACACTTTCGTCGTATTCTTCTTCATATTTAAAGCGCATCGTTTCAGATTTTCTAATTCAGTTTTAGACAGAATGATATTGTTTTTCAAAATCTCTCGAGTCCAGTTCTGACTATTTCCCGCTTCTGTGAACTTCTCCTTCGGGTTCATCGCTTTGTCGTTGCATTGCATATCTTTCCATGCATATTTCAAAGGCCTTTGATCATTCGCAAGACCGTTTTGGAGGAAATTTTTCAAACCAGGCCGCATGTGCCTTGCATGTACTACTTTACGTTGCGTTGTGCGAGGAGGTGTTGGAAGTAAACCACTGGCATTCGAAGGGATTTTATTGTATTGTGCGACGGCACTAGTTTGTTTTTCAGTAATTCCATGGTTTTCTAGTTTGACGTCGAGGACTGGTCCGAATGCACCGTGTTCTTTCGTAAGTTTTGTCGCCAGCGACGTGTTTTTAATAATGCTTCCTTGCTTTGAAGAATGCATTTGTGATGTAATAATCCGTTTGAGAACAGCAGATGACTCTTTTCTAGCTTCTACATCTTGGGTCGCTTTCGTTACAGCTTTGGCAAGTCTAGTTCTAATAAATTTGAAATCTTTCTTTTCTACAGGGGGAGGTTTGGGATGGTCGATACGGGGCGTTTGTATTTTTTCTGGAATTTTTTCGTCATGCTGAATTTTTTGAGACTGATCGCGAGCGCAACCAACTGCAGTTTGTGGCATATTTTTATAGTCAATCCTTGGAAGTTCAGATATTAGTTTCCTTATAGAATGGATGCTTGATATAGCTCTGACATTGTATCGTGACTTCACGCCGGCGATATCAGTCTTATTGCTGGCAGAATCTCCATGAATTGCACAAGGCAACGCCCAGAAACGTTTACTCGATTTGATGTCTGATTTTCGACGAATGTTCGCTGAACTGTCTTCTTCGCTGACGACACCACTGTCAGTTTGTAACTGTTAAAATATTACTGTTATTGATTCCAGAATGGTAATATGCTGATAAAGCCCCGCCATCGATTTTCCGGAATGTCGACTCGGCCCATCTTAGGTTAATATAAGTTAAGGTTATAAACCCATATTTCCCTGTTTATTCTTTTAAATTATCCTAACCTCACACAAACGGAATTAAAGAAAACCTCATGGTGGAGCAAAAAAGAATAATACTACTAGAAGTGACGCGGGGTGTCTAAAACGTGGATGGAGCTGGTATGGCACAATTTAAAATATGGAGAATGTAGAGGCTATAGGACAAGAATAACATTGACATAGAAAAGAGGGAAATCACAAAAAAAAAGACGGAACTACAGAGTGCGATAGTCAGTTCTGTAGATATAATAAATATGAAAACCTGATCTGGATTGACTGTCATCCATGGATGATTCAAAATCTCGGTCACTGTGATTCGTTCCAGTGGATGACATCGTAGCATTCGACGGATTATGTCGCAACAATCTAATTTAAAGACAAATAACTAAGGTTTAGGGCGAATTTTGTTTTAAACTGAAAAACGCTCTGATAAACGATAAAATTTTCGACCAAGTCGGAAGGGTTACGGGGAACCTATAATACAGGCGGGCTAGATACAAATAACTGCGTGAAACATTGGAAGTACTCGCACGTACCGAATTAAACTAAATTTAAATTTAGTTTCGCTGGCCGCACTCCATTCAAAATTGGTACTACCACCGCACAATTTTCCCCGCGGGCCAAGGACGCAGGTTGAACAGCCCTTTTTTAAATAAACGTATCGTTGACTGCTTAACTGCACTTCTCGAATTGAGAAAAGTTGAAAAACTCAAAAGGATCCTTACCGTCACTGAGTCTGGATGAAAGTTCCAATTTCCGTTGAATACATTCACTTGATCGTTTGTTTTTCAATTTTCGACGATGACACAGAACGTATAACACTGCTCCCCTGGAAGAATAACATCTTTGTTAATGTATAATTAATGTATAGTCAATGCATAATACATGCGTTAAACATTTTAAACAATGGTTCTCAAACTCTTCTCTCCTTTTTTAGAATTTGTCAAGTCTCGCACCCCACCTCAAAAATTACTAGCTAACAATAAGCTACAAATAACAGATAGTAAGATTAAAGTATGTTTTAATCACAAACATGTCGAAAATACGTGGATGTGACGTCAATATCCAAAGTAAAGAAATGTAAATATTCAAAATAAGGCAGGAAAAATCGAATCTAACAAATATTTAAATTTTAATCAGCTTCACGACCCTCATTAAATTGTTAATTTTTGCACAAGTGTAGAGAAGATTCGACGTCTTTATATAACCTGCTTTGATCAGTTCGCTCCGAACAATACCATTGACAAGGGGCCATTGATATCTAACGACATGTAAGAAGGCACGACGGAAGGGGTAAAAGCAGGGGCGTAGCCAGAAATTCTCAAAGGGGGTGGGGGTCTGAAATTGGCGCTCCCGTAGTATGTGTACCAAGATGGCGCACAACCTGATAACCTTAACCTGGTACACATACTATGTTCGGGTTGTGCGCCATCTTGGTACACATACTACGGGAGTACCCTGAAATTTGTAATTGACAAGTTAGACTGTAACATCTAGGTCAGGGTGGTCCAAGGTTGTCGACTTCGCGGGCCACAAAATTATTTTTGCATTGTTCGCGGGCCACAATAGTGCCAAGAATAGGTAAATAAGGCAATACAAAACAAACACTTTTATTGTGCAAGCACATAGTTATCAGACATAGCCATCCAGGGCTAATAGAATTCGCATTCTATTTTTAGTTTTCTATGATGCTTATATTGTTGGCATATATTCCCGACCAAAAAGATAGAAAGCCAGATAAAACGCGAGTTTCCAAGAGAATTGATGTTCTACCAAGCCCCCCCCCCCCCCCCCCCTTGGCTACGCCCCTGGGTGAAAGCTTTGGAATTTGTGTACAGAGCCCCCATCCTTAATGCAAAATATGAAATATGATGAAAAACACACACATCAAGTTTCAAAATAACAAGTTAGTATAATTATCCATTTAGGGTTCTGATCGGGAATTATTTGAAAATTTGAATTTCGAGCGCTATCTGCATTCCTAGCCCTAACTCTAACAGGGTAATTACTATTTTTGTTTTGATTAGTGGTGACGGGGGCTTTGTACAACAGATCCGAGATCTTCAGGGTTAGGCATTTCCTATGCAACTTATTACGCTAGCGTACGCAATCTGGTTTGCGAAGTGCGAAATCAGTAATTTATTTTTCTCATCATACTGAAAGCCCACTTGATATACAAATTGCAATAAATTATAAAAAAGCATTTCGGGGTGAGGGGAGCCGCGGAAGCCAAATTTGGGTATGGAGCAGCGGCACCCATAAAGAAGTCTAACAAGAAAATAATACGTCAAGGTAGGCCAACCTGGTATGCCCAGTAGTCGCGCGTTTCAACAAGAAAAAAAAAATCAATGCATCAACAATCTAAGTAACTATGACGACAGCTGTGTTATGAAACCCACTATTAAACGCTGATTTATTTCTATCAAAATAAAATGAAAACTTACAAACTCCAAACATCTGCAGGTTGAGCTCTATATGCGTACGAATGACTTGATTTGAGTTCTGGTGCAGCGTAGTGAACTGTTCCGCATTTACCTGTCGTCACATCATTTCCACCCGGAGTAAACTCACAAGCCAATCCGAAGTCGCAGAGTTTGATTGTGCCATCTTCACCCAGTATGATGTTCTCAAGTTTGAGATCTCTAGGCGAATATGGAAGAGGACACCAAGGTTAACCTAGTCTGAACCACTATACAGCCATACCAAAAACCATAACTGAAATCTTGTTATTTTGTGAAACATCGCTGCGCTGAGCGACAGGTTTCAAACAGCTAATCCATCTCATAAGTGCTCGTATATCATTCCTCGTTACAAATATGACAATTTTATCTCGATAAAAGGGATGCAACAATTTCCCGTCGAAAACGCTTCTTTATGTTGCTTTTAGGATATTAACTCCCATTATAACTTACTAATGCAAGTTCTAGTAACCTTACGAACTACCTCCGCTTACCTGTGCGCTACTCCCTTTCCATGCAAATACTTCACCCCGTTAACAATCTGAACGAAGAAATTTCTCGCCATTTCTTCAGAGAAGAAATATTCTTGAATGCATCGAAGGAGTGAAGTTCCTGCATATTCTTGAACAAGAAAAAGTAGATCTTTGGCGCGAAAATGGTCAAGAAGTGTCACCTGTGAAATACAGCTCACTTTTTAGGTGTACTGAAAACGGAGCATATAGGATAGGGTTTACATATTTATCTTGGAGGAAAAGAAAGCCGATAGGACGACTTAACCATAAGGCAAACCACGGCTTAATTATAGACACGAGATTCAAGGACTTGCCCAACACTGTCAAATCATCCTATGGAGAAAATAGTCATAACATAAATGCGAAGTAAGAGACTGCCTTCAAATGACGGCTTTAGAGTTCGACTTTTTCCTCCATTTGCCAATTTTGGACAATCTTATTCCCCCTCACTAAGCATGAAATCTCTTTTTCCCTCATTTGTTCAATCCTAATGGGCCTCACGCAGAGGCTACACAAAACTCGCGCTTTAGCTTTTGCACAGATTGAACAGTTCATAATACAACCAAAATTATGTATCACAACAAGAGAGCTACGCCCAAATATATGGACACGTCTGTTCGCAGTACAGTACGGTGTACCGTACCGTCAGATCACAGTCTACAAATATATTCACACCAAGCGAAGCAGTCCAGTAGGACACAAAATGGCGTCCGATGTCCACAGAACGTTTCATGACGTCATAGCAAACAAAAACAAATCTCACAGAGCTAACAGAAATATTTAAAATGAATAAAAGTAATATCTCACAGAGCTAACAGAAATATTTAAAATGAATAAAAGTAATCGCCTTCTGGGGGAAAATTTTATCTTCAACCACTGAAAATTTCAAAGCAATTGGTCCAGTATTCGAAGAGAAAAGCGGTTTTTTAATATTTCCACTAGGTGTGTCATTCTGTGTCAAATAACAACAAGGCAAAGAACAACATAATATTGAAACGATCGTTATGTCCACTAAACGTGTCCAACAAAAAAACTATCGCTATGTCGACTACGTGTCCAATAACTTTGTGTCAAACCACGCTTAGTACAAAACATATATCCCCCCAAGTCATCAAAATTCCCCCACGGTTGGGAAACGTTGGGTTATACCAGGGGTGGGAAAGATTCTTGGACCAGGGGCCCAAAAGTTTGCCCACTCAGACTGGCGGGCCATGTAAGTGTGACGTAATAATTTACATGTGATCGCACACGAGGTGATGGTGTGAAAAGCACGTCGAATCGTGTGAGCAAGAAAACGTAGTTTTGTTACCGTGAACATGAAAGTCTGTGGCAACCTAAAATACAACTTACACAGACTACGAGCATAATCTAACAAGCCTATTGCATACTGAATTAACGGGCCGGATTTGCACCGCGAGCAGTAGTTTTCCCATGCCAGGTTTTCTACTGCAGACCAAATTTTACGTTTGCAGCGTGCGAACTGGTCAAACAACGCGTTGCGCATCATAATCAGAATAGACTTGCTTTTGCTTCAGCTGTAATCCGACAACAGACCAGAATACATACCATCATGTTTGTCAGTTGCAGCTTGAATTCAAACAACAAATCTCCAAACACAAATAATTTGTTACCAAAATTTTTATTACGAAAAAAGCAAAAACAGTTATCAATAACAGTACATTGAACGAACGAAATGGAAAAAATTTAAAAATTCACATCACACATGATTAAACACCCTGGCATAATCAAAAAATAACATCCTTACAAAGTTACATGCAACCACTGAAATAATATTAAGAGTTGATAAATCATTGCAACAGTGTGATGGAGCTAATTTATCAAACAAAAGAGGAATCTTTGCACCGAGGATGTGAGAATCTAAATAGCTAAGTTATCTGCAATCTTATATCACAATTAGGATGTAATTTTAAAGGGTATGGTGAAATTTACTCACAGAAAATCATAAAAGAAATCCGGAATAAAAATCTTAATATACATTAAATGATTTTGGTCCAATATTAGTTTTAGATTCATTCAAATTGAGTACCTCAGACATTTTCATTTGCACCAATTATAACACATAGTTAGAAAAATGAAATTAAGCTAGCAAAATATCTAAAATATTGACACAAGTCACAGAAAATCCGATTACATGTAAAATACAATATCAAAATGGAATAATCAAAGCACGTACAATAGAGTAAAAAGAGCCATTGAATGAGTTGAATTGATCAGTTGATGTGACTACTATGTGATTGTTGCATTTTATTTTAAAGTACTTTTACAGCTTTTTCTAAAACGCACACAGACAGTGGAACTAAAACAGCATGTTTGTATTGAAAATATGGTTGTGTTACAAACTTCCTTCCAATACAAGTAATGTGAAAATATTGGGATGCTGTTCCATCCACTAACCAAGATGGAAGTAATTGAAACATGGTTTCTGATCCAAATCAAATCAATATCCTATTCCTGAGTACAACTGATAAACAGCAAAAACCATTTTGAAAATATAAATCAAGTAACCAATGCCATATCTTAAAATGGAGGACAGTCATGTTCATACTTGAAAAAAAATTGAACATGGTTTTTGGATGAACGCGTGTGAAACACTAGCTTGGTGATAACATGCGATAATAAATCAAATATGAAATCTAGAGTCGATGTACAAGTAAAACACAGATGTTCTTACTCGAATAGTTCAAAATTGCAACCAAATTCAATTTTAAATATTTTCTCACACACTAAATCAGGGCTACTAAACTATTTTTACCGAAGATCCGCATACAAAACTTCAAATTTATTTGGGTCCGGTGTTTCCAGAAATTATATTTCGGTATCTCTAAACGCACGATTCCTCGACCGGCTAATGATTATTAGCTAATCAAAATTGTTTAATATGGCTATAGTTCTTTTCATATGTAATCAAAACTATAAAAGTCATTTTATAAAGTGGGGCTAATGATCCAAAATAAACAATTAGATGTGATCCGAATCAAATACTCGGAAGGTACGAACCCGGACTGCGGTCCGCCAGTTGAGAAGCCCTGCCTTAAACCATGAAAAAAAATTGTAACAGCTAAAAATAATTATATATGACAGTGCTACATGTTTCAATTATGTATACTGTATACAGCTACTAAATCTAAGAAGCATTTTGGGTGGTCAAACATGAAAACTGATTTCAGACTATTTCAGAAAATGTCATTACAAGCAGGATTCAATACAACTAATGGATCAATATTTTAAAACATTGTTGAAAATATCCAACAAGTACCGTTTTTCGAAATCACATACAGATTTGTAAAAACCGTTTATTAATTTTATTCAGTAATTTGAAATTAAATACAGAAGAACAGTCATGTTTACACTTGGCAGACAATGACTGATTGAAATGAGTTAACTCACCTACATATCAGTAACCTAACTTTGTAAAAATAGTGCTAATTGGTCTACAGCAAGGGTGTGCAAAGTGTGGCCCGCGGGCCGAATGCAGCCCGTAATGGAAAATTGTGCAGCCCGCGGATAAGTGACAATTTTGAATGGTGCGCGGCCATCTAAACTAGTTTTGAAATTTAGTTGGATCTGGTTTCCTTTGCGTTGCAAATCTCATATCCGAGTTCAATTTATTATCTATGCCTATGACCTACAGCGTCCTAACAGCGAGGCGAACAACACGATTCACAAAGCTGTCCCTTGCTGAGCAGTAAACAATTTAAGGAAAATGCGGAGAATACGCTAATGAATTTGTAAGAACGGGCAATTGAAGATTAGGCAACTGGAAAGCAGTTTAAAAAAATTTAATAATATATAGATACAAAAGCTAAATGAGTTTTGGTTCCAGCCTATCAATTGATTTGGTCTAAATCTAATCTAGAATAAGATTTGACAGAAAATTATTTGACAAAAATTAAAAAAGTCATGGCCTCAAATATGGCACTTTCCGGTAACATATTTATTTCTAAAATGCGCTATTTTGTGCCTGCAACTAATAGAAAGCCTATGATAAATGACGGTCCGGCCCGCGGTTTCACTCAGTTATTGATATTTGGCCCGCCCGCGAAAAAGGTTGCACACCCCTGTCTTAGAGCCCACGGAGCCCCCGAAAGGGGGCCACGAGTCATAAAAGGTTGAGAACCACTGGTCTACAGTATTAGAAGTAATGACAATGACAATACTATGGAGATTTCTTTGTCAATCAGAATTGTGCTAAATACAACATAGGCAACAGATTGACCATTGAAACTATCAACAGAATGTAAAAGAAATATAAAAAAAAATTAAAATCAGGACAGTATCATTTTTTTATTGCTACACTACATTATCAGCTGTACAGAGATATAAGAAACATACAATAAGGATTAACAACATGCCAAAAGGCAAATCACCATATCTGGCTGTACAAGGTAAATGATTCTCCTGTGATAGGTAAGTGAATACTAACACATACAGAATTTTTCGTTTAAATTCGGATTGTTCATTTTGAATAATCATAAGAATGTAAAAATTGAACGCCAATACTATTTCATTGTACTACTTTCCAACTGCGATACGATATATGAAAAAACGCTAAGTCATAGAAGTCCTAATTTTTTTTAAATTGCAAAGTAAATTTATCAATACCATATATTGTTTTGGCCCTCACAAATGTATTGAATGAAGTAGAAATACTTGAACAATTACTGAGAAAAAAACACTAAACCCGTTTAGAATATATTGAGAACTAACTTCATACCAAAATTGAAATGGTAAAGGGAATTTTTTTGGACACCCTGTGTGATATAACTGTATTCAAAAGTTACGATTGTGTCACTGGACAGCAGATCACAAAAAATAAAATAAAAAGGTGACCGTACATTTGAACCCATGTACATTTGAACCCATGCGTATATCCACGGGTTCAATCTATATGCGGGTGCTAAAACCCATGGGTTAGGGTTAGTATGGGTTTAACTAACCGTGAAACAAAAAAAAATCCATAGGTGCAATAGCATACAGGTGCAATTGTCATGGGTTCAAATGTACGTGGGTTCAAATGTAATGGAACCAAATTAAAACTGTACTAATTGATCTATGTATAAAAATGGACCTACTATTTATTTCAAACTGATTAAAAAACTTATTCAACAACGAAGTATTTTTTGATTGTGTTGAGATTGACTAACCAGTCATGTCGAATATAAATGAAATACCCAAATACATTTAAAATTGATTATATTTGATATCTTAAATTCTTCATTTTAGAATATTCTCAGTTGTTATATTCATCTTTTTAGCATCTTAAAATCTGAAAATAATATTAAAAAAAGTGTTTTGACATAATTGAAAAGGTTTTGTCTCAACTATCTGCTTTTGCCAAATAACATACATAACAATTTACGATGATTTATGCAGAAAATGTTACAATTCGGAATATATTCAATATTCCAAATACTATTGCAAACTATAAGCTTTTGGGAATCCATGATTCTTTGTTTGATTTTCCATAGCTAGCAGATTTGCTATAATCATATACACTGCTGAGCTCACAAAAATATATCAATAATACGAGTCAAATAAAACAGTAAATAGACCTGTACATGGATTGGTTATATATGTCCATGTATTTGAATAAAATTACTGGATAACTACTATAATACCTGACAAGAAATGATAAAAGTCAGTGAAAAGTTTTTGACAATAGGATCAAGCATTTTATGACTTTGTTTACCAATGGGATAAATATGAACAACTTTATCCAAAAAAAATTTCTGTTTGATATTTCAGAATCAATACATTTTAAAATGGCACAAATCCATCTCATATATAAGCCAAATTTCAGAACTATACAACAAGCTGAAATTCTAGAGCAGTGATTCCCAACCGTTGTGGCTCGCGGCTCCCTTTCAAACGCTTTAAGCACTTATGGCCCCCTGTTTATAACATCAGTGGAATTTATAGTGTTATTTTGATTGGCAGACGTTAAATCCCATTGTGTTCAAACAATTCATGCTCAACAAAGTGAAAACACTCTGTGAAATAACATTATCAAGCAATGAAACTAGGAAGAGCTGGAAGTTTTCTTGCAAGGGAAAAAGTAGAATCAGTTTTGCGACTAGCATTGTGGCCCCCTTGGGGGTCAAAGGCCCCCGTTGGGAACCACTGTTTTAAAGATTCTATTCTGCTATTCTAGATTCAATACATTTCAAAATACCGGTAACATAAACTCTTATCCAAGTAACAGAATCACTTTTATTCATTCCACAGTAAATTTTGACATCCGAAGATTAAATTTTATTTCGAGATATTGAACCTTAAATCTTGGCATCTCGTTTGACATTTTCTATGCAAGAGTAAAAGCTATAGAAAAGCAGTTATTTTCAATATTTAAGAATAAAGAAGTTACCGTAAATGAATTTTTCATTTGTTTTTATTTCCAAATTCACACCATAAATGTGAGGCCTTCGAAAGAAAAAGTGATTAACAAGCCAATTATGCACGAGAGTTTCAGAATGCAGAGTATCACAATACCGAGATAATATCACACTTTAAAATCCATTTTCAAGTTAGACTTTCTATAAAGCTCATCGTGGTTTGAATACACAACTATTTTCAAGTATAATGGTTGTTATCAAGTAAAATATGGTGTGTATTTTGCAAGGGAATAGATATAAAGCCTCAGCAAATAACTAGAGTTTGTATACAGAGTACAAATTATAATAAAAAATGGGTGCTCCTGAAGTATGCGAACCAAGATGGCGGACATCGGAACGTAACATGGGTAACAGGTTAGGGTTAGGCGATAATTTTTTTCCAATTTTCCTTATTTTAGTCCTATTATCAGTTCGAAAACTAGCCAAGAGCCTCCCGTAGTATTTATACCTTAAATTATGTCCTAACCCTAACCTAGTACACATATTACATTCCGATGTCCGCCATCTTGGTTCGCATACTTCGGGAGCCCCAAAAAATAATTGTTCGGTGCAAATTGTTTGTAATTAAAAGCAGAATTCCCTTTACAACAGTGGTTCTCAAACGGTGGGGCACGGCCCACAAAGGGGGCGTAGACATTTTTTGAGGAGGTGTGAAGCTGATTGAAAATAAAAAATTTGTCAGATTTGATCTTTCCCGCCTTATTTTGGACATTTACATTTCTTTAGTTATTATTTACGTTCCATTCATGATTTTCATGAATAAAACATACTTTCGCCTTACTATCTGTTATTTGTTGCTTATTGTTAGCTGGTTATTTTTGAGGTGGGGTGCGAGACTTGACAAATTCTAAAAAGGGAGCGCGGCTTAAAAAGTTTGAGAATCACTGCTTTACAATGTTGCGGTGGATGATCCGAATTTTGATGCTACCGAAGTATGCGAACCAAGATGGCGGACATCGGAACGTAACATGGGTAACAGGTTAGGGTTAGGCCATAATTTTTTCCCCAATTTTCCTTATTTTAGTCCTATTATCAGTTCGAAAACTAGCCAAGAGCATCCCGTAGTATTTATACCTAAAACTATGGCCTAACCCTAACCTAGTACAAATATTACATTCCGATGTCCGCCATCTTGGTTCGCATACTTCGGGAGCCCCATAAATTTTCTGAAGCAACTCAAAGAGTTTGCATACTCGCTGTTTGCAATAAATCAAAAATATATTGAAATAACACACAAAAAAATTTGACAAAATTGCCGTAAAACAAAAAATTTAAGACTGCTTTCACGTGGCATGGGCAGCTGGTACTAAAAACATTTCGCTCATATATGAAACTGATTGGTACCATGATTTACTGAATTACAAATTGGCAAATTTTTCGTGGTACGAATGAAAAGGATTAATAAAGGGCTTGAATTCATATATAAAGAAACCCACAATGATATATATAATACCTTCAATACTTCAAACCTCAGAACATTGAAACAAGAATTTACAATAACATGGTGACACAATAATATATCAGAATATATCCTGGAAATTCACACATTCTTGTTAAAACCCACAAAAACTAGTCATAACTGGATAAAACCGGTCTAAAAGAGATATGACAATGACATTGCTTCAAAGAATTCATTCTTGTACTGAATAGGAATGTTTTCTATAATATTTCTACAAAAATCAAGTTAAAAGCTACATGTAACCTGATAAAACTAGCATACATATGAAATATATTGCAGTTTACATGAAAAAGTTTATTTGTATTCGTGAGACTTTGGAAAATCATGCTATTCATATATGAAGATGTACATAAAATCATCCAGAACCGGTTAAAACTGGTATAATGTTAATAATTTGAAGTTTGGTTGAACACAAGTGGGCCTATGGAACCTTTTGCTAAATTGCTGTTGCTGTGTGAAAAAAATTTCTGAAAATACAGAATATTTGGTTTTTAAATTTTTTTTTATTCTCAAATTTGTGCATAATATTTTATCCCAAATTTTGCGTTTTTGTATAAATATCTCCTTTATGCAGCATTCAGTACATATCTTTCAACAGTTGATTGGAATTGTGCTTACATTGCGGCAGCCATTGTTCTCTTATTTCGGACAAACTATGAAGATATTAGCAGAGATAAAAATATACACCGATTAAAAACATCAAATGAAAACATAAAAGTAATGAGCTTATTAAAAAAGCTTTAGAGAGAAAACACAAGCTGGCAAATGATACCAAAAGTGAATTATTTTAAACATGCGTTAGTTTACCTCTGACAAGGTTACAAACACTCACTCGGAAATGAACAAGATCCATCTCTGAGCGAATTCGTAGCAACTGTGAAAATGCTAAACATCGCACCATTCATCAAATATTTGTGACTCGAACCACGACGATGAGTATAATCAGATGTTCATCATTCAAAGAGCAAAACGCACAAAATTATCAATCTCTTCAAAATTCATAAAAAGTGTCACATATTGAAGCTTGCTTTTGTAACAAAGTTAGAATATTTGTGCAAACTGCAAGTGACATTGAACAATGCAGCTCGTGATTTCTTACTCCTAGAAACACCCAGATACAAAAAAAAAAGTACTGGACACTGGACAGACACATTTGTGAAAAATTACATTTACATTACATTTTGTGTACCTGTAAAGAGACTTGTTAGGAATGAAAAAGACTAAAAGAAAATAAAAAGATCCTCTATCCCTGGTTGAAACCTGTAATCTATGATAATTTCAACAATGCAGTGGTCGTTCGATCTCCTTATTGCCAGTGGCTGCTCACAGAGAACCTTGTTCGGAGATAATGTCCAAAAACTACTCATAAAAATGGCTATTCAAAACAGTCAATCACATCAAGCTATTGTGAAGTTCTAGAATGGAACATAGTATATTGTAATGAGTCTTATTTGAGGTGAAAACGACCATTGTGGAAAAAAAAATAGTATAATGCAGTGGCTGTGTGTTCTCCTCTTGTATCAGTGGCTGTTAGTAGAGAATCGTGTTTGGAGATAATGTCCAAAACTACTCATAAAAATTGCTATCCATACCAGTCAACCTGTTGTAAAGTTCTAGAATAAAACATACCGTAGTATATTTGAAAGAGCTTTGTACGAGGTAAAAATTCTTGAGAACAACTTCACGATGCAGTGGATTATTCTTAGGTATCAGTGATAAATGTCTCAAATAAAAAAAAAACACAATGATGTTCATACCGTCTATAAAGCCTGATTTACAGGAATATACTCAGAATATTGTCACATAAAAAGTGAGTTCTAGAATGAAGTGTTTCAATTGAATCCATTTAAAATTAGTTTCATCATTTCTGGTTTTAGTAACCCTAGTAATTCGACATAAGAATAGGGCTGTCCAAAATCGAATATTTTTTTGATTCGAATCTAACTGACTAATATTGCACGATCCTAAATCTGTCTCTATCGTACCATAAAAACTCCCCTTTTGATAACGTAGGTGCAGTTACATCTAAATTACTGCTGATATTTTGCATAATTATTTCATTTCAAATATTCGATTCACTTGGACAGCCCTACATGAGAATCGCAGAATGTATAGTGATTTGTCCAGTTTTGCCATTTATGATTCATCATTATGTTCAACAATGCAGTGGCTGCTAGTAATAAGCGTTGTATGAAATATAATCAATGCATAAAAACACAGATTCAACAAATCATAAAGACCACTTTCACTGGTGTCAAACAATAAAAAACAAATGCCGTGGATTCGGAAAGTTCAACTCAATTTAGTATTCAAATCTATTTGAAACTCAATCGAAAATTGAAAAAGTTTCTCCAATGTTCTACGTTAAGGCCATTTTCAGAAATAAATCATTCTCGATTGAGTTGTTTCAATTCGAACATCAGAATGAAAATTCATATCGATTTAAAATTGGTGCTAAAAACACTTCTTCTATATTGCAGATCATGATCAGAAACAAATCAAGTCAAGATAGGTTCGAGATTCAAATATTCCAATCCAAACATCAAGTTGATGTTACAAACAAGGATGTCTACTAAATGGAATTGAATCTCGTATCAAAACAGGAAATATTGATCGGGATATTGATTAAAAATATTTCTTCCACTGTTTCAGCCCACATTCAGAAAATAAATCAAGTTATTTTATCAAGATTGAAATGTTCCATGAGACATCAAAATCAATGTTACAATTACAAACTATGATATCCAAATGAAATTGAACAGTTGAAACAATTTAAGAGGACATCGATTCAGAATTGAAAATGTCGATCAAAAGTTCAATGTAAAAAAGTGAAAATGTTTTTTGTTATCGATCAAAACTGAAACAATCAATACAAAATCAATATTACAGACTTCGATCCATTTCCCACTTAGATTAAACAACTCATTCCTCCATTCCATCCTTGATCGACTTGTATTTCTGCATCAAGATTTCCATTTTTCTTTCATGTTCCTTTTTTTTCATTTCATGCTCTTTTTCCATCATGATCATTTTCGTTTTGTGAGCATCCGACGATTTCCGGAACTTGTCTTTCAGTAATTTCATCTTCAATTTGTGATGTTGACGTGCTTGCTCCGATAATATATTAACGAGATCCGAACTAATTGCGCTCTTCTCAAAAGTTGATGTTCGCCCCATTGAGAAATCGTCGATATCATCAAAAATGTGCGGCTCCTCTCGTTCTGGGCTCATCATTGGACTGCCTTGATCAGTACTACTGAGATAACCTGTAATACAAGGCATATTTATAAACCAGTGGTTATCTAAGTAGAAGCAGAAAAATAAAAGTGGGCCAGAAGAGGGAAGCGCCCGCAAGGGCCATTACCGGTACGTAAAATTGAAATACCAAATTGTCAATTCCCCAAAATAAAATTGCTATGAATAAATGTGTGCCTAAACTATGACGTGACAATTGGCAGTATCTGGAACACAAAAAGAAAAAAAAAACATAGTGTTATTTCAGGGCTCTCGAAGTATGCGAACCAAGATGGAGGACATCGGAATGTAATATGTGTACTAGGTTAGGGTTAGGCCATAATTTTAGGTATAAATACTACGGGAGGCTCTTGGCTAGTCTTCGAACTGATAATAGGACTAAAATAAGGAAAATTGGAAAGAAATTATCGCCTAACCCTAACCTGTTACGTTCCGATGTCCGCCATCTTGGTTCACATACTTCGGGAGCACCGTTATTTCTATCAAGTTCGATGGGCCATATCAAATCGTTACGAGGGCCATAATTGACCGCGGTTTGGGAACCACTGTTCTAAACTTTAGGCACTTTGCGTGAAAACTTATGCACGAACAGGCCATTTGAAACAGTGTTTGTAGGAAAATTGAATTTGATGTTCAGCGTCAAGATAGCTAAAGGACAAATACTATTCAAAAAAATCTTTTTCAGAAAGTTCAAAATCAATTATTTCGCGCTGAAATTATGATGCGAAGAACGATCAATTTAACATGTAAAATTCCAACATCTGAATATTTGAAGCAAATATACTTCGGAACGCTTGTTTTATGTACTTGAACTTTTCAAATTGAAGATGTCGTCGATACGGGTATGAAGTGAATTTCAAACTCAATCCTTCATTATTTACTACATGACTCACTGGTTCCAATTTCTGTAAATTCCCAAGATTTAGGAAGATCATCAGCCAGAGATCGATATTCATCCGTATGTTCTGAAGAAGATCCCAAGTAACCACTAGAGGATGATGATGAAGCAGTTGAAGACTTGGGCTTCTTAACTGGAGAACCGAGAGCTGAAATGAAATTGATCATGTTGAAAAAGAGAAAAATATACTTTATAGGCACATGATGATATATATTGTTTATGAGGGAGAAAAACCCAAATTCTTAAAGATGTGTACATATTCGGAAGTAAAGGAGACTCATCTCTGAGCAAAGTTACGGGTACTCACTCAGAAGTAAAAGGAGACTCATCTCTGAGCAATGTTACAGGCACTCACTCAGAAGTAAAAGAGACTCATCTCTGAGCAAAGTTACGAACACTCAATCAAATGTAAAAGAGACTCATCTTTGAGCAATGTTACAGACACTCACTCCCAAGTAAAGGAGACATCTGCAAACAAAGTTAAGTCACTCACTCAGAAGTGAAGGAGACTCATCTTTGAGCAAAGTTACAGGCACTCACTCAGAAGTAAAGAAGACTCATCTCTGAGCAAAGTTACAGGCACTCACTCAGAAGTAAAGGAGACTCATCTTTGAGCAAAGTTACGGGCACTCACTCAGAAGTAAAGAAGACTCATCTCTGAGCAAAGTTACAGGCACTAACTCAGAATTAACGGAGACTCATCTCAGTGCAAAGTTACAGGCACTCACTGAAAATTAAACGACTCATCTCTGAGAAAAGTTATGAACACTCACTCAGAAGCAAAGAACACTCATCTCTGAGCAAAGTTACGGACACTCACTTCTGAGCAAAGTTACATGCACTCATCCAGAACTAATGGAGACTCATCTCTGGGCAAAGGTATGGGCACTCACTCAGAAGTAATGAGGACTCATCTCTGAGCAAAGTTACGGGCACTCACTCAGAAGTAATGGAGACTCATTTCTGGGCAAAGGTATGGGCACTCACTCATAATTAAACGAGACTCATCCCTGAGCAAAGTTATGAGCCACCATTGAAACCTTATAGAATTATTGTGGTGCATTACGGTTCATTGTTGCATGAGCTAAAATCGAATTTAATGTTGCCAGGTTTGCGATAATCAACAAATACAAAAAATTCAACAAAATGGTATGAAAATGCAAATATAAAAGGTGTCATAGCAGGATTTAATCAACGAAAAAATTTAAGATTTTATTTGTTTTATGATTTAATATAACTGTAAATATTATTCTAGGATATTTATGCATTTTCCCCCTTCCTCCCCGAAAACTAATATTTTTCCTGTTTCTGTGGCTGAAATAAATTTTATGTAGTTAAATATGCCTCCGCTCTTCAGTGGTTGCCTGCAACAGATGGAGTTCTGTTTAAAATAGTCGGAAGAGATGAGGACTTTAGTGCAGAAAGGGGCGACAGGTTTCATGGTATTAGGCTAAATTTCTTCTACTTTTGAAAATGATAGAGTTCTTACATCTAACATTCTTGCACACGATGTCAGCAGAGCTCTGAATTTGAAGAAGTGAAGTTGTTTGAGAATCTATGAATGACGACGACTGGCTTTCTGAAGACGGCCGAGAATCTCCTATCGAACGACGACGTTGTTTTATTCTTTTTGCCATTTTCATTTTTTCTTCCGATTTTACTGCCAAACTGCGATTCTTGCGTCTTAAATTTGAGGCGTAATTTCTGATTTGCTGAGCCGTTCTTTTACCTCCTTTCGTCGTTGCATTGAATGCGTTTGCGACTTGGCGATACATCGCCATCCCGTGTCCGTAACCATGTTCCGGTTTTCCGTGAATCAACAATAAATGATCGATCAGTTTACAATCTTCCTTAGTATTATATATAGGCATCGTGCAAAATTGTGTTTTCACTTATAAAAATGAATTTTACACCTATTGCTAAATTCATAAGAATGAATTCATTGTTTTATCCATGAAAAATTTATCCAATTTCACAGAGAATAAATTATCAGTTAAAAATTTTTATAATCAATTCAATTTCAACAAAATTCAAAAATATGCATTGGGTATTGAAAACAGCATATTCCAACAAGATAGCATTACATATTGCTTTTCATAATCGTGTTAACCAATGTAGGTAAGTGTTTATGGTTAGCAAAATATAGTCTGACAGCAAAGAGCCTAATTAATCTCTGTACTAAAATTCAAAATTGTGGATTGTTCAGAATGTATTCTCCATCGCAAGAAATTTAATATACTGCTTGGAACGTGATTTCCAAAAGTCTATTTTTCTGAAAATACTGAATGTAACTAATTTTGAATGCTATTCCAATTGTTTCTGGCATTCCCTAGATCAGGGCTACTCAACTATTTTTACCGAAGATCAACCTATCCAAGATCCATACAAACCTTCAAAAATATTTAGGTCCGGTCTTTCCAGAAATTATATTTCGGCATCCTTAAACGCGCACTTCCTCGGCCGGCTAATGATTATTAGCTAATCAAGATTGTCCATTACGCTATTATAGTTTTTTTCATACATATTCAAAACTATAAATGTCATTTTATAAAAAGAAACTTCAAAAGTGGAGCTAATGATCCAAAAAAGAATTAGGTGCGGTCCATCAAATACTCGAAAGGTCCGGATTCGGACCGCGGTCCGCCAGTAGAGTAGCCCTGCCCTAGATAATATAAACGTTACCAAATTTGGTTGCGGTTCCCTGAATGCTATACTCTGTAAATTACCAATTGATTGTCCCGCCTCTTTCATAACCAAGCCCAAAAAAATAACACATCCTGATATTAATTTATTAATGAAAAATCACTTTAAATATGAAGCGCCATCAGATATATTTTAATCTACCAATCCATTTTCATCAAACACCAAGCAATAAGCTTTATCTTACATCAGCTATTCATAATCTGACTAAACAATGGCATGCCCCCAATACAATCAAATGCTAATATTAGCATTGGGATTATCTCCACAGCAGAGAAAAGGAGTGACCAACATTTCACAGCGAATAATATCAAGGAATGGACAAATGCAAAAGTGATGACACAAGACTATATTTCACTCTATACATTTTGAGGGTAACAGTTTTAATCTTTAAACTTCAGACTTGCGAATAGTCCAACACAGCGTTTCGCAAATTGCGATCCGCGAGCTTTTTCGGAGTGTTCCACAGGACAGCGACGGAAATTGCAACCAAATTGGTTACTATGGCGATCTCGGCCATACTTTGGCGCATCCTGATAGGCCGGTTGTGCAAATTGATGCACGAAGTGATAGTGAACCCATTACAAAATTTTTTGATATCTTTGTGTTCCGCTAGGCGTGATAATAAGCATAGGTGTTCCGGGACAAAAATAGTTTGAGAAACGCTGTTCTATCAGATGTATTTTGAATGATGCCCACTCACACATTTGATTCTGAACAAGGCCCTGTAAAGCATCGACTTATATCTAGTCAACTTAAGTTTATTTTTCCAACAAGTCAAAATAATACGTAAGCACAAATTGGGAAAAAATGATAATTACAGTTTTACTGGAAAAGGGAAGTCGCGAGGAACCAAAGCTGGATATCGGAGAATCACCCCTGGGGTTCAAATATCTAATTCAAAAGTCATAAATCTAGAGTTTTGAAACTGATATTGACGGTAAGTACCGTATGAGTTATCCAACTAACACCGCTTACTAATTAGTGGAGGTTATATTAAAAAGTAACAAGACCAACAGATGGATGGGAAATTCCACACCTCAACAAAATCACTTGAAGCAAGTGCTATTCCAAAAAATAGTCTAACGGTATGTTGGAACTACTATTTACGGAGGATTGGAATCTTTCTGTTTCAGCATTGCCTACCCAATTTATGACACCCTGATTTTACTCACCAATAAAATCCAGATTGTTTTACAATGTTTAGATTTTATTTTTGACAGGTTTAAAAATTAAATGAAACCATTTTTTTTTCTGACTGTTACCGTAATTTGGCTAAAATAAATAGTCTAACCTTTAAATAAAAATGTTCCTAAAATCAAGAAATTAATAATATCACTTAGTTTCATCAATATACCCAAATTTCGTTATTAATGCAGTTTATAAATAATCGAATTATTTCGAACTTTTCCGGTCCGGAGGAAAAAATTGAATTTATCTATGAATAGAGGACTATAGTTCACTGTCTGATTAGATCTGATTATCATCTTTCCTCTTCCCAGGTAAACTATAGACTGGTAACCGTACAAGAGACAGTGGTTTACTATACACAAATTATTTTGTTCTTCTCTGCTACAATGTAATGGATGGGGAATCCAATATCGCATTGAGAAAGCATTGCAAAGCAGAAATTTTAGGTACTCCTGAAGTATGTGCACCAAAATGTCGCATAACCTGAACCCTAACCTGGTGCACAACCTGAGCCATCTGGGTGCACATACTTTAGGAGGTCCAAATTTTATTTGCAAACTGAAAAGTTACTCTGATTAGTCTCAGAAATAATGAAGCACGTCATGTTAAATGAAAATATCAAAGAAAGTTATGGAATCAATAACAGAATGAAATGATCATTGGAAATAAATCATTGATTAAAAAAGGAAATAGACAAAATCCGGTTACATTCGTCTGAAGCAAATAATTAGTTGCTGTATATTCTCGCATAGAGGCCAACCCCCTAAGACTGTAAATTCACAAAAATTCGCATATTCGACCCTACAAACATGCAAGCAATCATGTGTATGACAGACAATCACAGACTGATAGCGTACCAAGTGCAGCTTGACATGTGTGCTTGCACATTCTCATCGTGAGGACAGTTAAGAGTTTTAGCTGTTGGAATTAAGGTAGGATAATCAATCCACTTTCACAAGCGAGTGTGTGTGTGTGCGCGCGACGCGTTTTATCATGAGAACTTGGTATGGTTTTGAAGCTTTTGGAATTACCGGCAAGTCAGCATAATATCATCTCGTTGCGTGATCAAATTCTGATGCGTGAATGAGCCGATTTTTTTGGTGCAATCTGAGTCATGCGCGTATAAGACGGTCCCTTAGTTTGGCAACTTTTTTTTTTGAGTTCTAAACTCGGCCTATACGCGATCATATACGGTAATAATATACCGTATTTACTCGAAATTACGCCTATATCGAGAATAGGCCGACTCCCTAAAAACGGCCTTAAAACAACAATTTTATAAAAAAATCGCACATAAGCCGGTCCTACAAATCGTTACGCGTCGGAGGCCTCAAGAAAAAGAACAAGAACAAAATTACTGTAACGAAAACATTTCTCACGTTTATCGTTTCTGCATGTTAGCAAGGGCCGTAGGTGGATTATTACCCGTAACTCTTACTCGTTAATTTATGTTAATAAAGTATATATTGCCTTTTATGCGTCGTGATTTGTATTAATGGAAGGGATTGTTGTCGGGAGTTTAAGAGAGTCCCTGAGTCAGCATAAAACAATTTCCTTTGATTGTTCACAACGCGGTTAATTTCGGTAAGAGACCTTATCACCACCCCTTAGCGGATAACATATCGTAAAGGTGATTAAAAGTCGCGTGCTGTTAATTGCCTCTACGGCGATAGTGCACCAAATAATAAAGTTTTCACCACGAAACAACTGGCCGTAAATCGACACAGTTGCTGTTATGTAAAAGAAACAAGCGAAAACAAACAATCACAGCCTGTACAAGCGTCACGTGTTAAACAACCAATCACAGACTGTACAAGCCATCAGCTGTATGATAAGACAATCCACTTTCACAAGCGAGTGTGTGTGTGCGTGCAGTGGCGCAGCCAGGGGGGGGGGTTTCGGGGTCGAAACCCCCCATTTTGAATTTTCTGAAAAGTGAAAAAGTTGCCGATAACACGTGCAATTGCCTTCTGCTAAAATCGCTGTTCGTTTTCATCAACGCGGCATGTTATTTATGCCGTGAACGCATTTTACATTGGTGTTTATTCTCTTTAAATCACAAATTTGTGCCGCGGGAACAATGATAATTATTTTATTTTTGTACCCGCACGGAAATGTGAAAACTGAAAAAGCGTGCAATTGCCTTCTGCTAAAATCGTCCATGTTTTCATCAGCGAGTTATTTAGGCCGTAAATGCCCTTACGTCGGTTTTTATTCTTTCTAAATCATAAATTTGTGCCAGGATAAACATGATAATTATTTTATTTTTGTACTTTGCACGGAATTGTGAATTCGTGAGTTATTATACGTTCATCGGTGGCGAGGTTCTAAAGACAAAAGAAGGAGTAAACCGCGATCTAAATTTGATTGAAAAGCGGCATTATAAAATACTGAATATAAAACCGTAAACACCGTCGCAAAAGCGCAAAATTTCGTGTGCCTACATTATGTTTGGTCGCCGTTTAGGAACATACCGTCACTAAAATCGAAACACGGTTGATTGTGGGTGGGATTTGCCTTTTATCCATTACTTTAAAATTGTCGTAGAAAATTTTCGTGTTATCATTAAACAAGGTTGCAAACGCGATTTTTCCTCGGTTTGTGATGATATATAACTAAGATAATTAATCCGAAGTATATCCATCAATTTTTATTGTACTGAAATAAATTTTACTCTATGAAAATTTACAGCAGATTTACGGATTTTTCAGGAGGTTTTATCTTTAAAAATAATCGGAGTGTCAGCATTGCGATTGAACGGAGTCAATGTTACAAGCACATCTCAAATTTGTCGAGTTTGCAAAATAGAAAAAATACGGATCAAAACAATATATAATAGGCGACGGACATATACCACAAATTTTTATTTTTATGTCGGCAAATGGCCGAGGTATTTTAAAATTGTGAATTGTAAAAAATTGTTTTGTTTTGTCGACGCAAACGCTGGTTAAATTGAAGACAATTAAATTAATAAAGCAAGACATTTTAAATATGCCCTTATCAGTCACGAATTGATTACTTTGCACAACAGAAAAATCATTTTTCGTTGTAAACGTCACTCTTTTGAAAAGTGGCGTAATCGCGGGGATGAATATGTATTTTTGATTTAACGATATACTTCATATGCATTTTCATTGTACTTTTCGGGATTTTATATCAGTTATTGAGATTTTTCTAACGGCGATATATATAACGAGTTGGCAAGATTTCAAAAAATACGTATTAAAATTAAATACACCGTTTAGCTCATATTTTTATGTCCACCGATTGCCGTGGCATTTCAGAGAACTAATGTTTTAATTTTGGCGTAAGAAGATGCAACCGCGAGTTACGTTGGACACAATTAAACTAATATATAAAGACATTTTAGAATTTTGCAGTTGTCAGAGATTGAATATTTCACGCGACAAGAATATTCATTATACGCTGAAAAGTCGTCCCTTTAACGAGCGCGTAATGCGAAGACTTACAGACCGCAATGGGAATTTATGATTATGAAACCCCCCCCTTTTGAAAATCCTGGCTGCGCGCCTGTGTGCGTGCCCGCTTTTTATCGTGAGAACTTGGTATGGTTTGAAGCTTATGGAATTACCGGCAAGTCAGCATAATATCATCTCGTTGCGTGATCAAATTCTGATGCGTGAATGAGCCGATTTTTTGGTGCAATCTGAGTTATGCGCGAATAAGACGGTCCCTTGGTTTGGCAACTTTTTTTTTTGAGTTTTAAACTCGGCCTATTCGCGAGCATATACGGTAATTAAAATATAAAAATCAAATAGTTAAAAATGTCGGACCTAACCGGCGTTTAAACATCTCTCAGAATACA
This sequence comes from Styela clava, assembly GCF_964204865.1. Classification (NCBI taxonomy): domain Eukaryota; kingdom Metazoa; phylum Chordata; class Ascidiacea; order Stolidobranchia; family Styelidae; genus Styela; species Styela clava. The sequence continues at coordinate 1,540,349 of NC_135250.1, read as the reverse complement.
GGAGCTCTTACCTTAGCAGTGAATGCTGGCAGAGAGCCTTGTTCAGAACAAAAGATGCATAAAACATTAAAAAGAATAAATCATTAAACCATTGAAACCTGGTTGAAGATCTTGGGTTCGAACCACAAGACTACAATCTCACCAATTTTTTGAGGGGGCATGAAGATAATTAAAAGTACCGTATTTGCTCGATTTGTAGCCCGGGCTCGTATTTTTTTAAACAAACTAACCAACCGGGCCCCTATTCAAGCACGGGCGCTTGTTATTTTTAAAGTAAAATTGCGACGCCCTATCAATATTGAAACGACGTACTTGGGCGTCGCGACGCCCAGTTTGAGAACCACGGTGTTACGAAATCAATGCTATCTGTCTTGTACTTGAACGCCTAAGGCGTGAGTGTTATCTACCAGCGCTCAAAATTCAACAGCGTTGTGACAAACCGCTTCTTATTTCCTATTGTTCTCTATCAATGAAAAATCAGCTTTTACATCGGGCGGGTATTCAAGCACCGGCCCTTATTTATTTTTATGTTCTGTTACACGGGTGGCTATTCAAACGGGCCCTTAATCGAGATCGGGCGGTAAAACGAGCATATACGGTATGTTAGATTTGATCTTGTCCGCCTTATTTTGGATATTAACATTTCTTTATTTTGGATATTTAGGTTCCATTGACATATTTTTAACGTGTTTTTCGAATAAATCATACTTTTGCTTTATGGTACTATCTGTTATTTGTAGCTTATTGTTAGCTAGTTATTTTTGAGGTGGGCGCAAGACAATTTCTAAAAAGAGAGCACTGCTTAAAAAGCTTGAGATCCACTGATCTATGATATTCCATATTTGAAAAATTAATACTTTTGAGAATGTTTTTGAATCAAGAAGAACCAATAACAAAGCTTAATCATATGGCGAACCACAAACTTTCTTCCACTTACAGGTCTATGTCAGCTACGGGAACAGTTAACAAGATATTTTTGAATGCACTTGATTCGAAGATGCCAACGAATACATTGACCCTACTGCAATGGTGCAGTGTCTTGCTATTTTATCACAAAGCAGATTATATCTCAAAGATAAGCAAATGTTATCTTGAAGATAAGCAAACGATTGGGAGTGTATTTTTAAAGCTTAGCACGGTACACCAACCATTGAGCCGAGTGTTGGATTGAAGCACGGCAATAAATCACTCTCAAATAAAGATTCACCAAAGCAAAACATCCAGAAACATTAAGCCATTTATTGCAAAATTATTAGTATTATTTAAAGCAGGGCTCTTCAAAAGAAGGGTCTCCTCCCCGGTGGAAACAGTACTAAGACCCACCACCCATCACCAAAGAGCTAACATTCGATCTTTTGTGCGTGAATATGCAAGCACATCGGTCTCATTAAGCGTATTAGTAATTTTTTAGTAATATGTTCCGTAACATTTAATTTCACTTTTTAAAATTTACTTTCGGAGGGTCGCAAAAAAATTTGGCTTGCCAAGCGGGTCATGATGAAAAAAGTTTGAAAAACACCGATTGAAATCAATAAGCAGCTGATACTAGTTCGCAGTTTGTTTCCACCAGGCTATCACAAAGAAACAAATTCTATAATTCGCCAACGCTTTTAAGTCAGTTAACAAGCCAAATTGAGTTCAGGATAGGATATACATATTTATCCCAGGAAGAGGAAAGGCCAGCAATCCTTGCACATGCAGGGTAATCAGAGCCAGGAGGGTGGTTTTGTGGGGTCGAACCCCCCCCCCTCCCCCCATTTTGAAATGTAAAAAAATGAAATCATTTTTCTGTATCCTAGATAGCAATTTCCCATAGCTTGAAATGCTTTTTAGACCCCAAGACTAATAAAAACATGCGTATTCCAGCGTTCGATCGGACACGCTAGCTGTTTCGATCCAACTTGGCAAAAAAAAATTCCCAGACCCCCCCCCCCCTTTGAAAATTTCTGGCAGCCCCTGATCAGAGGTGCGGTGGCGAGCATATTCCTAACGCTTAGCACACCGTCGAGCAGAGTTTTATTGCGGTATTTGTGGTTTTTCGATGACATCATGAATCTAGTCAAAATCATGCTCAAATGCAAGGCGCAATATTTAATCTTAATATTATTTTAAAAACATTATGAAAAGCTGTTTTTAAATAAAGCATAAAGATTTGATGCCACATGAGAGTAATAATAAATAATTCTTATTTGTGATAGTTTTACTAAACACTGACGCAAATATATTACTTTAAATTTTCGCTTGACCAGGATTATACTTCCTCAGACAGGCATATTTTAATTATGAACTTGTGATGAAACTTGATCAAGTGGTGATGAAACACGATCAAGTGGTGAAAATAAAGAGAGACACCTGCATGTCATCTATATGAAAGTAGCTTTGATTACACTATTCAAAATCAGTAACTAAGCCAATGGTTCTCAAACTTTTTGACTTGATTTTGTCAAGTATCACACCTCACCTCAAAAATAACTAGCTAACAATAAGCTACAAATAACATATAGTAAGGCAAAAGTATGTTCCTTTCAAAAAACATATTCAAAATATGTGGATGGAATCGCAATCTCCAAACAATAAAGATATGTAAATACACCAAATAAGACGGGTAAGATAAAATCTGACAAATAATTTTATTTTCAATTAGCCCTTCAAAAAATTGGGAGCACGACGCACCGTTTGAAAACCACTGGGCTAGACTCAAACAACTAACCCTTTAGGTGTGGATATGCAGAGCAGTCATGTCATATTATTGTCAAATTAGTGAGCAGTAAGTCAAATTTATGAAACATCCATTTTATATAACAAGACAAGAATGAAATAACGAACACGATGGCCAAATAACTAATGTGACCGCTGAAACACCAGTAAAATGTTAAGCAGAATTGTCATATGAAGTTGTCATCGAAATTTCCTGCAGCAAACAACAAAATTAAAAAAATGAAACTTTTTCCATTTTCAAAATACTGGAAATTGATTGGTCAGTATTCTTGAAGAAAATTTTTTTTGTTTCAATTTCAACAAGAAGCACCAATAATTTAACAGAACAACCATAAATATTAGATTAGATTCTCTCTAAGTCACCAAACCACATTTATGTACACACCGATGACAACAATGTAAAAATGTAAGCATTATTAGAAAGATTAACAACACATGAAAAATGAAAACCTGGCAACATTAAATTGATCTTAGCTCATGCATTGCGGTTTTGATCTAAAGAGGTTTACAATTTATTATGCGGCAGAAATAAAGCAGAGAAGCATTTTGATTAAATGAAGCCATGCAATGCTAGTACTTCAATCAAAAAACACCTGCAAAGCAAACACTATTTATGGAAGTTATTGTGGCTTTGATTCTCAATCGTTTCATTGATTATATATGATCAAGCTCATACATATGTTTACCTGTCATTCTACATGGTATGGAATTAATGAATTACTTTGTGTGAAAAACTTCGAGCCTGAAATGCTGTATTTAAGGTAAGTATATGCCATGAATAATATCATTGAGGCAAATGGTTACACAAAGCATAAAAAGAATTTACTGCAAAATAGTTTGGTTTGCTAAATAGTGAGGATATTTGGAAGGTGATATGATTTTATTTGATGATATGTCAAACAATTATTTCTTCCAGTTAAATCTACTTCAGTTACACATTTTTCAACTTATGTTCGAACTGCCTTTTAATTTTGTCTCCTACTAAACAAGACGAATCTTAACATTTCCTAAAACAGTACTGGGCACAGTTCTCTGATTCTAAGAAATGCCCTACATTAAAAGACATTAATCATAACAGTTAGTGCGAGCTTTTAACAAAAATACAGCAATTTTAGACATGTGACGGCCGCGATTAATTTAGATTATTATCAAGACAAGCATGGTGGATACGAAGCATTTGCCGTTATGCCGAACGCCCTTGGTTGTAAGACACATGCTTGTTTTATTGAACCAAAATGACATGACATTCTTGGAATATGGAAACTGTGCCCTGCTGAAAAGCTTACTATCTTTTTCCTCGTCAGATTGTAGAAGATGAAACTCATCAGGTGGTGGAGGGAGCACTAACTGATTCCTTTGAAGATCAATTTCATCATTGTTAGTTTCAGATTTGATAGGATACGACACCGCGCACTGCCTTTGATCGTTGAAATATGCTCGGATCTGTATAGGATTGCGTTTAGCGCTGCTCGTAACTGCGTTAAAATCATTGCAAACTTTTTCCCAAAACTGTGATTTTTTCACTTTGCTTGCGTGGCCATATTTTGTGAATAAAATTTGCAATGTTTTGTGATCTTCAGCCGTATAATAACTAGGTTTTGTTCTACGAGCAATTGGCATTGTTCTGTTATTAGAGTTAACACTAAAAAACAAGGAACATGGCATAATTAATTTCAGAAGACAGCAAAATAGATCGAATAGATATTTATACAGAGTAACTTATGTAGATCCCTAATCACCCAAATAAACCAACATATACCATAGTTTTACTGGTTGAAGCTGACTCAAAACTCAAACACAGTGTAATAATGACCCCCCCCCCCCCCTGAAATTAGGAGACCAATGAATATATTCCAGTACCATTTTGGCTGTCACCAAAAAGTAATGAAGCATGCTCAGTCAAAATAATACCGGTACCGGTATCTAAATCTTATTTTGGTATTTGGTTTTATATCATTCTGCCATTTCTGCATTTAGACCTCTAGATCTCCAGGAATCAATGAAGCATACCGGTATCTGGCCAGAACAATCCCATTCTAATAACAATGTACTGATGCTGCTACATTTATACTTCATTGATCATCATAGTTCTGCTACTATTTTCAAATGCACATCCAATTGCTGAATTGTGGCAACTACAATCTGCAGCTCTTGGAAGTATGATGATATCATATTACACATTATAGCATATGAGTTATTGATATATACGTTTACCGAATAAGGTAAAAGGACAGTAAACACAAATAACTGGCTAAATAAAACCTATTCACTTCCGAAAACATTGCACGTGATCCAGCGAACGACCTGCAGACCTGACAAGCGCGACGGACGCGAAACACAACAGCATCGAACACAACACAGCAACATGTGTGAACGCTGTTTCCAACGTTCATGAATTGATTTCAACTCATCGTCTCTTTAATTATGAAAAATCGTTTACTAAGCTTTTTAGACGCGACTAAAATTGAATCTGTATTCAAACAATTTAACCCGAAGCACATCGGCATCTTTGAAAATTCATAAATGGCAAAATATTAGCTGAAACACTTTGCCATCGTTTGTAAACACTGCGTCACGTGCAGCCGCCATTTTGTAACGCGATCATGAAAACACCATGCGAGAAAACAGCGGGTCAAGGTTCGCCCCGGGCAAAGGCGTGGCCAATCTATCAATCATGGGAGGATAGGCATTTTATATTTATTCCAGAGGGGGGGGGGGGGAGGAGACAAGACGGGTCAATCATATGGACAACAACGTCTTTAGGCAAGGGAATGCATTGACTTGATATAGGTATTATTTCGTTGGATCAGCACACCGGTTCTGCCAGTTTTTTATCAGTTGCGCTGCTATTCAAAGAGTCAATATAAGAAAATAGCAGAACAGTAGATGCAAATAAGACTGAATTGCCAAAGATGAAACAATTATTTCATCCACGACACCTGGTGCCTAGCCCCAGACATAAATATTTAGCTGTGGGACGCAACAGGACAAGGAACTGTGGTATAATCTTTGAATATGAAATAGACAAAAACTGCAAGATGTGTATCACTATTCTTGACTTTTGGAGCAGTGGGTCCATATTTGTGTTGCGAAACATTTCACAACTTCGATTCAAACTTGTTATTAAGCAACTTGTAATTAAGTTAATTAATTTAATTAATTAATTAAATTAATTTACTTGTAATTAAGCAATAGGTTCCCTAACTGAAGGTAATTTGACATTTTTAGGGGGTAATCCAGATCTTCATTTTCTTAAACATTTCTGGATTTATCATCCTTTTTGTGGGTCTGCAGTGAAAGAACTGAGTGTGCAGTGTTCGCATCTAGTTTAAGATCATTTTTGTGTCCTAATGAAGTCGGCCACGTGGTTAGCAGAGACATTATACCAGAGCTGTCATCTAACGTAGGGCTACTCAACTGGCGGACCGCGGTCCGAATCCGGACCTTTCGACCATAAAATTTGTACTGCGTCTGCTTGTTTATTTTGGTAGCATAAGCATCGTTTTATAGTTTCAGATGATTTTGATACAATGTAAATAAATACACAGCTATACAGCTTGTCGTACTGGTACCAATGTGCGATATTTGTGTTCATGTTTGCGAGCCATTCATTGCTCTTGTATTAAATGTAATATTGCATCTGATGTTTCGTTTATTTTACCCAATGAATAAAATTATCTGTAATGTCCGGACCGCAGTAATTTTGAAGTTTCGTAAACGGACCTTTAGTGAAAATAGTTGATTAGCCCTGACGTATTGCTGTGAAGTATGATTATCCGCGATCACATCCATTAAGACAAAATATTGAAATAAACTTGATGATATGTGACGATGATATGTGATTGTGTCTGCCGTCCACTTTGCCGATGATTTATTGTTTGACATCGCAGAAACACTGCCACCCTACCCATTGAGATAAAATCAGGATGTTGTTCATGTTGTTGTTATTGAATTCAATAAATTTCGCGCTGAAATTTTATTTTATGAAAGGGGTAATTGAGCTTTTGGTAATTCGATTTAGGGGTAACGATATTTGGGAACCACTGCAATAGAGCCTAACAATCAACATTGAAATAATTTATCCGCTATAAATTAACGTGAATGGAATCCCAATAATCCACGCGCATTGTTTCGTTGGTGTCCACCTTTCTATTAAAATCATCTTTGACTTTAACAACTGTTTTGAATATATTTATAGGATCAGTAATTTAGTATTTCACTTATTGAAAATATGCGTTGTATGTACAAAATGAGGTTTAAAAGAAAAAATTGCATTTCAGAGTCAGTGGCGTAGCCAGCCCAAAATTTTGGGGGGGGCCAAATTTGAAAATTTTAGAAATTATATTGGGTTTAAAACACCGTTCTTCAAGCGCAAAACAACAACAGTTGGTCACCAAGCAAACTGATTCAATTACTCAGCTGGATTTTTGTGAATACAAAATCCATTAATAAACAATTTTTTATTTGAAACAACAAATATTAACAACGCAATTTGAATAAGTAAAATACATCGCCCCAATTAAAAGTCCATCCTTCGCTTCCCGCCAACTATGCTCGACATAACTCGATTAATTTTCTCCTCGGTGACCATTTCACGGTGACAGTGAAGCACACACAAATCAGAAAGGCGATTGGACGTCATTGATGAGCGCAGCCATGTCTTTACCCGTTTCATGCATGAGAAAGACCGCTCAGCCTCAACGGTGGTTGCTAGTAGCGTCATAACGATCTGTATTGCGGTGTACACGCTTGACGAGACAAGATGCCACAAAACTGGTGGATTAGGAATGGAATTCTTGAAAATTTTGGGGGGGGCCATGGCCCCTCTGGCCCCCCCCCTGGCTACGCCTATGTTCAGAGTTAAGCGATAAACCAGCATTGGTTATCGAGCAGCGACACCCATGAAAATTCTAACTTTCTAATTAGGTCATACAAGAGTAAAAAGGCAAAATGAAAAATTTAACATCAAATACTAAAGTATAGAGACGAACGTCAAATACTAACATCGCCTTGGCATATGAATACGTTTAATATACTGGATATTCCCGGTGTCACTAGTAAAAAACAAGCCCGAGCGCCGACTGATAGATAACCATATTAACTCAAGCACAGGTAATGTGGGTTATGCAGTGGATCTGAATAAGATTACATTTTATATTGCAAATGAGGTAAGAGTAATAAGACCTAAATAGTCAACGACAGGTTGTTTTTAAACACGTTACGTGGCAATGTGCCAACGGCACTTGTATATATAATTACACACGCCTAATCAATACAACGATATGATTATGATAACACTCCTGTTGATGTCAGTTGTAATAAGGCATATATTCGATCACTTAATCATAGGTAAACCGTGGCCCCGGTGGCCTAATGGATAAGGCATTGGCCTCCTAAGCCAGGGATTGTGGGTTCGAGTCCCATCCGGGGTGTCTTCGCGTTTTTTCTATCATTACTCAAACGGTTGAGAAGAGATCTCAAAAGCAAACCGACACTTCGATGTCTGTTGCTTTACAAAGAAAGTACCGATAGCAATCCTAGTCGAAGAATTCTCACTTCAATGATGGAGAATTATTGTGGCCGTCATCATGAGTCGCCTACTTCAACAAATTTGCTGTTTACGGCTAAGTTCGTCTTCGCGGTGCTTGCCCACGAGACGGTTGGTAAGAACGACGCGATTTATTGTACGCTATTGACCAGGGTTAATGTCAACTCATTCTACATTACGTCAACGCGATTTAGTTTCTCATGTACGTATCTTAAACCTGTCTTAATGCATTTCGAATAAAATGAATAGAGCGAATAACTAACATAATTAGCTCCAACCGCGTTAGCGAGTTATTTCAAAGTGTTCAAATACAATAATCATTACGTTTCTCAACGATAAAAGCATTAGGCACATGCTGATGTATACAGTATATAAAATAAAAGTAATGAAACTAGTGTTCCACGTCATCTGAAAAACTTTCAGTATCCCCTTCAAATTGAAAGCTAAGTTTTTATTAATTTACATGATATATTTTAAAAATAGTTCTTTGGCGCGGCGGTGTGGCTCAACGGGCTAAGCGTTAGGAATACGCTCACCACCGCACCTCTAACTACTCTGCGTGGGTTCGCAGGTTCGAATCCCATGCAGGGATGGTTATGTGCGAGAGGATTGCTGGACTCCTCGCCGTCGTTGGGTGGTTCACGTAACCACTGGTCGGTTACGGCTTCCTCCACCACCAAGTCCATGCTTCCGAAAACAAACAATACAGTAAAACTAATCCCATACCCCACTTGGAATGGTAACCGGACGAGAGGCCGTGGTTCGCCATATGGATAAGCCGTCTTATCGGCTTTCCTCTCCCCCGGGATAAATATGTAAATCCTATCCTATCCCACAAGCATTTATAGAGAGCTATAAGATGGCATTCGAGAAGAAGAAAAAATAGGATAGGTATTTACATATTTATCCCGGGAGAGAGGAAAGCCGTTAAGACGGCTTATCCATATGGCGAACCACAGCCCCTCGTCCGGTTACCATTCCAAGTCGGGTATGGTATTGTTTGTTTTCGGAAGCACGGACTTGGTGGTGGAGGAAACCGTAACCGAGCAGCGGTTACGTGAACCACCCAACGACGGCGAGGAGTCCAGCCATCCTCTCGCACATAACCATCCCTGCATGGGTTTCGAACCTGCGAACCCACGCAGAGTAATTAGAGGTGCGGTGGCGAGCGTATTCCTAACGCTTAGCCCGTTGATGCAAACACCGCCGCGCCAGCTTCAATCGAGCCAACAATGAAGTCAGATTCGTCTGAACAACTCGAATTACAGAAAAAAAAAACCAAGACACCATTGGAAAATCGTCTATAGAAATTTCAGTTCAAATATTATTTGTGTTCGTGTGCAGCAAGACTCTTGAATTGAATAGAATAGCCATTTACACTCTTGCTACAGCATCCTTGCGTAATACGCATACGGATCCACCTGCGCAAAGGCATAGAGAGCTAGGAAAGGTAGTTAGTTTCACGCAACCTCAACTGTTAGAAATTTCAGTGATGCCAATTTTTTTTGGTGCCCTAAGCGCATACTTATTTTGCGTAATGGTTAATCCAACCCTGACTACGCGATTCCACCACGATGCACAGTTTTCGGTACTCCCCGTTGTGTGTGTACCAGGTTAGGCCATATTTTATTCCGATTTTCTTTATTTTAGGTATATTAACGAGTTCGGGGACTGTCTGTGTCGGCCAAGTGAATATACCCCCCTGTCCATAGAGATCAGTCCCTTTACAAAACTTAATGTGAAGTAGGCGAACAAAATTAGTACCTCCCTATTGTACACATACTTCTGAAGCGCCCGGTTTTCTGCTCTAATATTAATGAAAAGGTCGACAAAGTTGGTTGCCGTCATTCGTGAGAACCGTCATTTGATTGGTATACAGTACTATACATTATCGAATTTTACAGTTAATTCAATGTGGCAGCTGATTTCGAAATGATGTTCGTTATTTTGGCTCTGCTATCTACTTCTTTTCAGCCTTGTTTTGACAACAAGTAATACGCTTCGAGCCACGGCCCCGGTGGCCTAATGGATAAGGCATTGGCCTCCTAAGCCAGGGATTGTGGGTTCGAGTCCCATCCGGGGTGTGTTCGGCTACATTTTAGTCTCAAACACCAGAAATACACTCATAAGTGGGACTGAAACCATCGGTGAATACTCCTGATCCTGATTCACATCCATTTACGACAATTTGATTACAGTCTTCCGGTACGGTTGCGTGGTGCCATCAGTTAGGCCGAAATATCGGTGCTCGCGAAGTATGCGAACCAAGATGGCGGACATCGGAACGTAACATGGGTAACAGGTTAGGGTTAGGCGATAAATTTTTTCCAATTTTCCCTATTTTTGGCCTGTTATCAGTTCGAAGACTAGCCAAGAGCCTCCCGTAGTATTTATACCTAAAATTATGGCCTAACCCTAACCTAGTACACATATTACATTCCGATGTCCGCCATCTTGGTTCGCATACTTCGGGAGCCCCGAAATATCTGCCTGATCCAAACACGTGCCAGGTAGGGTTGGGATTTCGGGAACAGTTTTTGATATCCCGGGATTGAGACGTATAATCTCGGGATTCTTCGGAATTAAGTAAAAGATAGAAACAACTTGCATGACAATAAAATCACGTATTTATTCCATATAATATCGACGCAGAAATATTAGAACATCTAGGGCAGTGCTCGTCAACAGGGGTTCCGCAACACATGCAGTGGGGTTCCGTGAGTTTATAGGGTTCTTTAGGGGTTCCGCGTAAAAGAAAAATTGACTGCTGGGCCAGTAAAGTTGCAAAAAATGATTATCTTTTTTTTTTCGGTTTTTGGATGAATTTCTAAGTGCGCAACAGCAAGAAGGACTCCTAGATATCCGTAATGATATTAATGCGGAGGAAACCTTTGAAAAACAAGGAAAGGAATATTTTTGGATTTCTCTTCACAAAGAGGGTACAGCAATTGCAAAAGAAGCATTAAAACTTTAATTTCCCAATACCTATTTGTGTAAATCAGCATTTTCTGCTTTAACAACTATTAAAAAACAAAAAAGAAGTTTAGAGTGTAGACATGAGTATGAGAATTGCATAGAGCGCCGTGGAGCCAGAAGATTGCAACTGAAATGCTAGAACAACCTAGTCATTGAATTTCGCGCTTGTTATCTTCTTTCTGTTTCGTTGTTGAAGTAGAAATATTTGAAGTACAAATATTACGTGTTACGAGTATTTCGTGTTTTATTTTTGTTATTTGGGGTTTCATGAAAAACAAAAAATGATATCAAGGGTTCCGCAATAGCAAAAAGGTTGAAGAGCACTGATCTAGGGCAGTGGTTCCCAACCATTTTTTTATATCGCAGTACACTATTTAGCTCTTTTAATATTCGCGGCACGCCAATCACAAAACACGAACATTTTCCACCCATTAAGAGTGCGATAGTCGAACGCGAACATATGGTTAATATTTACCGAAATTAGAGCTGTTTTTTTACATTGTAAACGAGAGCGTCTTCGGATCACCTCACATTATTGTAAAAGTTGCGGCGGCCGCAAGGGTAATACGTGGTGTTCAAACGCACCGCTGATCACGCGCTTCAGTTTTGCTCGCCCTTTTCTACGTTACGCCCTTATTATTATCGCTTATATTCTCAGTTTTCACAACCTAATTCATTTTTGTTACAATTCAATATGTTTCTCCCATTGCCAAAATCATTCAATAGTGTTATTGTCGATAGTTGCGAGAGAAATGAAAGTGGCAAACAAACTGTATTTCATTACAACAATTAATTATTATCGCTAAAAACACTAAATCGGTTTAAAGTATTTATAAACAATTTTCACAGCTGGACGTATCTTTTCACGTTAAGAATTTCGTGCAAGGCCCGAGCATAATTTGATGGCAAAGATCATAGCATTTACTATGTCGTAACGCTTATTCGACTTTTCAGAACGCAGAAACTATTTGAAAACGATAACCGTTTTGTATTCGAGATATAAAATAATCGTCAATTCCACCACGATTTTGTAAAGTAGGGCAATTTACTAAATTTATGAAAGTTTTATTAAGTTTCATTGCATTGCATTGATGTTAGGACTACAACGCGTATCGTCATATTACTGGCGTGATTACAGATCGCAAAGGTGGTAAAAATAGTATATTTTCATCGAATCGAATAGTTTTGAAGAATTGTCGAATATCGGGTTGAATTCGGGATTTTATTCCGATTTTTAACTTTTGAGTTGGGTTTGATCTTTCTTGTCACTGTTTGTAAATTAACTCTCATAATTTTAGCTAAAAATATTATCATTCCTGACCCTCGAATGCGGATATTTATGAAGACGATAGTTCACCTTCTTGATTTTACTTTTTAAAAATATGACTGTTTTATTTTTGTATCAAATAGTGAATAAAAATCCTGCAAAGTCATTGTCTGAATCCTGAATGCTATTTTGGGTTCACATTATGATTAAATAAGACGGCAATAATGACAATTCTACTACTCAAATGATAATTCCTTGATACAATTTGAGAAAAACTTCGCACAATAATTCCACTTCCACTCAAACTGTGAGCGTGGATGGCTTTTTTTCAAAATAAGTATTGAATAAAATGGTGTAACCTACCATTTGTGAGAATATCTATATGTAGATAACAAAGCCTCAAAATCTCGGGATTTTCGGGAAATAATTGCGCGATCGGGATTGAGAAAAACAGTCCAAATCCCGGGATTTCGGGATCGGGGTTTCCCGGGGTCCCAATCCTAGTGCCAGGCGTCTTCAGCCTAACTCAGAACGTATCATTAATTCTTTCCGCCGTTACCTCGTTTCAAGTTAATTTTTCTTGTGAAGGGTTCCGGTAAAAGTTCACGCTCATTAACTCAGAAGTGAAGGAGACTCATATTTTAACAAAGCTGTAGGAATACGCTCGCTATTGACCTCTGATTACACTGCATGGGTTCGCATCCCACGCGGGGATGGTTATGTGCTCAAAATTACTTTATTTGTTGACTCGGGTGTGTTTGCTGATTTGTATTCAAAAAATATTCGAATTGTGGCAACAAGGCGGTAATTGAAATATCGCCTTGTCCATCAGAACTTATAAATAATGTCGTATTCGAACGTTTTCGAAGTTGTTTGTCGGTTTGGGATGAAACGGATTCCTTATGTGGTCACAATGGGCCAGCGCTAGGTGTAAATCAACAGAAACTTGATTACATATTGTATAACTTCGCGGCACGCAAAGTAATTACTTTAATCTTCATTTTGTACTCAGTTAACGTAATAAGATTTTGTGGCAAATTTATTTTTTATATCACAAAACCTTCCGTTATTATTCCTATCACTACCCAGACTGGGTGTCGCCCGACATGTGCAATAGTTGCATATTACACAATAGTTAAGGACGGCCCTGGTAGCATATATACTCCCATCACAACGCACATACGCAATATACTTATTTCAACTACGCAATTCAAGTCTTGCTGCACACTAACACAAATGTACTTCTGTAAGGTTTCGTCTGAACAAAACCAGACTTCCTCAAACTAACATTCTACAGCTATGGACCTTTCCCCGACCTTTGACTCCCGAAAATTTTTTCCTATACTTTACCATTGCAAAATTTTTGGGGCCATTTTAAGAGTGCTTTTGCGAGTTGGCGCCTGTAAAATGGGGTATGTGTTTCAAACCATCATTATGATTCATCGCATACAACAATCTGTTTTTTAAAAGTACCGGTAAATAATTTTAGCCCAGTCTATCACAGCTATTTCTACACTAATTATTTATTACTGCAATTAAATTGAAACTCCTAAGAAGACAGACTGATCATTGAATTATCTGATTTATATTTACGTTTCCGAAACGCAACTGAAAACTAACGAATTGAGCGGATGCGAAAAAGGAGCATTGTTAAGTCACTTTTCCATCTTGGTGATTGGCCAATGTCACGAAGTAAATAAGGAAGTCGTTGCTGTGGAAAGGTCCACTGAATTGCATAGTATGGTATTTCTATTCCTGCTACAGCATCCTTGCATTATACGCATAAGGATTCACTAGCACCAGGGCATTGAAAAGGGATTAGGAGTTAGTCTGGCGTAACCTCTACGGATGCTTATTTAAAATCACGAAAACAGCTAGAAATCATACCACATTCGGATGCGGGTCTTCAGCTAATCTAGTCATTATCGTCCACTCTGTGTTCGCCCTGAACTTGCGCTTCGACGAAACAAACGACGTGTCAAGGATCTTGATCGCCACCTGAAAAAACAAACATATGCTGATACAATTTAAACTAGAGCTTTTACCTTACACAAAACAGAGTACTGTCCTGTTATTGCTTTATCGATATGTTTTTCTTTATATGTTTTTTTGCCTAAACCGTAGTATGCATAATGCTTTACACGTGTGCATTTACATAATAATGGTTTGTGATGAAGAACTAAAACAGTGGTTCCCAAATGGGGGCCCTCGCCCATTATGGGATTTGGAATCTGCCGCTCATAAGAACATTCTAAATACCACTTGAATGATAAACAGGGGGGGGGGGGGGTTAGTGCTGAAATCCTCCGGAGGGGTGCCGCGGTTATAAAAGGTTGGGAACGACTGGTCCAAACCGTAGTTATAATAATGCTTTACACGAGTCCATTTACATAGGAATGTTTTGTGATGAAAAACTAAAATTTATTCGTGATTTTAAAAAATTGTGACACGTGAAAAGTAATGATTTAGCAAACACAATCAGTGTGATGTTTAAACTGCAACATAAAAGTACTTTACGAGACACTGATTTTCAACCAGGGTTCCACGGAACCCTAGAGCAGAGGTCGGCAATCTACGGCCCGTGGGTCATATTCGGACCGCCGAGTAAAATAATCCGGCCCGCGATGCTTCACTGAAATTTTGCAACAAAACTGCGACTGCGATTTTAACCATAATTCACAATGTCCTTTGTAAATTTGTAAATTTTTTGCTTAGTAAGACGAATTGAGTCGACGACTAAAATTTCAACTTTTGATCTGTGTAAAAAATGTGGTTTATCAGAAAATATGTGCGGCCTGCCAGGACTTGCAACCCTTAATTATGGCACACAGGCGACAAAAGATGTCCGACCGCTGCCCTAGAGTTTCGCCAGTATCACATGGTCTCAATCTCGCGTCATGGCACAAATTATTAGTGAGACAACACAACGAGATATAATCTATTATTGTATTTCATATAAGATGGCGCACATAACACTGACTCATATTCAATGAACACGGTGTTGATTTACGACAATCCCTTATCACAAACGTCATGCCAGATAATAAATTCATTTATCTCGTAATTTGTGGGAGGACGATGATGCTGCTTCGTGAGTTCATTACCTCGAAAAGTGGTTTATCGCTGTTTGAACTAGCATGCGCTAAATATTGCGCCTCAAACACGCAATCGATGAGGATGCTACTATCGTTTAATGCTTACTAAATCAAGTCAAAATCAGATTTCAGATCTATCTTTCCGCCGCGAGTTTTTGTATGATGTTCGTATGAAGAATGGAAGGAATATTCAAATCTTTCCGCCACGAGTTTTTGTATGATGTTCGTATGAAGAGTGAAAGTATTTTGTAGCAATATTAATATTTTTTATTATCGGATGATTGACGTATATGGTTCAAAAGGAGATTCCGATTTAGAAGAAGATAGTAATGAGGTTTTGAGGACAATGCACATTTTTGATTGGGTGGCAAGAGTACTAAATGACGAGTGGAGTATGACTACAGAGTACAGACTAACACATAATATCTGTAGGCAGGGATTCCATAACGTTCTTATTTCTAAGGTCTGTCCTTATTTTTGGCTTGCGTGTCCTTATTTTGTCTTATTAGGACCTCATAATAGAAGCTTTGTGTTGTTTGTCTTATCGCCAAAGCTTTATTGGGGCATCATAAAAGCAACACAATCTTATTTGAAACACAAAGAAGCAAGGCACAGATAGGCATAGGCCGCATAAAGCATTGTTAGTGTGGCGATCCTTAGGTTTTGTCGTGGTTAGGCTTGCACGTAATTGACAAAAATCAATTCCGTAATTACGGCCAAATCGATTACGTAATGACCCCGTAATTGCGATATTTTTTTCACACATTTAAACCTATCATAACAACCAATTTAATCCACTTCTATTCCGAATAGGACATCGAAGTTTGGTTTTCATATTCCCGGCAGTACTACGCGCCGGCGACAGATGTTAAAGACAAATATCAAGGAGTGAATTCAAAATAATTTTATTCTGATTTTTATCTTTTGTATTAGCTTTGATTTTTTTATCCACTTCATCACCAAATTTTATGCGATCAATTTTATCATTACCAACACTGGTAATATATTTAAGAAACGATAGTTCACTTTTTTAAAATCGTATTAACGTATTAATACGACTTTCGTATTAAATAAAAATTCCGGGTTGCTAATTTATTAATCAACTACAAGCGTATTCTCTTGTTTGATTATACTTTCGCTTGCCTCGCGACGAAGACTTGTTATTTCACCGTTTTTTACAATATCCGACTTTACTACTTACTTTGCATTTTATAATAATTATTGATGCCGACTTATTGACGATATTCCGAATTCCATGCTTCATTTTACATTAAATCATTTCGCGGCCTAAAAGTTATAACATTATTTGCGATAAATTTAGATCAAATATTAATTATTTGCGCATTATTTAAACTACCGTACTTATATGACATGCCTTCTCCGAAAATACAAAGTTATATCGCAAAACAATGCATTTTGTGACATTTATTTTGCACTCATGAAAATATTAATTTATTTTTCTAACTCAAGTCGACAATCCTATTTGCCAAAATTGACACAAGTTTGGTCGAGTGCCGGTGGTATTCGAGTCGACGATAAATCAAAATAAGTTGCCGCATTTGGTAAAGACAGGTAATCATATTTGGACGACATACTGCGAGGCATTGTGAAAAACATATTGAGCAATGCCAAGTCCGGACAGATATATAACGTAAAATCGGTAACAGAACATCAAGATTTTGTAATAGAAAATGGATCTCGCGCAGAATAAACACGGGAAATCCTGTCGTATTGTTGTTTCTCTGCCGTCTCAATCGCTTTACCGATGCCGAAAAGACTGAGTTGCGTTGGTTCATTACGCAATTTCTCTTCCGTCTTTATATTGCTGCTTGATAAGCGCGACATTAATTATCACGGCATTTACAAATAGACCATGTTTTATAAGCTGATCTCTTACATTCTTTAGTCATTTCACCCGAAGAAGTTGAAACCAAGTGTGTTGACGTCCATCGGTCTCAACACAATTCTATTCCTTATCTACGGTTAATATGTACATTGGCCATCCTAGATAAGTTGATAATAGGTTAGTAAATGACGCGTTATCCCTTCCCCATCTGCCTAACAAGAGAGAGAGAAACGGCTGCGAATACCGGAACTCTAACTTCTTTTACTTAAACTTTAATTTTTTACAATCGACGGAATTGACTGCTCTGAAGAGAGCTCGTTTCAATCGCGAAAGCGCTCGACCAATATTTACGACTTTACGTAATTCGTAACTTCGCTTCCGTAACTCGAAATAATTCCGTAATTCCGTAAATCCGTAAATTACGTGCAAGCCTAGTCGTGGTGGTGGTTATTTTAGCCTAAATTCAAAAATGAGCAAATGTAAGAACGTTTTTCGTGTACGGGAAAGAATTCAAAGTTAAACGAAACTTGAAGGGTAAGTGATTCGCAAACTGTGACGTCTGTAATAGTGACATTAACCTGGAAAGCCATTTATTTCTGCTCACAATGCAAAAAATTTTCCAGTCGTCCTTATTTTGGGTTTCAGATCGATGGAATCCCTGGCTGTAGGTTTAGTGCACCCTGTGGTGGACATTCGGTTTGAAATAGAGATGTCGAATCTGCGATTCCAACACAGTTCAACCTTATTCCAACCCTCTAACAACCACTAGGACAGTATGCTCCCCAGCTTTTTATTTCAGGGGGGTATTGGTGTTTCCAGAATTAGGGTTAGGAATATTTTGCCAGTAGGAATATAATTATTGGTAACTCATAGAAATATGGGACCTCTTGAAGTATGCGCACCAAGATGGCGCACAACCTGAACTCAAGTTGTGTACCAGGTTAGGGTTCAGGTTATGCGACATCTTTGTGCGCATACTACACGAGTACCGAAATATGTTATATATTAAAATGATTATTTTCCCTGTTGTACACGCCACTTTTTGGATATTCAAATACAATTGAATTTAAGTTAGGAATGAAAGTGTGGTGTCTCACCTTAAATGTAGGGAGTGTTTGTAATTTCAGGATGGCACCTATATGGGGTAGAGAAATAACAGCACTAGGATATCGCGCCTATATAATAAGTTATTATGCGCATTTCACTCCGAATAAGCTGCCACTTCTTCATGTTTTGCAAGGACCGAAATCTTTACGGTCCGGCATTGTCTATCGAGGGTTATGGTGGTGGGCATGGAGTCACAATCCAAGTACTTTTGTCTGCGATGCCGACACAATTTAATGTAGCGCTCTAACTACCAATTGCTTATTGCCGCAATCATACAGGCGTAGCCAATTTTCAACATTTTAATGCAATTTAGAGGTGTTTGCAGTGAAACAAACAAACTTTTCCAACACCAATTTACTCCATTGTTGCACGGTTTACTGAAAACTCGAGGTTTTTTGGCTCGCTATCAATCATATTTCCGCCAAAATAACTAACCGAGATAGATGTAAATGCGGTTGTATACCAGGCTTTTACTTACGCCATCCTTACATGGTTAGTCTGTAATCTTTTTAGAACTTCTTTCATGTTCGGATTTCGTTTATGAGCTTCTGATTTCACTTCTGCAAGATGTACAGCAGCATAAGATCCTTCGCCGCATTTGTCGAGAAGATTATATCCATTTTTGAGACAAACATCTTTGTATTTTGATTCTAAATTAATTTCCAATTCTGAGTTATCCATCACTTAATTACTGAAATACCTCACAAGACATTCCTCACTGGAAAGTCTGACCCTTTGGTCTGACCTAACCTATGTCTGTGCAGAGAAATGATTAGTATTATTTCAAATGAGTGTGTGATACGGGTATTGGATGGTTCCTGGATACCATTGTAATAGGTTGTGCATTTCACGCATTTGTCCTTTTAGTCTTTGGTTTGTTTTTATATCCCATAAAAATAGTAAATACACATTAGACTTTATATAGAATAGATAGTACATAATAGTACGTTCATTTTTTGTAATGGTGAACAGGTGCTCAAAGCCTGCGGACGGAGGCCGTGAGCCATAAAAAGGGAAACACTGATCTAATTAAGCTATAAGTAGTTTCAGTATTTGTGCTCCACACCCTTAGGGTTACCATATTTTTGTGACTTCGAAGTGGGACGCCTCTAAAGACAACGACCCCTTAGCTGTGATTTTGTAAGTTTACATTTTCCGATTTTACTACATAGGCCTATATTTAAAAGCTATCCCGGCTGTCTTCATCAACCAAATTGTCATCGAAAATTCATGCGCATATTCTCTGTCCAAATAACGGGTTCAGTTCGAAAAATAGAAAGGAATTGACCTTAAAGATACCGGTACAAATAATTCAAATTTGGACTAATTAGTTTTGGTTTTACATGCGATACGTTTTCTAACAATGTTAGATGCGGGAAACAACGAAACAAACGCATTCACCTTCAGTAAATAGGCTAGCGCTACGCTACACAGAAATAACGAGAACTTGTTCGTTGTATTATGCTGGATGGCTGAACGCCAAAGCGGGACTTTTGGCTGACTTGTCGGACGGCGGGACAAGACGCTAAAAAGCGGGACTGTCCCGCGTAAAGCGGGACGTATGGTAAGCCTACACACCCTCGCCTACTAACAATTGACATAGTCGTTTTGATTCTTACTACGATTGTTGCATACTGATCCTCTGACGTGTAGGCAAAAAAGGGAAGTAGTGAGGTATACACTAATACAATCAACCATTCTGCATTTATCGATTATATTTGGAGCAGTAAAATATCAGTCTCAAAATTTGAATTTTATCATATAGAGCGGGGCTAATCAAACGTTCGGTGTTTGGGAGTCTATAAACAGCTCGACTATTATTTACGGAGCCATGCAATAAGTATAGTAAGTATAGTAAGAAAAATTAAACAGAATTAAAATACTAAACCTTTTTAATAGGACTAATGCAAACTAGAAATCAATCTAATTTCTCAGATAAATTATATTAACGCTGTAAATTTGACACAAACATATTAGTAAAGTAGTGCCGAAATGTGGCAACTAGGCGGTAATTAAAATATGGCATTATCTATACATAGATATTGTCATATTTAAATTACCGTCTCTATGCAATATTCGGAGCGAACGTTGCCAAATTTTATCAATGCCCTCATAGCTTCTTTGGACAGGCATAAAATTAGCCAAGTCGGTATTTTGATAAGTATACGAGTATCTCACCTCTAGGTTTCTTTCATGGATCCCTCGTGCTTCGTATGGAGCACTTAGAAAACCTATCATTTATCGACTTGCGAAGTGAAGAAAAAATATTATATTACTACCCATATAGGAAGGGTTAGGGGCGCGTGTATGCAGGTGTAGTATTTTATATACTGCATACTATCCTTATTCTATATTGAGAATGAATTTTAAATTTTTTTAAAATTGGTGGCAATAATAGCGATATTTGCAGCAATCGTATTTTCCATGGCTCGGCGGTGTGGCGCATCGTGCTAAGCGTAAGGAATACGCTCGCCACCGCATCTCTGGTAACCCTTCGTGGGATCGCAGGTTCGAATCCCATGCGGGGATGATCATGTGCGAGAGGATTGCTGGACTCCTTGCCGCCGTAGGGTGGTTCACGTAACCGTTGGTCGGTCACGGCTTCCTCCACCATCAAGTCCATGCTTCCGAAAACAAATACCTGGCTAACTAATCCCATACCTGACCTGGTAACCGGGCGAGAGGCCGTGGTTCGCCATATGATTAAGCCGTCTTATCGGCTTTTCTCTCCCCCGGGATAAACATGTAAATCCTATCCTATCCATGTATACCCCGGGCTTGGTGGAAGACAATGCAACGGCAAGTCGCGGCATCGTCCGATAACCATATAAGTTGATAAAATGCGATAAGGCGTCTGAATCACCTGCCAAACTACGGTTTTCCTACTCCAAGTCAGGTAGAAGAATGTCTGATGAATCAATCGTCTCAAATCCATTGTGGGAAATATCAAAAACTAACCATCGGTTACGCGAACCGCCCTGCTTCCATGAGGTGTCCAAAATCTTTCGCACATATCCAGTGGCGTATCTACGTATAATGAAGCCGTGGCAAAATTTGAAAATGCGTCCCTTTGATCGTTGACTGACAATTTTAACGACAGTTGTTAAATTGAGATACTTGTACGTTCCTTTTTAAGTAGCGATACGAGTTTCAATTATTTCCAATTTTTAATTATTTTTTTGAAACATTTACGAATAAAATATTTCGTCGTTTTTGCGCCCCTTTCCATACGACGCCCACGATACGAGCCGTGGCTGCCATACCCTAGATACGCCACTGCGCATATTCCACGGAATTTAAACCTGTGATCCCCTCGCAGAGCCTCCAAATGTGCGATCGTAAGCGTGTTACTTATCACCACTCAGCGCGATGCGGCGACTGCAGAGATGTGATTAGCCTATCTTGTAGGATTTCCTCTCTGAAATAAATACGAAATAACCTATCCACGTTTTTTGATGATATCGGAAAGCCGAACTCTGGTTTTGTTTCCAACGTGGGTTGTCAAGCCAGGCCATTCCTTGTGATATCACAATACGTTCACCTTGTGTGCTAAGTGAAGCATGGCATCTGTTTAAAAATCCATTTGGCGGTAATATTCATCGCATAACTAGTTCTATCGGGACGATTTTATGTTCTTTTACAGTTGCGCACATATTTAGTTTTGATCTGGTTTGAACGCTTAACAGGCAAGTAAAATATACAGTCAAGTCTGGTATTAACTTAGCCGTTCATAAAGAATGAATGTTGCGCTCTATTATCAGTCTGGTCGATATGTTTACAAACAGGACTCGCCCGCGACAGCTGCGAATGTTTTGGTGTGAGTTGCGCCGATGTTGACAGCGAAGCGAATTTATCTTGTGAGAGTTTATCGGTGTTGTGGTTCGTTCAGTTCTTACAATAGTATTTATGACAGGGAAAAGGACGACAACACTGAATACCGGAATGAGGCGATGTTTCTAGCTTCTATTTCAAGGATTCGTTAGTGACAAGTTATTGCTAAATGGCACTGTGGTTCGCAAAATAAGATTGTGACAAAATATCCATCACTTGGCTATAATACGCGGCTTTTTATTTACCTCAACGGCGAGGGGAAAGACACCAATACAGCTTAATTGTCCGTTTATCAAGTTTGGTCTAGAAGTCAATAACCATTTTATCATAGAATTTTTGTTTTTATGCCGGAGATGAGGAATGCTGATAAGGCGACTTAATCGTATGACGTACCACGGCCATTTGTCCGTTCATCAAGTCGAGTTTATATTTTTTTTATCAAGTTTGTTATATAAATACAGGAATAGCCGATCAAGGACTTTGCGGTAAAATGTAAAAGCGAACGTTACGTGACCAATGTAAATTCCCGCGCATATCCACACACATACTTGCAAATATTTACTCCAAATACTCGGGACATCTGATAAGCCGAAGGCGGTGTTTACAAACTGACGTACATTCATGTCTAAAATTTGATGCGGCGCGCGCCAGATTTAAATATCGTCATGGCGGGATTCCCCCAATTTAAAAAAGAGGCCGCTGATCGCTTCAGTGATCTGTAGTAATGGGTCATACATACCGCGTGTTCGTACGAACGGCTGTTCATTCATTCATTATTCGTGGCGGATGCCGTCTCGTTACTCGTGGTCATTGTGGAATTTCGCAATATACTGTTTCGTATGCTTATTGGCCTGTAACTGCGATTGTGAACGTGAACGATAGCGATGAACTTGGAATATTGTGCCCGTTTATTTAGTCGATTTGTGATAATGTTAAATCTAGAAATATAAAGCAAGACAGGGAGTCGTGTATTGTGTACTATATACAGATATAATTTTATACCGTACAGCTTTATTAAATGTGTATTCTCGTATGCTTGTGCTGTTGTGTGCTATCGTATGCTCTATTCCGGTACTCCAGTAAGTACTCTAATATATATAAAATTTATCCCTGCTTCCGGAAACAAATAACTACCCGACATGGAATGGTACCGGTAACCGGACGAGAGGCCGTGGTTCGCCATATGATTTAGCAGTCTTATCGGCTTTCCTCTCCCCCCCGGGATAAATATGTAAATCCGATCCTGTTATAATTAAAACAAAGTAAATATAAATGAAAATAGACAATACTCTGTTTTTTAATATTACTAAGAGTATTCTAAAGCATTAGTTTTTAAATTCTTTTTTTCAGTATAATTGGAACTTCTTTCGTGTTAACGTTTCATTTCTTCTTATTAAACAAAAACAGGAAGTTAGCAGTCTGGCAGAAGCTAAAAGTACTGTCCACTCTTCGAATAACCATTTTCATTACTGCATGATTAGCGCCATTACAGAAATTCAGAATATATGCCCAAAAGAGGAAGCAGTTTTGACAAATTTTGTCCAATTATAAATTTTATTATTCTGGAAGTCTATGAATTGTAAAAATAAGGTTAATCTATTTAAAAAAAATAATTAAAAAAAAGACTACTGGACTAGGTCAAATGAACCAAAACAATCCTAATAATTATACCGTTTCACTTTATTGTTTTTATCGTTTTATCACTTGTGGTAACCTCGCACAATTACTAACTCCTGCTTGCCTGAAATCAGAAAAACTTGTGTTTGTTTTGTTTGCGGGTTAATAAGGAGTTAGTCAAACATGCTTCGTCAGGAACCAAGATTGATAAACTGACCTTGTAAATCTGTAAACAAAGGCGGACGTGATAAAAACTTCTGATTACTTGATTATTTTGTAGTTTGTTAAAGAGAGGGAGGTGATGATTTATTTCCGAATATATCAAAAATGTAAGAGAAAGACAAAGTCAACCATGTCAACCGACCCTCAAAGAAAAATTCCTATTACAGTACAGCAGTATTAGGACAAGACATTCAGGAGTCATGAAAAAAAGAAGGCTGCTTATAGATTTTATCAAAGATTTCACTTTATTACCAGTTTGTATATGGGTATGCTGTACCAATAGCTGTACTAAAAGAAGAGGGCATTCAAATAGCGATTGCTGGATTGGGACCATATATTTATTTTTATCCCAATCAATGTAAACGTCTATGGCTGTATGGACCTATCTATTAACACAGTGTGCTAATTACTGTAGTTTTCCAATAGCATTGCATCTTAATTAAAAACATTTTTGAAAATATGGATATGCGTCTACCTTTTTAACAATTTAACATTGACTGCCGAAAGCAATCAAGAGTAAGATAGCGGTATTGGGACTACCTCATTAGGGTGAGATTATTCTGTATATACTCGCTTTATTAAATTCCAATTCAATATGCTTTTGCTTGAGCAACAAACTATTTAATTTTAGGCTTATTACATTAAAAACCCGGTAAAGATGATTACTCCCCATTTTTATTAAAGGTTACATGAGTTGACAACGGTTCTAATTTGTCCTTGACTGACACACCCAGATCACACCTATATAATAACTTGTTTTCTCTGTTCCCGGAACTAGTTTCTTCAATTTACTTTGCAATTTGTCTCTCGCATCGTCAGCATAAACTCGAGAGTCTTCAGATTGTTAGATTATTTTCTTTTGTCTCTTACTTAGCCAGGTGACAAGCGTTGTTCAATAACATAAGCATGGTTTTTGTTGTTTCTGCAGGAATGCTTGCATTATATTATCTTTATTAGGGGTGTGTAAAGAGGTTAGGGAAACTTGATTGGACAGTTGTCTATTATTGCTAGCTCAGTTGTCAGTGACGTTCGGTATGTCTAATTCATTTCAGTAATATTGTTGTTAAAGTTGGGCCCATGTACTTTGGTACGATTTGACTTAATTCTGCTGAAAATTCAGGTCTCGTTCTCCCTTTGTAAAAGTTCGTTGGATTATAGTGATTCTGATTATCTTTTTCATAAACTCTACTTTTGAAATTACTTTGCTCATTAGGAAGGGTTTCTTGGCCTCAAGCTAAATCATTCTTTGTCAGTTTGCTCACGGTAATTCAATTTTATGGAAGTTTGGGTAAAAAAAAGGACCATAAAACATGAACTTTCCTGTTTCACAGATCTAGACTTGTGTATCTGTAACTGTGATTCTATAATTTCGTTCCTTTCCTGTTCTTCCAAGTTTGTTGAGGAATTTTCACTGAATAACTGAAAATGGAAGGAGGGATGAATGATTCTGGAATCGTTGTTGAAGTACACAGATCAAATTGTGACTTCACAATTGACGTGGAAAATTTGAAACAGATTCCTAGTAACGACATGAGTGAGACCTCTAGTGGAAATAGTTCTGGGTCTGATTCGAGAATGGACGAAGTGAAGAAAATCGATAGTAAAAGTGAGACACCTAGTGACGAATTAAATGATTCTCTGCCTCCTTATTCTGCGGTTATCTCGAATGAAAGCAGTGATATGTTGCTTAGTTTGGGATCAGTCGAAAATGGAAAAAAAGATAAGAAAACTCCAAATTGTTGTTTGCATGCAATTACGATGACTATTCTTGCAATTGGGAATTTTCTCCAAGACCACAAGACAATAGTTTATCGTGTTTTGACGGTTTTGTTCATCTTTTGGAATCTGATATGGTTGGTTGTCGCTGCTGTGAAAGATTGGACTCGTTGTTTGCCGTTTTTCGTTATTATATGTCTGATAATATTCTTCTCAATATATGGCTACATTCGAGACCGTTTTGGCAACAATATCATTAAAAGCTTTCGTCCATGCACTTCTGGATTCAATAGTTGCTCACAATATATGAAATGGTTTGCTTTGGTTCTCATTATAGCTGCTTTAACGATTTGGATTATCTTCGACACATCCAAGCGTCCGTTTCAACTCATCTCGATGGTTGGATACTTGGTTTTCTTATTCATTTTGTTCGTGTTCTCAAAAACTCCAGAACATGTGATATGGCGACCAGTTATTTGGGGATGTGGAATTCAAATCTGTTTAGGATTGTTCATTCTTCGTACAAATGCTGGTTTCTCAATCTTCAATTATCTTGGTGATTTAGTGCAAACATTTTTAGGCTTTGTGACTAGTGGATGCAAATTTGTTTTCGGGGACAAGTACGTCGATCACTATTTCGCACTCGGAGTTTTGCCGATTATCATCTACTTCAGTGCTTTTATATCAATCCTCTACCACTTGGGGGCGATGCAATGGGTCATATCAAAAATCGCATGGGTGATGCAAAGTACCCTCGGAACATCTGCAACAGAGTCTATGGTTGCCGCCGGTAACATTTTCGTTGGACAAACGGAATCACCTTTACTAATCCGACCTTATATTAAAGATCTTACTACGTCAGAAATGCATGCTGTAATGACTGCTGGCTTCGGCACAATCGCTGGAAGTGTTTTGGGTGCATATTTGGGATTCGGAATCAAAGCTGTTTATGTTATAACAGCCTGTGTCATGGCGGCACCGTGTGCTTTAGCAGTATCGAAGCTGATGTACCCAGAAACAAAAATATCTAAATTCACGTCAGATGAGGCTTTAGTTTTGGAATCAAGCGGGCATCGCAATGTCATCGAGGCAGCATTTGTAGGAGCTTCTCAAGCTATTCCGCTCGTATTAAACATAGGAGCGAATCTAATCGCATTCATTGCTTTGCTAGCTGGTGTGAACGCTTTCCTCGGTTGGTATGGAAGTCTGGTTGACATTGAGAACTTAAGTTTTGAATATATATGCTCCTATATATTTATGCCTTTCTCCTATCTGATGGGAATCGAATGGGTAGACTGTTTCAAGTGCGCGGAACTTATTGGAACGAAGATTTTCCTGAACGAATTTATCGCTTACGAGAAGTTGTCGGTGCTCATTGATAACAAGGCAAATGGAACACTCCCTAGGGTTTCAGACTCTGGTGACATCCAGTGGATTAGCGACCGTTCCGAAGCAATTATAACATACGCTCTATGTGGTTTTGCCAACATTGGATCACTTGGTATAATGCTTGGTGGGCTTGGAGGAATGTGTCCAGAGCGACAGGGTGAAATGGCAAAAATAGTCATCCGCGCGTTAATCTGCGGAATATTTGTCAGCTTTTTAAATGCATGTACTGCTGGCTTTTTCTATTTACCATCTGAGGTGAATTGCACAAAAGTGTTCACACGTCACTGGCATTCGTCAGAGATAGAGCACATACATCAATGCTGCGTTCACTTTAACACAACAAACTTTAACACAACTGTTGTTAATTCAACTGGTATCTTTAGTAAGTGTTGCAACACGAACTGGCCCCACGGTTTTGCAGCTATAGGAGGATGCTAGCGATTGGGAAGGAGCTGCTTTAGATAGCTCAGTCATGTATTTGTTGCTTTGAATTTATTTTCAGTGACTGGTAACGTCACTTCGAAATTTCTAGCTCTGGTGGGAGTTGGAATGGGCAATTCATGGATGATTTACTTACAGTTTGAAAGATTGAATTAGTTGGCTTACTATTAATACGTATCACTGTTATATTTTCATGAATTATTTGAAGAAATATCTGAACTATAATCACTTAAAAAGCCTTGGTCATGTTGAAGATTGGCATTTTCAAAAAAAAATTAGATTGAATTGAAAGACAAGAACAGAAATAATTGAAAAAAATATTACCATCAGTAGAGGTTGCGCGAGAATAACTCCCAATCCTTCCTAATACCTTTGCGCTAGAGGATGTGTATAATGCAAGGATGCTATAGCAGGAATAACATACTATGCAATTAAAGAGTCCCGCTGCACAATACATCTGTGTTAGTGTGCAGTGGGACTTTTGAATTGCATAGTGTCTTAAAATTTTGTTATCTTTTCCAATTTTATGCTCGATTTATTTTGTCCTCTCATTAGGAATATGCTTTATGAGCAATTGCTTCGTGTTTTATCGTTTCGGAAACATTCTTATTCAAAGCACTGTGTTTTTAGCAGTGGTTTATTTATTTGTAAATAGTAGCTGCTTTGATGTTTTAAAATGTAAAAAAAAAATAGCTTGAAACATGCTTGCTTCTCTTTTTTTAAAATGTGGTGCCGTTTTAGTTTTTAATAACGAACTACCTCTGGCATAAAGTTTGCCAAAATTGCTAAAACAGAGAAAATGGCAACGGTCATTAAATATTTTTGGTCTTTTTCAAATTTTGGGATTTAAAGAAAAAATTTTCAACAATTAAGATAATAAAATTCACTGTCGTTTGGTAAATTCTTGATCCAGGTGTTATAAATCTAAATTAAATATAAGGACAAAAATGTTTTTTTTATCAATTTTTTGGAACTAGTGTAATTAAAAAATTGTGTATTGTGATTTATTGCACAAAATATTACTTTTGCGAAGATTTAAAATTGATTATTTCGTAATATTTTTTTGCTCATAACCAAGGCATTATATATCACTGGTTACACAACAGTACTTTTTCCACAATTTATTTTGCACGGACAAATTTGTAACGTCAAGCCGTCAATTTTGAAGTCTTGTC
This sequence comes from Styela clava, assembly GCF_964204865.1. Taxonomy (NCBI): domain Eukaryota; kingdom Metazoa; phylum Chordata; class Ascidiacea; order Stolidobranchia; family Styelidae; genus Styela; species Styela clava. The sequence continues at coordinate 1,511,401 of NC_135250.1, read as the reverse complement.
ACTGTTAGAATTACTTAACAGAATTTATTTTTAGTAACAGTTGTGAGATATGGGTTTTCCTTATTTTAGACACCAAACGCTTCAATGCCTATTATCAGCTCAGATCACATTTTAGTCGCTTGTTACCTTCACATTTATCTTTGCTTCTTCAGCTTTTTAAAACGTACTGACCGTGTTCACACAGTTCCTGAAGATTTTGTAGCGCTTACTTAACCCTGAAAACTTCAAATAGCTTGAAAATCATTAAAAAAGCTCTCCTCAAAATTCATAATTTAAATATAAAACTGCTGGCAATAACATATTTTTTACGTTTTAAAACTGAAAAATAGTCGCATTGAATCCAATTTTTTGGGTCAATTTGATAATTATCGTCATTTCAGCCACTTAATTTGGAGTAATTTCTGATTTGGTGCATCCATTTTGTGAGTAAATTCCTACCAGTCCTGTTAATTTGTTTTTCATTTTATTCTCTTTGATGAATACTGCTATCTCCATGCATGCACAAGTTATTTCACTACACAATGTTTTTATTTTTCAATTTTTATTACTTTGAAATTTTGCTCCACTTTGCTAAATGCCCATAAAATTGCTGTGTTTACTGTTATTATGTTCGTATGTGAATTAGGCAAATTGCCTTTTAAAATAATTCAAAAGGTTTTTGGTGTTTTTAATTAGTCATTATGTGATGCTGTTCGCTCTGAACAAAGCCCTAATTAAGTTGGGTGGTATTTTTCTGACAACCTTGCCTGGACGATTTTATCCCATCCTGACTTGTTCTGTCTATGGGGAACTGAATTGACATACCAAATACAATATAAATTAATATTTTTAAATAATAAATATCAGATATATTTTTAATTGAGTCACGCTAAACAAGGATTACATACAGATAAACAGTCATTTCATTGGTTCTCTAAATTTCAAAAGTTGCACAACACTTCTCGGTCACACTGTTAGACTCAAATAAAACTTATAATTTATACCAAAATCTAGATCTTTATCTCTGAGACTCGTGAATAAATAGCATTTTATCTTATTGGGTTAAATCTTTACCTTTTCGAAATCAAAGTTTGAAGTCTTTTTTTTTTATTTCCACTATACCACAATCATACTGGTTATTTAGTACAATTTTGAGCCTTCAGTAAAAATCATTCAGGCATGACTTGTCAGAATAATCTTATTCTAATGTAAAGATGTCAATGCTGCTCTTTCTCAATTTCTTGAGATGAGATCAAATTGTACTAGGCCTGACTGGGCTTTTATTATTTTTGGTCCGAATTTTTCTAAGTTGGTTAACATCCATTTCATGGTCCCTAATTTCTTTTAAACATGCTTTAAATTTCTACCGCTGTTGAGATGACTATCCTGATTTTCAGTTGTTCACCCGCTCTTTGCCAAATCATATTTTGCAACAATTTGCTTTTGGTGTGTTGGTAGTTACTGAAAAGGATCGGTTGGAAAACGAAAGATTTGATCAAGGAGAGCTAGTTTGATTCTATCTAACTTTGAACTGTTAATAAAAATATGTCACCAACACCAAAAAAACTGAGAATTTTTTCACAAGTTCTATTTGATTGTTTTTTAGATTCTGTCAACAGTTGTAACTTTGACTGCCACCATTAGATTTTGGAATTCAGACACAAATAATCCTGAATTTTTACCTCAGTGAGTTTGAAAATACACTGACAAAGACATGTCAAAATCTGGTCTTAGATCACTAAATTTTACCCAGTGATTTTAGCTACTTTTCAGTACTTACCAACTACCCATGCTATTAGCAGATTACAACAGCTTGCATATGTTATGTCGAGGGAATTCATTTGGATAAATCGTTATTTTATGCCTGTTGGAGTTTTCAGTCCTTTTACTGTTTTTTTCTGATTTATAATAAAAGACGTGAAACTGGAATTCTTTTGTGTTTGTTATTTCTAAATATTTCAGGTAAAACAACAGGAATACCACCAATTATAGCGGAAGGCTATTCTAGTTGATTCTGAAATACAAATTGAGCCAAATTTTGTTCTCACAAAGTTTTGCCCACTGATTTGCTGTCATTTCACTAATAAATATGGATGTTTAGAACCGAAATTGCTCATATATTAGGTTGGGAGTTTTATTTTGCTGTTACTGGTCTGTCAGTAGAGATGTGATATTCTGTCCCGTATTAAATTAAGTAAAAGAATATTGATGTGCTTTGTTCAACTAATGTTGGGCATATAAAGATGTTTTAAACAGACACCGACTAAAATGGTCAAGAAGATATATAGAGAACTGACTTCACAACAACATTGTAACAGGACTTTATCTATGATGAACATCCTGTATTTGCTGTAAAGGTTCATTCAAATGGGTTCAGAATAATCAATCTGTAATTCAGGTCAACGATTTTGTTTTTCCCAGACTTAAGAATATAAATACTGAATAAACCACTTATGTAATGTGGTTTAAGTGCATCATTAGGGACAAAAATAAACTTTTGTTGTGATTGTTGGCTGACCTGGATTTCAAGTACTGTTGGGATTCAAAACAAGGCAAGCTGTTGCCTGATGTATGAGTTAGGCAACTTAATCACAATCAGTCAAAATAAAACACTTGATACACTTTGGCAACTGCATTTCTGTTTTTGCCTGTGTGTGATATTGTATTTGTTAAGTTAAGATGTGGAGTAGTGAACTTACTCGCTATTATAATTCAATCTATCATAAAAACACACAACAACAAATTTCATGTCAATCTTCCATCCCGTCATGTAAAATGTTGTTTACTAAGGTTCCTAGCTTATCAGTATGTCATTGACCAGGAAGCGTTTGATATTTATCCTGTTGTTAGTTTAGGCGCCAAAAACCGCCCACCAATACCGCCCACTTTGAATGTTTAAAATGGACATTAGCCGCCAACATGGACGGCACTCTCGGGACACGTTATCATATATTGCGTCATCAACGATTGTCTACAATAAATTTGAGAATATTTACTAATAGCACCGCGATTATCCTGAACTGCAGAAATCCATTCTTGACCCGCGCTGAAATGGGTTTTCCGTACTGTTGTCAAAGTTGAATCGAATTTTGCGCGTAATATTCTGATTGGCTGCCGATGATGCGAAGCGCCCAATGATAAACGAGCCTTTAGACAACGCCTTCGAGAGGATGCGACGCTTCCCTGACGTCATGGTGTTGGTATTATATTTCAATGGATCCCGGATATTCGTCAGTACATTGGAATGTAGTCTTATAGAAAATTGGAAGAATTGTTATGAATTTTTTGTTTGATTTATTCCGGGAAAATGTTTGTGAATAATGACAAAACTTTCGGGCTAATTCCTTTAATCACATTCAGTCATTATATATTGTTACATTATTCGGCTTATGGAACGCAATTTATTGTGAGTGACGCGGAACTGCCGTGTCCTTATTTGACTTACCTATGTCTTTGTGTCCGTCGTTGGTTTGTGTCTACATGCGCATTTTTAAGGTGCCATAACACGAAATAAGATAAATGTGCGGGAACCACATGAATACCTCGTGGCATGAAGGTTTCCGATGTATTTTATTACCGCGAGTGTTCACAAAAGTCATTTTATTCTTCTCATCACAAATGGCCCGAGCAATGATATATTTGGGATCTTGGCGAAGTCCAGCTCACATAAAAACGAGGCAACTTACTCTTGACTTGGGCCCATAGCATCGATTTATTTAGACATTTTAGAGTACAAGTGTAGCTAAATTATTACAAGGTTTCATCGTTATATTTGACATTGAAAAATAAGATGACGCTTTTGGACGTGTTCCCATGTCGTTAAATTGAAATCTGTATTTTCTGTATCTGTATCTGTATCTGTAAATACCATTCCATAAATTTTACATGTACAAAAAGTCTAAATTCAGCCAGATTCTTGGACATGCTCCGCCGCGCAAGCTATCGGTCAAAATGAAATTTTAATTCGGTTGAATATTAAGCAGGGTTTGAGCTTTACGTAGATTTGTTCTTGCTTGGCGCGTTGCTGAATCTGGAATCCGAGTTTACAAGTAAAATGGCTGGTCGCCGTTCTGAAAGGTAGTCTATGTGTAATATGTTGATTCTTATATTTAATGCTGGTTCCATAGGTTCTAAATTATGGTATAACGTTAGATTAGTTCATTCCATCATTCATAGAACTGTAGTATCTGCGTCTTGGTGTTCTGTCAGTATTTTGTACTCTATTTTATCAAGGGGAACGAAACTTTCTCTTTATAATTTTAATCCATCATGAATGAACGTCGTTGGTGCATCAATCTAAGCATTTAACTTTTGAGCATTTGCTATCACACTGTCCCACAACACAATCACTGAATTACCCTGGTTTAAATCTGGCGCTTGTTCACTAAACGACGTAAGTACTTGTATTTGGTGTGGCACAACCATTTTTGCATATGTTATTCTTACCACCACCTTGCTCTGTCATCCAAAGATTACATCACTACGACCTCACAATCACGTCAAGAAGCTTGCCAAAGTATACCTACGATCGCCCGATATGGCATCTTCGCCGAAGATAGCTCTCTCATATCGGGATCGTTACGACGAGTAAACGAGAAAAATAGTTTGATCGATTTCGGGTGATCGTTTACACGTCTTGGATGACAGTCAGTGTTGTTTGGAGGTTCTTAGTACGTTACTGTGACGTGAAATGCTACTGTACTTTGAAATGGTTGGGCCACGCTAACTAGAAGTACCTACGTCGTGTTGTGAACATGGCCCTTAAATCTTGTGGAGCATAATTACAGAATTACCGTAAGTGCCAGAATATTGCTGAATTCCCCACTCTTTTACTGGTCGGTTAGTATTCCATCAAGGTACATGTATATGATTAAACCGCCTCATCGACTTTCCTCTTCTGTGGGATAGATATGAAAATCCTATTCTATTGATATTGTATTCAGATCAAAGAAACCTGTTGAATATTCCAAGTTTAATGGCGAAGGTGAAAAATGTGATAAAGATTCAGATGATGGTGAGAAATATAGTTTTTATTGAAGCTTAAATATTACCTGTTTTTAACGGACTTTAGTATTTACTGGAAAAGTAAATAAACAGCATTATAGGTGGAAAGAGGTGATCAATCATGTGGGGAACCATGACCCCTCGTTTGGTCAAAAACATGAACTGATAACAGAATGTGGGGCCGTGGTTTGCCATATGATTAAGCCATCTCATCAGTTTTCCTCTCATTTGGGATGAATATATAAATCCTATCCTGTAAATCCTTGGTTACATGTTCAGCATGTCTCAACCAGCCCAACTCTGGTTGGCTCTTTTTAGAGTAAAGGTGTGAAAACATGTTATAAAAATACAGTAATGTGCTCTGGCAGCAATAATAGTACCCATATCGGGATGAGATAATTCTGGCCAGTCATGCTTCATTGATTTTTGATATTGTGGGAGCTTAAATGCCAATAGTTTGACCAGTTTTCCTTATTTTTTATGTAAATTTTTAGATTTCGCTGACCCAACCCCACCTCGGAAAAAGACAAAAATGCCGGAGAAAAGCAGGGAATCGAGAAAGGAGAAAAAAGACGAAAAACCTGTTCAAAGGAAATCAAGAAACAGGTGAAACCATTCGGGTCTCGATTTCGGGTGATCGTTTGCGCGCCTTGAATTACAGTTCGTATAGTTTGGAGGGCCGTATTACGTCATTGTGATGTAATTTTTGGATGACACAGTCAGGCGGGGGTTAGGATTGACATATACAAAAATTGCTACGCCTACTAGAAGTACTTGAGGCATGACTATACTACACTAGACCCAACCATTATTAATAACAAGACTAAATATAGAAAGCGTTCAGGAATTACCGGTAGGTACGAATTAGTTACAATGTTATGAATGATTATGAAACAAAGTCGGTTGGAAGCCCACTTGCGAATAATCAGTGTTAAGGGAGCTGATTAGGATCAGGAAACTCTCCCACAATTCATCTTATTTGTTAATAATTAATGAACTAACAATGATTGTGAACAGTGCCCAAATATCAGTACTTGAATCTTTACTAATAAAGAAACTACTCTGCCTCAACGATTTCCCTCTGCAAAAAAATCCCTAATGATGACACATCTGGTTATATATACAATGTAACTGTAAATATCATTATAATACTATACAGGGTGTCCAAAGAATTTTGCCCCATTTTATAGTAATAACAATCAAAAATTAATTAACAATTAAATAACAATTAAACACCCTGTATATATTGAACAGATTATCAGAAGAAGAAAAATATCAGCAAGAATTAGAAGAAGCTTTGAAAATATCTATGACATCAACAGAAAGGGATGCCACCTCCCAAAAAATGAAAACTTCTGATGTGGAAAATATTTCTCAAGATATTGTGGAATCTCAAAATATTTCGATAAAATCTGAGTCCCAGAAAACAATAGGTAAAATGAATGAGTTATATATATCAGCTCAACTATAACATCTCTGGCAACCCAATTGGGTGATTCGATCTGGCCTGCCTTATGCTGCCACTACCAAACTGAAACCAAATCCTAATGTTTTAGCTAAAAATGGCTCAAGGAATCTGTTGAGATTGCGATAAAACTTACGGTAGTTTTTGCACGAGGCATATTGTTTTCCATCTTTGCTTTGTAACTCTGTAAATATTGTTCGATAAATGTAACTTTTTACGTCACACTTACATGGCCCGCCAGAGTAGGTGGGCAAAATTTTTGGCCCCTGGTTCAAAACGTTGCCCACCTTTGCTGTAGAGCCATTCGTGACTCCGCAATAGTTCTATATTCTTAAGCTTCAAACAAGCTTACATAAAAATGCTCAATTCCATATTTTATTATTCAGAATCAACAACCGACACTCAGAACTCACGCCTCGTTCAAGCTGATGTTCTGCATTCGCCGAATACAAAACTTATACAAAGGGCTGCTACGAAAGTTTCTGAAGATTCTGAGAGAAATCTCAACAAAGAAGCTATTGTAAAGTATGTTGTTAATTTAAGGAGTCCCAAATCCCATTAATTGGGTTTGGGAAGAAGTGATAGTCGCAAGATAATAGTCTCAGTTAACCTATTCAGAGAATTTATTTTTTGCATTATGAGAGAGACTCATTACCTATAAAAAGGAGAATTTTGGCACAATTTTTTGACTTGTATGGTTTTTCTATGGCAGCTCTTGGCATTTCAATGGTTGCATGCAATCCTTTACATTTAGTAAGTAGGCGGCCCTTGCTTTCGGCAAATTATCTTAAAGAAAACCGGTTTAAAGCCAATTTCATGATTTCTATCATTGTTGTTTCATATTTGGCCATATATAAAGCGTCCATATTCTTTCAGTGGAGCAGCTTTGATGAACGAAGACACAATTGTAATTGACCCGGTTGAAGATAATGAAGAAACGGGGAGAAGAAAAAGTGGGAGGAATAGGGAAAATATAAAAAAGAAACAAGATGAAGAAGAGTATGAAATGAGTGGTGAAAGCGAATCTGAAGATGGTAAGTCTATTGTATGAGGCGTCCCCAAGCCTCTCTGAACAAGTCACCGTAAAAGCTAATATTGTGGGGTAAAATTGATCCTAAATTTAAGGCAATTGGCATGGGAGTAGAGCTTAAATAATTTAACTCGCAATACCTGCTTAGTTAGGTTCAATCTTTAAACTACCGGACAATCACTCCCAGTTACTCTAAGTTATATTTTTATTGCATTGTATAATTTTTATGCATAAGTTCTGATTGAAATATTTTGCGATTTGACCTAGCCAAGTGCAGTGCTGTTAGTGGGTGGCTTAGAGCAGAGGTGTGCAACCTGCGGTCCACAAGAAAAATTTGTACAGCCCGTGGAGAATGCCAGTTTTGAATGATGTGCGCCGTGCGGCTCTCGAAATGAGTTTTTAATTTAGTTTCATCTGGTACGTGCGAGTAACTCCAATTCCTTTGCGTTACTGATACTTGAGTCCCAATTTATTATCTAGGGACCAATAACCAAACTTTTTTTGCCTGTAACTACAAGAAAGTTTATGTTAAATAAAGGTATGGCACGCGGTTTCACCCAGATAGTTGTATCTGGCGCTCCTGCATTAAAGGTTGCACACCCTTGGCGCAGAGCGTTAGACTTATGAATGGGTGCTCCCGAAGTATGCGAACCAAGATGGCGGACATCGGAACGTAACATGGGTAACAGGTTAGGGTTAGGCCATAATTTTTTTCCAATTTTCCCTATTTTAGTCCTATTATCAGTTCGAAGCCTAGCCAAGAGCCTCCCGTAGTTTTTATACCTAAAATTATGGCCTAACCCTAACCTACTACACATATTACATTCCGATGTCCGCCATCTTGGTTCGCATACTTCGGGAGCCCCTAAGAATGAATGGAACACAGGTACACATTTCAAGTTTAAATCTCATTCCAACCATCTCACTCAGTTTGTAAAAAAATTGTGATTCAAGTCCTTCCGTATGTCGAATAAAAAATATGAGAGCCACCTAAACCTTCCTTACCTCTGCGAGGATTATGAAAATTCTATTGACAACCCAATTTTATCTATTGAACTTTATAACTCTGGATTTCTTTCCAGAAATTTCATCGGAAGATTGTAGCGATGAGAGTGATTATGAGGAAACACCGAAGAAAAAAGTCAAAACAAAACAGCAAACAATGAAAAAGAAAGAAAACAAAATTATTGCAACAAAAGGTAACATTTCAGGCAGGATAAAAACCATTTCACTCATTTGTATTTCTGCCAAAAAAACTTGTAGTATGGGTATGTTCCATTACATTTGAACCCACGTACATTTGAAACCACGACATTTGCACCTGCATACTATTGCACCTATAGAATTTTTTTTTGTAATACGGATATTTTAACCCATACTAACCCTAACCCATGGGTTTTAGCACCTGCATATAGATTGAACCCGCAGATATCCACACGGGTTCAAATGTACGGTCACCGTATGCGTACAGTCTGCATACATTTTTACTTTCATATATAGCCTAACTCAGGGGTGAGCAACATTTTTAATAACCCACATCAAACATCTATCCGAGCCACACAAAAAATTAACAACAACCAGAGTGCTGCAGGGAGAGGCAAGCCAAGAGATTGCGGCCATCACTTACCCTTCCAGTAATAATGGCGTCGGGAAATCGGCGAAAGATGTAACGCAACGGCAAGAGCAGTTATCAATATGTATTTTTACCCATGTGTGTGCCTCTTTAAACATAAACTGTTGGAGTAGGGTTTGATGCTTGATGAGGAAAAATTGGGTGTTCACAATGGCCACACTAAATGGCTTGATGGGCCGAGTTGTGGCCAACGGCCCATTCATTGCACACCCGTCGTCTGGGTGTGTGTCTGAAGAAGTTTAATTGGGTTTTTATACTGTGTAATGACTAGGGCTGGCTGACTGGGCATTTCAAATTGAATAGGGCCTATCAGTTATAACAGGGGTGGGCAAATTACCGCCTGCCGGCCTGATCCGGGCCACCGAAGTGTTCCATCCGGCCCACTTGTGTCTAATGAAATTACGACTATAGTTTTTATGAATATAAATTTCTGTTGAAAATATCGATGAAAATAACGCCATGAAATGACTCCGATTGTTACTATGTGCTTCTTATTATTATATAAACTTTAAGATATGTGATGGACTAGCTTTTGTAAATAAACTCTTTTTATTCATGTTTTTAAGCCTCCCCTGGTAACCAAGTCTATTATTTGAACCTGGCCCACTCAGAAAAGTAATTGCCCACCCCCTGGGTTATAGCAACTATGTTGATGCCACATGATTGAAAATGTCATGTTCAGTTACCATGACCACCTCACCCAGTAAGGAAAGGAATTGTGGTAAGAAACGCCAAACTGGGAAGATTCTGGGCCTTTCTAAGACAGTAGCTCATCACATATTAGTGGAATCTTGTTTGGAATGGAAGAAATGAAAACCATTGAATTTTGATTATAGATTCTAACGCTATTCTTTCTGTATTCAATATTAAGCTGCACCCAAGAAAATAGAGACAAAGCCAGCTATGACTTCTGTCAGAAACGAGAGTTCATCCAATAAAGGTATGATGTCACACAAGTCTTTCATGACTTTGGAGAATTACGAGTTATTTTAATCCACTAATTACACTGTAATTTTATGAAGTTTAGAGCTAGAGTTTTGGTTTGTCAAATAGTTATGTCCCTGGACTGAATATGAATAATCCGACCATACTGCTCAATTTTTTTCTCAAAAATGATCAAAAACGAATAAAACGGCCTTCTTTTGCAGAAAACAAACCAATGCAATCTCCTCAGAAACTCACACCAGTTCTCAAGAAAACAATGAAACCTATAGCAACACAATCACTGCCAACAACACCTAAAACCTCTTCGATAATCAGGAAATCTTCTATATTAACTTCACATAAACAGCCAGGAAAGTTTATCCAGTCAGGATGGATGCCTCCAGGTAACATGGGATGTTTGTTGTACCTACGGTTAGGGCTGGACACTTCGAATCGAATATTCGAATCGATACAAATATTGAATGATTCAAATCGGTTCAGAGCAAAATTTCGAATCGCCGCCATCTTGTTTTTCTATTCCCACCAATGGTCGAAGGGAATTCCCCATTTTTTTTATTAAAGCCATATTTTTTTAATGCAATTCTGACACTATTTTCTTCTGTGAATTATTGATAAATAAGTGTTTTTTTCATTGTGTGTGAATGCTCCGTAATCCGCCCAAGTGATGTATTCTATGTTTTCAATAATTCATTTGTTGACAGGACCAATTACATATCTTCCATTGACTTCCAAGTATTCGAGATTCGATTCGAGAAAAATATTTGTTTCGATTCTGGAGTCATCAGGTATTCGAAAATGCCCCGTCATCACTGCCAGTGTTGGGCAGGCTCAAATAGTTGACTCGAGTTAATTCTTGACCCTAATTATTTGACATATAGGCAGCATTTTTTGTAACACTGTTTACGCTGGTTGCAAAAAACCACTCGGCAGGAAGTTTCGGCCATAACATTAAGATTTAGTTGTCGGGCCAACCTAGGCCGATAGATTCCTTATTAGATTTGTATGATGACTATATTGTTAGCATATATTCCTGACCAAAAAGATAACAAGCCAGTTAACAATTTAGACTAGCCAAGCATATTATTTTCAACTTCGCTAGTTGCCTCAGCTGGCCTCAATTCAGTGACATTAGTGATGTAACAATAGGTCAAAAGATTTTTCTTGTTATTTTCATGACGAACAACAACAAATGCGATTTTTGTCCACCCTCCCGAAACTGTGACGCGGGCCACAGATAATGAAACAGCGGGCCACGTGTGGCCCACGGGCCCGGGTTTGGACCACCCTGATTTAGACTCGACTAACAACCAGCGAGAATTAGCTAAAACAGGGGTCACCTAACCAGAGTAGAGAATTTTAGCCTACATTATCACAGCTATTTCTAGACTAATTTTTAAACTACAACTTCTAAGAGGGCAAAATGATAATTGACCCATTGATTTATACATAACTTTCCGAAACACAACCAAAAATTAACGAATAGCATTCAAAATCGCAAAAACAAGGTATTGTTTACAACCACGACTGAAAATCTGTCGAGAAGGCATATTGTTACCTCTCTTTTCTCATCTTGCTGATTGTCCAATGTTACAAAATGAACAAGAAAGTCGATTCTCGGGGGAAAAAAAATTCTTTGGAAAAAATTTTCGCCCTTTATTCATGTTATTGCGAGGGCTGGGCATTTTTGAATACCTGGGGATTTCAGGATCGAATCGAATATTTTTTTCGAATCGAATCTCGAATACTTGGAGATATATAATTGTATGTAACTTTCTTCTTGTATTTGGTCCTCCAGACACATAAATTACTAGAAATGTGAAATACATCACTCAGGCAGATTGCTGAGCGTTCACACACAATAAAAAACACGTTTTCATCAATAACTCACTACAGAAAAGAGTCATATGTCGGAATTGCGTTGTAAGAATATGACTTCAATAAAAAAAATTGAGAAATTTACCTTGACAATTGGCGGGAGGAAAATATCAAGATGGCAGCGATTCGAAATTTCGCTCTGAACCGATTTGAATATTCGATTCGAAATGCCCAGCCCTAGTTATTGCGGGCCGGATCTGGCCCGCGGGCCATAGCTTGGTGAACCATGAGCTAAGTCATTGACTCGACTAGTAACTTCTACACAACACTGACCACCACTCGTGTCTTCCACTTTTTGACACATGACCACATTTTAAGCAGCCATTCAATGGAGTGTAAAATTACAGATTAGTTCAGACCTGTAACACCTACCGGTAATTGATACTTGTCCTCATTTCAATTAACCCATGAAGACTCGCGTCATTATACTTCCTAGCTCTTATTTCTCTTCCTAGGGCCTGCAGGAGCAAAATCCAGCATATTGAAATCTCCCCAATCACCGAGTGTTATACGAGTTGGACTCTCAAGGAATGTTCGATTGCCTCCACTACATCCAAGAGTCAATGTAAAATGAGCAGTTATGACAGGAAAAACCAAAACTTTGACACTGCTGGGACTCCTCATTGTCTTCCAAGTAAGGTCAATATGTCCACTACATCCAAGAGTAAATGTGAAATATGACTGAAAATTCGGGGCTCCCGAAGTATGCGAACCAAGATGGCAGACATCGGAATGTAATATGTGTACTAGGTTAGGGTTAGGCCATAATTTTAGGTATAAATACTGCGGGCGGCTCTTGGCTAGTCTTCGAACTGATAATAGGACTAAAATAAAGAAAATTGGAAAAAAATTATCGCCTAACCCTAACCTGTTACGTTCCGATGTCCGCCATCTTGGTTCGCATACTTCGGGAGCAATCAGTTCGGCAGCAAAAAAATATCTAAGACTATTAGACCTCTGACACTGCCAAGCGACACCCTCATATTTTCGGGAAAGTATCTGCACTGAACTGTGGAATTATTCAGTAGATTCTCAACTGTATGCTAAACCATCACTGTCATTTCCGATGCTAGTACAAATACATGACCAGCCTACTAATTAATCATACACTGTAAATATTGTATATATTTGTTATTAATATTTTTTAAATATAGTTTTTGTTGCTGAAATCAGTGTTTGTGACAGTTTCTCAGCATTGCCGGTCTATGAATAGGTGCCAATTTATATTTACACATCGCTCGCAAATTGCTTACTTGGCTGCCGATCTCGATCCTTGTTGCGCAATATCAGTTCGTTTACGGCTTGGCTGCAGTTTAGGACTGAGCTAGCCATTCCTTAGAATCTTGTCGATTCGGTGACAGCACATTTGCACCCGTATATCTGCGGGTTCAATCTATTATATGCGGGTGCTAAAATCCATGGGTTAGTATGGGTTCAAATATCCTAGGTGTCTGGGTTCAAATAGACTCTAAAAGTTCCTAACATTACGAGTAATGGAAGCCTTAATTTTGAAAAGAAACTTTCAAATTTTTGAACTTCCCTGCGCTGCTAAATTCAAATTTGTCAAATACACATTGACCAAAAATAATACTGTAAAGTAGATTTTAACCATCCCATGCTTCCTGGGTACAAGCTTAAGGCTTACACAGCGTATATATTGATCACTGGATAGCCATAAATTAGAGGCATTCTGATAACGAAGTACGCGAAATTGTGTAATGTATCTTGAATATTGTTATTAAGTGAGCGAGGACTCGTGGAACTGTTTTAGTTTGCTCGAAGGAATGACATGCACAACCGTACCTGAATTCATGACAACACCATACAGCCACCAGATTGTATTACAAAACAACTGTTTAAGCGTGATAAATTTTAGTACCTACATTTAAAAAAAATACCACAATTCATTTATCGAAAAAGTAGTTCAGCACAATAAAAGACACGTTTTCATGGGGCACAAAAGTGAAAACGATACGGGTGTTACAGATACATGTAAAAGTCATAGTATTGGGATCGAATAGGTCTTCTGAATTCTACAGCACCATCAAACTGAGAAACTTATGCTACAAATATTGAAAAGATGTACAAAGGCTTAAAAGTTAAAACTCTCATTTTACGGGAAGAGTTATGCTTGATTCTAAAATGCTTCCTGAAAACTATCTTTAACTTAGGAATATTTAGCTTCAAACAAGAAAAGAATGTGTACAGAGGTCTTGAGAGTAGATCGAGAATTCAAGACTGGATATTGTTTTATAAAAACTAAAGAGATGAAGTCATCTTATCAATCAAAAACCCTAATGAATAATTACCGGATAAGTAGAATGAAATATGGGTGCTCCCGAAGTATGCGAACCAAGATGGCGGACATCGGAACGTAACAGGTTAGGGTTAGGCGATAATTTCTTTCCAATTTTCCTTATTTTAGTCCTATTATCAGTTCGAAGACTGGCCAAGAGCCTCCCGTAGTATTTATACCTAGAATTATGGCCTAACCCTAACCTATACACATATTACATTCCGATGTCCGCCATCTTGGTTCGCATACTTCGGGAGCCCCGAAATATGACGTGGTGTGAAGCCATGAATCACTCTTTCAGAGAATGGCTGTCGTTTTAAGCATTTGTCGCACTTGTCAAGTGGACGAGTGATTTTTTGTGACTTTCAGAAAAAATACTTTTCTTGACAAACTTTTTATTGAAACATAACTCAGCCCTGGAGATATAACAAAGTATCCTTATTCATGCCCATTACTCAGGAAAGAGCCATATTCAGGTGGGTACTTATGTCCAATGATATGCAACGAGCTAGTATTTATATACAGCAAAATATCCCCAAAGCATGTTAGTTTTATATTGAAAAGTCAAGGAGCGGGCTCAGCATAAAATGTTTGGGAAACCCCGTTTTTTAAATGATAATCTAAGGATAGCTTCCCAAGGAGAGCAAACTTGACAATACAACTCCTCCTTTTGAACAACTCAACCGTTGGGGTATTATCCCAAGAAGAAAGAGTCTAGTACATTGAATAACCTAAAAAGTGTTTTTTTTGCGAGACAGAGAGAGAAGTCCAAAAAATGTTTTGATCATTTTGGTATTATTGATATTAACTTCATTTGGAAAGTACTTAACAATAACTTTGTTGAAGACTGTCCATCTAACGCAGTGGAACCTAAAGTTGATTGAAGGGGTCAGCATTAGAAGCTGAAGGATATCCATGGGCCAAGAGTGGGAGGTGCTCCAAAAGGGCTTGATACCGATACCTATAATCAAGATACCGGTATAATTGAATGGTTAAGAATATTCCCAATGCTAAACTGTGGTAATGATGTAACAATAGGCAGTATCTGGAACGCAAAAAGGTAAACACATGTGGCGTTAAGCTATTCAAAGGTTGTCAAGCCATATTAAATCGTTACGCGGGTCGTAATTGGCTCGCGGGCCGCAGTTTGGAAACTGCTGATCTAGCAAGAGGAGAGTTAATGAAATGGCTTCATAACATTGTTTTTAACTTTATTCTGAGTTTCACTTGTGAATTTTATTGAAATATGCTGACTGAAAAATTGTAAGAACAGTTTCTAATGGGGAAGTGGAGAAATGATGAGATGGCAAGTCTCTTTTGTTACAAGAGAGTGAATGTCCTGGGAAGTGGGGAGTTGATAAGACGACTTAGCAAAACAGCCATTTTAGGCTTTTTTCATATGTTTTTTACATATAGCTTCGTTTGGGATCGGATTCACATATCCCTTAATGTTGTCGGCACTGGTGACCTTTGACATCCGCCGTGCCACGGATATCGAGGAGTGCCATGCCTCAACGCATCTTGTACCCATTCGATTCTGTGACTTCACTCAGTTGTCCTTTGAAATCGACGTCAACTGAGATATCCAGATCTCTCTGTGAAAAGAAAATATGAAACTTGTAAAATACCAGGATTTTCGTTATTTTCAAGTCTTGGATTTTTTGCCAATAAAATTAGAAATCATCCTAATAATGACACTCTCGATGCTCGATGTTTTATAAGAAAAGAACATTACTGCCCTGGAACTAGGAACTTATTACTGAAAATAATAGAATAGGGTAGCTATTTTGGGATCTGATTTGAAATCTCGAGATTATTAAAATTAAAAATACAGACACTCGCAATATATGATATATTGCCTGTGTGTGTATTTCTAATTTTAGCAAATAGCAACCCCTAGTGTCGAGCCTAGTTTATTATTCCAACCAGTGTAAACCAATCCCATGCAGATTACTAGTGCAGGACAATTTGTTTTCGCAATCTTACAACTCTTCTATTAGAACTCTTTTCCGTTTTGATTGAGTGCTCAGGACCTTGCTTTGAGCAAAGTGCAATATTTCTATCTGTATTATTTGCTTGGATGCTCTTGAGCAAACTTGAATAAAGATGGGGGATTGGAGACTGATTCAATTAAAGAAACAGCCTTGTCCTTACTGCCTCACATACCTTGTTTCTAGGATTTGGTTTCATAGTGAAAGTTCCAAACAGTTCTTCCCCTCTGTAAGCTGTGATCTGGTCCTTCATATAAAACACAGTCTGCTTCCAGTGGGTGTACGGCGCATCAGGAGCTGGAAAAGTTTAAAGGACGTTACTTGTGAATTAATAGCTCGGCTAGTCAGTAAATTTGCAGAGTAAAACCTAACAGTTAGAATTTTCAACCTAACTAAATTGGCACTGCAGATAGAGAATTTCAGGTTTAAATCCCATTGAGCAGTTGTTCCCAAGGTTGATTGACCGAGGGCTATAAATAAAAGCAGAAAGATATTCGCAGGCCAGGAGAGGGGAGCTCTGCAAGAGGCCGATACCGGTACGTATAATTAAGATACTGGTATAATTGAATTGTTAAGAATATAACGAGAATATCGGTCAGAGACCGAAGACTTATCGATCAAAAGTTAGGGGATCCCCCAAAACAGCGCTCTCACTCCATAGTGACACCTTGTGTCCCATCACTAATTTATTAATACATCGCTAATTATACGACATAATTTGCCAAAAATCAATAGGCTTCTGGTCCGAGATGAGATGAATGTACATGCAAAATCTGGAGCAGATTCAATCTCGCTTTCGTGAGATATCGCGTGCATCTAACAGACATACAGCCAGACAAATACCTATCGACATACTTACCGATTAAAATCGATAAGTAACCAGATTAAACTGTGATAATGGTTTAACAATTGGCAATATCTACTAGACAAAAAGAGAAAAAGCATAAAGTGTTGAAGAATTTCACTAGAGTTCGGCAGGCCATATTAAATTGTTACCATGGTTTGGGAACCACGCACACATTAGATAAAAATCAAATAAAGATACATACCAGTTGAAAATCCAGTTCTTTTGTGACATTTTGTGAATTCGACGTTAAAAAACGAAACAAGTGCTTGAATGTAGTCATTTCTCGTCACCACTAGGTGGAACGGTGAGGTAAATGAAAGATCCCCCTCAGTGACTGTGTACAGATCGAGTTCCTAGTGAAAAACAGAAAGCTAGTGATTAATAACTATTAATTAGCGTTGAGAATGATGTGCTGTATATCCTTGCATGCTCGAACCATGCTAAGTTCTCACGATAAGAGCGTGCACGCACACACGCGAAGCAGCGCTTAGTATGCTATGACAGCAATAACAGTCTGTGATTGGTTGTCATGCATATAATCGCTTATGTTATGTGTTTATGCTATGAATGACAGCAATAACAATTTGTAGGGTCAGCTTATTACTTATCGATCTTGATCGGTAAGTATGTTGATAGGCATTTGTCTGTTTGTTTGTCTTTCTGTTAGACACTTTTGTATGTTATGCGATATCTCACGAAAGCGAGGTTGAATCTGCTAGAAATTTTGCATGTGCATTCATCATATCTCGGACCAGAAGCCTATTGATGAATTATGTCGTATAATTAGCGAGTTATTAATTAATTAGTGACGGGACACGCGGTGTCGCTATTGAGTCAGAGCAAAGGATACATTCCGCTAAATCGATAAGTCGGCGGTCTCTGAGCGCTATCTCATATGTGCATTTTCAGAGCTGTTTTAGGGGGTCGGTCTTATATGTGAGATTGGCTTACTACTTGTTGAAGTGTTGGACATAACTGTTTTTGCATTACAGGTAAAAAAACCTGGGGGAAACTACATCCAGAGTGTATTAAACTTGGTAATCGATGCTCAAATGATAAGCAGCTCCCTACATTACAGTGGATGCCTGATTATATCCATGTTTGCAGTGAGAGGCATCAGTTATTCGATAAGTACACAAAATATATCAGCAATTTTGAAATGCTATGAACTCGGTATTTCCTTAAACATAAAGATTTGGAAAAATCGACCCGGAGTTGAATAAAATTTTAATCTGATTTTGAACTTTCAACCTTTATTCCAGCTCTGGAGAAAATTGAACTTTGATGAAATACTTCGGTATATGCACAAGCGTTCATCAATATATTTTTTAAAATGCATAGTAAACTTCTTTCCGAGTGAAACTCTAAACTTCGGGAAATCCAATATTTACAATATTCTCCAATAAAAGTACACATATAAATCCAACAAACAGCATTTACCTTCACAAGACAAGTGTTGGTTACAACCTGTTTGGCTTCCACGACATCAACAAGAGGTTCAGATATGGCGACCTGGAAATAAATTAGAAAACTGTAGTTTGTGTTCAATGTTACTACTACACAGCTCAGAATAAGAAAAACAAGTTAGACATAAGCAGGAGTGTCAGAAAGCTCGCTATTCTGAATACATTCTAAGCAGTGGTTCCCAATGTTTGAAGGCTTGTGGGCCGTGGCCCTCTTCCGGAGACTTTTAGCACTCATAGCCCTCTGTTTATCATTAGTGGTACTTATAATTTTATTTTGATTGGTTGATTCCAAATCCCATTATGTTCAAACAATTCATGCTCAACAAAGTGAAATACCCTTGTCAAGCAATGAAACTGGAAAGAAAGGGAAGATTTCTTGTAAAGGGAATAGTAATAAATTTTTCGTCTAGCATTGTGGCCCCACTTCAACTGCTCTGTGGCCCACTTTGGGGGCCATGGCCCTGTTTGTAAACCGCTGTTCCAAAGTAATATCTATGGGTTGGAAAGTACGAAGAAGATCAGATGAAAAGTGATTTGATTGGTTTCCTCACTTTTTATAGTTTTCAGAAATGCCATGGAAGGCCTTTTCAGCCATACCTAGCAAAACCTAAATTTTTAACTATTGCTCCCTCCCTTGGTCTTTGATAATGGATATTGGGGAAAATATAGCATAACTCACATCCTTTATACAGCTCATATCAAATCCATAGACATCGTTCCACCAGTTGATTTTGTCTTCCTTGTATTGTCTGTCTTCGATTGCTGTCACGTATAACACCGCTCTGTCTGGGAAAATTAATCCGTCTGGTGCAAGCCATTTGTCTCTGTGAAAGTATTTAAAAAGGGTTTATGATTAGTAGCGTAGGTTTTTACAGGGTGCCTTTATACAATAATGACAAAAAAGTCTCGGAATAAGTGGTTCCCCAAGTTGATTGACTGGGAGCCAAAATTGAAGGATATTCGAGAGAAAGGAATGTCTGCAAGGACTGATGCTGGAACATATAATCAGGATACAAGTATAAATGAATTGTTGTGAATCTAAACAAGCTCAAACTTTGATAATTGGGTAAAAATTGGCAGTAACTACAACGCAAAAATGCAGAAACATGAACTTTTTCACTTAAGTTCGACAGGCCATATTAAATCGTTATGTAGGCCGTAATTGGCTTGCGGTTTGGGAACCACTGCTCAAACAAACAGCCATTGATACATTGTTAAATTTGAAAAGGGTAGAACGATGGGCATAAACATAAAACACATGCCTCTAAAAGAATTATAAAAAATTTTGTAATCGCTAACAATTTTATACCCTCGCTCAGCAGAGGGTATACTATAGAGACATCCCTACTGATATGGAAGGTACAGGGTTTTCTTCCAGGATTCTGCCTTGTCATTCAATTCAATATACCCAGAGAGATGTTGGGAGTGGGCACAAACCGAAGAAAATGAAAACTAATATCCAAATTTGAATTTACAAGCCTACCTTGCATACAGCACAGTGTTCAGCATAGATTCATACAGCAAGCAATATCCCATCCATTCGCTGAGTATAATGTCAACTTTCTCAACTGGTAACGTGACTTCCTCTACCTTGCCTTTGATTAGGGTGATCACTGAATGAGAATAAACAATTTTATGCAGGATCTGAGTGAGACCACAAACAGTCAACTGAAAGAAGTAACTGAATAACGAGAATATCGGTTGGAAACCGAAGACTTATCGATCGATAGTTAGAGGATCCCCCCAAAACAGAAACTGCAGTTTCGATTCATCCGCTCTTGTAACTTGCGCACTGCGCATCGCACACACACACACGGCGGGTCTCAAAATTCCCTCGCTTTACAAAAATCTAGATCACTATATCAATAATTGATTGATAACTCGCTAATTATACGACATAATTCGCCCAAAATCAATAGGATTCTGGTCCGAGATAAAATGAATGCACATGCAAAATCTGGAGCAGATTCAATCTTGCTTTCGTGAGATATCGCGTGCATCTAACAGACAAACATACAGACATACAAATACCTATCAACATACTCACCGATTAAAATCGATAAGTAACAATGTATGCGACCAATTACATACAATCCTAGATGCAGATCTACAAATGCTAAAACATAAATTGATATTACGTCTGTGGATTTTGGAATAGTACACTCACCCTGGGGGAGATGAAACATTACATATTATTGGCTTAATCACTTGGTTGACGCAGAACTTTCTCAAGTCAATACCGCCAGGACATTAATTGTCTTTGCATTGGGGCAGAGTGGTAGTGAATTTAAAATCTGAATATAGAGTCTTTGATATCGCCTGATAAGTCATTTATCTCCACATAAATAGGGTATATTGTTCACTTGAAGATGTGGGTTCATGGCATTCACAGCAATTTTCCAACAGGATAGATCTGTTTTGGATTCACTTTTGTGATCAATTAGAGTTAAATAAAGCAATCACTTGCTGAGCTCAGATTGACAACGGTGTTCCTATTTTTGTTCTTAGAGTCACTGTCGAGTTCCATGCAATACAAATTATTATTCTATTGTTTGATGGCGTGTAAAAATAGAAGAAATAATTAACCTAGTCTAGACAGCCTTACCACAGGTCGTGCTGATGTATATATTTTAACATCGCTCTCTCTTTTTTGTCAATAAATACAACAGTGCACAAGACACGACTATGAACTATTATCACAATAAATACGTAACCACACCCAAAAGTTGTGAAATAACTTACCATGATCCAACTTATTAGCTTCGATGATCTTCTGAGCATAATCAACAATGCTTGAACATTCTATTCCAATAACTTTGGCCGCTCCAGCTTTAGCTGCAAACATTGACAAGACTCCTGTGCCGCAACCAACGTCAAGAACAACCTAGAAAGTAATGACAATGTTAAAATGCAAGGAAGTTCCTTCAGAAAAAATTTACTAACTTATTGAGGCTGCAAGAAAGGTAGGTCGATTCATCGTTTCCCACCCAAGAGAAATTGGTTCAATGAAGGAAAATTATCTTTGTGCTTGCATGTTGAATGTGATAGTTTTACTCATTTGGTATTATAAATTATTTATAAATAGTTATGCATGCATCATAAGCTATTCTAATCATACGATAGCCACAGTGCGAGAAGCACTCATCAATAGGTAATTGTACGATAAATACCGAACAAGAAACAAAACCGAGTTTTTGTGTCGAGTGTGTGAGGAATGAAGAATTTTAAAATAGACAAAAGAAGAAAATGTATCAAAAAAGGTTGGAATCTTTGGGTCAATCATGAAACATCCTTTTACCAATATAACTTGGAATCCTCCTACATTTCCCAAATATTTATCTCACAAGGCGAGACGACGGAATAATTTCATCCTCACATAAACGCAAAAGTGGCGCTGTTTCACACTTTCTTGTTTAAGCTACATCGAACTAACTTGACGAGAACCAAAATCAAATTGTGTTTTTATATAACACCTACCCACGTCTTTTGCTCCGAACACGGACATGTATAAGCAACCGCTTAAGGACTAATTTTGGAGGGATCTGTCTCGGACAAATAAAAAAAGTCCATAAAAAATGAACAATACCTTTCCTCGAAACAGATGTTTATTATGGTAGATTGAATTTCTGTAGGTCAATGTTCTAACTTCATCTTTCAACATTTCCTCGTGAATTCCAAAATGAGCATAGGAGTCGAAATAATAATCTTTTGACGTCATTTTTTCTGGAGCAATCTTTCCAACAGATTCTTCTCCCTCTGGTTCTTTTGCTGGGAGACCATCTTGCTTGGCAACCTTCGATAAAAATGTTTGTTGAAAATCTCAACTATTGACCCACATTAGCAACAGAGTAAGATTATTGCATAGATAGGATTTTTGAATTTGCTCCCAGGTGAGAAAAGTCAATAAAACAAAAAACTCTGGTCAGGCTACCATTCTATTTCAGGTCAGAGAGAGAAAGAGATTTATTGCCACAAAACAAAGTCAACACTATTATAAACATAATACAATAACTAAAATACTTCAGCAGTAATTGAATATTGCTTTGTGTGGGTCGGTGTGCGGGACCGATTAAAGTCATCAAGGCTTGACACTTGTGTATATGCTGTATATAAGACTATCATGGCATTGGATGCGAATAAGATTAAATATAAATAAGATAAAATGAGTGAATGAGTCAGCAATTTAATGGTATTATGAAAGTTATTAAAGGCAATTTAGGTTGAAGGGTATATTTTTTCGTTAATGGTCAGTTCTCTCATTCCAAGAATAGGCCCCAAATCAAACCACGTCCATTATAATGGTGAGCACGAACCCCTCATTTACGAGCCAATATGTGTCTTCATATCGACTCAAAACGTCACACTTGCACTACGCAGTAAACTGAAAAAAAGCGCAATCCAAAAACGTCACTATTGGATTCCATGAAAAAATAATCTAACTTACTGAAGGAAAATTTTTTTCTGGTAGCATTCGAGAGTTTCTCGTAAAAACGTAATTTGCGTCATGTGACTGCCGACACGCGTTTCGATTAAGACAAGCTTGGCCAGATAACATAGTTTCAGAGACAAATAGAGTGTTAAACCAACGTTGGGACATCTTGGAATAGGATAACTGTGCCCAGCTGATGGTCATCAGTTTCCGATATGAAAGACTGAAAGAGTTTGACTAAATAGATCGGACCTCAAGTTGCTAAATGTTAAAAATAATTACCAATCAGTTTGGGAATCGAATTATTAAGCTCAAGCAACACACTGCCAATTGCTGGATTTTCCTGTCTGTTGACAGGTTCGAATCATTATTCGCCAGTATGTAAACAAAAGTATGAAAAATGCCCGAACTACAACAAAATGTCAATGTCAAAATGTACTAATCATATCTAATGCAGAATTGTCAGGCAGTTCGCATTACCGCAGGCAGGGTGGCTTCTTCTACACTCAGACACTGACCAACCATTATTGGACATATTATTTGATACAGTATTTCTCCAATCCAACCCAAACGAAAAACAGGGGTTTGTCATTACAGCATTAACTTATTACCTAGTGTACGGTAAACTACCGTAGTATATTAGAAGTATGTTAAATCTCCTACCTTAGTGGCCGGCTCCAGTGTTGCTACAGGTGATATTTCTTGTGGTATACACTCCATTTTTTGTGAAAACGCGAAGAAAAGATATCTATTAAATACAATACTGGCTAAGAAACGTAGACAGGTGCACGATAAACAACGAGAAATAAGGAAATTGAGGTCCAGACTGTGACGCACGTGTGAAACAACCACTAGGAGCGGTATAGAACAGCTTTAGTGAATCCTGAAATATGTTAACGACGAAAGAAATAATTAAAAATTATATAATAGTAATGAATCACAAAATTGCTTGCAACAATTGTAGATTTTGGACGATACTATAACATTTATGAAGGCCTAATATTTATCAAGAGAGAGAGAGAGAGAGATTCGATTTCGACAAACAACGTTAAAAAGCAGTAGAAGAATATTGCCAAAATATTTTGACAAATACTAATGTCTTATCGTTTTTATGGTAAATCTGTTACATAGCTAGAAAATACGAAATATATAAAAAATAAACATGTTCAATATGAATATGTTGACGCTATCGGCCAAGCTACAATGCCACGGAGACTATATATTTCGAGCAATTTTTTAATTGGCAACACGTTTTTATTTTAATATATATTCAGATTCTGTGTTTTTTTAAACTTCGTGCTCTTCCATACCGAACTGCCTTTCCTCAGTTGATTCACGGTATATTACGTTGATCGTCGAATCAAAATTAACCAGATTTCATATCAGTTTTTATATGCTTATACCAACCATTTTTTTGCCTGGTATTCTGATTATGATCAAAATAAAAGTTATAAAAACTGCCTTGGTGGTGGTCTGAAACAAACCTGTATCATTGAACTGTTTAATCTACAGACCTGAAATTACGACTAGAAGCGTAACTGATAAAAGTCAGGCCCTCACTAGAATGCATTGCACGTCAGTGAGAAAATCAATATAAAAATGGAGCCTAAAACTATCCTCATTCACTCACTTTATCTGATCTGGTTGTCAGGCTGCCCGTACTACGAAAGATTTTATACGCTTTGAAACACACCATGTTTGCAACCTCAATAGGCACTTACGATATTTTTATACCCCTTCCCCCCAGTTACAAAACACTATGTGAAAGTGAAGCTATCATTCTGGAATGACAAGAAAGTACACATAAAAAAAAATCTGGTTTAATATGAAAAAAAATATGTAAAAAAGAAGCTTCAATCTCCCAATCAGAAATATTTGGTTGATTGTTTTTCTTTAAAATTACCCAGGATTGTAGCTTATTGCATAGGCTACCTAAAATGATGAAATATTATTTCATAATATTCATACATCACAAATTGAAAATATTCCATTCCACTTGTGAAACTTTTTGCACAGAAAGAAAAAATTCAATAAACTATCCAAAAACATCCATTCCGAATGTCAAGCAGACACCCTTTCTGAATTATCGCTTGAACAAAGCCTGTGTTCAGAGCAAACTCATTAACAGAATGATTGCAAAGAAATTTGTAGAATGCAAAACCAAAGCAATTGGTTTGAAAAAATAAATGACAACGAATTCATTACAGAATGGACTTTCAGAATTGGTTTTGGCATCTCCTTTCACTCTGAAGTTAGATTTTTTTAAATTTCTTTGAATTTGTGTATTTATAGTTCATTTTTTCAGTATGGCGAAGAAATAAATTACTGATTTCACATTTAACTATGAGGGAAGTAAAGCGGATAAAATGGCCTAATTATATATTCTGCCATCCAGTTACCATTCCATGTCAGGCATATATTTAGTTAACGAGTAATTCGATTCAGATTCACGAGCTTTCATGCACACGTCAAAACGATAGTTGAATTTCATCAGAGATTAGGCATTTAGACAGCTAAGGCAGGTGGTTAGAGTAGAAATATAAAGGGGCTTCATGATAAAATATAAGCCAAACAGGTTTCTCTCAAAAAAAGTAAAATCTACCATTGAGTTAAAGTTCCTATGATATAAATTCTGTTTTTTGTTTGGATGAATTTGCTCCAAGTAATTGAGTAAATAAGTAACTTAGTAATAAATAAGATTGATAACTGAGCAAAATTACAATGGCAGACTAAAGTGCTTTGGTCAATTTCCACTTATTTCTGACTGGGATTCTTTATTATTCAAGATCTTCGGGTTTAACAGGTTCTTTGAGCGGAATGATTGATTTTTTGAAAATGTCACGGCTGAGTGCTTTTCTCATATCAAAAGCGTCTTCATCTCTATCGCCTCCAGGTGATGAATAATATCCAATAACAGTTCGATAGACTGAATAGCCCAGACGTTTGTACATCCCAACAGCAATCTGAATAAAATAAATGTTAAATGAGAACTATGGACTGTCACTCTAAATATGGATATAGTAATATTTCTGAGCGCCAAAGCACAAAAAATTGACACCACACAAATATCTCCATTTAGCAAGCATGAGCTTACTGTAATCAATGTTCTTTTAATGGCACAATTTTTATAAAAAATCCATAAAATTTGGATTAAATTTGCAAACAACCCTTTCTGGGAGTCATTTTTATCTCAAACTACTTCAATAGAATGAAGATCAACAGTCACAATTTAACAAAGCGTTCAGGGGGAGAGGTAGCCAGTTTGATCGTATGGCAAACCACAGTCACTCGTCCGGTTACCATTCCATGTTGGGTATCGAATTAGTTCGCCAGTTATAGAGGAAATCGAAACCGACCAGCAGTTACATGGACAAGAAGTCCAGCAATCCTCTCACATATAATTATCCCCAACCACACCACAAAACGGGATTCGAATGTGCAAACTTGTGCTATAGCGATGATATGCCAACTGTCGCGAAATTGAGAAACATAGGGTGTCCAGAAAGTCTTAAGAATTTTTAAATCTGCAAAGGAAATTTATCGATACCATATATTGTTCTGGCCCTCACAGATGTATTAAATGAAGTGAAAATACTTTACAATTACTGACTAAGAAACAACAAACCTGATTGAGATATATTGAGAACTGACTACATAACAACAAAATTGAAATTATAAAGGGAGTTTATGGACAACCTGTATTTCGTGAAAACTTTCTATCATACCTCATTTGACTTCCTTACAAATAGATCCACGAAATATCCTTGTTTCTGCTCTGAAACTTCCTCCAGTCTTCGCATTAACTCTGCTGCTAGTCCGAGACGCCTGTACTCTGGCGCCACGGTTACTGCTGTCACATGACCATGCCATTCTTCAGGCTGACGCCCTTCGACCTTGAGAAGGAAGTAACATGAATATAAAGTCCATGAATCAGAAACAACTACCTCATATCTATTCCCATACCTGACATGGAATGGTAACCAGACAAGAGGCCCGAGTCCACCATATGATTAAGACATTTTATTGTTTTCCTATCACATATGATAAATATAAAAATCCTATCCTATGTTGAAAGTTATGATTTCAAACATAGAATTTTATGTTTGAACTTGAAACTATCGAAATCAAGTTTATTCACATAATCAGACAAGGATGGCAAAAATTCATCAGTTGTTAATGTTCGATAAAGTGTTTTGTTGATTTTAGAATTTCAAAATTGGTCATTTGAGAATTCAAGATATGATCCTCACATAAAGTAAGCTCCATTTACTGACACTGTAAAAATTAATCAAAACAACATTTATTTCAACTACTTTGCATTGATGTATTCAAGATCATTGAATGTTAAATGACTTGAGTATCTTAATTGTCGAAACTGACCCGATTTTCGATTAAAGAGTTAGATTAAACAAATTGAAAATTATTGCGATCAGAAAATTCTTTTTTCACAAATTCAGATAATCAAATGATTCCAACCTTTCCCATAATATATCCCATAGTTTCTCCAGATGGTGATTCTGCAATTGTAAAAAACTCTGGCCATTTTGCAAGATATTGAAGATAAAATGAAAGTCCGTAAGTTTCTGTCAAAGGATCAAGGTTCACATTGTTGAATTTCAAAAGGTCAAAGCAGGTGAAAGGTCGGTAGAAGGTCATCCTATATAATATTCTACGCTGTACAAAAAGAGAGAAAAGTTTTACTGATTTATTTTGTATTATGGGATTGGCCACCTAATCACTTAGAAATAAGCGAGACATTAATAATATAAGTATTGCCAATGATTATTTTTAAACCAAAGTGAGCTATACAATTATGGAGCATGAATTTTCAAGTTATCACCGGGAGACGGAGGCTATCAACAGGCTTAAACTTATAGTATACAAACCGGCATCTCCTTACGATTACCGTACCAGTCCAGGTGACATATTGGATAGTTCACCAGTTATTTGTTTCAGGGGAATGGACTTGATAATAAAATAGGGTGAATCCAAAAATTCTTCCACATTAAATTATTCCTTACCGGATTTGAACTGTTAAATATTCAGTGCTAGAGGAAGAGTGCTCCTTACACTTAGCATGATAAGCTAAGCTGATTCATATTAGCACTGTTTCGAAAAATTTGTAAAGGACGATAGGCCATGCTGCCATGGTATACATATTATTAATTAAGCAGTGTACCGTATATAAGTATATTTTGATTTTCTCGCAAAAAACAGTGTTATTGTCTTTCCTCTCCTCGGGATGAATACTGGTATGTAAATTCTATCCTATCAAATCATATTACAGTAATAACAATATTGGCACCATACAAATCAAAGAACAGGATCTGTGAAGAAAGTGCTCAGACCTGTGGCTCGGCGGTGTCGTCAGACTGGATTCCATGGCAGATGCACGCCCGAGGGCGCTAGCGCTCCACAAAAATGCACGCGAGCGAATTCAATTTTGCACGCCGAAAATTTGCAATTGCTCACCAATGTAAATCGGTTTAAATAGTTTTTAAATCAATAATCTAGTAATATAAAGATGCCAAAAAATTATAACTTTACAATTGTCGACTAATACTTGCTTGCAAGATTTGGCCTGATCGAAAAATGCGAAGCAAAAATCACCATATCGTGTTGAATGATAGGAATCCCGTGAGAAAAATCGCCTCCTCACCGACGCTGGCCAGTTATGGCTCTGATTCAGCGTATTTTTAATACAATAATTTTACACGGATGTACTGAACAGTACCGTACCGGTATCTAAAGTCGCACAAACACTCGGATGTATTGAGAGGTATCTTAGGTCGAAATCAGTTTAGCGGGCGCAGTTGTTTTGCACGCCGTGAGCTATAATTGCACGCCAGAAATTCTTATTTGCACGCGGGAATTTCTGATTGCACGCCCGATTTCTCGTTCGAAAAGGCCATGAAATCCAGACACCGGGTGTGGCGCATCGGCATCGTGCTAAGCGTTAGAAATACGCTCGCCACTGCATCTCTGATTACCCTTCGTGGGATCGCAGGTTTGAATCCCATGCGTGGATGATCATGTGCAAGAGAATTGCTGGACTCCTCGTCGCCATAGGGTGGTTCACGTACCGGTAACCGCTGGTCGGTTACGGCTTCCTCCACCATCAAGTCCATGCTTCCGAAAACAAATAACTGGCTAACTAATCCCATACCTGACCTGGTAATCGGACGAGAGGCAGTGGTTCGCCATATGATTAAGCTGTCTTATCGACTTTTTTCTCCCCCGGGATAAACGTGTAAATCCTATCCTAGGCTATCCTCACAATACAGTACCGGTACCGGTAACATAAGTCTGCTAGTACCGGTACCGGTATTACAATATTATGAGGTACCGGTACCGTACAAAATGTACTGGTACCGGTACCGGTATCAAATACATTCAGGATAGGGATAGAGTTATCTGCAATGTTTGGCATCTGGAAAAATGAAACTGGTTACAGGTATCGCTATCGGTAACATAAAGTAAAACCAAATCAAAAAATAAATCAACGCAACATTTTGCCTATCCCAACTTTTGTTCATTATTGAAAAATCGTATTGCACTGTACCGGTACCGGTGGCGTGCCTGCAGACCTTTGGTCGGTCGGTTTCAGCTTCCCCCGCCATCAAGCTTGTGCATCTGAAACAAATACCGTAACTGCCTAACTAATCCTATACCCAAAATGGACCGGTAACCGGACGTGACTCAAACCTGCGAATCCGTGCAAAGAACGCGAAGGTCCGATGGTGAGCATAATTCGGATCAAACACAATTTCTATAACAGGCACCATAATTGTGCCCCGCGTCCCAATGAAACATATAGCCTAAAAACAAAAACACGGAAGATTGGCAAAATCAGTGCCACAAATAGGTATAAATATTGTGGTCCTATGCCGTCTTATCCCTTTCCTCTCCCCCGGGATAAATATGTAAATCCTTTCCCATCCTATTTTTTTGGTTGTACTATGTAGAGTTCAAGATGAATTATCTTTAATGGGATATGATTTACATATTAATCCCGGGGGAGAGGAAAGCCGATAACGCAGATTAACGGCCTCACGTCCGGTAACCTGTTTGATAACCAACAATAATTTTTTTCACGCCACCCTTCATCATAAAATGCCTTTTTTTTATGTTTTTTCCACAGTTTTTGTCAAGTGTATGCTCATTTAAGTGGAAAATAAACTACCGGTACTGAATGACTACCTTTCCATGCCGGATACGGGGTTAATTAACCAGTTATTTGTTCCCGGAAGCATGTACTTGATGGTGGAGAAAACCGTAACCGACCAGCGGTCACGTCACCCACCCGACGGCGACGAGGAGTTCAGCAATCCTCTCGCACATAACTATCTCTGTATGGGATTCGAACCTGCGAACACATGCAAGAGTAGTCAGAGACGAGCGTATTCCTAATGCTTAGTACGATGAGCCACACCGCCGTAATAGATGATTCAGATTACAGAGTGATGGGATTTCAAAAGTTTAGGAACGGGTTCTTTTCCATATCGAACTCACTAACAAAACAAAACCATGCACAATTTCGGGTTTGCTGATCATTACGACATTCCAAGGATTCACGCAAACCTACTGGATTCCACCGCTGCCTATTCTATATGTAGCATAATATACAAACATGCAGCCCCAGTACGTATAAATTTCTAGTGATAACGTGGACTCATGTCGTCCGGGCGTGCAAATTTTGTGATGAAACATACTGGGTGGGTGATGGGTTTTAAGGTACAATGATATGGTGAAAGAGGCCAACACTGACAAGCGAATTATTCATCATCCTGAGACCGCGATCAATTTTCTCGCCCACATTCAGTCTTCTGGACCAAATATGCTGGCGTATACGATGTTAGGCATATAGTTCAAAATTCGCAACGGACCACCACGAGACACCCAGTAAAACTGAAACGCTCATTGCGTAATAGTCTATTTAAGTCTAAAATTCCTTCGCAGTAAAAGTATAAAATACTTAATAACATAGTTATGGCAGAGGAAATCCCATTCATTGTGATTAATTTATATTATACGATAACTGATGTCATTATGTTCTTTCAATTTCGTCTGCGTGAGAACTTGCCACCTGGCAGAGAGTGACGTAAAACAAACCGTTTGTTATAAACGGCCATGCATGGTGTAATGTAAATTATCGTAGAATGTTGTTTGACATCCCTTGTATCAATTTCTCATACTGTAAATATATTTGCGTGTAATATTGATGTAGGTGTTTATTTAAAAACTAGTGAAAATTTCGCCAGTATATCAGACTCTAATTGAGGTCTATTGAATTCAACTGAAGCAAGCTTACTTTTGATTAGGTAACCAACGAACGAGTAGCGGATGAAATATTCCCGATTTTTTACAGTCACGACAAAATATTTGCGCATTTTACCTGTTATTCTATGAGCGTGAATTTTTTTTTCTGGCGGATCCCTATTAAATAACACAACTGGATAAACAGAATAGAGTGGATCGAGTAGGGTACTAGCACATATTTAACAAAGTTACTACGTCGGCTAAATTGGAGCAACATGTTTCCATCGAAGTTTATTTGCTGGACTGTATTGTGTTTCTTATCTGTCAGAAATGGAGGTAAGGATCCAGTATACTTGAATAAGGCTATGTCGTTTGTATGATGTTCATTTTGATACAGGTGAGGATCGGCGCAGTGTAATCGACTATTTCACCGTTTTCTTAGTTCTTTCCCAAACTTTTCATATTAAAAGAAGAAGGCGAGAAGTTCTAAAGTTGTCATGAGATAGACCAGTGGTTTTCAAACTGGGGGTAATTCGACATTCTTAGGGGGTAATTCATACGTTAACCGTCTTAAAAAATCTCTTGTGTAAGCCCCGTACTTTTTACTGGTCTGCGGAAAAGCTGGATGTTCGCATCTGGTATATGAGCATTATTACGTCTTAATGCATTCGGTAACGCGGTTAGCAGAGACCTAATACCAAAGCTTCATTTTTGATTAAATTTCATTCAACTTATTACCGTGATTATAATTTTATTTTTATGGAAGAGGTAATTGAGCTTTTAGTTATTCGATTTAGGGGTAACGATATTAAAAAGTTTGGGAACCACTGAGATAGACAATGATATCAGAACCCTTGGGTTAAATTTTTGCACAGCTTTAAGTAAAGGAATAAGATTTAGTTACAATTGAAAGAACATCTTGAAACAACAAATTATCGCACCACCAGCTGTGATAGATTTGCGATTCGTTGCTACCGGATCTACTCGCAGTGAAATAAGGCACGAAGCAATCGATATATTTTATGTAAGCAAAAAACTATACCAGTTATGCTAGGGATATTAAAGTGTTTGGATTGAAGGTTCACTGTGAAAATAGAAAAATCACTGAACTGTGCATTCCCGCCTCCATGGCCGGGGCAGAACAATTTTACTGACAGCGTTTTACTAAACATCAGAATATAGTTTGAACTCTTATATTTTTATCTGTCTTTTCGGTAATAAAAACACTGTTGACTTTTGAGTCGTTTTGCTGAATAATTCTTGTGGGTGTTGCTGTTTGATCTGAGTCCCGTCGATAATTCAAAACAAACTTTGCTGATATTTTTATATGTTATAGTTCACGTTTAAAACTTCAACATTTTTTCTTCAAATAATCCAGTTGAATCGAGAATTCTCGCCCATCTTTCCCCGGTAAAACCTCCATATCACATCAGTAAAATAGTTTCAAAATTTGACAATTTTGCTCAAATTGCTGTCGCCATGTGAGTTACCTGACCATCGCGTCCAAATATTTTATCATTTCTCTCCTGTTTTTAGAATGCGACAAGATCGTTGGTGGATACGAAGCCAGACCTCATTCAGCTCCGTATATCGCACATCTTGATCGGTATTCGTCATATTTCTGCTGCGGAACTCTGATTCACGAGTCGTGGGTTTTATCGGCTGCACATTGTCATTACGAGTAAGTAGTATTGAAATATGTGACTAATAAAGACTACAATACCAAGTAGTTTGCCAATACATGGTTGTACCCGTAAAAATTGAAGAAGGTTATACGTTTACTTTTGTTCTCATTTGCTCAATAGTGGCACACTCACATAAAAATATTTTTGCGCACATTATACGAAAAACTTTTCTGAAATTTATCAGCAGGTCATTCAATACCAGGGATGTCCAATACCGAATAATTCACTATTTTGAATACATTCGAAGATAAAATCAATCAGTTTACCACACATGTCACGTCTGCAGATTGCCGTCGTATTTTAGAGCAGTAATGCTTCAATTTTTACGTGAGTCGACGCAACCATGACTTACACACGTTAAACACAATTAAATTAATACCGAAAGGCATTTTAAATGCTGGTATCGTTCTGGGATTTGAATATTTTGTCGCAACAGAAAAAAACAAAAAACAAAAAAAAAGTCGATATTTTTCAACTATCATTATCAAAATCATTTGCCTAAAAGCGGGAAATAGTATAAATTATTTTTCCATAAGTAATCGGCAGTTTACCACACATTTTATGTCCGCAGATTTCTCTAGTATTCTAGTAGTAGTGCTTTCATTTTATCGTAAGTCGACGCACGCGAAGGCGAGTTATGATGAACACCATTGAATTAATATCAAATACATTTTAAAAGCTCGCATCGGCCATGTATTAAATATTTCACACAACAGAAAATCGTTATTCACTGACAAAGTCGGCTATTTTAACGAATGCCGTAATTGCGACGCTTTTTTTAGAAGCCGTTGCACGGGAATTTTCGATTCCGATTCTTGACCCCCTCCGCTTATAATAATCCTGGCTACAGCCCTGGAAAGATTATTCAACGATTTTATCAACGGCTAATCAGTTATTCGTTTCAGAAGAACGAACTTAACTTTAAATTATAACTTCACAGACCAGACCAATTCAAAGTCATCATCGGCGACCACGACCGAAGCATTGTTGAAGGCACAGAACAGACAATCCAAGCAGTCCTGGCTCTGAATCACGAATTATACAATCCAATGATAACAGATAATGACGTCATGATGGTAAAACTCGAGGTAAGTCTTATTATTGTCTCGTCGACTCGAGCACGTTGCCAGTTTTGAAGTAATTTTTTTCGTAAATCACCGGTGTTTGTGATCCTGAAAAAAAAAAGTAAAATCTTTTCATTATGACATTTGTTCAATGCATAGCCATATGAGCGTACTTAAGAGTAAACGAGACACTTCTATTAGAAACGTTATGAACTCCACTGAAACCACCAACAGCCATTAAAAATGTTTAGGTTT
Source organism: Styela clava (assembly GCF_964204865.1). Lineage (NCBI taxonomy): Eukaryota > Metazoa > Chordata > Ascidiacea > Stolidobranchia > Styelidae > Styela > Styela clava. Next base: position 1,477,178 of record NC_135250.1, on the reverse strand, counting down.
ATTGCGGTACACGACGTGCAAGTAAATGTCTTTTGACGCGGGCGAGGTTTAAGTCGAGGCATGAAAATATCTGCGAAGTGGTGAATTAAACCAAAAAATTTGTGATAAACAATAACAAGTCACAATTGATGAAAAATACGAGCAATGTCAGTGTTCAAATTTTGTAAATCATCCATATTTACAAGCAATATCATAATAAATACCTTATATGGTACACGTGTATAAAAATTGGGAGCCGTAACAATCCAAGTTCCAGAGCTGTGGAAGTTGCAGTTTAATTGTTTTTGCTGGAAATTTAGGGTCGAACCCCCCTTTCTGGAATGTATTTTTCTGTAACATTCAGATAGAGTTTCCGCAGCTTGAGACGCTTTTTAGACCCCAAGAATCTTGAACACCCAGGTATCAGCAGGACCCGCCCGCCCAGACCTCCCCCCCCCCAAAAAAAAAATCTACATGGCTACGGCCCTAGTACTCATATGTTACGGTTAGATTGATGCCGCACTATTCTTCGGTTAACGCTAGTGGTTCTCAACCGTTCTTTTTATTTTGCGGAGCGGTCAGATTTCAAAAAAATAATTCTGCGGATTGGTAAACCTTTAATTAATGTGTACTTTACGTCTTATAATGTTTGTGATATGTAAGTCTGAGGAATAAGGGGAAAAGGTCGACTTTTTTTCCTCATCTCTGCCCGGTTCTCTTTTGAAATGCTAAAAAAAATCACCCATGTTCGCTAAACTTTGTTCAGCAGATCTATAAACTGCAGCAAGTAGAGTCAGGCTGTCAGCCTCTATTATACGTAACATTAGAGGTATACTCTACTTGCTGCAATTTCGTAACAGAAATTAAACGACATAGAAATGTAAAATGAATTTATTGATTGATATACACAGTATTTAAAATAAGAAACAAAAATTATTTATAAAAAATACAATATTAATTCATATTTTAGTTATGTTTAACACAATTCTGCTAATTTTCGCTGCACACGAGTTCCTGAGTGCGAATCCTTTGGGAACCGCTGTGTTACCCAATAAATTGTTTAATAAATTTTTTCAGAAACCAGCCATATTCAACCAGTACGTCCAACTAGCGCTTTTACCAACTTCAGAAATTGGCAGCGGAATTGAATGCTTGGCTTGTGGATGGGGGTATACGGACTACACATCTAGTACGTATAGAAATAAATTTCCCGATTTTTTTACTAGATATTAAAACCTTGAGTGTCGCTGCTCGATAATCAGTTTTGGTCCCCCACTATAGTAAACTCGTAAGAATATCTCCTTTTTTTTTAAATATTGTATATCCGGGTGGTCCAAACCGCGGCCCGCAGACACATTCCTTGCGGCACACAGAACAATTTTAGCGTACAATAAATCACTGGCAGATATTTGTATTTATTGGCAGAATATTTTTGAGTTATTTACAAACTATTTCAACTGGGAATAGCTCTTTTCCTAATCCTGATGTCGGGATTCATGTTTGTCAAAATCACGTATCTATAAACGTCAAAACGGTGCCAATGTGGGAATGACGCCCTGTGATCGGTACGAAGAGAATGGGATTGTTTTGCGAGACAGGACCAAGTCGATGAGATGGGTCGCGACCATAAGCTCGCGTCAAGTAACTCCTAATTTGGAGAGACTTTTTGTGCCTTTATTTTAGTTAAAATCACTCCTCTATTTCAAGTGTTGGCTATATGACAGCAGTGACGAACGCGATCCAGTTTTTTTTTTAGCTGGGTCCGGAATCCCAATTTAGACAAACCTAGTTGTTTTTTGACGATAACACAAAGCCTGCTCACGCTACAAGTTATAAAATTAGTCAAATATACCAATCCTACATACAATGAGTGTAAAAAAGGTGACCGAGGTAAACTGTGAGGCAACGCACTTCCTAACCCATAACAACGTTAGTCACAGTGTCTGTTGTGTTTTCAAGTAATATCGGTCACAAAAGTTTTTGCGGCCGCGAACCTCGCAACTTTGGACTACCCTGTTATATATGATTGTTTTTTGCTGAATAAAAAAATACTTTACTTGACTAGTAACATTTAATCGCCAGTTATTTGACAACAATACCAGTGCCTTATGGCCCACACCAGAAAAAACAGTAGTCATGATAATAAAAAGAAAATTCCGCAAGAACATTGTTTATCACAGTACAACTTTACTAGAACGATCGATACAGAACGTAGTAATCATCATCCGTTGCCACCATATTCGTTCTTAGACATAATGTTCACGCTTATTAAAGATGACTGTACGAAATTCAATTAAAGTTTATATTTTTACCAGTAAAAATTCAATCATACTGAATATTCGAGAAAAAAAATTAAATTTTATAGTTTATGAAATTCGACATTGTTAGTGACTCGATTAATATTTACACACCAAAAATATATTCATTTCCGTCAACTGCAAACAAATGGATATTTTGGGTCAGTTTACTTACACAGGATTAAGACATGCAAGCTATGGTCTTTGTTGGAGTTCGTCGCGGTGAGCAAGAAGGTGATTTATTACTGTTACATTTCAGATACTCTTCCAGACCGCTTACAATGTGTCGAAGTCTTTACGGTCAGTAATACAGAGTGCAACTATATGTATGGAGGAGAGGTAAAGAAGACAATGTTGTGCGCTGAAAGCGCGGGTAAAGATGCATGCAATGTAAGTCATTTTTGATTAACGTATTTCGATCATAAGGCTCGCTTTAAAAACTTTTTTTTTCAAAAATCGATCGTGCATCTTTTAAGCAAGTACACCCAATGCATGCATCGGGCAAGGATGCGCCCATGTATGAATGAAAATCCAACCTAAGCAATTTATTGACAGTAACTTACGATAGTCGAATAGAGTGTTTTGCAAATCATATTTATTTACACCGCGTATTCACACTTTCAATCTGAGCTGAGGAACCTTGGAAAAAAGAACAAATAACGGAAACAATACCCCGGAGATTTTATGCATAATGAGGACTGAATAAATGGTTTCGAAATAAGCAGGGGGAAGGGTTTATTCAAAAAATGTCGGGAACCAGTGTTCTAATTAGTTGTTAAATTATTCCAGGGCGATTCCGGTGGACCTTTGATGTGCGGTAACCTTTTGCACGGGGTGACATCCACAGGTTTTGGTTGCGCTTATCCACATTTCCCTGGAATATACGCCAGAGTTACAGAGTTCACATCGTGGATTCAGATGATCATGGAATACAGTTAACAAATTGATGTATTACAATCTGAGAAATAAATATAGAAATAGTATTTTGTTTCTGTGTGATTCATTTCGAATTAAAATACTGGATGCAAAAAGGGAGAATGAGAGAATTATATTCGAAAATTGAAAATTAGGCGAAACATGGCGGTGGGCCTCACGCTGTAGCACTAACATAAGGTTGACATCATGCTTACGACAAACAAGCCATTCCAAAAAACAGAAAAAAATTTTTACGACATTTATTCAGGCCTTACGCTCCGAATATATCCCTGTAGAAGCAGTCACTGATATCGAAGTAGCTACTCTCATTTGAAATGACCGATATCCTTCCGGTTCGGCGCTGCCTTATTAGACTTGCCTTGTTTTTTATCAATATCAATAAATTTTCCAACAGCAGCTTCAGTATTTGACAACTGATCGGTCCCGTTGTATATACCTTTTTATGAGAAATTTCCCACTGGAATGTCACGCGAAGTAAGGAAGACTCATTTTTGCGCACTAGTGATTGCAACTTAAACATTTTTTTAAGGATTTATGAGCGTTTTATGACCACATAGATACATGAATAATAGGGCATATGACGGGCGCTGTTTTTGTACATCTTGTATATATAATTGGAGGTGACAACTCAGATAGCTGTCTTCGCCACACCTAAGTAGAACAAAAGTGTATTGAGAATTCAAAGCACAAATTTTCCCATATAATTCAATTGTGAAATTGCTAACCTCGTCATGTCTTTGTTTCATATGTGGGGCCTCAGTCTCATCATTTGCCGGGAAAAGTATATGTGTGCAATATTTCCACCGTTAATTAAACCGGAGAAAAAGGACTAAATTAACATTTGGATTTGACTTGAACGAATTCGATTAGTTAGTTGTATAGGTCCCGTAGTCGACTGAAGACGCAATTAGATTTCTTATAGATTAAAGGCAAAGAATAAGATGTTAAATAAGATAAGCAAGGAACATGCAGCGCTATACGCTATAATTTGGCTGACAAGGTCTTAAGCGAAACTACGATTTGAATACACGTTTGAGTTGCGCTCATTTAGCGTGGCCATTTAAGATGATTTTAGATTAACAGTAATTACGTTTAAATTGAACAAATGCAAGAACATTTCTACGTAGAGCTCGGCCAAATATTGAAAAAGGCATGAATATGCTATGTCATTCGAGGCCACAACTAACTGTTTCAGCCTTCAATCAGTAAGTGGTTATCATTGATGTTGGCGCATCTGACTGATTCAAAATCATTTCCTTCCGCGTATCTGTTAATGCTCTCCCACCTTTGTTTGCAATGAGCCTCTTTGTTTTTAATGACTCGTCATTCTAAAATTAAAACTGTATGATATATATGCTAATTTCCTCAAGTGGAACAGCGACAGCATGAATATGACCAAAAACAAGACGTTGTTGCCTAGGATATAGATGTATTGCGTATATGGATAAACATGTCCAATATAAATTCAAAGGTTTCCTCATTTAATACCGAATTGAAATTAACGACTACCCAATGTCACCATATATGAATGAACTTGGAAAAATAAATTACAAGAAATTTTTAATATTACGTACATAAATAATCATGTAAAGTTGTATTTTAACAATGGTTAATCATGCAATAGTATACTTCACTCTATAAAATAACGAATTGGAATTTTTGACTTATAATGACGAACCAAATTTCCTTATCTGTGTCTAAATTTATCCTCCAATATAATGGAGAACCTTGAGTAATTAAGAATAACCTAATCACTTTTCACGAAATAGTAAGTACATTTGTCAGATCACTAGTCTAATTTTTCAGAAAAAAATGAGAAGTTCAATTTGTCGCCTCAATTACCATCCCATTCAAGCATTCTAATGACAACGGCAGATACGAATCCGTAGAAAATAAACAAAGAAAAAGGATCTGCAGTTCAATAAACAATATCCTAGTGCACTTAGCCCATATAACATAAGTAATGAAAAAATTGTAATATAATTATGTAAACGATCATCAATGTCTCGTATTTTGCAACGAGGATAAAATGTTGAATTGGTGACGAACACTAATGCGCTATGCTTTGAATACGCATGTACACACAATCTGTTTTGTTCAAAAATTATGCAACTACTACTAATATATTAATGTATACACTCATAATTGGTATGGCGAACGCGCAATCGAATATATATTGCAATTCGCTGCAGACGGCCTAAAATTAAGAGTTAGACATCTCCAATAGTTTTGTTAAATTATCTCTTCTCAGAGAGGTTGGTTGTGATTGGACGACACGATTTGTTCAATGACTTATATGTTGTTGTTGCTTGGGTTAAGTGATGTAACACAACTTGTTAAACAATCTGGGAATACTTGATCTTTCCGAAATTCCCAGCACATTGCACATAATTATTATTTATCACGGTTGGTTCTCTCGGGTCCGGAAGTCCTTCTTCCAGGAACTCAGCTGAAACCCGTCTCTGACCCCGGATAACGTATGGGAAGTAGACAGTGTGCCCAAGTTGGCGATCATAGAGACAATAATATCTGAATTCTCTTAGACTTCTCACATTTGGGTTGCGATGAGCCAGGGGTTGCTGCTGATTACCACCGGGCGGAGAAGCGATTGGTTCCTCGTCATCTACGAAACCTATTGCTTCATTTTCACTGGCTATAGGCTCCTCAAAAGTTTCGATTGAAGTTCTAACACCTTGTTTCTCAACAATACTTTCGCTGTCGTTAAAGATTATGGACAGGCTTATCTCGCTATCAAATCCCGCGACTCCAGTCACAAAATACTGTCCGTCGCAAACACTGGCGATTTTCCATCCAGTTACTTGCTGTAAGCGTTGAACGATATTATCAAGTTGAGCCATCACAGATTGAATGCGTATTTCTATGGAAGGAGGAGATCCGTATGTCATAGAGGTGACATCGACTTTGCAGTTGTTTTCACCTAAATCTTGCTCATTGCATATATCATGAACGCTTTTTGCAATCATGTCACGTAAGGATTTAGCGGTGTCAAAATCCAAAATCTTTTTGGCATCTTTTACCAAGTATTTATCGGCAACCGTTAAATATTTCATTCCGATTTTGAATCTTGAGCCACCTTGGTATTCAATGACAGCCGTGTCGTAATCAATGAAACCAACAAGTTTAGCCGGGTTGACCAGTGCCATCCTCACGTTTTCCTCAAAATCTGAATCTCTAAGAATCACTCTGACATAATTCGGAGGACCGACATCTATGTGAACTTCATCACCCACTGTGAGATCCTTGACACGAGCTTGAATCCTCTTGAACTTCTCGATTTCCGCTGCAGTGGGTTTTTCAAGGGCGTCAGGTTTCATCATGAACTTTTGCGACTGATTAAATTTGACAAAGCAGTCAAAATCATCATCCACGGAAGCTACTTGAGCAACCCCTCTGAGATACTCAAGAAACACCATCGGAATATTCTGCGATGCGAGTGTCATTCCCACATTCGGATGGATTTTTACTTTAACCAAATCGCCGGGTAAAAAGTCCAAGTCTTTGGTGGAGACAATTTCCTCAACATCGAGCGGCAACACTGAATCAGGAGACACCCTCCATGGTCGAGCGTGTTTTGCGTGTACGATAAGTGAGGAATCTGTGTGAATACTACCAATCACCACTTCTTGTCCTCGCAATTTACACATTTCCTTGTTCCAACCACCTTTGTTGTTTTGGTTCGAAATCAGGCTTTTCATGTTTCGAATAATTTTAACTTTTTCGCCAACCTTGAAATTGCTGATTGGGCTTGATTTTGTGATAGGCGACTGGTCCTCGCTGCGAACCAGCAGAGCAGCAGAGACTTGAACGCTTTCTTTGTCGTCAAACGTAACTTCAACATGAAAACGTGCTACTGCAGTAACTTTCCCTTTCTTGCCTAACAAATTCTTGGGAATTGCTTTCAGCCCACTCTGTAGCTTTTTTGCGAGCAGAGTATCGACCTTGGGTTTGACCATATCTCCTATCTTCCACCGTGAAAGATGGCTAGTAACATCTACAGTGGGAACTTTTTCAAGAACGCCTGCGTACAGACTACAGCCTTGAAAAATATCCAGGAATAAAACATTGATCACGTTGTCGTACTCAGATGCGACGTCGGTCACCACCCCGGTATGGCCATGAACTACGACAAGACGGGTTGTCCAGCCTATGGTTCTTCTCTGTACCGATTCAAAATCTTTCAGTGAGCATTTAACCCTGACCCGATCGCCCAATTTAAAATCCCACTTCTCCTCGGCTGGTAAGGGAATTTGGCCTCGTTTTGCGTTTACTATTTCGTCTCCATCAAACGTCACCGCTAATTTATCAGCCAATTTGAATATGCGCGATCGACTACTAATATATATGTGGTTAATTAGCGACGAAATGTTGGAAAGGTTGGGTTTAGAAATCCCTAGCTGTTCTTTCAAGGCTTCGAGTGCTTTCGAGGCATCGAGAGCGTCGGTCAATTTGTCACCTGGAGATTCCGGACTCATAAGGTCGGGTAGGCTATCATCGCAATCCTTCAATTGACGTAACAATTCGGCTAAATCCATGCCTTATTATATGTATTGAACCAGTCTGAATAAGTGTCAATTTGAACTTGACTACCAGAATATTTCAAGTCAAGAATTACTTTTAAAGCTATTTAAAAAAAAAGATTGTAACTTAGCTACCTGGTATGAATCTGCAAAAAATGCAAGTCTTTGCGAAATTTGAAATTTCATCTGTGAACGAGTAAATATTGAGTTAGAGGCGAAACCAACTTGGTTGGGACGATATATCTACTCGTTGTTGATTTTGGTTCCGATGTCAGGTTGAATAAATGCTGCCCGATTTACATGAGCTATTCTTAACTCAACCTAATAGTGCTATAACTATCAGGAAATAAGTCCGGTAATACTGATAAGTTCAGTATTAACTAAAAACAGTAAAAATAATAACAATTGCACACAGACATCGTATTTTCTAACGATTTTCGAAAACAAAGTTGCCCTAAGATTTTCAAAAGAGAAGGCGCGCTAACAGCTTAACTAAAACGCATAGTCTTCCTATTGCCGGAAAACGTATATGATTCAGAATGGTTTTGGCTCCATAACCATGGGCGGTGCCATTTGGTCCATATTTGTAGCTCCTACACGACACTAGCGGCTTATATTGACTTACATATTGACTTATTTATATCACGGGTAGAAGATATCGGCATCCTGGTCAAACCATGAGAACCAGAGTGTAATAAGTAGACTGCGCCGAACAGGAAAGCGTCGGTCATTATAAACCATTTCCTTGGAAGCTTCTTATCCAGGAAGACGGTTTAAAAATATCCTGTTAAAATCCACATAACTGCTAGGCGGTTACGGTTTTCTCCATCAAAAAGTCCAAAACATGGACTGGTACAGGACAAGAGGCCGTGGTTTGCCACATGATTAGAGGTGAGCAAAATCGAATATTTTTTTTCGAATCGAATATTTTTAACGAATTCCGAATAACGAATCTATTTTTATACACAACGGGTTTAGGACGTCGGAGGTCGATACTCCCGTTGGAAATTAATATAAATATCGCAAAGTCGGCAACAAAGCGGTAAATTGAATAATTCCAATATTTCAGTGAATTGTCGATTATCGGGTAGTTTTAATAAATATACAACACGCATCTATAACGCGAGACATTCTAATTTTGGTGAGCTACATTTCCGCTGTCCCCTTTTTTTACAAGCACCAATACTTACGCCACGTCGAAGTTTGGTTTTATATTGCTGGGAGAACTACGATTTCATATCGGCAACATATGTTAAAGACGGCTTTTAGGGAGTGAATTCGGAATTTTATTCCCATTTTATCTTTTGCGGCGGCTTTGATCTTTTCCGTCACCGTTTGCAAATTAACTGTCCCAATTTTAGGTAAACAACGTTATCATTTCTGACACCCGGATGCGGATATTTTTGAAGAACATAGTTGGCCTACTTATGAATTTACTTTTCAATTGTGCATGTTTATTTCCGTATTAAATAATATATAAAAACCCTGCAAAGTCATTGCATTGAATCCTGAATGTTATTTTGAGTTCAAATAACGATTCAATAAATAGGCAATAATGACAATTCTACTACTAAAATAATAATTCCTTGGTAAAAGTTCGCTCAATAATTTGTTAACTTGTTTGACAATTTCAATTTTACGAAACGGCGTTGGTGCGCTATATGCAAAACTGAGAATTGAAACAACGCCTAAATGGGACTCAAATTTGGTATTTCTGTTGCTAAGCTAGAGCCGTGAGATTTTCGCGGAGTTCAAGGGATCCGTTTAGTGATGCGCAAGTTTCGTGTCCAAGCAAAGCGGATTAGGTACTCGATACATAAGTAGTAAAATGGCATTCTAATTCTTAAGAGAATGACATTCAAAGGTTATTGTTGCGTAACGATATACGGCGTGGTGTTTTTCGTTGGCGATCAAAGTTCGCCCCCCCCCTCACTTTCAACACTCCACTGTCCATGCATTGCCAAGCAAAATGTTAGCTTTTTCGAAACATTACTTGGTTAAGGATGAAAGCGATCTCTGAAGAGCTAATAGAAAGTATATTAAAGGTTATGGCCTGACATTTCTCATCTGATTACAACTTGATAAGTGTTTTTTATACAAGTACTGATACCAGTTTTGGGAATAACTTGAAAGGTCATTTTCAAATCGATGGCATTTATATATAATCGAATTTTTTGACAACCTAAAATTTCTTTTTCACCATGTATGGTCTCTCGAAAACGTCATTTTAATCAATTTTGTGTTTGGGTCATGCAAAAAATGGCTAATTGCTAGGGATGCGACGAATCCAAAAAGGTTCGGCTCGGCCGAATCCCGAGTATTTGTGCTGGACTCGTGTCCGAGTCCCGAGTCCAATACTTTTACATAGCTACGAAACAAATACCTAAAGTAATGCTGTTGTTCTCGTATATTGGCCGTAAATTAAACATTCTGTATGAAAAGACTATGTAATTTAAATACGTTGCACATAAACACTATTACTTGCGAGACAATCATTCTCTGAGCGACTAGTTTAAATTAGAATAAATAGGTCATATTCCCGGTCAAAGGAATACTTTGTTACGTAACTCTGATCGACCGCCGCGTCGACTGCTGATGACGCCGCGCTCGTGTCCTGTCACGATAAATACGGGCCATAACCCACACGTTTGGAACAAATTTTTTATGGGAAATTTTTACTCATATGTAACTTTTTTAGTCGGCGCTGATACAGACGCCCATCTCCGTGAAAATTGAGATATTAATAAAGAATTGCCAACTGTGGAAGCATCGAATAAATGTATCTTATAAATATATCGTAACAAAAAAGCTAGCTATTCTTCGTTTGAAAACCATCAATAGCTATTGTCGAATCCGCGGAAAATAAGAATGTGTAATTGTTGATTTTGATTCAATAAGAGAGACGCAAAAGGCGAAATGTGTTATATGCTAAGTTACGGCTGTATGACACAACCATTTTCATTAATACAAATAACGGCGCTTCAAAAAGCAAAATCAAATTTATTAACATTAATTTAGAAGTGAGAGTTACGAGTTAAGAATTCACATACGACTCTCGCTAACAGACAGAAACGATAAATGTGAGAATTATTAGGGTTTTCTTTCTGCGCCTATCGTTATCTTAACAATTCCCAATTTTGCATAAAGCGCGCCAACACCTTTTCACATATAGAAACGTCAAACCAGATTAAGTGAGGCAGGTAAATTATGTATTATATGGAAATATTGTTTCGACTAGGTAGAAATGCCATAACTCGAAACAGCACGCAATGGTAAATTTCCGGAGTTTTTATTTATTATCTAATATTAAAATAACACAGCCACGATAGGTATTGTTCGCTTAAAATAGGGACCGTAATTTACAAACTGTGATATGGAAGATCAAATCCAGAAGATAAGACCAGAATAAAATTAATATGTTTATGAATTCACTAATTAATAGCTGTCTTTAATATCTTCTCCGATTTGTACTCACACTTCTGCCTGAAATATAAAAACGAAACTTCGATGTCCGGCGTTGCGTGAGAACTGATAGTGAAAAAGGGTGCTTTAAAAATATAGTTTACCAACCATAATTAGGATGTCGGTCGCCGAAACGATCGCGGTGACAAAAAAACAATTCACGATTGTGATAAAATTACGGATAAGAAGTAAAGACGCCGCGTTGTTTTCGAGTCTCCAGTGTTCTAGTAATTTTCTACTATCGGTAAATTAAAAGAAATACGGTAGTCGAATTATTCGATCAGGAAAAATTCGATCTTGCCCGTCACTAATCGCGGCGTATGTAAATAATCATTGAATAAAAATAAGAAGTCGGCCCGATTAACATCCAATTACCACGAGTAATAGTTTTCAAATTTATGCACATTTAATCGATGCGACTTGCGAGATTGTTTTTGTACATATATACGATTGTAACGCCACTGACATCTGCGAGTTGTACTTTTCTCTTAAAAGAACCGTAATTTTCACTATTTTATTTCTAACATTTGTTTCTCTCCGAAAATAGCTAGATCATTTATGAAACGATAAAAGGCGAACAGCGCGACATGGTTACCGCTGATTACGGATTAATCACTGTTAGAGGATTAGCAAGTATATGCTTGAAATAGGACGTGGTAAACATTCACTAAACGACGTCTGGCACTGGAAGACAAGCTACACGCGCAACACTGGAATTTATTCAGCTGACTTTCGCTGACATTATTTTGTTCTTACGGCCTCGTGAATTTGTAGTTTTGGCGCCTAGTTTTAATTTCACCGTAGAGAAAATAGAATTTCTCGTCGAATCCGCCACCAGTCTGCGCTTGACTATCGCGTGACGTATGATATCCCGGACTCGGGTAAAATCATCAAAGACTCGGGCCGAATCCGAGTATCAAATTACGAGAGATTCGGCCACGAATCCGAATCTTGTCGCATCCCTACTAATTGCATGTCACCAGACATACGGAGTTTAGAATCTGGGTAATTTGGTTTGATGTTTCTGAATTTACGAGACGATTGAAACAATACGTTAGGCTCATAATAAAAGCAAATATCACCATAACGCAAACACAAAAACTTCTCGAATTTGTAGCTTTTGTCTGTTAGCAAGCGCCGTGGGTGAATTCTCGCAAAATTCCACGATTGATTTAGAAACGCGCGAGTTCCGCGCCCAACCAAAGCGTCGCAGGTCACCTGGTACCGGATATGCGAATAATGAAATGCCATTCGAATATTTTGATATTCAATTCGCTAATCGAATAATTTGCCCCTCCCCCTCCCCTACAAATCATCAAGCCGTATCAGCTGTCTTCACCCCCGTGATAAAAATGATTTGTTATCCTTATGCAAATGATCAAAAAATATATATAAGGATATCTAATTGATGACCTCGGATAAACGGCTACCCGATTTATGGAATTCCGAACGATCTAAACCTAAAGAAGTAGCAACCTCAGTAGAAAAGCTCTTATACTTTGTGTGTATAATTATTTACTCCAAATATTTTTGTTAGAATAAAGATCACAATATTTTTCTGATATTTGAAATTGATGTTTATGCTTCAATTAACTATAGATCGAACAGCGCTTGCTAAAATACAATGCTACCGCGCGAGGATGTTGAACAAGGTTTATGCTTGAATGATTCAAGCATTTATCATAAAATTTGTACAAATTCTCCGACGTTAACTCGTAAACAACCGCTGATAAAAATACAAACATGTCACACGGCACCAGTGTTCAACACTAATATAGTGTTACACGACTCACTGTGTTAATGTAGTTACTTATCGATCTTAAGATCGGTAAGTATATTGATAGGTATTTGTATGTATGTATGTATGTCTGTCTGTCTGTGTGTCTGTCTGTTAGATGCACGCGATATCTCACGAAAGCGAGATTGAATCTGCTCCAGATTTTGCATGTGCATTCATCTTATCTCGGACCAGAAGCCTATTGATTTTGGGCGAATTATGTCGTATAATTAGCGAGTTATCAATCAATTATTGATATAGTGATCTAGATTTTTGTAAAGCGAGAGAATTTTGAAACCCGCCGAGTGTGTGTGTGCGATGCGCAGTGCGCAAGTTACAAGAGCGGATGAATCGAAACTGCAGTTTCTGTTTTGGGGATCCCCTAACTATCGATCGATAAGTCTTCGGTTTCCAACCGATATTCTCGTTAGAACATTGGTAAACAAATGTGCCGTTGCCAGAATTTAAACGGGATCTTCCCTATTTGGTATTGCCATTTCAATACATATTGAGTATGGCGGTAATCACGGTGATTAAAACCCTTTTTTTCCGCTGGTTACAATCGATTTTTGTACCATTTTATAATATGTAATGACTAGTTAACCAAACGTGCCAGGAACACCCCCAATATCTCTTTGAAAAGCTTATTTTCGCGTCTTCCTACTAAAACGCGCCCAGATGACGTACCCGCAAACTGTTCGACCTTACGCCGGTAAGAAGAGAGAAATTTCAAAAAATTTTGAGAGAACGTTTCACACTCTCATCGCTCCGATGAACACGTGTTACAAAGAAACAAGATTTAAGCGCTCTGCTCAAAGAGCATTACGTCACCTTTGCAGAAAACCAGACTCAGCTTCGCAAGCGAAGCGAAACGCGAAATATTCAATGATATGTAAGAGCATGTTCACGATAGTTGTCTGGAATCTTTGTTTGTTTATTATGTGCGCGAAATTGTTTCCCGCTCGATCAAATGACTTATCTTTGAAGTAATGACAAATACTTTCGTGTATCTCTAAGCTTTGAAATATCTACACAAATAAAATTCACCTAGTAGTAGAATAAAAAATTTACAAAAAAAAAAATTTTGACGGATCAAGCACGGATCATAGTTGGAAGCCTAAAAGGATTTTAGTTAGTGCGGGAATACTTCACAAAACATGAACATAAACGTAAAATAGTCCGAAAATAACTATTATTGTCATATTATGACCAAGGATGGTAGTACGAATATATATATCATTAGGAAAAAGAGAGTTAATGAATCCATTACTCCAATCGAAGATTTGATTTTTTTGATTCGAAGTCCAAACTCTTTTCCCTAGTTGGCCATTCTCACGTTGGGCTTATCCCTCACCCATGATATCAAAACAATCTAAGATTTGAAATCTGAAATGCTTGTTATAGCTGTCACTAAAGCTTAAAATCACGCGAATAGTAAAATGGGGGCTCCCGAAGTATGCGAACCAAGATGGCGGACATCGGAATGTAATAAGTGTACTAGGTTAGGGTTAGGCCATAATTTTAGGTATAAATACTACGGGAGGCTCTTGGCTAGTCTTCGAACTGATAATAGGACTAAAATAAGGAAAATTATGGCCTAACCCTAACCTGTTACCCATTCTACGTTCCGATGTCCGCCATCTTGGTTCGCATACTTCGGGAGCACCGTAAAATGTATATATAAATGTTTGTGTGTATAATTATTTTGTCAAAATATTTTTGTCAGAATGAAGATCCACAATATTGTTCTGATAATTGGAATTGATGTTAATGTTTCAATTAACTGTAGATTGAACAGCGCTTGTTGAACGAAGATGTCGAACAGGGTTTATGCTTGGGTGATTCAAGCATTTACCATAGAGTTTGTACAAATTCGTCGACCTTTACCCGTAAACCACCGTCACCAGTGTTCAACCCTAGTATAGTGTTACGCGACACATTGCTCATAGTGTTAATGTAGTTTTAAAGCATTGGTAAACATGTGTGCCGTAATAGTTATGGATGAATAAGTAAAATATATATATGAATGTACGGCCCAAATACGATAGAATGTTTGCACTTTTGAAATAAGAAGAAATCAGAATTTTTTTTTTCCAGTTTTTAATATAATATAAAGTTGCAATATATACAAATAAAATACGAGTAAAAACGATCATGCCTTTACAAAATTACAACTATACAGCATCGAACTTAACAGTTCAATCTCCCATTTAGTTTGTCAGAAACAACTTTCCGAGAGGGTTACTTTTGCTCATTGTTTTTAACATACAGAAGGTTTTCTTGCATATTGCCGTGTTCCACTCCGTATCACAAATACAAATATTAACATATTTGGGTGATGGATGGTATTGCGCAAGACAACCGAAGCCAAATAAGTTCGATCGACAATATTTCCATTTTATAGAATTCAGAAATCGCTCAGTCGAAAGTGGAACGAGAAAAAACACTTGATTTAAATATGAAGTACTTTATCAAACTGTGAACAGTATCTTGATATGTACATACTATAAAAAAAAATCTGTGGTAAAGTGGAAATTTGGTTTCAGTTAATCACGTTGTTCACCTGATCTACGTGGGCTATATTGATAATATTTCTCGTGGCGACGGTAAGACGTTGTTCCTCAACAACATTTCCGTTGTCGTTGAAAATAATTGACAGCTTTATCTCGCTATCAAATCCGTCGACTTCGGTCAAGAGGAATTGGCCTGGGAAAAATTCGAAAATTTCCCAACCGGAATATTTCTGTAGCCAACTAACCACATCTTCAAGTTGTGCGGTCAATAATTGAATGCGCACCTCTATAGAAGGAGGGCAGCCATATACCAGGGATGTGACATCGACATTACAGTTAATTGCATCCATATCATCTTCATTATACAGGGCAGTGAGGGCACGTACGGCTTTGGCGATCATGTCACGTATCGCTTCCGCGGTCTTGAAATCCAATATAGTTTTAGTATCTTTCGCCTTGAATTTGTCAGGAACTGTTAGATATTTCATTCCAATTCGGTATCTCACGCCACTTTGGTATTCAATGACCGCTGTGTCGTAGTCAATAAAACCCACAAGTTTTGCAGGATTAGTCAGTGCCATTTTCACCTGTCCATCAAAATCTGAATCTTGAAGAACGGCTTGAACATAGTTGGGCGGGCCGACATCAAGAAGAACGTCGTCACCTTGCTTGATATTGTCAACTTGAGCTTGAATGTTCTGATAGTTCACGACTTCGTTCGCCGTAGGTTTTCTGAGAGCTCGGGGGTTCACCATAATTTTTTGCGATTTGTTGAACTTGACATAGCAGTTGAGCGTGTCATCAACGTACACTATTTCACCAACTGTTCTCAGATATTCAAGAAATATGAACGGAATATTTTGTGAGCCGAGCGTCATTCGAATAGTTTGAGGAATTTTTATTTTGACTAAATCCTTTGGAGAAAATTTCAAATCATCGTCGAAGGCAGGTTGTTGGGCGTCTAACTTTAATAAGGATTTGGATGAAACTATCCAAGATCGACCATGTATAGCTTGTACATGAAGAGTTGAGTCTTCTCCGATAATGACGATGGTTACTTCCTGTCCCTTAATTTTGCTCATTTCTTTGTACCAGCCACCTTCATCTTTTTGATTTGCAATCAGATTTTTCATGTTGTCAATTACTTTGACTCTTTCGCCGACTCCAAAGTTGGTAATTGAAGCTGTGTTAGTTCTTGCGATAGGGACCTGGTCAGCGCACGATTCTAACAAAGCAGAAGATATTTGGATGCTTTCCATCCCATTAAACGTCACCTCCACGTGAAAAGGAGCTATGGCCGTGACTCTCCCTTTCTTACCGAAGCATTCCTTGGGAATATATCCCAATCCGATCTGTAACAAAGGTACAAGTAAACCGTCAGAATTTAGTTTGACTATATCTCCGACTTTCCATCGCGAAGAACGATGAACAATGTTGTCAGTTGAGACCTTTTCAAGAACGCCTGCATACAGAGTACAACTATGGAAAATATCGCGAAACAAAACGTTGATAGCATTGTCAAATTTTGACGCGATTTTAGTTACTACTCCAATGTGACCATGTACTAAAGCAAGACGTGGCACCCAACCTATAGTCCTCCTCTGAATGGACTCGAAATCTTTTAATGGGTATTTAACTTTTACCATATCACCCAATTGAAAATCCCACTCTTCCACGCTCGATAATGGCGTTTCAACGCCTCTGATATTCTTTATAGTTTCATTGCCAACCAAGCCCGCCGATATTTTATCAGCCACTTTGAATATGCGTTGTCGACTGTGACGATATGCTTTGGTAATACCAAGGGTGGCCCATGTGTCAAGAAGTTGACTCTTGGGAATGCCTACAGCTTCCGCCATTGTATCGAGCTCGTCAATAAGTCCCTGGAATCCACTATGGATATCTACCGGTCCGGAATTTTTGCGCGAGGTGCTCGGTCGATCTCCAACACCTTCCATTGACTGACCTAACAATTTTAACAAATCCATATTTATTATTCCTAGTTCTGAATGAACAATAACGACGCTCATGCATTAATTATGGTCCAAGACTCTAGCTGTTTTCAAAAATATTGCTCAGCATTGCTCTTTTAAAATAACCAAAAATAATTTTTGTGAAAAAATATGAAGTGTATTTTGTTTTGTTGATATATATACATATATCGCGGCAATAAGCACTCAGTATGAATTAAATGAAACTAAGTCACAATTAAGGTGACTCTGTAATGAAATTTGAAAATATTCAAATCCTTGATAATTGAACTTTAATTACAAGAACGATTTCACACAACTTACTCCGTGTACCATCTCTATTACAGTTATTTTTATGTGTACACACTTGAACTATATATGCGATGCCAAAGCCGATTTTCGGTCGCAGGAACAATTTCCCCGATTTAACTGTCTGAACCAACTCAATACAGACAACATTTCTTTCTTTCTGCACATACTAGAACCGACCGAAGTTAAGACGAACAAAGGACGATTGTTGCAAACGGGAACTTGAACTAGACTCCCGGATGGTAAACAATGTTTGCATATAGCTCACATACGATTCTAGCGGAGATATATCGTAAGTTTTACTCTTGATACTTAAATATGCCTTCAAGATAGCAAATGATAATATCCTACACATATAGTTATAAAAACGCAGGAAAGGCGATACAGGTACGTAATTTCAACCAGGAGAATGTTTCACATCGCCGTGTTTGGCTTTGCAATTTGTATTTCTGTGTGTGTTATATTTGTCATGCTGTATTTTTTACAAAAAAAAACATTTTACAAAATCGTTTCCCACCGCGAACGAAAAAAAACTGTTAAAAATAAAGCAACAAAATGCTCAGATTGAATTTTCGTTCTTATATAAAGCGGATTATAAGACTTTACGGGTACTGGTAATGGTTTTGATTGTAGGTAATAAAGCACAGTACCTGATCAATACAGTAGGCGAGCCGGCTTATGAGGCGCATAATCAATTTTTGGCAAAAAGGAATTTAAAGTGCGCCTTGATCCGTAAAATACGGTAATAGTTAATTGACGGGCTGAGCGTTAGGAATATGCCTGCCGTCGCATTTCTGATTACTCTGCTTGAGTTCGCAGGTCCGAATCCCGTGGGGAGAATTATGTGCGGAAGGATTGCTGAACATTTCGCCACCGTAGGGTGGTTCACGCAACCATTGGTCGGTTATGGCTTCAACCATCAAGTCCATGCATCTGAAATAAATAAATGGTAAACTAATCCCATACACGCCATGGGCAGATAACAGGTGCAAGTGAACGTGGTCCGCCATATGATTAAGCCGTCTTATCGGCCCCTCTACCCCGGGATAAATATGGAAATGCTATCCTCTGAAAACCTATCTGCGAGTTTCAAATTCGCCATATATTACATAATATGCATCATGTCATCATCTTATGCAATTTAATATATACAAAAAATTTTAAAGCTAGAAATTCATTAATCAAACAGAAAATTGGACCGCAAAAATTGCATAGGTTGCGGACGCAGAAAAAGTAGCAACGTTTATATATATATATACTTCTGCTCAGTTGGTAAATGGTGAATTAACAGAACGTGTATTCCTAGAAGATATTTTTCAAGACCATGCAGGGGCGGCAGTGTGGCTAAGCGTTAGGAACACGCTCTCCACCGCACCTCTAATTACTCTGCATGGGTTCGCAGGTCGAATCCCACGCGGAGATAGTTATGTGCGAGGGAAGTGCTGGACTGCTCGCCGCCGTAGGGTGGTTCACGTAAACACAGGTCGATTACGGCTTCCTCCACCATCAAGTCCATGCTTCCGAAAACAAATAACTAACTAATCCCATACCCAACATGGAATGGTAACCGGACTAGAGGCCGCGGTTCGCCGTATGGTTAAGCCGTATTTAGGGTTGCCACTTCTGGATACATTTTTTTCGAATCGAATCTCGAATCAAAAATTTTCGAATCGAATCTTTCCGAATCTGATTCCATTAAGCTTTTTTTTTCATTGCATGCGTATGTTTGCTTAAAGTCACAAAAAGGCTCAAATCTAGAAGAGAAAAACTTGAAAATGGAATACGCTATATAGTAAGGATGATAAGGGTTTTTCAGTAAATAAGCCACACTTATTTCCATCATGATAAAAAAAGAGGTAGGTCATAGATATCACCAATAAACGCATTGATGAAAAACTTGCTGTTGCAACTTATCTGTGAGTCTTACAATACTGAGTTATTATTGTGTCATACTTGTATGAGGACTGAGGCAATTTGATGGAATTCATATGAGAAGATAAATAGGGAACATTTGTACTGTTATGTCATAAACACAGTAACAGCACTGCTTTCCCTAGTCCCACACCAGTATATGTGACTGTGGTATTTCACTTGTTATATTAAATTAAGGCCGGCCTTATTACCGATTCTTTATCTTTAAAATTTTAGTACAATATTTTATATTTATGCTAGCAGCATAGAGTAATACGACAAAAACATTCTAATTGCATCTGAATTACTATAAATGGGAAATGCTTGCAAGAATATGATTGAAAACGATAAAATTAACCACGATTAAATTACATTAATTTCGAGAAAAAAATGTTCACCAGACTACGATTGCAAACAAAAATTTCCATAAATATTAGGGACAATATTATTGGCTAACAGCGTTATTGGCTAACTCGGGCACCATTATTATCGTGGACTACGTTTAATTTCGTAATTCGAAAGTCCAAATGTGCATAATGGACGCCGCGCTGACGAGCGATAATTGGTAGGCGCTTTATCTCGATCAAACATGGTCGCTGGGGCTAAAGTAAGACGACATTAGCACAGTATGCTTGGTCTGGTATGAAATCTGGCACGTGTTGATGTAAAACATTGCACAAGTTGCCATTCCTCAAGTATTATTTACTCCCACCTGTCCGTTATGACATTTGCTAGAAATAATCCGAAATATTTTATTCCCGCTTGTATCGCGCTAACAAAATTAAAAGAAAATACTTTTTTTTGGGACAGCTTAAAAAAGACGTGTATGTACTATTACATTGTGTCTTCCTGATTTCGTTTACCGCCACTCGAGTGGAAGCCTGACAAACGCAAACAAAATAAATATATATTTTAGGATGAGAACCATGATTGTCAATTAACATTGCCGGCCGATGAACTCATTCAGTAATATTTCTCTTCGAATGTACGCGAAATATTTCACTCAGAACAAAGTTTAAATCAAATTCCAATCAAAATTAAATATTATCCAGACGTCGGTAGCTGATTCTTTATCCAATCATGTAAGGGCGTACAATAACTTAGTCGCAGCGCAGGTGTGCTGTTGAAAATTTCCATCAAAATTGTCACGAATTTTTAGGTATACGATCTATTCAAATTCGCGCAAAAGAGAAACTTAGGCTATTTAGTGGAAAACGGAACTCGCAGTTCGGTGGAAATTACGCCACACAATCATCACGAGTGAAGCGTAAAAGAGTGTGTTGTGCCGAACTTGAACAAAAGACAGCAGATAAGTAAAAAAGTCAATCACGAAAATTCATTTTCATTTATTTCCGTTCCGTAATTTGGTGTTATTTGGACTGCCGCATAAACGCATTCGGCAGTTTTAACGCCGCCGAAAACAACGATTAACAAACGGGCAATGTATTTTTTTCGGTCTCGTAATTTGGTGGTATTTGGAGTGCCGCATAAACGCATTCGGCAGATTTAAAGCCGCCGAAAACAACGATTTAACAAACGTTCAATGTTTTTTTTTTCCGGTAAATCGCCCTCTGTTTCCGAATCGCGTAAATCTGATTCGAATCGATTCGGAAAAGATGCGATTCGAATCGATCCGATTCGTAAATCCAAAAGTGGCATCCCTAGCCTTATTATCCCTTTCCTCTCCCAGTCTCCCCCGGGATAATTATGTAAATCATATCCTACCGGTACTGGTACCGATGGAGGTAATCGAGGCCTGCCTTATTTACGATATATATGTATGGCGTACACCAATGATATAATACGGAGAATAAAGATGAAATGTAAATAAAAAAAAAAGTCAGCAACATCACACTAACATAACGGTAAGAGTACGGTACTTAGAAAGAGTAAACAGACTAGTTCTAGTAATCTAGTACGACTGTAAGAGTAATCTCTCGTCTAGACTTTTCAGTAAAATAGAAAAACTACCATTATCCCTATTGAAGTGAAATACTTTCAATACTGAGAGTTGATCGATTTTGCCGAGGAAAACCACAATAGCACTACAATACAATACACCCAATGTACCGGTAGCAAAACAAATTATCCAACAACCCACATCGCGTTTTCGCCAAATTACATACGATAAAGCCACAGTACAACAAAATGTAGTTAGATAGGTATTACTCACATAAACTTCAGATCTTAGTAAATCTTTTCTCGACTGCTTCAGAGTTCCCCTTTAATATCCCGTTCCAAATCAGACAGAAGTAAATCCAAAATTTTTAGAATTCCGTACCAGACGACGATCGCAATCGAACTAGCCCAAAATAAAAAAAAAACTCTTACGGCATCTTGTGACTGGATAGGATAGGATAGGATTTACATATTTATCCCGGGGGAGAGGAAAGCCGATAAGACGGCTTATCCATATGGCGAACCACGGCCTCTCGTCCGGTTACCATTCCAAGTCGGGTATGGGATTAGTTTTACTGTATTGTTTGTTTTCGGAAGCATGGACTTGGTGGTGGAGGAAGCCGTAACCGACTAGCGGTTACGTGAACCACCCAACGACGGCGAGGAGTCCAGCAATCCTCTCGCACATAACCATCCCTGCATGGGATTCGAACCTGTGAACCCACGCAGAGTAGTTAGAGGTGCGGTGGCGAGCGTATTCCTAACGCTTAGCCCGTTGAGCCACACCGCCGCGCCGCGACTGAAAAATATTATAATTTCGTTTCAGTGAATTTATTAAATGTGATTATTTACGATTCGAATGAAAAAAAAAAGCCAGGATAATACTTTTGAATGCGTCAATTTTATCGTACCTTGACAGGCATTTTAAATAACGTCATATCTTTAGTCAGCGCATTTGATCACATGACTACTTGTAAAATATGATGATTCACGATATTTCTAGACGTTTCGGACTTCACAGTACGGTATTGTTCGCGCGCTTGTCTTGCGGTATTTAATTGCGATTATATTTTGAAGGTTCTATTGCTCTACGTTACATCAATTGAAACAGACGTTTTGGATTTACATTTAGACCAGATTTATTTTTCTTCGAAATCATGGAGTTGCCAAAAATAGGAGACCATTGCTCAGATTCATTTTGTCGCCAGTTAGACTTTTTACCGATAAAGTGCGACGCTTGTGAAAAGCAATTTTGTAAAAACCATATTCGATACGAAGATCATAAATGTGAATCTTCTTATAAGAAAGATGTCCAAGTTCCAGTTTGCCCACTTTGTAATAAGCCAGTGCCAGTGCCACGAGGTGAAGTGGCGGACATAAAAGTTGGAGAACATATCGATCGAGATTGTCAATCTGATCCAGCGAAAAAACATAGGCAGGCGTATTCTAATCGTTGTTCAGCTCCAAAGTGTAAACAGAAAGAACTCATACCAGTTGTTTGCCCAGACTGTCGGCAAAACTTTTGTTTGCGACACCGCCATACGCAAGACCATGACTGTAAAGGATTTCAAAGCAGTGGACGAGGGATTTCAAACTCTGGCGTGGCTGCAATTTTTCGTTTTAATAAAGCCTCAAGTTCGAGAAACACGGTTTCACAACCGAGGCAAACACGACCACAAAAAACAACTTTAAACGATCTTGGTCGAAGCTTAAATGCAGAGCGACAAAATCGTGGAATATCGACTTCACAATTACAAGGAAATCTTTCTGAGGACGAAGCTTTAGCCCGGGCACTTCAAATGTCATTAGCAGATGAACCCAAACCCCTCACTCAAGAAGAGAAAGATCGTATCATGGCTCAGGAGCTTCAACGAGAGGAAGAAGAAAGACGAGCTGCGAGTAGACGCCGAACGCAACAAGAATCGAGGAGAGATGATTCGAACTGTAAACTTAGCTAAAGAAGAATAGTTTTGCAATTGATTTTATTCTGATTTTAAAAAGTAATTTTATATCATAATAAGTTGTTTTGTTTCGGGTGAAACTTATTTAATAGCCCCTATGAAATTTATATCTGTTCTTTCAAACACTTTCAACTTCTGCATTTTCAGGAATTATCAAGTGTGACTAGTCAGAATAATCCTGATCTATATAACTAAGTGCTGTTGCTGTAATTTTTTTTTTCCAAGTTGATGTTAATTGGGCCAAACTATGTTGGCGTCGCATCCCAAATATCTCTGGTTTCAACCCCTTTTCCCATTCTTTCACCATTTAAATTTTATTATCAAGTCTCAATACATCTCATCTAAGTTTTTTTTAATATAGTCCTTGTTTATTTAAGTTTTTTACATCATAGGTACACGAAGCACATCAAAGTTTTCCCAACTTATTTAATTTATGACTTTATGAACACCCTACATAATGCTGCCTACTTGTACAAAATGGATTCGGAAAATGATTGAAATTATTATTTTTCTGTATGATTTTTGACTGTTGAATTATGATTTATGATAATTTTTTGTTACATATATACATAATATATTATGGTTTTGCTACTTTCAGTCAAATTTTGTAACTGCCTAAATGTAGATATCATTCAAGAGTTTTGTCGCTCTATCTTAACAAAACTAAGGCCAAGTCTCGTACAAATACAGTAATAAAATAAACAGAATAACCAGGCAAAGGGGCAAATTCTGAAAATTGTTTTATATCGCTGACGAGCATATATGCTTACTTTTTGAGCAATTAAGGGAAGTACAGAATGATGTGGTACTTATCTCATGGGTAGTGTCAAATCGGGAAACCGCATCGATATCCTACACAAAATACACGCATGACTTCTTAGAATAATAAGTGATTTGCACTAATCTCTCATTATGGACGATATTATTCTGTACAATAGTCATTCTTCTCGATAAGAAGCCTATCGCTTTTGCCAAAGTACTCCAGGCCCTGGAATTTCTTTTTATATCTGTCATGTTTAGATGAACGTTTCTCATGTGGAGATTTCATATCAATTATGCTTATAATGACAAAATATTCAAGCATTCAGTGCAATAATATAGACATTGGAAATGACTTGAAAATGTAAAAGAGATGGAAAAAATAGGGTTAAAAATATAAAACTGGTATTTTAGGGACCAGAATGTGCAAAAACTCATTTGAAAAATAGTAGATTGGATTCATGATATGTACAGGGTTAGCATAGATATACAACTTTGGGGCAAATGATCAAAGTAAGAAAAATTGTCATTACACATAGGATCACCTACAAACGCAATGCTTTAGCGATTCGAATACACCAAACTTTAGCCATATACTTCACAAAACCCAAAATAATGTATTTTAGTAGTCAAATCGTCTACAAACGATTGTTTTTTTGCTGTTTCAGTCATTACCAATGTCTCTTACTCATTTATTCGTTTTTCTATATGTCAAGTATAAATTTATATAAAATCAATGTTTAAAAATACGTATTATGTGTAAAATATTATTCTGTAGTAGGTGTTAGTGTTAATCCTAGTCTAGTTTGGTTCAGAATGATGATTTAATATTAGCTTGAACTGCAATGTGGGTGCTGTCTGATTCGCTTCGGTGCTTCTGTAATTAGGAATCGTTGAAGCGTGACTGGTCAGAATAATGCCCACCAAACTGATTCTATATGGCTGCTGTTTCCGCATTTTTGCTTGCGGTGACATAGTTTGGTAGATGAGGATGAAGTTAGTTTAAAGACGAACTAGATTTGTTGGTACCTTTTCCCCCTCAAGTTAGGATTATTCGAGTTTATCATAACCATAAGACCATTTGACCTCAATATCCCAATTACTTGAAAAAAAGACATAATTTAGGTGGTAACAGTTGTCCAAAAATAGAGTTATCTTCACTCAAGGACTAATTGATTTCACCTCAGATGCCAAATTCACCCCTCATTCCAATATTTGCATGCTATGTTCTCCTTTACTCTTTTATTCGATATGGGCGGGAAATTATTTCCGATTAGTCATGCTTGTGTTATTCCTAGTAATGCAGATGCGGAATAATATCAAAGCAAACCAGACCAAATTGTTCTGCCCAACTCTGCTTGAGTTTACATTTTATAATACCGTATTAGATAAATGATATACGATAGTTTTTATTGTACTAGAATAAAGTTATTTTATTTAGCAGATAATAATATTAAATATAAATACCGTTAAGCTTTATTCTTGAATTATGTGCTGAGAGCAACATCAAAAGATAAAGAATTGGTTCAGAAAGAAACTGGGATATAATTATGGTTGTCAAAAAATACTGCTAGGGATCAGTTGGGATAAGACATGGTTCCCAACAATTTTTGATAAATTTCTTCTTCAGCTTATTTCGTATCTCTTCACTCCGAACTACTCAATATGTTCAATATTTAATGGAACCTTTTCTTGCCTTACACGCAGGTCGCATTCTAGTTTTTGTGCAGTTTAAATAGTTTATAACGTGTGCATTAATATGTGTAAAATATCGATAAACAACTAAACTAGAATTCGGTTGAAAACCCCAAGACTTATCGATCGATTTTAGGGGATCCCCCAAAACAGTGGTCTTACTCCATAGTGACACCGTGTGTCCCATCACTAATTAATTAATACCTCGCTAATTATACGACATAATCCATTCAAAATCAATGTGCTTCTAAGATGAATGCACTTGCAAAATTTGGAGCAGATTAAACCTCGCTTTCGTGAGATATCGCGTGCATCTACCGTACAGACATACAGACAGACAAATACCTATCAACATACTTACCGATCAAGATCGATAAGTAATTACTATAAACCAATGCTTCCTCCCCAAGAACAATAATCCTTCAGGAGGAATCCTCACCTCACCAGTTAGGAAACCAGTTGAGAAGAGATGTTAGTGGAATTTAGCTGAGATAGAATTTGCTTTACTCCCCAGAATGGGGAATCTGACTGTTGTTACCCAAGTTTGGTTCATTATCTCGCCAACAACTTATGAGTTTCACGAATACTGGGGACTGGGCCTTAATTCACTGAGACAGCTGTTTCCAAACTTTTTGTTCGCATGATGCAAAATTATCAGAAAAAAAGGCATGGCGCACTTGCACGAAAAAAATGCCGCTATTAAATGAAACTAAGTTTTGTGATCATAAATGTGTACCTCATGCTTTTTGAAGTTTGTAAACATGTAGGCCTAAGGAATAAAGGCTCTGGCTGATTTTTCTTTAAAATACTAAAAAAAATCACTCATGTTCGATATTAGTGCGTCGCTGCGCACCCCTTGGGAACCACTGTACTAGATATTAGCAGCACACAAAGGTTAAAGCACTAAGAATTTATTTAAAATAAAAGTAGGCTATGCAGATGGCTCAATTACTGTTGCCTGTAATCGGGCTGAACAAACCAAGCTAAAAACAAAGTGCAACATTCACTTCTCGTGTTTCAAATTTTAACCCCTCAAAACAATGGTCACTGTTCTATAGAAACTTCGGGGCTCCCGAAATATGCGAACCAAGATGGCGGACATCGGAACGTAACATGGGTAACAGGTTAGGGTTAGGCGATAATTTTTTTTATTTTCTTCCTTTATTTTGGTCTTATTATCAGTTCGAAGACTAGCCAAGAGCCTCCCGTAGTATTTATACCTAAAATTATGGCCTAACCCTAACCTAGTACACATATTACATTCCGATGTCCGCCATCTTGGTTCGCATACTTCGGGAGCCTTGAAACTTCTGTATAACTCTATATTTGAAACATTCAACATGTGCGGTGTTTGGTCTTCTACTTGGTCTCCTTCAGTATCCACTGATACTGACAAATAAAAATTTGCATTTTATGGAAGGACCTTCATGCATTTAGATTTCTTTCAATTCTAGCATGATTGTATGGGCGATGATCAATTCAAATTCCCCCTAATCACGCGTCTCCTTGGACACAGGATATTTATGGGCGATAACTCCTAGCATTTTATATACTAGTTTTATTGTGTCTCACTCTAGGACTTAGTCATTTTAGTTCCTTCTTTATATTCTGTTTATATAGTATGTATTTTCAGTATGGGTAAAGATAAACTACCTTTTATGAAATGACCTTTTTGTTGACTATTTGGGATCAAGAATGTATTCTAACCTGATCACTAATGCCTGCCCTGCGGGTATAAAATACTATAGCCCAGGGCTACTCAACTATTTTCACTGAAGATCCGCATAAAAAACTTCAAAATTATTTGGATCCGGTCTTTCCATAAATTATGTTTCGCATCCCTAAACGTGCACTTCCTCGACGGGCTAATTATTATTAGCTAATTAAGATTGTTTATTATGGTGTTATAGTTCTTTTCATATATATTCAAACATATAAAAGTCATTTTATAAAAGAAAACTTCAAAAGTGGGGATAAGGATACAAAATAAAGAATTAGGTGCGTCCGAATCGAATACCCAAAGGTCCGGATATAGACTGCGGTCCGCCAGCGAAGTAGCCCTGCTATAGTCTACTACATTAATTTATTTCACTCTTTTTTACTTTACACTATTTGCCAGATAAATCAAACAAATAGCCAAATAAAATGTCAGGCAAAGGGGAAGCTTTGTCAGACTCAAGTGATTCTGAAAATGAGAAAAAGATAAAAGCAAAGCTGAGAAAGTAAGATGCTTCAATTATTTCTGTTCTTAAGTCATGTCTACTCTGAGCAAAGTTCTACACAAGCATCAACTAATAGGACGGGTGCTACTGTAAAGGAGAACTAGAATATTTCTGTCTTAAGTTCCTTCCTGTTTACCGGCAGGAAAGGTATAAGCGACCACTATAGGCTCTCTCATGATTTTACAACATCAGGATTGTATTTAAAGGCCTTTTTCAGTTTTGGTATTTTAAGACTTTATATTATATATATGCATCTTCATTGTATTATATATATTTATATTGTTGCACAAAATTGGTAATCGAATTAATCAGTTTTATTTATTTTGAGACACCCTATATATATATCACATATATATTGTTGCTTACAGATATTAGTAATTAAAAAGAATAAATTAGAATAAAATTATTTTTAGAGAACAGAAGAAATCTGCAACAAAGCGCAAACAAGCAGATACAGCGGCACCTGAAGCAAAGCGACCTGCTGGGAATAGCAGACAACAGGATGGTAATAAAGAAGAAAAATTATCGGTAAGATTAAAATTTTGTCATGTGGTCCATTTTTGTTAGAAAGTTGTTATACGCATTTCAGTCTAGTGTCATACCTGGTTACTTGATATTCGCGCACCAGGCGTTGGAAGCAACAGCAAGGTCCCGAACAGTATGTTACCGTAATACCGTTACGTATAATTGTTATACTGGTGTGATTGAATTGTTACGAATATTCAAATGCTTAAACTGTGATAATAACCTAGATAGTATCTAGAACAGTGCTCCGCAACCTTTTTAAACTTGGGCACACTTATAAATCTTGCCAAATTCGACGGCACACCACAACAAACGAAAAAAACAAAGTGCAAGTTTGTTTTATGTTTATATTTCAATGAGAGATTTGTGGTTGTTTTAATGAGCACAATACGTGAAAGAGCAACTCGAAGTTCGCCGTCAACATCTTTTATACAGGATCGTTGATCGTTTTTGATCAGTAATAAAGAGGAAAAGCTTTGTTCGCACACATAAGTAGTGCAAAACTGGAGCAATATTTCAATAGCTGCATTGGAAATGTGCTTATATTTTTCTTTTATGAAAATCCAAAACACATCAAGTGGAATTTCGCTGAGTTTCAGTTTTAGCGTTCATAAAGTGTTAAACCATTTCACGGTCCTATCTAGCGGGCCATTTCAATTTGTTATGCGGGCCGTAATTGGCCCACGAGCCACTGTTTGGGAACCACTGCTTTTGGCACATAAGGTTTGATGAAAGATGTTAACTTTGCCACTTTCAACAGTCGGGAATAACTATAGCTTTTGATTGCAGATTGGTAAAATGAAATTCGTCACCGTGAGAGAATTCAAGAATAAAATTTATGTTGATATTCGTGAACATTATGAAAAAGATGGAGAATTATTTCCAGGAAGGAAAGGTTGGTGAACTATTTTAACTGTAATTTTTGATAGGAATTTGCTTGAAGCAATTTCATGTGCAATCACTCAGAAGAAGAGCAGACTCATCACTGAGCAAAGTTACAGGTTACCACTGAAATCTGAAGAGCTCTTGCATTGTTTTATATGGTTTTATTTTGATATACCAGCATTTGACTGCAGATTCCAAATAATTGGCTTATGTTTTATTTCCTAAATTAACCTTTCAACTAGAACTAAAAATGCCAACGTTTTTATAGACAAAATTATTCTGAAGTGCTCTCAATTTTTAGCATGATCAAGGTTGATGTGAAAAGTACTACTCTTTCCCTTCCAAATTTAAATGTTTTTTAATTTATACATCCAGGTGTCAGCCTCCCAGCCGAGCAGTGGCAAAATTTAAAGTCACTGATAGATGACATTGATGAAAAGATTCAACAAATGTGCTGAAAAGCTTCTGTTGCTTCTGTTGCAGTCGTTTATGCTTGAAGAGTGGTTCTTACAGGATATTCAAAAAAGCAATTCTGTGATACTAAAATGGGAAAACATACATGGCTCGCTAACTTAATTTGTCCCCTGTTTCTGGGACTTGTCATTTTTTTTCTGTTCAAGGGACATTGTACATTTAGCTCTTGTTCATGGGACTCAGTTATATTGAGTATCCCCTGTTTGAGGGTATTAGGTAACTCAATTTCAATGGATTGGGTAACTTGTTATCTCTTGTTCAAGAGACCAGTTATAGCTTGTTCCAGAGATTTTGCAAATAAAACCGAATGATATTTTTAAAGGTGTTTTCATGAATTTAGATAAAACTTTTTGTTCCCATTTTATCAATTTTGAAATGGATTACTAATTTACATCGAAGCTGGAATATGGCTGAAATATCAGTATTCAATCAAACTATATAGTTTAAAGCCAATGGTTTCTGAATTAGAGTTTATTCCTAATCAGGCTACGTCTCTCCTTTGCTTTGCTTTTTTTACTACCTACCAGAACTGCCTTTGTAAGAAATGGGAAATTGTTACTTGTGTAAAACTGACAACACAGTTTATTTAAATTTTTGATTTTTCCCTTTAAATATGCATGGAAAATAAAAGTAGTGGCTCAGCATTCATAGAGTGCTCAAGCATCCTCTTCAAATTTAAGAAAATTGATAGAATATCAACCACTATTATTTATGGACACCCCCACCCAACTGCTGCTCTGAGCTTTTATTTGTTATCTGCTGATTGTAAGCTTGCCTGTGTGCCAAACAATGAAAAAATAATTGTACTGTTTGTTTCAATGTTGAGTACTGCTATATGCATCTATTTTGGTTTACAGCAGTGATTCCTGAAATGCGGCCAGCTGGCCAGTTACGGCTCACATGGTGATTTAATATGGCCCACAAATAAAAAATAGATCATGTCAATTGTTACGTCATTATCACAGTTCAAGCACAAGTATATTCGTCACAACTCAATTGTACTGATACCGGTATCGGTCCCTTGCGGGCGCCTCCTCTACTGGCCTGCACATATCTTTCTGCTTCTAATTTAAGCCCGGTCAATTAACATTGGGAACCATTGGTTTACAGCGATAAAAGCTTATGCATCTTAGGCAGGGCTGTCCAAACCGATTCAAATTAATTAAAAATAAATTATATTCAAAATTGTAAAAAAAATGACAAATCAATCAACTTTCCAACTGCAACTTTCCTGCATTTCCAAATTCACACTCATTGACAAAACTTTGCTTTCTATGTGGTGTTTGACAAAATTTGGAATGCATTCAATATTCAGAAATATTATTTTAGAAAGTATTTTGAAAATGTAATTATTTAGTCTTGGCTGTTCTTGCTACTATTATTTGTTCTGTATTTTGAATGTGTGCGACTGATCATATCGTGTATGTGGGAACCTTAGTTCAGTGCATTACTCATATATGTTGAGAACGCAAGGCAGACATCAAATTCAAATCCTGAAGCCGAGGCATTTTTCACAGCGTTCAAGCTGTGATATATAAAATGGGGGTTCATATTTTAAAAAATCTTTTTGATGTTTTGGGTGGCTGCTTTCCTAGAGCTTTGTTTCGAGCAAGATGTATGACATCTTATTAAAATTATACTTTTAAAGTAGTTATGAGTTCTTGAATTCTTATGGGTGATTTTTTGATGGTCGATGTCCTTTTCTGTTGAATTTTGTGTGATTCCATAAAAACATGCTTTTGCTGTTTACTTGGTGAATGATTTAGCATTTCGGTACGCCTGAAGTATGCGCACCAAGATGTCGGACAACCTGAACCCTAACCTGGTACACAACCTGAGTTCAGGTTGTGCGCTATCTTGGTGCGCATACTTCAGGAGGTCCAGCATTTCATTATGTGGAACTCTCAGAAATCCTGTTTCATCCCTTTTTGTTAATATTTTTGAAACTTATTATTTACCAATGTACAAACTATGGTAAGCCTAACAGCAATTCTCTTCTAGAATTTAGCATGCGGTTTGCAGATTAAGGTTGGAACCCCAAGCCCTGCTGTCCCAAGGGTTAGTAGACTTTCGTTATGTCCTTCTGAACAGGTAAACACCCTCTATGGTACATAGTGGTGCCATATTTATCAGTGGCCACTCATCAGAGCGGTTATGAATTTATTTGTTTGTTGGATTACAATATTATTCCTGATAAACGTGAAACATTTTATTACTGCCATTATTGTTAGTTTAATGTTCAGTGCTTAGCTTTTGTCTGTCATTTTTGATAATTTTGTTGTTTTGTCTGTTGTTTCTGAAATAAATTTCGTTGTTCGAATCGTTTTTTGGTCGTGTTGGAATGGATTCATCATTGCAGGGACGCAGCTTTTGATTCTTATATCCTGACGGTTGTCTCTTCCAACAGTGAAAAAACACGAGAGATAGTTTTTCATATTCAGTAATTTATTTTGTCACTAGGACTGAATCAAATTTTTACAATAGAACAGGATTTGCATATTTATCCCGAGGTAGAGGAAAGTCGATAAGACGGCTTAATCATATACCGAACGAGGGACGTGGTTACCAGTCCATGTCGGGTATGAGATTAGATACGGGTAGCCCGGTTATTTGTTTCCAGGCGCGTGGACTTGACATATAGCGACTATTTATACGTACCAAAAATTTGAAATCAGCTGTTCCATTAGTTACGGATGAAGGCTATTTTTTACTTTATCAACAACAAGAACAATAAAAAGTTGGCAAAACGATTGGTATGTTCACATTGTATCCAATCATTCCCAGAAGTTCCCAAATAGCTCTACCGCAAACGTACCCGGGGTATTCCCCGGGTAAGCGATGAATAATAATTTAAGCCCGAGAACATCCGAGGATTTCTTTCCATAAGATGTCGGCTCTTTGTTAGATTTCTCTAAGTATAATTAGTAGACAGGTCAAAAGAACATGCAAGTTCAATTAACAAAAAAGAGAAAAAACATACCATGAGCCTCAATAGGATTTTTTTTGTTTGGTTAGAGTTGTATGAACAATGAAACAGTGAACTTGGCGCCCATCTATCTAACTCACACAAGCATGTATAAAGAAAGATAAGAAACACGAACGTGTATAGCATAAACAACTGCACTGTTTGAGCAAACATAAGGTGGCTATGCTTATCGTTTGGGATTTGTTTGCATCGGCCACATTTGAAGCAAACCAATAACTTGATTGAGGTAAACAACTGCGAAGTCATGTGATAATTGAACACGAAGTCAGCAAAATTAATAAATAAATTCTAAATGCCTTCGCATTTTTATTACGAATAAAATCCGACATGGGTGCTGTGTTGTAGGTGCAACTTAGTTTTATTTAAATGCCTGATCATTTCCTATTTCTTATGCCTTGGGAAATTGTAATAACAGCTAGTAACATAGTCCCTATTATTCGAATCTTATTCTTTTGTTGCCCCTCGTTCCAAGTGTGAATTGTTCCTAAATTTTCCGTCTTTATTTAGTACCTTTACAGTTTTAGTATTAAAATGTGAGCCTTAACATGTAACACTATGGGTTGCTGTCAGTCTGCAAATAAAGACAAAGACAAACTTCTTCCAGGTAATTATTTACCTTAAACTATTTTTTCTAAATTATTTGTTTGAAACAGTTTCTCCCGATGATTTAGAATAGGATTTACATATTTATCCTGGGGGAGAAGAAAGCCGATAAGACGCGTGAAGGTGTGGCTCATTGTGCTGAGCGTTAGGAATATGCTCGCCTCTGATTCCTCGTTGCCGTAGGACTGCTCACGTAACCGCTGGTCGGATACGACTTCCTCCACCATGCTTCCGAAAAAACAAGTAATTAACTAATCCCATACCCGACATAGAATCGTAACCGGACGAGAGGCCGTGGTTTGCCATATGGTTAAGCCGTCTTATCAGTTTTCCTCTCTCCATCCTAAGACAGCTTATTCATATTGCAAAACACGGTCTATCGTTTGGTCCATGTCAGGAATAGGAATAAGGAATTATTTGTTTCAGATGCATGGATTGATGATATCAGCTATATTTTAGTTAAGAAACCTACGGTAATAAGTTTACCCCCAATTTATATATAGACTTGGAAATCCATGGTTTAAAAGCAAATCTATCTGAGGAAGACTCATCTATCATTGTTTCATGGAAACCAGTACGTGGCATTTCTGCAGACGTGTTTACACAAATTTTCAAAAATGGACTGGAGGTGACTTCCAAGTTTTTTTATTTATGATAATGATTCATTTATTTATGATAATTATCTTTCTGCACCCCACAGCCCACACTGATTACTCAAGGCTTGTTTCACCAATCAACTCCATGCATAATTAAGAACTGAACATGCTATCCGACTCAATCTGGAGTGGTCATTGGATGAAAATCTGTTTTGCTACAAGAGTCTGGTCAAAAAATGGGCAATTTAAGATAAAATAATTTTAATTTTTTTAATTTTCAGTTAGAAGAACGGGAATGTATTGGGAATTTTTTCGAGTACAAATCTACAGAACATTCATCAAGTTATCAGTTCAAAGTTTGGATTGAAAATGAAGATTTTAATACAAAACCATCCTTGTCTAATATTGTGTACACTCGTAAGTCAATATTTAAAATCGTTGGTGTATCTTATAAAATGGTCCCCATGACACCAGCCACAGTTGCCATAACTTAGATATGCCACTGTTTACAGTGAAAATTGTTCGAATCAAGGTTCTAAGTGCTTATTCAGTGATATATGATACAATATAGCAGTGGTTCTGGACCTTGTAGGGCTAGGGGCTACCAACATGAGTTTTTTAGCACTCATGGCCCCATGTTTATCATTTCATTGGTATTGATAGTGTTATAATGATTGATAAATTACAAATCTCTTTATTTTCAAACAATGCAACAAGGTGAAAGCATCAGGGCAGTTTCATGTTAAGGAAAAACTAAAATCAGTCTTTTGCCTGTGGTCCCTCTTCAACTGCTCTGGGGTCCCCTTTGGGAGCCATGGCTATGGTTGGGAACCACTGCTATATAGAATGGAATATGCAATTTATTATTTTTCATGTACTTGGCGTATTTAAGCATTTTTCAATTTTCAAGAGAAATTTTCCACAGCAAGATAATGCGCACTCACTCAAGAGTAAAGTAGACAGGTCTCAGAGCTATGCTATGTGCGATTACTTAAATGCTCAGAGCTACAGAAACCAATTGGAACGATTGTGAGGCATTACTTCAATTATAAGAACTGGACCATGGACAGCATGATTAGTTGTGGATGCGCCATATTCCTGTAAAAAAGCCCGCCTTTCTGAAATTACGTAAATTGAATCCCTATAATAAGCACTGATTTGTACTCATTTTTTCTCTACCGAGCAGGACAATGTTAAATTTAATAATATTGTTCCAGATTCCCACATACAAAATTACCTACGTTCTAAATTAAATAAAACTTGTTTTAAAATTCAGGACCCGATAAGCTGAAAAATCTCAAAGCAACGGTTTATGGAGACCAAATTAACGTGACATGGGACACACCAGAATGGCAATTTGAAAAATATAAGATAGAAGTGTTCATGGACAAGAAGTTGATATCACCGGTACTTGAGAGATTAAACAGAAATGCGTTCTGTGTACGCCACTGCAAACTTTCTAAACCTTATCGCATCGAGGTTAAAGTAAAGGACAAAAATGGAATATACAGCAAACCAGTGGAAACAGAAGTTGCATTGCGTAAGTGATGAAGGATATTTTCAATAGTTTATTTTTCATTTTAAACAAGGCCGTAGACAAGCAGGCACTGATCTATAGAAAAAACGTTTATTTATTTCTTTTTGAGGAGGGGGGGGGGGGGGTGCAGCCTATTCAGTTCAGCTATAACTCTACCTTTCATTCATTACACCCTCCCCGGGTGAGGTGATAAGTATGGAGTTTAATCTGATGGGATTAGTAAAACTCTTGGTTCTTTCTATCATAGGCCGTATCCCAGATTTTATTATTTTACATAAATAAACAATCTACACAATCATCTACCCATTGACCATTTTTAAAATTTGCTTGGCTCTGCTCTTGCTGCATCAGAATAAGTGTCAGGAACACACTTATCATCAAACCTGGATTAATCTGCCTGGCTTGCAGGTTTGAATCTTGAGGCAGGGGAAATTATATATGGCAGGTTGATTCCTCGCTGTCGTATGGTGATTTATGCCACCAATGGTTATTTACAGCTCTCTCCTCTATCAAATTGGTGTGTCTGAAATGAATATCTAACTATTTCCGTATCTGACATGGACTTGTATCTCAACGATAGGCTGTAGTTTGCAGTATGCTGAAACTACCCAATTTCTTGCGAATGAATATAAAAAGCCTTTCCTAAAACCTCAAAACCTCTATGCGTTAGGATTTCGCTCGCCACCTAACTAACTAATCCCATACCCGACATGGAATGGTAACCGGATGAGAGGTCGTGATTTGCCATATGATTGAGCCGTCTTATCGGCTTTTCTTCCCCCAGGATAAATCTGTAAATCCTATTTTTATCATCAATTTTTTTTTTTAGCTCCTCCTCCTGTACGTTATTTGAAAATCAGAGCTGTTGGTTCCAGCTTCAAGGTCGAGTGGAAACAATCTAAAGCTATAAATAGTTGTGATGTGAAAGTTTATAGAGAAAATAAATTGAAGGTAAGAGCAATGATGCTTTTTTATCTTGAACTCCAATTTTATGCCCCCACCACAACCAGGGTGTAATAGATCGTGGCCGAAAAATTTACCTCTGGAAATTTTGCCGCAGTATATCTCGTCTCTGGAAATTTTGCTGCATAGGAAAAATCGTCGCAAGAGCATTTTACCGTAAAACAAGCATTTGTGATACAAACAGTTAGGGTATGGTCTTAAATAATGAATCTTTTTTAAAGAAAAAGGTACTTCAAAAACCTAACGGTTTTTATCACAAATACTTGTTTACAGCTAGATGCTCTTGCGCCTTTTTTCCTATGGCAAATTTTCTGCGGCGAATTTTCTTAGAACCATAATAAATGGGTAGGCATTGTTGAACCAGAAAGATTCTGGTTTTTATTGGCTGCTTGTACAAGACCTTGTACGATGTAAATGAAGCAAAGAGTAAGAGTCGTTCAAAAAAATGAAAATGTATGGTAACTGAGTTGCAGGCTGTATCAATGCAACTATGACATGGGTGTGCAACCTGCGGCCCGCAGGCCAAATGTGGCCCACAAGCAAAAATTGTGTGACCTGCAAAGAAGTGACAATTTTAAATGGTTTGCCCACAAAATGAGTTTTTAAATTAGTTTAATTTAGTACGTGCCAATAATTTCAATTTCTTTGCGCTGCAATTGCTCGTGAGAAGTGAACAACGCATGTCATAAGATCAACAATCAAAATTTTTATGACTGCAAGTACTTGAAAGCCTATGTTGAATAAAGATGCGCCCAACGGTTTCAACCAGTTATTTATATTTGGCCCTGCTGTATTAAAGGTTGCGTCTATAACATTGAAATATGGTCTTTCTTTTTAAATTGTTCAACATTATTTATACCACATTGGTATTCTACTACAGTGTGAATGTAACAATATCACTTGCCAAGAATTTACATTGAGACAATGCAGACCATCATCAAGATATACTGTTAAAGTTTCACCGAAGAATTTATTCAACTTAGTTGGATCTGCAGCAGAAGGAACTTTTTACTCAGGTATAGTCATTGGCATGCAAGATATAAAGTCAATTTTTGCTGGAGTCTTTTTTAAATTGATGCAGGATTTTGCTCTGTAAAATTGATGGGTAGCACTGATTTTGAAAAAGATGCTGGACCATTTTTCGATGGGGCATGAAAGTAATTAAAAACAAAAATATTTGGGATGTTTGATTTCGTCTGCCTTATTGCGACTATTCACATTTCTTTATTTTGGATATTTACATCCCATTCACATATTTTTAACATGATTTTGGAATAAAACATATTTTCTCCTTATTATTTGTTATTTGTAGCATATTGTTGGCTATTTATATTTGAGGTAGGGCGTGGGACTTGACAAATTTAAAAAAGAAGGCACGGCCTAAAAAGTTTTTAAAATTAGGTACTACGGTCCGATTTTTCCAGAAATTATATTTCGACATCCTCAAACGCACATTTCTACGGTGTTACAGTTCTTTTCATATATAGTCTGGCGCAAATATAAGCAAATTTTACAATGACCATTAAAACTATGAAAGTCATTAGGTCAGAGAAAACCTTCACGTATCCAAAGTTGGACCGATGATCCAAAATAAAGAATCAAGTGTGGCCCGAATCGAATACTTGGTTAAATAGCCCTGACCCAGCGGTTTGCATCATTGGATAAATATCTTCGATTGTGCCCTTGCTTTAAGCGAATTCTCTCCTCTTTCTTGTTTAGATATTTCTCCGATTAAAGAGCTGCGCACTGAGGAAGAAAATGGGCAGATCCATCTTAGATGGAACAAACCAGAAGAGAATAATTTAAAATACAAAGTGAAACTCAGTAAACGAGGTTTTTTTCGCAGAGTGTATCTTCAAACTTTCACAGTCTTCAACAAAAATGAAGTTTCATTCAGTGTCCCGGAGGCAAGAGAGGGAAAGAAATACGATTTTGAGATAAAAGTGAAAAATTCATACGGCATTGAAGGGAGAACCAGAAAAGTTTCACACATATTCAGTGAGTTGGGAATTTATTTATTTACTTGAAAATATTTTTTGGTACTCCAGAAGTATGTGTACCAATATGGAGGTAACTTTTTTTGTTCGCCTATTTCACATCAAGTTGTGTGAAGATGCTGAAACTATTGGCAAGAGATATATTCACTTGGCGAACACAGACAGTCCCCGAACTCGTAATAGAACTAAAATAAGAAAAATCAAATTATGACCTAATGCTAATCTGGTACACATACTACGGGAGTACTGCTTGTTTTTCTACGGCATTAATCCATCATCAACAAGTCTTTGATATTTATCAACATGCAATGAGCTGCTAGCCATTGTAGGGACTGGGGTCTTTTTGTTGCTCACCCCTTTGAATATATCCTGGATTAGGTGATTAGCATGGAAATTGAAAATTGTAAGATATTTAACCTGCATCATCTATATAATTAAGTCTAACACAGCGATTCTCAACTGGGGGCCCGTGGCCCCCAAGGTGGTCACAGAACAGTTGGAGAAGGGCCACAAAGCTAGGAGAAAAACTTATTTCACATTCACTCCGCAAGAAACTCCATATATTGTTTAAACATAATGGAATTTGGAATATATCAATCAAAATTACCTTGTGAATACCACAGGAATGAAAAACAGAGGACCTTGAGTGCTAAACGCCTTTGGAATTGGGCTATGATCCATAAAAGGTGGGAAACCACGGGTCGAATGCTTTAACCACCAATTTTAAGTCACCTTGAAAGCTTTGAATTATGAAACTTTTCCATGTGTTCTATGTTTCTTGCCTTATAGGTGGATTGGTCAAAATTAGGATGCATATTCTTGTAAAGGCTGATCATGATATCACAGTTATTTACGGCTCAGAAGAAAATAGTTTGAAAGCCGATGTTGAAGAGTGGAAAGAAAACGGTTACAAGTCCGCTCATCCCAAACCAATGTCTGTGGTTCTTCACAGCACAAAGAAATACAAGAACAACATTCGTTGCAAAGAGAATACCGTGCAAATTTTCCCGGCGGAAGGCCATGAAATGGAACAACAATGCATGCTCGGTGCCCAAGCGGTGTCACTGAATTTCTGCGTTGAAGCGCGCCACAGTGGAAAGTACACTCTCGAATTCAAGCTAGAAGAAGATGGACAAGCAAGCAGGACTTTGAGAACGAATCCATTTACCATTAATACAGGTATAGATAGATAGTAGTGTTTTCCATATGTCAATTTCATTTGGTCAAACTTGAAAATCCAAGCTAATATTCTATCTGTTAGCAAAATCACGGCCAAGCACTGAAATATCAACAGCTATTAAAAATATTTATACTGATAATGAAGCATTATGCTTTAGTGGAGTGGTTCTCAAACGGTGAGATGCGCCCCACAACGGGGGTTAAACAATTTTTGAGGGGGCTTGAAACTAATTAAATATGAAAATATTTGTAGATTTGATCTTGATCACCTTGTTATGGATTTTTACATTTTTTCATTGTTGAGAGATTGCAGAGAGCTATCGTGCTTGTCTTATTTTCCTGCCTTACAAGCAGTTAATTGTAGCTTATTGTTAGCTATTTATTTTTGAGATGGGGCTTGAGACTTGACAAATTCCAAAAAGAGGGCGCTGCTTGAAACGTGAAAAATTCTAAAAAAGGTGCGTGGTGCGATGGTGTGGCTCAGCGTGCTAAGTGTTAGGAATACGCTCGTCACCGCACCTCTGATTACTCTGCGTGGGTTTGCAGGTTTGTATCCTATGCAGAGATAGTTATGTGCGAGAGGATTGCTAGACTCCTCGCCGCAGTAGGGTGGTTCAAGTAACTGCTGGTCAATTACGGCTTACTCAACAATCAAGTCCATGCTTCCGAAAACAAATAACTAACTAATCCTATACCCGACATAAAATGGTAACCAGAAGAGAGGTTGTGGTTCGCCATATGGTTAAGCCGTCTTATCGGCTCTCCTCTCCCTCAAGATAAATATCTAAATCTTATCTTATCTGATATTCAGGTGCACAGCTGCAACCTACTACTGTGAACCATATTGGGCATCTGCATGCAGCTCTATGTAACCTTGGTGAAAATGGAGGAAGAGTTACTCTCAACAATGGTGCAAATATCAATGTGAATCCGGATCAAGTTCAAAACCATCTTTCAGTTAAAGCAGGTAGGGAAGGTCTGAGTCATTGAATCGACCCTAGTCATCATTTATCAAAGTGACTCGATTCCTCTACATCACTGGTTCCCAACCTTCTTTCTGAATTATCCGATTATTCCGAATCAGAGAGAATTATCAATCACCACATACTAAAGCCAAAACAGCTGCCAACTCAGCGCCTCTTTAACAAAGAATTTGGAATTAATTTGGCTCCGAATGTTTTCCCCAGAGCGACCGCTCCTTGGTCTTCCTGATCTTTGTGCATAAACTACAGATCCAGTTTCCATACATTTATGATGAATTGCATAATTGTGCGTCGTGTAGGAGCCGAATTAATTCCAAATTCTCTGTTAAAGAGGCGTTGAGTTTGCCTTACTGATTTATATGCTTCTTGCCAGCAATTTTGCACCTCATTTTTTGGCTTAATCTCCTTGTCATTCTGTGGGTTGACAAAAAATGCAAACAATACCTAAATTTTACAACTAATCCATACTGTGTTTTCTGAAGAAATAAACGCTCTATGATTAGTACGAGAAAAGCAAATCAAAATGAAGAGTGTATACTTACTTTGAGACACCTTGTATATACGACATGACGCCCCGGGGAAGTTTTGCTCGGAATAAATTCAAAATACTGGCAAATGACATCGCTTTGCTAACAACATCATTACTCTACATCAGGGGTGTGCAACCTTTATTACAGGAGTGCCTGATACTAAAAAACTGGGGGAAGCCACGGGCCACACTTTTATTTAAGATAGCCTTTCTAGTAGTTGCCAGCACGAAATTGATATTATTAATCTTACGGCATTATTAGGGTCCTACAGAAATGGTGAGTTAAAACGCATAAATTTCTGAAGAAAACTGGTCTTCAAATTCATGGTCCCACCTACTTCAAACGAATTCGGTGAAAAACATGTATTCTATAACATTGTATATTTTACAACAAGATTTTGCTTGCTAGGTTTGCACTCAGGCACTTCTCCGTGGGCACAATTTTCCCTTGTGGGCCGCATTTGGCCCGCCGGTCGCAATTTGCACACCCCTGCTCTACATGAATATACCTGGTGGCAGACATGCCCAATATTGACAGATAATAATTGTGATGATGATTCCGTTTGTTTTTTTACAGGACATGTGAGTGCTCATGTGGTCCCTAGAGCATTGAAAGGTGAAAGTTCTGGCTCCTCGAATGCTGCATTCGAATAAGAAGACAACGACACTGCTAGACTTTATTGCACTGAAGAGTTAATATGATTTTTGATATTTTTTCGGAAGATGGAAACTTTTTATTTCTAAAGGGGGTCCGGTGCAGTTATTCTCAAACTTTTTTGATCTCTAGCGACCCCTCAACACTTCGAAAAATGCCAATTGTATTTCATCAATTATTTTGTGCCCTTAACCATGTTTAATAGGAATAAAGCCAACAAACAAAAGCAAAAAGATAATTGAATCAGAGATAAAAATTTTTATCAAATCACAGTCAATGCTAATGGTACCTCGTGCTTGCCAGAGATCTGCTTGGTGGCCACCTAATGGGGCCCAAGGGCCAGACCTGGGTCTACTGGTTGAGAAAATGCACAATGAGAAGCTTTTTACTTAATGTAGAGCTTTAGTAAATTGTTTTCCAAATATATTTGTAGCCCTAATATACAGTGGCCTCTTGTTGGCAGAGAAAACACCTCAAAAATAAGAGTTTTAAAATGATGAGAGATATTTATTTTGAGACTATGGAATTTAAATCCAAGCTGTGCAACCTGTGACGCCCACGTAGTCTAACACATCGGTTTGCAATCTATCACTACTACACTACCAGTGGGCCATGGGCCACAGTAACATTTTCATGGGCCACAATATGTTTGTTATTTATGAAGAGGTTCAATTTTATTGTAGTAGTAATGAATGATAATAAAGTGATGTGTCTATTTTTATAAAAAAAATTTTTTGTTTTTCTGTAATTCTTCCCTTGTATAAAAAAGTTGATGTTCTACAGAATTTTTCTGCAAGTAAAATGTGCCACGAATTAATAAAGATTGGGAACCAC
Organism: Styela clava; assembly: GCF_964204865.1. NCBI lineage: Eukaryota > Metazoa > Chordata > Ascidiacea > Stolidobranchia > Styelidae > Styela > Styela clava. The sequence goes on along the minus strand of NC_135250.1, from coordinate 1,434,204 downwards.
TGGTCTAACACCTGCCTGGTAATTCCACACAGCATAACTTTGCTTCGCTTGCGCTGATTGCTGGGTTCTCCCATAGTGTATGTACCAGGTCAGGGTTAGGCCATACTTTCATTCGAATTTTCTTTTTTTTAGTTCTACTAAAAGTTCGGGGACTGTCTGTGTTAGCCAAGTGAATATACCCCCTGCCCATAGGTTTCAGTCCCTTTACACAACTTGATGTAAAGTAGGCGAACAAAATCAGTTACCTCATATTAGTACACACACTTCTGGAGCGCCGATTGCTGCATATCCTTACGACTAGATGTCACTGATATACTATATACACGAAATAAATCTTCATTTCTTCAGTTCCTGACACTAATATTTTATTTTTCTTAATCGTGTATTTTAACCCGATTTCTTATCAATTTGTTTTTTCGCTATATTTGCTGCTCAAATTCAGCAAGGTAGTGACGCTGACCCTCATGAACTGCTATGAAATCAACATTTTCCGTTTTTGTTAGTTTTATTATTATATGCATTTCATTGCTTTACATTGATTATTGCACATAAATGTCTGAGTCTGTTCTACTTCAGAACAATAAAACCTCTCGCAACCTCTCAAAGAATTCTTTGTTCAGCTGATATTTTCATACTTTTATGCTGTTTATTTTTTTCTCCATTTTTTAGCTATATTTCATTATATTTGGGAACATGGATTTCATACACAATACTTAAATCATTGTTAGATCTCAAGAATACCCAACTTAAAATTTTAGACCTTTCCAGTTACTCACACTCGCTAATGAAAGTATTTTGTTTATGCGCTCCTTCATTTTAATCAATACATCCGCTATTTAGTGTGTGTGTGGGAGAGGGGGAGGGTTATAACTGAAAAATGTCCTAAGTTTTATATACAGGGTGTTATAATATTCTGTTACAGTAGCATATAAAAACCATTTGAAATTTCAAGCTTTTTTACATTATAGCCCCCCTGTATATCTTTGCTCCAACGAAAGTCGATAAGATGACTGAATGCTTAGCTGCTGATCGCTATATGCTGACTGTCAGTATGAATTTGCATGTTTGATACTAATTATTTGTAAATACTCGCAGTGAAGCCATGGTAACTCATGCCACATTTTTCAGAATTGAGCCTTTTTATCTTACGGTATGTCATTTCGTACCAGATGCCACATTTTTGTCTGTGTTTCGATGCTGTACTTTTTTTCGTTTTATTTCTATGTCCATTTTTGGGATTTACTATACAAATATAAAAGCTACAAATCTGCATTTCAATTTTATTACTGCGGCCAAATATTTTGTCAACCTCATTCGAGATCTTAAATTTGCTACTAGTAACAGCATAGTAAAATTGTTGCTTCATCCATTAAGTTCCTAATTTTTATATTATGTGGCTTCTATTTCACTTTTTTTCTATGTGAACTGTACCATACCTGCTTCGTATATTTTCATCATTTCTTCAACTGAATTATCTTTGCACTTCATTATGGTTCTTATTTTTTTCATTGGTGCTTCCTTGCTTCATCACTCTATGTACATGAATTTACTATTTTATATGAGCTTGATATATTGAAGCAATATCTCCTTGTTTGAAAGCTTCAGTACGCTGCTTGGAAAAATGCAACTATCCCATATCTTGATTTGTGCCTATTTGAAAAATTGTGAGGGAGGCCCATATCATGGGTTCAACTGAAATTACCATTCATTAAAGACTAAAAACGACTTATATCCTCGCATATAAGCTGAACATAAAAATGGCCCTAAAATGATGAATTTATTAAATTTTGCATATCCGCCGACCCTACAAATCATAACACGCCATATACGCTCCTATCACAGCAAATGGTTGCAGAAGAGAATCAGTACGATCGGAGTTATGTACATATTAGACAAATTTTTAGTGGGATCAGAGTTATTCATGTATAAGCCGATCCCTTAGTTTGGCAACCTTTTTTTTGAGTTTTAAACTCGTCTTATATGCGAAGATATACGGTATGTCATCTAATTGGAATGATTTGGACTCTTACTCAACTATCCACCGTTGAGACTTCTTAACTCAATGACTGACTCGACTTCAAAAATCAGTCAGGGTAATTCTACTCAACATTGATTTGAATAGCAATAGAAGTAGCATTTTGTAAAATTTGTCCAATTCAAAATCAAAATGTTTTTAAATTTGTTACATTAGGTCTGAAAAGGTGAAACTAATCTTAAAACGTTGCCGTAGAAAATGTGACAAGGCAGACAACTAACCACTTCTCTCAGTTGGCAAGTTGTCTTTAGTTAGTTGTCTGTGCAAGCGTTTTGTCCTCCTTCATATGCCAACTCCATTTGAAGTTTGAGTTTATTGAAGTTTATTGAATATGAATGTGACTCTTTTCTTAATTCTATTTACAGAATTAAGAGTGTGATGACAGTTTGATATTGTCAGACTGTGGTTGGTTTGCAACTGTCTTATGCCCTACAGTAGGTAACAATCATAACTGTTTGCAACTCTAAAGCAACACGATCAAGAAATGGCTGCAGCTGCAAGAGCATTGGACAATGGGGAACAGAATGAAAACCTTGGTGAGTTAAAAGTGTTCATAAAAACCTTTCATAATTGGCATTCTTAGTAATGTTGACAAAAGTAAAACACTAAAATATCATAAATGAAGAAAAAAATGCTAGTAAAAATACATTTCTGTTTGGGGGTCGACTCACCCACTGCCAGAAATCAATGGAGCATGAGTAGCCAGAATAATATTATTATCTTAACAGGGCATTGATGCTGTCCATGGTACCTACATTCTTTTATCTGTCTAGATGAAGAGTTCTTAAACTTTTTGAGCCACGGCATTTTTTAGAATTTTCCAAGTCTCTCGCCCTACCTGGAAAATATCTGGCTAACAATAAGTTACAAATAACAGTTAGTAAGGCGAGTATGTTTTGTACAAGAAACCACCATACGGCTTCCTTCACCATCAAGTCCATGCTTCCAAAAACAAATAATTGGCCAACTAATCCCAAACCCGACATGAACTGGTAACCAGATAAGCGAACATGGTCAGCCATATGCTTTCCCCCGGGATAAATATGCAAATCCTATACTATCCTATCATAGTTGCACAACTATAGCTGAAGATAAATAATTTTTTCATACAGGACCGAAAATCAGTGATTTGAAAGCTGAATTTAAATACTTGAATGATGACGGTTCACAAAGTTGTATCGAGGTTAAGTGGGAATTTGTAAATGCTCCGGATGAGAATGATGCTCGAGTGCTCATCGAAATTATTAAAAATGGCACAAAAGAAGGGGAGGCTCATAATGAATATAATGATAATCGTTTTATTCACAATCAACCACAACCATCATCAAGCTATAGGTTTAAAGTTACAATTGAGAATTCTGAACAATCTCTCACCTCTGAAATTGTGCATACACGTAAGTCTTCAGGTTGGGAAAAATAGGTGCTATGTTAAAACAAATATTGGTTTTTAATTAATAATAGGCATCAAAATCTATACAGGTCAGGAATTTTCTTATCAATCATGGTTTAATCAAGGCTGCTATAACAACTGAAGAGGCGATTTGCAAACTATATCACTTTATTCAGCTACTAGGATAGGATATCCCTATTTTACTGTCCCAAGATTTGACTTTCTAATGGAATTGGGAAATACCAGTTATATTTTTTAGACTATATTTAACATGGGGGCAATCATATTCGAATAGTGTTATATTATAAAATTAAAATTGAATGATGAATTATCATTTTAAATAAAAATAAGAATTCCAAAAAGTGATTTTCATGAAATATCATAAATTTTGAGTTTTGTTTAAATAATATAGGTCAGTATTATAGGTTTTGAGCTATTTCTCACTTTCAGCTGCAAACTGTGTGAAAAATCTTGAGGTCACCTGTTCTGGACACGACAAGATAGAAGCGAAATGGGACATACCAGATGGAAAATTTATAGATTATGAGATAAATGTGGATGAGGCTTCGAAGCCAAAAGTAGTAAGCAAGATACTGGACAGGAATGAGTATCGCGGAAAAGGCTTCACTGATAATCGTGTGTATACTGTTAGAGTTGAAGTTCGAAATCAATATGGATTGCACAGCAAAGCACAGGAGGCAAATGTTCAGTTTAGTAAGTCTACATAAAACTATGTTATATGTTATTTGTTAACTCGTGTTATTTTTTATAAATTCTAAAATAATGGAAGTTTCTCCCACATAACATTTCATGTACCGTAATTTTTTTAAAAAGGATAGGATTTATCAGAGAAAAAAAGCCAATGAGACGGCTTGGAAGTGAAATAAGGTGAATTAAGATTTAGACAAGATGTACATCTATTACGTTATTCAAAAGATAACAATGCAATCTGATCTGATTTCGGATGAAAACTGCTGTTATCAAAAGTAAATATTGTATTGAGTGACATGTATCCTGTTAGTGGTTAAAAGACAGATGTTAATAAGATGTCAATGTCAAAAAGACGGTTTAATCATAAGGCGAACCACGACTTCTCGTTTGGTTACCAGTCCATGTGGGGTATAGAATTAATTAGCCAGTTATTTAGAAGCATGGACTAGATGTTGGAGGAAGTCGTAACTGACCAGCAATCTTCTCGCACATCATCAACCCTGCATGAGATTCAGACCTGCGAATCCACGCAGGGTAATCAGAGGTGCAGTGGCACACGTATCCCTAGCGCATAGTTCGATGTGTCACATCGCCGATTTGTCACATGTTAACTAGGTACAATATGGCGCGGCGGTGTGGCTCAACGGGCTAGGCGTTAGGAATACGCTCGCCACCGCACCTCTGATTACTCTGCTTGGGTTCGCAGGTTCGAATCCCATGCAGGGATGGTTATGTGCGAGAGGATTGCTGGACTCCTCGCCGTCGTTGGGTGGTTCACGTAACCGCTGGTCGGTTACGGCTTCCTCCACCACCAAGTCCATGCTTCCGAAGACAAACAATATAACTAATCCCATACCCGACTTGGAATGGTAACCGGACGAGAGGCCGTGGTTCGCCATATGGATAAGCCGTCTTATCGGCTTTCCTCTCCCCCGGGATAAATATGTAAATCCTATCCTATCCTATGGATGTGTGAGTTGTCATGGGATTTAACCTGACATTTTCAGATGAATTCAGAATTTCTTTGTAAAAAAAAAATTTTCAAACAACTTATCAATGTCATACATACCGTAATTTAATTGAAATGCCTTGAATGTTTATAACTAATATCTCTCCCAAGTACATCGTTTTTTTAAATAACATTCCCTCTTTGTAAAAACAGCTCCGGCCAAAGTTACATCATTAGCAATCAAGAAGAGCTCCTCTGAGAAGTTGAAAGCTAGTTGGAAACAGGACCAACGCACTGCAAAATGTGAAGTTAGGATTTATAAGAAAAATATTGCTGTTGAAAAAAGTGTTAGAGACCCTGAGGTAATTTGTTTCACTTAGTATAATCATCGGCATCTTCACAAATTTCTTCAATTCCCGACTCTGGTTTCATGTTATGACTTCTAGAGTGTGAATAAAATAATGAAGCATGATGTTTATATGTGTTTAGATTTTAGATTATTGTTTAAATTTTACCTTTTTTATTTGAAATTAATTCATCTCATACACCCTTATCTTTTCATATTGTTTTAGTAGCTCTTGGTATTATCATGGTTGGCCATAACATTCACACAGACATTTGTCTGTTTTACTTCTGAGTGAGTGCATTACCATATCTTTATAGTTAGTATAGGATTTACATAATTATCCCAAGGGAGAGGAGAACTGATAAAACAGCTTAATCATATGACGAATCACAGTCTCTCGTCCGGTTACAAGCCCTATCCGGTATGGGATTAGTTAGCCAGTTATTTGTTTTCAGAACCATGAACTTAACTTTCAGTAGCTGTTGATATACTGTGGTCACCTGTAACCTTGTTTAGTAGTCTTTTTTACTGCTAAGTGAGTGTGTTTTGAGCAAATTGTTCTGGAAAATTTCTGTACTCAAATCCTTCCCTGGAGGGGAAATGCAGATTAACCAATTGAATGGTGTCTGAATCATTAAAGCTTTCATATTTTCATTTTCAGCCATTTGATATTAATAAACATGTCAGAAGGAAAAAATATAAATGGGAGAAGTGTGCTGCAACACAATATACTGTTGAGGTTTGCCCAAAAAATTCAGCTGATAGTGAAGGACTAGTATCATCAACCGACTACAAAACTAGTATGTTTTTGCAGTAAATATTATGGGGATAATTAGAACAAGATTAAAGCCTGCTCACGCATTCAGTGTTATCAGAGATGTCATCGTGACTAACATGCAATGCAATGTGGCAACTGTCAATCAATATCAGTCTCCCCACGAGGTGTTTGTTCGGGAGGCTCCATTCATTGACTTCAGTCATCATTTATCAAAGACTAGCTTCATATAAATGAAATTAATCGTACTTATAAGATATCAAGTAGGAGTTTTGGTCGGCTCAAGACTCTGGTGACCCTCGTCTAGGATTGCTAGTTTAGTTTTATGGGACTTCTACTTAATTAACGCTGTTTGTGACCCCAATCTGGGCGGTGAGTTCTAGAATTTATACTTGACATCAAATTCCCAGCCATTTGAAAAAGAATTTGATTACAACCCCGGTTGTTCCAAGATATTTTTGTTTAAAAGGCTTTCACAATATTTAATATTTATGAAAGTCCAATAACTGCAGCTGGTATTTCACAATTTAGAAATTCCTGTGCCAGAAGATCCACAAGTTTCTGAAGAAGAAGGCCAGATCAAAGTTGAGTGGGGAGCTGTATGTGAAGGAATCATCAGATACAAGGTCAAGATTAAGAAAGTGAAACTCTTTCGAAATCAATACATTCGCACATACTTCGTTAAAGAAAATTTTGTTCTAGTCGATCTGCCGCAATGGGAATATGGAGACAAATACGAGTTCCAGATAAGAGTACAAAACTCTGATGGTATAAAAGGGGAAAAAATAAAAGTTTATCATAGAATCGGTGAGTATTTGTTCTAGTCAAGAAAGTGTCTATTCAAAATCTATGTCTTTTTTCTCAACAACTGTGTAATTAATTATGAGGCAATATGCTAAACTACAAAGATTTTGTTTTTTCTAGAGGTGGTGGTTTTCTAATGTTAGTGGCAGCTTGTTGAAAGCCTTTTTTTTGGGGAAAAAGCCAAGTTGAGTCACTGTCATTTTGTTTGGTTGACTCAAGCCTCCTATTTTACTAAGATTATGCTGCGATAAGTCAGGTTGAAGAACATTTTAACATAATATTTGACACAAGTCACAAGTTGTGGAATAAAATGAAAATTTTAGTCACACTGTGACGCTTTCATTGTACGAAATGATAATATTTCAAATGAAACTGCTATGGAATTTGCAGAAATAATCTTTGTGGTCAATTCTTGCTCTAAATTAACCTTTCACTGGATACAGAACTGTGAATTACCGTAGTCTATTTGTGTTGTGGGATTGATTGATTACCTGATTTAACCGAGAACAGTCGTATTGCTCTTTTCAGTCCAATCCCCAATCAGTCAACGCCCCTCCATATTCATTCTAAAATATAAAGAAATAGACCATAATGGCTAAAGCGTTCACTGTGTTTGATTTTGATAAAACTCTTGGGCATGAAATTCTTATCCTAATCAAAATTATTTTGTTTTTAGGAAAGTGAAAAAAATTTCCAGAGCTGACTCCATAAAGAATAATTTTTTGTTTTCTGAATTGCAAAATTGTATTAAATCTATATTTTGATTATACATGACAATATTATAATATTTAAATGATGATTACCAATTGTTTGATTTTTGATTAAAATTGATATTTATGTCTTTGTGCAAGCAGCCAGCCAGTTAGCTGGCCTGTTCTGCATTGCCTACCTAAATTTATACTCACTCAGAAGATTCAACCATTAGACAATGCCAATAAAATCGAGCTCATCACACCCACTTGAATTAAAATAAATTTATTAAATTCTTTGACATCTTGTGGTTTGGTTGTCCCTCTATCTCGTGGACCCTCAAGATCTTCATTTTGCTGATCTATGCTTCATTTTGGTGGGGGTAACTTTCTGCTTGTAATGGTGTTTCACATTTTGTCTGGGCAAGACTATGTATTCTTTGATAAGGTATTGGTGGCCTTTAGTTGAGCAATAAACTGAATGAATGTTGCTTGAACCTTTGATGTCTCGCTTATGATGTGAACATAATTTATCTATTTTCCAATCTTTAGTGCCATGAAACTAGATTTTTTTATTCTGAATTTCCGTTGTTCATTTTTTGTTTCATTCTATGCACTCCAATGTTTTCAAAGTGTGGCAGGGATACCCTGTGAATATCATTTACCGTATTTTCTATGCAAATGTTCTTACGCAAAATTTTATTGCCTCAATTTAAGTAAATTAACTACCTACAATTTGTTTTACTTGTGTTCAAAGTCATTTTTTTTTAATTTATGCAAATTTCTCACCTGATTTAATTCTATGTGCCATTCTTTTATTTTCTTTTGCGCTGCGCCAATATAAAAATACCTTCTATATATTAGTTATTCTCACGCTGTATTAAGTATATATGTATGGCTTTATATTGATTGTTCATGGGATTCATGGGTTGATTCATCATGCTCAGCTTTAGGATATATACTTGCTAATTATCTCACTGCTTATCCAAGGTTTCGTTTGCTCTCCTGATTTCATAATTAGTTTTTATTTGCTTGTTTTTATTAATCATTTTATCGGCTGTTATGCTGAGCATGGATTCGAAATAAACTTATCAACTAATTCATATTTGTTATTAGTTACTGATGATAGATAGGCTTCAGTAGTGGTTCTAACCTTTTTTTCAATACATCCTTTTTTGCCTACTTCGAATTTTGTTATTCCTTCCTCGCTTTTTTTAAATTTGAGTCTCCACCACCTGATATAGTGCCGAAATAAGCTTGTAACAAAAGTGTTTTATGTGTGGATTTCAAATGGAGTTTTTATTTTACACTAATTTCCCCAAATTTGATTGATTCTTGCTGTTTTATGAAATAGCTCGATTGATTTTCCGGGTCTAATAATATCTACTAGTCCTGTAATGTCCAATCTCTTTGGTGGAGCGGAGCACCAATGAAAAAAACATTTTAGAGCAGGGGTCGGGAACCTTTTTGGCCAAGAGAGCCATAAAAGGCACATACTCGTATTCTCGATTGCATTTCCGTGCGAGCCATATAGGCCTATAATTTCTTCACTTAATCAGGCCTGAAATTTTTACTCAAAAGTCAACACATCCTGATACTGCATGTTGTCGCTGAGGGCTTCGAAAGGGTGCTCACATGCAGCACAAGTTGAAATCTACGATACTCATCAGTGTCATCAGCCTTTTTATGTTTAGGCATCTCCACAGTATTTTAAAAACTAGGAATCCCCTAGTTTTGTCACAATGCCTGTCTGGTAATTCTCTCGCATAACATAGACATGCGCTGGGCGCGCGTTCTCAAACTTATTGGCAAATTTGGCTATAAAAGAGTTTGAAAACTCGTAACAATAGTAAGCTTAGCTTTAGAATATTAGATTTTTCTGGGAGCCCTATGCCGTCACCAAAAGAGCCACGGGTTCTAGACCCCTGTTCTAGAGGGTGAAGGGACCCTTGCGCATTGGTTTTATTGTCTGAATTGTGTAAATTATAAATACATAACGAAACAAATCTAATACTGGCAAAACATAAGTTCAACTATAGTGGTAAACCTGATATTTGGTTATATTTAATATTCATATATTAATATAGACCCTTAGGTTTGAATGTAAAGTTGTGTAAAGTCTGTACTGTACTGGCAGAACCCCCAGAGGGCCACGGAACCTAGGTTGAAAACCACTACATTAGAGTAATGCTCCACTTTTGTACTGATTCAAGTATCGTGTGAATTCATATTTATTGGTGTGTACTGAACCATCATAATTCTATATAGTTTCAGTGGTCTTCGCATTTCAGTTGGTCGCCTGTAAATTTGCCTAGAGATGAATTTCCTTGGCGACTTGTAACTTTACTCAGATATGAGCCTATTTTACCTTCCTTCCTTCAATTCAATGCTCTTTTGTTTGTTTTTAGCTTATCTGTTGTGAATCTGTGTGATTCTGTTCTCTGATAATAAAGCAATGATAACCGCTTTAAAATCGTTGTAATTCACCGCAGATCGCTGGCTTAGCAAGGACATGGTTCATCTTCATTCATGGGTGCTAGATTTTCCTATTTATCATGTGAAGAGGAAAAGTGATAAAACAGGCAATCTGGGGTCATATACGCATTAAATGAAACATTAGAGCTGCAAAAATGTCTCTCAAATTGATAAAAACGGAAAAATATGAAGTGAAATCAAGCTCCACCGTGTTCAGGAAGACCAATCAATCAATCTTTTATTTGTCAACACAAAAACAAGCATATAGAAGACTTGCACGGGTCACGTGACTTTGTTACTGGACGGCAATAAAACAAAAACGTCCATTTGGCTCCTGTTAGTTGCAAGTCGGATTATACGTTTCCGTTTTGTTTGGCTGTTGAAAATGGTTATTTCGTATTGTTCTGTTGGCTGTACGTATAGTATAGACAACGAAATGGATCTTCAGTTATATTCCACTGATTTCAAAAGATCCGGAACGCACTTCGTTGATGGTGAGTGATAATGTGGTGATAGTGTGCCGTTATCATTTTTTTCCTCATTTCAATGGAAAGCAGATGACAAACTACTGTTATTAGTAGGCCTAGGCGTGGGCCTACTTGCAGTTGCAGACTTGACTTGTGTAAGACAGTAAGGAATTAATATTCAATTACTATAAGGTATTGTTTCCCTAATTAGCAGGTAATCTATTACTAAGTGTGAAAGGTTGAATAGATAACTAAAGTTTCACACCAGTGGTCATGCAAAAAATAACCAGAATTCAATCGAATTCGCCATCTAGGAATACGCTCGCCACGGCCTCTCTGATCACCTGGGAGTTTCACAGGTTTCAATCCCATGCGGGGATAGTTATGTGCGAGAGGATTGCAGCTCTACTCCCACCGAGGGTGGTTCACATGACCGCTGATCGGTTACGACCATTCCCCACCATCCAAGTCCATGCTTCTGATAACAAATAACTTGCTCCCCCTCCTCCCCAGATAAATCCTATCCTAATGGTGCTTGTACAACTGATCCATAATGTCTTTTTGTTGTCATTGGTAAAAAAGATATGCTACCCGGAATCAAACTTATTTGGGACTAGTGTCTGTGGTGGGATATGGACCTAAATTTCACACTCCTTGATCGTTAGATTTTATGAAAACTCTATCTGTATCCATTATCTTACAGATATGGGTGCGACCATGGAATAGATGTATGGCAAAGTATAAGTTGCAACAAGACCACAGTGGCACAAGACCTCAGCTTGCGTGACTTGATAATACATCCTCAGTATCCATTTATTGATGCTTATCGTAATGACAAAGTAACTTGTGATTACTGTGGATTGGTGGAGATAAAGTGTCCATTGTGCTTTAACAAAAGCAACTTCAAGACGACCCTATCAAGAAAAAAAATTGTTTCGGTGGGTCTGGTAGTGAAGATTTTAGTCTAACGTTGGACACCGATACTACAACCAGATACAGTTGCCAATGAAACTTACCGAGGCGTAATATTGCGACTTTGTGATCTGAAAGGAAATTCTGATGGGTAGCCGGCTAGGCGCAACCTTTTGTTTAAAGAATTTATGAGATATGACTTAAGAGTCTAAACTTTTATTTGAGAGGGGTGTAACCCAAGCTAATTTGCAAATGGTATTCATGTTACCAAATGTATCACACACTTTACAGTAATTATAAATTATATTTGAAAAATAAAGCACATCAAAAATGTATTCTTAAAAAACAATTCGTTTTATCTGCAGATACTAGTTTGATATTGAGATTGACCATTTCAATGCTAAATTTTCTTTAGTCAAAAGGCACACTTGATTCGCAAAGATTTGTGAATGCGCACAGTACACCAATTTGTCTAATGTTTTGATTCCATAGGCAGGAGGTTGTGGATCGGTGCTGCTCAGGATGGGATATTTTTGCCTCTAAATGCATATTACGTGTTTCACATGAATCCATCGTGCTCAGATTCGACTGTTTTCAAGGTCTGAAGGCTCCAACAGCCTTATTTTATGGGTACACAAGAGAATTTTCAGTGTGGCATGCATGGGTCAGTTGGAGTCACTAACCCCAAGATATCTATAAGCAAGGAAAAGATAACCTGGAAGTAACATTCCATAATTTAGAGTAAAAAATGTATCTGCCTCCACAGCCCTTTCAAATGGAAGATATGATGCCTCGGGGGTAATTTCTATCAAATATTTTACAGTATTATGGTTCTAGTGAAAAGGGGTGTAGGCGGCTTTTTTTAAAGTGTGGTAGGTCTAGTCGAAAGACACATTAAATGTTTATGCTAACAACTGCAAATTAATATTGCAACGCATACAAGTTAACAGAATTTGTTGAAATGGTCCTGCCTTTTGCCTTTCTTCAAAACCCCCCTTTTTCTAACTATTCTCTTCCTCTCTGGGGATGGCGAAAATTCAAATATCGATGGGACATCTAAGCAGCTGATAATGGGTTATCTTCCCTTTTTCCTGAAAAAATAAATCAAACACTAATCATCATTTGACAGTGCCAAGTTTGTGTATCAGATCAGTAATAAATTACCTGCTAACTAACAAAACAATCTGACAACACCTTCTGACCATTAATGAAGATTTCTTTCAATTTAAAACGCAACTATGCCTACCAATGTGGGCAGTTTTTAGGATAGAATTTATCTGTGGTTGGGGACAGATTGCAAGGTGCAACATCGTACGATTACCATTCTATGTCGGGAGTAGTTATCCAGTTATTTGTTTTAGAAGCATGGACTTGATGGTGGGAGATGTCGTAATCGACCAGCGGTCGTGTGAACCACCCTCATTGGGAGGAGAGCTGCAATCCCCTCGCACATAACTATCCCCGCATGGGGTTGGAACCTGTGAAACTCCCAGGGGGATCAGAGATGCGGTGGCGAGCGTATTCTTAGATGGAGAATTCAGTTGAATTCTGGTTATTTTTTGCATTAGCACTGGTGTTAAACTTTAGTTATCTATTCAACTTTTCACACTTACTAATTGATTAACTTAATAGCTAACTAGGGAAACAATACCTTATGGCAATTATTGATTAATACCTTACACGAGTCGAGTCTGCAAGTAGGCCTACGCCTAGGCCTACCAATAACAGTAGTTTGTCATCTGCTTTCCATTGAAATGAGGGAGCTTATGAATATTCAAAAAAATTGATAACGGCACATTATGACTTACCATCAACGAAGTGCTCTCCGCAAACAGTGAAACATAAGTGAGATGGCTTCTGGACTTGACATCAAGCAGTCCCACCAATAGATGATATCCACATTGCGCGACGCTCCGGAGCTTTTGAAAACAGTGGAATATAACTGAAGATCCATTTCGTTGTCTATACTATACGTACAGCCAGCGGAACAATACGAAATAACCATTTTCAACAGCCAAACAAAACGGAAACGTATAAATGTTTTCATGTACAATAGCTCAAATCAGTATATTTGCTCCAGTGATGTCAATGACCTTAAATTCAATGATAGTCCAAAACTAAGTGGCTTCATGACTCTTTCAACCAATATCCGATCTTTAGCCTCCTTCAAAAACTACACAAAATTTGAAGCACTAGTAAATTCACTGAATTGTAAGCCACATGTAATTGTTATAAATGAAACATGGATTGTATCTGATACAAATGGCCACTTCAATGCATTGGATGGATATGTTTTCATCTCTAATAGTAGATCTCATCACCGAGGTGGTGGTGTTGGTCTGTACATTCGAAATGACCTGAAATACATTGTCCGTAAGGATCTCACTATCATGTGTGAGAAGGTTTTTGAATCCATATTTATTGACATATCATTAGAAAATAAAACAATACCCTGCGGTACTATATATAGATCACCACTAACTGATGAATTGAACAATGCTAACTTTAGACATCTTTTGTCCCAAGTTCTCTCAAAGATCAACAGGTCGAATTATAATTATATAATGGGTGATTTCAACTATAATCTTATTGATGAGTCCAATATGAATACCAGCCTATTTGTTGATATTATGCACAGTCTGGCCTATTACTCTCTGATAAACTGTCCCACCAGGATAACTTCAAGTTCTGCTACCTGTATAGACCACATCTGGACAAACGTATATGATAAAAAAACTAACAGTGCTGTTTTAGCAGAATGTATTTCTGATCATTTGCCAATTGTACAATGCTCTCTCCTAGAAAAGCAAATCCAAAACAGAATTGAAACACTTCGTCGCCAATTTACTTCGTCCAACTTGAATACTTTTATAAATGAATTGAATTCCATTGATATTGATGACTTCAACAGCATACATGATCCAAACATATGCTTTTAAAAAATTTTTGATAAATTCTCTACTGTTTACTCTCAGTCTTTTCCTTACAGAACACAAACAAACAGATTAAACAAACCTTGGTATGATACTGAGTTACGCAAACTCAACAAAGTCAAACAAAAACTTTATAAGAAATTAATAAACAATAAAAACATAGATGACAAACACAAGTCACATTATAATGAATGCAGGAATCTTTATGCTCGACTTCTCCATAAAAAGAAATCAAGTTATTATATGTCCAAATTTGCCTCTCACAAAGGCAACATTAAGGCAGTATGGAAAACAATTAATGAACTAATCGGTAAAAATAAAAACAATTCATGTCCTTTGATTGGACTTGAATGCAGTAATACACAAATTGCAAATAAATTTAATGAACTCTTTTCCCAAGTGGCACAAAGATTGCTCGACAATATGCCACAACCAGCTAGCTGTGACAAAAATTACATTTCATATCTTGGAAAGCAAGAATTGTCATCCATGTTTTTAAGGCCTACTACAGCATTAGAAATAAAAAATATTATACGCGAAATGAAGCCCAAGTCAAGCTTTGGAATCGATGGTATACCATTCAAAATATTGAAATATATTCCAGAACACATCTCTGATATTCTGGCATACATATTCAATCTCTCACTATCTACTGGATTATTCATTGAAAGTTTCAAGACATCGAAAGTTCTTCCTCTCTTTAAAAAGGTAGTGTCTCAGATCTTGGGAACTATAGACCTATTAGTCTTCTACCGTCGTTTTCTAAGATTCTTGAAAAAATAATGTATAGTAGAATGTCAAACTACTTTGAAACCAACAGTGTTTTCTTCCACTCGCATCAATTCGGTTTCCGCAAGCAACACTCCACTGCTATGGCTGCTAATGTTTTGGTACACAAACTAACCAAGGCTTTTGAAGGCAAACAACATGCAATTGAAATATTCCTTGTTATTTCAAAAGCTTTTGACACCATTGACCATTCCATCCTTGTAAGCTCTATCACTATGGAATTAGAGGCGTTCCATTCAATTGGATCAGGAGCTACCTGCAAGACAGAAAACAAATTGTGCAATTGACAATTCATTCTCTAAAAATATTTGTGTCATGAAGCACGGAGTTCCTCAAGGATCTTTACTTGGTCCATTATTTTTTCTAGCTTACATTAATGATATGTCCAGGTGTCTGAAATCCTCTGAGTCAATCATGTTTGCTGATGACACTGACTTGATTCTTCATGGGGAAAACCTTGAAGATCTGTTCACAGTTGCAAACTACGAACTAGCCAACATTCATAGCTGGATGTTAGTTAATAAATTATCTCTTAATGCTAACAAGATTAAATTTGTATTATTCCATCCAAGCAAGCATAAAAGTGTGAGTTGTACAAAACCACTGCTGCTCAATGGCAATGAAATTGAAAGAGTGAAAGAAATAAAATTTCTAGGAGTTATCTTCGATGAAAATCTGTCTTGGAAATCACACATATTGCATGTTATTGGTAAAACAAAAAGAAACTTGGCAGTTGCTGCCAAAGTATCCCAGTGTGTTAATCAATCAGCTTTACTAGCAATGTTTCAATCATTACTACTCAGCCATATCCGATATTGTTGCTCAGTCTGGCTCCATGGCAATAAAACACTTGTCTCAAAATTGCAAAGTATTTGTAATAATTTTTTAAGAATTCTTTTTAGGAAAGGTAAACGTGAAAGTGTAAACCATTTCTATAAAAAGCTAAATATACTCAAAGTTGAAGATATAATGAAATTTGAAGTATTATCATTAGTCCATGATTTCCATAACAATTCCTTGCCAAACTGCTTCGACGACATACTAACTAAAATTACTTCCAATCGAAGAAGTAGTTCCAACCTGTTCATACCTTTTATGAGTACATCTGTGAGCCAACATGCCTTATGTTATACTGGGCCCAAGCTGTGGAATTCTCTCCCCTTGAATTTGAAGACATTAAAATCCAAAAAATCTTTTCAGAAAAAAGTCAAGTCCTACTTGGTATCAAAATATTAAAATTTAATATTAGAATCACACTGTTATATATTTTTCGTATGTAATTAGCTACAACTTCAAAAGAAAGACCATGACATAAGTTGGGACACTCAGCACTTGCACATACTTATTGTTTTCATGAGAATGTTGAACACCCATAACATTGTTAGTGTTTCTGAGATTGCTAATTTATTTTTTAAAAAAGAAGTTGAGCTCTCTTCATCTGTTTTGCATTCTAGTTGACCATTTATTTTGTTCTATAGCATAAGATTTTCCTTAATATGGCTGTTCACATTCTGATATCTGCATGCGCATGTTTTCTTTTCTTTCAATGTTGGGTTTCTGATATTCCACATGCGTGAACTTTGTTTTCTATTTGGGTGGTGTGATTCTTTGTGAGGGTTGTAGACAGTAGAATTAAACTCCTGTACCTAATATTGTAATTAGGTGACCAGTCGAGGTATATTTGGATTCTCCCCTATTGTTATTGTTTCTGAGATTACTAATTAATTTTGAACTAGCAGTTGAGCTCTCTCCATCTGTTTTGCATTCTAGTTGGCCATTTATTTTGTTCTATAGCATAAGATTTTCCTTAATATGGCTGTTCACATTCTGATATCTGCATGCGCATGTTTTCTTTTCTTTCAATGTTGGGTTTTTGATATTCCACATGCGTGAACTCTGTTTTCTGTTTGGGTGGTGTGATTTATTGTGAGGGTTGTAGACGGTATAATTTAACTCCTGTACCTAATATTGTAATTAGGTGACCAGTCGAGGTATATTTGGATTCTCCCCTACATTTTAACTTGCTGTAGTACTATATGCTGTGTCCTGCGTGTGTACAAAGTTTTTATCCTTGGTCGAATTTATGCTGTGTATAGCATGCAAATGTGTAAGGGTTAGTGTGATGTTAATGGCTAAGATAATGACATACATGTGTGTGGTTTGACCGACATCAAAAGGTTTTTGCATGGTTTGTGAACAATTTCTCTTGTGTCCCAACCACAATCTCTTCTTTCTCAGGTCTTTTAACTAGCAGTCTAATGATATTCAATTAATATTAATCAATATTTATACAATTCAACAACTTCCACTCAAAGGTGTAGGGTAGTTTTCTATTGATTCCTTATTTGCAATCATTGAATATCGTACTCGCAGATATATTTTTCGTTTTTCAGGACGTCATGATGATCAATTTAAATGCTATCTATGTCAACATGAAAGGTGTATACATCCACAAAACTTGCAGACTGATGAATCATCCGTGATGAATTTGAACTGACCGCAGTGATCAACAACCTAAATTAAAGTTACTTGCCTATAATCCATGACCCTAGAAACCTTACTTGAACCTTAAACACCATATATATTCCCTTAACCAATTTTCACACCTCTGTATCATACCGCCCTAATTGATTTTAATTATGATTACCGGTACTGTTATTGATTAATAGTATTTAAAATAATTTGGACGTTATTTGGCTTGTTGTGGCTTCTATTTGATGAGTGAAGCAGGTCTAGCCCACCTCTTCATACATCCAACTTGGCAATTCTGATTGGGCAATTTGGCATTAGGTGAGTCCAATTATAATCAGCTTGACGATATCTTTTGAGGAATACTTTTCTATCCACAATACATTACTCTTGTTGACTAATTCGGTATCCAATTTGGCAATCCTCATAAAATTATTAATTTGGTGTGGCAAAAGAATTTATTCATTTTTTTATTTTCATTTTTCATTTTCATTTTTTTATTTTTTATTTTTTTTTTATTTGTTTGTATATTTTCCTTCCTTTTTACTTTTAAGTCTCGCTTTTTTCGCTTCCGACTGTATAATGTCTCGTTGATTGTGTGTGTGTGTGCGTGCGTGCCTTAATTAGTTTGTTTTTTTTTACTTTTGGGTGAGCGAACACGTACTACTTCTTTTATCAATACCTTTCCATCTAAAATCTGTACGTTTCAAACCTTACTCTAGGTTTTGTTCGCTTTCCCGATTCTATAATCATATACTTTTGTTTTTATCTATTTTTTTATCGTCTATTGCTGATTATGGAGTCGAAATAAACTTATACTTATGCAGAGGCGAGCGTATTCCTAACGCTCAGCAAGATGAGCCACACCATCGCTCCGACTAAATGAAGGTTCGGCGCATGGCAGTATATTGATTAGCATTTGGAAATAAATCCCCTCCCTTGATGATAATTTAATAATTTCATGGCCATTTTCTGCGCTATATATTATATATATACATAAAGATATTTTGTTTTCAAAACAGTCCTTGTTGTAAGTTTATCCAATCTAAAGTTTATCGATTTCTCTGTTTCTAATTTTCAGCGGTTATTGCAAGACTCTAGATACAATTTTTCAAATGGTCAACCTATTGTTATGCGATAAGTATTTTTTCAGCGCCTTATATTGTGAAGAAATTATATTTTGAGAAAGTTCTGGATTTTGGCTTCAAAGCACGGTGGCAAATCAAGAAAGCTCGTGAAGCAGTTTTTTACAATGTTGAAGTCTATAGGAATCAAGAACTTGAGGCGAGAATTAGAGTTGTGTGATGTGGTCAGGGCTATTGGTTGTCAAGATTTCATCATCCATCGTCCCTTTTATAAAACTCTCAAAATTTCATGCTTCTCAATATAAAATACCTTAGTTCTGCTTTTAATTGGTTTCTATCAGTTATTTCATTATCCATGTTTAATTGTTAAAAAAACAGCAAATGAACATAAAACAAGAAACCCACCGCATCCCAAGAATTAAAAAATTACCGTCGAGTAACTTCAAATTAATGTAGTCATTTGAAATGGTACCTAGCAGATCCATTTGCTAGTAGTTTATTGAGTAGCCCTCTAGTGGGGCTGAAGACAAACCTCTACTTAGAGCATTGCACCGACTATGTTACGAATCAAAATCTTAGGTTCAACCCATCTATATCCACCACCTCACCAAGGTTGTAAAAATCAAATATGCAATGCATAACCTTAAAGGTTCCAGTCATTTCAAAATAGTGACTACTTGTCCAGAGCCTATGTTCAAGGTTAATGGCATTGCAGAATACAGCTATTTAAATATAGAATATATGTGGGAGAAGGAAGACAATAAGTTGGCTTAATCATACGAAAGACCTCTGCCCTTTCTGTATAAAATATGTAAACAACCCTGAAATGCTTGAAGGTTCAATCATTTGTCTCTTATGCAATATCATTACAATCCACCCATCATACACGAACCCACCCAGTACAATCAAGAGATGAGTTGATAAGCTTGTTCCAAATAGCTGGTGTCACTTGGTTTTGATTGCCTGCCGTCTTCAACAGATTTTTTTCCGATTTTTTATAGAGACAAGAAGACAAACTAGATGGCAAATCTCTCACTATTGTTGGATGCAGACCGTCGTCCGAGTACAAAGTTGTAGTTTACCCTGTAAATGCCCAAGGAGTTGTCAATGGACCAGCAATAAGCGGAATATTTTTGACAGGTTTGTTATATAGGATAGGGATTTTATATTTATTGCAGCGATGGGAAGTCTATAAGTCGAGCCAATTGCTTGGATAGAGTATTCCAGGGGTCGGCAACCTTTTGAACTCAGCGTGCCATTTTATGAATAACGAGCACCTTTGCGTGCCAAACATTTTTATGTGTTTGGTTTGCAACTACCTGATTTGAATAGTAAGAGAATGTAAAACAGATTTATTTTATACGATAACGTGCATGGAAATTAGCTAACGCGAGCTTTCAGCATATGGCATTTCTACCTTCGACCTGTCTTTGCACGACTTAATTAATAGATTTGAAGGCCACTCACAATTAGTTTTGTAGCCAGAAAAGATGTGAACGCGTCAATACTAAAGAAAAGAGAATTTATTCCATCATTTTTGTTAGGGATACACATGCTGACTCTTTGCATGTCTGTGCTATCATTTCAGCGTTCGCTACATGATCAAAATTTTGGCTTCAGTGAGGTACCCAGTCAGCCAGGCGCTTGACCAGAATTTTCAAAAAGCAGGGTGGTCAAATCGGGAAATTTCATTTCCTCCTGAAACAGTCTCCGTGATTAAGCGTTCGTAAGAAGAAAGACTTTCAGTGTATACTTTTCTGTCGCGTAAAATGTTCAATTCACGACAGCTACGAGAATCTATAAAACTTTCTTCTATATTGATATAACTGTGTCCATAGTAACTCGCGGTTGCGTCTTCTTTTGTCAAAATATAAACATTAATAGTCTAAAATACCGCTCAATGTGTTGATATCAGTAAATCACAAATACATATTTATCGCCTTGAAATCCCTGCGGAAGGACTTTTCCGTTATGCAAAGTAATCAATCCATGACCGATACAGTCATATTTAAATTGTCTTGCTTTATTCTAATTTACTTATCCTAAATTTAACCTGCGGTTGTGTGGACAAAATAAATGCTTCACTATTCACTACCCTAAAATACCACGGCAATCCGCGGACATAAAAATGTGTGGTAAACTTCTCGGTTATATCTAGTTTTGATCCGTATTTTTGCCGTTTTGCGAATTCGACAAATCTGAGCTGTACTTGCAACAATGACTCTACTCTATCGCAATGCTGCCACTCAGATTATTTCCAAGATGAAACCGTTAGAAAAATCCCAAGTCTGCTATAAAATCTCACGGAGTAAAATTTATTTTAGTACAGTAAAAATTGATTGAATATACTTTAATTAATTATCTTATATATCACCACGACTCAGGAAAAAGTCGCGTTCCCAACCTTGTAATATGATACGTATAATATTAACACGAAAATTTGTGACCGCAATTCGAAGTAATGGATAAAAAAACAAAATCTGCACACAACTAACTGTGCGAATTTGATTCTAGTGACATTATGATTGTCAACGCCGTCCAAACTTATGCATACCCTAGGCAGACGAAATTTTGCGACGTTTGCGGTTCCATATTTAGTATTTTATATTGCTGCTTTTCCATAAAAAAATTTGCGTCGCCGATTCACTCTTTTATTTGACTCAAGCAACTCGCCGCCGATTATTGTATAATAACTATCAGCGAATTCACAATTCTGAGCGAGCGAGTACAAAAAGAAAGGAATTATTATCGTTGTCGTGAAAAAAGTTTTGTGATTTGGGGAGAATAAACACCAACTTAAAAGTGTTTACGACCTAAATAACACGTCCCGCTGACAAAAACAAAGGGCGATTTTAGCAAAAAGTTGTACGAATTGCCCAAGTATGAATTGATAAAATAATATTCAATATATCACGATTTTTAGAGAGCAAAAGGTACCCCAACAGTAGTATAAAAAGTCGATGGTAGTTGAACATGTAGTTTCAATAGCGAAGCGTTTCCGAAGGTAGCCTAATCTGGCAACCCTGCACGCAAACGCTCAATTACACTGATTTCCCGTACAGATTTCAGTCTGTGATCCATTGCTTTTCCGAAAGTAGCAAAATGTGGCAAACCGCACCGCACACGCCTATTTACACTGATTTCGCATACAGATTTTGGCTTCTTGTCGATTGCAGTTGAATATTACATGTTTTATCAATGAATTTGTCGAATTGGTATTTTTTGTTCAAATGTAGAATGTTTGTCGAACTACTAAAATAAATATCTGAATCTGCCTTAAATCACTTGGCGTGCCAATTGTGGCACGCGTTCCAGGGGTTGCCGACCTCTGGCGCGGCGGTGTGGCTCAACGGGCTAAGCGTTAGGAATACGCTCGCCACCGCACCTCTAATTACTCTGCGTGGGTTCGCAGGTTCGAATCCCATGCAGGGATGGTTATGTGCGAGAGGATTGCTGGACTCCTCGCCGTCGTTGGGTGGTTCACGTAACCGCTGATCGGTTACGGCTTCCTCCACCACCAAGTCCATGCTTCCTAAAACAAACAATACAGTAAAACTAATCCCATACCCGACTTGGAATGGTAACCGGACGAGAGGCCGTGGTTCGCCATATGGATAAGCCGTCCTATCGGCTTTCCTCTCCCCCGGGATAAATATGTAAATCCTATCCTAATCTAACGTGCAAAAGCAAGTCTACTTTCTATCTCCTAATACTTACATATATGTATTGTGTCTGTCTCCTTGGTATAAATTGTTTCAAGCAAGCTCACTCACACAGAAGTGTTTCGTTATAGTGTCACCTGCTCTTAAAAAAAAATTTCACACTATCACAGGTACAACGCCAATATATGGTTTGCGAGTGAATGAAGACAAAGATGCAATTTCTTTGTCTTTGGTCGAACTTCAAGAAGACAATATTCGATACAAAATTCAAAGCTATAAAAAGGTTTTTTTGTGGGGATGGAATCTCATTGGCTGTGACGATACGACACAGCCATGCTTTTGGCTCAAATCACCAACGCCAGGAGTAAAGTATCGGTTCACAATCCAGGCAAAAAATTCTCATGGCCTAGTTGGAAAGAAATAAGAAATTTATAAGAAATGTAGAAGTATCTTGTTGTATGCTGTTTTCTTTTTCTGGTCGATTTTTAGATTACTATGCATTTAGGTTTGTACCTTGAAAAAAATGTGTGAGACATGCTAGCAATTGGTCAAAAACTTCAATCAGTCCACCATATTATAGATTCATACTTTTAGCTTTCCTGAGTCTGGAATAAAGATGAAAGATTTACCTCGATTACACAAAACTAAACATATTTTCCAGCCGGCAAATGCACTGTACATATTTACATTGTGAAGAAGGATCCCAACGATATAATGGTTTTATACATGTCAGATGAGGAAAAACTGGAAAAATATCTAAAAACATGGATTGATGATGGATACAGCACTATTCGTCCAGTATCAATCCCCATCATCATGTACAGCTCGAGAAAATACAAGAGTAAGCTACACTGCGAAGCAAGATCTGTTCCTGTCTACCCAGACAAAGGTCACGAATTGGAGGATCAGTTGCTTCTCGATGACCACCTGGTGGCTTATAAATTTGTTGCCAAAGCTTCGGAGAAAGGCGAATTCGTACTCGAATTCAAGGTAGAGGAAAATGTCGACGTCATCAAGACTGAACCATTTGTCATAAGTTCAGGTATATTAACTATGGAATGCTATATATATTGTATATTTTTTGGTGCTCCTGAAGTATGTGCACCAAAATGGCGCACAACCAGAACATAGTAAGTGTACCAGGCTGGGGTTCAGGTTGTGCGCCATCCTGATGCACTACTTCCGAAGCGCCTATTTTTCAATCTATATTTATGCACACTCAAAACAAGGCCGTGTACAAGCACTCCATTGATTTATAAGCATGTGTAAGGAGATACCATTTTGTTTGGTACTGCCTACCCAATTTTTAAACTGTAGGATTTAAACCTGAGATGTGTAATCTGTGATGCCGATATAGTTGAATGTAATGCTTTAACCAGCTTGGCCAGTATTATATGATAATAGAGAGCTACATATATTGTGTGTTTGACTAGATTGAGAATAAAACTGTTGGTGTCATAGGGGTGGCGAACTTTTTTGAATGAAGGTCAATTTTTTTTTCATTATGGAAATTACAGCAGTGGGTTTTGTTTAAACAATGTATACATCAATGATGAAGTTGCTACTGCATCGTATCCCTGAGTCCCACAATCCATGGTCGAATAGTTTTGAACTTGACACATGCAGCAGAGGAATTTCATAGGCGGAAACATGAATTCGCATGTACGTGTATTAGAGCTAAGATCTGAAGCCCGACCCGACCCGAAATTTGGGTTGGGTCGGGCCTGAAATGTCAATCATTAGGCTCGGGTCTGTTCGGGCTTCTCTATTGCTGGTTTTTTTTTTAAATAAATATGTTTATAAAAAATATATACCAAATCTATGTGTGAATACCTAACTAAGAAATACTCGTTATAAAATAATTTGCATAAAACAGAAGAAGCTGTAATGGATCTTTCCCCGACCTTTGACCCCGAAAATATTCTTCCCATACCACACCATTGCAAAATTTTCGGGCCTATTTTAAGAGTGGTTTCGCATAAAATGGAGTATTTGTTTCAAACCATCATTATAATTCATCGCATGAAACAAAATGTTTTTCAAGAGTACTGATGAGAAAATCGGTAATTCCAGCCAGTTAATTAGTCGGGGTTGGATCAGGTTTAATGCCCATGGGCTGGACTGGGCGGGGCTGGAATTTTTGGGCCCGATCTTACCTCTAACGTGAATTACTGAACAACGTTTATAATGCTACGGCAAATCTTTTCGAAAGAGTTTCGAAGAAAATTGGTTCCAGAAAAAAATCGGAAGGGAATTCTGCTCTGAGAGAATTATATTTTTCAATCGGATTTTATCCACATTAAAGCCATCCTCACCCATGTGAATAATAATATAATATTATCATACATTGTATTAACTTTACTGTTATGTTTTTGATATTCAGCTGGCGCTCAACCTCTTCATCAGTATCATGTTCAAGCTGCCAATGCAAACTTTGGAGAAAACGGTGTAGATGTTAAAGTTGAGGGAGGAGGGGTTCTCAATGTTGGTTCTGGACAAAGCCATAATTCAGGCATTTCTACAGGTTAGCTATTCTCCTGATCATATTGGGTTTACAGTACTGGCGTTCATTGCATCTTTACAGTTTTAAATAGCCCTTAGCAGTTCGGTGGTCCCTTCTAACTCTGTACATATATGAAAAATTCTCCAAAATACATAGTTTTTACATATTTTACCTTTTTATAAAGAAATAGGCTCTGGACTAGTTGTCACTTGTGGATATGGATCTATCACATCAGGAAAAAATACAGTGTTAATAAATAGCTTTGCCTACACAATTAAAGGCACTCTCACAAGTTATGTAAAGGACCTGGATTCGAACTCAAGATCTTGTGACACCAATATAGTAGGTCAACTCCTAAGCAACTGATATAATGTTTATTTGCACCTCTTTCGTCGTACAAGGCATTGTACACATATCCACTGATATACAACAAGATACTGTTTTTAGATGGAGTGGGATCATCCCGGTTTGGCATTGGCTACCCAATGTCCCCACGTCTGAGTGAGTTAATGAACACGGGATCCTGAACTTGCAATGTGTAAACTCTGAAGAATGATTCTTAAACCGCTCGCCCATTATACCTACAATCAATTCAGTTTACTTGTGAATTATTTGAACTCTCTGATCTAAGCTATTTTATGTTCTATTTATACAGAATCTGTTCAAGGACATTCAGTTCCTCAAGGAAATAGACCAAACAATCGAATCAGACGTTCGCTTAGAAGATCCAGCTTTAACTCAATAACCCGGAAACCTGGATATCGACCGTTGTGATGTTTCGAGCAAGAAACGAGCAAACTTGTATAAAAACACATAAGTTTGTTTGTCAAACAAGCTTAATTCGTGCATCACCACACACTTATGTACAGGACTGTGGAAAACGACTCTAGCTTCAAGAAAATCAAATTATGATAGTGAATTTTTATTCATCTTATTTGATTAATCTCCTATGCTTTGTTTTCTTTATTATCAGAATTGGGCCTTTTCAAATGTGTTTTTCTCTAATTTATGCAAATTACTTACCTGATTTTATTCTGTGTGTCAATATAAAAATACCGGTACTCCCAAAGTACGTGAACCAAGATGACGGACACCGGAACTTAGTAAGTGTAGAAGGTTAAGGTTAGGCCATAATTTCAGGTACAAAATACTTGGAATAAAATTATGCCCTAACCCTAACCTGGTACATATATGCCCACTATGTTCCGATGTCCGCCAACTTAGTACACATACTTTGGGAGTACCTACCTATATATACCTACATAGATAGTGCTCATATTCATACCCGCACTGTACTAAGATTAAATGTATAGCTTTATATTGTTTGTTTATGATTGTTGATTCATCATGCTTAACTTTAAGATAACATGTTTATCAATTCACTGCTAGTGCTAATTAACATTTGCTATCAGTAATGGTTCTAACTTTTTTTTCTTTTTCACCTATTTTGGATTTCTTTATTTCTCCCTCACTATGCATAAAAAGTTTGTCGCAGAATAAAATTGATTTAAAAAGTGCAATATCTTGTTGTTTTTTATCGACTTTTATCTATGCTTTTTGTGACATTGCATTATGGTATTATTATTATTTGTGCAATATAAATTTCTAATTTCAACTTATTGATGCTTGCTCTAGCATAATCTAAGTACAGACAGTTAGATAACTACGATTCTTTTTGAGTTGTGATGTGATTTAGGAGTCTTACTGAACACTAACACAAGTATATTTTTGTACAGGAAGTTTCCTCTTTTTATTTTTTGTGCCATTTGTGTTAGAGCGCATAATCTTGAATCACTTAAAAGAGTCATCTTTATTTCTGCTTTAGTATTGTTTCATCATGAGCATATGGCTCAACTAACACAAGGATTTATTTCTTTTTCCACTTTGAACCTCTATAATATTGTCCCTAAATTATCGCACCCCCGTTCTAGAATTGCTGAAAAAAGGTATTTACATATGTGTAAATAGCGAAGCCATTGTATTACATTCAATAATTTCATGTATCTCATTTTAACAGTCTTATGATAAAGGAGAAGAGGGGAGAGTTTTTTCACAATTCAATGTATTAAAGGCCTTGTACTTTTAACCAAACCTCATGATTCACCATTCTCACACTCTCTAAGAACACTTTTTGCATCCCTGGGGCTGCGCGTGCACCTCATGCTAAAAACATTGATATAAAGAAAAGATAGCTATGATATTTTTTTGTGCATCCAACAGATAGAGTTTCTTTGTGACTTGTTTCGTTTGTTTTATTATGCTGCATAATGATTGTGAAACCAAGCAAAAGTTTGATCGTCTTTTATTAATTGAATTGTATAAACTATAGAAATTTATCAAAGCAGTATTAAATATTAAAATTTAATATAAGTGGCAAACCTGATAAGTATTTCATTGTATATTTAAACAATATACCTATATTAATATAATATAGATAGACGCTCTGGTTTGAATGCAAGCTTACAAATCTCTGTACTGGCAGAACCCTAGGTTGTCGCGGAACCTTGGCTGAAAACACTGTATTAGAGCCACTGCTTTTGAACTGATTTGTGTCTATCATAACTCTATTATTGTTTCAGTGGCTCTTAGCATTGCAGTGGTTACCTGTAACTTTACTTTGCGGTGGATTTCGTAGATTTGTTCCGTAGTGGTTGTCATAGTTTGTTCACACCTGAGTTATTTTTTCAAGTGGGGGCGGAGGCTGATCCGATTGTCTCTTGTTTGTGTTTGGATTATATTTTATCAATTTGTGTGATTCTGTGCTCTATTACTTGATATTCTGTTAATAAAGCAATGATAATCTATTCATCTTTGTTATCATGTTCACCACAGATGGTTTTCACAACAGGATTATCGTTCATTTTAATGAGAATAGCATTTTTATATTGAGTCTGCTCAGTCGTAGGAGATTTTCAATCTCTAGTTAATGAAAAATTGGTCTATTAGTTGAGATTCTTCCTGAACCCAAATAAACAACAGCAATTAAAAAATGACCCATATTATGTAAAAAACGGTGTCCGATATCGCCAAAACTTATCAAGTTCGACTACTTATCTGTGCAGAGGACGACATCATAGCCGACCGCTTTGTGATGTCCGTTGGACTTCACTGGGGGATTCCCCCGGGTCGCATGGTACGGTACCGTTGAATGCGACTTCGTCGCTTTTATGTTTTGGCTTCCTCCTAATCCCTTTACATATTTTTTTGCAAAATATTTGATATCCGCAGTATTCAAAGTTAATTTGAATATTCACAAATTTACAGTACCTTCAACTAATTGTTAGCTTAAAAGTAAGAGACATAGATATGTAGATTTATGATAATATGAATATCGAATGACCAATTACTGAAATATGGGAAGTAACCAGTCAGTCCCCTGGCAAAGTCCAGATGAAGGTAAGTTTGGAGTGATATTGACTGATATTACCATGCGATGACTAGCAGCCATGGCAATGTATGAAGTACCGGTATATATATAAATATTTATTGACCAAATAATTTTATTCAAACTAAATGAAGACTCTGCGGTTGCTGCACGGTGGTAATAACTACCATATCTCAAACATACTTTGCTCCAGCTTTTGAGCGCGAGGAGTGTGAGGTCTTTTGCTGCATCTAATTTTTTCTCAATTCTATTAAATACGGAAATACCTTCCTAGAATATTAACAAAACGTTTTTGTATTTACAGTAATGGAAGACTACATTAGAGCCTCCCAACATCTGAGGCGTTCAGGTAGGCACTCAATCATACAGTTTTTTTCTGTTCTGTGGAATTTTTTTTCGTCGTATAGCATATTTTCCCTCACTGCCCTACTGTTTTAATTTGAAGTACTTCTAGTCCCTCGTTAGTTGATGCTGATGGAAACTGTAGCTGTGCCAGTGGTCTTGTATAAACTATCGATGTATATATAAAAGTAAACCTAAGCTGGCGGAACAAAATGATCCATGGGTACCCCTTCCGTTACCCAGATTAAGAACGCCTGCTCAGGTCCATTATGCCCAGGATAGATCATGAAATACATCAATATCCAGCTTCTGTCAGCAATCAAACACAAAAAACATAGCAATTTTTTTTAATAAAGCCCCTCCCCTCCCTTATGAAAAATTGTGTTTAAAAAAAGTGTTTAACATATTTTTATGCAACATGCTTTTTTTCAGTGCCTCATATTGTGAAGAAATTATATCTTAAGAGAATTCTGGATTTTGGCTTCCAAGCACGGTGGGAAATCAAGAAAGCTTGTGATCAGGGGCGGACACTTTCCATAATTTTGGGGGGGCGAACCCGGATCGCTTACCGAAAAACACAGCGCCGTGTATCGTCACGTAACAATAACCTGTCGATGTCATTCTCTAAGTATTAGCATGTCATTTTGCTACTCATATATCGATTACCTAGGCTGCTTTGCTCGGACACGGAACTTGCGCGTCACTGAACCAATTTCTTGCTAACAAACAGAAAATAACAAATTTGAGGTCGGAACTTCCCATTGCTGTCTGCAACAAGCACCGCGATTACGCGCTCGTTAAAAGAGCCGCCTATTTAAGCGTATAATGATTTTTCTGTCGATCCATGACAGCCACGAGATTCTAAAATGTCCTTATATATTAATTTAATTGTGTGCAGCGTAACCCGCGGTTGCGACTTCTTACGTCAAAATAAAAATATCACTAAACTAAAGTACCACGGTGATATGGGGAAATAAAAATATGAAATAAGCTGCCTGATGTATTTAATTTTGATACGTATTTTTGCAATCTTCCGAACTCGTTATCGCCTTTACAAAAATCTCGATATCTGATATAAAATCCCATATAGTACAATTTTAATTCATACAATGAAAATAATTATAAAGTATACTAGTAAATCAAAAATACAAATTCACCGCCTCGAAATCCACGCGGAACAGTCGCCGCTATTACGCCACTTGTTAAAAGAGCCGACTTTATCAACGAAAAATGATTTTTCACTTGTGCAAAGTAATCAATCAAAGACCGATACCGGCATATTCAAAATGTCTTGATTTATTAATTTAATTGTCTTCAATTTAAACTGCGGATGAGTCGACAAAACAAGAGCTACTCTAAAACACGACGGCAATCCGCGGACATAAAAATGTGTGGTAAACTGCCCGTTTATATATTGTTTTGATCCGTATTTTTGCTATTTTGCGAATTTGATAAATTTGAGATGTACTTGTCACACTGGCTCCGCTCAATCGCAATGTTGTCACTCCGATTATTTTTGAAGATAAAACCTTTCGAAAAATTCATAAATTTTCTGTCAATTCTCACGTAGTAAAAGTTATTTCAGTACAATAAAAATACATAAATAAATACAAAAAGTGATCGAATATACTTTAATATCTTATATATCATCACAAACCGGGGAAAAGTCGCGTTGTCAGCTTTGTTTAATGTTAACACGAAAATTTTCAACGTCAATTTAAAAGTAATGGATAAAAAAGTAAATGCCGCTCACAATTGACCGTGTTTCGATTTTAGTGACGAAATGTTTTTAAAGGTCAAGCAAACATAATTTGTGAAATTTTGCGATTTTAGACTATTGCGGGCCTCAACAAAACTTATATTATTTACAGTTTTATTTTTAGTATTTTATATTGCCGCTTTTCAACTTTTCGACATAGTAAATGCTTTGATCTTTGCCCGCAAGTTATGCTGGGCCTTGCACGAAATCCATAACGTGAAAAGATACGTCCAGCGGTGAAAATTGTTTATAACAACTTTAGATCTAGTTAATTTTTTAGCGATAATAATTAATTGTTGTAATGAAAAACAGTTTGCCTCATTCACTTCTCTCGCAAGTGCCAACAATAACACTATTGAAAGATTTTGACAATGAGAAAATCATATTAAATTGTACAAAAATGAATTAGTTGTGCAAAACCATGGCGCGTGATCGGCGGTGCGTTTGAAGACGGAGTATTACCCGTGCGGGCGCGCATGTTTCACGAAAATGTGAGATGCTCCGAAGGCGCCCTGGTCCATTATTGTAAGAAAACAGTTATAATATCGGTGACTATTAACCGTTTAATTGCGCTTGACTATCGCACTTTTCGGAAATGATAATTTTGTAAGGCGGAAACAACATGTATTAATTTTTTTTGCGAAATTATTGGGGGGGCGACCGCCCCCCCTCGCCCCCCCGGGTGTCCGCCCCTGCTTGTGATGCAGTTTTTCACAATGTTGTAGTCTTTAGGAACCAAGAACTTGAGGTGAGAAATAGAATTGAATACGTTTAGAGCCGGGATCAGGAATTGGAACCTGGACCAGTAGCATATTTTAAGAGCTGGAGCCAGGTTCACCAACTGGATGGAGTCCAAGCTACCGGAAATTTCAAAGACTCTAGCTTTTAACCATCTAGTTATTACTCCACGTTTATAATTTTTAATACGATGTTTAAATAATTAAATCCATCCTTTTTTGGTTATAGTTTTATTTTCAATTTCATTTGAAAGTTTAAAACCCTATCATTTTTTTCCCCTCACTCAAAACTGCATTTGGGTCAATGTTTATGGTAGAGGTCGTACCGGAAAACCTTGTTATCGGGCTAAAACCATTGTGATCTCTAACAAGATCCTCGGGCCCTTGCTAGAGCGTTTTACCCAACCATTTTCGGTCTGAGGGTTTAAGTTCTCATGTTTTACCCTAATTCTCACACAAGAGTCTAAAAATTGAGCAGATGCGTCACAGAACAGAGAAGAAATAGTTTCTTCCAAAAATGATAGCTCTAAATGTATCTTGGCAGTGCGGCGCGTCATGCTAAGTGTTAGGAATACTCTTGCTACCGGGAATGGAGAGAAATCATGTGCGAGAGAATTGCTGGACTACCCCCCACCATAGCGGGGGGGTTCAAGAAACTGCTGGTCGGTTTCAGCTTTTTTCACCGTCATGTCTATGCATCTGAAACAAATAACAGGCCAACTAATCCCATACCCGAAATAGACCGGTAAAAACGCGAGAGGCTGTTGTGTGCCATATGATTAAGTGGTCTTATCATTGACTTTTTTCACATTCAGGATAAATATGTAAAGCCCATCCTATCTGTTGCTGCATGTCTAGAGCTTCTTTCAAGTTCTTGCTTGAATGTGTGAAAATACTCTTACTTACAAATATCCAAAATAAAAGAATTGATTGCAACAACGACAATAAATTCTACTATTTCATTAATTTAACGATTCTCTCGCTCACCCACTAAACATAACAAAACTGAATCGCTGAATTCCACCGTATTGGATTTGATTTCCTTTGAACTCATTTTCAGCGGAGATAAGATTGGCAGAATAATCCCATCCTAATCAAAGGATAATATTGCTGTCAGTTATTTTTTATTGCCTGTTGACTTAACATATATTTTCTCTGATTTTTTAAAGAGACAAAAAAGCAAACTCAATGACACATCTTTTACCATTGTTGGATGCAGACCGTCGTCTGAGTACAAAGTTGTTGTTTATCCAAGAAATGCTGAAGGAGTTATCAATGGTCCAGGAATAAGCAGAATATTTTGGACAGGTTTGTCATATAGGATAGGAATTTTATGTTCATCTCAGGGTAGTCTATGACAGGGGTGGGCAACCTTTTTCGGCTCGCGTGCCCAAATCGGCTAAATTTAACGACAAAATTCTTCCGCGTCCCGATCAAAATTAAAAACAATGCTTTGTTACTTTTAAAGCAAAAATACACAATAATATACCCTCTAAACATGTAAGCTACAGACAGATTCACTATTCGGGAAAATATGAGTCCGACAAATAGATTTTATTACTTTTTCTATTCTATATAAGTGAGACTCTTGCTACTGCATTACCGTTGATAGAGATTTACATTGAAAAAAAATTCTGAACTACTGGTTTCATATTTCAGGCTACTCCTGTTATGAGCCTTAATAAAGTGCATAACTGAGAACAGAAAATCACAAGCATATGTAGATAACAACATGCAGTTGCAAAGTTTTTGAGACACGAAAAATTCTCGGGAATGGCTTCCCAATCATGCGATAGTTCGTTTTCTGCACTTCTCTCTTGTATTCCCTTCTATAATTGCTTATATTTCTTTCGAAATCTATTTATTTCAGTAAGGTAGCAAGTAACTCTAACCAACATGAGCTGTACAACTTCCATAAATCAATCAGAAATGAAGAGAAATTGTGGCACAGACTATATATTACGTAACAATGAACCCAATGAATGCTGTGTCTCGTCACAATTAGTCAAGAGCTAACTCAGTTGTTATGTCATAATATATTTCTTTGTAGCCATGTCATGAAAAGACAAAAAGAGTTTAAAATTTTAAATGAATAACAGATTGTTAACAAACGATAATGAATAAACAAACACCGAGCTTCATCGGATGAATCAGAGCCTCGAAACTTTTTATCTAAAGGAGAATAATCTCGTCTTCGAGGCCTCGCTCCCGTGCCGAATAAATGGGCTCGCGTGCCAAGTTTGGCACGCGTGCCAGGAGTTGCCCACTCCTGGTCTATGAGATAGCTTGAATACACCTTGTGCACCCATGTAGAGTAAACGAACAGGTTATGAGGTTAAATGCTTATTTATTTATTTCTAATGCTTACATTGGAATTGAAATAAAATTATGCCCTAACCTGGTACACTAACCGATGTTCGCGATCTTGGTGCACATCTTTCCGGAACGCCAAAAACATTGCCACCACAATATTACATTATGTAATTCGTTGTAGTTTTTATCATTAAATTTTTATAGTTTGTTGGAATATTGAACATAGCAACCTCCTGCAGATCCCAAAATAACGTTCCCTTCTGATTAAAAAAACTGCCACCACACTATTACAGATCCAACGCCAATACGTGGTTTGCGAGTTAATGAAGACAAAGGAAAGATATTTTTATCTTGGGACGAAGCTGAAGAAGACAATATTCGATACAAAATTAACAGCTATGAAAAGAGTTGGTGGGGATGGAATCTCATTGGCAGTGAAGATACGAACCTGTCAAACTTTTGGCTCAAATCACCAACACCAGGAGTAAAATACCGCTTCACTATTCAAGCAACAAATTCTCATGGCCTAGTTGGGGAGAAAAAAGAAATTTATAAGAAATGTAGTAAGTATGTCAGGATAGGATTCACATATTTATCCCGGGAGAGAAGAAAAAAAATAAGACGGCTTGATCACATGGTGAACCATTGCCTCGTCTAGTTACCAGTCCATGTCGGGTATAGGATTAGTTGAACAGTTATTTGTTTCAGATGCTGGACTTGATGGTGGAGGAAGCTGTAACAGACCAGCGGTTCTTACGTGAACCAGCCTACGGCGGCGATGATTCCAGCAATCCTCTCGCACATGATCATCCTCGCATGGGATTCAAGCCTGGGAACCTAGGCAGGGTAATTAGTGGTGCACGGTGGTGAGCGTATTCCCAACGGTGCACAAAACTGCCGTGACCTACATTTTTAGGTCACCCCGTATTTAGTGAAAGTCCTTGCCCGTGGCCAGATTGGCCCTTTTCTAAATCTTTGTCTTATAAAAATTTAAATGATATTTTTCAGCCGGCAAATACACTGTACATGTTTACATAGTCAAGAAGGATCCCCACGATATAAGTGTTCTGTATGGGTTAAATGAGGAAGAACTGAAGAATACTTTACAAACATGGATTGATGATGGATACAGCACTATTCGCCCTGTATCAATCCCCATTATCATGTACAGCTCGAGAAAATACAAGAGTAAGCTAAACTGCGAAGCAAGGTCTGTTCCTGTCTACCCAGACAAAGGTCACGAATTGGAGGATCAGTTGCTTCTGGACGACCACACGGTGGCGTATAGTTTTGTTGCCAGAGCTTCGGAAAGAGGCAAATTCGTTCTCGAATTCAAAATAGAGGAAAATGGCGACCTGATCAAGACTGAACCATTTGTCTTAAATTCAGGTATATTGATTATAATATATGTAGATATGCTTTTATACAAACTTTATAGGATAGGATAAGACTTATTGCATATTTATTTTGGGGGAGATGAAAGCCGATAAGACGACTTAATAATATGGCTAACCATGGCTTCTTGTCCTGTTACCAGTCCATGTCGGGTATGAATATTATATAACACAGAATATTACAGAAATCAAATAGAACCTAAACGAAATAACGAACGAGTATGTTGTTGTATATTTTTATTATTGCTAGAATGCTTGTTTTTTTCTGGTTGGCAAAAAATGAATCTCTTTCTCTCTCTCACTATTAAGTACGAGGAACGAAAATTGTGAAACAATTTTTGGCACTGGTACCCAGATGAGAAACCTGCTTCGCCATGTGCTCAAGCCATCGGTCTGGCTTTGTTTTCTTAATATGAAAATTCTATTCCTTATAAACACATACGGTTATGTTTTTGAACTACAGCTGGCACCCAACCTCTTCAACAATATCATGTTCAAACCGCCAATGCAAACTTTGGAGAAAACGGTGGAGATGTCGTACTGGATGGTGGAGGGGTTGTCAATGTTGGTTCTGGACAAAGCCATAATTATAATGTGCCAGGCACTACGGGTTAGCTATTTTCTTAATCATACCATCATGCATCAATTGACCCTGATGTGCAATACAGTTGCAGTAATCAAAAATTAATCTCAGAAAAACTATGAATGAATTGTTATCAGCGCCTGGTCGTATATTTTGATAAAATGCAAGACTTGACACAAACATAATAATAAGAACCGGCATTTGAACGTAGATAGATGACAGGAATAATTACACCAAAATCACGAAAGATACTTATGTATAGTAAAATGTATGTAAAAATTTAGAAAGTCTGCTTACAAACTTTATAGGGCGGGCGGCAAAAACTGTTCGGCGGGCCGCATGTGGCCCGTAGGTTGGGCAGCCTTGGCATAGATAATAGATTGGACTAAGGTATAGGCTTTGCAAAGCAAAGGAATTACTCGCACGCACCAAATTAAATTTCCCTGCAAGCAGCACAATTTTTCCTTGAGGGCCACATTTGGCCTAGGTTGCACACCTCTGGTGTACGCAATCAGTAAGGTTCAATGTGTTGATGACTTGTTTGCTTGTGAATTATTCAACCTCTTTAACATGAGCATTCGATTTTGTATTTATAAAGGATCTGTTCAAGGGCATCCAGTTAGTCAAGAAGAAAGAAGAAACACTCCGACCAGAAGTTGGCGTGAAAGAGCACTTCCAACATCTCGGAGATCTGGATATGAGCGGTTGTAACATTGCGAGACACAAAACAAGCAAACCTTAGTCCAACGATTGACTAAGTTTTTTAACATAAACCAAGTAAACTCACCTGGGCTGGAGTGGAAATGAAAATCGACTTCGACTTTGCTGAAATATATTTCTGGCTTTGATTCAGAGCTAAATATTAAATAGAATTTCGATAGTTAATGCTCAATGTTCACCTGTGAATTTTCCATCAGCATTGGATGTAACTTATTTCTAGAAATTAAATTTAGCAAAGAACGCTTAATTTGTACATATTTTAACCTACGGTAAGACTACACCTGGGCATATGGTGGTATACCACATGCTAAGTAGCAATGTAATATTTGTGTCTTTAAAGAAAAAAAAACGATCTACAATTAATTTTTGATACTTGATTTTCTACAGGAGTTTTGTATTGTTTTTATATTTTTTGTTAACCCCCTGAGACTTATTTGGACCAAAATTTGTTAATTTGATTATTAATCTAAAACAGCTAATGCCTGATTGTCACTGTAAGGCTTTTTTTATTTTTAATTGTTTTTATATTTCACCTCGATAAAAATTTCACTGATTTTGATGAATTGCGCCACAGATTAAAATTATGTTGTATATAATTCTGCAATTAACGTGATTTCTTACTTTTTATTGGAAAAATTTTGCGCTGATCCAAGTTTGAGATATGCTACAATCCACTCTTATACACTAACATATTCCTATGCAGTTTTATCAGGTGTCTTATTTTTTAAACTCCATGATCAAATTTTTTACTTTCAAATTGTCCTTTTGTTCGTGCTCAGGAACAGTCGAAAACAGGCAATTTATCATTCAGAAATAAAAAAATTTTAATATGAAATTGGCCATCATCAAACGTGCGTACAAACACATAGCTTGGTATGGTGTCTCAATCTTGCTCAAGCTCCATTTAAAATAGGCAAAATGTAAGCTTTGGGCCACCTGCACAAAAAAGAAAAGTATGGTCAACGTATAAAATTGCTACTTTTGGTGCAATGGCCTGTTTCCAGTGTTAAGCTGTGATATTAACTATGTTGGTTGGAGATTTCCGGGTTCAATCTTCATGCCCATCACATCACCAAGGCTTCAATAAATTTGGTAGGCAATGCAAAACAAAAATGATTTTGTCTTCTTGTTGAAACCATTTTTATATCAGTAGCTGCTTGCCTAAAGCCCGCAATATAGTGTAAAAACTTGAAAGTCATCTCAAATCAACTTTTAATAGCCAATTAACTCTAGTTGCATGAATATAGAGCACCAATAAACCCCATTTAATTCATACAGCATGTTCTATAAGCATGTTTTACCACCACTGTAAAATTAAATTCTGAATTTTGGGCAGACTGTATAATATTTTTTCTAATTTGTTGTTGTTAGACGTATGCATTTCAACATGACAACGTGACCTTGCTTTGTGCAAATTTCTTTAAAAAAAATTCTGTGGTGAATGTCATTAGTGTTAGATACAAGTTCCTAGATCTTCGGCCAATGGACATTTAAATGTCAAGTCCGGGTCGCAGTAAAGTTTTCATGTTTGAATTTTGCCAAATCCTGTTAAGCCTATTTGCTACTGTTCTGAATCACAAGCCATGGTAAATTTAAGAACATAACCTCCAAATGAATTACCGTAATATTATATTTGAAACCTCAATTAGCCATCAATATTTTGAAAATCTAATTAGGATTCAGGCACTTATTGCATTCTTGTTACCGACCAGTGGTTACATAAATCACCATGTGACAATAAATGATGGCAAACCTCATGCATAATTATGCAGCTCACAAGATTCAAACCTCTAATCAAGCACTGGGTACGTATGTAATCAGCAGTGGGATGAATGCACGAATCCGCATGATGCTCCAATCTTTCATCCGACTAGGCACACAATTTGTCTAATCTGTCTCTTACCTCTTCTAGATGTATAAAGAGCTTCGAAGCCCTTTTCAATTCAAGGTCTATAGCAGTGGTTCCCAATCTTTTATGACTCATAGCCTCCTTTTGTGTGAAGTAATCTTATCAAGCAATGAACCAGGCAGAAGTTTTCTTGTTAAACGAAATGTAGCATCAGTTTCGCGCCCAGGATTGTGGGTGGCCCCCTCGGCCTTGGGGGAAGGGGTCTATAGGCCCCTGGTAGGGAACCACTGATATATGTTGTCTATAAAGTCTTAAAATTACAAAGGAAATTCAATCATATTTTGGCTCTCGTAACAAATTGAAATTGTAAAGGGACCTAATAGACACCCCTCAGGTGCCAGGATTTTCAAAAGGGGTGGTTTCAAAATCGGAATTTCCCATTGTCGTCTGTAACAGTCACAGTGATTACGTGCACGTTGGAAGAGCCAATTTTTCAGCGTACACCCTGCATATAAATCTCCAAACTCCTCCCAGTTCAAGCTCTATCAGACTCACATCCATAGGATACTTGGATAAAACGAAATTCACGTTTATTGATGTATATTTGTGAACTATTTTCAAGAAAACTTGATAAAATCAGCAGAAAAAGCGCCAAGAGAAATGCTCATTATCACACACTGCTAAGTAAGAGAGAAACGAAAAAAAAAAAGCTCAACAGTGAAAAGTCTATAGCGTCCACAAATACCTTTAAAACGACAAAAATTGACAGAATGATTTCTCAATATTCGAAACAAAAATGCTGAAATTGAGACATTCACTTTGGTCTAGGTGTGCCAGCACTGACAATAGTGTTATTATAACTTGCCAATGTGGTACAAGACAAGACCTTGTATTAACATTTGTTGTGGTTAATCTAACCCAGAGTTGGGCATTTTGTAAATAAAGGCTAATTTTGAATACATAATTTTTGAATGAATGGTCTTAATGAATATGCATCCATAAATAGTAGGGGGTTTGGGATAAAATGCCTCATTTTTATAATATAAGGGTGATTCAAGAACAAACAAAACTCATAAATTTCATAATTACTACTAAAATTTATTTAACACTTGAACTTCTGTTCGAGTATGATTGTGCACAAAAATTTCAGTGTTCCGGGACGCTTTGACCAAAAGTTATGTTTTCTCTAGAATATGTTTCATATATGACTTAGATATTTTTTTTTCTGGGGGGAGGGAGGGGGTGTCATCTTGTACTCCTATTCAATTGATTCACTTCAAATAAGCCATGTATGAGCATCCACGGATATCGCTATGTAGATAGAAAACAAACAATAGGAATATTCTGTCTTTGGTTCCTATCATTACAAAGCCTACAGCATAAATAACAATGAAAAAAAATAAGCATGGCTTCAAAGTGTTGCATTAAATAAAATATCATCTAAAATAATTGTATATTTGAAAGTTATGTTCTCGACCAACAAGGTTCAAGAACCTAAGCTACTTTTGAAAGGTTATCATAGTTATGAAGTAAGTCTAAGGAAGGCAGCATGAGAATTAGTTTCGTTACTATATTTACGGATCATACGGCGTACTTCAAGATCTATTTTTCAAAAGTAG
Source organism: Styela clava (assembly GCF_964204865.1). Lineage (NCBI taxonomy): Eukaryota > Metazoa > Chordata > Ascidiacea > Stolidobranchia > Styelidae > Styela > Styela clava. Next base: position 1,394,509 of record NC_135250.1, on the reverse strand, counting down.
ATCTTTCCCCTTCAAGCCAGCACGCCTAATGCATGAATCCGGTAGTGCTTTATTGCCTACAATTAGAAACAGTACCGGTTGCGTCTTATAGTCTTGTGTGCCTTACACATGAACAAAAACCCAATCTAAGCAATTTATAGACGGCCTTACGATCAATAAAATATGGTACTTCTTATTATTTATGCTAAGTGGTTCACATTTACAAAGAAAATATTCCAAAAGCTTCGAAAAAAGTTACTAAATGAATGTAGTTGGATTTTATTGTATTTGTTTTGGACACCATGCTATCATGGTTTAAATAAGGTCTTCCCAAACTTTTAAGCGACCTCTTCCAATTTATTAAAATGCCCCCCTCCGAAAAGTGCCACGCTTCGCGGGTCTTGCAATCAAAGCCAGCATTGTTATGCAAGCAGGCCTCTTCTTTGATCCCATGTATTCTCTCGAAATCGTGAGATTTATGTTTTGCACTAGTTTTAATAATTGTGTTTCGAATTAAAAGTCTAAAAAGCACAATAGATATAGTACTTTATGTGAAATTGCTGTACTCTTTGCTACGCTTAAAATTCGTTCCGCGTCCCCCTGAAGGGTCGCAGGCTCCAGTTTGGGAACCCCTGGTTTAATTAAATAAATCAAGAAAGGAAACAAACACCTGGTAGAGTAACTAATATAGGTCCGGTGTAAATTTTTGATATTCTATGCTCTTTTGAAAAATAACCTAAAATTATTGTAAATCGTGGCATAGTTATTTTTGTGTGGAAATTAAATAATTTGTGATTGAAAACCAATGAATTGCAGGTATATACAAAAATAAGGAAAAACAATCATGCAGCACTTTTTGGCAAAACAGCAAAAAAATATGTTTTCAATAAACTAAAGATAAATTCTCAGGAACAAGAAAATGGGGTATGGTCTACTTGAATACCATTCTAACCACGATTTAGATTAAATGAAGCATGAATGATCAGAATAATCGCACCTTCAAATAAAGGCGCAGTTGCTGCCAAACCTCATATACCATTCCAACTACTAATTAGAATCAACAGGGCTTGATTGGTCAGAATAATCTCATCTTCATATAAAGAGGTTCCTCGCTGCCTATTCATGCTTCAATAACTTTAGTTAGTATGAGTATTCAAGTATACCATACCCTTTGATAATACACCAGCGATATAATTTTAAAGCACGTTCGACATTTTAAAATAAATCAAATAAATATAAATGGTCATACAATGAGATTTAGTCGGAAATCAGTTTATACAAAATTGGAAATTATTGCTGAATGCTGATTATTAAAAATATTTATATTCTCAGATAATGGAGGAATCCTAAATGCATTGAAATATTAAACTTTTGTAATTTAATGGAATCAGGATACAACTTATGGACACCTACTCCAAAACTACTTGGTAGAAATCAAAAATTGATTTAAAAACAAAAATAAATATTAACAAAGACAGCTCATCACCATGCATATGTCAGATAAGCAGAGAGAAGACATTGTTACAAACTGTGGTAATAGAGATATATTTGACATTAAATACTGAGATACGGGTTCATCAAAGCCAAATTTAAATTTTTTTGCTAAACCAGAATTTAAATAATTCTGAATCAAATAGATTTGTATGAACTACAGCAATAAAATCTCTAAACCCGAATTCCACCAATAACACGAAAACTCTGCGTCAGAATTTTGCTTTTCAGAGCTAAATTTTGCTGTAAATGCCAGCAAGTTCAATTTTTGAATAACTTTGAAATGGATAGATAAGTCCCACCCTCTCTAAGACCCTATAGCAAGCCCAATTACAATATCAATATTAGATCAGATAATTTGGTGGTTGATATTTCACAAAATCTTGAAAGTAAATAATAAATCGAATAGTAAATGTAAACAAAGACAGATAAGGACTCCTATTTGCTATTAGAATTGACTTATATAGTAAGGATATAGGACTACTCACAGTATATATAGTGTAATGCATGGTGCTATGTTATCCAAAAATTGGTTTTGGGTAAAATACATTTTCAAACCCATCCTTAAATATTATTTCAGAACTAAAATAATACAAATGACTGTTTTCCCCCCCAAAAATTGACAATTTTGATAATAAAATCAGATTTATGATAAATTTTACAGATTGAGTGTTTCATTAAGTGACATGCCCCCTCTTAATTGCCCCTAATGCAAAAGTTTTTGAAAGGGTTCCAGTGACAGTCTTCTGGTTGAAACTAGGATAAATTGGAACTAGAAATGTCCAAATACCTTGCTAATAGATTTAAATTGGGTTATATTCAACAAAGAAATTCACATAAATCAAAGGTATATTTAAGACTAAATTTGAAAATGTAGATAAATCAAGATGAACATTGTTACCGATTGATTTTCTAATTTCAAAGTAATCAAGAGCTGCATAAATATTTTTGGTTCACCTGTCAGATTTTACTAATCGGTACTTTTAACAAATTTCGACAATTTTTCAATATTTTAAAATTGAGAATCCAAGATTTTATTAATTCTGGATATCCCTGATTACAATTAAAATAAAATAGTTGAGAAATAGTTTTTACTGCAGAGACGAGGCGTCTAGTATTTGAGGATTATTGTTTTAATTTATACACTGATTGGATACGTTTCATTGATCTTCAAAAGTTCACTGAAGCAAATCACAGAGCTTATATTGAACTTCATATTAAGATGCAAAATGCAGGTTCTGAAATCAGCAAGATATTGCTGAAAAAAACTTGACATCTCTGTCCTTGTCACTTTGAAGTTCTTTGAGCATTGCACACATTTCCTCTCCCTCCCCTTCATCACAGAACGTTTGGACAGCGTACGAGAGAGCTTGGGCTGCGATTATTCGTACATTCACTATTCCGTCGCGTGCCATCTCGACCAATGTAGTTGAAAAATACTTTAAAAATATGTTGAACGGTAAGAGCAGCTCTCGTAGAATAAGGTTGCATATTTTGCAGAATAATGCCCGTTCTTTCCAGCGAGTACTCTTCGCCAATGCGGACGTAACTCGCTCCGTAAAAATCTGGAAATTTCTCTCATCCCCCGATTCATGTAGTTCGTTCAAAAGCCTCCCGATTAGTCCTCCAGCTTCCACTTGAACTGCGACGACTCTATCCGTGGCCAGACGCATCGTTATTGGACAAATATACTTCACAATGTCGTCACAGTTATACAGCTCAGTGAGAGAGCACAATTGTCTTGCCAGCTCATAGCGGAATCTCCAATTACGGCTGTTATCGATAGTGAGAAAGTCCGTTAGTTGGTAAAGATATATTCCACGGACTTCAGGTTTGAGTAGCTTTAAAAATTCTGCTAGGTGGCGCAACACTCCGATTCTAACATCGTCCAAATCTTTCAAGAATCCGTTGAAAACTGGAACTAACTCAGTCGCTGTCAATTCTTCGCCTAAAATTTTTGCCAATTCATGAATTGATGACGCTATTGTTCTCCGAACTTTCCATTGTACGTCTGAAGCCAGCTTTTGGTAAACGTCTTTCAAACAATGCCAATTATTTCGTCCGAGAGTGTACGCGACACCAGGAAGACTATAAGCACAGTGCATCGTTATTTCAGTGTCTACGGTTTGCTTTCTAGACGGATCAGTCATTGATAAGAAATTATCAAGCAACTGTTGTGGAATGACTGACTGCTGGCTTGATGCTTTGGAAGTGGGACTATGTACAGAAGATATAGGATCGAAATGGGCATAGTGATCTGATCCGGAAATACGGTCGGCAAAATCACGAGTGTAGTTGATATCATTAAGCGTACTGAACATTCGATAATTGATTTCCATATTATCACTCGATTCCGTTTCATACAAATCTGGGTATTCCTGTAAACTCGGACTTTGCCAATTTCGTGGCTCGTTTTCATCATAGTATTCATCATCACTGTCCTCGCTGCTTTCTTGATTTCCGTTTTCTGCAGCCGAGGGCGTTTTCTCTGTGACGGTTTCAGTTTGCTCTTTGGTCTCTTCTGTAATGGAACTTTCTGTCGAGTCTCCTTTTGCTAAATCAGAATCGTCATTTGGAATTACTTCTTCTGTGGTTTTCTCCAATCCAGAATCATCTGTAAATACTTCGACATTTCCATTTGTTGTTGTTAAATTTATCGAAGGAACGGCGTTAAGTTCATCATATTCTTCTTCTTGTTTATCATCCTTTATTTCTGCTGACTCAGCGTTCTCGTTTTCGGCTTTATCCAAATTAATATCAAAATGAATCGGCATGTTTTCTTTTTCCGCTGAAAACTCAATCGATTTCAAAACATCATCTTTGGTCGGTGAATAAACGTCATCATCCTGTTGTTCAACTGCAGTTTGAACTTTCAGCTGCTTACTTGTTTCTTTTTGCTCTAATTGTTCATCCGGTTTATCCTCCTCGTTTTGGTGGGTGGGATTAGAACTATTCACGTAAACTTGAGACTGAATTTCGTCTGTTTCCTTGTTTTGATCCATCGGAGTGACATCATCAAAATCTTCTTCGAAAGTGACGGGTGGTATCGGGTCACGCCAGTAAAGGAAGGAATCAAAATCATATTTCAGTTCATCATCAGTGATTTTATAACCAGGCACACCTGTTGCCGCTTGATTAAAATTATCACTCGCCGATTTGCTGTCAGCAAACGTAGATATAAAAGGTCCGAGAGACTCGAAAGCTGCGACGCGGACCCATCTAGATTGGTCTGATAGAAGGCCACTGTACAATGGAGAGAGCGTGTTGATACGAACTTCTTCAGACATGTGTTTAGCAAAGTCAGGGAAACTCTCTGCGCAAGATTTTCTCACCCCCCATACATTGTCTTTGCATAAACCGATAAATCGCGGCAGAAGATCTTTGTTGATAAGTGCATCATCGAGAATGTCACAAAATGCTGAAAAATTGGCGGCACAAACTTTACGGACATGAAATATAGTGTCATCAGAACAAGAATCCAAAAATATTGGCAAAAAATATTCTTTTGCGAATTCTGAGCCGAAGGATTCACAAATTTGACACACAAGGGCGATAGCTTCTGTACGGTATTCGTCAGGGGCCTGTTTACGTGAAGTGAGATCCTTTAGCAACGGTAAAATTTCATTTTCAAACTGACCAACTTTTAAATACCCAGCTTTGGTTATGTCTACTAAAACACTATGGCAGGTTTTGCGGACTTGATTATTCACGTCAGTGAGGTATCGGAGTAAAATAGGCACCACAGCACTGTCTAGCAATCTTGTATGAAATATTTCTGTTATCTCAGCAAGTTGTTCCATGAGTTCGACTCGAACTGACGGTTCTAAATCTTCTGAAAGCTTGAGATAACACTGAATAGCAGATTCGAAATCTTTCTCGTCATTTTGCACGGCTTCAAAAACATTACAAGCATCGTGAGCAATCATTCTACGATTAAATATATTGTCACTAACAGCGAAACATCTCAATCTTGCTAACGGTGTCAGAAGCTCTTCAGGTGTAGTGACATCGAGTGGTGACGGAATTGAAGAATCGTTAAAAGCCATAATTCCGCTACCAATTGTGCTAAATGACATTTGACCGTGCTGGTCACCTTCATTATTGTCATCTTCCTGGTCGTCAAAGTTCTCGTCCATGTCCACCTCCATATCCTCGTTCGGAAGGTTTAGGACGATCCGTAAATCAGTCATTTTAGTTGATTTATATTGTCAAAATGAGCAAAATCTGGCACTTTTATCCAATTCAGAAATAATAAATTTTCTCTTTGCGAAGTACAGGCAGATTTTGATTTGCACAGAAATTTATTAATTCTTCGTCCTTTGTATAGAATTTAAAACTAGATTTTTCGATAAACTTTAATTTAAAGCTGAATTAAAATATTAACAATAAAATATTGATTATTAGACATAGTAGTATAAGAACAATGATTAAATGAAATAATAAACATAAACAACTAGATTTAGAACAATTTTACTTTGGTGCTAATCTATGAAGCATGAAATAGCAGCATTGGTTTCTCCCGGATAACAATCAGATATTCTAACAAGTCAGGCTTCATTAATTTACGGAAGTGGAGGAGACTGAAGGATACCAAATTAGACCAAAATACACGACAGCCGTAATTTTCAGCTTATAAATTGGATAGGTAATGTCGAACCTAAAAGATCTTGGGAAACAATGAACTAACATTGCTCAGTTAACAAAGTAGCAAAAGGAAAGGATTTGGATATTTATACCGGGTAATGGGAATACCATCTACGGCAGCATCTTGTCTGGTTACCAGTGATGTCCATAACAAATAGTAAAAAACTAAAAGTAAATGAAATGACAACAAATTTGGTTTTTCGACTTTAATATTTGATATATTAATTTATATATATATTGTTCGTCTTATTTCTATTAAACTTGTATCAAAGTTAGACTCTTATCACAGGTGTCGCTGCTCGATAACCAACTTTGGTTGTTCGCGTCACCTTTCAATATGAAATGTCATTTTCAACTTTTTTTAAGTGTATGTTCACTGTGAGTGCATTTTCATTTTGGTGAAAAATAAACTACTGACTGACAGAAGTTACTCTAACATAAGGAAATACCTCACAAACATAATTGATGCCTATTTAAAAGCATAATTTAAGAGAATATTTACGGTATGTACAAAAAACAACACTAGCATGAAAATATCTGAAATATTTCAATAGATGAACAAACACATTTTCTCCATAATATACAACTGGATATTTCATATTTAAAACAGTTGATAATACGAGTCAGAAATAGCCAGAATACTGATTTTCAAAATTGCTGTACTTTTCTCGTTGTGGGGTTGCAAGTATAATTACTATATTTATAAGCACTATTATGAAAAAAAAAGATATTTGAGCAAATAACTGTAAATTCGTAATAAATTGAAATTGGTATTGCAGAATGATTCAAATAGTATATATTTCACACATTACAGTGTCAAAGGTGAATTATGTCTGATATCGGATGTCAAATCTTTACAATGATAAATTTTTTAAACAAAATTATTTTTAATTCTTCCTAATTTTACAATTTTACTGTATCGACTATCTTCAATTAGGGATGTATTCAAATATTTGGATGGAATATTCTTGATGGGAATATCCTCTGTTTTTTTGTTGTTCTGAGTTTAATGGACTAGCAGTCAACCGTGTTTAGGATCATTATAATGGGTAGGGAACATTAAATACAAAAAAGAGGACAGTTTAAAAAAGACGCACTTTCACTTATGTAAATGAAATAGCAACAGAAGTTATGAAATGGAAGATTTTACCATCTTAGAAGAATATAGTTGATGCTGCTAGTTTCAGCTTCAATGACTACACGATAAGGATGAATTTTTTTCTGAAGTATATTACATCATGTTACATTCCTATTTTTTAAACCAAACTTATTATTGCATATTTAATAGAGAATTAATAGCTGCATCCTTATTTCCTCCACTTGCTTCTAGAACTGCTTTAATCACGCTATCCTCCACGTTCGGAAACATTTCTTTAACTTGTTTGAGATCTTGTTCTGTGATCGCGGGTTGCTGAATTTGTGTTTGCGGCTGACTTGGTGGATACATACCCCCGACTTGGACACCAGGTGGCACCATGTACCCACCTGCTGCCGCGGGCATCATCATAGGTACACCAGCAGGATTATAGACGTGTGGGAACATCATCGGCATTGGAGCGTTGTATATAATTGGTTGCTGAACTTTGGACCATGAAATTTGTAAATGTATCATTCCTTCCTTTTCGTCGCCAAGTTTTCCGCTTAACGGCCACCAATCATCTTCAGATTTCCCACTTTTTATCGCGTCCGAAATGTCAATTTTACCCCACGCTATTCTGTTATCAATAGAAAAGGCTCTTTCATCGTAAATTTCTATCTTGATATGTTTTAAATCCTGTGCCACCGTAGTTGAAATAGTTTTATTCCAATATGGAAGCTTTGCGCCATTTTGTGCTGTTGCAGTTTCATAAACTGCATGTCCCACAATAACACGGCAGTATGGATCCATTCTTGTAACACCATAATTCTTATTTAATTTTGCTTCAACTAAAGTTAAATTCAATCTGTTTGCAGTTCCTGCAACAGCAGTTTGTGTCAGCATTTGTTGCTGCTGTAACGCCATTTGCTGTGCCAGGGTTGCGTCGTTCCTTGATTGTCCTGTTGAAACAGCGGTTTTTATTCTCAAAAAATCAGATGAAAGTTGTCCCAGAAGGACTTTACCTCGTTTAGTGTCTGTCAACTTCATACCGCCATTTCCGTTTACTGTTGGAGCCTGTGCAGGCTGAGGTTGAACTGCCGAAGCCATAGAACCCTAAGTGATAACTCAAATCTACAAAAATTTCAAACGATTGAAAACGACAGGTCAACGGAAAACTGGAAAAAGAGAACTAGACCCACAAAGATCAGAGCCAGAGAGCGGAATAGAAAATACAATTTGATACGCTTTAAGGGTCGAAGGTCATAATATTATAGGATTTTCATATTTAGAATTTACACATATTTACCCGGGGAGCCGACAAGACCTAGTCGTATGGCGAACCAATGCCTCTCGTCAGGTTACCGATCCATGTCGAGTATATAAGGTTAGTTAGCCAGGTCTTTATTTCAGATGCTTGAACTTTATGGTGGAGGAAGCCGTAGCCGACCAAGGGTTGTTACGTGAACCACCCTACGGCGGCGAGAAGTCCAGCAATCTTTTCGCACCTAATCATCACTCACGGCCCACGGGGTTCAAACTTGCGAACCCACGCAGAGGTGCGGAGCGTATTTCTGACGCTCAGCATGATGCGCCACGCCGCCGAGCCGGGAGGAAATCTGACAAGATTGGCTAAACCAGCGTTTTTCAAACTGTATTCCAAGGAACACTAGTGTTCCGCGAGCGTCATCGAAGTGTTACGTCTAAAATGGTCGCCATGGCGATCTTTGGAACGTGAAGTTGTCGTCTAACTGGCCGTCACCTTTACTTACTGGGGTAGTGGCTTTTTCCGTCGGCCTAGCTTGTTGAATGTTCATTAACGAGTTTACAGCAATCCTTTTGATTTTTGCTATAGGCAAACGAGTAGAAAGAATAAAGGCAAAAAGTCAACACTTCTTCCCCATCTCTGCCTGGTTTTACTCTAGAATGCTGAAAAAAATTACTCATTTCGCTAAACTCTATTCAGTAGATGAACTGCAGTAAAATAAATGAATTGATCCATATACACAGCATTTAAATTAGGAAATAATAAAACATTTATAATAAATGCATTATGTAAAATATTCAAAACAATCCTGTTAATTTTCGCGGCGCATTGAGAACCCACTGGGAACGGCTACATTACACCGTTATTCATTATCAACTTTACCCTTTCTTTTTTTGGTGTTCCGCGAAGCGAGATAAAAAGTGTAAGTGTCCCGTTGACGAAAAAGTTTGGGAAACACTGGGCTAACCCATATGGCACACTACAGTCACTCGCACGGTTTCAGTCCATGTCGGCTGAGATTGTGTTAAGCTAGTTATTTGTTTTATGTATGTGTACTTGATGGTGGGGTAATCTATACACGACTGGTGGTTACATGAACCATCCACCTCACGACGGAGAAGAGTCCACAGAGCTGCCCAATTAACGCTCCGGCTTGTACTTGGCCGCGTAAATTTGTAAGCAGACTTCCAATATTATCATAATATATTTTAGTACTCTTATATATTTTCAATCATGTTTTGCAATTCTGGCATAATTGATTCGGTAAGCTATATTTCCCCCAGTTTTCCTTGTCTCATAGATAGATAGATTTATTTTGAAGACTCCATAATACACACAAAATATAAAAGGAGAATTCTGGAGAGCGAACAAAACCTTTGAAAAGTTTAAAACATGAGAAATATCATGTGCCCACCCACCAGCACACACGCAAAAAAATTACAATAAACACAAACCTTTTTAAACATGGCTTGGGCCAGAAATGAACAAACAAAAAATACGCGGATGTATTGAACCTTCGGGCAGTTTTACTTTTGGAGCACTCAACCTACAGTAATAATGATTTAGAGACAATCCAGTACGGAATATCTGTATAGGCCAAATTTAAATGTCTCGAAAAGATTGGTGAATCGGGTTCTTCTGTGGTTTTCGAATAGTTCAATTTAAAATGATCGAATCATATGCCTTAGTTAGATTGATTCTTGCTCCCCGGCGGGCGTGAACAATTAGTTTTTTTTGTCAATACGATTATTGTGAGGTCGTCGACATTAACGAATATTATAGGAATGAATTTGCATCTCAAATTAATTTCACTCCGATTCTTGTTTTTCGTGCTGGCTGCGGAATTTGTTGTATTTTTCCGTTTTATTCTTTTGTCGCATCTGTGATATCACGTCAAATGAAAACTTCCGTTAAAGTCGTAATTGTGTATACCAGTACAGTAAGTAGCTGGTCAGTGCCGCATTTTCCATTAAAATGATGATAAAATCGGCAATAACGGCATTTATACATATTTAAAATAATTCTACAAAATCTCAGAAAAATTACATGTAATACTTAATTACGTGTTTGATGTTTCGAGAAGTTGTTGAAATTTGTGCTTCATCAGCGCGCATTATGGTCAAATAAAAATTGAAACGATAGGCTCTGAAATAATTATTATAAAAATAATAATAGCAATAAACACCATAATACAAACCTTTCTATTGGACGTCTCTGTCTGTCAGCGGAAATGTGTGCAAAAATTCTCGCTTGCTCGTCTGTATAACCCAAGTGCCGCGTGTTATCCAACTATTTGGATCAGCGCAACGCAAGCGCCGCGTCCAGTGAAATGACCCCGGCCACGAGTTACCAGATACTCGAATAGTGAAATGCCATTCGAATATTTAATTGTTAGATTCGATATTGGGATATTTTCCCCATCCCAGGTCGTTGACGACTCGACGAGCAATTGTTGACTTAATTGATTTTATTTAAATAAACTTGCTTTTCATACGGTAAATCCTCACATAAACTAGAATTGCATTGGAGTTTAGTAAAAATGTTCATCGCCACATAGTGATTATCTTCATCTGAAAGTGGTTCGTAAAACAAAAAACGGTTAGGCAGGACTGCTCTAGCACATAAAAACAGGACGCAACTTACAAACCCACGCAGGATTACAAGCGTAATCCTAACGTTGTCGCCACCCGTTTTGCCGAAATTATGAAATCACCCAACTTCTGTCCACACTTTACATTATTAACTGCCTGATTTTAAAACCTCTCTAAAATCGCAATATGCTTATTTAAATCAATTAAACAGTTTTTACCGCAATAGCACGGAACGCAAAAAGCGCAATACACAATGATTTTTAACTATTAATTTATTTCCGAATGACACGAAAGTACACGTTTTAGTATAAAAAGGAATATTGATTATAAAATATAATCGGAATGGACCTCTGTGAAATTATCATAAAATCGAAATTTGAGCTTACAGAATAGAGGAAAATACGCACTTTGTAAAAACAAATGTTCCCACTGATATCTTGTTAGAAAGTCTATATATTGCTTAGTTTTGCGATGGTAATATATATATATAGCAGCCAATATATATATACTAAACACGCTAAAACGCTTAAAATAGTTCACAGTAAATCTCATACTTTTATAAGGTTTGTTTGAAAATAACTGAATCCCGTACAATGTCATGCGACGGCACGAGTCAACTATTGAATCTACTCTCGGAATCCTACTGCCTGAAAATCCGACCCGGAGAGTTACCTGATAAGCTCACGACAATTTGTTCAAATTCTTCCGCCATTTTGTTCAAATTCTTCCGCCATTTTGCTTTGTCAAATTTTGTTAATTAGGTAGGCTACAGGCCCCTAATTCCTATACGCTCGCTGCCCGAAAAAGCGCTGGAACAGAAGTTCACTCGTGCGTTTATGATCTTCATTGTAACAATGGTAAGTAAGACAATGCTAATTTTGATCTTTTGTTGAAGGTACCGATGACCGACTGTCAGTTTAGTTCGAACACAGGAATAATTAATTTCACTAGTAGGCATACATTTTTAAAGACCAGTGGAATCGGATATTACTTGGTGATTAACTTCGAGGGACGATATCCTGATATTTGTTTTGAGCAGGTTTGATTTTATTTATGTAGGGCAGAAACCCATATTATCTGTGATATGTCGGGCGAAATTGCAAATGTACCGGTAGGATTGGCGCGGCGGTGTGGCTCAACGGGCTAAGCGTTAGGAATACGCTCGCCACCGCACCTCTAATTACTCTGCGTGGGTTCGCAGGTTCGAATCCCATGCAGGGATGATTATGTGCGAGAGGATTGCTGGACTCCTCGTCGTCGTTGGGTGGTTCACGTAACCGCTGGTCGGTTACGGCTTCCTCCCCCACCAAGTCCATGCTTCCGAAAACAAACAATACAGTAAAATTAATCCCATACCCGACTTGGAATGGTGACCGGACGAGAGGCTGTGGTTCGCCATATGGATAAGCCGTCTTATCGGCTTTCCTCTCCCCCGGGATAAAGATGTAAATCCTCCTATCCTATTATACCAACCCGATGGCCTAGTAACTATAGTCATACTGTATTACAGATTTGTTTCGCGGACCCCAAAAAGTCCGCGGATCCCAGATTAGGAACCACTGCCCTAGTACCAATATTTGGTGTGCATGTCGCTGGCAATGCCTGGGTGCTCTGCATCGGATAACGAAATGCTTTCTAAGAATGCAAAACATTTTTTTGTCGAATTTCTCATACAGAGAATTGTAGTAGGCCTACCGGTAATGTGAATTTGGCTCTAATTTGTTTTCTTTGGCATTTCAAATCCAATACGCCTAGGTATGTATAGAGCAAGGTTTTTGAACCAGTGGCAAAAAATGTTGCTCATCTAGACTGGCGAGCAGCACCGGATTAACCATTAAACAATATAAGCAAGTGCTTAGGGCATCAAGAAAAAAGGAGCACCGCAGAAATTTTATAGCAAAATTTTATATAGTTTATCGGTGTTTATCAAAATATTACGAGTTCACCAGATGACTCAAACTTCAAAATGTTTGCTTATTTTTGGTCTTCAAATATCATATTAACTTTCTTTATTAGAAAATAAACACTGAAACTTATTTATTGGACACGAAATGGGCCTATGAGTCGTTTTCTTAAATTGTTGTTGTTTTTTCCGTCTAGTATTCTCCTTGTTGCTGCATTTTCGTTTTAAAAAAATTTCTTTTTTTTTTCAACAATTGGACCAATGAACTATTCACACTATGTGGCGGTTCCACCTCCGCATTTCAACGATCTAGTGGTCAGCGAAGTGGGGAGTTTTTTGATTCGTTGCTTATTAAATTTATAGTAAGTAAACTTGCGATATTTCGATCACTTTTGGGTTTTCTCCGACTTGCGGCCCGCGAGACCTCCTCAAAAGTTTTTGCGGTCCTTCAACCTAGCAACCTTGAACCACCCTGAGGTAGACTACTATAGGTACCGGTAAAATTTCAAACTACAGTTGCGACTTGTATCCTTTGGTATTTCGATTCACGTTGAGACTGGAGGCATGAATAACAGTTAAAAAACTTAAAAATGTTCGTAGAAGTCGTTTCATTTACTGCTGGTTGTGATTATTTTTAATGAGTAATACACTTATATATGTTTTCAGTGGCGTAGCCAGCCCAAAATTTTGGGAGGGGCCAAATTTGAAAATTTTAGAAATTATATTGGGTTTAAAACACCGTTCTTCAAGCGCCCGTTCTTCAAGCGCAAAACAACAACAGTTGGTCACCAAGCAAACTGATTTAATTACTCAGCTGGATTTTTGTGACTACAAAATCCATTAATAAACAATTTTTTATTTGAAACAACAAATATTAACAACCTAATTTGAATAAGTAAAATACATCGCCCCAATTAAAAGTCCATCCTTCGCTTCGCGCCAACTATGCTCGACACAACTCGATTAATTTTCTCCTCGGTGACCATTTCACGGTGACAGTGAAGCACACACAAATCAGAAAGGCGATTGGACGTCATTGATGAGCGCTGCCATGTCTTTACCCGTTTCATGCAGGAGAAAGACCGCTCAGCCTCAACGGTGGTTGCTAGTAGCGTCATAACGATCTGTATTGCGGTGTACACGCTTGACGAGACGAGATGCCACAAAACTGGTGGATTAGGAATGGAATTATTGAAATTTTTTTTTGGGGGGGGGGACCATGGCCCTTCTGCCCCCCCCCCCCCCCTCTGGCCACGCCTATGTATGTTTTGTTGTTTTTATAATTAAATTACACATGAGGGGGCACCAAAGTCTCCAGTGGGCACCAAAGGGGCTTAATCCGCCCCTGCTGGCGAGCCATGTAAGTGCGACGTTATTAAAAAGTTTCTTTTTATGAATAATATTTACAGTGTTGCCAGGTAGGGATGTCCCTATCGTTTTCGTTAAGAGCTGTATTTGAATAGCTTTTTCCTAATTTATGGTGTGCAAAACTTGCGGCGATGCCACGCGATCTTTTTTGGTACATCGTTAAGTGGATGGGTTGAATCTTCTGACGCATTAGCTCTGCGGAGTATCAGTAACCCTTTTCGAGACCAACAATCATCGCTGAAAATGCACAATTTATGACAATTCACAGCGATAATTTTGTTATTAAATTCACCGATTGTTTTCGTCAGCGTGACGTGTTATTTGGGCCGTAATGAATTCTATTTCGGCGTTTAGTTTATCCTCCCAAAACCACAAATTTCCGACGACAAACCGGAATGTCCTGTGCCACCGGAAAGATGAATTTTTTTTTTCGCACAGGACTGTGTCGTCTCCATTGGGAAAAACGAGTTATCATATAATCATCGGTGACGAGATGCTAAAGTAAAGATAAATAAAGGAATGAATCCACAACTCAAATTTCCTAGATTAGAAAGCGGGAATATGAAATACAGTGCTGAAATAAAACGCAAAACACTATAAGTAAGTCAATTGTGAGCACGAGACATTTTTCATCCATTCCAAACTACCGACGGCCTGGCGTAACTTTTGTCCAGATAATGGCGACATATAAAATAATTAACGTAAAGTATCTTCAATTAATTTTTTTTAAAATAAATTCAACTTCATGAAATTTTATTGCGGGTGCAAGGATTTGTCTAACGGTGATACTAATTAAATTGATAAAACGCATTGCGATAGTGCGGTGTCAGTGTTACAAGAACAGAACAGTCAAATTCACGAAAATACAAATCAAAACAAGATATAATTTAGCACTTTGCCACACGTTTTTATGTCCGCGGATTGTCGTGGTATTTTGAGTATTAATAATGCTTATATTTCGTTGACGCAACCGCATCTCACATTTTGATGTCCACAGAAATATTTTATTTTGTCCTGAACACAAATGAATCAATATAAAAAGACATTTATAATTCTTGTAGTCCAGGTGGATTAAACATTTTTTGAATTACCAATAACGTTTAGATTGATGCTGCAAATTATTTTACGGTTCCAAAGAGTTTTAAGAGTTCCACTCTGAGGTTCCAAAGAGTTCCACTCTGATAGAGTTATATTTTTCGATCAGCTTTCAACCACATTAAGGCACTCTCATAGTGCCCCGTTGTTATTTCAGATCTCTTGGTTTTCATTCCAACTGCATTGCAAGCGAGAAATAAAAAAAAAATGCAAAGTAGCATCTATTTCTCGCATAACCCCTAAAAAAGTCTGAAGACTAACAAGTTAGTAGTATTTATCCGAGGAATGATTTGAATTTTAGCGCAATCTGATTTCCTAAACCTAACTGGATAATTTCTTTTTTTGGGCGGTGGCGGGGGCTTTGTACAAAAAATCCATTTTATACACAAACCGCCGTTTTACGTTTGAAAACAATTCAATAACCATATTGAGTTTCAGTTTGTCTAATAAGCTTTGTAAGGTGACCCGATAATCTTTGCGTCCTTACGTACGGACAAAAACCTAATCAAATCAATTTACTGACGGTGAGCTATATTATACGGTAACACCATAAAAAATGATACTCCTGTAGTGGTACTCCCGAACCAAGATGGCGGACACCGGAACGTAGTATGTGTACCAGGCTAGGGTTAGACCATAATTTTATTCCAATTATCCTTATTTTAGTTCTATTACGAGTTCGGGTACTAGCCAAGTGACTCCCGTAGTATTTATACCTGAAATTATGGCCTCACCCTAACCTGGTACACATACCGCATTCCGGTGTCCGCCATCTTGGTTCGCATACTTCTGGAGTACCCCCAAAAAGCGTAATAGAGTGTTAGGTCATATCTCCATTCCCAGGTAGCCATTTTCAGTTATAAGTTCATTATGATATAACATATGCGTGACGAATAGGATTATTCAATTATTAGAAATTTTCCAGTGTAAGTTAAGGCTTCTTGTCAACAAAATGCATCGACTTTTCTTTACGGTTGCTTAATAACCTGGGGTCAAGGTATTTTCGCGTGGAATCCAAATCTAGAATATAGTTATCTATCAAAATCCAGGGGAGTATCTTTTGCTGGATGACTGCCGTTCCAAGCTGTCGAGGAATAACAATGTGGTGGGAGGTGGGATGCCTGAAGGCCTACTGTATTGTTCTGTATCCCACATTATAGATGTTGACACCGGTTCATGTCTGATATAAGCAGCAAACTGATTATTCGATCAGAGTAATCTAAGGTGTAACAGCCGTTCTTTGTGACCTGGACGACACCGACTGCACATTAGATATTTATTAACAGTTCAATAACGCGGTCTTTCAAGCCCCAAGTTTGTATCCTCAATCCAGAAAATCACACAACTCGAAGTATACAGTTGACACGGTTATCTTAATACAAACGTAAAAACAAATCAATACAAAATACTTGCAATAAATAAATAATCATACACAATTCAGCCTTTAGAAAGCCTACTCAAATTTATGAACACATTTATCAAACATAGTTAATTACCAAGTCTAACCAAATTACTATTAAATAACTTGCAGCCTTCAAATCAGAAAAAGTTACAAATTATAACATACCAAATTTCTCTGCTATTCCAGGTTTAAATTATCATAAGTTGAACAAGAAATCATTCGTCAATGAAATCCGAACAAATCAATTAAATAAACTATAACTGTAAAAACAATCACAAAGGCAATCTAATGCTGATAAAATATCATTAAACTAGGCCTATGTGGGGCAGCCATAATCTACATTATTTAATCGTCCTACTGTCAAAATAGAAAGTCAAGGTCAATTTTAACTTATTTACAAATTACAACGAAACGAGCGCCATTCTCTGCGAAAGTAAAGCGCTTATCTAAAACAAATTACCGAAACTATCCCTGTCTAAGCGAGACATGTCTGGGCAAGCAATTGCCACGAAGACTCTCTCAATTGTTTCGTAACAAAGTGTGTAGAAGCACACTGTCAATCAAGAAAATTACGGCGTCAACAATAACAAATAAATTACTACACAAGTTAAACAGACGCAATGTTTAAGTCAATACAAAAATCAAGTGAATGCTATTCTCGATGTAACATAAGGTGCCAGGCCAACCACCGCGGGATTCATTTGTATTGGATAAAAGAACGTAGCGACTTTTTTCATGTTGATATACATCAAAACACTCATCTCTGCAGATATTTTTATGTTGGAAACCTTGGATTACTTGAAGGCCGGCACCTTACATGTTGCAAAAGGCTGGTTCGACACGCCGCTACTCTGTCGGGCCGGAACGTATCAAACTTCCCTGCTGACTCAGGCGAGTTTCTGATAATACTGGCCCTTATACCTAACTTTGAAAATAATGTTTGGAATACAAAATTATAGATATTGTTATACGTGAGAATAAATAAATTAAAGGTCAAAGTAAGAGTGAAATGTTTGTAATATTATTATTAAAATCATCAACTAAGCAACCAGGGGCGATAATATTAAATATAATTTTGATGAATAAAATAGTAAATAATAGCCTGTGTTTGAGTTTCATTCTTCAATGTTTTGTCCCGGACTAGAACTTGAAAACCCCAAATTCAAAAAACAGTTCGAACAACCAACGTTCGATTACGTTGGCAGAAAGATGACAAAACAAGAAAACTTCTCGCTGACAAGCAGTTGGAACCCGTGTTATAGCAGTATGATTCAACGCACAACTACGGTACTAAAAGGGTTCGGATAGGAATGCAGATTGCACTGGAATTTCAAGTAATTTCTTGCCCTGGTCCCAACTTGACAATTACTAATTGGTTATCTAAAACGTGGCGTTTTTTCGTACCAAATATCTCACATTTTTGCGTTAGTGGCGGGGCTTTCTACAAATGATTAAAAGCGTCCATACTGTTTTATCTTTTCCCCTTCAATGCGAAACTATTAGGCTTATATATAAATTTCGAAACCCAGATATTTGATATCGGACCAAGCAGTACGACTTGCGCAAATAATTGATACTGTCCTGTTAATAAATTTTCTGACAGGATTCCATTCTGTTTAGGTACGGATTAGTTGGGTTTATCTAACTCAGAGGTGACGAACCTGCGGCCCGCCAAGGAATTTCGTGCGGCCCGCGAAGCATTCAGCCGATTCGGTGTATGGTTGGCTTGAAGTCATAAACCTTTAGGGATTGTAGACAGAAACGGGAGCGCCAGTATTACTAATATATATTACTGGCAACCCTATTTTCAATACATCTTGTTTTGTTTGATGATCGATATCTTTAACAATGGATCAAAATAACCATTGTCTTAGCCTAGTTACGCTGTCTTATCGGCTATCCCGACTAAAGAGGTTTTTTCTATCTCACACAGTACGATTTCCTGTACCGCATCTATACGTCGCACTTTTAAACCTTTCCTGAGCTTGCGTTCTCTTTGACTCGTTGTAGTGTAATGACAGATTAGAAAATATACTATCTCTTTTGGGATATTCAATTCGAGAGCCTTGCGTTTTTACGCATAGGGATCCACCTGCGCAAAGTTATAGAGCAAGGAAAGATAGTTAGTTTTACGTAACCCCAGCTGTTAGTTAAGTTCTCTTAGGATACTTAGTATTTGATAAGTTGTCAGCTATTTTCTGCTATCGGAATACAGCACAAAAAATTTGTAGAGAGCAAACATTTATTGTCTGTGTAAAGTGAAAATAGTAAAAAAATAGTTCGAGGGCTTCAATCCACAAGGACAGAACTTGAGAGAGCTCTTTCATAAAAATGGAGAAAACGTTTTTGAGTTTTAAAATCTTGTTACTTATAAATTTGCTTTGCGTATATTTATTCGAACTATAACTGGTAGTATTTCCAGATAAGTTTTTCCGAAATTTCGACAAATGCTCTTTTGTGTCAAAGCCCTCGAGTTAAATTAAAAAAAAAAAGATGAGCGATTTGAGATTACCATACTTTCAATGCCGAACAACAAAATCCCGAAAATTTTCAGTAATTATTAATCGCTTCTTTATTCACCCCGAATTATCATTTTTAGCGAACACTATGAGATTTCTTTGATTCATCTGCTAATGGATAAAACACGTCTTTCATATAGATAAAATTTGAATTCCAAAAGGACCAATGCACCAATTACGGTTACATGCGTTAATGAATTCCCTAAAATAGACTTTTATGGTTCCAATATACATCATTCATAGTCGGTTATGAAATAATCTACAATACAACGCACGCCATCCATTTGATGTTACTCGAAAATTTCAGACAATTTCTTGTTTATTTAGTTGATGGTGGCAATGATTCGGGCAAAACTGGACGTATGGCAATCCCAGTATAGCCAGAGTTTAACATCGGAATATAGTATTATAAAATAACTGAAAGCGAAAATTTTAAAAAAGTGCGTAGATAATGTCAGCGGAAAGAAAATTCAAAATTATTTCTATCCTAGAAAAATGTCCATTACTCAAAGGATCCTTTAACTCTATAACTGAAGGTAAATCGGAAATTGAAATGTGTTTTTATATTTTCTGCAGAAATACATATCCAGGCGATAAATATTTGCTCCCTGTTTTTTTTTCAATATATATATACATTTCCCTATATATCTCCCTCCATGTTAGGGATATGCACATTCTGCATTTGAGATGACGGTACCAACGTTTGTAGGGCCTGAAAAACAATAGAGCAATTCAATAATAAATGGACAGCAAGTACCAGCCAAGTAGAGCTGCAAGGTTCTGGTATATGAAACGTATATTTGATAACCTAATCTACTGTGTTCCCCAAAAAACATAACAGGGTCTTATTTCAATTTTATATTTTAATAACACTAGGGCCTATTTTAGGCGATGTGTTTTATTTTCATTGATCAACAACAAAATAAAAAGTTACGAGATTTTTAAATATATGAAAACCAATATTCATTTACTTCTAAATGACACGTTTTCCTCTCACATACGTTTTACATTGATTTCTGTATTTAAAGCTTGATGGGAACCGTATTTGAATAAATCATAAATATGGCAGTGGCAAGTGTCCTTTTTTGTTCCTTTTCCCTCTAAGTAGTGTGTGTAATCAATTTCTAAAATCACTGAGACCACACAATCGCTGACATCGCATACCAAAGTGACATCAAAAACTTTCATTTTAAAACCACGATACAATCCTAATTTACGTCAGGGTTGTGCACCAACAAGCAAAAAAATTGTTTCCCTTTGTTATTGATCTTACAGCATTTATTAGATGTCGTTGCAGAAATGGTGAGTTAAAACGCATAAATTTCTGAAGAAAACTGCTATTAAAATTTATTGCCACTGGCTTTATACTTCAATTCAGTGAGAAACACGTTTTTATAATTCCGCGTATTTTGCTATCTAGTTTTTCACTCGGGCACTCAGGTATTGGTATAGGCTTTGCGACGCAAAAGGATTGGAATTGCTCGCACGTACCAGATTAACTAAACTAAAGACTCGTTTCACGGGCACACCATTCAAAATTGACACTTCTCCGCGGGCCGCACAATTTATTCTAGTGGGCCTCAATTGACCCGCGGGCCGCAGGTTGCGCACACTTCATTTAACTCATATATCCGGCTTATCATTATTGCGGAACCTATGCTTATTGTCAGATATCAGTGACTGTTTGCACCTGACCTTGCTCGGAACAAAAAGCATGAGTAAGCGTGGTATAAAAATATATGGGGAAAGTTGCGCCACCAGTGGGGTGTAATGGGGCACCTGGCAAACGTTTTTTAAAAGCTAAGATAGGTGTAGCTAGGTTATTTCTTTGTCTCTGAATAAAAACTAGTTTTTCCCCTTCTTGCACCAGCCCAGCAATGCCAAATGAATGTGCAGGTTTTAGGGCTCAAACGAGGCAAATAAAAAAAGTGCCCCAACCTTCCCCACTTTCCCTATATATAACTGTCGCATGTTACCTTTCATCATCGGTCCAAGTGTGTGAAAAGCTTCTACCAACCTTTCTCTTATATTCACTGTTGGGTGTCCTAGAAATATGATATTTAAATACGTTAATTAAGGTAGACAATTGGCAATTAGTATTTGTGAGCGTAGCTATCTGCTTAACTATTTCCATAACCTTCTGAATCTCGGGAAATCTCCCGTCGAAAAAATCCCATCCTATGAACGTCGGTAATTTAAATTGTAGAGAAATTTCATTTTTTTTATACAACTGATGGACCAAGTCATAAGGGACACTTTTATATGAAATCCGGTACATTTTTTGTGACATTCGGCCCGATTTCTTGCCATGGGTCCACCTTGTGGCATTTTCAAATAGCGCTAGTTTCGTTTAAACCGTATTTTTGGGAAACCTTTGAATATAACTTACGATAAAACGCCCATTTTTTTAGCATCAACACCTTTTGCTCTTCGGTGAGATTGCAAGAACTGAATCTGGCATGTTTTACTCCAAGAACGAGACGCGCGAAGCGTGGCCAGTCATCATTTGGAATGAGGTCGATGATGCGATAGACGATATTGTCATCCAACTGACCTGCCAAAGGTAAAAAACATGAATAGAAAACTACGGGGAAAATTTCAGACACTTCCCTCGGATTCCCGGATGCTTCAAATCCAGTGCCGGAGTCAATATTTTCATCGAACCAGAGCCGGACCCTAAGGGCCCTTAACTTTGCTTAAAATGTGCCTCCTTTACTTCTGAGTGAGTGCCCGTAACTTTGCTCAGGGATGAGTTTCCTTTACTTCTGAGTGAGTGCCCATAACTTTGCTCAGAGATGAGTCTCCTTTACTTCTGAGTGAATGTCGTAACTTTGCTCATAGATGAGTCTCCTTTACTTCTGAGTGAGTGCCCGTAACTTTGCTCAGAGATGAGTCTCTTTTACGTCTGAGCGAGTGCTCGTAACTTTGCTCAGAAATGAGTCTTCTTTACCTCTGAGTGAGCGCCTATAAAGCACCACCATTTGTTTATTTCAGCAGCTTTTGACATTTTAGTGGTAACTTTGCGCAGAGATGTGTCACCGGTTAAGGCACCATGTCTGACATCTCACTCAGATTTTAGTTTGTTAGGAAGACAATGGCGAACCGGAAAAATTCCGGTCACTGTAGCTCAGTGGTTCCCAACCGGTGGGAAATTTCCCACTAGTGTGAAATTTGGAGGTTGCAGATGGGAAATAGAATGCTCCTCTAAAAATGTACGCACAACACAATTATTGAATATTACACAATGAAAATCACAATATATGCAATGAAGCGGAAAAAGATTCCCATTCAATTAATCGAAACTTTAGTAAAATATCAGGTTGTTGGGCACGATATTCTGATCGTGCTACGCAACTCATTTTGATTTTGGTCGGCCGATAACAACCTCACAGACATGTCTCGAACGAGCAACAATGCTTTAAATGTTACGCAAGAAGATTTTCGTTGCAGACCCGCAAAATAGAACAGTTTTATTCAAATGTCTCAGAGATATCGAGTATGCGCGCGCTCTCATGAACAAATATTTGACCCATCCCTCCATTCTGCTAAATTGTTAATAAGAGGTAATGGCTTATGTAAAAATAAAGTACGATCATAAAGTCATCTCGGCTACTTTTTACGTTTTTTAAGAAAAAAATTTTAAGCAACTGCCGCAATGCGTTTTTTTGCACTAAGACCATATCCTATGGTATCCTATGTAGCGCCATCAAATGAGGCAACATATTTCAAACATCATTTGCTTATCAGTTTGCTAAAAAAAATTGCAAAATAAAAGTAGGATAAGATTCGACATCACGGGCTATTTTAAATGAGTTCAGAGGTGATATTGGATGCGTCATTTGTAGATGTACTGCGAATAGCAAGGACCAAAAGTTCCAGAAAATCGGTGGGACATATCGGTAGATGAAACTTTTCTCGTGGAGTGTGATGATATTCTGCCGAGTAAGTCTGAGGCGTCAGAATTGATATGGACGGTGTGATGTAATGTAAACTCTGATGCGTTTTTTTGTAATATTAAGCGTTGAATTGTTCTATTCGATGGATAACACTGATTTTCTTTACACGGATCGTTACTGTCTTGGGATGCTAGACGGCGCAATGAATGTTTTCACGGGGTTTCAAGTGTAGCTCGAGAATTATGAGTGGCTGCTTGTGCAATGCCTTGTTTAGAGTTCAAAGTGGAAATACGTCGTAAAATGAATTGTCTTACCGCTGTCGTCCCAGACTAGCGCATTCTGCGATCCAAAGTTATCTTGCACGCTCCTCGAGATTCCATGCGGATCTAGAATGTGAATATATAAAATCAGTGGTACGCGGAAAGGTACACGATTTCGTCCCTTTCTAATGAGAAAGAAAAAAGATCAAAAATAGGCAAAGAGAGGAATATATCAAAAAAATTTAAAAACTACCAAGATAAATTTTGATCAAAATACATAGAAATAACCATTTTTGAATGCTTCCATGATCATCTGATACTTGTCCTCCTCTCGTAATGTTGACATCTTCCAGCGATCAATATCAGATGGTGGGATCCCAAGGTTTCTGCAGTAGCCAAACCACTTGTCATTTCCGATTGTGCGGGCGTACTCCTCCAGCATGCCTGTAAAATGTAATCATTCAATTGGCGCTCCAGAAGTATGTGTACCAATATGGAGGTAATTAATTTTGTTCACCTACTTTACATCAAGTTGTGTAAAAAAACTGAAACAACTGGGCAAGGGGCGTATTCACTTGGCTAACACAGACAGTCCCCAAACTCGTAATGAAACTAAAATAAGAAAAATCGAAATGCAATTATGGCCTAACCCTAACCTGATACGAACACCGCGGGAGAACCTTTTAATTATTATTGAGATAGCACAGAGTCCGTCGGTGCTACTCTGGTACGCGAGCTCATCGGTTTTGTGATCTCAGTATTTTAGTTAGAATTAGGAAATGAATTCCATGAGAATGTCTTTATGAAATCACTTTGGTATGCGGTTGAGATCACGTTAAGTGAGTGAGAGTGGCTTTAATAGAATTTAATTTTTATATCCAGTTTGTCGTTGGTTTGTGCTAAAGAAATCAGCACTGACACAGCAGTGACACTATGATATTTATTCTATGGACACACTGAGTTAGCAAAAGGAAAAATATCACACCTGCATACATACCTTCAGGCACATCGACTCTTGTTGGGTTTTCACCCATGATAGGTAAAGCGGAAGGGCAACGTATTTTTAATGCAATATCTCTTAAATAACTGTGGGTTTCAACTACACACAAACACAAAAATTGAAAAAAATTAGGCACAAAATTGTGAAATCGAGAATCTTTGCCAAGAATATAGAGTCAAAAGTTGTAAGCGGCCGTTTTGAAAATAAGCTTCTGAGCATGAAATATGGAATTTTTTTTTTATCAATAGACGAGTCAACAAAATAGTGTTTAGTAGGGATGCTAACTATTATACAATTAATAAAACAAACTTTTATAGAACAACGGTTTAAAGGGAGAAAAAATGGGGGCCGCATACACTTCTTTCGGAAATAGTTTCGTGAACCACTAATTCCACAGTAATTAATAATATATATCATAGTTTATATGGGAGTATATTTTGTGCTTGTGGGAAAAGTAATTATTTCGCGTGGCACAAAATTCAAATCAGCACAAAAACAGCAGAAATTATCTTAAAACACAAGTAATCTTAGTAAACTCGAAATTTGAGTAAAAAATGGAAATCGTCAAAATGCAGTGATTTGAGTTACCGTCATGAAATGACAGGTTACATAAGATGTTATTAATTGTTACGGCGCACCATTTAAGTAACCATGCGATCAGAAATTTTATGTTGGTTGTAGAGTATTGTAATATAAATTTTCAAATTATGACGTCATGATTTCTGATATGACGCCACATTTTGTAAGTCTACAGGAAGTCCCGAAGACGATATATGAACAGAATCTTCCCGCCATTTTTTTCTTATTTGGGCGGGAAGATTCTGAAAATTCATACCGATCGGAGGAAAATTTCTCATTCGTTTTTGAAATATAAAAACAAAAGTAATTTTAATGTTAATTTACCTGAGATTTTAAGACGGTAATACAAACCGCTGCGTTTTTACAGTAAGGCTAATTAAAAGGTTGCACAGAAAAAATTACTACAAATACACGCGGATATAATGTTTAGTAGGGATGATAACTATTATACAATTAATTAATAAAACAAATCATTTGTTGCAATTCCTTTCTATAAGACAATTAATAAGGGATGATATTTACGAAATTCGAAAAAATGAAATGGAGGCCACCTACAACTCTTTAGGAAATAGTTCCCAATTCATTCTTGGCAAAATATTGATTCACCGATTCATCTATTATAAAGTTATCCTAGTTGTAGTAAAATACACTGTCTACATAAGAATTTCAGAACAAAATAAAAAAAAAACGGTTTGTAGCTCAGGGCAGGTATTTTGCCCCTTTCACCCAGAAAGCAATACAGATTCAACAGTAAAAGATGAACATGGTGGAGCATATCGGAAGGCACCATAGAAATTTCAAATTAAAAGCGAAAGAACGTGAACTCGAGTTTATATGAGAGTATATTTTGTGGGCGTGGGAAAAATACTTATTTTTTCGCGTGGCGCAAAATTCAAATCCTGAAACTTTTTTCCTCGGCATCAATGAGTGGATAATTTTTATAAAGGGCCTTTTATCAGAATTTGATGGTCGCAAACGTAGTTTTAGTTTAAATTTGACATTCCGTCTCTATTAGTTGTTGTTCTTTCCAACAACATTTTAAATTCACCAATCGTGACATATACTAATTTTTAGTCGAAAAGATTATACGTAACACATGCTTTCATTTTCAATTTTGTTACCGGTAGAAAAGCATTTTTGCGAGCATTGAAATGGGCATATTAACGGGAAAAGTATGAACATTATACGACCATGAAACAATATTCGATTCGTGTATGGGGATGCTTATTGAATGGTTCCATATAATTGAGCATCCATTTTTCGGGAATCTTGGCACATAAGCCGATCCTTCGGTTTGATAGTTCTTTTGCCGACCATCGGATGTAAGCAGCGCTGTCCCGAATTCGAGTTTTTAGTTCTTTATGATTTATTAACCGTGTATCATGTTTTTGTATATGGCTGTGCCCGAATTAGAGGATTATTTTTTAGGGGTTATTTTCTTTATTTTACAAGCAACCTTCAACGATTTATAAGATGTGGCGTTTTAATATGTTGGAATTTATTCTGTGGCTGTTTTGTTGAGCGATTCGCGAGTCTTGCTGAACAGGACTTGCGAATTTCTACAAACAGTTTTAATACTTGAACGAACGTGACCAATTTCAAACGAATATTCGAATTCGGGACAATGTCATGCAAAGTCAAGTTGTGGTGGCATCAAGAAAACAATTACTTTTTGAGTGTGTAGTTTGTGAGTTTTGAAAGTATCTTGTGAAGGCGTGGGCTGGAAGCGATAAGATCCACGAAAAAAGAATGCAAAATTACATGAAGCATATCATACCACTCACGAAATCAAAGACAGCATAATTTTCATCACAGAAAATTTAGCAATCAATATAACGTTTGTAATAGGAAAAAGTTAACGAAAACCCAATTTTGACAAAAACAATAGGAAAGTAGGGAGCTATAAATCAGCACAAAAACAACAGAAATTACCTCAGAACACAAGTGTACACTCTAAATTCAAGTAAAAATATTAAATTGTAAATAGATATATTTGAGTTACCATTGTGAAATGACAAGTCGAATAAGATGCTTTCTATTCGTTGTTACAGCGCACCATTTACGTAACCATGCGATCAGAAAATATATGTTGGTTGTAGGGTATTGTGATAGAAATTTTCAGTTTATGCCTTCACGATTTCTGATATGACGCCACATTTTGTAAATCTACAGGAAGTCCCGAAGACGATATATAAACAGGATCTTCCCGCCATTTTGCTGCTTATTTGGGCGGAAAGATTCTGAAACTTTATACCGACCGGAACATGATTTTTAATTCGTTTTTCAAATATACATGCAAAATATGGGTAAGTTTGGCGATACACAATCAGAATCTTCTCGCCCCAAATGAATAGGGAAGATTCTGAATATTTGAACCACCTGTTATGACATCAGATCTTTTTTTTTCATTTTTTGTACTGGATAAACCGAATTCGGAAATTTGTTTTAAATTTGAAAACGCATCGTGACACACGACACTAGCAGTCAACGTCTTTCAAACCAACATAACTGAGGCATCGACTAGCTGATTATTGTTTTTCTGCAAATGCGGTTCGATGGTTTAACCATTCATATTTTATGTACGTTGTAACTGTAATGTAACTGAGTAAATTAATATACATGCAATTTCAAGGCGGCAATACAAACCGCTGCGTTTTGACAGTATGCTCAATTATAAAGTTGACATTGAAAAAATAACTACATATACACGCGGGTTCTGATATAACGGTTAAAAAGTCCTCTAATGCTAATTGATGTTTGTGTGTAGAAATATTTTTAATGTTTTTTTTTATCTTGTAACCATAAGGCGAGGGCGTCAATATCCTTCTTATCTTCTGTCCCTATAAAAGAAAATATTTGAATCAAATCTTTTGGCACAAGATGGCGCCTTATCTTGTCATGGGGATGGAGACGTTTATATTGTATTGATACTGCAATATTGTTTTATCATAAAAACCCAAACAAACAAATAGATAAAAAGAGACCTTCAATGGTGATAAAATCAAAATCAAAGAAAAAGACTCAGAAATCATAAAATTTGCTGGGAGAAAAGAAAAATGCTCTGTTTTTCGAGAAGAAAATAGACAAATATTACTTTGTATTCGGTGAGGTATTATTGATATTTACTAGTTGTTTAGTAGTGTTTTAATACATATTTATACATACAGTATAAACCATGGGTGTGCAAACTGCGGTCCGCGGGCCAAATGCGGCCCGCAAAAAATATTGTGCGGACCGCGGTGAATGTCAATTTTGAATGGTGTACCCGCGAAACGTGTTTTTAGTTTCGTTATCCTTCAGCAATTTATCCGTTTTAACTCACTATTTCTGCAATGAACCCCAATATACCGTAAGTTCAATAACGAGATAAAACATTTTTGGGCGCTCCCGTAGTATTCGTACCAAAATGACGCACAACCTGCTAACACATACTTGGTACACATACTATGTTCAGGTTTTGCGCCATCTTGGTACGAATACTACTGGAGCACCCATTTTTGTGCATGAAACTACTAAAAAGGATATCATAAATAAAGGTTCGGCCCACGGCTTCACCTAATTACTTGAATATGGACCTCCTGTAAAAAAGGTTGCACACCTCTGGTATAAACTATTCAAACAGGCCTCAAATAGCACAAGCTATCCGAAGAGAGGTATTTATCGAAAACAGTTGGAAGCCACTGAAATAAGACCTAAAAATTTACTAGAAAAAAATTTACACGTTAGTTCGACATCGCAAAGTTTGCAATCTGGTGCTTCTGCTCTTCAGTGAGTTTTCCCTTCAGTTTGACTCTCTCGATCACATCCTCACTCAACTTGAGGTTGAGACGCACGAAACGCATCCAGGAATCATCAGGGATGGTTCTCACAGCCCAGATAGCGCGCCAAGCGAAGACAGTGTTGGTGTCTGAAACGATACAAGAATTATTGTTTAGCCAAGGACGTGTAACTATTTATTGCAAAATGACGAAACCCGAATTGATGGCGAGAGCAAAACAAATTTTTTTTTTAAATTACTATGCAACAACAAATTGAAATACCGTTATTGCAAATTGCCAAACGATTTCATACAATTATATCGTAACACAACATCAAAAATGTCTATAATGTTGTTTGTATCGTACGAGTCTTTACTAGGGATGGGCCGGGATTCGGATCCGAACTCTGATTCGAGTCGAATCCAGGCATTTTTTGGACTCGGATTCAATTTCGAGTCCACATCGTTTTTACCGAGTCTATAATCAATTCTGTTTTTACTAATTTGTTTATACTTTTACCCTTATAAATCTCACTACATATCTTAGCTAGTTGAAATTCAAGGTTAGATATGTAACAATATCACTCGTGTCAGTCGTGTGTATTATAAACACTCCTAATAAAAACGACGACAGATATCCAGATATTATAACGCAAGTTAAAAATCATTGATAGCTTATAACAATGATGCGCCAGTCGCCTTCAAACTATCTATCCTTTTTGGTATACATGTGGTACACAATAAAATATGTGTCAGCGCAATATATCTGAGTTTTCGATTCGCGTAAATAAATAGGAAACATGCGCAGGATCAACCCAAGAGGGAATCACATCAATATTATTACGTGCAATCCTTTCTCTAAAAATGAAGCAATGGAAAGCATGGAGCGTTTTAGAACGTTTACATGAACTACTAAATTGCAAGAATTGTATTGACGACGAGTGGCATCTCTTTACCATTTGCGCACACGACGTAGTAAATTTGAGGCTAGAAATATCTGGAATTATGGGAAAGCATTGTAGTCAAAAGCTTTTTATTTTTTATATTGACATGTAAGAATTTCTTAATAGCCGCCCAGAATTGATGCAAGGTGGTGGGCTGGAAATCCAGTTCACAGCCAAGGCGCACATTGAATTGACCCACGTTTACATTGTATTATGGCCGCCAAAAAAGAAGAAAAATATATTTTTAAATTGATTCAACAGCTATCTGCGGAACCATTAGGGAAAAAAATATGAGCTACGCCGTATGTTTGTAAGCGCGCGATGCTGTAGTATGGTCAAAAACGTGTTTTTCTATGTTAACATTGTGACGTCACGGACTCGGAGGATTCGATTCGAGTCCTTGACCTATTACTCGGATTCGTCGAATCTCTGTAATGCCGCACTCGTCCCATCCTTAGGACTCTTTACCTCGCATTGTTACAGCATATCGTGCATAAAAACATAAATAAGGTAACAGTAAATAGTAAAATGAAAACAACAGTTATTTGGTAATGTGTAGTAAATACTTGAGCTGAGGACAATTCCTCCAGCCCGAACTATTTATATATCATAATCTTACCAATGACTTTGCTGTTCGTTCTGTCACCAATGAATCTCAGAGTTTCAGCTTGCAATACCAACATGGCGTCCTCCTCTGATACTAAAAACAGAAGCAAAGTTTAGCAAAGTAATATATATTTGGGATGGTAAAAGTCGTAAAAAATTTTGAGTTATCTGTGAGTTGCTCACAGAGGCAGCAAAAAGACTAAAAGTTTGTGTCTTACTGCTAATGCCGCGAATCGGCTTCAAAAAACATACGTTGAACAATTTTTGGGGGATTTGGTGCCCATGGCTAAGACTGTGTGTAAGGTTTCTCTACATACCAAAACCAGTAGACCATTCCTTCAACATTCTGAGTTTCAATGCTTTAGTTATGGCGCCGTGTTGCAACAACACTTCCTTTGTCAATGATTTTCCTTGGTTAGAAATATAAATTAGAGATATTAGTCCGAAGATAATCAAAGATGGTTAATATGGAAATGTATTTTTTAAATTGTGCTTCTGCAGAAATATGGCAATAATCACCCAGGGTGTAAAAAGCGATGCCACACAGAGAAGTTTCCAATTCATTAAATATAGCAGAACTCTAATTATATCATATACTGCTCGTGCAGAGCCTTGTTCGGAATGATGATTTTTCTGCTCTTGTTTCAATAATGTATTAAATTATTTTATCATATAAAATATTATAGGAAAGGTGGTATGCCTGATAATGCTTAGAACGGGACCACTAGGATGTGACACTATCGCATTACCATTGCACTTTGTGCACTTGCCAGGGTTGGACCCTTTAAAGGTGATTGAGCGCGTGAAAATATATGACTACGAGAAGTTGCAGAGTGGTAGAAAGGGGTGTGCCAAACTTTTATGCTGCCCAGGGGGTTTCTGATAATGATACCCTTATACCTAACTTCAAATATAATTCGGCGATTTTTCAGAACTACGAAAAAAAAAGAAAAATATTACCAACAACATCATATTAAAACGATTCATAGGTCCACGTCGTAACCAACAAGTCAAAATTTCCCGCAGAATCCCAAAAATGCATTAACTATACTGGGTGTTTTTCACAGTCTAAAAAATATCACATATGCCAAATGAATTAAATTGAATTATTCTTTATATTCGAGGCTGCAGTAGAAGTCATTTTTTGAATATCCAGAGCCAGATTATGAATTGCTCAACTCCACACATAAGGACTGATAACCGGGCGACATGCCGTTATTTGTGATGACATGTCTATAACGGTAAAGTTGTCTTATCGA
This sequence comes from Styela clava, assembly GCF_964204865.1. NCBI lineage: Eukaryota > Metazoa > Chordata > Ascidiacea > Stolidobranchia > Styelidae > Styela > Styela clava. The sequence goes on along the minus strand of NC_135250.1, from coordinate 1,362,874 downwards.
GGTTAAAAATGAAAATCAACTTACTTTCTACATTGCCGTCGCACGTTTTGCTCTCCCCGAATTCATCATTTACCTCTGTGCTGAGAGATTGATCAACAAACACCATGATTCAGATTCAGATTCAGATATTTTATTTCGTTGGCGACTTTAGTTGGCGACAACTTTAGTTGTAAAAATATTTCGATCTTTAAACTGACGTAAGTTTTTATTATAAAATATTTGACAGGCCTCTGTACAATGGCCTACTTTTAAGGCTGTAAACAGAATTGTATAATAATTATCGGCGCTGCAGAAGTATATGTACCAATATGGAAGTAAATTCGGGAGTACCAACTGGACTATAAAATTGTATGAAAGTAAATAATACTGGCAAACAAAAATTTTCTTCAAAGTGTGGGAAATTTAATAATAGTGGAAAAACTAAGGTATTTGGTAACCGGATATTTGGAAAATAAACATATATTAATTTGTACTCTCGGATTTAAATGGAAGCTTGTGTAACCCCTGGACTGTACTGGTGGTACCCCAGGGCTACTCAACTGTTTTTACCTAAGATCCGCATACAAAACTTCTAAATTATTTGGGTCCGGTTTTTCCAGAAATCCTTAAACACGCACTTCTCGGCCGGAGAATGATAAAATTCTCATCTAATCAACATTGTTTTTATGGTGTTTTAGTTCTTTTCATAAAAATTCAAAACTATAAAAGACATTTTTATAAAATATAAATTCAAAAGTGATCTAATGATTTAAAATAAAGAATTAGTTGCTGTCCGAATCAAATACTCGAAAGGTCCGGATTTGCACCGCGGTCCGCCAGTTGAAAAGCCCTGCCCTAGGGTTCCCCAAAACCCTGATTGAAAACCTTTTCCGCAGTAGTCGGAGCGGTACAATTGATCTTAAATCTTTTGTCTTCTCTAAACAACAATTTGTTTTCTCGTGTTCCATTTGTTTGTTTTTAAGATAATAATTCTCTAAAGATTCTCTAAAGATGATTCAATTTAACGTAATATTTGATACTTTTATTAAAAAGTATTTTTAAAATGTATTCGAAATATAATCTCAGTTACAAAGGGATTCGTCTTGTCAACATAAATCACGAGACAGAATAACAAGAGGATAAAGTTACAAGACAGGGGTTTCGTTCTCGGGAAATCACCTTTTATTTTTGTCTGGGACTCGAAACATACCGTCACGCTGAGTCGGATATCGCCCGAATTGGACGATTTACGTAACTGAGAATTTGTAATGGAATCGGGGCAAGCACTTTAACGAGTAAGAGTTCCGCTACAAAAATACGCCGTACTCGATATTCTCTGAAATAACCTATATTGACTAATTTAACGATATTCGGAAGGATGAGTGACGTAATACATGCTGATGACGTCAGTTATCAAATTCCAAGGTTATATATATTATTATCACAACGTATATCAACAACAAAAATGATTATCAAAAACATATACCAGCGCTAGCGTGGCAAAAATAAGTTTCCACCGTTTGCCGTTGGACTCATGATAGCTAAATGATTAATTCGTCGTATCGCCTTGCCTCTCCCAGAATAGATATAAAACCCCATTCTCATTTATTAGTAGCTTTAGAAGGGAAGCCGCGGGGAACCAAAACTGGTCATCAAGCAGCGACACCCAAGGTTCAAATATCTAAATACATATTAGCCAAGTTTTAGCAACTTGATTGTTGGAGAACTGTTACCATTGATAAGCGAGGCTTGGTAGGTGAACAATCTAATGCGATAAGTAAATAAATACCCAACATCACGTAATACAAATTAAATGTGAATATATTAAGTCTGCTTGGAGGCTAAGAGGCATATACTGGCTGACCCCCCAAAACGCCCAAATTAACTGAGTTCAATTTTTTAGGGTCACCCTATAGTCCAGGGGTGAGCAAATAACGACCCGCGGGAAGGATTCACCACTTAGGCCCAGCCACTAAGTTTCTGATTCGTTTCGTTTCTCCCCCTTATTCGTGTTAGTCTTGCTAACTTGACTTAACCCAACCCAAGATTAACGGAGTCGAATAAAACAGTTTAAATAGAGAATCGCGGGACAATAGCCACCATATTTTTATGGGTTGCAATATAATAAATACACTCTTTTGTTAGTTTTGGATAGTAATGTCTAACAACTGACTAAAATAAAGCGAGAATATCATTTTAACTATTTAAAGCCTATTTCAAAATTGTCTCTACTCGTTTTTTACAGATATATACATATACTTGATTTATAGTGACGTGGCCCAGACCCACAGAAAAAAAATGGAGGCCTCTCCCAAAGCGCGTCTATAAATATACAGAGGGACGTAGGTAAAAAAAAATGATTCACATTGGAAACCCGGGTTTGGCGCGGGGAGATAACCCTAACACATACCGATTCTTTTTGTTTGGAGGGAGATAATAGGCAGGGCGTTTTGACACGCCTACGTGAAAAAAGTAATTGCGTAACAGACCTGGAATAGGCAAACTATCGTCCGCGCGCTGAAGTATATTGTGCGAACCCCTGGTATTGGAGAATATTGTGAAAATTGATTCTACTACATACAGAATTAAGATTTCATTTTAAACTTTAAAAATTTATTGAGACTATTTTGAGGTGACTTGAGCCATTTGAAAACCGACTGACTGACTTAACACAAGGATTGGCTCAACTCGGAGATCCTGTGACTCACTGACTTGGCTCAGGGTTTGGTAACTGCTTTTCATTTAACCCCCTTATGCTAACACCACACAAAAACTATCCATTGAACGGAAATACATCTCACTAAATTGTGCACAATATGCGTATATTGAAGAAAAGTGAAATCAGGGTTTAACGCCACTTTTTAAACATAAACTGTCGGATCAGGCAACAATGAAAGGCTTGGCGGGACGGCTTGTTGCCCACCCCTACTCCGGAGTATAAAATTGACCAAACGTTCTCAACAGTATATTAAACAAGGCTAACATTACACGCGCCAAAGTGTTTGTTATCAAATTCATTTTCGCGAGAGTTTTGGCGTCCAGAGCCGAATTTTTCTCAACTTGAATCCGAAGGTATATTTTGAATAACATTTTAATCATCTCCACAGCACTGGTCTCGATTTACCTTTCCACAAAGCAAGCCTGATTCTTTATTTAATGATTATTGAATCATTCAAAATAAAATCTTTTTGTTTAATTATTGAAGAGTTTGAAGAATATTTATTAAAACGAAAAAAATAAAATCAAAGAAATGAAAATTATTGGAAAATTAAAGTAAAATATAGTACATGCAAGTAGGAAAATGAAATGCTTAATTGGAAAGTGAAAACCAAGCCACCAAGCTTTTTTACGTGCTCGGGAATTGCAAGACTTCACACTCGAGAGGCAAGCCGAAGACAACTCAGTCATAGTGCTGCCGCAGGATTTCATTTGGGTACCAGTCCATGTCAGGCATGGGAATAGGTAACCACTTAACTAGTTATTCGGGCACTCCAGAAGTATGTGCAACAAGATGTCGCACAACCTGAACTCCAACCGCTACGCACATACTCTATTCAAGTTGAGCGCCATCTATGTGCACATACTTCTGGAGCTCCATTATTTGTTTGGATGTGTGGATGGGATAAGAGAGGAAAGGGAGAAAACGGAAACAGAGAAGTCGATGAGGCGGTTATGGTGAACCATGTTTTCTCGTCTGGTTACCAGTCCATGTCAGTCATGAAGTGGCGGATCTACGATATGACAGCCATGGCTCGTGCTCTGCTATGGCTGCGTTTTGAACAGAGGCGCAAAAACTGCTAGAAAAGTACTAATCATGAAAAGTTTCAATGAAATAATTTTAAATTGGGAATAACTGGAACTCGTTTTTTTACTCAAATAATAACGTACAAATACCTCGATTCAACGATAGTCATTACAAATTGTCAAACTATCTAGGGCCGCGTTTTTAGACTTTGCTATGGGTGCCATTTAACGTAGATACGCCACTGCAGTTGAGAGAGAGAGCTTGCAATTTTACCCTTGTCCTGAGCCTTGTTCAGAATGAAGAAGCTACTATGCTTTGCTCTCCTCCTCAATCACTCCTTCAGCAGCGAGTTCACTCAACACTCGATCTAAGTATCCTTCATCAGGATATCCATGTCCCCCCCTCGAAGTTTTTTCTGTTTTATGATGAATTCCGGTCCATGTTACGCAATCATCCATTCCAGTCGTGCTTGATTGACCAACCGTGAAAACTAATCGACGTTTCCACGCTTCTATAAGCAACAGTAAAACCTGTAAAAAAACAAAAATATTTGAATCTAAAACTTCAAGAAAAAAAATGATGCCGAAGGTTTTTTTCAAACATCATCAGTTGTGTGGAATTCTTTAGCTCATGGCTGTTTTTGGCACTCCCGAAGTATGTGAACTAAGATAGCGGACACCGGAACGTAGTATGTATATCAGGTCAGGGTAAGGCCATAATTTTATTCAAATTTTCTGTATTTTAGTTCTATTACGATTTCGGGAACTAGCCAAGTGACTTCCGTAGTATTTGTACCTGAATTATGGCTTAACCCTAACCTGGTGCACATACTGCATTCCGGACCGACGTCCGCCATCTTGGTTTACATACTTCGGGATTACCATTTTATTTATCCCATTGATAGCTTTGGTTTGCCCTATGAATATGTCAAATTATTAGCTTCCTTCCTCCTGAGATGAGATAAAAATTCTATTTATTCATAAAATGTGACTAACGTTTTCTACTACCCAGGCCAATACCCACCCGTCTTCCTTTATTATTATCTGGAAGATAACCAACTCTCGGGAACCCGTGAGCAATGAATCGTTTTCCTGGATGAGGATGCTCAGATGTCTGCATGCCAGATGATATGTTGTATGTTACTTGTATAGTCCCACAGTTGGTGTGACCTGTGAATGAATACAGGATTAGAATAGTAAGAAATTCTTTTTGAGTGAACTTGGGAGCATCACAGTTCAATTGGCGCTCCAAAAGTGTGTGTACCAATATGGAGGTAACTAATTTTGTTCGCCTACTTTACATCAAGTTGTGTAAAGAGACGGAAGCATATGGGCCTGGGTATATTCACTTGGCTTACACACACAGTCACCGAACTCGTAATGTAACCAAATTAAGGAAAATCGGAATGAAATCACTGCCTAACCCACATACTTTACGGGAGTACCAATTGATTTGCTTAATTCTTGTTGTTGGAAAAAAATCGTTCATTTCCGAGACTAATGAACCAATCAATTTTAAATTTTCAGTATTTCAAAATGGATGGAGGAGCCACTAGAAGTATGTAGGAAAATATCCATGTGGTAGTGAATTTCACATAACAGAAATTTATTTTTGTTACTAACAGTAAAAGCACTAACAGTCATCAGAGTATCATGGCTTAATTTTTTTTTTTTGAAAAATGCATCCCACTTTTTATTAAAAAGTGAGAACCATATTGAAATAACATCTCAGAAAAGGTCAACTTACCAGGCAAATGGCTTTGTAATGTAGTATAAGTCATGGTCCCTGATGGCTGGGTCCCTGTCTTTATACCATGCATTTTGTTACAGGCTGGACATACAAAGCAACCATTCTGAGAAGTAAGAAGTTTATTTTTAAAATTTCTTTAGAGATTTTTGCACTGTTCGCGGCGAAAACGTCTTCGCACAAGCCCATTGATATATAAGCAGCTGTTATTTTCAGAAAGACCAAAGGCATTGCATTCCCCATGCAGAGGTTGCCATAGAAACCTTTGACAAAGAGATACGTTCAACACTCTAACCACAGAACCATTGGATTAAAATTTGGAGCAGAAACTGTGGATCATGATCACTGATGTCACTTAGAATAATTAAGATCAAATGTGTGAAGATATTTCAATTAGTATACTAATAGAACGAGTTACCCTCGCTGGTTAAATAATTAAAGGCAGTGACAAAATTTATCCAACAATTGGCCAAGTGGTGTGTACATTGGATTAAAGCGCGGCGCTATTTTGCATGTGTGCGTGCACGATCTTATCGTAAGAATTTAGGCCGATTCAAGTTATAGCAGTTGGAATTAAGTTAGCATAATGTAACCACAGGTATGTGTTATAAAATCTCATACCTGCACACTATGGCTATACGAAGCTTCAATACATTCAGTGTGGAAAATGTGTTTGCACAAATTCAATTCCAAAGTATCTTTGCCTAGAATGATAAATGATTTTGTTGAGAATGGTTTTATCACAGCCCCCCCCCCAAAAAAAGGGAATATTTTTAGCATAGTTTCAATCGAAAAATGTTATATTGAAAAATTGAAGTATGACCAATAAGCCCATTATTTAATCACAAAACATTCAAAGATAGAGAGCCAATCAAATGCAAATATCAACTTTCCTATATGTCCGAATTGAACGTCATTGGATACCAATTCTTCTGGAGATTTGACCAAAATTGTATTTTTATAACAGGGATAAATAAGCAACGTTTTGGACCGAGGGCCATAAATTTTGCCCACCTAGACTGGTGGGCCATGTAAGTGTGACGTAAAAAGTTACATTCTATGAAAAATATTTACAATGGTACAAAAGCAAAAATAGAAACTAAAAAACTAAAATTTAATCGCAATCTCAACAGATTCCTTGAGTTAATTTTAGCTAAAACACTAAAATTTGGTTTTAGTTTGGTTGTGGAAGGGTCAGGCGGACCACATTAAATTACCGAACGAACCGGCCCACCATTGTAGTTTGCCTATGTCATAGATACAAGATAATCAACATTAAAAAACATTTAAAATATTAGATTATCCAGTTCCACCCATCCCTGCTCATAAACAGCATTGAATTAGTGTACTAGAGGAAAGAGTTACTTTTGTTGGTGAACTAATTAAAGACAGTGACAAATTGTACCCAACAAGTGATAAAGTGCTTCAGATCATTGCATGATGACATCATATGTCAGACTTTTACACTATAAAATCCATTCCTTCTACTAATTTAAACAACATAAAATTAAAACAAAATGAGAAAACATACTTTGTCCAAATCCAGAAGTTTCTGTAAGCTGGCTCTGACAAATTGCACAATCATCTGTTGATTTTGGGTCGATGCTCAATGACTTCATAAAATGCTTTATGACCTCATGAATTGGAACAATAGATGTACTGCTACCTGCGAAAAATAATAAGTTGGAGGAGGCCGCCTGAGGAAAACTACTTTTATCCTTTTTTCCATTTCCCTCCTATTACTATGAGACCCGATATTTTACCCTAAATGTTGATGTTTCATTCAAATTCATGGGAACATTTTCAAATAACATATGGGAACACTTCAAAAAAATAACTTTCTACTACTTTAATTCCTCATTCATGTCCTTTGAGACCGATATTTCATCCTAAAATTTGCTGTTTAATTTTTAACCTTATGGGAACATTCTCAAATAACATTTGGGAACATATCAAAAGTGTTGATATTCATGAAAATTGCTCTTTTGTTTTGAGCTTGACATAATATTATTGTTTCACAAGTGACAATAGTCTATTTATGAGAAAAAATAACACAAAATGGTACAGAACACAGCTCTGGAGTATTGAGTTTTATGAGTTTTTATTGATACCGGGATTCTACTTTTTAATCTAAATGGAGCGGAGTGCAAATAGCATTGAGTTGACCAAGCATTTATATCAATATACAATTGTACAAAGCTTGGATATGCCAAATTTTTTTTTTGCCACAATATTTTTATTCTTAGCTAGAGTATGGTTTTTAATTCGGCAAGCAAGACAATCGTTTCCCATTCGACGCAACGACTCGCCAATGCTAAGCGAGACCCTGAGATAATTGATATCAGTAAGTACGATACAAAAAGCACTTTGTTTTGGACTACGTGTCCATGTATTTGGGCATCGCTCTTCTGTTTTACTTTTTATATTTACCTGGAGTGCACGGGATGCCACCAGGTGGACATGGAGGAACCTTCACACTGCTGAAACATAATAAATTGTTATGACTTAAAGATCGAATATATGAAAACCTAACATTACAATTGATTAACCAAAACAGATATTACTTCCTAATCACGTAGTACTCCCGTAGTATGTGTATCAGGTTAGGGTTAGGCGGCAATTTTATTCTGATTTTCCTTATTTTAGTTCTAATACGAGTTCGGGGACTGTCTGTGTTAGCCAAGTGAATATACCCCCTGTCCATAGGCTTCTGTCCCTTCACACAACTTGATGTGAAGTAGGTGAACAAAAAATATTGGTACACACACTTCGGGAGACGCCAAATGTTAAATGTTTGTATCATACAGTTTGGTTAACAATAGCAGAAAATCCTGTTGTAGCTACAATCAACAAACAAAGTCTTAAAACCTCAGAATTTAAAGCGATGTTTCTCAAACAGTAGGATGCGCCCTACAAGGTGGGGCATAGAAGGAGACGTGAAGCTAATTGAAACTAAAATATTTGTTAGATTTGATCTTGTCTGCCTTACTTTGGATATTTACAGCCCATCCACATATTTTCAACGTGGTATTTGAATAAAAAACAATTTCACACTAATATTTGTTATTTGCAGCCTAATGTTAGCTAGATATTTTTGTGGTGAGGTGAGAGACTTGGCAAATTCTAAAAAAGGGGTGCGACTTAAAAAGTTCCACAACCACTGATTAAAGTATCAAAAACTGTAAAATTATGATTTGTACCTTTTTGTTGATATCTTTCTAGTATTTGCGTTTCCTGTCCTGCTAGTAGTAGATGATGTTCCAGTGGCTCCAGAAGGGGTTTTGGGTAAAGGCCTTTGTGAAGCCATAGCAGCATATGAAAGAGCAATTTGTGATGTCACAGTAGATCCATTGCTTTGAAGTGGGGGTACAGAGGGGGTGGAAGAATTTTGCGGGTTTCGGAAACTGTTCTGATAAGTTGTATTGGGGTAACCATTAGTATTCCCAGAATTTGAAACAAGGTTCCATAGGTATTGAGGGGCGGGAGGGGGGTGGGGTCTGTGATTTGATTGGTTAACTGTGGATGAACTGATTGGATAGGAATAATGCAGTGTGACACGTTGTATATCCCTTTTATAATGTGTTGTCTTGTTCTCCTAAAAATGAAATCAATATTTAAACATAATCAGGTATGAGAATGTTGGAGCCATATAAATCATTCGATTTATTGATCAGGCTAAGCAACTCTAAAAATCAAATGTGCTATCTATATAAGGCACTAGTTATAGCCGTGCTTTTCAACCAGGGTTTTGCCAGTACAGTACAGGGGCTCCACTTGTTTCTATTCAAAGTTGAGGGTATATTGGTATACTTCAAATATATTGCTTAAATATAATCAAATACATTTGCTCCTATAATTAAACTTTCTACACTTTTTGGGGGGTACTGACTTGGGTGATCGTAAATGGTTGTATCGTTACCACCCAGTCCATCTACTGTAAACTTTGACTTTCTCATTTTGTTTTCTGGTTTGACGAAAAAAAAAAATCTCTCTCTTTAACCCTTTCCATGCGATTTTTATTTTTTATTAAATAATCGTATTTGCTACGCCGATTTTATGCATTTGTACCCCCACAACTAATCGATCGACTAACAAAAAACTAATGATCTTCTGCTGCCCACTGACGGCTCGATGGAAAGCTTATTTAAAGAGCTTGCAATTGGCGATTAAAAAAAAAAGTTTTTTCAAAAGTGGTGGTCTGAGTCACAAACCGGATAGAAAAAGGGCATTTTTTTTTCTTGGGAGTTGAAACTTCAAACCGTGATAAAAAATAGAAATATTCGCTAAATCCTTTACTGTTACCGCTTCGTGGTTGGCAAACAATAGCATAAAAATACTTTGGTAGATGGAAGGGATAATATGTCTTCTATTACCACCCAAAAAACACCGAAATTTGCATAAATTTCAAAAACACTCCCTCGTTCCGCCGCAAATAAAATTCCCATCGTAAACGAAAGCGAGATTTACCGTCGCTTATGTTAATCTCAAAGAAGACTTTTTATCAATAAACTAAAACCCGGAAAAACTAGACCAACAGTTTGCGACCGATTGCTAAATAAAACAGTGGAGTACATCAACGTACCCGCCGCAATCTAGCGACTTTTGTCGTTGGTACGTATACGTGCCTACCGCACGGAAAGGGTTAAAAGTCCTTTCAGAATGTTTCACTGGGTTTTGGCTACATCAAAAGAATTGAAAAAAGGGGGGAAATGCTGAACTGGTAATCACTGAACATGAATAGGCGTTGTAAAAAAATGAAGCCCCCAAAGTATGTGCACCAAGATGGCGCACAACCTGAACAGAGTATGTGTACCCGGTTAGGGTTCAGGCTGTACACCGAGATGGTGCACATACTTCACGAGCACCAAAAAAATTGCGATGCCTGCAAAAAAAGCAACATATTATGCATTGACTCAACGTACTTGTGTTTTATTTCTCAGATTGATCTGATGATTCATGTTAAAGTGAGCTGGTACTGCAAACGATTGCATATTTCCCAAATATTTTCGTTCAATATAATCTATCATTTCTGTAGAATACGAGGTCCATTGAGGTGTACGAGATCTGAAAATGTTAATGTTTTTATCTGTCAATCCCAAGCTAGAGACTTTATCAAAGATTAATATTTATCTATTTGTCGGCCTTCCCCGGCCACCCTCCTGACTATTCTGGAAACATGGAGTCTACCATGAGCAGGGATGGCCAATTCGAATAAAGTATTCGAATGTATTCGAATATCTCGTTATTCGAATATCGGAATTAGCGTTCATAAGAATATCGGATATTTGTGTGACGTCACACATTTTCGACGCCGCTCTCAAGACGTTTCCGTTGAATGAAAACATACTCGATAGAAACTTGCGCGTGATTGTTTTCATCACTCATCAGCGTAACGTGTTATTTAGCCCGTAAATGCCTTTACGTTTGTGTTATTTTCTCTAAAACGAAAATTTTTCACAAATTTGGTCCACGATAACGATGACAATTATTTTATTTTTGCACGCGCACGGAATTGTGAATCTGGTAAATACGTTCATCGGCGGCGAGTTTCTAAAGACAACGCAACTTTTTGATTGAAAAGCGGCAATTTGAAATACTGAAAATAAAACCGTGAACAATATAAGTTTTATTGAGGCCCACGAAAATTTAAAAAACGCTTTTCTAGGCAGTGAAAATCGCAGAATTTCGTGTGCCTCTGGCACACATTATGTTTGGTCGGCGTTTAGAAACATATCGTCACGAATTGAGGGCGGGATTTGCCTGATTATCCATTACTTTAAATTGCCGTCGAATATTTTCAAAGTATATTCAATCAATTTTGTTTTGATGAAATAAATTTCACTCTGAGATGTTACAGAAGATTTATGGATTTTTCAAACGGTTTTATCTAAAAATAATCAGAGTTGCAGCATTTCGATTGAGCTAAATATTTTATAAAATCTAAATATTTGCCGAATTCGCAAAATACGGATCGAAACATTATTTAATCGGGCAGTTTACCACACGTTTTTATTCTTATGACCGCGGATTGCAATGGTATATGAGAGTGGTGAGGATTTTATTTTGTCGACGCAACCGCGGATTAAATTGAAGACAATTAAATTAATAAAGCAAGACATTTTAAATATGCCCGTATCGGTCACGAATTCATCACTTTGCACAACTCGTTGTATTCGTTGTTATATTATTTGTTGCAAAAGTCGACTCTCTTAGCAGGTGGCACAATCGCGGCGATGAATATGTATTTTTAATTTACTGCTAAACTTTATATGTATATTCATTGTATGAAATGAATTATACTCTACACTTAACAGGATTTTATATCATTATTTGAGATTTTTCTAACGGTGATAACGAGTTGGCAAGATTGCAAAAATACGTATTAAAATTAAATACATCAGGCAGTTTATCTCGTACTTTTAGGTCACAGATCGCCGTGGACCGAATAGTAATGTTTGTTTTTTTTGACGTAAGAAGAAGAAACCGCGAGTTACGTTGGACACATTAAATTAATATATAAAGATATTTTAGAATCTCGTAGTTGTCACGGATTGAATATTTTACGTAACAGGATGATCATTATACGCTGAGAAGACGGCTCTTTTAACGATCGCGGAATCGCGGTGGGTGTTACAGGCGGCAATGGGAATTTCCGATTTCGAAAATCCTGGCTGCGCGGCTGGCAGTGGTGGTCATCTATCCTCTACTAATTTATTTCTAATTTCAAACACAACAATATGTTACACATAATAACAATATGGTTCACATAAATTAATATACAAATATACTGGTAGGTAGTAGAATACTCTATGCTTAAATATTAGAATTTTTAAAGGCATGATGGATTTTCGATTGTTGTTGCTTGTTTCAGTTGCCTGTATTGACAATAAATTTTATTACTCTCAGAAAATATACACAATTATCTGAATACTAGGGATGCGACAAGATTCGGACTCGTACTCGGATTCGTGGCCGAATCTCTCGTAATTTGATACTCGGATTCGGCCCGAGTCTTTGATGATTTTACCCGAGTCCCGGATATCATACGTCACGCGATAGTCAAGCGCAGACTGGTGGCGGATTCGACGAGAAATTCAACTTTTTCGTTCTGTTTTGCCACGAGACTGTTCAATCTATTTTCTCTACGGTGAAATTAAAACTAGGCGCCAAAACTACAAATTCACGACGCCGTAAGAACAAAAAAATGTCAGCGAAAGTCAGCTGAATAAATTCCAGTGTTGCGCGTGTAGCTTGCCTTCCAGTGCCAGACGTCGTTTAGTGAATGTTTACCACGTCCTATTTCAAGCATATACTTGCTAATCCTCTAACAGTGATTAATCCGTAATCAGCGGTAACCATGTCGTGCTGTTCGCCTGTTATCGTTCCATAAATGATCTAGCTATTTCCGGAGAGAAACAAATGTTAGAAATAAAACGATAAAATAGTGAAAATTACGGTTCTTTTAAGAGAAAAGTACAACTCGCAGATGTCAGTGGCGTTACAATCGTATATATGTACAAAAACAATCTCGCAAGCCGCATCGATTAAATGTGCATAAATTTGGAAACTATTACTCGTGGTAATTGGATGTTAATCGGGCCGACTTTTTATTTTTATTCAATAATTATTTACATACACCGCGATTAGTGACGGGCAAAATCGAATTTTTCCTGATCGAATAATTCGACTACCGTATTTCTTTTAATATACCGATAGTAGAAAATTACTAGAAGACTGGAGACTCGATAACAACGCGGCGTCTTTACTTCTTATCCGTAATTTTATCACAATCGTGAATTGTTTTTTTGTCACCGCGATCGTTTCGGCGACCGACATCCTAATTATGGTTGGTAAACTATATTTTTAAAGCACCCTTTTTCACTATCAGCTCTCACGCAACGCCGGACATCGAAGTTTCGTTTTTATATTTCAGGCAGAAGTGTGAGTACAAATCGGCGAAGATATTAAAGACAGCTATTAATTAGTGAATTCATAAACATATTAATTTTATTCTGGCCTCATCTTCCGGATTTGATCTTTCATATCACAGTTTGTAAATTACGGTCCCTATTTTAAGCGAACAATACCTATCGTGGCTGTGTTATTTTAATATTAGATAATAAATAAAAACTCCGGAAATTTACCATTGCGTGCTGTTTCGAGTTATGGTATTTCCACCTAGTCGAAACAATATTTCCATATAATACATAATTTACCTGCGTCACTTAATCTGGTTTGACGTTTCTATATGTGAAAAGGTGTTGGCGCGCTTTATGCAAAATTGGGAATTGTTAAGATAACGATAGGCGCAGAAAGAAAACCATAATAATTCTCACATTTATCGTTTCTGTCTGTTAGCGAGAGCCGTATGTGAATTCTTTCTAAATTAATGTTAATAAATTTGATTTTGCTTTTCGAAGCGCCGTTATTTGTATTAATGAAAATGATTGTGTCATACAGCCGTAACTTAGCATATAACACATTTCGCCTTTTGCGTCTCTCTTATTGAATCAAAATCAACAATTACACATTCTTATTTTCCGCGGATTCGACAATCGCTATTGATGGTTTTCAAACGAAGAATAGCTAGCTATTTTGTTACGATATATTTGTAAGATACATTTATTCGATGCTTCCACAGTTGGCAATTCTTTATTAGTACCCCAATTATCACGGAGATGGGCGTCTGTATCAGCGCCGACTAAAAAAGATAACATATGAGTAAAAATTTCCCATAAAAAATTTGTTCCAAACGTGTGGGTTATGGCCCGTATTTATCGTGACAGGACACGAGCGCGGCGTCTTCAGCAGTCGACGCGGCGGTCGATCAGAGTTAGGTAACAAAGTATTCCTTCGACGGGGAATATGACCTATTTATTCTAATTTAAACTAGTCGCTCAGAGAATGATCGTCTCGAAAGCAATAGTGTTTATGTGCAACGTTTTCAAATTACATAGTCTTTTCATACAGAATTTTTAATTTACGGCCAATATACGAGAACAACAGCATCACTTTAGGTATTTGTTTCGTAGCTATGTAAAAGTATTGGACTCGGGACTCGGACACGAGTCCAGCACAAATACTCGGGATTCGGCCGAGCCGAACCTTTTTGGATTCGTCGCATCCCTACTGAATACAAGTAGTATTTTTGTCAATAGACTTGACTATTATCGTAATATCATGGTACCAATGATAGAAAGCGTCAGACAACTCTTTGGCTATCATTTCATTGTACAAAGTGAATAATTTTAATAAACTGACTGTGTCACAAATTGCTATTATTCTTTATTGATAGCTATAAACTATCAATTACATTGTGTACATATATTGTAGGTTTGTGGCTTTATTCTGATATTTTTATTGAAGCTTATTTCCTAATTCACTGAGTTTTAATAAACTAACCAAAATGTGTTATTTTCGATTTTAGAATGTATTCGGAATTCCAGATTCGAAAACATTATTTTAGAATGTATTCGGAATAGTTTAGTATTCGGAAATGGCCATCCCTGACCATGAGTGCGAGTTGTCGAGTGGTTGAGACTCCCAGGCGAAATGAAAGTGACCGTTGGCCAAGAGGTCGGAGCCGGATCCCCATGCTGTTGTCGCCGTACAAGCGGAAAATCACACCCGCTCTGCCGGGTTGAGCTTTCAAATCCTCTAAAGTATGGAGTTGAAACTTTTAGACATTCGAATTCCAGACTTTATTAGTCAGAAGTCAGCGTTAAAATATTTAGCTGAAACAAGCAGCAAATTTTTAAAGAGTCAAATTT
This sequence comes from Styela clava, assembly GCF_964204865.1. Classification (NCBI taxonomy): domain Eukaryota; kingdom Metazoa; phylum Chordata; class Ascidiacea; order Stolidobranchia; family Styelidae; genus Styela; species Styela clava. The sequence goes on along the minus strand of NC_135250.1, from coordinate 1,347,634 downwards.
CAATAATCGGTAGGCGAGAAGTAATTTTAAGCCTTTTTATCTCATTCCAGTCATGGCTTTTCAGTCAGAATTTGACATTACAAAAGTGAAAACTGTATTTATAATGTGCTTGAACTTATTACTTCCCAGAATCAGAGTTTGAAATTTTCAAAGCCAGGACCCAGAGTCAAAAATTCTTAACTGAAACACGCGCCAAATTTAGAAATGTAGAAGTTTTTTGCAATCATAGTCAAGTGCAGATATTGTTTTGGATGCATCAAGGCTTGACAGTTGAGTGTATATTTTGCTCACTATCAGAACACGGAACACCTTGTTTGTGGTTGCATTTCAAATCTTGTGGGAAATGATTATGCGCACAAGAATCATTCTGAACTTTCCCAACTAATAGCAAGCATTTAGACAAGGGATCCCTAAAGTTGATTGACCCAGGGCAAAATTAGAAGCTGGAACGTTATACACGGACCAGAAGAAGGGACCGGCTGCAATGTGCAGATGGCAATATGTGTAATGAAGATACCGGGTATAATTGATTTGTTACGAATATACACACGCCAAAACTGATATTTTTCCCTTGCAGGATTTGAGATACGGATACAAATGTGGGGTCAGGGGTCAGAGTTCAGGAAGTTTTCTGTTCTTTGATATTAAAATCTGAATTGTATTTGTAAACTCCTCAAACTTTGAGATCCCCAGGATCAATTTGTACTTCCAGCAAAGTTTCGATTTACACTCACTTCGATAAAGACTTATCCCATTCCCATGATACTTTCTGAGCCAGAGCATGTGTTGATGATAGAGATCTTCTGTGAATGATTCTTTCTTTACCTGAGTGTGAGAAACAGTTTTAATTGAGCGCTGAAAAATCATTTCTGAAAAACTTGAGTGTGAGGGCCTAGTTGCTCAGATTGAAGGACTTTACTGCACCTACATGAGTACATGGTGCAGGTTGGAGATTTAGAGTTCAATGCTATTGTCTACTACAGGGTTTGGCAATTACTTTTTTAATGGGCCAGTTACAGATAATAGACTTGGATATTACCAAAGCGTATATATAATATAAGCGAGGCAACGCTCAGACAATGGACGCCATCTTGTGCCTATTGTTCTTGGCATTTAACACGGCGCCTTATGAGAAGTTCCAACACAATTATGGAAACATACCTATTATTTTCACTAATATTTTAGGTAGAAAAATATTGAAGGTCGCGTTTTGAAGTAGAATCTTAGCCGTACATGCTTATATCGTTTCATGTTGGCCAAATTACAATTATAGTACATTAAATTGTCTTTGAAGACGGTTACTACCGGTTCCGAGTTGCTTTCGAAGTAAATTGGCCCTTCTAATTGTCATAATCAATCATTTGACAATGGCGTTCCTTATGACGTCACAGATGAAAAGTTTTATTTATTCATCGAAATTACCGGCCGACCCAACTTTGCTTCAATGACCGTTTCTATTTTCTGGTTAACATTTTTCGTCTGTCAAGCTCCATAATGCCCTACTGCTCAGCTCCAAGCTGCGCTAGAAGAACTAATGACATTGTAGGATTGTTGCGGAGACATTTTACAGCCTCAAATTGGCGTATCACTATAAAATCTTTGAAAAAATGACCAAAAATGTTTCTACGCTGTGTTTGTGGTCAAATTTAACGCATTAGATAGTTTTTTATTCCTCATTGCGCTAAATATTTAGATAGCATATTTTTTAAAGTTCAAAATCCACCCTTCAGTTTCATGCTAGCCTTTATAGCAGCGGACTTATTCAATTCGGTACAACAACATGACGAAAATTTCCCATAAGACACCATTGTTTCGCGTTTCCAGCGATCTCGATCGATAAGTATGTTGATAGGTATTTGTCTGTCTGTTAGATACTTTCATATGTTTCGTGATATCTCGAGGTTGAATCTGCTCTGAATTTTGCTTGTGCATTCATCATATCTCGGACCAGAAGCTTATTGATCTTGGATGAATTATGTTGTATAATTGGCGAGTTATTAATTAATTAGTGATGGGACACGCGGTGTCGCTATTGAGTCAGAGCAATAAGTTAGATTGAAATAGATTTTTAAAAAATTAATGAGTTTTTATTTATCGGTTTCAGAGTGAAGATGCCGAAACACTCGATCTAATTTGATATTAGAGGCATCTAAGATAAACTGGAAAATTAGCAGCAGGGCTGTGGTTTAGGATAATCATGATTCATTGTTTTGACTAGAGTCACCATTTAATGAAGATTCTAACTGACATGAAACATTTAAATGAGACCTAACTCAGTGATTTGAATTGACTTCAGAATCAAAGTATTGTTACAATCCCAAAAATAAATTTTTTCCCAGGAATAGGTGGTGAAAATCCATGGGAAATCCCGACCTCAGGATTTCAAATCTGGTCCCGAAAGAGCACCCCTAACTTCGGGTTTATTCTAATAAATACTGTCATGAATACATGATGATAACAATAAAATCAGTTTGTGGATCTGGCATCCCTAGCCATGGATAATATATAAGATCTGACCTGTCACATTGTTCTTTTGCCTGGATGACTGAACATCAACTTCATGAAATTTAAGAAGTGGATTCGCATTTCCAAGTTTCACAGTTGATTTACCAGTATTGAATACATTTTCAATTGCATGACAGGATAAGGGGTCGTACGGGATATAATGCCCTGCAAAGAGAAAATGATATGAAATTAAAGGACTATGGCATTTGGGCAATTACCTCAACTAGGGTGTATAACAATAGATTGCGAACACAATGTTGAATCGTAAAGACTCCCGGTCCTGTTGAAAATAATTGCATCTCACATATATTATGGTTGGATATCAGTGACTGCCTATTTGGGGCCTTGCTGGGAGTGATCGATGCAAATGAGCGTTGTATAATACGGCTCACGAAGAGGTATGGTGAATACATGTATGAAAAAATTGCTGAAACTTCTGTTTCAAACTTATCCGGGTGAGAGGAGAGCCTATAAGACAGCTTAATAATATGGTGAACCACGGCCTTTTGACCGGTTGCCAGTCCTTGTCGAGTATGGGATCAGTCATTTGTTTCAGATGCATGGACTTGTGTGTGTTGGCTGGCATACTCCTAGCGCTTCCATACCACAGAGTCAAACAGAATCAGAACCTGATTACACCGGTTAAATCCAGATTCAACCGGTTAATTCAAAACTCACCAAAATCATCTTCCCATTCCCAAACAACAATATCTGGTTGAACAGCAGAGTTGCTTGAAGAAGCCATTACTATCAGGTCTACATTATTTACTTTATATCTAAATTAAAACAAATTGCAACAAAATTAAACATAATTAGGTTTTTAACAGATATGAACAAAAATCCTGGGGATTGGCTAACTTTAATTTAAGTTCAGAAGAAAAAAATCATTCGGGCGTGGCTGGTCAGAATATTTTCATGCAAATATGCAGGCTTGTGTGATGCCATTTCCAGCTTTATTTCTGGGACAATATTGTAGACAAATTTTACTTGACTGGTCGGAATAATTTCATTTTAATTTATTAAACGCGCAGATGCTGACAATTTGCACTTTGTTTCTCAGGTTAGTTTGAAAGGATTGGACCAGAATTGAATACACAAACATAAGGGGTATTGCTAACTTTAATCGTTGACAGGAGTTACTGGGCCTTGACAGAATATTTCAAGGTAAGGTAATATTGTCAGTTTTTTCACAGAGTCTTTCAGACTGTTAAATTGAAGACAGTAATCTGGAACAGGGAACACAAGTACAGAATAGAGTAGTGAAAATTACAACTTGAAAAATTTTGGCAAATTATTGAAACAGAATATTGGAAAGGAAATTTGAGAGCAAATGTATTGAACTGTTTAAAAATAACAACTTAACCAAGCTACTGTATTTTGATTTAAGTGTTCATGGCACATAGATAATAAGAGAAAGGACGGGCAATTATCGCCCCTAAATTTGGCTTAGGTTATCTGTCTGGACGCTAGATACCAGTGTATCCATACCTATAGGCCGTGAACCCAAAACTGGGTCGACTGGGAATCTTCTTGGGTCGCTTGTTAATTCAACGTAAGCGTATAAGTTATTGATTTTATTTTTTCATTAATTTAATTCCGTCATTTTGTGGCCACGAAAGCATTACTTGCTTTTTAGTATGTGAGTATATCCTGAGATTTTACAAAATTTATTTTTTGAAAAATTTGTATTGCTCGAAAAAAGGAACCACTGGCCACTGGTATATACTAAAAAGCAAGTCCGTCATATTTTCTTTCAATTCAATCTCACTACAGCGAGATTCATTATTTCAGAAAACCTGCTGAACTAAAACAACACCAAAAAAACAGGAAAATCATGATATTTTAAGAACGAGAGCCCTGAATCCCACGAGCAGTATCAATATAATAGTGTGAGATAATAGTAATCTGTCATACAGAACCCCAATTCTAATTAAAACACAAAAAATATGCAGCAGAAACAATAATTAATGGAACTTGAGTGTCAGTGGCACGATTCATGCAATAATTATAGTTCTAAGCAGCCTTGCTCAGAGCAAAACACCTCATAAAATGCATCAATGCATCAACTTACAAACTGATAAAAATAGGCAAATTAAAAGGACATTTGACCATTAGTTCACTAATCAAAATGTTAAAAACCACTTTTGAACTGCTTCACAAAAGATGATTTGTTAATCCTAATCCTAAAAAAACGGATATAAACATTCATTTTATATGGTACAAGTAAATTCTTATGCCCAAACAACCGCTTATCAAGAGCCTTGTACAGAGAAACAAACAAAAACAAAACATTGAAACTGATTGAAAATTTTAGCTTGTTTGCAATTACGGATTCAAACAGAAGCCAGCATGGAAGCAAGATGATTAGGAATTAAAAAAATGATTGAAAAATTCAATTCTAGAATTTTTACAGTTTGCTTACTTCGGTCAGAGATTCAAACAGTATGCAGACACAATAATTTTGTTTTAACCTTGCGTCTGGTTAAACCATACTCCTTCATTATTTTGCAATATATTTAATACATTGAGTTATTGAATTAGTTTAGATCTAGAAATGTCGAAAAAACACAAATTTGCAAAATTGTAAAAAAAGTAAAACAAAAATTCATTTTTTATTCAACCATTTCTCCGAAGAATTAAAAAATGAATAAAGTTGGTTAACACCGTCCCCTTTGAAAAAAAGCTTTCGTATAATTTCGAAATTGTTTTTTGTCAAGTTGAGCCAGCGCTTGGCAGTATTCATCAGCAACGCTTTCAGAAAGTTCCAGATTCGGAAGATATAATTTTAGCGCTTGAATGAGTTCGATTCCGAGAATTCCGTAAAGATCTTTCATGATTGATGACGTTTCTTTGAGAACGAGGATAGTTTGGCCGTCACTGAAGTCGAAAGTTGGCTGCGTCGGAGCTTGAAAACACGCAGGAACTATGATTTGGATTATGAATTCCCGTAATGCTCCATTTTGGGTTGTTTTCCACGATGCAACTAATTTATGGAAAATATTGAAACATACTTTTTGGGCTGTCGGGTCTGGGAAATCCACTGCGCCTTGTTTTATGGTCAACAACACCATTTCTGCGTCGCTATTTTCTTGTTTCAAAATTACCTCAGCGAGGTTATTTGACACAATGGCATGAATAAATTGAAAATAAGTTCGTCTGACAGTTTTTGCGTCTTCAGAAAGCTCTCCTTGTTCTTCTGAAAGAATTTGGAAGACGGTTCGCACAACTGGCATAAAAATTTCAGCCAGAAATGGAGAAATAGACTTTTTGAATTTGTTGACAATTTGATTAATCAGTGGAATAAATTGATGCAAAGCTCGTGCGTTGCAATGTTTAAGAAGATTTTGAACTGCGATAGGAATGAAGGGTAGGACTTCTTCCTCGAGACAAATCACCATTCGATGCAGATATTGTCGAATACCAGAGTGAATAATATCATGATAAACTTCAACATCGAAACCAGACAGAAAAATGCGCAACGTTTCAGTGTATACATCAGAGCAGCCTGCTTGCGCCATCGTGTGTTTGTTACTGAACGCTTTGCTAGTACGACTAGCGTATGACATAGAATAATTTATGTCATTAGCTAATTGTTCGCTTGAAAAATGCGTACTTCCACTTTCCGTTTCCATTTTGTACACTTCATGCATTTTATTCAGTGAGGGATTAAAACCTTCCACTAGGGGGCTTAAGAGAGAAGTCATTAAAGCATTTTTTGTCTTTCCATCCAAACTGCTATTCACGATTAAAGTTCCAGCAAGCTCGTAAACAAATAGTTTGTCATCCGGTGAAAATATTTGACCACTTTCGTCGTGACGTGTCATTAGCAGCGATTCTATTTGAGTGAGCAGTTTTTCGGTGAAGGATTGTAAAGATTTGCACGTTGTTTTGACAAAACGAGAAAGTAAATACGAACACCGGCTTCGAATTGCTGGATTTGTTGATTTTACTCCTCGTTCATCTAAAAACGCTTGCATGACGCCAAGTAATACGTTCTCATTTGTTCCTTGAAGAATAAAGAAACGATCGTAGCGGACAACCGTTTCAAAATACATCAGACGTACATATGGATGTGGATGATCGCATACACCACTAGATGTCAGTATTGTCAACATATCATGTAACGGTGTCTTCGATCCGGCGTCATTTGTAAATTGACTTCCTAAATTAACAGCTAACGATTCACCAAGCAGATATAAAAGCCTGATACAAACTTCGACGTCACTAAATTCCAAGTATTGCCATTTTCCGAGAGTTTCAGCCAAAAGTTCGCGAACTTTGCTTTGGACAAGATCTGGATCAAGTTGAATTAAATTTTCATAAATATTTTTCAGTCCTTTCAAGTATTCTTTGAATTCTGTTTCTTCCTCTCCCTCATTTTCAAAGCAATATTCCGAGTCATATTTAAATTTTTTCGCCAGTGTGTTAAATAATACAACAATATTTTGTTTTTGAGATCCATTCATATTTTTAATTTTTTTCAGCATGTCGATATAGTCAAGAGCGAATTGTACGCACTGCTGGGAGACGTCATCATCTTCATGGCCCACAAATTGGAAACAAAATGGCGCTTTATCTTCCGCCGCAGTTACCAGACTGATATAATTTTGTTGAACATTTGAAGAGGATTTTGCGATGTCAGAAATATTCTCAAGTTTGATATATTTAACCCAAGCGGTGATAAGAGCTGACCCAATGCCACCTATAAGTTTAGACAGTTTTATCAGGTAATCAACATCATCTTTGTCCTGGACTTGGCAATATGGTTTTATCTCCGGCCACAGGACCTCAATGAGTCGTATTTTATCCAGAGGTAGCATACCTTTGATGGCAATTTCACGCAAGCAATCGCATGCTGATTCACGAACTTCTGAATCAACGTTAACCCCCATGAACATGAAAATTAACGGCAGAAATTTCTCATTCGCAATCATGTTTATGTCAATCCATTCAATGTATGCGCCAACTACATCCAAACACATGGACGCAATATTAGGATTTGGATTTTGTGTGCATAATAGTAACAGATTATACCAGGATTCCACCATCGCAGGAATGCAAGTCTCACGCATTGTGTCTTTGATATTCTGATTATGAGCTTGTTCGGTCTCTGAATGCATGATCGTACGATCCACGACTTCTACGTCAATCGCGAGCAACATTCGCAGATAAAAATCGACACCAGTGTTCGCTTTATTCAAGCAAACCTTCATGACGTCTAGCATCATCGAAGGCCATGATGAAAGGAATTCTTTTGCGAACAAAAGCGCGAAAACTTGAGCGGCTTTATTGCGTAAATACAATGGCATTGATTTTAGCTCATTGGACTGCTTTTGGAGCCAGGACATGAGAGCTTTTCTGAGTCCTAAAATAACTTCAGGGGGAAGTTCCTCATGACGATTTTGAATATGAAATTCCAGTACTTTCCAGTGAAGGAAAATCATCTCTTCCTGGTTTTCTTTGAATTCGTTGTTCAGTAATTCAGTGACTGAATATTCTAAACCTTCATTTGATGATTTGAGTCGATCAAAATACATCAACATCTTTCGATGGTCATCTGCATTCGCAGCAGACCCAAACGTTGTAAATCCGTTACCGAATTCCATCTTTATTTCTCTTATCTCTCCAACTTATTTGTATAGTTCCACTACATGCTTTAGATGTCTGCAAAAAAATATTTATACTTATAAGGACCAATATACGCTATTTACTTGTCTTTGTTTGTTGTGAACTAATTTATCGCATTTTTATTTTTTTCTTCATTCTACAGTTCTATAGGCTACCTGTATATTGAAATTTTGAACGTCTGTAATGGCAGACTATAGGAATAGAAAATGAACACTGATAAAGTGATAGGACAGCAGCAAGCAAACTCTGGAACTGGACACTAAGGATAAACCTATAAAATATAGAAATAGGTTTATTAACCTTGAGCCAAAGTTCAGTACCGGTACTCAGTAATATTATCAGTGCAATTCCATACTGCTAAAATCTAAGTGCAGAACTGTATCTGTGTATGGACCCATCCATTGGCTAGTTGCACGACCAGTCCTCAACTCTGCAACTCGCTCACATGAATCAAAACAACTGAACACTGTATAAGTACTACGACTTATAACAATATGAACATGTTGCCATCAATGAAGAATTTCCTCGTCTATACATATTTAAATTCAGAAAATACGTAATGGATCATTTGAATTCAATAACAATTATTACAACATCGCTGATCACTTTTGACGGATAAAAACAACTCTGACGTACAACGACTAAATAATCACGTTTCGTGGACGATCGGCTGCAGCGAATTCGTTTCGCATAGCGCGCAGCTGATTGACGTTTGCGATAAAGGGCATCTCGAAAATAGACTTGGCAAATTTGGGCTTTAATTCCTGCTATTGAGACATTTCACATTTAAACCAAAACACGGCAAATCATAAAATGTCTCAAAACATGGTTCCGAAAACAAATAACTGGCTAACTAATCCCATACTCGACATGAATGAGAGGGCACGTACTACTTCTATTATCAATACCTTCCCACCTAAAATAGGTACGCTTTAAACCTTCCTTGAGGTTTCGTTCGCTTTCCCGATTCTATGATCAGTTTCACTTTTTTTTATAACTTATTTTTCTATCGTCTACTTATGACTATGGAGTCGAAATAAACTTATACTTATTATGGACTGGTAACCAGTTTGTGGTTCGCCATATTAGGCCGTGTTATCGGCTTTCCTCTCCCCCAGAATAAATGTGTAAATCATATCGCACAGTTGAATCTACTCCGATAACCTGTCTGAGAAACGCTTGATCAAATTTCCTACAACCTCTGCATGTAACGAGTATTTTCACGTATTCAATGATTTCTGAGCTTTCAAAAAGTCCTATTTGATACTTGTACGCCTAAATGATCCTCAAACCATGTTCTACATTTTGATTCCGTGTATGCATTTCAAAAGCTCTAAAAAATGACTCGTAATAAACCTTTTTGAGCCAGCTGAAAAAAAGAGGAGTCCGTACATAATTGTAATTTTTAATAAGAAAAAACATACAAAAGCACCATAATCAATATCGTTACTCAAAGGATTATGGCTTCTGATTTTATTCCCCACACAGTACATGGTACCATAGGCATAGCCATGTGGGGTCACTGGGGCCTGGAGGGCCCCACTCCAATTTTCAACATTTTTGTATTACGTGATTCAACCAAAAAAAAATCTGGCTACATTTCTGGATGGTACAGAAGTATAAAAAAATGGGTGGCAGTGGAAATTGAACGAAAGATTTACTTTTTGTATTGGGATTTTTATTTTAGGCCAAAATAACGGCTTGATTAAATGTGTGAACAGTATGTATACAACAGGCCTAAAGATTCAGGTGTTTGGACTTGCAATATTTTGTGGCTCAACTCATTTCACAAAGTCTTACAGCTCATTTATACCTATTGTTTTTTGCTGACACTATTATCTCAACGATAGTACACAATCATATGCAAAGTAAAGTCTGTCAGATTGCAGCCATCTTGTTGAGAATAGAACACACTCCAATAGTGAACTCCTCTCTTAAAACCAGCAAAGCAGTCAAAATCACTCTTCAGATTCGACGAATCAGAGCATAGAATTTCCTACAAAAATAAAGAGTATTATATGAAGAGTGATTATAAAAAAAGTTTGTATTTAGGCAATAACACCGTGTTTCCTCAAATCCATGTTATTTTTAAGTAAATGGATATTGACTTTCATATTTTGTATATTTGAAAATCTCTAATCTGTAATTTTGTTTATGTTATGGATTGACAACCCGCTGTTTTTTTAACAGCGTTCATCTGGCTAATTTTGTCTGATTATGCGGAAAATGTTTTTTATTCAAATTCCCAGTCCTAGTTATGATAAAAACTGACTCGATACCAAATTGAATTTTAAACATTTTAAATACAAACCTCTCGGCAATCATTCATCAGAAGAATCCGACGGTTGCTCTTGACTTTCTGTTGCATTTTCACTCGTTTCATTGTTTGTTTCTTTATTATCTTCATTCTCACTCTCCTCACTATCACTCACGACATATTTCTTTGTCTTTTTTTCTCCTTCTCCCTCCTCGCTTTTCTTCTTGTTTCTTTGACTTTTGTCTACACCTACAATATATTGAATGAAATTGTTAAATATGTATCATTTTGTTAAATTGTTTTCATCACAAACACTGGACTAATTAATTTCAAATATTCAATAATCAAAGATAGAAGAATTCCCTAAAAGGGTTCTCTTTTACAATTTGTAAGTTTGCTGTCATTATGATAATTATTTGAGTTCTAGGTCTATATATTTGACTTTGCAGATTTATTCCGTCTACATTAGCGGCCCTTAAAAGGTGGAGCGAGCCTCACAAGGAAGGCGTAGTAAATGTTTTGAGGGGCTGTGAATTAAAAATAAAAATATTTGTCAGATTTGATCTTTCCCGCATTATTTTGGATATTTACATTTCTTCATTATGTACACCTAATTTCAATGTGTTTTTTGAATAAAACATACTTTCGCCTTTCTATCTGTTATTTGTAGCTTATTATTGTTAGCTAGGTATTTTTTAGGCGGGGCGCAAGACTAAAAAGACAAATTCTAAAAAGGGGGCTTTTGTGAACCACTGGTTTTCATTGAATGCAGAATATTGCTGTATTTACCCCCCGAAAACATAAAAATCCCCTCCCCAGTTGGAAAATGTTGCTCTAGTAACTAACAAACCTTCATCAGAGTCCTCTGAATCCGATTCAAGACGTCGTTTTACGTTCGTAAGTTGTTTTTCATCCCCCGAATCAGAGTCCGAAGTATAAATATTCATCCTGCCACCCCCGAATCCAGGACGAAACGTGTTCTTAATCGCAGAAACACTGATGGCTCCAGAATCTTCTTCTTCATCCAATCTGTCATCAAGGTAGTTTGTGTTCAGTCCTCTCGCATGAGCCTGGAGTAAAGGAATGAAATATCGAATGAGAACATGAGAATAAATACAATGCCAACAACGACTTCGAATATTCTAAAAGAAATAAATGATCGACTAATGCGGAACCCTACATGCAGGATAAGGGGTTTGGTCTGTCATATGAATAAATTCTCTTATCAACAAAGGTAAGGAAGTAGAGTATTTGAAATTAAGATGAAGATTTTTATATGAGTTTGCTCTGAGCAGGACAGTGACCGAGGCATTAAATGCCATATGTGATACAATGATGAAGTAGATAGAGAGACTGATGTAGGTTTTGAAACTCTCTGAAGAGATTTATAAAGCAGTGTTTCTCGGATATAAGCTAGTACTGTGAAAATTGTGTGTTCTCAAAGTTCACTCTAAATAAGGCATTAGACAAGCATTGCTTAATAATCTCGTATTCAAACCCCACCTCACCACCCAGGTGTAATAATATAGGATAGGCGGTGTTCACTCTGAGGAGAATTATGAGTGTGAAGGTGCCTCGCAAGTTCAAAAAAGTGTGCTAATAGTGAACACTGCTGAGATATTTTGATGCTTTGTAGTTACATACATATCTCTGAGTGACTGCTTGTCCATTGCCTTATTTAAAGTGGAGATGTGGAATGATGAAAATATACAATATGAACCTTTTCTCTCATTCTTCTTTTCTGTGCCTCTCTTCTCATATGGGCTCGTAGTTGATCTTCCTCTTCCTTCATCAGTTTGGCTTTCCTCGACTCCGGATCTTGTCCGGCTATCGGAAGAACTCGAACTTTTTGTTGATTTTGATTTAAACGCATCGCCAACCGACTTGTCATTTTTCTGAAATGTAGTAATGCAGAATAGTTTAGGAGTTTGTTTAGTTTCTCAAAATGTTATGTTTCGGGCCATGGCCCCTTTGGGGGTTGTTTGGGGGCCCCTAAGTAAAGTGTTTCACTGAGTACTATTTTCGATGGGAATTTATATGGTCCAAACCAACACACCAGACTGAAAAAGGATATAAGATGGTGATAAAATGAAGGTGATGAGATGAACTAGTCATATGTAAAACAGGGGAATATCTGGGCACCCAGTAAATAGCGAGTTATTATAGTAAGCTGAAAACAAAGTCACAGGCAATCGCACAAAAGTGAAGAAGACTCTTCTCTGAGCCAAAGTCACAGTAAACACTGCACAGAGTGCTATGGAAGCTACTTACAATTATAGTGGTGTATTACGCGAATTCACTCAGAAGTAAAGGTTTTCACCTAAGAGCAAAGTTACAGGCTCCACTAAAATGTGCCAAAAACCCAAACTGCATAGATCAGGAGTGGGGAGGTTTTCGTGCCGAGGGCCAAAAGTTTTGCCCATTTAGACTGGCGGGCCATGTAAGTATGGAGTAAAAGTTACATTTTATGGACAATATTTACAGTTTTACAAAAGCAAAAGTGGAAAACTATAATCCTCATTTCAAAACTTGATTTGATTGCGATCCCAACAAAAATTATTTGAGCTATTTGTAGCTAAAACAGCATAATTAGGTTTTAGTTTGTTGTGACAGCATCAGGCGGGCTAGATCGAATTAACCAACTGGCCAGATTTGGTCGCGGACCGTAGCATTACGGTTTTTCATTACAGCATGAACCAATTAACTCACCTATGTGTTGCGGACTTTGTACTGTGAGGTCTGAATGTCAACTTGGTTTTGAAAACAGCTTGGCCTTGCAAACCTGTTCCTTGTCTGATGAATAAATGGTTGTGGTCGCCCTGGAATATAGTTTATAACATGAGAGGAATATCAAAACCAATCAAAAAAGATTGAAAAAAAAAACGGACAACATTACAAACAAGTTTCATTAGTATAAAAATTTACACATAATTAATGTGATTATACCAGATCATGGTGTCACATGCACCAGTGATTTTTTTCCCTATACACAACCATTTGTAACCAATTCATAAAATTTGTCTATTTAAAATAAGCAATATATAAATATAGAACAGTTTTCAATGAATGTTCACAATGTAATTTAATTATGAATTGAATTATGTCGAGTTCAAAAATTTAGAAAAGCACCCATCTCTTGCATTGACTGGCACTCAGATAGTTTAAAGGTCACGCAATCTTTTACCTGCAAAGGCATGACATGAACGTCAAATATTTCTGATCCGAGATGCATAGACAGACTTCCATCAGACCATCGGACCAGTCTTGCGTTTGATTCTGTCAGCTGCATTCCATTCTCATCAGTGTATTTCTTCCATCTGATTGTGTTTTCGACTTTCAATTTTAACCTGAAAGATTGTCATTCCATATCTTTAACCAGTTATCAATTCCAAATGCATCTACTTGCGGAGGTAAAAAAATTTTACTCAAAGAAAAGTGACAAGTACTCACTCAGTAACACTAGAGTGCCAAAGCTGTCAAGATTATAAAGAATCATAATGTAAAGCTGTGTATTGGTGAATTTTTCTATAACTAACTGAGTTATGTATTCTATATTATCAGTAATTTATGTGTCTGGAGGTCCCAATAACACAATACTAAAATCCGTATTCAGTGAAGTATTCAAGATTGATTCGAAAAAATATTCCATTCGATTCTGAAATCATCGGGTATTCTGAAAGGTGCTCAGGAAGTATTCATACCAAGATGACGCGCAACCTGAAAAACCCCAACGTGGTACACCAACTGTGTTCAGGTTGTGCGTCATCTTAGTATCAATACTTCGGGAGCATCTTTTGAAATGCCCAGCCCTACTTGCCATAAATCAGATAATTTTGTTGTTAGGAAAAATACCTTGTTCTTCCTTCTTCATCCAGTAATTCATCGTCTTCAATTTCATCTTCATAAACAGTTGGATCGAAAGGTCGAGTCTCTACGCTAACGAAGTTCGGGAACCTGTGAGACACACAAAGTTAATTATTGGCATTCGATATATATATTAAAAATTAGGTCGTTAAGATTATTGTATCAATCAATATTTAATCATCCTTAAACTTGATATTAATTACCCATTATTTTGGGGGTATGATGTCATAGTATAAAGGCTCATGATAATAATCCCTAAATACAGTAATATGACCTCATAATCCTCGTTAGAGAGTCATTGTGACCTAATAACTGTAGGTTGACCTGTATTGTTTCAGTATTATAGTAATAATAAAAAATTAAAAAAATTAGAAAACAAAATTCCTCCCGAAGAGTGACAAAATTCCCAATTGGGAAACGTAGGTCCGAATGGATGCCTCATAGTAGACCACTACCTATTTTATCATAATTTATCACGTCGTTCGAGTTCTGAATTGAATATTATTTCAGTAACAAATGCCCATTTATTTATGCTTTGCTCAGATATAAATTATTTTAATGATCGTAGGCCTGTACCAGTGTTGGATAGAAGTCATTTAAATCCAGTCAATCAATGATCTAAGTTTGACTAGCAGTTAGTTGATTATAGGTCTAAGTCAGTGGTCGGCAACCATCGGGCCGCGGCCCATTGCCGGTGCGCAGAAAAAGTACTACCGGTCCGCAGAAAGGTGACATGAAAAACGTACAATGCCCTAATAGCATTGTTACCAGTATGTGAGGTCAGATTTTCAAAATTGACAACTCCACAACGAAATATTGAAGTAGGACGAACGTAAGAAACACGTTATACCTTTGTTTTTGAATGTATTGTCAACATAACTTTTCTAGCGCATATAATTCATTACATAAGATCAGTTCGTCTGTAATTTGTATAAAGGTGGTCCGCCAAAATTTTGGTCAGATGTTACCGGCCCATCCCTGAAAAAAAGGTTGCCGACTCCTGGTCTAAGTCATCCCACCTAGAGCGCAACTCAAGATAAGTTAGTGACTCAAATATTGGCTCAAGCACAACTCGAGATGGGTCAGTGTCCCCGAAAATGACCGACATCCACTCACCTGACGAAATGAACAGAATTTCCTAAATCTGTGTTAATCTTTGGAATTTCAACTTCAATTCTTGTTTCTTGCTGTTCCTCTTCTGCTGGTTGTTTTACTCCCTCCTCATCTTCGTCATCACTGTACAGCATTGGTTTTCTGAAAAATGGAATGAAGAATGAACAGGTTATTCAAATATGAATCCTAATGCGGCATTCGACACACTCTATGTAGATATCAGTCACTGCTTGTATTGGGTATATAAAACTACCAAACCTAGTCGGTTCTTCTTCTTCCGGTTTATTCTTTTCAGTTTCCATTTTTTCATCGTCGTCAGAAGATGAAATATCGTCTGCGTCACCAAATAAATCTTCCTGAGCTGCTGATTGAGTCTGGAATAGAAGAAATGATAAAATGAATTATACCTGAGCAAAACATAAACATATGGGCAGGGATGGCCAATACCGAATAGTTCACTATTTCGAATACATTCGAAAATATTTTTTTCGAATATGAAATTTCGAATACTTCGAAAATAAAATCCACTAATTGAAGCTTATCTAAATGTATGTAGGAATTTCCATACAATAAGCAATGGAATAACTGCTATCTAGAAGTTACAACCTAGCTTTATTATCAGGCATTTCATATTTGCAGATTATTGCAGTATATATTTCATATACCATGAGTCATGTTAACAGAATTAAATTAATACGGCAATAGTGGTATCGGTGATGGATTTGAATATTTGCGCAACACAAAATCATCCTAGTAAAACGCCCATACTTTTAATTAAACACCAACCATTATCCAAATTATTTGCCGATAAGCGGGATAAAGTAGGAGTTATTTTTCTGACTTGTGACAATTTTTTTGTGAGTACAAAAATGCGAATCAAAAATTAATTATATTCGAGAACTTTACCACACATTTCAAGTCCGCAGATCGTCGTTGTATGTTTGAGTAATAATACTTTTATTATTTTATAAATAGGAATCAAAAACTATTTATAATCGGGTAGTTTATCACACATTCTAAGTTCACAGATCGCCGTTGTATTTTGTAAATACGAAAATAGGAATCAAAAATTAATATTAATCGCGAGTTTGCCACTCAATTTATGTCCACAGATTGCCATGATATTGTGCCGAATATAATTAGTTTTTGATTCTTATTTTCGTACTCACGAAAAAATAGTCACACGTCGGAAAATAATTTATACCTCATCCCGCATTTTGGGAACTAATTTGGATAATGGTCGCCATTGGTATGTATTTAAAAGTATGGACTTTTTACTAGGATGATTTTGTGCTGCGCAAAATATTCGAATCCATGACCGATACCTCTATTTGAAAAGCCTTACAGTGTTAATTTAATTCTATTATCATAACTCAAATGTTAAATCGGGCGGTTTACCACACATTTTAAGGCCACAAATCGCCGTTGCATTTTAGAATTATAGTTTTATTATTTTGTAAATACGAATCAGAAATTAATTATAATTGGGTAGTTTACTACATATTTCATGTCCACAAATACCCGTGGTATTTGGTATTAATACTTTCATTATTTTATCGATATGAAAATAGGAATCAATATTTAATAGTATCGGTCAGTTCACCACACATTTTATGTCCACAGATTGTCGATACAACCATGAGTTACGTTGAACAGAATTAAATTAATACAGCATGACATTTTAATAAATGCTGTTACCAGTCATGGATTGGATTATTTTGCGCAACAAAAATCATCTTGGTGAAGGATCGATACTTTTGACTATCGTTATCAAAATTATTTGCCAGAAATTATTTTCTAATAAATCGACTTGTTTTTCCAACTTGTGATAATTTATTGGATACGTAACAATTACGGCTATAAATACCGTATTTCCCGACTAATAAGTCCACATGGCAAATAGGACGATGTCTATTTTTAGCACTCAAAAAAGGGGTTTTTCCATATAGGCCTCCAATAAGACGGGTAAAAAAATTGTGTCCTTGTTGTTCAGTTATGCTAATATGCGCTAATAATTCTATATGTTTAGAACCAGATCATTTAACTATATTTAACAATTGAGCGGTAAAATTAAGTTGTAAAGCGGCAATCATTTTGGACAACCTATTAACCCGAATGTTGAAATAATTTTCAAATGTGATAAGTACTACACTGTACGTCCACGGGTTATTTCACAGCTGTGTTTTCCTGTCCCTGTCGTGTTCTGCTGAATCGGCAAAACGAAAGGGTCACAAATCACTTTATCTCGGTGGCCGTGTTTCTCTTTAAAGTAACGATAACCGGCCTGCGATTAAATATCATGATTGGCAGACCCTAAGACCCAAATATAAGGTTACACAAATCATGTTTGAGAAGACTCATGCGAATAATAAGCAGGCCACATCGAAATAAAATAAACATACTTTCTCAATTAGACGCCCCCACCCCGCCTAGAAAAGCGACTCATTAGACGAATTTTTGACGTGATGGAAATGAATTTGTAAATTAAAAGCCTCGTAGACGAATGTCGGCAATGTCCACCCGCGCAAACGTGCAAATATGTCGCAACACTATGCGACGTACGGTCGCACAGGATATAAACAATCAAAATGCCGATTCTATTTCATCGTCATTACAATAAGTGAGACAGCGTAAAAAGTCGTTTGAATATTCCCGTAAAACGAAACACCACGTTTACGGCGAAAAGTGGCTACTATTCGGAATTATTCGAAAATCAGCCGAAAAGGTATTCGAATACTTTGATATTCGAATACATTCGAATATTCGATTCGTTCTGGACAACCCTGCATATGGGCATAAGTTAGCGCTCTAGAAGTATGCGTACCGATATGGAGATAACTAATTTTGTTCGCCTACTTTACATCAAGTTGTGTAAAGGGACTGAAACCTATGGGCAGGGGGTATATTCACTTGGCTAATACGAACAGTCCCCGAACTCGTAATAGAACTAAGAAAAATCGGAATAAAATTATGGCCTTACCCTAACCTGGTACACATACTATGGGAATACCCATAAGTTACAAGAATAAAATTCAATTCAGCATACAAATTGTAGAAATTCCATGTTGTGACAAATTATGATAAAAATACATAGTGGTCTACCATGAGCCACGTTTCCCAATTGAACAGCAATTACTCCCAACAAAGAAATTTTGTTGCTCTTGCGGAGAGATTTTGCTTTGTACTATTTTTTTCTACATTATTACCATAATACTTAAATTGTTGAGCTGATTGGATTATTTTTACCTCATAAAATTGACATGAAAAATTGCTTGAATAAGTATTTAGTGGGGCATAATGCACTAACATGAATCTATATAATTTTACTTCTTGCGATCTTAATAGTCTGCAGTCAATTAACTCAGAGATGAGTCTTTCTTTATATCTGTGTAAGTGAGTGTAACATTGTTAGGAGCAAATCGTCTTTAGAAAATGAGGTATTTACCAACTCAGTCTCAGAACAATGATCCATAGTTCAAAGTTCAACATTCACAAAGAAAAGTTATCACTAACCGGGTCTCCAGCATTTTCATCACTTGAACTTGCGTCACTTCCTCCAGTTAATTTTGGTCTTTTCCCACCAATATCACTCCCAGAATCAGAATCTTTTGTTTCTTTATTATCTTCTTCCTCTTCGCTCCCACTCTCAGCAGTCTCCTTTGTTTCTTTATTATCCCCATCACTGTCTTCTTCCTCAGATTTTGCAGCGTCAGCAGATGTTTCAAGTTGTTCTGAAATTTTTAAAATATTGAAACCAGGTATTCAATAGTTTATGACTTTTTTCACAGCTATTGAACTGTAGCTGGTGTATCTATGCTGAATAGACGTGGCGCCTTGCACAGTAGTTCTCAAACTTTCATAATCAATGTCCACCCTATTAACATCTCAATCACTTATGGCCGAACTTAAAATATATCTTTTTGGTGATTTAACACAGTTTTTCATGAAATTTGGACGTTTTTTCAAGGTTTTTGCATGTTTTTCAGAAGATCCCCTACAAATACTATTATCTTACTTCAGAAGATTCTTTGGGTAAAGTATAAGTTTGAAAACGCCTCATAAACAAAGAATCATTATACAAAATATTAAACCATATTAAATTTGGTAGCAAAATTTCCACAGACTGATTACACCTAAGAGCTATTTTTTTACACATCAGCGCTGCTTTATAACTGCTGCTGCGAGTCCTGTTCAGAGTGAAACAAATTTCAGTTGTGTGAGTATTGGAGCTAAGATCTGAAGCCTTAGCCTGACCCCAAATTTGGCCTGAATTGTCAATCATTACGATCGGGCCGGCTTTCTCTATTGCTGACTTTTCATTTTTTAATAAATATATGTTTATAAAAAATATATACTAAAACTATGTGTGGAGACTAAACTAGGGAATACTTGTAATAAAACATACTGTACTAAACTCTTGCAATGACAATTCAAAGAACACCTAAACTAGAATATCGGTTAGAAACCGAAGACTTATCGATCGAAGGTTAGGGGATCCCCCAAAACAGTGGTCTTACTCCATAGTGACACCGTGTGTCCCATCACTAATTAATTAATAACTCGCTAATTATAAGACATAATCCATCCAAAATCAATAGGCTTCTGATCCGAGCTATGATGAATGCACATGCAAAATTTGGAGCAGATTCAACCTCGCTTTCGTGAAATATCGCATGCATCTAACATACAGACAAATACCTATCAACATACTTACCGATCTTAAGATCGATAAGTAATAAAAGTTTGGGTTTGCTTCAAGCCTGCAAATCCAGTTAATTAGTCATGCTCGGGCTGGGTCGGGTTTAATACCAGCGGACCTGGGCCGAGCTGAAATTTTTGGGCCCGATTTTGCCTCTCGTAAGTATTACAAAATATTAATCAATATCATATTATTAAGCACAAAACCAGCACAGACCTGCTTCACCATCAGAATCTGAGTGTACAGGGGTTTCCCCTCCAGCTTCACTCCCACCTTCATCAGATTCTTCTTGTGCTGCTGTAGGACTTTCTTCTCCCCCTGAAGCCTCTGCAGCCCCTTCCGCCTCCTCCTCCCCATCAGAACTATCATTGCCTGAAACAAATTTGAGAATATTAAGATTTCTTATGAACAAATCGGGCTCAGCAGCGTTTCCCTACAGTCATCTATCTAAATCTAAATGTTTTTTTTTTTTTGGGGGGGGGGGGTGTACTCTATATTTGTGTGTAGTTTTACTAATATTTTTTAAGTTTGTTTAACCGGTAATATAAATACCTGATGCTTCTTGAGTTTCTTTGTCTTCGGTTTCTTCAGCATTTTCTTCATCACTCGCTGTGTAAAATGATAGGTTTTAAAAAACCTTTAAATGAGCGAATAAGATTTTCATTCCAAGACGAGCAAAGTTTAAAAAAAATGACCCTATTGTGATATCAGGTTGGGTATGGGTATAATTAATCACTTATTTGCTTGAGGTCCGTACATGAAGTTGTTTAGTTAAACTTTAACTTCAAACATGGTTTACTATTGCATTGTTGATAAATGTATCTCCTCACTTCAGCTTGCGCGAAAGCCTGCTTAAAAACAGTGAAAAACTGTCTAAAAACACCAATAACCCTTCTAAAACGCTTGAAAACAGTGAAAAACCGTCTAAAAACATCAATAACCCTTCTAAAACGCTTAATAACAGTGAAAAACTGTCTAAAAACACTAAGAACTCTGCTAAAACGCTTAAAAACAGTGAAAAACCGTCTAAAAACACCAAGAACACTGCTAAAACGCTTAAAAACGGACGGAACGTCTGTATACCATTGAACAACCATATTGGCTTTTGTATATTCTTAATTAAACATGGCTCATTTAAAATACTTGGAATATTACATACTACTATTTTTAAATGTAGGCTGGAATAGTTGTATGTATGTATGTTTACTTGCCTCAAAAATGTAACAGTACCTGCATAATAGTTAAACAGTAAAACAAAGACGAGATACGTGTACAAGACCTTACTGGCCTAACACACGGATGTGTAGCACCCCTAACAAGTATAACAGCAGTTTAGGACTGCTGCGTTATAGTAGGACAACAGACATGAAATATACAAATAAAACTCTGGTTTAATACACAAGACAAAGAGGTACGACACAACGACGATATGCACAATAGTAAGTTTATGACATGTCCATGCCCCAATGGGAAAATAGGGAATTAATCGCCAATTGATGTTTTTACAATAAATCTCATGAAACACGCAAAGATTTGTACTTGGGTTGGGACCACGACACGAAATAATTAGGTAACAGAAGGTTAAAAAATTAGTGAATGACACACATAAACTTCGTTTAAACTTGAGCTGTTTATCATAAATTGCACGAGATGAAAGAAATGGAAACAATGGAGAGTTTATCATAAAATGTGGATCCATTACTAAGCCATTACTGTATAGAATTTATTGTCACCACGGCTCAATTCAATTCAGTTTTAGCCATCCTTGTACACACACATAACAATACATTTCCCGTTGTCGTATGATTTTAGATTCATTCATTCACGTAATACCATGGGGTTAAAAGTTTTAATGCATGACTGTTTTGTCATAAACAAATGCTAATTAGCATTATGCTATCACAACTCACACCCACTATCTTTTGACATTTATAGTTATTATGTCATAGGTAATCAATCACGAGCAATGAAATGTCAAATATTGAAGGCATTTTTCGCGACAACATGATAGTGTTATGTCATGTGAAATTTTAAAACAAAGTAATTAATGAGTTCAAATGCATTCTAAAATAAAATTTGAAATCATGGAAAATAGAATATATTCTGAAGTCTGTCAAAAGAACACATAGTAGTCAATGTTTATTTACAAAGTTTGAATCTGAATTTTGATTAGTTTTATATCTCTTATGAGTTTCCAAGAATTCCAAGATAATGGCCCGTTGGCAATATTATGAGACTTCAATTTCTGAAAATTATATCAAGAATTCAGAATTTTACCAAAAATTTTGCTGTTTTATTTTAATTTGAGGGAATATTCACATGAAATGTGATTGCAATTTTATATTCTCTGACTGCAATGCAAATGTTTCCTCACTTTTATTTATTGGCTTTTTGATATTAAACAGATGAACCAGTTAAAAGCAAAACTAGATGTTTTTATGGAAGAGAAGGGGGTCCCAAGCATTGAGAGTCTTCGATGGGGCCACGAATCATGAAAATATGAAACCACTGTATTAGAGCATTTCCCTCTATTTTACCTTCCTGCTCGCCTGCACTCTCCTCCCCACTTTTTTCTTCTTCTGCCGAGCTTTCCTTTGACTCTGCTTCAGATCCACTTCCACTTGCCACATTCTGGTCAGCCTCCTAAAACATAGAAAAACAATGAATCTTTTATGGGTAACCAAAAATTATTATACAACGTTGCGTGAGTAATTTTGTTTAATCTTGTGGCAGTAATTATGTGCAAGAAGATTGCTAGACTTCTCTCCGTAGTAGGGTGGTTCATTGAATGCTTGTCAGTTGCAGTTTTCTCCACCATCAAGTCCATGCATCTGAAATAAATCACTGATGGGTATCGTGATCCCCTATTCAACTGGACGGGATACCATGTTCCAACATACAACTCCTAACCTCCTCTCCGCCATCACTTGATTCTTCTTCTGCACTTTCTTGTTGTTGTTCTGTTGTGTTCTCTACTCCCTCTTCATGCTCTTCCTCACTGCTACTTCCCTCCCCAAATAATTCTTCGTCCATTATATATAAATTTTACACTAAAGGTCTTAAATGCAAAATCAAAATTCAAATCATGGTTTTTATACAAAAAATAAACAATTTTACATTCAATTCATAAGAAAGTGATTATAATCAGTCAATAAAGGTTTTTAACATAAAAGCTTGCAAAGTTATCAGTGAAATGGTTTACAGATAGTAGACAGATCACACCAGTGGTTCTCAAATGGTGGCACACCCCACAAGGGGTAAGTAGGAGTGAAGCTAATTGGGCTATTCCAAGTGACACTACATGACAATTCCAGAAATTTTGCATGTTGTTAGATGCAATATATAGATGCAACTTCTCCTAAAATTCTGGTAATAAATCGTTGAATGGGTGAGGAAATGTCTTACAGCACTGCAAACATTTAAACTTTATTAACCTAAATTCAGTGCGTCTATTTCATATGAAATAACTGTATCACACAATCAAACACTTTGTGTCACTACACTTTTGAAAAAAAATTGATGGAATTCAACTTTTGCTTGGAATGGCCCAATTGCGGATAAAAATATTTGTTAGGTTTGATCTTGCCTGCCTTAATATTGATATTCATATTTCTTTATTCTATACATTTCTTTAGTAAGTACACATATTTTCAACATGTTTTTTGAATAAAACATACTTTCGCCTTACTTTATGTTATTTACTGTTACTACAACTTGCATTTTAGCAAATTATTTTTTGAGGTGGGCATAACTTTTGACTAATTCTAAGAAGAGAAAGTTTCACAAAGTTTGAGAACCACTGGATCACAATCAATTAGACTCTATGTCATTTAGACAGAAGAGTGGAAAAAGTAAATAATATGGTTTAATCGAGAAAAAAAATGAATAGAGTACAGCAACGGCACTTAAGGCAGAATTATTTGCTTTTCATAATTATTCTGAGGGGTGGAAAGCCGGTAGAGCACTTTTTTCAATTTATATCTTGAGGAGAGGAAAGGTGTAAAATGGCTCAATTGAAGGACAATTAATGGAATACAGAATATGGTAAAGGAGCCTAAACTTGAATTATAATCTTCTTTTTTCCCATTTTATTTTGGGGGAAAGAAAGCCTATAGGACGGCTCAATTAAAAGGCCGTAAATGCCACAGAATATAGTATTGGCGCCTGAGCCAGAAAATGATAAGAATATGAGAAGGCCTAATCAAAAGGCTATCAATGCAAAACAGAATATACCGTATTTGCTCATTCCGTAGCCCGGGCCCATATTGTTTTCAACCAACTCACTAACCGGGCCCTTATTCAAGCACGGGCGCTTGTTATTTTCGATCGTTACAATAATTAATATATTGTTATTTCCAGTTCTCAAGTATGATTTAAACAAGAACAACGAAAACTTTGACTTTTTCTACGGACCGCAGGTACAAATCCGCAAAAGAAAAGCTTTGCGACGCCCTATCAATATTGCACTTGGGACGCGACACCCAGTTTGAGAACCATGGTGTTATGTAATCAATGCTATCTGTTATGTACTCGGACGCCTAACGCGTGAGTGTTATCTACCGGCGCCCAAAATTCAACAGCGTTGTGACAAAAGCGCTTCTTATTTCCTATTGTTCTCTACCACTGAAAAATCAGCTTTTACATCGGGTGGGTATTCAAGCACCGGCTCTTATTTATTTTTATGTTCTGTTCACACGGGCAGCTATTCAAACGGGCCCTTAATCAAGATCGGGCAGTAAAACGAGCATATACGGTAGTCTTCATAGAAAAAGAGAAATTTGTATTCTGAGGGGCCAAAATTAGAAGCGGAATGAAATTTGCGGGGCGGGAAAGGGGAACGCCCACAAAAGGTTGATAACGGCTTGTATAATTAAGATACCGGTATAAGTGAATTGCTACTAATATACACATGCTTAAACTGTGATGATGACATAACAATTGGGGTGTTGAACTATTTCAGCGGGCCATATCAAATCCTTACATGAGCCTTTATTACGCCGCAATTTGGAAACCACTGCATTACAGTTAAGCAAATTTAGATATGAATATAAATATTCAAATACTGCTCAAACACAGATAAAAAGGAGTGTAGTACGTATAAACTACAGAACCCAACATGATATAATGTAATATTGCACAATAATTGGATACGTATGATGTCACAGGATTTAAGTTCACAGCTCATAATGAAACTATTCATGATGCAACAATGGTAATTAATATGACTATAATTTGACACAAAAAATATGGATCAACATAAAATTTTTTAGAAATATTTGGGGACATTGATTCACACAAAATATCAGGTTTGGTTACTTTCCTGTTAGACTTGTGACTTTGCATTAAACAAACATATGAAAAAGTTGGGTTGAACTATTATTCAGTTGCTCTATCTTATTTCAATCCAAGATTTGCTCAATTTGAAAATATATGAGGTTTTATACTATCAAACTGAAACAATATGCAGAAATACTTCAATTTCCACCCTGTGAGAAATTTTGTCTTTCTTAGGGAAGAATTTGTATGTGCTGCAGTACAGGTTGTCCATAATTCCTTTTACAATTTTCAATTCTGTAATGAAGTCAGTTCTCAATATATCTTAACCAAAATTGTTGTATGTTAATCAGTAATTGTTCAAGTACTTTTACTTCATTTAATACATCTGTGAGGGCAAAACAATATATGGTATCGATAAATACCCTCTGCAATTTTAAAAAAATTCAGAAGACTTTATGAACACCCTATATTGCTAGTTTAACAAACAAGGTTGGGAACGACTTAAGTGAACGAGTAAAATATTTCCAGTTGATTAAAACTAAAAACATTTGTGGGGCAGCTGAAGTCTGGCTTGATTTACTAACTATTGCAATTTCTCTAATAGCCTACTAAAATTAATGGTGCATGACTGGCCAGAAAAACCAAATATAATTTACAAGTACAGAATGCTGTTATTTTTCGTCATGTTTTCTTTCAAGTTTGGATAAGATATACTAAACTTAAGATATGTCCATGCAACATAATCGTAATCCCATTGATAGAAAAATAGTATAGAAACAAAAAAACTTGTAAATTTAGGAAAAATCTCAAGTCAATTGCAATGAAAATGCACCAAGGATTAAAAAAGATAATAAAATGGTTGCTGTCAATTGTATGGCTGAGAAATTATACTTCATGGAAATCAGATTGGGGGGCCAGTATTTGAAGAATAATAAGTGATTTTTCTCCCAAAAAAAACAGTGATTTGATTTAGCAAAATAACACATAGGCCAAACTCAAATTGGACCCTTACAGTCCTACATGAAGAAGTACTATGAAGACCAAAGCAAAGACTTTTATAAGGTAGCATTCGCCACATTAAGACATAGAAAATAAACTGTGATTGTTTAAATCTTCGAACGTAAAGCATTTATTAGTTTGCTTTCCTTTGTTGGCTTCATTGAACATGATGAAGCGAATAACTGATAAAACCTGTTAAAAATAAACTATTTTTATACTGAAAAGAGCAGGGAAACCATGAAGTGTTGATAGTCTTTGGGAAGGGGTCATGGATTAAGGAAGTTTGAGAACCACTGGCCTAACTAACTCATGTAACAAAGTAACAGCCCTTCGTGAAAATAAAGTCAGAGTGTTCCATGGGCAACTTGGTTGAAGTCTGACACTCTAGTAGGTTTTGCATTCCTTTGTCCCAATGAATTTGTTGGACTTCTCGTAGGAGAAGAACTGTAGGCTTGAGGATTCGTTTTCATATCATAGGTCAACACAAACGGGGGAACATCAATTTGATTCGGTGGGACGATTTTATACAATTCCGGCACTGATCGAATATTCATAATCCGACTTTTGAGGTCACTGACGGAAAATGACGCAAAAATCCAAGTTGTAATTTTCATCATCGTGTTGGTATGGACCATACATAATCTAGAAAGATTCGATTTATAGCGATAATCAAAAGTATTGTATAATTTCTTCAAATATTCTGAAGTAGGTCGATTGAACTCTAGCGTCTGCGTGTGAAAGTACACAACAGTGTACGGATTGTTCACAATAGGGTCAAAGGTCAAAATGAGGTATAAAAGAAACTTTTCTAAATCAATCTCATAAAAATTGAGGTGTTTTCCAATTATTGAAATAACAACATTGCCGTTTACATCTCTTCCAGAAATTTTAATTGCACCAAGTAAAGAAAATTTTGAAAAATTCTCATTTCTAGAAATTCGTAACAGCCTTTGGTAAATCCTTTCCTGGGATTGCAGCGTCTGTCTCTGCATACTGTATAGCATCATGAATCGACGTTTTCCGTCATGGTCGCCTGACATTTGAGCAAAAGAATGCTGAGTCACTCGTTCGTCAATTACAATTTCAGAATTATTTTTAATGTTGTCATCAACTTCTGAATCATGCATGACATTTTGATTTTCTTCAGGTTGTATTTCCGATATATCAGCGATCCGAATAGCTCGTTCCTCTTGAAATAGTTCCCCCCACTCGTTGCAAAAAACGTTGTTGGGTACATTTTTTAATTCTGCATGCGCCTCATTTACAGATCTCGGAAAATATGTTGGAAATAGCTTTGAGTAGGAATCTACTACTGTTGGGTCTGTTACTATGATAACGGCATCAAATTTTGTTCCCAACATTTCGATACATTTCCGAATTGTCCGCAAAGCAATATGACTTCCTGTTACAAGAGGAAAACCCTTCCTTGTTATATGCAAGGGTGAAATTGCAACAGTACGAAGCCCCCTTTCAGCGCAAACCTGCAAGGCTGTTCTATAACAAATATGTAATGCTGTATCAGCCGCTGAATAAAACTTTGGATTATACCTTGGCTCCACAGTATGAATTGCATATCTCGTTGGTAAATTATATCCAGGCAGAACACGAACTTCGCTAGTTCGAAGCCCGATAATTTTACGCACGTCTGCAATTAGTCTTGGACCAGCAGAATACTGAAGATTTTGCGAAAGTGGGGAAGATTTGCTTAAAACTTCGTAAACTGGAAGAATCAATGCTTGTACTGCTACCTTTGTTATATCTCCATTCCAAAGAAATATTTTTGAATTTATATCCTCTCGAAAATGATATTCCAACTTTAAATTGTCTGTATTTTCAGTGTCCACAGACGTAGCATCATCAACTCCATGTAAACTCTCACAAGTCTTTTGCCAAGACACTAAATCGTCAATGACCACACAATCTCGAGTCCCGCATATCGCACCCAATGGATCCATCATACAGTCATATATGAAGCAGATTGTTAAAACATATTAGCTAATAATATCCATTTTATAAGTAAAATTTACTGATTACAGGACTGAAACAAGTTTGAAAATTATAGTTTTAGTTTTAATTTGGTTTAACTACATTAAAGAAAAGCGAGACATGACCTAACCAAACATAGTCAAAGAAAATAGTTTTAAAAGTTAGCCGCCGGAAAGAGAGAGAGTTTATTATTTTTGTCAATCAGAATACATTAATACAAATAAATTTTAAAATAATAAATTACACAGCATTTATTTTGGTATAGACTGGGAGATGGCGATACGACCAAAATTCATCAAAGTCAGCCACCGCCCACCGCCCACCACCCATTCCAGCCAAATAATTATTGAGAAAAAATATATAAAGTAACCGTCGACTAGTAACTACCAAATATTTAAACGAAGTATACTCTCAATACAAATAATAATGTAAAAATAATAGTTACCAGAAAAAATAACTCAAATGTAGAAAATTATTCAAAATTAACTTGAAAATTGAAAGATAGTAAGCAAACAGTGGCTATGTGACAATTATATGATGGGCAGTTACATGTTTTTATCATTATTGAATATTATAACTATACTCTAGTAATCCTTAACAAGAAAATTTAGGTAACTTTTTTTAAATTTCACATGGAAGCCAATCTAATAGATTCAGGAATTTGATCCAAATTTTTTGGACCAGTGAACTTGATTGATTTTTGGAAGAATTTTGTGTCAGCTCTTGGAATAAAATATGAGTTTTTACCGGTACCGTACCATGGATAGAACCCAAAACAGAAATTCACAAAATTAATGTATGTTGCATATGTATGGAATTCGTTGGAGTCTAGTACCGTACCGGTACCGTACGGAACACTTTGGCAACACCACATCAACATAATCTAAAAAACCACAGAATAAACGCGGCGGTGTGCCTCATCGTGCTAAGCGTTAGGAATACGCTCGTCGCCACATCTCTGATTAACCTGCGTGGGTTCGCATCCCATGCGGGGTACGGTAGTTGTGTGTAATACAGAAGTTCCTGGTAGTTAATCATCCTCCATGCTTGTTCTGTGGGATTAAGCATTTGCAAATTAGGAACAAAATATCAAAAGTCACAATTCAATAATACAGTACCGGTACCGTACCGGTAATAGCATACCGTAATAGTCTACCTGCAGACTTGTCTGTAAAGTTACCGACAGTTCAGCATTTTTACAATATCTTATGCCTGTAGGATAGGATTTACATATCTGTCCCGGGGGGAGAGGAAATCCGATAAAAATGGGTTAACCATATGGCGTACCACGGCCTCTCGTCCAGCAATCCTCTCGCACATAAGGTGACATAACTACCCCGCATGGGAAAAAAAAACTATCATGAGCTAACAGGAATAGGGCGGCATATCTTTTAGATGTCATGAAATAAGTAACAAATACAAACAAATTACTGTTAGTCTGTCAACCTTCAAGGAAAAAAATTAAAAATGAAATTTCAAATCTCAATGGACTCAACATAATCAAAAGAAGTTAGAAATATATGTTTTCACTAGTTAGAAATCACAGAATGCAAAAGATGAAAGTGTGAAAATTAAATTGATACGCTTCAAAAATGAAAAATATGTTTTAACGGGATGATACAAAATATATAAAACCCCGTAGCTTGATAGCCAAGACCTTCCACAGTTCTACTGTACCGGTATTCTTATACCTTAAATAAATACTGAAATCTATAAATCTCCTATGACCGTCAGACTGTATGGACGGTCTTGAGTGTATATTCCAACAAATTCGCAAACAATATAAAAAAAAGCCAACAACAGAACACAAAAAATGAGTAGGCCTACCGTATGCCTAAAGACTGTACCGGTACTGTACGGCACCGTACCTATTACTCGTATTCAACACGGCGCTTTCGTACCGGATTAAAGTGCTCGAGTTGCCTTCTCTTTCTGTAACGGTATTTTGGGTTTTGTTTATATTTATGTATTCTATCGTAAATATGTAAATATGGTACTGTATGACATCGAGAGAGGTTATCGTGTCTAGTTGAATCTCTTTTTTCATCGCTTCACGATAAAATGTGGCATCCGTGAATTCCTGCAGCTCGTCTTTTGAACTATTACGTCACAATTCAGCCCATAGCCCGAAGTCCCGAACACGGGTATCATACCTTCATTTCTATTTACGGTAGGTTTTGTTCTAGCACGTACCGGTACTTTCAATACGGGGCCCAAAATTAATAAATGGATTAATCGGATTTACCTGTGAAACTTGAAGAGAATTGGTTTACAGCATGTGGCGCTAATCGGTGAGTTGCTATTGATATTATTCATTCGATTTGTCTGGCAATGATTATAAGTTAATTTCGCGATTCGTAAACTGTACCGGTACTAGGCTATCGTACCAGTACCGTATTTGTTTGAAGATTTTATCAAGCAAGGTTCCAAGTTCAAGACTCAAGCGCGCTCTGTTATGGGAGACTAATGTTCGAGGAAAGCTACAGGCATCCAATTAAGTGCCAAGAGCTTTTGAGACTATAATACACTCATTCCATGCTTCCGAAAACAAATAACTAACTAATCCTATTCCCGACATGGAATGGTAACAGGACGAGATACCGTGAATCGCAATATGATTAAGCCGTCTTATCGGCTTTCCTCACACCCGGGATAAATATGTAAATCCTATCCTATCAATTCCGATTGACGCGATAACAGTTACGAGGTACCGGTAGTGAATTACGCAAGTTTAATTGTACCACTGGCCAATATAAAATAAATTGTACACATATAGCGATTAAACTTATACTTATTATATCAGGGTGCTTTCCATTAGCAACACGCCTCGTTCGCTTTGTATCTTGATAGGCTACTACTACCCAATCATTGACCCCACAGTAAATCCGACTGGAATAAGCTAGGTTAAATAACAAATTTAGGTAATATCATGAGGAAAATATCGAGAAAAGGGTGATTAGGAACAACAAGATAGTAATATTTTTGGATTTACGATAGAACTTACATATTAATATCGGGGGAGAGAAAAGCCACCAAGACAGCTTAATCATAATTATGGCGAACCACGCCCTCTCGTTCATGTCATTAAGGGAACAGTTAGCCAGGTATTTGTTTCAGATGCATGGGCACATACCGTACTCATCCCCCACGCAGGGTAACTTGAAGTGTGGTGGCGAGCGTATTCCCACGGCTTAGCAAGTTCCCCCACACCGCCGAGCATATCCCAAAGAAAGGAAAAGCCGATAAGACGTCCTGAGCATACGGCAAACCATGGCCGAATTGATCAAATAGGCTATTCTCGTCTCATATGTATGAAATTCGTTGGAGTCGTAACTTACCAGTCGGTTGCGCGAACTCTTCACGACAGCGAGGGCGACCAGCAGTTTTCTGGCATGTAATTGCCCTTCGCCACGTCTAATATTCCAACAGTCCTCTCGAACGCAATTACAATCCCCAATAAAGTTGTTGTATGTTCATACCTTCATATTCGTTACCTTGCATTTTAACACTGCAGTCTTATGTCTTTTTTTTGAAAATAGCTTTGAAACAGGCAAAAATATTCGTATTTTATTGTATTCTGATGAAATGTACGGGTACTAGATGCTCAGTAAACATCCTGTGAATATATTAAATACATAGGTATCGTGTATGTAAGTTTTTTTTGTCTTGGTAATGTTTTTTGTGGTACTGTACATTGTATTTGTTATGTAAAGACAGTACCGCAATTAATATATTCACATCGTACCTCTTGATCGTGTCGGCACTGGAGACAGAATTTGGTTCGCGAATCTATTTACCACAAACGATTAACTCTCGGTATTTTCTCACAATATGAGGATGGACACTATATAATATGCGTATGTTCCCTGGGTAGCACGTAATTTGGTTAAGAGTAGCCTTGTCCAAAATATTCATTTTTATATACTTTATTTTTTGCGCTGGTATCACTCAGATCATTCTCATTTGAGTAACTGTTCAGTTGGATTGGCAGCGTCCATCCTTACTTGAATTTCAATGCTAACTTGACGTTCGTTGTAATGAACTCGAAAGTTACGCCGATGTTTTTGGGTCGTCTGTTTCGGTTTGATATTGCTTTTATGGTTGCTATCCTTGCTTTATTACTGATGTTGTTTTTGTGTTAGATACTGTATTTGTGTTGTAAAGACAGTAATCGTATATTCACTGTTATGATACCAGCGCGATGGGTGTATTCATATCTAACGGTTAACTTGTGGACTACCGGTATTTCCCTAAGATAAGAATGAGTAACGCGGCATATAGATGAAGGATAGAGCGGTATTTAGTTTATTATTTTATTCATTATATATTTATTATTAAGCCGAATACATTCCATTGGGTTTCTTTCCCCCGGGATAAGTATGTAAATACACTCGTGGTCTCACTAGTTAGGAACTGGGATTTAATAACAGAAATTCCATTTAAACAATTTATTTTTTGATACCATGCTGTTATTGTCCCTCACCTCATTTTCTCTTAGATCATTGTAGAATGGGTGGGTTTATAAAATCGACGCTGGACATAGTGAATTTGATTATCCTAGAATCTAGATTTAGCATAACCTAACGTAAGATAATCTGTACTTTCGTAGTATGTGAACCAAGCTTGCGGACATCGGAACGTAGTATGTGTACCAGGTTATGGTTAGGGCGTTAGGCCATAATTTTATTCCAATTTTCCTTATTTTAGTTATATTACGAGTTCGGGGACTAGCCAAGTGACTTCCGTAGTATTTGTACCTGAAATTATGGCCCAACCCTAACCTGGTACACATACTACGTTCCGGTGTCCGCCATATTGGTTCACATTCACATACTTCGAGAGTACCAGTTAATCAGAATAAAAATAGTATATATTCTGTGGTGGAGCTCTACAGGAGAGTACCGATTTATTTATAGAAAATCATATTCGGCGAAATGTTTCTGGTAATGGGCTACGATTTACTTGTCGCTTTCATGTACTTGATTTAGATATCGAGTAATTTTTATCCATGTGTAGTGTATGTACGTATCTGCATGTTATATATAGTTTGTACATCCGGTCATCTGCTTTAGGAAGTGAGGATGTGTAATTGTACGACCCCAACTAGAATGTCTGAAAAAAGTTCAAAACCGGGCCACATGTTTTCATTCGACAGAATGGTATGCATCGGCCTCGCATGGGTTTGACGATTGACGGTTCTTCAACCTGCAGCTTACAAACCTGCTGGTGTGTAATTATATATATATATACAAGATGATCAAAAAATAGCATTATAAAGATAAATAATATAATTCATTGTTATTTTTGGATATATCTTCCCTTAGCAGCATTCACTACACGCCTCGATCTGATTGGAACTTGACTGCACGAGGCACGTATGGCGTCTTCCGAAATTATGCCTTTTTGAGCAGTTGTTTTCAGTCTGAGCAATGACAATGTTTAATGTCATTGGTCCGAGTTAAGAGCACCACTGGTGATATACGGAAGTATTTCAAGTGGTACGAAAGCAGCTTTGAGTTTTTGCAACAATAAACTTTTGTATTCGCTAAACGGCGTTTATTAAATCGAGCAACCCTTGTCTTTAGAGATCGCTCGTTACTGTCCACCTAAAACGTAACGGAAATGTTTTTGCCATTTTGTACGTTACGTCACAATACATCTCACCATAATCACTAAATTATCCGTAACCTCGTACGAATACACTTTGGACAGTGCTAGCCTCTATCACTAACGCTCCCTTATGTGTCGATTTATTAATGCAGACGCACTGTGACGTATGACGGAAAACATGCCCTTTCCGTTTTTTTGTTTACAGTAACGGACGAGAGCGATCTCTGAAGACACGGATTTGTAGCGCTATAAACGCTGTTCAGCGAATACAAAAGTTATTTGTTGCAATAATTCGAAGCTGCTTGCGTACCAGTAGTAGTGAGCGTACTCCAGGTTGAGAACAACTGCACTAAAGCGTAGATTGATGACTTGTTGGGAAATTTTTTGGCAAAAAACCATACGTGCCTTGGGCAGTCAAGTTCCAATCAGATCGAGGGGGGGGGGGGCAATTTATTTATTTATTACAAACTGAAACGCACTAGTTTTTAAATCGCTGCAAATT
This sequence comes from Styela clava, assembly GCF_964204865.1. Lineage (NCBI taxonomy): Eukaryota > Metazoa > Chordata > Ascidiacea > Stolidobranchia > Styelidae > Styela > Styela clava. Next base: position 1,313,194 of record NC_135250.1, on the reverse strand, counting down.
ATAGTTATTAAAGTAGCATCGGAATAGACAATCATATTCGACGAAATGTTTGTGGTAATAGCCTACGATCGAATAGCCTAACAGGTTTAACACATCTTTTCATCCGATAGAATGCTATGCATCGGCTTTGCATGGGATTGACGGTTCAAACCACAGCCCATAAACCCGCAAATGTAACTGCTCGCTGGTAGGTTATAAGAAAAGCCGCTGTGTGGGGTATTGAGTTTAATTCACAGGAAGAAGGCAAATTGTGACATCAAAAATGTCACTCTGCGATTAGATCCTAATTTGCGTATGAGATACGAAACGATCAACAATTCACATAGCGCATGGGGTCCACCTGGTATATTCATGTCAAGGATAAGTAAAGCACAATTGGTGTTAGCAAAACGATGTCATTTGCCGACGTTCCAAATTTCTATCAAGAGTAACGTCATCAGGACATGGTATGATATACTACTTATTCCCCACAACATGCCCCGATGAAGTTTTTCAGAATAGAAATTCGAAACGTTGCCAACCACACATTGCGCAGAGGGTATGAAAATATCTCTTAGTCATTTATGCATGAATTGTTAAAATCAATACTTCACGTGGTTGTTGCAGCAACCAACACTGATTGTAAAAGTGTCAAGTTTTTTTTAACTTGCCTGAAGTGTTTACAATTAAGCAATAGAACTGGGTCCGCGATGAATTCTCACAACTAACGAAACTGTCAAATTATTAAATGAAAATATGCTTGTTTCATTTATTGTTTCGTTGTATAAAAAACATCACAAAAGATCGAAAAAAGTTAGTTCATCCCTGAACAATCAACAGGAGCGCAGCTAAGATTTTTTAAAGGGGGGTCCGAAATCGAAAATTACCATTCTCTTTTGCAACAGTCGCCGCGATTACGCGCTCGTTAAAAGTACTAACTTTTTTGGTGTGTGACCTTTCAGTTAAATCAACGTAAATAGACCTTATTCATTAAAAACCCATCCTACGCGCAAAAAGAAAAGTGATGTAAAATTTTTTTTTTTAACATTAGCTCTTATGGGGAATGTGATCACCAGAGCAGAAATTTGCATTTCATGTCATTTTTTAGATATCTTTCATTGTATACGTGAGCAGTTTTGAGGATAGAATATTTTTTACATCTTTTTTGTTATTTTTATTATGATAAACATGGTCAAGATTTTTAATAATCGTTCATTGAAATTTTTATGCGCGCGGTGTTGCGATGACGTCATTCTCACTAGATCATGAGATTCTGCCAACGCGCCGTGCTCTGTGGGATATGTGCTCCAACTGCTTGTGATAACAGAATACTGGAATACCGGTACCGGGACCACAACTGGCGTTCAACGAAAGACCTATTTTGGTTTTAATTGGATGTTATATATTTCATGAATTCCATGTACATTTCTGGTACACCTTTCAAAATCCAATGGCCTAACTCAGTTCATATGTTGACGGTACCTACCATGTACGGTACCTATCCCAAAATTGGTGATGTCCAGGGCTGGATTTAGATCATGGATTTAGATTAGACCTTCATATTTTTAAGCTCAGAATTTCTCTCTAAACAAGACCACATTTGATTGCTTAAAATTTAAAAATATGAAAGCATTAAACTTTTCATTCTCCCCATTCATGGGTGTGAATTTTTAATTAAATAAATGATAATTTACTTGAGGCAGTTTTTCTTTCAATTTCTTTGATCAAACAACCGCTACAGCCATACTTTAACACAGAAACTTCCAGCAGAATGCGCATAATAATTTCGCTTATTATGACGCAATAATGGCTGTTTACAATGTGGTTGAAACTAGTTGTGTACAGAATTTTCTACTCTGTGAAAAGCTTGATATATATATATACTTCTTGTAGGGTTTAAACTTGTCAAGTTTTCAAAACAATTACAAACTTTGAAACCGAATTTCGAGGCTCTAGGTTTCAGCCTGCCTAGCCTAATGGTAAATCCAGCCCTGGTGATGGCCCCTACAGCAAATTTCTGGCCCTAATCACTCAGCAGATTGAAATAAATGGTTTTCAGCATTTATTAGCAAAGATAGATATTTTAATTAAACATATAGTTCAACTTAAAGCCTGTATAATGATATTATAAATATATGTCCCATTATTACTGCATTGTGAGAAGGCTTTCCACACTATCAAGTCTATAAGGTTTTAGCGTCTTCCAATGTCTCAGATGGAAACTTCAGTCTTCATTTCGCATATTCTTTTCATTAATACCATTAGCATTTGAAGCTTGACTGATGTGCCTTGACTGTGTCCAATGTACCTTTTCCATTGTTGTTTAATGTAATATCCTAAACGTGACTTCAAATTTTTTTCTCACTTCAATCATCACATGTTTGAATACCCGAGCTGACTTCTACTGATTTGTTATTAATTTATAATTTTTTTTATAAATTAACTGTCGTACTTGCTAAGTGTCCACTAAGCGAAAATCTACAAAAAAGCAGTGTTTAATAATAGACTACATTTTTAATCGAATCCAAAAATATTCCGTAACTTAGTCAACCCTTGCTCCGAGGAGTTTTTTAAAACATCTTAATTAACTGTTAATCTTGATAGCAAACATGGGGGGGGGGGGGGGGGGTTCAGGGGGGAGCTGACTGTGATGGTCGTACTCGTATCGCTCCCCAGTCTATACCGAATAACTGTGTGTTTTGTATATGGTTTTTATTGATCCAATGCTTGTATTCTGGTTGACAAAATAAATCTCCCTCTCGTATTCAGTCATGTTTTTTAACCTAGTTACGAGACCGGTATTGTACCATTATAGGTTGGAAATATTCATCTTTTTTGTATACCGGTACCGTACAACTTGTCCTGCCTATTGGCAAGATGGCCAACATTTTTGTTCGTAATCGTAGGCCTATTTCAGTATTTACTAAATAATTTTGTTTTCACCTCTTGCAGCCTTGGTACGGTACCGGTAGTTTAAATAACACGTCAGCATGCCTTCAGTAAATGATTGCTAGCTGTACAGGTATAAATGCGTAAAACCAGTAAACAAACGTGATAGAAATGGTACGGGTTATAGATTGCCAATGCTAAACGCGTCCAGTACCGGACGGCCAGCGCATATCCCACAGAGCACGGCGCGTTGGCAGAATCTCATGGTCTAGTGAGAATGACGTCATCGGAAACACCGCGCTCATTAAAATTTTAATGAACGATTATCAAAAATCTTGACCATGTTTATCATGATAAAAAGATCAAAAAAGATGTAAAAAATATTCTATTCTCAAAACTGCTCACGTATACAATGAAAGATATCTAGAAAATTTCAAAAAATGCAAATTTCTGCTCTGGTAATCACATTTCCCGTAAGAGCTAATGTTAAAAAAAAAATTTTTACATCACTTTTATTTTTTGCGCGTAGGATGGGTTTTTAATGAATAAGGTCTATTGTGGTTGCGTTTTCTTACAACAAAATAAAAACGTCACTACTTAAATACCACGGCAATTTGTGGACATAAAAATATGAGACAAACTGTTGATAGGTTTGATATGTATTTATGCCATCTTCAGTACAATTTATTTTGATACAAAAAAATACATATTCACATATCGCAAAGTATCTAAGCAACATCAGAAATCGCAAAGTAATCAGTCTATGGCGGATACGAGCATATTTAAAATGTCTTGCTTTGTTAATGTATTTGTCTTCAATTAACCTGCGATTGTGTGGACAAAATAAAAGCATCATTGCCCTAAAATCCTCAGACATAAACTGCCCGATTATACCTTTTTTGAACCGTATTTCAACACTGACTCCGCTCTATCGCACACAGCTACCCGAATTATTACTTATCGATCTTAAGATCGGTAAGTATATTGATAGGTATTTGTCTGTATGTCTGTGTGTGTGTCTGTTAGATGCACGCGATATCTCACGAAAGCGAGATTGAATCTGCTCCAGATTTTGCATGTGCATTCATCTTATCTCGGACCAGAAGTCTATTGATTTTGGGCGAATTATGTCGTATAATTAGCGAGTTATCAATCAAATATTGATATAGTGATCTAGATTTTTGTAAAGCGAGAGAATTTTGAAACCCACCGAGTGTGTGTGTGCGATGCGCAGTGCGCAAGTTACAAGAGCGGATGAATCGAAACTGCAGTTTCTGTTTTGGGGGATCCCCTAACTATCGATCGATAAGTCTTCGGTTTCCAACCGATATTCTCGTTTCTAAGTCGACTCGGGAAAAAGTCGCGTTCTCAGCTCGGTTCAGCACAAAAAAATTAATCACCTGTATCATCGTTGTCGTGGCACAGGACATACTCATGAAATTTGTCAATTAGGAAGAATAAACAGCGACGTAAAGATTTTTACAGCATAAATAACACGCCAAGATGGAAGATTTATCAAAATGCAATCGCACGCGTTATTAGCCTTTTCAGTCTTTACAAAAGATGGCTAAAAGGTACGTACAGTCAAAAATTGTTTATATTTTTAAAAAACATCGTACATATTTACAAAAGATGGCTAAAAGGTAGGTTAACGGTTTACTAATATCTATCTATTATAAATTAGTTATCATTTTTTTTTCCATTTTGTCGTAATTTGGTGAAATTGGAAAATATCAAGTTTTACCGGGAGAGATGGGAAAAATTTGGAATTTAGCGACTAAAATTATATCTGCTGTTATGGGAGCTTCGGGTGCAGTATCACACAAGCTGGAAGGTTATTTTGGTAAGTGAAAGACACCAAGAAGGGTTCTCGAAAGTATTCCGTTTTCGAAAAATATACGCCAGCCAAAGAACTGAATAAATTAATAATTTTTTAGGTGACCCAAGTGTAACTAAACAATTACCTACATATTAATTACTGTTAACCTATTAAATTCGAATACCATATTTTCCAGCTAGTAAGTCTACCTGGCAAATAAAGATCATGCTTAATTAGCAACAAAAAAGGACTTTCTTTGTAGATTGTAGCCCCCCTCAAAAAGACAGACAAAAGGTGATACTATGTTGGTCACTTGACGGCTAAAAAAGTTTCTAAAAGATAAATAACAGCTAGCAAAACTAATCTGAATAAAAAAAATTTAAATAAAAAAAAAAAGGCTAGCGAAACTAGGTCAATTAAATAATGTGATTGACAGACCCTTTGGCGTGGAAAATATAATAACCCAGATAAAACGTTCACACAAATCATGTTGAGCAAAAAAAAATAAGCATTGCCGCCGAATAAGACGTCCCCCAGAAAATCAGGATTAAAAATTGGGTCCAGAAAATCTCCTCAATAGCCAGAAAAAAGACTGTAGTTGTAGACATATCTACTTTACTGTATATTGAGTTTACTGTATATTCGGTTGGAAATCGGCACAAGAACAGTTGATTGAAACATTTTCGCAATGCGTGCAGTTGATAGATGGAGTGTTCTTTGCTCTTCTGGCTTCTGTAAAATAGATAAACAAGAGTGACATTCTGATGAAAAGGGCATATTTTGAAAAAATTTTTGAATTTAATTCTCCCTGTTTTATAATTTTGCTGAAACCGCGGTGTCCAAATTAAGTCATTCCAACTTCGTATCTATATATTTTAGCAGTGCTTTCCAGGGCTGGGGAGCTAGTTTGAAATCAAAATAGCCCCGGATTCACAATATGTTCAAACTGTGACTCCGGCCCCATAGCCATAATGATCATTACCACAAAATATCAGCTCAAAAGGGTTTCAGATTCATTGTACTTATGGTATTCATTGTTTGAAATTGTACGTCAATTAATTGATATTCTCGATGAGGACTGGCGTTAACGCGGCGGATTACTGTCCATCATAATGCAGATTTCTATAACAGGTAATTAGAGTGACTATGAAATCGATAAAAAATGAAATTTCAATAATTTGGTTACCTATTTTAGAGTCTTCAAGTTAAAAATTGAAAATTCGAAAATAAGACTTTATCATACCTGGGAATTGCTGGAAGAAGGTCTTCATACTTTCTTTTAGTGCTACCATTGCTTCTGGTCTCTCTCCAACTGGAATGAAATGTGACAATGATTAAACGACAATATCGGTCAGGTACCGAAGACTTACCGATCGAAAGTTAGGGATCCCCCGAAACAGCGCTCTTACTCTATAGTGGCACCTTGTGTCCCATCACTAATTAATTAATAACTCGCTAATTATACGACCTAATTCATCCAAAATCAATAGGCTTCTGGTCCGACATGATGAATGCACATGCAAAATTTGGAGCAGATCCAATCTCACTTTCGTGAGATATCGCGCGCATCTAACATACAGACAAATACCTATCAACATACTTACCGAATAAAATTGATAAGTAACTAGCTTATGACTGGTACGTCATTCTTGGGGCTAAGAGCGCGAAGTTCAAATCCCAAAAAGAACCATTAGGCTGGAGAAAAATCCACTACTCGTCGCTGTGAAAATACTTCATAAAACGACAAATTTAAAGATGAGAAATTATAAGAGAATTTTAAACTTTGATTACGACTTCAGAATATTGTAAAACACAATGGCTCTAGTTTAATTCAAGCTTTTATTTTGGAATGGAATAGTAAGACTCACCTTTTGCCCGCCACCAATATAACAGCATAGCTTTCTTCAACATCGCACTAACGTTGAAACCTGTTAAATCAAACACGAGAGGACTCCGATTTCCAAGTTCCTCATTAAGAAACTGGCGTCGTTGTAGAAAGGGAGTCGCATCAATGACTTCATAAACAACTTTTGCGTAGTGATGATCTAGAAAAACGTATTTGCTAAATAACGGAAACAACTCATTTTTATTTCGGTCTATTATTTTGCCTCTCTACCCTTTCTCTTGAAACTGATTTCAACTCAAATTAGTTGCCATAACCGCGTTATTACCAATAATCCTTCGGAAATTATTCTCACTGAAATAAACCTCTTATTACAGAGAAAAACTTCCCAAATTCCCTACGTTTCTGTAAATATTCACCTTCGAGATTTTCTACTCTTCTCAGCATGTTAAGAGTTGAGGGCTTCAATTTATCCCGATGGCGATGCTTGAAAGCGGTGAAATCTGTCCACACACATAAATATAAAAGATAATTAGTCATAATATGTGGTTATAGATTTGTACTAATATACTTCCTATAATTCTCATAAAGAATGGGTCCTGGTGACCCGATAATAATGTCGCAGTTTTGTAAAATAAATTTGTAATAGCAAGGGCGGAATGCTAACCAAGTGGCAAGTGTCATTGGCAGTTGGCACTAAAAATTTTGATTGATAAGTGGTCAATAAGTTGGACATTAATCTATTGGCATCGCAGGTTCATGATATCGATTTCAAACTTCATACCCCCGAGCCACCACTAGGGGCGCAGCCAGGAGTATTAAAAGGCAACGGATTGCGGTCAGGGTCGGAAATCCCGTTTTCTTCGCAGAAACAGTCACAGCGATTATGCGCTCGTTAATGAATCGACTTTTTCGGCGTGTAATGATATTTCTGTCGCCTAAAATGTCCTCAATATATTTGATTAATGGCAATCACGATAACCGAAAATGTCTTTCTTTATTAATTTAACCTGCAGGGGTGCACAACCTTTTCTCTATAGACGGCCGCATTACGATTTTGTAAAAGGTCCACGGCCGTCTGTGGAATCTAGATCTTTTATGAGCTATATTTATTGGTTATAGAATTGGTATTTATTGATATATGTTACTGACTTGCGTCTGAAACGTTCATGAAATGGTAAAATTTAAACCAGTTGTTGGTATTTTGCGATTATAGACTACAGACCTTTTCAGGAATAATTAAAGAATTTGTACTTTTGACAATAATTTTGTGGGGCTAATTTAGGCCGTTAACATCTATATTGTGTTTGTAAACTATATTTTTGGAAATCCTTCCCATCTCATGAGTGACCTCTCATACACGTACGTTTTGTGCCGCAATAATTGTTTTTTTTCCCGCTGGGGCCCGTTCAGTGTGAAAAACTCGTTATTTTGTGATCATCGGTGACGAAACGCTAAAGATAATAATAGAGTGAATCTGGAACTAAAATATTCGACTGGAAATACGTGAGTAAATAGTAAAAGTAAAAACGATGTTATAAAATATTATCACCATGACATTTGTTTTAGGATTCTGCGACCGATAAAAAAATTGGATATCGTGAAACGCAAAAAATTTAACAATTTAAATGCTGCGCTTGAAGCTATATCACAATTAGCAATATTGAAATATTTATTTATACCCACGTTGTACCTTTCTACCCATTCTTGGATCACCGTCGTGATCGCGCTCGACTTTTTATCGGATTATGATGATCGGAAAGGTTTACCACGTATTTTAATGTTTGCAGATATTTTACAGTATAAATGATGTTTTTATTTTGTCGTAGATCGACGCAATCGCGTCTAACACAACTAAATCAATATGGAAAGACATTTTCAATTCTCGGGTCGGTCATGGATTTAATATTGAGCAACATAAAATATAATTAATTAATTATTCGATGAAAAAGCTGACTTTTTCAACGAGTAGCGTCTCAGGTTGTGTACCCCTGATTTAACGTAACACGCGCATGCGCGCAGCCAGGATTTTCAGAAGGGGGGATTTCGAAATCGGAAATTCCCAGTGCGGTCTGCAGTCACCACGATGACTCGCTCGTTATTATAGACGCCTTTTCAGCGTATAATAATTTTTCTGTCGCGTAAAATATTCAATCCAAGACAACTACGAGATTCTAAAATGTCCTTATATATTAATTTAATTGCGTCCAACGTAACTCACGTTTGCGACTTCTTACGTAAAAATAAAAACATTTCTAAACTAATACAACGGCGATCTGTGGACATAAAAATATGAGATAAGCTGCCTGATGTATTTAATTTTGATACGTATTTTTGCAATCTTGCGAACTCGTTATCGCCGTTAGAAAAATCTCAATATCTGATATAAAATTCCGTATAGTACAATTTTACTTCATTCAATGAAAATACATATAAAGTATACCAGTAAATCAAAAATACATATTCACCGCCTCGAAATCCATGCCAAGCAGTTGCCACGATTGTACGCCACTTGTTAAAAGAGCAGACTTTTTCAACGAGAAAAGATTTTTCTGTTGTACAAAGTAATCAATCCATGACCGGTACAGGAATATTTAAAATTTCTTGCTTTATTAATTAAATTGTCTTCAATTTGAACTGCGGTTGCGTCGACAAAACAAGAGCCACTCTGAAACACCACGGCATTCCCCGGACAGAAAAAATAAAAATGCGTGGTAAACTGCCCGATTATATATTATTTTAATCCGTATTTTTGCTTTTTTGCAAATCCGACAAATTTGAGATGTACTTGTAACACTGACTCCGCTAAATCACAATGCTGCCACTCGGATTGTTTTTAAAGATAAAATGTTCCGTAAATCTGATGTAAAATCTCACGGAGTAAATTTTATTTCAGTACAATGAAAATTGATCGAATGTACTTGTACTTTAGATTAATTGTCTTATATATCAATACAAACCGGGAAAAAGTCGCGTTCTCAACCTTGTTTAATGTTAACACGAACATTTTCGACAGCAGTTTTAAAGTAATGGATAAAAAGGTAAATCCCGCCCACAACTCACCGTGTTTCGATTTTAGTGACGATATGTTTCTAAGCGCCGACCAAACAAAATTTTGCTATTTTCAATGCCTAGAAAAGCGTTTTAGACTGTTGTGGGCCTCAACAAAACTTATATATATTGTTTACAGTTATATTTTCAGTATTTTATATTCTTTTTAATCTAGTAATTTAGATCTCGGATTTACTCCTTAATTTGTCTTTAGAATCTTGCCGCCGATAAACGTATTTGACTCTCACTGGACGCACAATTCCGTGCAAGTACAAAAATAAAATAACAAGGGCTGGGGAGTTCGACCCCTGCCTCTGGATGCGCCACTGAACAAGCGTATGCGACTTCTTACCACAAAATGAAAATACTACCCTAAAATACCATGACAATCTGGGGACATTGAAATGTGTGGCAAATTGTTCGACTATATCATGTTCTGTTCCGTATTTTTGCCATTTTGCGAATTCGACATGTCTGAGCTGTATTTGCGACATTGACTCCGCTTTTTCTCAATGTTGCTATTTAGATTATTTTAAAGGTATGCTTGTTGGAAAAATTCCCGAGTCTGCTTTAATTGATGCCAAAGAAACATAATGTTTGTCGTAGGCACACGAAATTTTGCGATTTACAATGCCTAAAGAAGGACTGTCGCGGGCATGCTACAACAAAACTTATATTCTACAGTTTTCGTTTCAGTGTTTTATATTGCCGCTTTTGAATCAAAAATTTGCGTCGCAGATTCACTCATTTATTAGTCTTTTGATTCTCACTGCCGATGAACGTATAAAAACTCTCATCGGATTTTAAAAATAAAGTAATTATCATAGTTATCGTGGCAGAAATTTGTGATTTACGACCTGAATGTCACGCCGACAAAAATGAAATGCAGTTGCACCCGTTATTGGCGACTTTTTCAGTTTTCCGAAAATTTCAAAAAAAGGGGAGGGAGTTCGACCTTCTCATGTCCACTTCTCGGACATGATATGAGTAAATTTGAGAACCAACCTCTTTTGCACCCAGGCAAGACCAATTCGAACATTGTGTCCTCAGAAAACGAATTATCCCGGAACTTTTTCATCTCATTCTCCAAAATGCACAATTGAAGTCTTGCGAATTTCGGCCACGCTTCGTCTTTCACTGACTCTCGAATCTCTTGAAAAATTTCTAAAAATAAACCTATTTTAGAATATATAGCGAAGCCCGACTGCTGCTCGATTATCAAGTAGTTAGCTGGTTGTTAATTATATTGGCAATTTGGCATTGAAGGTGAAAGTTGTTAAATTCCCTGACATATATCCCGAGCCAGAAGTGTTACATATTGGTTACATTATGCCTTATCGCAACGCTTCCGCGCACGGGGATGTTGTGAGGCGATGATGTGTAAACACTAGAATGAAACATATTGGAAACTTACTTAAGCTTTGGTAGTCCATATTGATAAGTTCTTTCTTTCCTTTGTCTAATCAGTCTATTTGCTATTTTTTGTTTACTATTAACTAAATATACACGAGATAAAATAACAATAAGATCAAATTGGGGCATTCAAATTTAGATATTAGACATTTAGATATCTTAAGTATACGGATTCATTCAGGGCCGGATTTATATTAGAGGCCCTAGGCTATGCCATGTGTGTCCTCTTTAACAATGACGTCATTGACAAAGTAATATCACGTCATAAATGAATTGTTGAATTGCGAAATTTTATTGCATGTAAGATGCATACGCTAATAACGCAAGTAGGTTAGATAGTAAGCTGAATTTGAAAGCATTTTACAAACTCCAATAATAATAAATAAAACGCAATGGCACCAGAAAACCTGTTTTTAAGTTTTTCAAACTTGAACAGGTTTATTTATTCGACCATACTTCATTTTCCATCCCCAATCCGTAATCGGCGAATATTTTAGACAAGAATTATCAACTATAATAAAGGGTGCTCCCGAAGTATGCGAACCAAGATGGCGGACATCGGAACGTAACATGGGTAACAGGTGAGGGTTAGGCGATAATTTTTTTCCAATTTTCCTTATTTTAGTCCTATTATCAGTTCGAAGACTAGCCAAGAGCCTCCTGTAGTATTTATACCTAAAATTATGGCCTAACCCTAACCCAGTACACATATTACATTCCGATGTCCGCCATCTTGGTTCGCATACTTCGGGAGCCCCGAATAAAGTAAACATCAGGTATTTGAATTTTTATTCGATTTTATTTTTAAACGAATGTCGCGGGGTTCACTGCTAGAAGCCTCTCGGCTTCAGTCTACCTCCTCTAACGGTAAATCCGGCCCTGGGTCAATGGATCGTGGGGCAAACATTTGAAAAACTACAATAACTACAAAAAACAACAATAACATTAGTAATATGGATGAAGAATTTACACAAGATATTCGTTATTCACCATGCGCCTTAACATATGAACCAACTAATAGAGAATCATTACGCGAAACCAATGGGGCACACTTTAGGGTGCACATAAAATGAAAAAAAGAGAATAGTAGTGGAAAAACACACGGACTTCAGAACTTTTTTTTACCAAGCTGATAGGGATAGAGGGTGCCGCTCTAGCTAGTATATGATGTCTTCTCCTGTCATGAGTCGAAGGTTGGCAAATCAATCTAATTTTTTGACAAAATAGAAAGAAGAATTTTTGCAGATCAGAATATCTTTCAATAGATACAAATTTGGCTGGATTCTCAACAAGTTCTTTTTTCTTGTAATATAAAATCATTTCACGTTGATTTCATTTTTTGGCTAGTAATTCTGAATTATAATTTTCAACTAATATAGCTTTCAAGCAAATCCTGGGGTTAAAAATATAGAGTGCACCTTAATTGACAATAGAGTAGGAAATTTATACGAATTGAAATTCACTGTTACAAAATACACCAGAATGTGAGTAAGAAAAATTACGCTGTCGAAGGTCACTAATTTAGATACTGTTGTATAACTTGGTTTGCTGTTTTTACACAATCGTATTTCAGGGTTGAATGGGAAGGTAAGAGCGCGGAATTTTTTTTAACCAGTAATGCTCAAATTTATGGAGGCAACTTTGGAAGTGCCTCACAATAGCGCAAAATTTTGATTATCAGCCAAAACCATCCCGGTAGGTTTGGGAAAAACTTGCCAAAAGCGAAAGTAACAATCTTGTAAGGGACGCTCCTATTTTCAACTATTTAGAATTTTGAAGCAATTGTTTGAGGTGAAAGCGAATTTTTCCCTGCCAATACCAATTTCAAAATGACGGGTTTACATTATGCCCTATACCAAATGAATAAACGTCCAATATTACGTATGTCACTATAGGCTAAGCATTCTAAAGTTGTAGTTATAAAGAGTGTCTCGAAAATAAGTATACACTTTTAATTTGCTGTTCAACATTATAAAAACGTCACATCAAGAACAACTGTATGAAACATATTAGATGGACGATATCGGAATGATTTGATAGTCACGTCCGATAATGTCTTCGCCAGTATCTCCAGAAAAACCCTAAAAATAAATGCAAAGTGATGTGAAAAATGTGTGTGCAATAATTTAAGTCAGTTTTTTCTGAAAAATGTAATACACGCAAAAGTGACCTGGAGGCTCGACTAGGGGTGCAAAAAATCGAATATTCTGCTTATTCGAATATTTTTATCAAATACTTGAAGGATCAAATAACGAATATTTTTAATGTGCAATAGAAGTCCGGAACGCTGGGGTTCGATACTCCTTTTGGAAAGTACTAAGAAAAATGAAAAGTCGGTCACAACGCACTGTTTTTAATGCTCATTTTGTTATATTCGCTGATTGTTTTTTTTTATTAGTGCAGTAGTTTCGGCGGCCGACATCCTACTGTCCTTCTCTTTTTCACAAGTTGTGATTCATCTGCAACAGCGGACATCGATGTTCGGTTTTTTAATTTTTGTGACAGAGCTGTGCGTTTACTTTAGAGATAGATGTTAATGACAGCTATTTAGCAGTGAACTCTGAACTCAAATTAATTTTATTCTGAATTTTAGGTCTGGTTTTAAACTTCCTCATCACATTCCGTGGTACCCATGTAATGTCATTCGGCTATATTAATATTCGATTTGTTTTTCGAGTGTGCTGCCTAGCAGCCCTTATAGTCTCGACATATACCAACTGAAACAAGCTATGAAAAAACTAGAAATTTTCAATGAAAACGAAAAGTTTTTGTGATCAAATCAGGTTTTGTCGAAGTGAGGCGCTAGAGACATAGTAATTATTTCAACCCAGCATACAAACTAAAAAGTAGGTTGTAGGTTGAAGTAGAACTTTTTAAAAATGCCTTGGAGTCGTTGGGTTGTGCGTCGGATTTCACGCCCCTTACCTCGAAAAGAACGCCATTGACTTAAATATGCAGGCATCGCTTTACCATATTCATTCATTTCTCACCTCGTTACCACGAAGAAACCATCTCAGCATCTGATACTTCTGTTCTTCTGTGAATTCCGAATACTTAGCTCGAAGATTACTTATTTCTTTCTCAGCCAACGCAAGTTCCAATCGAGCAAATCTCATCCATTTCTCGTTTGGAATTGCTGTCACTATCAGGCGACACACATCCGTGAAACTGTGATTGGCCACATCAACTAAAACAAAAATCAACCCTCGAATATAAGTTAATACGACATCGTGGTCGTTATTACGTTTCTTTAGTATAATGGTTAGTGAAGTAATACGCCATAGGGAGTGCAGAGATATATAGCCGTTTGAAGAATGACAGCTATGACGTGTAAAGTTGATCGGTCTTATACATCAGGGCTTCCCAAACTGGGGGTGAGACCTCACCCGCGTAGCGAATTTGAGGGGTCGCAAAGAGTACACCAATTTCATTCAGCGGGTGTATCAATAAAATATCGAAAATGTACATTTTGAAAAGTTTAGTATTTTAAACGTGAACGGGCTTGTGAAATTATTATTAAATTGGAAGGGGAACAAACTCAAAAGTTAGGAAACCTTGTTATAGATTACGAGAAAAGCAATTTTGTCGCCAAAATTATAACAAAACTATGTCAATTTCCATTCAAAAACAACAAGTATGGCAGAGGCTTCAATAGTTTGTGCGTTGGACATAGTTACGAAGGCATCAGTATTCAAAAATCTAGCGCCATCGAAGCAGAGATATAAATTAGGGTTTGAACTTTTCCGGTCTTATGAATGGACCTACGCGTAATCGCTTATCCAATACCATATTCTGAGAGAAGGCGTAATACACCAGTAAATACGACATTGTCAAAATTATGGAACCGCTATCTCCATTTAAAGAATAACATTCAACAATAACTTAGCCATTTATTACACAAGGGACAACGGAATTACCCAATGATATATTTTTTGGTTCATGCGACGCAAAATTCACCTAGTACACAAACAAAACTCGCATTCTAATAGGTAACGGTAGCTGGTAAGGCCAAGTACCGTGCTCGCAAAACAAAGCACATCCCTGGCGGCCACGCTTGACAAAATGAAAATTATAATATACAGTGAACTTTTGGTTCAAATTATCAGATCTCATGGGAGTCAAATGAAATTTTAAAAGTAATTAGCGACTGCTTCAATCTCTAAGTTAACTGAAATTTAGAAATCGATTTACTCACCAGTTAAGGCGAGAAGCCACTTTTTGGTACCAAAAATATCGCCACATTAACAAGATGGATTTAGCAAAGCGATCCATATTACCCCTAGTGTTCAATAAGGATATATGTACTGGATACTTACTATTCAGTTCCTTATCAATGAAGTCCTCAGCGCATTGAATTAATTCTTCTTTTGCGAGTTCTAAAGGGAATAACAAAAAAACTGATGATATTATGTATACGATGAGAAATCTTGACGATGCAGAATCTATCAAAGTGTGCACTTCTATATAAAAGTTTTTCCTAAATAATTAACTCCGATGGTATACCCAACAACATTTTTAAATACGACGCTTGGTACAAAAAAATCCGACTTCAAATCCCGACCAGGAGAGGCGCTTGCTCTTTTTTCAATGCGTTTTCATTCTTAACAAGGATATCAAGGACCAGCATATCTCTTCAATTTAGAATTGCCTAGCGCAAGGTTGGTCCTCAAGAGTTCAATATCTTCTTCAGTTGAGATTTTGCGTACTATTTGTTATTAGAAGTATTTTGGGGAACCCAACTAGTTTTGACACATTTATCAACCTCAAGAATTCAAACCTCCAGAAATTTTAAATCTCGACAACTTAAGAGTAGTGACCTTTGTTAAACAGCCATCACCCCGGAGTCGTGTTTTTTTTATCTGAAGCATGGAATCGCAAATGAATTTTTTGTAAATCCAAAATCACTAGTTAGAGCCGGGTGTTGATTCTGAATTGATTCAGGGTTGAAGTACCTTTATCCCACAACCTGCCTAAAACTGACCTTGTTGTTTATGTTTGTTTCTCCATAATAGCAACATCTTCAACTTCATTTTAGTTTGAGTTCCGCCAAACTTCGACTTCAGTTTTCGAATCAACTTCTCGGGTATATTCAGATGGTTGATAGCAAAGTTTTTCCAGTCGTTCTCATGCATTGCGATATTGCGATATTTGTCTATGATTTCCTTCGAAAGAATAAATATTATTATATATTGCTTCATACGAAGATAGCACTGCTTTTTTTTAAATCACTATTTCTGGGTATTTTTAAATTAGTGTTTTTGCAATAACCAATGCTTCCGTTCGGTCGTTTGGTGGCATTCTCAAGAGTATACTACCATTTGAGGTATTGGGACAAAAACGTTTGTTAGCTATCTCCGATTTATATATCCGCTTAGGATTTTCATCCAATTTGGCTCTAAGTTGTTTAGGTGTTCTAAGTGTCCGAAATTTCGATCGTGTTCGATTTTGATTTCGATCATTAGAAATCTAACAAATGTGTTTGTAGGATCAAAAATTATATAAACAACGAAATCACAAGGCGTTATATTCAAGTTGGACTATTGCTATACGTTTTTTGTTGTCACACTAAAAGATTCGCCATTGAAGTTTTAGGGTTTTCCCATAGTTTGGTGGTTTTCACGGAATATCAACACTAACTTATCTCATGGGGAAAAACAGCATAAAAAACACTTAACCCTGGGTCTTGTGAAAAATGTTTCAAATGCGATGAAAGTTTACCATTACATTATAGTTGTAACCCAAATTTTATGTCCGCGTAGAAGTAGCAACATCATGTTTATCATATCAAAAATATTGTAGACACCAAGACAATTAAAGGTGACAAATAAAATTATTACTGAAAGTTAAGTAAACCATACGTTTGAGTTCACAAGTGATGATAATATTGCCTAATATGACGTCAATACGAATTTCGGGACCAAAGTGCCCACTTCCCATTCCATATTACGAATCAATTCACCAGATAACAGCCAAAAATTAGGCATCTTATAATTCTCTGGGATTTAATTCTGAAAACTTTTAACGTTTTTTCTAATATACCTTAGCGGCTAAGACTTAGCCTAACGCGTAACTAACGAAATCATTTTGTGCGTCCATTTTAGAACAAAATGCCCATTCCATATTACGAATCTTTTCAACTAAAAAACGGCAAAAACTTTCACTTTTTACTGAGTGTTTTCAGGTCTATAGGTCTTTTTTGAAAACGAAAATCCGTAATATAAATGAGTCATCTTGAATATTAAATTCATTTTTCCATCTATTGGCTTATTTTTATTTTGTTATCATCGCAGGCGAGTTTTGAAACAAGTCTTACTTCCTAATGCATGTTCTAGAATTCAAGGTGAAAAACCTTTCACACGGACTATGTTGAAATAACTTATGATTCCGCAAGTTACTTCCAAATTCTTCCATAGTACGTAAGGGGCTATTATATTATTTTTGGAAGTCTAGAATATGGCTCGCTATCATACACCTAACTTATTATTCCCCACTCGATAGACTTCGACGTACACCGTTACGCAAGAATTAGTCTTTGTAAAAAAAGAGGACGGACGGCAATGTAGCTCGCCAACATTAAAATGTCTAGCGTTCCGGACGCCTGCTGTACATATATTGAAAATATCCGATATTCGATAATTAGTTAAAAATATTTCAATTATTCGATTCGATAAAATTATTTGATTTTTAAAATTATTTTTGCTTGGAGGGATCGTGAACTATGAGCCATGTATTTCCCCATACCGCGAGTAGAAAGGTGAATAGAATTCGCCTGCTTTTAGCTATTTATCACCCAAACTAACTCAACTCTATTTTCGCTGCCAAATTTTTATACTGACATTTTTATTACTACATAGTAATTATAGAGAAATATATAAAACAGTACTGAAAAAAAGCAACTAGGCGTTTCAATTCATACAGTAGAATCGAATTCTTTCTTAACAGCGCACACACTTTTTGGCTATTATAAATTCCGACACAATTATCCCTCTACACATGTCTTAAATATTGTGATTTCATCTATTTTTATTTTGTTTACCCATACAATTTACTTATAGATTTATTGATGTGACCGCCTAAAATATCACAAAATGAACAGGAAAAATTGTAAAATATCACAAAAGAGTACAATAAAAAACATCCCCGACGTGTTAAGGGTACTCATAATCGGCTGACTAAAATCCTTTTGTCTCGGCTGTAATTTATTGCCACCACGCACTATTACGATTAAACACAATATAAAATATTTGTAAAATGTTTTCAATTGTGTGGGCGATATTCAAACACGAAAAACGATATTTGAAGGTTGCGATATTTATATCAAATTTGAATTGGACATCCCTGCCATAATGCATCAGAATAAACTGACGCATCTGGATCCCAAAGATTAATTTCTTATGTATGACATATCTCTTTTTTAATCTGAAATAATGTGTACTATGAATAATGTTCAAGGAATATTTTTAACCCGTCTGCCCTCCATACTTGAGGTAATAATTACATAGTATCGGTATTTTTTAATATCGACGTATCGATATTGGCGTTTTTAGTTGGTATCGGATCGGTATCGGCGACAAAAATGGTATCGGTACATCTCTAATATATATTTCTTTTTCAATCTGAAATAATGTGCACTACAAATATTGCTCAAAGACTATTGCTTCAACCCGTCTGCCCCGTACACTTGAGGTAATAATTTCATAATATCGCATATTTTTTTTTTTTTTTAAATTCCCGAAGAGGGATTTGTCTCTCAAACCGAAGTTCAGTGTTTCGTTTAAATTGTTTTGGCTACAGAATCAAATCAATTGAAATATCCTCACGTGTGGGATCACGTCAAAAAGTTTTTTTCATTGCCTCCCAGCTCATGCTAGGAAGTAGGAACCTATGCTTCATACGTTCAGTGCCGTGACCGCACTTCTGGGTAACTAGCGAAACCGCTTGACATAGCCAGACGAAGAGACTGCTTCTGACTTAAATGATAACGGATATTTTTAAGATGGTGGCATTTCACCAGGCTCATTGGACTAATTTTATATGGAAAATAAGTTTATTTGACTTTTTAGTCAGGAAGCGTTTGTTTGTCAACAAGTTGTCCAGGGAGGCGTTTCTAGAAAAAAGTTTTGGAAACACTGGATTTGAGTAACAAACGAGAATAACATAATTCTATTCATATATTCTTATTAAACAAATGAATTACATTTCTTTCCAGAAGAAAGCGTACAAACAGCCGATTCGACATACTGGGGTATTCTATATTTGTCTTGAGCTGGGTTTCTTCGTTCTGAATAATCTCCTCAGAAGCCTGATAAAATATCAATTCTTAATATGAAATATGACTTAAAGCCAGCAATAGGAACATTTTAAGAACTTCTGTATTGAACTTACAACAGGCTCCTTCTTATTGCTTTATAACGATAAATGAACTCAACATTGTAAGAAAAACTTGAACGTCATATTTACTAATGTATAATACTAGGCAAGCTACATTAACATGGAACGTTTCATACAATTTCAATACACTAGTGAACTAATGAAAAATCCAAAACAAGAGCAGTTTGCTGATTATCACAAAATTTAGAATAAAATGAATGTTTCGATTGACCATTAGTTGCGCATAGGCATAACAACTCATGGGTCACTTACATCCAATCAATATTCAGCATATGATTGTTCTTGCTGTTAATTTGTTAATTATTGTATGGCGGGCGATCGCGCAGTCCTAGCGGTTATAGTGTTAGGCTAAGCCATGTTGACGTCGCGAATTGAACATTCAAGGTTCAATTCACATCAAGGATGTAATAAATTGAGTTGGCCGTCTTTACACCGTTCCTTCTATACTACATTAGCTTAACAACCAGTGATTGCCTGTACAGAGCGTTGTTCGGAGCAAAAACGCGGAATAGGGGCCTTATACATATATTATTAATCCGACTCGTATTTCACTTTAGTAACTCATTGAGAACTGACTACCTAACAAAATTGAAATTGCAGCGGGAATTTATTAACACCCGGCATAACTTCAAAACTCCGGAATCGTCTTCCGCTAGGTTTAGTTTCAGTGATACCGGATACATTCTTGCTCGGAACTGTCGAAAAAAATCAACCAATGCTCAAACGATATTGCAGTAAGACTAGTTTGGGATGTTCCAGCATTAGCAGTAAATATTACCGTAGTTTGCTAATAATTGCAATGAAAGGGGCTTGATAAATCAACGAAGAGTTTTATAAATTAATCAAAGAAAAGCATTATAAATTAACATTCACTTTTTACGGAACGTTTTCAAGCTCTCCTTGCGAACATGTTAGGTCTATATTTTTGGAAAACAAAATCCGTAATATGGCGGTCAAACTAGGTAGGTGAAGCGATTAATTTTCATTTTGTTTTCATGACAAGCGGGTTGTAAAATAAGCAATACTTCCTTGTGACTCCGAATTCAAAAGGTAAACTCAGGGCATACCTGAATGACAACCACGGCTTGCCTCTAACTCCAATATGAGCCAGCCCATGGTGTTCTGAAAGGGATTTAAACCAGTGATTGATTTGCAGGCTCGTTCTTATTCGCTAATATATATAGCAGATGCCACATGCTTGAACGAGATAGGATTAGAGTGACAAACAAGAATGACATAATTTTATTTATGTATTCTTATTAAACATATAAATTACCACTTCATCCACAGCACGCCAATCCACCACAGAGCAGTCTTCTTCTGAATCCTCCTCGAGCAGAGTTTCTTCTTCGTTCTGATTAATCTCCACAGAACTCTGGTAAAATATCAAATCTTAATATGAAATAACCCATCTCTAAATATACTTAAAATCCAGCAATGGGATTGAACATTTTAGGATCTTTTGTATCGAACTTACAACAGGTCCCCTCTTGTTGCTTTATAACAACACAATAACATTATAACAAAAACTTGAACGTCATATTAACTAATGTTTGTTACTATACGTAAGTTACATTAACACGAAAAACTTCGCACTATTCCAATACATATCACTAATGAAAAATCTAAAACAACAAGAGCAGTTTGCTGATTGTCACAAAATTTAGAATAAAATTGCAGTGGGAATTTATCAACACTCGATATAACTCACTTTTTGTTTCATGGTAATGCTGTTTTTTAAATCTTCTTCCGCTCGATCTACTTTTTGAGACTCTGAATCCGTATAAGTTTGACCCTGTCGAAAATATTTGACTAATGCTCAAAGAGTATTGCAGTAAGTCTAGTTTGGGATGTTTCCAGCATTAACAGTAATTATTAATTTGCTATTAATTTTAAAAACGGGGTTTTGACCAATCAACGAAAAGCTTTATGAATTAATATTCATTTTTTACTGTCAGCGAAAGTATTACGTCTATATTTTTAAAAAACAAAATGACTCATTTTAGATAAGAAACCCATTGATTAATCGGTCTATATTTATTATCACTTATCGGTCTTGATCCATGTACCATCCAGTGTAATAACTAGGGCTGGGCATTTCGAATCGAATAGTAAATTATTCGAATCTGTTCAGAGCTAAATTTTGAATCGCCGCCATCTTGTTTTTATCTTTCCGCTAATGGTCGAAGTGAATTCCCCAATTTTTTTTTCATTGGAGTCATATTTTTTCAACGAAATTCTAACATATGACTATTTTCTGTAGTGAGTTATTGATAAAACGTGATTGTTATTCTGTGTGAGCGCTCAGTAATCTATCTGGGTGATTTATTATATGTCTTCGGTAATTCATGTGTTGAGAGGACCAATTACTATAATAAAATCGCTTACAATTATATATTTTCGAGATTCGATTCGATTCGAAAAATATTATTCGATTCGATTCTGAAATCACAAGGTATTCGAAAATGCCCAGCCCTAGTAATAACTTTAGTAGGCAATACCAAACCGGAAAGATTACGGACCTTAATTAAACACTGATTGAAATAAAACAAACGTGGTCAATATAGACTAGAAAGAGGACTGTGATATTTTAGTGTCGGCATTGTCTACCCGGGTCATTAGATCTTGGGTGAAGTATGGGAAATCGGATTCGAACCCCCGAATTTGCAACGTCATTACAGCTAAGTTTAATGTATTCACCGCTAGTCACCCTGTTCCATATATTCAATGAGGCAAATCAAGTATATGTAGGACAGTCGAGTTGGCTGGTTTTTCTGAATCGGTTTGTCATCGTAATTTAAATCTTTTTCGATTTTTGAACATGATGGCATTTTGAATAAAGCTGGGCTCAGACCCCGTTGGAGTCGAAGGTGCAAAATATCGAGCCGTACCACACCCTTAATAAATCAGCTAAGCAATATCGAACCGATAGATTCTGACCTTCTCCATAAAAAAGTTAGCTGCTACTCAGGGACAAATAGTGCCATAGAATGGGCACGAATAAATGTCATTTGAATAATATCTTGTCTGACCTTGTAGCCAATTTTTTATACGACGAAAATATAAATCTAATCAAATTTTACGCACTTGAATTTGCATTGAAACCCATGCTATGCCTTTTATCTACAACAATATATCACACTTACCCCGACTATGCACATGATAAAATTGAACAGAGTTTGGAAAACAACTTTGAGCTGAAAAAACAAATGAATAATTAGACGCCAAGTGAAATATTTCACCAGTGAGATGAATTTACTAGGAAGTATTATCACTAAATTAATAAAATCAACCCTTTACACCCGTTTTTTGGTGTCCTGATAAACCTGTTCACATTTCTCTATCGGTGTATTTTGCACAATACTTAGAAAACAGTCCTGCGACTGTGAATATCTCTCGTGGACAAAGAAAAACGACTTATCTACAACAGTGAACATTTCGCATATAGTGAAAAGTACCTACGATTGATTGTTGATTCATGGAGACTGGGGAAGTATCGCAAACATTGAAAAAATGATAACTAACAAATATTAATGTTATATATTATATATGCATACCATTGTAGATTTATTTCCTTTCTATTTATTTCGTTTTTCTGACAGGTGAGTTCCGCCAATATGCTTTGTTATTTTTAGTATAAGAGTAGTAGTATAGTATAAGAACGTAATGTTTTTAAATTCCTGTGAGTACAGAAAAATAATCATATTTCATTTTCCTCAAAATTAGTTTCAAATATAGAATCTCAAAGATTGGTAATCTGATTTATCTTTTAGAGTTAGATGATATATTGCTTTTTATCGCGAAGACTGGAAAACCAATAAGACGGGTCAACCACGTGGCGAACACTTCTCTGTCCACCTAGACCAGCGGTTCCCAACATTTTTCGATGAAATTTACCATCTCTTTTTTTTGAACTCTCCATCTTTGACATGGCCAAACTACGCTCCCTGGGACAAATCCGACCCGTTGGGTAATTTAATCTGGCCCGCCGATGCGGTCACAAACAATCTAAAATCAAATTTTGATGTTTAGCTAAAATAGCCCAAGTATTTGTTGAGATTGCGGGCAAATTCAGTTTTGGCACGAGGCTTTTTTGCTTTCCCCTTTTGCTTTCGCAACACTGTAAATATACCTGATAAAATATAGCTTTCCACGTTAGACTTACATGATCCGCCAGTCTAGATTGGCACCTGGTCCAAAACCCTTGCCCCACCCCTGCATCCTCTCTCACTGTGCGCGAAAACTTATGCGTGTTATTTATTTACTCAATTTTCAGATAATAATTAGCCAATTAATTTTGGGCGCGAATGCTCACATACACTTGCACGGTTCGTATATTTTGTAATGTGTTTATAAAAGCGTATTGCAATAGTACAAAATAACTTAACAATATTAGTATATACACCTACATAGAATAAACAGTAATATTTCGCTATATATATATACAAAAACATCAAAATTTATTTGGAAGAATTACTTTCAAGTTAATTTTCAATAAAGACGGTTAACAAATAGCGATATTCCAAGTTATTTGTTTCGGTAATTTTATAATCTATATAAAAGGAGATCCTAACGTTATCACAATGTTAACATGTGTTTCAGTGGGCTGTCCATATATCAGACAATCCAGCTTCATTTAGAAAAAAATCATTTTGCGCAATTTTTTTCATGTATGCAATTTAAAATTTCGTCCACATCCATTTTTCGAAACGTTATATTTTATGTCAGTACAGTACGCGCACTCCTAACCGCTCACACTTTAGAATGACAAACTTCTTTGTTACCCAGCTCGCCCCTTTTCTACCTTTCCAATTCCCTCTCACTAAACCAGGTAGATCCCCAGGTTTCAGAAATCATACATCTATTCCGTAACTGCCGCGAACGCCGCCCTTTATACGGCAACTACGGATGTAAGTTTTAGAATTTCGAATCGAACTTATTTCGAATTGATATGAAGCAATTCAAGATTCTATTTGAAAAAAAAAATGATAATTTAGATAACACGCGGCGATTGCACGATGCAGCGAGTCTCATTATCGACCAAAAACGTTTATTTCCCCTACGTTTACAGCGTTTCCAAGTACTAACATTCAGGGGTTGGTATCATTTGCTTTCCTCTAAAAATAGGAGAGCAATGCTCAAATATATGGACACGCAGAACAATTCCCCAAAAATTGCGGGGCTTTACCAGTACCTGTATTGGGAACCGGGGTACCGTGACGGTACAGGGACTGCCATAGATATTTTAGGTCATGTGACAATGATTCATTCTTCTTGATTATATTGAAACATCAATTGAAATATCTCGCGCTATTAGTCAACCATATACCGTATTACCGGATCAGGTACCAAACCACAGTCAAACATTTCACATAAAAACGTTACTAAATAACATGCGTCAAATTAACACCACCTGAATCGGGTTACAAATTTTGGTACAGTGACTGTCATAGCCGTTTAGGGATGATGGACGTGTGTAGTCGAGTTGTCTGCCTCCCATTTCACATGTGCAGTGACAATGATCTACTCTCCTCCATTCCACTGCAACATGAATTGAAATACTAAGTAATCCGTTTCATTCCCTTCTCCATTATTGGAACAAAATTTAAAAAACAAGCCCCGCTTTTACCAGACAGCTACGAGTTCAGTGTCACCGGTTCCAGAATTGCCCTATCTTTAGAAGTTCCTATCTTGTGACAGCGTGAATGCAAAATGATCCGACTCACAACTGTAGTAACACCAACGATACGAGTCACTACTGTAATATAACACGAAGTACGGCACTATTCGCCATTCACCATTCCTCAAATCTTAGCAAAGCAAGGATTCCATTACGAACCACCGACGTTCAACGGCACGTGATCAAAAGACATGAAGAGGAGTGTCAGCATACGCGCCATCAGAACGTTCGGTGACGGCATAGCAATCAAAAACAAATCTCACAAAGCCAACAGAAATATTTGAAATAAATAAAAGTAATAGCCTTCTGGAGAAAAATTTCATCTTTAACCACTAAAAATTTCAAAGCAATTGGTCGAGCAATCAAAGAGAAAAGCAACTTTTTAGATTTTCCACTAGCGGTCCATAAAATGTCAAAGAACAACATTCTTTGTTCAACAAATTCATAGGTCCACTGCGTGTCCAATAAGGCGCAAACGGTATGTGTCACTGGCGTTTATCATTTGAATGAATATTGAAATTTAATTTTTAAAAGAAACGATCACTATACAAACTACACAAAATTTCTCAAATATATATTAGGTAGCTTGACCCATTCTTCGAGTTCGTTATTGATATTTTTTCACACTTAATGCTATAGTTCTTCCGAATTTGCACATTTTTTTTATTTAAGCAATAATTTCATACGCAATGTAAAATTTCTTCCACATCCATTTCCCGAAACGATATCTTCTACGTCAGTACAGTACGTGCGCTTCGGTCGCTCTCACCTTTAAGACCAACTTCTTTGTTACCCAGAACTCGCCGCTTTCCTACCTGTCCAACTACCCTCCACTAAACCTGGTAGATACCCAGGTTTCAGAAATCTGGCCATACACCTATTCTGTAGCTGCCACTGACGCTCCATATAGGGCAACAAATAATCTGCGGGGTATCGCAGTTGCGCAGTTACTCGTTTTACCATTGTCTGACAGAAACAACGACCAATTCCACATCAGATAAACGAGGCCGAAATCTAAAACAATATTCGTTACGTGACAAATCGACGAAATAATAATATCTTCATCCGGTATTAGTGAGTAATTCAAATGTATAACGAATGTTTGCTGGGGTCGTTTTGCGAATAATGCAGAAAACCGATTTGTTCACACAATAAAAATCACCTAAAATGGAATAAGATTTAGCAAAACGATCCGTGGGTTTACTTTTTGTCCATTGACAATATTCTAAGACTTTTGTATGATAAGGACTATTTTTATGGGGCTCCCGAAGTATGCGAACAAAGATGGCGGACATCGGAATGTAATATGTGTACTAGGTTAGGGTTAGGCCATAATTTTAGGTATAAATACTACGGGAGGCTCTTGGCTAGTCTTCGAACTGATAATAGGACTAAAATTAGGAAAATTGGAAAAAAATTATCGCCTAACCCTAACCTATTACCGGTACCCATGTTACGTTCCAATGTCCGCCGTCTTGGTTCGCATACTTCGGGAGCACCATTTTTATTCATAAAAAGACGCCAGTCTAGGCGATCTAATACTGTAAATTAACATTTCTAATTTGTAGACTATATGTCAGACAGTCCTAATTTACCACAGAAAAATGAAGATTTGGCGCACTTCTTCATTTCTGCATTATAAAAGACCGTCCCGTTTAATTTTCAAAAACGATATATATTTTTTATGTCCGTAAAGTACGGGCACTGTAGATTCAACCTTTTTCATTACGTAATACTCACATTTTCTGTACCTGTCCCACTACCTTTCTAGAAACCTGGTAGATCCCCGGGTTTCAGAAATCTATCTTTACCCCTAACCTGTCACAAATGCCAAAGCTGGCAACAAATAATTTGTCGAGTATTGCAGGTGCTCATATTCTTTTAAATGAAGTAAATCTAAATCTTGTATGTAGTTGTGAGCAATTTTTACAAACTTTTCGAATAGCACGGGGGCCACATAAAACGCTCAATTCCCTCAATTACTTTTCAAAAAAGATGGTTATGGGCGCAAATATGAAAAATAGGCTTCAGGAAACCACAGAGAAAGTTGAAAAATGAAACCGATAGCCTTCACCTAATTACTGAAATCAAAAGTCTGTGAGTTGCCAAGTAATAGCATTTTGGTTCACAACAATAAAATTTCCAATGAGAAACATAATTTTTGAATAAAACAACAATATTTGGAGAGAAATATCAAATCTGGCCTTCATGCAGACGCATCAATTTTAGTTACTAAGAATAGCTCAAGCCAATACAAAAAGCAGACGGTTTTACTTTTCACTTTTTCGGCGTAATGTGTTTATTTTCCATCGAAACGATCAAAGAAACAAGAAAATAAAGTTGAAAGAGTAGTTTCACGCCTTCTCACAATTACTACAGAATCAAAAGTGGGCATTGGTTAATTAAGAAAGAAGGCGTCAGCCACATCGCGGTTCCGACACGATACGTTAAATAAGTAGAAAAAAATAGGCTAGAAACTGTTTTTCGAGTCGTGCTAATATATACTTATCTTATGTCATGCAAATAGCGTCTAGACGGTCTTATATCCAAAATTGTTCATTTATGCGATCTGAAATTTTGTCCCTCTCGACTATCCGAAACGATATCTTTCACGTCAGTACAATACGCGCACTTCAGTCGCTCGTACCTTTAAATGACAAACTTCCTTGTTACTCAGAACTCGCCCATTTTCTACCTGTCCAACTACCTTCCACTAAACCTAGTAGATCCCCGGGTTTCAGAAATCTAGACGGCTACCTATATAGGCTTGCACGTAATTTACGGATTTACGGAATTATTTGGAGTTACGGAAGGGAAGTTACGAAGTTTCTTCAAAGCAGTCAATTTCGTCGATTGCGAAAAATGAAAGCTCAACAAGTAGAAGAAGTTAGGGTTTCGGTATTCGCAACCGTTTTTCTCGCTTTTCTCTCTCTTGTTACGTAGGTGAAGGAAGGCATGACGCGTTGCCATTTACTAACCTATTATCAACTTATCTGGCATGGCCAATGTTAATTATTAACGTAGTTAAGGGGGAAGGACTGAGTAGGGCCGTTTGACGCCAACACACCTGGTTTCAACTTCTCCCGCAACTCAACCGTAGATAAGGGATAGCATTGCGTTGAGACCGATTGACGCCAACACACCTGGTTTCAACTTCTCTCGCATCTTATCTAGCATGGCCATGGCCAATGTACATAATAACCGTAGATAGGGGAAGAATTGTGTTAAGACCGATGGACGCTAACAGCCCGGTTTCAACTTCTTCGGGTGAAATGACTAATGAACGCAGGAAATCAATCTATCAAACATGGTCTATCAAACATTTGTATCCATTTTACTTTTATTTATCATTTATTTGTTCCAGTTTTCCGTTACTTATGGTATATATGTTCCGTTTCTATTTTATTCTAATTTATAGTCACGCGTTTAAATAGTGGGAATTCCCCACCAAGTGTGGATTAGCAATGCTTAACCATTCTTTTTTGTTAATATCAACACTTGATATATGAACATGGAATATCATACTGTTTTTAGCTGTTTTGTTTCAGACTTGGGGAATAAACAGGAAAATATCCATAACCTTTCAACACGACGATCTTGTGAAATTTAACGAAGAGCTTTCGCGACGAATTGGAACCAAATAAGCGAAAAGAGCGATTGATCACTCGCGCCAATACCTCGCCGTGATAATTAATGTCGCGTTTATCAAATAGAAATATGACGACAAAAGAGAGATTGCGTAATGAACCAGCGCAACTTCGTCTTCTCGGCATCGGTAGAGCGATTGAGACGGCAGAGAAACAGCAAAACAACGGATTCCTCACGGACCGCTAAAAATTTAACTGCTATCATATATAATCAAATATGAGCCAGTGTGTTTATTCTGTGCGAGATCCATTTTCTATTACAAAATCGTGATGTTCTGTTAACGGTTTTATCGTTATATATCAGTCCGGACTTGGCCTTGCTCATGATGTTTTTCACAATTCCTCGCAATATTTCGGCCATATATGATTAACTGTCTTACCAAATGCGGCAACTTATTTTGATTTATCGTCGACTTGAATACCACCGACTCCCGACCAGACTTGTGTCAATCTTGGCCGATAGGATCGCCGACTTGAGTTAGCAAATAAATGTCGTGAGTGTAAAATAAATGTCACAAAATGCATTGTTTTGCGATATAACTTTGTATAAGTTCGGTATTTAAATTATACGCAAATAAATAATATTTGATTTAAATTTATCGCAAATAATGTTATAAACATTCAGTCCGCGAAATGATTAAATGTAAAATGAAGCATGGTAATCGGAATATCGTCAATAAGTCGACATCAATAATTATTATTATAAAATGCTAACAAGGCAGTAATGTCGGATAATACAGAAAACGCTGCAAAAACAAGTCTTCGTCGCGAGGAAATCGCAAGGTCGTTGGTTAATAAATTAGAAACCCGTAATTTTTATTCAGTACGAGAGTAGATTTTAAAAAACTATCGTTTCCATAAATATCCGTATACCAGTCAGGGTTGTCCAAAACGAATCGAATATTCGAAATTATTTGAATATCAAAGTATTCGAATACCTTTTCGGATCATTTTCGAATAATTACGAATAGTAGTCACTTTTCGCCGTAAACACGGTGTTTCGTTTTACCGGAATCTTCAAACGACTTTTTACGTTTTTTCGCGTATTGTAATGACGATGAAATAGAATCGGCATTTTGATTGTTTATATATTCAGCGCGAATGTATGTCGCATAGTGTTGCGACACATTTGCACGTTTGCGTTGGTGGACATTGCCGACATTCGTCTTTTAATTCACAAAATTATTTCCATTAGTCGAAAAATCGACAAACACCGTATTTCCCGGCTAATAAGTCGCTTTTGCTTTTCTAGACCCAATTTTGGCTTGATTTTTTGGGGGGTTAGGCGCCTTATTGAGAAAGCATGTTTATTTTATTTCTATGTGGCCTGCTTATTTTTCGCATTAGTCTTCTCAAGCATAATTTATGTTAACCTTGGTTCCATTATCTTTGAACCCGCGTACATTTGAACCCGTACATCTGAACCCGTAATTTGAACCCAGAACAATTGCACCTGTATACTATTGCACCTATGAACATTTGCACCTACGGACATTTGAACCCATACATTTCCACCCATGGATTTTAGCACCCGCATATAGATTGAACCCGCGGACATTTGAACCCGTGTACGTTTGCACCCGCGTACATTTGAACCCATGTACATTCGCACCCGCGGACATTTGAACCCGTGTACGTTTGCACCCGCGTACATTTGAACCCTGGACATTTGCACCCGCGGACATTTGAACCCATGTACATTTGAACCCACGAACATTTGCACCCGCGGACATTTGAACCCATGTATATTTCCACCCACAGACATTTGAACCCGCGTACATTTGAACCCATGTACATTTGCACCTGCGGACATTTGAACCCATGTACATTTGAACCCACGAACATTTGCACCCTGGACATTTGCACCCGCGGACATTTGAACCCATGTACATTTGAACCCACGAACATTTGCACCCGCGGACATTTGAACCCATGTATATTTCCACTCAGATTCAGATTCAGATATTTATTTCCGTCATGCAAGAAATATTGTACAAATAAACAGTAGAGATAAATCGAGAGAAGAAATAACAGACGTACAATAATTCGACTGCAATAGACGAGGAGTCGCGAATAAACTATAAAGTTAACGTGTCAGCGACACCTAAATAGCTGTAAACAGCAGCAGATGAAGTCAAATAAACAGGATTTAAACATATATATTTTTTGAATGAACACAATTTGGAAAATGTAAGTCGAATTGAGGAAGTCAGTTAGGAGAAAGTAGTTAAATCGAAGATAATCATGAGAAACGAGAGAAAAACGAGAGCGCGTCAGGAGGGGAAAAAATGCTCAAATCGTCAGCGTCATGCTCGGGTCGGCACCGTCACAGCTGTCGGGCTTCTGATTGACATGACGCTGCCTTGCGGGGAATTCCCAGCAAACCACAATAAGGGAATTAGTTTTGGAGGTATAAATACATACATAGACATTTGAAGCCATGTATATTTGAACCCGCCTACATTTGAACCCACGGTCATTTGAACCCGCGTATATTTGAACCAACATATATTATATTTGAACTCGCGTACATTTGAACCCGCGTACATTTGAACCCACGCACATTTGCACAAAAAATGTTTGCCCCAACGGCAATTTCGAGTCGCAAATAATTTTCATGTTACAGGCGCAAGCTCAATATTCTAAATTTCAACACTGTTTCACTTGTAGTTAGTTTTGGTGTATATGCATTTACCCGCTTCTACGAAGCAAGCATTTTTGAGTGTCATTGTAGTCCGAGGGATAAACGTCTCTTAACGATATAAACAACATTGTTCTGCCAAGGTCTTTTCTTTTGCTGTTTTTTTTACATTGACATTTGTAAATCCTTATCTCATTCGTTAGCCGCGATCTCCAAAACAGACGATGGCCTAGAAAGCGGTATTTCGTTGAAATACCTGAAACCAGGGCTAATACGGAACAAATATCTCACAGACCAATGAAGTCTCAAATGAGGGTCTTACTAAAACTAGCTTTACAGTAATATTTTTAGTGGTCAACTATAAATTTGTTCTGAAATTATTGCACCGAAAACGCCTACTATAATATCCCGCCCAGTATGAGATTTGGGAGCTCTGTGGCCACTTCATGTTTTCTTGCTAGCATGTTTACAAAATTGTTATATATATGCATACACGACCACGCTTTACTGTTGAAAATGAGTGTTGTCTCAAATCAGGTTTTGCCATTTTTCCTAAAATCAATCTATAAATTGAATACTATTGTCTGTATATAAATAAATAAACGCACAGATTCTTCGTTTCTAAGAAAATATGAAATTAAGATAATGAAACTATGCCATTTTTGTAACAACATGTTCATAGCCAAATGCCAGTTTTATTGAAGTATTGTTTCATTAGAATGTCAGAACAAAACTATACATAGAAATCGTAAGTCATGTAAATATGTTGCATATTCGAAAGTGAAGAAGTTTTAAAATCATTATCGTGGCCAAATATGGTTTTTGCTGTTTACACTATTTAGAGTAAATCGAACATATTCAGCATATAGGGTCTGTTAAATATGATATTGCAATTTACAAACGACGTCATAGGTTACGGATTACATTTATTTTAATATCTCAATAAAGTTATCACTCACAAATTTGTGTCGAATGGGCGATCAATTTTGAGATAGAGTAGCTAAGGACGTTTTACAAAATAGGAATTTATCAATTATGATACAATAGTTAAACAACAAATCAAAATAATGACGATAAACGAAATTTTACGATATCACGATCAAAGTCAAATAGACTGCATTTGATCTATTGAGTGGAGATACCTCAGCTTGTCGGTTTCAGTTCCATATAAAAAAAACTTTAACTGACAACCTAACAGCAAGTTGTACATACTTTGATCTTTGGTGGGTCGTAACTCCTACATGAGCATTTGCCGCAGTCAGTTTGTGGACCGCAATGTCTTTTCGTAGGCCATTCAGCAAACCCCATATACTCGGATGTTTGCATCGGAACATTCCTTGTAAGGCGTTGTGAAATCCTTCTACAGCGTTTGTTGTTCTTGGGGCTGAAGGCATCATTTCAATCTCTTTGGCATAGTTCCACAATCGAGGGGGAAATCTTGCTTCTCTTGGACGTGAACCCACTTGAGGTTCACGAATGTAGGTAGATTCAAAATATTGCAAAAGTTGATTGCATTCGGGCGAATCTTCGCAGGTGTCGCAAAGCAAGGTGAAGACTTCGGCAACCTCGTTAATGGGAACAAAAGCCAGAGCTGCCAAACTTCTAATTTTCAGATTGAAAGAGGGTAAACATTCAAACTTCTCTTTTAATCCGATAGAACCAACTTTTCGAATTATAGCTTGTGACAGGTGAAAATAACATCCTTTAATATCGGCCAGAGGAAATTGTGCATGGAATGCATTGATAGCTGCTATTTCAAAATCAACAATGATTTTGGTGGGGTTAGCATTTGGGAAAATGATTTTCAACACTTCCCACATCTGAACGTATGTTTCTTGTCGCTTGTCTCGTAATAGGAAATATACGCACGGTGGATAGGATGCGCCCACTTTACAGTGAATTGTATACAACTGGAAGAAAATATCGGGCACCACATCAAATGTACCGTCGCCCAGATATGTGTCACTATCTAGATGTGCAAGTAGTGATCGATCTCCAATGGCCATTATCCGATGACGATCCTCCGGGCCAGTGTCATGCAAAATGATATCTAAATATTCGCTCGGAATATCAAAGCTTGCACTTGTAGGATTCGTACGTGAACAATTTTTCTGTCGCCTATCGCCTTACTCTGCGTATATTGGCCTCCAGAGTCGACATGCCTGGCAAGCGCATTAGTACATCTGTTGATCTATTATTCAATACTTCACCTAAAATATATCTTGTCGATGTATTTGATGGTGTTGACGCTGCTTCTTTTAATGTTGCACGGATGATCCCAACTTCAGTCTTAATGCTGTCGCCAGAATGACTGTGATATCCTAGTTCTTTTATTACATTTGCACCGATCGTAACAACAGTCGATTTACATCGAAATTTCCTAAACTGACGGCAGCGCCAATGCGTAGCATCTGAAACCCGATCATTTCGCTTACAATATTCGTGGCCTTTGTAAATCAGTAAGTCGTTTCCTCTTCCTCTTGTGGTCTTGGAAAATGTAGGCGCCATGTTTCCAACTTATTTTCGCAAAGGGACTTGTCATCTTCGCTGCTGCAACGTCCTGAAGAAACAGTTTGGAATTGTCTGCCAGGGAAAAAGGGCATTGGTGCGAGGAAAAACTTTGCGCGGGATCGAACTATCTGCGAGGGAAAAAGGGCATTGATGCGAGGAAAAACTTTGCGCGGGATCGAACTAACACTAATTAAAATCCTTGCTCGCGCTCTTCAAGAGTCGTCGACCGTTCAAAGCGCAAATCATACTCCCCAATTTTGGCTCGCATTCTACAGCGGAACATTTTGTCCATTGAGTCTTATGATATCGACAATTGCGATGACAATGACAGACGGAGTATAATATAAATATATAATATAATTTAAATATATAGAAAATAGTTGTAATAAAGCCTTCGAGAATATAATCGAGAATTCCATGGTAATATTGATTGTTTTCGCAACGTATGCATTTGGAGAAAGAATCCTAAGTGTACCTTCCAATCCTATATACTATAGTATATAGCATGGAAGGATAAGGGTGTATATGTAAAGACGCTAATATCCGTAAATGCAAATGCCCATGGGTGTAGATGTTCATGGGTGCAAATGTCTGTGGGTACAATTGTACGCGGGTGTAAAAGTACGCGGGTGTAAATGTATGTAGGTTCAAATGTCCGCGGGTGCAAATGTACATGGGTTCAAATGTCCGCGGGTGCAAATGTTCGTGGGTTCAAATGTACATGGGTTCAAATGTCCGCGGGTGCAAATGTACATGGATTCAAATGTACGCGGGTGCAAACGTACACGGGTGCAAATGTCCGCGGGTGCAAATGTACATGGGTTCAAATGTTCGCGGGTGCAAATGTTCGTGGGTTCAAATGTACATGGGTTCAAATGTCCGCGGGTGCAAATGTCCAGGGTTCAAATGTACGCGAGTGCAAACGTACACGGGTTCAAATGTCCGCGGGTGCAAATGTACATGGGTTCAAATGTACGCGGGTGCAAACGTACACGGGTTCAAATGTACGCGGGTTCAATCTATATGCGGGTGCTAAAATCCATGGGTGGAAATGTATGGGTTCAAATGTCCGTAGGTGCAAATGTCCATAGGTGCAATAGTATACAGGTGCAATTGTCCTGGGTTCAAATTACGGGTTCAGATGTACGGGTTCAAATGTACGTAGGTTCAAATGTGCTGTCACCGTTAACCTTATATTTGGTTCTTATGGGTCTGCCAATCATGATATTTAATCGTAGGCCGGTTATCGTTACTTAAAAGAGAAAACACGGCCACCGCCACCGAGATAAAGTAAGTGATTTATGACCCTTTGGTTTTGCCGATTCAGCAGAAAATGAAAGAGACATGAAACACAGCTGTGAAATACCCGTGGACGTACCGTGTGGAACTTATCACATTCCAAAATTATTTCAACATTCGGGTTGATAGGTGGTCCAAAATGATTGCCGCTTTATAATTTAAATTTACCGCTTCGTTGTTGAGAATAGTTAATTCCGTGAGTATGGTTCTACCAAACAAACATGATCTGGTTCTGTTCTGACCCTATAAAATTATAGATTGTTCAAAATGATTGTGATTTTTAACTTAAAATTACCGCTTTATTGTTAAAAATAGTTAATTCTGTGAGTATGATTCTACTAAACAAACGTGATCTGGTTCTAAACACTATTATTAGTGCATATTAGCATAAGTGAACAACAGGGAACAATTTTTCTACCCGTCTTCTTGGAGGCCTATATGGAAAACCCCCTTTTTTTGAGTGCTAAAAATATACATCGTCCTATTTGCCATGTAGACTTATTAGCCGGGAAATACAGTATTTATTTATAGCCGTAATTGTTACGATATCCAATAAATTGTCACAAGTTTGGAAACAAGTTGATTTATTAGAAAAATACTTTCACCCGCTTTCTTGCAAATAATTTTGATAATGATGGTCAAAAGTATCGATAATGAAAGTATTAATACCAAATACCACGGGTATTTGTGGGCATGAAATGTGTGGTAAACTGCCCAATTATAATTAATTTCGGATTCGTATTTCAAAATATTAAAACTATTATAACTCAAAAATACGATTTGTGGACTTGAATGTGTAATAAAGTATAAATTATTTTTCCGACTTGTGACAATTTTTTCGTGAGTACGAAAATAAGAATCAAAAATTAATTATATTCGGGCACAATATCACGGCATTCTGTGGACATAAATTGTGAGGCAAACTCGCGATTGATATTAATTTTTGATCCCTATTTTCGTATTTACAAAATACAACGGTGATCTGTGGACATTGAATGTGTGGTAAACTACCCGATTATAAATAGTTTTCGTATTTATAAAATAATAAAAGTATTATTACACAAACATACAACGGCGATCTGCGGACTTAAAATGTATGGTAAAGTTCCCGAATATAATTACTTTTTGATTCGTATTTTTGTACTCACGAAAAAATTGTCACAAGTCTGAAAAAGAACTCATACTTTATCCCGCTTTTTGACAAATAATTTGGATAATGGTTGGTATTTAGAAGTATGGGCGTTTTACTAGGATGATTTTGTGTTGCGCAAGCATTCAAATCCATCACCGATACCACTATTTAAAATGCCTTGTCGTATTATTTTAATTCTGTTAATTAACACAACTCATGTTATTTAAAATATATATCGCAATAATCTGCAAACATGACATGCCTGGTAATATAGCCAGGTTGTAAATAGAAGTTTTCCCATTGTTTATTGTATGAAAATTCCTTCATACACTTAGACTCTATTACTGGATTTTAATTTCGAAGTATTCGAAATTTCATATTCGAAAATAATAATTTCGAATGTATTCGAAATAGTGAACTATTCTGTATTGGCCATCCCTGATACCAGTGTCGGTAATGATAAAATTCATCGCATAAAAATGGGACAGTTAATTTGCGAAGGTGATAAAGGAAAACCAAAGCTAACACAAAATATAAAAATCAGAATAAAATTAGTTTGAATTCACTCCTTGATATTTGTCTTTAACATCTGCCGCCGGCGTGTAGTACTGCCAAGAATATGAAAACCCAACTTCAATGGCCCATTCGGAAAAGAAGTGGATTCAATTGGTTGTTATGATAGGTTTAAATGCGTGGGAAATATCGCAATTACGGGGTCATTACGTAATTGATTTTGCCGTAATTACGGAATTGATTTTTGTCAATTACGTGCAAGCCTACAGTACCTAACACCAAACTGCCACTGACGCTCCATGTATATATGGCAACAAATAATCTGCGGGGTATCGCAGGTGCGCAGTTACTCGTTTTACCATTGTCTGACAGAAACAACGACCAATTCCACATCAGATAAACAAGGCCGAAATCTAAAACAATATTTATTACGTGACAAGTGGACGAACTAATAACATCCCCATCATGTGCAGAACTTACAAGGTATGTCTGCTCCAGTCCCACTACCTTTCTAGAAACCTGGTAGATCCCTGGGTTTCAGAAATCTATCTTTACTCCTAACCTGTCACAAATGCCAAAGCTGGCAACAAATAATTTGCCGAGTATTGCAGGTGCTCATATTCTTTTAAATGAAGTAAATCTAAATCTTGTATGTAGTTGTGAGCAATTTTTACAAACTTTTCGAATAGCACGGGGGCCACATAAAACGCTCAATTCCCTCAATTACTTTTAAAAAAAGATGGTTATGGGCGCAAATATGAAAAATCGGCTTCAGGAAACCACAGAGAAAGTTAAAAATTGAAACCAATAGCCTTCACCTAATTACTGAAATTTTGAAATCAAAAGTCTGTAGGTTGCCGAGTAAAAGCATTCTGGTTCACAACAATAAAATTTCCAATGAGAAACATAATTTTTGAATAAAACAACAATATTTGGAGAGAAATATCAGATTTGGCCTTCATGCAGGCGCATCAATTTTAGTTACTGAGAATAGCTCAAGCCAATACAAAAAGCAGGCGGTTTTACTTTTCACTTTTTCGGCGTAATGTGTTTATTTTCCATCTAAACGATCAAAGAAACAATAAAATTGAAAGAGTAGTTACACGCCTTCTCACATTTACTACAGAATCAAAAGTGGGCATTGGTTAATTAAGAAAGAAGGCGTCAGCCACATCGCGGTTCCGACACGATACGTAAAATAAGTAGGAAAAAATAGGCTAGAAACTGTTTTTCGAGTCGTGCTAATATATACTTATCTTATGTCATGCAAATAGCGTCTAGACGGTCTTATATCCAAAATTGTTCATTTATGC
Source organism: Styela clava (assembly GCF_964204865.1). Lineage (NCBI taxonomy): Eukaryota > Metazoa > Chordata > Ascidiacea > Stolidobranchia > Styelidae > Styela > Styela clava. The sequence goes on along the minus strand of NC_135250.1, from coordinate 1,275,073 downwards.
GATCTGAAATTTTGTCCCTCTCGATTATCCGAAACGATATCTTTCACGTCAGTACATTACGCGCACTTCAGTCGCTCTTACCTTTAAGACCAACTTCTTTGTTACCCAGAACTCGCCGCTTCTCTACCTATCCAACTACCTTCCACTAAACCTAGCAGATACCCGGGTTTCAGAAATCTGGCAATACACCTATTCTGTATACGCCCATATACGGCAACAAATAATCTGCTGGGTGTCACTGGTGCTTAGTTTGGCATTGGAATTTATTTGGCAAAAAAAAAAAAGGTGCTTAGTTCCTCATTTCACCATTGTCTGAAAGAAAGAACGACCAATTCCGTATCAGATAACTTAAACCAGGATTCATTACCGGACAGGTCGACGAACTAATAATATCTTCATTAGGTACCGGTACTTGTGAATAGTTCAAATCTACAACGTATGTCTGCTCAGTCGTTTTGGGAATGACGATGAGAAAAGCGATTTATCCAGAACAATGAAGCTGTATACCCCACAAATAACAAAGGTTATCTTTACATAATAAAACGAAAAAAACTTGTCTAGTGAAGACGGGACAGAATAATTACCCTGGTCCAGTATGCGTATTGAAGTAACAAAAACCGTAGATATTGAAATTGCTTGTCTTAGTTGAAATCTTTCTCCGATTTTGTTACTACAAGTTACGACGCAAGCAATATCAATACCCTTCAGTTACCATGGCTTTGCGGCGTCGTGCTTGACTGCAATTTCATTTTTGTTACTGTGTTCACACGCGCATGACGCTGCGAGACAAAACTGACATGTTGAATCGCCGTAAACGCGTCTTTTTGCCTAACTCGACGCCAATGTGACAATCAATCACTTTGCTCGATACGATGAATATTTCTTTTTCTCCCATTTAAACATTTCTCTTTATACTTACTTTCTCGTTTCGATTTACGTTTCCAAATTTTCCTCTGTACATATTTAAATCTAGCTAAATTATTTGACGTTTTTTGACTTCAACTGCTGCTGAACTCAGCATTTATGGTGTCGCTGACACGATGACTTTACAGTCTTTCGCGACTCCTCGTTAATTGCAGTTGAAACATTGTGTATCTGTTTTTTTTATTTCTTTTGCCTTGGTTTAGTATTGTTTGTGTTACAATGTTTCATGCACGACGAAAATAAATTATCTGAATCTGAATATCTATCTAAGCCATATTCGCATTGTGTGACCCGATTAGATGTCTGAAGTTGGTTAAAAATCCACGGCAAAAAAATTTGTACACTTATGACCTGGAGTCTAAGACTGTTCACCAAGCAATGATAACACTACCCATCTTGGCACATAATTTTCATTTATACGAGCAATATATAAACTATATCTCTAAACCATGATAAGCAAGTAACACAAACAACCAAAATATAACATGATTAACACAGACACAAGTAGGCAAAATACACGCCATAATTTTGCGAATACATCGCTAATTACACTGTAAAGTAGGGAATATTTACATCTAACAGCAAATTTCGAGTCATTTAAAGAGCGGTTCAAGCTTAAAATATTTTTTGATTTCAGGTTGAATGAAATTTTTGCTCAGAATCAGGATTTCAGACTTTTGGTGGTGGTGGTCGGAGTCAAAATTTTGCTTAGAGTTAAGATTTTAAACTTTTACCGGTGGTGGTCAGAGTTCAAAATTTTGGTTCAGAGTCAGGATTTCAGACTTTCAATTGTGATAGTCAGAGTTCAACTTTCCAAATCGAAAAAGTTTAGTTGAATATGCTAACAAACGCCAAACTTCTTGCATCAAATATGCATTTCGTAAAGGTCTGAGCTAAATTTTCTTTGAGGATCCGAATGACTGGTAATTATAATTAGAGTCAAAAGTAAATTTTCCCACGTCATTGTGTGTAAAAATGTTGCAAGAAAAAATATACATGAGTACTACTACTCTAGCTAAGAAATAGTTCTATTTCCAAATACTGAAAATTCATAGCTCCACTAGGTAAAAGGCGATACCTCGGCCAAACGATTCACACTCCCGCTTGTGTTGAAAATGTGTATATATAGTGCAGTGGTTCTCAAACGATGTTAACTTTGATCTCGCCCAACTTATTTTGGATATTTAGTTCCATCGTTTTGTTTGAATAAAACACCTGTTATTGCTTATAGTTAGCCAGTTATTTTTGGAGTGGGGCACGAGACTTGACAAATTCGAAAAAGGGGTTGAAAAGTTTGAGAACCACTGATATAGAGAATAATGTAGGGTCATGGTGTACCCCATCGAAGTCCACATCTGAAATACTAAACTTGGCAACTATTCGCATATTCAGCTTGGTCTGGTAATATGAGAGGAGTTCGTAGTTTGCTATACAGGGAGTTCCAAGACGAAAAGGACAAACCTTGAAATTTGAAAAAAAAAATTTTTTTTGGACAATTTCACCAAATATATGTTCTTTAAGCTGGAAATCTAATCATAGTTTGAAGCTATATTCAGCAAAGAATTTCGATAAAAAGTAACAAAGTTGAAAATCAAAACTATACACTTGCTCAAGTTTCGCCCTATTATAATTGAAGCCCCCCGATATGATTGTCTTATTGGTTGTTATGTCATCTTATTGGGTTGAAAGCACACTAAATATGCAAATTACAATAAATTATGAAAAGCGTTTCAGGGTGAGGGGAGCCACAGGAAACAAATTCGGATATCGGCACCCATAAACAAGTAGATAATAATGTGAAAAGTTATTTGGGAAAAAAACAAATACGTCAAGGCAACCTGATGCCCAACGGTCGTGCGTTTGTTGTTGGCATTTTTTTATGTTCTATCATTATGGACCAGGGGCCATTTTTTGATCTCAAAGCTGTACCTGCTTTACTTTTGATTTCAGGTAATGCCTTGTACCTGTTTTGGTTTTGGCTGTTGGAACCATTTTTAAAAAACATAAAAATGTGACACACTGATTTTGTTCTATAGTTTTATCGCATGTTAGAGGTGTATTGGTAAAGTCACCGCTTCACCATTAGGGACTAATAAATTTTTTTGGCTTAGTTTTTTTGTCGAGTTACTGAGAATTCTGGGTTACAGATGGAAATGAACTTTTTTTTTATTTCAAGTAATTCTTAAGATCCAAATTTAGTTCAATGTTTTTTTTTATAAAATGTTTTCCACTCCAAACAAGTATAAATGTATAGGAAAAGAGCGGCTATATTTTAAAAAGATTTAAAAAATTTTAATTCAACATTGCCTACCGAATTCAGTATACTCTAGGTGAGATAGTAGGCATGAAATCTAAAGCCAAGTTTTCCAGCCTACAATGCCAAGATTGCGGAGTTCAACACTTCAATCGGAAAATTGCACCCACAAGTTATTCAAATTTGTTGCTTTCAGGATGAAAAAAAGTAACCGACACACACACCTGTTCAATTCCACTTCAGACTCTCAACAAAAACTACTATTTTGTGAAAGCCCACACAAACTCTAAACACGATTTAAACAAATTATTAATATTCTTCAATCAGGATTCAGGCAAGATCTGCATAGATATCTCCACTGCTCCAATCGCTTATTCAAACTTAATTCCTTGTGCAAGAGGAAGGTCTTTACTGTAGTTGATGGTGCTGAAAAATTGGATAAAGTTTTGACAAGTGGTTTTTAACCTCTTCGGTGGGTCGGAACCCCAATGAAACATTCCAGAGGTTCGCAATAGTTTAATTGTCCTTTATCGCCTGAACTGTAGAAACTATAAATATATACAAAAGCAATTCTAATATTGGCAAAACAAAATGATCTGTAGCAAGTTTATTAATAATGGCAATCTGGTTATATTTAAACAATGTACACGCAATATAGACTGAAATGTGAATCGAAACATGCCGAACCTCTGAACTGTCCTGGCGAAACCCTCGGAGTGCTGGTTGAAAATGAATCGTGTAGATTTAAAAAATTCTAATACACAACAGAAAGCACTTGCAAACAAGAATATATTTAGACTATATTATTCAACAAGCATGAATCTTTCCATTAAACTGCCGAATAACTTAGCCTGATCCCCAGGTTCAAATAATGTGTGATAGTTATTGGCGAGAAGATTGCTGCGTGCTCATTAATGAAAGACTGCATGAAGTCCAGCAATCCTCTCGCACATCCGCATGCCTTATACATGTCAAAGACTAGTTATTCGATGAGAAGACGTGGCGTGACATGATTAAACAGTCTTTTCAACTTTCTTCTCCGTCAAGATGGAAATGCTATTCTACATATTTCTCCCTTAATAATACTATTTTACCCATAATTTCCCATACAAAAATCCAGCTTTATTTTGAGATTCTCGTATTACACATAAATACTCACCATGTCGATCTTTTCATGTATTGCTTCCATGCCTCTGATCCTGACTCTCTACCTCCTCCAGTGGCCTTCTCACCTCCAAATGCACCTCCAATCTCTGCTCCGCTTGTACCGATATTAACATTCACAAGACCACAGTCAGATCCTTTTGGTCTGAGAAATACAAAACAAAACACTTGAACAACTAAATATATTTTTATCGTTCTTGCATACTTAGGGTAGATTTTATACTAATGTAGAGGCAGGTTTTCATGTTTATTCCAGTCCTGAAAAAGTCTCCGTGGAATATTCCACCCAGTCTAAATCAAACCCTAACCTTTATAAGAAGACTTTTTTTAGTAGATTCTTTGAATAACATCATATATATTTTAGACTTGCTACAGAATTTTAGATTTTTCAAGAGGTGTTTCACAACTGCATTGCTATTGGTGCAGGCACAAGACCATGCTTCAAGGTTAGATATAAATGATGTGCGTAATATGTAGAAATGCTTGTCAGGAGAGACAGGATTTTCAAATTCATGCCCAAGGTAGTGGAAAGCTGACAAAATGGCTCAATCGAATGGCTAACCTCCCATCTGGTCAGGTAAGAGAATAATTACTGGTAATCAGTTAATTGTTTCAAATGTACGGATGACTAAGGTGGTGGAGGAAGTAATAACTGACCAGCAACAACAAAAAGGACAGGTTGTGACGATGAGGTAATCAGCACAATCCACTTGTAGATAATTAGAACCTAAGATGGGCAATCGTAACTGTGGTGGCAAGTATTCCTAATTGTTAGCACAAGCATAAAAATCTTACCCCATCCATTTGAAAACGTCGCCCAAGTTCTTAGTAAAGATTGCGCTTGATAGACCTTGTTCAACTTCATTATTCCATTGGATAGCTTCATCAATGCCTCCCTTCAATTTTAACACGAAGAGTACGGGTACAAATGATTCTCTCAGCACTAGAGGGCTGTCATGAGCAAGTCCTGTAACAATTGTGGGCTCGACATAGTTTCCTGGTCTGTCGATGACCTCACCTCCCACCTCAATAGTGCCACCGAGTGCTCTGGCCTCAGCGACTGTTTTTTTATAAAGATCAACGCCAGCTTTTGAATGCATTGGTCCATAAAGGATTCCATCTGAATATAAAAAAAACGTTTTCAATGCTGCAAGTTTGGCAATGGATAATCAGGATAGGATTTTTACATTTATCCCGGGTGGGATGATTGATAACTCGGCTTAATCATATAGTGAACCACACACTCATCTGGTCACAGTCATCTATGGGAATAGTTTACCAGTTGATTTTTTTCAAATGCATAGACTTGGACTTGCTCCCCAATTATGTGTACCAAGATGGTGGTCAACCTGAACATAGTATGTGTACAGGTTAGAATTCAGGTTGTGCGTCATCTTGGTACGAATACTTCCTGAGCGCCAACTTGGACTATTGGTTAATTGCTCGGAAGCTGATTGTTTTTGTTTGAATTTGTTTGTGATTTTGATTGTTGGTTCACCATACATTGATGGTTGGATAAAACAAGATCATGAATATCAATGATAAACATGCAGTTGGCATTTGTAAAGCACATGTTTAAAAAACAGAGTATTAAAAAGAGAAGCCTGTGGTAGCTGAATTCACTAATATCAACAAAATTTCGGATTAAAATATAGAGAAAAAATCGAAAAGCAATAGTCTTGAATTAATCACTCCCATCTTCAACTACTGGAAGTAGCCTAGCGGTTGAGAAGGAATTCTAGTCCCAAAAACAAAAATATTTCAATTTCATTTTTTATATGCGCTAATAAAAGCATCGTGTAAACAGTATGTGCAGGACGGCTGATATTGGTTCGGAGCATGACTAAAACAAGTCAGATAGGTGGAGACACTCATAAAATAAGTATCGAGAAGTGCTGTTAGAATCACAAGGTGGGGAAACGGCAGCACTAACCTTCTAATGGATCTCCAATTCGAACTTGTTTATACGCTTTCTTCAACCTTTCTAAAACTTGGTCGTAAACTTTCTCGTGAACAATTAATCTACGAGTGGTCGTGCATCGCTGACCCTGTGTCCCAACGCTTCCGAATAACGTTCCCACGACAACAAGATCTAGGTCCGCATCATCCATTACTGAAAGAAACAATAAACAAAGCCTAATGAAAGAACATGGCGCCACATACAATTTATACAAGTCGTGGCTTGACTGAAAATGCCAAAAAACTTGTGATGTGCAGAGTGCTACTATTTCCAGTCAGCAAAATTTTGAGGCAAATAGTGCGGTGGCCCGTGGAATACAGAGAGGACAAGGAATAGAAAAAAAATAGCTCAGCTAATAAATATGCTGACCATGCTAGTATTCCACGCTGCTGAATACCCTACATTATAGAAATAGGGTTTACAGGGATGGCGGAGGATTGCTAAACTCGCTGTCCAGTATGGTGATGGCTTGTTTTGATTGTTACCTCCTTCACTACCAATTCTATGCAGTCAGACCAATCATTAACAAATTGCAACAAACTCCATGAATGGGACATCTTTTATAGAAACTTAAAAACTGCAAACTATTCCAGTAAGCTTACCTATAACAGCATTATTTCCACCCAACTCCAAGATTTTTCTTCCAAAACGATTTTGAACTGTTGTGCCAACTTTTCTACCCACTGGTGTACTGCCTGTAAAACAAAAATTAAATTTCTATTTTGCTTCAAGCATCAATACACTTTATAAACATACGCTAGTATGAAATCCTAATTCTATATTTCATTCCACTTGTGCTTCTTACAATTTTAATTCGTATTTTTCCAAAGGGATCTGCTCAATGTAATGTCATGCACTTAAGAGTGACAGAACTCATCTGATATGTTGATTACAGAGACGAAATGGACTTGTACTCATTTTAATCATTATAAAATATACATTATAAAACGTCTCGGTTGTGTGGCACAACCTGCTACCGTTAGGAATACGCTCGCGACGGCACCTACAGTTACCCTGCGTGGTTCGCAGGTTGAAATCCCATACGGGATTAATTATGTGAGAGGATTGCTGAACCCCTCACCGCCATAGGGTGGTTCACGTTACCGCTGGGCAGATACGGCTTCCTCAATCATCAAATCAATGCATCTGAATTAAAAACTTAATCCCCTACCTGACATGCACAGTAATGATAAAGCTGTCTTATCGTCTTCCACTCCCCGAACTCTGGGATAAATATTAAATCCTGTCCTACAAGAAAGTCTAATGTACCTGTGAAAGACACAAGATCCACTCTGCTATCATTTGCCAGTGCTTCACCAACATCTGCTCCTCCGCACACTAAAGAACAGACAGCTGGAGGAAGATTATTTGATTCCAAGACATCCACCATGATTCTGTAAAAAAAGAGGAAGTGCTGTGATTTCTGAACTTCGAGGTCAAATGTCAATGAAGTGAGTTTTCTTCTAATCTTTACATTTTCTCCTATTTCAATTGAACATTGTTATGGTATTCAAAAACGAGATTGCGGAACATGCTAGTCTGAGTTAGCAAAGTCATCCTAGTCAATGAGTAGAAATACGTCGACCATCTGTCTAACACCGCTACTGTATGTCAAATTTGAATACAGTCATAACATTGCAAGGGGAACAGGTGAAAATGCGATGTAGCGCATTATGCCAAGTGACAGAGTATGCTTGCCATCGCACATCTGATTATTACCCTGTGTGGGTGATTAGCAGGTTCGAATCCCACAGGGATAATCATGAGCAAGAGGATAGCTGTACTCCCCGCTGCCGTAAGGTAGTTCACATGAGCACTGTTCGGTTACTGCTTTATCCACCATCAAGTCTATTCATCTGAAAACAAATACCTAACTAATCCCATACCTAACATGGACTTAAACCGGATGACAGGCCGTGGTTCGCCATATGATTAAGCTGATTTATCAGATTTTCACTCGCCCAGGATGAATATGCAAATGCCCTATCAATTCTAATAAAAAAAAATCATACACACGAATAAGCTGATAGATCAGACAGGTAAATAAAAGTTAGCTCACTTGTTGACAGCGATCGTTGAAAGGTTGACAGTTGTGGCAGGTTTCCATAAGACACTGTTGCCACATGTAAGTGCAATAGCCGCGTTCCAGCCATAGACAGCGATAGGAAAGTTGAATGCTGTGATCACACCAACCAGACCTACTGGGTTCCACGTCTCAAGCAGTGCATGCCCTGGTCCTGTGAAAAATATAAAATTCTTAGCTGTAGAAAATACCAGTAGTCAGTATTGTATATTATCATGGCTCGGCAGTGTGGCGCATCGTGTCTAGCAATAGGAACACCACAGCACCTCTGATTACCTTACATGGGTTAGCAGGTTTGAATCTTGCGGAAGATAATTATGAGCAATGGGATTGCGGGACTCTTCTTTGGACTTCAATGCAACACCACAATTCTATCTATATAAATCCAGTATTTCTTACTAATCCCACACCTGGACTGGTTTACCATTGAAATAAGCCATCTCATAAACTTTCCTTACACTATTTAAATGAAATCCAATCAGACCCTATAAAAAATAACGTTCACTTTCTCACTTACTTTCAGAGGGGAACACTTGTCCAGGCAGCATTCTTGACAATCCCACAGCATAGTCGCAGATATCAATGAACTCTTGGACCTCTCCCACCCCTTCCAATGCAATTTTGCCAACCTAGAAATGATAATTATCTTTAATAAAATTGACATTTTTACAAATCATTCAAACAGTTTTATGCATTTATAATGGTAAGATTTTCATTGGTGATAAAATCTATCCTTCCATCCCACTCGTATAATTTTTTCTAAATTTGATAACTAATATTAGTGTATAAGTTTCAAGTTGAATTCGTACATCTAAATTGAAGATAAATAATTAGCATTGTCCAATATATATAGTGGATACTCCCAAAGTATGTGAACACCGGAACATAGTATGTGTGCCAGGTTGGGGTCAGGCCATAATTTTATTCTAATTTTCCTCATTTCAGTTCCATTACGAGTTCGGGGACTAGCCAAGTGACTCCCGTAGTATTTGTACCTTAAATTAAGGCCTAACCCTAACCTGGTATACATACCACATTCCAGTGTCAGCCATCTTGGTTCACAGACTTTGGGAGTAACATTTATTGTAATATACAGATGGTGTGAAAAACAAATTATTCTACATGTAATCTATGTAAATGTAATTCTACATGTACTCTATCCAAGACAGATTTTATTCATATTCTTGGTGAGTAACCTTGCAAACATGCCATAAAAATATTACGATTGCCTCACCTCTAGAGCTTCTAATTTCCCAAGAAGTTGAAGTTTCTCTCTCAAAGCATGTCCGATTTGTCGAACAATCTCTCCTCTCTGTGGTGCAGGGACTTCAGACCAGACTTGCCAAGCTTCCTTTGCATTATTCACAGCCTGGTTGTAGTCTGATATGGTGCCCTGAGCAGAATTAGGATAGAATTATTGTATTTATCCAAGGGGAGAGGAAAGGCGATAGGACAGCTTGATTAATCATATGGCGAACACGGCGTCTTTACCAGATACCAGTCCATGTCTGGTACGAGAATAGTAAGCCAGTTATTTGTTTCATATGCATGGACTTGATAGTGGAGGAGCCGTAATCAATCAGTGGTTAAATGAACCACCTGTACAGGGTTATAGCAAGCGTATTCCTATGAAATGAATAAGACTTATCTCTGAGCAAAGACATGATTGTATTCGTTCAAAGCAAGACCATGTGAAATCACTAACACCCAAATAATATTATAAAGGTGCACTTATGTTTGAGTGTTCTACAAGAAATTTGAAACTGGTAAGATTTGCACATGAACACAGCTGCAAAATAGCAAAACGGAGAAAAGCTTTATCAAGACATACACTTGAGGCCTGAAAGTATAAGATAATGAAAGTATTTAATTCACATACGATTAGCATCAATTACTTACTGTTGATATCCTGGCTATTGGTTCATTGTTTGATGGACAGATTGATTCAACAACCTGAAATATTGAGAAGAAAATAAAATTGACTACTTTTAGCAGAAGAAGTATCAGGAATTTCTAAATTTGTCCAGAGGATTTGTCCATTTGATCGAACCAGAGGTGTGTAATATGCCAAACATAGTTAAATCTAACAATTTAAACAGGTGGTTTTCAATTTTTCAAATGGTGGGGCGCAGGGAAGCGTAAACAATTTTTGAGGGGACGTAAAGCTAATCAAAAATATTTGTTAAATTTGATCTTGCCCGCTTTAATTTGGACATTTACAGTTCTTTATTGTTCAGTTCAGAGCCACGTATTTTCAATGTGTTTTATGTTCTGTGGTGTCACATCCTGTAGTGTCACATACAATATGCAAATTATTGGCATGGATTTACAGTGTTACATTAAGTAACTTGAGCAACACAAAGAGGGGTAGTTCAGCTACTGCACCAGAAAATATTATGGGCTCCTACTGTACTATCGCAAAAATTTACAGCATAACACAAGGTACGGTTAGTGCATGGTGGATTTGCCATCCTGTAGTGTCACGCTACATTTTACTTTATTTTTTTTATCTATTGAGTAAGTCTTGGGTGTAACTTTTGTGAAATTTTTTAAATATTCAATAAAGCAACTGATTGGACAATGAAACAAAACATGTAGCTGAAAATGTGAAAATATATTGCATCCAACAACATGCAAAATTTCTGGAAGTGTTCCTGTAGTGTCACTTGGAATAGCCCAGTATGGTACGCAATTACTATAGCGCGAAATTTGCCCCTCAAGAAGGTACTATAGCATGAAATCTACCTCAAACAAGTGTTTAACTGTTAGTTCTCCCCCTGCATTTAGGTGGTATTGCTTCATGCTGCAATGCTTATAATAGCATCAAAAATTTTATTCCACAACATACAGAATGTCCATAAAAAGTCCCTTTACAGTTTTGTTATGAAGTCAGTTCTGAATATATCTTGACCAGGTTGGTTGTTTTTTATTCAGTAATTGTTTAAGTATTTTTACTTCATTTAATACGTCTGTGAAGGCCAAAACAATATATGGTATCAATAAATTCCCTCTGCAATTTTAGGATTTTTTTAGGACTTTATGGACAACATACACCCTGTATATATATATATATATATATATATAAAAACAGGGCTCCCGAAGTATGCGAACCAGGATGGCGGACATCGGAATGTAATATGTGTACTAGGTTAGGGTTAGGCCATAATTTTAGGTATAAATACTACGAGAGGCTCTTGGCTAGTCTTCGAACTGATAATAGGACTAAAATAAGGAAAATTAGAAAAAAATTATCGCCTAACCCTAACCTGTTACCCATGTTATGTTCCGATGCACCAAAAAAATGATATGACCCACCCACCTGTCCGCTTCCTGCTTTCCACTGGCCATCAAAAACACCTTTATTGTCAGATTCTAATCCGAGATCTTTGAGCCACGAGAATTCAGGCTTTTCAATAAGAAGATTCAAGACTGGTGCAGTTCGATGAAAGTTACGTCTCGAAGCAAGTTTGGTGAAGTGAGATTTGTATAAAGATAAAATCCTCATTTTGAAATGGTTTTATATGTATAAATTTTCTAAAAAATATTAAAAAAAACACAATCAAATGATAATACAAAATATTTAGAATTTTCTAATTGACAATCAAATTTTGATGCTAAACGTTTTTCACAATGAAATCCCAATTTGTGGAATTTCATGTTTCTTTTCCAGACAATGCCAATTAGAATTGATTAAAACTTCATTCTATGTCGCAATGATTGCAATGCAACAATGGTGAATTTTCAAAATACAATACAACATTTTGCAATAACTTTGTGGTAATTTCATTAAAGCAAACCTTTTGGACACCCATATTATATAAAATACAATAATGCGCGAGCTCAAAGAAAAATCACAAATTTAGAATTTTAAGCTGGTTTTCTAATCAAAGCCCGAAGCAATAGAACCAAAAACATTTCAAAAGCTGTTAGACGAGTTCAAAATCGAAAAATATGTTTTCTTCATTTTTCCAAAATACTTTTTTGAGCGGCGTCCTTTAGAATAAAAGTCTATGATCTCCAGTGATAAGAGACTGCAGGTTAACTACCATTTAAAGATGAATAAAACAGGAAAAAAAGTAACCTTTCTACCTTTTTAATCTTTTCTTAGACACTGAACTGTATACCGCAATTTATATCTGATAACTGCTATACTATGGATGTCTCAACTTTGCTTTAAAGCGCTGCTTACCATGTGCTTTTGAACCCAAGATCGTATCCCAATGTATGAAGCCATGCCCAGTGAACTGCTAGGCGAGTGAAACTTAGCATTTAAACCAGACAAACTGATTTTTTGAAATGAGACGGTGACAAATCTTGAATGGAGGTTTCTATGACACCAACACCAACTTCAATCATATATTCTGAATGCAGAAATGTTGGGACTACAAAGTCAGTGCCTAAGCTGCTTGAATAACAGCAAATAGAATGATGTGAATTTTGATGTTTTACAAAAACAAAAAAATGGCTGTTTGGCACAGAATGAATTTAGACAAAACTTAATTTGAAAAAAATATAGACTCTGATTGTATTTTCAATCACATTTTTGTTTGGCGATATTTAAGCAGTTACAGTATTTATTTCCAAATCACATTATTGTTTGGTGCTATTTCTGTATTTACAGATTTAATCGGTTACTGCTGTACTGCGCTTACTTCACTGGATCCAAAATGTATTCAAATATTCTTTGCTTGGATGTTCTGTGCTCTACCGATTCCCCGGCCCAAAATATTAAACATACGCTCACCTTCAAACAACCAATGAATTTATTCAAAGCATCTATCAATCGGTCAATAAATTTTAAACATAAGATATAAAGATAAATCATCATACAGTCATAGAATCCCCACAGACTGACAGAGAAGTTTAGACTTGCGGTCCGAGTTTCTTATATGCTTGAAGTAGGGCCTTTTCATAGTTTTTATTTTCTGACAAGTATTCCAAATGTCTCTTGTAACGATTCTCATAGGCTTTTTTCAGCCTATAGTTGTGGACTGGTGGGAGCATCTTTATGTTGACAAGCACAATCAATGTCAGCATGCCAAATTTTAAAACACTGGTGTAAGCTGGCACAAAGTGGTACTTGTTGAAAAATGTAAGACGAGCTACCAGATTAGGTCCCATCTTTCGTTTCACGAAATCGCTAACAAAAAACTTTTCAGGCTTTTCCCAGCCAAATGGAATTTTGAAAAACGGAATATCCAGCTTGATATCCCTCAACGTGCCGCTCAGAAACTCCGGTCCTTTACCAGGCCACCTCATCTTGAATTCTTGTAGTTCTTCAAAAAGGTTCAAACGAAAAGTACCCCCCAACAAACAGCGAGGTATCAACCCAAAACTGAACTTCAGTTCAGCGCCTCAACATCAACAATCCAGCCAAAAAGTTGGGTCGAACTCTTGACCTCATGCGATATGCACCAGGTGGCGCTGTGAAATTAACGGTAACCACGACAAGTATTTTTCATATTTATTTATTCTAAACTAAACGAAGGCTAATATGATGGCCCAATGAGGTGTATATTGAAAAATTACCCTAAAACAAGGTCGCGCGCACTTAGATATGGAGAAGAATTAGGTCCGAGCGGCCACAGAAATGCCACGAGCTGCGGAGACAATAAAGGATCATAGCATAAAATAGATTTCCTCGTTAGTAGCTACCGATTGATGCTAGACTTGAACTGTCAAAATTGTCCAGAAAAGTTTTGGGTTAAGGCTACATAACTGGAATTCTTGGAAAAAACTAGTGATGCCAAAATAGCTTAGTCTATTGCAGCATTTCCCAAACTTTTTCGGCCACGGAACACTTACACTTTTTATCTCGCCTCGCGGAACAGCAAAAAATGAAAGGATAAAATTAATAAAGAGAACGGTGTAATGTAGCTGTTCCCAATGAATTCGCCGTGGCGAATTGCCGAAGGTACCGCGAAAACTAACAGAATTGTGTTAAACATACATAAAATATGGTTGAGACCAGTGTTCCCTCTAAGGTGTGCGCGCGCACACAGCTTTCAGAGGCTGCGCACACGCATAGATTTACTGCGCACAGACGTATTTCGATGTAATGTAACAATGTGCTCGATTGGCAGGTTGAGAAAGTTTGTTGTTGGCCCACTTCTTACCCGGTTAGAATGCCAAAATTTCTTAATTGGTTTTTGCACAAATATTAGTCATTTCCAAAAAAGTGCGCACACACCAAAATTTCTGCGCACACATACTACAAAAAATTAGAGGGAACATTGGTTGAGACCACCAGGCGAAATTGAGATGATTTGTCCTGTAAATTTTCCGTCGTTGAAATTGATATTAAGATTGATTGGCGAAATACTCAGCGGCTGACTCATAGTGCTTAGCATTTGAAAAACGATTCCCCTCGTACGTCTGATTAGGAAGGAACATTTTCCCCCAATTGATGAGTTGACAAACATGTGGATACAGAAGAAAGACTATCTGCGTTTGAAGGCGACTTAACAAACTAGAGAGATAGCGACTGTGATTGAATTTTTGTGTTATAGTGTTTGTTCTATTTCATTCGTGATAGCTTCGATTTTCTGTCACTTACGATGCCATGTTAGAACTTCCCTGGTAAATATGCCTCTAGTTTGCAGGGGGTGGGGTACACACATTTTTGAAAATTGGATATTTGAGGTCTTTTGAATTTAAATTAGTGCAGTTTCCATATCTGTTTCACATTTAAAGCAAGGAGTTTTTTTTAGAATGAAACTTGTCGAGTTTCATTCTGAACAAGAAAGGGGCTCTGTCGCGGACTAAAGTGTCCGTGTTTATATATCTATTTTTATGTTTATAAACAGGTATGTTGACCCTTACCTTTGCTGATGTTCTTGTTATCTGTAAAATTGAAAATAACTTCGTAGCACACATAATTACCACTTTATTGGCTGAGTCCCGTAAGTTTAATTCTACTGATGATATAAGGTAAATTTCAAGCACAGCCGAATGTCCAAGCGATATACCGTCCTTTAAATATCAGATGTAAAATATCTGGATTCCTACACTAAAATAAATAATCTAACATAAATTAAACAATTACCTAACTATTTGATTCTTGGAAGAGAATAATAAAAAATTGAATATTTGCATTTCGATAATTCGTTTAAATTTTATTCGGAAGAAGTACACGAGGAAATAATTTCGAAAATATTTTCATCAAAACTAATGATTGATATCAGAAGTATAATGGTCAAACGACAAAACTAGAATTCCCTGGAATAATACCAATACGCAATTTAGTTATAAAACACTTCACCACCTGTTATTGTGAAATTCCGATAAAGTTAATACCATCAATTTCGTTTATTCCGTTCTTTCCTTTATTATCCGGCCTCATTATACGCTTGAAATTGGTTTCATTCTGACTTTCAATCGTAATATCTGTGATGGATTATCTTATGTTAGAATGGACCAACGATTGGAGCGTTGATAGTTTTTTTAGGTGCTAGCTAGTCTTCCAACCCAGAATAATATTTATAGTTATTGACGTCGATTGTTTCTATTATAAAGTGCGCCATATCACCTTCTATTGAAAAGAGCATGCTAGTCTTCTTGTTAATGATCACACGTTGTACAAGAGGTGGATTCAAAATACATGTTTGGTAATTGTTGTTTCATGTCAAAATCGCCATTCGTCGTCGAATTGACCAATCAATTCGAACTCATTCACGAATATCTGCATCGCAAACCTGACTTGGACAGTTTTTCGACCGATGATCAATTCAAAACTCAATTTAATTTAAACTAGTCATTTCACATTATTAGAAACTTCTTGTTAAGCCAATCCGTAGCGCTAATTTAAAGCAGTCAATTCACATTTTAAAATTGATTAAAAGGTATTGCCCGATTTTACATCGTGTTTCTGTTTTCTTTTGACTGTTTTCGGTGGACGGGCACGTACTTGTACGTTTTTTGTAGTGCTAACTAAAACCAGTCAATTCACATTATTGAAAGTGCCAAATTGTAGTGCTAACTAAAACCAGTCAATTCACATTATTTGTAGGCTTACCATACGCCCGCTTTAGGCGGGACAGTCTCGCTTTTCAGCGTTTTGTCTCGCCGTCCCGATAAGTCAGCCAAAAGTCCCGCTTTTCCAGCATAATACACAAACATGTTCTCGTTACTGTTGTTTCTGTTTAGCGCAGCGCTAGCCTGCTTACTGAAGGTGAATGCGTTCGTTTCCCGCTGATTCCCATTGATGGCAGACGTATCGCATGTAAAACCAATACTAATTAGTCTAAATTTGAATTATTTGTACCGGTATCGTTAATTCCTTCCTATTTTTCGAACTGAACCCGATATTTGGACAGTGAATATGCGCATGAAATTTCGATAACAATATGGTCAATAAAGACAGCCGGGACAGCTTTGAATGTAGGAATGTAGGCCTATGTAGTAAAATCGGAAAATGTGAAGCTACAAAATCACAGCTAAGGGGTCGTTGTCTTTTGAGGCGTCCCGATTTGAAGTCACAAAAAGATGGTATCCCTAATTATTGGAAACTTCTTGTTAAGCCAAATTGTAGCGCTTATTTAAACCAGTCATTCCACATTGTTACACTTTACTTGTTAAGCTAAATTGTAGCCCCAATTTAAACCAGTCACTACAGATTGTTAAACATTTTTTGTTAAGCGAAATCGTAGCGTTTATTTGAACCAGTCGTTTCACATTGTTGTAAACTTCTTGTTAAGCACAATTGTAGTGATAATTTGAACCAGTCATATCACATAGTTGTAAACTTGTTAATCCAAATTGTAGCGCTAATTTAAACCAGTTATTTCACACTGTTGCCAAAGTGTAGCGCTAATTTAAACCAGTCAATTCCCATTATCGGAAACTCGTTGAGCCAAATTGTAGTTAAGCCAAATTGTATTGCTCATTTGAACCAGTCATTTCACATTGTTGGAAACATCTTGTTAAATTAATGGACTAATTCATTACTTTTAGGCCAATTAACATTAATTTGAATCAGTCGTTTCAAATTCCAAACTTTTATATTAGCGCCAGTTATATAGTAACGGGTGTTTGTCCTTTATTGTGTGATAATAAGTGTTTGTACTGCCGACGCATCTGAAGCGTCGACTGATTACGATATGCCTCGCTGATTTCGTTTTCCTCGTATTATTTCTCTCGCGCAATAGCGCGTGTTATCGCGGATAATAAATTCATTCCTGTTTTGGATTTCATACAAGACGTTGCTTGTTTTTCTGTGTAAGGTCTTTGGCATTGTAAGATAATTACGACCAATTACTGGCGTGGTGGCAGCGAAGACGAATTCTACGCTGTATATCTCCTATACTAGGTTAACAATGGCAGCTGTTAAAGCACCAAAGCAGTGGCCTCTGAAGAAATGTGAGACAATCACTTCCTTCGAAACATGGAGACAAAATCTGCTATACACTTTAGCCCTGGACAATAACTTTACGCCTTTTCTTGCCCCTGACGTCCAATGGGAGAAACAAACCAAAGCTAACCCACTGAGAGGTCTGACCGATGATGGAGAGGCAGTAGCTGAAGACCGCAGAAAGTCGGCAATTCAAAAAAACGCCACTTTAGAGTTGATGCTCGGACAAATAGCAAATTATTGTCCGATTATGTCTCGCAACACCATCGTCAAGAATTCCACATCTTTGAACTGTATTTGGCAAGCGCTCCGCATGCATTTTGGGTTCCATACTACCGGCGCCCATCTCCTGGAGTTAGCCAATATCAAACTTGAAGATGGGGAAAGAGCAGAAGACCTTTACCAACGCCTAATGTCTTTTTTTGAAGACAACCTCGCTACCACAAATAGCTCAATTACTCATCACGGATATGTGCCAACGGAAGACGAAGACTTAACTCCTACCTTGGAAAATACAATCGTTTATTTCTGGTTGTCTTTGTTGCACCAGGATTTACCAATGCTCGTTAAGCAACGTTATGGAACTGAGCTGCGTTCTCGCACACTAGCTTCTATCAAACCTGAAATTTCAGGAGCGCTCGAGTCGCTATTAGACGAGCTGGCCTCCATGGAATATGCCAAAGTGTGTAGATCTCTTCACTCTCAAAAGTTGAATTCAAAGAAGGATAGTTCCAGCCGCCGCAACATTAACATACGTCAATCATGCCCTCTGTGCAAGGAAGGGGGTCGACCATTCAAGCATTACCTGAGCCGCTGCCCTTTCCTTCCTGACAACGATAAGCAATTCATGGCTAAAGCACGTATGATCAGTACGGATCACGATGACATGGATCCTTTGGTGGACATAAGTTCAGCATCTTCTGACTGTCCTGAGGTAAATTCTAACTCTAATCATTATATTTACCGCTCACGACGTGTTAACATATGCCATTGCCCTCACCTGGTCTTGTACTGTAAAGGAAAACCCATCCGTGTCGTGCTTGACACTGGTGCTGAGTGTAATATGATATCTCTATCCCTTGCTAGTCTTTTGGGCGCCAAAATATCAAAGTGCTCTCAAAAAGCTCTACAGGCTGACGGATCATCATTTTTAAATGTACTTGGCGAAACAGCTATTACCCTATCACTTGATGCTGTTTCTATGCCTTTTAAAGCACTGGTAGTTCAGCATTTAGATTCCGACATTTTGGCTGGCACCCCGTTTATGGTCGAGAACGATATCATTTTGCGACCTGCAAAGCATACCATCAGTATTCGCAACCTTCCTCCACTGCCATATGATGATAAACGTCTCAATAGTGAGGCTAGTCACCCGCCTCATATTATTAGACACTCCAGCAAGTCACGCGTCCTTTGGCCTGGCGAAACTATGACAGTTCCCTTACCAAATCATTTGCTTGATGTTGACGAGGTGGCTGTCGAGCCTCGCATCGATTGTCAGTCCGTTACCACTGAAAAATGGTTAACGCCTTGCATTGCTCCCCGCCATAACGATTACATCCTTATTCAAAATTCATCATGCGAACCTGCACGTATTGACAAGCATCAACAATTCGCCCAACTTTTACCTGTTATATCTCAACAATCCATTACCCAGTCTACCAACCATAATTCCTTCGTTCGACCATCCCCTCCGTTTGCAACCGACATAAAAGTCGATCCTGAACATATCCTGCCCTAAGACGTTGTCGCAAAATTTCAACACACCAAAAGTTTGATAGCGTGTTTAACCCGAGCCCTCCCGGTTACAATGGAGCTGTTGGTCCCTTCAAAGCTGTGGTTAATATGGGACCTACCCAGCCCCCTCAACGGAAAGGTAGAATACCTCAATATTCACGTGATAAATTAGTTGAGTTACAGCAAAAGTTTGATGAACTTGAGGCATTGGGTGTTTTCCAAAAACCAGAATGCGTTGGGGTCACCGTAGAATATTTAAACCCCTCCTTCTTAGTCAAGAAAGCCTCGGGGGGGTTATCGTCTAGTCACTGCATTCGCAGACGTTGGGAGATACTCAAAACCACAACCTTCTCTTTTACCTGATGTTGACTCTACTCTGCGCAAAATTGCATGTTGGAAATACATAGTCGTGTCGGATCTCACAAGTGCCTTCTATCAAATCCCACTTGAAAAGAAGTCTATGAAATATTGTGGTGTGGTAACACCATTTCGTGGTACCCGGGTATATACCAGATCTGCTATGGGAATGCCTGGATCTGAAACTGCATTGGAAGAGCTTATGTGCCGGGTTTTAGGTGACCTATTACAGGCTGGTATCGTAACTAAAATAGCAGACGATTTATACTGTGGGGGAAATACTCCTGAGGAATTGCTCCGTAACTGGAGTAGTGTGCTTTCTGCCTTATCAAAATGTGGTTCAAAATGTTTATCTGCTTCCAAAACTATTATAGCCCCCAAGTCAACCACCATCCTTGGTTGGATATGGTCAGAAGGCATAATTAAAGCATCCCCACATCGTATTGCCACATTATCCACATGCGACCCACCTAAAACTCTAGCAGCTATGCGGTCCTTTTTAGGAGCTTACCGTGTTCTTGCTAGAGTCATACCCAAATGTGCAAATTTTTTGTGTGACCTACAAAAAGTCACTGATAACCGTGCCTCCCAAGAAAGTATTTTGTGGAATGATGAGCTACGTCAAAGTTTTCACTCTGCTCAATCTCATTTATCTAGCAACAAGTCTATAACATTACCAAGACCCAGTGATTTATTGTGGCTAGTTACTGATGGTTCAGTTTCACATCCGGGTTTAGGAGCCACACTGTATATTACACGTGAGGGCGAGACACACCTTGCTGGTTTTTTTAGCGCTAAGCTTAAGTCTCGCTTCACTTCCTGGATTCCATGCGAAATCGAGGCCCTCAGTATTGCATCTGCTATCAAGCACTTTGCTCCCTATATCATCCAATCTGCAAATACTACACGGGTTCTAACAGACAGTGAGCCTTGCGTTCAGGCCTTTCAAAAGCTATGCCGAGGAGAGTTTTCAGCTAGCCCAAGACTCTCAACATTTTTATCAGTCACAAGTCAATATGAAGTCACCCTGGAGCACTTAGCGGGTTCTAAAAATCTCCCCTCAGATTTTGCTAGTCGTAATGCACCGGAGTGTTGTACTAATAACTGTCAAATTTGTGCTTTTATTGATGATATCAAGCAACAACCTGTCATGCGTGAGGTTTCTGTTCGCGACATTTTATCAGGCCACACTAAAATGCCGTTTACTTCTAGGTCTGCCTGGCTTACGATTCAAAAAGAATGTGCGGGTCCACGCTCACCTACAACAAGGCACCAGACCATCAAAAAAATTGACTAAGATCATTGACGTGAAACGTTACCTCATGCATGCCATTATTGCTAGTGATGGATTACTTGTTTATCATACATCTCGCCCTTTTTCCTCTCGCCAAGATCGTATTATTATTCCACGTCATTTCGTTGATGCTATTTTAACTGCTTTACATATTCAATTAGAGCACCCCTCCGCTCACCAATTGGCATCTGTATTTAATCGTTATTTTTTTGCTCTTGATTCTGATGCTATGATTAAACATGTTTCTAATGCCTGCCATCAATGTGCCTCCCTAAAAAAGTTTGTGTCCCGCCCCATACCACAAACTACCAGTGATAACTTACCATCCGTCGGATCAATGTTTGCTGCAGACGTTATTAAACAAAGAAAACAATTGATATTAGTCATACGAGAATGTGTTACCTCTTTCACACGAGCCTGCTTAATTGAAAATGAAAGAGAAGAGACTTTACGTAATGGTCTTGTGTGTTTAACTTTGGATATGACCCCTCTTGATGGCCCACCAGCATTAATACGCACAGACTCTGCTCCTGCCTTCGCTTCAATGGCAAAAAATAACAGACTAGCCAAGCATCGACTTACACTCGAACTTGGCCATTCGAAGAACATCAATAAAAATCCCATTGCTGAAAAAGCCGTACAAGAAGTGCAGGAAGAATTACTAAGACTTGCACCGGACAATCAGCCTGTTTCTCATGTCACATTATCAGTGGCCCTTGCTAATCTCAATTCACGACTACGCAAGAGGGGATTATCATCACGGGAAATGTGGACCCAAAGAGACCAATTCACTAATCAACAAATTCCTATGGAAGACAGACACATGATTGAAAAACAATATGCTAGTCGACTCCAGAACCATAAGCCCAGCCAAAAGTCAAAATGCCGTAACCCTATTCCTATATCTCCCATGATTCGTGTAGGTGATCTTGTATATTTATATGCTGACCGCAAAAAAACTAAAGCCCGGGACAGGTACTTGGTTGTGTCTGTCAATGGTGACTGGTGTAATATAAAAAAATTCATTGGTAATCAGCTTCGAGCCAATTCGTACAAAGTTCGAAAGTCTGATTGTTTTTTAGTTTCACCCACATTACCTTCCCCTTCCCAAGTTATACCAGATACCACAATCAATGACGAGAACTCTGAGGATTTCTATCCTCCGCTACTACCAAGCTCATTTGTAGATTTACTCCCCCAATTACCTACTGCGAATGTTCCCCCTCCTGGACCACCAGAATTATTTTTGCAAGATGGCCCAGCACCACAATCTCGCTACCCCCGTCGTGAGCATCGTAAGCCTTCATATTTGAGTGATTACATTTTAGAATAAGCCCGGTTTTGCATTTGTTTTGATTACAATTTCGTTTACTATGGCATTCGGTTTTTAAGTGACCTATACTTTCTCGTCATTTTACTAAGTTTTAGTAATGTTTTTCATAGTAATACCCATTATGGGAGCGAAGGAGAGAAGAAGGGATGCGCCAGTTATATAGTAACGGGTGTTTGTCCTTTATTGTGTGATAATAAGTGTTTGTACTGCCGACGCATCTGAAGCGTCGACTGATTACGATATGCCTCGCTGATTTCGTTTTCCTCGTATTATTTCTCTCGCGCAATAGCGCGTGTTATCGCGGATAATAAATTCATTCCTGTTTTGGATTTCATACAAGACGTTGCTTGTTTTTCTGTGTAAGGTCTTTGGCATTGTAAGATAATTACGACCAATTACTGGCGTAGTCCCAGTCATTTCACTTTACTAAAAAATCTTTTAATATTTTTGGTTGGCTCAATTTATTTGTAGTTCAAACCAGTATGCTTTTTGTAGGCCAATTTTGCCGGTCGGACCAATATATTTGCATTATCGAACCATGTCCATTTCATATTTTTGAACACGTTCTGTTTAGCCAAATGATGTTGCCTTGACAATTAAGCTGGATTAGTCGAATTAAATGATGCTTCGGCAAAAACTTGAAAGTAAGTAATGTTATTCTTCTTTGGATGATATCTAAAACTATGAAAACAGTGTTAGTTGATCAAGTGATTATCTATAAACAAGCAAACTTGCCACAAAATACCGGGAAATGTAAACAGGGGAAAAAACAGCAAAATTGTAATAAACAAAAATTGCCGTACATTATTTTGCACGAAACTGCGTGTAAATGTCTTGCATATGAACGGACGACATGGTTTTTATTACAAACAAAATAAACAGCGAAAAACAATGGATTTTGCCAATAAAGCAAATGAGTATGTAGAAAAGGGTTGATATCTAAATGTCTTACATATTATTGCACGACATTGAAATGTATAAAAATGTTTTTTGCCGTGAAGATAATTACCCACGAAAATAAAAGAAAAATTGTAAAAAAAAAAATAAAAAAATATAGTCTAGAAGTCAAATGAAAGAGCTCTGATTCCCGGACAAGGTGACTGAAAACCGTTATATCATTTATTCCTAATGCATTCATATCACCGTGAAAAAGTAGATTATCAAACCCAACTAGAAGTCACAAGAAAAGACAACAGTGCGAGTGATAACTATTTTTTACTCTTATCCCTATCTAGCCGTAACTAAAAAACCAACTATTCGGCCGCCCCAATCACCAATCTGAACACCCAGCGATAGAAAGTTTTTATCCCTAATTTAACTAAGTCTATTTTAACGCCGAACAGGTCTATTATTTCAATGAGCGAAGATTTCGAAGCGAAGGAGTGGGTTAGGCTATCTAGATCAGTGCTCTTCAACCTTCTTGTTATTGCGGAACCCCTTATATCATTTTTCGTTTTTTATGGAACCCCAACTACCAAAAATAAAACACGAAACACTCGTAACACGAAATATTCGTATTTCAAATATTTCTACTTCAACAACGAAACAGAAAGAAGGTAACAAGCGTGAAATTCAATGACTAGGTTGTTCTTGCATTTCCTTTGCAATCTACTTGAATCGTGGCTACACTCGCTCAAAGCAATTCTCATTAGGGATGGGCCGGGATTCGGACTCGGATTCGAGTCGAATCCAGGCATTTTTTGGACTCGGATTCGATTTCGAGTCCACGTCGTTTTTACCGAGTCTATAATCAATTCTGTTTTCACTAATTTACGCCTATTTTTGTACTTTACCCCTATAAATCTTACTATCTTCCTTAACTAGTTGAAATTCAAGGTTAGATATTTAACAATATCACTCGTGTGTATTATAAACACTCCTAATAAAAACGACGACAGATATCCAGATAATATAACGCAAGGTAAAAACAATTGATAGCTTATAACAATGATACGGCAGTCGCTTTCAAAATATCTATCCTCTGGAGCAATGGAAAGCATGGAGCGTTTCAGAACGTTTACATGAACTACTAAATTGCAAGCATTGTATTAACGACAAGTGGCATCTCTCTACCATTTGCACACGCGGCATAGTAAATTTAAGGTTAGAAATATCTGGAATTATGGGAAAGCATTGTAGTCAAAAGCTTTTTATTTTTTTATTTGACATGTAAGAATTTCTAAATAGCCGCCCAGAATTGACGCAAAGTGGTTGGCTGAAAATCCAGTTCACAGCCAAGGGGCACATTGACCCACGTTTACGTTTGTATTATGGCAGCCAAAAAAAAAAAGAAAAATATATTTTTAAATTGATTCAACAGCTATCAGCAGAACCATTAGGCAAAAAATATGAGCTACGTCGTATGTTTGTTAGCGCGCGATGCTGTAGTATGGTCAAAAACGTGTTTTTCCACTCTTACATTGTGACGTCACGGACTCCGAGGACTCGAGTCCTTGACCTATTACTCGGATTGTCGAATCTCTGTAATACCGGACTCGTCCCATCCCAAATTCTCATACACATGTCTACACTCTTTAAAAACTTCTTTTTTGTTATTAATAGTTGTTAAAGCAGAAAATGCTGATTTACAAAATAGGTACTGGGAAGTTGACACAGAAGTTTTAATGCTTGTTTTGCAATGGCTGCCCTTTGCAATACCCTCTTTGTAAAAAGAAATCCAAAAATATTCCATACCATGTTTTTTGAAGGTTTTCTCCGAATTAATATCATTACGGATATCTAAGAGTCCTTCTTGCTGTTGCGCATTTGGAAATTTATCAAAAAACGGAAAAGAAGAATAATCATTTTTTTACTTGCCCAGCAGTCAATTTTTCCTTTACGCGGAACCCTATTAACTCACGGAACCCCTGTTGAAGAGCACCGATCTAGATCGAAGCGCGGGCGTTTTCTCTCCCTGTATTATAAACACCAACTCAAATATTGCAGTCTTGAGTCTGTTTATAAGTGCCGGACTAAACTGGTTATAAAAAGCCCAAAGCTGAACGGCCTAATTTCAGCATACCTAAGGCAACAACTACAGGGCAATGTAGAGGACTTTTCTTTGTTGCCAGCTAGCCTAATCGTTACACGTTTAAAAATTCAGCGATTCGAATGCAAATTATATTATATGTGCACTCCAATGCCAAGTCAACAACTACGATTCACACCTAGTCTGTCTATCTTACCAGTAGCATAGTGCTACCGGGCTTGGCAACATCGACTCGGGATTCAATAAAACTAATCCCGCGTCATTATTAAATGAACCAAGACTTTGCCTCTCAAAGCACAATAATGGCTGAAGTTAACCAAATAAATCATAATACACTAATCTAAATCTACGGTTCAACGCTTTATAATTCGGATCTAATTAATGTACCTTCCGATGTCTTTCGTCTGCTTCTGTCTCTCGATTTGAGAGCACACAGCCAGTACTATGGTCTAACATGCAAGAGGAAAAGCTTAAAGTCTTACCCAAACACAGTGAATACAAAAAGCTGCACTTCAGTATCAAGTTAATAATGAATGCTCCATACGGGTGATCCACTTAATTCAGCAGACTTAAAGCATATTCCTCATAGTGAAAAAATCTGAGGCTGGATAATCGCACAATCAGCGATTTATACTGTAATGCACCCTGTTCATAAAGAGCAGATTATCAATAGAAAAAAATCCTTTAATTCTCAAATTATATTCCCTGCTGGACTGGGATGTTTGTTCCCTATTCAACAATCTAAATGACCTAAACACCTAGCTAGATTCGTCTGTCGAACCCTATCTAGCTATTACTGGCTGACTAACTAATAAATAGACAGACGGATTCTAGTACCGTACAAGTGAGAAATCCTCTAGCGAAGCATAGAGTCCTATCTTCAGTCATCGCCCGGTGGCCCTGACTCTACACATCAAGTACGAACGGTTCGCACAACTAACTACGGTAAACTAAACTTTCAGTAGGTTTCATGTTGGCCTGAAAAAACAAAACATGGAAAAACATTAGTACTTTATTCGGAAATGTAAAAAAAATTGAGTAGGGAATCTCGCCGTGAATTATTTTATATAAAAAAAGTCTAGTGAATATGCAGCGGGGTCCTGCTCATGCTTTGAATAGAAAAAGCGAGCAATGTCATTAGGCACTATAGTCAAAGAGTTATTTCATTTGTCACTTCAACATCTCATAAAATTATTCCCATTTTGAGAACTTCATGTCGCTTTAAATGAACGATTATTTCACGCAGTTTTCCATAAATACTTATTGTTGTACACTCACCTTAGTCGGTTGATATTGTCGCCAGTCTTCCAATCGCATATTAGGAAATTCGTTATTTGTAAATCAAAATAAAATAATTTAAGATTTGTAAAATATTCATTCATCTCGGCTATTTAGCAATTTATTTGACGAAACAGAAAGCGTGAGTGGCTATTACGCAACAATTACCTTTCAAAGTTGAAGTAGTTGACGACATCATCTTCATAAACTTGAGTCAGCTCAAGATACAATTAAGTCGTAAGACGGCGAGTTCTGTATTTTCACGAGTGTCTGTGAAACATATAAAAGATTGTTACAATTATCAAGTCCATGCATCTGAAAGAAACACCAGGCTTACTAATAGCATACCCGACATGGACTGGTAATCAAACGAGAGACCGCGGTACGCCATATGAAATTTATCCTATCATGTAATGCAACTCCACAATACCTTTTTTTTAAATTCATCCGAGAGTAAAATCAATAATACGGCCTTTATCATAATTCAAACTGCATATATAGCACGTTAATGAGCATTTCATACCAGGAGTTTTAAATGCATAGACCTGATGGAAAGCTATCATCGACATGCACCCGCCTAACCCCCTTATAGAAACACGGTACAAATTCAGCAATACCACAAGACGTAATTACTAGTACTTGCGAAATTCAAACAGTTCAGGCAGAGTGATCAGTAGTGAGATGGATTGAATTTCTAATGATTAGCGAGCCTGCGATTGGGTAGTAAACTTATCACAGTATATGAGAAATTGATAATAGTCTACTAACCTGGATTCCTTCGCGTCTTTGAGCAGCACGAATAGGATCCTTGCATTTACATTAAAAGAGCCAACTTTTTCGAATACTGATATGGTACACGCAATGCTGGAAGCGCGCGTTCTATTTGTAGCTTACCCACCGACTGACCGAGAAAAACTCATGAAAACTTGATTAGCTGTGTTCAAGTGCACCTGTTTAATCGTTGTTTCAGTCAAATATATAACATAAATATAACCTGAATACCATGCTACAAACTCCCTCCCTGACGAAAGCAGAGAGCAGGGATGCGTGCGTTGTTGCGAAATCGGATTTTGATGACGTGTTCATCCACACACATATGTGTGTGTTCTCCGACCTTTGATCTCAGGAAATTTCTTTTATTCTTTAACAGTACATTATTACGTTTGTTCTTTTGTGGGTGTTCTGACGCGCGTTACATGTACAACTCACGAACTGGTTCACATTTAAAAAACGATTAGTCCGTTCATGCTATTCAACCACTTGGCAACCAAAAGTACCGGCAGTTCATTTTAGTCAACTCTTCCGCAGCGTTTTGATGTCGTATTTTCGATTGAACTAACTCTCCCAGTGACAAAATGACCGGTACGTCACTCGATATAAACCTACATTTTTGAAATATAACCACTACTAATGAGCTAAAAACCTGACTTAGTGAAAAAATGTCTGATCGGCTCCAAGTTGTTGCTTCATTAGGTTATTGCTCATTGCCACTGCTACAGTTATGAGCAAGGACGTAGATGACAGGGAAAACATTCATTTATGGCTAACAAAAACTTTAAGCTTCATCGGAGAGCTGTACATTCGGAAAATGATTTTAAAATTTACAGAAAGCGCAGTTGAAATTCATACCATTCATACATACGAAATCGGGCGAGCCCCTTCGAACTTTTCTCACAATGGAATAAATATAAAAGTTCATTCAATCCTATTGCGAATCCCGTCGGAATTTAACGCTGCGGTTTCACGAATAAGCGATCTCGCCAAGTCCTGAAACCCTCAAAAGATTCCGTGTGCTGCCACTCGTCTAATGACTCAACCAAAAAACTTCATCTCCCAGCAGAAGCGTAGGCATTTAAACAGATAAATTATGAACAACAAAAACGACCCACCTAGACGGCGGCCAGACCAGAAGAGGAAAACACGTACTAAAACGTGGCAACGTCGACAAGATTGAACGGAGACAACAAAAAACAGTCAAATCTAACATATTGGAAACTATATCACACGACAGAATTAAAATACAAAGAGCAAAACAACGATAAAAGCCTATTCCATTCCCGTCTACTTTTCTATCTATCGCTCATTTCAATACGAATGTTCCGGAATCGCTACAATGCAACACAAACCTGCTTCTACGCACATGCTGGCAGACTAAATGTGTTAATTACCCAAAACAATTGTCTAGGACCCAGGTTCAGGGTGGTCCAAGATTGGCAGCTCCGCGGGCCACAAAATTACTTTTGCATTGCTCGCGGGCCACAATTGTGCCAAGAACTTCGCTAGTTGCCTAAGCAAGCCATAACACTGTAGTCAATTCAGTGACATTGGTGATGCAACAATATGTCAAAAGATTTTTCGGTTAATTTTATGACGAAACAACACAAAATGTGATTTTTTGATTCCGCTCCAAATGCGACGCGGGCCACAGATAATGAAGTGGCGGGCCACATGTGGCCGCGGGCCTGGGTTTAGACCACCCTGACCTAGGTGATCTTATTTTTCAATCACCAAGCATATATGCGCCAATGCTTGTGTTATAGGAATTTGATTTTCCCGTAGCGTTGAACTGCAATCCAATTTTTTCCCTCCATGCCAACATCAGCGAATAAGCGATCTTCTGATGTAAACTGAAACCCATTCCCCCTTTCCACATAAACACCACAATATTGAATTAACTTTAATTACAATAAACTCATATTTTTCAATTATTCACAAAGTTTAAACACAAAAAGAAATATAATACAAACTAATATACGCATTTTCCAACACAAGATATATTACAGTGGTACAACCGAAAAATAACATGTATTGGACTGGGGACAGTATTTTTGGGAAGAGCCCCTACAAGCAATGCTAATATGGGGTGAATTGGAGAGAGGTTGGAAAATTTGACAGCCTTCATGTAGTATGTTTTCAAAATAGCACTTGCCAAATGAATTTGAAAACAAATCTTAGAAGACTTTATTTGGACCTCCCGAAGTATGCGCACCAAGATGGCGCACAACCTGAACTCAGGTTGTGTACCCGGTTAGGGTTCAGGTTATGCGACATCTTGGTTCGCATACTTCAGGAGTACCCTTTATTTTGTGTTCCTTTTTTAATTATTTGCCATTCACTTTTGAAAAACTGCTGATGCGACTGCCTATGACATACAGATCAGTGGCGCTGGAGATTTGAAGACTGTAGCTAGCATGGGATTTTAGATTAGATGGTTCAATCAGATAGCAAACATATGTCTGGCTAGCAGTTCATACAAAATTGGTATAGTTAACCAGTTATTTGTTTCAAATTGCATGGGCAACATACTAATAAAGATTATTCTTCCTCTAATGGTATACCATCGGCTGCTTGTCCAGAGATTTTTATATTCTGAACAAAAATGTGATAATCAGGACGGACAAACTATGGACGACATATCTTACAAATCATTCGAAAAATATTTGTCCCTTCAATCAGAGTATGATGTCATAAGGATTTGAAAAAGTTGGAAGACAAAAACAATAGTCTGGCATATGAATAAATCACCAATAGACAAGGGATTGAGTAAAGTAAACGAACATTTATGATTCTTAAATCTGAAACTGTTATAACTTAACAGAATCTCTGAGCAAACATAGCATTAACACAAATGCGAAAATACAGAGCTCGAGCTCGAGGAAAATTTGTTCAAAGCAAAGATATGGGCACTCATTCACAAACAAAGGAGACTTTTATCTCTCAGCAAAGTTACGAGCAGTCCCTGAAGTGCCAACATCTACTATATAGAATTAAGGCAGTATATCATGCTTCAGTAAACCCAGATTAACAAGAACTCATGTCAATACGAAATAAAAACATCTACAAGAATTCCACATAGCTGAAGTTCTTGAAAAAAAAATTTTGAACAATTTTGTTTTCGCCTGGTACATAAACTGTTAGAAAATTCAGTTAAGAATTTTAAGGTAACATTCCTATGTCAGATTTTTAAAGTTAATCGGAACTATTCATAGGTTTTTATTCTTAAAATTGAAGAAAAAAATTATTGTGACATTAGGAATATGAATAAAAATCTGTCAATATCCGTATATGGGAAGGAACAAGCAAGCCAGTATATGGCTATGCTCCTTGATGGAAAACAGTTCGACTTTATATTAATTATTAAATGAACTTAAACAATAGTAGGAACGTTTGCACCAAATATCAACATTGAAGAAATTGTTGGATCCATGGAGAAACTTTATATATATTCGTGTTATAGAAGGGAAACAGAAATGAAATAATTATTTTTCAATAAGGTGACAGAAAAAAATCGAGTATGCAAGTAATCCAATATATTTTTGAATTTGGAGTATCGCTCTTTGAAAAAAGAAAGCCGAGATTTGATTGAGTTCGAACAAAATTTTTCAGGTGATGGTGTGAGCTTTTAATTTATGGAAATGACAAATTCCCAAATAAATTATTATAAATATTTCCAAAAATCAAGAAGTTTGGGAATACCATTATATCATGACAGTATCGATTTGAATACTTTATTCAATTCGGAGACACAATTTGGGAATCCAGCAAGATGACTTAATCCTATGTTGAACCACAGCATTTTGTTTGGACACTAATCCATTTAGGGAATAGGAATATCAAACTTGTTTCAGAAAAGGGCTCAGTCAGACATTAGACAGAATTTGCCTAGAAGTATTAGAAATTCTAAATATGACGTCATATGCCCTAAAAATTTTTGCCATCATCAATTTATGAAATTAATGCGCAATTTTAAACAAAGAAAAAGTTAATTACATGTAAATTTGCATATGAACAAGATATTGTACCACCATTGAATATCAACAAAAAAATTAATTCTATATACAGTCATGTATACTTTCTGTCTCTCAATCAGGGATGTCCTGATCTGAACAATTTGCTACGCCCAATCTATTCTAAAGAAATATTTTCAAATATAGGATATCAAATATACAGGGTGTTCACAAAGTCCAGTTAGAATTTTAAAATTTTGTTGTGAAGTCTATTCTCAATATATCTTAACAGGATCCGTATTATTTTAATTAATAAGTGTTTATTGAAGTATTTTTACTTCATTTAATTAGGCTTTTAACCTAATTGAATATGGGACCTTATGAGAACTTTGTATATAGTAGATAAGAGCTAAAGCATTCTTGTTTTAGAACTAATTGAGCAAAAATGTTAAGAAAAAAGATGAGTAGGTGGTTCCGCTGGACGTAAACCCGCCGCTATAAACACAATCACAAATTATTGCAAAAATCCTGACTATCCCCAGACCTTGCTGACTTTATATCACATAACATTGACTTTTTGCATGATTTGTCACAAACTGGGGTCGGGGGATTCCCCTTATAAAAATAGTAATAATATTTTTGAAAACTTGACTCGGCGCCATCTTGTGTTATCCACGTGTTTACGAGTTCGTTCCAAGAAGTTGCGGATAAGTCTGTTAAGTTGAACGCACTTCTGGCAGAATAAAGCATATCCCATTTTGCTTCTTGCGTTGCTGGCTGAGAGTTGACTTTTGTTAGATTTAGGATATATGTGCTGTGGTCTAATACTTTCCAAGTGCTTCCCTCATAAAGGCCATCTGTGACATATTCCCTGAAATTAAAAATATTCCGATTTAGTTCATACATAGAAACTTCGGAACACACACAAATCAAAAAAAAAAATTTGCTCAGAAAAAGGTTACATGTGCTCACTCAGAAATTAAAGACATTACCGGTAATCACGCATGACTCCAAAAGTGCCAAGAACAGCGCTCCTGTAGTATTTGTACCAAGACGGCGCACAACCTGCTAACCCTAACCTGGTACACATACTATGTTCAGGTTTTGCGCCATCTTGGTAAAAATACTACGGGAGCACCCCAAGAACTGCCGAAACTATACCGGATTGCATGTTAGTAAATACAGATTGAGGTCTGCTTTGATTGCAGCAAGTTATGCAACTGCAGACATATTTTTTTATCTGAATTACGTAATCTTTGTTGCCGCAATTATACAAAGTTGTCTGAAACGAGTGATCAATAAGATTTTGAAAAAAAAAATCTTTCAAGAAATTCCAGACTGTTAAATGATGTCATTAAATGTGATCCAGTGTCCAGTTTAGTTAAATTGCTGAAGTCGGCAAATGCATTGAAAAATCTCTAGTCTGCATAAAATATTGCTATTAGGCAGGCGCCTTTCAGCTGGGTTTGTGTTTCCACCATTGCTATGAACTGGGCTATTCACAATTTTCTGGGATAAAAAATGAGCTACTAATTTTGGAAAGTCCAGAGTGGTTCTGGTTTATATCTTTACTCGAACTGGGGGTCCGGGCAAGCAGCCAGGATTTTCATAGGTGGGGATTTTAAAATCCGGAAATTCCTATTCCTTTTTGAAACAGTCGTCACAATTACGCACTCGCTGCATTTCCAACGTACAATTTTAAAACAAAATTTTCGAAAGCAATTTAAAGTAATAGATAAAAAGTTAAATCCCATGCACAATTGACTGAGTTTCAACCTAACCCCAGGCTGATAAAAATAAATTGCTAGTGTTTCCTGTTAGCAATGGTCCCCCTAGTTTTAAGACATCCTTACTTTAATATTTAAATTCTGTTTCAAAATACTGTATGAAAAACCCACTCACACCAACAGATCTTGAATAGCCAAGTCGAATTTTCCTGAATGGGCCCTCACGAGGGGCCATAACGCATTTTCTGGGGGCAGAAACTTCCCTCTAACCAAAATTGTATTCTGAAGCAGGGCTATTCAACCAACGAACTGCGAACCAAGCGACTCTTTATTTTGTAGCACTGGCCCATTTAAAGGTTTCTATTTATTACATAACTCCTAATAATAGTTTTAGATGTTATTGTATCATTTGCACATATCTGTGCTTAACAATATACGAAAAGAACTGCGACATCAAAATAATAACAATGTGAATTACGCTGTCTTAATTGCTTTTTCTGTTGACTCTTTATTAACCTCAAAGTTACAGATACTAAAAATCTAAAATATATTTAGGGGCATTGTGAAATATCTTTTTGGGAAAAATCAGGACCCACTAATTTTTGAATTTTGTATAATACGAATCTTTGGTGACACCAGTTTTAAAAAATAGAAAGTAGGGAATTTCCTTAGGTATTGCTGGTATCTGTTCAAGTAATTTTGAAATGTCAGGTAATCAATCAATTCATTTTTCTGACAAAGACAACACCAATCCTTGTTAAGACATTTCAGTCTGATCGTATATAAAGACTGACTTCAAGTTCATACACCCATCTCCTTATTATTATACAAAAGAATAATAATAATATAGGTTTTTGATTGAGTGTCCATAAAGTCTCTTTACAATTCTTATGATTATGAAATCAGTTAGTATTTTGAAGTATTTTTACTTCATTTAATATCTGTGAAGGCCAAAACAATATATGGTATCGATAAATTCCCTTTGCAATTTTAAATGCTTTCAAGATTTCATGGAACCCTATAATGTCCTGATTTCGTTATCAGTTGTTATTTATTTTTATCAATTATTCTGTCATTTGTTATGCTGATTATGGAATCGAAATAATCATATTATCAAGTTTCAATGCCCATACCTGTATCCAGGATGCATATTCGGATATGTTGTTATGCTCGGAGCAACGTAAGCCATATTAGTGGGAACGGACTTGGTCTTTTCATCATAGAAAATTTCCAACTGATCCCAATGAGTGTGGCCGAAGAATTGAGCAACGATTGTGTCTTTGAAACGGTTGATAATGTTGTAGTAGTTATGGCTCCATATAGGAAGACAATCTGGGCTGCCTGTTAAAGACAAATGCTTTATAGTAATATGATAGGGTTTTTATAGTTATCTCACGGAAAGAAACCATCTACAAAACTAAGCAACCAAGTCCATGTATCCAAAACAACGGGCTGGCTAATCTTAATGAAAAGCTTAGAGTTTTGTGAAATTAGTATAAAATATTTTTGTCCAAATAAAATTGCATAAATGATTCATCTACGAAAATTCCACAAAGTACGAGAACTAGTAGCTACAATCTGTCTGACATATGTTAATTGGTTCGCTCATTAATTAAATAATAGTAATTAACTTTACTCCTATGTCAAGCTGTTCTCGATAATCAATAATTAATGGTAATTGAATTATTATTGATCAACTCCATTGTTTATTTGGAGTTGAACAGCCAAATGTACGGGGTAGGGTGTCCCTGAAGCCGCTTTACAATTTTAATCTGTTATGAAGTAAGTTCTCAATATATCTTATTAACCAGGTTTGTTGTTTTTTAATCAGTAATTGTTTAAGTATTTTTACTTCATTCAATACATCTGTGAGGGCCAAAACAATATGGTATCAAGAAGTTCCCTTTTCAATTTCAAGACTTTATGAATAGTAGCCGCTATATCTGTCTTTGCTTAGTTTCACAATTTATTTTTAATGAAGAGTATTTCACGATCTAACACAGCATTCGTATGTAACAAATTACATAGTTTGAGGTGACCACGAAGAGGTTTATCAAGTTATTAAAACAACAATGTAATCATATAGCACTTTCAGGCGTTTCTCTATTACATGCACTATTGGTAGACTTCCTATCAGTTGTTCTTGCTTTACTATAATATCACACATATTTGTGAATCGCAAAATAGGTCACTTATGGCTCCGTGGTTGGTGCATCAAAACCCTAAACAATTTCTCATGTTCGAATCGGTGACAGCACATTTGAACCCACGCACATTTGCACCCGTATATCCGTGGGTTCAATCTATATATCATTGCTAAAATCCATGGATTAGGGTTAGTATGGGTTCAAATATCTGTAGATGCAAATTTCCATGGAAGAGGGTTAGTATGGGTTCAAATATCTGTAGATGCAAATTTCCATAGGTGCAAGAGTATGCAGGTGCATTTGTCGTGGGTTCAAATCTAATCGAGCCGTTCGAATCCGGTGGGATATAAATATATGCGATGGGATTGCTGGACTATTCGCCTCTGTACTGTGGTTTACATAACCCCTAGTCAGTTGATTATAGGCTTACAGCTTTCACAACCTTCTAGATTATAATTTGTCTTCTGTGGGGCTTTCTCTCAGCTACTTGTCTTTCTTCTATGCCTTTGTGCTAGTGTATCAGTATGGTTATAATGCAAGGAGGCTGTAGCAAGAGTAAAAATAATTAACCCAAGTGATCTTTAGTGCGTCCAGCTGCACACTAACACTGATATATTTGTGTAACGTTTCGTCTGATCTGGGTATATATTTATGTTTATTAAGTTTATGTATCCCATATGAGTATCTGGTAAACTATTTTCATACCACACATGGATTGGTAACAAATATTTACAAACTGGATGTTCTCGACTTTGCGTGTATAAAAAATAAAATAACTGTATTACAATAAAACTCATTCACCTGGAGGAATATGTCCAAGAATGTGAACCCTCTCATCGTTGAGTTCTGCCTTCAGAAGTGTACTCACAAGCCACTCGAGTTCATGATTTGGGTCAACAGGGTTAATCAGCATCCACCAGTTTTGTTGGTTGCAATAGTTCATGTTCAATGACACAATACGGAACCTTGGCCGCACTAGGGTCGTGTAGCAGCCTGATTGGCTCACAGATTTAAGGGCATCGGCTGGTAACCATGGCGACCATGCTTTTGTAAGTGCCTTGTAAAGCCATGTTATTGAATTGTTGTCGTCCACATACCGGGGAGGAAAACTGTTGACCGGGAAACTTTCATGGTTTCCGAGAGAAGGGTAGATTGGGGTTTTCGGAAAATATTTTATTAACAGAGAAGTGAGATTATATAGGACAGAAATCTGATTGTCACGACTCTGACTCCAGTCATTATGAGCTGGTAAGTCTCCAGTCCAGATAATATAATCGTACGTATTTTTTGAAGTTTGCTGTAAAAAATTTTCAAGAGTCCAGTAAGGTGTGTCACAATATCCTAAACTGCCCCAATACCCTGCTTGCCTTGAGTCTGATTTCATTTTCTTAGTGTCCCTGCAACATAACGGTTCAGAGCAGTCGACATTTCCACCCAGCTTGTAATTTAAATCCATATGGATATCGGAAAGGTGTAAAACTCGGGCTGTGCTTTTTGTGCCTCTAGTATTTCTGGTGTATGATGATGTGGCATTCTTGGGGATGACACCAGGTATTGTAACGTTCCATTTAATCTTATTCCAAGGTAAATCTGCGGAGTAACAAGTTGATGGAAGGATAAGTCCACAAACTTGTTCGCCTGTTAACTGGAGTTCATGCAATAAAGTGAGAACCTGAAAAGATAAGATAACTATTACAATTAGCAAAACGACTATGACAATTCTACACTACACTTATTTGGCGCTCCAGAAGTATGTGTACCAATATGGAGGTAACTATTTTTGTTCGGCTACTTTACATGAAGTCATCTAAAGGAACTGAAACTTATGGGCAGGGGGTAATTCCACTTGGCTAACACAGACAGTCCCCAAAATAGAACTAAAATAAGGAAAATCGGAATAAAGTTACAGCCTAACCCTAACCAGGTACACACCCTACGGGAGTACCACTTATTCTGAAAACATTTTTTTTAGTCTTTTGGTACTTCAGTAAAAAGCTTCTCTCAGAAATCAATCTCCTGAATAAGTGCACATGATGCATCATCATAAATCTATATAGTTTCAGTCAGGTATGGCCAATTTGAATTCAATATTCGAATAT
Source organism: Styela clava (assembly GCF_964204865.1). Taxonomy (NCBI): domain Eukaryota; kingdom Metazoa; phylum Chordata; class Ascidiacea; order Stolidobranchia; family Styelidae; genus Styela; species Styela clava. Next base: position 1,237,651 of record NC_135250.1, on the reverse strand, counting down.
CCTTTTGATAAGAATATTAAATATTGCACACACTTAGCGCCATTTCATTTCATCGTAATCGAAGACAGACTTGTGCAATAAATTACAGCCAATTTCAAAAGATTTCAATTAGCGCCGACATGAAGTGCTTATGACACATGGCAGATGTGGGGTATTTTAGAATGTAGTAAAATTCCAAATTCAAAAACATTTTTTTAGAATGTATTCGAAATAGTCAAGTATGTGGTTCTGGCAATCCCTGGTTTCAGTATTTTTTCTGCATTTCGGGAAACTTTGCTTCGGAATACATGTGACCCTGGCTGCTTATAAGCAAATTTTTTTGGAAAATAAAATAAGTGCTTACCACAGATTTATAAGTTGTTACAATCCCATCACAGACGTCTGTAGTTTCTATTTTCAATCTTTTACAGGCGGATTCAACAAACTCTGGCAACCCATCATAAGTTCCGTCAGGTTTTTTGAACTTCCACAGAGCGTACTCTAATGTCAATTTGCAAGCGGAACACTTGAGGGACCCAAGAGACATTAAATTATTATATGGCAAAAGCATATTCAACTCCGCGTCTGTGTTATTTCGTCCTAATTTCTGCACTTTTTCCATAAAAAGTGTTCGACTGTCTTCGCCTTCGTAAACATTTTTTATAAATCTTAGTTCTGCTTCTTCAGAAATGTTTGTTGGTAGCGCAGAAGAAAATTCTTTTTTTGTCACGATGACGAAAAATATTATAAATAATGAAATTGTTTTCTTTTCCATTATACTTTTAAGTTTTCTTGATTTTTTCAGTCTGAATAATTTTTTATTAAACTTTAATATCTTTCATATTAATTCCTATCTAATAATATAACCTGAAAATAAAAAAGGTGATCTTGTACATAGGGGAAAGTGGAGAGGTATGGATGGGCCACCAAAGTTTGGTAGAGTATACCATTTTCGTCCTTTGCTCTAAATAATGACTCTTTTACTCACTGAAAGTTGAACATAATAGCTAATCATTTCCAGCATTTTTTGGGGGTTATTAGAACCAGCTTTGGGAAAAAGTGAATTTTTCAACAAAAATGTCATTTAAAAATAAATTATCACGCAAGGTATGGGCCAGGTGGTGTCAAGTATGGGTCACCTTCGAAAAACTAGAACCCTGTATTTAACCAGTAAACAAACTAGAGGATTAAAACATTACATTATTACTATACCAACTAATATGGGGGGGGGGGGGGGGGGGTGAATTATTGGCCTAGGTATGAAGTCCAGTCAAAAGTCATCCAACAGTCCATGGGCGAAATCAACTCAATCACTGAGTTTAGTCTCACTAGTTTTCAAATTTTAGATTCAGATATTTTATTTCTGTCTGGCATGAAATATTATACCGACACAAGTAATAAAAAAAATGGTAATAAAAATATCAATTCTAACAGTTGGGGTTGCGTGAAACTAAACTACCTTTCCTTGCTCTATGCCTTTGCGCAGGTGGATCCTTATGCGTATAACGCAAGAATGCTATAGCAAAAATCAAGGAAAATGAAGTTCTTGGCAGGCCGGATTATGACATGAATAGTATTCATTATTCAATATCTTAATCACTTATTTATTCGCTAATGCAAGAAAGAAAATTATAATTCGCGTTCAAAGTGAAGTTTAAACTACAAAAAAATAAAGACCAAAAAACACATAATGAATTTATCATTATGTCAGTATGTAGACCTACTAAAATTGTAATAATGTAATATCATAGTGTACTGATGTACAGTCAGCGGGCCAGTCAAAATCTCGTCGCGGGCCGAATGTTGCCCACCCCTGTGGTAGACTGATACAGCAATATCTGAATAATATATTTTGTTAATGCAGTAATCAAAGTAATGTGATTCACATACACTTTTCCAGTTATCCCCTCCCACACTGATATCAATAATTCTTTTACTTTCATTTTTTGCTTGATAAGGCTGAGAATTTCTGTAATTCCAGAATTCACATGTTTACACACTAATACCCTAACTACAGAACAAGCCTAGCTTCAATCTGTATACAATTACTACCGTACTAGAGTATACCTTCACACATACCTTGGTCTGAATCAATTTTACTTTTCTTTCTCATCACAAAAAAATTGTCTAAATTCAGGAACAGCTGACTTCAACGACCTATGGCTATATGGTGGTATCGCCATCTCCCAGTCTACGCTGAAACCAATGACATTAAACAACATGATAGGCAACTCTGACGTCACTCCATAAGACTACAGGCAAAACATTGTATTTCATGATACGCTCCAATGCACATATTTCTCGTCGCCTTTCGCGTCCGTTTTCCGCTCGCTTTTGCTACTCGGCGTCTTTTTTACGTGTAGTAACTGCCTTTTTGCGTCTGTAACGAAACAAAATAATCTCTATATCTAAGAAGTTTTGCTTACTTGGAAAGCTGGAATAACAGGCAAGCTGTAAAGAGCAATTCTGGACATCATAGACTTTTTTTTTTATCAGAGAAGATTACAAACGCGATAGCGGAAAGATTTGTGTGGAACATTTTGCAGATAATGACAAAGTTAGTAATTTTAATGTTTGCGCTTAATCATTGAAATTTCATTTAAAGAGGGTGTCATACAAAACTGTGCTGCGATACAATTCCATAACACAAAGTTTGCACCTATCGAACTTGCTTTTGTAGGTGAATTTATTAGACATATTACATATTCAGTTAATCGTAGGTAACATTGCTGGTACATAATGCATCGTAGATAGGTTTGTTTAAATTTAGGAATTTAGCTCATAGCCCACTAATTAATATTATCTTCTATGCAGGAGGTTGCAGGGCTGAATTCAACTTGCAGCCTTACCGATCACCTGACGATGCTCATTTAGTTTGGCTCGAGCAATTCTTCTTGAAATGGAAACTACCTATATTTTTTGCCTTCCTCCGATTTTAGACAAATTTATTCTGAGGGATTTCGCATATAATTCTCACTGATTGTTGGCTGTTTATAATTCCTATTGATTGTGAATTCTGATTATAACAATGAGTTGAAATTTTTTTACCTAATTTACTGGCACCTTTTTCTTGTCAATACTCCTAGCTGAGGTAATAAACATGACAATACATTTATGTCATCTGGAAGCAAAATATGCACACTAATTAATAGTTTGGCACATTGAGATAATACATCATGACAGAAAATACAAGTTAAAGGTATGTATGACCATCACATGGTAATTAAAATTAATAAAAATTAATAGGGGCTGTGGAGTATGGAAAGTTCAAGACAAAGAAAATAACAAATGTTCATAACTCATGAACTCTCAATTTTGCCTCCATTGCTTTGTGAAGGCCAATATATTTCGAGTGGCTGAATTGGTTTACCTTTATGATAGCAACGATTTTGTATTTAATATAGCGAGATTATTTCAATTTAATTGAAGTGATATAATTTCCCAAAGCAATGCTTGAATCGTCTAGAATAGATCAGTGGTGTCAAACTCATGGGTTTTCGAGAGCCGCATTGCATTTTGAAAATTGTAAAAAGAGCCGCAAACAGTTTTTGATAATGTATACTCAAAAGATATATTTAAGATAGTTTTAGTTTGTGACATATATTGTGATGCAACTAAACAGTTGGATTAAGTTTTATTATTTTCTTCAATTTCAAATGCAATTACATATTAATATTTGCATTCCACTATTATTGCAACATTTGCAAGTTACAGTATTTATTATAAAAAATCGTAAAATTCTATGTACAACCATCAAAATAATTTTTGAACAAGCTTTGAATAAGGAAAGAATAATACATACACTAAAAATAACTTAATCTAAATATATGAACCTAAAATTAACAAAAATACTACAGTATAAACTCAATGTTTTAATAATTACATTTGTCCTGGCGTTTGGCATCTTTTTTGTGTCACCAGCATACTAAGGCCAGTCTGAAATGATTTTATAGTACCAACTCTAACTAACGAGGCCACATGATCATGGGTTTATCTGGATCTTTACGAATGTTTAATTAATTCCAGTAATGCAAAAAAGTTACTTTTATCATTTCATGTATAGATCAGTAAAAAAACAAATGACAGATTTTTTCGACAAGACATTTCGCACTACATTGCGTGGCATAGGATTGCTTGAATTATTATTGATATTTAGTAACTAAGTTGTTGTATAATTATATTAATATACAAACACATGGAAATTTTCTGTTCGAAGTTGTTCTTCGAATTTGTCATATTGACTGCTGAGCTTATTGTGTTTTTTGATTGTATTGATGGAAATATGACAAATTAAACAATGTGCTTCAGAATTTTGTGAAGAGCAGAAATGTTACAACTCCCATTTTCTTCGAAAATGCCACCTTCTTCATGTACTTTGCGTTTAATTTAATTACTCAAGTGTTTTATTCAAGTATTCTTTTGCTAGCGTGATGTGTATTCTTAATTGGGTCAAAATGTGGACAAAAAAAATTAATATTCCAAAACTACTTTCAGTAAATTGTTTTCTGTGTGAATAATCAATTTCACTTTAGAAGGTTTGAAAAATCTATTACATTTAGATAAAAAAAAAACTTCCAAAATACTATTACAATTATTGTTAAGCGTTCGAGGGCCGCACTGGTTCTGGGGCCGCGAGTTTGAGATTCCTGGTCTAGATTGAAGTTGTTCAAAAAATATATGATAGTATTTTATCATGAATGATGATTATACCCCTTCCGGAATTTCTTCTATAGTACTACCAAAAGTTGATGAACCAAATATAACACAGGTGCAGTGAGGTACCCGTAATCCTCATTTCCAAAGCTGTTTTAAGTATGTCTGGCGTGTTTTGTGCCCTTTTACAAATAAGACCGCTTATGCAATCTTACGCTTTGGAATTTTTAGTTATTTTCCTCAAGCCCTGCAGGATGTGGGGGCCATACACAACTCTACCGGAGGGTCAAATGCCTTTGCATGCCTCCATAGGTTGTTTTTCTATTGCAAATTTCTATTTTCAATTGCATTATATTTCTTGGAATCACACTGTCACTGATATGTCGCCAGACTTCTGATATCTCCCCGTCTGCTATAGTTGTCCTGTGAACAAATAATAGGAAATTGAGATTAGACGAATAGTTGAAAGTTTTGCTTTATGTCGACTTAATTTCTTGATTGATATACTTACTATTTCTGCTATTGCCTCTTGTGCTGCAAGAGTCTCACAATGCTTAGACAGGTTTGTCCACAACTTTCACATCTGAAGAAAGAGAGGAGATTTATTAATTTTCGTTAAGAATAAATAAAGCAGTCTATATGATTCAGAATGGAAAAGCTAATAAATCCAACATCTCATGTTTTATTTAAAAAATATTTTACTGAATTTGGTATATAAACCAACTAATAAAAGGGTTTAGTCAGAAAATTACAAGCATTCGTGGCTCCAAATACTTGAGAAATCAGACTATACAATATAGACCGGTATGAGTGAAATGTTAGTTGAACTTGTTAACACTTTGATTCAATACGCAAATAAAAGTGAATGCGTAATAGTATGTTACAATGAGCAGCAATCAACAATGAGTATATATCCTCACTGATTAAAAAAAATCTAACTGGAGGTGCATGAACTATTTGAAACCATAAGGGGTAAGTAAATATGTAATTTCGGCAAATGGGCAACTACGTACCGTACTGAATTAATAACTTCGTGGTATTTGACAAAGGCTGGCTTTCCCACATGTACTTAATAGTGCGATGCCCGGGTGTGATATACAACAATAGTATTCACCTTACCTTTTACCGATTTCTTTTTACCCCAACTTTCAAAAATATCATTAAAATCGACAACAACTGTCAAAGCAGGCACGAACACCATTCGTGCTACGCCTTGAAAGCAGCACACATCCGCTCGTTTTCAGTATGTGCATTGGAGCGTGCTATCGAATACGATCTTCGGACAAAAATGCCGGAGTTGCGCATCATGTTGTTTAATGTCATTGGCTGAAACGTACTGCACTGTACTTCATTTATTATTTAATCCTCTTTTTGTCTTTTGTATTTTTGGCCCACGAGTTCACCGCATGCATATGTTGTATGACACTAATTTATTTTTTAAATCAAGCAGATGCCGACACGCGCAGACAATGATCTATCAAAAAATGACAATCGCGAAACAAAGCCGAATGCGCGAAGTCTTTTATCGACTTTATGATTGACCTACTTAGCATATCAATAATAAATACATCGATATCACGCAATGCAGATGCAGACACGCCTCTTTGCAGTTTGGATCGTACGATATGACGTAAAACGCGTCATCTCAGAATAAACAAACTATTCTAGTTACCGAGACGACCACTACGCATCAATGCAGTCGCTACAGGGGATAAGCGCAAGATGAAAATTGACATACTTTTCCATGGGAAAAAGAAACAATGTGAGACGGCTATGTGGTTGCGCATATCCTTGGTCGCGAGATTTTACGAAATTTACATTTTTACAAAATTTGGGTTGCTTAGAAAAAAGGTTTGGTTGCACACAAAGTGACTCTAACACAAGATAAGATAAGATTTTATTTCGATTCATTCGCAAAAACAAAATAAACACATATACACAAAAGATTAAGGCGAAGAATCTGGAAAGTGAACAAAACCTAATAAAATAGGTTTAAAACGTATTAAACGCTTCACTTACCAAAGAAAAAAGAAAACGAGTCACAAACACAAACAAATAAACATGAATATTGACGGCAGTCATTACTCAGGCGTTTCACTTGGTAATCAGGTTGCGTGCAATCTTTTCAAAGACAAAACAGTGAATTAAATATCCGCTGTGCGTGTGATGCGGCATGTAAACAAACAGTCCGAAAAATCCTAGAATGAGGTGCGAATGCATGTTTCCGTTCCATGCTCAAACATATATCTAGTAAAATCTACTAAAACGTTAACACACCAATGTAAAAATCGATTGTGAATTTTCAAATTTCAGTTCGTGCAGTTTAACCGTAAATATATACCACCACCATTATCTAATGGCTCTGGTTTAACCGTAGAAGTATATATTTACGGTTTACCATTTGTATATCAGGTCTTCTCCCTATTTGAGCAGAGCATAATTTCGTCCATCACAAAATCTTCCATTTTGCACCCATGTTGCACATTTCCAGTCCATCATTAAAAAATCTGCTATTTCTGTTATTTGTTTATTGATGTCACTAAGTCTGGGATTCACTTCTCGAATGCATATCTTCGGCTCGAGGTAGCCACGTCCGCACGCGACGGCGGTCGGTACTGAAATCCAGGACATGCAAGTGAGGACATGCATTGCGGGATAAATATGTAAATCCTATCCTATCCCCTAACGTTATAAGCGCTTGTGTGACATCAGAGTTCCATCGCTGTATGATCCTAACTGAGTGATTTAAACCTGTGATCGCTGAACAGTTGAATGAAAAAAAGAACGATGCTCATTTTTATTATAAAAGTTTCTGATGTAAGAATCGCACAGAACTTATTTTAAGAAACTGACAGAACTACAATACAAATTACACTACAAAAACTATATTTCTACATGATGAAATTTTCAACACGATGTACATCGCCAAAATTTATTAAAAAAATTTGGCACCGTTTTGTAGAGATGACAGACTCGATGTTACGTTGGTTTGCTAGTCTTAAGGCACCATGCAAACGTCCGTATGTTAGTCGTGAGCGAAAGGCTCATTTGTGAACTTTAATTGTTGAATCAAAAATAATGCTGCTATTACTTCACAGGCCTTCAACATAAACCCTTTAATAAAGCTTCCATCAAAAAAACTTCTTCTTAAACAGTGGGGCGCGCCCCACAAGGGAGGCGTAGACCATAATTTGAGGGGGCGTGAAGCTATTTAAAAATGAAAAAAAATTGTTAGATTTCATCTTGTCCGCCTCATTTCGGATATCTATATTTCTTTATATTGGATGTTTACGTTCCATTCACGTATTTCCAACGTGTTTTTTGAATAAAACATACTTTCGCCTTACTATTTGTAGCTTATTGCCAGCTAGTTATTATTTGAGGTGCGGCGCGGGACTCCACAAATTCTTAAAAAGGGGCGCGGATTGAAAAGTTTGAGAACCACTGTCTTATACGGACTGATGATAAACAGTCTTATACGGGCGTAGTGGAAACAATTGACCCAGCATTATTACGACATACTGACATTTCAATTGTTTGTGAAGTCAGACATGCTGCTCAAATGCGTTATGTTTGTCTGGTTTGCTGCTGGGTGCTGATTTTTAGTTGTGTTTGTGGTTAGGATAGGATAGGATTTACATATTTATCCCGGGGGAGAGGAAAGCCGATAAGACGGCTTATCCATATGGCGAACCACGGCCTCTCGTCCGGTTAACATTCCAAGTCGGGTATGGGATTAGTTTTACTGTATTGTTTGTTTTCGGAAGCATGGACTTGGTGGTGGAGGAAGCCGTAACCGACCAGCGGTTACGTGAACCACCCAACGACGGCGAGGAGTCCAGCAATCCTCTCGCACATAACCATTCCTGCATGGGATTCGAACCTGCGAACTCACGCAGAGTAATTAGAGGTGCGATGGCGAGCGTATTCCTAACACTTGGCCCGTTGAGCCACACCGCCGCGCCGGTTAGATTGTAGAGGTTTTATTACGGCCTTGTCCGTTTTTTTGTGTCACCTTACTGCGGACCGGCGACCTTATGGCAATTGATGATTAATTCCTTACACAAGTCAAGTCTGCAAGTAGGCCTACGCCTAGGCCTCACAATAACAAGTCTGTCATCTGCTTTCCATTGAAATGAGGGGGCTTATGAATATTTGATTGAAAAATTGATAACGGCACATTATCACTCACCATCAACGAAGTGCTGTCCGCAAACAGTGAAACACAAGCGAGATGACTTATGGACTTGACACCAAGCAGTCCTGCCAATAGATGATATCCACATTGCGCGACGGTCCGGATTTTCTGAAAACAGTGGAATATAACTGAGGATCCATTTTGTTGTCTATATACTATACGTACAGCCAATGGAACAATACGAAATAACCATTTTCAACAGCCAAACAAAACGGAAACGTCTAATCCGACTTTCAACTGACAGGAGCCAAATGGACGTTTTTGTTTTTATTGCCGTCCAGTAAACAATGTCACGTGACCCGTGCAAGTCCTCTATAAACTGTTCAAATTTATTTTGTTACTTTGTAATGATTTTGTTTAATGTCTTTATATATATATATACTGCCTAAAGTCTTTCACCATTTACACAAAATGTTATTGTGTATTCTTCAACTTTAAATACCCGATTCCACACAATTGATGCATCCATATACTCAAAAATACATATTCATGTAAAATTTGACCAATACCACAATTGATCAAGTGTGTAACATGACCGAATTTTTTTTTAACTCTAAACGCCTATATGTTATTGCCTATTGTGTATATGTAAATTTTTTATTAATTTTTCTTTCTCTCCATGGAAACTTAATGTTGTTTCTGGACACACCTAAAGTATGTTAAAACATATCTGAAGCATTTTTTATTCATGTTTATTGATATTAATGTTGGGTGGTAACAGACTCCGATGACCGCATGGTCGTATCGTTGCCACCCAGTCTATACCGAGAACTGTTTCGCTTTTTATTAATTATGTTTTTGTTGTGTATATGTTATCTGGAAGACAAAACAAATAAACTCTTTCTCTCTCTTGCACAGCTGCCACGTTTATGCTCATCTTTTTTTTTTTTCATTACAGTTTTGCGGTAAACAACATCAAATATGCCAATAAAGAAGCATTACAATGTTTCAATAGTGTTCAACATTTTATGAAATATGGTGGTTGCGGTTTTATCAATTCAAAAAATATTTGCTGGTTTAACAGCGTGTTGCAATTAATATCAATAGCTTTCGTGTCCATATATTTGAGCATTGCTCTCTTGTTTGTTTTCAGATGCATAGACTTGATGGTAGAGGAAGGCGTAACCGACCAGCGAGTACGTGAACCACCCTACAAAATTTAAATACGGTCCTTTTCGTGATTATGCTGTTCCCAGTTTTTGATCGGATTCTGAAATTTGGATTTAAAATCAACTTATCGAAAGGTGATTTTGTCTTCTGCGAAGTTTTAGTGCAGTTGCAGTATTCATAAATTAGCCCCGCAAAATAGGCCAGAATAATATCATCTATTAGTAAGCTACTATGAAACAGCAGGTGAATAAATATTCTGATTCGAATAAATAAACCGGCTTGTACGCCAACAACACGCGAAAATACTTTCGAAATATGCAACAGTATTTTTGCAATAATACGTTATAGAAATAATTCGGAGCCAAAAGTCGAGAAAATATCATTACAAGAGTTGCGTATATATATTTTTATACAACGCTCATTTATGCCCATTTCTCAGAAAAAAAAGCGTCATGCAAGTGCCGCGAACTAAAGTGTCCGTGTTTATATTGTGTGTATATATATATTTTTATATCAATAGACTGTTATGGTGGCCCTTGTTTAATGCTGTTTTGTCGGATTTGGACTCCGACCACTCACTGCATGCGAGGCAAATACTGTCTTTCGATCTCTCTTCTGTTGGATGTCGGACGTGTTTTCCTGTGTTCTCTGTTTTGAGTGTTTTTAACTGTGAAGCTGCCTCCTAATAAACCACAAATCCGGAATCTGAGTATTCTGATTCTTTCAATACACAGAATAAAAACCTATCTGTGACACAAGCAGCCATTAAGGCATATGTTCCACTGATCAAAAGAAGAACAGGGCAACACGTTTAACAGACTAGTATTCAATAAAAAAAAGTTATTGTGTGTTGAAACTGGAGACCCGAAATTCCGGATTTGTTTATTGAAAAAAGCAACTTGACGCGTGAAGACTACAGACTTAAACAAAAAGCAGTCCGAGCGTAGTGAACGGAAGGAGAGAAATATACTGTATTTTTCTTGTATAAGGACTGCTATCCGAGTCTAACAATGCAGATTGGAATTCGAAAATCTGCGCGATAGTTAGGTTGAGACAAAAAAAAAAGAATTGAATAAAGCATAGCAGTACATAGAAACTTGAAAATATTTATACAACAAAGACGGGCATTTACGTCTGTAGCATATTTTAATTTATATATACAGGGAGTCCTCGGGTTACGACGGTCGCGACTTACGCTGTTTCGAGGTTACGAACGCACTTTCAAAAAATAGAATTCTGTACTGTAATATTTAAGCCCTTTTACACTGGATAATTGTGATCAAGAAAATCAGTGCTTTGGTCTCATTGGTTTTCCTCATTTACATCGTACTTTTTGCATTATTTGTACATTTTATTACAGTACCATACTTTACAATACAGTACGATATGTAGTAATTCATGTACTGTACAGTATAATGTTCCGACTTACATCGCTTCTCAAGAACGGAACAACGTCGTAAGTCGAGGACTCCCTGTAAAGTACAATTTTGGGTAGTTCTGTAGAATGCAAACCAAGATGGCGGACACCAGAACATAGTATGTGTACCAGGTTAGGGTTAGGCCATACGTTTTTTTTTCTTATTTTATTTCTATTACCAGTTCAGGGACTAGCCAAGTGCGGGGACTAGCCACATATTACGTTCCGGTGTCCGCCATCTTGGTTCACATACTACGGGAGTACCCAATTTTGTAATACTGAATTAAAAAAGCATCCCGCTTTGGATGTCTGTATTATGGTACTATATAGAGAGAGAATATAGGTAATTATTTTCTGTGACAAATTCTAACTTGGATCAAAAATTATTGCTGTAATACTGAAAATTGAGAATACATCCAGTATCAGTCATCGGAACTAAATTTAACACCGAAAAAATCATGACGTAACACACGCACTTTCTCGATAACGCTGACGCAGCAATTAAAGATGCGTGGAGTTTTGTTAAACGTCATCAGTCGTAAGCAACTTTAAGGAGAAAGTATATAACTCGCCCAAGGCTTTATAAAAATTCGCGCTTAAACGTCGAAATCGCTTACTTTTGAAATGATTACTTGTGTGCATCATTTACTTATTATTCGCTGACCCGAGGTAAAATAAAGGAGTTGTCGATAGTTGTATTATATAGGAAGCAGGCAGACGTTTCTGTCCAGTAATGTAGGATATAGAGGAGTTTGATTTTGGGCTGTCTTGACTTAAAATGCCGTCCGAGGTAAAAAAATTGCTATTGAAGCCCTAGTTATACTTATATCCTTCGTTCGTTTGTATTTTTAATTCACCAATAATAACTGGTAAATTAATAATGGTACACGAAAGTGTTTTTCTCGCATATTTTATCGAGATCAAGGATGTAGTTGGAGTCTTTTTTCGAAGTCAGTTGAATGTTTCGTTGTCAGATCGATCCTTCATTCTGGCCCGCCTGACTGAAAAGAAAGGAATAAACAGATTGATAGATTTTGTTATTGAAAAGTGGGCTTGGATTTATTTATTAGCTGCTGTTGCTGATGATACAGTTCACGTTGTTACTGAGACGAAATGTCTCATCCTTTCGACTACTGTACCAATCGCTTTCGAGTTTTTATATGTTGTCTCTGCAGGCTCAAGCATTTTTTAATTCATTTCAACTCTCTAAGTCCGTGGTTTACTAAAAAAAAATATTGGTGACAGAGAAAACACGTCTGCAATAGGGATTCCTTTTAGTCCATTATATGGAGCGAGCCAATTTTTCAAAACTTTCAATTGGATAATAGATCCTTTGGCACCGATACTTAATAACCGGCTCTTGTTCCCCGTCCCCAAGTTAAACTGAGTTCAACTTTTCCTAGTAATTTATGTAGGATTGATTTTAACTGGTAGGAAAAAAATAAAATGGATTCGGGTGACTAGATTTGAGTATTTGAATGAACAGAGTTCTTTTACAGTATCATATTTCTCTCTTTAATTTATCATTGTTCTCTTGTTATAACAGATATCTCACGAACTTTTTTACATTGATAAATATCAGTTTGTTACAAAGTCTGTTCAGGATGAAGATTTTTACGTCAGTTCTAGCCGTACTTTTGCTCTGTTATGTCACAAGTAAGTTTAACGAAAAATAATGTTAATTTAAAAGAGAAGAAGTCTGTAAAACTTGTATTATGTGGAATAAGGGTTTGCTATGAACTTCAACTTCATAAGCTCCGTCCATATGTATCCAGCAGTACAAGATACGTAAAACTGAAGACAGGCATTTCGTAACACAAGTTCACAACCGGGACTGTAAATTTACAATCGTTTTCGACTCCCGATTCTTAAAATAGTGACAGCGACTCTGATAAATCTAATTTTATTCAGGAGCTCCAGTGTACAGCTGTTTAGCCTTGGCCGTAACACATCACACTGTCATAAAAATTTTATTTTGTTATATTATAAAAAGATGAGACGTCGTATAAAACTGGGTGTGACGGCTTTTTCTTGTAGAGATTATTTTTCAAGTTATAATTTCAAATTGATTGAAACCTTCGACTAGAATTCGGAGATCATTCGCAATTCTGTGTCTTGAAACCCCTTCCTCATTGTTAAGATAAAAAACTAAATGGCGGTTTTCGTTTAAACTTTTTAAGGAGTTTTTTGTTTCCCTGATCGGTAATAACGGCTCATCGATTAATATTTGATAACGATGTCTTCCATATGAATGGTTGTTTGCAATATTACCCGTTTTGTTTAGCCAGATGTGTGGCGTTTTTTGAACATCCTGTCCCTTCAACGCATTTTCGCTTTGGATCAAATGTCACTCAATTTTGTTTTTGTTACTTTCAGGCACAGAAGGCGGATTCCTCGATAAACTAAAGATCAAAATCAAAATTCCCAAATTTACGTTCGGTATCCCCAGAACGATCCCTTCAGTGATTAAATTCCCTTACATACCGACCACTCCCAAAACTACTAAAGTTACCACAAAAGCGACGACGCCTACGACGACCACTACACCGCGTCCTCCTTCGACGACTGAGCCTACGACTCCTAAACCAAAATCTGCAGACGAACTCATGATTGACGAATGTCTAGAGAGCATGGTATGTCATAAACTATATAGAATCTGTAATATAAGCCTTATAAGGTATAATGGTTTACATATGACCAGCGGAACGTTCTGGGTTGTGGAATACGACTATCACTGCACTATTAGTCAATATATCTTGGGCCTTAAGCTTGATTCATTATAACGAGTGCTAATTTGGCGCGAGGGCTACCTTCCCGTTAGCAATTTAGCGTATATCGCTGTATAATCCCTCACGTGGTAGACGTCAGGTGTAGGCTACATATTGCGGTAGGCCTCACGCTCAAGTAGCACCGTATAATGTTATGATATTTATGGTCGTCACACGTAATCCAAAGCCGCTGGTCGGCTAAGGCTTTTTCCTTCGTGGAATTTCCATCGTTTATATTGATAACTATTTTTATACTGCAATTGTAACTAGAGGCCGTGATTCACATATAATTATCCTCAGTTTTTCGGGATAGATATGAATAATCCTTACTCTGATTTGACAAAATATTTACCAGATTAGCGAGAAAAAAAACAGGTTAAAATTAATATAGAAGACATGTATATTTTAACAAGCTTACACGTCATATTTGTGTCCTCACTTCAAAACTTATTTTCTTGATCTATAATAACACAAAAATAGAATTAACAACGAAACCGGGATTCTAAACAACTATGAACATCTACCGATTAAAATATCTAAATTTAAAATTTGTTCCAAAACTGAAATTTGGATTTTCGTTAATCATACTTACGAAAACAACACGTAGTTGAGTACAAGTGATTTATTTTTAACGCTTCGTCCTTGTTTCGTAATATAAACTCGGCTTCGAAATGCTTTGCCAAAGGCGTTATTACGAAGCGGATATCGATGATAAGTAGTTAAATGAACAAACATCTTGTTATGTGTGAACGATTTAATACTAATTTGTTAATACTAAAGCTATTTTACATATATATAAAACACAACTATGAAAAAGTTCATGTTTTAAACCCTTCTAATCAGTGAAGTTATCGGTTAGGAAAATATATGTAAATGATCCCTGATTAAATGAAGTTGATTTGTTTCACTTTGAAAACAATGAGATTTGGGTAAAATGATCTGTAGGTACGTGCTGAGTAATAACACGCTAAATTTGGTTCAACAATCGAGTTAGAATTAGACTTCATTTAATTAGCTCTCGCACCCTAGCTCAACAGGCGAAACCCGTAAGCAGGTTAAACTGAAATTCTTTGTCGCCAAATGTTGGATATCTGTGGGTTGAACTATATTCCTATTATAAAGCTGGGTCGAGAAGACGATTATTCGATAAGGCTACAGTTGTTCAAGATACATAGATGGCCACTGCTACTGGGATATTTTTGTTTAGGTCCTTCTTTGACCCGACAAATCTTGAATAATTAGATAGATCTAAGCTATAATCACACAACTTCTGCAATAATTTGTTTCAACTTGAAATTTCCATTTCAGAGTAAATGTGAATGGACCGCGGAAGAACTCTTAGAAAAAATGGAAGAACTGTTTAAATTCGACACAGGCGAATTTTCCGGGGAGGTAAAATTGTTTTATTTGTTAAAAAGGGAGCTGCCTAAGGCTACACGGTAATTGACTGAGATCCAATCAGTTGTTTTTGGCGTGACCTCAAGCAACACTGAGAAAATTACTTAAGAGTACTCGCTTAGTATGTGTACCAGATTAGGAAATATTTTTACTCCGATTTTCCTTATTTTAGTCTAGTACGAGTTTGGGACTGTCTGTGCTAGCCAAGCGAATATACCCCCTGTCCATAGGTTTCCGTTCCTTTACACAACTTGATGTAAATAGACAAACAAAATTAGTTACTTCCATATTGGTACACATACTTCTGGAGAGCCGAAAATAGTACCGCATTATCGATCTAATATATGCTAAGGGTCGCCAAACCCAACCTTGTTGGCATTGCAGATTGCACATATCTGATTTGAATCTCATAGCCCCTCCTCAAGATGCAAAAAAATGGGCGGGCAACACCGGAGCGGAATTCTTCCGGTCTTTCTAAACAAGGTCCTTACATGTCGTTAAATATCAGTGACTATCGAATAGCGAAGCGGAGGGCTTGGATAAGCCTGATAACAAAAATATATATTCTGATTCACCTGATAACAAAAAATATATTCAAGAATTAAGTTCATGCAATTGTTTTCAGGGGGAATCTGTTGGACCTGTTGTCGATCCTAATTCAATTTCTACGAAGGAGGTGACTATAGGAGCCACAAAGATACCCGGAATTATTGGCATTGGAACTGCAGCAAAGACGACAACAAGTATATCGAAACTTCCCAAGGCCTGTTCTCCTTTCTGTAGTAAATCAGAAGAGACGAGATACTATGTAATCGACTGTCAGGATTATTTGACCGACGAAACCTTAAAATGGCATTACCAAAGTAAGTCAGATCTTTTGTAGCCATTCCCCATATGGCTCAAATGTCGATGTTGTGCCAAAAAAATCTTGACATTTTAAAATAGGATGATTGCCAGATTTATTGGACCATAATCTTGCTTTCTTGGAACTAACCAACCCTAATTATTAAATACAGTATCAGGCAGCAGCAACTCATTCACAAGAGCCACTTTGTTTCGAAGCGCCTGACCCTCATCATTTTCTACACGCCCTACAAACTTTATTACGCCGTTAGCAATATGTTGGAGACCGGCTTTGAACTCGAAATGTCCAAAGTTAAACTTTAACGTCTTTAAATGAGGCGTTAATACCATTGTTTTCCTTGCGATGCGTGAACCAAGTGCTATGTCAACCCTTTTATTGGCATCTCTATCTCTGAGATAAGCTTATGAATTGAACTCTTATTGCGTCAATGGCCGTTACAGTTTAGTTGGCCGTTTAGGGTCTTTCTATGAAAAACTTATTTAAAACAATCTTAGTGTATAACTGGTTGGCCATCTCCCAATTGTTTCTTCAAATACATCGGTGTGTTAATAGCATCAACAGTTCCGAAAATCAGATGTCAATCACAATAAAAAGTTTTGGGTGAAATGTCGAATCCCATAGAAATAATAAAGTTGAAAAAAATGCTACCAATAGCTCTTCTAGCGGCTCAAATCATTTTTAATACTAATAATTTAAATTCGATCAAATATTCATTTCAACTAATTAGCAAAACACTCTAACTAATCGTGTACAATATTATTTCAAAAAATTCTCACAAAACTCAATCTCGTTTTGTTTCAGGGAGGAATGCTGTGCTTGGATGCCTGAAATGTCGGAGTAAATGTGAACTGGCAGAATCTGTTCATTATTTGTGATTTTTAAATTTCTTCTGCATTTACGAGGACGCTACCTGACAAGTGGAACGAACCTCCATCACCTCTGATCTATATAATCATTTTTTCTTATCTTGTTCAATTTTCATCTTATCGTAGAGATTAATGCCCAATCATTTTTTATTTTATATCAAGGAACCATCATATTATCGTAGAGTTTATTGAATGAACGCCGTTGAGCCGGGAAAAGTTCCTTTCGTCTCCCGATTTTGAGTTATGCAAAAATTCGACTCCGGCCCCGTGTTGACAAATTGCAACCGGGGTCCGCTTACCGATTAAAAACAATTCGACTTTAACTCCCGACTCTTAGAATATTTGACAATTCGAAAATGGCTTCGACTCTGTCTCGAAAATCAGTAAGAAATTACAGTCCCCATTGTCTTCAACATTAAAAACAGCATAACCTCAATATTTACCTCAACAAATTTTATTCATTTCGCTTTAAAGCTGGCTGCTTGGTGATGCAAAATCATATACGATTCGATTACAACTCGTTCTCACGGATTTAACGTAAACATTTTAGTATAAACAAATTAAGCGAGAATCCCAGCTTTTAACTAAAATTAAAAATTATACTGATAGAAGAATATCGCTGGGTGCTATTTATAGGTTTATTACTGCAACGGAGGAACGCGAAAATTAAATATTATTGGTCAAAAGTTCGACGCAAAACAAACGGAACATCAGTTACTAATGTCACGTTCTCCAGATTATTGGACATAAATTATGCACATGAATCGTTTTGCTAAGTCATTGTTGTGAACTGAGTCGCTTTTTACTTTGACGAATCGTCCGATAAATTTCAATTTTTGTTTTCAAGAAGGAAAGAAGTCTCTGGAAGGTTTTAACTTTTATTCAAGCATACATGCCCGATTTTCACCCAAAATATTGTTGTTTATTTTTAATTTCTTAGAACACTTTTACATGACATACCCGTATAAGTGTAATTTTATTCGTGTTTAAATATTGATCATTGTTATATCTTATATTTGCATGATGATTCGGGTATGGATATTCTGTTATTCATTTGTTTTTAACTTGAATCAATCATTCGAGTTGTTTTTTATTCGTCGTCATTCAGACTAAAGAGCATGATAAAATAAAAAATAAGATAAATTATATTATAAACGTTTATGCGTTTGTCCATAACCAATAAATTATCATTTCGTCTGCCTGCCAACGGCACAATAATGTAAATCTTTTTCAATAAATTTTATTCAAAACATTTAAACAAAACACAGCAAAACGGGAAAACTTTCTCAGTACAACAAGGGCAGTGAGTCACGGGAAGGCATAAGTTCCACCGAGTTATATCGACAAAGGGAAACGCGTGTACAAGGCAAATAGGCAAAATTCAGGATATTTCCAAACTTTGAATCATATTCCAGACATTTAATTTGTGTGTGGTATAAACAAATTTAAGAAACACGCACAAAAAAGCACAAGAACTCTTCTAATTATATACTTTTTACAGTTGATTATGTCTCTCTGTCCAACTAATCAGTAAATAATTGTACGATTACTTTTAAGAGCTAGGCTATAATTTGAATTCAAATCCATGTTTTTGAGCTGAGGTAGACTTTGGGTTGTTCTACAAATTAGTATTACTCGACTTCCAAATCAAAATATTTTCACGTCATCGTCATTTGCTCAGCAAATATCCACTTTATGTATATATATGTTTTAATATACTGACAGTTACATGCAAATTTTCAGTACTTGAAAGTGAGAGTGATATTTTCTTTTAAATTTTGACACTCAGGTTTTTAATTAATATCCAGGCACAAGAAATAGTTTCGTAGCCTCAGGATGATAGAAGTTTGACAAATATTTGCAGGAAACTAGTGTCATTTTCGTATAGCTCTACGCCAGATGGCGCTGATGATGCAATCGAACTGTTTTTGCAAGCAGTCGCCTGTCTAGAGCAGTGGTTCCCAACCTTTCTACCCTGGCGGACCAGTAAAATTAAAATAAAAGTACTCGCGGACCGGCAAAGAAATTGAAATGACCGGAACAGAAAAGAATAACATTTATTTGCGTAATATAATGCAATGCCGGGCACTCAATATGCTTCTAGACAAAAAAGGTACACTTAAAAACATTTCACACGAAGAAAAACTATTAAATAATGTGCCGGCTAAAAATTGAAATGGGTGAAACATAAAATAATATCATATATTTGCGTAATGAAATGCAGTGCTGGGCACCCATCATGCGTAAAAAAGGCCACGCGTAAAACATCTCACATAAAAAACATGTAAATGCCAAATAATGTACAAACTCTGATGAGAATTTTGCTGCTGTTTCGTTTCCGATGCACGATTGCAAACGAGGCCTTAAAGAAGTTTCTGCAAAACGTAGCTCTGCAGCGGTGTGCAGCCGATTTCTTTGCATCGTTTTAATTAAAGCTAGTGATGAAAATGTTTTTTCGCATAATGTAGTAACTGGTTGATAATACGAACAAGAGTTTTATTGCTCGATTACTTAGCGATGGGTATTCGTTATCAAGAGATATCCAAAATAATGACAGTGATTCTTTTTTAAATCTGGACTGTAAGGTAGAGTCACAATTTTAATCAAGAGGTTTCTTTTTCATCGGGTTTATCATATTAATCCCTCTGCAGTTGATCGATGCCTCAAACGGAATGAGTTTACAATACAATGACAAAGTCGTCGCTACCAGGCTCAAAATACTGAAAAAGATCTCTGCGCCCATGCTGTTTTGCGCGTCTCGTGATCACCTGCAGGATCGCAACAAGTTCATATCATATTGGAATATTATACTGTCCTTGACTGTTTTCTGGTTTGAACAATGAAATATGCATAACGTTTTATATGGATGATCATATTAATCACGATGAGCACGCAGAACAGAAAAAGCACGCGTGCCGATTTTTAGGTTTCTGAACCTTGCGAGATTTGATGGAGCGCATTCGCGATGAATCGGAGAAGAAAAAGCGAAAAGTGTGATTACTCGGCGCCACGATGTCGCGAATGACGTCGCAATATGACGGCGGAAGAGAAATTGCGTAATAAACCAACGCAACCTACGGTAATGGGATTGAGACGACATAAAACGAAATTTCTCGCGGACCGGCAAAAAAGCTTCGCGGACCGGTACCGGTCCGCGGACCGGCGGTTGGGAACCACTGGTCTAGAGCATAGGTTCTCAAAGTGCTCCGTACGGAGCCCCAGGGCTCCGTGAAAAAAAAACCAGGGGCTCCGCGAGCTATTCGATTACTTTTCAAAATACTGAATTGGCTAATACATAAACTATACAAATTGCAATCGTATTTTTGCGATCTTGTGATTTGTCAAGCTTGATTTTGTTCTTTCGCACTCACGAGCAAGATATCGCCGTTTGAAAAATCATGAGGTCGGGGCAAAAAACGAAAGATTAAAATTTATTTCATTGCATGCGGCTCCGTCGGTAGTTTCTGAATGGAAAAATAGGAACATCGCGCACACAATTGACTGTGTTTCGGTTTCGCAGTTACTACGACGAATAACCGAAGAAAACCCAACATAACACCAAATTTTGTGATTTACAATGTCTATGAAAACGTTTTTAATCTGACGTGAGTCTGCTGAAACAAAACTTATAGTGTTATCTTCCATTTTAAGGTTTAGTTTTGATATTTCAGAATGCGCTTTCCAATCAAGAAATTTGAGTTGCGGATTTACCTTTTTATTTTTTATTATTTTTAGCATTTCGTCTCCATGACTATGATATGCTAACGTGTTTTTCACATTAAACTCATAATTCCCCACGAGACCAAAAAAGCAATACTCGTCGTCATTGTGGAACAATACATGTATTGTTGTCGAGGGAAATTTATGATTTAGGGAGAATAAACACCGCCATGCTGACGAAAACAATCGGCGATCGTAACAAAATGCAATCGAGTATGTTATTAGCGGCCTTTTAAAAATGTCTAAAGGGAAAAGATCCGACCCCTAATTTATTAACATGTTTGTCAAGTGTCAAATTTACAGCTTTAGTATATATAATTTATCTTTGACATTTAGATTCATTTATGACTTGTATTAACCCTATTAAAAGAGGTCTAGCATTTAAAATAAGTACAGTACTTTTAATTTACTCAGGAATATTATTCGGAAAGTAACTATTTTAACATTTATTTTGGGGCTCCGTGAATAATAGTTAACTTTTTCAAGGGCTCCGCAACACAAAAAGTTTGAGAACCCCTGGTCTAGAGGAGGGTCATGCGGCAGCGGCCTCGAGCAGCACGTTATAGCTAAATAGTTTGACGATTCAAATAAACATACAAACATTTCACAGTCATTTGACTCCATTTAAATTATTTATTCTCATGTATACCAACATCTATAATTATTTTTGGGGGCTCCCGAAGTATGCGAACCAAGATGGCGGACATCGGAATGTAATATGTGTACTAGGTTAGGGTTAGGCCATAATTTTAGGTATGAATACTACGGGAGGCTCTTGGCTAGTCTTCGAACTGATAATAGGACTAAAATGAGGAAAATTGGAAAAAAATTATCATCTTACCCTAACCTGTTACCCATGTTACGTTCCGATGTCCGCCATCTTGGTTCGCATACTTCGGGGGCACCTATTTTTGAAGTCAGGTATAAGGAGCATTTTCATCAGATCCCAGGTTCCCGACCCCGACTGACAGATGCTTGACAATTGACTTTGACACCTGGTTTTAATTTTGAAGACGCTTTTGGAAGTTCAAATTTTTCGTTTCAATTTTGTTGAGGCGTGATGTAACTTGATTATTTAGCCAATTGTAAGGAAATGTAATCAATTGCATTATTAACTGATTAATATTTATTTAAGGTATGACTTTTTTTGGAGATATTTTTAAACTCAAATTCCTGAGCAGAGCCACACTTATTCAGGAATCTGGTTATCAGAATAATTGTTCGCTTGGGATACTTCGAATATCTGTATTTAGGTTGTATATCATCGGTAAATATGGTTTGTAAAATACAAATACAGAAAAACTATATTCGAAAAAAGTTATTTAAAAATACTCCTTTGCAATTATATCAGATCGACAAATCATTTATTTTAATTACTGAATCTGTCAGAACCCACCCTCGGATGTCTTTGAAATTCGGAGACGCTAGCTATGTCGTAACGGGCTATTGAGGTGCTATATAGACAGGTTACGAACATGGTTGGATTTATGGTATCATACATAGCAGTTTTTCGTAGCTCGAAACGCTTTTAAGCCCTCAAGCCCCCCCCCCCCCCCCATTTTTGAAAATTCCTTGCAACGCTCATGAGCAGTAGGTTAGAAATATGGGAACTTAATCATCACTTAAATGGCGAACCCGTGGAGAGTTATCGACGTGCCTTTTATATAGCAAGTTGGGAATGGCTGTGAATACATGACTCCAATCGTCTTTTGATTAGCCTTATCCATAATTTGCGAGTGAGCTGCCATTTGACAGTAAGACTATGAGTAAGGATGGATACATGGACCCAATCGGTATTTAAATAGCCTCTCAAGTAGAGAGTTATAGAGCTATTATATCCACTACATGGGGATCTGACTGGCTCATATAAAAAGTTAGTTTACTGTGTGGGTCAGCTACCCAACATGTGTACTGCTAAGCGAGTACAATGTTTACGTTGGAACTTGGTCACTCGATCCATTCATACCTACGTGTGATTTGGCAACCGCACATGACGAAAGCCTTAGTCATCGCAGTTGTTTGTGACAAAATAAAGTCAAGTATCGATTCGTCATAATTGCTATTAATCCCGGGGCATTATAGCATCATAATCTGCTGAAGAATTTAAAAATCACTTGAGCCAAAGAAAATCATGTACACGGTAAATGTGGCACTGGGTGATTTTTTTTTCTTGATAAGACAAGAAAGAATGGCACATTAGTGAATTTTGACATTGTAACGTGAAATTAATTTCGCCGAAGACAGGTCTTCTGAAATAAAATAAAAAATAAACCAGCTTCACTTTTCGCAGTAATAATTGTTTTTCCGCTGTCGTACATTTTATTCATTGTGCGTCGTATTTACGTTATGTTTGAATTATACCTAGGAAGAGACAGCTTCATTTGAAATTGGTCATGAGTATTATAGGGTAGGAAAGTTTAAGATTTATCCAGGTAGGTAATGTAAAGGTGCAATGTGTTTTGTTTAAGGTTACTTTCAAGTTCCGAGAATTTTCTTGCTATATTTTTCTTATGCATAATGTGAACAAAAATCGGCAACGAGCATAAACAAAACACATACAGTTATCTGTTATATATAGGTATAATTTATAGCTCACTAGTAGTCACCGAGAAGGCTCTCGTTGCCATTATATTCTGTCTATGAATACGGTAAACATAAAAGTTAAGACTGTCTTTTATGTACATTATTGTATCTCACTCTTAGTTTCCGAGAAGGTTTTGATTTTTGTTATGCGCATATTTATTTCACCCGATTCTATGCAGGCACTAGTGGGATTCAGAGGGTTCGTGAAAATACATTCTAGGATTGTCGTTATAATCAGCGAAACTGGCGTTATTTTTTGTAGCTTTATGTTCCGCATGGGTTCCTAAAACGAGGGAACATGTTGTTACTGAATTCAATAATAAAGCGAGCCTGTTCCTAGAATTTCGAATTCCATCACTGTATGATTAGGAATTTGAATATGTATGATGTATACTGTCCGATTTCCACACAAATGTTTAATTAATTAAATACAGTAATTTAAATACATCAAATTTCAAATATGTGTTTTCCATCCTTGAGATTAATATGAAGAATTTGATTAGTAATCTTATTGTGTATGACATATACTTCCTGATTTGTCTTTCCAACATACATTCTTGCACAAAATGCTTATTTCAAAAATACAATAATTCAAATACATGCTGTGTCAAGAGTTAGCATACATAAATTTAATATGAAGAATTTATAATGAACAACTAAGGTTCACTACACCAAGCACGTATTATTTGCTGTTTGTGGGTATATTTAGTGTCAACAATCGTGGCATTTAACGTCTTAAGCCTTAAGGCATAGACTGTTTATCAATTTGTATCAGAGCTCTTCTATAAAAATACACTTTTGACCATGCGTGGATTATGCAGAATTCAGGCATTATAGACGTGAGATATACGTTCCCCACGATTAGCAAGTGATCGGATTTTTAACTGAACTTAAAACTCGAATCTAATCTAAAAAAAAACCTCGTTTCTGAAAAGGGGAATTTTCGCTTGTCAGCGCAAAAGATTAAAAAATATCCCGAAACGTCTTTGTGGAATGGGTAATATTTGGAAGCAAAATTTTTGTGAGATGTATTGCGCAAACAAAGATGCCATAGATAATATATTTTGAGGAAAAACTATTTGATTGAAAAACTCGCTGGAATTACGATAAAAAATGACAAATAGTTCAATTGAGATGCAATAACAATCGCAGCTGTTGGTGATGTGCAGGTTCAGTAAGATAAAGCGTCATTACCTATTAATAACATTTGTATCGCAGCAATTCTAGGAAAAATACACTTCTGGCCACGCATGGGTAATATAGACATAGGTGATGTGGAGCTAAGACATTATATATAAGTGAAATATAAATCCCCACGGTTGGCAAATGATCTGATCATTAAATAAACTTGAATCTTATCTGCAAAAAACCTTGCTTTGAAAAAGGGAATTTTCGTTTGTCAGCGCGAAGAGATTAGGTAATAGAATATACTGAAACTGCTTTGTGGTATTAGAAATTTTTCGAAGTAATTTTTTGTGAGGTGTATTGCATAAACAAAGCAATTTTGGAAAATACATTTTTAGCCATTTGTGGTTTGTAAATGAGTACGGCAATATATGAGTATGATGTGGGTGTCCCAAGGTGGACAAATGTACATCATAACTTGAATCTTATCTAAAACAGGTTATCGAAACGGGGAATTCTCGCTTGTCATCGCGAAGTGACTGGGTAATAGAGTATACCGAAACTGCTCTGCGGTACTGGGAATTTTTTGTTGTGAGGTGTATTGCGTGAACAAAAATGACATATAGATAATATATACTATTAGACAAAAAAACTAGCTAGATTTTAGATAAAATGATTAATTTGTGATGCAGTAACAATCATAGCTGTAGGTGACGGGGAAGTTTGGCGTCGACTAAGACGAAACTTTATACCAACGAAACTTATATAATCGTAATCAACATAGCAATTTCTTATTTCTCGCAGGTTTTAATTTTCCCTAAAATCGATTTTCAAATTTGTCAAAAAGTAACCTCCTGGAGTCGTATATATTTACCGGTAAAACCAGAACTAAGAAGAACCAATAGGGAAAGGAACGTTAGAAAAAAGTTTTGTAACATTCCTAATCCCGAATTATATAATTTTTTCTAGTTTCTTTCAATTATATATATATATATATTTACTACGAAGTTTAACGAGTCGAAGATTTTAGATCCGATTCGGGAGGAAAAACTTGAATTCCACATTTCCGATTTTTTTTAATAGATAGCAGAATTCAAGAGCCCGTACGATGATTACAAATGTCTGTTTAGCAATTTACTATTGGAATTCGAATACCATATTGTTAGCCCGCAGTTCAAAAATCCCAACTATGTTATTGAATCATACTAACTTTATATTTTTACAGATACAGAGTTAATAAGAATATTCTTAATCATGAAAGCGATACCTTTCATTGCCGTATATGTTTTGATAATTTTACTTGAAGGTAAGTTCATTATGGTTAATTTATTAAAATTTGATAAACCTAATAGTTTAATTCCGAATAATCTATCTAAAGAGCGATTCCAGTTGCTTGGAAAAAGATTCTCTGTGCAACTAGTGCTAAGCGCTTCGGATGTAATATATATTTCATAATCACTTGGTTATCAATTCGAGTTGGTTGTTGAGGGGCCTGAGCTGCAGAAAAGTTTGTTTATTGCCATAAAATTGATCTATTTTTAAAATGAATGCAATAAAAATCTCTTACAAACAGTTCATTTATTATTCACCTGACCACATTTAAACGAAATAATAGGAAATGAATGACGAGGCCCTCTGATACCTTGTAAGTCGCCAATATTTGACTTTATATTTTCTGTTTGCTTTCAGTATATGCAGAAGCATACACATGCAAGGACGAAAAATTCACATCGAAATCCGGAACATTTTCAAGCCCTCGCCACCCAAGAGCGTATCCAGATAATGCAAAATGCGAATATTTCATCAAGGCAATATCTGGGCACTACGTGGAAATTACTTTCACAAAATTTAAACTGGAATATAAAGGTGACAAGGAAAAGACTGATTTTGTCCAGGTAATTCGTAAAGCTCGTTAAATTGACATATACCAGGGTGGTAAAAAGTTGAGAGAATGAACGGCCGCTAAAAATTTTGAGAAGGTCTTTTGAGCCACAGTTGAGAAAACGCATACCGTCATACGTGATTAAAATACCGCGAGTTTACTTACTTTAAAGAATGAAAGTTCACCGTTCTAACCAGACTATTGTTATGTTGCATGGGTGGCGTTTTCATATTTCAAGGAAGGTAAAGCAACAAACAAATAACGAAGCAATTATTTGTTTCTTGCTTCATTTTTCTGCATCACTTTCAGTAACGGAAATTACTTGAAAGCTCACCAGACAGTTTACCATTGTTGTAGGCGAAAAATTACGTTTTCTCCAAGTTAGCATTAAACTCTGTCATTATTTTCCTCTGTCATCTTTCTTTTGACATTCATTTTATAATGAATTATTTTATTTGACTAATTTATAAATTGCAGCGTTAGTAGGCCTAGTGCTATCAGAACAACCAAGTTCGCATGCCCGGGACTGGACCACCCTGGTATATACATGTTACAATATAGCAGGGATGTGCGACTTGCGGCCCACAAGAAAAACTTGTGCGGTCCGTTGAGAAGTTTCGATTTTGAATATTGTGCGGCCCGCGAAACGAGTTTTTAACTTAGTGTTAACTGGTTTGTGCCAGCAATTCGAATCCTTTTGCGTTGCAGAGCACACGAGTGCAATTTATTCTGCATGTGACGTTACAGTGTCCTCCCTAACACCTAGCTTGTGCGAATCGAATAACACATGTCAAAAGATCAATAACCAAAATAACAATAACTAAAAAGCCTGTGTTAAATGAAGGTACGACCCGCGGTTTCACCCAGTTAGTGGTATCTGGTCCTCTGTATTCAAGGTTACAAACCCTGCAATATTGTGTTTGGGAGGCTCGAGGTATTGACTTGACTCGAGTTCCCGTTTATCGAGAACTCGAGGTGACTCGTGTGACTGTGTCATTCAAATGGTATGACTCGGTCTCGCTATTAACTTAACTTAGTGATTGATTCGACTAGAGTGACTCGCAGTTTATCGACTTACACTAAACACTGTTACTATAGCAACAGTATAATAAGATGATTAAACTTTCACAGATATTAGATGGAAGGTCGAAAAATCGTCAGCAAGAAGTTTATTATGAAGGTACTTTGGAAACGCCGTTCAAATTTATTTCCAAAACTGGTAGAGTTACCGTCAATTTTGTCAGCAATGGTGATTTCGGCTTCAGCGGGTTTGAAGCCAAATATAGAAGTAAGTTGCAATAGTCATGGAAAACTTTTATCAAATAAAAAACGTTTTAACCCATTTACGCAAGACTATTATGTTTGAAGGTATTTGAAAGATATTTTTCTGATTAAATGTGATTGTTCACATTGATATGTTTCGCTTCATGAAATGCGTTACTAGATGACATGTATATAAAATCAAGTTTGTTTGCAACGCTTTGTTCAAAAAAGTCCTTTCAACTAAAATCAATGAATAGTCGAACAAACCCCAAATGCACTTTACTATGTGGTGATACTATCTTGAAAAAATGTAAGAGTCGCAGACTAAAGGCTGTGTGAAGACGACTTAACAATAAAACATTGACACACTAAAAATCTATCTTCTCAATACAGTGATACCTCGCACAAAGTGTCATCAATCAAAGCTTGAAGTTGAACATGGGACCGTTGAATGTAATTCAGATGAATCTGGATTGGCTGAAAGCTGTCAGGTGACTTGTGACGATACTTACACTCTTCACGGATTGGCTAAAGTGTTTTGCTCCAACGGTGAATTTGCTGCTCCGCCCACATGTGAACCGGACCCCGCCTACCATTGTGACATGAGGAAACTAGAAAATCTTGATGCAACGTGTACACAAGGTAAGATGGAGTTATGCAAACATCCGACGTAATCAATAAATATCTACGTTTTTCGATGTTTTAGATCAGGGTGGTCCAAATCCAGGCCCGCGGGCCACATATGGCCCGCCGCTTTATTATCTGTGGCCCGCGTCACATTCGCAGAGTTTTCAAAAAATCGCATTTCGTGTTGTTTCGTCATAAAATTAATCAGAAAAATCTTTTGACATATTGTTATCACTAATGTCATTGAATTAAATAGTGTTATGGCTAGCTGGGAAAACTAGCAAAATTGAATGATGTGCTTGGCAGTCTAAATTGTTATCTGGCTTTCTAACTTTTTGGTCGAGAATATAACCTAACAATATAGGCATCATAGAAAACTGAAAAACGAATGCGGATTCTATTAGCTTAGAATGGCTATGACTGATAACTATGTGTTTGCACAATAAAAGCGTTTGTTTTGTATTGCACTGTTTACCTATCCTTGGCACTATTGTGGCCCGCGAACAATGCAAAAATAATTTTGTGGCCCGCGGAGGCGACAACCTTGGACCACCCTGTTTTAGATATTCACGTTCTGTTGCGCTTCATTTGTTCCAAACCACTCTGGTCAAACTCGAAAACAAATATATTAGTCTAAGATATGCTGAATTAACAAAAGCTTTCCGGTCATCGAAATGCTGTGGCAAATCAATTGCTAATTTTATACATATTAAAACAGAATTTGGTCTTCTTTGTTTTCATTCCCCGAAAATATTTCGATCGGTCAACCAGTTCTGTTGCTGGTTCCCATCCATACACTAAGCTAGAGTTCAATAAATTGGACCCTCGTCGCATGCAGCAGTTCTCTGGAGGGCCATGAGCATTAATTTTATTATGTACCATTTGCGGTGATTTCATTAAAGTAATTTTATTGTAATTAACTTAATTACTGTAATTATTTTGCTTTCGTTTGCTGGCTTCTTATTATTAAAAGTGTCGAATGAAAGAACTGATGTCTCGTTTAAAGCTAAAATAAGTATTTTTTTTAAAAAGCAGGGTCTGGGAGGCTTGAATCATGAGCGTTTTATGAATACTGCATTATACACTACAAAGCACAATTAATTTCGTAAAAATTATTCCCAGATCCAGAGACCGGTCGCGTGAACGGGTGCAAGGTTAAATGTGAGCATCCTTATGTTCTTCTTGGGAACGAAACGATGACATGTGACGATAGCGAATGGAGTCAAATTCCGGAATGCACTCCGGATCCGGATGTCTTACACGTTTGTGAAGACAACCCAGATAACGTAAGATTAACAATGGGATAATTTTAGTAGTGTTGAGTGGTTCCAAGGTCTTGCGGAACAAACAGTTCACAACAACTCTGTAATAGAATGAAATCTTAATAGTGTAAGTGGGATTTGGGACCACTTAATATAGACGTTTTGATTCAAGTTAAAGTAGTTAGTTTTAATATACTTTAATCGATTACTCAACATGGGCGTTTTGATTTTTGACATAGTATCCTTGCGATCATTGCATTCGGATTCATTCGCACAAAAGCCGATGAAAAATAGCAATAGTCGGCCACTTCAATCAACTTAAACTATATTTACTGGTAAATTGAGGTTTCTGTCCAAGAAAATGTAATGAAAATTTAACTCTTCAGAACTGGTAGTAATATAACTGACATACTCAAGTAATTAGGGTTTGCAGAGATTGATCGATTTCATTTGTTACTTATCATATACGTTTGCCTTAAACACCGATACCAATAATCGAGTATGGATAAGTAAACTTGAAAATTAATAATTGTGTAGAACTAACCAAATCTAGAGCGAACGTCTGAAACATTACCTGATGCATTCATATACACCAGTCTTCCCAATGATTCGCTGTTTCAACATTTATAAATACCATTTCTTATTTCAGAGCTCTTGTCTATTTACTCGTGAAGAAACGGAGCAGTTTAAAGAAGCCTTTTTCGAAGAAATGGAAAATATAACGCCGTTATTGGTAAGCAATTTAATTCGTAGTTGAGTTAAATTCAACTGATTACCGCGAATATTCATGACTACAAGGCGAATAACTTAAATTTTAAGACTTTCAATCAAGCCTTTATCTTGGGGGAAAGGAATATAAAAACCACGTGAAAAAACCAACCTCAAAATAGATGCTTGTAAAGACCTTTGTTCGGAGGGAAAGACGTATAAAACATCGTATTTGAAAAAATATTATTTGGCCATTTTGCATAATATTAACATATTTCAGACGGGGAAATCTGTTGATGGAGCAATGTACCGTTGTTCCAAAAAATTATGTCAGATCCGAAGGTCAACCCGAAAATTTTATTATCAATGCGAACCGCTTTCAAGAAATCTACAGAAGAGATATAAATTTCCAGACGCAGAACGTAAGAGGAATAATTTTGTTAATTTGACAGTTACAATCACTCCAGTTTCGAAGGGAAATCAGTCAGTATGGTTACAAAATTTGAATGCATAACGCTCATCCATCCATTATCTCATGTTGTCCCTTGTGGACAATATTGGAGTAGTAAATTATTCGAATCGATTCGGACGATAATTTCGCATCGCCGCCATCTTTTTTGTCTGCCAAAGGTGAATCCCTCAATTTTATATGGAGTTATGGACTTTAAGTTTTCATTGATTCATGTGTCTGGAGTACCGATCAAAATACAAAAGTCACAATTACATATATGACAGTCCTATATATAACATAGTCGCCGGATGAATATATATATTTATTGTGTTCGTCATTGCGTCAAAATTCATAAATTCAGCTGAATAAAAAGATAGCAATACCAAAATGGTTGAATATTATTGTTCAACATTGTTCAAAAAAAAGATAAAAATCGAGAAGAAATGTATAAATATTATAAATGTAGAGAAAAGAAAATGATATTCACAAAAATATTCGGTGTTCCCGTAGTATTCGTACCAAGATGGCACACAACCTGAACATAGTATGTGTACCAGGTTAGGGTTAGCAGGTTGTGTGCCATCTTGGTACGAATACTACGGGAGCGCTAAATATTCTAACTAAATGTTTCTGATTTCATGTTTCCCTACGAATAAACATCTTTTATGCAATTTCAGGAAAGCGCAGAATGAAACATTGCTTCAAATGTCAGAGCGCTCGTTGCCTTCACGCCATTTACATATTTTCATAAAAGGGAGGACGATACTGCCGACTTTGATTCTGTAATAAGTGTATTTTACCCCATTATTCGACAAGACGTTTTGTATAATTCGTTTTTCAAATACGCTGTTCTTATTTTAAAACAAGCTATTGTCTGCAACCAATAGATTTCAAATTTCCACTACACAAAATACCATTAAAAACTATTACTTTTTTTTAAATTTTCTTGAAGTCCTACTAAGCCCGCAAAGGCTTTGTATTTCACGGGCACACCTGGATATGATATTCGGCACAATTTTTCCATATGACTGAAACTTTGTCGACATCTAGTTGGTCATTTGATGTTCGTGTATATTGTTACTTACAAAGCAATGCACGATTTCTAATATAGACCAGAAAAATGATATATAAATATCGAATTCTCTTGACAGCAACATACATATATATTTGATCGTAGGTTTTTCACAATTTTATCCAAATTTCCTGATCAATCATGAAGCACAAGAAACATTGCGGGATATTGTTATATTTAGGAGCTTCTGAATCGATTTCTAATATATTTAAAACCAGTTTTCATTTGTATTTTTTTCAAGTGTTGGGACATATCTATATTGCTAATTTTAAAATTGCTTAAATAAAATAAGTGAAAAAAGAAGTGATAGATTAATATTAAAATGATTGGAAACTTAATTTGGCCGTATGCAATCTTCTTCGTATTCCCAGAAAGTTTGTTTAGAAAATTATTTCCAAAGTATAGATTGTGAAAATTATTGGGTGACAGTGCGCGCACAAACAACACAGAAAATGCAATACAGTTATACTTATGTCGTTTAGATATAATCAGCATAAAGATATAGTGATTTATGTAATTTTCCAGAAAAACTTGCCTCCAATTTAGAATGTACTCAATATTCCATATTCAAACATATTTTTTTGAATTTATTCAGAATAACCAGATATTCGATTCCGGCGATCTCTACCACTTCTATGTGCATTAAATTAAATTGGAAAAGATTTCGGTTATCCTAATAATGATTGTCTCTGCTTACATGAGGCTGCTTGTACAAATTATTGTTCGGAGATAATAAAACGTAGAAAAAAATCGCAAGTGGTACACATCAACGTTTATTTCTTCTTGGCAAAACATAATGATCAGTACGGGGGATTTACAGGTTCGCTTACAGAAATATTTGGATAAAAACAACAAATTTGTTCATCCGTCGGTATTTCATTACATTAAAAGATAATTATCTTTTAGTTTTATATTTGAAACATACAGTATCTTGAAACCCATGCTTTTACGTGTGATCACAAAGTAACAAGAAAAATTGGATTACTCAAAAACCATTATATATATTTTAAAAATCCTGTGTGTAATTCGTAAGATTCGCAAGACAGCGTTGAAAAAGTACCACATGTTAACTGCGGTTAACAGAAATCAAAACTCGAGGATGACGTCATTGTAACATTTCCCATTCAGTTGAAG
Source organism: Styela clava (assembly GCF_964204865.1). Taxonomy (NCBI): domain Eukaryota; kingdom Metazoa; phylum Chordata; class Ascidiacea; order Stolidobranchia; family Styelidae; genus Styela; species Styela clava. The sequence continues at coordinate 1,204,570 of NC_135250.1, read as the reverse complement.
ACATGTTTTGCGCGGGTGTCGTCGCCGATTGAATTAGCGGAAATACGTAGGGTTGTATAGTGGAGGTGTCTTAGAATAATTTTATTCAAATAGGAAGGTTATCGGAAACGAGTATTACCCATCTAAGCGTAGAAAATTTTTCCGAAGTAGGAACATTCTGACTTGTATTAAAACAAGGCAGTTTTAAATGTGGTTTTTTGGTGTGCAGTTTATATAGAACCTTGACAAAGAAAACACCTGAAAAGTAACGTAACACACTGAAAATTTGAGCTTTACTTTTATAAAAAAGATATGTGCAGATTTGCCTAAAGCAATGTGAAGATAGCTCGGTAATAGTGGAATGATCACGGTGAGAAAGTTCGCATGCAACCAATGATTCCCGTCTCAAATTATCCCCTAAAAGTAATTTCAGCCAAAATCCGGCAGAATGAGCGATGGAAATAATTTCGAAAAAAAGGGAGATCAGGTATATTGGCAGGTAGTGTTACATGAAAACTCAAGTTGGAGAGTGAGATTGCAAGCCTGTGTTGGATCAATATTTACCAAGTCGTGAAATACGAGTAGAAGATATGATTATAAATTTTTATTTTTAAGAGAATTTGCTCAGAGCAAGATCACGCTCACTCAATCAGAAATAAAGGAGACCCAAAAACTTTCTACTTCAAACTTACATGGTCCGTCATTCTAGGTGGACCCTGGTCCAAAAACCTTGCCCACTCCTGATTTAGAGCCTCCCCAACACCGATTAATTCGCATTATCAGTTTTTCCCAATATAAATATGAAAAATTCTATCACAATTCATTTAATTTTCATGGCGTACCAGTGCACCTTTACAACTAAATACGAAAACCTTATCTACGAGAAGAAATTTATTATAAGGTCTTTATTGCCCTCAAGTCCAAATTTTTATTTGTTTTTATTTTCAAACTAATAATAGTATATAGGTATCAATAAAAAAATGATGTTGAATCTAGGGAATAGCTATATTTCTACATCGTTAATCATTGTTCTGCTTTATGGTAAGTTCAAATTACTGATTTTCAATAAATTTTCCTAAAGCAACTTCACGCGTACTAACTCAAAAGTAAAAGTTAAACAAACTCACGGATAACTACGGAAATGGAGCATAGAGCTAGAGTCCAATTGATTTATTGTCAAATCGAAGGTTTATGGCCTGGGTTGGGGAGTATCATGAAGCGGTACTCCTAGTCTATAGCTAATTAATTGAGTAGTTCATGTTGAGCGACTATCTTTCATCCAGCAATCTATACTCTTAGTCTTCTAATACTGTATACAGTGAATAGTGCTACTATTGGCTCTTGTTCGATTTTTCTTAGTCATGCGGAAACGTTCCAAGTCTAAGCTCTATATATAGAAAATCAATTTTTTATGAATAACCAAACTACCTCACTGATTGAACAGCGTTTCTGTTAGTGCCCAAATAGCATAGGAATCCGTACTAAAATATACCACGACTTTGTATATTACTTCTCTTATCATTTTTGATGCCGAATGAAAATTAGTTTTTTTTTACAGCGATTTTTGTCAATTGCGAAACAGAAAATCACGGAATTAGGACTGAACGAGCGACAAGCTTGGTGGGTATACTATAGGAACGTCGACAAATTGTCTAAAACTAAATTCAAAATTATATACGGTGGACGCTAGCATTTCTGTCCTAACCAAGCCAATACGCACTATTGAATTTGTAGCGCGTGTTATGTCTCAATTAGGACCTATTAATATCTCAAATACTTCTACGTGAATAAAAAAGTGATTTAACACTGTATCTAACTTTCCAATGGAACCGACTACTTTATGGTCGAACGTAAGCTTCAGTTTCAGATATATTAAATAAATGATTGAACTGTGTGTGGCAATGTGTGCGCATCGATGAATAAATAGGCCGTTTAGGACTTGGGTAGTTTAAAGTTTTTTGAGGAAATTTTAGTAATGTTACTCGCAGTCACGCAGAAATAAAGGTGACTCATCTCTAAGCAAACTTACAGGCGATCACTGGAGTGCTAGGAGACACTGGGACTATATATTAATGGTGCTATGCTGCCGATCGGCGCCAACCTTTCTACCGTGTCGGCAAATATATATTTCAATATAATACCTTAATTAATATATCCCACAACGGCAAACATCCTAATGGAGGACTTCGAGATGACATAGTATTTGCCTCGTTAAAGTTAAACTGACTGAGAAGCTCGCACGTTTCGTAATTTGACAGTGTCAAGACCAATCAGAGAATTCGTGTGAAAGTCAACGCTCTCAGAAACTTCATTGGAAACGCGAACCAACACGTTTGATATCAAGTTTGATATCAAGAATGATAGCAGCAAATTTCTCATTAAATTGAATTGTCTGCTATTGAATCGCGTACATACATTACATTGAAACATAGACTTATGCACCAATAATTGCCGATTGGTGCGAGGGACAGTACAGGCCGCGCAGTTCAGGTCAATACAATTAAGAAAACGGCTATTTAGAAAAGAATTTTTGCTGAAGTTGTTGGAAAATTCCTTTGGACATAACTTTCTTTGTTTGATAGGCACTCTTACAGTAAACGGGTTAATTAATTTTCTATATTTATTAAATTATTTTAAACGCATATGTTTTGTTTCCGCTATTTCCCACTTTTTCCCAGGTTAGGTCGAGCCTGAATTTTGCCAAATTAAATGTGTAATTTTGATTTTTGGCGGGAGTTACCGGTTCATGACCGGCCAGAATAGGAATAATTTAATTTTTACATAGGTCAGAATTCTCAGAATAGGTCTTGGTGAAATTGAACGAAGAGGTCAATTAAAACACTAACATACAAAAACAGTCTTTCATATTCTCCCAAATTTATTGAATATTTGTTACAGGAATGCAAATCGTACGAGTTTCGTTGTCACGATGGGCTGAAATGCATCCCGGAGTCCCAACAATGTGATGAAATTATCGATTGTGCTGACCAAAGCGATGAATCGGATTCTTGCGTATTTTTTAATTGCAACGACGGAAGAAAAATTAGTTCCAGGCAAGTGTCATGGTTAAAGCTTTCTTACTTAACTACGATAGCATCACAAATTTTGTGCTCAAAACCCATACACACCGCCTCTTGCATGGTGTAATAAATTGTATAAGCAATGCTAAAACGGGAATTTTACTGTTATTTTATGGTCGCTCCTTGCATACTAGTGGTTGCCATTGCTGGAACTTTTTCCGAGCGATGTCGTGAGTAAGCGTCGTATGAAACTGTCATTTTATTCACTACTGGAGTTTTGATGGTGGGAGTTATGGTGAGAATTTACCTACCTCGAATGGTATTACGGAGTCATACTTACGCATTAGGACGTCAGTTTTATATTTGACGCCATCTTATTTCATATTCAAACATTTTAACACCTTAAAGAATACTACCACTTTGCTCGTATAACTTCGCAAAGGTTCCGAATTGTACAATATTTTTAAATACCGATTCATTTGAATAATTTCCGGTGTAGTTTTGTAATAATCAAATCGGCTGTGCCCGACACGGCAGACACGTATCAAACGCTACAAATATGCTTACAAAGTTCTAAGAAGCTCATCGTTTAATTCAAAACTATAACACACGGAATTCTTACATCGCCTGGACGCATAGAAAGGATAGGGTGCTCCTGAAGTATGCGCACCAAGATGTCGCATAACCTGAACCCTAACCTGGTACACAACCTGAGTTCAGGTTGTGCGCCATCTTGGTGCGCATACTTCAGGAGGTCCAAGGATAGTTTCTTTTTAAAAATACATTGGGCTTATTATTTCGCTAAAAGTTGAAGTTTTTGTTTTAGATTTGTTTGTGACAGTTTCTTCGACTGTGCAGACGGATCAGATGAAAGCGAAGAGGAGGCGAATTGTACGATGTTTCAATGTTCAAATGGCGTGAAGGTATTAATTTATATTGTTTTATCCGGGAGTTTTTATTTGTAATTCTTTTAACAAGTCTATATATTACTTAGTATTGTTAATCAAAATAGGGCTTTTAAAAGAAACAACGGTCTGCTAGATTGGAAATTCACAATCTTTCTGTACTTTTTGTGTTGACACTCTATGCAAGCTAATAATTTGTCCTTTCGACTTAAATTCAGTTCACTTATCAACAATCAACTCACATGAAATATATGCTTTATCACACTGAACAAGGCTTTGCATACGAAGGTACCGACATGTAAGCAGCGACATTTCATTCGATTTAGCAATGCCTACCCAATTTATTACAACTTAGTTCAACTCTCTGTATCAGTGGTTCCCAAAGTTGATTGACCGGGGGCCAAATTGGGGGCGGAAGAATATTCGCGGGCCAGGAGAGGGGAGTGTTCGCAAGGGGCCGTTATCTGTACGTATAATTGAGATACCGGTATAATTGAATTGTTAAGAATATGCACGTGCTTGACCTGTGATAATGGCGTATCATTTTGCGGTATTCAGAAAAAAAAAAACATAAGGTGTTAAAGTTAAACTATTTCCCTCAAGTTCGGCGGGTCATATTAAATTGTTACGAGGGCCGTAATTCACTTGCGGGCCGTGGTTTGGAAACCACTGCTCCATACAATAATTAAATTTGAACAGGATTTAAGAATGAATTGATTGCTGATATTCAATGAAACAACATACATGCAAATGACCTGAATTTGGGATACTGATTATAATTGGATGAATTGGTTTTAAAACCCAAAACATTTTGCAAATGCAACTGGTCGCAACTAGCTCTATTAGATATACACGGATCTTGAAAACCTTCGATTAAATATACGATGGGTTATCTTTCGCTATAAAACCTTACACACAAACTTTCCAACTTTCTGTGAATACTGGAGTCATATGCCTACGTTTTATATATATCCTAATCAAAAACATTCAATTAAACCAACATTCTATAAAGACTTGGAATATTCGATTGAATATTAATAGCCATTATACCCAAAACATACCATGAATCCACAAATTACTGTAGATATTGGCTCATGTTTTATACCTTTTCCAACGTCACGGAAAACCAATAAATATAAGTCACTTTATCAGTTAGGGACTAATCTTTCTATGTACAAACTTTTTTTCTTGAATAAATCTATCATCTACCACTATTTTGCAGATTTCCCAGAAGCTTGTCTGCGATGGGTTGGACGACTGTTATGACAAATACCACTCAGACGAATGCAACTGCACAAATTCTTTTACGTGTGGAAACGGCATGTAAGTTTTGTAGCGATGCCATGTACGAATATTGATACTGGACTGGACCTAACATAAAAAAAACACAAAAACTTGTCCCTCAAAAAAAGTTTTCAGACATTGAACTGGGAGAAGTTTTTATGCCTCTCTATAACTTCAGTTATTTGAAATTTTGTGGTTGTTTTTCCGATCGTATTAACCTTGACCTGCCATGGAAAGACTCGGTTCAATCGGTATTTTCTGCGTTACAAATATTTATAGTCTCAGATTTCTTGGCACTTCAAAGTGTCTTGAATTACTAAAACTTTTAGAAATGGTCATACAGGAAAAAAGAAGTTGTGTTAAACTAATTTTAATTTCTGTTCGTAGAAGTAACCAACAAATTTGTGAGTTTCGTTTATGGTTTGTAACCTGTATTAGCAACCCTAGCTTTCCTAGAAGGAATTATAGTTGGAAATATACAAATAAGTAACCAGTTTATAAATTCAATGCTTACATTTGGTATTCTTCAATTTCATTTCAATTTATGCTTGCCTCAAAGAAAGGCACATCAACAATATCTCACATGCATATAACTTTTTAGGTGCATCGATTCGTTCAAAATTTGCGATGAAAACGACGATTGCGGGGATGGCACAGACGAGCTCTCCTGCGATGGTTTCAGGTGAATAATACAATCTTGGTATTTCATGTAAACAGGGCGTAAACAAATTTCTGGTGGATTGTCACTTATTAGCCCAAAACAAGGCTATGTACAAGCGGCCACAACTACATTAAGATTAACTATTTAGGGAAAAATCGGAATCTTACTGTTTCGGCGTTGTGCACGTAATTTATCTGCCCAGGGTGCAAAAACGCTTCTCTACCCTTAGCAACATAGTATGACCTATGACCGGCTGCTTGCGATTCGCGTTATGAGCAGAAGTTCCGATCGTTTAATGAAAAACTCGTTTTTCTCACAGCCCAAGTGGAAAATAGTTACCTTGGCTGAACGTTTTTTTAAAAAAATATATGAGCGAATTTAATTACGTCTTCGTGGCATAGGCATAGGGAACAAGAAGCGCAAGAAAACAATTTTATTTGGGGCCTTGTGACACTTTCACTTCTAACAAGGCTCTATAGCAAGCGGCCACTGATACGTAAGGATCAACCAGTAATGAGACAATCTTCGGCATTGTCTGTCTAATTTATTGCATCCTGGGTAAGGTCATAGAAATCAGACCGAAAACCTTTATATTGCGGTGTAAATATAGTTAAATGCAACGCACTAAACTTTATCCCAGCCAAGTGATGCTTATCTAGTCTATGGGCCGACATCTTGTACTTGTAGACATACGAATCATGGATTGAGAAAAAATAAGTCTTGAAAGAATTTAGTGTAAAACGGCCTACTTTGGGGCATTACACTGCCTTATAAATAATTTTTCCCTTTTGGTGTTCTGCACAAGAATTGATGAAAAATTGCTATATTCTATTATTTTTTCAAATTTGATGAACGTGAAGCGTGAAGTCTACAGTGAAATCTAAATATCATTACAAATAAATGTCACCACATTGTCTTGCTAATAAGAATTGCTTAACGTTTTATATCCATACGAGTAACTAGGTTGCTAGTGGGAGTAATAAACCTAGGGATAAAACTGTGCATAAGCTGGAATTGAATTTATTTAATTCATTTGTTTAGGTGTGACAATGGTAACAGAGTCGAAACCTCCAAGAAATGCGATGGTCGAGACGACTGTGGAGATTCCTCGGACGAATGCGTTTGCCATGATAGTTTCACTTGTAATAATGGAAGGTATTGGAGTAGCATGATATAGAGCAGTGGTTTCCAAACTGAGGGTAATTCCCCTCTAAAAACTAATTTGTCTCACTTTAGGGGGAATTCCAGACGTTCACTGTTTTAACATTTTCTGTTGTAATTCCCGACCCTGACTAGACTGCGTAAAAGCTGGGCATGCAATGCTCGCATTTAGTAGATAAGCCTAGTCAAGCGGTTCGTAGGGACATGATACCAATACTTCGCCGTATAGATTGTAGACTAAAATGTGAGCTAGCGCAGGTATGCATCTTAAAGTGTTGGGACTTGGGGTTATCGCCATTTTTGGTTGAAGAAAAAGTGATAACGGTATGACTACTGTATTTTTATGAAAAGGGGAATTGAGTTAATGATAATCCGATTTATGGGTAACGATATGAAAAAAGTTTGGGAACCACTGATATATGGTGTACATTACATTACAAAAATATGTATTAATTTATGCGTTAGTTGTGACGACATTTTACTAAACTTTAAAGAGTAAGGCCACAATCTGAGCAATAACGAAATATAAGATAGTTTATTTTCAAGTTTTTCGCAAACTTTCGTCTACTTGAAATATGCACTTCCATGGTCTGATCCCCAAACAATGTCAAAAATTTAAATATTTAAATGGCTAACACGTTTTGGACGCTTTTCAGAGTAGTGAGCGTAACTAAACAGCATTTTCCAAAAACCCCTAATGAATCCAGAAAAACTTTTTGCACATGCATTTATGGAATTCGAATCCGAGTCAGTAATCAATAATTTATTTTTCCACCATACTAAATTCCACTCTAATAAATAAACAATACAAAAACAAGAATATCGATCAGAGACCGAAGACTTATCGATCGAAAGTTAGGGGATCCCCCAAAACAGCGCTCTTACTCCATAGTGGCACCTTGTGTCCTATCACTAATTAATTAATAACTCGCTTATTATACGACATTAATCATCCAAAATCAATAGGCTTCTGGTTCAACATATAATAAATGCACATGCAAAATCTGGAACAGATTCAATCTCGCTTTCGTGAGATATCGCATGCATCTAACAGACAGACAGACAAACACACAGACAGACAAATACCTATCAACATACTTACCTATTAAAATCGATAAGTAACAAGTTCAGGGTGATGGGAGGCGAGACACTATTACTGGTTATCGAGCAACGACATCCGTATTCTGTTGATGCTACAAAAGAAGTTGTCTCACAAATTCAATACACGACAATACAATTTTATTCGATCTCTTGTCTACAACACCGAACACGAATAAAAAACACATGCAAGGGCGAAAGATTGGAAATGGGCAAAATCTAGAGAAATGTTCATAGCAAACGCTGTGATTAGCGTTTATGTCCACTCACCCACGCAAGAGAAATACAGATCGCGACAATCATACTGAAAAGAATAAATTAATAAACAGTATACATGAACCCGAGAAAATAAAATTCACGGGCGAAGTTAACTTAAAGTTGTAAATAATTGCGTGTCCCATTTGTCCCACTCAGTCTCACACTTGTCCAAATTGTATTATATTCATCATAACCCAGAATACAACATAAAATCTATTTCATATGATTAATTTGAAAATTTGCCGCACAATATATATCTACCCCAACTTATAACAGTAAGCAAGTGTAGCAAATTGGGACGAGTTTTCTGAAAAGAAGACAAGTGGGACACGACATTTTTGAGGCACTGAGCAAAGACGAGCGTGTTCATATAATTTAGCAACCAAAAATAACAACATTTGGCTAACATGCATATTATCACATCACAGGTGCGTTTTGAACAACCAATTGTGTAATGGCAAGAATGATTGTGAAGACACAAGTGACGAATGTGGATGTGAACATACATTCTTATGTAACAATGGCATGTGTATAAATCGTAATCTAACAGGTAGTTATTATCTTATATACAGAAGTCTGCTCAAAGTAGCGTCACCTCATTTGAAAGAATATTGATAGAAAACTCGCAAGCAACACTCGTGCACTAGAAGATTTATAAATATACCAGTACTTATGACGGAGATGTGTCAAATCAAATATATATCATTTAGTATTCAATATTTGACTGAACCTGCGACACTATAATTCAAACCCGACAATAGTGTGCAAAAAGCTAAAATTTTGCTGAAATGATTTTAATTCAGTAAGAAATTTAGCTACACCACTTCGTCACCAAACAGTATACCTCAATACTTATTTTGGGTTTTATATATTCTATTTATACGAGATTGGGATAAACTAGGTTATGTTATTTCGGTCAAAAATCCCCGCATCAGCTCTGTAGAATATAGGTTATCAGCTTGCAATAAAATTGTATCTTATCTTCCAACCCAACGCTCAAAAAATAGTTATATCAGCACTTGGCGGGCTTAATTTTTGTAAAATGAGTCTTCACGAACTGCCTTCTCGCCTTACCTACCGCTCTACCGTGTAGACGGCAGTACAATATAAACATGCGTAAACGAGTACAAATAAGGGTATGGTCGTGTAATAATGAACACGCCTAGTTACAATGTAACAGAGATATATTGATAATAATGACTAACCTGAACTGGTCTTCGTCAGTACGTTCCCAAATCCTCCGGAAACAGGAATCCTTCTAACGTCACTCATGTATGTAATCCATGCGTGTAACCAATCCACACTAACCAGCGAGTGCCGGCACTTGTATTTTGGCCCTTGTTTACCGTGTTACGTAAAAGGTATAATTCCACAGTACTAGATCAGATACAACATAGACTGCTATCTGTGGAAAACGAGTGTTCACTGTATTTCATCTTCCGGCACTCATCGGAATAATGTCACCCTAACGGACAAGTGCTGATGCTTCGTATAGTTTCCATTTTATTGTTTCCTGTTTTACGCTGAGGTCTAATCCCACTAAACTAGATCCAACCTAAGACCTACCGCCTACTGATCATGAAAAACCAGATCATGAACGCAAATTCACAGTCAGGGCTGTGAAGCCACGAAACACCATGCGCGGCTCCTGGTCTGGCGCGTGTATGACGACATAATTCGGAGCAGTGATTAACTGACACGTGACATAACCCTGGTGCAGAGGTCAAAATGTTTAAAAAAAATAATCAACACGTTATCAGGAGCGATTTTGCCCCAAATAAGTTCATAAAATTTCTAAATGCGGTATTATCCTGTTATAGAAGATTGAATGTTTTCTTAATTCTGTTTTTCAAGTGTAGACTTAGGATAATTAGAAGGTGGGGCATTTACTATATATATCTTCCGCCTGTTTGTTGCTTCCCAATGTTAGCCTAAAAGATACCGTTTTAAATTAAAATTATTATTCAAACTAATTACTATTCACAAAAAAATCAATATTTCAATACTTATATATATCGACTATATTTTCATTTTGAATGCCCTTGAATGTCTGAATAATTGAACACAAAATGTACATATGGATCGGTTTGTTATTATATTGTTGTTGTTGTTTATATTGTTTCGCACTAACTGCTAGACTATTTGCTTTGGAATTTCCAGCGGTTGAAGACTGTATTCATGGCTAGAAGGCTATCACATTCAAAAATTCCTGTGAACAATATGGGATTAGTTTTTTGTGTGTGATGACTTCATCAAAAATCACGAACCTTGTGGAGGTTCCGCGTTCGCGTTTTGTGGTCAGACGAAATCGTGAAGACTGCGGTACCTGTAGGTAGTCTATTGTGACATATTGCAGACCCATACTTCTTCGTTTTAGTATTCGTGTCCATATATTTGAGCATCGCTCTCTTGTTTTTGATAAGATCACCACTATTCATAATTCAACATCCAAAATCTATCATGTTTTGAAGGAAACGGAATCGACGATTGCAAAGACAATAGTGACGAAACAATCGTTTCACCGACAACCAACTACATGACGACACGGGCAGAAGTTACGGAAGGTAGTACTAATGACGTCACACCTAACGTCAACATTGTATTTCAAAATACTACCCAACCAGCCATTGTAATGCCCACGGAAGAAACAAGGAAAAAAGCTGAGCAAACGACAATAAAAGCATTGCCTGAAGTAACTACTGACTTTGGGGCAATTTTTGATGTATCGACCGATATCCCTGAGAGCGATATCACAACATCAAAGTATTCGAATTTTTCTTGCGTTGGCGGGAAAATAATTATGACGTCATTATTATGTAACGGAATAGATGATTGTATGGATGGATATAGAAGCGATGAGTGTGATTGTGACGACACATTTAAATGCAAAGAATATCAAGGTATAGTGAATTTTTAAATTAATTGAAAATGTAACGATCTGAGACGCTTTGGCACATCGAAACATACTTGCCTGTCGAGAAAGGAAAAACTAAAATGAACCCGGTGACGCGTATTTGTCATAAGTCCGAGTAAAGTTCCACATGTCTCGCAATCCCTGACCATGAATAAGCAAACTACGGTTCGTGACTCTGATGTTCATAAGCTGGTTCAGCTCCTAACCCGGGAAGAACAAAATGTTGACTCCGGGGAATACATGTATATGACTTCTGCTCCGACTCCGCAAACTAGCGACCCTCTTGGTACCACTGCTATCAATAAATGCCACTAAAAATATGCCTTTTAATATAAAATTTTCTCCTATCTCTCTCAGGTCATACTAGATGTATTGTGTCCGACCTACTCTGTGACGGAGGAGACGATTGTAATGATGGGTTCCGCTCTGACGAGTGCGGTTGCGCGGGAACTTTCATCTGTGACGTCACAAAGAAATGCGTAGATAATACTTCAATCTGTGATGGATACGATGACTGTGGCGATAATTCTGATGAGGTAATCAGATGATGTCATTATTTAATGACGCCATATTTAATTTATGAATTCATAAATTTTTTTTTCCAATCCAATAATATTTCACGACGGTACAGTTAATGCACTTTAATGTCCATGACCCAACTGACTCCACAAAAAACTACAGTGATTGTTCTACCCCAGGTCATATGCGGAATGTGCAACAACGCGAGGCGAAAGACAGGCACTTTGTCGCCTGGTTTCCTGGCGAATATTGTAAATTTCTATTGTTGGAATTGCTATTGTTAAAAGAATTTCAAAGTTTTAGATGATTATTTCTTTTGTAATTTTCCTAAGGTTGAACGGGAGACAACATTTTACCCCTAATATTGCTAATCACATCTTCGATACAACTTTTTAACATTATGCCGCAATTCGACTGACGTTACAATGACCATATTATTGTTAAAAAAGATGCTCATTTCAACATTATGCCGCAATTCGACTGACGTTACAATGACCATATTATTGTTAAAAAAGATGCTCATTTCACCTTTCGTTCCGAACAATGACATGTACCACTGATATCTCACGTTTAGTAAGGGGCTTCCTTATATTTGGCATTGTTAGTCATTAAACTTCCGTGTCCATTTATTTAAGAATTCCTCACTTGTTTAAATACGTCAAACTCATATCAAAATACACTTTTGGCTTTCAAGGCCCCCGGTGCTCCCGAATGTTCCGAAGATTTCAAATGTCGAAACGGACGCATGGTGGCGCAAGAGTTTCTCTGTGATGGCAAAGACGATTGCAATGATGGATTTCGAAGCGACGAATGCTACTGTGCGGATAGGTTTGTGCTAAATCTATCTCAGTAATTAACTCAACGCAACGTTTCCTAACCAGGAGAGATTACCCCGCGCTTCGGCGGAGCAATTGTGCTCTGTAGCATCACTAATATTCATTAGTTTTTTATTTTTACTATATTACTTATTCATGAACACATCATAGGCTACTTAAGCTGCACAAAAACGGGAGTGCGTCTTGCGCATAACACTGCATCGATGCTCTAAAGATTGGAAGTTCGAAAATATGGGTAGGAAGGAATTTAACGAATGAGTTTGGGAACCCACTGTCCTTCCACTGTAGATCTGTCGGTACTCCCGAAGTATGTGAACCAAGATGGCGGACACCAAAACGTAGTATGTGTACCAGGTTAGGGTGCGGCCATAATTGTAAGTACAAATACTACGGGAGTCACTTGACTAATCCCCGAACTCGTAATAGAAGTAAAATAAGGATGAATTGGCCTGACCTGGTACACATAATACGTTCCGGTGTCCGCCATCTTGGTTCACATACTTCGAACGTACTGATCTGTCGTTTAAAGTGTTTTTGTTTGTATTATTCGTTTGTTATACAAATCGCATCTCTCCACAACTTATGTACCAATCGATTTCAAATTTTCAGTTCTTAGAGATGAATGAGGCAATAAATAGGCTCTTACTATTATTATTTCCACCGAATCCTACGAGACGCGATATTTTAGATAAATTATATCTGTTAAACTTTGCAAAATGTTGGTTTGAGGATAAAATGTTCACTGAAATGACAATTTTATAATTCTTTGTTCCAGCTTCGAGTGTGAGAATGAAAAATGCATCATGAAAGATCAAGTTTGCGACGATGTTGATGACTGTGGAGATTGCAGCGATGAAATAGACTGCGCTTCAAGTATAAAGTATGTACAGATCATAGGATTTTTTCTCATTTATCCCAGAGTGAGAAAATACAATATACCTAACTGTCAAACCACGCTTTTCTTCCGGTCACATGTCGATATGCCAACTCTCAAATCTTCGAGCTTTTCAATCTTTCTGTATTTTGATAATCTAAAATTTCAAATCGCTATCTAATACACTGTAAGCGGAATGGCCCCATATACGAGATAAAGATCGTAGATAAATTCCACCCAAAACCTGATCTGAGATGCAATTTATTGCCTATTGCCTTGACATTTTTATTTCTTTACAGTGAATTTGAGACCCACGACATGTACTTTTGCCTGAACAGTACATGCATTCGGGATCAAAAAGTATGCGATGACGTCATCGATTGTATTCATGGCGACGACGAAAGAGACTGTGATTATTATGAAGCATACGGTGGCACTACTATCAGCGATGGAGGAATGGATGAAAGTGAAGTCACCACCAATGATGACGCCATCAAATTACCAAACAAACAAACGATGTCACCCAAATTTGTTATAAATTCAGTAACTAAAGAAACAATCGTTCCAACTGAAGGTAACGCAGAACATGAAAAAGGTCAAGCTGGAGAAGATGACGCATTTAGCGTGACGTCATGGTCATTTATGACGTTAATTGCCATTTCACTGATGACGCATACGCTTGTGCTCTTATTCTGATTTTATTATCTAAAGGTTTTTAGATACCCATTTTATATCACTTTTCTATAAAAAGCCGTAATGACTAGTTATCACAGCTACAACTCGAATTAAAATCGGCTTTTCTGTCAATATAAATGGAATAATGTTTTTTTTATCAAATTGTGAATTTTAAGCAACATATAAACCTTTCTCCATAAAAAAAACTTCAAAACTATAATCTCTTTGAATTTAATTTTCAAGAAATATCGAAATATAAATATATAGTTTGCGGAGCGGACTTGTCGGTAAAATGTTTCATTTGTCCCAACGCCGAGTCATTCTGAAAATCGTCAGCGTGTTTTTTGGTGGTTTTAGAGTTAGACAGTTTTTAAACGTCCAACGATTTTGCAGGTGTTAACGTGTTTTTGGTGGTTTGATACGTTTTTTGAACTTTCTCTCCCTACTAGGTAAAATTCTAGTTGCGATGTGACGTAATTCCAAGTAGACCAAAATTTGAATCAGAATTCAAACCCGACAACCTAAACACTAGCTTTTAGAAAGTCCGTGTCAGTGATTACTCCACCTATAGAAGGATGACCTAAAACTAAAATCCCTTGAAACTACAAATCCCCCCTTCATCTAATTTTGAGGTGTGACATCAACTCCTAATTTGAATATAATTGTAATTGAGCGTCCAGAAAGTGGCGCATACGTAAGCGCATACATAACACATTTCTATAACTAACCTATAGTTTCACCCCTAATAGCAAAATATCTATCACCTCCTAAATTTTGAAATATCCCCCTAAGATGAAAAGCTGTGAAGTATTATGGTCCGGGTAACTTTCCAAACTACGAAAAGTACAAATTTAAAGTACAATAGCTAATTCGAGTTTGATTTTGAGCACTGTAAATACAGATATGAGTCAATATAATACAAGTTAGAGACCCAAAATCGTCCGCATTCCGAGTGCATCTCCAAATTTCAAGATTACAAAAATTTCAAGTCCTACTCCCAACTTGAGATAAAATATGAGTAATTTGGAAGTACTGCTCTTACTCCGGCTAAACCTTTGCCCGGATAGCGGTGCCCTAATTCCTAAATAATATAATTTATAGCCTTGGTGCTTGTTATCGCATTCCAATTTCATCCAATCAAAATCTTGCACATTTGCTTTTATTTTATTGAAAAGTACATGAACAAAATCGTATATACGTGATTTATTACTGAGTGGTAAATGTAATGATTGGAGAGGGGAAGGTGATGCGGATATTGAAAATGTGTCAGTTTTTACGATTGTCGGGAACAATTTGGATCAAAGCAATTGGAAAAACAGCTATGATGTATTTGATTCCCCAAAACTGAATTCTTGAAAAGAAAATTATTTATTGTCTGAAGAAGACGCGGTGTCATTATTTGCAATAGCCTCGATCAATTATACAACTGACAATTACAGTGAAATGCGTGTGAGATTCACGTTTTTTTTTGCATATAATGATTTAAACGTCCTCTCTATCAGTACCCGGTCAGAGTTTTGTAATTTTACATTTTTTCAACGTATGCTCCTTCGTTGACATGTCCTCCCTTTTCGGACATAGTCTGACTTTTTTCTCCTTTCGAAGACTTCTTTCTCAAGAGGTAGACCAGCATAAATGCTTCGCCTGAAATGTAGTTCACACAAATTGTTTCAGTATAAATTAGGTTTGCTTGGTTTGATAAGGCTTGACACGCACTTTCATAAGCAGGCTCTTCGGCCTATATTGAAATTTAAGCATTCTTACAAAATACCAACTTCTCAAATATTCGGGTCTGCTTTACAAGATGTTGTCCGAAATGAACGACGTGAACGGGGCAATTGAGAGGGCTATTAAGCTGTCATACATTGAGACAGACAACCACGCTTGTGGACGCATAGCGCTACAGCCTAGGGAGGCGGGGTCATCGATATTTGTGGCATTTGGAAGTTTTTTTTGCGAATAAGAAGTAATTGGCAAGTTTTTATTCAATTTTCTTGTTTTAATTTTAATCTATCTAACTCAAAAAAGTCAAATAACACAGTCTATTCAATTTTCTTGTTTTAATTTTATTCTATCTAAGACAAAAAAAATCAAATAACACAGCCATTTTAAACAAAACAGACGAAAAAAACTTATTTAAAAAAAAACCTACATACGGACAACCGATTTGATCGTTTAAGCAAGAGCAATATTCACATACCTGCTAAGACTACCAACAATATCGCAGCAAGTACTATGACCCACACCGGCACAGAGGTTGCGTTTACTTCGGGCGCTTTAGTTGTTGTCGGTATTGCCGGTCCACTGTTCTTATATGTGAAGATATACGGGTGCTCCTGAAATATAACAAAAAAATAACAAAAGTTTATGTACGGAGAAAAAAGTTTATTCCGTGCAAAGCTCGCGTTTTTCAATTAATTTAAATGCATAGCGTGGTTGGTATGGAAAATTTCGAAATATACAAAGAAAGTAATGTCATATAAAGAAAGATTGGAAGTCGGATACTTCGTGAATTAAAATGTGAGAAGCGACAAAAATTCCCGCAAAACATTGCCATTAGTCAGTGGCTGCTAAAACAGCGTTTCTAATAGTAGTTACATCATTTTTTTTAAATTGTACTCGTCTAATGGAGTGCGCGCAATCAAGGTTTACAAAAGTATTCAAGGTTTTATAATAAAGAATCCCGTATTACTGTATTCCCTTCTAACTCAAGAACTGTTGAACAATAAAGCACAAATGAAAACATTAGCAACATTTACCTTTGTAGGAACTTTCAAATCAGTGATGCTCCAAACTGTAGTTTTCTGACCTACGGGTTCAAGCTGAAATAAACATAAATGTTAGACTTTTTGAGGAGAGCGCTTTTGAAATAAAATCTGGATCCTGCATTTTCCCCGACTTTTATTTTTACATTCTCTTCCAAATCATATATGATGATTCATATCTATCTTGTTGGTTAATTTTTGAATAAGTTTCTCTTTGTGCTTATTGCTTTCATTCATTTCAATTTTTATTAACTCGTTTTTAATCTTGGTGTCGCAGACTTATGATGACCATCTCTGGTTCTTCGCGACTTTCAGTCAATTGCAATGAAATCCGTTACTGTAACGCATAATTACTTTCCCATTTCGAATTTGTGTTGTGATTTCTTGCACGACGAAATAAACTTATTGTCTATTGTCTATCCGATTCTCGATTCATTCGATACTCGACTATGGAATCAGGGAATCCGGATGGACAATTATTGACTCCGACCCCGAATAAGTACTCGGGGTATAAAAGAAACTGCACTTGAACTTAGAGTCAAAATCAAGGTGGAACCCGATTCCAAATAAGACTCCGGATCCAACTACTACATATTTCAAATACGATTAAAAATCAAATTTGACTTTGTCGGCTCAAATTTGTTTTCGAATTTGGATAAAAGGTAAAACGGAATTTAACTCCAACACCAGCTTCCGACTTCGGGTAACAGCCAAATTTGACTCGGTTACTAATTTCTTGATCGGAAAAATTTTACTTCAATTTTCGATTCCAAACTGTCGAATGGAAACCTTGGTATTATTGCCAAGACTCGTAACCTCTCACTTACCATGTTATTCCATAGATTGATGGCTCCCATAGCATGTCCGATATCGCTGAAATGAAAGCAGTCTGGCGCAAAGTAAGTCGCGTCAACTTCACCGTACTGTAATAATGAAATACATATTCAAAGCAAAAGAGCAATGCACGAATGGCTTACATTAGTACCGGTTAGGTAAGGCCTAAGAATAAGGGCTATAGATTCAAAAACGGCTCCGACTGTCGAATCCGGATCAAAAAAATTTGACTCCGATTATCCCGAAATTCGACATCAGTGAAAATTTGCCAAACTGCGGATCCATAGCTCTGCTGAAGGCATCGAATTTGTTGAAAATGTCGGTTTCTGAAGTCATTAAACAATACGGATCAAAACTCTTTCTTTTTTAATAAAATGAAACAGGCAAAACATAGAACTAAGAGAAAATAAAAAAAAACTTCCTGTCATTTCTAAGTACACGGAAATTTAAATTAGATTGGCGAAGGAAAGCTGATTAAGGGAATAGCACAAGGTTTTTACCGTGATTATATGAACCCACCTCCGTATAAGGTAGAACGGCGTCTCTCAGGAAAGGCTGAACAATAACAGTGAAGTCATCTCTGGTGTCGTAGATCCCAGAATCGATCAGTGCTTGAAGTTGCATCTGAAATGGTAAATAACTAGTGTTTACTACTCAATAAATATACCACAGAGCAATGCTCGAATGCCAATATGTTCACTAGGGCCTTCAACATTTCTCAATATCAGTAATACATATATATACTCACTTGATATTGTCTGTTAATACCCCTCAAATAATCCTTTTGTACGGTATCGTTCATGGTATCGACGACATAACCACAGAAACTACTTTGCAACGCCCGACATTGAGGTGTGCTCCCGTAGCCATATCCAACGTACGGTAGCAGGTAGATGTCTAATATGTCGACGAGGTTCACAAACATGCGAGGTACCTGTTAAAAAAGATTAGTGAATAAAAATTGCAAAAATATGATATTTCTAGTATTTTATACCACCTGTAAAACATAAAATGGGAGAGTTTGGTTCGACAAAAGCAACAAAACTGTCTATTTTAGAGAATACATGCTAATTAAATGTAAAGGTTGCCTTTTGTATCACCTGAAACAAAACGGCAAAAAATATTTGATCTGCGAAATACTGGGTTTTTTAATTGAATCGAAGTGCAATTTTGAAGTTTGCATGCGGTTTTCCGTAAAACTTCCTTCAAATTTCAGTTACTTTTCCGTACCCCCGCGATTAAAAAAAATTAGACGCAGATTCCCATATAAGCAAAGAAAAACAAAAGTTCAACTAGGACTCTGCTAGTCGAGTGGCTTACAACCTTTTCGGTGGGGCGTAACCCTAATGAAACATTCCAGAGGATATAGGAACCTCTGTGCAATAGTTTCTATATTTGATTTTATGATTGTTTTAGGGATCTTCGAATATGCCAATTAAAAATGTGAAACAAATATATTAGACATATATGGGGCCATATACCCAACCTGAGACATTTAGCCGTGCCATACGAAAAATTTAGCGGGAAAGCAAGGATAATAAAATGCCACTATTGCTCAGCCTTACAGTAACAAATGCACCGGATAAAACGGCGAAAGATTTAACGCAGCGAAAATAACAACTATCATATTGCATTTTTGTCCACGTGAAAAAATAAACTGTCGGATTAGGATTTCATTTAGGGCCACACTAAATGCTTTGGCCGGTCGAGTTGTGGCCCGCAGGCCGCCTGTTGCATACGCATGCATTAAACTATTTAATTATATTTAAACAATATCCATTTAATTATAAAAACTCTCGGATTTGAGAGACTCTAGTTCTTACCTCTGAATGCAGCAGGTCCAACGCTTTCTTGATCTCCGCAACGTAAACTTCCGGGGTCGTCCCTTCCGGGTCACGTCCAATTGCACAGAGGTCATTCCCACCGATGAATAAAGTGATCATCTTCCAGTCATCGTGGTAATTTGATCTCTGTTGGAACAACAAACTGTGTGAGTTCGCGCTAAAAACACTACCATATATGTATAAGGCTTCAGTATATGCAATTGGAAATTAAATAACGCTTTATGCGCACAATATGAGTTAGTGCTTGAGTAAATCTGTTGGATATTGAGTAAGTTAAGGCATTTATGTTTAAATATACTTTTTGTTGGTTTTTGTTTGGCGGGAGCTTTGTACGAATGATCCAAGATTTATGCAGAGTCAAGTAATATGATGAAAAAAACTCACGTTATCTGTCTTGAGTAGATCTATCAGAACTTCTGCTTGTCCCAACATGTCGCTGAAAAAGAAATGACGTCATATTACAGCATGTGAGGTCATATCACAACAGAATGTAACGTTATAAATTTGTAATGGTCCGAGAGAGATGCCGTAATCTCTGGTTTTAATTGCACTCGGCGCTGTTTTGTTTACATCTCATTATTGCGACTTTGTTTATATTGTAATCAATGGTGATAGCCGTGCGGCAATTTGTTTCATTGCATTCGTTCCTATCTGTGTATAGGACGGTATCGATTGGAATCAGTGGGTGTATAGCATTGTGTGTTCTTATGTTTCGGTTACGGTGGTTACGGTGGTTTATGGTTACGAGTCTAGAATTTTTATTGTCAGGTCAGACCGTAACAGCCGGCGGCCGGAAATGTGGTTTTTCAAGTGTCTTGACGAAATATTGCAATGTATGATACAGCAAAAGGCTGTTTTTTACATTTCAAAGGGGTGTTCCTATCCTCAAACTCCCGCCCTCCAGCTATGCCTATGGTTCCCTTTCTCGTACGCGACGATGCATACGTGCCCCAGTAACTGTGTTAAGTTTATTCATTTTATGGGAATGAGTCCTGTATTGTTTTTAGGTTAACTACGATAATAGACAAATATTGTCCCACGCGCCACGGTTACTTGCACTCAGTTTTCATAGAATGTTGCGTCTAACGAATTTGAGGACCAGTTCAGTGTCTGGGTTAAGATTGTTGCTCTTGTTTGCTCGTTATATATATGCCATAAAAGTATACTTACTCCGCTCTTGCTCCAGGAATAGCGACGTTGAATCCATACGGATACTTTCTTACCAAAGGTCCGTTGCCTACAGAATAGCCGTCGAGTCTTGGATTGAATTTTTTCAATATATCTGAATAAGTGAGCAATAATGAAATATACGGCCAAGAAATTACCGCCAAAGAATTGTACCGAATGCCATATGGAGGTGTGCCCTTAAATAATACCAACTCTAATCACCACTACAAGGATAACCCCAAGAATTTAGCAAACTGACCAATAGATTTAGTTCTTTATGTTCGCTTCAAACGAATGATCAAGCAACTTCATACCTAATATAAATCGACGATGCGATGGCCATGAATTGCTATGAGATGAGGTGGGGCAGAAAATATGACCTACGCATATAACTCAATATCTGTCATTCGGACAAGGCTTGCGAACCGACTTTTGCGTTTTTGTGAAAATCTTTGGAACAGCACACTGTTTAAGAGTTTGGGGTCTTACTTTGAGAACTTGTATATAACAAATATAGAGGGCGCGCATGAAGTCCTTTTACAATTTCGATTTTGTTATGAAGTCAGTTCTCAATATATCTTAACCAGGTTTGTTGTTTTTGTTTCATTCAATACATCTGTGAAGGCCAAAACAATATATGGCATCGATAAATTAATTACCTTTGCAATTTTATTAAATTCTTTATCGTTAGTGTCTCAGTGGATACCTTCACTTTCAAAACTTTACATTTTTAAAATTCTTACTTGGCAAAGTGATCGACTGCTCCAGTGAGTCGTCCCCTCCAATGCTGTAACATATCCCGACCCATTCAATCGCCAATCCTGCGACGGTGTCCGCCCCTGCACCGTTGGCTGCCTGGAAATGTGAAAATAATGGTAGTATTGGAAAGTTTTTCCTTTTTTAGGAGATCATTGGCACATCGTGATACGCGTCTCTCAGTAGTAACCAACACGCAATTTGACGCTATATTTGACCATATTCTCTGTAGCTCATGACATTTGAGTAGTTGTTCGTTCATTCAACTTATTCAGATATAATTCTCCTTTATTTCTGAGTTAGGGCAACGGTATATTTGTTGGCTCTTCAGCTCAATATACAAATCTCATTTTATTCTTGCTTCGGAATAATTTCCTTGGAAAATAATTGCCATGGCGCATTTTTATGTTTTGCGGATCATTACTCCGATTACAGTATGAGATTATTCGTATGGATTTATGGGGTTTACTAATTACCGGTACATCATGATCGCGAACTTTTTAATTACTTGATAGACCAGTGGTTCTCAAACTTTGTAAGCCACTTTATCGACTTTCCTCTCTCCGGGGTAAGTATGTAAATACCACTAACGCTTGCAAATTGTCTTGTTCAGATTGAAAGACATAACACGGTGTATAGGAATATGTATAAAAGTAAATATAAACCAGGCTTACCGTAATCGAATCGCCCATCGCTCCAACTATGTCGATGTCCTGTGGCCGAAGTGTGTGGACTGTGAAAAGTAAACGTAAGTTGGTAAGTTGCAGGTCTGTAGGTCAGTCTTGTTTATTCCAGGGAAATTAGGGCCGCCTATGTTTCTACCCACGAGCGAATTTGAATACATATATATTATTACCAATGCTGGTCCTAGAGGATCACTGGTATTTAAGAACGTACCAGATATAGACCCTGTACTTGGTATAGTTTCTGATCCAAAATTTGAGGGAATTCATGCGACAAAGATTCGGTATATACCAGGGCCATATTCTGCAGAATGTGATATTGAATATATTTAATTTTTATCATTGCGGTCAAGCGGCCTAAGACGATAGTTCCGGGCACCTCCACTGCTATCTTTAGACAACGCCTAACATCACGTACCTGTTTTATCGACCGGAATTTCATCTTCAAAAGCAATGTCAAAAAACGGTAAACCAATTTTTCTAGTGTTCGGTGAATCCCGTGCTTCAATCTGTAATAAAAGCAAAGTAAAACCTGGTCGTTTTCATAATACCAAGACAGAACGCTTAACAACGCTTGATTAGGCCATTTATTTATTTTTAGATTTTTTTTCATCCCTTCGAACAAGGCCCAGTACAAGCGATTTCTGGTATTTGAAAATACACCTTTTTGGAAGAAAAAACAACGCCTGTTGTAATATGTGACAACTATCTATCAGTTAGGATAAAAGGTCATCCTTAAGTTGGCCAGAAATTTCTATGTTCGTCGAGCGTCGTGTGTGCAATACAATACACTGAATCGTGAATCAGTACTTGGTGCTATTCGAAATAGCCAGATATCATCCAAATATATGCTGTCGAAAACAAATACCTGGCAAGTATTATCGGCTTGTCGTGTTATCGGCTTTCCTCTCTGCCGGGATAAATATATAAATTCTATCTCATTCTAAAAAGCCAGATATAAAATAAGTACACAACCTAGCAGAACAACACCATTTTAATTTATTGCACATTGTCATGAAAACAACTTATACCTTTCTGCGTTTGATTTGCTGGAATTGAAGGTAAAACTATTTAGTTGTAATTCTTGCCCTTCACCTCACCCAAAGTGTAATGAACTAGGGTGGATGGTGGCGATCCGGAAATATTATAGATAATATATAAAGATGATATAGTAGATTCTTGTCTAGCAGCGACTGCTTGAACAGAAACTAATTCGCAATGAATTGTCTGTAGCAGACCGCGGACCATACAAGCTTAGCTCACGTATAATTGCCATTGGGAAATAGATTACGTTTTGTTTCATTTTCTCAGTCGCTATTGACGAGGAGTGTTTCACTCCGACAATAAAATGACAACATGCATTAAAACTTACTTTGTTATTCGCGATTAATTCGTCCAACGTTTGCATTTGCTTTTGCCATAATTCTTTAGCACCTGTGAGAGTTACAAATGTGATATCACAATATACTGAATATTAATTAAACTTAATTTAGTCAATTTAAATTTTTTTTTTACATTATGTCGCTATCTATTTTATTCTGAGCCTGCGTTACCCGTTATTATTCAAATTTAAAATGAATACCATTATTGCTTCTTTGAACAGTTAGACAAAATTAGTCAAGTCAGTATTTTAAGAAGTAAACGAATAGCTCGCAGAGCCCCCAGGTTTCTCATGGAGCACAAAATATGCTATACATAACTATACTAATATTCAAGTTCTTTTGGAAATTTTTCCATGGAACCCCTTTCCTCATTTTCGTACAATTAAACTTCTGCTTTTCTACCCATGAGCCCTAGAAGTCCACCAACCCCAAATAAAGGAACTCTGCTCTAAAAACCAGTCATAGTGATTAAATTTCATTCCTAAAGCTGCTCTTACCTGATCCAGTCCCGAAGACGAGTTCTGCAACAGCAACAAAGAAGCATACGGATACAATCAAGTATTTCATCTTTAAAATCTAATGGCTATCTGGTATTAATATTAAATTTTCTGAGAAAAAAATGGAAATTTGATATTAATGTATTTGCTGTTTTCTGGTGTTCGCACATAGTGCGTTTTCTGAAAGCGTCAGCTAAAAAAACGAATTGCTATATATGATACAGAAAACGCTTTTTTGTTTACATTTCACATCGGGGGAGGGGGATGTCCGACCCTCACTCGCGCCTCCCCTCCTCTGGCGACCCTTCTGGCAAAACTTTCCCGTTCATTAATGGCTGCCTCATTTATTACTTTCAGGATACGTGACGAACATATAGTGGTTTGAAAACGATATTATTTACACCTGCGGTACGAAGATATCTAGTCGACTCCATTTAAATTATCTTAAAATTCCCAACATTAGTTACAATAAACACATCAAATGGGAATTCCTGTAGTATACGAATCAAGATGGCGAACACCGGAACGTAATATGTGTACCAGGTTAGGGTCAGGCTATAAATATATTCCAATTTTTCGTATTTTAGTTCTATGAACTAGCCAAGTGACTCCCATAGTATTTGTACCTGAAATTATGGCCTAACCCTAACGTGGTACACATACTACGTTCCGGTGTCCGCCATCTTGGTTCACATAATACAGGAGTACCCATTGAAGTTCTTTTATCTATTACATGACTACATGAACACGCTGTACATCATATTATTGAGTAACAGCATCAAATTTCAATAAATTGTTACACTACAAAGATAAATTACGGCTCGCAAGGCCGTTTGACAGAAATCCGAGAAAAACAAATATTAGTTTTCCTTTTGTTATATTTTACCACGCGAACATGACGATGCCATTCTGAAAGGTTATGTTCGGTCGGGCGCGTGACCTCTCTCTTACCCCATGATATTTCTCTCATTTTACTTATTATTAGGTGATAGTGGCCAGAACGAGTCCCATTGATATATATATACATATGTTATAATTATTTTTTATAATCATATTTAAAAGATTTTATTGGTTCAGGTCGGTGACATCTCCCCTTTCTCTCTCTCTCTCCCTCCCTTACTAAGTTCGACTGAGGGGACGTTGAGATTTCTCGATATCCCCTCATCCTTAAAGTGAATTCAATCGAGGAAGATGTCTTTTCATTTCCAGTATTTTTGTTTCCCAATTAGTTATTATAAGTCGATATTATAATGGCAAAATCCCATCAATATGCATGTTCTAATATTTTTTTAATCCTGTGTGAAAAATATGTCTGGTCAGGTCGTCTCTTGATTTTTAGATCCATAACCATAAAACTCCATGACCATAAAAACAAGGAAACATAATAAACGCCTAGAATGCTTCGTTATTCACTAACTTTCGCTGTTTATCCCATGATATTCACCGATAATAGGTCAGGACTGGGGCCCATCTATACATATATAGTATTTCTGCGTGTTAGAGATTATTCCGCGTAACTGCCCCCATTTTTTCCCCTTATTCTTCCTAATTGTGCTATTTTTTGTTTTTTAATTTTCCCATCCGCAATTCGGAATAATTCTGATTTGATTAAATTCTGAATTTAATTAATTTAATTAAATAATTACGGCCTATACCTAAAGTGCATTTAGCAAAAAAAAACGAACTCTTTATTTTGTCATTCTGCATTCTTTTTTAAGAACCCTTTCCTAAGAGTAGCAAGCAATTACTACCGTGTAAGCTTGTCCAAATATAAGATTTATATCTTTTTTTATATTTTGATAACTGTTAACCAACTTCTGGATCTCGTATGAATACATTACTGCGATAGAAATAGCGTTAGGCGAAACACTTGGAACATCGCCCAGAAGAGGATTTGTTTCTATTACGACCTGGGTAATTTTAAACAAAATCCCTAAATTTCGAATGATCTTTTCAAAATGCAGATTTATTCACACATTTTTTTAAAAAGAAAATGCTTTAGTATCATCGCTATAAAAATTATTTAAGATTTATAAAATAGAATCAATTTATCGTTGGCCAAGCCAAAGAATACAGATAAATAATTAATCTTGTGCTGGGCAGACTCTTTTGTCATAGGCAACTTTAAAGGCATTATGAGATCATAAATCATATTGCATTGTGATGCCATAAAACCACAAGAATGCTGTATGTTACACAAAACAAACATTGTTAATGCATCGTAAAATGCTTGTTTAATGGGAATTATGTCATTCGAGAACGCTGTGTCACGCTATTTGGGGACGAGAGAGAGTTCAAACAGAATTAGCTGGCGCATTGTCTGCTGCCTGGTCCGCGCGGTATTTTTACTACAATTTCACAGTTGTTCAAATGGCGATAGCCTACTAGTTACTAGAATACTGTACTAAATTATAGTAAAATGGATCTCGAACTTTCTTCTTTCGTGGCCCACTTTTGTTGCACAAAAATTCTGTGGCCCAATAACTTTCTCATGCAAGGGAAAAACGAAAATTCTTTCCGCAAAGATAGATACTTCCACTATGAAATATTAAATGTAAATTACCACTCAATAGAAAAAGCATCATCTTCATTTCTACTTCAATCGAAATTACCTAATTCATCAATCAATGACTCTTCAATATTTAATAGGTGTGCAGTCCACCTGAAAATGTTTCTGTGGCCAGCAGTCGGCCACAGATCACTGGTCGATAACATGTGCCCCAGTACAGGACTACTCAACTATTTCCCCGAAAGGTCTGTTTAGAAAACCTCAAAATTGCTGGGGTCCGGACATTACAGAATATTTTTTCTTTAAATTAACGAACGTCAAATGATGACTCGCAAATATAGACACAAATGTCGCATATTGGTACGACAAACTGTATAGCTATGTAAACTATCAAACGATGCTTATGCTACCAAAATAAACAAGCAGACGCGGTTCAAATTGAATGGTCGAAAGGTCCGGATTCGGACCGCGGTCCGCCAGTTGGGTAGCCCTGCTCTAGTGTAATAGTTCCAAATCATTTTAGGATAGGATAGGATTTACGTATTTATCCCGGGGGAGAGGAAAGCCGATAAGACGGCTTATCCATATGGCGAACCACGGCCTCTCGTCCGGTTACCATTCCAAGTCGGGTATGGGATTAGTTATATTGTTTTGTTTTCGGAAGCATGGACTTGGTGGTGGAGGAAGCCGTAACCGACCAGCGGTTACGTGAACCACGCAACGACGGCGAGGAGTCCAGCAATCCTCTCGCACATAACCATCCCTACATGGGATTCGAACCTGCCAACCCACGCAGAGTAATTAGAGGTGCGGTGGCGAGCGTATTCCTAACGCTTAGCCCGTTGAGCCACACCGCCGCGATATGTTCCACCCTTCACATATTTCAGGTCTCTCTTTCCCCTTTAACTATATAGAATGAAAACTGTTTTCCCGTTACACGTAAAATATGTAGTGTTAAGACACCATCTTCAGAACCTCACAGGTATTCACAAGATGTTGGTCTGGTACAGAAATATGCAACATGTGGTCCACGGTACGGCCCGCATAACATATTTACGTGGCCAGCAATATTATTTTCTTGATGCTGTGTCGAAAATCATGTAAAAACAATGATTTTTCTTTTGAGCAGCATATGCTACTGAAGACATTGTTTTCAAAAATAAAGCTGCGCCAGACAAATTACAAGAATCACCTCACGGATGAGGGCTTTCCAAGCCAAAACGATTTGCCACTTCCGCTATAAATGCCGACAAGATGGCTAAATCAAAAATATACCTTTGCCCAATACATAAATTCACTTTTATGTACTTTTCCGTTAATGAGATTATTCATAAAAACGAATCAGTTCTTTGATGGTCTGGCTCTCGGCGTCACAACCATTTAAAGAGTGGAGAAGGGGCGCTGAAGTTTCTGATTATCAAGTTAGACTGTAACAGTCGGCGGGT
This sequence comes from Styela clava, assembly GCF_964204865.1. NCBI lineage: Eukaryota > Metazoa > Chordata > Ascidiacea > Stolidobranchia > Styelidae > Styela > Styela clava. The sequence goes on along the minus strand of NC_135250.1, from coordinate 1,176,504 downwards.
GAAAAAGTGGGTTTCGACCCTCAACCCCCCTGGCTAAGCCCCTGCCTCTCTAATTACTATTTGTCCCGGTTCTGCTCTGAAGACATTAACATATTTGGGTTTAGAAAAATGTCTTCTAAACACCTTAAAAAACATCTCCTTAATTAAACATCTCGGTCTATTTGTGTTAAGTCTATGCGCGACTCCAGTTTATCTAAATTATACGGAAAAAACACTTGTTTTGTATAGATTACTCTATATTCCCGCATTAAATGTAACACAGTGTTCCCTTTAATTTCCCTGTATTGGTGTTCACTTTCAAGATAAACACAAAATACACGTTAAATTTAATTTATTGTACAATTCATTTCGAAGACGAAGATTAAGAAGATAGTATTTTTCCAACAATACAAAGGTGCATCCAGTATAAAACCATCCCATTGAACAGGGGAAAAATCGATCCCATGCGGAAAAATAAGAGAAAATTTAAACATTAGCTTTTGTGGAGAATGAATTCAAGAGAGCATAAACCTACTAATTTTCCGCGTAGGATTTATTTTAAATGACCAAAATCTGTTTCGAAATAAGCAAAAATTGACAATTGAAAAAAAATTGATTGAAAAGACTACGTAGAAAAAGATGCGTTCTGAACTGGTTTTCTAACCTAAGTTTAAAGACCTATTGAATAAAATATTTGATACTCTCGAAGTATGTGAACCAAGATGGCGGACACCGGAACGTAGTATGTGTATCAGATTAGGGTTAGGCCATAATTCTATTCAAATTTTCCTTATTTTAGTTCTATTACGAGTTTGGAGACTAGCCAAGTGAATCCCGTAGTATTTGTACCTGAAATTATGGCCTAACCCTAACCTGGTTCACATCCTACGTTCCGGTGTCAGCCATCTTGGTTCACACACTTCGGGAGTACCAAACATTTCAATAAAAAGTTGAAATGTTTGAAGGTCAACAATATATGTTTTTATCATCATTTCAAATCAGTTTTTTAGAGTTTAGCCCCTTGGGGTTAACTTTAAAGCGTGTGGTATAATGTTCGAATGCATCCGGAAGCCGGCTATGATGGCAGTTGCCCCGGGCAACACGTTGTAGGGACAGCAGATAAATGATTTTGATTTTATACGTGTGAGTGTGTTGCTTTGTTTGATGATTCAAAAATAATAATACATACATTTCACATTCTTACTTGATCTTTAATTTATTTATTCTCATGTACAGCAACATTTATTTATTCTCGAATTATTTTCGAAGTTAGGTGCAAGGGGCATTATTATCAGAGGCTCGTCCTGGTCAACAGAAAAGATTGGTACGTCCCAGAATGCACCCTTAAAAGTCTATTTATTCACGCTAGTACGTGTTTATTGTTTTTAAAAGAGCGTCGCATGGAAAACAACACTACAAACTGGCCCAATACGACAACGAAGAGCACAGCAATAACACATATAAGCCACACTGGGACTTCTTCCGTTACTTCTTCATCCGGGGGTGGAGCTGGCGTCGGTGGAAGACTATTCTTGCTTGTGAAAAGGTACGGGTGCTCCTGAAATTTAATAAATAAGTATTTTAGTACAATTATTAAAATTTACTAATCCTTGGCTGTTTTTCTTTTCGATGTAACGCTGTAATTCTACATAGTTTCAATAGCTTCTGAATTTCAATGGTTGGTCATGACATTCGTTTTTTTTGCGATTATTCAATATCTATTATTCTCATAGGTTTCGGACACTTTCGTTACGTACACTTTTATTTAGTTTCGGACAGTTTCTTTTCGTCTCGGATAGTCTCGTGTCGTTTCGGACACTTTTGTTTAGTTTCGGACAGTTTCATCCCGTTCGAACATTTTCATTTCGGATATTAGGCCTCTTACCTCTGTCGGAACTTTCAAATCGGTGATGCTCCAAACTGTAGACTTGGATCCGACCGGTTCCAGCTGAAGAAAAATTGAGTATTAGAAAATGGAATCTGAGAGGTAAAGAATTGTGGCCTCCCATTAAATGCCAACCCCTCACACCTTGGTCCGGTACTAACAATCATAACTCATCTTACGACAGTGCCAACACTCGTCTCATCCAGCCAGTAAGCATTCAAGAAGCTTCTCAGGCTACCTTTTTTTAGACGGGACCCTAGGTTGGGAAAGACTGGTGTACCCTGTAACACCGTACTCACCATATTATTCCATAGATTGATGGCACTCATGGAATGTCCAATGTCACTAAAATGGAAGCAGTCTGGGGCGAAGTACGTGGCGTCAACTTCACCGTCCTACAGATCAATAAAATAGACATGTAAAAGAACTTGCTCAATGCACAGTATTGCGCACTCACTCACTCAGAAGTAAAGGAGACAACTCATTTTGAGCAAAGTTACGGGCACTCACTCGGAAGTAAATAGGACATAGACGTAGTCAGGGGTGGCTGAGGGGCAATGCACCCCCTCCTTCCAATAAAAAAGATACCTTTGAGTCGGAGTCGGAGCAGAAGGCACGAGTAAGCGTTGTATCACGCCATTATACAATAAACACCGACCACTGACCACGAAGACTGTTGCGCCCACATCACATTGTAGCCTATACATATAGTGAACTGGCTATAATTTCGATATCCAATGTGGAATGGTAACCATAGAAGAGACTATGCCGTCTTATCGACTTCATTTGCTCCCGGTAAACAAAAGTCTTATTCCAAAACCAATACTTACATCGGTATACGGGAGTACGGTATCTCTCAGGAAAGGTTGAATAACTACAGTAAAGTCATCTCTCGTATCGTAGATGCCAGAGTTGATCAGTTCTTGGAGTTGGATCTGCGAAACAAAATATTCGTTTACCTGACATGACCACAAGGGCGTAGCCAGCCCAAAATTTGTTACTTCCGTAGTATGTGAACCAAGATGGCGGACGTCGGAACGTAGTATGTGTACCAGGTTAAGGTTGGGCCATAATTTTATTCCAATTTTCCTTATTTAAGAACTGTTACGAGTTCGGGGAGTAGTATTTGTATCTGAAATTATGGCCTAACCCAACGGTGCACAACCTGCGGCCGTCGTGACAAAATAATGTGGCCGTCCACATACAAAATCTTATAAAAAAAATTTAAAAATATAGGATTTGGCGGCTATGCTGGCATATATTATAGCAAAACAGAAGCACTGCAAAAATAATGATGAGCAGCTTGTGCAGAAGTTTAAAGACGAGGAAAATCTGATGGACTCATGGAAAGGCGCAGTTGAATATCCAGTGCTCACTCACCTGAAATTAATCGCTTTGATGAGTCGAGTCAATAACTTAGATCAACCCTTCTCCCCCCAACACTTAGTCATAGCGGTCTCAAAGCTATCAATTCTTAACAAATTCAACTGACCTGGTATTGCTTATTAATTGCTTTTAATCTCTCTTGTTCGGTTTCGTCATTAATTGCATCCACAACGACGTAATTGCAGAAAGATGACTGCATAGCTCTGCATTGTGGTGTGCTACCGTAACCCGTACCCACTTGAGGCAGCAGATATATTTCCAATATGTCGACAATGCTGATGAACAGCCTCGGCACCTGTTGAATAGGTATTGTCTGATTAGATTTACATATTTATCCCGGCGGAGAATAAAAATCCGATAAGACTCAGAGATGTGTCCAATTTGCCTCTGAGTGAAAGCTTGTCATTATACTCATAGATGAGTCTTCTTCGCTTCTAAGTGAGTGACCGTAACTTTGCTCAGAAAAGAGTCATCTTTACTTCTGAGTGAGTGCCAGTAACTTAGCTCAAACATGAGTCATCTTTACTTCTGAGTGAGTGCCAGTAACTTAGCTCAAACATGAGTCATCTTTACTTCTAAGTGAGTGCCCGTAACTTTGCTCAGAAATGAGTCTCCTTTGCTTCTGAGTGAGTGCCCGTAACTTTGCTCAGGAATGAGTCTCCTTTACTTCTGAGTGAGTGCCCGTAACTTTGCTCAGAGATGAGTCATCTTCACTTCTGAGTGAGTGCCCGTAACTTTGCTCAGAAATGAGTCTCCTTTACTTCTGAGTGAGTGCCCGTAACTTTGCTCAGAAATGAGTCTCCTTTGCTTCTGAGTGAGCTACCGTAACTTTGCTCAGAAATGAGTCTCCCTTGCTTCTGAGTGAGTGCCCATAACTTTGCTCAGAAATGAGTCTCCTTTGCTTCTGAGTGAGTGCTGAGATGAGTCTTCGTCACTTTTGAGTGAGTGCCAGTAACTTTGCCAGGAATGAGTCTTCGTCACTTCTGAGTGCCTGTAACTTTGCTCAGAGATGAGTCTCCTTTACTTCTGAGTGAGTGCCCGTAACTTGGCTCAGAGATGAGTCATCTTTACTTCTGAGTGAGTGCCCGCAACTTTGCTCATCTTTGTAAGTTTGCTTTGCTTGTAAGTTTGCTCAGTAAAGTCTCCCCTACATCTGAGTGAGTCCCCGCGACGTTGCTCTGAAGTGAGTCTTTTTCGTGCGGCATTGAATTAACCCCCTATTCCCCTATTCCCACTTACATTTGCATGCAGCAAATCCAGCGCTCTTTTGATCTCAGCAACATAAGTTTCAGCCGACGCTCCATCAGGATCTCGACCGATTGCGCATAAGTCGTTCCCGCCAATAAAGAGTGTCACGAGTTTCCAATCATCTTCGTAATTCGATCTCTGATAAAATATAGAAAGAAAGTGTTTACGATGGCTTAAAGTTGTCTCAAACAGTAGAGCTTGACTCTTACTACACATATGTGGTTCAAATTCCATGCCCACAATTGCATTTACGGTGTGTAGTGATATAGGCCCCTGCGGTTTACAAGTGCAACTCAGGGCGGTTGGAAAGGGGCCACAAGGTGCAAAACTAATTCTACTTTTCACTTTACAAGAAAAATCCCCGTTCTTTCTAGGACTAGGTTATTTCTTGATGAGGTTATTTCACAGGGTGTTTCCATTTTGATAAGCATGAATTGTTTGAACATAATGGAATTTGGAATCTTCCAATCCAAATACCACTAAAATTATAACCAGGTGCCCATAAGGGCTAAAAGCCTTTGAAGTGGGGCCCACGATCTATAAAAGGTTGGAAACCACTGCTGTAGACAATGCCGAACCGGAAAGATTCTCTTTCTCCCAAAATAAAGTAAATCTCTAAGTATAAGACTTCCTTTCTGAAGATTTGAAATTGATTGGTCCGTAAGTTGCGGAAAAGACTTTTTTAGGAACAACGAGTAACCTATTTCTTCACCATGCTGAAAATACGCATGATATACATGCACGAATTAAAAGAATATAAAGAAAATTGAATTTCACGGGAAACGAGATGCCGAAAACACTTGTTATCGAGCGGTGGCACCCGCGAGGAGGTCTAACAGAACATGACAAATGAAATAAGGTCTAATTAGAATAAATATGTTATCTGAAAAAAAGTGAATTTCAGGTGATTCGTACGCCAATTTCTTATCAAAATATGAATATCTTACGTCATCCGTTTTGAGAAGATCAATAAGACGAACCACTTGACCGTACATATCTCTGTAAAAGAAGTAGAAAAGACTTGAATATTTGGACGGTGTAAAAATAATAGTGTAATAATTGTACCACTCACGAAAGTGCTGCGATAATCGTTTCCCTACACAAGAATATCACAAGAATAGCTTATCAAAACTAGCTTTCACTTTTAATTTTTTGGGTTTAATTTTTAACAGCGAACCCGGACACCCCAGAGAACATTTGAAAACAAAAAAATATTTCAATGAGACATTTTCATCTTCATCATTTACAATTTTCAAACGACTGTCTAGTACACGAAAAAAAGGCGGATTTTAGCAAAACATTCTTTTAAAATTACTTATTGTCCCATTTTGTGTTGAATAATAGATCACTGGATCATTTAGGCTGTTAAAATTTTTGTCGCCCGTGGATTTTCTTCTCACGATTAGCAAATTTCAACGAAATAGATGAACTCAACAAACATTGCGATAGCGCTACTATCTAATCTCACCTTGCCCTAGCGCCCGGAACCGCCACATTGAAACCGTATGGATATTGGTTGACTCTGGGCCCGTTCAGATAGGAGTATCCGTCTAATCTTGAATTGAACTTCTTGAGAATGTCTGAAAATAGAGAAAGAAATACACGTGGATTCATTGAACTATTTCCGCTGTTATTATATAGTTGCTAATATGCCATATTAGCCATATTTGCCATTGAGAACCATATGCTTATGGTACTCAAAATTTTGAATATCGTCACCCCAGAATTGAATTACCGAAAGCTTGATACCGCTTCTATAAAGATACAGTAGTGGAATCGTTATCACTGTTACTTTATCAAAAATAACGATTATAGTAACAGATATTGAAGCTTCCGATCCGACTTTAAGATCATAAACTTGCGCTAACTCAGCATTTTAAACTACAATCTACACATCATAGGTAATATGTTCTTACGAACCGCGTGACTAGGTGACCAGGCTCGTTGACTATTAGTTCCGTTCATACCATTAGCTGCTTATCCATACCATTGAAATGCCAATAGCTATTGAAACTAACTAAGCGGTGTGGCGCATCGTATACGCTCGCCACCGGTTCTTTGATTACTCTGGGTGGGTTTGCAGGTTCGAATTCCATACGGGGATGTGTGCGAGAAGATTGTTGACTCCTTGCCGCCGTAGAGTGTGATTCACGTAATCGCTGGTCGGTTACGGTTTCCTCCACCATCAAGCCCATGAATTCGAAAACAAACAAATGGCCAACTAATCCCATACCCCATATGAACCGGTAACCAGACGAGAGGTCGTGGCTTGCCATCTGATTAAACCGTCTTATAAGCTTTCCTCTTCTCGGATAAATATATAAATCCTATCCTAACTATGCAAATTATGGCGGTGCATTACGTGCACTCATGTGTGAATGGGAAAACATTTCTGAGCAAAGTTAGGGGCAAAATATATTTATGCAACGTTTTACACGGAATTTCTCCTCAAACAAGACTTTCTTCAGTCATCCACAGGTCACGAAACCCCTACTAGCGTCCGAATTTTAAAGAACACTCTCAACGAGACAAAACATCTTTCACTCCAGACTCCAAAAAGTCACTGACCATAAAAAACAGCTATGAACTAGTTCCACCTACTTGGTACCGTGATCGATTCCTCCAGAGTCCCGTTCCCTCCTGCGCTGAAACAAATGCTTCTGTATTCAATTCCGATCTCTGCGACTGTTTGTCCTTCAGCGCCGTTTGCAGCCTGATAATTGCAAAGGTTCAATAAGTCTTATTTTTATACATGACGCTTATTCAAGCCATTTGCACTGAACAAAAACCTGTACAAGCGCCATTGATATGTAACGAATTAACGATATAGAAGGGCTATTATTATTTGGGAGGACCGATATTGTTCAGGTCTGGCCTTACCCACTCAATTTATCACACCCTGTGGGAAGTGGTGTCGGACGAGAGGCCGTGGTTGCCGTATGATTAAGTCGTCGTATCAGATTTAATCTCCTCCGGGGTAAATATGTAAATTCTATCCTATCAATACATTGAGACGTTTAATGCTAGGTTAGATTTCCTTAATACCTAAAAATTCTCTGAAAGACACCTTAAAATGGGGCCACCTACAGGCGGGAAGGTAATAACATTTGTAATAGCTATTTCTTTTTGAGATGAGGCGCGAGACTTGACAAATTCTAAAAAGGGGGGGCGGCTTAGAAAGTTTGCGAACCACTGTTCTAAAGTGTTATATTTTTCAAAATTTAAACACGTTCATAACATGTCGTGGCTACGACCACTATACTCCAAGTAATCCAAATTTATTTTGATGCTAAATTCGTACCCCCCAATCCGAATACGGCTGACACACTCACCGTCAAGGAGTCTCCCATTGCACCAACGATGTCAATATCTTGTGGTCTCAGGCTGTGAACTAAAATAAAAACAAGAAAGCAATGCTCGAATATATGGACACGAAAACCAAAACAAAGTAGTACGGGTATGCATTTTGTCACGGTAGACCAGTTGTACGGCAATCTTCACGACTAACGCGAAAGTAGAACCGCCACAAGGTGCACAATTTTTGATGACGTCATCGCACGAAAAGCGAATCGCATAGAACCCACAACAATTTTCAAAATAAATTAAAGTAATACATTGTTCGCGAAAAATACAACTTTTAACCATTGAAAATTTCAAAGCAATTTGGTCCAATAGTTAATAAGAAAAGCGATTTTTTCGATTAACGATAAAAAAATAAAATACCAAGAACAACACAATAACAAAACGATCCATTAGTACATTTCGTTTTCAATAAGAACAGGGAATAAAGGAAGAAGACCTTTCACTTTTACTTGAAGACACGGTGGCCAACTAGTCAGGAAGTTGTCGGGTCTAAACTTTTGTGTCCATTCTTACAACAAGAGTGTGAAAAACTGGATACGGAACGGTCGTATACAAAAATAGTTTTCAGTTCCTTACAAATTAGCGTCTGCGAATACAGAGTTTTGATTGGGGTTAAGACGTAACAATTAATGGAAAAAATAATTTATGACTATAAAAGGTGCTCCAGAAGTATGCGCACCAAGATGTCGCACAACCTTAATCCTAACCGGTACACACATACTATTTTCAGGTTGTGCGCCATCTTGGTGCGCACACTTCTGGAGGTCCCTATAAAATTGTATAGTACTGCATTTAGTAAATATACATATATATGCTTGCCTAGAACCTTTTTAAAGGGCGTAGGATTAATTTCTTTATACATTTAACACTCCTTTTTATTTTTAAGGATGAACGACTGAGGGCCAGATACGTGACGCGTGTATTAGTAAGTGCGTAGCGAGTTTGAGAACCTTTGCGGTGAGTAACCTATCTTTTGAAGTAGTTAAATGTTTGCTAACAAATTGTAAATTCTATACGTTGCATGGCGTTTAGGGACGATAATAATATGATCAAATTGTGTATTACGATCGTTGAGGGGTGTATTCAGTTTATTTTTCAAAAAATCCTGCCCGAATTCAGGAATTGACGTGAATCATCAAATCTGGTAAAATTATCGTCAAAAAAATACGAATGGCAATATCGAACGGGCGTTTTAAGATTGTTCATGTGAACAAAAACAAGCTCGCATATTGTATTTGATTGAATGTGCATGTGCCATATAGGACGTTTCGTGGTTGTAATTCTATTCCAAGAATATCTTTTGGAAAGTATTTTTTGATAAGCCGTGAATTTGAAAAGTTGGGGAAGTTTGCTTAATGTAAATTTTCTTTTGATGTAGTTACATGTTTGCTAACATAGGACGGTCTTTGTTCGGTTGTTTGCTTGAACTATTAAACTTTACACAACATGACACGTTTGGTCATTTATATCAATTTGAGAGGTCGCGAGATTTATAACCCGTGGCGAGAGTTTAAATTGTAAGAACGGGTTCTCTTTTGCGTGGCAAACTGGAACGAAAAAAAAGGGACCGCTTCCTACAACGATACTCCGAGTATCAGGTACATATGATCACTGACTTTGCTGATATGAGGACTGACGTAATAGTATAAAGTCCTCAACCCCTGTAATTAATATACAACAGAAAATGCCACCATTGTTCGGCCTGTTTGCCTAAACTATTGAATCTCACGAAACATGGCACGTTTGGTCATTTATATCAATCTTGTATGACCTTTTGACTGATTGAAAGCCGTACATCTTCACACTTTCACAATAGTTATTATGTAACGTTTCGTCTGACCAAAGTCAGACTTTGTAAGACGAGTACTTTAAACTGTGTCCTTGCCTTATTTTCTAATTCGTAAAACTGCTACAATATATCTGAGAAGCAGCTGCTTTGTTTTTTGTTGTTAGAAAATTCGGAAAATTTACTCGGATATAAAGGTAATAAAAGATAAACACTTTGCTGTTTGTTAGAAACTACACACGGCCGATCTATCTCTTACAATCCATAGCAATTCACAATCGACAATTTGCCCACCGTGGCTACCCTAGCAAAGCAGCACGGCATATTACTAATCACTACTGTCAAGACAAACTTGCATAGAGGCAGACGCCCCGGGCAGGCAGTTATGGGCCCAGGGATGGCCAATACCGAATAGTTCACTATTTCGAATACATTCGAAATTATTATTTTCGAATATGAAATTTCGAATACTTCGAAAATAAAATCCACTAATTACAGCTTATCTAAATGTATGTAGGAATTTCCATACAAAAAGCAATGAAATAACTGCTATCTACAAGTTACAACCTAGCTATATTACCAGGCATTTCATATTTGCAGATTATTGCGATATATATTTTATATACTATGAGTCATGTTAACAGAATTAAATTAATACTGCAATAGTGGTATCGGTGATGGATTTGAATATTTGCGCAACACAAAAGTAAAATCTTAGTAAAACGCCCATACTTTTAAATACCAACCATTATCCAAATTAATTGCCAAAAAGCGGGATAAAGTATTTTTCCGATTTGTGACAATTTTTTCGTGAGTACAATAATACGAATCAAAAATTAATTATATTCGGGAACTTTACCACACATTTTAAGTCCGCAGATCGCCGTTGTATGTTTGAGTAATAATACTTTTATTATTTTATAAATACGAAAATAGGAATCAAAAACGATTTATAATCGGGTAGTTTACCACACATTCTAAGTCCACAGATCGCCGTTGTATTTTGTAAATATTGTAAGAGGAATCAAAAATTAATATTAATCGCGAGTTTGTCACATAATTTATGTCCACAGATTGCCGTGATATTGTGCCGAATATAATTAGTTTTGATTCTTATTTTCGTACTCACGAAAAAATTGTCTCAAGTCGGAAAAATAATTTATACTTTATCCTTTATACTTTTTGGAAAATAATTTGTATAATGATTGCCATTGGTTTGTACTTAAAAGTATGGACTTTTTACTAGGATGATTTTGTGCTGCGCAAAATATTTGAATCCATGACCGATACCATTATTTGAAATGCCCTACCGTGTTACTTAAATTCTATTATCATAACTCAAATGTTGGTAAATCGGGCAGTTTACCACACATTCTAAGTCCACAGATCGCCGTTGCATTTTAGAATTATAATAGTTTTATTATTTTGTAAATACGAATCCGAAGTTAATTATAATTGGGCAGTTTACCACATATTTCATGTCCACAAATACCCGCGGTATTTGTCAGTTTACCACACAATTTATGTCCACAGATTGTCGATACAACCATGAGTTACGTTGAACAGAATTAAATTAATACGACATGACATTTTAAATGCTGGTACCAGTCATGGATTGGATTATTTTGCACAACAAAAAATCATCCTGGTAAAGGATCGATACTTTTAACTATCGTTATCAAAATTATTTGCCAGAAATTATTTTCTAATAAATCGACTTGTGACAATTTATTGAATATCGTAACAATTACCGCTAAAAATACCGTATTTCCCGGATAATAAGTCTACATGGCAAATAGGATCATGTGAGTTTGGTAGAATCATACTCACAGAATTAACTATTTTCAATAATAAAGCGGTAAATTTAAGTTGTAAAGCGGCAATCATTTTGGACAACCCATTAACCCGAATGTTGAAATAATTTTGAAATGTGATAAGTACTACACGGTACGTCCACGGGTTATTTCACAGCTGTGTTTTCCTGTCCCTGTCGTTTTCTGCTGAATCGACAAAACGAAAGGGTCACAAATCATTTTATCTCGGTGGCCGTGTTTCTCTTTAAAGTAACGATAACCGGCCTGCGATTAAATATCATGATTGGCAGACCTTAAGACCCAAATATAAGGTTACACAAATCATGCTTGAGAAGACTCATGCGAATAATAAGCAGGCCACATAGAAATAAAATAAACATACTTTCTCAATTAGACGAAGAAAAAAAAGGCCGAAAAATTGGGCCTAGAAAAACGACTTATTAGCCGGGGAAATACGGTGATTGTCAATTTTTCGACTAATGGGAATGTGTCAAATGTGTCGCAACACTATGCGACGTACGGTCGCACAGAATATAAACAATCAAAGTGCCGATTCTATTTCATCATCATTACAATACGCGAGACAGCATAAAAAGTCGTTTGCAGATTCCGGTAAAACGAAACACCACGTTTACGGCGAAAGTGGCTACTATTCGGAATTATTCGAAAGTCAGCCGAAAAGGTATTCGAATACTTTGATATTCGAATACATTCGAATATTCAATTCGTTTTGGACAACCCTGGTTATGGCGAAACGTGTTAATCGTAAGAAACACGCTTTTCACTGATGTTCACCCAGTTATTTTTTTCTTACTTTTGTGGGTATCTGGTACTACCCCTACCACCACCAAAAAAAAAGTACGAAAATATTTTTCATCTACATACCTGTTGTTTCATCTTTGAAGTTGTCTACAAAATTGATGTCGAAGAATGGAAGTCCAATCATTCGAGAGTTTTTCTGATTCTCTGACTCCGGTAACTGAAACAAAAGGTAAGAATAAATGTTTAGTTTTAGACCAGGGGTGTGCAACCTGCGGCTCGCGGGCCAAATGCGGCCAACAGGGAAAAGTTGTGCCGCGCGCAGAGGAATGCCGAAGCCGATTTGAAGGTTGTGCGACCAGCAGGACGAGTTTTTAATTTAGTTTAATTTGTTACGCGCGAGTTATTCCAAATATTAACAGTGCTGTATCAGCTAGCTTCTTCGAAGCGAACAACGAATGTTATAAGATATTGCCAACATTTTTATGCCTGCAAATACCAGAAACAGTAGAGAACTTATGTTAAATAAAGGTAGTTTTGCCCACTTATTTGTATCTGGCCTTCCTGTATTGAAGGTTGCACACCCCTAGTTTAGAACAAGGTTATATACAAGCAACCTCAAGTATATCAAGATATCGCTACAGTAAAACCAAATATATAAAATGTCATATTTTTGGAAAATGGATTTTTACTAATGCTCGTTCAAGCTTTTGTCCAAGGGCATGGAATTTTACTTGGGAAGTCTGATCTCACTTTAACCATTGTGTCACCGCATTCAGCACAACTGCTTGAATAATAAATTAGGCGTTATGACATAAAGTATATTATGCTCGACTTTCCAGAGTCAATTTTTTTTTTTTTATGAAATTCGAATATTTTTTAGAAATCAGTTTCAATACATTTAACCTTTCAGAACAGAGTTTTCTTATTTTCTCTGATTTTTTAAATATTTTCAAGAAAAATATAAATTCACTGCACCTTATATTCAGATATAATCTTGTCCATTCTTGACATTTGTTCTTTCCAGAGCTGGTTGGCCTCTGTTAAATAAGTTGGTGTAATTAGGGAATTTTTTTTATTATTATTATAAGAAATACAAAGCACTTTGCAAAATAAATTTCGTACTTAACTTTAGAAAATATGTCACTCAAATGTGATAGAAAAAAATACTTCAAACTATTCCATTGTAGTAAAATTGCACACACTAAAGCAGGGGTCGGCAACAAAACAGTCGTTTTGACGATTATATTCTTTAGACTGAATCATATTATGACCTAACAAGAATATACTTCACAATTACTCGTTTAATAAGCATATAGTTTAATTATAATTAGACAAATGGCAACAAAACGCAGAAACGTTGATGTTAAGTGCAAAGGTTTCAATGGCGCTGAAAATATTCAAATGGATTTTTTTGAGATGTAATGAGGAAATAAACCTATATTCTATTCGAGAGATGTATCACTGCTTGATTTTTATTATAAAAAGTATCATCCGTTCGGTTTTCAACTTTCTAAAATATGTGAGGCCCGACAATGACTTGCAAGTTGCAACCCTTAATTTTGGCCTGCAAGCGACAAAAAGGTTGCCGACCCCTGCACTAAAGTTAAACCACGGTATTTTTGTCGTCATGGCATTGTTTATGTCTGAGAAGGGCTTTAAACGAGGTGTCACTAACTAGAAGGCGGCTGTTTTGAGACGATTGATAATTTCCTAGTTTTGTTTTATTCAGTCAACTTAGTCGATTTGGATCCCATAGTCAAAGCTATTACTCGAACAGAAATTTTTCATTATCGACAAAATAAAGATATGAAGTCAAAGTTGAAATAGAAAAAAAGTTAAAGTGCCGGAGTCAAAGTTTCCAATTAAACCCAAAAAGTATTTTGGACGCCTAGATATCAATACATCATGCACTTATTAGGATAGAATTTCCGTATCAGCCTCAGGAGAGATTGAATTCATTATGGAAATTTGCGTTGTGGCGGATCCTTGTGAAAATTCATGATGTGTCGAATCATTGTGAAAATTTGCGTTGTGTCGAATCCTTATGGAAATTTGCGTTGTGGCGGATCCTTGTGAAGATTCATGATGTGTCGAATCCTTGTGAAAATTGTGTTGTGGCGAATCCTTGTGAAAATTTATGTTGTGGCGAATCCTTGTGAGAATTCATGTGTCGAATCCTTGTGAAAATTTATGTTGTGGCGAATCCTTGTGAAAATTTGTGTTGTGGCGAATCCTTGTGAAAATTTGTGTTGTGGCGAATCCTTGTGAAAATTTGTGTTGTGGCGAATCCTTGTGAAAATTCATGTGTCGAATCCTTGTGAAAATATATGTTGTGGCGAATCCTTGTGAAAATTTGCGTTGTGGCAATTTACTTAAAAAATTGCTTTCTAGTATAAAGCGGCTTCTGGGCCAGTTACCGGTCCAGGTTGCGTATGGGAATAGCATGAATACGTAATCAAAACGCGGGGCTCCCGAAGTATGCGAACCAAGATGGCGGACATCGGAATGTAATATGTGTACCAGGTTAGGGTTAGGCCATAATTTTAGGTATAAATACTACGGGAGGCTCTTGGCTAGTCTTCGAACTGATAATAGGACTAAAATAAGGAAAATTGGAAAAAATTTATCGCCTAACCCTAACCTGTTACCCATGTTACGTTCCGATGTCCGCCATCTTGGTTCGCATACTTCGGGAGCACCCAAAACGCTAATGCTGTTTACAGTTTCATGTACCTGGATTTTATTGGTAGAAAATTAAATGATATCCATTTTAGGTTAATATTCATGCGGAAGTTTGGTAGGATAAAATGCGAATGCAAAATAGACGTATAACTGCTCCAAATTTTTTATTTTTATTTTCGAAATTTCATTGGCCTTAACTACGACAATGAAAAACTTATTCATTTTTGCCATTCATAACATATTATTATTAGGTCAAATATTACGTCACTCACTCCACAAAATGATTAGGTACTGAATATGCGAAGCCGTGAATTACTTTGTTTCCACTATAAAATACATATTAAAAATTGTCACTTACAATGTCATTCGCCTACCTCAGAAAATGTTTAAGAAATGAATATTAGAAACTCGAAATTCGTTTGTATTTTCAAACATGACATTATCATTACGTCATTACGTCACGAAAATGATGGAAAACTTACTTGACTCGATTCCGGTTGTGAACGTCATTCCAATAGTCGTGATTGTCAGGATTGAGCAGAGTATATGCATCGCAGTCTTCATGGCTATCTAGTTCGGTTTAAACTATCTAGAATTCTAAGCTGGATTCGGAATTGAATTGTTGAGCAATGGCCCAGGAATCAGTTGAACTAATTGGGTATAAGCATAGATATTAAGGCAGCGGTTTCCACTTGAGGGCTATCGACCCCTTAAAAAGACCACAACGCAGTTGGGCCAAAATGCTAGGCAAAAAACTAATTCTACTTTCCACTCTACATAGATACTCCCGGTTTTTCCTAGTTTCATTGCTTGATAAGGTTATTTCACAGGGTGTTTTCGCTTTTTTGTGCATGAATTGTTTAATCATAATGCATTCTACGTGCCGGTGTCCGCCATCTTGGTTCACATACTTCAGGAGTACCGAGATCTACTGAAAATGTATGTATGCATGTTTATTTGTCTTAAAATTGTGACTGTATCTGCATACTAATTTAACAGTATTACGGAGACTACATGCTCAATATCTTACTGGCCTAAGACACGGATGTGCGACATATCCTCTAACAAGTATAACTGCATAAAGCTAGGCCACTCACTCAAAAGTAAAAAAAGTTATTTCTGAGTAAAGTTAGAGGATACCATTCAAAATGCTAAAATAGTGCAAAATTATAATCGTTTCAGATTTTAGAAAGTTTAGTACACGCCTTCATATCTGTCCAATATTGCGACCATGATTTATGCGTTTTCACATAACTATCGCTATTCGAATCACAAATTTTAATGTTTTATGTACACTGTCCTCGTTAAATTGTATCTGCAGCAACCCCTTCGCACGGAACAACAAAACGAACTTTACGTTGCCGCAAATGCTTTTAAAAAACTTCAGCTAATTATTATTGGAATGTGGTGATCACGCGAGAACTAATGCTTCTTCTGTGCATTTGTGTTATTGAGCCCATGTTTATAATGCAAAGATGCTGCAGCAACAGTGAAAATTACTTTTCTAAGTGACTCAAGAGTTTTGCTGCACACTAACACATATTTATGTGTGACTAACTCTTTATTCTCATCTTATGGCTCGGTACTGATGTGTACGTATGCGCATATTGAAAAATGTAGCAAGAGTAAAGACGAGAATATTGGCCAGAGACCGCAGACTTATCGATCGGAAGTTAGGGATCCCCCAAAACAGCGCTCTTACTCCATAGTGACACTTTGTGTCCCATCACTAATTAATTAATGACTCGCTAATTATACGACACAATTCATCCAAAATCAATAGGCTCCTGGTACGACATATAATGAATGAACATGAAAAATCTTGAGCAGATTCAATTTCGCTTTCGTGAGATATCGCGTGCATCTAACAGACAAATAGACAGACAAACAGACAAATACCTATCAACATACTTACCGATTAAAATCGATAAGTAATAACTATTCTAACTAACTTTGTGTATATTGTATATATTTTTTCGTTTGTTTTCTCGTTGACAAAACAATAAATATCACTCTCTCTCTCTCTATGTGATTTAAGAGTTTTGCTGCACACTGTCACAAATGTATTTCCGAGGGGCTAACTATCCGATACTTTTGTATGCTTCGAACTTGTTGGGTCAGTATGTAAGCGTATAATGCAAGGGTGTTTTGGCAAGAAAAAATGACTTTTTATATGAATGAATGTCATTGCTTTATAAGCAGGGCTCAATATAATAGGAAAGTTGATAGGACGGCTTGATCATATGGCGAACCACGGCCTATCGACCGGTTACCAGTCCATGTCGGGTATGGGATTAGTTAACCAGTTATTTGTTCCAGATGCATGGGTATGTCACTGCACGCTAGAAACGTCATATAAATGAGAACGGAAACGATTTCTAGTAATTTATCCTTGATGATATGGCCTCACCACAAAGCATTTTTATCACCGAGCGCCTCGTAGTACTGAGCACACAATATAGGCTTGATTTATTGTAGCTGTCACATTAATTACTGAAAAATTTTGCGATAAAATGATTGCGTGAACTTAGATAACCTTTTGCACGCGAGGTTAATGACCTGGGGTCTGTGACACATAAAACAGACCACCTTGGGTGGTGAGTAATAAAAGATTAAAAAAAATGAGAAATGTTACAACAAAATGTTCAATGGCTTTGGGAGGAGGGGTGGAAAACTCCCTAAATATGTGTTAAATTGGAAGTGTTACTACAACATGTGACTGTGTGACGCATTTTTTTTAAATGTGAGGGGAGTATGATAGGTAGGGCTCATTGAAAAGTTGCGCACAAGCATAAGTTCATTATTCAGTCAATTCTGTTATCGAGGCCGATTTATTTTGTAATTTATTGCTCTAAAATGTTAGATGTTTTATGGTGAGAAAAAACTTGAAATATTCTATCATAAAATTCCTGGTAGAAATACCTCACGCAAGCAAAGGTATTATTTTGCGTAGGCATTTCATCCGTTAATTTGGCACTCTACAGAAGGCAATTGGTTTTTATGATAAAAAAAATTCCAAAAAAATGAAATAGTTTATTCTAAAATCCCCGGGGGAAACACCTCACAGTTTACGCACAAAAAGTTTTTTTTTTAACTTCCTCCCCGCTTCAAGTGTACAAAGTATGGTTTTTGCATTCGTCTTCAGAATGTCGGCATAAAATACAATCTCTTTTCTGATCATTTGCTGGAAAATAAAAATAGAATTGTTTAGCGGAATTAATTTAGCCTTGGCAAAGAAAATTTGGGTGGCCTAATTTCTAAAGTTCAGCACGAAATACTATTTTACAAAGTGCTTTGTATTTCTTATAATTATAAAAAAAATAAAGTTTTCGGAACAGTGAAGGATATAAATTACATATATCTAGCTATGTGTATGGCATATTTATGCGCTTTCACTCCCAACAAGTCTTTGCACAACTAAACACTGCTAGGCTAGGTACGGACATAATGATCCCAACCTCCGCTTGATTCGCCAGCCCTGAAAAAAAAACCTTCAACAAAAAGCTGACGTGTAAATAGCAGGTTAGCGGATCACTCGCACTGACGCATCTCTGAGTCCAAGTTAAAGACGACTGCTGAAATGATATTTTATTGTACGAAGCCCCCGTCACCAATGCAGAAATATAAGACTTGAGAAAAAAAACTGTCCCGTTTCAAAATAACAAATTAGGGACCTCATGAGGTATGCGCACCAAGATGGCGCACAACCTGAACTCAGGTTGTGTACCAGGTTAGGGTCCAGGTTGTGCGACATCTTGGTGCGCATACTCCCGGAATACCCAAATTAGTAATTATCCAGTTAGGGTTAGGACTAATTTCCTGCGCAATCTGCATTCTTAGCCCTCACTCTAACTCTAACTAAATAAATACTAATTTTTTTTGGTGCTCCCGAAGTATGCGAACCAAGATGGCGGACATCGGAACGTAACATGGGTAACAGGTTAGGGTTAGGCGATAATTTTTTCCAATTTTCCTTATTTTAGTCCTATTATCAGTTCGAAGACTAGCCAAGAGCCTCCCGTAGTAGTTATACCTAAAATTATGGCCTAACCCTAACCTAGTACACATATTACATTCCGATGTCCGCCATCTTGGTTCGCCTACTTCGGGAGCCCTTTTTTTATTTGGAGCGGTGGCGGGAGTGTTCCTTTGGCAGAGGGTTTCGTACAAAAGATCCCTGGAATGCTAAGAGCTATAATAACTGTGTATAATTATAACGGTGCGTAAAACGCCTGTACACGCCGATCGACGACGCCTTTGGCGACATTGTACATAGCTTACCAACTGTTTTATTATCGGTACTTCCGTAGTATGTATACCAGGTTAGGGTTAGGCTATAATTTTATTCCAATTTTCCTTATTTTAGTTCTTTTATGAGTTTGGGGACTGTCAGTGTTTGCCAAGTGAATATACCTCCTGCCCATAGGTTTCAGTCCTTTTTTATAACTTGATGTGAATTAGGCATTGTACATAGCTTACCAACTGTTTTATTATCGGTACTTCCGTAGTATGTATACCAGGTTAGGGTTAGGCTATAATTTTATTCCAATTTTCCTTATTTTAGTTCTTTTATGAGTTTGGGGACTGTCAGTGTTTGCCAAGTGAATATACCTCCTGCCCATAGGTTTCAGTCCTTTTTTATAACTTGATGTGAATTAGGCAAAAAAAATTATCCCAATTACCCCCATATAGGTACACATATTTCTGAAGTGCCTCATTTTTTGCTCAGCATTTCGAAAACAAATTTAGGTCCAATAAAGCGCTTTAAAAGTTATGTTAGTGCAATCGCAATCCATCGGTCTAGAATCTAGAATTTTTACCGCTTTTTGTTTGAGGCACGCTAGAGACATCTAACGATAACATTGTTCGAAGCAGGACGATTCAAAATTCGCGATCGCTGTCGGTGAAAACCTTGTTAGCCACACCTAGAGGTTCATTTATCAGTTTCTCGAGTTTAGATTTACGCCGAGTGCCCAATCAACGCTCAGCTACATATCATCTAAATTTCTATCAATATCTTTATTAAATATTTCAACACATTATCTTTGTGCAACGCGCGCTTAGGATTACTTGTTATTTTTGCCGCCCGATCTACCAAGAAGGATTCCCATCACCCTAGCTAAGATCCTGGTACTGATAGAGATGCATGGATACTTACGAAAAAATAAATCTCAATATAAATAACTTACTCAAAGCGTCCGATTTGCACTCAAACTTGAACGCATCTGTTGATCTAGTCTTCAGACAGTGAACATGACAATTATCGAATGCTGGCATGTTTGCAAGCCCTTCCGAATCGTGCTGAAAAAAAATATGTTCCAAGTTAACCATGCGAATATGGGGTGAGGTGTATTTTAAATCCGGCTCTAAAGCAATTTGAAAAACGTCTCGCGATTCCGGATCCGGGTTTACAAAATTTCGACTCCACTACTGAATATGGAATCAAAAATTTACACCACGACTTCGCTACTGAATACGGAATCAAAAATTTAACTCACGCTTTTCGGCCTCCGGCCGGATTAGTAATTAGGAATGAATTAGAAAATTTCATAATCCTCAATCCTTTTTTGAAAATTCCTGGATACGCCACTGCTAGAGAACAATACACATCACAGAATTAGAAAGTCTACTCCGATCCCAACTCCCCACCAATGCTGCTTGTGCAGAGTGACTGCAAAAAAGCTTCTAATAACGAGACCGGCAGCGTGGCTTATCGTACTGAGCGTTAGCTCGCCACCGCACCTCTGATTACTCTGCGTGGGTTCGCAGGTTCGAATCCCATGCGAGGATAGTTATGTGCGAGAGGATTGCTGGACTCCTCACCGCCGTGGGGTGGTTCACGTAACCGCTAGTCTGTAACGGCTTTCTCTACCACCAAGTCAG
This sequence comes from Styela clava, assembly GCF_964204865.1. Lineage (NCBI taxonomy): Eukaryota > Metazoa > Chordata > Ascidiacea > Stolidobranchia > Styelidae > Styela > Styela clava. Next base: position 1,155,716 of record NC_135250.1, on the reverse strand, counting down.
TGCATCCAAAACGAATAACTGGCTAACTAATCTCATACCCGACATGGAATGATAAGTGGACGTGATTCCGTGGTTTGCCATATAACTAGGCCATCGTATTCGTATTCCTTTTCCTTCGGAATAAATATGTAAATCCTATCCTATCATAAAGTACAACGAAGGAATGGTGAATAAATATTACCGGTACATTGGTCGATAGAAATTGAACTCTGGCCTCAAATATCAAATTATCAAAGCTGTCGTGCATCAGAGGTATGTTGTCGTCCTCAGGAACTATTTCTGCGATCTCTTCAACGGTGTATTCGCATAAGTCCTGAAAAATGTATTTATCAATGAGAATTGAGCGGGCTGCCACCTTACATCAGTGACTGCTGCTACAGCGCTTTGTTCAGAGAAAAAGCGCAACACCTTATATGAATAAAGCAAGGGTCGACAACCTACGACGGATCCGGCCCGCGGAGTAATATAATCCGGCCCGCGACGCTTCAATGAATTATAGTAACAAAACGGCTGTTTTGACGATTATATTCTTTACGTAACAGAATTTATTTTGAGACACGCGTAGACTAAATTATATTATAATCTAACAAGTATAAAATTCACAATTACCCGTTTAATGAGCCTATAATTTAATTATGATAGGACAAATGGCAACAAAACGCAGAAAAGTTGATGCTAAGTGCAAAGGGTTCAATGGTACCGAAAATATTCGAATGGAATTTTTTGAGATGTAATGAGGAAATAAACCTATATTTTATTCTAGAGATGTATCACTGCTTGATTATAAAAAGTACCATCCGTTCGGTTTTTAACTTTCTAAAAATATGTGCGCCCCGCCAATGACTTGCAACCCTTATTTTGGCCCGCGAGCGACAAAAGGTTGCAGACCTCTGGAATAGAGCTTATTACTTACATTCTTCAGAACGAGACAGTTACGAATCACTTCGTCATACGTAGAACAGGCCTCTGTCATTCCACGCGACCACGTTTTATCCTGCCTGTAAAAAATATCGCATAGTAATTTACTGGAATTAAAATACCTAAAAAAACTGTAATTTTTACTGTGAACAAGTAGTAATTAATTAATATCACCGAGTAAAAAATAGCAATTTATCGAAAGAAATATTTTATAACGGTCAAATACATGAACATTCAAAATGCAAAATAGTTTGAAAAATTATTTTTTGTATTTTTTCAATTAATCGCAGTTAATTCTACTTTTTATGAGTTTTCGACGCCTAGACAAGAATTCATTGCAATTATGGGTTTGTGGTTATGCTAATCACGTTGGAAATTAAAATATAAAACGTGGCATCGTTTCATAAATTTGGCTCTACGATAACCCGTGACATCTTAAAAACAAACTATGGTGCCACAAATACCTTTTATAGCTTCAAGACTACCATAAAGACGTTTCAATGATGTCAAATGGAAGCTCTGGCATTTCACTAATTACAAAACAAAATAGAGCACCATTATTACCATGGCATTTCAAACATGGCACCATGGGGACTTTCCCATGGCGCCAAAAGTACGCCACAGCATTTTTGCGATGAAATATTCTACTTACATGCAAGTCGTAAAGAAATCTTTTGCATTTGCGCTCATTGCCGGGTAGTAGGGAACCCTACACACGAAACTACAGATGGAGTACAGCTCGAATGATCTGGAACACCTCTTCTTGATTACTATCGTCGGATCTGGCTCTTCACAAAAACGTTCTGAATGTGAGAGATGACGTCATTGTAAGTATGACGTGTTCTACTACGAGATATTCAAGCAGTAACTGAGATGAGCCATAATGCTGTTTCTATTTTCACTCGGAACAAGGCTCTGTATAAGATATTTACAGAGCCATGATCGGTACTCCCGAAGTATGTGAATCAAGATGGCGGACACCGGGACGTAGTATGTGTACCAGGTTAGCGTTATGCTATAATTTCAGGTACAAATACTACGGGAGTCACTTGGCTAGTCCCCGAACTCGTAATAGAACTAAAATAAGAAAAATTGGAGTAAAATCATGGCCTAACCCTAACCTGGTACACATACTATGTTAAGGTGTCCGTCATCCTGGTACACATACTACGGGAGCGCCCAATTACCTTTAATATGTGAACACGGTTCTCAAAAGGCATCTGGTAATCAGAGGTGCGGTGGCGAGCGTATTCCTAATGCTTATCACAATGCGCCAAACCGTCGGGCTTAATATAAAATTGACTCCGTTAGCAACGTTTCTTATGCGATGCCCATTCACGCGCTACGCTCAAAATAGTGTCCCATCTAACGATATGTAAATGGCTGTTATCAATACAAGATACTATTCGCGCAAACCAGTGCCAACCTCAAATATCACAACTAGTCATTACCCTGATAAAACAGCATGAATCGCCCAGCCTTTTTCTTCGTTGATATTCTCAAAGCGTTAATATCGGAAGTTTCAATCACAACTTCTCGCTCATAGCCTGTGATAATGAGGAGTGTCTCCCAAGTTGCGTTGTTCTTCGTTTGTGACGTCTCGATCTGAATGTGAAATTTGACGTGAAAATAGGGGTCAGTTTGTTAATGCGTTAGACCAGTGGTTCTCAACCCTTTTTTTCTGTCGTGGCCCTCTTTTTGTTGCACAAAAATTCTTGTGGCCCTATAACTTTCTCAGGGAAGGGACAAACTAAACGATTATTTTTGCAAAGATAGACACTTCCACTATAATAATTAAAATGAGAATTACTACTCAGTATCAAAAATAGCATCAGTATTCATTGCTAATACAATTGATTTTGCGAAATGAATATCTAAATCTGAATAAATTGACCTTGCCAGCTTTGAGTAAATTCTCTAGAACACTCGACCGAAGGGTAAAAATAACAGTCAATTTAATTCAAAACTCACCAAAATTTTATTTTCTCCGACATCCACGTGTCTAAAGATCAATTTGATCGTTTTATCCGACTCTAACGGCATGTACATCATACATATATCGGTCTCATTTTTTCTCCAACCCTCAGGGGCCACGTGTCCTTTTGTCTGTCCTTCACTTAGTGGGTAGAACACGATCCCGCTTGGGAATGGCATCCGGTAGTGGCATAGTTGAGCTGAGACTGGGAGAATAAAAAATTGATGGCAAGTTCTTTCACACAAAACAAGGCTATGTGCAAGTCGTTACTGACTTTGTAAAAAGCTCTTATTTTGAAAAGGGCGCTCCCGAAGTATGTGTACCAAGATGACGCCCAGCCTGAACCCTAACCTGGTACAACTACAAGTTTAGGTTGTGCGCCATCTTGGTGCAAATATTTCTGGAGGTCCTTGAAAAGACCAAAATCATCGCCGCCCGGTATGGAATATCTATTTCATCACACCTGGATGAGGTGATGGCATGGGATTTGAAACCAATATTTTGAATCTGCGGTGTCTAGTATTTTTCTATATACGAAGCGTATTGGCCGCTGTCGCCCCAAACAAGGCCTCTTCAGAGATATTCACCAATGTCTAACGATATGTATGGAGATACTATTCTCACTTGAAAGACTATTCTTTCTTGAAAGACTGGGATCTTTCGGGGAATAGTAGCCAATCTGGAACGGCATTAGTCAGGTGAACGGTGATGCTACAAAGTGGACGTTTTGGCATAAATCTCCAATAGACAAGTAGATGATGCGCCGTTAATGAAAAGTAGAGAGGCAAAAGTGTGAAATATCCGATGAAAGTTACTATGTTGTCGGAAAAACTTTCGGGTAAAATCATTTGATACATATTACACTCACCTTCTGCGCAATATAGAGTTACGATTAATAGTATCTGAATCTTCATTTCAATAATTCTCCAAAGTTTTTATATTACATTAAGCATATTCAGTCTGGAAACAATCAGCGAACAACAAGCAACCATTGGTAATCTAAAGCACCGATTTTTTTTTATGAGCGATATCAAGGAGAAAAGAATCTGTAAACTTCATAACCGCAGCATCTAGTCGCATCTAGCCACTATCTTGCCTAAGACAAGGAAATATTTCATTCTGCTTCTGCTAAGCGTTTTCAAAGCAAAAAGACGGCATAGTCATATGGCGCACCACGGCTTCTCGTCCGGTTACCAGTCCATATCCTCTTTGGGAATAGATAGATAATCAAATAGCTGTTCCGAATTAGTATATCTTGATGATGAATAAAACCGTAATTAATCAGCGGCAATGCAAACCTGCGAGATATCTAGCGATCCTTTCTCACTTAATTATTAACCACAGAATTCGAACTCGCAAACCTAGTTAGCGTAGCTATAATAGATAGGGCTTCTAAGCACTTGGCTATTGCGCCCACCAGACCACGTAGAGAATCGTAATGGCAGATTATTCTACTGTACCAAATACTCGTGTTTAGATTGAGGAGCAAGCTGTAATAGACCAGATGTTACATGAACACTGCGTGGACACGGGATTCGAACCTGTAAACCGAACAATTATAGCTATAACTAAGCACTCGTCTATCATTGCAAATCACATAATCCATTCTGATCGATGCTGCAATGTATTCCAGCGATTCCTGAGGTTCAAAACAAATCACTTCACCGCAAACAACACAGTGTAACCCCGGGCTATGCAAAATATAGATGTGATTGAAGTCGTATAAAGTGGTGTTCTGAGACTTAAAAGCGGATTTGTTGAAAATCCTAGACGGAATATATGATGGGTAATTGTGTTCTAACAGTGTGTGTTAGTGCTAATGCTAATTAATAGTAGCACCCCTTGGCAATCATCAATACATTTATGAGCGTGTATCATTTTGGCAAGAGACTTCTGGATACATTAGAACAGGGGTCGGCAACCTTTGTCGCTCGAGGGCCAAAATTAAGGGTTGCAAGTCTTGGCCGTACATATATATATTTAGAAAGGTGAAAATCGAACAGATGGGCTATGAATCACAATTTTTTCACACATATCAGAAGTTGGAATTTTCGATTTTAAACATCGCGCGAAGACTACGACAACTCGTGAACTCAACTCAGTCGTCTTACTAAATAATGTGATGCCTATTGCTGCACCACGCTTGATAGCTCTTCAACATCAGGCGGCACACTGGACGGAGCTAAGATTAGAACATTTTCTAAATGGGAATCACTAATCCAAGTTCTCAGCTTTTTCATTTTCGAAAATAATTGTTCGCCCGCATATGTACTTCCAAACATTGATATGAATTATTCCGCATGGTTTGTCAAATTTGGATAGAAATTATTTTCGAGAAACTACTTTTTACAAAAATCAAGCAGTGATACATTTCTCGAATAGAATATGGATTTTATTGCATAACAACTTCAAGAAGCTGCACCTGCACTCAGCATCATCTTTTCTGCGCGTTGCCATTTGTCTAAAGTTGTAGGCTCGTTAAATGAGCAGCTAGCTGTTCACTAAATTGTTAGGTCATAATATAATTCAATCAACACATGTCTCACAATAAATTCTGTTACGTAAAATATATAATCTACTCCTCGAGCGTGGATTATAAAATTAATTCACCATCAAAACCGCTGTTTTTTCGCTATAATTCAGTGAACCATCGCGGCCGGATTATTTCATTCTGCGAGCCGTAGGTTGCCCCTGTGTCAGAGGAACAAGTCTTTGAATCGATATTCCTCAACTTTTTCCATATTTTCACCTTCTTCATAGATATGGAATAATTGTGTACTAGATAATAACTAGAATATAGCTGGACTTGCAGCCGTAATCACTGGTCCACTAGCTTGTCTATGAATAAAATAGATATATTGGATTTTTTTGGGGGGAGGGGGGCGGGTACTCAGACTTGTCCAAGGGACATATTTTCCTGTCCCATCCCCATCCCATCCCATATCAATTATGCCTGTCCCATTCCATCCCCCATTGGAATACAATTCAATAAAAATTGTTAAATTTAGGTTTAGCGTCTACTAACTAGAACTACATTGTACGAAGAGACATGCAAAACAACTAAATTTACGGACTTTGTTAACTTTATATTCCATAGGAATCCAATTCCCATGGACAAACCTGGGGTTACCAGAGAGCGGCCGTGAGTCCGTATGTTTTTATCTGAGACGTTTGCAAACTTCCACTCCGAGCAAGGCTCTATGCAAGCAGATACTGATATGTGAGGATCTAATATATTCTATAATTAAACAAAATTTTTATATCTTCATTGCCTGTACGCAGGTTCTTAAATTTCTAATTGGCGAGTTAGACCGTATCAGTTTGTAGCCGTAAGGCTGGGCAATTTCGGATACCTGATGATTTCAGAATCGAATCGGATATTTTTTTCGAATCGAATCTCGAATACTGTGGAGTCAGTGGGAGATATGTAATTGTATGCGACTTTTTTATTGTAATTGATCTTGTCAACAAATAATTTACTAAAAACATAGAATACATCACTTAGACCAGGGGTTCTCAACCTGGGGTTCGCGAACCCCCAGGGGTTCACAAGAAGATTTCCAGGGGTACTTGGAAGGCAGTCGAGTTTTTGTGTGTTGTTGTTTTTATTATCCTTTATTACTGCCAGAGGAAAAAGCTTATCAATTGAAACGTAGATTTTCACTGATCTTGCGTTAGTGTGATTGTGACGCAACAATGTGGTATTCACGGCTTTGCAGGCAAACTGAAATCTCTAAGACAGCGTGCAACGAGCATTAGAGAAAGTGATCTTGCGTATTAAAACTTGGAACGATGCTACGCCGCCGACCCGATTAAAACTTGCTTCGTGACTCGGGGGGTACTTGACAGAAAAAAGGTTGAGAGCCCCTTACTTAGACAGATTGCGGAACGTTCACACACAATGAAAAACACTTATTTCTCAATAACTCACTACAGAAAATAGTCATATGTCAGAATTGCATTGAAAAAATATGGCTTCAATAAAAACAAAATGTGTAATTCACCTCGACCATTGGCGGAATGAAAAAAAAAACAAGATGGCGGCGATTCAAAATTTGGCTCTGAAGCGATTCGAATAATTTACTATTCGATTCGAAGTGCCCAGGTCCGGTGGAGAACGGATAACGTGGGTTTACAAATTGACTTAACGATCTAAAAGCGTTTCATGCTACTTCTTGGTGCGCATACTTCAGGAGTACCGAAAATTGTAATGTGGGATACAGAAAAATGTTTGTTTTTTTATATTTCAAAAGTGGGGATTCAACCTCACCCCTGGCTACGTCCTTGCCTGCACGGTTAATTGAAACAAGTTCTTTAACATCCGATGCCGATAAAGAGCAATCCTCAACAATAAGGCAATCACGCCTATGATATACAGGGTCGTCATTAAGTCTCAATTTTTTTTAAATTGAAAAAAAACTTACGGCTAAAATTTACCAGGTCCAAGGTCCGTGAGTTGACAAGCTGATAAATAGACACGTGGATTAGTTTGGCCAATGACATCATTTACTCTATAGCAGTGGTTCTTAACTAGGGCTGGGCATTTCGAATCAAATATTCGAATCGAATCGAATAGTAAATTATTCGAATCGGTTGAGAGCAAATTTTCGAATCGCCGCCATCTTGTTTCACTCTTTCCGCCAATGGTGGAGGTAAATTTTTCAATTTTTTTTTCATTGAAGCCATATTTTTTTAACACAATTCTGACATATGACTCTTTTCTGTATTGAGGTAATGATGAAAACGTGTTTTTTTATTGTCAGGGATGTATTCTATGTTTCCAGTAATTTATGTGTCTGGAGGACCTAAAATAATAAGAAAGTTACATACAATTTCATACTTTTCAAGTATTCGAGATTCGATTCAATTCGAAAAAATTATTCGATTCGATTCTGAAATCATCAGATATTCGAAAATGCCCAGCCCTATTTTTAACCTTTACTGAACCCCTAAGTGACCCTGGAATCTGGACCTCCTGAAGTATGCGCACCAAGATGGCGCACAACCTGAACCCAGGTTGTGTACCAGGTTAGGGTTTAGTTTATGCGACATATTGGTGCGCATACTTCAGCTTTCGTCGAACCCCAAACCGCCTTCAATAGACGGAGTACAAATTTGTTGGGTATGAGGCCACATAAATTGCAACAAGACAACAAATAGACATGGCAAAAATTGCAACTTTTGAAATCCAAAAGCTAAAATTATTCTGGAGGATCTTCGTCGAACCCCTGAAACAGCTCCACCAAACTCTAGGGTTCGATCAAACCCAGGTTAAGAAACACTATTCTATAGTTCAACACTTTCGATGCCAAGGACGTATATATACGTCATTTGGCGCCAACCGTTCCGTGCCATCAATGCAAAATGACGTATATATACGTCATTCGAAAAGGAAAAAGTTTAATAGATAGAAGAAGGTCGAGTTCAGGTATTTGCCGTCTTTTTTCTTCTCTCTCTCTCTCTTGTTGTCAAGTTGGGGGGAAAGAATGACGTCGTCAGCCAATCGCGTCATTCAAGAAATACCAAGATGGAAGGAGGGTCTGCCATGAAGTAAATTATCAACTTATTTAGCATGGCCGAGGTACATATTAGCCGCAAATTATCATCAAAAATTTGTACGAGACCGACTGACGCCAACACACGGTTTCAACTTTTTACGGTGAAATGATTGAAAGGTGTGAGGAGAGATGATAATATTATCAATCATGTTACGAAGATGTAGAAAAACATTACTAAACCGGGAAATAATTCGAATATTTTTATATGCATGATCGTCGTCTTATTGGCAGGACGATGAAATGATTCAAAATGTTGGTATTTTTGAACGTTTTTTTAATTTTTTATCATTTTTGGGTAACGGATTGACGGACATCTGCAACGAAAGCAAGTTTTATCGTCCTGAGAGGTGAAATGTTACATTTTGAAATAATAAAGTGAGAAATTGATATTATTCGGAACATATATTTTTCTACTTGTCAGTGAGATATGATCCGAGATATAGTAATTTAGTGGGAAATATATTACCAATAACACAGAGCCCCTCGTATGCTTTCAGCTCATATTGAATTACTTCCGTAGCTATTGTATAACCATAATTATAGCAAAATTTGCAATCCTACGACTTTGTGTCGGATGAACAAGTTCAATAAGCAGCCATGGCGTAATGATTACGTAGCTACGCAATAGCGATCACGTGTCTGGCGCCACGAAGACGGGACTACGTGCAGTCGAGACGACTTGCGTAGCAAATTGCGTGAGATGACAATTTCGGAAAATCGTGTTCCTGACAGATCAACTGACGAATTTCGATGAAACTTTAAACCTTTTTATTATGTCAACTTAGAGACACTGGATGCGTATAATGAATATTGAAATTGCATTTGGAAATACTTCATTTGCACGCCAATATTAGTTCAAATATCCACACAAATAAGTATTTGCTCGCTATAAATACCAGATTGAATGAAATGTTTGCCGATGCAGGTAAAGACTTCGAATTTCATCGTTTACTGACTGAACTCACCAAATCTGGAAGCGCCCGACGAAAACTCAGGAGCAATACTAAGATACAAACGCACCTGAAATGTATTACGCATGTTTCGGTATTATCCGACACATCAGTCGTAGGTGAAAGAACTCACCTACACATGCGTATCTATCAAATCCTTGAGTCATTTCACGTGACAAAGTTAAAATCCAGGTGTGTTGGCGCCAATCGGACTCCACACATATTTTTTATATTTCTATTTGCGATTCATCGGCCAAGCTAGATATGTTGATAGTTTAGTGCATGGTAGACGCTAACTTCACCAAACCATAATTCGAAAGAGGCAACATATTGACTACGTCTGTGATTCCATAGCGTTTTTGACAAATTCCTCGATTGATGTATTATTTTATGCACCACCATACTGCACATTAATTTTTTATAATCGAGGAATTTGTCAAAAACGCTATACGATTTTGTTTTCTTTGTTCAAATTTGATATTTTCGTATAATAAAAAGATTCTGATTGCTGAATAAAATGTTCGAATTGAATCTTTATCGCAATGAGAGATCAAGACAAGTTATCATCAACTTATGTTATAATAGCATGAGAGAGCAATTCCGACAAGATACGCGTGTGTAGGTGAGTTCTTTCACCTACGACTGAAGTGTCGGAATGAACGATAACTGATGACACCGCTGGGTTCGCCCCTTTCCCGATGAATCAAAAACTAAATACGAGAGAGAATGAATAGGAGAGAACTCTCTCGTTTTCACCTTGGCACGGAACGGAAAAATTGAAAAAACTGATCTTGGCATCGAAAGTGTTAATTTACTATAACAGGGGCTCCCGAAGTATGTGAACCAAGATGGCGGACATCGGAATGTAATATATGTACTAGGTTAGGGTTAGGCCGTAATTTTAGGTATAAATACTACGGGAGGCTCTTGGCTAGTCTTCGAACTGATAATAGGACTAAAATAAGGTAAATTGGAAAGAAATTATCGCCTAACCCTAACCTGTTACGTTCCGATGTCCGCCATCTTGGTTCGCATACTTCGGGAGCACCCTATAAAAATTTATTAAAGGTTTGTTGATTTCTTTTGACGCTGAATATGGTTCATAAGAAATTGAGATTGAAAACCAATGATTTAGCCAATAATAATTCAACTCACACATTCGACTCATAAACAAAACTTATTTAATCAGCGGTATCGAAACCAACCAACGACAACATCTGCTTAAAAATGCGGAATATCGGGTGTTCCATCTCGATAAGGAAAACTTTTAAAAAATACAAAAAATACCCCAACATTTCAAAGTTAGTATATTTACCGAAAACAGAAGTTATTTCGGATATAAAATATATGCTTCTACAGGTAATTTGCGCTGAAGACTTTATAGTTCTGATGATCTTAACATCGCAGGTTCCAATCCCATGCCCGCTATCTTCTTCATGGGGTAATACATTGGGTAGAGTAGATATTGCCAAAATGAAAAATTTCTGACCCTTTCAAAGATGGTAATTTTTACATACCAGTAGCTGCATGCAAAGAGCCTTGTTCATTACAAATAAGCAAAACGCATTATGTAAAAAATCCCCCCCCTCCCTGTTTTATAATTTTTTTTTAAATATCTAACACATAAATTCAATGTAAATTAAACTACCTTTCTGAAAAGTAGTCCTTGTTTATTTTCAAAATACCAGCCTCCTTGAAACGCACTCTCGCAATTAGCCCTGAGGCCTATTTAATGAAACACAACATTTTTGCTTTGTAATTATAAACAGTATGTTTAACTGCTAATTTTTAAATCAAAACTCTTTTCTTGGGGTCAAAAACGGTTTTTAGGGTTAGGCTGATCAGTTTAAGATAGTTCAGTTTTCAAGGAGAGAGTGTGTGGGGATTGTGGGGATTGTGTTTTGGAGGGTTTGGATGAATAAAAATAAAAAGGGTCAGATGTGTCAAAATATTAAAAAAAAATCAAAAATATTGCTTTTTGGATAAATATGTTATATATAATAAATAACTCAGGAAATCGAAATGTTGTTGTTTTTTTTTGGTTCGGGGATTTTCTGAAATGTTGTATGAATTGAGAATGTTTTCATAACTTTCAGTGTACAGCAGAACTCCTCAATCACTTAGAATAGTCATCGTTGTGTAACTGTAAATCCTCTCTTATCCTTGCATTATACGCAAACAGATTCACAAATGCAAAAGCAAAGAATGAGGATAAAAAGCTAGTGTTAGTGTGCAGCAACACTCTTGAATTAGGCATTAGAATACCCACCTATTCTTGCATTATATACATGCAGATCCGCCAACACAAAACATAGAAGAAAGCTATGCGGCCACTTTCACGTAACTAATAGGTTAACTTTAATTACAACGAAAACTGCTGTGGAATGAATGAGCGCATATATTTCGAAACCGAAAATTAATTATCGAAATAAATCTATGATTGAAATGCTATGATTTGAATTTTTTTTGAGATCAATGAATTTGCCAGGGTGAGGCTGACGAGTCCAGACTAGTATATTTAGTATATTTTATTTTAGACTAGTATATTTTAAGCAAAATTTAAACATTCATTTCAAATTTAGAAATTTATTTTGATACATTTTCATAATTGTTTACAGCGTATAACTCGGTTATTGTAATTGTGTGCAATGAAGTTTCAAATTCGACAGTTTTTCGTTTTATTTGTATCTTTAGCAGGTATGTGATTTCAAACATATTTTTAATATATTCATAGGCTTTTATAATGTGCAAGACCGTATGTCAGAAAATTCCATTCCTAAGGTGCAACTATTTTGGTAGGGCTGTTTCTTCCATCAGCAAACGCTATAGGTGAGAGCAGTGGTCAGCCATAATTTATTTACTATGCAATGGCTAATCTCATCTTCACGTGCATGTAATGGCTGATCCGGCCTGGGTTAATACACATTTAGGGTGTATTCTGGCAATACATTGTCAAGACCCTCATGTTTCTAGCCTGTAAGACGCGGGTGTGGAACTATAGGGCAGTTGTTCCAAACTCAATTAACAAGTTACTTTTGCCCTCCAAACTTCTTAACATTTTATGTTTCCAATTTTGCGTTCTAGATATCGTTCGTAACAATTGAATTATACCGGTATCTTGATACCTGCATCGGTATCGGCTCTTTGGAGGGCTCCCCTTTCCTGGCCCGCTAATATCCTTCCGCTTCTAATTTTGACCCCCGGTCAATCAACTTTGGGAACCATTGCTCTATGTGTTGTGAACTAAACTAAATTGGCAACGCAGGTTAGGGGTTATCGGGGTCAATTTCATGCTTTTACAGTAGCAGTGGCTGTTACGTACGTACCAGAGTTTTAGGCAGAGCATTCATCGGGCTGAAATGCTTCTAAATACGACGTCGTTGAGCGTTGGGGCTTTTTTGAAGTTTTCCTCGTTTTGTAAATTATGTTATTCTATTGCAGACATTGTAAACACGTGCTACATTGAACTGACAGACGAGAAATCCGTGGAATACCCTGCCATTATAAACTCTTCTGCTTTGCCTAACTATGAGAAATGGTGGGGAGCTGTGTCAGATAAAGAATGCATGATATATAGAAAGCTAAAACCAAGATGGACGACGAAAATGGAAATTATAGATTTGGATATTTCAGAGAAGGGAATCGGGGTAAGGCAATAATATCGTCCAACCGAATCTTCCTGAAAACTCTTGCATTCATATGAAAGAATGTTGCTTTTTTTTGAGGGACGGTTATTCATGACTTTCGCTCTGATTAAGGCTTCATACAAGCAGCCACCGATATCTGACGATATGTAAAGAGTTACAATCATTTGGGAGGACCAGAGTCTCTCCGGTTCGGTACTGCCTGCCTAATTTATTACAGCATGAAGTTGAGCACGAGTTGAAATCCCGTACCACCCGGAACGAGAATATATATGCCTTTCAGAATACTATATCTCTTCCATGGGCGTAGCCAGAGGAGGAGGGTCGGAACCATTGTTTGGATTCAGCCGGTTCGCACCGGTTCTATAGAACCGTCTCACGGAATTTTATGAGATCAGCGAACCGGTTAGCATTACTAAAAAAAACATGTAACAGAACCGCCCGGAAAATATGACGTTTGTGATGGAACCGGCTGACAAAAGAATTTGTATCCCACAACATAGCAACCCCCCCCCCCCCCCCCCCCCAAGACACAGAGTTTGAAATGTAAAAAAAATATATTTTGCAGTCTGTCACAGACTTGCTTGGCATCTAGAAATCCCCCCTCAAAAATTCCTGGCAACGTACCTGGCCCCTTACCCAGCGGTAACTGCTTCTACATCGCCTTGTTCGAAGTGGTAATTATTTAAAACGTCGTATACACATATAAAGATGTTGACATTCTCGAGTGTTAGTATCTCAATTCACTATCGCTCCTATGATCTCGGAATGAACCTCTTGGCGCCGGGTTATATTATCGGCTTTCCTCTCGCATAGATAAATAACTATCTTTCCTACCCTTCTTCTCACACTTCTCGAATCAAATCGAATTTATGGAAAGTTTTCTATTTGGGTCCGAAATGGAGTCATTCTCTGAGCGAAGGCTGTAATATGGATAGGATAGGATTTACATATTTATCCCAGGGGAGAGGAAAGCCGATAAGACGGCTTATCCATATGGCGAACCACGGCCTCTCATCCGGTTACCATTCCAAGTCGGGTATGGGATTAGTTATATTGTTTGTTTTCGGAAGCATGGACTTGGTGGTGGAGGAAGCCGTAACCGACCAGCGGTTACGTGAACCACCCAACGACGGCGAGGAGTCCAGCAATCCTCTCGCACATAACCATCCCTGCATGGGATTCGAACCTGCGAACCCATGCAGAGTAATTAGAGGTGCGGTGGCGAGCGTATTCCTAACGCTTAGCCCGTTGAGCCACTCCGCTGCGCGGAAAATATGGAAATTCTCATCTCTTTCTTTCTACTATCACGTCACTCTCAACCAGCTTCAATCTTGTAATTTCATTCTTAAATCTTTTTATTAAGATATTCGTAAATAAACGAGAATCGAAGAAATCATGGCGTCCGTTAGAACAGATCAACCCAAACCAGAAGAAAATTTATTTCAACTTAAATGATTGGAAAAGCTTGAAAATTATAGCAAGAAAAAGTGACAAATTTAAAGTAGAATTTTCAAGTGAGTACAATTAAGATTTAATCGATATTGGGTGCAAGTATCTAAATCTCGAGTTCATCCGAGTCACGTCCTCTTGTTGTCTCATCAAAGTATGTACAAGAATTATGGGGACCAGCAAACTTTGGGGTTAAATATCACGTCCCAGACAATCTCAAAAAAATTGGAAACAGAGTAATAGCATTCTAGCAGCTTCTTCCATCTTGATGCTCTAAAAACTTCAAATTTATCATTCCATTATTTACGAAGGAGAGCGATTTGTTTCATCTACCAAAAATGTTTCCACAACAACCATTGATTAGCAAAACGACCCACATGATCGGTCAGTTTGTGTCCAATAACGAGATATGACGTTTTTACTTAGATTTCATTTGTCGCTTCATAAGTATGTGTACCGATATAGAGATACCTAAATTTGTTCGCCTACTTTACATCAAGTTGTATAAAGGGACTGAAGCCCATGGACAGGGGGTATATTCACTTGGCTAACACAGACAGTCTCCGACGTGTAATAGAACTAAAATAAGGGAAATCGGAATAAAATTATGACCTAACCCTAATCTGGTACATATACTACGGGAGTAGCTGCTCTTTTTGTCTCAAACATTTTTCATAGTGGGTCAATTAATTCACATTGTCAATATTCCCATATTTTTACAGATGTACACTGCCCACTACCGGTTGGTGCAAAATTAGGAAATTGCTCAGAGAAGCAAGACTGGTTGTCGTTCTGTACCTTTCAATGTGATGAACCCGATTTCATCCCCATCAAAGCAAATAGCAAACCATACTTTGCGTATTGCAGGTTAGTAGTATTTGTACCGGATATTGGCCTACTTTTTTCTGGTTATCTATTTCATTACATTTCAGTGTTAACAGAATAGCACAGTTTTTCATTTCTGTTCAGAAAGAATCGGACTTGGTCGGCGGAAACCGGTAGATATTGTATCTCAATGGATAAAGTCGTGAAGAATTGTCTGAGCGTTGAAGCTATCAAGGTATCAATGGTTTGCGTTGAGAATGTATGATGTTATGAAAATATTGGATCAAACTGATTCTTTATTTTTTGTCTGACTGCTGTTAAAATCGGACGTGTTGCTTTGTGTTCTATTTGTTCAAATCCGTACAATTTTGCTGAGAAATAAAGTTCTTCAATGGCGTCATCATCATAATATCGAACCTATTATGTGGCTTTGCAGCACACTATATTTTCTGAGGGTGTTACTTAGCGGACAAACTTATTTGTGAATCCACACCGCTGCAATATATATACCAATTATGCTTACACTCTGTTACATTCAGACCGATTGCCCGTATGACGATGACTTCTTACTTGACCTTTTCCCGGAACCGGATATCGATAAGGAAGAAGAGCCTTGGTTGATTGAGATGCTCGCAGAAATTTCAAGAGTAGGTAAACTTTTCTGTTTTCCTAATTTCCCGGCCATTCACATGGGAAGAAGAAAACCGATAAGACGGTTGTCAGTCCATGGCAGGTGCGGCAATATACACAATAAGCCCTCCACACATAATTATTTTACACGTATTTGACCTTGCGAAACCACACAGGGAAATCCAGGGTGCAAAGGCAAGTACGTTGCTAACGCTTGATAAATTTCGCGAATTGTTGAGCTTATTCATATACGTAACTAGGAGAGGCCAAACTGTCACACAATTATGGGTACTGTCGTAGTATGTGTACCAGGTTAGGGTTAGGCCATAATTTTATGCCGATTTTTCTTATTTTAGTTCTCTTACTAGTTTGAGGACTGTTTTAGTTAGCCTAGTGAATATACCTTCTGCTCATAGGTTTAAGTCTTTTTACACAACTTGATGTAAAATAGTGGAACAAAATTAGTTACCTCCATATTGGTACACGCAATCCGAACTGATCAATGGCGCAAAAGGCTACCAGATTTGAAGTTATTAGCGCCATAAACTATATAACAAAAACTACCTGACCTATCTTTAAGATAAACTTGCGATCACGCTCATTACTTCTTATATCTTCTTTCAGACAGAGAACGAAGACATAGACTTGACGATAGGAGGTACAAAAACGTTTGTTGTCGAGAGAGGAATATTTAGAACCTCAGTTATCAGAGACTGCTTAGAATATTGCTTGAGAAGCAGACGAACACGGAGATTTATACTGAAATGTGGCAACTGGCAATTGAGTACGTTCTTTCTACACAAGTTTTGTTGGAGCTCTAGTACAGAGCCCTTCACCGAAAACGCAAAAATGTGAAATTTAAGAAAAACACTCTCGCCGCGTTTTAAAATTATAAAAAAAAAATTAATTTCGGCGCAATCTGCATTCCTAACCCAACCCGAACTTTCATGTCTCGTGGCCCCCTTCCAGAGTCTTTTGTACATATGACCCCCCCCCCTCTGTTTATCATTTCCATTTCATCCTTCATGTTTCGTCTAGCATTGTGACCCCTGCAACTGCTTAGTGGACCCCGATTAGGAACCGCTGGTGTAGAGATTCCTGATGCAAGAATTTTGATGCTAAGGGCTGTTTATTGGTTCATAAGCGCAAGACAATGGGAGCTCCCAAAGTATGTGCACCAAGTTGGCGCACAACCTGAACATAGTATGTGTACCAGGTTAGAGTTAAGGTTGTGCGCCATCTTGGTACACATAGTTCAGGAGCGATCACAAATGTTTGTAGTTAGCGTCAGACATGGGAATTTTTATACAAATTTTCTCAAAGAAAAAAATTCCCGTTCAACTAAAAGAGGTGTGGCCAGGGAGTGGTTTTGCGGGTTTGAACCAGTGGTGGGTTTGCACCGGTTCAATAGAACCGTCTCACGGAATTTTATGAGATCAGCGAACCGTTACTGTCAATGTTCTGTTTGTAACAGAACCAGCTGAAAATATGACTTTTTTGCAAGAACCAGCTGACAAAAAATTTGAATTCCACCACTGGTTGGAATCCCCCCCCCCCCCTTTTGAAATGGGAAAAAATCAAACATAGACAATTTTTCGTGGTTTGAAAATTGGCAATTAGAAATTTCCGAATCCCCCATTTAAAAATTCTCCCATATTACTGACATAGGTCCTACCCAATTTACATTAATAAAAATTATATTTTATTTCAGGTTCTTCCCGGAAACGAGATTGTTTGATGTGTCGACACGTTTACAAAGTTTGTCGAAAAAGATTTATTTTTGTTTAGAAATCAGAAATGTGAATATTTATTGATTAAAATAAAATGTAAAATTATTGTATTGAAATGAGTGGCGAAGTTGTGCATTGTGCTGTCATAGTAGGGACTGTATTTACAAGGTCTCAGCTGCTGATTCCAGTGTATTTTAAAACCTTCAGGACAGGGGTTTTCAAACGGCGGGGCACGTCACAAAGAGGGCGTAGTCAATTTTTTGAAAGACGTGAAGATAATTAAAATTAAAAATATTTGTTAGATTTTAATCTTGCCGCCTTATTTTGGATATTTATATTTCAGCGATACGAGAGTATGTGTACCAATGTGGATGTAACTAATTTCGATTGCCTGCTTTACATCAAGTTGTGTAGAGACGGAAGCATATGGGCAGGGGGTATAATCATTTGACTAACACAAACAAGCAAAATCGCAATAGAACTAAAATAAGGAAAATTAGATTAAAATTATGGCCTAACCCTAACCTGGTACACATACTACTGGAGTACCTACATATTTGAGAGAGTGTAGATGGCTGTTGTGTTTGTATCTTTATTATCTTTAACGTGAAGCATCTTTAGGAGTTCAACTTCATTCTGTTAGTTCACAGATTCTAGAACATGCTTTCGCCTTACCATCAGTTATTTGTAGCTTATTGTTAGCTAGTTATTTTTGAGGCGCGACATCAAAATGTTTTAGGAATTAGCTAATATTTTTTTTTATTGACTAGGATTCACAGGAAGAGTTGCCATCGAATTTTTACACCCATAGCATAGCATGAGCATCCGTTTAAAATAAAAACATTGAATGATTAATGTCACCTTCTGACATATAATTTAAGAGAAAGTGACTCTAGCACAGGTTGTACCGTATGGTCGTGTCGCTCTCCCAAGTCTATACCGAATAACTTTGCGTATATTGTTGTATATATTTCTTATTGTTGCCTTGCTTGTTTTTCTGGTTGACGAATAATAAATCTCTCTCTCTATCATGGGCCGTCCTGAATTCAGGTTTAAATTTCATAAATCCATCTCGAAAACAGTGAAGAAAAATTGTAGATAATAAATGTAGTTTATTAGAGTAAATCATGCAATAAAAACTTATTCAGTTATTCAGGTTTGAAATAGACTAAATCGCCAGGACAAAATCTTTCTCTCAGTATTCTCTTCATGCAAAAACGGATCTTCGGTCGCAAATCTTTTTTATATGTCGACATTTTACACATTTTCCTTTGTCAGCAGCGCCTGAAAAAAGGAGAGAAATGTGTCACAATTTAAATGGTACTCCCGAAGTATGTGAACCAAGATGGTGGACATCGAAACGTAGTATGTGTACCAGATTAGGGCCAAGTGACTTGGCTAGGGTCAAGTGACTAGTATTTGTACCTAAAATTATGGCCCCAACCCTAACCTGGTACACATACTACGTTCCGGTGTCTGCCATCTTGGTTTATATACTTCGGGATTACTGTTTAATTTATGCTACTGTGGTTGTAAGATCAGAAGAACCAAGATTCCGGGTTATTTATTTAAAACAGCAACTTGACACTGTAAATAGTAGAAGCCTCAAACACAATTAAAACACAGCCGACCTTCATCCCAATGGCCGAAGCAGAAATATATTTTATTCTTGCACGTATCATTCCTGGTCGGGGTCTTATAAAACAATTGGAAAATTGAGATTTATTCACAATCTAAACAAATTCTTTGAGCTATTTTTAGCTGAAACATCAAATTTTGGGTTTAGTTTGGTTGTGGCAGCATCGTGCAGGTTGAATTACCCAACGTGCCGGATTTGGCTCGCAGGCTTTAATTTGCCCGTGTCAGCCATAACCTGTTGGCCATTACGCTAACTTGTATCGGAAAAGGGCCATATCTTTACGTATTATCGAATAACTCACTCAAATCAGGATTTCCACATGACGTCATGTACACACTAGTCGCTTTACTACGTAGGCAAAACTTATAACAATCGTCTCCTGGGCGATAAGCACGGGCGGAAATGGAACTGTCGAGTTTCCAATCGATGTCTTTATGCATCTCCTGTAAAAAAAAATCGAAGTTTTTTTTTATGTAAAGAGCGCTAGCGTACAAGAGCGTAGCAAGCCAAAAAATGGGACGGGCAATTTTTGGTACTCCCGAAGTATGCGCACCAAGATGTCGCACAACCTGAACCCTAACCTTGTACACAACCTGAGTTCCGGTTGTGCGCCATTTTGGTGCGCATACTTCAGGAGGTTCCAATTTTTTTTTTGTATAGTGAGATATTACGACGCTTACTTGTGTCTTTTGCTCCGTGCAAGGCTAGATGAAAGCAGACATTGAAATCTTACAATATCTTAAAGAATCTCTCTACAGACTTTCTTTGCTGTCGAAGTTATCCAAGACATATAAGCGCGCATTTTCGTCTATCTCGCTTGGTTAATTTGGTAAAGGATTATTGATAGCAAGTCGGAAAAGTCAGTTTTCAGTAAATCGTCCAACAATAGAGTAAAATCTAAGTCTATGCTATGTGCACTGAACTGCAAGTCTTTTCTCCTTGTTACCTCCCTACTTCGAATCCGTACGTGTCAGTGGCCTCAAGATGCTTGAACGAGATAATATTATAAAGATAAACAAGGGAGTGATACTCAAATGAATGTACACGAAGTAGCACAGATATATTCTATCACAGTAGCTTACGGATATCTAGTGTTCACGACTTCGTCGGACCACAAGATCTCTGACGCGAAGGCGTAATTTTTAATTTTGATGACGTCATCGCACACACAAAACGAATCTTATAGAATCCTCAGTAATTTTTGGAAAAAAATTAAAAAAAAAGCCTTCTAGCGAAAAATACAAACTTTACCTAATGAAAATTTGGACCTCCTGAAGTATGCGCACCAAGATGGCGCAAAACCTGAACACACGTTGTGTACCTGGTTAGAGTTCAGGTTATGCGACATCTTGGTGCGCATACATCAGGAGCACCGAAAATTTTAAGGCAATTGGTTCAGTAGTTTGGGCTAATGACAATAGAATTTATTTTCTGTATTTTTTTAGAAGTTGGAAATACCAAAATGAACTTGCCAACTAATAAACGAGAATATCGGTCGGAGACCGAAGACTTATCGATCTTAGATCGGTAATTAGTTAATAACTCGCTAATTATACGACATAATTAACCGATAATAAATCGATAGGCGTCTGGTCCGAGGTAAGGTGCATGCACATGCAAAATTTGGAGCAGATTCAACCACGCGTTCGTGAGATATCGCGTTCATCTAACAGACACACACACACACACACACAGACAGACATACAAATACCTATCAATATACTTACCGATCTTAAGATCGATAAGTAATGATTAGAATACTTCTACAGGATCAGATTGCTCTAGTTGATTTTACTGAAATTACTTTTCAGAAAGTTACAAAGCGATTTTAGTAGAGACATAGCTGACATAGCCATTTTATGAAAACACGTTAGTTTGCTGGTGCAATGCGTTACTGCTATGGTAGTTTAGCATTGGAGGAGACTATAATCATATTCATCATAGTTTGTTATTTGTGATTTGTTTCTTGTCTCAATCTTATTTTGCTTAACTAATAGTTCAATAGATCTACTTGCTGCACTGAACTCGGAATTACTGAATTGCAGCCTGTCCTGCATGTTGATTGTTTTGTGAGTTTAATATATTTAACTGCATCTGAGCCGTCATACACGACAGTGGCGTTGCCAGGGGGGTAGTTTTGCGGGTCGACCCCCCCCCCCCTTATTTGGGGGGGGGGGGGGGAATGTCAAAAAAATGAAATCATCTTCCTTCCATCATACAAAGCAATTTCCCGTTGCTTGAAATACTTTCTAGTCCCCCAAGACTACTGAAAACACGCGTATTCCAGCGTTCGGTCGGACCCGCTAGCTGTCTCGCTAATTTGGCAAAAAAAAAAAATTGGAACCCCCCTCCCCCCCCCCCTCTTTGAAAATTTCTGACTACGCCCCTGATACACGTGTCCCATTCGAACAAATTACTGTTTGAATTGATTTAGCAACAGCAATTCATAGATTCTCTTCGCGTCTAAAAATTAGATTCTTACCCTTGTAGCTCCAGCTAGGAATTCCACAAGTCCGATCGGAGAATTATCTGTAATTTCGGGTTCTGGGAAGAGCGTCACCAAGTGATCAATACCAAATGGGCATTCCTCCTAAATCAAAACAAAACCAGTTATTTGGAGTTCGCGGTAGCGCTTTTTGTAATCCGAAGACACAATTTATTATACGGTGCCTATTCGCGCCTTTCAGGATTTGTACAAGCAAGAACCCACTGGTGATTACACCACCCTACAGAGAATGAAAACCCTAATCCCCCATCAAAAATTTTATTTTTAAACACATACGCATTGTTTCAAGTTACAAATAATTTTATCACTAATAGGGAAATATCAATCACCCCTTAAATTTGGAAACACTCCGCTGAAATGAAATGGAAGCATACTGTGTTCGAACATTGGCGCTTAGTTAATGAGAAGTCGAATCATTCTTTTTGAAATAGATGACTTGAGTCTTTGATTGGTTAGCCGGGTAATCGGTTAACCGATTTTGAATTGTTAACGGTTACGATTTATTTTGACCGTCAACTAACATCTCAGGAACAATTAATTCAAAAATATTTAGTTTATTCCAAATTTATCTCCTGTGGCGTTTAATTCAACGGTAATAAAGTCGAATTTCCTTTTCTATGCGCCGTGATTTGTATTAAAGTTTGAGTTTAAAAAGAAAGAAGTTTCATATTTTCGAAGTACGCTTAAAATTTTTTGCAGTAGACTGAGTAGAGCGATTATGGAACTATCTCGATTCGTGAATAATTTCGAGCGATACCAGGATAAGATCACGCAAAATTACTTTGGAACCATTGTGGCGTGAGAAGCTTAAATTATGACTTAAATACGTCAAACGTCACGCTGCGAGTAACCGGATAATTTTACCGGGTAACGGTTCAAGTGTTTCCCCTTGAATTCCTATCCCTGTCTTTGACACATGGCGACTGGACAACGGTTTGTGCTATTAACGCCTCTTTAGAGCGTTTTTCGGACAGAAACAAGAATTAACATCTCTATTAGACACCACCTACCTCTGTTGAGTACTTTGACAAACATAAGTCGATAACTTTTGCTAATGAAATGCATTTGTGACTGCTATCTAGAGTCCAAGTAAAATTTCGTCTGAAAAAATGGATTCATTATTTTTTGAATGTCCAAAGGCCGTGCACAAGGGAGTTATTGACAAGTACTGAGAGCTATAAGGTACTATGGTAGTGTATTACGCGAAATTACTCAGATGCAAATAGGACTTATCTTCGAACAAAGTTACGGGCAATTATTCAGAAGTCATATACAATCACTACGATGAGAGTTATCTGCGTAAATTTTAAGGATAGAGTTCTATTCTGTATCGAGACCACTAACAGCAGGTTCCCTGATTTTAGAAAATGAATATATATCATGGGAACCGGTTCGTTAACTACCACAATATTCCAATAACGGGTTCGCTTGAAACCACCACTGGGCATCAGTACATTTTGCATATAGAACTAGTTATCCAGTTTTTTAATTCAGAATGAAAAAAATTTAAACCAAACCTGCATTTAACTCTGAACGCTTTCTTGTCTTTATTTAACGACACGTATTCCGGGTCGTTGCATTTGAAACTGCAAGTTGAACCTCTGTTGCGTTTCTTTGTGCAACTGTCAACTTTAACTGACTCGGGTACCGGGCAGTAAGAACCTTTAAAATCGTAATATTTTTGTATTATTTCAAAACATACATTTTTTTGAACATTTTTTATGACACCTGGCACACTTTTTTATGACATCTTGTAGCACTTTTATATGAATTTTGCTGGAAACACTTTTTATGACACCTGGCACAATTTTATGACATCCTGTAGCACTTTTATATGAATTTTGCTGGAAACACTTTTTATGCCACCTGGCACAATTTTATGACATCTTGTAGCACTTAGATATGAATTTTGCTGGGAACACTTTTTATGACACCTGGCACGCTTTCTCATGACATCTTGTAGTACTTATATATGAATTTTGTTGGGAACACTTTTTATGACACCGGGCACATTTTATGACATCTTGTAGCACTTTTATATGAATTTTGTTGGGAACAATTTTTTTGACATCTGGCACACGTTCTTATGACATCTTGTAGCACTTTTATATGAATTTTGTTGGGAACAATTTTTTTGACATCTGGCACACTTTCTTATGACATCTTGTAGCACTTTTATATGAATTTTGTTGGGAACACTTTTTATGACACACGGCACACTTCCTTGTGACAACTTGACGCACTTTTAAATTTGTTTTGTCTTCGTGTTCATATACACGAGCACTACTCCTAAACTTACTTTTATAATTCAACTTAAACTGGTCTTTCTTGCTTCCCACAATCTTCACAGCCCTGTATCCGTTGAAAACCAGCTTCGTATTGTTACCGAACGATGAATTGAATGAACGCATCAACTCCCAAGACTTCCAGTAGAAACGTTTGTTGACATATACCTGATAAATTTAAGATAAAGAAGGAATTTCATATTCATTTTTGGAGAGAGAAAAAGAGATTATATGGCTTGATTATATGGTGAGCATAAAACTCTTGATTTCCAATAACGTCGTTTGTTGACATAAATCTACTAATCTAGTGGATTAGATAGATATACTGGTAATTGTTAGTCAGCCGAAGTTATTTTCATTTTTTTTTATAAACAATTTACTCTAAGCAAGACTGTACACCAGTCCGTGCATCTGAAAACAAATAACTGACTAACTAATCTCATACTCGACATGGACTGGTTACCGGACGAAAGGCGAGGTTCGCCATATGATTAAGCTGTCTTATCGGCTTTCCTCTCCTCCTGGGTAAATATGAACTTTTTTTATAACAACTGTATAATACCAACCTGTATCTCCTCATCAAAAAGGTTCATTTCCTTAAACTCTAATTCAGTTGTGAGTCTTGGATTTAGCCGCTTCGCGATCGCGCATCTTTCCTTCTTAACTTCCCCAAACCATCTCGTCAGCGGGACGGGGGCAGCGGTTTCGATCATCGATGAGAAATCGAGGTCGCCTTCATTTTTAATCTCGATGTAACAGGATTGAGAGAAACCTGGAATGGAAAAGGCGATGCTTTAATGAATCTCACATTTGGTTATCCTGAATTCTGAGTCGATTAACTCAAAATCCAGAGGAGTTCGTTCGGAGCATAGGCGTAGCCAGGAAGAGCCTACGGGGTCATGCTTTTTTGTGTCTTGCCCTGACTTCTTTTGATCACTGGGATCTGGCAACCCTGCTCAACACCTTCACTACTCACCTAGGCATAACACAATGATAAAACATATTCTAATGTGGATGTCCATTCTAAATAATCGTCTGTTATTCCAATATCAGCATGTAGGTTACTGTACTAGATTAAGCTGTCTTTCTAGAAAATAAAGATAATAATGATTCCAGTCAGTAATTTCCGAGTGACGCGCGACTAAATCAACCCAATCATAATGCTAATCATTTATTAGAACTGTCTTGCAGTCAGTTTCTTCCATAACGGTAGGTTAGGAGCTTTTAGTATCGCATAAAACACCTCTTTGCCTTAGAAAAGACCTTAGCATTATTTTAATGTAGGGGTGTGCAACCTACGGCCCGCGGGCCAAATGCGGCCGATATGGAAATAGTGTGCGACCCGTGGAGAAGCGCCAATTTTAAATGCGTCCCGGGAAACGAGTTAATAATTAAGTTTAATCTGCGAGTAATTGCAATACGATCGCAGCTACAGCCCATGGTAAATGAAGGTGCGGCCCGCGGTATTTGTATCTTGCCTTTTTGCATTAAAGGTTGCACACCCATGTTCTAATGAATTCAAAGCACTTTATCAAGTCCAAGTTTAGTCATCTTACGAACAGTCGGCATTTATTGCGCGTAAAGCATCTCGATAATTCTATATATGGTTCAAGGTTTAAAGTAGATCTTGACATTCCAGTGGTCGCCATAACGACGCTGCCAAAGTATGTGAACCAAGATGGCGGACACCAGAACGTAGTATGTGCACCAGATTAGGTCCATAATTTTATTCCAATTTTCCTTATTTTAGTTCTATCACGAGTTCGGGGACTAGCCAAGTGACTCCCGTAGTATTTGTACCTGAAAATATGGCCTAACCCTAACCTGGTACACATACTACGTTCCGGTGTCCGCTATCTTGGTTCACATACTTCGGGAGTACCGCCATAACTATACTTATAGATAAGTTACTTCCAGTCGATTCACATGGCATTTCTTTGAACAAATTTTGCAAAAATCTCCACACTCGGCCTCCTCGACCAGTAGTCTGATAATTAATCATGTAACTAACCACTTCTACTCGCAAAAAAATCCTAAACTATCCTTGCCACGCGTTCTTACAGGGCTGGATTAATTTGATTCTATGATTACAGTTATATATATATATCTCACTAGCGAGGGTACTTTGGTAGATGTACTTATTCGACCTATTTGTATATTTATCTTACGTACCACATAGTTTTGCCTTTCTCTATAAATCTCTACAAATAAATCTAGAATACGTCTTGAAAGTAACTCTGGTTTCCTATTTTTCTGTACCAATATATTCTAAAAAAAGCTTAAAATTTGAAATTGCATTTCAAGGAAAACCCGCAAGCGCATCTCTTTACGTACTTATTCAACCCTTTGTGTATTTATAATACTTTGAAAACTGTTTCGCGTTACTCTATTATGGTTTGCTATTGAAAAGGAACGCCAATTTTACTTTTATTTATATGTATAAAGATTATTTTTTAATTAGCTATATTAGAGCCAAATTTACACTTTTGCAAACAGTTCAAATAGCCTCAGCCGCATGTTCACCACGTAAATAGCCTTAAGGCAGCGATAAATGAAAAGCATTAGATGCTTATCGTGTCTGTCAAATCACATTAAACCGCCGATCTGTCATCTAAGACTTAAACCGGCTTAAGACATTGTTGCGCGGATGTCTGGTCCACGCATCGCCCATATATGATTTTCAAAAAAAGGAGTTGTATGAATAAAAATTTAAATTTTAGCTTTAAATAACCGATTAACACGTTGGCGGGCTGTTAAAAAAATCGTATTGCCTCAACGAGTTGTTTTTCGCGACAATACGAACAAGGCTAAATCAGCAGCGAGTCATCGTCGAATCTCGAGTTGATTCGAGTTGAGTTGATTCGAGTGTCTAATTTGGCAATTAGGAATTTCGGAACCAACTTCCCTCCCCTTTTGTGAATCCCTTGCGCCCGACCTTGAAGCAACAAAACGATCAAGCGAGGTTAAACATTAGATTGCATCAATGTTATTTGACAAGCTTGATTGGCATCGATGAGTAGTAAATACCGAATCTATATACATGATATGTAATTAACATTCTATAGCGTTTTTAACCCCGCCTCTCTGGACTTGGCTCTGAACAATAAGCCACTCCCATCTACGCTCCATAATTTGGAGGAATTAGTTCGGAAAGTTCGGCTGGGGACGACGCTGTTAATTTTGCTTTGAATAGGGCTTGGAATGGTTAACCGGTTAATCGGATAACCAATTTTAGATGGTTAACGGTTACGATTTATTTTAACTGTTAACTGACATGCCAGGCATAAATCATCTTTATAATAAACAATTTCTTCAAAAATGATTAGTTCATCGCGAAGTTATCTCCCGTGGCGTGTAATTCAAAGAAATATCACTAATTGTATTGGAAAGGACCCAATAAATGGGGGAAACTATTTGAAATACAAATATTACTGATTATGAAAATTTGACAACGACAAATTCAGATTCAGTTTTTGGTCAAAATATATTGCTCACGATTTTATTGCAAAAGGGCCAATGTCACTCAACAAGTGCGCAGTTGCTACAGTTTTTGTTTGTGATATCTCAAAGTAGAATTTGCTGGGTGGAAGATTGCGTACCAAGATGGTGTCTACCAGGTTAGGGTTTGACCATAATTTTATTTCAATTTTCCCTATTTTAGTTCCATTACAAGTTCGGGGACTAGCCAGGTGACTCCCGTAGTATTTTTACCTAAACTTATGGCCTAACTCTAACCTGGTACACATACTATGTTCCGGTGTCCACCATCTTGGTACGCATACTTTCGGAGTAACAGATTGCATACCTGAACTACTTCGTTTCGACTTTCGTGCCCATTTATTTGAGCATCGCTCTCTTGTGCGTGGATGTAATGCTCAATAGTCAAATATAGTTCATTTCATTGAAAAAAAAAACATGCTCGGTTTCGACTTGGCGCTGAAACTGTAAACAGCATGACAGCCAGTGATACGGAATTGGCCACTGTTCCTGGAACGACCAAAATTTAACATTAGAATTTCATTTGATTTATGTGTTTACATGTTTTGTTTGAGGCATCTCTGACGTCAAAAGATTTTCGATTTCCCAGAAAGTCGGTATTTTTAGAAATGACTTTACTTTGTTAATGCCTCTTATTGTAAATATAAACAGCTCAGAGTGAAATTAATTAGGAACGCGATTAAATAGGCGTTAGAACGAGCTATAATTATAAGTTTTGAAAAAAAAAATTTAAGTAGGCTCTGGAACAGACACAGGCAAAGTACGTTTACGTCACCCTTTAATGGCCCGCCAGTCTGAGTAGGCAAACTTTCTGGCCCTTGTTCAAAAACCTTGCCCACCCCTGCTCGGGAATGAGATTATTTTATTGGACACGAAGTGGACATAACGATCGTTTCAATATTATGTTGTTGTTGTTGTTCTTGTTCTTGTTCTTTGACACGTTTTTAAAAAGTCGCTTTTCTCTTCGAATACTGGACCAATTGCTTTATAAATTTTCAGTGGTTAAAGATTAATTTTTTCGCTAGAAGGCTATTACTTTTATTTATTTCAAAATTTTGCGTGAATTCTATGGAATTTGATATTTCGTCTAAAATTTTGCTGTATTATTTTTTATCCATGGGAACACGGATTTTAGTCAGTGTCATGACTGGCTGTACGTTTTGATTCTGCAAAATTCTTGCTACTGGAAATTCAGAGCTTTTTTGAGGGTACCGGTAGCGTCAAAGGTACCGGTAAGGACTGATTCGCTCTGGTCTAACGTGTCCATATATTTGCGCGTAGCTCTCTTGTTCTGAATGAAAACGTTTTTGATAAAAATATTAGAGAATTGTCCGAAAACCCGAACACATGGTTGTCCGAAAGATTACTAAAATCGCGACAGAAAATTCTCATTTGTTATTGTATTTAAAGCTTTTATTCAAACTAGAAAAAGATAAAAGTTAAAATCCCATTCATGACAAGGCTCAGTATTTGTTGGTTAGTAACGAACTATTATTTTGGAACGAACAGAATCTTTGAGATTCGTCATCGCCCTGACCAGTTCGTTGTCCAATGACTCAAAAATCAATTTAATTTGTTCAATACTCCCGTTGTGATAGGAATTTATAAAGACATGGCTAATTTGAAGTAGGCAATATCAGTTTTGATGTAAATAAACAATTTTTGAAAAAAAAACGTAAAAATATAAACAGGAGGTGGTACCGTTACCTTGAACGTATACCGTTTCGTTAAAAGCTAGATCCGAGGGATCGTGATCAAAAATCGACGTTTAGTAAGGGCCCTTGAGCCATAGTTTCGTTACCGCGTAAACCCTTTAGTTTAACGCTAGATTCGCGGAATCGCAATGGAAAATCGGCATTTAGTTTCATGTTCTTCGTAATTGTCTAGAAATAAACGAAATCTAACGATGAAGTAATCAAAATACAAATGTGATTACCGCTGCAGTTAAAGAGAAGAGCGGTAACGATTAACAATAACAATAAGCAATGCTTAAATATATGGGCACGAAATCCAATACATCATTTGAATATACCGTGTTTCCCCCAAAATAAGTCCTCCCCTTAAAATAAGACCTAGTCAGGCCGCAATTTTTTTTTGACCTAGTCGATAGCAAGAAATCTCTCCTACACGTTTTAATATATTAATCTAAAACGTGTGAAAGAGAAAAACGTGTTATTATTAATTAAATGGATATCGGTTTTCACATTATGTATAATTGGAAATTTCGTAATTCTCTACTTTGTAATTTCGATTTTGATAAATTGAAATAAAACACGATGAAAATAAGCCCTAGTGTTATTTTTCGAAAGAAAATTGAAATGAGATCAAGTCATCTTTCCGGGGAAACACGGTAGTGAACTATTTCCTCTCATCCATCACCATTCATGTCGGATAGGAAAATAGTTAGGAGGGTATTTTTTAGACAAATGACAAAAAATTCTAAATTAATTCGTGCTTTAATTACGCAAAAAGCATTTTTTACTCGCCAAAAAGTCACCGAAGCAAGAGCAATAATAAGACTAACAACAACAGTTTTGCGCAAAGTGCGACACTCAAATATATGGACACGAAAGTTGAAACGAAGAAGGTATGTAATCTGTATCACGGCTGGCCACCAAAAACCAACTTACGCGAGAGAAAAACCGTCAAAAGAAGTCAATTTCAAATTTTGATTAGTCGTCGCTCACAAAAAGCGAATCTCATGGAGTCCACAGAAATTTTTGAAATAAATAAAAGTGATAGCCTTCTGGCGAAAAATACAATACTAAATCACTGAGAATTTCAAAGCAATCGGTCGAGAAATTGTAGAGAAGAGCGATTTTCATAACGCTAAGAAGAAAAATGAAGAACAACGACAACATAATAACAAAACAATCCATATGTACATTTCGTGTCCAAAACGACTCATGTGGCTGCTTCATCCGGATTTCGATTCTCCCCTGTCACCTTTTTATTCGCCACGCATACTTATTTATATATTATTTGAATACAACCAAAAACGGATAAAACAAATTAAATATATTTAACATAAATAAATAAACCTATTTTATTGTCGTTTTCCTTAAAAATAAGATAACACTACATTGCTATTTCATGAAATCTAACGATTTTTTTGTCTCCATGGCAGCGTGTCAACACCTGACGTCAGACGTCAACAAAATACGAAGATACTAAATTACGGAAAGATGTCCGTTGATTGTAACTTAAGGTAACTTTCATTGTGCTTATTAGTACATTTCCACCGGTTTGGAAAAGTATTTCACTGCAGTGGCGTGCTGAACAGAGAGCGATATTCCAGGAATTCAAAGTTAGCGTTTGGGGCAAGAAAAAGTCCATTGATGAGAATGACATGTTATAATAAAGTACACCAGGTTTGTGACAATCAATTTTATTCTCAAGTTTCATAATTCTGTAATTAGAGAATTACGCTAGAATTGCAAGACTGACTGTACGGTAAGTCTGTAAGTGTGAGACCTGTTATAACGCCATGCTGTTGTGCAGCTAGCTATAGGCTACCGGTACTGTGTAAAATGCAACAGGAAATTGTGTACTGTTAGACAGGGTGTGGGTGAATCAATGGTAACTTATCTTCAGAACCTAGCCTATCATAATTCAGTACCTAATTCTCAGTCTGTTAGTCACGTCTGTAATTATCAACTACTGAAGTAGATACAGTCTCAAGCAAATGTTTCCGTTTTTCGTATTGTTTTCACAGTGCAATCCAGTGGTGACATTTTTGCACTTTTCTCAGTTTGTTGCACAGTGCTGGTTTGCAGATTCTTGTCGATATGGAGGCCCAGACTGTCTCTCAAAGAGGGGGTTGCAATTACTGTTATAATCGATGTCTTCTAATGTGGGGGTTACTCTTGAATTAGAGAACAGTGCCATACTGATAGAAGAATGAATTTTGAGCTATTTGTTCTAGATGCATTGGATTCACTCAATTTTCTTTTTCAATTCTCTCATTATTTTTTGTTCTCCTGTTAGATTTTGAATTATTTTCTTTATTTAATCATGAATTGAAATTTGATAAAAATCATGTCTCATCACCATCGCCGCAGATCTTCTATGTCAAGCTATGAAGAGGAAAGAATTCTGGATGAATATCGGAAAAAATTTGATGAAAAAACAAGGAAAATGATGGACCAACCAAGAGAAAGGTTAGAATAATGGCATTTTGTTGAATCTTATTTTATATTGAACTTATTTTTTAATATGGCTCGGCAGTGTGGCTCATCATGCTAATCGTTAGGAATACGCTTCCCACTGCACCTCTGATTACCCTGCTTGGGTTCGCAGGTTTGAATCCCATGTGGAGATAATTATGTGCGAGAGCATTGCTGGACTCCTCGTCACCGTTGGGTAGTTCACGTAACCGCTGGTTGGTTACAGCTTCCTCAACCATCAAGTCCATGCATCTGAAAAAAATCTACCTAACTAATCTCGTACCTTACATGGACTGGTGACCGGACGAGAGCCGGTAGTTTGTCATATGATTAAGTCGTGATGCCGGCTTTCCTCTCCCCTGGCTAAATATGTAAATCTTATCCTATCCTTCATTGCTCTTGCTTTTGAACAAGACTGATAAAAAGCATTCACAGCTAATGATTGGCCAACCTAAGGAAAGATTAGGTCACAGTGGTTCTCAAACTGATCCATGGGGCAAGGATTCCCAATATTTGTGGGGCTGTGTCAAACTTTTCTGCTGCCCAAGGCGAGTTTCTGATGATGCTGCCCCATATACCAAACTTCAAAATAATTCGGGGGATGAATTGTAGATGTTGTACTACATGGGAATGAATAAATTAAAGGTCAAGTAAAAGTGAAATGTTTGTATTACTGTATTGCGCTCTCACGCAATGACCAGACAAGCACATTGGCGGGAAATGGCAGTCAGCTATTGCTGACTCACCATCACCAAAAGCAGTCACACAATACTATACACATAATGTCAGCTTTTACTTGAAAACACATAGAGAAAATGTGTAATATCACAAATTTTACAGCTTCGATCTGCTGCCCCTTGTTGCTGCCCTTATGGCCCTCCCCTAGGACCGCCTCTGCTCTTTTACAGAAATACATAGTTTTGATTTTAGTTATTTTTTGCATCACATTTAAAAGTCAAAGATTCAAACAAATGATTTACTTGAAATTAATTAAATCAACACGAGTGATACTTCCCTGCATATTACCAAAAAATTTCACCAACCAATACTATGTAATAAATTTAATAATATAAACTTTGTATTTTTTACTCGCAGGCCTCCATCAATCAGTCCATATCTACAATCTGTTGCACCAAGAAATGTTTCAGCGTTTTCAAGGGTGAGTGCTGTGGTAATTTATATTGCATATCCTCTTATTCTTAACTTTATCTGTTTACTGGCAACAGTAATTTTACCTGCTTGATTTTATCTGAGTCATGTTTTATTGGTGCTTCGTCATTTTATTGTGTACTGCTAAAGTGCTGCCAATATTTAAATGAATTAAGGCCTAATATTGGTGAAACTCAAAGATTTGTTTGTGAAGTAATAAACTAAACTTACCTAGGTTATGACAAGTTTAGGTTTAAACCAGTGATAAATATGACTTGGCACAGGTATCTTTGAAAATTTTTGAAACGACTTTAGTTGAAGATTTTGATGAATTTCTACTCACATAATTGAATTCAACTAACCCAGAGAACTTATTGGAACCCAAAATCTTAAATGTGTGATACCAACTTGATAACAAATTAATCGAACCCGATATTTTCACTCTTTATATATTCGGCAGCCTTCAAATAGCTACTTTTCATATATCATTCCATTAACCGCGGTTGTCATGGTTACTCCACCTGTCGTGTCTGGGGTCATTTTCTTCCATTGGAACGAGCGATACTGGAAATATCTGGTCACCTAAACGTATCTTTTGTCAGTATCTTCGGCTTTTTTTCAGCATTATTCAATGTTAGACTCGCTCATAGGTGACGCTGCTCGATAACCATCAGTGGTTCCTTCCACGCGAAAATGCATTTTTCGTATTTTTGAAATGTGATAAAATAAACTACTGACTGACTATTCAATATTTTATCAATCGTACAGCGACCCCAGTCAGCTCAGAAACATGTCAGGCGTAAACGACACACAAGTTTCGCAAAAGACAGCTCAACACAATTCATGTCAAAGTCATTTGAAGGTCGAACTAACGGAGGGGATTACTCATCTTCATTTGAAAGCAGCGACAGTGACGTCAGTAATTTGTATTATTATTATTTAGCACTTTTTTCGATACTACCGTAGTATATGTACCAGGGCAAATAGGGATTAGGGTTAGGCCATAATTTTATTTCGATTTTCTTTAAGCTTTCAAGTTGAACTGAGAATATTCTTACAAGTTCAGGGACTGTTTGTGTGAGCCAAGTAAATATAACTCCTGGCCATAGTTTTCAGTCCCTTTACACAACTTGATGTAAAGTAGGCGAACAAAATTAGTTACCTCCATATTGGTACATACACTTCTGGAGCGCCCCTTTTTCTTCTATTGATTACCTCAAGTGCAGGCATTTTCAAACTTGCATCTTTTCAGAAGGAGGGATGAGGTGGGGACCACTATCAATGGTTTTCACTGTGTACCATTCAGGATTGATAAATTTATTCAACCTGAATTAACTGTGAATATCACTAGACCTTAAATAAATTTACCCGGACTCAACTTTGGATAGGATAGGGTTTACATATTTATCCCAGAGAAGAAGAAAGCCGGTAAGACTGCTTAATGTAATCAGATGTGCGGTGGCGGTGAAGCCATGAACTTATGACTCGAACTTTGAAATTTGCTAGAAATTCAAACTCGGATGATGTGAGACCTTATTTGACCAATCACTAGAGACCGACATTAGAATTTTTCATTATATTAAATCATATTAACATTTTTAATGTTTCGATTGTTTTCCTGTAGGACTCGAATGAAAAAGAGAATCACCCAGATAGAGGAATGAAACAAATGAAATCGATATTGAGGAACAGGCCTTCATCTGCACCTATGCATAGAAGAAGGTTGGGTAGGATTTTATTTTGAAGGAAGGGGGATCCCCCCCCCTGACTGTCTAATCCGCTGGTTCTCAACCAGTGGGCCATGGCTCACTGTCGGCCCATAGAGTCTTTTCAAATGGCCACAAGCCTATTAAAAATTACTACGGTTATTGAAAAGTTTGGTTTCATTTGTGTCATTATAGTCAAATATTTATTGTAGTAGCAATGAGTCTTTTTTTTTCTTGTAGTTTTTCCCTTGCATGAGAAATTTAGTGGGCAACAGAATTTTCATGCAACGAAAATGGGCCACGAGGAAAAAAAGGTTGAGAACCACTGGTCTAATCCAATGGTTCCCAAACGTTTTAGGACTTGTGTCTCCCTTCCTGATGGGTTTTAGCACTCTCTTGGCCCCCTGTTTATCATTCCAGTGGTATTTATAGTGTTATTCTGATTGGAAGATTCCAAATCCCATTATGTTCAAACAATTAATGCTCAACAAAGCGAAAACACCCTGTGAAATAACCTTATCAACAATAAAACCAGGGAGAACGAGGAGTTTTCCTGTAAAGTGAATTTTTCAACGAATCGATTGTAAATCAAACTGACTCCACAGCCCCGATTCCAAAAATTGACTTCACTTAACGGCAACGAAAAAATGTCATGAATTTGAGCAAATACCTTATGATAATACTTTGATTGGGAACCGCTGTTTTATAATAATACTTCCAGACACACACATGAAGGATCCATCGACTCAGTATCCATAACATCAGAGAGAAAGAGAGATCTTCCAGTATTCAAGCGTCAACCTGTGACCATCAGATGCACAGCTTATAGGAATGGATCTCTCACTGATCCCGCTACCCTCGTAGCACCGAATGTTAAACAGGTACTTGTGCTCTGAACTTTGCTCCTAACCGAGTGAGGAATCCCATCTCCAGTATCGTTATAGTGATTACCTGTGACTTAGGGATGAGTCTATTTTACTTCTCAGTTTGCGCTGCCATAATTTTATATAGAATTTCAATATCTCTTGCCATCCCCATAGTCGCCTGTAATTTGATTAGAGATGCATGCGTGTTGGAAAAGTCCATGGGTTGGATAGGTAGACGGGCGAAAAGTTTGTAGGCCTGTACTAGATCTTGTTACTCTTAGTTACTTATTACATCACTGGTTACGGCTTCCAAAGTACAATAACTATTAACTAGGCTAATTCTCTATCCAAAAATGAAGCACTGTAGCATGGCCACACGAACTTAAAAACGGGCTTGAAATGGTTAGTAATCGCACACTTAAACCTCAGATTCGAAGGTCGAACACAAGATATAAAGTTATTTAATCATAAATTTTTTGAAGATTACAAGAACATCGACAGCAAAGTTCAGCAATGCTCTCTCACATAATAATCTCCCAGATTATTCAAACCCTCAAACCAAAAACACAAATCTTTAATTTTATTTCAATTTTCCAGCTTTTAGTCGAAGCAACTCGCAAGCTTGGCCTTAACACAGCGGCAAGAAGAGTTTACCTTGACAATGGAGCAGAAGCCTTCAGAGCCAAAGATATCCCGTACAATGCTGATGTCTTCATATCATGTGGAGAGCAGTTCAAAGACCCAAAGAAAGTGCTGAACAGTAAGTTGATATATTTATATTGAAATATGAGAGAGAGTGGTAAAGCCTTCTGCTTGCACATATAAATATTGCATTGACTTCTTCCATTTACCAACTCAAACCAGTGAGTGAATGATGAGACCCAACAAACATGCCCAAAATCTAAGAATGAAGGCGATACTAATGGTTTGGCGTGCGATGCATCATGCTAAGGATCAGTAATATGCTCGTCACCGCACTTCAGATTACTCTGCATGAATTTGCAGTTCGAATGCTGTGGGGAATAATTAAGCACAAGAGGATTTTGGACGTCGTCGTGGGGTATTTTGCGTAACCACTGGTCAGTTATGGCCACCTTATCGTTTTTTCTCTTCTCGGGATAATTATGTAAACCAGAGGTCGGCAACCTTTTGTCGCTCGCGGGCCAGAATAAAGGTTGCAAATCATTGGCGGGCCGCACATATTTTTAGAAAGTTTATAACCGAACGGAACGGGTTTCGATCTGTTTTCAGTAATTGGCTATATCCCGAAGTTTGTCCAAAGATTATATTAGTCAATTATTCTGAAGTGCTGTTTACCCACCTCAAGTGTGATAGCCTGTCATTGTTTAAATACCTCTTCATAAGTGGATGAATAGGCAAATTTAGGTCAAGTGTTTTCTGGGGAGCGTTTATACAGCGTTTTCACACCTCCACTTCGAGGAGGAGCTCTTTTTTGGAATGACCAGGAATCTTACTGATTGCTTGGCATTGCTTGCGCAATTTATTACACCCAGGTTTAAAATATAAATTTTTAATCTATGTAGTGAATTAGAACCTTGATATCATGCTCTATTCAGCTTAATCCTAAAGCTTATTTAGAATAAATCTGAAGAAAAACACAAAATGTTACTAAATAAGAAAAACAAATACATATCGAATTGCTGACGCTAACAGTAAGCTCGTCGATTGTAAAATAAGTAAGGTTGAATGAGGTAACAACACAATACAGCACAATTATTGCCGCCTGATTTTAAACCTGCGGCCCACCCCCCCTGCCTTCTTGGATGATTTTAAAGTGATTTCTCGTAACTTTGCTTAGAGATCAGTCAGTTTTCTTACCATCCTAGTGATTGGGGGCGAGCTTGCTTATAATAAATTCCCTTATGAAAAAGTATAAAATTTGAATTTTTTTAAAGACTCAGGCAGTCTCATTGCTTCAAACTCCTGGACAATGAAAGGTGTTGTGTTGGACGGTGAACGACGACCAGTGCGCAGAACAATGACAAATCGACTGAGACGTCTCGCAGGAAAAAAGTCGTCTAGGATTCTTGTCTTCTTGAATGGTGATGGAGCAAATGGGCACGATGTGATTCATTTAACTTCAGATGGATATAATAGGGTAAGTTTCCTTGCTGATCTTGGTTTTGAAAATGCTTTAGACCAGTGCTTGTCAAACAGGAGGTCCTATCTCTCAAGGGTCACAAAAAGATTTGGGAAATTATAAAGTTTGTATGAACGGGGTAAAAACAAGTCTAGTCTTGAAATATACTAATTTTAGTTTAAGCAGTGGTTCTCGAACTTTTTAATTCGCGCCCCCTTTTAAAAAATTGTGAAGTCTCGCGCCCCACCTCTAAAATAACTAGATAACAATAATCTACAAATGACAGATAGTAAAGCGGAAGTATGTTTTCATTCAAAAAAACATGTTAAAAATATGTGGGTGGAATTAAATCTATAAACAATGAAGAAATGGAAATATCTAAAATAAGACGGGCAAAATCTAATCGAGTAAATATTTTTATTTTCAATCAGCTTCGCGCCCCCTCAAAAATTATCCATGTCCATATTGTTCTTGCCCTTCGCCACATCGTTTGAGAACCACTGTTTGCGTGGGCTGGGATATTGGAAACCACATGTTCAGCAACCCTCTAACACTTGAATATCCTTCACGGTGTTCGCACTGTGTATCGAATTGGCCAATTTAACTTCATTGACTTCGGTTTATAAACTTATGAAATTATTTATTTTAGCTTCTTGATCAATCCACATCAAAATTAAAAATGACTTCTGCAGCTCGCACGACTTATGGATGGGATGGGAGAGAAGTCTGCAATCTTGAGGAAGGTAGGCACGAACCATTGTTGGCTAAAACGAATCAAATCATTTTCCACTCAATAAAAGTTATATACTATACTCGGCATAGGTAAATTACGCTACTGCTAGATATGCTCAAAAGCAGGGTCGGCCAACCTTTTTGGCCGACGGGCCACATTTAGTTTACTAATAATTGCGCGGGCCACCTAACATGGTAATTATGTTCTAGTTTTGCTACACTGACCAAAAGTTAATAAAAAAACAAACAAAACCCTTGCACCAAACTTTCTCAATATTAAGAACAATGAAAAAACAAAGATACAGCAAAGTCAACAAAGTTTTTTCTACACGTAGACATTTTAGTGTGAAGTTTGGCACTGTTTTTCGCTAACAAGTTTGTCAATAGTCGCTGAAAAGGACGATGTAGCAATGCGAAACGAATTTTCCATATGACTGTCAGAAATTAGTGATCTCACAGGGGATTTGACATGGTTCATCTGTGAAAAAACTTGCTTGTACGAGTACGTGCTGTCAAATTATGAGGTCATCAAAACTGCCATTCTGCTCTAGTGTGTAAGCTACTATTTATGTATCGATATCTTCCAGTTGGTGATGACACTCATGGCACGTTTGAAAGGGCTAGCAGAGCGCATTTCAGGAAAATGAACAACTTGTTTGTATCAAAACTTCATATTAACTACATCACTCCAAAAATACAAGTTTTACTAAATTTTTTTTTATTTAATTCCGAAAATACAGTGCGGGCCACTCGAAACTCCTCGGGCCACGGGTTTGACGACCCTGCTCAAAAGCTTAGTGAAACTTGTATTATATGGAATAAAACTTTACTCTTTCGTTGCTGTTAACTTCAATTATCTTAATCTTATTGCAAACTATGCTAACTTTTCGTTAGAGAAAATGGATGTATGGGATAGAATAGTCCATGCATCTGTACTTAACTGGCCAACTGTTCTGATGAAGGCCTGCACCAGAAAGTTCAAAAGAATCGTACTTCTTGTGATTGTAGCATTTGTAGGGTATTTCATTACATATAACCCATATTATTTTATTGCCAAAATCGACAGTCACCGGAAGGGTCGTTGCTCACCATATAATTAGTCATATTATCAGCTTTCTTCTCCCCCCTAATAAATCTCAATTTTTTGCTTTATTTTCAGTTCGACAACTTGACTCCTGCATGAAGAACGGTTCAAGTCTAATCCTGGGTCCAATATGGGTCAGTGCGGGTGAGGGATTCAACCCAACGGGGGCTCTCAACTTTGTGGAAGGCATCTTATGGGGACTCAAACAGAGGCTGGAGGCTGCAAAGATCAGAAGGTGTTTGACTTAGTCTGGATTTTCGACGCTCATGAAGTATGTGCACCAAGATGGCACACAACCTGAACCCTATCCTGGTACACATACTATGTTCAGATAGTTTGCCATCTTGGTTCACATACTTATGGAGCTCCGGATTATCTTAATTTTTCGAGCGAAAGTTTCCTATATTGAACTCGAGCTTTTCTTCCCAGATCTTCTCGCAACATAGGATAGAATTTACATATTTATTTCTCAAGAAGCCGATTGGACGGCCTAATCATATGGCGAACCACAGTCTCTCGTCCGGTTACCATTCCATGTTGGATATGGGATTAGTTAGTCAGTTATGTGTTTCAGATGAATAGACTTGATGATGGAGGAAGCCGTAATCGACCAACGGTTACGCGAACCACCCTTCGGCAACATGGAGACCAGCAATGGTCTCACACTTACGGTAAATACCCCTTAAATAGGATTTAAGCCTAGAAACCTACACAGGGTAATCAGAGGTGCAGTGATGAGCGTATTCCTAACACTTAGCCCGATGCACCAGATCACTGAGACTCTAATTTCGGTACTCCCGAAGTATGTGGACCAAGATGGCGGACACTGGAATGTAGTATGTGCACCAGGTTAGGGTTAGGTCATAATTTCAGGTACAAATACCACGGAAGTCATTTGGCTAGTCCCCGAACTAGTAATAGAACTAAAATAGAAAAAAATGGAATAAAATTATGGCCTAACCCTAACCTGGTACATATACTACATTCCAGTGTCCGCCATCTTGGTTCACATACTTCGGGAGTACTCAAACTTCAATTACCAAACAAGATTAAATAGCATATTTGTGATTCTTTTAATAAAAAAAATTTCTTGCGCCTTGAAACCTCAGGATATTTCCACAGCTAGGAATTAAACCTTGCCATTATCACAGTGAACAGTTGGACCATGCATGTAATGGGGATATGAATAAAGTCACACAACCTGATATCGTGATAATGTCTATGGAAGAGATATACAGCAATATTGAACAGGTAACAAACAGTCTTTTTCAATGGTTCTCAAAATTTAAAATTTGTGAAAAACTACCAAAAACATTGAAAAACTGTGAAATACCGCTAAAAATCTTGTAAAATTGTGAAAAATCGTCAAAAACATTGGAAAACTGTGAAAAACCGCCAAAAATCTTGTAAAATTGTGAAAAATCGTCAAAAACATTGTAAAATTGTGAAAAATCGTCAAAAACATTGGAAAACTGTGAAAAACCGCCAAAAATCTTGTAAAATTGTGAAAAATCGTCAAAAACATTGTAAAATTGTGAAAAATCGTCAAAAACATTGGAAAACTGTGAAAAACCGCCAAAAATCTTGTAAAATTGTGAAAAATCGTCAAAAACATTGTAAAATTGTGAAAAATCGTCAAAAACATTGGAAAACTGTGAAAAACCGCCAAAAATCTTGTAAAATTGTGAAAAATCGTCAAAAACATTGTAAAATTGTGAAAAATCGTCAAAAACATTGGAAAACTGTGAAAAACCGCCAAAAATCTTGTAAAATTGTCAAAAACATTGTAAAATTGTGAAAAATCGTCAAAAACATTGGAAAACTGTGAAAAACCGCCAAAAATCTTGTAAAATTGTGAAAAATCGTCAAAAACATTGTAAAATTGTGAAAAATCGTCAAAAACATTGGAAAACTGTGAAAAACCGCCAAAAATCTTGTAAAATTGTGAAAAATCGTCAAAAACATTGTAAAATTGTGAAAAATCGTCAAAAACATTGGAAAACTGTGAAAAACCGCCAAAAATCTTGTAAAATTGTGAAAAATCGTCAAAAACATTGTAAAATTGTGAAAAATCGTCAAAAACATTGGAAAACTGTGAAAAACCGCCAAAAATCTTGTAAAATTGTGAAAAATCGTCAAAAACATTGTAAAATTGTGAAAAATCGTCAAAAACATTGGAAAACTGTGAAAAACCGCCAAAAATCTTGTAAAATTGTGAAAAATCGTCAAAAACATTGTAAAATTGTGAAAAATCGTCAAAAACATTGGAAAACTGTGAAAAACCGCCAAAAATCTTGTAAAATTGTGAAAAATCGTCAAAAACATTGTAAAATTGTGAAAAATCGTCAAAAATCTTGGAAAACTGTGAAAAATCGTCAAAAACATTGGAAAACTGTGAAAAACCGCCAAAAATCTTGTAAAATTGTGAAAAATCGTCAAAAACATTGTAAAATTGTGAAAAATCGTCAAAAATCATGGAAAGCTGTGAAAAACCACTAAAAACTTTGCGAAAACCAAAAAGCGCCTATTTCTTTTAAATGTTTCAAAATAAAACTCTTTTGAAATTACAACATTTGCCTTATTGTCTTGAAACAATAACTAATCCCTATTGTCTTCAAATTTCTCTTCCTTGGTCAAGATTTCATTTCTTTCTGAAATTCATCCTTTTTATTATTTCTACAGCTTGATGAAGAAATAGAAGATATGAAGAAAGCACAGAAAAAATATAAGGAAAGAAGGAAAGTACTGAAAGAAATGGATGAAAAGCAAAGAAAGCAGGGAAACAATTACACTATGCAACATATTAAAGAGATAAGTGAGTAATTAATATTACCGTATTTATTCAATTATAACGCGCACTCGTGTATAACGCGCACCTTTAAATTTTGAATGAAAATTGGTATAAAATTTTTTTTTTTATTTTTTCTCTACTAACTACTGGTAAGCACATAAGGTAACAACTCACAGCATGAACAAAAATTTATTAAA
This sequence comes from Styela clava, assembly GCF_964204865.1. Taxonomy (NCBI): domain Eukaryota; kingdom Metazoa; phylum Chordata; class Ascidiacea; order Stolidobranchia; family Styelidae; genus Styela; species Styela clava. The sequence goes on along the minus strand of NC_135250.1, from coordinate 1,113,314 downwards.
AGCACACAGTAATTCAAAACTCTTCAAAATCGGATTCAGTCTCTGATTCACCAAACAACTGTTCGATTTCTGTTTGGGTTATGTTTAAATCAGTGTCCCAATCGGCGGGAACATCACTTTCAACCTCTTCTTCTGACCCTGATTTTGAATCCCACAACAAGTCGTCTTCTGTACCATCCATACTATTGCTAATGCTCTGGTACATTGAATTCTCTAGAAGCTTTTCTATTTCCATGAGTTTCCGCATAATCAACAACCTCCAGTTTGAATGCAGCCCTATATGCAGAACGTTCGCATGTGCGTGTGCTTGCACGAAATCGTCCTGCATTGGAATGTGCATGCGCGAGCGCACGCACGTTTCAGATGTTTAAAACCACATTTTCAATACCGCATTTCTCAGACCTCGTGTATAACGTGCAGCATTGATTTTTGCCTAAAATTCAGTTCAAAATTTTGCGCGTTATAATCGAATAAATACGGTATAACTTAAAACAAGCTGCTCTATCAAATCATGCCATGCTCTTACTTTGCTTTTCTTTCGCTTTTAACTATTCAATTGAAAATTTCGTACGATTTTATAGTAATGACAATTATAAGTTTAAATAAATTTCCTTGTATGATCTACAAGCAAAATAAGAACTGTTAATAAACAAAGACAAAGAGGGGCTCCCGAAGAATGCGAACCAATATGGCGGACATCGGAATGTAATATGTGTACTAGGTTAGGGTTAGGCCATAATTTTAGGTATAAATACTACGGGAGGCTCTTGGCTAGTCTTCGAACTGATAATAGGACTAAAATAAGGAAAATTGGAAAAAAATTATCGCCTAACCCTAACCTGTTACCCATGTTACGTTTCGATGTCCGCCATCTTGGATCGCATACTTCGGGAGCCCCGACAAAGAAATATTTAATTGTTATTAATATAAAATCGGGAGAAATATTCTGGACACCCTGTATTCACACTTCCTCACAAGTTTTCAGCATATTATATCTGCCAAAGCCTTTTCTAATCTTCGAGCATCATTCCAAAGCTCACAAAATTTGAATTTAGCCTTATTTTGCAGTTTTCTGAATTCTTGTTTTACTCTCCCAGAATCTGATGACCGAATTGTTGGGCAACATGGTCTTCGTCTTAAAATTTATGAGAACGGGAAAGACATCAATGCTCAGATGGTTTTCGTGAATATGAGGGAAATCCTGCGAGGAACTGGACAGGACCAGGACACAGAGAAATTAGTTAGAACTAGGGTAAGTGCATTAAAATTTTTACTCTGAGCAAGGACTGCCTTTTGAGTTTTCAATTTTTGACTAGCTATTCTTATACATTCATAAGGCCAATATAGTTTTTAGCGCTTCTGTGAGTTCTTACAACCTTTCTATCAGTTCTCCACTTGGGATCGCGTTCCAAGCAAACTTACATCTGTTTTATTAGTTTACTTTCTCCTTTTTGAGGGCTCAGGACTTTGCTTTGGGCAAACTTGCAACTCTTCTATTAGTACCATTCCCACTTTTAGTTGAAGGCTCAAGACATTGCTTTAAGCAAACTTGCAACTCTTTTATTAGTTTTCTTCCTACTTTTTTTTTGAAGAATCTTCTTTGAGATTTTTCTTTGAGCGAACTTTGATAGATATATCACTTATTAACAAGTCAAATAATGAGTTTCTAATGTATTTAATGCCTTGACTTCTAGTTTTTTTTTTTTTTTCAGTTCTTGGAACATCTGTCTCACTGGCACAAACCAGTCGATCCAACAGGGCCTGCGAAGAGTTCAATGGTTCGGAGAATGTTTGATAAACATGGTGAAGAGATCATGAATGTACATGAGTTACAGAATGAACAGGAGGTGAGTACAGAGTTGTCAAAAAACAATTGAATCTCTAGAAGTATGTGTAACAATATGGAGATAACTAATTTTGTTGGCCTACTTTACATCAAGTTGTTTAAAAGGACTAAAAACCTATTGGCAGGGGGTATATTCACTTAGTAAACATCAGTGTAACTTTCTCAGAATTTCCACAATAATCCTGACCTTGTTTCTTGCCTTAGATCTGGCTTTCCTATGGCGAAGAGTTCAAGTCAGCTCATGTTATGGCTCTTCATGTCCAGTTGCATCCAGTAATGGCATTCAGACTGAAGAATGATGAGAAAATCGTCATCAAAACTAACGCAGAAGTTCAAGCAAACACTAAATGGAAGGCTACAAACGGTTTCCCAGAAGATTATAATTGTCTGCGTGTTGAGAATATTGATGAGGTGTGTTTTATTTGCCCCCATTCTTTCGATTGTTTTTACTTATCGATCTTGATCGGTAAGTATATTGATAGGTATTTGTTTGTTTGTCTGTTAGATACACGCGATATCTCACGAAAGGTTGGGTTGAATCTGGTTGGTTTAAAGTAAATTGAAGACTTGTGGGGCCAACACCATTACAAATTGGCACTACTCCGCTGGTCGCACAATATTTTCTTGTGGGATTTTCTATGTCAAGAAAGTCACTAAAAACTAAATTTAGTTGCCAAACTATGTCACCCAAGGCCTGAAACATGCTGCCCTTTTTATTATTAATATCCAAAGTGAGGTGCAGGGTCATAAAGTTTGTTTTCCTGGGATAAATATCGGTGCTCCCGAAGTATGCGAACCAAGATGGCGGACATCGAAACGTAACATGGGTAACAGGTTAGGGTTAGGCGATAATTTTTTTCCAATTTTCCCTATTTTAGTCCTATTATCAGTTCGAAGACTAGCCAAGAGTCTCCCGTAGTATTTATACCTAAAATTATGGCCTAACCCTAACCTAGTACACATATTACATTCCGATGTCCGCCATCTTGGTTCGTATACTTCGGGAGCCCCTAAATATCGAAATCCCATATTTCTAACTTATTGATATTATACATCTCTTGATCACAGAAATCCGAGACATTCCCATCGGCTGATCATTACCTGCAATCAAAGGAAGATTCTCAAATTGTTGTCAAACCAATGCTCATGGGAGATCAGAAAACAGAGAAGAAGGAACCTGGGACTTCACAGGTTAGCTAGAACTGGGATCAAGGCTATATAATTTCTATAACCCTTTTACGTTGTTGTCCGTAACTTTGCTCAGAGATAAGTCACCTTTACTTTGGGTGAGTGCCTGGACTGAGCTACCTTAATTTAATTTATGCATCTCTTGGCAGTTGTCATCTATTAGTTGCCACGGGTAACCTCTCTCAAAGATGAGTCCCATTCATCTGAGTGGGTGAGCTTTGAAAAATATTTTTTTTTTAAAATTACAATGTTCCCAGCGCAAAGCAGTATGTCCCAACCGCAGAACAAAGCATAAAGAGAAACAAATTTCATTTTGCAGGCGTGGTTGATTCATCGAAGTGGTCTAATCACATCTAGGAATTACCCTCAACTGGCACTCTCATTGGATGAAGATCAACCAATCACAGTTGAGATGAGTTGTGGGGCGGAGGTCACTGGTTACGCTCTAACACTCCAGAAAAAGACTCGTGGAAACCCAGCTCAGCAGTGGGAATTCAATCCGTCCGGACAGATTTGTTCGTTGCATAGTCAGAGTGCAACACAGGTATGGAGATAAAATTATTGGACATGGTGTGGACCTATAGATCATGTTGTTCTTACTTATCGATCTTTAGATCGGTAAGTATGTTGATTGGTATTTGTCTGTCTGTATGAATGTCTGTTAGATGCACGCGATATCTCACGAAAGCGACGTTGAATCTGCTCCAAATTTTGCATGTGCATTCATCATATCTCGGTCCAGGAACCTATTGATTTTGGATGAGCTATGTCGTATAATAATGCAAGTTAATAATTAATTAGTGATTAGTGTTATTATTTAATTAGTTTCGATCGATAAGTCTCCGGTCTCCGACCAATTTTCTCGTTTTGTTGTTGTTATGGAAAAATCACTTTTCTCTTCAACGACTGGACCAATTGCTCTGAAATTTTCAGTGGTTAAGGTTCACATATTTAATATCATTGTGTCAGGAATCAAAGTAAAGCAATTAACACACATAAAAAAAAATTACAAAAACAACACATTGATTCATAGTAATTGATGAGTACTCAGTGAGTCATCTAGTTAGCGACACCTTGTTGCTGAATTCAAGCAGCAAATAAAGCTTGTTGTTGTTGCTGGAAAGCTAATACTTTTATTTATTTCAAAAATTTTGTGGTTCCCATATGTGCGATAACGTCATTAAAATAAAAATTGCACACCTTGTGGCGGTTCCGCGTTCGCATTCATTGTATCTGGTGTCCATGCTTCTGAAAACAAATACCTGTCCAACTAATCTCACACCCGACCAGGATCGGTAACCAGACGAAACCGACAAATAAATGGTTATCTAATCCCATTCCTGATATGAAAGTAACCCGTTGAGAAACCCCAGTCCACCATACGATTAAGCTGTCATAGCGGCTTTCGTCTTCCTGAGATAAATATATAAATCCTATCCTATGTTTTTGCATGACTAGTTTAGAAAGACTGCCAAAAATTTAAATTCTACCCCCCCCTCAGTTCATCAATTTTAAACGGGATGTTTTATATTTAGGTTATAACCATGCTCGATCCTGATCATTTCTCAAGTGTGGGTTGCAAAGGTCAAAGGACGGAGATTAAAGGTCATAAGGAAATGGAGCAGGAAGTTGGCAAAAATCAGGATCAAACTATACAAAACCAAGAAAATGCTGGAACTTCCGTAAGTCCAACTTCTATGAATTTTCTTTATTCACAGTTTTTAAACTATGCGCCCCTTCATTTAGGTAGCATTTTATATACATCAGAGAGATAAAATTTTGGCAAAAACATCCAGATAGGCCTATTTTAATGTTGTAAGCATGACGTATGCAAGACCATACTGACTTAAAACAAGAGTGTATGAGTTTATCGCGATTCCATGATCAACATAACAGGCGATAAAATTATTGATAGATAATCACACACACACAACCATAGGGCTATAATGAAGTTAGAAAAAAGAGAAAAGCTTTAGATAAATTAAATGGTAAACAAAAATAAAAAAAATATAAATAAATAATGAATTACTTGCCACACCATATTATTAGTTTTATAATCATTGCTATTTGTACATGTGCATGTTAAATTTCTTATATCTTCTTAAATATTTTTACCTTTTTTGCGATTGGATTTTTTAAATGAATGAATATAAAACGTTTTCTTACCTTTACAGGTGAAAATTGTAGTTCTTGAAAAAATGTCAGGATCGCGAGCTAAATTCCAAAGATGGGCTTTGAAACAGGATAGCATACCTAACCAATGGAAACATACTAAGGTATGCTTGACAAATGCTATTGATTCCGCTGATAATTAGGATACGATTTACATATTAATCCCGAGCGAAAAACCAATAAGATGGTATAATGGCGTACCATGGCCTCTTATCCAAAGACCGATGAATGGTTATCTGAATCACCCTACAGTGGCGAGAAGCCCAGCAACCCTTTCAACATAATTATCCCCGCACATAGTTGAGGAAGAGAACTTTACATTTGGAATTTTCTAATGGGTGAACAATAGAATAAAGATTGAGAACCCCTGTCCCCAGCTGGTTATTATCGCCCCTAATCAGTCCACGTAATGTCCCTCATTAAGGAATAATTCTTTTTCTTAAAGGTTGCAAATCCAACATGGAAGAAACTAGCTTATTCCTGGCCAGTGTTGCCAGACGGAAACTGGAATTTGGAATACAAATGGCCAATGGAAGGGACGTTTCTGAATTGTCCTCCGCCACTCAGAGGAGGGGGGGCAAAGAGTGAGACTACTGGTACCGTTCCACTCAAGGTTATGAGGAATGGGGAAAAGAACATGGACAGGTTGGTTTGTAAATTTGTTTGAATAGTTCCAATACTGTAGAGCTGGTATGAAATTGTTGTGGCCTTTCTTTTTATACCTCGGCTCGAACCAGTGTTTACATTACAACCCAACAGCGGTGAGGAGTCCAACTTTCCTCCATGGAATTTGAATTTGTGAAACCACACATAGTAATTAGATATGCAGTGGCGAGCGATTTCTAACCCTTAGCAAGATCGCCACACCACGGAGCAAGTCTACAATGTGAACAGTTCTTTCGTTAAGCTTTTTATATGAGCAGAGCAAGAATCGCCACATAATTGTAGTTTGGTGTTCTGAATTTTATTTATACTCATGTAGAGCGAAATTGTCAAAATCCCCCGAACAAAAACAATGTACCATACCTTAATCATATGGTAGGTTGTGGAAACACTTCATTTAAAACAAATATTGAAACTCAAATTTACAGATTTGTGACAGTTGTTGTTCCCGATCTCTCTTCGTCCTCTCTTGCAAACGAGAAAAATTCTCCCGATTCGGAGACAAATGTCATAAAGCTTGAAATGAACATGTTCCTGGAACGAGCCACGAGTTTACTGAATTTACCATTTGCGGCAAGGTTGGTATTGATGAGAACTATGCTTTATTCAAATTCTGTCACGCTATCGTATGGAGGTTTATTTCGAAAGATTTGAATCATTTTATTGCGACCCATTTTAACCGCTTTCGACTCATACATGCTGTGATGTGTAATTAGTGAGTAGTGATCGACTTTCTGCCTCCGACTTTCATTGAATCCCCATTGCTTCTAACAAAAAACTGCTCTAGCCACTTGTGAAGAAACAGCAGTTAACAGCGAAAACCACCAAAACCATTCAAAAACGTGCTGATGCACATGAGCCAGAACTACGAGAACAAAGAGAAGGCTACATGCGGCTTCGTAGAAGCATGTTGTCGGTTGCTGACTTAGAGCAATATTATTATTATTATTTTAATGGTGCTTATCACTGGCTTAGTTTTGTGCACCAGGCTGGCTTATAGTATCATTCTCATTCTGGCGAATATTTTTTTTATCCCTTTTCAGACGAATTTTCAATGATCGTGGTGTTGAAGTCTACTCCCTTCGTAAATTGAAACGGAATCAAGTCGTTTTCGTTACTTGTGGAGAAACCTGGCAGAACCCCACTGTGACTAAATCAGAAGCTCAACGACGCCAACTACTTGCTAAGTTGACAGCGGACGTCAAGAAAATCAACGATTATTGTATTCTAAGAGAACCGGGAGATGTGAGGATGATATTTTGCAATTTGCATTGTTTAGAATTTAGCTTGAACTGCTTCAAATTTAGTGTTAATCTGCATTGACTGACACACAATTCGCCATCATATTCAAAGAGCTGTCGTTATTTTAGTGGTCGTTTATAATTTTGCTCACGGACAAGTTGAGTGCGTCATCTTTCCGTTGGTTTAGTGTCATCTGTGCCAACATTTTTAGAAATGATCTGACTATTGTAGCATTGCTCGGCATAGCGAAAACGATTATCTGAGGCTGTAGCAAAACCCTTTAAGACAGGAGCGAGCGAATGACGGCCCGTGGGTTGGATCTCGTCCACTTGTCTCTGCTGAAATTATGACTATAGTTTTCATAGATATAAATTCACATTGAAAATCTCTATGAAAATAACGTCATAATGACCCTGATTGTTACATTGTTTTTCCCTTTTATATAAACGTTATAACAACGCCTAGCTGTTGTAAATGAACTGTTTTTTATTCTGTGTTCCATATTGAGCCTTCGACCCAGTAACCAAGTATATTATCAGTAACTGGCCAACTCAGAAAGTAATTGCCCATCCCTGTTTTAAGAAGACATGTAAGTATGCTTTATTTTTTCAGGTTGTTGTAACAATGGAATCAGGAGCTGTCGTAGGATCTCGCCTTGTTGTTACTCAACAGGTCAAAGTTCAGGATCCAGCTACAGGTTTGTGATTAGTTGATTTTTGGAAGTTGATTTCACTTCAGAATGTTCTTAATATAAATAGTAAATTATTATACTGTTCAGAAAAATACTTTTTTTTTTTACATTTCGAAAGAGGAGGAGGGTTTCGACCAGCAAAACCATCCCCTGGGTACGCTTCGATTACAACTTATAACAGGGATGGCGAACCACTGACCCGCGGGTCACAAAGTGACCCACCGCGTTTTATTCGTGACCCGCTAAGGCACGAATAAAATGCTAATATATCAGTGATAAAACCGGCCTCAAATTAATCTAACAATAACTAAACTATTATAATGTACCGTCAGTTGGGCAGTCAGGACTGCGATCGCTTATATTCAAATTGTTAATTTTTCGGTATGTTAATTTTCAAAACCCATAATCTTGGACGCATGTCTGCACCGTTGCGTGCCGATATTCAGCTATTGGCTCTGACATCGTTTATGACATAACAATGCAATTGATGTTCATTTCTCGCAACGTCTTGTCTCTTTCAGAAATGCATCCGCCGACAGTTTTAGGGGATATACGAGAACTAGATGCTACTCTGCATTTTATTAGTTTCTCGCCTACAATGCTGTTGAGAATACAAAATCTTTCAGACTTGAAATAAAAATCTAGCTAACAATGGGGCTGTGTAAAATTGCTTTTAATATGGTTAAAGCCGATAGAAAAATATAACACTATCAGAGTGGAATTCCCACCAAACTCTTTGGAACTTTGAAATAATTTGCCGCATCATCCTAAAAGTAATTTATATGCGTACTCTAATTTCATAAATTCGAGTGCCATAAAAAGTCCATGATACAAGTGCTGTATAAGTAAAGCCCTAAACTACACCAACATTAACAACCGCTAAATTACATCAACATTAACAAGCACTGTATCATGATTTGTTTCAGAAGTTTCTTATAGATACAAACATTGATTAAATATCTATCTGTGCTGACCCACTCTCTTCTGTTCCGCGATAAAAATATAATTTTTGACCCATTCATTGAAAAAGGTTTGCCATCCCTGTCTTATAACAACAACTGTATGGAATATTATTGACTGATACATGGGGTAATTCGGGCGATTGGTTACAAATTAATCTATTAAAGTCTATACTTCTGGAGCAAGTACACAGTTTCCCATTTCATCATAATATAAAGTCATCTTATCGACTTTCCCCCATCTCCTTGATATAAGGGTGTCCATTGAATATTGAGAAATTTTTAAATTGTAAAGGGAATATATCGATACCATATATTGTTCTGGCCCTCACAGATGTATTGAATGAAGTAAAAATACTTTATTAATTACGGATTAGAAATGGACAAAAAAAACTTTATGGACAACACCCTGTATATGAAAATCCAATGATTAATCCATTTGGTCAACTTTCCTCTCCTCGGGATGAATATTAAATTTACATCTAATATTATCCAGAAAATCAAGAAATTAAAAAAGAAACAAAAGAATCTGAAGCAGAGGACCGACTTTCAACAGAGGAGAAAGAAAAAAATGAAAAATCCTGGCATCAGAAATCCCATGAGTTTTCAGACAACTGGATGATGTCACGGAAGTATCCATGGCAACTTGAGAAAACTACTGAAGTGGAACCAGAAAAACAAAGTGAAGAAAAAAAGTCGCCAGGGACACCTAGATCTGGACGAAGGTCGATTTTAATTTCTTTACTTTTCATGAATTTGTTTTCTCTCTGGCTATGGACATGAATCAGCGGGCCCGAGGGCAGTTGGAGGGGTCCCCAATGATTGCCGCATGACTGATTTTACTTTTCCCTTCTTAGTTTCACAGGGTGTTTTCACTTTGTTGAGCATGAGTTGTTTGAACACAATGTGATTTGGAATCTACCAATGAAAATAACACTATAAATACAACTGGAAGGATAAACAGGGGGCCATAGGTGATAAAAGCACCCGGAAGGGGGCCACAATATATAAAGCATAAAATAAGAGCTGAAATATAAACAAAACAATGTATGGAATTGGGTGAAATTTTTTGAACATCCTGTTTTCACAGGGCCTTGTTCTAAGTAAAACCTATGAAACTTGTTTTATGAATTACATTCACTCACAGATCTCCAAGACCTTGGCAAAAGAATCCCACTGTGCTTCAGAAGTTGGTGTTCAAGGATGGGTACCTGATGCCTGAGATTGACCCAACTCTAGCTGTTGGGGTCCCTGGAGTTGATCTGGAAGGATTGACTGGAACCACTGAAGTTAGATTGTGCAGGAAAGACAAGGATGATATGAGTGAGTGACCAGTTTTTATAGTGTTTGGTTAGACCGTTTGTCACTGTTTTTAAGCCCTGCTAAAACGCTTAAAAACAGTGAAAAACAGGGCTTTTCTCAAAGCAAATTTACTCATTGCTAAATTTTTACTACATAACGCCTAATAGTGGAATCACTCTACATTTACAATTTCCTCTGCACCCCACATACTCATGATAACTTTTATTGTCTTCAGCTCAACGTTGGGAGATTTGTAGCGATGGCACCATTCGTCTGGTCTGTGACCATTCTGCTGGTTTGTCTGTCTGTCTGCCAGTAATAAACAATGATGAAGAACCTTCACCTAAGAACTATGCTGTTGTTCTACAGAAACTAAGGTCTGTCTGTCTGATTGTTTGGCTGGTTTGTCTGTCTGATTGTTCGGCTGCTTTGTCTGCCTGTGTGATGATTTTTTCTGTCTGTGTGTCTGATCATCCAGATGTCTGTTTGTCTGACTGATAGCTGGTTTGTCTATCTGTCTGAGGGTAACGAACAATCAGGAAGAACATTCAACCAAGAATTACACAGTTGTTCTATAAAGACTAATTCTAGTGATTGTATAGAATTTTCATGTCTCATATTTTTACCAGGAAGTTACTATCGAATTTCCTTTGTTTCAGAACTCAATCAGCAGGTTCAGCGAATCAACACTGGAAACTCGAACCAGAAAGTCATTTATTGAAAGCTTTTTACTCGAGTGTTGTGGATAAAGAAGTCACAGCAGCTAATCATGTGAGTGGTTTTGTTATTTCAGGAGATGTTCACTCAATGTCACTCTGAACAAGCTTATGTACAAACAGTCACTGATATGTAATGAACCCCTCACTTTGAGAGAGCTGTATATCTTTCATGGCTGAGCCAGGATGGTGCATAGTTATTAGCGTTAGAAATGCACTCGCCACAGCACCCCTGATAACCTTGTTTAGGTTGCAGGTTTGAATATGTAACTGCTGGTCGGTTACGACTTCCTCTACCATCAAGTCCATGCATCTGAAACTGATAGCTGGCTAACTAATACTTACTCGACATGTACTTGTAACCGGGAAATAGATTGTTGTTTATCATATGATTAAGTTGTCTTATCGGCTTCATGCTTCCTTGGAATAAATATGTAAATCCTTTCCTATGGCTGAGGTGGAGGCCACAGGAGATAAATTCTCGATCTTCAACCGGTGGTGCCAACATAGTAAAGTTAGACTGTAACCAACCAGCAGTTATGTGAACCACCTACGAGGAATTCTCTTGCACATAATTATTCTCCACTAGATTCGAACATGCATCCCGACGTGAGGTAGAGCTAAGATCAGGAGCCCGAGCCCCAGCCCGACCCGACCTGATATTTCGGGTCGGGTCGGGCCTGAAATATCAAGCATTGCGTTCGGGTCGGGCCTGAAATGACAATCATTACGTTCGGGTCGGGCTTATATATCGCTGGATTTTTATAAGTAAATATATGTTTATTAGAAACTATTTTTCAGAGTGGTTCCGATTTCATAAATATTAAATTTCGAAATTTAAAGTTTCGTAGTTCTTTGGATGATGATGCTTATTCATTGCTTTTTAACGGCATACCTCGTTTAATTTAATGTGCCGCACAAGTGGAGTGCAGCGGGACATTTGACACGTTTTTGAATGCCTCTTGATGATAATATGTGTGTCGCTAGGGAATTTCTTAGTTTGCCCAGTAAAACCTTTAGCTACCCTCTATCCATTAGCCCCGCATTGTCAAATGAATGTGCAGATTATAGAGCTCACAAAAGAAGAAATATGTCCCAGCATTCCCCTATACTGTACTAACCTCTTGCAATGACAATTCGAAGAACTCCTAAATAAAATATGAAATTTCGGGCCTGCGAATCCATATAATTTGTTGGGCTCAGGTCGGGTCTGCAAATCCATTTAATTAGTCGGGCTCAGGTCGGGCCTGCAAAGCCAGTTAGTTAGTCGGGTCAGGCCTGCAAATCCATTTAATTAGTTGGGCTCAGGTCGGGTCTGCAAATCCATTTAATTAGTCGGGCTCAGGTCGGGCCTGCAAATCCAGTTAATTAGTTGGGCTCGGGTCGGGTCTGCAAATCCAGTTAATTAGTCGGGCTCGGGTCGGGTCTGCAAATCCATTTAATTAGTCGGGCTCAGGTCGGGCCTGCAAATCCAGTTAATTAGTCGGGCTCTGGTCGGGTCGGGTTTAACACCCGCGGGCCGGAGTCTGGTCGGGCTGGAATTTTTTATCCCGATCTCACCTCTAACGTGAGGTAATCAAAGTTGCTATTGCAAACGCCTATCAGGATGCGCTGAATGCCAAAATGAGACATGAAATCTCATCTCTACTGTTCCTTCGTCAATATTTTATTCTCATAAAATCACCCTTTTCCTCTTGAATTTTAGTTCCCAAATTGTGATTATTTTATTTATGGTAACTACTTTTAAAACTGTTTGAAGTCATCTGCTGCTGAAAAATTGTGTCGCTGACTCGATAACTTTGATAGTCTTTTCGCGCCCCTCACCTATTGCAGTTGATGTCTGATTGTTTGACCTGTCATTTTGTGTGTTTGATTTGTCTGTTTGTTCCCTTTTGTTGCATATCGAAAAAAATCTGAATCTGTTCTAAGATTTGCTATTGCTCATCTCCTAGGTATCAATATGCACTCACACAGTACGTGGGCCAGAGCCGCTGAATCAAGACGGATATATAGTAGAGTTAAAAGGAGCGTCGCCTAGCAACCCAGTCATGGTCTGTCGATCATGCGCGACCGTCATGCGTGGACGATTCACACTCACACACGCCCCTTCTAATTGGTTATTCATATGTGCGATGGGGAATCCAAAGAAAAATGGTAAATATATACATGATATAAGTTTTTAATTTTATTTTTTTCCGGAGTCGAAGCCAGAAATTTGTTCTCACTCAATATTCATTGAGTTGCAGCGGCTTGAATCTTTCGGCTTCGACTTTGCATGCCATGCTTTTATTCCGACATGACCCAGTACAAGCAACTGATACGAAAAGAGGTCTTGTCAAAAATGGTTTTAACTTGGACCCTTAAGTTCAAATCGATTCCATATTTCCCTCCCCCAATGATGTCTGATCAGCTTACCTTTCCCTCGGGTAAATCTCAATCTTTAACCTATTTTTGCCAGGCCTCAAACTCCACGGATCGTTCAAATGCTTAAATGGGAAAGTCGATTTGTCAACATATGAAGCCGAGCCAACGTTAAAACACTGGGTGGCGCAGTTGCATACTCTACGACAAGAATCAAGTGTGAGATCAATCAACCGTGACCTGAACAATGCAGAATGCAATCAAGCGTGGAGATTACTAATCAGGCGTAACGGAGAAGGATATAAAAGTAAACCTGAAATTGTCGTTGGGAGTAGCGTAACTGGAGTAAGTTTTTTTATTATAAATTCTAGATTTATGGCCAAAAAATTTTCGGCAATTTTGAAACAAAATGTTATTGTTTGTGAATTTATTTACAATACGGCACATTAGTACAAAAGCAACGGGGAGTCCAGCAATCTCTCTCACATAATTATCCAGGCAAGGGATTCCAACCTGGCAACCCATGCAGGGTATTCAGAGGTGTGGCGGTAAGCATATTCCTCACACTCGACAAGGTGCGCCACACTGTCGATCCTTATTTTGAGCCATATTCAAAGCACAAAACGCCTCCAAACGAATAAACTACTTTTAACAGATTTTAGACCAATGTTCACACAAGCTTAGAATCTCGTCTGCGGCTCGGCGTTTGTACACAGAGGATGGGACTCAGATATTACATATGGACCAGTTAAAGCAGTGGGTTCAGAAAGTTGGCAAAAAAATGAAAAAGATTGCCATTGTGAAGCAACCTGATGTGAACACTGATAATGAACAGAATGGGAACACTACAGAAGTTAAAACTGATAAAGCAAATGATGGTAAAAATTTTTCTCTGAAAAAGGCCCTGAAAACGCAGTTATCCAAGTACTTATACTGGGTAAAAACCAATAGCATATTCACCCTTTTCAAGTGCATTATGTGTCTGATTCCAATTTCAATCTGGACTGGTGGTCAAATGAGTAGCTGTGGATAAAAATATAAATGACTCTTTCATGGGTCAGAGGAAAGTCGGTCAAGCGTCATATAGTCATATGGCGAACTACCATTTCTTGTACAGACCATGTCCACTTATTTGTTTCAAATACATGATGGTGGAGCAAGCTATAATTTACAATTTAATTTATTTATACCGGTAGTTTGAATCTTTAAAAATATTCAATTTGTTTTGGACAGCCATTAGTTCATAGTTCACCACGTGATTAAGCCCTACTATCAGCTTTCTCTGCAATGACGTCTTATCACGTTTCTAATTATAAAAATCTTATCTTAAATCGCCAAATCTACATTCACAGGGACAAACTCTACAGAAGGGACACCAGATCACAGTACGGCTGAGTTTGCCGCTCAAGATTTGACAAGGAAAAGTAAAAAGACGAAGCCCGCTCATGTGCAACCAACCATGACCGAAAGTTTTGCACAAGAATTACCCGCGTTACCGATAGTTGAAATATGGGTCTCGTGTGGAGAGAATTTTATTAACCCTGTCATGGCAGACAAGATGTCACAGGTATACTTAAACATAGAAAATAGGGCACTCCAGTAATGTGTATACCAGGTTAGGGTTGGGTGATAATGGTATTCCGATTTTCCTTATTTTAGTTCTATTACGAGTTCGGGGACTGTCTGTGTTAGCCAAGTGAATATACCCCCTGCCCATAGGCTTCAGTCCCTTTACACAACTTGATGTAAAGTAGGCCAACGAAATTAGTTACCTCCATATCGGTACACACACTTCTGGAGCGCCAAAAATAGCGTCGGGATATATGGGTTAGAGCAGTGAGTGATTCTTCCTGAGGCTCTCATTAATCTTTAGAAATTGATCGTTTTTTGATGAAAATTTTTCTTTGAAGATTAATCAATGACTTAAAATTGAAAGACTGAAATTAAGTAGTTGAATTGATGTTATCGTAGCTGCTAGGTTTTTTGTTTTCAACTTTTTTTTCTATTTCATAGTGTTTTTTCCCACAATGTTTGGGGTACCTTTCATTGCACTGATTGCACTGTTTCTTCAACTATTTATAACTCATAATAAAAAACATTTTGTGACAGTTTATAGAAAAGGGTGGTACACCCTTGCACTAGGCCATTGCATTCACTGAATACTGTTTTACCTTTTTCTCCCCCCTCAGGAAAGCCTTGCAGTCCATACTGAACGTAACGCCAAGAATCTAGTAGTTGACACTCAGCGTCACGTTATTCGTCAAATCCATGGTCGAAGACGAGTGCAAATGGCACCAGCTGAACTCATTCCAACTAAAGATACAAGGCAGCCTGTTGTGGTCACTGGAGGGTGGACAGAGGCGACTAGAGAAGAGGTGGTGCATTTTTCATGTTTTTCACATTTCGTTTCCAACAACACTTTAGCTCGGACATGGGGAGACTACAGCCTGCAAGCCAAATCCGGCCAGTAGGGTAATTCATTCTGGCCCGCCTGATAATGTCACCACCAAACTAAAACTTAATTTATAATGTTTTATCTAAAAATAGTATAAGTAGCTTATAGTATTCGGGAATTATTTGAAGGATCAGAATATTTTGGTTCAAAAAATTAGGTTTTTCCCGATCATGGCCCTGTAAAGGTAAACTTAGAGCTTATTACTTACTGCTTATTACTCTTACTTTTTGATCAAGATATCGCAATGCCCAAAGTTTTGGTACTCCCGTAGTGTGTGTACCAGGTTAGGTTTAGGGCATAATTTTATTTTGATTCTCCGTATTTTAGTTTTATTATGAGTTCGGAGACTGTGTTAGCCAAGTGAATATACCCCCTGCCTATAGGTTTCAGTCACTTTACACAACTTGATGTAAAATGTAAAATAGGCGGTGACCGTACATTTGAACCCATGTGTATATCTACTGGTTCAATCTATATGCGGGTGCTAAATCCCATGGGTTAGGGTTAGTATGGGTTCAACTATCCGTAAAACAAAAACAAAATCCTAGGTACAATAGCATACAGGTGCAATTGTCATGGGTTCAAATGTACGTGGGTTCAAATGTAATGGAACCAAAATAGGCGAATAAAATTAGTTAATTTCATATTGGTACTCACACACTGGAGCGTCGAAGTTTTTCCCACTTTTCATTCAGAAATTATTTTTTTGGAAATTCAGGATGAGCGAGCCGTCATCATGAACCAGGTAAAAGAAGATCAGAAGCCTAAACGACCTAAATCTGCTTCAAGACTGAAGAGTGGGATCTATAAACAACCACAAATGGTGAGAACAAGGATATGATGTGTATATTTATCATAAGGAGTAGATAGCTGATAGGTTGGCTCAGTCATATGGTGATAAAGAGCTTTTATCAAGTGCGAGTGAGCGCTTATAAAATAATTTAATAATTTTAGGTGAGTGAACACGTACCACTTCTTCTTGGCAAAACCTTCCATCTTATATACATTCTGTACGTTTTAAACCTTATCTAAGGTTTCATTTGCCATCCTGATTTCAAAATCAGTTTTTATTTGATTGTTTTATTGTTATGCTGTTTATAGAATTGAAATAAATTTATACTCATACTTTTATTCTTTCTGCCAACTATACTATAGCCCAGAGGTGGGCAAGTTTTATAAACCAGGAGCCAAAAATTTTGTAAGCGTGAGGTAAAAAGTTACTTTTACTGAACAATATTTACAGTGTCACAAAGCAAAGATGTAAAACAATAAGTCTCATGCCAAAACAAAATTTAATCGCAACAAATTCCTTGAGCTATTTTAACTGAAACATCAAAATTTGATTTCACTTTGGTTGTGGCAGCATCAAGCAGGCCAGATTGAATTACCCAAAGGGCTGGATTTGGCCTAGGGCCTCAGACTTTGCCTATGTCTGCTATAGCTTCTCCTCACTTTATTTTCAAATCTTAAAAAAATATGACACGTTTATCTTTTTAGAAACGAATCACAGTGAGACCAGTGGATGACCAAGCGGTGTCCGTCTACGCCTGGGGAAACTCGTTAGATTCAATGTTGGATGATGCAGCATCTCGTCTCGGAATTCGACGAATTGCTCGTGTTTTTTACACCAAGGAGGGAGTAAAAATAAAAAATTTTGAAGAAATTGAAAGAAATGCTGAGTTATTGGTTAATCCGAAACGTAAGCCTGCTTCTTGATTAGTTTTTACGCTGAACGAAGCTCTTGTCAAGCAGCCATATACGTGATACATCTAATATATTCTGAGTCATTAGGTGGAAATACCAATGCAGGGCTCTGTATGGAGCACTTTGAGAATCTATGGTCTGAATCAGGGTTCCCCAAACTTGGGTCTGGTGTCGATACAAAAAATCATTTTTTAATGATTGAACTATTGTATTTTTTTGATTGAGTGGACGAATACCCATTGCTGTCATTGTCAGAATTCTATTGCTGGAAATTGATAAATTGTGCGGGAAACTGAAGCCTCATCCATCACATCAATCGTTTATGTTGTAAATGAAACATCATCTATCTCTGTAAGTTTGGCACAAAAATTGGGATGGGAGTCTGCATAACTAAGATTCACAAACAGGGGTTCGTGGCACAAAAAGTTTGGGAAACTCTGGTCTTAACCTCTAGTCCACTAATTCATATTCTGAAATATTCCAAATGCAATATAACATAAAATAAAAATACCAACAAGAACAGCAGCTCTCTGCAATAAATAGATGTAAAATACCCAAAATAAAGTCGGCAAGATCAAATCTAACAAATATTTTCATTTTCAATTAGCTTTGTGTCTCCTCAAAAAATGGTGCGTGCCACCATTCGAGAACCACTGGTCTAAATTAATAGTCCATTTATTTATATTCTGAAATATTTCTCGTTCAGGTCCAGGAAGTACAATACGTATGAAGACAATTTGGGCCAGGACTCGTAAAGCCCATGGACCATCAGCTACAGAGATTGTACTCAATCACCCAACAAAGGATACAGCGCTGTCTTACGTCCCCCCATCTAATGTTATTGTTGATACCACTAGTAGTAGTAGCAGCTCCTCTGAGTCTGATGGTTAACTTTTCTTCTTACGGGAATTTCAAAATGTAAAGTCATGGACTCTCAATCGAAAATGGGGCTGTGGGGTCAAATAGAATTTATTTTTAACTCTAAAACATTTAAAATAAACAACTCGAGATCATTGGAAATTTGGTGACTTGCTCAGAGATGAGTCTTCTTTACTTTTGATTGAGTGCTCGTAGCTTTGCTTAGAGATGAGTCTCCTTTACTCTATCTAGAGTGAGTGTCTGTAACTTTGCTCACAGATTAGTCTCCTTTACTTCTGATTGAGTGCCTGTAGCTTTGCTGAGAGATGAGTCCTTTTTTATTCTGAGTGAGTGCCTGTAACTTTGCTCAGAGATGAGTCTCCTTTATTTCTGAGTGAGTGTGCGTAACTCGGGAAAATCTAATTTTGATGATAAAAAACTTTGCACACGCAAGCTACTCAAAGGGTTTATAAAATATTGACTAATATAAATTATATAAAATTTTGTCCGATTTTATAGAAGAGTTCAAATAACTGCAAGCCTAATAAGAACTATTATTAAACAAATACAAAGAAATTTTCAATTGTTATTACTATAAAATCCGGCGTAATTTTTTGGACCATTAAGTTTTGCTGTTGTTTTCAAGTCTATAAATTTAAGCGAATCAATTCATAGAATAAATGTTCATATTTTCATACTCTTATTGGATTTTATGATTTTTTAAATTCAAATTTTTTGCACTATTTTTTTTGTTAATGCTAATTTGATTTAAATTGACTTCAATTTTTTGTCAAAAATCTTCAGATTTTATTTTTCATGTGATTCTGTTTTACTGTATTATATTATTACTATTGGACACAAAATGGAACATCTCGCTGAATTGGTTTTGTAAAAATCTTCTTTTTCTGCACTTAATGGAGCAATCAATTTTATTACTTAAAAATGGAAGAAACCGTATAAAGGCTAGAACTCTACAAGGCGCCAAAATTTCACCCTCGATTTGGCTCTATATTTATATTGCACCAAACCTATTGCTCTACGCTTCTGTTTTCATATAATTTCTCATTTTACGCATTAGATTTTTCACGTATGCAATTCCAGAGTCCTGTTGCACACTAACACAAATGTATTTCTGTAACGTTGCATCTGGTTAAAGTCATCAGATTGTCCTCAAGTTGTTGTAAACTGCTTGTCTGAGTAAGTCTGATTTTGATCAGACGAAACGTTACAGAGAATACATTTGTGTTAGTGTGCAGCAGGACTCTTGAATTGCATATTATGATATTTTTATTCCTGCTACAGCATCCTTGCATTGTGAGCATACAGATCCATCTCGCAAAGTCATTGAGTAAGAATTGTGTGTTAGTCTCGCGCGATCTCTACTGATAGTTAGATTTCTCATCATTGCTAATTTTTAAGCATGAAGTTTTTTATTTCATTTTGTTTACTTCTTTTTAATTTCAAGTCAGTCTGCAGATCTTTTCATCGAACTCTGTGCTCTCAAGCCCTATCGTATGTTCATATGTTTGAGTATTGCTATCTTGTTTTAATTAAATTAAAACTAATGTTTTCCAATTTTTACCCAATTTTTTGATGTTTTCAATCTTTGCACTAGAATTCTTATTCATGTTAATTTTTTAAGAAATAAAATTATCTTCAATTTTTTTTTTGCTATTTTAGTTGTGAGCACTTCTAAAATCTCAAACAAAAATTTGCTCTTCATGTATTATGTGAATATTTATATTTTTTAATTACCGTATTCTTTTGTGCCTTTCAACATAGGTCGCTATATATTACAGTTTTAATGACAAGTCACAGCGCAGTCAAAATTCCTGGTTAATTTTGTTTTTGGGGGGAATGTCTAAGGCAATTTATCTTTATATAAATATATTAAACTTTATATTAAATCCTTTTAAAAGTTGTTTTCATGTAATATTCTCGCTCTTTTTCACTATGTTGCTGCAGTATTCTCACATTCAGTGCACATGGGCCTATAACACAAAGGCATAGAGAAGGGAGAGGTCGATTGTGCCCAACCTTCCATGGTTTGTGGTCCCCTTCCGCTATAATGGCTCCCTGTTTATTGGACACGTTTAGTGGCCATAACGATCGTTTCAAAATTTTGTTGTTATTGTTATTTTCCTTCGTCATTATCATTAAAAAATCGCTTTTCTCTTCGAATACTAGACCAATTCCTTTGAAATATTCAGTGGTTAAAGATAAAATTTTTCTCCAGTAGGCTATTACTTTTTTTTTCTTGCTATGACGTCATCAAAGTTATTGCCATTGGGTGGCGCTACGTGTCCATATATTTGAGCATAGCTCTCTTGTTATTCCAGTGGTATTTTGATTGGTAGATCCCGAATTTTCAAAGAATTAAAGAATTCAGGCACAACCACCCTGTGAAATGATCTTATCAATTAATAAAATTAGGAAGAACAGGAACTTTTCTTGTAAAGTGAAAAGTAAACTCAGTTTTGCGTCTAACCTTGTGGCCCTACTTCAATTGCTCTGTGGCCCTCTTGCTGGGCCACATGGCCCCGGTTGATGGTTTTGCACACTCCATTAAGAAACTTGTTTTGTATTTTGTGAATGTTTTCATTTAAAAATTTATTTTTGTGCCTTTTCACTTTTTCATATAGTTCTGTAGTATTTGCACTGTGTCTAATGTGATTGTTTGCGTTTGAAAATAAAATTAAAAAAAAACATCTTTATTTTTCAGAAAAAATTTTTTTTTAAACATGTGTAGTTTAAAACTCATCTTATTCCAGGCGACTTGAACAACATTTCAAAATCTTATCTTATATGAAGTAACTTTGATATTTTTTCACTCTGAGCCGGTCGAACGTTACTATCTTTAGAAATACTAGTATCTTTGGCAGGGGATCCAGAAGTGTATGTACCAATATGGCGGTAACTAATTTTGTTCGTCTACTTCACATCAAGTTGTGTGAAGGGACTGAAACCTATGGGCAGGGAGTATATTCACTTGTCTAACACAGACAGTCCCCAAACTCCTAATAGAACTAAAATAAGGGAATCGGAATA
This sequence comes from Styela clava, assembly GCF_964204865.1. Taxonomy (NCBI): domain Eukaryota; kingdom Metazoa; phylum Chordata; class Ascidiacea; order Stolidobranchia; family Styelidae; genus Styela; species Styela clava. The sequence goes on along the minus strand of NC_135250.1, from coordinate 1,092,109 downwards.
AAATTATGACCTAACCCCAACCTGGTACTCATACTACGGGATTACCCATCGACGGTACCTACCCAATTATTGCACCCTTGACTGGGGGGGCAACCACCATGCCAACATTGTTAAGTCTAACACTCTGACAAATAGACCATTGTGCTGACTCACTACTCTGAATAGGGCTTCAGGCAAGCACATACTTAGTTATCAATGGAGCACGCAATACCCATAAATTTACAACATTGAGTCAAATTTAATAAAAAAAGTTGTTCAATATCATATTATCGAATTTGTCATGAAATAATAGAAAAATCCACAAATAAAACATACAAGATAAATTGCAACAAATTTTTGTTCTCCCCCCCCCCACATAAAAACAATTACACAAACTCCTCTTCTCTGTAAATCTTTCCTCTCCTGCGGACATATCTCGTTTTTAGTTTAACTCTATTTTTTGCTGATGTCAGCTCTTTTGTGCAAGTGCATTTTGTCTTTTTATCTTTGTTTTTCTTCTGTTTGCGTCCACTTTTTTTACCTTTTTTATGTTTATTTTTGCGCGACTTTGGCGCATTATTTTGTTCGTCGTCAAGCTCCGACTCGTCTATTTGTTTTCCCTTTTTTCCGCGACCCTTCTGCGCGAACTGAACCCCATTTTTGTGCACGTTACATTGCTTAAACCCCTTTTTCCAAAGCTTTTTTGCGTTCTTTTTTTTCTGTTTCGAAGTAACCTTTTTTAGCTTTTTATTTTTTCCATGTTTCCCGGCACCCTTTCCCAGAACAGCAACTGTTGTCTTCTTAACAAGTCTTGACTTTGTGAAGTAATAATGACCTGACCATGCGCGCAATACTCGCATGTCCACCATCCACTCCAAGATGTAATTCAATAAATTATCGTTTTTTACTCTGTATCGTAACTCAATGTACTTTGAAATCGCTTCCATGGATGTTATTTTAAACGGTCTCAAATCTCGGATAGCTGTTTTTATCATGACGATAAAAGTAGGCAAACGGTGACTGCATGAAGGGGGAGGGGAGGCCTGTAACTCCGCCTCTAGCGCAATTTGTAATTCGATATCTGACGCTTTTGCGCTTGGTATCGGCGCCATATTTCTGCCCCCGACGATTCTTTTTATCAGTGTGTTTAAATCTTGGCCCGTTGGCTCGGCTTGGTTCACTTTTTTTACGCTCTTCGCCCCTGTGCTTGGAAATAAAATTGAGCTAACACTTTTACCACGTGTTGGTCTGCCAGTGGTTCTTATGATTCTGCGTGTTTTTTGCGCGTGAGAACGCGTTTCCGGGAGCATTTTTTTTGGTGCGTTGGAAGTTTGCTGCCCAATTGATTTCGTTATGCACCCGGCACTCCCGCTCGGCGCAACACTCTTTCTTCGAGCTGACATTGCGCGCAGGATACTCTTCAAACGCTTCATTGAGATATGTTTTCTGTATCTTTTGTCTCCGTTGTCAAATAAATCTTCCGGCACAAGGTGCTCAAGTTCTGATAAAGTCATGAAAAACTCACCACAGCAAGCGCAACGCGTATCCGGCTCAAGTTTTCGGATTCTTTTATGCAGTGTGCTATCAGAACTGAACAATTTGGAACCTGTTTTACTTAGGACATATCTCAATAAGCTCAGATTTTTATTCGCTCCTTTGGTTTTACGTTTCATCCGCTTTTGCTGTCTCTTACCTTTCTGTGTTTTCGATGTTATTTTTGTAAGTGAATTCGCGCTCAGGCAAGTCGAACATGTAACATTGCTGCGATTCTTTTTTGCTTCTTTTTTCTTTCCCGCGGTATTTGAACGTTTTTTCTTGGGCTGTTTTCCTTTCTTGAACAGCAAGTCTATTCCGCGATGTCGGCTACGAACTGTGTCGCTGTCTTCAGCGTCGCTGCGAACGCAGTTTTCGCACTCACATCCTCCACCGCTAGACGATGACGAAGAGTAACATTTCCTATATTTTCGTTTCTTCTTACGACCTCGTTTTCGCGACACTTGCTTCCTATTGCGATTTTTCGCGGCAAGAGACCCCAGCAAGCTTTCTTCCGACGACCCGGCTCTATGTCGGGAATACCTTCGCCCTGATCTCGTTTTACATGGCTGTCGTAGAAACGTGCTCACGAACTTTGACTTCTTTTGTCCGACTTTCCGGGGGATAGACTTCGAATTTTTCATTTTCCTACCCAAAAACCTAATTCCTAGAGCTTCCCAAATCGCTAAACTACGCGAAAACACTAAATATCGCCTATTTAAACAATTCATAAAAATCTATTATGTCGTCACCATACCTGTCAATTTTGACGTCATAGTATCATTTCAAGAAATCGGAAAAGCTCTTATAAAGGCAATTCCTTGTAATAACGTGATGCGCCGAATGCCCGCGAAAATATTTGATATAATTATGACGTCACGATGTGCTCGTTCGTGTGAAACGTTAAATTTGCTTACATTGTTGTTTATGCGCGTAAAATGGCTATTTATGGGGTTTTCATGTACATGCTGGTTTATTAGCTCGGCAATCTAGCGTTTGGAATACGCTTGTACAGCACCTCTGATTACCCTGCGTGGGTTCGCAATTTTCGAATCGCTTGGGGGGCAATTATGTGCGAGAGGATTGCTTGACTGCTCGCCGCCATAGAATTGTTCACATAACCACTGGTCGGTTACGGCTTCCTCCACTATTAAATCCATCCATCTGAATAAGTTAACTGGCAAACTAATCTCATACCCGACATGGACTGGTAATCGGACGAGTTGCGTGGTTCGCCATATGATTGAACCGTATTATCAGTTTTTTTCCCCGTGATAAATGTGAAAATCCTATCCTAATATTAATCGTCTTTTACTAACATACAGTCAACTACGAAGCAACTGGAATCTATTACAATAAACACAACAAAAAAGTCTGAATTTCTCTACAATTGCTGCAATTTTTACGTATTTACTAACAGTAACTGGTACAACCGGCACGTAATCGAGCCTCCAGGCAATGAACTAGCAAGTAAATGTAAGTGGTTCGAATTTTTTGCATCACATTTCACAAATTTCATTTTGTAAAGTGTAGACTGGCCGAAACTAGACTTTGTCAGACAACAATAATATTGCTACAGTGCCAGTACAGTCGGTCAGTTCTTGGGATTAATTAGGTGCGCGCTACTCCAATTAATTAGGTCTTGCTTACCGGGTTGCTTGTCAAAACCGGGACGTATGGTAAGCCTAATATTACCTATAAATGGATGTCTTCACAGCTTTGTATAGAACGAAGAAAGTCGCGAAAATAAATAAATATCTCATCCAAGCAAAATATTCTATCTTTTATTCCAGTTATAACCATAATACACACCCAATACGGTAACTTGATAAAGAATACTGCAAGTGCTCAATGGATTTAATCTACCATTTTGTGTTGATTTTGATTACGTTTGGGAGACTCACAAGCGCAGGTAAGATCATGAGAATTATTGTTGCCATAGGTATTGAATTTTTTGCCTGGGTATAAAGAAATTGGGGGATGTTCGTAAACATATGAAAATAATTGTTATACTGCGGTAAATCAGAAATGTAATAACTGCAATAAACTTGAGTAATATGAAATGTGTTTTCTGAAGAATAACGTTTAGAATATCACGCGAAAAAGGGGAGTTTTTCTCCCCTCCCCCCAAAAAGAAAGTCCGGGAGGACACTGGCGGAGTGGCTGTGTAAAATTTGTGTTCTTTCATGTTTCAGCGGACTTATGCCTAAGAGAGCTCCGTGGATGGGAAGGGTCTTTCACGTTCCCGGATACGAAGCCTTCAGAGACTTATGACAACCCTTTCTATACTAAGGGAGAGAACATGGAAGCAGATTGTGTGTTCTATATGGAAACTTATGGATCCAGAGACACTGTATTGACTTTCAGGAATATAAAAGTTGGGAAAAGTAACATTGAGGTAATGGGCCTATGTATCTATAGGCTAGTAAACATGGTGTATCAAACTTTACTGATGCCCGGAGCGAATTTTTGATAATGATGTCCCTTACGAAGTTAGAATTGAATGTTTGTAATACTATTAATCAAATCAACAAACTGAGCAATAATCTCACTTCTATAACGCGCTACCCGGGCGGATTCTCTAGAGTCTAGACTCACTCTGTCGCCACTCAAATCAGAGTGATGAAAATGCCGAATCAGGTATTCCAAAATGTACATCGTTTACGAAGTAAAAGTGAAATGTTCGTATAATAATTCTTTAAATCATCAAACTAAGCAACAATCTCACCCCTATAACGTGCTTCTCGGGGCGACTCATCCCGGAGCGCTAAAAAAAACGAATCAGGTTTTTCAAAATATAATAGTATTTTAAAATCTTCTACGCACCCGTGAAAACCTACCTGGAGCCTTGTTTAGAGCTAAATTCTAAAAACATCATATAAAAGACCTATGTTATAAATTTCCCTCTCAACAGATCAAAGAGTTAATAGAAGCAGAGGGCAAACAGACATGGCAGACTCTTCAAACATTGAGTGGTAACATCCCAAGAATTGACGTTCACGCTACAAAGGCAAATGTTAAAATTGTGGTTCCGAAGAACGCTGGATCTTTCGCCATGGATTACAAATGTGAGTGGAAATAAAACAATTTTTAACTCAAAAAATCGCTATTTTGTTATAAAAAAAACATAGAAAGAAGAAAGAGGTCGTCAGAACTTCCCACGTTCTAATATTTTTCATATTTTTGCTCCTACTGATCCTAATATTTCACCCGAAATCATGTAAGATTTTATAAATCATGGGAACACCCACATATGACATTCGGCACAATTCTTTTATCACTTGGCCTCGATTTTTGCTTACTTAACATTGGATATATTAATTTATTTAACTTTCGTGACCATGAGTTCAAGAATTTCCTTCTTCTTAATTATAGTGATAACATGCTCTCCTCCTACACCCATGATGACCGCACTTGCCTGCACGAAGGGATTTCACATGAATTCACATTGTATATTTGGATGCGGAGAAGGATATTTTCCAGCTTTATTGGACGACCCAAGACGACATGCACATTGCACGTGAGTATATGTATGTGGAAGTATGTGTGTATTTATGTGTGTGTGGCGGATTCACATTGTATAGAATATGTGACAGCTTTATTGGACGACCCAAGACGACACGCGCATTGAACAAAAGTATGTGTATGCGGATTCACATTGTACTTTTGGCTGCGTAATTGGATATGTGCGTGCGTGTATTTGCATGTGTACATGTACGTGTATGTGCGTTTATGTGTGTGCGGTGGATTCACATTGTATATTTGGTTGCGGGGAAAGATATTTTCCCACTTTATTGAACAACTCAAGACTACATGCACATTACACGTGAGTATGTGTAATTGCGTGCGTGTTTTGGCATGTGTATGTGTACATGTATGTGTGTGCGTTGATTCCTATTGTATATTTGGTTGTGGTAAAGGAAATTTTTCCACTTTATTGAACGACCCAAGACAACATGCACAATGCGCGTGAGTATGTGAATGTACGTGCGTGTGTTTGCATGTGTATGTGTACATGTGAGTTTTTGTGTGTGTGTGTCAATGTGGGCATGTGTATGTGCGTGCGTATGTTCATGTATTTGAATGTGTGTGTGTGCTTTAGAAGCACCTTATATTCTTCCGCCTCTTATTCCACAGACGAGGTTTTCTGAGCATCGTAACGGGAGACTCGACTCACGGATGGGACTCTCATAGACGAAACTTGGAAACGGCCTGCATTGAAAAGTCTGTTGTGTACAGAGACTGCTTAGGAGAAAGGAAGCCCCGGCAGGTAACGTGTTGTTTTTAATTGGTTTAAGGTAAAGTATCGTCCATTCACTCAGAAAGTCATTTATTGCGACTTATCGCAACCAACATGAATTTTCAGGTTTGTCCATGGGAATAAGAATCTTATCAGATGGGCTGGGATCCACGGAATAGGCTTGAATGGAACAAAGTGTTCTATGGAAAAGCCCGCAAATATTACAAAGAACGGTGTAAAATAGTTTGTTGCAAGTCTTCTGGCAAACAACCGCTTACTTTTGACATAGTAGAACCATGGATTATTTTATTTTTAAAATTTAATTTAGGAGACGGGGATTTTCGTCGTGACGCTTTCACCATTGAAACAAAGAATACTTTTAACACATGCGGGTAAATTTGAGATGTGACCAAGATATTTCCAAAAATTTGAATCTGTTGAATATCCGAATCTTGTCTGTCTCAATAAAACACACCATGATCCATGCAAGGGGGGTCCGTTACTTTTCTGGGTGGGCCAGTTACAGATAATAGACTCAAAACTGAATATGAAAAACTATGTATAAAAGAGGTTAATTGCAACAGCTAGGCTAACGTTTTCATGTTAATCAGAAGCACAATTATGACTATATAAAACAACTTTAGTTGCTCGGTTAGATATGGCCTAACTCAGGAGTGGGCAATTACTTTGCTGTGTGGGTCGGTTCCAGATAATAGACTGGGCCGGATTCTCAAGGCTCAATATAAATAAAAACAGTTTGTTTACAAGTAACTAGCGTAACAGCAAATGTACAACAAACCACTAGTGCACCAATTCGCACAATGATTAATGATTCGGACGGGTATGAGGTATATGTGGCTCGTTTTACACACAATATACAAAACGTGGGCAATGACGTATCAATTTTAGCCGACGATACGTTATTTTCATCGATATTTTTAACAGAAATTTATATTCATAAAAACTATAGTCATAAATTTAGCAGCCACAAGTGGGCCGGATAAACACTTCAATGGGCTGGATCCGCCCCGCGGGCCGTAATTTGTCTACCCCTGATCTATGACTATTTGTTTGTAATAAATTCATCTGTAATTTCACTTTTTTTTTGCATTGTCGGGAGTGACGGTGATGTATAGGGTGATGTAAGAGGCTGGCGATTTATGAAAGTTTGAGAACCGATGGCCCAAATGAGACACTGCCGGCAAATTGAAAAATGGAACAAAATTAAGAGCTCCAGAAGTATGTGCACTAAGATGGCGCACATCCTGAACATAGTTGTGCGCCATCTTGGTACACATACTTCGGGAGCGCCCAAAATTATATACATATAGATTGCGCAACTGTCTATTTTTCGTTTTACGTTTATTAAAAATCGTTTTACGTTTATTTAGTTTAAACCCAACATTGTTTATTCCAGCCTGACAAGTGTCCGTATTCTCTTTCTGATTTGCTGCGATTGTTTGGCGAAGATGGATTGAAATCAGAAGGGTCAGAGGTCAGAGGATCAGGAGGGTCAGAGGTCAGAGAATCAGGGGGGTCAGAGGGAAATCAAGCACCGCAGGTGGCACCACATGAGGCGCTACAGGAGGCACCACGGATGGCGCCTGTCCTCCTTACGGTAAGAATTTTCAGTTCAGAAGTTCCTCATTGACTGTGAAAAATGACACAAAAATACGTCAAATGTCTAATGTATCTATACAGGTACCCCGCAAATGAAATATTAGTTTATCAACTAAAAGTGGACAGTCGTATCTGATACGAATTGGCACAAGACTCGCTAATTTCGTGTTGCTATTTTTGTAACTATAATGCAAGGATGCTGTAGCAGGAATAAAAATATCATACTATGCAAATCAAGAGTTCTGCTACACACTAACAACACAAATGTATTCTCTGTAACGTTTCTTCTGATCAAAATCAGTCTTTCTGAGACAAGCAGTTTACAACAATGTTATTTTTGTTGTTGTTGTTATTGTAGTTGTTGGGAAAATCACTTATTTTGGCAACGAATTGAACAATTGATTTCAACTATTCAGATGACAGTCGAATTTTTCAATTTATTTAAATGCCATGGGACTCGTTATTTCCCCGAGAAAATTTTGCAATTTCATCTTAATCCATGGGAACACCTTTTAAAATATGTAAACACTTATCTACTGTCACGCTTGACCGCCGATTGTTCCAGTAAACCCGGTGTTCAGTTAACCATCCAAAGCCATACCGGTACCGATGTGTACCCATGTTATTTAAGGATTGCTTTCTTGTTGCACACGAAGTGGATCGTTTTGGTAGTATTGATATGTTGTTGTGGTTTTTAATGTTGTTACGAAAAATTGCTTTTCTCGATCACTACTGGACTAATTGCTTTAATAAATTCGGTGGTTCAAGATCATATTTTTTTATTAGAAGGCTATTACTGCTATTTTTTTCCAAACTTTCTGTGGGATCTATGGGATTCGTTTTTCAATTAGAAGTTTGACGTCAAACTACCGGTACTGTAATAAATTTATTACTACCTCATTTAGGATTTTGTGTCTTTATATTTGATCATTGCTGTGGTTGAATCTGCTCCAAATTTTGCATGTGCATTCATCATATCTCGGACCAGAAGCCTATTGGATGAATTATGTCGTACAATTAGCGAATTATTAATTAATTAGTGATGGGACACAAGGTGTCACTATGGAGTGAAAGCGCTGTTTTTGGGGATCCCCTAACTTTCGATCAATAAGTCTTCGGTCTCTGACCGATATTCTCGGTATTAATTTATCACAAATTTTTCAGCAAAGTTTGAAACTGTACAAAGTTCCCCCGAAATGCAAAAAATATTGCAACAGGAGCGGAGGGATCTTCGATACACCGTGTTCTCTTCCGAAAGGTCAGTAATTTGTTTTTTACTCCTACTTATGAAATATATACCAAACTACAATATTAGTTTAATTTGCAAAACAGAGGTCTGGGAGTAAAAACTTTCAACTCCGATTCCGGAGACCGACTCCACTTGAATTATAAAACACAAAATCACTGTGTAATACTTGTAAGGGTGTAAGAAGAATTGTAACAGCAAACCTAATACTGGCAAAAAAATGAACTTCAAAGTGTAACAGGTTTAATAATATTGACAAACCGAATAGGGATGTGATTATATTTAAAATATACACTCCGGGAGTCATGAATTTCAAATCCGGCTCCGGAGAATGTGAAACGTGACTATTGTTCTGTTTTGACACCGAAAACACAAAAATCAGAGTATTTGAATAGTTTAATTTGAAACCCGGAGTCAGGGAGTCCCCGAATAATCTAATAACGTTACTATTGTTCTGTTCCGGAACCAGTAACGCCAAATCACTAGTACATAAATAGCTTAATTTAAATCCAGAGTGCGGGAGTCAAAATTTTCAACTCCGGCTCCGGAGAAGACCACCGGCACCACTAGAATTATAGAACGCAAAGATCTGAGTATATTTTGATCTTAAAAACGCGACTTCGATCAAGCACCCCGAAAACTTCTACAACTAATACCTTCATATTTTTTCCAGCATCAAAAGCAAAGCGAACTTGCATTCGATGCAGATATTCACCAAAACGTTTTTGTTCTGGAGGAGGCATTCTGCTTAAATGAGGAATTCCTGATTCGAGAAAGACAGTTGCCAGAAATTTGAGAGTTTCAAGACAAAAAATGCGAAAGCTGAATTTTATTTAAGAATATTGCAAATTATAAATAAATGCCGTTTAAGCTGGTTTCTAATATTAGTTTGGAGCAATAATCATCAAAATATTTCAATCAAAAGTTGAAAATTGTAAATATGCGTTTTCTTTATTTTCTCAAAACAGCTTCAGATGCTGTTCAGGCTGGTATCAAGTCAGAGTTTGAGGCCATATTGAGCAAAGTATTTTATTAGGGGTTGAAAAATTAAAAAAAATATTCGTTTATACATTTTCTCAAAACAGTTTTTCCTTGTTATAGTTGAACTATGTATGTCTGAAGAAGTCTGACCTTGGTCAGACGAAACGTTACAGAAATATATTTGTTTTAGTGTGCAGCAAGACTCTTGAATCACTTCGGATAGTTATCTCTACTCTTGCTACAGCATCCTTGCAATATATACATACGGATCCGCCGGCACAAAAGCATAGAAGAAGGATAAGTAGTTAGTCTCGCAGAAACAATATCATTAGCGCAAGCTTTCCTAGTGGGCTCAAGCCTTTGTATTGCCTTTTTAGTTCCACGAATTAGTTTTCATGTGATTTTGTGATTCCAAATAAATACTACTGTATGTTTGCATGAAATGGCTTTTTAATAAAGCGTTTCGCGCTTAGGTCCTGTACAGTCGTCCAATGATATGCAAGGAGGCGTAGCCAGGCGGACACGCCTTCTCTAACACCATTTTGCTCTATTCTTTTACGATTTATTGATACCTGGCTTGCTATCAATATTCCTTTACCAAATAAACCAAACGAGACGGATGAAAATTCGACGAAGAATGTCGTCTGTGAAGAGATTCTAGTTAGATATCTGTGGATGCTTTTATCTAGCCTTGTTCGGAGCAAAAAGCACGTGTGATCGTCGTATTACGTTATTATACAAAAAAAATCTTTAAAAACTCCTTTGGACCGTTTTCTAGGCTTTTACTTAAACATTACTGCTCTAATGAATTAAGAGAAAGAACAACTTACAAGATGTAGCGATCTTGGCCAAATAAAACCATCGCTTCGCCACACGACTATAACATTCTCAGATCGCTCGGTGATGATACCACGTTGGCCCCATTAGGTGGCGCTAATTCAATTTCATTACAGGCCCATTCCTTATTGGTACTCTCGTAGTATGTGTATAAGGTTAAGCCATAATTTTTTTCCGTTTTCCCTATTTTAGTTCTATTACGAGTGGGACTGTCTGTGTTAGCTAATGAATATAACCCCTGCCCATAGGTTTCAGTCCCTTTACACCAGGGGTTCCCAAACTTTTTCAGCTTGCGACACACTAACAACGAGATGAAAAAGCCGCGGCACATTTATTACAAATGAACGTTTTATTAACATTATGCGTTTCATCTGTAAATGAGATGGAAGCAAGATTTCGTGTTCTTAATCGTTTTTAGCTCTTAAGTTTTTTCAGCGCAGTAAAACTAATATTTGCAGCATCATGAAAATGCAAATGGAAAAATTACTTTGGTGTTCCATACATTGTGTATGTGTTATACCAATATATATATTTTCTAATAACGATTGTTGAACACTCGTTCTTTGAAATTGATGACAGGAAATCTACATATGTCGAAGTTTAATACCAAAATTTGTGGCAAAAGTAAGAACTCTACATATATATAGTTCACAGAGAAAATGTGAAAAATTATAAACGTAATGTCATTTTCAATAATTTTAGACCACAACCCAACAATGCAAGCTGACTGTGAAAAAAATTTGAGTTCGAAAACTTTCATATTCGTTGATACAAAAATGTCGAATGAAAATATTTGTATCTATAGCTATAGACAAGTAATCACTGATACTTGGGCGGCTACTAATTTCGGAAGTATTGCAATTTTCCTAATTCCACTTTGTTTACACAGTACTGCTCTGTAATTAGTCAAAGAGGCCCTACGGAAAATTTCTGCTTTGGGACAAATTATCGTTTCTATTGAAATCCTGGAACAATCCTGGAAACCCGGCTTTGCACAACTTGATGTCAAGTAGGCGAACAAAATTAGTTACCTCCATATCGGTTCACATATCTCTGGAATGCCCCCTAATTAGATGACGAAAGGCGTAATTTGTGTAATGATAATTTAAAAAAGTTTTTTTGAAATATTTGGTAAATTATCCAAAATAAACGTTCGTAATGAAAGAGCATCCACCACCGACATCCGCTTTGTTTGAAATTAAGTTGGAATTAAATTATTAAAAAGTGTGAAGTGATAATTAGTTTATAAATAAACAAATACCTATAGCTGCGTTGTTTTTTTCTGAGTGTACCTTTATATCTGTAATAATGTTATAGAGTACGTGTGCACTGGCTGCAAGTAGACTGTGGAATTACACAAGCTCAACTTTTTTTGACCCAAATTTAAAAAAATATATATATTTGTAAAATTTCGCGATCAAAGTATACACACAAATACTGAACGGCATGTAGTTCTTTTATTGCCGCGAATTAATTTATTTATACAAAACTATCGTTTTTACAGGGTATTTATTTTACCAGAAATTACTTCAAAGTGAGGAAGCACTAGAGTTTTTGAATTTGTAGCGTGGCTTTACTTACAAAAACCAGGAACTTTATTATAAATTGCGATGAATAAATGAAATTGTTTGAAAAACGAGCGACGAAAGAGAATTTTCAGGCGACCTATACTTTGAGAAACACTGTTGTACACCGTCCAAAATAGCAGTTTTTCAGTAATTGATTATGCAGAGCCTACTTAAAGTGAACGTGTGAAAACACACCATAGAAAAACACACCGAACAAAACGATGCAATTTGAGCCCGATAACAAAATCCTCAAATTTGAACGCCAAATATAACGCATAACTCAGCATTCCACCTAGAATGAAGGGCCTTGTATGTGTGACGTGAAATGTTACATTTTATGAACAATGTATATTTATAGTGTTACAAAAGAAAAAGTGGTAGACAATGAGCCTTGCGCCAAAAGTAAATTTAATTGCAATATCAACAAACTTCTTGCTCTAATCTTTAGCTAAAACATCAAAAGTTGGTTTTGGTTTAGTTGTGGCAGCATCAGGCGGGCCAGATTGAATTACTAAACGAGCTGGATTTGCCCCGCGAGCCGTAATTCGTCCACGTCCACGAGTTTGAATGATAAATATGACTCATAGCACAGAATTTTAATTTCATACAAAAACCCAATTCGCCCATTCACGCGTAGTTTACCATTAAAAGAATGCTTAAAATTTAGTTTTAATGAGCCCAAGTTATTTTTATATAAACAGAACTGACGTCCGGCGAAGGCTTACGCGTAACCCGGGGCGCGACAATTAATTATATGAGCGATAACACGTAAATATCACTTTGAAAAAACAGTAAAAATTTTATGTTCAATTGCATTTTAGTGTAAGTCAAAAATTGTCGAATAAAATCAGGCCACTAGAAGGCGTGCCACTAAAATTTTATTCAAAATTCACCCCCCGAAAAATTCTTACCCATAATTTTGTATAAATTTGCATTTTTAGTTTTGGGTGATAATTTCAACTAATGATAGTAAAATTGTGGTGATATACTGTTTAATCTTAAAAGTGTGATTTTAGTTGAGCCGATTGAAAAATGAAAAGCGCTATTGTGTTTAAATTGACCTGTTTGCGTTAGATTATTTGTCAGATTATGGGTTTTGATAGCTAGATGCCACATTTTGAGGCGGTGGGCAGTTTGTGGTTAGAAGGACCATGTTGTATTTGCGGGTTAAATGCATTTTCACGACGTCCAAACGCCCTGTGCATGAGGGCAATTTTTTTTCGTATATTGACTTAATACGTGCTTTTTTATGCTGATAAGGTTAAATGAAAGCAGGCGCTGATATCTAACAAGGTTCTGTGAACAGACTTATTTTTATCCAAGGTATAAAAGCGCGCATATCTTGTTTAGTACATTTGGGGAAAGAGTTATTGGACACGTAGTGGACATAACGATCGTTTCAAAATTTTATTGTTATTATTTGTCTCCGTCAACACGTTTGGAAGAAATCGCTTTTCTCTTCGAATACTGGACCAATTGCTTTGAAATTTTCAGTGGTTAAAGATAAAAATTTTCTCTAGAAGACTATTACTTTTTTCTTATTATGTGCAAAATTATGCTACGTGTCCATATATTTGAGCATAGCTCTCTTGTTGACAGTAAGCCAGGAAACGTCCGGTTTGCAGTAAGTCGATTAAAAATAAATTAAAATGGCGTTGAAAAAAGAGAAGGCGTAGGAATTTATCTTTCATTACAAATGCCGCAAAATTGTATTTCAAAAAAACAAAACATTAAAAATCTGAAAATTCTAATGGCCAAGTTAGATCGTAACAGCGAGCGGGTCCGACTAGGGGCCGGAAGAGGAGTCTAAAGAGCGTTTTATGCTATGAAAAATTTCTTTATATCAGGGGTTCCCAAACCACGGCCCGCGGGCCAAATCCGGCCCGCATAGCGATTTAAAATGGCCCCCTGAGCTCAGATGAAAAATTGGTCAACAGATTATGTTTGCGTTCTAGTGTGTTACGTGATTATCACAGTTCAGGTATGTGTTTATTGTAACAATTCAATTAATCATACGAACCAGTATTAGGATTACATAGGGCAGTAATTTAGTTATCAACCACATAAGAAAGCTTAGAGATATCAAAACACAAACGAAAACTAGACTCTGTAAACAGACATTTTTTGGCAACTGTCGCACACTTTCGGGCGCTACACTTATCCGGCCCTCGAACACCCCCGATTCTAATTTTGGCTCGCTACTAATAAAGTCTGGGAACACCTGCATGGTAGAGAAAAATGTTTTTGTTTTTTACATTTCAAAAAAGAGGGTGGAGTTCCGGAGAAACCATCCCCCTGATTACCCCCTGCAAACATGTGATCTCCTATACGTTGAGCGCGGCTTTGTGCTCTTATGTAGCTGAAACTTTCAAAGTGTAACATGATATTCGTAATAGTAGAAGTTTAAATAGGCATTTTCGGGGCGAATTATGTGTGATAGCAAGATAAGATAACGAAATTGGTCTGGGCAACGATTTATTTAAGCTCGGAAACCATACTTGAGTCAAATTTTTCACAGTCAAACCCAACAAAAAATCGAAGCCAGGGAATTAGATAAATGCATAGGGTCAGAGTTTAGGTTTTTTTTTCTAGTAACAAAATCAGATTTAGAGTTGAATTTTGAAATTTTTCAGAATTTGAATTTCAGACTCTTAATTGAAAGAGAATTGCAAGTGCGATCATCTTTTGTAGTCAAAATCTCCAAGTTGAGATTAGATAGTTCCGGAGTCAGAAGCGGTAGTTGGAGTAAAAATTAATGTGATAAGGAGAAATATTCTGAGATAAACCAGTTAGTTAGTTTTCGGGCAACAAAAATTTTCGAGCACTCGTAATAATTATACACTAGGACACCACGTTTTGCGCATTTACATACAACTAAGTAAAAATAGACAAATAGTTGAGCAACTAGTATGTACGGTATACTAGCCTGTTATTAAGGATACTTAGAATGTAAAATAATTCTGCTTACAAACACAAAAGTACCGTTACTATTCAGTTGTATCTTTGATTTAGAATGCCAATATTTGAAGCAGCGAAAATGGTGAATAATCTAGGTCTTGCGTCGTCCGCTGAAAACGAGATCGCCATAATTTATAAAACAGCAAGATTTGGGCAAATTCAGAAATCAGAGTTATTCGGTAGATCAAATTTTAAAACTGGAATTCCATTACTAAAAACAGTTCCTCAAGAAGTCGGAGAAAACGATTTTTTCCAACAATGAATGTAGCGTAACCAAAATAGGTAGATAGCGGTACTTAAATAGAAACAAATTAAACCTATAAACACGAAAGTATCGGTACATTTGCGTTGCGTAGTACGTTGAGCACGATATTTAATTTGATCGTAACAATAAAGGGGGCGATAATTTTCAAATTAGCGATATTCAGCATTATTTTGGGTGAGATGAGAGTTTTTATCCTGGATAAAATACAGAGAAAAAACATTCAATGTTCGTCTTGTCAGACATTGTTGGAATTGAATTTTCAACTGAAATTTGAAGCCCAAATACGCTAAAGTACAACTCCGAGTTGAGAGTCGACATTTTTGTTATTCCGGAGTTGAATACTCCGGGATTGGACTCCAAATCCGGCATTGACTGAAGTCAAACTTTGTATTGAGTCGTGATGCAAAGTTATCGGCTCTGGACTAAAAGCGGCAGACCGTCAATATTTGTTATCCTTGAGTTGCGTAGTCGGAGTCAAACTTTTCCCGGTCCGGATGGTCAATATCCGTGATATCAGTCAAAATAATTGTTATTTAAAATTTAACCGGTCAGTTTTTCAAAACTCTTTGAGTACTAGTAATAATTATACACTAAATGCCACGTTTTGCGTGTTTACGTACAATTAAAGGAATGAAAATAGCTAGAACATAACTAGAGGATACATTAGTCAGTCTGTTAATAAAATACTTGGTCGGTATGAAAATGATCATCGACAAAATATTTCGTAAAAATCCTGGCGGTATGACAATTTTTCAAACTAAAAAATTTGGGGCAAATGGGGAAATCTGGGATTTCTAGCTAAATTTGGGGATGAATGGTGAAATCTGGTCTTTCTAGCCAAATTTGGGGATGAATGGTGAAATCTGGGTTTTCTAGCCAAATTTGGGGATGAATGGTGAAATCTGGGTTTTCTAGCCAAATTTGGGAATGAATGGTGAAATCTGGTCTTTCTAGCTGAATTTGGGAATGAATGGTGAAATCTGGGTTTTATAGCCAAATTTGGGAATGAATGGTGAAATCTGGTCTTTCTAGCTGAATTTGGGAATGAATGGTGAAATCTGGGTTTTATAGCCAAATTTGGGGATGAATGGTGAAATCTGGGTTTTCTAGCCAAATTTGGGGCTAGAAAACGAGGCCCGTGTAATGTAACAGAAAATCAAAAACGGTTGAAGTCGATAGACCCATAGACGAATAGAATTCCAGCGAGGGAGGATTAAATTTGAAAAAAAATGTAGAATTCTGTGGCTAAAATACGAGTGGAAATGAAATTTTTAATTAAAATAGCAAAAATCAGAGATAACTGTTCTACAAGTTTTAAACATGTTGATGAGATGACTTTCTAGGGCCACTTTTAATTTTAACTACTGAAAATTTTAATGTGAACTACTGAAAATTTTAAATTTTAAAGAAAAAATTGTTCCTATCGATAACATTATAATTAACAAATACAATTTAGTGAAGCAACTTTTAGGATTGCTAGTGTACGATTAAAAAAGCATGGCATCGTGCATTCCATTTACATGTTTTGGTGAATGAAGTCACTAAAGACGTGCGGTAGCGCAATTTTTGAAACTAACAAAGTTCCGGCTTAATCAACGGGGTTCAAAAAATGAGGACTCAATTTGGAAACAAATGAAAGTAATAGTCTTCTCATGTGTACTTTTTTTAACTGCCAGAAATTTAACAGCAGCTGCTTGAGTAGTTAAAAAGTGATTGTGCTTTGGCGACAACTGTAACATGTGGAGTTAGATGAGGGATGATAAATATCTACAGAGAGATATGGTATACAAGCAAGTTATTGAAAAAATCTGGTATTCTCGAAGTATGCGTACCAAGATGGCGGAAACCGGAACGTAGTGTGTGAACCAGGTTAGGGTTAGGCCATAATTTTATTCCAATTTTCCTTATTTCAATTCTATTACGATTTCTGACTAGCCAAGTGACTCCCGTAGTATTTGTACTTAAAATTATGGCTTAACCTTAATCTGGTACACATACTACGTTCCGGTGTCCGCCATCTTGGTACGCTTACTTCAGGAACACCAAAAATCTGTTTGTTAAAATCTATAATAATCCAGATGGAATGGTAATTTTAAAACAGTAAAATATGGGGAAATAAATAGAGAAAATCGCGACGATATATACACAACAATACGAGGCAACAAAATTGTTTTAATTTGCCCTCGCAATTTATAACTTTGCGAGGCGTAGAAATCTTAATATAAAAACCCTTATTGTAATCGTGATGCACCAAGTTAATTATAGTTATAAACATAGCGATCTTATCGCGTAAGTGCGCGGGTGTTGAAAGCGAAAGTGATTGCTATCTGTGGTTGGTTACCTTGTTGGACTTGAATTCTGAAAATCAGATAAAAGCGGATCATTAATTTGATAATCAAGCCGATTCTCCTTGTTTGAACTAGAATGAAAGAAGCATTTTTATGCAAGATTTTTGTTTATTTAAACTAAGGGCCCCGACCCGATTCTTCAACTAAAATTGGGAAGTGCACGTACACGAAAGTTGTAAGCATCCGCCTATAAGCTAATGTTTATGACAGAAAAATTCCCTATTTTTCATACTAGCGAGTCAAGACGAGTCACCGTTCATTCGGGGTCGAGTCAAGTATCAATAGCGGTTAGTTGATTTCGAGTCATTCATTCAGACGACGTGATTCATTTCAAGTCTTTGATGGTTGGTAATTCGAGTTCAACTCGGGTCAGGTCAAAGCAAGGATGGATTACCCTTTAGGCAAAATAAGCACGTGCTTAGAGCACCAAGGGAAAGGGGACACCACACAGAAATTTCCGTAGACAATTTTCAATGGAGTCCCAATGTTAAATGTAACAATTCGGGTTGGTCAGACGATACAGACCTCAATATTGTCCGGGTTGAAATGAAGTTCTCAAGTATCATCTTAATCCCCTCTATCAACCTTCGTGAATATGAGAACTGTTTACAAAAAAATTATGCAAATTAATCGTAATTTGCCCTCCATTAGCAATGAATACTGAAACTTACTTATTCAATATCACATAACATACAACACCAGTTTCGTTATTATTATTTTTTACATATAGCTCACCAAAGTATTAGGTGCCTAGGGCCTCTGAAAAGCATGATCCGACCCTGTTTCAAAGACCCGAGCATTCCCAACATTGGATCAAAGTCAGAGACCTTACTTTGAGTATGTTTCCTCAAAAACTAAATTGATACTGTTTTTATTATCTCTCTAATTACTCAATTTATATTTATTTTCAGTTATTATTTATTAAGTTTAGATAGATCTATAATATGGAATTTATTTTACGTTTCACTTTTGTCATCTTTACGTCAATGACGTTAGGTAAGTGTATTTTTTCGTTTTTTTTGTTGTGGTTTCGTTTCAATGAATCTTCTTTCAAGTCTTGTGCAAATACTCAAACCCAGCGGCGAGCAATTACTTTCCTGCGTAGGCCACTTACACAAAACAGACTTAAAAACTGGGCCGGAGGTTCAAAACTCATTTAAAAAAAATGAATAAGTAAAACAGGGTAATTTACAACAGCTAACGTTTACATAATAATAAGAAGCACAAGGCGACAATCTGGGTCATTATGACGTAATTTTCATCGATATTTTCAACGAAATTTTATATCCATACAAACCTCAGTCGTGATTACAACAGACACACGTGGGCCATATAAATCACTTCGGTGGGCCGGATCCGACCCGAAGGCCATAATTTTTCCAAAGGAAGAGGAACTACTTGCCAGAAAACAAAAAATGTTAATGCACATACCATAAACTATTCGAATCGCGTATAAGCCGAAGTGCGAGTTGATTCCCGAAAATTCATTTAACGTGATTTGTAAACGCCTTTCCCTATGAATAAGGCTCTGTATAAGCAACCACTGATATGTGAGAAACCACGAACCATACTATCCACGGAGAGTTATTTTTACTTTCCTTTGACAACGAAATTCCCTTCTACCTAGTTTTATTGCTTGATAATGTTAGTGAGTTCGAAAACGTGAACCCAGGATATTCAAACTAGCTGATAAATATGAGGCGCTCCCGGCATATGTGAGCAAGATGGCGGACAACGGAACGTAGTATGTGTACCGGGTTAAATTTCCGGTACAAATACTACGGGTGTCATTTTGCTAGTCCCCAAACTCGTAATAGAACTAAAATAAGGAAAATTGGGAAAAAAAATTTGCCTGGTACACATATTTTCAGATTACCCATTATAGTAGAGCCAACCATTGTTTGATTGGCAAAATGTCGACAAAGTTGCTAGCAACACTAAATTTCGACGACTCATTGTCAACAGGGTCGTCCAAGGTCATTTATTGTTGTTCAAGGTCACGTCGCACGTCATTTATTCCTGTTGAACACGTAAATCAGATTATTCCGTTCCTTGTCGGAATGTCAAGTCTGACGTTTTTAAATTTCGGGACTTTTGATTATTTTTAAAGTTCGCGATTCTCCATTGTTCATACGCACAACTTGGTAAATCGAGCTAAAATTGTAGAAATTAATCAGAAAACCGCTCAAACGTACAAAAACTGTTAAACATCATAAAATACCGCTAAACCACCAAAACAGCCCAAAATAGGTAAATAAAAAGTCCATATTCTCAAGAAAGTAGGTTCTCAAATTGCCTCATACAGAGCTACAGGGCTCCGCGAGGGAGACTTGAGTTCTCGGTGATCTATTTGTTTGTAAACTACTGCGATTTTTGCACAACAACGAGAAGAAAAATACCAACAAGAACAACAACAACTTAATAACAAAACGATCCACATGTACACTACTCCAATAGAAGGGTATAAACCTATTTAACAACAACATTATATTTTATTTCAGTAACCACGACATCCCCGTGTCAACACTATCTATTGGGGCAATCAGGAAACGTTACATTTCCAAATGATTTACAACATACAGTTTTGCAATCATTTTACACGGACGGATTGAACCTCACTGCAAAATGCGTTTACGCTAAAACTATCAACATGAAATTGCTGGCTCTCACCTTCAAGGACATTGTAATAGAAGCGCCGGGAATAAAAGTAAATATTCTTATTTAATATTTTGGAGAAATCTGCTCAGAGCTAGCTCACTCACTCAAAAAAAATAAAATAAACCCACTCACTGAAATACTAAAGGCTACTGAACTATTTATAGTTATGTATTAGGCACACTCACTCAGAAGTAAGAGCAACGTTACGGCCGGCCATATAAAGATACGGCCGCCCATAGGCTTCAGAACCAAACAAAATTAGTTACCTCCAAATTGGTACACACACTTCTGGAACGCCAAAAATTGTGTGTTTGCTCGCTCATAGTCTAGAAGAGCAGATTCATTATGCCTTTTCCTTTATATTAGCGGGTATTAATTCTCATTTATATTCATTTTCATAAATATCAGCCAGGATTACTGTCCAAATTGCAGTGCTATTAGTAGTCAAAGGTAATTCAATGTCTCATGACAGCCACTCCTCGTTCATTCAGCCTTCAAATATCATTTACGGCAGTGTCCAGGACTCTCAATCATGAGCTTGCTTACTCTATAAAATTTCAAAGCTCGTATTTTGATTTTATAGATCGAGACAATCAAAAAGAACTTGAAATCACCATGGAAAACATACCGGGAATTAACAGGAAATTTGCCGGAAATAGTGATCGAAATCCGCGGCGTAAAGTATCTTAAAATCGTGGTACAGAAAAATGCAGGGTCATTTATACTGGACTACAAAGTTGAAAAACCGCCAGGTAAGAAAGTGTTGATAATAGTTTTAGACGAACAACCTAACCTTACATATGACGTCATGGTGATATGACGTCAAATATTGCTTTTGTGCCCGGACAACTTCTTCACGGTCTCCCATTAAATGAAATCGGAGGAAATTCACAACCAACGTTGAAACTGAACTTTGGTTCAGTCATCATCAAGTTAATGAAATCATCAAATATTACGCCATTAACTTTAAATGATCCCTCCAATGAGCTAAAGTTGTATAACGTCATCGAGTCATCATTACGTCATCGAATCAATCAATTTTAAATAATCCACCCCAAAAAATCAATGATGTCATCAAATACTACGTCATACATTTTATATTAGATTATCTAAATTTTATTTTTCGCCTTTTTCATCACTGCATTATTCTATCGAATATCAACTCTACAGATATCAAATGCAGAGCACTGCCCGACAAAGTCAAAACCATCAAATGCTCTAAAAGTCGCAAAGCAGGATCGAAATGCACTTTGACGTGTCGGGATGGATTCGTTCATCATGAGTTTATTAATATGAAGACAGAATCGGAATTTGGAGTTATTTGCAGGTGAGGAAATTTTATTCTATATGTAGCTACGCTTATTCGCTCCGAACAAGGCATTGTAAAAGAAGTCACTTTTACAAGAGCGTAGCCATTTCAAAATTTATCTACACTTGGGAGAAAGGTGAGAAAGCTTGTCAAGGTGACGGGCCGCGTCTGCATAGAACGAGTTGAACTTTGACAATAGTTGGTGTAAGCATATAACCAAGCCCTATTGCCAGAGGGGACGAAAGCCAGTGAAATAGTTTAGTCGTTTCAGTCGAACAAAAAAGCCCATATCATATACAAGTGTGGAACGAAGTCGATAAGCAATACAACCTCCCGTCAAACTGTCGATTTTTCTTTCAGAAAAATAAGTCGAAGATCAGCAATCTGGCAACCTTCATTAGATAAGACTTTGTGCCGGAATGGAAGAAAGATTAAGAAAGAATGCAAAAAGATAAAGGTCGGTGCAGTGGTTTCCAACCTTTTAGGTTAAATTTCTCCTTTTCCCTGTTTCTACTTGTTGTTCAATCTATTATGGATCGTCAGAGTTATGCCACAAGTTTCGGCGCCAGAAGTTGTGTACATCAAGTTTTGTAAAGGGACTGAAACCCATAGGCAGGGGGTATATTTACTTGCCTAACAGAGACAGTTCCCGAACTCGTAACAGAACTTAAATAAGGAAAATCGGAATAAAATTATGGCCTGACCCTAACCTGGTACATAGTACGGGAGTACCACTCTTATAATAAGTATTATAGTAATGATGAAGAACTAAAAAATATAAGTTATACTACAGCGAATACGAACCAAATTTCTCTCTAAGAATGTCAATATTGTCCCATGGTGAAGAATACTTCCCCGATTGGTAAACATGGGGTAAGTTTATTAGGGACCCCGTCCAATACAGTTGAATGATCCCTTGCTCCAATATGAACTATTGCTTTGATTCTAAGCAGTGTTAAGGATACTCAAGTTTCCCTTACTACTTCTGGTCGTGCCATCTGCCACGCACCTGAAACAAATAACTGGCTAACTAATCCCATACCCAACAAGGACTAGTAACTGGACGAAAGGCCGGGGTTCGCTATATAGGACCAAGTCGTCTTATCGCTTTTACTGAGTCATCCGTTGCGCACGAGGCTTTGAACAGACGTAACAATAAATATATTTCAAGATGTCTAATTATTTTTGCAGTTCTGCGTTCCTGTACCAGAGACCACATCACTTGTATTTATGAACAATATGAACGAAGAAACAACAAAGACAACAACGAAGATGAACAAAACAGAGACTGTGAAATCACCAACCACGGAAGAGACAACAAAACAAATTAAACCGGATACTACTCTAAAATTGACTCCTTCCACCACAGAAGAATTAAATTGGTTGCTGATAAAGCCTATAGCTCGCAACACAGAAACTCCGACCCAGTCAAAACAACAAAATCTAAATACCGAACCAGCGTTACCGGGGCAACCTATTTCAACAAGAAATCCAAATCCAACAATAATAAAAGTGCTAACGCGAAATGAAGACGGAGCAAAGCTCACCCCATTGACAGATATGAATAAAAATACAACAATACAATTTTTATCGGAAGAAATTGAACCAACGCCTCCGACACACCTCTACCCGACTCACTCCGATTCCAACATTGTGTCGAAACATACAGAGCCAACGCCCCCGTCACACCTATACCCAGATGTGCAATGGATGAATGTAATAGAACATACAACCACTTTTCCACCAGCTACTACTCCGACCACCACAACAACCACTCCGACTACCACAACAACCCCTCCGACTACCACAACAACCACTCCGACTACAAAAACCCCTCCGACTACCACAACAACCACTCCGACTACCACATCAACCATTCCGGCTACCACAACAACCATTCCGACTACCTCTACAACCACTCTGACTACCACAACAACCACTTCGACCACTACAAGAACGACTCCGACTACCACATCAACCACTCCGACTACTACTACAACCACTTCGACTACCACAACAACCACTCCGACTACTACTACAACCACTCCGACTACCACAACAACCACTCCTACTACCACTACAACCACTCCGACTACCACAACAACCACTCCTACTACCACAACAACTACTCCGACTACCACAACAACCACTCCAACTACTACGAGAACGACTCCAGCCACCAGCACTGTCACAACAATGCGAGCAACTGAATCTACTTCAGCTAGCACAACTACCGCAACCACCAGAACTACGACGACTACGCTTACAACTAAAGTCAACACACCCAGGGTCAGTATGCAGGTGGCCGTTGCTATTAGGATATGATGAGCTTTTTCATAATCTTCCCGGATAAGAAAAGCTGATGAGATGCTACAATCGCGACTACCATTAAGATAGAATCAAATTTTTTGTTCCAAGTTTATCTCGGTTAAAAGAAAAGCCGATAAAACGATATAATAATATTTTGAACCATAGTATACTACACACAAGGCAACTATATAGCTAATACTTTTAGGAAAGAAATATATTTTTCATTTTTATCAGGAGAGGAAAGTCGATAGAAAGGCTCAAATACATAGCGGTCCATTGTCTGATAGAATATTTGCTTTTATTTGTCTTACAGAACATTTAATTTCTCTTAGTGAATATAACACAAACAATTTTTTTCATCCCACAGATTATTCTCTCACCTCCGTTGACGATTAAATATTGCAAACGATTCTGCAAAAGGAAGAGATACACCATGGACTACGCTCATTCCTGCGGATATTTTAAAGGTATTTTTCAAAGTAGATTCGACACTTCTACTCACATGAGTCGCCACCATTTCTTCGTACCTCCCTTTACTATCAGTATCGCTTTTGTGGCTTTAAATTGTGACCCACTCAGAAAAATAATTTCCCACCCTCTGAGATAGAGTATACCAACGCTAAAAATATTTTATATTTTGTAACCTATTGTTGCTTGTCGGTGAGATTATCAAACTTTCTCTAGTCTTCGGCTTCTTTATCTTCTTCCGTTTATTGGAAACAGATTTATGGTTTATCGTAGGGGTGACGGCAAGTTGGCCAACAGAGTTTTGTAATTCAATCCCCGGCGCTCCAGAAGTATGTGTACCAATACGGAGGTATCTAAGTTTGTTTGCATACTTTACATCAAGTTGTGTAAAGTGACGTAAGCCTATGGACACTGGATATATTCACTTGGTTACAACAAACAGTCCCCGAACTCGTAATATACCTAAAATAGGGAAAATCGGAATAAAATTATGGCATAACCCTAACCTGGTACACATACTACCGGAGTACTCAATCGCCTACTTGAAAATACAGATTTGGGTTACTCAAAACAGAATTTTTGATATTCTAAAAGTAGTTCCGGTGTAGGGATTTTTAGGATTTTTTATGAACGTGGAGTCAATATCGATACATATTTGGGATCAAAGTTTACCAATTTTACCAATCCGGCCCTCCTCAGTAATTCTTTATTTCCTCTTATTTCAGGTATCGGGAAGAAAGAATTCTGCATGATGTGCCGGTACTCACAGTTCAAACCTTGCAAACAGTATTCACATTTTGTATGAAAGAGAAACAGCAGATACTATTTCAACCTGGGCAGGGGAGTCAAAGAAATTTTACGCTAAACTCCGATCAATTAAAAAAAGTTTCTGCGCTAGGTTACTCCGATTCCCGACTCAAAGTAAAAGAGGAATTCAACATCAGTTCAAGCTCCCAACTCCGAGAGGATCTAACCTCTACGGTTCCATATGACTCATAAACAATGTAAAAATGAAAAGAAATAGCCTCTTAGCCTTTTGTCCCATCTTTGAGTACTGGGAATATGAACTCGATTGCTTCATTAGTTGCAGGGGAACAACAATTTAACAAAATGATCAATAGGCTTTGTTTGTGTCCAACAATATGACAAACCATGCGACCTCTACTCCGGGATTATCGTCGGATGAATAAGCTGGCAACGACGATGGTATAATTAATATAACGTTTTAACTATCAGGCCCGTGGTTCCCAATTTTTGTCGGTTAAATAATTCCTTGTTCTGCGTATTTTGGAAATCTTTATTTCCAATCCTCCCTCACTAAGCATGGAATCCTGTTATCGTTATTTGTGTGATCTTGATGGGTCTGCAGCCAGTTTTACACACAACTCCCACTTTGGTACACCAAAACGTGCATCACAATATTATTAAATATATTTGTTAAACTACACAAATTGATAATTATTCCGAATAACATCAAAATTCCTCCCCGGTTAGGAAACGTTGCCCTACGCCAGCGATCGGCAACCTGTGATCGGGTCCAGATTGTTCTCGGAGTTCTGGCTCCTGTAAGTCAAAGCATAAACAACAGTTTTTTCATTAGGAGCAGTATGGATTCAGTGGAAATGTCGACATAAACCAGATACACTTCACCAATTACGCATCACGCCGGTTCCCAAAGTATAAGTCGAGAACGGTAAAAATAGGTCGCAAGTCTGTCAAAACACACTTCTAAGTGAGAACTAGATTCATGAGTTACTAAAGGTTGCCGACCCGTGCCTAGGTCAGGGCTACTCAACTATTTTTACCAAATATCCGCATACAAAACTTTAAATTATTTGAGTCCGATCTTTCCAGAAATTATATTTCGGCATCCTAAACGCGCACTTCCTCGACCGGCTGATGATTATTAGCTAATCAAGATTGCTCATTATGGCGTTATAGTTTTTATATATATTCAAAACTATAAACGTCATTTTATAAAAGGAAACTTCAAAAGTGGGGCCAATGATTCAAAATAAAGAATTAGGTGCGGTCCGAATCAAATACTCAAAACGTCCGGATTCGGTCTGCCAGGTGAGTAGCCCTGTACTAGATCATCGCGCTCTGTGCCCAGCAGCACGGCGGCTCTGATCTCATACTAGCAAAATAGATGTTTTATTTGCTAATGTTACTGCATTTATTTCCTCAGTTCCATTATTGTCTTCTTTCATGTATATATTTGGTAAATTGACCTCACTTTGTACTTTTCATTATATTCTGTTATATTTTATCTGGCTTTTATATATTTTGATTTGTGTTTTTTAGCGCTTTTATTGAAATAGTCCAATCGACGGTAACCACATGGTGACCCCCAAAAACAGAACCCAGGTAGTTTTAAGCTTAACTTTTGTGCAAATCTTTTTTTGGGTCACTTTGGTATTTTGGGTCACTCTGTGATTCTGATATGCCTTTAAGTAAGGTGTATATTCAACTGCATTAGTAACTATCTCTGTAATTTCCCGGATGTAAATTTTTAATTATATAAATATGTGCAATAATATAAATAATTGAATTGTTTTATTGGACGAGGTAGGTTGTGAGTCTTTTTGTATATTTGTAGTTGGCGAGTTTAGTTACATAAAATTGGTTGTCATTCCGACGAATATTGCGAACAGTGTTTTGTACCTGGGACCTTAGCCCACTGTCCACTACATTGCCAGCAATATAATCATCAAGTACGATCATCAAAGCCAGAAAACTTACTGAACTGATTTTGGAAGAAGTGATTATACATGGACATTATTGAAACTGTTATTGAATTCGTTTTTCTTATGAGCAGAAATATTTAGGAATAATTACTTATTATATATATTAATTGATTTAAATATATATTTATTTATTTTCTTATATTGCATAATATGTTAGTATTGGACCACTGAAGTTATAAGCGCCTTAAAACATATAGCAACAACATTAAAAAATTTGCTAAACACAGATTATTCAAAAATGGCCATATCATCATCAATGTCTTGTAAGTCACTAGAATCATAAATTCCAACGAATATTTCATTTAACTTACTTTTCGATATAAACTAGGTCTCATTTTGGTACTTCCGTAGTATGTGTACCAGGTTAGGGTTAGGCCATGATTTCATTCCGATTTTACTTATTGGACACGTTGTGGACATAGCAATCGTTTCAATATTATGTTGTTGTTGTTGTTCTTGTTGTTTTTTGACACGTTTTGAAGAAATCGCTTTTCTCTTCGAATACTGGACCAATTGCTTTGAAATTTTCAGTGGTTGAAGATAAAATTTTTCTCCAGAAGGCTATTACTTTTTTGTTGTTGCTATGACGTCATCAAAATTATTCCCACTGGGTGGCGCTACGTGTTCATATATTTGAGCATAGCTCTCTTGTTTTATTTATATTACGAGTTCAGGGACTGTCTATGTTAATGAATATAACCCCTGCCCATAGGCTTCCGTTCTTTTACACAACTCGATGTAAAGTAAGCGAACAAAATTAGTTACCTCTAGGTTAGGTCTTATTTTCGGGAAAACAAGGTATGTCCCAATCATGCGTGCATTGGATACTGATCGAAGGTCACCAGAGTCCCTGGGTCGGACATTCACTAATTAATATTTCATCTGTTAAATCGCCGCTAACTTATTGCCGATTGATCACTGTTGTGGAAATAAATGAAAAAGTCGATATTCGGGAAAGATCTATTTTTTTTAGACATAGTACGTACCAAATAATCTAAAATAATATTAAAATTCTGACCATGCCGTGTTCACTTCTTGCAACTCCTTTCTCACAATGGTTTGAGTATGATTGTTCGGTAATAAGCATCTAATCGTCACAATGACTAAATGTAAATGAAATCTGTGTTGTAATTTAATTTCCGAAATCAATAAGTAAAACAAATATAGCATCTTATATTTGGTGATGTATTGGATTAAAAAAATGCAGAAATACTGATTATACTAGATAAATCTAATTTTGTTGCAGGAGTTCAATCCGACAAAATGCTGTGAATGAAGCAGCGAATCTTACCGCTTACAAATTAACATGATATGGCAAGTCCAACAGTCTGTTTTCGGAAGGGACCCAGTCTGTATCTTAGCAGTTGGCTAATTAGATTTAGTGGTTATTTCGTTGTTACAGGCCGTAGTTGAGTTTTTATCAGCAGACTAAAGAGGCAACATTTGGTAGTCTATGCTTTTATGGGACTATTTGCCGGATCAAACTACGGGTAACGTTGCAGGTTCAGAACTAGTTAAAGTTGTTGGTATCATGGTACCGGTAAGTCGAAATATATATATATTATTTATTTTTATTTCTGTAACGGAATTTTCCGAATTCGACAATATAGCTCAAACATTATTTTAAGACCCCTCCGATCATCAGATTTCCAGCCTTTGGAAAAGCCCGACCACCTTAGCGTTCCATTTGCATGTGCGTTATTGACGAAAGAGGCCGTTGCTACCAGAGTTAACCATATTGTGACCGCCCAGTATTCCTCTTGCACGTCGCCATAATACAGTTCCAAGGTTTCTTCCATGCGATATCAAGTAGTCAGCTCAGAAGAAACCCCAATTTGTAAACTTAAAAAATCCGAATGTTTGAAAACACACACACTTTTTTTTTGTATCTTGTATGATATCGTAAAGTACTTCGAGTCCCGGTAACGTTATTGAGAATATAAATAGGTAAAACAAACAATTCTGAAGAGTTTAATAAACCTATTACGTCAATGATATTCAAATACTTTTGATAAGGACAATAAGGGATTGAGGATCGCGGATCATGCCTAGTACAACATGCTGGCAATACCGGTATCGAATCGGCAATTTTATTTAAAATATTCTAATGTAGTATATACGTGATGTAATGTTTTAATTGTCTATTTCAATACTCGTATCTCAGTATACCGAAGAGTGAAATTTCCAATGAAAGCACCAGTAATTTCATCTGGTTAGTGTTGGCGAAATATAGGTATCTGATAATTATAGTTAGCTATTGTTGCGGGCTGATTAGCAATATATTGAGAAAGGTTACAAACAGTTGAGTCGAAAAAAGTAAATGCAGCTGATCTGGTGTTAACAGTTACAGAATTTACAAGCATTGTAGCAAAATGCTTGAGGGGAGAGGGACTACCATAGCATTAGCATATAGTAGGGATTAAGCTCAATGCTTTGACCATTACCTGGCTAATCGCCCTTTCAAACTGTATTGCGGAATAATACAAGAACATTCTAGTACTGGCCTAACGATATCCCATGATAGCGCCATTGCCACTAAACAACTCGGAGATAATTATTAAAGTAGAATATATAAGACTCACAACTAATATTCAAATTACGATAATTATACCTAAGCAACCTGAACTTTGCTAGGTTGCCC
Organism: Styela clava; assembly: GCF_964204865.1. Lineage (NCBI taxonomy): Eukaryota > Metazoa > Chordata > Ascidiacea > Stolidobranchia > Styelidae > Styela > Styela clava. Next base: position 1,062,401 of record NC_135250.1, on the reverse strand, counting down.
GGGAGATGTTGTAATATGACGAAAGAACAATTATCTTCGCACGGGACGGCTGACCAAGGCGAACTACGGTGGTGTCACAATGCCATCAAGCCATTTAAAGGAAAAGTCTAATTTTAGCCGTCCAATATGCGACGTTGTGATCCATGCATGGCCCATGCATTGCTTGTGGCAAATTTTTATTTTACCTTGGAACAAATAAAAGCAAATTTCCGATAATATGTCACGTATTTACATATCATTTTAAAATTCCCATTAAAAGTCATATTTACCCGAAGATCTTGGAATATATAATCTCAATTTTTATGAGATCGGTTAAATGATGCTTGTTTAATTATTGTTTGGTCATATAAACAGGATAAGCACATAAATCGTGTTAGTCCCGCTAACGCTTGTTATTGTCAGAGGGGGGCCTATTCTATATTTATTTTATGGGCGTTAAAATGGCGCAAAGTCTATAAACCGCTTTATCGAACAATAAAGCGTACGCGATGGCGAGCAAAACACGTTAGAGAAAGTCAAATACTCTTGTTTACTGAAGGAGAGTTTTGGAGTGAGAGCTAAATGAAAAATCTTACGCAAAACTATTCAATATTAAAACAGGATTTTCTCGGATTTCGAAGTCGAAATTTTCTACAATGCAGAGTGGGGAGTCAATTTTTTTTAACTCGGTGTCGGGAATCGATGGTAAATTTTCCCCAACTTTACAGCCTTGTCATCAACTATGGTGTGGAATATGAGGCGAACATGACCCGTCTAGAACCGCACTGTAGATATCCCATAATAACGATATCACAGAGACACACCAAAACAGCAATTTGGAGAGTAATATTTTTTGTACAAAATCGTAATAACTCGTTGCTGTATAGTTTGCTAGAAAACACTTATATGTATCATCAGAGGTAAGCTAAATACACTAGCAATCTGAACTCTGAAAGGCGGTCTGGCAGACAAGGCGTAATTTGACAAAAAAAAAATCTTTTTTTCGCGTGGGAATGGGATTAAATTACTAAGGCATATTATGATGGTGCCGTACATGACATCAAGCAATGTTTAATATTACGCTTGTGCTATTTTACTTGTACCGTGCGTGCATGGCGGTGGGGTCAGTGCATGGTTCAACTATGGCTCTCGGTAGAATTAATCAGAAAGATTTGTTTGTTCTAAAACATCTCTTAAAAATATTGTCAATATTTACTAAAAGATTCGGAATATTTAACCCTATTGTTTTATAACAACGACTGAATAGCAGAGCTCTGTGTTAATCATTCACAGGTCATGTGAACGGGGCGAGTAAATAAACCCTTTTAGTTCCACAGAAGCTTATTGTGTCGTTGTCTGCGCGGTCTGAATCAGTACATATTCCAGAAAGGGTTATGGAAGTACAGCGTAACTATGTTGCAAAACAAATCGCCGCTCTCAGTATGCTGAGGTTCGTGTTTCAGAAAGCAGCGCTTTTGCTTCTCAAAGCAAGATGAGAGCCATTTGGTAGAAAAATGATAAAACTAGTGAGATTGTTATATTTTTTTTTATACACTCTAAATGTGAGTATTAGCAAAACTTTCAAATTAATAAAACTCTCAGCGGGTTTTATTGTACCTACGTGGATCTTCGATAAATCTTGAATTTGGAAAATGCACCAGAAATAGCAGCTGCACTCTTACAAAATATATATTATATGATATATAATACTATGTTTTATATATATATTTATTCTTTTTCATCAGGTATGCAGTCAGTTGCATGCATTACATTGATAAACAAATTACATTACACACAACTCTCGGCAGGTTTCATTGTACCTAAGTGCAATTTCAGAAATGCACCACAAATTACAGCCATACTCCTACCAAATATATATTATATGATATATAATACTATGTTAGTATGTATATATCCACAATATATATTTGTTTTCATCATGTATGCATTTGGAATGAATGTTTGATTGGTGAATATCAGAATATTTTTTATCTAAGAAAAATATTCTGTTCTGACAATCACGGTACCATTACTTCATTAGAAACAGAAAATAAAGTAGAAAGAGAGTTTTAGTAAAATAAGTTTTTGCGAGTCAAGGTTGTCAGTTAGGTAATACGCCAAGGAAGAACGAAGATATTTGGTAAGTTTAAAATATTTTCATATTGTGATTTGCATGAATAATTCAGCTGATTTGTATTTTATATATTTGACGTAGGTAGACTTGGTTCTTCCGGCATACACTTAGTATTTGATAGTCAAAGTTTCGCAATATTCTACAGGCTGTGGAGTTGGAAGCAAATAAAGGAGTTCCCGGAATCGTTAAAATTACGTCGACCCGACTCCATTTTTTCTTTGCTATACACTCTCACGTTATCTCTATTATCCGTTCTCTGTATTATCTTAGCTTGCGAAATCCGTACATTGCAAAAAAGTCGCATTCCTCTTTATTATCTCGTTTATTGCTGAGCGAAATGGCTGTCTGTCACAATTCAATTGCCATTTCGCGCCCAGGGTGGCCTAACATTCGTTTAAAAATCCGCGATACTTTGAACAACCAAGCAGATTGGCTGCACCAGCTCATAAATAAGCGTTCTCTTTAAACGTAGTGCGAATTCCATGGAATGCAGAATTCCAATAACGCTTTTTGTGACAATTCTATCTGATCCAAAAAATTGTATTCGAATAACTTTTTTTCATGTCTACTACTACAAATTTAAACATACCCATTCATTGTTGATTGAATGTTTTGAAATAAATTAGCGTGTACGAATCCCGAAAACGTACTACCCGGGCCACTATGATCATCCCCCTCTAGACACGCCCCTGTTATCCATGTCTATCTTTTGGTAATCTCGATGTATGTGAACAAAGGTGGCGGACACCGGAACGTGGTATGTGTACCAGGTTAGGGTAAGGCCATAATTTTATTCCAATTTTCCCTATTTTAGTTCTATTACGAGTTCGGGGACTGGCCAAGTGACTCCCGTAGTATTTGTACCTAAAATTATGGCCTGACTCTAACCTGGTACACATACTACGTTCCGGTGTCTGCCATCTTGGTTTACGTACTTCGGGATCATTTAGCATATTTGTACAGGCCGTTGTTGATACACAACGATGTGTAAAGAACTACTATTTTTAGGCATACCAGAATCTTCTGATTCGGCGTTGCCTACCCCATCCATTACATCTTGGGTGAAGTGAAATAAATGAATAGAATTGAAAACTCCACAGTCTGTAATGATATTTATCCTGATTTGATCTTTGAAGCCAAATTCTTTAGTATAGTAGAAAGAAGGTATCTTCTTATATATATAAGCTGTTATAATTAACACTGGGTTAAACTTACATATTCCACACCCATATCTTAACGTTCAATAAGCTGAGGAATGTAATTTGTCTCATTTCATTTTAATAGCTGTTTTACTAAGCTTTCTATTTAAGACTTAGATATTTTGGGATGTGGATACTGTTGAATATTAGTTAGTATCCTGTAAGTCAATATATATATTGGATGGACATACGCTGGAAGAAAAATATGTAATAGATATGTTATTGAATATTTGTGTAGGTTATTAAATATTTGTTGGTACCTGTTAGTCAGAATGCTTATTTTCAATGAGCCGATTGATATGCGCTGAAAGAGAAACATTTACTTTAATAATGAATTACTTCAAAAACAAAATGGCGGTTAGATCACCAAGCCTAAATGATAGCTTTGTTCGACCCATGTACTCTAAGTCTAAGTGCTTTGAGGCCAAATATACCAACAGTACGTAATTCTTGGCTATATAAATTATTTTGTAATATATCGTCTACATCACCAGTTTGAATAAAATCTATGTATACACATATATATATAACATTCATGGCCTTAACACTGAGTAATCTAACAGTCAGAGGTTTGAAATGAAAATTTTATTTGGTAAGTGAAGAAATTTCTAGTTTGAATTTAATTTGCCTGCTCGATTAATAATTGTTGGTTTTTAAGGTTGCAGACAGGGAGAGTAGAAGAACATTAGAAATTTCGAAAAGTTTTTATGACTAGAGAGGTTTTAGCTACAAAAGCACCGGCCACTGACGAATGCTCCTTGTAGTAATTTAAAAGACTCAGGCTCTTTGCAACATGAAATATAAAATTGCAATACAAGGTGTTAGACGAATGATGCTGAAATTACTTTTTGCTTGGTGTGCATGCTAACTATATAATGCAATCAATATATGTTGTACCATTGTGAAAATTTAATTTGCGATGCATGACATACAAGAATCGTGTTTAAATTTATTATATGAGGTAGCTAGTGCAAAGTTTTCGAATGTGTTTACAACGAGTTACGAAGAATATTCAAGTCGAGATAAGATTGTAGTTCTAACGTTATCAGTTATATAGCTGATCGTGGCACAATGCAACAAATTCACCTTTCTCAAAGACTAAAGACACTAGACTGATAATCCCATTTTGTTTTGTAGTCATTGCACACATACGCTATCAATTATTACGCGTTAACCAAACGATAGAGGTAAAACTTAATATAAAATATGTTTTTTCAATTAGGCTGAAATTTAACACCATCAAAAGCCTAAACCTTTCAGATATTCATGTTGGGTAATATGCAAAAATACACATCTTTTTTAGAAAGCATAATTTTTACTGAAAGTCACCTCTACAAAAAGAACTCGATCAAACGCCGATTGGATTGGTGAAACGAGAATAATTTTAACAAGTCTTGAAAATAATAAAAAAAGTGAAATTTGACCAATGTTGTATTAAGCGAAAATGTGGTTAAATAACATTGAATTCGCGCGAGATAGTCTGTTCGAAGGGTCTTATTAATACATTTCATTATTCAATCTCCCATGGTTCGTACTCGGCAAGTTACTTTGCTGAATCTCTGACTTGACTACAGGTGCACCAAAATATCATTGTACGTAGCGCTGACTGACATATTATGTTGAGACAGACATTTTACGTTCAGTCACGAATAGTCGCAGATAAAACTAATGAGAAATGCCAGTCGAATTGCAAAACACGTAAACGGTCTTGAATCAGAAAGGTGGCCTAAAATCTGTGATTAAAACAGCATAAATAAAAATATTTAATTCCACCAACTAATCACTCACGTCATCACAAATATGCGACTGTTTACCGACGTCTGCCTTGCTATACCGCGTGATACGTATTATATTATTATTGGACACGTAGTGGACATAGCGATCGTTTCAATATTATGTTCTTGTTCTTTGACACGTTTTTAAAAAGTCGCTTTTCTCTTTGATTACTGGACCAATTGCTTTGAAATTTTCAATGGTTAAAGATAAAAAATTTCTCCAGAAGGCTATTACTTTTTTTTTTCCTATGACGTCTTCAAAAGTATTGCTATTAGGTGGCGCTACGTGTCCATATATTTGAGCATAGCTCTCTTGTTTAATTAGTCTTAGTGTGGGTTCGGTCGCGGAGTAAATGTAAAAATTCTAATTGAAAAAAAAAAAAAATTTCTTATTGGATATATATGACGAATAAACCAAAATACCACCTAAACCTAAATGATGTCTAGCCAACCACGCTTGATGTGGTATCCAGTGAAAACAGTGATAGAACTTTTTGGATTGCCAATGAAATAAATCGTTGAAGTTTTGAGATTGTGTAACACATTGTGTAACACAACACATGTTTTGACCAGGATATTGCTACAAACTATGCTCATTATTGCAAAATGTCGCTGATGTAGTTGTAAAATATACATATCACCGTATCTTATTTTGATCGGAATATTTATGATTGCTGTCTACAAAATATACTCTTTAGTGCAAATTTCGATGATGTATAGAACATTTATAGATTGCGCAGTTTGTTTGGTAACATCACCTGATCACGATACGACGCCAATAAGTCTCGGCTGCTGTGTACAGCGCACACAAAACTTACTACGGCTTGGCAAAAAAGTATACACGATAGTAAATAGATTTCCAATAGAAAAGAGAAAATATATAAAATTATTTTATATATCATCATTTGGATGAGATTTACGTTTCCAATATGTGGGTTGTTAATATGCTTATTTTGCAGAAAGCATATACAAATGCAATATTTTGTTTTGACATTATATTATTAGAAGTATGCAACAAAACACATTTTTCGCAATTGATAACTACCCATTTAATATAGATCTGAAAACGGTTTTTAAAAAAGTTTTGTGTGATGCCTCTGTAAAAAAACGAGAAAGTATTTATTGACCTTCCGCAAATAGAGACAAAAACCGCCTAAATTGGCCCCGAAATTATTTATGTTCATTTCTTATTCTTTCCGATAATTTTATATTATTTGCATGTGAACACCACAATCCTGCTCAATGAAATAATCGATAAAGTATGTTTCGAATTTGCAATAAACGTCGACCAATAATCGCGTATTTTGCCCGAAAATAGTTTTGGTTTTTCATTCTATGTTCCAAATTGGATTTGTTATATTAATACCATACCTCCAAGAAACAAAGCGACAAAGTATTTATTTGACATATGGTAAAATAAAACGCATGATTGGCTCCAAAATAGTCTTTGTTAAAGGTTCCAACTTGGCATATTTCGTATCGACACTACTCTAAAACATGATTAAAATAGTATTTTGGTGGTTAAAGTTGTATATAGTTTCTTAATAAGCAAAATTTGTAACCACGTTGGTACGTCTCGGGAGCAGGGCCAAAGGTGATAGAATGTTTAATGGATTTGTCTTCGTGCAGAATTGGGTGGCGGATTTGGAGACGAACAGTTAACCCAAGTCTTAGAGTTGAAATAGAATGTAAAGAAAAACTTTGTATACAATATATATATTTCTATTTAACCTGAATTTCGGAACACCTGTGGCACAAATCTTCAGTCATTGAAGTTGTGTAAAACATATCAGAGCGCGTCTTCCTTTTTGACCGAAATATATGTTATTGCTTTATAACATACTCTTAATAACAATGCGGCATATTGGGTTATAGAGTATATGTCCGTAAATTATTAGAATCTGAACAGTTTGTTTGTTCAACATCAGCTGATTGCCGATCGACGCAAATGAGTCTCTGCTGCTGTGTACACCGCATTCAGGCGTCACTGTTTGTTGTCATAAAGTATATTTCACAATGGCAGATTCGCCGCGGATAAAAAGCAAACTTTAACCGGCGAAACGTCGTATTTATTAATACATATACATCGCAATCCAACTAGACTTAACGATCTTTGATATCGTTGATAAATCATTTTGTGTAACGCATATACAAATCCGGCGTTTATTAAACGCTTTTTACAAAACACATTTTTCGCGTTTGGTATTCATTTATTTTTTAATACTGATATCGATCCGAAAACCACAACATCGAAAAGTTCTTGTTTATTTTTTGCTGGTTTGTGTCCCGATCATAGCTGGCTCTGAAAGCGATGTCAGTTTAGTGTTCAGTTGTCTGTACTTTAATTTGCATGCGTGATTCAAAATATCATTTGCAAGAATGAAGAAAGACTGAAGAGACTGTGTTGGTTGGCGTGAAGAAGGTATGTTATACTCGGTATACCCCGAGGTTTTTTTCAAAAGTGGAAAAAACGCCACAATCACTCGTGCTGCTTTCAAAAATGCATTATGTATTAGTATTGAAATTTTTGTACATTTTGAGAAGTTGGTAAAATATTGACATCCTGAAAATATCGCTGTGATGTTCAAAATATTACAAGGGCTATATATTATAGGCTGGTTGAATTTCGAATCTCGAACACTTGAACGATAATAAAATCGAATATTTTTCGTATCGAATCTCGAACACTTGAAGGATATTCAAATCGAATATTTTTCGTATCGAATTTCGAACACTTAAGAGATATTCAAATCGAATATTTTTCAATTTGAATCTCGGATATTTCTTGAAAGATATTTCTGAGATCGTCTAACATCTTCTTGATACTTAGCGATCAAAAGGTACTAAACCCAACGCTAAAGAGCAATTCTTACAGACGCCAGCTAGCGGGTGAAAGGTGGTCACATGGTCACCCTTATAATGACCCTCTTGCTTCAACTGGAAACTAGTTTGCACTAGATGTTCAAAAACCGCGCATTATCATTTTGTTGAGCAGTCGGGACTTGGAAAATAGTTTTCAACTTCTTTTTCCAACTTCATAAGATGTTCAGTGAATCTTGTGGTCTCAAATTGGGGATTGTGGCACCGAAATTTACAGTACTGTTACAGTACTAAACGTAAGACGGTCCTAATATTTTTCCTTCGCAAAACTGAGTTTTGCTAGAAATGCTTTGACTTAATCTACGAACTCACACACTGTTAGGTCTTTTCTTCCAAGACCCTTATTTAGCATATTCTTAACATCAACATTATCAACAAGGATGGGCAGTTTTCACAAAGATTGTTAAGAGCACTCCATTTACACTGTCCATCATCTTAATCACTAGTGATGTAACGTCGACGAGTTCGGCAGAAAAGATTTTGCATGGCAATAAAAATTGCATACGGTTCAAAAATATCAGATGAGCTAAAAAGCCAGACTATTTTTGTTCAGACGTAGTTGCACCCCATTCAGTGCACACACCCAGACTCTAAGATTTTCCCATTTCAAACCATGTAACTTAAAGAAGTTACAATTTGAAATATGTCATATTCTTTAGTTGCTTCTAATGCCGCCTTCATCAAAAACTCTTAATCGGCGCCATTATCTACATATCGAACGTAAATAAGCGTCGGAGCACAGTTTGTTACATCTGTAGACTCGTCGAGCTGAATTGCGGATCCACTTTACTATATACAAATATTCAGTGACAATCTTTAATTCTTCAGTGGACTGAATTGTTACTCACTTTGAAACGACACAACCATAATTTATTATCTCATGAGACTTACCTTTTCCTCACATTTCATACACTCATAGTGTGTTGCCAGTTTTGAAAGTCTTTTTGTTGAATTGTTATGATTTCCATCGTTGGTATTCTAAAAATCTCTCTCTCTATCTACTACTGAACCATGATGGCCCATCGTTATCACACATAAAACGAAAAAAAATCTCAAAAACAAAATAAAAAAATTATATTCGCAAAATAAAAACGGGCTAAAAATATGATAATGCAAAAAAAATAGAAACCAAAAATAGAAAATAACAATTGAAATCAATATGGAAAAGGTTGACGGGCCATGGTTGCCATCCTTTTTATTTTCATTTTAATCCCTTTTTTATTTTATTTTTTTGGATTTTTATTATTTTTACTTCGTTTATTTATTTCAGTTTTCTTTTTCAAATTTTGTTTTTGAAATTTTTTCACGCGTGGCAACGATGGGCCACCATACTAGACCAATTAATTTCATATGTTAGCAGTGAAAAAACGGAATCCAAATCTTAAGCAGTAGTATACCCGTAACAGACTTTATTTTTCTCGTGTCCATATAATTGTGCATAGCTTTACTATTTCCTTGTGTTATATTCCAGAAATTAGCTGAAAACCAGTAGGGTAGAATAGTGTTTACAATAAACTTGATCAATTCACGCTGAGGAATAAACAATGGGTAAATATCTTTCTCAAGTCTGCTGAGATAATTTGATTAATACAACATGTCGTAAAGTTTTTTTCGTTTGTTTTAGGGATTGTTATCGTTGGGTTGGTGACACCTTTATTAAGTCTGCTGTGGGAAAATGGATTAAAACAACATGTTGTGAAGTTTTGTTCTTCATTTATTTTAGGGAATTTCTTCGGTGAGTTGCTGGTTTAAACAGAAAATATGCACGATGAGTATATTATTATTAGATGAGCCTTTATCGAATTTCGCTTGAATCCCTTTTCCAATTAATCGTAGAAAAATTATTAAACACCATGCTATGTATTAGATATTCTTTGTTAACTAATATACCTACCGCCTTTCATATTTAACTCACTCTTTAAATGTACATACAGCGAATTTTAATAAAATCCATTTTCCAATTAGTCGTAGAAAAATACATCGCAGTAAAATTAATAAACACCATGGTATATATCAGACATTTCTTCATTGAACTAAGAAAACTCTATACATACTTTACCTTACTCTTCAATTGCAAGGACTGCGTGTATCGCCAAACATGATTACACTGCATTCGTTGTTCTTTGTTACTCAAATAGAATATATGATATTTTCAGTTCGTCGACGTTTAATACGGGAGGTCAATGGGGCCACTCGGAAAATTACAACGCCTTCTAAGATTACTGGATTGAAGCAACATGATTTTCAAGTTACGCCTACTTTAGTGGAAGTTAATTTCTACGAAACTGGGGCCGACGAACGAGAATACAAACCCGAGAAATCATTTAGTCCACTTAAACATGCCCAGGGAGGAACAAATACTTCGCCAGACGAATTCTTCAAAGATCCGAATGTTAGAAGAGTCGCATTAATAGGGGGAGCTGGTTATGGTAAAACCGAGATGACGAAAAAATTTTCGAATGACATGATGGATGAAAAGATTCCAGGGCTAGAGGAAGTTGAAGTTATACAGCACATGAACTTTCGAGACGTTCATGGAAACGAGAAATTAACCCTGGGAAGTCTCCTGTTAGGAAACGTTAACATGGCTCCGAGTGACAGAACGAAAGATATTGAGTGGATCGCTAGGAATCCCAACAAATATATGCTAGTGCTGGATGGGGCAGATCAATACGAAAACATAAAAGATTTAGGAAAAAATCAAGGAACTAGTAATTATCGAGACAAAATGAATCCAACAGATATGCTGAATGGTTTATTGTCAGGGAATCTTCTTCCTGGAATCCGTGTTCTATATTCGTCTCGAGAACACGGAATACGAAGCTTTGATGGCAGTGTCCGCGCGGATAAAGTTATTGCTTTATCAGGCTTTTCATACGAATCGGTACAAATACTCGTCAAAAAGCTTGGGGGAGATGACGGCGATAAAATCTGGAATCATTTACAAGAGAAAGCACCGGCTTTGATTCCCATCTGTACGATACCGATGTTTTTAGTATTCACGGTTCTGGTGGTTTCCAGGCATAAAGAGAATCCACCTAAAACATTCAGTGAAATTCTTTTGCTGGTGTTACGCGATATGACAGTGTCCGAACACGTTCGTGCTAAGGAAGACATCCACAAAGTAATTGATGCTTTAAAGATAACATGTTTCCAGGCAACCAAAAAAGGTCAAGTCACTTTCACAAAAAAAGATTTACCCGGAGAAATAACAGTTGAAGATATACAAGATCTGATCATCATTTATCCAGGTACCAGTGGAATAAATCAGAAGCTTGTTGAAGGAAACTATAAGTATATATTATGCCACCAGAGCATTCAAGAAGCCCTGGCCAGTTTGGAAGTGATCGATATGACAATCGAGGAATTCCGAAAGTTCCTGAACGTTCTTCATACTGCACACTGGTCCATGGTTAGAAGAATAACAAGTGGAATCATTTTGAACGATAATACTCGCACATTAGTCAAGGGAAACGACCCATCAGTCAGTTTATTAAGAACAGGTATTCAATCTTTCATTCCAAAAAAAAAAATTGCGCGAACAAATTTCAATAACACATCGATGCATTGTATTAGATATCAAAAACATGAAAATTCAAGAACAATATTATTTATTTGCAGATTTCAAAATATTATCGTCCGGTGCTGAAAAAAATACATCTCAAAGGACAGTCACACATATTTACCAGGGTCCGGTTAATATTGGTAAAGTTATGAGTTTTTAGAATTCGAAGGTAATTGGACGACTAAGTTATTTACCATGTATTTTATTTAATACCAGAAAAGAAGAAGCATATTGTTGCAGCACAATATGTAGAGTCTGGTGCATCAGTAAGCGGCCCATACAAAGATGTTAGCTTTACAGGTAGGAGGTTTGAGCTCTGCTTGTTACCTTAACAGATGAATATAAATATATTTTAATCTTTACCAGCAATTGCGGGAACACCAACACCTTTACAAGATGCCACACCTGAACAAGCAAAAAAAGATAATACAGGTGAAGTCAAATAACAAATGAACAAAATAATCAATTGTTTTGACGAATCTCGCTCAAGTGTTTATGTTTTTATAGCATTGGCAGATTTTCTTACATTGAAGCAAGACCCTCTAAAGAAGAGTTTTCAAGAACAGTTCCGAAACCCAGAACTTGAGCAACCAGATCTTCTTGAACTTTTGCATTCTTTGCATCAATGCGGTGACAGCGCAAAAGAAATCGTAGCTGATTCGCCAATGGAATCGATCAACTTAAATAAACTGCAACTCTCGGCTGCGGACTTCCACGTCGTTTTCGGTGCGACTCAGTTTTTCAAAAAGGTCAAATCTCTTCGTCTTGGGACGATGAACGAAGAACAACTCAGTGATTTGAAAGGCTTTTTAGCTGAATCTCGGATTGCGGTGATTGAATTTTTGTGATTGGTACTTATGTCGAGTTAGATCTCTGAATTAGTTTCATCCCAAAGTATTGAGACTGCCGTATTGAAATTGCCAAATACTAAATTACCAGTTATTTTTGTATTCATCCGTTGTAAAATCTTATTAAGTATGTCTATATTTGAGACATAGTTCGAATATTGCCGCTTGCTTCATTAAAAAAATGTTTCGAGGTTGAAGAAACTTGATTGATAGTATTTCATTTTTTAATTCATTTAACATGACCTATCTCGCACACTCTTTTTCCGTACAGCTTTGTATTAGCCATCGACCAATAATGCTATTTTTATTGATACGACATTGTGAAAATATTTTACTACATAGTATATTTTGAGAAAATTTCGCCATTTTTATGGATACGAAATAATCCCGTTATATTCCATGGGCCATATCGACAGAAAGTAAGAACATTTCTGATAAATGTGGCATGAGCTACTTTGGGTTACTCCGGCGAAGACTGCTTCACGGCAAACACAAACTTATAAATCAAATAAGACCTGAAGTAATTCGTTCGTTTCTAAACTCAACAAATTAAATAATCCTTAACAGGTGAACATTACAACCATCAAACAAACGATCACTGACAGTGGCATCTTCTTAAATCTTCTGAAGGTGCTTGCCAAATACAAGAAAAAAATGCATTTTAATGCCGTTCAACTGAACACTTTGAATGAAATTCATATCCCGGATTTGGAGTGCGTTTTTCAAAACTTTGACACAACGGTAGGTGTCCATATAATATAACAAAACTTGTTGAATAAATAACTTGAATCGTGAATCTTTACGCTCGAATACTCTGCCATCTATTGTTTATATCGGAGGTTCTAAAAGTGGGTTCTGCAGACCCCTAAGAGGTCCGGGAATTAGTCTTAAGGGTAACGTGAAAGACTAGATACTCTAATAATTGAATTCATAAGTCTTTAATGGCATTCACTTTTAAAAAAAACTTTGCATTCAGTGAGTGTATGTATTTATGGCTAGATAATTCATCGTGGTCATCATTTTCATAACCAAATAATACAAGGTCCATAGTTCTGAATATTTTAAATAAACTCATGCGCTGCAAGAAGACATAGTTTTTAAAAGAATCTGCTTTTATTTGTCCTTTTGCTTCCAAAATATGACGGATTTGACATATCTTCGTCACTGAGCATTTGAAGACCTCTTGGAACCGCTAATGACTTAGATACATTCTTAACCAAACAATAAATATGAAGATCTTGTTAGTCTGCAATTTTTACCTTTCGAAAATATCATAGTTAAATATGATTGTTATTTGTCATCAGATAAATGCGAACTACGTCAAATTGTTGGACAAAAAGGATAGCGAATTACTCGAACTTCTGCAGAAGGTTTATATATTCAGAAATAGCTTTGAATGCAGAATTATGGAGTTAGGAACTCTCAATATCCAACACATCGATGTTCTGAAGAGTCTTCTCGAAGACACAAACGTTGCGGTAATGCAGTCGATTCAATATTAGATTATATATAAGTAATAATAAACATCATTCCAGTTTCAGAAGCACTTTGCCATCTCTAACAAATATCTTAGTGCTAGAGTGTATATTTTAGTTAATGTCGATATCAATGGGCAGTTTCTAAGTATTTGGCAGATTTCATATAGATAAACAGGAAATATGTGAACAGAAAACATAAGTATAAAGCTCTGAATTTGTATGCTTAGTGTATTCATAGAGGTTCACCCCATAGCCAAACGCAAAATGCTTAAAACGTAGTCCGGCGTTGGGAATTAATTAATTCTGTTTTCGGACAAAATTATTCAAAATTTCTGCAAGTAGGCGTTGTATGTTATTGCCGGAACCTGAAACCCGGATTACCAGCCTCGTCATGAGGTATTGATTTGTCTAAGGCCACGGTTTAAATATAATATGGCCTGACGTATTTCCGTTCCAGATATTCATTCAAAATTTATTTCCATTTGTGAAGACGTCTGAAACTTCGGGTTATTATCAGAATTAAGAATCAGCATGTAATTAGGTTTTACCATACGTCCCGTTTTTGGCGGGACAGTCCCACTTTTCCACGTCTTGTCCCGGCCGGACAGTTTAAAGTCCCACTCTGGCGTTCATTCAGTCATTATAATACTGTACACAAAGGGTTCCCAAAGTTTATTGACCGCGGGCCAAAATTTAAGCAAACGGATATTCGCGGACTAGAGAAGGGGCGCGGCGGTACGGTTTGAGCGCGCCTTAAGAATATTATAAAAATTAAGCAATACAAAGAGCTGCTAGCTTGATTTTAGATTCACCTAGCATCGCAATTTGTCATGTAATCAAATTAATAATTATAATAGTTGGTGATACCTGAGAAATAACAAGAACAAATATCAACGACGAATTTGCAACAGATAGTGACTAATGAAGTTTCTTGTACATCTGCAATACGACTATATGGATACTTATGGCTTGTTTCGTTACACAAAAACCATTCCAATGTAAATAAATATAAATCAACGACATATCCACATAATTAAGTTGTGTATTTTTGTATATAGCAGATATATAAAATAGGCTACGTGTAACTAGGGTTGGTTCGAAATAAGGTGTTCAGAACGTGGCTCGTATTTGGTACATTCTATCCGCAATAACGCATTCAAGTAATTATCTGTCTGTCTGGATCGAAGTTCTGATTTGTTGAGGTTCATAATTCTGCGTGTGCATAAGATATTTACCCGTTGTTAGAAAGACTGATGCCGGAAAATTTACTTTTTATATCCGGAGAAATGACTTTCAAAACTTGCAGCATACATTCGCGGGAAAATTTCCCTCCAACAAACAGGCGATACTTTTTAGCGATGTTGTGGGCTACAATATAACTGTCCAATAACGTGGTCTGTGTTATTGCAACACATAGAAGGCTAAACTTTGTCGTCTTCTCATCCAGATAAGAATTCATCGACTCACCGTGGATAGTAAAGAAGCGAATCAGATATTCATCGATCTTCACAAATACGGTGACAGAGTTCAGTATGATGAAATAAAGGAGATTGTTCTCCGCGTTGACGACCCTGATATCACTGCCTCGGTGTTGAGCCGTTGCTCAAAACTTCAGTATTTGTTATATCATTCGCCTCGGGAATCGTTTGTTAGAAACCTTCAATCTTTGACAAACTCAATGAAGATATCAAACATCAAAGTGAATATCATGTTAAATTTCTATTTCTTTGCACTCACGGACATTTGCACTCGTACATTTCTAGTATAGTTAGTTCCACTGGTACTTAAAGTGGGCGTGATCGTAACCTAACAATGTTTGCATATGTCATCCCTGACGCCAATCGGAATAGGTCATTCAAATATTAAAATTACGTCTAACCACGTCACAATGTCAATGCAAATGATTGCCGAAATACCGTATATACAATATTCCATAGGCTCGCGTTATCTTTTGTTTCGCCGCACAAATCCCTGAGTACAAAAATTCAGAACATTGGAAAGTTTTTATCAAATAATATTGTATATTTAATTTTGTATATAGCACTGTGGATTTTGGCTGTTAGCTTTTATTCAAGGACATGGTAACGATGAAAGTTGTATTCAAATATGCACTGTATCGCTTTCCGGTATTCCCGCTCCCTAAATTACAAGTGCATCTGAGGTAATCAATTCAACACATTATAATTATTGCGGCGATTCAGAGGCGCATGCAGTAACACCCGTTTCTTTCTGGGAAATTTCCATGTAGCGACTTCTAAAACAATAGCCGCGAATACGCCAATCGTTAAAAGAGCCGACTTTTCAGCTAAAGGCTAATTTTTTTCATGACCAGTAACAACGTCTAAACGCCAGTTCATACTGAATTCATGTAAGACGAGCTCGAGGTTGTGTCGATTTAACCGAGCCTATTTATTTGACATTACTTGAACAACAAAATCATCCTTCATAATGAAGATTAGTAAATGGAGACAATGTATTATGCTTGATGATAAAAAAGAAACGGCCACATACGCCGATAGGCTTTCAACACGGCGATAAAGGGTAATTTGAAGTTTAATGTGGTGGTGGGTTTATAGGCGGAAATGTGTATAGTTAGCCCACTAGTATACGAGTATATTTGCTGTCCACCAATATAACATACTACCAGTGGTTACACTAAAATTAGCCGTGTGAAAATTGCGAGCGTCATGACTTTTCCGGTTTCTTGAAAGTTTCCAAGGTGAGCGTTCATGTTTGTGTCTGTTGTCCAGAGCGAAAATGTAAAACACGTTGTATTTCATCCAATCATTGACATGATGTAATTAGTAGAAGTGAGTTGAGCTCTATTCTACACCAATCGTAAACGGGTAGGCAACCGTTTGTTGCTCGCGGGCCAAAATTAAGGGTTGCAAGTCATTGGCGGGCCGCACATATTTTTAAAATATTAAAAACCGAACGGATGGCTGATGAATCACAGTTCACACAGATCAAAAGTTAATTTTAACAGCGCGCCAAGACTTCCCAACTCGTAAACTCGACTTTTGAAGAAAAAATTTACAAATGACTTTTGATGTGACACCTTTTGTTGCAACACTCTTTTCTAGAGGGGGTACTGGATGAAGCCACGATTAAAACATTTCATTAATGGGAATCACTAATCCGATTTCTCAGCTTGTTCTTTCAAATGTTCATTTTCGAAAATAATTGTTCGCATGCATATGTACTTCAAAAAGTGAAATTTTTGCATGATTTGTTAAGTTTGGATAGAGTTTTCTATGAAGAAGATATTTTTATTATGAACATCAAGTAGTTATACATATCTCGAATAGGATATAGATTTATTTTCTCATTGCATCTCAAAAAAATCCATTTGGAATATTTTCTGCGCCATTGAACCCTTTGCACCTAGCATCAACCTTTCTTCGTTTTGTTGCTATTTGTCTAATTATAATTAAATTATAGACTTATCAAACGAGTAATTGTGAATTTTATACTTGTTAGGTTATACTATAATTTAGTCGACACGTGTCTCACAATAAATTCTGTTAGGTAAAAAGTATAATCGTCAAAACAGCCGTTTTGTTACTATAATTCAGTGAATCGTCGCGGACTGGATGATATTACTTCCTTAGGTTGCTACCTCCTGATTTAAAACAATAAGTTCTTGTCAAGCGCTTTGTTCTGGAAATAACTTTGAAACGCCCGATAAAAAAGTGTGGCATTGTTTATCACCCAATGCAGGACCCGACTATGTTTAAAATTTCAAGTAAATCAAAACAAGTGTGATAACATTGCTACAATAAAATTCATAGGTCGTCTGGGGTCTTCTTCTGAAATAAAACACGGAAGCTTTCCACTGAATTCGTGGTTCAATCTGACTCTTCGCTTGACGAAAAATATTTAGTAGATAAAACTGTAGTATAATACTCGCCCATTCTTATTTTTAATGTAATAAGCTAATTACAGTGATAGGAAATTCAGGAGGAGCGTTTTGCCTCTGATATTCCCTATCCGAAGGCAGTTAACAGTCAAATATAATTACAGCAGTAAACTATAAAAGACCAAGGATGTCCAATTCCCATCTGCACGCCGTATTTCCTTGTCCAATGAATACTGGAATGCTTTTTTATCAAGTTATTAAAGGGATTAGCCCAAGTGATTGAATGGTCTTGCTGCACACTAACAAAAATATATTTCTGTAACGTTTTGTCTGACCAAGGTCAGACTTCTTCAGACATACATAGTTCAACTATAACAAGAAAGGCAGTGCATGCATATTTAAACAATCAGTGTAAAACAGAGTATTATGCAGAGTATTCTATTACGCATGTGCGGCATGTACCCCGTTTAATAAGTATAAAATAAATCAGATAGGTATGTGTGTGTGGTAACAGGGGTAATGGCGGGGTATACAAAACTGTTCGTACAAAGGAGTTTGTGAGACAAAACAACATCTATAAATAGAGACACGATATGAAATACACTGCATGTTAACAAAATAATAAAATTAAGTATTTGGACGTAAATAAAACACCCTTGAGTGATGATACCACATACTATAAATAGGGGGTATAGTCAAGTTTCACAGGTAAGCGTAAAGTAATTGATGTAAGTTTCGAATTTGGAAATTATCACAATAACACTGTTAACACATTCTAGAAATTACTCTATATAAAAAATGCATGCTCAGCGTAATTACGCTTCCGTGAGTTCTCGGTTATGAAAGTTGAATCTCCTATAAGCTATGACTCAGTGGTTCTTAAACTTTTTCGAGCGCGACCCAAATCTGAGTTTTATGAATACTCGCGACCCAATCCTAAATAACGCAAAATGTGTTTTCAATGTTAGTACAGTTTGACTCAAATACAGACAACTATCAGGGGCGGACACCCGGGGGGGGGGGGGCGAGGGGGGGCGGTCGCCCCCCCAATAATTTCGTAAAAAAATTTAATACATGTTGTTTCCGCCTTACAAAATTATCATTTCCGAAAAGTGCGAGAGTCAAGCGCAATTAAACGGTTGATAGTTACCGATATTATAACTGTTTTCTTACAATAATGTGGACCAGAGCGCCTTGGAGCACCTCACATTTTTGTAAAACATGCACGCCCACACGGGTAATACTCCGTCTTCAAACGCACCGCCGATCACGCGCCACGGTTTTGCACAACTAATTCATTTTTGTACAATTTAATATGATTTTCTCATTGTGTTATTGTTGGCACTTGCGAGAGAAGTGAAAGAGGCAAACTGTGTTTCATTACAACAATTAATTATTATCGCTAAAAAATTAACTAGATCTAAAGTTGTTAAGTACAATTTTCACCGCTGGACGTATCTTTTCACGTTCTGGATTTCGTGCAAGGCCCAACATAATTTGCGGGCAAAGATCAAAGCATTTACTATGTCGAATGTTAAGAAGCGGCAATATAAAATACTAAAATTAAAACTGTAAACAATCAACAAAGTTTTGTTGAGGCCCGCGACAGTCTAACAACGCTTTTCTAGGCATCGAAAATTGCAAAATTTCGTGTGCCTGCGGTACAAATTATGTTTGCTTGACTTTTAAAAACATTTCGTCACTAAAATCGAAACACGGTCAATTGTGAGCGGGATTTGCCTTTTTACCCATTACTTTTAAATTGACGTCGAAAATTTTCGTGTTAACAAACAAAGCTGGGAACGCGACTTTTCCCCGGTTTGTGATGATATATAAGATAATTAAAGTATAATCGATCACTTTTTGTATTTATTTTATGTATTTTTATTGTACTGAAATAACTTCTACTACGTGAGAATTGACAGAAAATTTACGGATTTTTCGAAAGGTTTTATCTTTAAAAATAATCGGAGTGACAACATTGCGATTGAGCGGAGCCAGTGTGACAAGTACATCTCAAATTTATCGAATTCGCAAAATAGCAAAAATACGGATCAAAACAATATATAAACGGGCAGTTTACCACACATTTTTATGTCCGCGGATTGCCGTTGTGTTTTAGAGTGGCTCTTGTTTTGTCGACTCAGCCGCAGTTTAAATTGAAGACACTTAAATTAATAAATCAAGACATTTTGAATTTGCCCGTATCGGTCTTTGATTGATTACTTTGCACAAGGGAAAAATCATTTTTCGTTGATAAAGTTGGCTCTTTTAACAAGTGGCGTAATCGCGGCGACTGTTCCGCGTGGATTTCGAGGCGGTGAATTTGTATTTTTGATTTACTAGTATACTTTATAATTATTTTCATTGTATTAATTAAAATGGTACTATATGGGATTTTATATCAGATATCGATAACGAGTTCGGAAGATTGCAAAAATTTGTATCAAAATTAAATACATCAGGCAGCTTATCTCATATTTTTATGTCCACATATCGCCGTATTTTTTGACGTAAGAAGTCGCACGTTGCACACTATTAAATTAATATATAAGAACATTTTAGAATCTCGTGGCTGTCATGGATCAAAAGAAAAATCATTATACGCTTAAATAGGCGGCTCTTTTAACGAGCGCGTAATCGCGGTGCTTGTTGCAGACGGCAATGGGAAGTTCCGACTTTTACCCCCCCCCCCCCCAAGGCTTTTTTTTAAATCCTGGCTGCGCGCCTGAACTTGTGCCTGTTTATTTTCGTATTAAATTATAAATAAAAACCCTACAAAGTCATTGCGTGAATACTGAATGGTATTTCGAGTTCAAATGATGATTTAATAAATCGGCAATAATGGCAATTCTACTACTCAAATGATAATTCCTTGGTAAAATTTAGGAAAAAAATTCGCACAATAGCTTGTTACCTTGTTTTGCATTTCTAATTTTACGAAACGGCGTTAGTGCGCTTTATGCAGAACTAGGAATTGAAACAATAACCTAATACGACTCCTCAAATTTGGTATTTTCTGTTTGTTAGCAAGAGCAGTGGGCTAATTCTCGCGGAATTCAAGAAATTGGTTCAGTAACGCGCAAGTTCCGTGTCCGAGCAAAGCAGCCTAGGTACTCGATATATGAGTAGCGAAATGACATGCTAATACTTAGAGAATGACATCGACAGGTTATTGTGACGTGACGATACACGGCGGGGTGTTTTTCGGTAGGCGATCCAAGTTCGCCCCCCCAAAATTATGGATAGTGTCCGCCCCTGACAACTATTTATTAGAAACAGTCCATTGACTCAGTGAGATTGATGAAACTGAAATTTCCTTATCATTATATCTTCAATACACAGCTCTATTTTACTTAACGCAATACGCAAGTTGTCACGGGTATCGAGGCGATTGCGAGCTTAGTTTTGATAACCGTCAGTGCCAAATATCCTTGCTCGCACAAGTGCCTTGTCGCGAATTGTAGCAGAAAAGGCGTCCGCTGTCGGCGCAAACACGACATCCTAGCTGGCCTTCGGTATCTCTCGCAATTTACAACTTTTTACTCATCAAATGTGCACACACTGCTTCGCTTGCGGTAAATGGTGCCTCGAGATGAAGTTTTCTCTAGATATTGAATAATCTAATGTCGAGAAGCGAGCTTTTTCATTGCGTCGTCTATTACAATTTACACCCATTTTTGGTTATTTTAATCCACTAAGACGACATTCCACGCGGTCAACACAACGACAAGCGACGTGCATGGTTACCGATACCATAAAAATAATACACGTGACTGGCAAATCAGAATTGTGATGTAACAATGAGCTCAAGACAGTTCTTTCCGTGAATGACATTTTATATTTCATTATTTTTAAATACCAGAGTTTAGAAGCTAAATTGAAACATTGGGAAAGCTGAAAATTCTTCCTTCTCCTCTTAGATTGCCCTTGCATTGACGACCTTGTCGCGACCCATTTTTAAACCTTCCGCGACCCATACTTTAAGAACCACTGGGCTATGTGGTTCATATTCATTTTGAGCTCTGCAAAATGATACCGAAGCGATAGATATCGTGAGCGAATAGGACTTTTCGACTGTACGCCATTTCGGGATATTTTTTTGTATAATTTGGCAGTGTGATATGAAACAACGGGTTGGCGTGATATTTTGTCCCAGATGACCGCCAAGAATGACATATGAAACATTTTACGACACTCCAGCTGTTGGTACTTGTTAACCTTTCTAACAGATATACTATATGTAGTCAGGATTCAGGCTTCTTGTTGTGTAAAGTTACAAAACCAGCAATATTAATATTATAAATAAATCTGAACCAGAATTTTTGTTTATCGCAGGAGATTTCAAACAATGATGTTATTTTTTTAGATGAGCCACATGGATATCGGGTCTTATGATGTGGTGAGTTATTTTGTAAATAATATTCCGTCCAAATGAAAGGATAAAGTACACTCATACACTATTACGCATTATTTCAGTATGAATTCTTTACCAGACGTCGTTTGGTGAATATTTTGCTCGTCCCATTTCTACTCATCGTCGACCATTGATTAATACGTGATCAACGGGAACCATGTCGCTCTCGATTGTTTTATAAATAAGCTAGTTATTTCCCGATATTAATTCTTACGCAACGGCAAACATCGTAGTTTATTTTTATATTACGTTCAGGCACAACTGTTAGTTTACATCGGCGAAGATGATAAAAACAGCTATTAACAACCCAGCTATTAATTTCATTCCTATTTTTATCTTTTGCGTAGAATTTGATTTTCCAAATCATAATTTCTAATTTACGGTCCCAATTTTAATCGAACAATTATATCATTACTGACCTCGGGATGCGATATCTATGAAGCTGATAGACTTTTTTATACTTTTAATTTTAAATTGTGTCCGTGTTACTTTTGTATTGAATATTAACAATTGAAACCTCCGCAAATTGGTCTTCGTAACTTAGCTTTGAGAACAGCGTTTAAATATTCTACAAACTGACCGAAAAGCCAGTTTTTGTCCAAAAAAGCATGGAAATTCCAAAGCTGACTATTTCGAACAATCAATCGCGTAGTTAGGATAAAAATAAAAGAGTCAATTTAAAATACGAGCATATTCCTCTTCTGTCAATGCCTGGAACCAATATCTATCTCATATTCATCAAAATCATACAATATAATGTTCACACAGTCAAAATATTTTATTCGCATTTGAGTGTTTCGCAGATTCACGATTTTAAACTTGCATCAATTTGCAAAAAAACTTTTTTTTTGTTATCAGCCTTAGTAAACAAACTGGTTGTATGTAGATACGTTTTAGATTAGCAATATCGTAAAGTTAAAATTATTTCAAATTTATATGGAGTGGAGATTGTGAAATAAATACGAGTGAATTCAGAATATGAGTAAATTCTTTTTGTATCACAACTAAGCAATTTGACTTGATATCTACCGTAAATTAATTAAAATTATACAACGAAATGTCCACCGCAGATAAAACATTGAATTTGCGTTAAGTACCCGATAGATTCATGTTTTGGAATTTGCTTTCATTTAATTGGTTTAAAATATAAATTTATATCATTAAATTCAACCAATGAAAATTACTTTTAAGATATTCCAGGTAAGTCATTTTATTTAAAATATGCAGATTAGGATTATAGTAAATATATCGCAGATATACACACGATTTAAAATTCTGGTTTATAATGTGATTTTCATTTAACAAATAGATTCGACATTAAAATTCATGGTGATTCAAGAGTCTTGCTGCACACTAACACAAAGTTAGTGTGCAGCAAGACTCTTGAATCACTTTGGATGGTAATCTTTACTCTTGCTACAGCATCCTTGCATTATATGCATGCGGATCCGCCGGCACAAAAACATAGAAGAAGGATAAGTAGTTAGTCTCGCAGAAACCAAATCATTAAAATTCGAATATTAAAATAACTTCCCAACTTCTAATCTGCTATATCAATAAAGTCTGCGGATCCAGGAGATAATGCTGTTTCATACCTCCTTCAGTAATGAGAAAGCATGTCAGCAAATGATTTGTTATTTATTTATATTGTGATTACTTTATATTAAACGAAAGTCTTAGCAAAGTATAGCACTTGTATTATTAGGTCATCTTTGTAAAAAGTATGGAATAGCTCACAAAAAGTTGAAAATATTGGAGTTAATTTTTTTTTCTCAAAACATTCTTTATATTCAAGTAATAATGCAAGATATATTTTCACAAAATTGCTGTGTTTATCGAGTGATTATGGGTTTAATGTTGTACAAACGAAAATTCACACACCTAGTACACGTTGTAAATAAATGGAACATTTCACAATCTAGTTCTGATACAATTCATTTCCTTATTTAACTTTTTTTTTATATATTTTGAGTTCATAGGCTGAAGTATATACCATGTATATTTTTGTCTATCAATTATAAGCTCCCGCAAAGCACCCTTTCCATTCTGTTTCCTACTTCCTTCACTCAATTCAACTAGAGAGAAAGAAATGTATAAATATATCAACACGTGCCTTTGCCGATAGACTGTCGTCCCGTTCTACTTGAGTCCTGATTTCATAGCATTTCAAGTTACTCAAGAGTCCTGCTGCACACGAACATATTTCTGTAACATATTGTTTGACCAAGGTCAGACTTCCTCAGGCATACCTAGTTCAACTATAACGAGAAAAGCAGTTGCACGCATAAAAATATCATACATTTATCAAAATTATACAATGAAATGTCTGCCATAGATGAAACATTGAATTTTCGTTCTAGTATCCGAGAGTTTCACGAGTAGGAATTTACCTTAAGTTCAATAGGTTTAAAAGTAGAAGTTTATGTTATCAAAATTCAACCGATGAAAATTACTTTTCAGGGATTCCATGGCTCGATAAGTCAATTCTTTAAGATACAGATCAGGATTATAGTAAATATATAGCAGATATCCACACGATTCAAAATTTTGTTTTATGATGTGGTTTTTATTACACAATAGATTCGATATTCATAATATTAAAATTGAAATTATTTCCAAACTTCCATCACAATCGTTATACTATTTTAATAAAGTCTGCGGATCCGGTAGCTAATGCTGTTTCATATCTGCATCAGACATGAGAAAGCATGTCAGCAAATAAATTGTTATTATAGTGATTGAAAGCCTTAGCAAAAAAGGTTCAGCATATGCCTCATAGGCCTGTATTATTAGGTCATCTCTGTAAAAGTATGAATTAATTAGCTGATAAAATTTATAAAAATTGTAATAATTCATTTTTTCTTCAAGATATTTTATATTTAACAATAATGCAAGATAATTTTTCACAAAACTGCTCTGTGTGCCGAGTGATTATGGGTTGCAATTTTGTGCAAACGGAAATTATCACACCTAGTACTCGTTGCAAATAAATTGAACTTTCCACAGTCTGGTTCTGATAATATTCATTTCATATTTTAATTTTTCCACTGACGGAAAATAAGCTTAAATATATAATATGGATATTTTTGTCTATTAATTATCAGCTCACGCAAAGCTCCCTCTTACTTCCATTCTGTTTCCTACTTCCTTCACTCAATTCAACTAGTGAGAAATATATGTGCAAATATATCAACACCTGCCTTCACCGATAGACTGTCGTATCGTTCTACTGGAGTTCTGACAGCAGCCAGAGTCGTCAAAATAATCTAAGGCAGGGTGGTCCAAACCCAGGCCCGCGGGCCACATGTGGCCGCCGCTCCATTATCTGTGGCCCGCGCCGCATTGGCGGGAGGGTAAAAAAAACGCATTTGGTGTTGTTTCGTCATAAAAAAAAAAATTCGTGAGTTTTTTTGTGGTTTTTGCATGTTTTAGCTTGATAAATGACAAATATTGAAAAGCGTTTGTTTTGTATTGCACTGTTTACTTATTCTTAACACTATTTTGGCCCGCGAACAATACAAAAATAATAGTGTGGCCCGCGAGGTCGACAACCTTGGACCACCCTGATAAAGCCTACTATTCCTACGCATCATTCGAACATTAATAAATAGGTTTCAATTAAACTTTACCACAGTTGTCACGTGAAGAATCGGTTGTAGTGTGTGATTGCCTACCTCACGTCACTGATGAGTTAAAAATAGTGTACGACGTGGAACATGCAGAAATCAAGATGCTTCAAACAAAACTGAACTCTCTGCCTCCGACGGTAATTATTGAGTATTCACGTAAAATTTCCTCTGTGGAACCACAAATACAAATTTTATTGTCGAGGGCTGTCCGGCATTTTAATTAAATTATTTTATCGATGATTATCTTCAATAATGGCCAGTCTAGTGATGAACTGGTATCACAACAAGCACAGACGAGAACTATGTTCATCAGGGCGATATCAAGCTGCGACTGAATAATTTCCCAGATGTTCTGTAAAAAGCAGTGTCACATAGTTATGCAATTTAATATAATTATATGAAATATTTACAAGTCTGTGTTTTTGCATAAATAATGATTAAGTGTTCTAATCATGTAAATGTCACAAACCTGTTGTACTGGAGACTAAAGATACCCGATTTTCAGACTCGTTTAGTTCAATAGTTTTTGAATTTAACCTGGTCTATGTTTTACTGATTATATCATAAATATTGTGGTTTCTTTTGTTTACCAGAATCTGCAAATTGTACTCTTTGATGACCACACAAGAAAGTGGATAGGATTTTCCCAGAAACATCGTACGTGAAACATCTGTTTGCTGCTGCTCATAAACTGACGTTTCATTGAATTGGCAAATTTATTTTGAAAGTGAATTTCTGTGAGACTGGTACCTCAGAACAGAGTCTATCTGACTGGCATCAAATTTGACGATACACTTTATTTTAAATTCTTTGTGCATGGATAATATTATCTGATATTTTATTTGTAATTTTATATATATATATGATATTTGTGGTATTCTTTGAAATGTTATTTTAACACTAAAAAACAGTAATTAGCGTTCTGAGAATCTCAATATTTTCTTGTATGATTAAAATCTTATTACAATAAATTAATTTTTTATTTCTTCTTTATACGATTCATGTACTATATCATTCATTTATTAACCTATGGTAATCTATTAGAAATAAATTCTGATTAAGATTGTGAGTTATTGTTTGAGAGATTTCTAGGAAAAGTTTAGCTCGCAGGTTTCAATGTAATTGTGCATTGGCCTTGACTCGTGAAATCTCCTGGGTTTTGTATGGCTACTGGCGAGCAGTTTCCCTTTAATAAACTGCAACGAATGACGTTGGATACCCCGTGGGTCATTTGGAAATTCCAACAATGTGTTTACTTCCAGAAATATTACGTGACTAAAAGCAGCAACAATGGTGTTAAACAACGTCTATAACGAATTCATATTTCAAATATATTGAAAGTTTTTTGTGGCATGGTATAAAGGTAGAACGAGAATATCGGTTGGAAACCGAAGACTTATCGATCGATAGTTAGGGGATCCCCCAAAACAGAAACTGCAGTTTCGATTCATCCGCTCTTGTAACTTGCGCACTGCGCATCGCACACACACACTCGGCGGGTTTCAAAATTCTCTCGCTTTACAAAAATCTAGATCACTATATCAATAATTGATTGATAACTCGCTAATTATACGACATAATACACCCAAAATCAATAGGCTTCTGGTCCGAGATAAGATGAATGCACATGCAAAATTTGGAGCAGATTCAACCTCGCATTCGCGAGATATCGCGGTCATCTAACAGACACACAGACATACACACAGACAAATACCTATCAATATACTTACCGATCTTAAGATCGATAAGTAATAAAGTAATAACCAATTTTCAAATATATTGAGGCATGGTGCAAAAGCAGATTAAACTGTTAACCGTCCTTCAAGGTTATTGTTTCCTAAAGAAATTACTTACACCGTTATTCAAAAGAAGTTCTTGCTAAATCCACTCGGTTTTTCTCGTAATTCACTATTACATATACTATATGATGCTCATGTTCTCGAGAGTCGGGTAACGTTGAAAGTATAGGTGTTGTTGCATATAGGTGTTGTAGGCATATAATTTCGATCCAAGGCAAAATAAAATTATTCAATATTCCAGTTATTTAAAACTAAATTTTGAAACTGATGAACAACTGAGTTTTTCCAATTTTTTCTCTATAAGATGTAAATTTACCGAATATTATTAGCTGGGGTAGAAGAAGATATTTATAATAAAAATGTCTAATTCATTCCGATTGATGCTTACATGTATATTAATTTGTAGAAGATTGTCTGATCGTGGTAGCTTGATTAAATACCTACGCCATGAGGGTTATAGTAGTTCAAATAATAGGGCTGGGAATTGCAGTAAAAACACTTAAACCGATAATCCGGTAAAAATATTTGGTTGACCGCCTCGTAAAGTTTGACGTATTAAGTTACAATTTACGCTTGTTACGTCACGATGATTCCAAATCAATTTTTACTCAATAAGTGTTCGAACCCCCTTGGCACTCATAATTTCGTTAGGGTGAACACTGATTGACAATAAAGCCGAGATGGATAATTTGAGATATTGATATGAAAGTGGAAATTTACTCAAATATTGAATATCGTCATTTACAAATGAATACTTTGTTTCAATATTCTATAATCTATTATACTACCGTATCTCAAAGTGTGTTCTGTGAGCTTTTTCGGAGCATACCGCAATACAGGGATTAAAAGTTCGACTAAATTGGTGGCCATGGCGATCTCGGTCATACTTCGGCGACTCGACTTCGGGTCATAAATTTGTCTCCCAACAGGATGTGAACAATCCTCGTGTCACCCTGGAAAGCATGGAATTTTCGTTAACCGTCGGCTTAATTTTTTAGGTGTCAACAGCATTTTTTTTATTGTTTGCTTTTCAACTTTTCAATTTTACCATATAGGCTAAATTTTTTGCAAACCATCAATCAATTTCACCTTCTGATTACTTGGTGTTCCGTGAGACAAAATAGAAGCGTGGGCGTTCCGGGGCAAAAAAGTTTGAAACGCTGTTATATACTATTGAGCACATTGCGTATTTTGCGTTATAATAAAATTTCCAATTTGATATGCCAGCAGTTCGGCGATACGTGTTTCGAGTTCTCAAGTATGTATTTGCAGTCTCTTTTCGAAACTTTTCGTGCTATGTTTATTGAGCTCTTTAAATTATTATTTTTTTCTTATATATGTGACAAACTCTGTCTGGAGTTCAATTGTTGGAAAAAGTGTGAAGGGTAGACTATGGGTGCGTAAGATTTCCTAGTCTTCTAGTTGCTATGATATTCTTAACTTTGTCTGTTATATCCAATGGCGTATCTAGGGTATGGCAGCCATGGGCACCGTTTGGATAAGCGCCCCAAAAGAGCAAAATTTTTTAATCGTAAAAAAATAATTTAAAGTTAGAGATAAACGAAACTCGTATTTTAACTTGAATAATAATAAACAAAGATGTCATTTCAAAAACAACCGTCTATATTACGGTAACCGTAGTTTAACCCTGCGTGAGATCGCAGGTTCGAATCTCCTGTGGGGACAACTATGTGCGAGAGGATTGCAGGACTCATTGCTGCAGTAGGGAGGTTCACGTAGACGCTGGTCGATTGGGACTTCCCCCGCCATCAAGACCATGCTTCCGAAAATTGAATAACTGGCAACTGGCTGACTAATCCCATAGACTGGTAATCGAACAAGAAGCCGTAGTTCGCCATATAATTGAGCCGTCTTATAGTCGTATCCCTCAATGCCAAATTTCGACGAAGGCTCCAGCCACCAACTCCGAGAAAACCAAACCTTGATAACATTTACGGTTGTATTGGAATCATAAACAATGTAAAAATAAAATAGCCTCCTATTCTTTTCTCCCATCTTTATGAAAAAATATGAAATCGTTAGCTTAATTAGTTGCAGGGAACCAAAATTTGTCAAAATGATCAATAGTTCGTGTCCAACAATATGACGAACCATGCGACCTCTCTTCCGGAATTATCGTCGGATAAATAAGCTGGCAACGGTTAATTTGGTATAACGTTTTAACCACTAGGCCCGTAGTTTCAAGCTTTTTTTTCGGTACTACCGTAGTATTTAAACTAAGATGGCGGACACCGGAATGTAGTATGTGTACCAGGTTAGGGTTAGACCATGATTTCATGTACAAATACTACGGAAGTCTTTGGCTAGTCCCCGAATTTGTAATAGAACTAAAATGGGGAAAATTGGAATAAAAATTATGACCTAACCCTAACCTGGTACACATACTACGTTCCGGTGTCCGCCATCTTGGTGCAAATACTACGGTAGCGCCCTTTTTCGATAAATTTATTCTTTTAACTTTTCTGGACACCTTCATTCCTTCCTCACTAAACATAAAAACTTTGTTTCCACTATTTGTACGATCTTGATGGGTCTGAAGCTAGTTTTTTACACAACTCATACCGTGGCTTTAGCACAGTTTATATTATAACATAACCAAAATCACGTATCACAATATTACTAAATAACTTTGTGTTAAACTACACGAAATGAAAAGTGATATTTCCTTCCAATAACAGCATGAATCCTTCCCGGTTGGGAAATGTTGTCCTAGGCCAGCGATCGGCAACCTGTGGTTCCAGAGTCGCATGCGGCTATTTATGGCTCCCATGAATCACATCGGGCACAGCAGTTCCTTGGTAGAAGGCGGCATAAAACCGGATACTCCTCACTAATTACGCATCACAGCGGTTCCAAAAGTATAAGTCGAGAGCGATAAAAATGGGTCGCCGGTCTGTTAAAACACACTTCATAGTAAGAAATAGATTTATGGGTTGCTTAAAGTTGCCAACTCGTGTATCAGGCCATCGCGCTTTGTGCCCAGCAGCACCGACCTCATAACTGTGAAATCGATGTTTTATTCGCTAATGTTACTGCATTCATTTCATTTACCCTTCCTTATATTATTCCTCAGTTCCATGTTTTTCTTCTTTTATTAATATATTTTGTAAATCGACCTCACTTTGTACTTTTCATTATATTCTGTTATATTTTATCTGACTCTTATAAACTTGATCAATCTTTTTTAGCTATTTTATTGGAACAGCCCCATCGACAGTAATTACATGGTGACCCCAAAACACTACCCAGGTCATTTTAAACTTAACTTTTGAGCAAAGCGTCATAGATTACAAAAAGCTTTGGGTAAAAACATACACAAACAGAAGTTCAATGTTGAATACATTCTCTTTCCTTTAAGTAGTAGTAATTGAGAA
Organism: Styela clava; assembly: GCF_964204865.1. Classification (NCBI taxonomy): domain Eukaryota; kingdom Metazoa; phylum Chordata; class Ascidiacea; order Stolidobranchia; family Styelidae; genus Styela; species Styela clava. Next base: position 1,031,444 of record NC_135250.1, on the reverse strand, counting down.
ATTACTAATGGATACTGGGTCACTATGTGTTTCTGATATGCCTTTAAGTAAAGTGTATATTTAAATGCATTTACTACGTAACTTGGGTAATCTCTAAAATTTCGGTAAAAATTTATATTTCATAACTATATAAATATGTGCAATAATATAAGTAAATGAATTGTTTCATTGGATGGGGTAGGTTGCAAGTCTTTTTATATGTTTGTAGTTGGTGAGTTACGAAAGTGAGTTGCCAAACCTGGTACACAATACACATACCACACGAGTACCGAAAGAAGTGCTAAGTAACATGGACGTTTTGAATTTGTTTCGTCTATGAAATACTCAGGATAAATTACCTAATATAATTGACTCAATTGTATAACTATTTATTTATAAATATTGTATAATATGTTTGTATGGGATTTTTTTATTCGAATTGATCAATGGCGCAAAAGACCAGTGAAGTAATAATATAGCAACAACAACATTTAAAAAAACTGCTGAACGTAGATTATTCAAAAATTGCCATATCATCATCAATGTCTTGCAAGTCACTGGATTCATAAATTTCAATGAATATTTCATTCAACTGAATTTTCGATATCGACTAGGTCTTATTTCGGTACTCCCGTAGTATGTGAACCATGTTAGAGTTAGGCCATAATTATATTCCGATTTTCCTTATTTAATTCTATTATGTGTTCGGGGACTGTCTGTGTTAGCCAAGCGAATTTTTCCTCTGCTCATAAGCTACCGTCCCTTTATACAACTTGATGTAAGATAGACGAGCAAAATTGGTTACCTCCATATTGGTACACATACTTCTGGAGCGCCCATATTTTAAGGGAAGGGCTTATATTAAATTCATTTTTAAAATTTAGGCTAGGTCTCATTTTTAGAGAAACACGGTATGTCCCAATCATGCGTGCATACCAATCAAAGGTCATTAGAATCTCTAGGTCTAGGCGAGTTAGTCACTTTGCAATAACTTAACTTTATGTTTTGATTTCCCAACTAAGTTAATATTTCATTGGTTGAATCACCGCTAAGTTATTGCCGATTGATCATTGTTGTGGGAATAAACGAAAAAGTCGATATTTGGGAAAGATTTATTATATTTCCACATTTCCATTATTATGTACCGAATAATCTGAAATAGAAAAAAAATCTGACCATGCCGTGTTCGCATCTGGCAACCCCTTTCTCACAATTGTTTGGGTATAATAGTTCGGTAATAAGCATAGAATCGTCACAATGACTAAATGTAAATGAAATTTGTGTTGCCAGGTAATTTCCGAAATCAAAGAATAAAATAAATATACCATCCTATATTTGGTGATGTATTGGATTTTAATAATTGCAAAAATACTAAATATACTGAATAAATCTAATTTTGTTTCTGGAGTTCAATCCGACAAAAATGTTGTGAAAGCAGCAGCGAATCTTACCGCTTACAAATGAACATGATACGGCAAGTCCAACAGTCTGTATTTGGGAGGGACTCACCTGACTTCTGTCTTATAGCAAATTAGATTTTGTGGTCGCTTCGTTGATATTGGCTGTAGTCGAGTGGTTACAGCAGACTAAGTATGTAAAATTTGGTCAGTTTATACCTTTGGAAAGCGGATTAAAAATCATGTAACGATGTTGGGTCAGAACTAGTCAAAGTGTGAGGGTGAGTTGAAATATATTATTTTCTACGTTTATTTTTAGTTCAGTAACTAGACAGATTTGGTTTTCCGAATTCGACAAAGTAGCTCAAACATTGTTTCACGACTCGTCCGATCATCAGATTTCCAGCCTTCGAAAAAGCCCTACCACATTAACGTTCCATTGTTTTGCTAGCAAATGGAGCCTTTTTCACCAGCGGTTACGCGAACCATATTGTGACTACCCAGCATTTTTCTTGCACGTGGCCATATTACATTCTCAAGGTTTCTTCAATACGATACGAGACTGAAATGTTCTACCAATACTTTTAACTGACGGGTTGTTGAATTATTTGAATACAATGATGGTTATGAACATGAAACCCAGTTTGTAAGTGCCATCTCGCAAAAAAACTCCCGAAATAATCCTTAGAAATTTTGCATTGGCAAAATATAGAAAAAAAATTTCTGCGGCGAAAGGTCTGGTAAACATCCCCTTATGCCATCGTAGCCGTCACGTCCTTGGATAGCAAAGCCGTTTGTGCCCTTTGGTGTTAAGCAGTGTTACGTCCTTTATTTAGAAGACACACTGCAAAAACCATTCAGCGTAATATAATTGCTACAGGGGAGAATCAAGACTTGTCATTGAACATGAATTGCAACTATGGTTTTGTTGTTGCTGATAATGTTAGTATTTTTCTTCTTGGCATTATGAAAAATCGTTTTTTCAACTGCTGGACCAATTGCTATAAAATTTCCAGCGGTTGAAGATGGTATTTTTCGCTAAAAGGCTATCTCTTTCATTTATTTCAAAAAGTTCTATTGGCTCTAAAAATTATTTTTGATCGATGACGTCATTATTAAAATGCGCTCCTTGTCGCGGATCTCCATTTTCGTCAGCGATCTTGTGGTTCGACAAAGTCGTGATCACTGTTGGTACCGCAAGGCTTTTGTGAAATACTGTACTCCCGTACTACCTTGTGTCCATATATTTGAGAATCGCTCTATTGTTTTAAAATACATGCGTACATTTTGTTACCATTTCAAATATTGGCCTCTTTACAACTTTACGGTTTGAAATTTGACTCTGGAGAGAAAAAGAACCACTGGTTTGATATATGAAAAGTAAATTTTATTTTATTATTTCACATGCAAAGCGAGAATTGACGAGTGGTTTTTGATAACCATTGGTGCGATGCACGGCGGTTTACGCTCGAGAGGGTTTTAAAATAGTGGGTTTACTGCGATATCGCCAGGTATAACTGGAAAAATACTGAGTGTTCACAACAAATTTTCATAAGACCTGATATGAAAGACAACGCAAATAAAAAAATTATAATGTTAATTATTTGAAACTAATATTGAGTAACAATGCCGTTTTCTACATGGCCGCTGAATAATTAGAACAGTTTGGGGCAAAAAATGCAAACATATCTATATGGGAACACTGAGTTAAATGTATCGACCACTGGAGGTAAAAAGAACCACTGGCTTGAAATATGAAAAGTAAATTTTATTTAAATATTTCACATGCAAAGCGAGCATTGACGAGTGGTTTTTGATAACCATTGGTGCGATGCATGGCGGTTTACGCTCGAGAGGGTTTTAAAATAGTGGGTTTACTGCGATATCGCCAGGTATAACTGGAAAAATACTGAGTGTTCACAACAAATTTTCATAAGACCTGATATGAAAGACAACGCAAATATAAAAATTATAATGTTAATTATTTGAAACTAATATTCAGTAACAATGCCGTTTTCTCCATGGCCGCTGAATAATTAGAACAGTTTTGGGCAAAAAATGCAAACATATCTATATGGGAACACTGAGTTAAATGTATCGACCGCGTGAGCGAACGGGGTAAAATAAATTTTCCAATTCGATAATCTTGTAACGCTCTGTCTGGGATTGAATTGGTTGTTTTTCGAGACAGGGTTTACTATTGTGCGTTGAGATATTTCTCATTAAATCGGTGACTTATAGCTTGAGAAAGATAAATGAAATAATGAAAATAGTTACCAATAATGAAAGTAAACTTAGTTAAACTTATGGTTCAGCAGTCAAGATTTTTCTATTTATGTATTCAACCAGAAACGTCGACTGCTATAGACGTAACTTGAAATAAGGCATAAGTTCAGGGTTTTTACTCACAAACCAAGATGGGTTCAAGTATGCAAATGCCTAGTCGTCTCGGTTTCGAGACATTCAGCCAATCACAAAGCAATGCTTCACGCCATAATTATGTTATGTATAAAACAGTGTGTATGTGTACTATATATACAGGGTGTCCATAAAGTCCCTTTACAATTTCAATTTTGTTATCAAGTCGGTTCTCAATATATCTCAACCAGGTTTGTTGTTTTTTAATCAGTAATTGTTCAAATATTTTTTACTTCATTTAATACATCTGCGAGGGCCGAAACAATATATGGTATAGATAAATTATCTATGCAATTTAAAAAGAGTTTAAGACTTTATGGACACCCTATACATTATATAGGCCTAGATCATATTTCTGTAATGGATGTAGGAAATTACAGTGCATTACATAGATAAATCATGAGAACATTTTTTTCATCTTATTATTGGAAGAGTTGCGGTAATTATTGTATTCTTTACATAAATAAGACTAACGTTGAGAACGAACTACAACTCACAGTTGTTAGCTCATGGCACTTCAGGTGTCGTTGTTGGTAACTTTGTTCAGGGATCAGTCTGAGTGAGTGTGCGTAACCTTGCTTTAGCAAATTAAAAATGCAATCACTCGTTTGTACGAAAAAAAAACAAAAATCTTCATCAAACATCAGACTTTTATTTATCCTATTTAAACGAATATGATAAATTTGTCATTTGTGTCAGGAAGTAGTTTTCAGCTAAAAGTTGATGTAGATCAGTTTATTATTATATGGATCTATATGGAATGGGATTATTATTCGGATGGTGAGCGATTCTAAAGTATTATTACATTTGCATTAAGAATCGACCTGCTTTGTGTTTGATTGGAAATGGGTATACCCAGGGGCGCAGCCAGCGGGGGGCTACGGGGTTCCTAATTTATGGAGTTTTTTATTATTTAATTAATACCAAAGTAACACGGACACGATATAAAATTAAAACATAAAAAAGTCAACTATAAGCTTAATAAATATCCACATTCAAGGGTCAGCAATGATAATTCTGCTTGCTTAAAATTAAAACCGTAATTTACAAACTATAATATGGAGGATAAAATTTATGCTGTGATGTCACTCCTTAATAGCAGTCTTCAACATTTTAGCTGATGTGAACTCAAAGTATTGCATGAAATATAAAAACCCAACGTCGATGTCCGCCTTTGCGTAAGAATTTATATTTGTGAATGAAAAAAGGCTTTAATATAGTTTAACAACATTAATTGGAATGCCGGCCACCAAAACAATCTCGGTGACAAAACCTATCCACGATTATGACAGAATTTAACGAGGAAAAAACGTTGCGTTGTTATTAGGGCTGTCCAAAATCGAATATTATTGCGCAATCCTAAATTTGTCTCTGATGTACAAAAAAAACTTCCTCTTCAATATTTTGATAACATATGTGCAGTTATATCTAAATTATTGCAAAAATTTTGCATAATTGTCATAGTAATAAATGGATGAAACAAAGTATTGCCATTAGAAGAAATTACAAATTCTATTGGAAAAAGGTATTGGACCTTTAAAACGTGTTTCAGTCATGTACCATGTTCCTTATGATTACTGTGGCAACAGCTACAAATCGATTCTATTTATAGAACTGGCGTTTTTTGTTTGCTGACACAAAATTTGCTATTTTCTCCTTGTGTTCTCTCAAAAAACGTCATTTTAAATCATTGTTTCCGATAACTTTTCATTTATGACCATGCATGAAATGGATAAATACATGTCACCGGGCATTAGGAGAGACCTTTTTACAGCAAAGAAAGCGATAAAAACATGTTTTTGCTTGCCCGGTGAAAAACGCGTGGCAAAGGTGGTCGTGAGGCGCATTATATACCAAATTTTAGCGATTCGTAAATTGGCCGAAAAAAGCGTCGAATAATTTGCGATCCGATTCGATTTCGAATATTCGGTTCGCTTGGACAGCCCTAGTTGTTACCGAATTTTCAGTCTTCTTGTAATTTTCGAAAGATGTATCAAACAATTTCTTAGGAAATGGATTGTTTGTTCGAAAACCACTGACATATATCATTTGTTTATTCTCTACATTCTTTTTTTTTCTATTTCGTTCTCGTTGTATTTCGTGTACTATCAACAGTCAACACGCTTGTGCAAGGCATGGGTTATATTTGGGCGCTCCAGAAGTTTACTTACCAATTAAAAGGTAACTAATTTTGTCCACCTACTGACATCAAATTATATAAAGGGAATTTTAGTTCTTCAAACGGCTTCGGGAATCGCACTTTTGGCACATTGTTTCAATCCCACCGTATGGTTCCATCTACAGTATATGGAATGGATATGAAATTATTTATTATAATTTGGGTTTATATGGATGGAATATATAGAAATACGCAGCAGAAAACTGAAGATATTTGGTGAGTGATTTTATATTACTATTATATTTTGCTTCGCATGTGTTGCATGAATAATAGGGTTGGTTTGTGGTCGTTGTGGAGTGGGTTTATATAGGCTTAGTGAAGACAATAACACAGTGATACAAAATTAGTACCTGAAAATAGAAGTTCCTCATTCTTTAATATTTCATAACGTTTTGGTTCGGAGCAAACATAAGCAAGCTGATTTCGGGATCATTTATATGAAATCTTATGAAGCTAATTCAAGTTAAGGAATTATATTTGTCTGCTATTGTATATATTTTTTTCAAACATTCCATATCTTGTTGATAACAAGGCTCTGTGAACAAGCAATTAAGATGTTGGCAGTTCTTGAGTGTGAAATTTTCCAAAGATAATTTGTAATTTGCCGACTGGTTATTCCATCGATCTGTCAATTAGATATAAATATATGTAGAAGGTTTTAGGTGATAAATATCAAAGATGAAAGCAATAGGCAAGAGCAATCGACATATCCAAGATTGTAATTAATCTCACGAAACTATTTAGCTTATCATTGGTCAAGTCAGGCGAATCGAGATATTGTATTCATATCTATGTTGAATAGCTTATTTTTGAAAAAAAATGGAGGTTTTGACAGAGCTTTTCAAATATAAATGATAATACACGCCGATGCCAGATGTTGAAATTCTTTCACGTTTGGTATAAGGTTACGTTACTATAAAGCAGGGGTGTGCACCCTTCTATACAAGAGGACCAGATACAAATAACTTGGTGAAACCACAGGCCACATCGTTATTTGCACGATAAATTGAACCGTTATTCAACATTTATTTAACAGGCTTTTTAGCTGTTGCGGGCACAAACATTTTGGTTAAGGATCGAATGGCATGCGTTGTTCGCTTTACATAAGCTAGTAGTTTGGGCATTGTAACGTCATAGACATATATAATAAGTTCTACTCAAGTATGGGCTTTGCAGCGCGAAGGGATTGGAATTACTAGCACGTAATAGATCAGGCATGTCCAACCTTTTTAGTGTCGCGGACCACTTTCTCATGGGGAAATTCATTGCGGGCCGCAAACGTTTTTACCAAATTTATACCAACCCAATTCCGATTTACGTTAGAATTTGAGCGTCGCTAAATCAAACGCTTGGATTTCCGAACACAAGATGCACACAAAGACCATGAATCTTGAAACTCAATTTCAACTCAACTTTTGTGCAAAATGCACATACATTGGCGTAAAAAATCAAAAGAAAAAAAATCAGTAATTTTTTTCTTCAACTAGTGTGAAACTTGCTTTTGATTGTCATTGCTCAACTGTTTAATATCAACGGGGAGTTTTGATACCGCACAATGTAACTAACTGGCTTGTCAAATTTCCGTTCGTCAGCCTACTTCTATGCTTCGAGTTCATAAATTTCAAATTATAAGACTTCAAGCTCGAAACAGATTTACGGCATATTAGGCATACATCGTTGTCTTACAGCTCTTCCCAATCCTTTTGATATTTCCGATTTTCATCCTCAAGCTTCATCGTTTTTGTTCCAGACATACCGGTGGATTTGTTTTTGTGGTTCAACAACCATCGATAAAACAAAGTAACGATATGTGACTTCAATCTTGATGACTTTACAATGGGTAGAAAACTCATTGTATCGCCACAGATGTTGCACGCTTGAGTGGCCCTCTGTGAAACCATGTTCTGTGCCGCTTAACAACGCTTTTCTTATGCCGGAGTTGCGTGAAATTATAGCCTAAATTCAAGTAAGATTTGATATCATACCGCGGGTTGGACATCCCTGTATTAGATTAAACTAATTTAAAAATTCGTTTCTCGGGGAGCTCACCATTCAAAATTGGCACTTCTCTGCGGACTGCACAATCTTTCCTTGGGAGTCGTATTTGGCCGACGGGTCACATGTTGCACAAGTTTGTTGGACATCCCTGTATTAGATTAAACTAATTTAAAAATTCGTTTCTCGGGGAGCTCACCATTCAAAATTGGCACTTCTCTGCGGACTGCACAATCTTTCCTTGGGAGTCGTATTTGGCCGACGGGTCACATGTTGCACAAGTTTGTTTTAAAGCATCGGTATATCGGAACTTCGCTATTTGGTTTATAACAGACAGTTTTCGTTCAAGGCATAATGTCGAAATTTTCTAACAATATTTTATTTGTGCGATAGCAAATTGATGAAAACACACACGGTCATATATCGCCCTTATAGTATATAACTCATTAGCAATAGCAGTTTGGTTTGCATTTGTTTCTAATCTAATTTGCATGCATGATTAACAAATCACGTATTGAAATGGAGAAGCACAGAAGAAACTGTATTTGAATGAAGAAGAAGGTGGGTCATAATTTTTACTGTTTGTGCCTGTCTTGAGGCTTTGTCTAAACACCCATTTAGGTATGTGATTGATTCTCAGTTGAATGAAAGCGTTACTGAATTGAAGGTTTCAATAAATTTTCTCTATTTAAAATGCTATTACACAATAAAAACAGTTAGATAAAATGTTATGTTATTCACAGGCTATAAGACTCAATGAATCTAACAATATTACCCATAAAAGTTGATGTATTTTAACTGCTGTGTTTTTCAAATCCTCATGCCAGGCTGGTATTTTTAGCAGTTTGTTTAATATATTACTAGAGAGTAAGAGGTGTTAGAAATAATATTTATAGTAGCTTCGTATTTGTCGCTCAGTAAAGATATACCATTCAGAATGTATCTAACATGGTATATACTTGAACGCAATTCATATACAGGTGTCATAAATTGAATATTTTATTTGACCAGACAGACCATTAGCCGTATCATCGGAAATTCTGAATGTGACACCCCTGCTCACGACTAAAATGAAGCAGGTCTTAGATCTGAATTGTATGATTTAAATAAATCCTAAATATATGATGGAACGTTTACCCCGGGTACAATAAACTAAATCAAATAACAAAATGAATGGAACATTACAAATATAAATTTTTGTGGCGATTTTTTTTAGGAATGCGCCCACACAGCAGAGCAGTTTGGCAGCATAATTTTTACGATCGTATTACGGAGCAGTCGTTCGCGAGTTGTTTTGAAGATTTTAGTCGTTCGCGTTAAAAAGTAAGTTCGCCATCCGTGTAATGTATAACTAGAGAGAGAGGGGATGTGTTGTTAGTAATAAGTATTCGTCGCCCGGGAAACATGTTATTCACTTAGATCTAACATTGTATATAGTTAGAACGCAATTCATGTACAGATATTTATAAAGATTACTAGGTATCAGAAGCGATATAGAGTAGAACTAATTCAATGCCTGGTGAATTATATTTAACCGATAGAGAAATGAAACCACGCATTTTTTTAAATAATTCTTAGGCCCTTGTTATCGCATTAGTGTTTTAATGATTCCATCAGCATTGTTTTGTCAATTAGGATATGCGTGTTCTATAACCCTTATCCATCATTTTCAGTAGTAAGTAACAATTCCGAAGATGATAATCAAACACAAATGTATGTTCGAATGTATTTTTACTTGTCTCTAGATGAAATTGCATCTGCAATAGTTATGCAGCATTTCCAGAAAGATATCACAATAGATTGTTGACAAGTATCCAATTTTCCGCGTGTGTTCTGCTAATTTACAAGAAAGTAATCATTTCTAGTCTAATTAAATATAACTTGATTCACCTAGAGTTTCAATCATTATTTTCTGTTTCTCAATTTCCGCCTAAATCTACTTGATATTCAATTTATCAAAGTTGTAAAGAAATTCCTGTTAATAAATACTTAGATGGAAAAACTAGTTCTTTCAAACAGAAGGCGTAAGGCCTAACTATAAGGAAACTGTTTCCTTGATATAGCTAGTGAATGGTTTCAGCAATCTGCGTACGATACCTGTTCAATAATCGACATTAAAATCCATCGCAATAATCTGCTTGAGGAAAATTTATGTATCTACAAATAGATTCAGCCTCTTACCGAAATTAAAAGCAAATAACTAAATAAGTGTCTTGAAATTCACGACAAAATGCGAGAGATGTCGCATGCTTTATGTTTACCATATTATTACATTTCACACTATCACAGAAATGGTACAACACAAATTTTCGTACGAGAATCGGTATCAGTAAATTGCTCTCACTGTATAAATTAGCATTTACCCCACGAGTGTGTTACAATATACATATACATTTCCCCTCACTCAGTTACTTTATCCCAAAGAAGTTGACCGGCCGCAGAAAAACGAATGACATGATTACAAAAAATTTCCATTCGATCGATAAAATTTGGATCACGTGTTTACATGCTAATAGACAGCTTTAACGTATAGTCTTCAACGGCCCAATGTATTCGGGAATTAATCTCTCGTTCCTAAAGTATTCCTTTTGTTACTTACATTCCAGATATAAGTTAGGCATTTTAATTAAAATAGTGTTTCCAATACCATCAAGCAATACGCGAAAATACGAAAGAATAAGAAATGGGTAAATATATTTATCAAGTTATTTTGGATGATTCGCATGTCTCATCATTTATAATAGAACTTGCTTCTTTTCTTTCAGGGAATACTCTTGGGAATTTCTTTGGTGAGTTACTGATTTAAACGCGATATATACACGATGGATGAGTGTTTTAGATAAGCCTTATGTGAACTTCATTCTGAATCTTCATCTTCAATTCATCATTTATAATAGAATTTGCTTCTTTTCTTTCAGGGAATACTCTTGGGAATTTCTTTGGTGAGTTACTGATTTAAACGCGATATATACACGATGGATGAGTGTTTTAGATAAGCCTTATGTGAACTTCATTCTGAATCTTCATCTTCAATTAATTGTAGAAAAATGTCGAATAAAATAAACGAACACCATGCTAAATATCAGATATTTCTTTATCGAATTGCGTTTCGTACTTAACTGTACAATGACTACGTGTATCGCCAAACATATTTACGCTGAACAGATATCTTTCGTTCATTAGCACGTATATATTTTCAGTTCGTCGACGCCTAATACGAGAAGTCAATGAGGCCACTCGAAAAAATACAAAGCCTTCTAAGATTGCAGGATTGAAGCAACATGATTTTCAAGTTACGCCTACTTTAGTGGAAGTTAATTTCTACGAAACTGGGGCCGACGAACGAGAATACAAACCCGAGAAATCATTTAGTCCACTTAAACATGCCCAGGGAGGAACAAATACTTCGCCAGACGAATTCTTCAAAGATCCGAATGTTAGAAGAGTCGCATTAATAGGAGGAGCTGGTTATGGTAAAACTGAGATGACGAAAAAATTTTCGAATGACATGATGGATGAAAAGATTCCAGGGCTAGAGGAAGTTGAAGTTATACAGCACATGAACTTTCGAGACTTTCATGGAGACGAGAAATTAACCCTGGGAAGTCTTCTGTTAGGAAACGTTAACATGGCTCCGAGTGACAGAACGAAAAGCATTGAGTGGATCGCTAGTAATCCCAACAAATATTTGCTAGTGCTGGATGGGGCAGATCAATACGAAAACATTAAAGATTTAGGAAAAAATCAAGGAACTAGTAATTATCGAGACAAAATGAATCCAACAGATATGCTGAATGGTTTATTGTCAGGGAATCTTCTTCCTGGAATCCGTGTTCTATATTCGTCTCGAGAACACGGAATAAGAAGCTTTGGTGGCAGTGTCCGCGCGGATAAAGTCATTGCTTTATCAGGCTTTTCATACGAATCAGTACAAATACTCGTCAAAAAGCTTGGGGGAGATGACGGCGATAAAATCTGGAATCATTTACAAGAGAAAGCACCGGCTTTGATTCCCATCTGCACGATACCGATGTTTTTAGTATTCACGGTCCTTGTGGTTTCCAGGCATAAAGAGAATCCACCTAAAACATTCAGTGAAATTCTTTTGCTTGTGTTACGCGATATGACAGTGTCCGAACACGTTCGTGCTAAGGAAGACATCCACAAAGTAATTGATGCTTTAAAGATAACATGTTTCCAGGCAACCAAAAAAGGTCAAGTCACTTTCACAAAAAAAGATTTACCCGAAGAAATAACAGTTGAAGATATACAAGATCTGATCATCATTTATCCAGGTACCAGTGGAATAAATCAGAAGCTTGTCGAAGGAAACTATAAGTATATATTATGCCACCAGAGCATTCAAGAAGCCCTGGCCAGTTTGGAAGTGATCGATATGACAATCGAGGAATTCCGAAAGTTCCTGAACGTTCTTCATACTCCACACTGGTCCATGGTTAGAAGAATAACAAGTGGAATCATTTTGAACGATAATACTCGCACATTAGTCAAGGGAAACGACCCATCAGTCAGTTTATTAAGAACAGGTATTCAATCTTTCATTCCAAAAAAAAAAAAAAATTCGCGAACAAATTTCAATAACACATCGATGCATTGTATTAGATATCAAAAACATGAAAATTCAAAAACATTATTATTTATTTGCAGATTTTAAAATATTATCGTCCGGTGCTGAAAAAAATTCATCTCAAATGACAGTCACACATATTTACCAGGGTCCGGTTAATATTGGTAAAGTTATGAGTTTTTAGAATTCGAAGGTAATTGGACGACTAAGTTATTTACCATGTATTTTTTTAATACCAGAAAAGAAGAAGCATATTGTCGCAGCACAATATGTAGAGTCTGGTGCATCAGTAAGCGGCCCATACAAAGATGTCAGCTTTACAGGTAGGAAGTTTGAGTTCTGCTTGTCACCTTAACAGATGAATATAAATATATTTTAACCTTTACCAGCAATTGCGGGAACACCAACACCGTTACAATTTGCTAAACAAGATGCCACACCTGAACAAGCAAAAAAAGAGAATACAGGTGAAGTCAAATAACGAATGAACAAAATAATCAATTGTTTTGACGAATCTCGCTCAGGTGTTTATGTTTTTATAGCACTGGCAGATTTTCTTACATTGAAGCAAGACGCTCTAAAGAAAAGTTTTCAAGAACAGTTCCGAAACCCAGAACTTGAGCAACCAGATCTTCTTGAACTTTTGCATTCTTTGCATCAATGCGGTGACAGCGCAAAAGAAATCGTAGCTGATTCGCCAATGGAATCGATCAACTTAAATAAACTGCAACTCTCGGCTGCGGACTTCCACGTCGTTTTCGGTGCGACTCAGTTTTTCAAAAAGGTCAAATCTCTTCGTCTTGGGACGATAAACGAAGAACAACTCAGTGATTTGAAAGGCTTTTTAGCTGAATCTCGGATTGCGGTGATTGAATTTTTGTGATTGGTACTTATGTCGAGTTAGATCTCTGAATTAGTTTCATCCCAAAGTATTGAGACTGCCGTATTGAAATTGCCAAATACTAAATTACCAGTTATTTTTGTATTCATCCGTTGTAAAATCTTATTAAGTATGTCTATATTTGAGACATAGTTCGAATATTGCCGCTTGCTTCATTAAAAAAATGTTTCGAGGTTGAAGAAACTTGATTGATAGTATTTCATTTTTTAATTCATTTAACATGACCTATCTCGCACACTCTTTTTCCGTACAGCTTTGTATTAGCCATCGACCAATAATGCTATTTTTATTGATACGACATTGTGAAAATATTTTACTACATAGTATATTTTGAGAAAATTTCGCCATTTTTATGGATACGAAATAATCCCGTTATATTCCATGGGCCATATCGACAGAAAGTAAGAACATTTCTGATAAATGTGGCATGAGCTACTTTGGGTTACTCCGGCGAAGACTGCTTCACGGCAAACACAAACTTATAAATCAAATAAGACCTGAAGTAATTCGTTCGTTTCTAAACTCAACAAATTAAATAATCCTTAACAGGTGAACATTACAACCATCAAACAAACGATCACTGACAGTGGCATCTTCTTAAATCTTCTGAAGGTGCTTGCCAAATACAAGAAAAAAATGCATTTTAATGCCGTTCAACTGAACACTTTGAATGAAATTCATATCCCGGATTTGGAGTGCGTTTTTGAAAACTTTGACACAACGGTAGGTTTTATAACATATAAAAACTCGCTGAATAAAAAATTTAGGCCATGAATCTTTACGCTCGATTACTCTGCTATATTTAGTTTATATCGGGGGTTCTAAAAGTGGGTTCTACAGACCCCTAATTCAAAGTCCAAAAAATAGTTTAAGGGTAACGTGAAAGACTAGATACTCTAATAATTGAATTCATAAGTCTTTAATGGCATCCACTTTTACCTATGAATTCTGTGAGTATATGTATTTATGGCTAGATAATTCATCGTGGTCATCATTTTCATAACCAAATAATACAAGGTCTATAGTTCTGAATATTTTAAATAAACTCATGCGCTGCAAAAAGACATAGTTTCTAAAGAATCTGCTTTTATTTGTCCTTTTGCTTCCAAAATATGACGGATTTGACATATCTTCGTCACTGAGCATTTGAAGACCTCTTGGAACCGCTAATGACTTAGATACATTAACCAAACATTAAATATGAAGATCTTGTTAGTCTGCAATTTTTACCTTTCGAAAATATCATAGTTAATTATGATTGTTATTTGTCATCAGATAAATGCGAACTATGTCAAATTGTTGGACAAAAAGGATAGCGAATTACTCGAACTTCTGCAAAAGGTTTATATGTTCAGAAATAGCTTTGAAGGCAGAATTATGGACGTAGGAACTCTCAATATCCAGCACATCCATGTTCTGAAGAGTCTTCTCGAAGACACAAACATTGCGGTAATGCAGTCGATTCAATATTAGATTATATATAAGTAATAATAAACATCATTCCAGTTTCAGAAGCACATGTCATTTCTAACAAATATCTCAGTGCTAGAGTGTATATATTAGTTAATTTCGATATCAATGGGTAGTTTCTAAGTACTTGGCAGATTCCATATAGATAAACAGGAAATAGGTGAACAGAAAACATAAGTATAAAGCTCTGAATTTGTATGCTTAGTGTATTTACAGAGGTTCACCACATAGCCAAACGCAAGGTGCTTAAAACGTAGTCTGCGGATCTGCCTCAAACCCGGATTAACAGCCTCGTCTTGAGCTCTTGATTTGTCTAATGCCACGGTTTAAATATAATATGGCCTGACGTATTTACGTTCCAGATATTCATTTAAAATTCATTTCCATTTGTGAAGACGTCTGAAACTTCAGGGTATTATCAGAATTAAGAATCAGCATGTAATTAGGTTTTACCATACGTCCCGTTTTTGGCGGGACAGTCCCACTTTTCAACGTCTTGTCCCGGCCGGACAATTTAAAGTCCCACTCTGGCGTTTATCCAGTCATTATAATACTGTACACAAGGGGTTCCCAAAGTTTATTGACCGCGGGCCAAAATTTAAGCAAACGGATATTCGCGGACTAGAGAAGGGGAGCGGCAAAAAGGGCGCGACGGTACGGTTTGAGCGCGCCTTAAGAATATTATAAAAATTAAGCACTACAATAGGCTGCAAGCTTGATTTTAGATACACCTAGCATCGCAATTTGTCATGTAATCAAATTAATAATTATGATAGTTGGGTGATACCTGAGGAATAACAAGCAAAAATATCAACAACGAATTTACAACAGATAGTGACTAATAAAGTTGCTTGTACATCTGGCATACGGCTAAATGGATACTTATGGCTTGTTTCGTTACACAAAAACCATTCCAATGTAAATAAATATGAAAAAACGACATATCCACAGAATTCAGTTGTGTATTTTTCTATATAGCATATATATAATATAGGCTACGTGTAATTAGGGTTTTATCGAAATAAGATGTTCAGAACGTGGCTCGTGTTTGGTACATTCTATTCGCAATAACGCATTCAAGTGATTATCTGTCAGTCTCGATCGAAGTTCTGCGGGAAAATTCCCCTCCAACAAACGGGCGATACTTTTTAGCGATGTTGTGGGCTACAATATAACTGTCCAATAACGTGGTCTGTGTTATTGCAACACATAGAAAGTTGAACATTTTCGCCTTCTCATCCAGATAAGAATTCATCGACTCACCGTGTATAGTAAAAAAGCAAAGAAGATATTTACTCATCTTCATAAATACGGTAACAGAGTTCAGTATGATGAAATAAAGGAGATTGAAGTTGTTTACGATGACGACCCTGATATCATTGCCTCGGTGTTCAGACGTTGCTCAAAACTTCAGTATTTGTCATATGAGGAGTCAATGGAATCGATTGTTAGAAACCTTCAACTTTTGACAATCTCAATGAAGAAATCGAACATCAAGGTGAATATCGTGTAAAATTTCTCCTCAGATAAAGCATCGATGTGCTTGTTATTAATTGCTCTGTTTGGCGCTATCTTGTCTAAAAATATGATACGAATCACTAAATTTTATATATCCTTTTCATGTGGTATTTAAGAGAGTCTCGAAAAAAAGCTCAATACCTAAAAGTGACATTGCGAATCGAGACAAAGGTCAATCATGGGGTAGTATAGTTAGTTCCACAGGTGCTTGAAGTAGACGTGATCGTAACTTAACAATGTTTGCATATGTCATCCCTGACACCAATCGGAATAGGTCATTCAAATATTAAAATTACGTCTAACCACGTCACAATGTCAATGCAAATGATTGCTGAAATACCGTATATACACTATCCCATAGGCTCGCGTTATCTTTTGTTTCGCCGCACAAATCCCTGAGTACAAAAATTCAGAACATTGGAAAGTTTTTATCAAATAATATTGTATATTTAATTTTGTATATAGCACTGTGGATTTTGGCTGTTAGCTTTTATTCAAGGACATGGTAACGATGAAAGTTGTATTCAAATATGCACTGTATCGCTTTCCGGTATTCCCGCTCCCTAAATTACAAGTGCATCTGAGGTAATCAATTCAACACATTATAATTATTGCGGCGATTCAGAGGCGCATGCAGTAACACCCGTTTCTTTCTGGGAACTTTCCATGTAGCGACTTCTAAAACAATAGCCGCGAATACGCCAATCGTTAAAAGAGCCGACTTTTCAGCTAAAGGCTAATTTTTTTCATGACCAGTAACAACATCTAAACGCCAGTTCATACTGAATTCATGTAAGACGAGCTCGAGGTTGTGTCGATTTAACCGAGCCTATTGATTTGACATTACTTGAACAACAAAATCATCCTTCATAATGAAGATTAGTAAATGGAGACAATGTATTGTGCTTGATGATAAAAAAGAAACGGCCACATACGCCGATAGGCTTTCAACACGGGGATAAAGGGTAATTTGAAGTTTAATGTGGTGGTGGGTTTATAGGCGGAAATGTGTATAGTTAGCCCACTAGTATACGAGTATATTTGCCGTCCACCAATATAACATACTACTAGTGGTTACACTAAAATTAGCCGTGTGAAAATTGCGAGCGTCATGACTTTTCCGGTTTCTTGGAAGTTTCCAAGGTGAGCGTTCATGTTTGTGTCTGTTGTCCTGAGCGAAAATGTAAAACACGTTGTATTTCATCCAATCATTGACATAATGTAATTAGTAAAAGTGAGTTGAGCTCTATTCTACACCAATCGTTTAAAACAGGGGTAGGCAACCGTTTGTTGCTCGCGGGCCAAAATTAAGGGTTGCAAGTCATTGGCGGGTCGCACATATTTTTAAAATGTTAAAAACCGAACGAATGGTCGATGAATCTCAGTTCACACAGATCAAAAGTTAATTTTAACAGCGCGCCAGAACTGCCCAACTCGTAATATCGACTTTAAAAAAAAAAATTTACAAAGGACATTTAATTTGATCCATTTGAATATTTTCGGCGCCATTGAACCCTTTGCACCTAGAATCAACTTTTCTTCGTTTTGTTGCTATTCGTCTAATTATAATTAAATTATAGGCTTATTAAACAAGTAATTGTGAATTGTATACTTGTTAGATTATACTATAATTTAGTCTACACTGTCTCACACAATAAATTCTCTTAGGTAAAAAGTATAATCGTCAAAACAGCCGTTTTTTACTATAATTCAGTGAATCGTCTCTGGCTGGAAGATATTACTACCCTAGGTTGCTACCCCCGGTTTAAAACAAGAAGCCTTTGTCTACTTGTCTAGCGCTTTGTTCTGGGAATCATTCCGTGCGTCCCACAGACCAATTTTAGCGTATATTTGTATCTAATAGCAGAACGTTTTTTCAGCTATTCCAACCTAGATCCCGAGATTTAAACCCTATTTTCTAACGCTTTGTGCCTTTATTTTAGTAAAAACACCCCTCTGTTTTCAAGCGTGGGCCATGTGACAGTAGCGAAACGCGAAGCCGACTTAATGCCGCGCAATCCAGTTTTATTTTAGCTAGGTCCCGAAATACCAACTTTGACAGACTTGGTTGTTATTTGACGATGGCACTAAGCTTGCTCACGTTGCAAGTTTTCAAATTACTCAACTATGACAATTCGTACAAAAATGAGTGTCACAAGAAAGGTGACATAAGGAAAACACGACGGAAATGTATTTCCCTGCCCATCACACAGTGTCTAGTTTGATTTCAAGTGATATCTGTCTCAAAAGAATATAATATGAAGCGACATCAAACGCGAGATGCGAAAAATACGACGGTAATTCTCGGGAATTAATTTTAAAATAACTGAAGACTTAATATATCTTATTTGAAAGAACGCCACTCATGCAGCATAATAATAGTCTGATTAGAACGGTAAACTCTCGTTGTTTATTAAATTTAAAGTAAGTAAACTCGCAATTTTTTGATCACTTTCGGGTTTTTTTCGACTAGCGGCCCGCGAGATCTCCTCAAAAGTTTTTGCGGTCATTTACCCTAGCAACCCTAAACCACCCTAAGGTAGACTACTAGGTACCGGTAAAGTTTCAAACTACAGTTGTCTCTTATATTCTTTGGTATTTTGATTCACGTTGAGACTGGAGGCAATCTTTATTGTCACCCGCCCTCAGCATTAAAGCTCAACCGATATATCGGCCCGATATTGCGTGTTTGACGATATATCATATCGGCAGTGACCGGCCGATACATATATCGGCTATATATAACAGTTAAAAAACCTAAAAATGTTCGTTCGTTCGTTTTATTTACTGTTGGTTGGGATTATTTTTAATGGATAATACACTTATGTGGTTTATTTTAATGTTTTTATAAATAAATTACACATAAAGGGGACACGAAAGTCTTTAGTGCTTAGGGCACCGAAGGGGCATAATCCGCCCGTGAATGTGGTGGTGTGTTTATAGGCGGAAATGTGTATAGTAAGCCCACTAATATACGAGTATATTTGCCGTCCACCAATATAACATACTACCAGTGGTTATACTAAAATTAGCCGTGTGAAAATTGCGAGCGTCATGACTTTTCCGGTTTCTTGGAAGTTTCCAAGGTTAGCGTTCATCTTTGTGTCTGTTGTCCAGAGAGAAAATGTAAAACACGTTGTATTTTATCCAATCATTGACATAATGTAATTAGTAGAAGTGAGTTGAGCTCTATTCTACACCAATCGTTTAAAACAGGGGTCGGCAACCGTTTTTTGCTCGCGGGCCAAAATTAAGGGTTGCAAGTCATTGGCGGGCCGCACATATTTTTAAAATGTTAAAAACCGAACGGATGACCGATGAAACACAGTTCACAGAGATCAAAAGTTAATTTTAACAGCGCGCCAAGACTGCCCAACTCGTAAACTTTTAAAGAAAAAATTTACAAATGACTTTTAATGTGACACTTTTTGTTGCAACACTCTTTTCTAAAGGGGACACTGGATGAAGCCAAGATTGAAACATTTCATTAATGGGAATCACTAGTCCGGTTTCTCAGTTAGTACTTTTTAGATTATACCATAATCCGGATACACGTGTCTCACACAATAAATTCTGTTAGGTAAAAAGTATAATCGTCAAAACAGCCGTTTTTTACTATAATTCAGTGAATCGTCTCTGGCTGGAAGATATTACTACCCTAGGTTGCTACCCCCGGTTTAAAACAAGAAGCCCTTGTCTACTTATCTAGCGCTTTGTTTTGGGAATGATCTTGAAACGCCGTATTTCCATGTCCAATGCACACTGAAATGATATTTTATTTAGCTATTAGAGTGATTAGCTCAAGTGATTCAAGAGTCTTGCTGCACACTAACACAAATATATTTCCGTAACGTTCCGTCTGACCAAGGTCAGACTTCTTCAGACATACATAGTTCAACTATAACAAGAAAGGCAGTGCACGCATATTTAAACCATCAGTGTAAAACTATGAGAGGTACGCACAATAAAATGGGTGAATTCTTGATTAAATAACAATGAGTTACTGAAATGAAAGGTCATTGATGAGACCTATCTCTTTAATTATAATTTAGTGATTGTTTGTCTGTTGATGACCTATCTGGACATGTATGATCCAACTGGGAAAAACATAATAACAAAATTAAAAATACTATAAATGGGGGGTATAGTCAAGTTTCAAAGGTAAGCGTAAAGTGATTGATGTAAGTTTCGAATTTGGAAATTATCATAATAACACATTATATTCTAGAAAATACTCTATCAAACAAAATACATGCTCAGGTTGTTTACGCTGTCGTGAGTTCCCGGTTATGAAAGTTGAATCTCCTGTTTGTTTGTGGTTCATATTCATTTTGAGCTCGGCAAAAAGATACCGAGGCGATAGATATCGTGACTCATGAGCGAATATGACTTTTCAACTGTACGCCATTTTGGGATATTTCTTGTATAATTTGGCAGTGTGATTTGAAACAACGGGTTGGCGTGATATTTTGTACCCAGATGGCCGCGAAGCATGACATTTGAAACATTTTACGACACTCCAGCTGTTGGTACTTGTTAACCTTTCTAGCGGATATACTATATGTAGTCAGGATTCAGGCTTCTTGTTGTGTCAAGTTACAAAACCAGCAATAATAATATTACAAATAAATCTGAACCAGAATTTTAGTTTATCGCATGAGATTTCAAACAATGATGTTATTTTTCTAGATCAGCATCATGAGGATCTGGTCTTATGGTGGGGTGAGTTATTTTGTAAATATTATTCCGTCCATATGAAAGGATAAAGTTACACTCATACACTATTATGCATTATTTTAGTATGAATTCTTTACCAGACGTCGTTTGGTGAATATTTTGCTTGTCCCATTTCTACTCATCGTCGACCATTAATTATTACGTGATCAACGGGAACCATGTCGCTCTCGAATGTTTCACAAATAAGCTAGTTATTTCCCGGTATCAATTCTGACGCAACGGCGAACATCGAAGTTTGTTTTGATATTCTGTTCAGGCACAACTGTTAGTTTACATCGGCGAAGATTTTGAAAACACCTATTAACAACCCAAATTAATTTCATTCCTATTTTTATTTTTTGCGTAGGATTTGATTTTCAATATCATAATTTGTAATTTACGGTCCCAATTTTAAACGAACAATAATATCATTACTGGCCTCGGGATGCGATATTTATGAAGCTGATTTTTTTTATGCTGTTAATTTTAAATTGTGTTAAATTACTTTTGTATTGAATAATAACAATTGAAACCGCCGCAAATTGGTCAACGTAACTCCTCTTTGAGAACAGCGCTGAGATTGTTAAATATTGTACTAACTAACCGAAAAGCCAGTTTTTGTACAAAAATGCATCGAATCTCCAAAGCTGACTATTTCGAACAATCAATCGCCTAGTTAGGAAAAAAGAATAAAAATGTCAATTCAAAATACGTGCATATTCCTCTTCTGTCAATGCCTGAAACCAATATCTATCTCATATTCATCAAAATCATACAATATAATGTTCACACAAGTAAAATTTTTTATTCGCATTTGAGTGTTTCGCAGATTTTAAACTTGCATCAATTTGCAAAAAAACTTTTTTTTGTTATCAGTAGCCTTAGTAAATAAACTGGTAGTATGTAGATACGTTTTAGATTAACAATACTGTAATGTTAAAATTATTTCGAATTTATATGAATTGGAGATTGTGGAATAAATACGAGTGAATTCAGAATATGAGTAAATTCCATTTGTATCACAAGTCCAGCAATTTGACTTGATATCTACCGTAATAACACAGCGAAATGTCCGCCGCAGATAAAACATTGAATTTGCGTTAAGTTATACCCGAGAGATTTATGTTTTGGAATTTACTTGTATTTAATTGGTTTAAAATGGAAATTTACTTTGTGCTAGTGTGCAGCAAGACTCTTAAATTACTTAGGATAGTTATCTTTACTCTTGTTACAGCATCCTTGCATTATCTACATTCGGATCCGCCGACACAAAAGAATAGAAGACGGATAAGTAGTTAGTCTCGCAGAAACCAAATCATTAAAATTCAAATATTGAAATAACTTCCCAACTTCCAATATGCTATATTAATAAAGTCTGCGGATCCAGGAGATAATGCGGTTTCATACCTCCATCAGATATGAGAAAGCATGTCAGCAAATGATTTGTTATTTATTAATATTTTGATTACTTTATATCAAACGAGGGTCTTAGCAAAGTATAGCACCTGTATTATTAGGTCATCCTTGTAAAAAGTATTGAAAAGCTCACAAAAAGTTGAAAATATTGAAGTTATATTTTTTTCTCAAAATATATATTCTTTATATCTAAGTAATAATGCAAGATATATTTTCATAAAATTGGTGTGTGTATCGAATGATTTATGGTTTTAATTTTGTACAAACGAAAATTCGCACACCTAGTACACGTTGTAAATAAATGAAACATTTCACAATCTAGTTCTGATAGAATTCATTTCGTTATTTTAAAATATTTATATATTTTAAGTTAATAGGCTGAAATATATATCATGTATATTTTTGTCTATTAATTATAAGCTCCCGCAAAGCCCGCATAGCATTTCAAGTTACTCAAGAGTCCTGCTGCACACGAACATATTTCTGTAACGTTTTGTTTGACCAAGGTCAGACCTCCTCAGGCATACCTAGTTCAACTATAACAAGAAAAGCAGTTGCACGCATAAAAATATCATAAATTTATAAAAGTTATACAATGAAATGTCTGCCATAGATGAAACATTGAATTTGCGTTCTAGTATCCGACAGTTTCACGAGTTGGAATTTACGTTAAGTTCAATAGATTGAAAGTACAAGTTTATATTATTAAAATTCAACCAATGAAAATTACTTTTCAGCTATACCCATCGGTAAGTCATTTTATTTTAAAATACAGATCAGGATTATTGTGAATATATAGCAGATATACACATGATTCAAAATTTTGGTTTATGATGTGGTTTTTATTTAACAAATTGATTCGATATTCATAATATTAAAATTCGAATATTAGAATCATTTCCCAACTTCCATCACAACGGTAAACTATTTTAATAAAGTCTGCGGATCCGGTAGCTAATGCTGTTTCATATCTGCATCAGACATGAGAAAGCATGTCAGCAAATAAATTGTTATTATAGTGATTGAAAGCCTTAGCAAAAAAGGTTCAGCATATGCCTCATAGGCCTGTATTATTAGGTCATCTCTGTAAAAGTATGAATTAATTAGCTGATAAAAAGTTATAAATATTGTAATAATTCATTTTTTTCTTCAAGATATTTTATATTTAAGTAATAATAAATTGCTCTGTGTGCCGAGTGATTATGGGTTCCAATTTTGTGCAAACGGAAATTATCACACCTAGTACTCGTTGCAAATAAATAGAACTTTCCACAGTCTGGTTCCGATAATATTCATTTCATATTTTAAAATTTCCACTGGCAGAAAATAAGCTTAAGTATATAATATGGATATTTTTGTCTATTAATTATCAGCTCACGCAAAGCTCCCTCTTACTTCCATTCTGTTTCCTACTTTCTTCACTCAATTCAACTAGTGAGAAATATATGTGCAAATATATCAACACCTGCCTTTACCGATAGACTGTCGTCTCGTTCTACTGAAGTTCTGACAGCAGCAAGAGTCGTCAAAATAATCTAAGGCAGGGTGGTCCAAACCCAGGCCCGCGGGCCACATGTGGCCGCCGCTCCATTATCTGTGGCCCGCGCCGCATTGGCGAGAGGGTAAATAAACGCATTTGGTGTTGTTTCGTCATAAAAAAAAAGTTTTCGTGAGTTTTTTTGTGTTTTTTTGCATGTTTTAGCTTGATAAATGACAAATATTGCAAAGCGTTTGTTTGTATTGCACTGTTTACTTATTCTTAACACTATTGTGGTCCGCGAACAATACAAAAATAATAGTGTGGCCCGCGAGGTCGACAACCTTGGACCACCCTGATCTAAGGGTTATCAGCACTTATAAAGCCTACTATTCCTACGCATCATTCGAACATTAATAAATAGTTTTCATCTAAACTTTACCATAGTTGTCACGGGAACAATCGGTTGCAGTGTGTGATTGCCTACCTCACGTCACTGATGAGTTAGAAATAGACTTCTTCGTGAAACATGCAGAAATAGAGATGATTCAAACAAAACTGAACTCTCTGCCTCCGACGGTAATTATTGAGTATTCACGTAAAATTTCCTCTGTGGAACCACAAATTTTATTGTCGCGGGCTGTCCGGCATTTTAATTAAATTATTTTATCGATGATTATCTTCAATAATGGTCAGTCTAGTGATAAACTGGTATCACAACAAGCACAGACGAGAACTATGTTCATCAGGACGATATCAAGCTGCGACTGAATAATTTCCTAGATGTTTTGTAAAAAGTATTGTCACATAGTTGTGCAATAAAATAATTATATGAAATATTTACAAGTCTGTGTTCTTGCATAGATAATGATTAAGTGTTCTAATTATGTAAATGTCACAAACCTGTTGTACTGGAGACTAAAGATAACCGATTTTCAGACTTGTTTAGTTCAATAGTTTTTTATTTAACCTGGTCTATGTTTTACTGATTATATCATAAATATTGTGGTTTCTTTTGTTTACCAGAATCTGCAAATTGAACTCCGTGATTACCACACAAAAAAGTGGATAAGATTTTCCCAGTAACATCGTACGTGAAACATCTGTTTGCTGCTGCTAATAAACTGACATTTCATTGAATTAGCAAATTTATTTCGAAAGTGAATTTCTGTGAGACTGGTACCTCAGAACAGAGTCTATCTGACTGGCATCAAATTTGACAATACACTTGATTTTAAATTCTTTGTGCATGGATAATATTATCTGATATTTTATTTGTAATTTTATATATATATGATATTTGTGGTATCCTTTGAAAAATTATTTTAACACTAAAAAACAGAAATTAGCGTTCTGAGAATCTCAATATTTTCTTGTATGATTAAAATCTTATTACAATGAATTAATTTTTTATTTCTCCTTTATACGATTTATGTACTATATCATTCATTTATCAACCTCTGGTAATCTATTAGAAATAAATTCTGATTAAGATTGTGAGTTATTGTTTGAGAGATTTCTGGGAAAAGTTTAGCTCGCAGGTTTCAATGTGATTGTGCATTGGTCTTGACTCGTGAAATCTCCTGGGTTTTGTATGGCTACTGGCGAGCAGTTTCCCTTTAATAAACTGCAACGAATGACGTTGGATACCCCGTGGGTCATTTGGAAATTTCAACAATGTGTTTGCTTCCAGAAAGATTCGTGATATTACGCGACTAAAAGCAGCAACAATGGTGTTAAACAACGTCTATAACGAATTCATATTTCAAATATATTGAAAGTTTTTTGTGGCATGGTATAAAGGTAGAATAAAGTAATAACCATTTTTCAAATATATTGAGGCATGGTGCAAAAGCAGATTAATCTGTTAACCGTCCTTCAAGGTTATTGTTTCCCGAAGCCCTTACTTACACCGTTATTCAAAAGAAGTTCTTGCTAAATTCACTCGGTATTTCTCGTAATTCACTATTACATATACTATATGATGCTCATGTTCTCGAGAGTCGGGTAACGTTGAAAGTATAGGTGTTGTTGCTAGGCATATAATTTCAATCCAAGGCAAAATAAAATAATTCATTATTCCAGTTATTTAAAGCTGAGTTTTGAAACTGATAAACAACTGAGTTTTTTCCATTTTTTTCTCCATAAGATGCAAATATACCGAATATTATTAGCTGGAGTAGAAGAAGATATTTATATTAAAAATGTCTTATTCATTCCGATTGATGATTACGTCTGATCGTGGTGGCTTGATTAAATACCTACGCCATGAGGGTTATGGTAGTTCAAATAATAGGGCTGGTAATTGCAGGAAAAACACTTAAATCAATAATCCGGTAAAAATATTCGGTTGTCCGCCTCGTAAAGTTTGACGTATTAAGGTACAATTTACGCTTGTTACGTCACGATCATTCCAAAGCAATTTTTACTCAATAAGTGTTTGAGGCCCCTTTGCACTAATAATTTCGTTACACTCTAAGAAATATTTACCGGCAATCGCCTGGCATTACATATTACTGGAATGTAGTTGTGAAATTTTAATGCGATTTTAAGGTAAATATCACAAGAATTTTCGGTAAAATTGCTGTTGATCACCTGCGAATATTACAGGATTTCCCTAGTAATCCTTACAATTTCTTTCCGGTAATTTTCACCGGCAATGCGTAGTAATATTAACCGACGCTAGCCTGTGAATTTACATTACAAATTAGGTGAATTTACATTCAGAACCCGGTAAAAATTACCGTAAATATCCTGGCATTACATTTTACAGGATATGATCAGTAAAAATCACAGATTATTGTATGAAATAAGGTTTATTCAAAAAATAAAAGTGAACGTGAAATGAATTATAAAACTTGGAAAAATGAGAAATTGTATAGTGAAAAGTTAGAAATGCGAGGTAGACAGAAACTTCTCGTTGAAGAAGTTTATGCTCGCAGGGTATCCGTTCACATCAAACAAGTCACTTTAAACAAGTCTCTATAGACAGCCTCTGTGAGAGAATATTCTATGGCAGAGGGGGAGTCTTTCCGGGTTAGTGTTGCCCATGCTGATTGTATTGCATTATCCATCTGCTTTTACGAACTCGTGGTATTTTATTCTCCATATCTTCAAGTTATCTGAAATGGAATGTACAAAGAGTTTTACCCAAACAACTCCAAAATTTAAAAATATTACTTAATTTTCGAATAAGATTTAACATTTTGCAGTATTCAATCAATCAATCAAATTCTTTTGCAAGTTGGAAATATCTAAAATTATTTAATTGCATGTACTAGCATTCATTACATCTTTCACCTATCCCACCTTTCTATAAACTTTCATATTTTCTTTTCCTCTTGGAGTTCAGGGACAAAAATCTGTGGGCAATCAATCGATACAGACTTTTCCAGTATTACCAAACTTTGTAGATCAGATGGAAGAGGTACCTAAAATAGTATTTAAATGGAATAAAATTAAAAGTCCCTAAATGATAAAAATTACACTCCTAATATTTTATTGTCAGAGCAGATGAGAAAGGTTCTCTTCTAACAATTTAAAATTAACATTATAACTAACCTCAAATACTTCTTCCTTGAAATAACATGTTAGTAAGAATCTCAAATATTATGAAGCCTTAGACATTGAATTTTTCACAGTTCAGAGTTGGGGCAGACAATTTGTTCGTGCCTGCATAATCAGATTCTTCAGTTTCTAAAGAGAAAACACTGTTAAAAAGAAATGTATTCATTCCCCAACTTCATTATATGTAATAGACTATGTTCAAATTCGGTCTTATTCAAAAGAGAAATTCAACTATATTTACAGAATTGGTTCTGGTAAATATACAGAATAAGATAGATAAATATTGTTTTGATAAATTTTCTATTCATAGTGTCATAAGTTAAAAGGAAATCTAGTGTTTTTATGTCAGATAAATGTGAATTGCCTAAAATTGCTCTTTTTGAAATGAAACTGTTCTGAATTAGTCCTAGAATCAATAATTTAAAATATCATAATCAAATACAAATCTGTCTGTCTGTAGATGATTTTCAATCACTGAATCAGTATGTAATTATATGAGTATATAATTAATTGATACCTGTTTATTTTAATGTCATATTCTTCAAGCCACGGTTTTGGGGTGTAGAGCAACGTCACCTCTCTCCCTGTCTGCCTGTTCATGTGTTTCCTGTAGTCCAGCCTGCACGTAGTCCAGTAGTCCGAGTTTGCGATCATCATAAAGCTGTTGATAATTTGACGGTTTATCTTGATTCAGTAATTAGATGCTAACATTTCAAAGTCTAGAGCTGTGAAGAGGCCATATTCAGATATTGTATTGCCATTTTAACATTTGCCAGTCTACTGACAATAAAAATTCAGATTCGGAAATACGAATCAAGCTCTGGCTGTGTTAAATATCGCCAGGCGTAACATGGATCTGCGGATTTACTGATGTAAGCTAGTCCAACCAACCTTATACCAGTACCGTATACTGCTGTACTGTTATAGCCAGTATGTATTCAAATATATATATATATTAATTCAGTTATTGGTACGGTAGATCTTACCCTACTTCCCGACTGTCCCATACTGCTATAATCACACTGAACAATACATTAATAACCAGCATTAAACAACACGACACCTACACTGACATTATTGAATCTAAGATGCATTGCCTTACAGAAATACTGCCAACGCAGTACTGCAGTAATAACAAAAGCGACCAAGATATAACTGTCGGCCGACCAAATATCGAAGTCCAAAAGTCTGGAATTCATCAAATGTCAAATCAAACGGACAAATTAAGGAGTGAAGCAACAAAAAAAACGCGCGTGATTAATTACGCGTTTGAAATATAGCTTCTGATAGGCTGCAATCCTTAACCAATGTGCGCGCGCAACATTGACTAACGCCACGCCTCCAATGTCGGTGATTATTACCGACATTTGTCGGTGAATCAGTTTACCGACCTCATTTTTTAATTTTTTACCCCTAAAATGACGGTAAAATTTACCGAACATTTCTTAGAGTGTAGAGTGAACACTGATTGACAATAAAGCCGAGATGGATAATTTGATTGTTATGGATATAAAAGTGGAAATTTACTCAAACATTGAATATCGTCATTTACAAATAAATACTCTGTTTCAATATTCTATAATCTATTATACTACCGTATCTCAAAGTTTGTTCTGCGAGATATTTCGGAGCACACCGCAATACAGGGATTAAAAGTGCGACTAAATTGGTCGCCATGGCGATCTCGGTCATACTTCCGCGACTCTGGGTCATAAATTTGTCTCCCAGCAAGAAGTGAACAAGCCTCGTGTCAGCCTGGGAGGCATGGAGTTTTCGTTAATCGTCGGCTTAATTTTTCAAGTGTCAACAGCATTTTTTTTAATTGTTTGCAGCATACTTTTCAATTTTACCATAGGCTGAATTTTTTGCAAACCACCAATCAATTTCACCTTCTAATTTCTTGGTGTTTCGTGAGGCGAGATAGAAGAGTGGGCGTTCCGGGGCAAAAATATTTGAAACGCTGGTCTATACTATTGAGCACATTGCGTGTTTTGCGTTATAATAAAATTTCCAATTTGATATGCCAGCAGTTCGGCGATACGTGTTTCGAGTTCTCAAGTATGTATTTGCAGTCTCTTTTTGAAACTTTTCGTGCTATGTTTATCGAGCTCTTTAAATTGTTTGTTGTGTTGTTTTATAAATGTGATAAACTATGTCTCGAATTTAATTGTTGGAAAAAGTGTGAAGGGTAGAAAAAGACTATACGTGCGTAAGATTTCCTAGTGTTCTAGTTGCTATGATATTCTAAATCTTGTCTGTTATAGCCAATGGCGTATCTAGGGTATGGCAGCCATGGGCACCGAATCCCTAATGGGGCGCCTATATCCAGGTGCCGTTGTCCACGTTTTGATTTAAAAACCTTTTGAAACATCCGAATTCTCCACTTACAAAGGCGCTCCCTGAACGAATTAATTTTGTAGGTAGAGTTTTCACTGCAATTCAATTTTGCGGCCCTAGAAGCACTCAGGGCCATTTAGTGTTTGCGCATATCCTTGGTCGAGAGATTTTCAGGGATTCATAATTTCACAGAATTTGGATTGCTTGGAAACAAGGTTTGTTACCACATAGCCGTCTTACATTGTTGCCCTTTTCCGCGAAAAGTATGAATACATCTGGAGCGCCAAAAATTCTGTGTTTGATCGCTCATTAGTCTCTAGGCGAAAAGACCCTTTTTGCCTTTCTTTTATATTGACGTGTATTAATTTTCATATGTATTCATTTCTACAATTACCAGCCACGGTTACTGGCTAAGTTTCTCTGAGAGTGGTCAATGGCAATTCGGCCTCTCATATTTGACAAGCATTTCTAATTCATTTATTTCTGCCTTCACATTCTTTAAGGCAGTTTCCACGACTTAATCATGATCTGGCTTACTCTAGGCCAGGGGTGGGCAAGGTTTTTGCACCAGGGGCCAAAAAATTTGCCCACCTAGACTGGCGGGCCATGAGAGTATGACGTAAAAATGTTTGCATTTTATGAACAATATTTACAGTGTTACAAAAGCAACCGTGCATGAACAATAGGCCTCGTACCAAAACAAAAATTAAACGGAATCTCAACGAATTCCATGAGCTTTTTTTCAGCTAAATCTTCAAAATTTGGTTTAGTTTGGTTGTGGCAGCATTATTCAAACCAGACTGAATCACTCAACGGGCCGTACTTTGCCCATGTCTGCTCTAGACTCAAATTTTTTTAAAGCTTCTATTTTTATTATTTATATGAATCGAGATAATCGAAATGAACTTGTAATCACCATGAAAAACATACCGGGAATTATCAGAAAATTTGCCGGAAAAAGTGATCAAAATTCGCGGCGTAAAATATGTTAAAATCGTGGTACAAAAAGATGCAGGGTCGTTTATACTAGACTACAAAGTTGAAAAACCACCAGGTAGGAAAGAGTTAACAATAATTTTAGACGAACAACTTGACGTTATATATGACGTCATTGTGATATGACGTCAAATATTGATTTTATGCTCGGACGAAACCTCCACTGTCTCTCGTTCAGTGAAATCGGAGGAAATTCCGAACACTGAACTTCGATTCTGTCATCATTAGGTTTATGGTGTCATCAAATATTACGTCATTAATTTTGAATGATCCCCCAATTAACAATGATGTCATCAAATATTACGTCAATAATTTTGAATGATATCTCCAATGAGTTGAAATTGTATTACAAGTCATCATTACGTCGTCAAATTAATCAATTTTAAATAATCCCTCCAATGAATCAATGATGTCATCAAATGTGACGTCATACAGTCTGAATATAAATTATTCAAATCCTTCGCCCTTTCAACCGCCCACATTAACCTACCTACTTTACAGATATCAAATGAAGAGCACTGCTTGACAAAGGCAAAACGATCAAATGTTCTAAAAGTCGCAAAGCAGGATCGAAATGCACTCTAATGTGTAGGAATGGATTCGTTCCTCATGAGTTTATCAATTTGAAGACAGAATCAGAATTTGGAGTTACTTGCAGGTGGGAGAGATTTTATTTTATACCTGACGGAGCTCATTCTAGCATTTTGCCCAGAACAAGGCATTTTAAAAGAAGTCACTATTACAAGAGCGTAGCCAGCCCAATTGATCTACACTTAGATGAAAAAGCCTGTCAAGATGACGGGCCGCGTCTGCAAACAAAACTTGAAACCAAACTTTGTCGAACAACTTGAACTTTGACATTAGTTGGTGTAAGCATATAACCAAGTCCTATTGCCAGGGGAGACGGAAGCCAATAAAATAGTTTAGTTCAGTCGTTTCAGTCGAACAAAATAAACGATAACATCTACAAGTGTGGAACGAAGCCGATAAGCAATACAACCTCTCGCCCATCGGTATAAGCGCGATTGTCTAAAAAAACTGTCGATTTTCCTTTCAGAAAAATGAGTCGAAGATCAGCAATCTAGCAACCTTCATTGGATAAGACTTTGTGCCGCAAAGGAAGAAAGATCAGAAAAGAATGCAGAAAGATAAAGGTCGGTGTAGTGGTTCTCAACCTTTTTAGTAAAATTCCTCCTTTCGCATGTTTCTACTTGTTATTTAATCTCTTATGGATCCTTATTATAGTTGTGCCACAAGCCTTACTCTCCGCTTCTGTATATATAGTTTATATTGTAAGTAATGGTAAAGGACTAAAGAATATAGGCAATACTACAGCGAATACGAATCAAAATTTTCCCCCAAGAATGGCAATATGGTCCCCTGGTAACGTATTCCTCCAAGATTTGGAAATGTGGGATTAGTTGATTAGGGACCCCGCCCCATACGGTACAAACGGCCCCTCGCTCCAATATGAACTATTGTTTTGGTTCTGAGTAGTCATACTCGAGTTTTCATTACTACCGCTGGTCGTGCCATCTGTCATGCACCCGAAACGAATAACTGTCTAACTAATCCCATACCCGACATGGACATGGTAACTGGGCGAGTGGCCGGGGTTCACTATACAGTATAGCAGGGGTGGCCAACCTGCTTTCGTCCGCGATCGACTAAAATCTTCAAAATAGCTCGCGATCGACTGATTGGTAATAAGGTCATATACAAAAACGAATGGTTACTGATTATGCATAGATTATTGCAAACACGCATACAAAAAAAATACAGCACTGCCAATAAGCTCAGCTCTGTGGGCACATTCTCAATTAAAACGCTACAAAAATTTGTATTATTTATGTTCCATTTAATTTGTTAATTTGATTATGTAATAGTAGCCGGAGAAATGTTTCATCATTCATTTTTTCAAATCATACAATTCAGACCTAACACATGCCTATTTTTAGCCCCGAGTGTCGTAAATTTCTCAAAAAACCTTGCCAAGTATTAGCGTACTATACAAATAGAGAAAAATAAATTTTCGAAAATCATCAATGAAACACTACTGCTCGATTTTCAGCATCTAATTTACAATAACTTAACTCACAGCACATTTGTCAACTAAAACACACAATATTCGGCAAGTTCAATTTAAACTTGGTAGCGGCGAAACTTGCATTTTTACGTAATAACATGTAAATGGGGCTTGTCCAGACTCAAATACTGTATGTCTATTTCTGCACATGTACAGTACTGTATTCGTTCTGTTTTAAAACACACAACAGGCGGTGCATGAAACTGCTTCAGGAAATTTTGGGGGTATGTTGTTAAATTTACCAACAATAGACGCGATCGACCACTCGACACGTGAAGATCGACCGGTCGATCGCGATCGACGTGTTGGCCATCCCTGCAGTATAGGACCAAGTCGTCTTGTCGTCATTACTCAGTTCTCCGTCGCGAACAAGGCCTTGAAAAAGCCTAATATTAAAAATATTTTGAGATGTTAAATTATTTTTGCAGTTTTGCGTTCCTGTACCAGAGACCACATCACTTGCATTTATTGACGAAGAAACGAGAATATCGGTCAGAGACGAAGACTTATCGATTGAAAGTTAGGGGATCCCCCAAAACAGCGGTCTTACTCCATAGTGACACCTTGTGTCCCACCACTAATTAATTAATAACTTGCTAATTAAACGACATAATCCATCCAAAATCAATCGGCTTCTGGTCCGACATATGATGAATGCACATGCAAAATCTGGAGCAGATTCAACTCGCTTTCGTGAGATATCGCGAGTATTTAACAAACAGACATACAGACAAATACCTATCAACATACTCACCGATTAAAATCGATAAGTAACAACGAAGATAAATAAAACAGAGACTGTGACATCTTCATCTACGAAAGAGACAACAAAACAAATTAAACCGGATAATACTATAAAACTGACTCTTTCCACCACAGATGAATTAAATTGGTTGCTGATAAAACATATAGCTCGCAACACAGAAACGCCAACTCAATCAAAAGAACAAAATCCAACAACGATAAAAATGCTAACGCAAAATGAAGAAGGGACAGAGCTAACCCCGTTGTCAGTTATTAAAGAAACTACAATACCAAATACAACATTACAATTTTTATCAGTGGAAATTGAACCAACGCCTCCGACACACCTCAACACGACTCACGCTGAATCCAACATTGTGTCAAAACAAACAGAGCCAACGCCCCCATTCCACCTATATCCAGATGTTCACTGGATAAATGTAATAGAACATACTACCACCCTTTGGCCAGCTACTACTCTGACTACAACAACAACCACTCCGATTACCACATCAACCACTCCGATTATCACAACAACCACTCCAACTACCACATCAACCACTCCGATTACCACAAAAACCACTCCGACTACCACAACAACCACTCCGACTACCACAACAACCACTCCGACTACTACAACAACCACTCCGACTACCACAACAACCACTCCGACTACCACAATCACAACTCCGACTACCACAACAACCACATCAACTACTCCGACTACCGCAACAACCACTCCGACTACCACAACAACCACAATAACTACTCCGACTACCACAACAACCACTCCGACTACCACAACAACAACTCCGACTACCACAACAACCACAATAACTACTCCGACTACCACAACAACCACTCCGACTACCACAATAACTACTCCGACTACCACTCCAACTACCACAACAACAACTCCGACTACCACAAAAACCACTCCGACAATCATTCCGACTACCCCAATAACAACTCCGACTACCACAACAACCACATCAACTACTCCGACTACCACAACAACTACTCCGACTACCACAATAACAACTCCGACTACCACAACAACTACTCCGACTACCACAACAACCACTCCGACTACCACAATAACCACTCCGACTACCACTACAACCACTCCGACTACCACAACAACTCCGACTACCACAACAACCACTCCGACTACCACAACAACCACTCCGACTACCACAACAACCACTCCGACTACCACAAAAATCACTCCGACTACCACAAAAACCACTCCGACTACTACGAGAACGACTCCAGCCACCAGCACTGTCACAACAATGAGAGCAACTGAATCTACTTCAGCTAGAACAACTACCGCAACCACCAGAACTACGACGACTACGCTTACAACTTAAGTCAACACACCTAGGGTCAGTATGCAGATAGCCGTTGCTATTAGGATATGATGAGCCTTTTCATAATCTTCCCGGATAAGAAACGCCGATGAGACGTTGCAATCGCGACTACCATTAGGGTAGAATCAATTATTTTATTTTAAGTTTATCCCGATTGAGAGAAAAGTCGATGAGACGGTTCAATCATATTTCCAATCATAGAACAACCATACAACACACAAGACAACTACTTCTAGGAAAAAAATTGAATTTTCATTTTTATCAGGAGAGAAATGCCGATAGGAAGGCTCAAATACGTAGCGGGCCATTGTCTGATATCGTGATAATCGCTTCTATTTTGGTTCACAAAAGATTCGATTTCTCCCTTAGTCGATACTTATAGAGCCTTGTTCTGAGAGAAACAGTTTAATTAAACAAGTTTACCAATTTCACAGATTATTCTCTCCCCTCCGTTGACGATTAAATATTGCAAACGATTCTGCAAAAGGAAGAGATACATCATGGACTACGCTCATTCTTGTAGATATTTTAAAGGTATTTTTCAAAGGAGATTCGACACTTCTTCTCACATGAGTCGACACAATTTCTTCATACGGTCCTTTATTACCGGTATCGCTTTTGCGGCATTAAACTCTGGCCCACACAGAAAAGTAATTGCCCACCTTTGAGATAGAATATACAACGCTAAAGATATTTTGTGACTTATTATTACTTGTCGGGTGTCGTTGGAAATCTTTTCAAACCCGCTCTAGTCTCCGGGTTCTTTATGTGCTTCCGTTTATTGGAACCAGATTTCTGGTTTACCGTAGGGGTGACCGCAAGATGGCCAACAGAGTTTTGGAGTTCAATTCCCGGCGCTCCAGAAGTATGTGTACCAATATGGAGGTATCTAAGTTTGTTCGCCCACTTTACATCAAGTTGTGTAAAGTGACGAAAGACTGTGGGCAGGCGGTATACTCGTAAGTATATTCATTTGGCTAACACAAACAATCCCCAAACTCGTAATAGAATTAAAATAAGGAGAATCGGAATAAAATTTTGGTCTAACCCCAACCTGGTACACATACTACGGGAGTACCCAATCCCCTACTTGAAAGTACAAATTTGGGTTACTCAACACAGAAGTTTTGATATTCTAAAATTATCCCCGACGCCAGATTTTGATGAACGTGGAGTCAGTATCGATACATATTTGGAACCAGAGTTGAAAATTTATCAATCCGGCACTCTTCTCTAGTTCTTTTATTTCCTTGTATTTCAGGTATCGGGATGAAAGAATTTTGCATGATGTGCCGGTACTCACAGTTCAAATCTTGCAAACAATATTCACATTTTGTATGAAAGAGAAACAGCTGATACTATTTCAACCTGGGATGAAGAGTCGAAGAAATTTCCGCCCAACTTCAAGCAATTAAAAATGACTCCGGTTTCTGCCCCTGGTTGAAGAACAAATTTCAACACCGACTCTAACTGCCAACTTTGAGGAAACCTAACCTTAACTACATCTACGGCATCTATATAACTCATAAAAAAAATAGCCTTCTAGCCTAACAGCTGATACAATTTCAACTTGAGAACTCCGACATATACAAAAATGACTCCGGTTCCCGACTTTAAGTAAAACAGGATTTCGACATCAGTTCAAGCTTCCAACTCCGAAAAAACCTAACCTCTACGGTTCTATATGACTCATAAAAATGTGAAAAATGAAAAGAAATACCCTTCTAGTCTTTTCTGCCATCTTTGAACACTGAAAATATGAAATCGATTGCTCCATAAGTTGAAGGGGAATAACAATTTAACAAAATGATAAATGTGTCCATTTCGTGACCTATAAAATTATGACGAACTATGCGACCTCTATTTTGGAATTATTGTCGGACAAATAAGCTGGCAACGACTGGTATAACACTAGGCCCGTGGTTCCCAGTATTTTTCGGTAAATTTCTTCTTCTGCCTATTTTTGACACCTTTATTCCTCCCTCACTAAGCATGAGAATTCTGTTCCCGTCATTTGTACGATCTTGTATCATGTATCATAATAATACTAAATACCTTTGTTGAATTACACAAAATGAAAAGTGATGTTTCCTCCCAATAACATTAAAATTATTCCACGCTTGGGAAACGTAGTCCTAGGCCAGCGATCGGCAACCTGTGGCTCCGGAGTCGCATGCGGCTATTTGTTCTCGAGTTCGGGCTCCCGTGAATCAAAGCGAACACAACAGTTTTTTGTTAGAAGCAGTGGGGATTTAATAAAAAGGGCGACATAAAGCCAGATAGATACTTCTCGCAGATTACGCATCACAGCGGTTCCAGAGTATAAGTCGAGAGCGATAAAAATGGGTCGCAGGCAAGGTTCCCTCTACGGTGCGCAACTGCACCATTGCGCAGTACCAACAGACGATGTGCGCAGTAAAATCACATTCTTTTGCAATTGCAACATTACGTTTTTAAATCATGGCTTTTTATATTTTCTAACGCCCAGCTAGAATGCTTATTCCGTCTTTTCGAGTTAAATGTGTAGCCTACTTTGTTCGAATTCTGATATTATATTATACTGTTGCAGACTCTGCCCAGCCTTAAAATATTCCTGCTCAGTAACTCCAACATTTGCTCAGTGTAACATTTTCTTGGAAGGAACACTGGTCGCAAGTCTGTCAATTCGCACTTCGTAGTAATAAATAATTTATGGGGTTGCTTAATGTTGTCGACCCGTGTACTAAGTCATTGCGCTTTGTGCCCACACGACGGCTCCGACCTCATACTAGTAAAATCGATGTTTTATTTGCTAATGTTACTGCATTTATTTACCCATTCTTATATTATTCCTCAGTTCCATTTTTGTCTTATTTTATTTATATATTTTGTAAATCGACCTCACTTTGTACTTTTCATCACATTCTGTTATATTTTATCTGATTCTTATATATTTGATTCGTGTAATTACCGTCTTTATTGGAACAGCCACATCAACAGTAATTACAACATAGTGACCCAAACTCAGGTCATTTTAAATTTAACTTTCTGTATTTTCGTAGAAGTAACTAGGAAATTAATGAATTTTTACCAAAATAAATATGTGCAATAATATAATACATAAGAAATAGAATTGTTTTATTGGATGGTGTAGGTTGCAAGTCTTTTTGTATGTTTGTACTTGGGTATGTTTAAAGCTACATAAATTGGTTGACATTCCGACGGATATCGCGAACAGTGTTTTGTACCAGGGAACTTGCAATATAATCATCAGGAAAGTAAGTTCATTCGCAAAATCAGAAAACTTAAATTGGAACTAACTTTGAAATAAGGGAGTTCCAGAAGTATTGAATCATATTGTGACTGCCCAGCTGTATCTTGTAAGATATCGTAAAGTACGTTGAGTCCCGGTGACGTTATTGAGAATATAAAAAGGTAGAACAAACAATTCTGAAGAGTTTAATAAACATATTACGTCAATGATATTTAAATACTTTTGATAAGGACAATAAGTGATTGAGTATGGCGGATGGTGTCTAGTCCAACATGCTGGCATTACCGGTATCGAATCTGCAATTTCATTAAAATATTCGGTACTCCCGTAGTATGTGAACCAAGGTGGCGGATACCGGAACGCAGTATACTATAATTTTAGATACAAATATACTGGAGTCATTTGGCTAGTCCCCGATCTCGTTATAGGGCTAAAATAAATAAAATTGGAATAAAATTATGGCCTAACCCTAACCTGGTACACACACTAACTATGTCCAGGTATCCGCCATCTTGGTTCACATTCTACGGGAGCGCCAAATATTCTAATGTAGTCTAATATACGTAATGTATTATTCTAATCGGCTATTTTAATACCGATATCTCAGTATGCCAGGAAGTGAAATTTTCAATGGCAGTGCTGGAAATTTTAACTGATTAGTGTTAGCGAAATATCGATATCTAATTATTTCTAGTGTAGTCATTGTCGCGGGCTGCTTAGCAATTTTCTGAGAAAAGGAAGGTTACATACGCTTGACTTGAAAAAAAGTAAATGCAGCTTATCTGGTGTTAGCAGTTGCAGAATTTACAGGCATTGTAGCAAAATCAAACAAATTCTGACATTAGACTTAAGCCGTATGGGGAGAGCGACTACCATTCGTACCTTTAGTAGGATTACGCTCAATGCTTTGACCATTATCTGGTTAATCGCCATTTTATACCTTATTGCGGAATAAAGCAAGAACAGTCTAGTACTGGCCTAACGATATCCCATCATAGCGCCATTGTCAAGACAGACCAAAACAACAACTCGGAGAAAAATATTACCTGTACATGGGTAGAACATTTGTAACTAATACTCAAATTATCGAAATTGGGATAATTACCTAAACCATGTGTGTACAAACTGCGGCCCGAAAGGAAAAATTGTGCGGCCCGTGGAGAAGTACCAGTTTTAAATGGTGTACCCGCGACACGAGATATTAGTTTAGTTAATCTGGTACGTGCGAGCAATTCCAATCTCTTTTCGTCGCAAAGCCTATACCAGTCCCTGAAGGCCACTGTAATACTAGCTGGCTAAATCCTGTTGAAAAATACACAATGTTATAAAGACGTGTTTCTCAATTAATTTTTTCGAAGTCGAGGTGACAATAAATTTGAATAGCAGTTTTCTTTAGAAATTTATGCGTTTTAATTCAACATTTCTGCAATGACACTAACATTGCGGTAAGATCAATACCAAAAAAAGTTGGGCTTGCTGCGGCTTCACCCAGTTACTTGTATCTGACACTCCAGTGCTAAAAGTTGCACACCTCTGGCCTAGGCAATCTGAACTTTCATAGGTGGTCTGGAAAAAACGCAATATGACGAAAAAATAATCACCGCTGCATGGGATGAGTTAAACTTTAAAAGAACCAATGCGAATTACGGTGGTGTCATAATAGCATCGAGTCAATTTGAGGAAAAGTTCAATTTTAGTTGTGGAATGTATGATTTGCGACGGTGTCGTCCCATGACCCATGCATTGTTTATAGCAAACTTTCATTTCACCTTGGAAATGCGAATAAGTGCGAATTTTCCATAAAATGTCATTTCTCTTTATATTATATAAAAATCATGTCATATTTATCCGAAGGATTTAGAATATACAACATCATTTTTTTATTATTTCAGCTAGATGATGCTTGTTTAATTATTGCTAGTGCATATGAACGGTATAAGCACATAAATCGTATTAGTCCCGCTAACATTTGTTATTTTGTTGTCAGACACTAACCAGAAAAAAGTGAATGTAACTCGTGTTATATGTAACAGAGAAAACTATGCAGAATACAGCTTGGCTATAAGAAACCCATTACACGAAGAAAAAAATGGGGCGGCATAATCTATGCGTTCTCAAACTTTTGCTGCTATGAAGCCCGCGATGAGGTTGACTGTTATTTACAGACCCCACAATTAATTTATAGAAATTATATCTTGGAACTTATAAATAATGTCATATTTGAATTATCACCTTGTTGCTGCATTTCGACGCTACTGTTTTCAAATCTCATTAATGCGGTGAATTCTTCTTTTGACAGCTACAAAATCAACGAGTCAGTATTTTAATAAGTAAACGAATAGACCGTGAAGCCCCTAGGTCTCTCACATAGAGCCCTGGGGCTCCGTGCGGAGCACTTCGAGAGCCTATGCCTCAAACAACATTTTTTAACGCCAGGCCACACTTTGTTCGAAGCTTAATTATTTTTTGAAGCGATTATGTGGCTGAATTGCCTTTTGATCGCCATAACCAGCCACGTGGAATCGAAGTTTGGCATATTTTCACCGGAGCTGAATTGGTATTTTCATCGGCGTCGATATTCTGATATGGTCGGCGTCGGGATTTTAAATTTTCGTTGATGGCAGAAACTCATTGAGCATTAGATTTACGAGGCGCTCTTAAAAATCTGAAGGCTAACATACGCGAAAAACTTGCTTATTAGGGAGTACATTTGATGGCTAATATTACTGCTGAACATTTAATACAACTTTTAGCCGTTGGGCGCAGTCGACGTTGTGATCCAGCGCATCCTCGAGATTCTAAGGTTGTCGCTGAATTTGATTAATTAAGTAGAGAAGGTAAAGCATTGTTTGCAACTTTTTAACAATTGAAAAACGGTTTTCAAAAATTGTTCGGTATTTCATTTTGTCCTAAAACATCTTTTAAAAATATTGTCGTGATTTACCCGAATATTTTGAATATTTAACCTTATTGTTTTATATTACAACCACTGAATGATACGGAGTTAATTAATTACAGGTCATATGAACGGGGTGGGTAAACAAACCCTTTCAGTCCCACCGACGCTTGTTGTTTCTTTTTCTGTGCGTTCTGAATCAATACATAGTTGATAAAGGGTTAAGAAAATACAGCGTAACTATGTTATGCAATAAATCTTGTGCAATGATGAGCAACACAAGTTGTCGCATAATATGCTGAGGTTCGTGTTTCAGAAAGCAGCGGTTTGCTTCCCAGAGTAAGATGAGATCCACTTAGTGGATAAATGGTAAAACGAGTGAGTTTGTTATATTTTTAATATCCACGTTAAATGTGAGTATTAGCAAATCTTATTGTTGAGCTGTCGAATTATCTAAATTCCATAAATAGATTCCACAGGGAGTTTTATTCCACCCAAGTGCAATCTTGGATTTGGAAAATGCACTAGAAATAACAGTCGTACTATTACAAAATATATATCCACAATATATATTTGTATTCTTTTTCATCGTGTATGCAGTCTGTTGCATTACATTGACAAAACAAATTACATTACACACAACTCTCGGTGGGTTTCATTGTACCTAAGTGCAATCTCGGATTCGGAAAATACAACAGAAATTACAGCCATACTCTTACCAAATATATATTATATGATATATAATACTATGTTAGTATGTATATATCCGCAATATATATTTGTACTCGTTTATTGCGTGTGCGGTACATTGTATTACATCGATAAAACAAAAGCAACATGAAATTTGGAATGTATGTTTGATTGGTAAATATCAGAATATTTTTTGTCTATGAAAAATATTCTGTTCTGTCAATCACGGCACCATTACTTCGTTAGGAAAAGGAAAATAAAGTAGAAAGTGAGTCTTTAAAATAAGTTTTTGCGAGTCGAAGTTGTCAGTTAGGTTTTACGCTAGGGAAGAACGA
Source organism: Styela clava (assembly GCF_964204865.1). Lineage (NCBI taxonomy): Eukaryota > Metazoa > Chordata > Ascidiacea > Stolidobranchia > Styelidae > Styela > Styela clava. The sequence continues at coordinate 989,113 of NC_135250.1, read as the reverse complement.
AGATATTTGGTGAGTGAATTTAAATTATTTTTATATTGTGATTTGCATGAATAATTCAGCTGGCTTGTAATTATTTTATAGGTTTAACAGTTGATGTAGTTTGACTTGGTGCTACGGGCATACATTTAGTATTTAATAGTCGAAGTTTCGCAATATTTTGCAGGCTGTGGGGCTAGAGCAAATGAAGGCGTTCCTGGAGTTAAATTACTTCGACCCAGACTTCATTTTTTCTTTCTTTCCTCTACACTCTCACGTTCTCTCTATTACCTCAGGTTGCAAAATACGCACGTTGCAGAAGTCGCATATTCCCCTTTATTCTCTCGTTTATTTCTGAGCGAAATGGCTGGCTGGAGACTATTATGCCACGTCATCGGCCGATCATTCGATTGCTGTCTACGAATTGCGTAATTTACAAAACACGTAATTGCCGTCTCGCCCCGAAGTTGGCCTAATATTCGTTGAAGAATCCACGATACTTTGAACAACTAATTAGATTGTCTGCATCAGCTTATCAATAAGCGTTGCCGAGGGAGTAACATGATTTCGCTATAAAAGTAGTGCAAATTCCATAAAATGCAGATTTCAGATAACGTCCATTGCAAGAGTTCTTTCTGATCCAAAAACTCCATTCAAAAAACTTTTTTCATTTCTAAGACTACAAGTTAAACCAGCATATTTTCAAATATCCATTCATTATTGATTATATATTTTGTAATGAATTAGCGCGTGTGAATGCTGAAATACAATCTATTTGCACATTCCAATCCAATATTGTACTGAAATGAACCCTACAAGATATAATACAGAAGGTGATCGGTATTCATCTCAGCCCTACCGACGATTGCACTAAGAATAGAAATCAGTAATTTTGAGGAGAGTTTCTGATAATGATGTCTTTTATACCTAACTTCATAAAGAAAAAATATTTAGGGGGATAAAAAAAATTATATATGTTGTTATACATCAGAATAAATAAACTAAAGATCAAGCAATAGTGAAATCTTCGTATTAATCATCAAACTAAGCAACAAACTCACCGCTATAACTTCTGCCTGGGCGGCTCTCCCTATGATCATTCCCCTCTAGACTCACCCCTGTTATCAATGTCTATCATTTTGCATAATTGAACACGCAATGGAAACGTACCAGTAGCTTGTTTTACACAATGCTGTTTCGCGCATTTCGCTCCGAATAAGGCGCTGTGGAATACTCTCATTAAAGCATTTCGTCCTAAACAAGACCTGTACATGTGTCCGCTACAGCTACAAATTTAGGTGAATTTTTGGTTCGGAGCCACAAAGCCCCGCTGACGCGGTTGTGGCAGACTATACATATTTTTTAAACGACGCTCATTTTGCGCATTTCGCTAAATACTGTGCCCTGTACATGCCGTTGTTGATATACAGCGGTGTGTAAAGTAATACGTTTGTCAAAAGGACCAGGATCTTTCGATTCGGCAATGCTTAACCCATTTATTACACTCTGGGTGAAGTGGGATAAATGCGTAGAATTGGAAACTGGAGTCTGAGTCAAAGGCATTTGCGAAAACTCCACAGCCCTGAGCATTTAACTATAGTGATATTTATCTTGATTGGGTTATTGGGACCAAAGTAGTCTTTGGTAGAGTAGAAAAAAAAGTATCTTCTTATACTAAGCTGTTTATAATTAACAGTGGGTTAAACTTACATATTTCTCACTCAATAATATATTGTCACAAAGTTCAATACGCTTATGAATACAATTTGTCGACTTATTATTTTAGTAGATTTATGTTAAACTAAGCTGCCTATATTAAGACTAAGTTGAACTTAAATATTTTAGGGTGTGAATGCTGTTAAATATTAGTTAGTAACCTGTTAGTCAGTATACATATATTGAAAGAGCAAATGGTTAGGATCTGAAAGTGAAATATTTATTGAAATATTTCGAAAATAAAATAGCGGTTGATTCATCGATTTTAAATGAAAACTTTGTTAGATGAGTATTCTGAGGCCGATTACACCAACAGTCTATATTCTTGTCTTTTTAAATTGCTTCTTGTAGAAATTTAAAAGACTCAGGTTCTTTGCAACGTGAAGTATAAAATTGTATACGATGTGTTTGTAGAATGATGTTGGAATTAATTTTTGCTTGGTGTGATGAATTACTTTATGCCTACTATATATTGCAATCGATATACGTTTACTATTGTGAAAATTTAATTTGCGATGCATGACATACAAGAATCGTGTTTAAATTTATTATATGAGGTAGCTAGTGCAAAGTTTTCGAATGTGTTTACAACGAGCTACGAAGAATACTCAAGTCGAGATAAAATTGTAGTTCTAACGTTATCAGTTATATAGCTGATCGTGGCACGATGCAACAAATTCACTCTTCTCAAAGACTAGAGACACTGATAATCCCAGTTTGTTTTGTAGTCATTGCACACTACGCTATTTGATTTGTAAAACGAGAATAATTTTAACAAGTCTTGAAAATAATAAAAAAAAGTGAAATTTGACCAATGTTGTATTAAACGCGAAAATGTGATTAAATAACCTTGGATTCGCGCGAGATAGTCTGTTTGAAGTGTATTATTAATACATTTCATGTATTCAATCTCCCATGGCTCGTACTCGGCAAGTTACTTTGCTGAATCTCTGACTCGACTACAGGTGCACCAAAATACCATTGTACGAAGCGCTGACTGACATATTATGTTGGGACAGATATTTTACATTCAGTCACGAATAGTCGCAGATAAAACTAATGAGAAATGCCAGTCGAATTGCAAAACACGTAAACGGTCTTGAATCAGAGAGGTTGCCTAAAATCTGTGATTAAAACAGCATAAATAAAAATATTTAATTCCACCAACTAATCACTCACGTCATCACAAATACGCGACTGTTTACCGACGTCTGCCTTGCTATACCGCGTGATACGTATTGTATTATTATTGGACACGTAGTGGACATAACGATCGTTTCAATATTATGTTCTTGTTCTTTGACACGTTTTTAAAAAGTCGCTTTTCTCTTTGATTACTGGACCAATTGCTTTGAAATTTTCAGTGGTTAAAGATAAAAATTTTCTCCAGAAGGCTATCACTTTTTTTTTTCCTATGACGTCTTCAAAAGTATTGCTATTAGGTGGCGCTACGTGTCCATATATTTGAGCATAGCTCTCTTGTTTAATTAGTCTTAGTGTGGGTACGGTCGCGGAGTAAATGTAAAAATTCTAATTGAAAAAAAAAAAAAATTCTTATTGGATATATATGACGAATAAACCAAAATACCACCTAAACCTAAATGATGTCTAGCCAACCACGCTTGATGTGGTATCCAGTGAAAACAGTGATAGAACTTTTTGGATTATCAGTGAAATAAATCGTTGAAGTTTTGAGGTTGTGTAACACATGGAAAGAGTACATCATATTATTTTGACCAGAATATTACTACAAACTATGCTCATTATTGCAAAATGTCGCTGATGTAGTTGTAAAATATACATATCACAGCATCTTATTTTGATCGGAATATTCAGGATTGCTGTCTACAAAATATACTCTTTAGTGCAAATTTCGCTGATGTATAGAAGAATATTTATAGATTGCGCAGTTTGTTTGTCAAACATCACCTGATCACGATACGACGCCAATAAGTCTCGGCTGCTGTGTACAGCGCACACAAAACTCACTACGGCTTGACAAAAAAGTATACACGATAGTGAATAGATTTCCAATAGAAAAGAGAAAATATATAAAATTATTTTATATATCATCATTTGGATGAGATTTACGTTTCAAATATGTGGGTTGTTAATATGCTTATTTTGCAGAAAGCATATACAAATGCAATATTTTGTTTTGACATTATATTATTAGAAGTATGCAACAAAACACATTTTTCGCAATTGATAACTACCCATTTAATATAGATCTGAAAACGGTTTTTAAAAAAGTTTTGTGTGATGCCTCTGTAAAAAAACGAGAAAGTATTTATTGACCTTCCGCAAATAGAGACAAAAACCGCCTAAATTGGCCCCGAAATTATTTATGTTCATTTCTTATTCTTTCCGATAATTTTATATTATTTGCATGTGAACACCACAATCCTGCTCAATGAAATAATCGATAAAGTATGTTTCGAATTTGCAATAAACGTCGACCAATAATCGCGTATTTTGCCCGAAAATAGTTTTGGTTTTTCATTCTATGTTCCAAATTGGATTTGTTATATTAATACCATACCTCCAAGAAACAAAGCGACAAAGTATTTATTTGACATATGGTAAAATAAAACGCATGATTGGCTCCAAAATAGTCTTTGTTAAAGGTTCCAACTTGGCATATTTCGTATCGACACTACTCTAAAACATGATTAAAATAGTATTTTGGTGGTTAAAGTTGTATATAGTTTCTTAATAAGCAAAATTTGTAACCACGTTGGTACGTCTCGGGAGCAGGGCCAAAGGTGATAGAATGTTTAATGGATTTGTCTTCGTGCAGAATTGGGTGGCGGATTTGGAGACGACCAGTTAACCCAAGTCTTAGAGTTGAAATAGAATGTAAAGAAAAACTTTGTATACAATATATATATTTCTATTTAACCTGAATTTCGGAACACCTGTGGCACAAATCTTCAGTCATTGAAGTTGTGTAAAACATATCAGAGCGCGTCATCCTTTTTGACCGAAATATATGTTATTGCTTTATAACATACTCTTAATAACAATGCGGCATATTGGGTTATAGAGTATATGTCCGTAAATTATTAGAATCTGAACAGTTTGTTTGTTCAACATCAGCTGATTGCCGATCGACGCAAATGAGTCTCTGCTGCTGTGTACACCGCATTCAGGCGTCACTGTTTGTTGTCCTAAAGTATATTTTACAATGGCAGATTCGCCGCGGATAAAAAGCAAACTTTAACCGGCGAAACGTCGTATTTATTAATACATATACATCGCAATCCAACTAGACTTAACGATCTTTGATATCGTTGATAAATCATTTTGTGTAACGCATATACAAATCCGGCGTTTATTAAACGCTTTTTACAAAACACATTTTTCGCGTTTGGTATTCATTTATTTTTTAATACTGATATCGATCCGAAAACCACAACATCGAAAAGTTCTTGTTTATTTTTTGCTGGTTTGTGTCCCGATCATAGCTGGCTCTGAAAGCGATGTCAGTTTAGTGTTCAGTTGTCTGTACTTTAATTTGCATGCGTGATTCAAAATATCATTTGCAAGAATGAAGAAAGACTGAAGATACTGTTGGTTGGCGTGAAGAAGGTATGTTATACTCGGTATACCCCGAGGTTTTTTTTTCAAAAGTGGAAAAAACGCCACAATCACTCGTGCTGCTTTCAAAAATGCATTATGTATTAGTATTGATATTTTTGTACATTTTGAGAAATTGGTAAAATATTGACATCCTGAAAATATCGCAGTGATGTTCAAAATATTACAAGGGCTATATATTATAGGCTGGTTGAATTTCGAATCTCGAACACTTGAACGATAATAAAATCGAATATTTTTCGTATCGAATCTCGAACACTTGAAGGATATTCAAATCGAATATTTTTCGTATCGAATTTCGAACACTTAAGAGATATTCAAATCGAATATTTTTCAATTTGAATCTCGGATATTTCTTGAAAGATATTTCTGAGATCGTCTAACATCTTCTTGATACTTAGCGATCAAAAGGTACTAAACCCAACGCTAAAGAGCAATTCTTACAGACGCCAGCTAGCGGGTGAGAGGTGGTCACATGGTCACCCTTATAATGACCCTCTTGCTTCAACTGGAAACTAGTTTGCACTAGATGTTCAAAAACCGCGCATTATCATTTTGTTGAGCAGTCGGGACTTGGAAAATAGTTTTAAACTTCTTTTTCCAACTTCATAAGATGTTCAGTGAATCTTGTGGTCTCAAATTGGGGATTGTGGCACCGAAATTTACAGTACTGTTACAGTACTAAACGTAAGACGGTCCTAATATTTTCCCTTCGCAAAACTGAGAAATGCTAGAAATGCTTTGACTTAATCTACGAACTCACACACTGTTAGGTCTTTTCTTCCAAGACCCTTATTTAGCATATTCTTAACATCAACATTATCAACAAGGATGGGCAGTTTTCACAAAGATTGTTAAGAGCACTCCATTTACACTGTCCATCATCTTAATCACTAGTGATGTAACGTCGACGAGTTCGGCAGAAAAGATTTTGCATGGCAATAAAAATTGCATACGGTTCAAAAATATCAGATGAGCTAAAAAGCCAGACTATTTTTGTTCAGACGTAGTTGCACCCCATTCAGTGCACACACCCAGACTCTAAGATTTTCCCATTTCAAACCATGTAACTTGAAGAAGTTACAATTTGAAATATATCATATTCTTTAGTTGCTTCTAATGCCGCCTTCAACAAAAACTCTTGTTCGGCGCCATTTTCTACATATCGAACGTAAATAGGCGTCGGAGCACAGTTTGTTACATCTGTAGACTCGTCGAGCTGAATTGCGGATCCACTTTACTATCTACAAATATCCAGTGACAATCTTAAATTCTTCAGTGGACTGAATTGTTACTCACTTTGAAACGACACAACCATAATTTATTATCTCATGAGACTTACATTTTCCTCACATTTCATACACTCATACAAACAGTATGTTGCCAGTTTTGAAAGTCTTTTTGTTGAATTGTTATGATTTCCATCGTTGGTATTCTAAAAATCTCTCTCTCTATCTACTACCGAACCATGATGGCCCATCGTTATCACACATAAAACGAAAAAAAATCTCAAAAACAAAATAAAAAAATTATATTCGCAAAATAAAAACGGGCTAAAAATATGATAATGCAAAAAAAATAGAAACCAAAAATAGAAAATAACAATTGAAATCAATATGGAAAAGGTTGACGGGCCATGGTTGCCATCCTTTTTATTTTCATTTTAAACCCTTTTTTTATTTTATTTTTTTGCATTTTTATTATTTTTACTTCGTTTATTTATTTCAGTTTTCTTTTTCAAATTTTGTTTTTGAAATTTTTTTACGCGTGGCAACGATGGGCCACCATACTAGACCAATTAATTTCATATGTTAGCAGTGAAAAAACGGAATCCAAATCTTAAGCAGTAGTATACCCGTAACAGACTTTATTTTTCTCGTGTCCATATAATTGTGCATAGCTTTACTATTTCCTTGTGTTATATTCCAGAAATTAGCTGAAAACCAGTAGGGTAGAATAGTGTTTACAATAAAATTGATCAATTCACGCTGAGGAATAAACAATGGGTAAATATCTTTCTCAAGTCTGCTGAGATAATTTGATTAATACAACATGTCGTAAAGTTTTCTTCGTTTGTTTTAGGGAATGTTATCGTTGGGTTGGTGACACCTTTATTAAGTCTGCTGTGGGAAAATGGATTAAAACAACATGTTGTGAAGTTTCGTTCTTTACTTTTAGGGGATTTGTTCGGTGAGTTGCTGATTTAAACAGAAAATATGCATGATAAGTATATTATTAGACGAGCCTTACTTAAATCCTTTTTCCATTTAATCGCAGTAAAATTAATAAACGTCACCAGATATTCTTTATCGAACTAAGACACCACCTTGCATACTTTACCTACCTCTTTATTTGTAGAGACAGCTTGTATCGCAAAACATGTTTACACTGCATTCGTTGTTCATTTTTACTCAAAGCAAATAAATGATATTTTCAGTCCGACACCTAAAACGAGAAGTCAATGAGGCCACTCGAAAAAATACAAAGCCTTCTAAGATTGCAGGATTGAAGCAACATGATTTTCAAGTTACGCCTACTTTAGTGAAAGTTCATTTCTACGAAACTGGGGCCGACGAACGAGAATACAAACCCGAGAAATCATTTAGTCCACTTAAACATGCCCAGGGGGGAACAAATACTTCGCCAGACAAATTCTTCAAAAATCCGAATGTTAGAAGAGTCGCATTGATAGGAGGAGCTGGTTATGGTAAAACCGAGATGACAAAAAAATTTTCGAATGATGTGATGGATAAAACGATTCCAGGACTAGAAGAAGTTGAAGTTATCCAGCACATATACTTTCGAGACATTCCTGCAGACAAAAAATTAACTCTGGAAAGTCTTCTATTAGGAAGCTTTAGCATGACTCCAAGTGACAAAACGAAAAGCATTGAATGGATCGCTAATAATCCAAACAAATATTTGCTAGTGCTGGATGGGGCGGATCAATATGAAAACGCAGAAGATTTGGGGAAGAAAACAAGAAATTTTACCCACCGCGACAAAATGAATCCAACAGATATACTGAATGGTTTGTTGTCAGGGAAGTTACTTCCTGGAATCCGTCTTCTGTATTCGTCTCGAGAACATGGAATAAGAGACTTCGATAGCGATGTCCGAGCTGATAAAGTCATTGCTTTATCAGGCTTTTCATACGAATCGGTACAAATACTCATCAAACAGCTTGGGGGAGATGACGGCGATGAAATCTGGAATCATTTACGAGAGAAAGCACCGGCTTTGATTCCCATCTGCACCATACCGATGTTTTTAGTATTCACAATTCTAGTAGTTTCCAGACACAAAGAGAATCCACCCAAAACATTCAGTGAAATTCTTGTGCTTGTGTTACGCGATATGACAGTATCCGAACACGCTCGCGCTAAGGTAAATATCTACGAAGAAGTAATTCATCCTCTAAAGACGACATGTTTCAAAGCAACCAAAAAAGGTCAAGTCACTTTCACAAAGAAAGATTTACCGAAAGAAATAACAGTTAAAAACTTACAAGATCTGGTCATCTGTTATCCAGGCACTAGTGGAATAAATCAAAAGCTTGTCGAAGGAAATTATAAGTATATATTATGTCATCAGACCATTCAAGAGGCCCTGGCCAGTTTGGAAGTGATCGATATGACAATCGAGGACTTCCGAAAGTTCCTGAACGATCTTCATACTGCACACTGGTCCATGGTTAGAAGAATAACGAGTGGAATCGTTTTAAACGATCATACTCGCGGGTTAGTCGAGGGAAACGACCCGTCAGTCAGTTTGTTAAGAACAGGTATTCCATATTTTAATTAAAACACATCGAAATATTGTTTTAGATATCAAAACCATGAACATTCAAAAACAATAATATTTATTTGCAGATTCCAAAATATTATCGTCCAGCGCTGAAAAAAACACATCTCAAACGCCAGTCACAAATATCTACCATGGATGTTTGTTCAATAATGGTAAAGTTATCAGATTTTTGAGTTCGAAGGTAATTAGACGACTAAGTTATTCACCATGTATTTTTTTTTAATACCAGAAAAGAAGAAGCATATTGTTGCAGCACAATATGTAGAGTCTGGTGCATCAGTAAGCGGCACATACAAAGATGTTAGCATTACAGGTAGGAAGTTTGAGCTCTGCTTGTTACCTTAACAGATGAATATAAATTTATTTTAACCTTTTCCAGCAATTGCGGGAACACCAACACCGCTACAATTTGCTAAACAAGATGCCACACCTGAACAAGCGAAAAAAGAGAATACAGGTGAAGTCAAATAACAAATGAACAAAATAATCAATTGTTTCGACGAATCTCGCTCAAGTGTTTATGTTTTTATAGCATTGGCATATTCTCTTACATTGAAGCAAGACGCTCTGAAGAAAAGTTTTCAAGAACAGTTCCGAAACCCACAACTTGAGCAACCTGATCTTCTTGAACTTTTGCATTCGTTGCATCAATGCGGTGACAGCGCAAAAGAAATCGTAGCTGATTCGCCAATGGAATTGATCAACTTAAATAAACTGCAACTCTCGGCTGCGGACTTCCACGTCGTTTTCGGTGCGACCCAGTTTTTCAATAGAGTTAAATCTCTTGATATTGGGTCGATAAACGGAGAACAACTCAGCGATTTAAAAGGCTTTCTAGCTGAATCTCAGATTATGGTGATTAAATTTTTGTGTTTGTTATTCACGTCGACTTAGATCTCTGAATTAGTTTCATCTCAAAAAATTGAGTATGCGGTATTGAAATGGTCAAATACTAAATAACGAGTTATTTTTGTTTTCCATCCGTTGTAAAATCATCTTAAGTATATCTATATTTAAGATATAGTTCGAATATTCCTGCTTGCTTTATTAAAAAATGTTTTGAGGTTGGAGAAAATTGATTATTAGTATTTCATTTTTCAAATCATTTTACATGACCCATGTCGCATGCCATTTTCCGTACAGCTTTGTATTAGCCATCGACCAATGATGCTATTTATATTGATACGACATTGTGAAATTATTTTACTACATAGTACATTTTGAGAAAATTTCGCCATTTTTATGGATACGAAATAATCCCGTTATATTCCATGGGCCATATCGACAGAAAGTAAAAAACATATCTGATAAATGTGGCATGAGATACTTTGGGTTACTTCGGCGAAGACTGCTTCACGACAAACACAAACTTGTAAATCAAATAAGACCTGAAGTAATTCGTTCGTTTCTAAACTCAACAAATTAAATAATCCTTAACAGGTGAACATTACAACCATCAAACAAACGATCGGTGACAGTGGCATCTTCTTAAATCTTCTGAAGGTGCTTACCAAATACAAGGAAAAATTGCATTTTAATGCCGTTCAACTGAACACTTTGAATGAAATTCATATCCCGGATTTGGAGTGCGTTTTTGAAAACTTTGACACAACGGTAGGTTTTAATATAACATATAAAAACTCGCTGAATAAAAAATTTAGGCCATGAATCTTTACGCTCGATTACTCTGCCATATTTAGTCTATATCGGGGGTTCTAAAGACCCCTAATTCAAAGTCCAAAAAAATAGTTTAAGGGTAACGTGAAAGACTAGATACTCTAATAATTGGATTCATAAGTCTTTAATGGCATCCACTTTTACCTATGAATTCTGTGAGTGTATGTATTTATGGCTGGATAATTCATTAAGGTTCCCAAAGTTTATCGACCTCGGGTCAAAATTTAAGTAAACGGATATTCGCGGACTAGAGAAGGGGAGCGGCAAAAAGGGCGCGACGGTACGGTTTGAGCGCGCCTGGAGAATATTATAAAAATTAAGCACTACAAAAAGATGCTAGCTTGATTTTAGATACACTTGGCATCCCAATTTGTCATGTAATCAAATTAATATTTATAATAGTTGGTGATACCTGAGGAATAACAAGCACAAATATCAACAACGAATTTACAACAGATAGTGACTAATAAAGTTGCTTGTACATCTGGCATACGACAAAATGGCTACTTATGGCTTGTTTCGTTACACAAAAACCATCCCAATGTATATAATATAAAAAAACGACATCTCAACATAATTCAGTTGTGTATTTTTGTATATAGCATATGTATAATATAGGCTACGTGTAATTAGGGTTGGTTCGAAATAAGGTGTTCAGAACGTGGCTCGTATTTGGTACATTCTATCCGCAATAACGCATTCAAGTAATTATCTGTCTGTCTGGATCGAAGTTCTGATTTGTTGAGGTTCATAATTCTGTGTGTGCATAAGATATTTACCCGTTGTTAGAAAGACTGATGCCGGAAAATTTACTTTTCATATCCGGAGAAATGACTTTCAAAACTTGCAACATACATTCGCGGAAAAATTCCCCTCCAACAAACCGGCGATACTTTCTAGCGATGTTGTGGGCTACAATATAACTGTCCAATAACGTGGTCTGTGTTATTGCAACACATAGAAAGTTAAACATTGTCGTCTTCTCATCCAGATAAGAATTCATCGACTCACCGTGGATAGTAAAGAAGCGAATCAGATATTCATCGATCTTCACAAATACGGTGACAGAGTTGAGTATGATGAAATAAAGGAGATCGAATTTCGCTACGGTGACGACCCTGATATCATTGCATCGGTGTTGAGCCGTTGCTCAAAACTTCAGTATTTGTTAATTGGAGAGGTTCGGGAATCGTTTGTTAGTGTCCTTCAATCTCTGACAAACTCAATGAGGAAATCAAACATCAAGGTGAATATCATGTGAACTTTCTATTTTATTTGCACTCACGGACATTTGCACTCATGTACATTTCTAGTATAGTTAATTCCACTGGTACTTAAAGTGGGCGTGATCGTAACCTAACAATGTTTGCATATGTCATTCCTAACACCAATTGAAATAAGTCATTTAAATATTAAAATTACGTCTATCACGTCATAATGTCAATGCAAATGATTGCCGAAATACCGCATATACAAAATTCCATACGCTCACGTTATCTTTTGTTTCGCCGCAGAAATCCCCGAGTACAAAAATATAGAATATTGCAAAGTTTTTATCAAATAACCTTGTATATTTAATTTTGTATATAGCCCTGTGGATTTTGGCTGTTAGCTTTTATTCAAGGACATGTTAACGCTGAAAGTTGTATTCCAATATGCAATGTATCGCTTTCCGGTGTTCCCGCTCCTTAAATTACAAGAACATCTGAAGTAATCAATTCAACACATTATAATTATTGCGGCGGTTCAGAGGCGCATGCAGTAATACCCGTTTCTTCCTGGGAAATTCCCATGTAGCGACTTCTAAAACAATAGCCGCGAATACGCCAATCGTTAGAAGAGCCGACTTTCCAGCTAAAGGCTAATTTTTTTTTACATGACCAGTAACAACATCTAAACGCCAGATCATACTGAATTCATGTAAGACGAGCTCGAGGTTGCGTCGATTTAACCGAGCCTATTGATTTGACATTACTTGAACAAAAAAAATCATCCTTCACATTGAGTAAGTAAATAGAGACAATGTACTGTACTTGATGATAAATACGAAACGGCCACAAACGCCGATAGGGTTTTACCACGGAGATAAAGGGTAATTTGAAGTTTAATGTGGTGGTGGGTTTATAGGCAGAAATGTGTATAGTTAGCCCACTAGTATACGAGTATATTTGCCATCCACCAATATAACATACTACCAGTGGTTATACTAAAATTAGCCGCGTGAAAATTGCGAACGTCATGGCTTTTCCGGTTTCTTGGAAGTTTTCAAGGTGAGCGTTCATGTTTGTGTCTGTTGGTCAGAGAGAAAATGTAAAACACGTTGTATTTCATCCAATCATTGACATAATGTAATTAGTAGAAGTGAGTTGAGCTCTATTCTACATCATTCGTAAACGGGTGGGCAACCGTTTGTTGCTCGCGGGCCAAAATTAAGGGTTGCAAGTCATTGGCGGGCCGCACATATTCTCAAAATGTTAAAAACCGAACGGATGGCCGATGAATCACAGTTCACACAGATCAAAATTAATTTTAACAGCGCGCCAGAACTGCCCAACTCGTAAACTCGACTTTAAAAAAAAGTTTTACAAATGACATTTAAGTTGATCCATTTGAATATTTTCGGCGTCTTTGAACCCTTTGCACCTAGCCTCAACTTTCTTTCGTTTTGTTGCTATTCGTCTAATTATAATTAAATTATAGGCTTATTAAACAAGTAATTGTGAATTATTCGTCAAAACAGCCTTTTTTTACTATAATTCAGTGAATCGTCTTTGGGTTGCTACTCCTGGTTTGAAACAATAATCCCTTGTCTACTTGCCTAGCCCTTTTGTCTGGGAATATTTTTGAAACGCCGTATTTCCATGTCCATTGCACACTGGAATGCTTTTTTATTTAGCTATTAGAGTAATTAGCCCAAGTGATTCAAGAGTCTTGCTGCACATTGACACAAATATATTTCTGTGTCAGACTTCTTAAAACACGAAAGGCAGTGCATGCATATTTAAACCATCAGTGTAAAACTATGGGAGGTACGCACAATAAAATGGGCGAATTCTTGATTAAATAACAATGAGTTACTGAAATGAAAGGTCATTGATAAGACCTATCACTTTAATTATAATTTAGTGATTGTTCGTCTGATGATGACCTATCTGGCCATGTATGATTCAACTGGGAAATACATAATAATAAAATTAAGAATTTGGACGTAAATAAAACACCCCTGAGTGATGATACCACATACTATAAATGGGGGGTATAATCAAGTTTCAAAGGTAAGTGTAAAGTAATTGATGTAAGTTTCGATTTTGGAAATTATCACAATAACACATGATATTCTAGAAAATACTCTATCAAACAAAATACTTGATCAGGGTGTTTACGCTGTCGTGAGTTCCCGGTTATGAAAGTTGAATCTCCTGTTTGTGGTGGTTCATATTCATTTTGAGCTCTGCAAAATGATACCGAGGCGATAGATATCGTGAGCGAATATGACTTTTCAACTGTACGCCATTTCGGGATATTTCCTGTATAATTTGGCAGTGTGATATGAAACAACGGGTTGGCGTGATATTTTGTACCCAGATGGCCGCCAAGAATGACATATGAAACATTTTACGACACTCCAGCTGTTGGTACCTGTTAACCTTTCTAACAGATATACTATATGTAGTCAGGATTCAGGCTTCTTGTTGTGTAAAGTTACAAAACCAGCAATATTATTATTATAAATAAATTAGAACCAGAAATTTTGTTTATCAAAGGGGATTTCAAATAATGATGTTATATTTCTAGATCAGCAACATGAAGATCGAGCTATTTGATTTTGTGAGTTATTTTGTAAATATTATTCCGTCCATATGAAAGGATAAAGTACACTCATACACTATTACGCATTATTTTAATATGATTTCTCCACCAGACGTCGTTTGGTGAATATTTTGCTCGTCCCATTTCTACTCATTGTCGACCATTAATCAATACGTGATTAACGGTAACCATGTCGCTCTCGATTGTTTCATAAATAAGCTAGTTATTTCCCGATATTAATTCTTACGCAACGGCAAACATCGTAGTTTGTTTTTATATTCCGTTCAGGCGGCACAACTGTTAGTTTACATCGGCGAAGATGATAAAAACAGCTATTAACAACCCAAATTAATTTCATTCCTATTTTTATCTTTTGCGTAGGATTTGATTTTCCATATCATAATTTGTAATTTATGGTCCCAATTTTAAACGAACAATAATATCATTACTGACCTCGGGATGCGATATTTATCAAGCTAATAGACTTTTTCACGATTTTAATTTTAAAATGTGTCCGTGTTACTTTTGTATTAAATAATAACAATTGAAACCTCCGCAAATTGGTCATCGTAACTCAGCTATGAGAACAGCGTTGAGATTGTTAAATGCATCGAAATTTCAAAGCTGACTATTTCGAACAATCAATCGCCTAGTTGAGATGAAAAGAAATATCTCTCATGTGTGAAGCATAGGTTGCAAAATGAAAAAGTCAATTTAAAATACGAGCATACGCCTTTTCTGTCAATGCCTGGAACCAATATCTATCTCGTATTCATCAAAATCATACAATATAATGTTCACACAGTTTTAACATATTTCATTCGCATTTGGTGGTTTCGCAGATTCACGATTTTAAATTTGCATCAATTTGCAAAAAAACTTATTTTTTATCAGTAGCCTTAGTAAATAAACTGGTAGTATGTAGATACGTTTTAGGTTAACAATACTGTAATGTTAAAATTATTTCGAATTTATATGAAGTGGAGATTGTGGAATAAATACGAGTGAATTCAGAATATGAGTAAATTCCATTTGTATCACAACTCAAGCAATTTGACTTGATATCTACCGTAATATTACAGCGAAATGTCCGCCGCAGATAAAACATTGAATTTGCGTTAAGTTATACCCGAGAGATTCATGTTTTGGAATTTGCTTTTATTTAATTGGTTCAAAATGGGAATTTACTTTGTGTTAGTGTGCAGCAAGACTCTTGTATCACTCAGGATAGTTATTTTTACTCTCGCTACAGCATCCTAGCACTCATACGGATGCGGATCTACCGGCACAAAAGCATAGAAGAAGGATAAGTAATTAGTCTCGCAGAAACCAAATCATTAAAATTCAAATATTGAAATAACTTCCCAACTTCCAATATGCTATTTTAATAAAGTCTGCGGATCCAGGAGATAAGGCTGTTTCATACCCTCAATCAGACATGAGAAAGCATGTCAGCAAATGATTTGGTATTAATTTATATTGTGATTACTTTATCGTAAATGAAAAAAGTCTTAGTAAAGTATAGCACCTGTATTATTAGGTCATCTTTGTAAAAAGTATGGAATAGCTCACAAAAAGTTGAAAATATTGAAGTTATTTTTTTTCTCCAAATATTCTTTATATTTAAGTAATAATGCAAGATATATTTTCACGAAATTGCTGTGTGCATCGAGTGATTATGGGTTTTAATTTTGTACAAACGCAAAATTAGCACACCTAGTACACGTTGTTAATAAATCAAACATTTCACAATCTAGTTCTGATACAATTCATTTCATTTTTTTAAATTTTTTCTATATTTTAAGTTTATAGGCTGAAGTATATACCATTTATATTTTTGTCTATCAATTATAAGCTCCCGCACAGCCCCCCCCCCCCTCACTTCCATTCGGTTTACTACTTCCTTCACTCAATTCAACTAGTGAGAAAGAAATGTACAATTATTTAAACATCTGCCTTTGCCGATAGACTGTCGTCCCGTTCTAATTGAGTCCTGATTTCATAGCATTTCAAGTTACTCAAGGGTCCTGCTGCACACGAACATATTTCTGTAACGTTTTGTTTGACCAAGGTCAGACTTCCTCAGGCATACCTAGTTCAACTATAACAAGAAAAGCAGTTGCACGCATAAAAATATCATACATTTATCAAAATTATACAATGAAATGTCTGCCATAGATGGAACATTGAATTTGTGTTCTAGTATTTGAGAGTTTCACGAGTTGGAATTTACGTTAAGTTCAATAGGTTTAAAAGTAGAAGTTTATCTTATTAAAATTCAACCAATGAAAATTACTTTTCAGAGACACCCATTGGTAAGTCATTTTATTTTTATATACAGATCAGGATTATAGTGAATATATAGCAGATATACACATGATTCAAAATTTTGGTTTATGATGTGGTTTTTATTTAATAAATTGATTCGATATTCATAATATTAAAATTCAAATATTGGAATTATTTCCCAACTTCCATCACAATCGTTATACTATTTTAATAAAATCCGCGGATCCGGTAGCTAATGCTGTTTCATATCTGCATCAGACATGAGAAAGCATGTCAGCAAATAAATTGTTATTATAGTGATTGAGAGCCTTAGCAAAAAAGGTTCAGCATATGCCTCATAGGCCTGTATTATTAGGTTATCTCTGTAAAAGTATGAATTAATTAGCTGATAAAAAGTTATAAATATTGTAATAATTCATTTTTTTCTCCAAGATATTTTATATTTAACAATAATTCAAGACAGTTTTTCACAAAACTGCTCTGTGTGCCGAGTGATTATGGGTTGCAATTTTGTGCAAACGGAAATTATCACACCTAGTACTCGTTGCATATAAATAGAACTTTCCACAGTCTGGTTCTGGAAATATTCATTTCATATTTTAAAATTTCCACTGACGGAAACTAAGCTTAAGTATATAATATGGATATTTTGTCTATCAATTATCGACTTACGCAAAGCCTCGTCTTACTTCCATTCTGTTTCCTACTTCCTTCACTCAATTGAACTAGTGAGAAATATATGTGCAAATATATCAACACCTGCCTTTGCCGATAGACTGTCGTCACGTTCTACTGAAGTCCAGATTTCATAGTATTTCAAGTTACTCAAGAGTCTTGCTGCACACGAACATATTTCTGTAACGTTTTGTTTGACCAAGGTCAGACTTCCTCAGACATACCTAGTTCAACTATAACAAGAAAAGTAGTTGCACTCATGAAAATATCATAAATTTATCAAAATTATACAATGAAATGTCTGCCATAGATGAAACATTGAATTTGCGTTCTAGTATCCGAGAGTTTCACGAGTTGGGATTTACGTTAAGTTTAATAGATTAAAAGTAGAAGTTTATATTATTAAAATTCAACCAATGAAAATTACTTTTCAGCTGGTCCGAGTGGTAAGTCATTTTATTTTTATATACAGATCAGGATTATAGTAAATATATCGCAGATATACACATGATTCAAAATTTTGGTTTATGATGTGGTTTTTATTTAACAAATTGATTCGATATTCATAATATTAAAATTCAAATATTGGAATTATTTCCCAACTTCCATCACAATCGTTATACTATTTTAATAAAATCTGCGGATCCGGTAGCTAATGCTGTTTCATACCTACATCAGACATGAGAAAGCATGTCAACAAATAAATTGTTATCATAGTGCTTGAGAGCCTTAGCAAAAAAGGTTCAGCATATGCCTCATAGGCCTGTATTATTAGGTCATCTCTGTTGCTGATAAAAAGTTATAAATATTGTAATAATTCATTTTTTTCTTCAAGATATTTTATATTTAAGTAATAATAAATTGCTCTGTGTGCCGAGTGATTATGGGTTCCAATTTTGTGCAAACGGAAATTATCACACCTAGTACACGTTGCAAATAAATAGAACTTTCCACAGTCTGGTTCTGATAATATTCATTTCATATTTTAAAATTTCCACTGACGGAAAATAAGCTTAAGTATATAATATGGATATTTTGTCTAACAATTATCAGCTTACGCAAAGCTCTCTCTCACTTTCATTCTGTCCCCCTATTTCTTCACTCAATTCAACTAGTGAGAAAGAAATCTACAAATATATCAAATCTACAAAACACCTGCATCTACCTATAGACTGTCGTCTCGTTCTACTGAAGTCCGATTTCATAGTATTTGTTGCGCGCTAATAGAAGTCAGAGCAGTTAAAATAATCTAAGCGTTACCAGAATTTATAAAGCCTACTATTTCTATTTCTCAGTCTACATCATTTGAACTTTATTAAATAGTTTTCAATTAAACTTTACCACAGTTATCACGTGAAGAACCGATTGCAGTGTGTGATTGCCTACCTCACGTCACTGATGAATTGAACATATCCATTTGCGTATGCGAAGCAGAAATCAAGATTATTCAAACAAAACTGAACTCTCTGCCTCCAACGGTAATCATTGATTTAGTATTCACGAAAATATTTCTCAGCGCAACCACGAATACAAGTTTTATTGTTGAGAGCTGACCGGCATTGTAATTAAGTTATTTTATCGATGATTATCTTCAATAATGGCCAGTCTAGTGATGAACTGGTATCACAACAAGCACAGATGATAACTATGTTCATCAGGGCGATATCACGCTGTGACTGAATAGTTTCCTAGATGTTCTGTAAAAAGTATTGTCACATAGTTGTGCAATAAAATAATTATATAAAATATTTGCAAGTCTGTGTTCTTGTATAGATAATGATTAAGTATTCTAACCATGTAAACGTGACAAACCTGTTGTACTGGAGACTAAAGATACCCGATTTTCAGACTCGTTTAGTTCAATAGTTTTTGAATTTAACCTGGTCTATGTTTTACTGATTATATGATAAATATAGTGATTTCTTTTGTTTACCAGAATCTGCAAATTAAACTCCTTGATTACCAAACATCGAAGTGGATAAGTTTTTCCCAGAAACATCGTACGTGAAACATCTGTTTGCTGCTGCTCTTAAACTGTCGTTTCATTGAATCGGCAAATTTATTTTGAAAGTGAATTTCTGTGAGACTGGTACCTCAGAATAGAGTCTATCTAACTGGCATCAAATTTGACAATACACTTGATTTTAAATTCTTTGTGCATGAACAATATTATCTGATATTTTATTTGTAATTTTTATATATATATATGAGATTTGTGGTATTCTTTGAAAAATTAAGTTAACACTGAAAAACAGAAATTAGCGTTCTGAGAATCTCAATATTTTCTTGTATGATTAAAATCTTATTACAAGAAAATTAATTTTTTATTTCTCCGCATATAATTTATGTACTATATCATTTATTAACCTCTGGTAATCTAATAGAAATAAATTCTGAATAAAATTTTGAGTTATTGTTTGAGAGATTTCTAGGAAACGATAAGATTAGCTCGCAGGATTCAATGTAATTTTGCATTACTTGTCTCGATTTCGTGAAATCTCCTGGGTTTTGTATGGCTACTGGCGAGCAGTTTTCCCTTTAAAAAACTGCAACGAATGACGTTGGATACCCCGTGGGTCATTTGGAAATTCCAACAATGAGTTAGTTTCAGAAAGATTCAAAAGAAATCGATGACAATCAGGGTGTCATTTTATTTGGAAATATTTGATGTAAAAACTGCAAAATTTGAGTTTAATTTCTGTAAACCTTTTTTTTTCTTTGTTAGGATTTCTTGTGTTTATTTTATTGAATATCAACATTCAAGCATTTGCTTTCAGTAGATCATACACCGGCTTAGGGTATCATACACCTTTTAAGTTCATTATCAACGAGTATATAATATATACAGCAATACAGAAA
Source organism: Styela clava (assembly GCF_964204865.1). Taxonomy (NCBI): domain Eukaryota; kingdom Metazoa; phylum Chordata; class Ascidiacea; order Stolidobranchia; family Styelidae; genus Styela; species Styela clava. The sequence continues at coordinate 968,704 of NC_135250.1, read as the reverse complement.
ATCCTCAACATGAATAAAAATTCCGATTCCAATTTTGCGATAATGAAGATTACTTAACCATTATTTTGAAATGTTAATTAGGAAGTAATTTCAAAAATTTTCAGTTTATTTGCCAAAAAAATATAATTTTTTGTAACAGAACCGGCTGAAAAATATGACTTTTGTGATTGAACCGGCTGAGAGAAAATTTGAATCCCACCACTGGTCATAAGCTAATTTAAGGAATTTCTTTTTCCGTCTCAATCACTTTAATTAATACAAATCACAGCGCATTGAAAAGCAAAATAGAATTTATTAACATTAATTTACAACGAGTTACGGGTAAGAATTTTCCGACGACTATCGCTGACAGGTAGAAACGATAACTGTGAAAAAAAAAATTCCTTGCCCTTTCGCATCATATTTTTCAATTTCTAATTTTGCATAAAGCGTGTCAACATCGTTTTGTAAATTTAGAAACGTCGACCCAGATAAGTAAGACGGGTAAATAATGTATTTTATGAAAATTTCCCGATATATTTGGGATAAATATTATTTTGACCACATAGAAATGTCATCATTGCCGATTTATTCATTACCATTTTGCGGAGTTTTTAATTATTATTTGTAACACGGACACGATCTAAAATTAAAAGCATAAAAATGCCGACTATCCGCTTCACAAATATCGCGTCCCGGGGTCAGTAATGATAATATTGTTCGCTTAAGCCTTAAAGGGACCGTAATTACAAACTGTGATTCAAATTTTACATAGAAGATAAAAATCACAATAAAATTGATTTGTAATGTGAATGTACTTCTTAATAGTTGTCTTTAACATCTTCGCCGATGTGAACTCACAATTCTGTCCGAAATATAAAAACCAAACTACAATATCTTCCGTTGCGTGAGAATTAATATTTGCTATATAATTGGAATGTCGGTGCGAACGATATAAAAAATGCCGCATTGTTACGGTCTTCTAGTAAAATCCGAAAAAAATAAATTGTTGTCACGGCGATCGTTTCGGCGGCCGACATCCCAATCAATGTTGTTTAAAATGACAATACTCCTTCTTCGGTGTTCGCTAAAAATATTCGAATAACTCGATTAAAAAATTCTATTTTGCCCGTCACTAATCACGGCGCATGTAAATAATTATCGAATGATCAGCATCATCAATATCATCGATTAATGGTCAATGTTTGAAATAGGACTTGCAAAATTTTTACCAAATACCGATAGGCAAAGAGAGGGGAGCTACACGTAACTGTGAAATTTCGCTGTGAACGACCATACATTTTGGTTTATGGATCTTTCCCCGACCTTTGACCTTTATTGTTTTGATTTTGGTCGCTCAGACAAACATTGGAAATATTCAGGCTTGTGTAGGGCGATAGAGTGGTACGTTGCTCATTTTAGAGGCCTTCGAATGGCATTTCACTGGTGATGGCGGTATTTTCGTGCTTCTAAAGTTATAACATATTGTCAAGTGATCTATTGTAAACGTTATTCCGCCTTCACATTGCCGTTACCGTGCCTAACTTAGTTCCAAAAGCCCATTTAACATACAAAAATGGAATCACTCAGAGATTACTTGGTTCTGCAAGAACTTTACTTTCCACCAGCTGGAGAAGGATACAAAACTTTTCATTAAAAGGTGATATTTAAACTTTTATGGTTGAAGAATGTCAGAGGACTAGAAGACCTGCGTGACTACCGGTAGGTACCGTATCCCATGGTGAATAGACTAATAGATAGCGTCCGAATTAGGATTGAATTGGTGGGTTTAGTATAGAAACAAATGAAATGAAGGGTTTAAAAAGTCTTTTAAATACATTCTTGGAAACATTGCACAAACTACAGCAATCTGTTATTATGAACAGATGAATATTTTTTTCAGATACATTCATGATGGTTCAGTCGTCAATCTTGGTTCAACGCTAGATTTCAAAGCCAAGTGCTATAGATAAGTTCAGGAGTCTCTGCCACCACATCATCTTCAAATAGTAGTGTCGCTGGATAGTCGCCGAGTCTCTGATGCAGTTTGTACATGCTGGGTACGGTGAGGGCACTTAAGTTTATGTCGTATCATAGAAACACAGATTTATTAGCTCGGTAAGATGGGTGCAAATATGCTATTGAAAGATTAGATTCAACAGGTTTATTGAGGTATTATGATCGATTACATACCGCATAAAATTACAAGACCAATAATGTTATAGTGATAAGCATATTTTAAAAATTGTTACATATTCATCAGAACTACTGGTGCTTGTTGCCATATCGTTAGACTAACCAACAGATGAAATTGATGGGAATAAAAGATTTTCTGCTGAGCCAAGCATGTACAAGCCTTCCCCAGCATTGGTAACAACCTATATGCAGGGAACAAAATAGATCCAACAGTTTTGTCGTCTGTAGTTGGGGCTAAGCCCACAAAGTCAGATCGAGCCAGAGTTCCAATCATACCGGTTCAACCAAAAACAGTCGGGTATCTGTACAGGGTATCGGGTACCGGTACAGGTTTTACAATATAGTTTATTCATTCGGTGTCGAAATAGAATATAACAGATTATAAAAAAATATATGATGAGGGAACAAGCAAGAAAAAAAATCCAAGAAAATCACTACAAATTATACAGTTTTCCAGATATTGTGTTGTATAGGATGAAAATACACACCAGATATACCGTATGCTTTTAAGCACAACGAACAAAAACCATGAAAGCAATGGAACGTCAAAATAATAGAATTAAATTCATTTCACAATTCCATTCACAGACATAATGTATCACAATGATTTCACTGCTGAGTTATTTTATTGAAGCTGCCTGGTTTCATGTCCTGATAATATGGAAGAATTGCGCTCACTGAGCACTACCTCATTGTTATATAGTCAGCCCATAGTAAGATGGGCAAACACCCACCACTTGGTTCGGTTCTAAAGTTATCAGATGAATATGAACAAGTTGTAATTTATATGACAGTTATAAATGCAAAACAACCTAACAAAATAAGGATATTTATCACAAACCACAGTTACTACCAAGTGCAGGGCCAACTTCTGGAATCAGGAGCAGCTTGGTGTGACTTTGCAGTCCCCACAAAAAATGATATTACAATACCCAGGGTCACACCGGACATGGCATGCATGCGAAGCATCCTTCATAAAGTAACATCATTTCATCATCAATGGATTGTAATAGATTCTGCATGAAGTCCCAAGTGTTCAATATTAATTTTCCTTCTTTATTCATCATTTTTACATTTAGCAAATATGACACCAATGCTGAAAGAAGTGTGTGTTTTCTCATTTTGAATTACATTAAAAGTGTTGCTCGATTCTGAATCTTGTTAATTCTTTCGTGCCTTTTTATTATTATTGTTTCTTTTTCTGGTAGGTAGCCACGTACTTTTTGAAATCTATTTTAAGTTATGCTCACCTTCCAGGTTTTTTGTATGTTGACTTTTTGTGTGATTTTATGCCAGAGAAACAAAATAAAATGATGGTGATGATGCTTGCTTACATTTTTCTGCTGTCTGACAAAGCGCTGTCATTTTCATCAGCGGCACTTGAGGTAGTTTCAACTAAGGAGTCTGGGGGCAGGTCTAGTTGGATCACTGACAATCCCTTCTCACTTTCGTCAGATTCGCATGTCTCTGTATCAAATGAAGTATTTGGTGACAGATCCTGTCAAATTATGATCCAAAGTTAAATTATGGTATAAGTAATCCTTACCTCACAATTTGATGGTGCATGTTGGGCGACAAGAATCTGATATAGGGTCAGGGTATTCATCAGTTGGTCCATCGCCTCCATGAAAATGCATGATGAAACACATTGCTTGTATGAAAATTTATTTCATATAAGAATTAACATATTGAATATATCATAGGTATCTAAAACAATATTAATGTTGGCCTACCTTGGTACACACGTATGTATTTCTGGTGATTTTTCCTAGATTGAATTGACTGTAAGGCCTGTTGCATGCCTTTATCCACCTCATTGCTTTTTACAGCGGTCAATATGTGGTATATGTGAAAATAGCACAAATCTTACTCCATTTGAACGGCAGGGGTACCGTACAGGTTGTCAGACCGACAAATACCATATGCGCAGCGTTTACACATAGTTTGTCTACGGAAATAATTCACTAAGTAATAGATTCTGTTTAATAAAAATGCAACATCGTATCGAAAGCGAATTATTTCGTACAGACATACGGTAGGCTATCGGTACCCTTGATTGCATCAGCATGACTGTCTACTATTTTTTGGTTCGAAATAGCAGTTGGTTGACCTGTACAGTACGTACCGGTACCGTACCTCCTGTAATGTGCCAGCAACGGGTACAGCCTTTTAGTATAGATATATAGATTTCGTGAACGTGATTTGCGACAAGTAACATACATTATTACAGCTCTCTAATTCTCGCAGCCCTGTGAAGAAAACAAAAAGCGAAAAAAAAAGAACAAAGATCTGCCTAAACCGCCAGCAACCTGTGCGGAACGCGTCCAAGGTTGTCTGAGCGACTTTTCAGCGGAGAATGTTTGTTTACATCTGCTCGCTTGTGATTGGTTGAGAATACGGATGTTTTGATGTCGGGGAAAGATCCATTAAACGCATCACGTCGTCGTGAATTTTACTTTTGGTGCAATGTTTTAATTTCACCGTAACCCCCCGTTGGAAAAATCCTGGCTGCGCTCCTGCATTTTTCGGTTGTGAATTCTGCCAACAAATTTGAATTTTTCGCTTCGCCCCATTCAAAGGTCAAATTTCTACTCGGCGGCGGTGTGGCGCATCGTGCGTTAAGAATACGCTCGCCACCGCATCTCTGATTACACTTCTTGGGTTCACAGGTTCGAATCTCATGCGGGGATGATTATGTGCGAGAGGATTGCTGGACTCCTCGCCGCCGTAGAGTGGTTCAGGTAACCGCTGGTCGGTTACGGCTTCCTCCACCATCAAGTCTATGCTTCCGAAAAAACAAATACTTGGCTAACTAGTCCCATACCCGACCTGGACTGGTAACCGGACGAGAGGCCGTGGTTCGCCATATGATTGGGCCGTCTTATCGGCTTTCCTCTCCCCGGGATAAATATGTAAAATTCCATCCTATCCTACTAGTTTTATAGTAGTAACGGTAGACCGTGGGACGGTGGGACCTGATCTGGTAATAGACAAATGACTCGGATCAATTAGTTTTTCAATTCACGTTGAAACTGAATCAAAAAGCATGGATCATCGTAACAAAACCTGGGAAAACTACGCTACCTTGAAAAGCTATCCCGATACAGGTAGTGATGAGCTGGAAAAATCGTAACAACCGGAACGCATCAAATTCCTGAAAATGTAATATATATTTACAACACGACGCTACTATAAGGCAACAAAGATTCGACCCTATCTGCGTGTCCACACTCCCGTGTTATTGAACACACGTTAACAGAGTGTAACTCCGATCTTGACTCCTTCAGAGGTCAAAAAGCACACAATGTATTGAATTCCAATTGTTATATTGTAAAGTTGCACAATCGAATTGATCCAAATAACGAATTACACTTGAAACCTTAAAGCAAGTATATGTGATGAAACCAAATTTCTAACTAACAAAGAACGGCAAAGACAAGCTACACTGAGCGAGAAAAATATATCATAAAGGAAATGAATTGGGACAACGACCTTGTATCAGGCAAATAACATGCACTACTAACAATAAGTGGTGAAAATATTAAAATACACAGTAACTATCCTTATGTACTTGCTACACTACCAGTAATTTTGTCTGTCGTAAGATAGAGCCGAAGAACTACAATGAAATATGAAAAAATTACCTGAAATATGACTGTTCAAAATTGAAAAAAATGTTCATACTAATTCAATACAAATGTTATTATTAGAAAGGTATTGGATGAATTTTCACGGGTGTCAAGGGTCGGCGAAACATCCATTACAGTTACACGTTACTGCTGTGCACTAATTATTTGCCAGCTGTAATGCAAAAAGAATTATGATGCAACAAAACATCAATTAATAACTAAGTTTCCCGAAGAAATTAGACTTTTCGAATCATAATTTTATTTTTGAAAACAGGAACGCAAATGCGATAAAATGTCCAACAACCGGAACGCCGTTCCGGTGCATTCCGGCTACAGCTCACCACTGGATACAGGTGAATTAACGTTACTACCTATGATTTTGGGGAGTTTTTTTAGAAAATGGTAGACTGCGGCACCTGATCTGGTAATACAGAAGTGACTAGATCAGTTAGTTTTTCAATTCACGTTGAAACTGAATTAAGGAGAATGGATCATCGTCACAGGACCTGAAAAATCTACGATAGTTCCTGTTCCGTCTCGGTACCCCGATACAGGTACTGGTAAGTTACTTCATATTATTTTTGTGAAATTAGTGATGAAATTTTCAGTTTTGCCCACTGCGTCCACATATTTGAGCATAGCTGTCTTGTTTGATTTCAGATGCATGGACTTGGTGGTGGAAGACAAGCGGTTACGTTAACCACCCTACGCGCCGAAACCAAACCATTATCATCTCTACCAAATAAGGGGAAATATTAGGATTGGGTTTGTATCGAACTCATAAACAACAGTTATCCTGATTTCAGAAAATTATGCAGAACGTATATAGACTAAAAAACGTCTGGATCTGAATCATCTCCAAATACGCGACGACTAAAGTCACGCGCGAGGGTTTTACGTAACGTGCACGCTATATTTCCGTGTTTCTAAATTAGTTGCTAAATTTTCGTGACGTAGCTTTGATCCATAATTCTACGTGTCGCTATTTTTGCGTAATTACCCGAATTGTATACAATTCCATTCAAGTATAACCCTAATACTCAATAAATTAAATACCTAAGAAAGAATAACGGCGCAGGAAACAAATCGGAAAACAGTTATTTTGTCGCGCGGCTTCACGCATCATCGACTTTAGTCCCAATTAGCCAATCAGATTGCTCCAACACCGGGTGACGTCGTTTCAGGCACACGTTGCATTTCCATGGCCCGCTGCTTCACAAGAAAGATTTTGTCGTGATTTTTCGAATTTTATTGACTTTATGGCAGTATGAAGTTGGGTTTAGGTAGTTTGAAGAGGATTTATGTCGTCGTTAATAAATTTACATGTATGCTATTTGGTTGACAGAATTCTGAGTTGCGAATAAGTCTTTCGTGAATTATATTCAGGCACCGGTAATACCGCACAGCCGCCTGGCCGTATTTATAATTCAAGAATTGTAAGTCTGTAAGCGTAATTTATATTTTACCAGGGGTAATAAGACGATGAGATCTGAAAACTAGATATGTCACGATTTTAGATTTTTGCTATTAGACTGTATTAAGTTACAGTAGTCAAAATTCCTGTGCTTCAAGAACATGCTGACATCTGGACATGTTGTATGACAGGGAAAAATTTATGATTTTTTTATGTTATACCGGTACCGGTACCGGCCGGTAGGCTTACTGTCTGACTGTTAATCTAAGCAAACAACATTTGACTGTGTCAGGTTTATTAAGTGCAGAACTGAGCTATTCTCATACTAGGCCAGGGCTACTCAACTATTTTCACCAAAGGTCCGTTTACGAAACTTCAAAATTACTGGGGTCCGGACATTACAGAAAATTTATTCCATCAAATAAACGAAACTTAAAATGCAATATTAAATTAAATACAAGAGCAATGAATGGCTCGCAAATATGGACACAAATAATATCGCACATCGGTACCAGTACGATAAGCTGTATAGCTGTGTATTTAAATTGTATCAAAATCATCTAAAACTACAGAACTATGAAACGATGCTTATGCTGCCAAAATAAACAAGCAGAGCGGTCCAAATTTCATGGTCGAAAGGTCCGGATTCGGACCGCCAGTTGAGTAGCGCTGTACTAGACCATTCCTGGACTTTCTCCAGTCGGCCAGTTACACAGGCCAGTCTCCAGGTCTCTGAGTCTGCCAATTTTTGAATGTCAGGATGTAGTCAGGTGGGGGTTAGAAATAACATATGCGAAAATGCTTATGCCACGCCAACTAGAAGGAATTGATGGCGTTTAGTGAACTGGCCTCAAATTTTCCAGTCCTTACTTTGAAAGAGGGGTTTGCGAGTACAGTTTTCATATTCCAAGGATGTCGGGCCCGACTTTTTAATACATATGTGGGGTATGTCTCACAAACGAGGGTCGCCTGGCATGACGGCAGATGCGTCTCATCGTGCCAGGATTGTCTCGATAATAATCTTATATTATTGCGGCCGTCTGGCCGTATTTGCTGAAAACTCTTCAATGCCATGCTAAAAAATTTTTTATGGTAAATCAGATTTTTTTTTTAAAAGAATTCAATGATAACTTTTTTAAATTGCGCTTCTTAGTTTATTGTGTGACTTCATTTTACTGTATTTCTACTGATATCGAGAGACAACCATGTTCAAACGACCCTGAAAGGAGGGGTGTCTGTTCATCATCAAAATGGGATTCTCTGATACGAGGCATTGTCACTCAAGATCATTATAGTGAATAGAATTATTCTAACCATCTCACTTTGACAATTTCAGTCATTTATTACTTTTACACATACCGGTAGGATAGTTAGAAACAGAAACATGAAGTTACTTGATGTTTTTTCCTGTTTGGTTGCCGTGGCGATGGGGAGTGATGTCATAGAACTCACAGACAACGATTTCAAAAATAAGATTGGAACTTATGACATCGCACTTGTTGAATTTTTTGCACCATGGTATGTTCCATTATTTTATTCTTTAAATTATTTTTTGCTGCAGTTCTAAGCACTATTCTGCTCGCCATGGTCTAGTCTCAGATAAGGCTGCAAGCCTGCAACTAAGTTGAAGATGATCGATTATATGTTATTAAGTCCAACAAACGCTTCAAAAGGGACCATTGAGTTATGGAAAAGCATGCCAATGGTTCTCACCCTGCCTTTATTTCTGTCCCATCTTCAGCTTATGGTTAGTAATATAAACAGAAAAGTGAGGCAATACGTGCATATTGCCTGACCATTTTAACCTATTCTAATACAAGATTGACAGCATCAAAAAAAAAAAGATCAAAAAATTATAGGCAATGCAATAATAAAATTTAGAAAAAAAAATGGTTTTGTAAAAAATTGTAGCTGATCAAATTTTGCCATTTCCTTGGGCAGAATGATAACATGAAAAACCTTGCAAAAACTGTGGAATAACATCAAAAATGTGCAAAAAAATAAAGAGGTTAAAATGCCCCAGCCAGTACTGTTGTTTACCTTAATTAATTTATATTTTCTTGACCTCCCCAGGTGTGGGCATTGCAAAAGACTTGCACCCAAATATGAGAAAGCTGCAACTGCACTTAAGTCAGATAAGTCCAGTGCTGTTTTGATCAAGGTAAGCATCCCTTAATAATAGATTAATTTTTGGGCGCTCCAGAAGTATGTGTACCGATATTGTGGTAACTAATTTTGTTCACCTACTTTACATCAAGTTGTGTAAAGGGACTGAAGCCTATGGGCAGGGGGTATATTTACTTGGCTAACACAGACAGTCCCCGAACTCGTAATAGAACTGAAATTAAAAAAAAAAAACGGAATAAAATTATGGCCCAACAATTTTTGTACAATGTTGCTCAAAGCAGGATTGCGAGCTACGGGCTGAAAGTGGAAAGAGTTTTTTTGGCTCTTTTTTCAAAAATGATGTTTGAGCAGTCAGTCAATAAGGGTTGCCACAACTTTTGTCAGTATTCCTAAAGTATGTGTACCAAGATGGCGGACACCGTAATAGCCATAATTTCAGGTAAAAATACGAGAATCACTTGGCTAGTCCCCGAACTCGTAATAGAACTAAAATCAGAAAAATTGGAATAAAATTTTGGCCTAACTCTAACCTGGTACACATACCACATTCCGGTGTCCACCATCTTGGTTCACATACTACGGGAGTACCCTTTTGTCGAAGCTGATGTTAACAAACTGTGCAAGAACTCGAAAATTTAAGTCCCCCACTAAAATATTGAAAACATAAAATATTGTGAGTTTTTTTTAACCATTGTGTACATGGAATATTGCACACCCCTGGGGCAAGCAATGCCAAACTTGATAGATTCCAAAATAAAAGGGTAACCTGTTACTCATAAGTGAAAGTTTGCTTAGAGCTTTATTCAGAGCTCAAATACCCATGAAAAATTCCACTAACTTTCTGGCCAGGTAAATTGTGTTGCGAATAAAGAGGTGTGTCGCGAATACAAAGTGGGCGGGTACCCAACATTAAGAATATTTCACCGAGGAGAAATGGTGGCTCCGTACAGAGGCCGCAGGTTGGCAGGTGGCTTGGTGGTGGCCTACTACGTTTAATATGTGGGGTAGTTGGCTTAGTATAGATATGTGGTTTGGTGTTGGGAGGATATTTAGGTGTTACGTTTTTAAAATGCCTTCCCATACTAGAGGTGGAAAATTCTCTCATTGCAGTATTTAAAACGGTCTCCCGATCATCTGATTACAACTTATGATACAAGATTAGACTTTTTCAGCTGATATTGATTTTTCTTGCACATAATGCACAAATCACGGGACTCTGACAATAAGCAATTATACCAAAATTCGATACTTTATTAGCAACTTTTGTGGCTCAAGTATTTTAGATGGCGATTCTTATAGTTGGAACATCTAAAAAATTTATTTGGTTAACTATACCCATACTCGACATGGACTGGTAACCTTCCGATAAGTGGTTGAGCCATATTATCAACATGGATCTGGGCCTATAGGCCTATATATTGTTTTGAACAAATCTAGTAAAATACTCATTTAACCCCTTGCCTATCATCGGTTATTTGCTTGAAATTTTTGTTTAAACTTAAGAGCAAAAAATGAAAATATTTTTGTGGAAGTGTTATGAATAAATTCCACATACCAGAAGCTGCTTGTTACACGCCTTTTTCAAGCACCCCATACAACTAGTTTAGTGTGTGTAGTAGTTTCATAGTGTTTTTTTTCTGCATGGGGGTAGGTTGACTGCACGGCTAATACAGGAACATGCGGAGAGTACGGTGTATCTGGATACCCCACGCTCAAAATTTTCCAAGGAGGGAAAATGGCTTCCGATTACAGTGGGCCAAGGGAGGCAGGTAAATATGGAAATAGCGTAGATCTAAACTTAACACTCCATGGTTCGACCCTTTTAAAAAAATAATTAGTTTTCCTTTTATTTATTTCCATCATCATCCGGAGAATCTGTGCCAGAGATGTCATGGCAGGTGTCATATAGCTTCTCAGTGTGATAGATATTATGTTCCACAGAATTCGCAGCCTTCTACTGCGTATTCGGCCCAGCAAACGATCAATGGCCCGGTAGGATATTTTTCTCAAGGGAATAACTCAAATTCTGCCTGGGGTGGGAATGGCCAAACTCGTGACAGTGGGAATATTCCCCAGTTTCACGCTGCTCCCAAGAATAAGGATGTGCCTTTAAACAGAAATCAGTGGCACGGGGGTCCTCAGTTGCTACTGAAAAGATGACGAATTTATGCATGGACCATGACTTTGATAATTTGATTTGTTCTTTGAGATTACCCACTAGCTGGTATGCTATGGTTTATGTGGATAGCATTACTGTACGTTTTCTTATTGATTCTGGTAGCGCTGCTACGCTTATAGATTATGCAGTTTTTTGTTCTATTGGTGGAAAGGAGTGTGACTCGTCTCCTTGTGATGTTTGTTTTCAAACTGGTAATGGAACTTCTCTGAAAGCTCGTGGTATGATTGACTTGAAAATTTGTATTGATTCTGTGTGTGCTGTTCAGAGAGTGATTATTGCTGATCTTGGTGCCCCCTATGGTTTGCTTGGTATGGATTATTTCCAAGAGCATGACTGTGTTTTGCATATGTCTGTAGGTCAAATGGAAGTTGATGGTAAAACTGTTTCCCTGACTAAGCCTGTTTCGTCTGTTCCTAGTTGTAGAATTGTTGTAGATAAATGTGTGACTGTTCCCAGAGAGAGTGAGATGGTGATTTATGGTCGTTTGAATTGCCCGTGGACACCCAATAGTGACGTCCTAGCTGTGGCAGAAGCTGCGTGTGTGTTTGAGAGCGAGTATGGCCATCGTGGTTTATTTTTATTTCCCGGAGTAGTGGTCGCCTCATGCTCTCATGGTGGTCAATGTTAGCAAGGAAGCGGTAGAAATACCTGCGGATTTGCTGATCGGTTTACTATGCCCAAGAGAAAACCTAACTGTCTTTCTCTGGAACAAGTGGTGCCTGGTGATGTCATGGACACCAAGCTCGTCTACGATCCAGAAAATTTAACAGATGAACAGCGTCAAAGTGTTCATGATTTGCTCGTCGAATTTCAGGATGTTTTCGCTGGCCCTGATGGAAAACTTGGACGAACTTCTGTAGTCAAACATAAGATTAAAACGTCAACATCTGAAACAATTAAAGTTCCGCCTCGACGTATGGGATGGGCGAAGAGAGAAATTGCAGGGAAACAAGTACAGAGCATGCTTGATCAAGGTGTAATAGAACTGAGTGAAAGTCCCTACAATTCACCTATTGTTCTCGTTCCTAAGAAGTACGGAAGTTCTCGTTTTTGTATAGACTTTAGACATTTGAATCTTGTAACAATCAAAGACGCCTACAGTTTGCCAAGAATTGATGATTGATTGCAAGTGTGTATTTCGTAAATATTATGCTGTATATTTGCCATACTTTCAGGAATGCTTTCTACTGTTTTAATATTTCGTTTCACTGTGTTTCATATTTTGCTAATACCTGCTGATTGACACATTGTGTTTTCTACGAGTTTTGTATTCCTACTGTGTTAATACCTTTCTTCGGGGATGTTTTTATTTTTTGAGAGTAAATTTTTTGTGAATTTTCTCTAAACAAATGGGGGGTATTGGGGCGGGGCTAGAATTGTCCTATTTATTATTGTTTTGTATTTTATTTATATTTCGTCTCTAGTTATTGCATATGCATTGGTGTGTGGAGTCTGAGCCTTAATAGCCCGACAGTTGGTTTCAGTTACTCGACTCCAACCACCACTGCGTATGTGAACTGTGCTGCGAATTCGCAGTGTCAGACTCTTCTTGCTTCTGCTGTCGCTGGATGAGAACCGTATTTTGTCGCTCTAATTTTATCTGCTTTAAGCGTGGATTTTACACCATTTTATAAAGTCTCTTCGTTTGCATTGTGAACTTCGAATCTATTTGTCTGTCTTTGCAGCACACTGGATCGATCTTCTGAACTAATTATTACATTATTATTAGACTGTATTAGTGGCGAGCACCTACCGGTATACCGGTTGAATCGTACTGTGCAATATAGCGTCTAATTGGCTGCTCTCCTTAACCAGTGTGCGCGCGCATTATTGACTAATGCCACGCCTCCAATGTCGGTGATTATTACCGACATTTGTCGGTGAATCAGTTTACCGACCTCATTTTTTAATTTTTTACCCCTTAAATGACGGTAAAATTTACCGAGCATTTCTAAGAGTGCACGGAATGTACGTATGGATCGCTTTGTTATTATATTGTTGTCAATTTCTTTTTCTTCTTGTTGTGAAAAAATCGCTTTTTTACCCATTCGCTTTGAAATTTTTGTGTGCGATCACGTTATTACATTTAAAAATTACGCTTCTTGTGGCGATTCCTCTTTCGCGTAATTTGATTTTTGCTGGTCAGCTGTGGTACGGTACTACTGTGGCAGATTACATACCTACTTTGTGTCCATATATTTGAGCATTGATCTTTTGTTCAATTGTTCATCCTTAATAAATAAATACTACAGAAACGATGCTCTATGACCCGTCGTGGTTTTATTCCTGGCAGTGTTAGATACACTATCTAGTACACTGGTTCTCAAGCAGTGGGCCATGGCCACTTCTGGGACACAGGAACATTTTCAGCTGGGCCGCAAACCCATTGATAATAGCTAGAGTTGTTGAAATTATTTAAACTTTGATTGTAGTAGCAATGGATGGTACTCTAGAGGTCGCCACAGGGCCTTATTTAGGGTCTTAATTTGAGACAATGAGAGGCCCTTGGCTATGCCATTTGCTAGACTCCTCTAACAATGACGTCACAAATATTTCATTATGACGTGTGTATGATAAATTTGACAGAGCGTCATAAATAAAATGTTAAATTTCGCGAAACGTTAACAATTATCAGTTTTATGAAATTTCAAACCGGTCTTATTTTGGAGTAAGCCTTCACAATTTAAAATTAAACGTCGGGGCCCAAGGCTTCAGCATACCAGGCCTAACGTTAAATCCCGCACTGGACCGCCCGTAACTTCGCTAAGATATCAGTATTCTTTGCTTCTGAGTGAGTGCGAGTTCTCTTGTGCTGGGTTTCAGTAATTATCATTGAACAAAATATAAGGAAAACCTACAAACCCACGGGGCGAATATTTAATTTAAAATCGTCCCAATATCGAGTCGCATAGAAAAAAAAATCTGAATTTGAACGAATACATCGACCCAAGCTGTGTTTATAACTCCAACGCTTAAAATGACAGTGTTGAACTAAAATACAAGTAAATTAACCTACATTTTCAACAGTCGGCTGCGAAAGGTTGTTCATCTGAGCAGACTTACCTCAACAAAAAATTTATCCAGACGTAGAAATAGTGCATATAACCTTCAGTTCATCCATACTCCAGAATAAAACAAAAAGCCGTTGTTTGCTTTTTTAGGCTTTTTAGCCGGGCTTCGTACATGTTATTTGTCTACCTGAAGTTGCGATGTTCCGCTGGACATTTGCCGGGATTTCGCTCTCCAACATGGGACAATTACACGTTACAATGAAAATTAGGCCAAGTTTGAAAAATGTAACAAGTTTGCAACCACAATAAGCTTTTGCCAATTCTCCAATAAAATGCTTTAATTTCATCACTGAACAAAAACAATATTTCACTCATCGGCATCATCCTCTCACCTTAGAATATATACGTCATCGAGGCAGTTCAAATACTAGAGCTGGGAGTTTTAAAAAACACTTTAACCGTTAACCAGGTTAAAATAACTGGTTGACCGCCGCATGAGTTTGACGTAATGAGTTACAATTTCGGCTTGTTACGTCACAATGATTCTAAGGCAAATTCACGTGATAGTTTTGGTATCGCTCGATAATTGTTCGATACAATTGTTCTTTCATGGCCGCTCTTCTGCAAGAGATATGCACCGCATTTCACACATATGGGAGTATTTTAGTAAAACCGATTCTGATAAAACTACTTTCAGCGTTTGATGTGCAACTTCTACTTTGAGATATCATAGAGAAAAACAGCATCACTCCGGAGCTTTTAGCTTTGCCTTTACACACAACAAGTACTCTAATTTATGAACAGTTTATTATACAACCCAAATTAAGTATCACAATAATACTAAACAACTTTTTCAAACTACACAAAATACGAAGTGGTATTTCTTCCCAATATCATCAAAATTCCTCACCTGCTGGGAAACGTTGCTCTAGGTCAGCGATCGGCAACCTGTGACTCCAGATTGTTCTTGGAGCTCTGGCTCCCGTGAATCAAAGCATAAACAACAGTTTATTTTATTAGGAGCAATATGGATTCAATGAAAAAGTCGACATAAAGCCAGATACACCTCGCCAATTACGCATCACACCGGTTCCCAAAGTATAAGTCGAGAGCGGTAAAATAGGTCGGAAGTCTGTCAAAACACACTTCGAAGTGAGAACTAGATTCATGAGTTGCTAAAGGTTGCCGACCCGTGCCTAGGTCAGGACTACTCAACTATTTTTACCAAATATCCGCATACGAAACATCAAAATTATTTGAGTCCGGTTTTTCCAGAAATTATATTTCGGCATCCTTAAACGCGCACTTCCTCGACCGGCTGATGATTATTAGCTAATCAAGATTGCTTATTATGGCGTTATAGTTTTTATATATATTCAAAACTATAAACGTCATTTTATAAAAGGAAACTTCAAAAGTGGGGCTAATGATCCAAAATAAAGAATTAGGTGCGGTCCGAATCAAATACTCAAAACGTCCGGATTCAGTCTGCCAGGTGAGTAGCCCTGCACTAGGCCATCGCGCTTTGCGCCCAGCAGCTCTGATTTCATACTAGCAAAATTGATGTTTTATTTGCTAATGTTACTGCATTTATTTCCTCAGTTCCATTTTTTTGTCTTCTTTCATGTATATATTTGGTAAATTGACCTCACATTGTATTTTTCATTATATTCTGTTATATTTTATCTGGCTCTTATATATTTTGATTTGTGTTTTTTAGCGTTTTTATTAGAATAGTCCAATTGACGGTAATCACATGGTGACCCCAAAAATCAGAACCCAGTTAATTTTAAACTTAACTTTTGTGCAAATCGTCCCAGATTACTAAAACTTTTCGGTAAAATCACACACAATGAGAGGTTCAATGTAGAATAAATTCTCTTTCATTGAAGTAATTGAGAAATTATGAATGGATTTTGGGCGCTCCAGAAGTATGTGCACCAAGATGGCGCACAACCTGAACCCTAACCTGGTACACATACTATGTTCAGGTTGTGCGCCATCTTGGTGCACATGCTTCTGAAGGTCCGGATTTTGGGTCACTCTGTGTTTCTGATATGCCTTTAAGTAAAGTGTATATTCAACTGCATTAGTAACTATCTCTGTAATGTCCCGGATGTAAATTTTTAATTATATAAATATGTGCAATAATATAAATAATCGAATTGTTTTATTGGACGAGGTAGGTTGTGAGTCTTTTTGTATATTTGTAGTTGGCGAGTTTAGTTACATAAAATTAGTTGTCATTCCGACGAATATAGCGAACAGTGTTTTGTACCTGGGACCTTAGCCCACTGTCCACTACATTGCCAGCAATATAATCATCAAGTACGATCATCAAAGCCAGAAAACTTACTGAACTGATTTTGGAAGAAGTGATTATACATGGACATTATTGAAACTGTTATTGAATTCGTTTTTCTTATGGGCAGAAATATTTAGGAATAATTACTTATTATTGATAATAATTGATTTAAATATATAATTATTTATTTCCTTATATTGCATAATATGTTAGTATTGGACCACTGAAGTTATAAGCGCCTTAAAACATATAGCAACAACATTAAAAAAACTGCTAAACACAGATTATTCAAAAATGGCCATATCATCATTAATGTCTTGTAAGTCACTAAATTCATAAATTTCAATGAATATTTCATTTAACTGACTTTTCGATATAAACTAGGTCTCATTTTGGTGCTTCCGTAGTATGTGTACCAGGTTAGGATTAGGCAATGATTTCATTCCGATTTTACTTATTTTATTTCTATTACGAGTTCAGGGACTGTCTGTGTTAGTGAATATAACCCCTGCGCATAGGCTTCCGTCCCTTTACACAACTCGATGTAAAGAAGGCGAACAAAATTAGTTACCTCTAGGTTAGGTCTTATTTTCGGGAAACAAGGTATGTCCCAATCATGCGTGCATTGGATACTGATCAAAGATCATCAGAGTCCCCGGGTCAGACATTCACTAATTAATATTTCATCTGTTAAATCGCCGCTAACTTATTGCCGATTGATCATTGTTGTGGAAATAAACGAAAAACTCGATATTCGAGAAAGATCTATTTTATTTCCAAATAGCACGTACCAAATAATCTAAAATAATAATAAAATTCTGACCACGCCGTGTTCGTTTCTGGCAACCCCTTTCTCACATTGGTTTGAGTATGATTGTTCGGTAATAAGCATCTAATCGTCACAATAACTAAATGTAAATGAAATCTGTGTTGTTAGTTAATTTCCGAAATTAATAAGTAAAACAAATATAGCATCTTATAATTGGTGATGTATTGGATTAAAAAAAATGCAGAAATACTGATTATACTAGATGAATCTAATTTTGTTGCTGGAGTTCAATCCGACAAAATGCTGTGAACGAAGCAGCGAATCTTACCGCTTACAAATTAACATGATATGGCAAGTCCAACAGTCTGTTTTCGGAAGGGACCCAGTCTGCCTCTTAGCACTTTGACTAATTAGTTTTAGTGGTTATTTCATTGTTACTGGCCGTAGTTATGTAATTATCAGCAGACTAAAGTAGGTAAAATTTGGTAGTCTATGCTTTTATGGAACTATTTGCCGGATCAAACTACGGGTAACGTTGCAGGTTCAGAACTAGTCAAAGTTTGTTAGTATTATGGTACCGGTAAGTCGAAATATATATATTATTTTATTTATTTATTTTTAGTTCAGTAACTAAATTTTCCGAATTCGACAATATAGCTCAAACATTATTTTAAGACCCCTCCGATCATCAGACTTCCAGCCTTTGGAAAAGCCCGACCACCTTGGCGTTTCATTTGCATGTGCGTTATTGACGAAAGAGGCCGTTGCTTCCAGAGTTAACCATATCGTGACCGCCCAGTATTCCTCTTGCACGTCGCCCTAATACAGTTCCAAGGTTTCTTCCATGCGATATCAAATAGTCAGCTCAGAAGAAACCCCAATTTGTAAACTTAAAAAATCCGAATGTTTAAAAACACACACACTTTATTTATTTTTTTGTATCTTGTATGATATCGTAAAGTACTTCGAGTCCCGGTAACGTTATTGAGAATATAAATTGGTAAAACAAACAATTCTGAAGAGTTTAATAAGCCTATTACGTCAATGATATTTAAATACTTTTGATAAGGACAATAAGGGATTGAGGATCGCGGATCATGTCTAGTCTAACATGCCGGCAATACCGGAATCGAATCGGCAATATTATTCAAATACTCCAATGTAGTATATATATACGTAATCTAATATTCTGATTGGCTATTTTAAAACTGATATCTTAGTGTGCCATAAAGTGAAATTTTCAGTGAAAGTACCAGTAATTTTATCTGGTTAGTGTTGGCGAAATATAGATATCTGATTATTTATACAAGAGGAACTTGGATATTGTGTATTCAACTGCAGTCCTTCCTCCTTTTTGATTGTTTATAGTGTAGATATTGTCGCAGACTGCTAAGCAATTTACTTAGAAAAGAAAGGTTACATACGCTTGAATCGAAAAAATAAAATGCAGCTTATCTGGTTTTAGCAGTTACAGAATCTCCAAGCATTGTAGCAAAATCAAACAATTTTGAACATTAGCTCTTAAGTGGAGAGCGCCTACCATAGCATTAGTACCTTTAGTAGAATTACGCTCAATGCTTTGACCATTACCTTGTCGGCTAATCGCCTTTTTAAACTGTATTGCGGAATTAAAACAAGAACAGTCTAGTACTGGTCTAACGATATCCCATAATAGCGTCATTGCCACAACAGACCAAAACAACAACTCTGAGAAAAAATTCTAAACATAGGTAGAATATATAGGACTTACAACTAATATTCAAATTATCGGAATTACGATAATTACCTAAGCAACCTGAACTTTGCTAGTTAGCCCGAAAAAAAAACGCCTAACACGACGAAAAAATAATTATCTCCGCATGGGATGGGTGACCAAGGCGAATTATAGTGGTTTCATAAGGCCATCAGACCAATTTAAGTAAAGGTCTAATTTTGTGCCAAATATGCCAGTGTTTTCCAACCTATGGGTCAATCTCCATTGGTAGTTATAGAAAATTCTAACCTATCTCATTTCATTAGAAATCTAGCCAGATATTATTTGGGTCGCCTGATAAGAAAGGTTGGGAACCACTGATATATGCGACCGTGTGATCCATGCATGGCCCATGTCACGTATTTTTATATTATTTCAAAATTTTCATTAAAAGTCATATGTACCCGAAGATCTTGGAATATATAACGTCAATTTTTTATGAGATCAGCTAAATGATGCTTGTTCAATTATTCTTAGGTCATATGAACAGAATAAGCACATAAATCCTATTAGTCCCGCTAACGTTTGTTATTCTGTTGTCAGAGGCGGTATGATTCTATGTTTATTTTAGGGGCGTTAAGTAGTACAAAGTCTAGAAACAACGTCATCGGACAGTATAGCGTACGTGATGGTGAGCATAAGCTCTAGCTACAGTGGGTCAAATACACAAATGAATACGATCTTATGACTTCACACTAAATGTGAAGAGAAGATTTATGTGAGTCGGTGGATAAAGCTGAGAGTAACGCATATATCCAAATGTTCTGCTTTGTGTATTATTTTCAACATTGCACCCCACCGAGAAAACGAAGGTCACATAAATACCAACTAAGAAAAAAGGATATAAATATGACTTATTGTATTGTTGTATAAGCAACAGAGAAACTACGCAGAATACTGTGTAGCTTGGCTATCAGAAACACATTTCACATGGAAAAAATGGGGCGCCTCAAACCATGCGTTCTCGAACTTTTGGTGTTATGGAGCACGTGAAGAGGTTTATTTACGCAGCCCCACAATAAATATATAAAAATTATCTTTTGGAATTTATAGATAATGTCATATTTGAGTTACCACCCTGTTGCCACATTTCGACGCTACTGTTGTCAAATCTCATTAATGCGGTAAATGCTTCTTTGGACAGCTACAAAATTAACGCAGTCAGTATTTTAATAAGTAAACGAATAGATCGTGGAGATCCTATGTTTCTTTCATAGAGCCTTGGGGCTCGGCATCGAGTTTCTAAATGTTCGGTGATGGCAGAAACTCATTAGGCATCACCAAGCGTTTTTTACAGTCTGAAGGTTAAATAGGATTTTGACAGATTTCCGGGCGCTCCAGATGTATTCGTGCCAAGATGACGCACAACCTGAACAACCCTAACCTAGTACACATACTACGTTCAAGTTGTGCGCAATCTTAGTACGAATACTTCGGGAGCACCGATTTCAGAGCTGGAGTCGTAAGTCAAATGTTTCGGTACTCCCGTAGTATGTGTACCCGGCTGGGGTTTGGCCATAATTTTATTCCGTTTTCCCTATTTTATTTAGTTCCATTACGAGTTTTGGGACTGTCTGTGTTAGCCAAGTGAATATACCCCCTGCCTATACGTTCCAGTCACTTTACACAACTTGATGTGAAGTAGGCGAAATCATCTCTAAAAATATTGTCATAATTACCCGAAAATTTAGGAATAACTAACCTTTTTTTTCAAAACAACGAGTGGATGGTACGCTGGGTTAATTATTCACAGGTAATAAGGACGGGGCGAGTAAACAAACCCTGTCAGTCCCACCAACGCTTATTGTTTCTTTGTCTGAGCGATATTGATCAATATATATTTAATGAAGGGTTAAGAAAGTACAGCGTCACCATGTTATACAATAAATCTTGGGTAACGATAAACGAAACAAGTCGCTGCACAGTATGCTGAGGTTCGTGTTTCAGAAAGCAGCGCTTTTGCTTCTCAAAGCAGGATGAGAGCCATTTAGTAGACAAATGGTAAAACTAGTGAGATTTTTAATATCCACGCTAAATGTGAGTGAGTATTAGCAAAACCTTTTTGTTGAGTTGTCGATTTACCTAAATTACATCAATAGAACTCGCATCGGGTTTTATTGTACCTACGTGGATCTTCGTCAAATCTTAGATTTGGAAACTGCACCAGAAATACCAGCTGCACTCTTATAAAATATATCTTATATGATATATAATACAATGTTAGTATCCACAATATACATTACTATTCTTTTTCATCGTGTATGCAATCTGTTGCATTACATCGATAAACAAATTACATAACAGAGAACTCTGGGTGGGATTCATTGTACCTGAGTGCAATCTTAATACACGATAATACACTACGAATGACAGCCGTACCCTTACTAAATATATATTATATGATATATAATATTATGTTAGTATATATATATTTATATATCCACAATATATATTTGTATTTGTTTTTATCATGTATGCATTCCATTGTATTACATTGATAAAACAAAAGCAACATAAAATTTGGAATGTATGTTTGATTGGTGAATATCAGAATATTTTTCATCTGAGAAAAATATTCTGTTCTGGCAATCACGGTACCATCACGTCGTTAGAAAAAGAAAATAAAGTAGAAAGAGAGTTTTAGTAAAATACCGTTTTGCGAGTAGAAGTTGTCAGTTAGGTTTTACGCTAGGGAAGAACGAAGATATTTGGTGAGTGAATTCAAATTATTTATTTTTGCGATTTGCATGAATAATTCAGCTGTTTTTTTAATTATTTTATATATTTAACAGTTGACTTAGGTAGACTTGGTGTTACGGGCATACATTTAGTATTTAATAGTCGAAGTTTCGCAATATTTTACAGGCTGTGGGGCTAGAAGCAAATAAAGGCGTTCCTGGAATCGTTAAATGACATCGCCCATACTCCATTTTTTCTTTTCTCTACACTCTCACGTTCTCTCTATTACCTCAGGTTGCAAAATACGCACGTTGCAGAAGTCGCATATTTCCCTTTATTCTCTCGTTTATTTCTGAGCGAAATGGCTGGCTGAGGACTATTATGCCACGTCATCGGCCGATCATTCGATTGATGTCTACGAATTGCGTAATTTACAAAATACGGAATTGCCGTCTCGCCCCGAAGTTGGCCTAATATTCGTTGAAGAATCCGCGTTGCCGAGGGAGTAACATGGTTTCGCTATAAAAGTAGTGCGAATTCCATAAAATGCAGATTTCAGATAACGGTCCATTGCAAGAGTTCTTTCTGATCCAAAAACTCCATTCAAAAAACTTTTTCCATTTCTAAGACTACGAATTGAACCAGCATATTTTTACATATCCATTCATTGTTGATTATATATTTTGTAATGAATTAGCGCGTACGAATGCTGAAATCTATACAATCCAATATTCTACTGAAATGAACCCTACAAGATATACGGTAATACAGAAGGTGATGTTCGGTATTCATCACAGCCCTATCGACGTTTGCCCTAAGAATAGAAATCAGTAATTTTGTGGGGGGGTTCTGATAATGATGTCCTTTATACCTAACTTCAAAAATAATTAGGGGGATAAAAAAATATATATATATGTTGTAATACATCAGAATAAATAAACTAAAGATCAAGTAATAGTGAAATGTTCGTATTATTATTAGTTAAATCATCAAACTAAGCAACAAACTCACCGCTATATTTTCTGCCTGGGCGGCTCCCTATGATCATTCCCCTCTAGAATCACTTCTGTTATCAATGTCTATCATTTTGCATAATTGAACACGCAATGGAAACGTACCGGTAGCTTGTTTTACACAATGCTGTTTTGCGCAATACTCTCGTTAAAGCATTTCGTTCTGAACAAAACCAGTACAAGTGTCCACTACAGCTACAAATTTAGGTGAAATTCTGGTTCGGAGCCATGTGCTTCATTAATGTAAATGCTTTATTGAATGAAAAAAAATACTTTCAATTCACGAAACCCCGCTGACGCGGTTGTGACAAACTATACATATTTTTTAAACGACGCTCATTTGCGCATTTCGCTAGATACTGTGCCCTGTACAAGCCGTTGTTGATATACAGCGGTGTGTAAAGAAATACGTTTCTCAAAAGAACCAGGATCTTTCGATTCGGCAATGCTTAACCCATTTATTACACGTTGAGTGAAGTGGGATAAATGCGTAGAATTGAAAAACCGGAGTCTGAGTCAAATGTATTTGCGAAAACTCCACAGCCCTGATCATATAACTATAGTGAGATTTATCTTGATTGGTTATTGGGACCAAAGTAGTCTTTGGTAGAGTAGAAAAAAGTATCTTCTTATACTAAGCTGTTTATAATTAACAGTTTGTTAAACTTACATATTTCTCACTCATAATATTGTCACAAAGTTCAATACGCTTATGAATACAATTTGTCGACTTAATATTTTAGTAGTTTCTTGTTAAATTAAGCTGCTTATATTAAGACTATGTTGAACTTAGATATTTTAGGCTGTGAATGCTGTTAAATATTAGTTAGTAACCTGTTAGTCAGTTTACATATTTTGAAAGAGCAAATGGTAGGATCTGAAAGTGAAATATTTATTGAAATATTGAATTATTTCGAAAATAAAATAGCGGTTGATTCATCAATTTTAAATGAAAACTTTGTTAGATGAGTATTCTGAGGCCGATTACACCAACAGTCTATATTCTTGTCTATTTAAATTTCTTTGTGATATATCGTCAAATTGAATAAAAGCTATATATACAAACTGAATAGTATAAGTCAGCTACGGTCTTGGAATAATTAGACTGACTCGGTTGGTCCGAGATCTCTAACATTCATGGCCTTAACAGTAACACTAGGGCGACTAGGCCATCTAACCGTCAGCAGTTTGTGATGAAAAATTTTATTTAGTAACTGAAGAACTTTCTAGTTTGAATTTAATTTGCCTGCTCGATTATTGATTGTCGGTGTTCAAGCTTGCGGAAACGGAGAGTAAAAAGAACATTAGAATTTACATATTCCACGTAAATTTGGTAAAAGATATGTCTGTAGAGGTTTTTGCCACAAACGTACTGGCCACTGACGACTGCTTCTTGTAGAAATTTAAAAGGCTCAGGTTCTTTGCAACGTGAAGTATAAAATTGTATACGATGTGTTTGTAGAATGATGTTGGAATTAATTTTTGCTTGGTGTGATGAATTACTTTATGCCTACTATATATTGCAATCGATATACGTTTACTATTGTGAAAATTTAATTTGCGATGCATGACATACAAGAATCGTGTTTAAATTTATTATATGAGGTAGCTAGTGCAAAGTTTTCGAATGTGTTTACAACGAGCTACGAAGAATACTCAAGTCGAGATAAAATTGTAGTTCTAACGTTATCAGTTATATAGCTGATCGTGGCACGATGCAACAAATTCACTCTTCTCAAAGACTAGAGACACTGATAATCCCAGTTTGTTTTGTAGTCATTGCACACTACGCTATTTGATTTGTAAAACGAGAATAATTTTAACAAGTCTTGAAAATAATAAAAAAAAGTGAAATTTGACCAATGTTGTATTAAACGCGAAAATGTGATTAAATAACCTTGGATTCGCGCGAGATAGTCTGTTTGAAGTGTATTATTAATACATTTCATGTATTCAATCTCCCATGGCTCGTACTCGGCAAGTTACTTTGCTGAATCTCTGACTCGACTACAGGTGCACCAAAATACCATTGTACGAAGCGCTGACTGACATATTATGTTGGGACAGATATTTTACATTCAGTCACGAATAGTCGCAGATAAAACTAATGAAAAATGCCAGTCGAATTGCAAAACACGTAAACGGTCTTGAATCAGAGAGGTGGCCTAAAATCTGTGATTAAAACAGCATAAATAAAAATATTTA
Source organism: Styela clava (assembly GCF_964204865.1). Lineage (NCBI taxonomy): Eukaryota > Metazoa > Chordata > Ascidiacea > Stolidobranchia > Styelidae > Styela > Styela clava. Next base: position 943,445 of record NC_135250.1, on the reverse strand, counting down.
ATTCCACCAACTAATCACTCACGTCATCACAAATACGCGACTGTTTACCGACGTCTGCCTTGCTATACCGCGTGATACGTATTGTATTATTATTGGACACGTAGTGGACATAACGATCGTTTCAATATTATGTTCTTGTTCTTTGACACGTTTTTAAAAAGTCGCTTTTCTCTTTGATTACTGGACCAATTGCTTTGAAATTTTCAGTGGTTAAAGATAAAAATTTTCTCCAGAAGGCTATTACTTTTTTTTTTTCCTATGACGTCTTCAAAAGTATTGCTATTAGGTGGCGCTACGTGTCCATATATTTGAGCATAGCTCTCTTGTTTAATTAGTCTTAGTGTGGGTACGGTCGCGGAGTAAATGTAAAAATTCTAATTAAAAAAAAAAAATAAAATTCCTATTGGATATATATGACGAATAAACCAAAATACCACCTAAACCTAAATGATGTCTAGCCAACCACGCTTGATGTGGTATCCAGTGAAAACAGTGATAGAACTTTTTGGATTGCCAATGAAATAAATCGTTGAAGTTTTGAGATTGTGTAACACATGTGAAGAGCACAGCATGTTGTTTTGGCCAGAATATTGCTACAAACTATGCTCATTATTGCAAAATGTCGCTGATATAGTTGTAAAATATACATATCACCGTATCTTATTTTGATCGGAATATTTATGATTGCTGTCTACAAAATATACTCTTTAGTGCAAATTTCGATGATGTATAGAACATTTATAGATTGCGCAGTTTGTTTGGTAACATCACCTGATCACGATACGACGCCAATAAGTCTCGGCTGCTGTGTACAGCGCACACAAAACTTACTACGGCTTGACAAAAAAGTATATACGATAGTAAATAGATTTCCAATAGAAAAGAGAAAATATATAAAATTATTTTATATATCATCATTTGGATGAGATTTACGTTTCAAATATGTGGGTTGTTAATATGCTTATTTTGCAGAAAGCATATACAAATGCAATATTTTGTTTTGACATTATATTATTAGAAGTATGCAACAAAACACATTTTTCGCAATTGATAACTACCTATTTAATATAGATCTAAAAACGGTTTTTAAAAAAGTTTTGTGTGATGCCTCTGTAAAAAAACGAGAAAGTATTTATTGACCTTCCGCAAATAGAGACAAAAACCGCCTAAATTGGCCCCGAAATTATTTATGTTCGTTTCTTATTCTTTCCGATAATTTTATATTATTTGCATGTGAACACCACAGTCCTGCTCAATGAAATAATCGATAAAGTATGTTTCGAATTTGCAATAAACGTCGACCAATAATCGCGTATTTTGCCCGAAAATAGTTTTGGTTTTTCATTATATGTTCCAAATTGTATTTGTTATATTAATACCATACCTCCAAGAAACAAAGCGACAAAGTATTTATTTGACATATGGTAAAATAAAACGCATGATTGGCTCCAAAATAGTCTTTGTTAAATGTTCCAACTTGGCATATTTCGTATCGACACTACTCTAAAACATGATTAAAATAGTATTTTGGTGGTTAAAGTTGTATATAGTTTCTTAATAAGCAAAATTTGTAACCACGTTGGTACGTCTCGGGAGCAGGGCCAAAGGTGATAGAATGTTTAATGGATTTGTCTTCGTGCAGAATTGGGTGGCGGATTTGGAGACGACCAGTTAACCCAAGTCTTAGAGTTGAAATAGAATGTAAAGAAAAACTTTGTACACAATATGTATATTTCTATTTAACCTGAATTTCGGAACACCTGTGGCACAAATCTTCAGTCATTGAAGTTGTGTAAAACATATCAGAGCGCGTCATCCTTTTTGACCGAAATATATGTGATTGCTTTATAACATACTCTTAAATACAATGCGGCATATTGGGTTATAGAGTATATGTCCGTAAATTATTAGAATCTGAACAGTTTGTTTGTTCAACATCAGCTGATTGCCGATCGACGCACATGAGTCTCCGCTGCTGTGTACACCGCATTCAGGCGTCACTGTTTGTTGTCATAAAGTATATTTCACAATGGCAGATTCGCCGCGGATAAAAAGCAAACTTTAACCGGCGAAACGTCGTATTTATTAATACATATACATCGCAATCCAACTAGACTTAACGATCTCCGATATCGTTGATAAATCATTTTTTGTAACGCATATACAAATCCGGCGTTTATTAAACGCTTTTTACAAAACACATTTTTCGCGTTTGGTATTCATTTATTTATTACTTATATCGATCCGAAAACTACAACTTCGAGAAGGTCTTGTGTCTTTTATTGCTAGTTTGTGTCCCAATCATAGCTGGCTCTGAAAGCGATGTCAGGTTAGTGTTCAGTTGTCTGTACTCTAATTTGCATGCGTGATTCAAAATATCATTTGCAAGAATGAAGAAAGACTGAAGATGACGTGAAGAAGGTATGTCCTACTCCGTGTACCCTGAGGTTTTGTTCGAAAGTGAAAAAAAACATTCGAGGAAACAAAAAATAATTTACAGATAAAACTGAAAAATTGGTATACTATTGACAGCCTGAAAATATCGCTGTAATGTTCAAAATATTACAAGGGCTATTTATCATAGGCTGGTTGAATTTGCAAGTCTCGAACACTTGAAAAATATTCAAATAGAATATGTTTTCAAATCGAATCTCGAAAAGTTGAAAATATTCAAATAGAATATGTTTTTAAATCAAATCTCGAAACCTTGAAAAATATTCAGATTGAATATTGGATATCAGATTGAATATTTTTTCGAATCGAATCTCGAACACTTGAAAGATATTCAGATTGAATATTTTTCGAATCGAATCTCGAACACTTGAAAGATATTCAAATCGAATATTTTTCGAATCAAATCTCGAACACTTAAAAAATATTCAGATTGAATATTTTTTTGAATCGAATTTCGAACACTTGAAAGATATTCAAATCGAATACTTTTTGGGAGATATTTCAAATAAATATTTCCGAATCGAATCTCAAATGCTTGGGGAAAAAAATATTTGAATTATTACAACGTAAATACATACTTCAGGGGCGGCAACTTTGACTAACATCTTCTTATACTTAGCGACCGGGGGGAACTAAATCTTGGACCCATCGCCAAAGAGTAATTCTTAAAAGGCGCTAGCTAGCGGGTGAAAGGTGGTCATATGGCCACTCTATAATGACCCTCTGGCTTCAGCCGGAGACTAGTTTGCACTAGATGTGCAAAAACCGCATCATGATTTCCTCGAGCGGAACTTGAAAAACAGGTGTCAAATTTCTTTTCCAGCCTCATAAGATGCCCAGCGAACCTTGTGTTTTCAAATTTGGGATTGTGACACAGAAATTCTGTTATAAACTTAAAAAGATGCCAGAATAAATATTTTCTTTCCGTAAAACTGAATTTTTCATATTCTTTAAACTCACACACTGTTATCTCTTTTCTTCCAAGGCCCTATTTGGCATATTCTTACCATAAAAAATCAAAACCATGGATCAAACAAGGATCAGCACTTTTTTCGAAGATATTTGTGAGCACTCGCTTTACACTGCCCAATGCCCATCATCTTAATCACTAGTGATGGAACGTCGAAGAGTTCAGCAGAAAAGATTTTTCATGACAATATAAACTGGTGGACCATACGGTGCAAATATATCAAATGAGCTATAAAGCCAGACTTTCTTCGTCCAAACATAGCTGCTCCCTATCCAGTGCCGTTAGATTTTCTCATTTTAAACCATGTTTGCTGAAAATAATCACAATTTGTGAATTTGAAATATATCATCTCCTTCAGTTGTTGCATCTAATGCCGCATTCATCAAGAACTCTTATCCAACGCCATTTTTGTTTACATATCGAACGAAAATTAGTAGCTGATCACAGTTTGGTACATCTGTAGACGCGTCAAGCTGAATTGCGGACCCACTTACCTGTCTACGAACATCACTAAGCACTTGCACAAATCAATAGGCTTCTGGTCCGAGATATGATGAATGCACATGCAAAATTTGGAGCAGATTTAACCTCGCTTTCGTGAGATATCGCGTGCAACTAACAGACAAACAAACAAACAGACAGACAAATACCTATCAACATACTTACCGATCAAGGTCGATAAGTAATGATGAAATTAAGGTTGCCCTGTGGAATGTTTAGTGTTTGTTCTTCAACCCGTTTCATTTACAGTGTTAATAATTTAATAATAAACAATCTAAGAATGAAACAGTTGTTTGAGCCTTCTTATTTGTCATTATATTGCATTAGTACGTTGGAGAGCATGTGATGATTTCAACTAAACAATTTGGACATCCTAAATCTCAATTTTTCAATGCAAAGTGTCTGCAATTGATATATAGCATACTATAGGACAGGGGTGGCAAACCTATTTCAATGAATAGGTCAAAAATTATATTTTTATCGCGGAACAGAAGAGAGTGGGTCACAGATATTTAATCAATGTTTGTATCTATATAAAAAAAACTTCTGAAACAAATCTTATAAGCTTCTGTTGGCGTAGTTTTGGGCTTTACTTATGCAGCATTTCTATCAAAGACATATTATGGCACTCGATTTTATGAAGTTAGAGTACGAAAACACGCATATGAACCACCAAAAACGTTTAGGATTATGCGGCAAAATATTTTACGGTTCCAAAGAGTTTGGAGGGAATTCCACTCTGATAGTGTTATATTTTCAGATCATCTTTCAACCACATTGAAGCACTTTTACACTGCCCCATTGTTATTTCAGATTTCTAGGTTTTTATTTCAATTCTGAAAGATTGTTGTTTTCTCAACGGCACTGTAGGCGAGAAACTAATAAAATGCAAAGTAGCATCTAGTTCACGTATAACCCCTAAACAGTCTCCAGATGCACTTCCGAAAGAGACAAGACGTTGCGAGAAATGAACAGATCAATTGATTTGTTATGTCAGAGCGGATAGCTGAATAACGGTACACGGCAGTGCAGACATGCGTCCAAGATTAAGGGTTTTGAAAATTACCGGCCAGAAAATTAACAATTTGAATATGAGCACTCGCAGCTCTGACTGCGCAACTGACGGTACAATATAATAGTTTAGTTATTGTTAGATTAATTCAAGGCCGGTTTTATCAATTTTTATCACTGATATGTTGTATGTATGTATGTTTATTCGTCTCGTAAAAGCAATATAAAACAAGTTGGTAATTATCAACATTGAAGACGGGATGAAAGTTTGGCAGTTTTTTTTTATTTTATTCGTGCCTTTGCGGTCACTTTGTGACCCGCGGGTCAATGGTTCCCCATCCCTGCTATAGGACGACACATCCATAATTTATTATCTCATGAGACTTGCATATTTCTTACATACCATACAAAACGGAGTAGTCCGATTTTTAACAAGAAGTTTTTTTGTTGAAATGTTATTATTTCTATTGTTGGTATTCTAAAAATCTCCTGTCTACTACAGCACTATTATCACTTGCAAATGTTAGAGGTAAAAAAACGAAAGTGGCTCTTAGTAAACTATCACATCAATTTATTTTCAAAAGATTGCGTAATCAACCAACATTGTAAACAGTAGTATACCCGTAACAGACTTTTTTCGTGTCGATATAATTGTGCATAGATTTATTATTTCCTTACTATTTCCTTATATTCCAGAAATTAGTTAAACAAGTAAAGTAGAATAGGGTTTTCAATATAATCGATCAATGCACGCTGAGGAATAGACAATGGGTAACTATCTTTCTTGAGTCTGCTGATATAATTTGATTAATAAAACATGTTGTGAATTTTTCTTCATTTATTTTAGGGAATTTCTTCGGTGAGTTGCTGGTTTAAACAGAAAATATGCACGATGAGTATATTATTATTAGATGAGCCTTTATCGAATTTCGCTTGAATCCCTTTTCCAATTAATCGTAGAAAAATTAATAAACACCATGCTATGTATCAGATATTCTTTGTTAACTAATATACCTACCGCCTTTCATATCTAACTCACTCTTTAAATGTACATACAGCGAATTTTAATAAAATCCATTTTCCAATTAGTCGTAGAAAAATACATCGCAGTAAAATTAATAAACAACATGGTATATATCAGACATTTCTTCATTGAACTAAGAAAACTCTATACTCTTCAATTGCAAGGACTGCGTGTATCGCCAAACATGATTACACTGCATTCGTTGTTCTTTGTTACTCAAATAGAATATATAATATTTTCAGTTCGTCGACGCTTAATAAAGAAAGTTAATGAGACCACTCGGAAAAATACAAAGCCTTCTAAGATTGCAGGATTGAAGCAACATGATTTTCAAGTTACGCCTACTTTAGTGGAAGTTAATTTCTACGAAACTGGGGCCGACGAACGAGAATACAAACCCGAGAAATCATTTAGTCCACTTAAACATGCCCAGGGAGGAACAAATACTTCGCCTGACGAATTCTTCAAAGATCCGAATGTTAGAAGAGTCGCATTAATAGGGGGAGCTGGTTATGGTAAAACTGAGATGACGAAAAATTTTCGAATGACATGATGGATGAAAAGATTCCAGGGCTAGAGGAAGTTGAAGTTATACAGCACATGAACTTTCGAGACTTTCATGGAGACGAGAAATTAACCCTGGGAAATCTCCTGTTAGGAAACGTTAACATGGCTCCGAGTGACAGAACGAAAAGTATTGAGTGGATCGCTAGTAATCCCAACAAATATATGCTAGTGCTGGATGGGGCAGATCAATACGAAAACATAAAAGATTTAGGAAAAAATCAAGGAACTAGTAATTATCGAGACAAAATGAATCCAACAGATATGCTGAATGGTTTATTGTCAGGGAATCTTCTTCCTGGAATCCGTGTTCTATATTCGTCTCGAGAACACGGAATAAGAAGCTTTGATGGCAGTGTCCGCGCGAATAAAGTCATTGCTTTATCAGGCTTTTCATACGAATCGGTACAAATACTCGTCAAAAAGCTTGGGGGAGATGACGGCGATAAAATCTGGAATCATTTACAAGAGAAAGCACCAGCTTTGATTCCCATCTGTACGATACCGATGTTTTTAGTATTCACGGTTCTGGTGGTTTCCAGACATAAAGAGAATCCACCCAAAACATTCAGTGAAATTCTTTTGCTTGTGTTACGCGATATGACAGTGTCCGAACACGTTCGTGCTAAGGAAGACATCCACAAAGTAATTGATGCTTTAAAGATAACATGTTTCCAGGCAACCAAAAAAGGTCAAGTCACTTTCACAAAAAAAGATTTACCCGAAGAAATAACAGTTGAAGATATACAAGATCTGATCATCATTTATCCAGGTACCAGTGGAATAAATCAGAAGCTTGTCGAAGGAAACTATAAGTATATATTATGCCACCAGAGCATTCAAGAGGCCCTGGCCAGTTTGGAAGTGATCGATATGACAATCGAGGAATTCCGAAAGTTCCTGAACGTTCTTCATACTGCACACTGGTCCATGGTTAGAAGAATAACAAGTGGAATCATTTTGAACGATAATACTCGCACATTAGTCAAGGGAAACGACCCGTCAGTCAGTTTATTAAGAACAGGTATTCAATCTTTCATTCTCAAAAAAAAAAAAATTGCGCGAACAAATTTCAATAACACATCGATGCATGGTATTAGATATCAAAAACATGAAAATTCAAAAACATTATTATTTATTTGCAGATTTTAAAATATTATCGTCCGGAGCTGAAAAAAATTCATCTCAAATGACAGTCACACATATTTACCATGGTCCGGTTAATATTGGTAAAGTTATTAGATTTTTGAATTCGAAGGTAATTAGACGACTAAGTTATTTACCATGTATTTTATTTAATACCAGAAAAGAAGAAGCATATTGTTGCAGCACAATATGTAGAGTCCGGTGCATCAGTAAGCAGCACATACAAAGATGTTAGCTTTACAGGTAGGAAATTTGAGCTCGGCTTGTTATGTCAAAAAAGATGAATATAAATATATTTTAACCTTTACCAGCAATTGCGGGAACACCAACACCTTTACAATTTGCTAAACAAGATGCCACACCTGAACAAGCAAAAAAAGAAAATACGGGTAAAGTCAAATAACAAATGATCAAAATAATCAATTGTTTCGACGAACCTCGCTCAAGTGTTTCTGTTTTTATAGCATTGGCAGATTCTCTTACATTGAAGCAAGACGCTCTAAAGAAAAGTTTTCAAGAACAGTTCCGAAACCCACAACTTGAGCAACCAGATCTTCTTGAACTTTTGCATTCGTTGCATCAATGCGGTGACAGCGCAAAAGAAATCGTAGCTGATTCGCCAATGGAATCGATCAACTTAAATAAACTGCAACTCTCGGCTGCGGACTTCCACGTCGTTTGCGGTGCAACTCAGTTTTTCAATAAAGTCAAATCTCTTGATATTGGGTCAATAAACGGAGAACAACTCAGTGATTTGAAAGGCTTTTTAGCTGAATCTCGGATTGCGGTGATTAAATTTTTGTGTTTGTTAGTCACGTGGACTTAGATCTCTGAATTAGTTTCATCCCAAAAAATTGAGTCTGCGGTATTGAAATGGTCAAATACTAAATAACGAGTTATTTTTGTATTCATCCGTTGTAAAATCATCTTAAGTATATCTATATTTAAGACATAGTTCGAATATTTCTACTTGCTTTATTAAAAAAATGTTTCGAGGTTGGAGAAACTTGATTATTAGTATTTCATTTTTCAAATCATTTAACGTGACCCATGTCGCATGCCCTTTTCCGTACAGCTTTGTATTAGCCATCGACCAATGATGCTATTTATATTGATACGACATTGGGAAATTATTTTACTACATAGTACATTTTAAGAAAATTTCGCCATTGGATACGAAATAATCCCGTTTTATTTCATGGTCCATATCGACAGAAAGTAAAAAACATATCTGATAAATGTGGCATGAGCTACTTTGGGTTACTTCGGCGAAGACTGCTTCACGGCAAACACAAACTTGTAAATCAAATAAGACCTGAAGTAATTCGTTCGTTTCTAAACTCAACAAATTAAATAATCCTTAACAGGTATACATTACAACTATCAAACGAATGATCACTGACAGTGGCATCTTCTTAAATCTTCTGAAGGTGCTTACCAAATACAAGAAAAAATTGCATTTTAATGCCGTTCAACTGAACACTTTGAACGAAATGCATATCCCGGATTTGGAGTGCGTTTTTGAAAACTTTGACACAACGCTAGGTTTTAATATAATATATAAAAACTAGCTGAATAAATAATTTAGGCCATGATCTTTACGCTCGATTGCTCTGCCATATTTAGTCTATATCGGGGGTTCTAAAAGTGGGTTCTACAGACCCCTAATCCAAAGTCCAAAAAATAGTTCAAGGGTAACGTGAAAGACTAGATACTCTAATAATTGAATTCATAAGTCTTTAATGGCATCCACTTTTAAAAAACTATGCATTCAGTGAGTGTATGTATTTATGGCTGGATAATTCATCGTGGTCATCATTTTCATAACCAAATAATACAAGGTCCATAGTTCTGAATATTTTAAATAAACTCATGCGCTGCAAAAGACATAGTTTCTAAAGATTCTGCTTTTATTTGTCCTTTTGCTTCCAAAATATGACGGATTTGACATATCTTCGTCACTGAGAATTTGAAGACCTTCTCTTGGACCGCTAATGACTTAGGTACATTCTTAACCAAACAATAAATATGAAGATCTTGTTAGTCTGCAATTTTTACCTTTTGAAAATATCATATTTAATTATCGGTATGATTGTTATTTGTCATCAGATAAATGCGAACTATGTCAAATTGTTGGCGAATTACTCGAACTTCTGCAAAAGGTTTATATATTCAGAAATAGCTTTGAATGCAGAATTATGCAGTCAGGAACTCTCAATATGCAACACATCGATGTTCTGAAGAGTCTTCTCGAAGACACAAACGTTGCGGCAATGCAGTCGATTCAATATTAGATTATATATAAGTAATAATAAACCTCATTCTAGTTTCAGAAGCACATTGCCATTTCTAACAAATATCTTAGTGCTAGAGTGTATATTTTAGTTAATGTCGATATCAATGGGCAGTTTCTAAGTATTTGGCAGATTTAACAGGAAATATGTGAACAGAAAACATAAGTATAAAGCTCTGAATTTGTATGCACAGTGTATTCATAGAGGTTCACCCCATAGCCAAACGCAAAGTGCTTACAACGTAGTCCGGCGTTGGAAATTAATTTATTCTTTCTTAATTTCTTCTGTTTTCGGGCGAGATTATTCAAAATTTCTGCAAGTAGGCGTTGTATGTTATTGCGGATCTGCCTGAAACCCGGATTACCAGCCTCGTCATGAGGTCTTGATTTGTCTAAGGCCACGGTTCAAATATAATATGGCCTGACGTATTTCCGTTCCAGATATTCATTAAAAATTTATTTCCATTTGTGAAGACGTCTGAAACTTCGGGTTATTATCAGAATTAAGAATCAGCATGTAATTAGGTTTTACCATACGTCCCGTTTTTGGCGGGACAGTCCCACTTTTCAACGTCTTGTCCCGGCTGGACAGTTTAAAATCCCACTCTGGCGTTTATTCAGTCAATATAATACTGTACACAAGGGGTTCCCAAAGTTTATTGACCGCGGGCAAAAATTTAAGCAAACGGATATTCGCGGACTAGAGAAGGGGAGCGGCAAAAAGGGCGCAACCGTACGGTTTGAGCACGCCCTGAGAATATTATAAAAATTAGGCACTACAATAGGCTGCAAGCTTGATTTTAGATACACCTAGCATCGCAATTTGTTATGTAATCAAATTAATATTTATAATAGTTGGTGATGCCTGAGGAATAACAAGCACAAATATCAACAACGAATTTACAACAGATAGTGACTAATAAAGTTGCATGTACATCTGCAATACGGCTAAATGGCTACTTATGGCTTGTTTTGTTACACAAAAACCACCCCAATGTATATAAATATAAAAAAACGACATCTCAACATAATTCGGTTGTGTATTTTTGTATATAGCACATATATAATATAGGCTACGTGTAATTACGGTTTTTTCGAAATAAGATGTTCAGAACGTGGCTCGTATTTGGTACATTCTATTCGCAATAACGCATTCAAGTGATTATCTGTCAGTCTCGATCGAAGTTCTGATTTGTTGATGTTCATAATTCTGTGTGTGCATAAGATGTTTACCCGTTGTTAGAAAAACTTATGCCGGAAAATTTACTTTTTATATCAAGAGAAATGACTTTCAAAACTTGCAGCATACATTCGCGGGAAAATTCCCCTCCAACAAACAGGCGATACTTTTTAGCGATGTTGTGGGCTACAATATAACTGTCCAATAACGTGGTCTGTGTTATTGCAACACATAGAAAGTTAAACATTGTCGCCTTCTCATCCAGATAAGAATTCATCGACTCACCGTGGATAGTAAAGAAGCAAAGCAGATATTTACTCATCTTCACAAATACGGTGACAGAGTTCAGTATGATGAAATAAAGAAGATTGAATTTCTCCACGCTGACGACCCTGATATCATTGCCTCGGTGTTGAGTCGTTGCTCAAAACTTCAGTATTTGACATATAACGAGTCAATGAGATCGAATGTTAGAAACCTTCAACTTTTGACAATCTCAATGAAGGAATCGAACATCAAGGTGAATATCGTGTAAAATTTCTCCTCAGATAAGCCATTGATGTGCTTGTCATTAATTGCTCTGTTTGGCGCTATCTTGTCTCGAATAGAGTATAGTATAGTTAGTTCCACAGGTGCTTGAAGTAGACGTGATCGTAACTCAACAATGTCTGCATATGTCATCCCTAACACCAATTGAAATAAGTCATTCAAATATTAGAATTACGTCTAACCACGTCACAATGTCAATGCAAATGATTGCCGAAATACCGCATATACAAAACTCCATACGCTCGCGTTATCTTTTGTTTCGCCGCACAAATCCCCGAGTACAAAAATTTAGAACATTGGAAAGTTTTTATCAAATAATCTTGTATATTTAATTTTGTATACAGCACTGTGGACTTTGGCTGTTAGCTTTTATTCAAGGATATGGTAACGATGAAAGTTGTATTCAAATATGCACTGTATCGCTTTCTGGTATTCCCGCTACTTGAATTACAAGTGCATCTGAGGCAATCACTTCAACACAATATAATTATTGTGGCGATTCAGAGGCGCATGCAGTAACACCCGTTTCTTTCTGGGAAATTTCCATGTAGCGACTTCTAAAACAACATCCGCGAATACGCTAATCGTTAAAAGAGCCGATTTTTCAGGTAAAGGCTAATATCTTTCCATAACCAGTAACAACATCTAAACGCCACTTCATACTGAATTCATGTAAGACGAGCTCGAGGTTGCGTCGATTTAACCGAGCCTATTGATTTGACATTACTTGAACAACAACATCATCCTTCACATCCATGATAAGTAAATAGAGACAATGTATAGTGCTTGATAATAAATAAGAAACGGCCACATACGCCGATAGGCTTTTAACACGGAGATAAAGGGTAATTTGAAGTTTAAAGTGGTGGTGTGTTCATAGGCAGAAATGTGTATAGTTAGCCCACTAGTATACGAACCAATATAACATACTACCAGTGATTATAATAAAATTAGCCGGGTGAAAATTGCAAACGTCATGGCTTTTCCGCGTTCATGTTTGTATCTGTTGGTCTGTTGTCCAGAGCGAAAATGTAAAACACGTTGTATTTCATCCAATCATTGACATAATGTAATTAGTAGAAGTGAGTTGAGCTCTATTCTACACCAATCGTAGACGGGTAGGCAACCGTTTGTTGCTCGCGGGCCAAAATTAAAGGTTGCAAGTCATTGAAACTTGTACATATTTTTGCAAACTTGCACATATTTTTAAAATGTTAAAAACCGAACGGATGGCTGATGAATCACAGTTCACACATATCAAAAGTTAATTTTAACAGCGCGCCAAGACTGCCCAACTCGTAAACTCGACTTTTAAAGAAAAAAATTTACATGACTTTTAATGTGACACTTTTTGTTGCATCACTCTTTTCTAAAGGGGACACTGGATGAAGCCACGATTAAAACATTTCATCAATGGGAATCAGTAGTCCGATTTCTCAGCTTGCTCTTTCAAATGTACATTTTCGAAAATAATTGTTCGCATGCATATGTACTTCAAAACATCGATTTGAAATTTTTGAATGATTTGTTAAATTTGGATAGAGTTTTCTATGAATAAGATACTTTTTTTTTTTATAAACATCAAGTAGTGATACATATCTCGAATAGAATATAGATTTATTTTTTCATTGCATTGCATCTCAAAAAAATCCATTTGAATATTTTCGGCGCCATTGAACCCTTTGCATCTAGCATCAACTTTTCTTCGTTTTTTTGCTCTTCGTCTAATTATAATTAAATTATAGGCTCATTAAACGAGTAATTGTAAATTATATACTTGCATAGGTTATACTATAATCCGGGTACACGTGTCTCACACAATAAATTCTGTTAGGTAAAAAGTATAATCGTCAAAACAGCCGTTTTTTTTACTGTAATTCAGTGAATCGTCGCGGGTTGGATGATATTACTTCCTTAGGTTGCTACCCCTGGTTTAAAACAATAAACCCTTGTCTACTTGTCTAGCGCTTTGTTCTGGGAATAATCTTGAAACGCCGTATTTCCATGTCCAATGCACACTGAAATGCTTTTTTATTTAGGTATTAGAGTGATTAGCCCAAGTGATTCAAGAGTCTTGCTGCACACTAACACAAATATATTTCTGTAACGTTCCGTCTGACCAAGGTCAGACTTCTTCAGACATACATAGTTCAACTATAACAAGAAAGGCAGTGCATGCATATTTAATTAATCAGTGTAAAACTATGGGAGGTACGCACAATAAAATGGGTGAATTCTTGATTAAATAACAATGAGTTACTGAAATGAAAGGTCATTGATGAGACCTATCTCTTTAATTATAATTTAGTGATTGTTTGTCTGTTGATGACCTATCTGGCCATGTATGATCCAACTGGGAAAAACATAATAACAAAATTAAAAATACTATAAATGGGGGGTATAGTCAAGTTTGAAAGGTAACGTAAAGTGATTGATGTAAGTTTCGAATTTGGAAATTATCACAATAACACATTATATTCTAGAAAATACTCTATCAAACAAAATACATGCTCAGGTTGTTTACGCTGTCGTGAGTTCCCGGTTATGAAAGTTGAATCTCCTGTTTGTTTGTGGTTCATATTCATTTTGAGCTCTGCAAAAAGATACCGAGGCGATAGATATCGTGACTCGTGAGCGAATATGACTTTTCAACTGTACGCCATTTTGGGATATTTCTTGTATAATTTGGCAGTGTGATTTGAAACAACGGGTTGGCGTGATATTTTGTACCCACATGGCCGCGAAGCATGACATTTGAAACATTTTACGACACTCCAGCTGTTGGTACTTGTTAACCTTTCTAACAGATATACTATATGTAGTCAGGATTCAGGCTTCTTGTTGTGTAAAGTTACAAAACCAGCAATATTAATATTATAAATAAATCTGAACCAGAATTTTTGTTTATCGCAGGAGATTTCAAACAATGATGTTATTTTTTTAGATGAGCCACATGGATATCGGGTCTTATGATGTGGTGAGTTATTTTGTAAATAATATTCCGTCCAAATGAAAGGATAAAGTACACTCATACACTATTATGCATTATTTTAGTATGAATTCTTTACCAGACGTCGTTTGGTGAATATTTTGCTCGTCCCATTTCTACTCATCGTCGACCATTAATTAATACGTGATTAACGGTAACCATGTCGCTCTCGATTGTTTCACAAATAAGCTAGTTATTTCCCGTTATCAATTCTGATGCAACGGCGAACATCGAAGTTTGTTTTGATATTCTGATACTTGCATCAATTTGCAAAAAAACTTTTTTTTGGTATCAGTAGCCTTAGTAAATAAACTGGTAGTATGTAGATACGTTTTAGATTAACAATACTGTAATGTTAAAATTATTTCAAATTTATATGAAGTGGAGATTGTGAAATAAATACGAGTGAATTCAGAATATGAGTAAGTTCCATTTGTATCACAACTCAGCAATTTGACTTGATATCTATCTACCGTAATTATACAACAAAATGTCCGCCGCAGATAAAACATTGAATTTGCGTTAAGTTATACCCGAGAGATTCATGTTTTGGAATTTGCTTTCATTTAATTGATTTGAAATAGAAATTTATATTGTTAGAATTCAACCAATGAAATTTACTTTTTAGGTATTCGGATCGGTAAGTCCATATAAGAGTCTAATACTATTTAAAATATGCGGACCAGGATTATAGTAAATATATTGCAGATCAACACACGACTAAAATTCTGGTTTATAATGTAATTTTCATTTAACAAATAGATTCGATATTCATAATATTAAAATTGGAAGCGATTCAAAAGTCTTGCTGCACACCAACACAAATAGGGTGCAGCAGGACTCTTGAATCACTCAGGATAGTTATCTTTACTCTTGCTACAGCATCCTTGCATTATATACATTCGGATCCACCGGCACAAAAACATAGAAGACGGATAAGTAGTTAGCCTCGCAGAAACCAAATCATTAAAATTCAAATATTGAAATAACTTCCCAACTTCCAATATTCTATTTTATTAAAGTCTGCGGATCCAGGAGATAATGCTGTTTCATACCCTCATTAGATATGAGAAAGCATGTCAGCAAATGATTTGTTATTTATTTATATTATGATTACTTTATCGTAAATGAAAGTCTCAGCAAAGTATAGCACATGTATTATTAGGTCATCTTTGTAAAAAGTATGAAATACCTCACAAAAAGTTGAAAATATTGAAGTTATATTTTTGTCTTAAAATATTCTTTATATCTAAGTAATAATGCAAGATATATTTTCACAAAATTGCTGTGTGTATCGAGTGATTATTGGTTTTAATTTTGTACAAACAAAAATTCGCACACCTAATACACGTTGTTAATAAATGGAACATTTCACAATCTAGTTCTGATACAATTCATTTCATTATTTTAAAATGTTTAATACATTTCAAGTTTATAGGCTGAAGTATATACCATGTATATTTTGTCTATCAATTATCAGCTCACGCAAAGCCCCCCCCCCCCCTCCTCACTTCCATTCGGTTTTTTACTTTTTTCACTCAATTCAACTAGTAAGAAAGAAATGTACAAAAATATATCAACATCTGCCTTTACCGATAGACTGTCGTCACGTTCTACTTATGTCCTGATTTCATAGCATTTCAAGTTACTCAAGAGTCCTGCTGCACACGAACATATTTCTGTAACGTTTTGTTTAACCAAGGTCAGACTTCCTCAGGCATACCTAGTTCAACTATAACAAGAAAAACAGTTGCACTCATAAAAATATCATAAATTTATCAAAGTTATACAATGAAATGTCTGCCATAGATGAAACATTGAATTTGCGTTCTAGTATTCAAGAGTTTCACGAGTTGGAATTTACCTTAAGTTCAATAGGTTTAAAAGTAGAAGTTTATATTATTAAAATTCAATCAATGAAAATTACTTTTCAGCAAAACCGATCGGTAAGTCATTTTATTTTAAGATACAGATCAGGATCATAGTAAATATATCGCAGATATACACACGATTTAAAAATCTGGTTTTTAATATGATTTTCATTTAACAAATAGATTAGATATTCATAATATTAAAATTGGAAGTGATTCAAAAGTCTTGCTGCACACCAACACAAATAGGGTGCAGCAGGACTCTTGAATCACTCAGGATAGTTATCTTTACTCTTGCTACAGCATCCTTGCATTATATACATTCGGATCCACCGGCACAAAAACATAGAAGACGGATAAGTAGTTAGTCTCGCAGAAACCAAATCATTAAAACTCAAATATTGAAATAATTTCCCAACTTCCAATATGCTATTTTAATAAAGTCTGCGGATCCAGGAGATAATGCTGTTTCATACCCTCATTAGATATGAGAAAGCATGTCAGCAAATGATTTGTTATTCATTTATATTGTGATTACTTTATCGTAAATGAAAGTCTCAGCAAAGTATAGCACATGTATTATTAGGTCATCTTTATAAAAAGTATGAAATACCTCACGAAAAGTTGAAAATATTGAAGTTATATTTTTGTCTTAAAATATTCTTTATATCTAAGTAATAATGCAAGATATATTTTCACAAAATTGCTGTGTGTATCGAGTGATTATTGGTTTTCATTTTGTACAAACGAAAATTCGCACACCTAGTACACGTTGTAAATAAATGTAACATTTCACAATCTAGTTCTGATACAATACTTTAAAATTTTTATATAATTCAAGTTTATAGGCTGAAGTATATACCATGTATATTCTTGTCTATCAATTATAAGCTCACGCAAATTTACGTTAAGTTCAATGGATTAAAAGTAGAAGTTTATATTATTAAAATTCAACCAATGAAAATTACTTTTTTAGGCACGCCTAGGGGTAAGTCATTTTATTTAAAATATGCAGACCAGGAATATAGTGCATATATTGCAGATCTACACACGATTAAAATTCTGGTTTATAATGTGATTTTCATTCAACAAATAGATTCGATATTCATAATGTTAAAATTTAAAGTGATTCAAGAATCTTGCTGCACACCAACACAAAGTAAGTGTGCAGCAAGACTCTTGAATCACTTAGGATAGTTATCTTTCCTCATGCTACAGCATCCTTGCATTATACCCATACGGATGCGCCGGCACAAAAGCATAGAAGAAGGATAAGTAATTAGTCTCGCAGAAACCAAATCATTTAAAAATTCAAATATCGAAATAATTTCCCAACTTCCAATATGCTATTTTAATGAAGTCTGCGGATCCAGGAGATAATGCTGTTTCATACCTCCATCAGATATGAGAAAGCATGTCAGCAAATGATTTGTTATTAATTTATATTGTGATTACTTTATATCAAACGAGGGTCTTAGCAAAGTATAGCACCTGTATTATTAGGTCATACTTGTAAAAAGTATTGAAAAGCTCACAAAAAGTTGAAAATATTGAAGTTATATTTTTTTCATAAAATATTCTTTGTATCTAAGTAATAATGCAAGATATATTTTCACAAAATTGCTGTGTTTATCGAGTGATTATGGGTTTTAATTTTGTACAAACGAAAATTCGCACACCTAGTACACGTTGTTAATAAATGGAACATTTCACAATCTAGTTCTGATACAATTCATTTTAATATTTTAAAATGTTTAATACATTTCAAGTTTATAGGCTGAAGTATATACCATGTATATTTTTGTCTATCAATTATCAGCTCACGCAAAGCCCCCCCCCCCCCCCTCACTTCCATTCGGTTTCCTACTTCTTTCACTCAATTCAACTAGTAAGAAAGAAATGTACAAAAATATATCAACATCTGCCTTTACCGATATGCTGTCGTCACGTTCTACTTATGTCCTGATTTCATAGCATTTCAAGTTACTCAAGAGTCCTGCTGCACACGAACATATTTCTGTAACGTTTTGTTTGACCAAGGTCAGACTTCCTCAAGCATACCCAGTTCAACTATAACAAGAAAAACAGTTGCACTCATAAAAATATCATAAATTTATCAAAGTTATACAATGAAATGTCTGCCATAGATGAAACATTGAATTTGCGTTCTAGTATCCGAGAGTTTCACGAGTTGGAATTTACGTTAAGTTCAATAGGTTTAAAAGTAGAAGTTTATCTTATTAAAATTCAACCAATGAAAATTACTTTTCAGAGACACCCATTGGTAAGTCATTTTATTTTTATATACAGATCAGGATCATAGTGAATATATAGCAGATATACACATGATTCAAAATTTTGGTTTATGATGTGGTTTTTATTTAATAAATTGATTCGATATTCATAATATTAAAATTCAAATATTGGAATTATTTCCCAACTTCCATCACAATCGTTATACTATTTTAATAAAATCCGCGGATCCGGTAGCTAATGCTGTTTCATATCTGCATCAGACATGAGAAAGCATGTCAGCAAATAAATTGTTATTATAGTGATTGAAAGCCTTAGCAAAAAAGGTTCAGCATATGCCTCATAGGCCTGTATTATTAGGTCATCTCTGTAAAAGTATGAATTAATTAGCTGATAAAATTTATAAAAATTGTAATAATTCATTTTTTCTTCAAGATATTTTATATTTAACAATAATGCAAGATAATTTTTCACAAAACTGCTCTGTGTGCCGAGTGATTATGGGTTGCAATTTTGTGCAAACGGAAATTATCACACCTAGTACTCGTTGCAAATAAATAAAACTTTCCACAGTCTGGTTCTGATAATATTCATTTCATATTTTAAAATTTCCACTGACGGAAAATAAGCTTAAGTATATAATATGGATATTTTGGCTAACAATTATCAGCTTACGCAAAGCTCGCTCTCACTTTCATTCTGTCCCCCTATTTCTTCACACAATTCAACTAGTGAGAAAGAAATCTACAAATATATCGACACCTGCATCTACCTATAGACCGTCGTCTCGTTCTACTGAAGTCCGATTTCATAGTATTTGTTGCGCGCTAATAGAAGTCAGAGCAGTTAAAATAATCTAAGCGTTACCAGAATTTATAAAGCCTACTATTTCTATTTCTCAGTCTACATCATTTGAACTTTATTAAATAGTTTTCAATTAAACTTTACCACAGTTATCACGTGAAGAACCGATTGCAGTGTGTGATTGCCTACCTCACGTCACTGATGAATTGAACATATCCATTTGCGTATGCGAAGCAGAAATCAAGATTATTCAAACAAAACTGAACTCTCTGCCTCCAACGGTAATCATTGATTTAGTATTCACGAAAATATTTCTCAGCGCAACCACGAATACAAGTTTTATTGTTGAGAGCTGACCGGCATTGTAATTAAGTTATTTTATCGATGATTATCTTCAATAATGGCCAGTCTAGTGATGAACTGGTATCACAACAAGCACAGATGATAACTATGTTCATCAGGGCGATATCACGCTGTGACTGAATAGTTTCCTAGATGTTCTGTAAAAAGTATTGTCACATAGTTGTGCAATAAAATAATTATATAAAATATTTGCAAGTCTGTGTTCTTGTATAGATAATGATTAAGTATTCTAACCATGTAAACGTCACAAACCTGTTGTACTGGAGACTAAAGATACCCGATTTTCAGACTCGTTTAGTTCAATAGTTTTTGAATTTAACCTGGTCTATGTTTTACTGATTATATCATAAATATTGGGATTTCTTTTGTTTACCAGAATCTGCAAATTAAACTCCTTGATTACCAAACATCGAAGTGGATAAGTTTTTCCCAGAAACATCGTACGTGAAACATCTGTTTGCTGCTGCTCTTAAACTGTCGTTTCATTGAATCGGCAAATTTATTTTGAAAGTGAATTTCTGTGAGACTGGTACCTCAGAATAGAGTCTATCTAACTGGCATCAAATTTGACAATACACTTGATTTTAAATTCTTTGTGCATGAACAATATTATCCGATATTTTATTTGTAATTTTTATATATATATATGAGATTTGTGGTATTCTTTGAAAAATTAAGTTAACACTGAAAAACAGAAATTAGCGTTCTGAGAATCTCAATATTTTCTTGTATGATTAAAATCTTATTACAAGAAAATTAATTTTTTATTTCCCCGCATATAATTTATGTACTATATCATTTATTAACCTCTGGTAATCTAATAGAAATAAATTCTGAATAAAATTTTGAGTTATTGTTTGAGAGATTTCTAGGAAACGATAAGATTAGCTCGCAGGATTCAATGTAATTTTGCATTACTTGTCTCGATTTCGTGAAATCTCCTGGGTTTTGTATGGCTACTGGCGAGCAGTTTTCCCTTCAAAAAACTGCAACGAATGACGTTGGATACCCCGTGGGTCATTTGGAAATTCCAACAATGAGTTAGTTTCAGAAAGATTCAAAAGAAATCGATGACAATCAGGGTGTCATTTTATTTGGAAATATTTGATGTAAAAACTGCAAAATTTGAGTTTAATTTCTGTAAACCTTTTTTTTTCTTTGTTAGGATTTCTTGTGTTTATTTTAATGAATATCAACATTCAAGCATTTGCTTTCAGTAGATCATACACCGGCTTAGGGTATCATACACCTTTTAAGTTCATTATCAACGAGTATATAATATATACAGCAATACAGAAAATCCGCAACATCAATAAAAATTCCGATTCCAATTTTGCGATAATGAAGATTACTTAACCATTATTTTGAAATGTTAATTAGGAAGTAATTTCAAAAATAATCAGTTTATTTGCCAAAAAAATATAATTTTTTGTAACAGAACCGGCTGAAAAATATGACTTTTGTGATTGAACCGGCTGACAAAAAATTTGAATCCCACCACTGGTCATAAGCTTATTTAAGGAATTTCTTGTTCCGTCTCAATCACTTTAATTAATACAAATCACAGCGCATTGAAAGGAAAATATAATTTATTAACATTAATTTACAACGAGTTACGGGTAAGAATTTTCCGACGGCTATCGCTGACAGGTAGAAACGATAACTGTGAAAAAAAAAGTAAGACGGGTGAATAATGTATTTTATGAAAATTTTCCGATATATTTGGGAGAAATATTATTTTGACCACATAGAAATGTCATTATTGCTGATTTATTCATTACCAATTTGCGGAGTTTTTAATTATTATTCGTAACACCGACACGATCTAAAATTAAAAGCATAAAAATGCCGACTATCTGCTTCACAAATATTAGTCCGGCAGAATCGGGCCCTAACATTGTTTTGGTACATAAAGTTTTTTTTATTGTTTAGATATAATGTATATGACATATATAATGAGATACCCAGATGGGTGTGGAGTATATGATGTTGAGCAATTTTTATTAATAAGTGGATTTAAAGTATTCGGCCCAAGATGACGCACATCCTGAACCCTAACCTGGTAAACATACAATGTTCAGGTTGTGCGCCATCTTGGTACGAATACTTCAGGAGCGCCTTTTTGTTAAAAACAATTATTTCATAACTACATGGTTTAGTTTTGCATACATGGTAACATTGAATCTCCTTACAATGTCAGAAATTCAATATTAGTAGAATAAATGGTAGTTTATTTCACTGATACAAGCCAAGATCCATCGACAGCATCCAGCTACTTTCTATTGCGCTCTTCAACCTACATTTGCGTTGCCGCGCGCATTCCGTTTTCCTAGTTTAAGCTTAGAGACTTGGGAAATATTTTATTAGTTGAATTGGATTGGAATATTTGACCTCGTCTTTCACTTCGAACAAGGCCATGTAAAACCATCCACTGGTATCTAAAGAAGTGTAACGTGTTTTCTTTTGGAAGAACCGCAACCTTTCAGTGCTGCATTGACTTTGGCAAAATTAATATATCCTTGTGGAGATAGGAGATATGCGTATGCAAAACACGGATGTGCATCTGTTATGCCAACATAGTTGAGTCAAACGTTTTGAATACTAGTACATCACACACATTTTCCTGTGTGCTTCGGTTGTACGTAGCAACGCGCATATTTTTGCGCACATGCATCAAATTCCACTTGATTATTGAGCTATAGGTTTTTGACGAGCTTTTGTGTATGATTTCATTCCATAGAATTTGTATGCTGTTCTAAAGAATACTAGTTTCAGCTTTTTCATTCATTCAAACCGCGTGTTGAAAGTAAGTTTTGTAATATAGCCTTAAATCGGTGATGCCAGTAAATCTTTAATACAAAAAGATCAGTAACATCTGCAATAAAACAGCAATACCCACTCAAATGACAGATGGGTGATGGATACTCTTAGTATCTGCTCCATCGCGTGCCTCTTACAGTCTTACCAGTTTACATGAGTGTCAATTGGTATCTAAGCTCAGCCAGAGACAAAAAGTTTTGGACTTCAGTTGGCGTGACGAAATGTTTTTAAATATATATTCTACAATAAGATTATTTGATTGCATACTACTGAAAGTTACGCTTTATATGTTTTTTCCCATTGCACTATTCCTTTACTGATATTCGATAATATGACGCTCATCTGACATATTTCTTAAGGTGTGTAGATGGGTATAATCTTTTCCACGCTGTTCAGATGAATATATATAAGAATTGCTAATATTGGTTTGCAATGCGATGAAATCCCATCTTGGCATTTCTGCCTCTCGCAATTGCTGCGTATACTTATCGGGCAAGTTCTGTGGCGTGGTTATCAAATGAAAAAAAAAACATGAGAGTATTTTTTCTACTTCTCTACTACTGTCAAACCTTGACATTTTGTGAAAACTTTTTTCAATGCAACCTTTCTTTAAAACATCCCCAACAACCACAATTAATTCAGTTATTAAAATTTCGAAACAAACACATAAAATCATCAACAGATACATATCACCAAGTAGATATTGCTGAATTGATCTTTATTTTAACATTTTTCATGTAATTCATTTTGGTAAACCTGTTATCTATCGTAAATACAGCACATTTGACAATGTTGTAGTGTGAC
Source organism: Styela clava (assembly GCF_964204865.1). Lineage (NCBI taxonomy): Eukaryota > Metazoa > Chordata > Ascidiacea > Stolidobranchia > Styelidae > Styela > Styela clava. The sequence continues at coordinate 919,849 of NC_135250.1, read as the reverse complement.
TTTTTTGGCCTCACATTTTTGATATTTGTAGTTAGAGCTCTTGGGGCTCTTGCAAACAAAGTAACATACAAAATATTGGTTGTAAATTGCAAAACATGATCATGTCGTTGGAATAACTTGGCATTTTACCACCCGTATATCATTCATTGTTGAGAATATTAATAAAATCATAAAATTTAAAAATCCGTTTTCGTGAAATTTGTTGAGAGTCTTTGGTAGTTTGAAAAGCATTGGCATGGAACATAAGAATGAACTACATTCTTTCCCAGGGATATGCTATAAAATGTAGCAATTTTCTCATTCTTGTTCTTGTGATATCATTATCTTTCACTGCTTCGTCGTGATCATCCCGCTGCATAACAATTCTCGCTAACAAATAATTGACTGTTCTCCACCGGGTGTATATCCACTTGAACCACTGGCGACTACATTAGCAGGCTTGTATTGTTAATTGCAACAAAAACGGGTATTTCAAAATAGTACTCTTTATTTTACGCGTGTGTTTCGACAGTATTTTCATATACTGTATATGGGTCGCGACCCAAAGCTGGGCTCAACAAATATCTTAAAGTTATTGATTTTATTTCCTAGTAAATTTGCTTGCGTAGTTTGTGCCCCAAGATTGCGCACAACTTGAATATAGTATTGTAACAAGTTATGGTTCAGGTTGTGCGTCATTTGGTGCACATGTTTGACGAAAAACACTAATACAAATATCTCAATAAATACCTAAAAGTTATTGATTTTATTTCCTAGTAAATTTGGTGTTTGCGTAGTTTGTGCACCAAGATTGCGCACAACCTGAACATAGTATTGTAACAGGTTATGGTTCAGGTTGTGCGTCATTATGATGCACAGGTTTGACGAAAAACACTAATACAAATATCGCGCCGTAAAAAAAATTTCTCAAAGCTGCAAACCCTCCACACCCATGTAGAAATGATGGGAAATGACCCCAAGATGAATAATCACAAATAAAAAAACTTTATGTCTGAAATCAAACTTGGGCCAAAAATGTCTCCTTATCTGCCAGACTATATCGCGTCCCGGGGTCAGTAATAATAATATTGTTCGCTTAAGCCTTAAAGGTGAACTGTGATACAAATTTTACATAAAAGATAAGAATCACAATAAAATTAATTTGTGTTGTGAATGTACTTCTTAATAGTTGTCTTTAACATCTTCGCCGATGTGAACTCACAATTCTGTCTGAAATAAAAAACCAAACTACGATATCTGCCGTTGCGTGAGAATTAATATTTGCTATTAATTGGAATGTCGGTGCGAAACGCTCGCGGCGACGAAAAAATAATGCAGCCTTCGATTATAACATAATTATGAAATAAAAAACGCCGCATTGTTACGGTCTTCTAGTGAAACCCGAAAAAAATAAATTATTGTCACGGCGATCGTTTCGTCGGCCGACATCCCAATTAATATTGTTTGAAATGACAATACTCATTATTCGGTGTTCGCTAAAAATATTCGAATAACTCGATTAAAAAGTTCTATTTTGCCCGCCACTAATCACGGCGCATGTAAATAATTATCGAATGATCAGCATCATCAATATCATCGATTAATGGTCAATGGTCAATAGGACTTGCAAAATATTTACCAAATACCGTTAGGCAAAGAGAGGCGAGCTGCACGTAACTGTGGAATTTCGCTGTGAACGACCATACATTTTTGTTTATTAAACGCATCACGTCGTCGTGAATTTTACTTTTGGTGCAATGTTTTAATTTCACCGTAACCCCCCGTTGAAAAATCCTGGCTGCGCTCCTGCATTTTCGGTTGTGAATTCTGCCAACAAATTTGAATTTTTCGCTTCGCCCCATTCAAAGCCAAATTTCTACTCGGCGGCGGTGTGGCGCATCGTGCAGGGCGTTAGGAATACGCTCGCCACCGCATCTCTGATTACCCTTCTTGGGTTCACAGGTTCGAATCCCATGCGGGGATGATCATGTGCGAAAGGATTGCTGGACTCCTCGCCGCCGTAGGGTGGTTCAGGTAACCGCTGGTCGGTTACGGCTTCCTCCACCATCAAGTCTATGCTTCCGAAAAAACAAATACCTGGCTAACTAGTCCCATACCCGACCTGGACTGGTAACCGGACGAGAGGCCATGGTTCGCCATATGATTGGGCCGTCTTATCGGCTTTCCTCTCCTCGGGATAAATATGTAAAATTCTATCCTATCCTACTAGTTTTATAGGAGTAACGGTAGACCGTGGGACCTGATCTGGTAATAGACAAGTGACTCGGATCAGTTAGTTTTTCAATTCACGTCGAAACTGAATCAAAAAGCATGGATCATCGTAACAAAACCTGGGAAAACTACGCTACCTTGAAAAGCTATCCCGATACAGGCAGTGATGAGCTGGAAAAATCGTAACAACCGGAACGCACCAAATTCGTGAAAATGTAATATATATTTACAACACGACGCTACCAGTAATTTTGTCTGTCGTAAGATAGAGCCGAAGAACTACAATTAAAAAATAAGAAAAAATTACCTGAAATATGACTGTTCAAAATTGAAAGAATGTTCATACTAATTCAATACAAATGTTATTATTAGAAAGGTATTGGATGAATTTTCACGGGTTGCAAGGGTCGGCGAAACATCCATTACAGTTACACGTTACTGCTGTGCACTAATTATTTGCCAGCTGTAATGCAAAATGAATTATGATGCAACAAAACATCAATTAATAACTAAGTTTCCCGCAGAAATTAGACTTTTCGAATCATAATTTTATTTTTGGAAACAGGAACGCAAATGCGATAAAATGTCCAACAACCGGAACGCCGTTCCGGTGCGTTCCGGCTACAGCACAGATTCAGATTCAGATTCAGATATTTTATTTCGTCATGCAAGAATCAATATGAGGCAAAAGAAAACACAGTAAACTGAAAAAACGAAAAACATTGATTCATTGCAATTGACGCGGGGTCGCGAATAGACTCAATGAGTCATCTAGTCAGCGACACCTTGGTGCTGTATTAAAGCAGCAAATATAGCAATGAAGCATATAGAACAACAAAAAAACGAAAATTTATCTTCAGAAATACACTAATCATTGAAATACAACAATAGATTCGAAATAAAATACACAAATCATGGAAAGACAACAGTGGATTCGACAACAAAAAAGGAAAAATTATCTTCAAAAATACAAAAATCATGGAAAGACAACAATAGATCCGAAATAAAATGCACAAATCATGGAAAGACAACAATAGATTCGAAATAAATTTAATTGTAAATAACCACACTACAAGAACCGCCAGTACGATTCATTCAGAAGAAGGCTCATTAGCGACATCTGGTGTTTAAGATGCGCATCGATGAATTCAAAACATAAAATAATGCTGAGTCATACGACCCAGCACTAAAAAGGACTGAAGTAGCGTCCCAAGCAACTGGGTTGCCATTTGATAGCTATTATATGTGGAAAGTAGACGACGACGAGTTCCCGTCACAGTAAGGTGAAGTACCGGTATGCACTATATAAATTGCACATGAGAAGTTGGCAAAAAATGACATAGTAAAACATGAAACAGCCAGCAAAAGAGGTACAGCATTCAGCTGTCATAAAAAAAAAAATAATGGATACAGCTGTTCAGTAGAGGAACGTGGATGGGTACAGGAAACTTACTTATAACGGAACAAGTTAGACTGCTAGCACCTATAAGCTTCAAGGTATAAAGTTTTCAATTTACATTTAAAAGAATTATAGTTACTTGTACGAATTGTTTCAGGAAGCAAATTCCATAACTTTACTCCAATGAACTTGATTGAGCGTTGGGTTAGTTTGGTAGAAAAACGATTCAAAAAATATGAGCAACTGGTCGAGGACCTTGTTCCATATGAGTGAACATCACTCTGCTTCATAAAATAATTAGTGAATGCAGGAGGGAGTTTTTTGTTGTGATGTTGGTGCATTATTTTTAGCACTTCGAATTTATGCATATCCACCATTTTAATTATGCGAATACTGTGGTAAATAGGAGTCAGATGAGTGCGATAACCGACATTGGAGATAGCGCGAATTGCTCGATTCTGCATAATTTCAATATTACGTAATAAATTTTTATCAGCCAAGCCCCATGCAACAATGCCATATTGAATGTGTGACTGAAATAAGGAGTGGTAGACCATACGTAATGTTGTGAGTGAAGCAAATCGCCGAAGTCTATATAGTATCCCAACTGACTTGGATAGTTTAACAGCCAGTTTGGATATTTGAATGTCCCACTTCATTTTGTTATCAATATGAATACCCAGATATTTATAAAAATTTACATTTTCAAGTTCTGTGTCATCAATTTGGACTACTAAACCATTTTGTGCTTTACTTTTAGGTGATATTAACATAGTTTTAGATTTATTTATGTTTATTGTTAATTTGTTTGATCGCATCCAGTTTGCTACTTTAGCAATTTCAGTGTTCACCCTTAATTCAAGGGCTGCACAGGATTTGTCACTGTCAAGGAGATTGGTATCATCTGCAAATAATTTCGAGAATAATGAAGAACAATGAGTTATGTCATTAACATATACTAAAAATAACAATGGACCCAAACAGCTACCTTGTGGAACTCCATGAGTCACTGGTAAGGGAGGAGAACAATAAGAACCTACTTGAACATACTGTGATCGACCGCTTAAGTAACTAGAAATGAGTTTATTTGCTATACCCCTAATACCATAATGTTTCAACTTGTAAATCAGGATGTCATGATTTACAGTATCGAAAGCTTTTTTTAAGTCTAAAAAAGTTGCACTAACATACTCTTTCTGTTCTAGTCTATCATAGATAAATGATGTAGTGTCTAAAATAGCATGCGATGTGGAATGACTGTTTTGAAAACCGAATTGAGATTTATTTATGACATCATATTTATTGAAAAAACTAGTAAGCCTCTTATGAATCAGGCGTTCAAAAATTTTATCAATCGTTGAAAGGATTGATATCGGTCTATAATTTGACACGAGTTTTTTATTTCCAGATTTAAGAAGAGGAATTACTCTTGCAATTTTGAGAGAAGAAGGAAATATGCCGAGAGAGAGTGAGCAATTGAAGAACTCTGTCAGACATGGAGCGATGAGGTCAGCAACTAATTTAAGAAAACGAGCTGGAATATTATCTGGCCCAACTGCCTTCCTATCCTTCAAATTTTGAATTTCTACCAACAATTCATTAGAAGTAGTCGGACTCAAAAATATAGACTGGCTCAGAGGATTATGAAGAAGTTGTTTGAAGTTACCCGAATCATTAGAAAACTTTTCTGAGAGGCTGGACCCTATGGTTGAGAAGTACTCATTAAATTCAGTTGATATCGAAAAGTCATCTTTGGTGATACTGCCATTTTTCAGATAAATTTCCTTAACTTTTTGTCTTGATTTATTATGCGTGTGCGTAATTTGGTTAACTATTTGCCATGTCGATCTCGGGTTGCCTCTGTTTTGGGCAATAAGGTTTTGGTAATAAATTTGCTTTGCTCTATCTACAGTTCTTGTCAGAACATTCCGATAATTTTTAAAGTACGAGCATTGAGAGCTGTTACCCCTCAAAAAATGAGATTTGAATAATTTATTTTTGCGTCGAATACAAGTAATCAATCCTTTAGTAAGCCAGGGTTTTAGTCTTATTCTTTTCTGACGACGTGAAAGTGGTTGTAAAGGGGCATGTCGATCAATCAAAGAAACAAATGATTGTACAAATTCGTCAAAGACACTGTCAAAGTTTTGTGAATTTAATTGAAGTGTGGTGAATTGGTTGTTAAGAGTGCCTATTATATCTGAACGAAAAGTGTCCAGAGAGAATGTGGACATGTCCCTTGACAATACACAATTATTAGAAGATGTTGGTTTTATGCCATTCAGGCAACACATAATCGGAAAATGGTCTGTGATATCAGACAGAATGACATAAGAATTGATTTGTGAATTGCTCATATTAGTGTAGATGTGGTCAATTAACGTTGCTGAAGTACGACTTATTCTAGTGGGCTTTGTTATCAGGGAAGTGGCATTATGTGACATAAGCATGTTAACATAACTGGCAACTTGGGTATTAGTAGAAGTTGAAAATAAATTAATATTAAAATCCCCTACAATCAAAAAGTGTTTATGTGCCATTTTGGATAAAGAAGTTTCAAATGCATCAGTACTGGACACCACTGGATACAGGTGACTTAACGTTACTACCTATGATTTTGGGAAGTTTTTTTAGAGAATGGTAGACTGCGGCACCTGATCTGGTAATACAGAAGTGACTAGGATCAGTTAGTTTTTCAATGCACGTTGAAACTGAATTAAGGAGAATGAATCATCGTCACAGGACCTGAAAAATCTACCACAGTTCCAGTTCCGTCTCGGTACCCCGATACAGGTACTGGTAAGTTACTGCATATTATTTTTGTGAAATTGGTGATGAAACTTTCAGTTTTGCCCACTGCGTCCACATATTTGAGCATAGCTGTCTTGTTTGATTTCCGATGCATGGACTTGGTGGTGGAAGAAGCCTTAACCGACAAGCGGTTACGTTACCCACTCTATGCGCCGAAACCAAACCAATATCATCTCTACCAAATAAGGGGAAATATTAGGATTGGGTTTGTATCGAACTCATAAACAACAGTTATCCTGATTTCAGAAAATTATGCAGAACGTATATAGACTAAAAAACGTCTGAATCTGAATCATCTCCAAATACGCGACGACTAAAAAGTCACGCGCGAGGGTTCTACGTAACGTGCACGCTATATTTCCGTGTTTCTAAATTAGTTGCTAAATTTTCGTGACGTAGCTTTGATCTGTAATTCTACGTGTCGCTATTTTTGCGTAATTACCCGAATTGTATACAATTCCATTCAAGTATAACCCTAATACTCAATAAATTAAATACCTAATAAAGAATAACGGCGCAGGAAACAAATCGGAAAACAGTTATTTTGTCGGCGCGGCTTCACGCATCATCGACTTTAGTCCCAATTATCCAATCAGATTGCTCCAACACCGGGTGACGTCGTTTCAGGCACACGTTGCATTTCCATGGCCCGCTGCTTCACAAGAAAGATTTTGTTGTGATTTTTCGAATTTTATTGACTTTATGGCAGTATGAAGTTGGGTTTAGGTAGTTTGAAGAGGATTTATGTCGTCGTTAATAAATTTACATGTATGTTATTTGGTTGACAGAATTCTGAGTTGCGAATAAGTCTTCCGTGAATTATATTCAGGCACCGGTATTACAGCATAGCCGCCTGGTCGTATTTATAATTCAAGAATTGTAAATCTGTAAGCGTAATTTATATTTTACTAGCGGTAATAAGACGATGTGATCTGAAAACTAGATATGTCACGATTTTAGATTTTTGCTATTAGACTGTATTAAGTTACAGTAGTCAAAATTCCTGTACTTCAAGAACATGCTGATATGTTGTACGGTATGACAGCTGGACAGGGAAAAATTTATGATTTTTTTATGTTATACCGGTAGGCCTACTGTCTGACTGTTAATCTAAGCAAACAACATTTGACTGTGTCAGGTTTAATAAGTGCAGAAGTGAGCTATTCCCCTAGGCCAGGGCTACTCAACTATTTTCACCAAAAGTCCGTTTACGTAACTTCAAAATTACTGGGGTCCGGACATTGCAGAAAATTTATTCCATCAAATAAACGAAACTTAAAATGCAATATTAAATTAAATACAAGAGCAATGAATGGCTCGCAAATATGGACACAAATAATATCGCACATCGGTACCAGTACGATAAGCTGTACCGGTACCGTATAGCTGTGTATTTAAATTGTATCAAAATCATCTAAAACTACAGAACTATGAAACGATGCTTATGCTGCCAAAATAAACAAGCAGAGCGGTCCAAATTTCATGGTCGAAAGGTCCGGATTCGGACCGCGGTCCGCCAGTTGAGTAGCGCTGTACTAGACCATTCCTGGACTTTCTCCAGTCGGCCAGTTACACAGGCCAGTCTCCAGGTCTCTGAGTCTGCCAATTTTTGAATGTCAGGATGTAGTCAGGTGGGGGTTAGAAATAACATATGCGAAAATGCTTATGCCACGCCAACTAGAAGGAATTGATGGCGTTTAGTGAACTGGCCTCAAATTTTCCAGTCCTTACTTTGAAAGAGGGGTTTGCGAGTACAGTTTTCATATTCCAAGAATGTCGGGCCCGACTTTTTAATACATATGTGGGGTATGTCTCACAAACGAGGGTCGCCTGGCATGACGGCAGATGCGTCCCATCGTGCCAGGATTGTCTCGATAATAATCTTATATTATTGCGGCCGTCTGGCCGTATTTGCTGAAAACTCTTCAATGCCATGCTAAAAAAAATTTTATGGTAAATCAGATTTTTTTTTTAAAAGAATTCAATGATAACTTTTTTAAATTGCGCTTCTTAGTTTATTGTGTGACTTCATTTTACTGTATTTCTACTGATATCGAGAGACAACCATGTTCAAACGACCCTGAAAAGAGGGGTGTCTGTTCATCAGCAAAATGGGATTCTCTGATACGAGGCATTGTCACTCAAGATCATTATAGTGAATAGAATTATTCTAACCATCTCACTTTGACAATTTCAGTCATTTATTACTTTTACACATACCGGTAGGATAGTTAGAAACAGAAACATGAAGTTACTTGGTGTTTTTGCCTGTTTGGTTGCCGTGGCGATGGGGAGTGATGTCATAGAACTCACAGACAACGATTTCAAAAATAAGATTGGAACTTATGACATCGCACTTGTTGAATTTTTTGCACCATGGTATGTTCCATTATTTTATTCTTCAAATTATTTTTTGCTGCAGTTCTAAGCACTATTCTGCTCGCCATGGTCTAGTCTCAGATAAGGCTGCAAGCCTGCAACTAAGTTGAAGATGATCGATTATATGTATAAGTCCAACAAACGCTTCAAAAGGGACCATTGAGTTATGGGAAAGCATGCCAATGGTTCTCACCCTGCCTTTATTTCTGTCCCATCTTTAGCTTATGGTTAGTAACATAAACAGAAAAGTGAGGCAATACGTGCATATTGCCTGACCATTTTAACCTATCCTAATCCAAGATTGACAGCATAAAAAAAAAACAGATCAAAAAATTATAGGCAATGCAATAATAAAATTTAGAAAAAAAAATGGTTTTGTAAAAAATTGTAGCTGATCAAATTTTGCCATTTCCTTGGGCAGAATGATAACATGAAAAACCTTGCAAAAACTGTGGAATAACATCAAAAATGTGCAAAATAAATAAAGAGGTTATAATGCCCCAGCCAGTACTGTTGTTTACCTTAATTAATTTATATTTTCTTAACCTCCCCAGGTGTGGGCATTGCAAAAGACTTGCACCCGAATATGAGAAAGCTGCAACTGCACTTAAGTCAGATAAGTCCAGCGCTGTTTTGATCAAGGTAAGCATCCCTTAATAATAGATTAATTTTTGGGCGCTCCAGAAGTATGTGTACCGATATTGTGGTAACTAATTTTGTTCACCTACTTTACATCAAGTTGTGAGGAACTGAAGCCTATGGGCAGGGGGATATTTACTTGGCTAACACAGACAGTCCCCGAACTCGTAATAGAACTAAAATTTAATAAAAAAAACGGAATAAAATTATGGCCCAACAATTTTTGTACAATGTTGCTCAAAGCAGGTTTGCGAGCCACGGGCTGAAAGTGGAAAGAGTTTTTTTGGCTCTTTTTTCAAAAATGATGTTTGAGCAGTCAGTCAATAAGGGTTGCCACACTTTTGTCAGTGTTCCTAAAGTATGTGTACCAAGATGGTGGACACCGGAACGTAGTATATGTACCAGGTTAGGGTTAGGCCATAATTTCAGGTAAAAATACGAGAATCACTTGGCAAGTCCCCGAACTCGTAATAGAACAAAAATAAGGAAAATTGGAAAAAATTATGGCCTATCCCTAACCTGGTACACGAACTCGTAATAGAACTAAAATCAGAAAAATTGGAATAAAATTTTGGCCTAACCCTAACCTGGTACACATACTACGTTCCTGTGTCCACCATTTTGGTTCACATACTACGGGAGTACCCTTTTGTCGAAGCTGATGTTAACAAACTGTGCAAGAACTTTAAATTTCAAGTGCCCCACTAAAATGTTAAATACATAAAATTTTAAGATTGTGAGAATTTTTTAATCCATTGTGTACATGGAATAATGCACACTCCTGGGGCAAGCAATGCCAAATTGATAGATTCCAAAATAGAAGGGTTACTCATGAGTGGCAGTTTGCGCAAAAGCATTATTAAGAGCTAAAATACCCATGGAAAAATTTCACTAACTTTCTGGCCAGGTAAATTGTGTTGTGAATAAAGAGGTGTGTCGCGAGTACAAAGTGGGCGGGTACCCAACATTAAGAATATTTCAACGAGGAGAAATGGTGGCTCCGTACAGAGGCCGCAGGTTGGCAGGTGGGCTTGGTGGTGGCCTACTATGTTTGATATGTGGGGTAGTTGTATTAGTATAGATATGTGGTTTGGTATTGGAGGATATCTAGGTCTTACAATCTTAGACTTGCTTTATTAAGACTCCCCTACTAGATTTTAGAATTTTTCATACCAAAGATGGAAAGTTCTCTTATAGCAGCTTTTGAAATGGTCCCGCGATAATCATATTTAAACGCTCTATGCAAGAGCTGACTTTCTCAGCTGATATTGATTTTTCTAGCACATAATGCACAAATCATGGCCCTTTGACTGAAACAATAAGCAATTACGTTATTAGCAACTCTTTTGGCCTTTCTAAAAAGGGTTTTCACTATTATTATAGTTAGAATATCTGGAACATTTATTTGGCTAACATGGACTGATAACGTTAACCCAATGTTAGGCTGTTGTTTACCACATGGTAAAGCCATATTATCGACATGTATCTTGGCCTATAGGCCTGTTTGAACAAATCTAGTAAAACACTTATTTAAATAAATCGTTTGGCCTTCTCACAATATAGTAACCCCTAGCCCTGAATCCCCCCCCCCCCTCTTTTGTCTCGGCCATGTGCAAGTTTTCACTTCATACTTACATTTTTGCCCCTCGTTCAAAAACCTTGCCCACCCCTGTCATAAAACTAGTTTAGTGTGTGTAGTGGTTTCATAGTTTTTTTTTCTGCATGGGGGTAGGTTGACTGCACGGCTAATACAGGAACATGCGGAGAGTACGGTGTATCTGGATACCCCACGCTCAAAATTTTCCAAGGAGGGAAAATGGCTTCCGATTACAGTGGGCCAAGGGAGGCAGGTAAATATGGAAATAGCGTAGATCTAAACTTAACACCTTTTATAAAAATAATAAGTTTTCCTTTTATTTATTTCCATCATTTATTTTTAGTGTAATCTTTAATAATAAAAAAACAAACTAAATGAAACTGAAAATAAATTCATTACAGTCAAAGCATTGACTATAGCACTGTCGATTTACTTTGGTGTGATGCAGCCAATCTTTGTACTCCTACATGTTCCGGTACTTTCGTACAGTTTTAATTACAAATTAAATGTCCTTTAACAAGTTTATTATGTGGTTAAATTTGAATTTTCCAATAAAATTTTTGGGCCTCGAAACCTTTTACTATTTGGGGCTCAGTTAGAAGACTTTGCCGACCAGTGACTAGGCTTGCACGTAATTGACAAAAATCAATTCCGTAATTACGGCAGAATCAATTACGTAATGACCCCGTAACTGCGATATTTTTCCACGCATTTAAACCTATCATAACAACCAATTGAATCCACTTCTTTTCCGAATGGGACATTGAAGTTGGGTTTTCATATTCTTGGCAGTACTACACGCCGTCGGCAGATGTTAAAGACAAATATCAAGGAGTGAATTCAAATTAATTTTATTCTTGATTTTTATCTTTTGTGTTAGCTTTGGTTTTCCTTTATCACCTTCGCAAATTAACCGTCCCATTTTTATGCGATCAATTTTATTTTATTATTACCGACACTGGTATACGGATATTTATGGAAACGATAGTTTTTTAAAACCACCTTAGTGCTGAATAAAAATTACGGGTTTCTAATTTATTAACTAACGACGAGCGTATTCTCTCGTTTGATTATACTTGTGATTTCCTCGCGACGAAGACTTGTTTTTGCAGCGTCTTCTGCATTGTCCGATATTACTGCCTTGTTAGCATTTTATAATAATAATTATTGATGTCGACTTATTGACGATATTCCGATTACCATGCTTCATTTTACATTTAATCATTTCGCGGACTGAATGTTTATAACATTATTTGCGATAAATTTAAGATCAAATATTATTTATTTGAGTATAATTTAAATATGGAACTTATATGATATGCCTTCTCCGAAAACACAAAGTTATATCGCAAAACAATGCATTTTGTGACATTTATTTTACACTCACGAGATTTATTTGCTAACTCAAGCGTCGATCCTATCGGCCAAGATTGACACAAGTTTGGTCGAGTGCCGGTGGTATTCAAGTCGACGATAAATCAAATTAAGTTGCCGCATTTGGTAAGACAGTTAATCATATATGGCCGAAATATTGAGAGGAATTGTGAAAAACATCATGAGCAAGGCCAAGTCCGGACTGATATATAACGATAAAACCGTTAACAGAACATCAAGATTTTGTAATAGAAAATGGATCTCGCACAGAATAAACACACTGGCTCATATTTGATTATATATGATAGCAGTTAAATTTTTAGCGGTCCGCGAGGAATCCGTCGTTTTGCTGTTTCTCTGCCGTCTCAATCGCTTTACCGATGCCGAGAAGACGAAGTTGCGTCGGTTCATTACGCAATCTCTCTTTTGTCGTCATATTGCTATTTGATAAGCGCGACATTAATTATCACGGCGAGGTATTGGCGCGAGTGATCAATCGCTCTTTTCGCTTATTCGGTTCCAATTCGTCGCGAAAGCTCTTCGTTAAATTTCACAAGATCGTCGTGCTGAAAGGTTATGGATATTTTCCTGTTTATACCCCAAGTCTGAAATAAAACAGCCAAAAACAGTATGATATTCCATGTCCATATATCAAGTGTTGATATTAACAATAAAGAATGGTTAAGCATTGCTAATCCACACTTGGTGGGGAATTCCCACTATTTAAACGCGTGACTATAAAATAGAAACGGAACATATATATTATATACCATAAGTAACGGAAAACTGGAACAAGTAAATAGTAAATAAAAGTAAAATGGATACAAATGTTTGATAGACCATGTTTGATAGATTGATCTCCTGCGTTCATTAGTCATTTCACCCGAAGAAGTTGAAACTGGGCGTGTTAGCGTCCATCGGTCTTAACACAATTCTTCCCCCTATCTACGGTTATTATGTACATTGGCCATGGCCATGCTAGATAAGAAGCGAGAGAAGTTGAAACCAGGTGTGTTGGCGTCAATAGGTCTCAACGCAATTATATCCCTTATCTACGGTTAAGTTACGGGAGAAGTTAAAACCAGGTGTGTTGGCGTCAAACGGCCCTACTCAGTTCTTCCCCCTTAACTACGGTAATAATTTACATTGGCCATGCCAGAGAAGTTGATAATAGGTTAGTAAATGGCAACGCGTCAGGCCTTCCTTCACCTACGTAACAAGAGAGAGAAAAACGGCTGCGAATACCGGAACTCTCTTCTACTTGTTGAGCTTTCATTTTTCGCAATCGACGAAATTGACTGCTTTGAAGAAAGCTCGTTTCAATGCAATAATTACGACTTTACGTAATTCGTAACTTCCCTTCCGTAACTCCAAATAATTACGTAATTCCGTAAATCCGTAAATTACGTGCAAGCCTACCAGTGACCACTGGTTTAGAGACTTTTAATTATGATATTAGCACTTAATTTTATTTTCCTCAAAATTAGGCGATTATTCTGAAAAACTAAATTTGATCTATATCAGATCTATCTTATGTGATCCTCATTTCCCCTTTTCCTGATCTGATTGTACATTGCATTGCTCAGAGCAGTCAATTAGGCGGAATTTGAGTAACTCAAAAAACTTTGGATTTGACTCACAATTACAATTCGAAACATAAAATTAGAAAGCATACGCCAAAAGTATTTGTTAATTGTTTTGTTTGCAATTTGGGGTCAAAATTTTCTTCACCTGGATCTGTATATTCAAGCCAACTCCAAGTTGAGATTGGGTGTAAATTTCTGCGACTACATAGAATTGTGCGAAAGGCAAACCTTATTGTTTGTTTACGGCAGATGGAATTGTGAAACACATGAAAAAGGCAAGCCAACCAGCTACAACGGATCTCAAAGACGTTGAAGCATTCGAAAAATTCAAAACTGGGGATTCTGGAGTTCTTATTGGTAAGTGAAAAACGGATAGCCGTGAAGTATACAGGAAGTTTCACAATAAATAGTTATAGCGATCTAGCAAAGAATACAATCTTCGACCACTGAAAATTTCAAAGCAATTGGTCTAGTAGTTAATGAGAAATGCGATATTTTTTTCCATAACAACGGGAAGAAATAAATTAAATATACTAAAATTATTAACAACAACGCAATAATAACAAAATGATCGGTGGTCCCGAAGTATGTGAACCAAGATGGCGGACACCAAAGCGTAGTATGTGTACCAGGTCAGGGTTAGGCCATAATATCAGGTACAAATACTACGGAGTCACTTGTCTAGTCCCCGAATAGAACTAAAATAAGTAAAAATAGAATAAAATCATGGCCAAACCTTAACCTGATACACATACTACGTTATAAGTAAAATTAGAATAAAATCATGGCCAAACCTTAACCTGATACACATACTACGTTCCGGGGTCCGCCATCTTGATTCACATACTTTGAGAGTACCAAATGATCTATAGGTCCACTGCGGTAACCAAATATACTTTGGGGAGAAATCCTGGAAAAAAGTACAATCGTTTGGTAACACTGGATGAGCCATGTTATCAGTTTTCAACTCCCTGGAATTAATATGAAAATCTGGTCCTGCCGAAGTATGTGAACCAAGATAGCGGACACCGGAATGTAGTATGTGTACCATGTTAGGGTTAGGCCATAATTTTAGGTTCAAATACTACAGGAGTCACTTGGCTAGTCCCTGAACTCTTATAAAATAATGAAAATTGGAATAAAATTATGGCCAAATCTGGTACACATACTACGTTCCGGTGTCCACCATCTTGGTACATAGACTACGGGAGCGTCAAATTGGATTAGCCATGTTATCATCTCTCCTCTCCCTCGAATTAATATGAAAATCTTTACTTATAACGCGTTTCAAACTTCAATTTTCCAGGTTTCTTTTCCTCTGCTGATGATGATGATTTCAAAGCCTTTTCCTCAGCTTCATCTGCTCTACGTGACCATTATACTTTCGGACATTCGTTCAACGCTGATGTCTCGAAGAAAGCTGGATTTGAGGGGTGAGTTCTGGATGTGAAATTTGTGAAAATTCATGCGATTTCCAGAATGCGAGTCATGTCGAGAATTATCTTTAATAAAGCTATCAAAATTCTGGTGTATGCAACCTGTCTCCATTTGGCATATTTGTAATCGGTCCTCTAGACTTTCTTCTTTTCTTTTGGAATTAAATCCCGATATTGCCACACCAAGCAGCAGAGCGTACCCAAATGGGGTTTTGCGAGGTCGGAACCCCACTTTTCAAATGTAAAAAAATAACATTCTTCTGTATCATACCTGGCAACTTCTGTAGCTTTACATGCATTTTATTAGACCAGGGGTTCCCAAACCAGGGGTCGCGACCCCAAATTGGGTCGGAGTGATAAGTAGGTAGGGTCGCAAACAGGTCATGGGGTCGCCGAGGTATCGTAGATGATAGATACACAAATCATTTAAGATTTGACAAATCGTGTTAAATTTAGCAGTTTGTACCATGGCTTACTGTAAAACAGGCTCATAAGCATCGCTCTATGCTTAAGCTATATAAAATGTACGAGCTTATTGTGACATCACTGTTTGGTTTTAGCTCATTTTACTTAATACCACCACATGACCAAACTCAAAAGTCCAGTGAAAGAAATTCTAAACTGAAGTTTCATGAAAAATATATATATTGACCTGGGGTCGCACTGGATGCTTGAAAGTTCTTCTTGGGGTCGTCCTGAAAAAAGTTTGGGAACCCCTGTATTAGGTCATCAAGCCTCTGGCTGGACCCTATCCCGGGATCATCCAAGCAATAAACAATAACAATTCAGATATTGGAATAAAGTGTTGCAATAATTTGACCTCAAAGCTATTCAATTACTTTTCAAAATACTCACTTGGCTGATTTTGTAACTGTCCAATGAAACAATAACTGTAGCAATAGATAATAAATTGGCAATTTTTCTCGCCCGCACAATTTTTCATTAAGGGCCACATTTGGCCCGCGGGCCACAGGCTGCACACCCCTGTTGCAATAATAGTTTGCGTTTGTCTGACTGAGTTATCTGTGAATTCTTGCATTACAAAATAAATTTATTGTCTTGCATTGAATAATTGATACGATATCATTCTTTTATTTCAGTGGAGACGTGGTCTACTATCGTGCCCAGCATATGATCAGTAAATTCGAAGAAGCGGTTGTAAAGATGGACGGGAAAGTTGAAACTGAAACTATAAGATCATTCTTGAAGAAAAATTAGTAAGTTACTATCATTAGAGATTACGAGACTAACTCCTTTCTCAATGCCTTAATTATTAAGTTGGCTCCTACATATACCGTATTTGCTCGTTTTGTAGCCCGGGCCCATATTTTTTTTAACCAACTCACTAACCGGGCCCTTATTCAAACCGGCCCTTATTCAAGCACGGGCGCTTGTTATTTTCGATCGTGACAATAATTAATATATTGTTATTTCCAGTTCTCAAGTATGATTTAAACGAGAATAACGAAAATTTTGACTTTCTACGCACCGCAGGTACAAATCCGCAAAAGAAGAAAAGTTTTGCGACGCCCTATCAATATTGAAACGACGCACTTGAGAACCATGGTGTTACGTAATCAATGCTATCTGTTATGTACTTGGACGTCTAAGGCGTTGGTGTTATCTAACGGCGCTTAAAATTCAACAGCGTTGTGACAAAAGCGCTTCTTATTTCCTATCGTTCTCTACCACTGAATCAGCTTTTACATCGGGCGGGTATTCAAGCACCGGCCCTTATTTATTTTTATGTTTTGTTCACACGGGCGGCTATTCAAACGGGCCCTTAATCAAGACCTGGCGGTAAAATGAGCATATACGCCTTTATACGTATATTAAATGATATAAAAAAAGTTGGATGAACCTTTAAATTGAAATAGAGTAGCAGGGTTTGACAGTGTTGCGCATCATACAGAGCATTTGGAATATGCTTGCCACCGTGCCACTGATTACATGTAAGAGGATTGCTGGTCTACTCACCACAGGTGGTGTAACTTCTGTAGTGTTACAACTTCCTTCACCATCAAGTCCATGCTTCTGAAAACAAATAACTGGCTAACTGACTCCATGCAAGAGAATGTGGTTCACCATATGATTAAGTCGTCTTGTCGGTATCCCTCTCCTCCAGGATAAATATGTTAATCATATCCTACTTTTTGAACATCCTGTATATCTAATTATGCATCTAATCTAACTTGAATTTTTCAAACTTTTAAGCAACGGACTTTGCGGACATTTAACTCCCGATAATGCCGACTCCTTCAAGAAACCTTTGCTTACTGCCTTCTACAATGTTGACTACAAGAAGAATGTCAAAGGAACTAATTACTGGAGAAACAGGTTTGGTGTTTTTTATCTTTTCTAGAGCAGCGTTTCCCAAACTTTTTGGGCCGCGGACCCCTATTTGTGAATCTTATTTTTGACGCCCTCCGACCCCCCCCCATTCTATGCAGTATTAATTTTTGTGCCTAACCAACGAGGAAGAATAATGGTTCGTTTTCTTTTCAACACAAATGACATTAATGTGATGAATGAGGTTGCCTTTCACTGCACAATTTATTGATTCTTGGTGCAATTTGTGACAAGCAAACTCGTAGATCCAACTTCACTGCAAGTCTAGACTTGTATTTCTTCATCATATTGATAAGAAGTGAAAATGCTGCCTCATGTAGGTCGTTGCAGAAAGTAATAAATTTTCAATTTCTGACAAAAATGGATATTCGTACGCAATGCTCAACCAAAAAGAGGCAATGGCTTTTCGATTGAAATCAATCATTAAAGTCTGTCAGACGCTTTCATATCGTTGCGAACCCCCTGTGCAGTCATCAGGGACCCCACAGATCCCAGTTTGGGAAATCTTGTAGTAGTAGCAATAATATGTTAATTTCAGGTTTATGTTGTGACCAAAGTATTTCCACACTAAATGAAATCATTGAAACTTGAAATGCATGCTTGATAAAAGTTTTAGTAAACACATCATCATGTTGCTTTTGTTCATCTTCTATTTCACAACATGGTTTATTTTAAATGTGTAATTAAAAGTATGTCGAAGTCCAGAAATATACAAAGAATTTCTTTTTATGTGAAAGAGAGTATTTTGATCTTCTGCAAATAATAAACATAGAAAGATGCTTAGACAGCTTGCACGTAATGGTAAGCTGATACGTAAAGCTCAGATTCACTTCGATATCTCGTGTTTCGTTTCACTTTATATGGAGCTACCAAATTCAGACTAACATTCTCTCTTATGCTTAGCTTTACCCATCATTTTCTTTTTTTAAAGAGTCATGAAATTCGGGGCAAATGACAAAGACATCACTCTTTCTGTCGCAAGCGTTGATGACTTCGGACAACTTCTCACTGATGTCGGACTTCAGGATAAATTCAGTGAAAAACCTGTCGTTATGATCAGAGATGACAAAGACAAAAAGTACATCATGGAAGAGGAGTTCAGGTGGGTGTGGGCTATGAACTAGAGCTGCATTTCTTAACAGGGGGCCCGGGGCACAGCACAGGGGCCACAAAGCTAGGCACAAAACCGGTTTTCCTCTTCACTTTACAAGTAAATTCCTGTTCTTCCTAATTTCATTGCTTAATAAGGTTAATTCACAGGGTGTTTTATCGGAATGATAAACAGGGGGAGCATTAGTGCTAAAAGCCCCTGAAAGGGTGCCACGAGTAATTGAAGGTTTGGAACCACTGAACTGGGGTCTAGCCCAGCGTTTCCCAAACCTTTTTTTGGTCCCGGAACACCCATTACTTTTTATTTCGCCTTGCTAGACAACGAAGAAATAAGAAGGTAAAAATAGTGTAATGAATATACTTTGTACGTCAACTTGCACAGCCGGCTTATCATGACATCTTTTGAGGCTTCGAGGTTTAAGCCAACAATCCATTGAGAATGGTGGTTTCAAAAAATTTAGCCTTGTGGTTGTAAACTTGCCGGGCGATTAACGAAAACGCTATACGTTCCAGGCTTGCACGAAGCCTGTTTATTTTATATTTTTTTCATGTCTATCATGTATTAAACGCTAAACCTGATGCCAAATATGTTGGTGAATCATAAAGGTTCAGAGACCCTGTACTATGTGGTCATGTTCAGTAAGGTCACTATTCTATATTCAACACTTTTTAATATTTCCAGCACTGACAATTTGAAAGCTTTTGTAAAAGCTTACATCGATGGCAAGCTGACCGCAAAGATCAAATCCGAACCAGTCCCAGAGTCTCAGGATGGACCAGTTACCGTTGTCGTCGGGGAGTCTTTCGACCAGATCGTTAACGACCAAAACAAAGATGTTCTGATTGAATTCTACGCCCCGTGGTGCGGACATTGCAAGAGTCTGGCTCCGAAATTTGATGAACTTGGAGAAAAGGTGGGTGAAGCTACTGGATAGTATTTGTGAATGGGGGAGAGGGAATTCGGTGTGATCATTAACCATGAACTTCTGTCCGGTAACCAGTCCATGTCGGGTATGGTGACCAGGGAAAAGAAAAGCCTATATGAAGGCTTAATCATGGCTTCTTATTCACTGAACCAGTGCTTCTCAAATTTTTTTGCTCCTATGTTACGCCTATGCTTTTTTATCTCGCCTTGCGGAACACCAAGACCTTAGAAGGTAGAATCGATGGGGGTGTCCAATGTTCCCTCTAATTTTTTGTAGTATGTGTGCGCAGAAATTTTGGTGAGTGCGCACTTTTTTGGAAATGGCTAATATTTGTGCAAAAGCCAAAGAAGAAATTTTGGCGTTCTAACCGGGTAATGGGTGGGCCAACAACAAACTTTCTCAACCTGCCAATCGAGAACATTGTTACATTACATCGAAGTACTTCTGTGCGCAGGAAATCTATGCGTGTGCGCAGCCTCTGAAAGCTGTGTGTGCGCGCACATGCGCACACCTTAGAGCAGTGGTTCTTAAAGTATGGGTCGCGACCCAAACATGGGTCGCGGAAGGTTTATAAATGGGTCGCAACAAGGTCGTCAATGCAAGGGCATCTAAGAAGAGAAGGAAGAATTTTCAGCTTTCCCAATGTTTCAATTTAGCTTCTAAACTCTGGTATTTAAAAATAATGAAATATAAAATTTCATTCACGGAAAGAACTGTCTTGAGCTCATTGTTACATCACAATTCTGATATGCCAGTCACGTGTATTATTTTTATGGTATCGGTAACCATGCACGTCGCTTGTCGTTGTGTTGACCGCGTGGAATGTCGTCTTAGTGGATTAAAATAACCAAAAATGGGTGTTTTTTTAGTAATGTAAATTGTAATAGACGACGCAATGAAAAAGCTCGCTTCTCGACATTAGATTATTCAATATCTAGAGAAAATGTGACTTCATCTCGAGGCACCATTTACCGCGAACGAAGCAGTGTGTGCACATTTGATGAGTAAAAAGTTGTATATTGCGAGAGATACCGAAGGCCAGCTAGGATGTCGTGTTTGCGACGGACAGTGGACGCCTTTTCTGCTACAATTCGTGCGAGCGAGGATATTTGGCACTGACGGTTATCAAAACTAAGCTCGCAATCGCCTCGATACCCGTGACAACTTGCGTATTGCGTTAAGTAAAATAGAGCTGTCAGCTGTGTATTGAAGATATAATGAAAAGGAATTTTCAGTTTCATCAATCTCACTGAGTCAATGGACTGTTTCTAATAAATAGTTGTCTGTATTTGAGTCAAACTGTACTAACATTAAAAACACATTTTGCGTTATTTAGGATTGGGTCGCGAGTATTCATAAAACTCAGATTTGGGTCGCGCTCGAAAAAGTTTAAGAACCACTGCCTTAGAGGGAACTCTGGTGGTGTCCTGAAGATTTAGCCTATGATAAAACTAAAAGGTTTCCTGTAAACTTGAATTAGGAAGTTAGGCCGACGGTTAGCAATATTGTACGGTTAATAAGAACTTCATGACTGGCAAGTAGCCAGTCCGCCTGTTCAGATGGCAGAGTAGCCAAAGTACAACCGAGATCTCGATGGTGACCAATTTAGTCGCAATTTCCCTGTTCCGCTGAACACAGTTTGAGAAACGCTGCGCTAAACAGTCAAACTTGGATAGAATATTCATCCTGAGGGAGATATTACCAATCCATGTTGGGCATGGTAAGAGTTAGGGATAGGTTTTCATATTTATCTTGTGAGGAGAGAAGTCTATAAGCCTGGGGGCCACAGAGCAGTAAGTAGAGGGCCACAATGCTAGGCGCAGAACTGATTTTACTTTTTCCTTTATAATAAAATTCCCTGTTCTTCATAATTTCATCGCCTATTTCACAGGTCATTTCCGCTTTGTTGAGCATGAATTTTTTGAACCTAATAGGATTAGAAATCTACCAATCATAATAACAATATAAATACCACTGGAATGAAAACGTGGGGCGTGAGTGCGAATAGCTGCCGGAAGGGGGCGACTAGCTCAGTAAGGTTGGGAATCACAGGTTCATAAGATGGTTCAATTGTTTGCCTCACTACGTAAATGAGTCAAATCCCAAACCCCTTCATAGGATCAATTTTATAAATCATGTGAAATAACGGAAAGTTGTTAAAATTTCAGTTGAAAGCCGTTGATGATCTTGTGATTGCAAAGATGGACGCCACAGCTAACGAGGTTCCGTCTAATTACCAAGTCTCTGGATTCCCCACAATCTACTGGGCTCCCAAGGATAACAAGGAAAACCCTGTCAAGTACAATGTAAGTATAGTTGGATGCTATTTTTGCATACGGGGTAAAAAACACATACAGGGTGAGAAAATAGAGAACCTGGGTTATTTGGAACAGGTTCTAGAGCAGTGGTAGCGTACCACTAGTGGTACGCTGGGCCTTTCCCGTAGTACGCGACCAGCTTTGAATTATTGCAACAATTAACTTTTGAGTTGATAAAACATGCTCGCTTTCTCTATATCTTCCATAATGTATGTATTCGCTAAACAACGTTAATAGCGCTACCGGCCCTTTTTTTGAATATTTCATGTTTTATATAACAAAGGATGTGTCACATTATAAAATACTCCCATAGCGTGTTTCATGTGCCATTGTTCACTACCCCATAAAACAGAGGGCTTTGTTGGTGTTAGGCGACCAAAGTAAAAAAGCTGTAGCTACGCAGTCATGAGGTTGAGAGAACCACTTTTTTGGAGAGAACTAACTTTTGAGCAGCGCCCTGATTCACTGAAGAACCATTGGGTACAATCACACACAAACAATTTTGGTTTAATTAAGTTTGCCTCATTTTTGCAGTTGTAACTGAATAACGGAAAATCTCACCGCTAAAAATTTTTTTGTTTTGGGTTCATTCACGAAATTAACTCAAAGTTGAATTCCCACTTTACAGAAGATCTCGTTTCCCAATATAATTACTATTAGCGTTGTGGAATTCCATAATGTTTACCCTTTTCCCAGACAGTGGTAACTTTATACTCCGTAAACTGATGTACAATGATATCTCGGTAGTCGAATATATTTTGTTCAAGATTGGCGACCACTAACTTTTTTCCGTAATAAACAATGGTAATAAGTATTTTATTACGTTCTTTTGCATTTCAAAATACTCTAAATAAAATACCAATTATAATAACGATAAACAGCAACTGCATCAAGTCGTTAGACTACAGAGGTAACACTGCGTACCAATATCTGACAAGTTGTGTCGTGAATGCCCTGAAGTGTTGCTGAAGCATAATGGCCAGTTTTCAGTAATTTAGTTTTAATGGTCAACAGTCACTTTTACTCCGTGGTTTACTTCCAAATGAGTCATTGCATAAAACAATTTTTTTTATTTCAGGGAGGTCGGGAGGTACAAAATTTTGTCGACTACATCAAACAACACTCAAGCAGTGAAAAGTTGAAGAAAACAGAATTGTAATTCAGGGCTCAAGTTCAACAAGAAATTGTACAATGCCTGTGCTTATCAAATTATCAAACACAATCTAGGTTCTTCTCGCTGTTTTTCGACTCCACACCCTGAATTTTGTCATCCCCCTTAATAATATATCCATTTGTTAATTATGCAAGAAATGCAGCGCTAGAGTTGAAAAAAATTTACACCAACATTTTTTGTTTGAAATGTCTTGTAGTTATTTTGAATGTTGCATTTATACCGAGGTTAGAATATTTTGTGTACTGCAATGAAGTAGAGGATACTCTCTTGTTATTTTTCATTTGATTCTGTGTAGGAGGGGAAATTACCCAACCCAACTTATTTTAATCTAACATAAACTGAAACCGATTCTGAAAATTAATGATTGGGGCGAAAACGGGGTAGTATTCTAACTGAAAATGAGCAGAATGAAAAAAAAATTTTTTTTTAATTTCCCGCATATCGGGTAAGAGTATTTATTGCTTCACAACTAGAGCTGGGCATTTAAAATGTAAAATAATATTATTTGATGCTCTCGGAGATGGCGCACAACCTGATCGTAGTATTGTACCAGGTTAGGTTTCAGGTTGTGCACCAAGATGGTGCACATACCTTCGGATTTCCTATTTTTTCGAATCTAATCGAATCTCGAATATTTAGAAAATATTCAAATGTGACTTTTTAATCGTGATGGGTCCTCGGCACATAAATTACTGAAAACATAGAATCCATAACTCTTGGCAATTTCTCTGATTGTTCACAAACAATAAGATGATGTTTCTTCAACACCTCACAAGAAAGAAAAAATGTCAAAATCGCATTGTAAAAATATTGATTAAATGAAAAAATTGACCAACTCAACTGGAACATGTTTGGCCAAATAAAAAACAAAATGGCGGCGATTTCAAAATCCCGTTTGAACGATTCGAATAATTTACTATTTGCTTCAAACTGCCCAGCACTATTTACAACTAAATTTTCAGTTTTTTTTGTTCATTTTTGGTTATGTTAGGATATGTATGAAAACCTTGGGTTAAGGAAGTTTATCCCAACCTATACCAAGTAAAAGCTGCTAAACTGGGAGCCCAGAAAATGTTTATTTTTAGCTACAGTGCCCCCAATTTCCTTTTTTTCATATATCATGTCTTGTGCAGTGCTAAAGTTGAAATAAGTTTTAGTTTTGCTCGCTTTTATATTTGTCAATCAACGGACGACACTAGTAGTTCATGTTCCATTTTAATTTTTTTGTCAATATTTTCCCATTTATGACCAAATTAGGTAAATTGTGGTGTTGGTCGAGGTCTTTACAGGCCTGTTGCCCCAAAGCTTTCTTCATTTGGGCTTTCGAAGCCTGAAACGCCCTTTAACACACACCCTTTATTTGACCTTGAAACTGGAATAGACTTGACGGACACTTTCGTTATTTGTCCTTCAACATCCTCTTATTTGACCTCCCTACACACACCCCCCTTTATTTGACCGTTTCCTCCTAGTTCATCTCTACTGCTTAGCTATCTTCAATCGTTAATTTCCACGCCATAATCGTAAAATTGTGCAGTACGAAAAATTTCATGTAAAAATATAGCAAAACATGAAATGTAGAACTGGCTTGTGTTAATGAAGATTTACTACCTTGTTTAATAACGTTATTGCACGATTTGAGGTGTTTGGGTCAAAAATTGTCTTCTTGGCGAGAACCAGAGCGTCTCCTGGAAAGGCGAGAGAAGAAAATGCGACTATCGCTAAGTCTTCATGCATTATGTATTTTTACCCGGTACTCCCGAAGTCAATGAACAAAGATGGCGGACACCGGGACGTTATATGTGTACCAGGTCAGGGTTGGGCAATAATTCTAGGTACAAATACTACGGGAGTCGCTTCGCTGGTCCCCAGACTCGTAATATAACTGAGGTAAGGAAAATTGGGATGAAATTATGGATTCGTTCCAACTTGTTAAAAAATTGAGATAAAAAGGTAGGTATAGTGTACGAAGAACTTATTACTTTGTCCGGGGTTTTCAATACGTCCATGAGATTGCCTTCTAATGTCGAGCCTAAACATTCGTGCTGAAAAATGCGAATAGCTGCCGGAAGGGGGCGACTAGCTCCGTAAGGTTGGGAATCACAGGTTCATAAGATGGTTCAATCGTTTGCCTCACTACGTAAATGAGTCAAATCTCAAACCCCTTCATAGGATCAACTTTATAAATCATGTGAAATAACGGAAACTTGTTAAAATTTCAGTTGAAAGCCGTTGATGATCTTGTGATTGCAAAGATGGACGCCACAGCTAACGAGGTTCCGTCTAATTACCAAGTCTCTGGATTCCCCACAATCTACTGGGCTCCCAAGGATAACAAGGAAAATCCTGTCAAATACAATGTAAGTATAGTTGGATGCTATTTTTGCATACGGGGTAAAAAACACATACAGGGTGAGAAAATAGAGAACCTGGGTTATTTGGAACAGGTTCTAGAGCAGTGGTATCGTACCACGTGGTACGCCGGGGCTTTTCAAGTAGTACGCGACCAGCTTTGAATTATTGCAACAATTAACTTTTGAGTTGATAAAACATGCTCGCTTTCTCTATATCTTCCATAATGTATGTATTCGCTAAATAACGTTTATAGCGCTACCGGCCCTTTTTTTGAATATTCCATGTTTTATATAACAAAGGATGTGTCACATTATAAAACACTTCCATAGCTTGTTTCATGTGCCATTGTTCACTACCCCATAAAACGGGGGCTTTGTTGGTGTTAGGCGACCAGAGTAAAAAAACTGTAGGTACGCAGTCATTAAGAGGTTGACAGAACCACTGTTCTGGAGAGAACTAACTTTTGAGCAGCGTCCTGATTCACTGAAGAACCTTTTGGATACAATCACACACAAACAATTTTGATTTAATTAAGTTTGTCTCATTTTTGCAGTTGTAACTGAATAACGGAAAATCTCACCGCTAAAAATTTTTTTGTTTTGGGTTCATTCACGAAATTAACTCAAAGTTGAATTCCCACTTTACAGAAGATCTCGTTTCCCAATATAATTACTATTAGCGTTGTGGAATTCCATAATGTTTACCCTTTTCCCAGACAGTGGTAACTTTAAACTCCGAAAACTGATGTACAATGATATCTCGGTAGTCGAATATATTTTGTTCAAGATTGGCGACCATTGTAACTTTTTTCCGTAATAAACAATGCTAATAAGTATTTTATTACGTTCTTTTGCATTTCAAAATACTCTAAATAAAATACCAGTTATAAAAACGATAAACAGCAACTGCATCAAGTCGTTAAGACTACAGAGGTAACACTGCGTACCAATATCTGACAAGTTGTGTCGTGAATGCCCTGAAGTGTTGCTTAAGCATAATGGCCAGTTTTCAGTAATTCAGTTTTAAACAGACACTTTTACTTTGTGATTTACTTCTAAATGAGTCACTGCATACAACAAGTTGTCAAATTTTTTTATTCCAGGGAGGTCGCGAAGTACAAAATTTTGTCGACTACATCAAACAACACTCAAGCAGTGAAAAGTTGAAGAAAACAGAATTGTAATTCAGGGCTCAAGTTCAACAAGAAATTGTACAATGCCTGTGCTTATCAAATTATCAAACACAATCTAGGTTCTTCTCGCTGTTTTTTCGACTCCACACCCTGAATTTTGTCATCCCCCTTAATAATATATCCATTTGTTAATTATGCAAGAAATGCAGCGCTAGAGTTGAAAAAAATTTACACCAACATTTTTTGTTTGAAATGTCTTGTAGTTATTTTGAATGTTGCATTTATACCGAGGTTAGAATATTTTGTGTACTGCAATGAAGTAGAGGATACTCTCTTGTTTTTTTTCAATTGATTCTGTGTAGGAGGGGAAATTACCTAACCCAACTTAATTTAATCTAACATAAACTGAAACCGATTCTGAAAATTAATGATTGGGGCGAAAACGGGGTAGTATTCTAACTGAAAATGAGCAGAATGAGAAAAATATTTTTTTTAATTTCCCGCATATCGGGTAAGAGTATTTATTGCTTCACAACTAGAGCTGGGCATTTAAAATGTAAAATAATATTATTTGATGCTCTCGAAGATGGCGCACAACCTGAACGTAGTATTGTACCAGGTTAGGTTTCAGGTTGTGCACCATCTTGGTGCACATACCTTCGGATTTCCTATTTTTTCGAATCTAATCGAATCTCGAATATTTAGAAAATATTCAAATGTGACTTTTTAATCGTGATGGGTCCTCGGCACATAAATTACTGAAAACATAGAATCCATAACTCTTGGCAATTTCTCTGATTGTTCACAAACAATAAGATCATGTTTCGTCAACACCTCACAAGAAAGAAAAGATGTCAAAATCACATTGTAAAAATATCGATTCAATGAAACTCAACTGGAACATGATCGGCCAAATAAGAAACAAAATGGCGGCGATTTCAAAATCCCGTTTGAACGATTCGAATAATTTACTATTTGCTTCAAACTGCCCAGCACTATTTACAACTAAATTTTCAGTTTTTTTTTGTTCATTTTTGGTTATGTTAGGATATGTATGAAAACCTTGGGTTAAGGAAGTTTATCCCAACCTATACCAAGTAAAAGCTGCTAAACTGGGAGCCCAGAAAATGTTCATTTTTAGCTACAGTGCCCCCAATTTCCTTTTTTTCATATATCATGTCTTGTGCAGTGCTCAAGTTGAAATAAGTTTTAGTTTTGCTCGCTTTTATATTTGTCAATCAACGGACGACACTAGTAGTTCATGTTCCATTTTAATTTTTTTGTCAATATTTTCCCATTTAAGACCAAATTTGGTAAATTGTGGTGTGGGTCGAGGTCTTTACAGGCCTGTTGCCCCAAAGCTTTCTTCATTTGGGCTTTCGAAGCCTGAAACGCCTTTTAACACACACCCTTTATTTGACCTTGAAACGGGAATAGACTTGACGGACACTTTCGTTATTTGTCCTTCAACACCCTCTTGTTTGACCTTGAAACAGGAACCTCCCTACACACACCCCCCTTTATTTGACCGTTTCCCCCTAGTTCATCTCTACTGCTTAGCTATCTTCAATCGTTAATTTCCACGCCATAATCGTAAAATTGTGCAGTACGAAAAATTTCATGTAAAAATATAGCAAAACATGAAATGTAGAACTGGCTTGTGTTAATGAAGATTTACTACCTTGTTTAATAACGTTATTGCACGATTTGCTGTGATTGGGTCAAAAATTGTCTTCTTGGCGAGAACCAGAGCGTCTCCTGGAAAGGCGAGAGAAGAAAATGCGGCTATCGCTTAGACTTCATGCATTATGTATTTTTCCCCGGTACTCCCGAAGTCAATGAACAAAGATGGCGGACACCGGGACGTTATATGTGTACCAGGTCAGGGTTGGGCAATAATTCTAGGTACAAATACTACGGGAGTCGCTTGGCTGATCCCCAAACTCTTAATATAACTAAAGTAGAGAAAATTGGAATGAAATTATGGATTCGTTCCAAGTTGTTAAAAAATTGAAAAAAAAGGTAGATGTAGTGTGCGAAGAACTAATTACTTTGTCCGGGGTTTTCAATCCCGTCGGGACATATACGTCCATGAGATTGCCTTTTAATGTCGAACATTCGTGCTGAAAAAGCATCGAGACTGCTGGACTTCCCACGTAACCATTACTGCGTTACGGCTCTCTCCACCAAAATTCAATGCGTATGTGGAAGGACTGCTGGTCTCCATTACGGCTCTACTATAAGTCCATGCATATGGACTATCAGTTCTTTACACCACACCCAACAGACCGCTTTCTCGCGAGACTTGTTATCGACTCCCCGGGACAAAAATGAAAATGCGTTGAAACAGGAATCGCTGTAGACTTTTTTCACCGTGGTGATTTCTATTACAGATAGTAAATACGACAGAATTTTAAAAGTCTGGGAAATAAAACCAGAATTTCTGACAAATGACTGGACGCCAGAGAACGTACCACACTTTGCAATCCCTCGGCCCTCAGCAATGTGAAACTCGGTCCATCGTAAACGATTAACCTCAAGCACTCTTCACATTGTTAAACTATTGGTTCATATTTCCATACTTGACCACTTGTTGTTTGATGCCAGACAAAGGTGAAACAGGAATTCGATTCTGGTAGGCATTGTAAACTCATGATTGATCAGACATTTACTTCGGTAAGACAATTTATAGCAGAATTGTGAGTGATTTCATTATGGGTGTCCGTTTTGAATTCAAGAACTCAAACTTGATATACATTAAATTCCCATATATCTCGAAATGGCAATAAGCTTCTACTATATATATCGTTTTCGGTAGTTATTGACATATATGTGATTACCTGTATTTTTGCTCAGCGACGAGTCTCCATTACTTCTGAGTGAGTGTCTGTAACTTTGCTCAGAGATAAGTTTCCTTTATTTCTGAGTGAGTGTCCGTAACTTTGCTCAGAGATGAGTCTGCATTACTTCTGAGTGAGTGCCTGTAACTTTGCTTAAAGATGAGTCTTCTTTACTTCTGAGTGAGTGACCGTAACTTTGCTCAGAGATGAGTCTCCTTTATTTCTGAGTGAGTGTCCGTAACTTTGCTCAGAGATAAGTCTGCATTGCTTCTGAATGAGTGTCCGCAACTTTGCTCAGAGATAAGTCTGCATTACTTCTGAGTGAGTGCCTGTAACTTTGCTTAAAGATGAGTCTCCTTTACTTCTGAGTGAGTACCCTAACTTTGCCTAGAGATGAGTCTCTTTCTAAGTAAAAGCGCGTGGCCTTGCTATGACAGGACTCTCTGATATATATATATAATGTGTGTAAACCTCAGGCCATCGTAAACGATTAACCTCAAGCACTCTTCACACTGTAAAACTATTGATTGATATTTCCACACTTAACCACTTGTTGTTTGATATCCAGACAAAGGTGCCGTAGTGTTAGTATTTACTAAACATTGTAAATTGTAGTACAGGGTATGCATAAAGTTCTGTTGCAATTATTGGACACGAAATCTGCCTATGGATCGTTTTGTCATTTTGTATTCTTGTTTTTATGACAAAATCGCTTTCTCTTCAATTACTGGACCAAATTTTCAGCTGTTTAAGAATGTTATTTCGCTAGAAAGCTATTACTTCTATTAATTTCAAAGATTTCTGTGGGCTCTATAATTCTATATGATTAGATTAGTTTTTTTTTGTGCGATGACGACATCAAAATTAAAAACTACGCACTGTGTGGCGATTTCGGGTTCGTGCGATTCGATGTTAGAGTGATTTCAAAAGGAAAGTTGTGATTGTTCTGTTATTTCCAAATGAGAATTTTGGATTATGGAAGAGTTTTTTAGCAAATCAGCTACTGATACATAAGACGCCAGTGTTTTGGGAAAGGCGGAATCCTTCTGTTTCGGCTTTGGCCAACACCAGGGGTGTGCAACATTTTTGTTGGCGACCTATACAACCAACTGCCATCTTTTTTTTTCTTTTCGCCAAAGGTCGATGTGAATTTCTCAATTTTTATTTATTGTAGCCACCATTTTTCAACGCAATACTGACATATGACTATTTTCTGTAGTGAGTTATTGATGAAAAGTTTTTTTGTGTATTTGAGATTCGATTCGAAAAAAATATTCGATTCGATTCTGAAATCATCAGGTATTCGAAAATGCCCAGCCCTAGGTGTAACCCGCAAGTTCAACAAAATAAATACCAGATCATTGGGTCAACGAAAATCAAAACCGTCTGTTGCCACGACAACATCCAAACATAAAATCTGCCAGTCAAAGCGCTTTCACATCGATGATCGCTAATATTGACGAACGCGACCACAACTCCTATTCAGGCGAGTTAAATAAATAAGCTTATCGTTACGTTAATTTTTTGATACATTGTCACTTTTGTTAAAGGAAAAGAGCACTACCGCGCTTGTCTTATTCAATTTGAGTTTGAAGAGTACAGTTTTGCTATATGAAATTTTAAGTGACACACTCTTGCCCAGGCCAGACTTTCCCTAGACAACCGGATTAATATACCTTGGACATTAAAAACGTTACAGAAATACATTTGTAATATGCGCAGCAAGACCCTTGAATAATATAACTACAGCACCCATGCATTATTCGCAAATACGGATCTTTAAAAGGACAGGTAGAGGATCTCTTGAACAAAGCCCCCGTCCCTAATGAGATCTAAGGAAACACCCTCGCCACGTTTTGAAATAGAAAATCAGGAACTATTCAGTTTTAATTAGGGTTGAGGTTACGAATGATTTAAAAATTTCTCACGCAATCTGCATTTCTCACCCTAACTGTAGAACGAGAATATCGGTCAGAGACCGAAGACTTATCGATCGAAAGTTAGAGGATCCCAAAACAGCGCTCTTACTCCATAGTGACGCCTTGTGTCCCATCACTAATTAATTAATAACTCGCTAATTATACGACATAATTCGCCCAAAATCAATAGGCTTCTGATCCGAGATATGATGAATGCACATGCAAAATCTGGAGCAGATTCAATCTCGCTTTCGGGAGATATCGCGTGCATCTAACAGACAGACAAATACTTATCAACATACTTACCGATTAAAATCGATACGTAATTACTAATCTTCTTGTTTTGAACGTGGGCGAGGCTAATCTCGCAGCTAATCTCGTAGGAACCACTGGCCACGGATAATAGGTACCTATTGCCCCTTATTACGTCACTGATGCTCAATGAGCTGCTGTATTATTGGCACGTCCCGCTTCTACCTAGCCTTTTAACTCCGAGATATTATAATCCCACAATGCAAGCATACTTAGATCTAACGCTATCTCCGCTGGGTCACCTCGCGCGGTTTAGCGATACATTCCCGATTCAGATAAAGGTAAAGTACCACGCATTACAGTTTTGCACAATTTCTACTAAAATTTCTGGTATTTTTAATAGTATAAACACGGACTAACGCATTCGCAAAACCTGTTACGTCTAAATACATACCACAATGCCAATGAAATTTCCCATTTTATTAATAGTATAAACAGAGGCGCCTGTCTTGCGTCGCATTTGCCAACTTCGTTATATCAGTTGAAACGCGGAGGTCGGGGTTTGTTTTGAAATTATGGTTCGCGCGAAAATAAATTTCTAGCGAGAGGTGCTATCCTGGCTTGTTCAGGGTGATAAAGGGGTAAATGAATGAAGTGCAAGAAGCAAGCAATGTAGTTTAGATGGCTTAACGTTTCAAACCCCTATGGATATTCTATGTTACGGGTTTTTCCGAGCATCGATTTCCTTGTTTATTTCCGTAACAATGACAAATCAACAAACATCAACGGTGTCGTAACAATTGTACTTTTTGCAGTCGCTTTGATACTTCGTTCTCTCAGATAGATATTCAAGCATGCACTGCCTCGTTTTTGCGGTTTTGCGTGTTATTTGTCAGTTTTCAGTTGTGTTCCCAAAAATTAGTTGTAAATGAAGTATTTTGATTGTCTTAGATGCAATAATCAAAAATTAGCCCTGGAAAAGCTGAGATAGACTGTGATGAGCTATCATATTGGTAAAATGGTACGTGCAATCGGCACTTGATTGTATACTGTATTTGAAGTAATGGTTTTGAGCATGTAAACTCTCCAAAACACACGCAAAATCTAAATTAAGCATCTAAAATTTTGCTATAGTAAAGTGTAGGAAAAAAAATTCTGGGGTCAGGGGTCGGGAAAACATTCATACTGTACATTGGTTATTCGCTGCCATTGCGGAATTTGTCCACATGGCCATTCGAAACGTTGACTAAACTTGAATAGCTTGTTCCTCACCAGTTAAGCGCGGAAGTAAAGAAAGTTTATTCTTTTTTACAATTTCTACAACTTTTTGAATAACAGTATAGTATAGATCAGAGGCTCTTGAACGGCCCACAAAGAGAGCGTGGACAATTTTTTGAGGGACGTGAAGCTAATCAAAAATAAAAATGTTCGTTGAATTTGATCCTGCCCGCTTTACTTTAGATATTTACATTTCTTTATTTTAGTTATTCACGTTCCATCCACGTATTTTCAACGTGTTTTTTGAATAAAATAAACTTTTGTCTCACTATTTTATTATTTGTAGCATATTGTTAGTTAGTGATTTTCGAGATGGGGCTTGTCAAATTCTAAAAGAGAGGGTGCGGCTTAAAAAATTGAGAACTACTGGACTATAGATAAAACTTAAATAGTGTTCTTCTGTTTACTTTTCACTTTTCCAATTTCTAGAATTGAGAATGTATCGATAGCTAACTAACCTGACGACATTATTAGAATATGGCAACTCTGATGTCCGAAACACGAACTCAAGATGTTCGTTTGCAAAGACGAAGACGAACCGATCCCCAACATAAGAATAGGCTTACAGGTGAGTTATTTGTTTATCACAAATTGCTCTTATGGGACGTTCTCACTGATACGCAAAGGATTATCAAGTATGGAGGTACCATATTCATTTTGGGCCAGGGTTGCTTTCTCTTTGTTGAGCATGGATTGCTTTGAACATATTTGGATTTGGAATCTACCAATCAAATTATTACTATAAATACCACCGGAATGATAAACTGGGGGCCATGAGTTCTAAAAGCCTCCCATGAAAGCCTCCCATCTGTAAGATGATGGTCACGGGGCTTAAACAATCACTGATCGTTTGCCAGTGACTCAAGCATTATTTGATCCAAGGCTAAGCTACTGTAGTCTTTTTAGATTTCTCTAGTACCAAGGACTTTTTTTTAGCTTCCAGTCATTTCTTTCCGTTTGTATTGACTTTTGCTGTTGCCTCGGTTTCTTTCACATTCGAGCACTTTTTGGAAGTCTCCTTGATAACTCCAACAGCAACAGTCTGCCGCACGTCGCTTATCCATTTTCGCGCACAGGACCTTCCATGCACACTATCACAAATATATAGGGGGGAAGGACTATGTCAAAGGTTCTCACATGGGCCCTGGTGGCCGCTGATCGGTTCTTTTAGGGCTAGGCAAAGCCTCCACTGAGTACCATTCACGATAACTACATTAATCGGAAGTGATTATTTTGATTAGTTGTAGGGTATGTTGTTCTTATGTGGTTATGATTTATTCTTTTAAAATTGTTTCTTGGCATCTTATTATTGAACGTGGCGGATGAAATAACTGATGGAATCCAGTTCAAACTTAGACAGGGGCCCACAAGTGTTGAAAGTCGTTGAAACGGGCCACGGCAAGAGCATAGCCATCCCTAAATTGGGAGAGGGGGCCCATATTTTTTTGTATAATGACGTACTACGATGCTTACTCGTGCCTTTTTTGCCGAGCAAGCCTAGATAACAGCTGACACTAATTTCGCATTTTCATGCTCGTTATTATTGATTAGCAAGCCAAGAAACGTCCAGTTTTTATTTAGTAAATCGTTCAAGAATAGAGCAAAATCCTATTGGAAAAGGCATATGAATTTATGTCTTACGGCAAATGCCACATTGCACTTAGAAAATGTCAAAAAAAAAAAAAAAAAAAAAAAAATTGGGAGTCACTGTCTGTAATAACCCGCATGAACCCCCAGAGTAAGATAAACAGTTTAGTGTGATTTATTCAGTTTTAGTAAGAATTTCATAGGGCTCAGTAAATTTTAGTGAGTGTAGATTCAACAATCTCAGATAGTAATGGGTTTCTACTATGTAGATGAGTATTCCTTGCTATCAACACACTACGGTACCGGTACCCGCTACACACGATGCAAATATTAGTATAAGATTAGACAAATTGTGTAAACTAAAATTTGACATAATAGATATTTCATTGTTTGCTCGAAGTTTTATTGTAGACACAAAGTGATCCTGTCGATCGTTTCTCAAAAATTTTGGTTTTGTTGTGAAAAATTGTTTTATTTTTAACTACTGAACGAACGAAAACTCTTCCACGTTTTAAAGTATCAAATTGATAATTGTTCAGTTAGGGTTAGAAATGATTGGGAAATTTGAATTCCCATCGAAATTTTCATTATTAACCCTAACAAGGGAATTACTAAATATTTTTTTTATTTTGACCAGTGCAGGGGGTTGTTTTTTTATGGCAGGGGCTTTGTGCAAAAGATCCGAAAATAGTCGCAATAAGATTGTTATACTTTTTGTTTCAAGACTTCCCAGGTCCCACGTAGTTGTCTCATAATTCATACGTTTATATTTACAACGCTAATAATCGCCGCCAATAAATCATCCGAGCAATTCCCACATTTATAGCTCTAACAAGAACATCTAGACGGTACAAGGCCGGGTGAAGTTTGAACAAGGAAACAAATAAACGGTTTCGAACTGATAAATGAAGCAATAATGACTTTGCAAAGACGTCTACTACACAGCGTGTAATAAATTCAGTAAATAAGGCAGAACAAGAAGATCCCAGCCCTTTCAATAATAGTAGATCCTCGCATATCAGTGGTTTCTTATTCACAGTCTTGTTTGTGAGGGAAGATGTAAGAAAATGAAACTTTTTAGCCCTTAGCAGGCTATTTTGCTATAAAATCCGCCGATAAGCACTCCGGAATTCTATAAAAAAAAAAAAAAAGTTGAATTTTACTTAAAATAAAGTCGCCTCATCTGCATCAGGTCTTTAACGTGCTCCCGAAGTATTCGTACCAAGATGGCGCACAACCTGAATATAGTATGTGTACCAGGTTAGGGTTCAGGTTATGCGTCATCTTGATACGATTACTTCCGGAGCGCCCTTTTAAACATTCGAAATTTCTCATAAACCTATATCGTTTACTTCCTAGCAGCCTACTTTTTCCGGATTCGAGATCAAATTTTTTATTAACGCATAGTGTGTACCGGATCCGGATTGCTGAATACTCTGGAGTTGAGTGGAACTTCTCGCAATCCCCTATTTTTCTGATAAACCGAACGATTTTCAAAAATACTTAGCCAGATGGTGAAGTATAATATCCCATTATTCGGTAATAATGTATTCAAAGCCCTATTGTTACTTAACAAATCCCTCATTGAAAAGGGATTCAATCCTTTGGCTTAAATCAACAAAACCAAGTAGAAACGCCTCGAATAGTAAGAATTAGAAAATTATAAACTGTTAGAAAATAAAAGATTGTTACTCAATATTCCTCAGTAGGTTACGAGAATATCAACATTATTTCGCAAGACCATTAAACTACTAAAACAGCAAAATTGGAATGAAATACTAGGTCCCGTAGAAAAATTCAAAATATTTGAAAGCAATCGAAAATAATTCCATAAATGTACAATTTAAACACGCTGACCTGCACATGAATATAATTTAAGTGATTGACTTTAGTAATTCAGACCTGAAATTATTGCGGCGTCCAATGTGAACGCATAGTTTGCAGCCAGTGACGTATCTTACATAAAACTGCGCCCCCTTGATGGTTTGTTGGCAATTTAACATGACTGTTGTTCAAATTAGATACTTGTTCGTTATTATTCAAGTAAAAAAACGAGTTTAAATTAGTATCAATTTGAAATAATTTTATTGAGACATTTTACGATTGAGACAGTTCGCCCTTTTTGCGCCCCGTCCAAAACGCAATTTTGAATTCATTGTCAATCTTAAAACATGTTTGTTTCTATATATTCATTCCTTCATCAATGGCCTATGTTGAAACGGGAATAAAATTTATACCAACCGGTTAAATTTTATTATGATGATACAATCCAGATCTAAGCATTTCAATCTAATCCATTATAGAATCATAAAGGATTTTCAATATTTACTCGGCTTTTCTATTGTTCGATTGTGGTTCGAACGCGGTTACGGCTTTATTGTGACGTAACAATCAGGAAAAATTAGCAACAATAGACGTTTTGTTACGTAACAATGATTGTCGGGCCAGAAGAAGACACGGTCATTATAAATATTTGTCAAGTCCGTGTGGTTACGAGGTAGCGAGAGATCGATTATGAAAAACGTTTTATAAAATTATTTTTCATTATCGCTTAGAATGAGGCACTGTGCAAGCAGATAGGGTATAGATTAGGTAGCTCTTCACGTCTACTTATTTAGAGCCTTTTCATAAAAAAGTATTTAACATCAGCTTTTCGAGTTTTTCAAGCAAATATGCGGTAGTTATAGGTCTTGTGGCAATCCTTTTATCAAGGTATTTGTAGTATCGCTTAGAATAAGACTTACTAGGAATCACAAAAAAGCGGTTCACTTTCATGCATGCTTAAAAAGACAGAAATCTTTTCGCTTCATAGTCATGTGGTAACGTATTTAGTCGATCGAGTGAATGATTTTCAGTCTTGAAAGTCTTGAAAGCCCTGGAATTATCTCGGTTCCATATTGTTGTTCAGGGAAACGATGGCGAAAGGTTATTTATTGGACATGAAGTGGGAGTGCTTCCGAAGTGTGTGAACCAAGATGGCGCACAACCTGAACCCTAACCTGGTACACATATTATGTTCAGGTTGTGCGCCATTTTGGTTCACATACTTCGGAAGCTTCGAAGTGGGCCTATGAGTCGTTTTGTTATTATGTCGTTATTGATCATAATGTTGTTAGTTTCCTTGATGTTGTGGAAAAATTGTTTTTCTTCTTAATTATAGGACCGATTGCTTTGAAATTTTCTTTTTTTAAAGATTGTATTTTTCGCTAAAATACTATTACTTTTATTTATACCAAAAATTTCTGTAGACTTTTGAGTTCGTTTCTCGTGTGCGATTACGTCAGCAAAATTGCGACCTTGTCGCAGTTACGTTCGCATTAGTCGTGATGCGTTTTGGATTTCGTGTCCTTATACGCTCTCTTGTAGATTAATGTAATGAATTTGGCTGAACCTGTGAACTCACTTATAATCAATGATAGACACTTTATGTTAAAATATTTTTCCGGAGATTCCGTGGAATTCCCTGCCTCGTAGTTGTTTTATTTATAACACTTATTGATTTTTTGTATCAAAATGTCCTTTTTACTTTATAGGGGAGGTGCGTTACACATCATTGCATGCAAGAAAGGCGTGTCTGGAACTGGGAATACCAACCAATCAGCTTGCAAGTGTAGGGCCACGCCCTCCTAAACATAAAAAGGAAAAACCGGAAAAATCATTTGTGACGTCATATTGTCGTTCACTACGATTGAAATCCAAAAAAAGACGACCAGCAGCTGCGACTGTTATTATAGGACGATTACGTAGTGATTACGTCACGATTACGTCACAAGTATCTCATAAATCTGTGACATCACGAAATCGAAGATATTCCGAGAGCAAAGCTATGACTAAGAGTGATATAAAAGGTAAAAAGCCTCTAATTTTTAATCTAACATGCAATAAAGCCCTCATAAACCCAGCTCCGAGTTGATAAAAATCGACATCAATTCCGGATTCGAGCCTGATTTTAAATCTGTTTTGACTCCGACTCCGGCACACAATTCCGGTTCTCTACTCTGACCTCTAAACAATTCCAACACCGGTCGTGAAATTGTGATTGAAAACCCGGATCCCAATTTTTAAAACGAGTCGTCAGCTACAACTAGAAACAATCTGATGGGAGGATTTTAAGCCCCTAATGATCCAGAACTACATATAGTCATTGATATGAGTTTGCCCAAATCAAGGCTCATATCCCTAAACTACTAAGTAAAATTAGGTTGGAAAATTAGAAACATATAATGATTTCCCCACAGCCATAGCATCTAACTTCTAGCTGAAAGTATAAACAGTACTGATAGAAGCGTTGCAACTAACCACAGCCTAAGCAGCACTCATAACACTACTTATCATACTTCATAATTTTGCAGGAATCCTTTCTCAGACGAAACAAACCGAGAACAACAAACGAGTCACATTCAACGAGCAAGTCGAAATTGAAGAATTTAAACCAGCAAGCGCTATCATTGAACAAACAAAGAGCGCGGGAAAGAAAAATGACGTCACAAAGAAAAACAATTACGAAAGCACAAAGAACAATAACCACTCGGGAAATACACACTGTGACGTCATTAATGATGTAAACAATAAAAAATACAATACATCGAATGAATCGAACAAAAGCAATAATGACAAAACAAATGTAATAACAAACAATAGTGACGTCACAAATAAAACGTTAGAACTGAACAAAAACGAGCATACCACGATACCCGACATTACCGCAAGTACGGACGATTTAATTCCTGTTAAGTGGCCAATCGAAACGAAAGACCCGTCGTTAAGTGACCCTCAACAGGAAATTGACGATGAAAAGCCTCTTTTATTGATTCCTAGTGGGAATTCAGTGGCGAAAGTGACAGGTGCAAGACTGGAGAACATTGGTGGGAAATTAACTGGCGATACTTTGGGTTTAAACGAAACTGAGGGCATAGTAGAGGCAGATAAAGGCCAGATTGTAGAGAAAATTTCACCTGAAACCTCCGAGGACGATAATCCGGTAACTGAAACGAATAACGGTTATCTGGGTAATGGATATAATGACATTATGGATATAATAGATAACGGTGAACCGAATTCTACCAAGAATATCTACGTGCGAAAGCATCTTAAGAAAAAATACGGAGAAAAGGGCAATAATTTACCAGTTATAAGAGAAGAACTGAACTTTAGTGGAACTGGTCGCGGTGACGTCATAGGAACTAAAGACGTCATATCTAAGAATGACGTCATAAATGAAGATGCGATGACCTCAAAAGAACTTGTTTCGAGGGAAGAGGTTAGAAGCAAAGCGCGCCAGGACGCGAGATTAAGCGCACTGAGGGGACAAATTGCTGCGGATAAGGCGGCTTGGAGCTGCGTAGTCCGGTACCCAAGGCGCGCCACTTCCGAACCAAACAGTGGTAGTAGTTCACCTTTGACCTATGGGGTAAATTTTGGTGTCAAAAAAACGTC
This sequence comes from Styela clava, assembly GCF_964204865.1. Lineage (NCBI taxonomy): Eukaryota > Metazoa > Chordata > Ascidiacea > Stolidobranchia > Styelidae > Styela > Styela clava. The sequence continues at coordinate 879,741 of NC_135250.1, read as the reverse complement.
CCCACTGGAGTTTCACCGCGAAAAGAGCAATATGTTCCCGTTGAATGGCGGGAAAAAACTCGCAATATATAGGCATAATTTTGGACAAAAGTATCGTCTTACAAACAATCCTTCCCCTACACTACCCCCTTTGATGACGTCACCACCTAGTGACGTAAATTTGGTGACACAAAGAAGGAGCGGAGTATGGATGCCAGATTTATCGGTGGTATCGAAAGAGAAGCGATACAGAGTGAAAACAAAATCATCGGGGATTGTATCTCATGAAAACATAAGATGACTTTATTGGGCGCCATTTTAGCTAGACGAGAAGAAGTGGTTTCCGTATACTTAAGCTGCCTTATCGGCTTTCACATAACGAGCGTAGCCAGCCCAAAATATTTGGAGGGGTTCCCTTCCTCCATTTAAAATTGAAAAAAAAAAAATTTGTGTCATTCATGGCAATTTTGCCATTTCAAGATTCTTAAGAAATCACATTTTTCGAACCCCCTAGCTCTGGGGTTCCCAAGCTTTTTTCAGGACGACCCCAAAGACAACTTTCATGTGTCCAGTGCGACCCCAGGTCAATATATATATTTTTCATAAAACTTTAGAGCTTCTTTCACGGAGCTTTTGAGTTTGGTCATGTGGTGGTATTGAGTAAAATAAGCTATAACTAAACAGTGATGTCATAATAAGCGCTTACATTTTCTATAGCAAAAGCATAGAGCGATGCCTATAGGCTTGTTTTACAGTAAGCCATGGTACAAACTGCTGAATTTAACATGGCTTGTCAAATCTTAGATGTTTTGTACATTCATCCTCTATCATACCTCAGCGACCTCATCACTTGTTTGCGAACCTACCTTCTTATCACTCCGACCCAATTTGGGGTCACGACCCCTGATTTGCGAACCCCTGCTCTGGCTGTCACGGTCAAACTTGACAATTAGAAATTTCAGAACTTCCCACCCCCTTCTTGGAAATTTCCTCCTCTGATGTTATTAGAGTATGTTGCTAAATATGTTCTGAATAATTGAATACTGTGTAACGGATTGATCCGGTAAAGTTTAAAATCACCACACCTCAATTTTATCAATTTAAATTATCAATTTTATTTATTTTTGCGAATGAAAAAGCTTGGCTGCCTGAGAATATATACGATAGGAGTTTTATCTCCCGATAAAAACTTCTTTAATGGAAAAGATATCTTTTTTTTTATTTATGACAGAAGTTTTTTTTTAAATAAAAAATCAAATCTGATATTGGCTAATATTTTGATATGTATAGCCAACAGGGTAGGTCTTTAAGGTTGAAGGAATGTTATGTCTTTTTTAAATGAAAATACAAGCAAGAATCGACTACACAAGTAAATGTTATTAAACGAGAAAATAAATACGAATCGAATTGCTGATGCTGACACTAAGCGGATCAATAGTTAAATGAATGAAGTTGAAAGAATTAACACACTACATCTACAGCACAGCAATGATTTAAAACGCTAGAGCAACCATCGCTTGACTGCAGCTGTATGAACAAATAGTTACACTGAGTTACATTTACAAGTTATTGCACGAGGCAACTCCTAACTCTGAGTCATTCAACGTTCTGACTACAGCTCCGAAAAAAGTGTAATTTTTATCACGTAAACTTTGACGTACGCAAATCTTCTTTATTCATTTGTTAAGAACACTCGGCAAATATTTTTCTTTTCGATTTCCTGTTGAAAACCCTGACTTTGATTTACTCAAGATTTGACTTTCGATTCCAGTTTGAAATACAACTCCAATACCAGAAAATAGAGCAATGCTCAAATATATGGACACGATGGCTAAAACGAAGTAGAACGGATATGCAATTTGTCACAGTAGACTATCGCCACAAGGTGCGCAATTTCAATTATTTTGATTAGGTCATCGCAAACAAAAAACGAATTTCACGTAGCCAAAAATTTTTGAAATGAATGAAAGTAATAGCGTTCTAGCAAAAGTACAAACTACAAAAGGAACTCTTTCATAACAAGTAAAATACTAACATAGAAATGAACAAGAACAATAACATAATAATAACAAAACGTTCCATATATGTATTTCGTGTTCACTTATATCGCGGCAAAGTCCCACAGTATACACCTAACCTACAAAACGGCAGGCAGGCAAGTATTTCGGGAATTATAACAGCAACCTCCAGATGTTCGTTCGTATTGAACAACTTGTAATCACAAAGCACTACTATTTTACATTCGTTAGATGGCGATGAAGGTTAGCCATTGTAAATTTTCAAACAATCAGCTCGGACATATCAAATCCAACAATCAATTGTCCAAACGAATGTTAAAGCCTTGTATTGCCCACGCGGTAGGTGTTTTCAATGACTATAATTAATGAAAGAACAGGTATTTTACACTCGTTAGATGGCAACAAAGGTTGACCATTGTAAATTTCCAAACAATCTCACAATCAATCGTCCAAACGAATGCTATAGTGTTGAGTTGCTCAATGTCCAGTATCCGATGGCATCGCCTAACTGAACGAGAATCTGTTGAGTAACATCAGATTTGGTCATCATGAAGTATGGCACTCATTTCCTGGAAAAAGGCTCCGCACAATCTGATACGTAAGGAATTTACTGTAAACTGACTTCGTAAAGATAACAAACAGCCCAAATCGAAATTTAAAGTCCAGTATTGTCCATTGTCCATTAGCGTCGCCTACATGAGAGAACCACTGCAAGATGACATCCGGTTGTTTTTCATGAAGTATGAAACGCATTTCTCAAAAAGGGATTTAGAAAGCAGCCAGTGGCAATGCAACAAATCGCGCAAACGAACTGTATAAAGTTGGACTGTTCATTGCCCAGTACCCAATGGCGTCACTTAACTGAGAGGCCTCTGTTAAGTAACATCCGCTTGTTCTTTAAAAAGTATAAAGCTCATTTCACCAAAAAAGACTCTAGACGAGATGCTGATACGTGCGGAAAAACTATCTTCGTATGGACAACAAATCGCCCAAATGAAATCTATAGTCTTGTATTGCTCATTACATAATACTCGATGGCGTCGTCAGAGCAAGCATCTGTTCCGAAAAGTGCTTTGATGAAAAGGCCAATTTTACGTAAAAGGCTGTCATATTTGAAAACACTAGCGCACCGGTCCTCAGCCAGTGAGACACTTTCAGGTTGACCACAACCCTATTTAAGTCCCTAGAGTTAATAATGAATTCAGTTTCATCTGTAACACTAATTACTATAAGTCAATTTCGGTCGTAGTGGCAATGAACGATGGTGCTGTTTTTTGTTACTAAGGGGCAATTTCCCTTCTATTTTATAAAGTGAAAATGACTATTTCATTCTATATTTGAATTTTCTTTTTCTCTGTTGACGCGGGGACAATATTATTTTATCACCAATTTTTATTGCAATTAAACATGCATTGTTTCGCCATAACCAAAAGACTTCCAAAGCATTGAAGCGTTAATAATACTTAATTACCTCCCATCGCCTGTTTAGGTAATATAGATCTCGCATGGCCCAGACATAAATCGTGTAGTATTATCCACTTGCCATACAAGGCTGAGTTATCTACAAAAGATCATTAAGCGACATCCGTCAAATGGAGAGGATGTTTATTACATCACAAAGAGTTTATATGACGTGGATTGTTCATTTGTCAGCAAACAATCGTTCCATTGTGAGTAAATAATTAAATAGCCTTCAATTAGCGACATTGTTCTAATCAATCAAAGACTCAATTCGACGTAATGACTTACATAATAATTGTTTTTATGAGGCGGTTTCCGCTCCAAACAAGGCTCGACACAAGCAGTTACTGATGGCAGCTATTGTTTTGCTGGGACTAGAATCGAAGATTTTGTACAAAGCCCCTTAAAAATACATCCCCGCCACCGCTCAAAATGAGAAAATTAGAAATTATCCAGTTACGGTTAAGAATGCAGATTGCGCTATGAATCCAAATTTTCAAATCATTTCCAAACCAAACTGGATAGCTACTATTTTTTTTATTATTTAGCAGTAATTAAAAATTAGTCCCACAAAAATTGCGATAGACTATGCTTAAATTATCTATCAGTATCTGCCAGCGGCACCCGGTTGTATATTTTGATAAAAATGATAGTAACTCAGTTTGTAAGTGCTAACTCTCAAAAACGCTTGCAAAATAAGCATATAAAATTCTGGGCGCTCCCGTCGTATGTGTACCAAAATGGCGCACAACCTGATAACCCCTACCTGGTACACATACTACGTTCAGGTTGTGCGCCATCTTGGTACGCATACTACGGGAGCACCAAATTTTGTATCAATAAAAAAAGGGAGAATATTTATGGGGCCAAGGGTCGGGGAAATATTCATCGCAAAAGAGTTCAGGAGATAGAGAATTCAAAGTACCCTTCAATATCATTTTCAAAAAAGCGGTTGCCAAATTTAGAAATTAATGTAATTGTTTCTCCTCTTTCTTGTATCAATTTCATGACCTTTGACTTCTTATGCATGGAAACATCTGGCAACGCTGATATTTAATTAAAACACAAACAAGACACGGAGACACGCGCTCACAACGCAAAACACGTAAACAATATATTGCAAAGGGATGCGGACAAGTGTTTAGAAATGTATAATATAAATTGTATAATATTGTATATCGATCGATTTGCTTAATTGTTAGTGTTTTCTGAATAATACTTTTTTTTTTCTACGGAGCGCGATATTTCGCCCAACATTCTGCTGTTTTATTTCAACATTTAACAACTTCGTGTCCATGTATTTGCGCATTGCTCTCTTCTTTTTTGGAGGCAGTACCCTATTCCTAAAGTTCTTAAACTTCTTTGCTGCGCTGCGTTAAATTTTTCGCCGTTTTGCCCAGTGCATTTATTACTGTAAAGCTAATCTAGACCGCTTTCTCTTCTCGCTCCCTCCCTTTATTGTTCGGCCCAGCTAGATGTCTGAAGTTGGTTTTATGGCCCACCAACAAAAATGTCGCACACCCATGCTCTAGCCAGGGGGTTCCCAAGCTTTTTTCAGGACGACCCCGAAGACAACTTCCAAGAGTCCATTGCGACCCCAGGTCAATATGAATTTTCATGAAACTTTAGAGCTTCTTTCACTGGACTTTTAAGTTTGGTCATGTGGTGGTGTTAAGTAAAATAAGCTAAAACCCAACAGTGATGTCACAATAAGCACCTACATTTTCAACAAAAGCATAGAGTGATGCCTATTGACCTGTTTTACATTAAGCCATGGTACAAACTACTAAATTTAACATGGTTGTAAAATCTTAGATGAGTTGTACATCCATCCTCTACCATACCTCAGCGATCCCACCAACCCCATGACCTGGTTGCGACCCTACCTATTTATCACTCCGACCCAATTTGGGGTCGCGACCCCTGGTTTGGGAACCCCTGCCTAACCAATATGTATTGCGCCCCGATATGAATTAATCTGTTTAAGATGGAATGAAGCTTTCATATTTATTGCCTTCCCCAAAGAATAAACACAAATTATGGTTCATATTACTGCATCGCCATCAATGTAGGTATACCCAATGGCGTATCTATGTAATGGCAGCCGTGGCATGTGCCATGTGCGCCATTTGAGGAAAGAATAGAAAGAAAGTTAATAATTTAAAGTTAGTATTAAATGAAACTCGTATTTTTACCAGAATAAAACGATCAAGAACCTGATTTCACCAACAGTCATTAAAAATTGTCAGTCACGAATCAAGGAGGCGCATTTTTAAACTTTGCCATAGGCTTCATTTCACGTACATATACCACTGTGTGTACCAATGATCATATCGTTTGCCATATAGTTATAACGTGTTATCGACTTTCTTTACACCCGGGATAAAATTGAAGGCACCGTACCTCATTCTAATACAAAATTGTGAAAAATTGTACTCGCAAATGTTACAGTTTTATCGTGAACGATGTGGACATATTGATCGATTCGCTTGTCAGTGTTTTTCTGACTAATATTTTGTTTTTTCTGCGAAGCATGGGCATGTTAAAGGGGGTCACAGGAGCAGCCTCTTCGGGCAGCACGTTTTACGGGCGAGTTTGTTGCTCAGTTTAATGATTTATATATTAATAATAATAATACAAATATTTCACTATTACTTTACCTTTAATTTATTTATTCTCATGTACAACAACTTCTATAATTTGTTTATCCTCGTATTATTTTTGAAGTTGGGCATAAGGGGCATCATTATCAGAAACTCGCCCCGGGAAGCAGAAAAGTTTGAAACACCCCGCTCGTTTCCTCTCGCGCGGGATAAAAATGTAAAGCACTGTACACTCCTCATTCTACCGACCTCGCCTCGTTTTTGCGATAAAATCGTCGAAAACAAACAAATGCCACTTTGAAGCGTGCGGAGGATGTTACATTAATTTAGCAACAAATAAAACGTTTTAAAGATCTGGGTTTAATGTAACAAACTGAATAATTGATGAAATTTGTCATTTTGTAACAGTCACAAAAATGCAACTAAAACTTTAAGTTCGCTGGATTTGAGAGTGTTGCTACACACTAACACAAATTTATAGGGTGTCCATGAAGTCTTAAATTTTTTTGAATTGAAAGTGGAATTTATCGATACCGTATATTGTTTTGGCTCTTACAGATACATTAAAGGAAGTAAAAACACCTAAATAATTACTGATTAGAAAACAACAAATCTGGTTAAGATATATTGAGAACTGACTTCATAACTAAATTGAAATTGTGAAGGGGGGTTTATGGACACACTGTATATTTGTAAGTTTGCAATATAGATGACATGAGAATTTTCAAAGCAAAATTCCAATTCCCAAGTAGAAAAAGTGATGATAGAAGGATTATATTGGGATAACTACTGGGATATAACTACTGATGTGATGTGGCCTAAATGTAGGTATTCATGCAAGGCTGTCATCACTCAATTAAAAGCAGCTAAAAATATTCCATTGTTACAAAGAAAATGTTCTGGTGAATTTGTGGCCTTATGATGCAATAATGCTGTAGGAAGAATTGAGATGGTAGTTTCAAAGTGGTGATTCCCAACCGCATGTGCGCGTCAATCTTCCTGCCGGTCCGCGCAAAACTGATTTTACTTCTCTCTTGACAAGTAAACTCACCGTTCTTTCCAGTTTCATTGCTTGATAAAGTTATTTCACAGGATGTTTTCACTTTGTTGAGCATGAATTGTTTGAACATAATAAGATTGGAAATCTACCAATCAAAGTAACACTATAAATACCACTACAAGGATGAACATGGTTGGTAAAAGGTTGGGAGCTTCTGCTCTAATTGCCCAAGATGAACTCATTGTAACACAAGGTGGCAGTAGGTAGTTGTACTTTTTATACGAGGAAAGACAGAAAATGCGACGGAAATATATATTCTGGTACAAACTATTTGAAGCGTATCAATTTTCACTCTAGCGTGACGAAATTCTGTCCAAGGATGCCCAATAAAATGTTTTAAATTATTAAAAAGTCACTTAAAAGTATCGTCGACATAAACGACAACATTTCTTTGTTTCGGATTAAATTTAAATTATTAATGCTTAAAAGCGAACCACACAACTTAAATCAAGACTATGTTTATAGCTAAAAAGTAGATAAATTTAATTGCATTTTTATAGTTATATGAAGTTGGTAAATTTCTTTGGGGCTCCCGAAGTATGCGAACCAAGATGGCGGACATCGGAATGTACTATGTATACTTAGGGTTAGGCCATAATTTTAGGTATAAATACTACGGGAGGCTTTTGGCTAGTCTTCGAACTGATAATAGGACTAAAATAAGGAAAATTGGAAAAAAATTATCGCCTAACCCTAACCTGTTACCCATGTTACGTTCCGATGTCCGCCATCTTGGTTCGCATACTTCGGGAGCACCATTTCTTTTGTATAAGGTGTCTTTATGTCTTCACGAATCCGCTCTGAACAAGACAAAAATCTTTTGTACGAATCCTTCGCATCAAATGCAAAAATGTGAGATTTGAAAAACAATACTGCCGGGTATTGAAATAACAAATTAGTGATTATTCACTCAGGGCTGGGGAATGATTTAAAAGTTTGAATTTCAGCGCAATCTGAATTCCTAACTCAAACCCTAACTAGATAATTACTAATTTGCCTTATTTTGAGCGTTGGCGGGAATGTTTTTTTTTTGTTTTTTTTTGCGAGTGCTTTGTACAAAAGATCCCAAGACTTTATACAATTTCACTGATACCTCATAAGCTACCGCAAAAATTTGGGGGAATTTGGTTTCATTTTTCAGAACACAGCGCTTTTGCGCTCCACTCAAACAAGGTTTTACTAGCAGACAATGATACGCGAATATTTTACGAAGATTATTTTATGGAAAAAAAAACTTCGTTTCACAACTTCCCAGTCCATGCAATGCTTATGAGTGAGAGTCGAACCCCCTTTTTGAAATGTGAAAAATGCATTGGGTCTGTATCATACCTAGCTATTTGTGAATTCTTGAAACGCTTTTTAGACCTTCAATGGTCAAGACTCTTGAAAACCTGCTAGCTGGGCGTAACAGTTTCTGCTGGATATTACGGTCTAACTTGACAATTAGAAAGTTCAGAAACACCCCCCATCCCCTCCCACCGATTTTTCATGGTATATTATCAATGATTTTAATTCACGATTGTTTCAACATAATTAAATTCGCTACTGTTTCTATTTCGCAACAATCGTCATCAAATATTAACAGACTACCTGTCATCATCAATCGTAGGCGTGTATCATTGTTTTGAAATAATAATGAATATGACATCACAATGACAGTTGCATTCCGCGTTATTATGCAATAAGAGGGATTTAATAATAATTGACAGACAGAGACAATCGGATTCATTTATATAAAAGGTTCGAGAAAATGTAATTTAAAAGAATCAATTCTTTTTTTATTAGCTGAAGACGTGGGAACTTTACATCTATATATCTTCCATACCCAGGGGTTCCCAAACTTTTGTTGTTATGGGGCCCATGAAGAGATTGTCTATTATTCATGGAGCCCCACAATAAATTTTAAAAAAAATGTAACTTACCGAATAATATTCTTGAGTCTTGACTCGGATGTTCAACGAAAGAAAATTAAACGAAGCAAAAAAAAACTACCATTGTATTAGCTCACAAAAATACAAAAGTTAAAAATCAACATTTTTGTAAACGGGGAACACAGTATTTTGATGGTATATAAATTTTACAAAATGCGACCCGTGACAAATGGCGTCCGAAGACCGGACGAAATCGTGGCAACATCCTTTTACGAAGCGGCTCCTATGTATTAAAATAATAGGCAGTCAGTCCATCGTTTCAAATTTGAAGACCATATATTTTTTTGTTAAAGTATCATATAATGTGAACTCGTAGGACATAAAACAACCATGAAAAGAAAATAAACCACAGATAGCTGAAATTAGATAAACAGGGTGGGGCGCTCCGGAAGTATGTGCGCCAAGATGACGCACAACCTGAACTCTAACCTGGTACACATACTAAGTTCAGGTTGTGCGCCATCTTGGTACACATATTTCGGGTGGACCCACGGTTGTTAGATTAAATAATTTTAATTTACGATAAAGAACAAAAACTGCAACTATAATAAGAACTATTAATAAACAAAAACATAGAAATTCTTATTACTATATAATTGCAAGACATTTTTTTGGAACCTTGTATATATAAATAAAACGTAATACCAACTGCGATTTGAATGGCTCTTTCTATGATAAATGAGAACTACATGCACGATAAAAACTATTGATAAACAAAGAAAAATAAATTTTTAATTGGTATTACTATAAAATTGAATTTGAAACCTTGTATATATAAAGAAAACGTAATAACAATTGCAAATTTAAATAATTTAATTGTATGATAAATGAGAATTACATGCACAATAAGAACTATTGATAAACAAAAAAAAAGGAAGTTTAAATTGTTATTACTAAAAAATCGATATGAGGTGTAATAGGATATTGTGTACTAAATTGCAAATATACTCACTATTTCGTGGAAAGAGACTATGTTATTCTTATTTATCTTTACTATGAAATTGGGCGAATTTTTTTTAACACCCTTTATATTCCTTTTTATTCGTCCATTAAAATCATCATCTGACGATTTCAAATAATTCATGCAATCTTGGAGAAAATTCCCACAATGTAAATCCAGAATAGTTCGCACCCTGCTATTAAGGTGACGAACTGTTGAGATAGTGCATAATTGAGCATGGGAACTATAGCCAACAATCAATTAACATGATTAAATAAATATAAACATTCCGAAAAGTTTGAATCGGAAATTTTTTAGAATCTAATGATTATTTTATGCAAATACCCGTCGTTCTTAAAGCACATCTTCGGCCGTGTCTGAAATCTTCTAAATTTTAATCAATTAACTTCGTTTTATATGTGTGCCATGTAAGGGTGGGACAAAATATGAGAGTATATGTAAATTTTGTCGATGAAGACTTTTCCCGCGTAAATATGGTTTATTTTGACAAGGAATAATCGTTTTCCCGTTGTGATTATTACGTCACAGCTGGGAATTTTTGTCTGATGACACTCCAAGAATAAAACTTTGAGAAGCATTGTTACGTCATAACAGCTGGTCATTGTGCGTTCTATGAATTATTATGTCTTAACAATAGAAATCGCGGGGAGCGCTAAAGAGTCACGGAAGACATATGTTAAGCGAATGACAAAGGATCGGAGAAAATTACTTTAGTTTACAAGTAGGAACGATAAAGCAAAACTAAATTATTATAATTATAGTTATTATATTCGTGACGGTTTATATGTTGATGCGATTAAATAATGTACATTGTTATCCCATTATAGTTGATTGTTTCGTCTCGCATACGTCACAATAGGTGTTTTTATTTAAACTTCGTGGGCAGGGAAACGAAAGTCATGAATGGTTTACGTATTGTTAAACGCCACAATCTTAAATTTTGCTAATGCGGCTTAAGCGGATTCAAATATTTAATTTAAAATACATTTGTGTAAGTCTGCCACAAAACTGATAAAATACATAAAATAGTAATTTTCACTCTTTCTAAACAGTATCTTTGCATTATACCATGGGTTTTGTTATTATGGAGACCGTGAAGGGTTGATTAATATTTGCGGAACCCCACAATAAGTTTATAAAAATAAAAATAATCTATTGGAACTTTGAATAATAATGTCACATCTGAATTACCTACCGCCTTGTTGCCACAATTTTACGCTACCGCTGTCAAATTTAGTATATTGCTTCTTTGAAAAAATAAAAGTTATAAAATTAGCTAAGTTAGTACTTTGATAAGAAAACGAATAGCTCGTGGAGCCCCTAGGTTTTGCTCATGAAGGCCTTGGGCTCAGTACCGAGGACTTTGCGAACACATGCATTATAATGCGCATCCTATAGCAAATACGAGCACTAGTAATATATGAAAAAGCATGTATGCATGCATGTTTATTTGCCTCAAAAATGTAACAGTATCTGCATAATAATTAAACAGCGCAGCAGATTTAAATAATCTAGAAGCGCTTGTCTCGTTCCATTTATGGATAAATACCACAAATAAGACAATTTTTTGGAATTGGGTATCTATTCTCATACCAGACCCCAAAGTAGTAATGTATATGAAATCGTGTGGCGTCACGTGTTGAAACCATTATATCAGCTTCCCTCTCCTCGGTATGATAGAGCTATGATCAAGTATATGAACACCAAAAATACCATGAAAGCCTTCTAGCGAATAATACAATCTCTAACCATCAAAAATTTCAAAGCAATTTGTCTAGCAGTAATAATGAAAGCGATTTTTCATAACGACACGACAAAAATACTACAAACAACAACATAACAAAGCGATCTATAGGTACATTTCGTGTCCAATTACGCGATCGTCGCAAGGTGGTTTTAATTCATTTAATTTAACAAACAATCCTGTGTTATGTCATAAAGCTATAAATGGCATCACAAATAGAGGAAATAGAAGTACATTTACACGAGATAATTTATTTAATCAAGAAATTTAATTCAAATGTAAACATGTTTCAGAATTCATTATTTTATCACAAAACAATAAATGTAGTATTATTCAAACAATAGGATCAATTTTCGCGTCGCTAAAAATAACATTTACACCCCATGCCGTACCTGTCAGGTAGATAAATTTGTAAATTATCCACATATCAGACATGATCTGGGTAAAAATTGTTTAATTAAAATACATTTTTATCTTGAATATAAACAAGAATTGTATGTGTTTGCGTTTCTTAAAAGCATGTGCGTTTGAATAAAACAAACGAAGATTGTGTGTTCGAAAAGCAATCAAGCATGTATCACATTTCAATTAAGTAAACTTCTAGGGAATATAAGAAAAAGTCGGCGACTCGATTCTAAATTTTCAAAGCTTCTGGCAGAGAGAAAGTGTAGCTAACCCAGATCAGGACTCGATTCCTTAGATATAGACCAGGAGTTTCCAAGCTTTAGGTGTTGTGGAGCCTGTAAAGTCTTATAGATAATATCATATTTTAATTAACGCCACCATTGTAGAATCGTATTAGTGCCTTTATTGCTTCTTTGAACAGTTGCAAAATTAGCCATGTCATATTTTTTTGTCATTAGCCATGTATATTTTGTATTGTGACGTCACATTCTATTTGTAAGTTTTGATTGGTCTGAAACCCCATCGAAACACGCTTTTGCATTAAATTCTACACGTTTATTTACATACACAGAATCTTAACGTTAGAAAGTATGTATTTTGTATAAAGGTACAAGGGCGTTAACTTATGTTCCAAATTGTTTACAAAATTTTTAGTTTCACGGCCATCACAATCTGACGTAAACGTGTCGCTATCCGTGTCGATTTTTGTGATTCTCCAATTTTTTTTTCTATTTATTCTAAAATCTGCCAACATTTCTCATGTTCTTGTGCGATGGAACCGTATAATGCAATATTTCATGGTTAGGTTTTGTTTGTTTAACTAAGTCTGAATTAGGTCAGACAGACAGTTACAAAAATAAAAATTGCCCCATGGCAAAGTTTAAAAATGCGCGCCCTTGTATGTTGACAGACAATTTTTTAAGGCTGTTGTTGGAATGAGATACTTGTATACTAATATTTGAGAAAAAAAAAAGTTCCAATTAATCCCAATTTGAACTTATTATATTAAAACATTTTACGATTGAGAGTTTTACCCTTTTTGCGCCCTATCCAAACGACGTCCATGTCACGAGCCATGGCGGCCTAGATACGGCACTGTGAATACTTTCCCTTCTATGCTTTCACATATGAACTGCATATTTAAGCAAGGATGTTGCAAAAGTAAATATGAATATTTTAAGTGATACGTGGCCTTTGTTGCTGAAGTATATTTCTGTAATGTTTCATCTGACTTTATTCTAACTCTGGTGAGATAAAACGTTAAATAAATTTGTTTGCTTTTGTGTGCATCGATAAGGTTTAGTACTTAGTTCACAAAAACTATATGCAAACTGAACACAAGAATATATTGTGTTATGTACAGCATGATTCTCGAACTTTTTCATCTTTCCCACGTAATCTAGCAACATCAGGTCTTCTGCGCAAAACCTAAATATCAAAATCGTTTACAAATATACCGAAAATCGCGATGTTTTGGCCAAAATATACAACCTATATTTTGCTTGTTTTGTGCCTACAGAAGTCCGCCTTATGAACTACTGATGAAAGACCAATAGTATGTTTAATGAACAGATTTTTATTTGCAAACCACTTGTAACGCAGGCTAGTGACGTTTTATTTTTATAAAATTAAGTTTCGATTATGATGTAACAATAAACTTGATCTTACACGTTTTTCGATGCCGTCTGCTTACTATTGTAAATGTCACAAATGTGGTTTTGCAAAAACATGACCGCGCACTTGTGCGCAAACAATGCAAAATATATCTAGGAGAGAGAATATGCACAAAACGAGAGAACATGATTTGAGAGTGAGTAAATTATGAAATTTCAATACCTTTTTTTGGGGGGGAGGTCTTTCTGAAGGTTTACAAATATTTACGTCATAATACAAAAGCTGACATCATAATGGAAACTATGTTGTCATAATACCTTTCAAAGTTGCGTTTATTTTGCTGACGGAAATACTCGTTTTAAACGTTTTAAAATATAAATCGTTTTACGTTTTTTTCTATCGATGTGTAAATTACTGTTCAGCTTCATCAAAAGTGCAATTCGTTTCCCAAACTACTTTATAAAACACGGACTAATGGCAGGCCTATCCGGGTAACCAGCGGTCCAGCATAGCAAGCCCTATAATTGGTTATATTTTAGAAACTCTTTACCCAGAGATGAGCATCCTACACTTCTGAAAGGGCTCCCGTTTCATGATGGCGCACAACTTGCTAACCTCAACCTGGTACACATAGTATGTTCAGGTTGTGCGCCATCTTTGTACGAATCCTACGGCAGCACCTCTGAAAGAGTGCGCGCGAGTCGCTTCGAGGTAATATAATTAATCAAGCACTTAAATATGAAAATTCTGATTGGTTGAAAAAAATCATGCAAAATGACGCAAAAACAGTCCTCGCAAACATCGCTTCAACGTAAAAGTAAAGTGTTTGAATCTAATATAAAGCTTTAATCTTGTTTTTATTTATTTTCTAAATCTCGGATTTGGCTTCCTATTACTTTCGATCGTTGTTTACGAAAAACCAGGTCGGCCACCATTTTGATGTCTCGCGCTAGAGTAGCGTGTTTACTTGTAGACTTGTATAAATGTAACAGTGCAAAAGTACTGCTACAGTGCAAAAGCTTTTATCAACTTAATTTTTTCTGCGAATTTAAATCAATTAGTCTGCTGTTAGAATTGGGTTAAGGTAGAAATAAAACTACAGGCCAGTAGCGAAGATAAGCTTTGAAAATGTACATCTAACTAAGAATATGAGTGAGAAGGGGGTACAGGTGAAAATTGTATTTCTTATTGACCCGTATTACAACTACCATTGTTTCCGTTTGTCCATCCATGATAAGCTACGCTTTAGCCGCAACACTGATCCGCATTTATGTTTTTATTTCATTCCGTAGTATTCTCAATCCTACAACACACCAGTGCGTAATATTTCTCTAAGCAGACGAAAACTTAATTTTATTTTCGAATAAAAGCAAACGAAGGGGAACACATACTCATTGTTAAACTTCTTTGATTTGTAATAATAGGCAAGTTCATCCTGAAACGCCCACATTATGATGTGATAATATCGATTTATGACGTGACAATACACGATCAATTAGATGGATTAATTACTCTCTATTATCAGGATAACTAAACACGTGTCCAAATTTTCGTGCGTTTTCGATAA
This sequence comes from Styela clava, assembly GCF_964204865.1. NCBI lineage: Eukaryota > Metazoa > Chordata > Ascidiacea > Stolidobranchia > Styelidae > Styela > Styela clava. The sequence goes on along the minus strand of NC_135250.1, from coordinate 864,398 downwards.
CATAAACAACAATTATTGTGACATCATAAACCCACCGGTATTCTTACATCACAATGACTTTTAATAGAATTATCGCCATAAAGCTTCGCTTTCCGCTGGTACACGTATTTAATCGTTTTATGTCTAGTTTTGCTTATTCGAAGTATTTCTTGGTTTATTTAAGTTAATCCCTTTAATATAAATTAACTAATCGCATTAAAAAACTCTCTCACGCCCCCTTGTTGATTTATAACTTAATCCTACTTAATTTATATTAAATCAAAAGCGGGAACTTCAAGTTGGTACTTCCTTGTAGAATACTTTAAAATAATATTTTTTTAAATTTGATCAAAGCAAAGTCGCGCGCCCACTCAAAAAACAACAGAATAGAACAATGCTTAAATATATGGACGTTCATCGGTCGTTCATCGGTTCATGAAGTCGTTCATCGGTACCGGTGCGGTCCGGGTTTGCTGAAAACATCGGTAGCGCCGGTAACGGTAGCAACTCAAAATGATTATCCAAAAGCTTCGAATCAAAATTAGAAATCAAGTCCTATCGCGAAGCAATTCACATCGGTACCGGTATGGTCGTGCGCCGAGTAATACGTAATTAAAAGTGTTAACCGTGAATTGAAAAAACGCAAAATTTCGAATAAATTACCTGGTTCGAAAAGTCAGGGAATTAAAAAAATGCCCCTTAGCGGCCTTTTACATCCCTAAGTACTGAGAATTAGTTGTTGTTACTGGGGTTGTTATTGTGTTTTATTTGAATCCTACGCGATATTTCACCAAAACTTTGCTGGAATTCATAATTCATTCGGTACAACTTCATATGACATTCGGTACAATTCTTTTACATTTGACCGGAATAATGGTAACATTACGGCGCCCATATTAGTCATTCATCTTCGTGTCCATATATCTAAGAAATGGGCTTCTGTTTCACTTCTCTATCCAATAGGAGCACTGTTATATGACATCTTGAAATACTTTTATGGGACATTTGTTCTTTGATTGTTTTTTTGGCTACTCCCGAAGTATGTGGACCAAGATGGCGGACACCGGAACGTAGTATGTGTACCAGATTAGGTTTAAGGCATAATTTTATTCCAATTTTCCTTATTTTAGTTCTATTACGAGTTCGGGGTCTAGCCAAGTGACTCCCGTAGTATTTTCACCTGGAATTATGGCCTAACCCTAACCCGGTACACATACTACGCTCCGGTGTCCGCCATCTTGGTTCACATACTACGGGAGTAGCCTTTTTTGATGCCTGTAAAAATCTTATTAATGCAAATTGAATCTTAAAATAGCGCTATCGCGAGTGAGAATTATTTTTTCGATTTCTGTAATAATTATTTATCAACGTTCATTTGCATAATTGACAAATTTGACACGATATCAATAATATAGAAAACTGTATTTGAATTTGCGTGTGAATTTTATTCAAAATGTGCGTTTCGTGTGGCCAAGCATGAATTGTATATAAATCGTGTTCTTTTAGGTAAAATTATGTACGGCCACTAATATAAACACTATAAATATAACTACACGTCGAGGCAATTGAAATTTACTGATTTTTTTGCCTTACAGATTTGTAAGATAAATAAACAAACTAATTCAAAACACCTGTTACTAGATTGATCACTAATAAACATATGTTCGTATTGTGATTGAATAATTTGAAATAATATTCAATTTTTACCTATTTATTGATGCTGGGCATAGGTCAAACACAGAATAATACTCCCTGTTAATCCTCTTCATGACTTTTACTTTTGCAATTTTCTGCAACAACAACAACAACAACAACAACAACAACAACAACAACAACACGCTAACAAAATATGCAACCATGTGTACATAAGCGCGTAGCCAGCCCAAAATTATCAGGTGGGGGGGGGGGGGGGATAACTATTATTGTCTGTCAGTCAGTCAGTCACTCGCTCTGAACAAAGCCAGTTACAAGTAAACACTGACATGGGCGTAGTCAAGAGTGGTGAGCGTTGTTTTTCGTTCCTGGCAACGCTTTTTAGTCTCCCCGTAGACATTTAGAGGGAACATGAAGCCAGTTACAAATAAAATTATTTATCAGATTTGATCTTGCCCGCCTTACGGATATCTACATTTCTTTGTTGTTTAGAGCAGCGGTTCTCAACCGGGGGCCCTCGGCCCCCTAAGGGGGCCACAGAGGAGTTGGAGGGGAGCCACAAGGATGGGCTGTAATCTGAATTTACTTTTCACTTTAAAAGAAATCTCACAGTTTTTCCTAGTTTGCTGCTCAAAAGGTTATTCGCAGGGTGTTTTCGCTCTCTTTTGTGCAAATTGTTTTAACATAATGGGATTTGGAATCTATCAATGAAAATAACCCTATTAATACCTCTGGAATATTAAAGTGGGGGCCATGAGTGCTAAAAGCCTCCAAAAGGGGGCCACGAGTCATAAAGGGTTGAGAACCACTGGTTTAGAGATTGCGATTCCATCCGTATTTTCGACGAGTTTTTTGAATAAAACATACTTCCTCCTTATTATCTGTTGTTATTCGTAGTTTATTGTTAGCTAGCTATTTTTGAATGGAGCGCGAGAATTGACAAATTTTAAAAAGGGGGCGCGTCTTAAAAAAAAGTTTGTTAACCACTCTCAGCTGATATCTAACTTGGCAATTAGAAATGTCAGACATAAAAAATTCCAGGCTATGACTCTGGTGACTGATATGGCTTTTCAGGAACACATACGCTGTTTTTTGGGATTAAAGAACGTTTATGAATAATATTAAACAAAAACGTATATATTCACCAAATGACGTAATGTGACGTCATAAAATATTATATCCAACCCAAAATAAGATTTCATGATAGATAATAAATTAATCTCTGAGCTGATATTTAATTAAAAGATAATACTGATACCGAGAAAACAGTTTTTCAAACTTAAAAACAAAGTCGAACACGATTTCTAAACAATAAACAAAATTTTTGTATTTTAGTAAATTTTTTATTATGTGAACCCTCATTTTTGATGATAGGTAATTTGAAGCATAGCTCCAATAGTCTATGTGTTTAAATATATGTTAAAATATCATAATTAAATTAGTCAACTTTATCTATGTGTTGTATCTATTTCATTTATTTTAATGTATTTAGTAAGTTTTTTAATATGTGAACACTCAGTTTGTAAGATGTGTAACTTGAAGCGTAGCTCTAATAGTCTATGTGTTTGAATATATGTGAAATTATCATAATTGAGTCAGTAATATTTAGTTATCATAATGGAGTTAGTAATATTTACGTAAGTGTTGTATCTATTTCATTTATTTTAATGTATTTTAGTAAGATTATAAATATGTGAACACTCATTTTGTGTGATGTGTAACTTCAAGCTTCATTAAAAAATTTAGGTCTATGTGTTGACATATATGTGAAATTGTCATAATTGAGTCAGTAAGGTTTACCTATGTGTTGTATTTTTTGATATCAGATTGTTATCATGTGTCAGTACATATGTGAAATTTTGTGAGAGTTTTAAAATATGTGTTATTGAAAAAAGATTATTACACAGACTGTTCTGCTATAGGGTCTTATATCTACATGTGAAATTTAACATAGGTGAGTTTTTTTGTTATGTGTCAGTATATATGTGAAATTTATCTATTTGAGGGGCGCGATGTCCACTATGAATGGGTTGAGTGAAAGGTTTTCTCGCAAATATATCAATCAGTTATCTGGAATGTCAGCGTGTTTTAAATTTTGATAAAATGAATTTTGTATCAGTTGATTATTCAATGAATGAAATAATAGGACCTTTCCGAGGACGGATTTTCTGAGTGGATTTTTAGTTTGTTACCCCGAGTTTGTGCATAAGCAACACTGAGTAGACCGAACCTAAAGTAAGGCTGTAAGCGCACAAGCGATGTTTGCCTACTTAGTGTTGTATGTAATAGGCCCCAAAGCGAGTCGGGAAAAAACTCAATGGGGGCCGCGGTAAAAAAGATTTCGACTGTAAACTTATGTTGAAACAAAATATCGATCAAATTTGAAAGATTTAGAACCGGTGCTGAAACCCACCGTTATTGAAATAAAGCTAAAATTCAATCTTTTGTGCGAGAATATGCAAGCACATCAGTCTCATTGAAAGCATTGTCAATTTGTTTTTTTTATATATTTTCTGTATATTTAAATTTTAGCTTTAGAGGGTCTCTGAATAATTTGGAAGTTCCAAGTGGGTCGTGATGAAAAAAGTTTTAAGAATACTAGTTAGTATTACACGTGTTTGTTAATGCTACATATATGTTTAAAGCATCGGGATTTCCATAGTACTTAATTGGCATAATTTATCATAATTTTTCGTGCGGTTTTATTAGAGCACAATCGCCGGTTTGTGAACATAAAAACCTATTGTTAATTTTTGTCAAAAATCTGTTAATTTTCTTCATTTCTGCCCAAAAAGGGCGTCGTAAATAGGAATCGAAAGACGCCATATGATCAATTAATTGCTCTAATTATCATTTACCTGAAATTGCCGGGTTTTGGAGCATTTTATCTGAGTTGTTTTAAAAAAATTTTGTTTTAGTTTTTATGTAGCGAAGTTGTGGAATTCCATCACCAGCAATTTGGAGTAGTTAGTGCCATAATTTTTCGTTTTTTTCAATACACCACTATCTTGGATTGTAAAAATTTATCTGAGTGTTTTTAGAGAAATTCTGTTAAAGTTGTAATGTAGTAAAGTTGTTGAATTATCATTACCAGTAATTCAGTTTAGTAATAGGTTATAAATTTTTGATTTTTAAATATATCGCTATTTGAAATGGTCAGGCTATGAAGCATTTTTATTGCAGTTTATTTTGGACGTGAAGTTATGCAATTAATAGCCCGGGGGCGCAGGTCGTATAAATTATCCGTGTTCTTAATATACTTCATTTATTACGTTTGTTTTTCGTATTATGACGTATCTCAATAATTTGATAACCTCAGTAAACAGTTATACGACTACGAATTTTGCTTTTGGACAATTTTGTCAAACTGCATTATTCAGCTCAAGTTGCCATGTAGCAATCAAAAATATTTAACGATAAAAGCTATTATGATGGGGTCCTAGTAAATTCATGTGCTCACTACATTATCCAGAGTGTTTACTGCGAAGATGTGAAACAGTTTTCGAGGAATGTAAAAAAAATTTGAACTCTCTTCACTCAGTGGGTAGTAGTATAAAAAATAGTAATGCATTTCTTGTACCTTGTTCTGGGCTCAAGTATCAACACGTTTCAAAAAACTTAACTCAAGATATTTCAAACTCGTTTTACAATCACACATTGCAAAATATTCGTTCCGAAGTATTTACCTCGAAAAGCGAGCGAAATCGCTTGGGGCGACACGAGGCAGTAAGGCACCAATGCGGTCGCTATAAGTACTAAAGGTGTCTGGTTTGCAACCGCAATCCTTCCGCTAAATAAACGATTTTACGATTAGTTTATTAATGGCGTAAATGGTATAGCGATATACATCTACAACCAATGGGGTATGCATATGTATACAACTCTCATGCATATACAACCAATGGAAACATGTATGTATAGAAATGACTCACATTAGTCCATAGCGAAGCTGGTAACATTATATGCATATGTAGCCAATCCACGTTTATATACAACTAATCGGGTGAGTACATATAGAAAAACATAATTTGCATATACAGGATAGCACAAAAACAGAACCAAGCTTATTTATATCACATTCATAGAAAAAAATAAAGAAACTAATTTTTGACAAAGCGTCCTAGATCACTGAAACTTTTGGGTACGATCATACACAAACAGCAGTTCAAGTTAAATGAATTTTCTTCATTTTCGTGGAAGTATGAAGATGTGTTGACGTGTTGACGACCACAATCTTTCGCTAAAAAAATGAATCTAATATTATTTTGCCAGTGGTCATTCTGTAGGCCGATCGAAATTGAAACATATCACATGTAGCCACCTAAAGAAGACTAATTTGTGGACAAAGTCACAAACAACACCTGAAAGGAGCTACTGAACCTATATAGAATTATGGAGTTGCATTCAGTCAGAAGTAAAGCAGATTCATCTCTGAGAAAACATATATGAAACCACTGAAATTCCAAATGCTATTCAAAATATATAAAAGTATGAAAATCAAATATTACTAAGATTCAAATCGTTTCATTTGATCAAGCGTCTTTTCCAAGTGTTTAAGGCTCTGTAAAAAGGACTGGATGCAGCACATACAATTGTACAGTGAGAGAAAGGAATTGATTGCCCTGCTGCTAATTTCTGATTTTGTTTATCTTAGAGCTTTATTTAGAGCTAGGCGGTAATTTTAGTCGAAGCTCAGTTACCAAAAATAGTATAGTAACAAAAATATTTTAAAACAAACATTTCAAAGCAGTAAAACATGCATAACTATGGTTAGACGCAAACATTACAAAATCATTTATATTCTGATTCTTGTGTTACGAAGTTTGCCTGCATAGGCATGTAAATAACGAAACTTGGATCGTTTTAGGAAATTGAAAATCATACAGAAAAAGGCACTTTAATTGTACATACATATGGCCATGTAAGTATTTTAGTAGGTATTTGCATAATTCACGCCGAAGAGAAATGATTTGTCTTGGTCTTGGAATAATAAAATTGCTTCGAAGGCGGAGATAGGCGAGAATTTAATACATTTCAGAAAAAGGCAAGTTGATAAATATCAGAGAGAGAAAGATAGACAAGAAAAGTGGGAATTATAATAAAGAGAGAAAAAAGAGTGGGCGTGGAGTATTGAAACACTGCTTTTACGTGGTTGTTTTAATTAGCTTGTTTATTAATCATTTGAAAATGACGATAAACGAGAGAGAGAGACATGGTCAAAACGGTCATTGCTTATTCTCGCCATTCCTTGTCTCCGCGGATGAAAAAAAATGCGTTTGCGTTTCCAAATCCTTATGGACGTAGTCGCGATAAGTGATTCAAGAGTCTTGCTGCAAACTAACACAAATGTATTTCTGTTGCATAAACGTATTGTGTGCAAGGATGCTGTAGCAGAAGTGAAGATAACTATTATAGGTGATTCAAGAATCATGCTACACACTAACACAAATGTATTTCTGTAACGTTTAGTCTGACAGAAGTCAGACTATCCAATCGCATAGGAAAGTCATTTTTATCTCGCTACAGGATCCCTGCATTATACTCACACGGATTTACCAGTACAAACGCATAAAAGAAGTATAATTAGTTAGTGTCGAGAATGGTTGTCTGTATTTCAGATCACAATTAGAATATTATTCTATTTATTGCCATAAACGATCATCTTTAGCTTTAAAAATAAGATTTTTATAGTTATCCCGGGGGAGAGAAAAGCCGACAAGACGACCACGACTTGATTACTCGAAATCTCCCAAGCAGCCTTGGATGTGGACATCTTATCACACAAATGTGTAGTAAACGCTTCAGCAGAATCGTGAAATGTCTTTTTCACCCAGAAAAAATTAGAGGAATTTTAAAGAATAGATTAATAGTATCATCATTTATTCTGGAAGAGAAGAAAGTCGATAGTACGACTTGACCGTTACAAATTAACAAATAGATTAGTGGAGGAATCAGTGGCCAACTAGAAGAGATTTGAAACATTAGAGCAGATCTTTTCCGATTACCGGTTGACCATGTTAACGATTAACCAGTTCTAAGTGTTCAGTAATATACAGGGCGATTTCATTTTTATATATTAGTTATTGGTAGATACGTGTACTAATTAGTCGGCCCGGGATCAAACACTTTTACGATTCTCCGACTTCATTTTAATTTTGATAATTTCGTCAGATTTACGGTTGTTTATTGAAGTCATTTAATAACAATCTGAAGACTAAATTGCTATACTTTACCATGCATGGCCCTTTCAAAATTGTGATAATATAGGTCAAATTTTCTCCGGCCTATGTGTAACGGACCATTAAGTTTGGAAATTATTTTTTCTCTTTATAATTACCACAAATGGTAGTTTAAAATTTTTATGGCTTTCTCGGCACTTGTGGTTGATTAGTCACTCAATCATCGCTATCGAGGGTTTGATACTGTAGAGCAGAGAGCGAGGGGATTAAGTGGTTCCATTCGCTTTGCAACGTCGGAGAGGACGCTTCTCTTGTTTTGAGCGGCGTAGTGTAAGTGGATAAGTCGTCAAGTGAGAGTGCTTTGTCGATTTGTTAGTGAAGAGATGGATATATGATCCGCAACCGTGGGCCGCAGTAGAGGGACATCAGGTTGAAATCAGGATTGAATAGGATGACCCGATCTAGGTTCTAGGTGGTCCCTAATCAGCCATATAGATAGCAGATCAAAAAATAGATATATGGTTCCGATCTCCATTTGTATGGCTACTATGTGGAGGGCTATCATTTAAACAGAAAATAATAAATAGAGCAGACAAATTGATAGACTTTGAGTCTTATTGCGCACTTCCGCACTTGCGCACAAATCAAATTCTGTAACGTTTTATTTATGCAAATTCATACTTCTTACAAGACAAGCGGTTTATAATTTGTATTTTTTTTTTTGAGTATACATGCGCCTATCGGCCCCTAAAAACTTCAAGTCTCGTATGAATCTGTATTTACTGGGGCGTTACGTAGTTTTAGTATCTCAGGGGCCAGCGATAACTTCACCCAGAGATGAGCCTTTTAGTTCTGATCGAGTACGCGTGATCTTGCTTTGAGTAAACTTTTTTAAGACAAATTACATTGATAGTAATTTCAGACCACAGCTGACAAAATCGTCACGTCAAACGAGGGATAAATATTTCATTCTTTTGAGTCATTATTTTTTCAGTCAAGCGTAAATTTTTCATCAATTTGGGTTCAAAGGACCAAAAACAATCGTGATTTACACATTTATTTACCGTCTTACTAAATTTCGGGTAGATGAGTCATTAATTTACCGAGAATCGGGAAATTTTTTCATGTTTACTTCATTTCGAGTTTCATCCCGTGAGGAAGGTGTTAGTAATCGAGGGAAGATTGTATATTAGAATGAGATAGGATTTAAATTTTATTGTGGGGTAAGGAAAGGAAATTAAACGTTCCTTTTATTTATACAAAGCTGTTCAAAGCAAGGTCCTGAGCCCTCAACTAAAAGTAGAAGGAGTACTGATAGAAGAGTTGCAAGTTTGCTCAAAGCAAGGTTCTGAGCCCTCGACTAAGAAATTTTCAAGTTCATTCAAACCAAGGTACCGATCTCCCCATTAAAAAAATGGCTTCCGCGGAAAATTACAATATTTTATGAAAACGATATTCAACGTTTTTCGCCATTAAGCGAATTAGCAATGTTAAATGTTTCAGATAAAATGGCGCATCGCTTCATTACGTATGATGATATATCGTGTCTATCTATTAGTTAGAAATATGGATATATCTTGCCATTTGAATGGACTCCTCCGTGGAGAACAGGTCGGGCTGCCAAATAAACAGCGGGAGTGTTTTTATGGCAGCTTCATAAGCCGTGTACAGTTATTAAAGTGCAGAATGTGCAAGCCATGTAAAAGATATGATATTTTAGCAGAGTTCAAGTTTAACCGGAAGCAATGGCAAAATATTTTTGTCGTGTGCTGATTGAAGTTAAGTATGAAATGCCGTAAAACAAAATGTTAGGTAAGGACACGCTAGCAATATTAAAAGTATAAAAGATACATTAAATTAAATAAATGCTATGCAGAATTTTTTACATACACAGCCTAGACGCTTCTTATCCACAGGCCCGCGGAGTCCGCCATTTTAATATTTTCATCGAATTATCTTCGCCGCGGACGACGTCCATATGTCTATTGTTTGCGAATAACAGCGGGAGTTGTCGAGTGATTATGGCGTAACAATAATTGCTGGGTGTTGTTCGCCGTTTGCAATGTCTATGTCGTATGCCTAAATAAACTTTTTAGTTGAGAGATGTCAAATACGAAGACGGTTGTTCTCTGTAGAGTGATTACTTCGCAAACGATATTAACTTTTGATTAAGTTCAATTATCTGCACAGACGACCTTAGAGCAATGACTAGAAATAAGAAAGCTGAAATATATATATATAAACGACATATGTTTTGAGACGACTAACGAGTGGTTGCTACCGTGTTTATTTAGAGTTAGTAGATTTATAACTGGTAAGTCGCAGGTAATATAAGTTTTCGTTGTTGAAAAAGTATTGCTTTGTCAAAACTAGTCGTAATTTTTCGCTAGTATGGTGTCCTAATGTTGGACCATATGTGTTATCGCTGCGGGTTCATACGTACTCATAAATACGCCTCAAAAATATTTACATCGTAAACTGATTGGAAACACAGCTAGCTTTTTCTCTGGTTCGTATTTTGAGAATGTTATCAGCTTGTAGCGTATATGCAACGGAGATAAAATATTCAGATAACGCGAAAAGAAATTCGTTAGAATTCGTTTTAATATCAATAGACAAACTTTGATACTGTTGCGTATATGAGCTACTTAAATCAAAGATTTTATTCCAAGATGATATTGCAAATATAGTATAATTTCAGGGATATATTAGTTTATTGTACAAAAGTGAATACGGATCCACTGGCAAGAAAGAAAGAAGAAGTTAGTCCCGCAAAAATCAAATCATTATTTTAAACATAATACTGTAATATGGTGTTTATTCATACATATATTTATGTATATATACAGTTACGAAGAAAAGGGCTAGCCGGAATATTTAAAGTCCAAACATACCCAACATATTAGAAAAATTTGGAGTGTATTTGGCTTGTTGTAGCTTTAGTCTATGCAAAGCTTACTTCAAATTCCTGGGAACATAAGACTAACTGATATTTTTCATTATCCAGATACTAGACTAGATTATTAATTTTCGAGTGATCATTTTCGATTTCTGAAATCCTGCAAAAAGGAACTTCAAGAAAAGAAGAAAAACTCGAAAAAAAGATAAAAATTTTGACCATTATCTCGTGACGTCATTCATTGTATTACGTCACAAAATAAGACATTCTTCGCAAACAATTGAAAGATGATGCTGGGAAATTTAGCTCAGGTGAGATAAGCATATTTTGTAAATTATATCATGACATCATAACACTTTGCAAGTAAATTGTGGTAATATATAATCAAATGTGACGTCATAATGTTTTCATGTAACGTAATAATGAGTGAACAATCAAATCACTTGCCATCGGCGGGAAAACGACGGATCAGATCGCAATAAATTTCAATCGATAGATTCTGATTCCCAAAGCTAATATAAAATTAAACTACTCATGTATATACTTCCCAAGCTTGAATTTTCGTGAATTGAATTGCTTTTTATCTCCTTGCCATACAAGACAACAGATAATATAAGCATATCAAAATTTCTTATTAAAGTTCTCATCCGTTATATTGGCAATTTTATTCAACCCTCGACGATTTGATCTATCGAGCGGTTGTTTTATATTAAATTCTGTAATTAACCAGTTTGAGACATCGGTTCAATATTGCAAGTATAAGTAAATATTTTGCAATATGAGAGAGGGCTGGGAGTGTTGCATTGCTTAAAAGCCCTTTACTTAGTACTGGGCAATAGAGGATATACTGATGTTTATGTATAATATGGAGTTTGTTTGTTTAAACATTCGAAACACTGGCACTACTTTATCGTTTGCCTCTTACGATTAGTGCATGCATTACTATCAGTAGTGGGTAATTTATGATCATCCAAACCATTACATATCGGGGTTACGCTCATTTATTCGTCCTAGTTCAAGAAGTACTCGAAAGAGATTGCAAGACTTGGTATTCACTTCACGTAATACACAATTGAATTTATATATACACCTTGTCTATATTCACACACATTGCAATATGCTTTTTTGTTGCCTAATGCTTAGAAAGAGCCTAAATATATTTGCGTTGGTGTCCAATCAATCGGAGAAAGCCCAGCCCGTACAGAATAGTAGCTCCCAAATATCAGTATCTGCAAGCCTATATCATAGTTTAAAGTAAAATGTGGGCATAGTGCCGTGGCATACATATCAGTTCGCACTTTACTATATTCTTGTCTGGGGTGCGGTGTGAGCATATGTCCAGCATATCCATGCCTTGTTTAAAGCGCATTATTATATATCAATAATTCGAAATGGCCCTCAATATAAAATAAGCCCAGCAAACTTCCTTACAAACTACTCCTGAAGTGGGTAAAGGGTTAATTTATGGTTATTGCAATGCTTTCTTATTGCGGATACCCAATATTAACTGTCATAAAAATAAAATACTGGCATCGCTCAAAATTGGCGCGAAAATCAATGTTTATTTGACCTCTGCGTGTAATTCGACCTTCACGCTTAAATTCGATTGTCACAAAATTAAAATATGATGTCATAACAAGATTTCTCATTGCATTATGAACCGCACAATGATATTAATATGTCTTACGCCAACCCTTACACTTAGAACCCATATTCGAATATTCTTTTAATAGAATTTTATTCAGAATAACTACAATGGATTTGGCATATGGGAATATCACTGATTATCAAATTCCATTTCGTAGAAGGGTTACGGGCGAATGCTTGCATGTTGGTATATAAACGTTGAAAAAAAATTTATATCGTGTGAAAATTCAATTTTCGTTTGTATCTTATAAAATTATATTTTTCTTTTTCAAGCTAGCTCTTATCTAGCCAATTGTTACTTTCAGCTATTCTATAAGTACTTTTGGAATTTTCAGATCTTGCGACTTTACCTTTAGTAGACTCATATGAGAACCTATTAAGTCAGAGGTGCTTTCAAATCTTCTATCAATCTTTTTTTTCGATTTTCAGTAGAGTTCAGTTGTGTTTAGTTAAGTTAAATGAAAAAATTCCAATTTTTCGGTTTATTTTATGTAGGATTTTTGATTCCTGAAATATTCTGAAAATTTTAATTGCCTTGGGAGTAACCAATCATGCAAATTTTCCTTTATTGCCCAACAAGGCGGGGTTTAATAGATAACCATGTCTAATTGTCAACGACACACGTCACAAAAGACACACAGACATTAATTATTACGAAACAATTCACAATCGAACAAATCCTCTTTATTACCATCGTAATATAAATATCCAACTGTTTCGGTAGCGTCCGCCTTTGTACAAAATCGTTTCGTTCGCGACGGGAATAATTATTTTATTGATAAAGTGAATCAGCTTACTCGACGGGCAGTTACCTTGATTAACTACCGGTTCTTTGTTTATTCTAAATAATTAACACAGGTGGTGCCATCAACTACTAAGACGGGAGAAAATAATAATTCCCCTCCCTCGCTTCGGGATAAATAATTTTATCCGCTAATTAACAAGAATGAATGGAAATTAAATCAATAGAGTTAAAAATACTTCTTTATTTTCAAGAAGACCACATAGATATGTGTGTATATGTGATACACACACATGTTTAATGAAAATGCATTGGGACTTTTTCCCATTTTTAGTTTAGGGTTCGAACCTTGTAAACTTTCGACTCTTCTATCAGTACTCTTTCTACATTTAGTTGAGAGCTCGGGACCTTACTTTGAGAAAACGTGCAACGCTTTTTTTAGTACTCTTTCCACTTTCGGTTGGTAACTCTGGTTTTGACTTGGGTAAACTTGTATAACACCAAAAAGATTAGATAAAATTTAACATATAAGATTTGATTACAATCAGTATGTCAAAAAGAGTTGCAGGAAGAAAATTAACCCCTTGTATTTGTGCACAAGATGGAGTCAAGCTTTCCTTACAGCCTTTTTTTATGGGAAATTTTGTCACTATTTTTGATAAACTCGTTTTTGCGAGTAGTGACTTGTCTATAACCTGCTACTCCATAAAACATTGTTAGGAACGTTTTCCATATATTTGCTGGAGAGTTCTATTGCAATGAGTCGAGATTTTTCTACAGACAATGGTGCAAAGTTGGAATTAATTTTTTTGTGATTTTTTTGTGAATAGTCGCTTGTCCATGTCGATACCATTTTCATAATTATGATAACTCCCCGGTTGATAGGCGTGTCGCATGTTTTTAGACTTCTTAAGAGTGAAAATGCTTCAAAAAATTCATATTGGAAACGCCCATCGTGGAAATCTGTTAAAGTGCACTATTGCAATGACATTTTATATCTATAAAATATTCAACACTATCGCTCATAACAACGTTCGCATCACGAAAATTTTTTACAATCACTATAAGATCATAAATCACTTGAAAAATTGATGAAAATCGTTGAAATATGCATGAAATTGACACCAATACGAATAAATATTGAGAAGACAACTTTTTCCGCCAATCAAATCAAAACGCATCAATTCAATTATTCATGTAATAAAGGAAACCATTGTTTACGTTACAATTGATTATTATTTCGCAACAATCGCCACCTGACATGAAAAAACATTTGGTAATTACCTTAATCTCGAGCAGACCTTAGGGCTTGAAGACGATTAATATAATAAACAAACAATCAAAATCTCAAAAAAAGAAAAAGGGAGTAATTTGGTCAACGTATACGAGTAATTTCTATAAACAAACTAATTGATTTAGAAATTAACTCCAAGCAATTAACAAAATTATTAATTATTGTATATTTATTTTAATAAAGTATCTAAAACAGAAGGGTCTTTATCTTGGTTTGATAACTTAGAAAATATAAAAATATCTTTTACGTGGGATCACTGTATTTTTACGCGTGTTACCGTATGTAAATTTATGCAGAATTAATTCACTCTCTCCATTTTTGGTCCAAATTATTGATTGATTTATAATAAGAGTGAATGTTCCCTAATAAACAACGTTCCCTACGGTATTTTTGATTGATGGAGCAGATTATCACTCAAATTAGGCTGGGTCAAAGTAAAACAATAACTGTCGCTCACCTACGGTTTTGATATAGCGAAAAATGAACGTGGTATTACCCAGTGTGGGTTCGGCTTGTCCAAATGTGCGGAACTACCCAGAATACTTATAGAATTAAATCCAGCAATACTGGCCATATTTGCTTTATGAGAGCTGCATGTTATTTTATAATTAGTTCAAAGTCATCCTATATACGTCTCCTGGCTACGATTTTAATGCAAGTGAATAACCAACCGTAGTATTTCTCGAGTGGGTTTAGCTCTCTTGAACTATGTGCGTAGCTATAGAAGACTTTGAATCCCAAATGCAACAATATCGGACATATTTGCCTCGTTAGAGTCGCGTAGATAGCATTCAGATACATAGAAAGACTATATTATTCATTACATTTATGAAATTTGTCTGCAAAGACATTTTGAAATTTCGCTAAGGTTTGCTCCTTACCATTTGTGCCTAATGAGGATAATACATGTCATATGGATATAGTTCAAGAGCTATTTGAATATATCTAAGTATTAGCTAATGCATTTTACAATTAAAAATTTTGTTACGATTACTTAATTGTTATAGTTCGAATCTAATTAATTTGACTATACACTTCTATAACAGTTAGAATTCCCAATTCTACGAAACAATATACGAAAATATTTCAGAGACTATATGAAATGCGCATGGAATTTTATTTTTGTAATTCTGTCAAACCGAAAAAAAATATAACAGTTGCGATCACATATCTATAACATTGAATTTACAGTCTTTCTTATCAATATATACCCTTGGCAATCAAAGAAAGGTTTAAAATGTCATTTAAAGATAAATTTGAAATTGCGACTGCAAATCTAAATGATAAAGTTGATATATTGAAGTGGGACATCAATTAATGTATTATAATTCATATAAGAATGAATCTTAATCAAGCTGGCCTACTTGTCTTTCACGTCACATTGTTTGACATTGAAAAGGTTCCAGTTCACCACGAATCTATTAATGTATTACTGATATCAGCGTCTATGTCTGATAATGTAATATCAACTAAGATTTAAAGACCTTTTTATCAAAGGTACTTAATTAGGCGCCATTAAAATATTCAGAATCGTAAGTGCATGTGTTAGGACTAACTACCTTGGCATAGCACGTTTATGCCCCTGCTAAACAGAATCATAGGGAATAGATCAGTTTTTTTGGGGGGGGCGTAAATCAAAAATTCTTTTGCTAAACTCTAGTTCAATTTAAGTGAACACCGGCCTCAAAAATAACATACGTGAACACTACTAAAGACTACTTCAAATTTCAAGAGCTTTGGAATGTATAGTCAGAAAGTCCTTAAAGAAGTTCTTATGTTTCATTGAATCATTAAAGGTGTGAGACTGACTCGTTAAAGAACTTGACCTCGGCTTCTTGGTGGGCCTTGTGATTGTATTGTTTATTGAGCGGAAGCCGAAACAAGTTCTGTAATCGACAATTATCTATATCTTTGTTCAAAGCAAAGTCCGTGGCCCTTGGACTAAAAAAAGTACTGGTAGCAAAGCCAGTTGCAAGCACCAGTAACTCACTAAGATATATGGAATACATATTTGTTACCTGAGTTTTCTCAAACCAAAAACACAAAACAAAGACGGCAAGAATACAGATGAAAGAGTTGCTATCACTCATATCCAATATATAGTTTATTGCAAAAGATATGCTTGCTGATAGTAGCTGACATGACCATAATTTTCTTTGTTTCAAATTCATACGAAAAATTTGATTATAAACCTTAACATCTGAACTCTATTGTTTCGAGTCAATTGCCCTTCAATTAAACATTGTGATTAAACAATTTATATAATTGTTGTGGTGTTGTGTAATAATACTAAAATATGTTATTGTTATTAAATAACCGCAGTTCAAAAAACCCTCAATGGCAAAACAACGTTAGCTCTTGTTACAAAATAATACCCCTTGTTACGAAATAATTTACCTTGTTAGGAAATAATAGCGATTGTATAAACATTCTTTACGGCGGCTCAAAATTATTATGTTTGAATAAAATTGCTTTATTTGTGGTTTGGAATTTTATTTTGGCGAAAGGAGAGTGAAAAAAGCGTTTTTTAGTTTGAAAATTGGGGGTTAACTATGGACCCACACGACGGGACACCCACGTCACAATGCCCCAAGCCTCGTAATCTTTGTTTGATATAAATTAGATTGTCTTTGATCCATTCACTGTCATGGTTCGATTATGACGATCAAAATGAGCATTGTTTAGTTTCCCGCCGTGTGTGGAAGAGGCCTCTTGTGTTTTGCGAACGTGTCCAAAGGAATAACTTATTTGCAAGCCGTGAAAAAGAGGCCGAAATTTGTGTTTTAAAGTAATAACATTTAACTGAGTATATGGATTTTATATGTAATTGTACTTGAAGCAAGAATAAAAAAAATGAAAGGGTGCTGATAGAAAATAGGGAAAATTTGACAAGTTATAAATTACATATATGTAATGCAACTTGAGTACAAATTGAAACAGTACTCATAAAATTACTGGTAATCCTTATGCATCATACTTGCTGAAAGCAAGGTATCGATCTCTCGACAAACGGAATATTGATAAGTGATGGTAAAGAATACATGTCACCACTGAATAGCTACATCATCTAGCTATAAGATATTTATTTGTTATACAGATTCGAAAGTAAAGTCTCTAACCTGAAAGTTACATACAGAAAAGTTACAAGCAAGTGGTGACTTTTCTGTCAATAAGTAGTTTATTTCTTGCCAAAATGAAAATACATTTAATGCAAACAAAAACTAGAAAAAAAAACATGAAAGTGGCATCCCATGTATTTTTTGTAGTCCAAACAACATCTTCTTTCTGATTTTAAATACCGTTTATACCAATATCTTCTTATATTTTCAACATTAAATAGTGATGTCATACACAACTAAAGCCATTCGCAGCAACAGGCAAGTTTGCAAACACAAAACAAACAACAGAGGTTCAGTTTCGCTCACGATAAAACCACGTAGCGCGTATTCAAAGATAAGTTTATGCATGCCGTCTTATCTATATATCTGTGTATATAAACCCCATGATTACAACAGCACGTAATGCTGTAATCTTTGAGATATTACATATTATGTGATGGTGCATTGGATTATAGATAGAATATGATATCAACATTTTTTTCATTGTTTTTGTAAAACTATAGATTTTAGTAGGTTTTTCGTTGGACAACAAATGGAGGAGGAACCTCATCTTACAAGAGTGCAAATGAACTTAACTTACATGTTCAGGCTTCACTGCTTTTTTTTGCAATGTGAGCTTTTTGACGAAAAATAAATTTTGCACTTTTTATGAAGACCAAAGGACAAATTTAGTTGCTATAACAGTGAAATGGTCTTTAAGGCGCCATGTTTAGTCCTAATATTCGTTCAAAACTCTAATAATAAAATGCATTAAGAATAAAAAAAACTATTGAATCCAACACTATGGGGTTATTTAATATGAATCAAAATAAATGAGATTTTCATTTTTTTTTGTTTTCTCTGAATAGGTTTACAGACAAGCAGACTAGTTACAAATAGTCTATCAGTACAGCAGCAATCTGTATTCGATTTACAAAGCCTGACATACTTCATTTACACAAAAAGAAAAATCGTGAAAATTTCTTAAAATCAGCATATATTATAAACCAAATACGCTCAAGTATTCGCAATAAACAAATCCAGTTTAACTAATTGGCTAATTTACTAAAAATTTATATTATTTTAAAAATGTAAATCTTCACAAAAAATGTCCATTTTGTTGTTTTCGACACAAAAAATCTCTCCTTTAACAACAATCGAAAATTAAATCTTTTGATTTATAAAATTTCATTAAATTGAAAAAATAAGAATCGAAAATTAAAACCTGAAATTAAATCTTAATTACGAGTTACATTTAACCACTAAAGCTTTCAAAGGCTCCTTTATATCGTATAAAAAATATTTTATCATTTATTTTAAATTCGGCCATGTATGAATATTGTGTACTTTTCTAAAATGTATTGTGGATTTCAATAGATCAAGTATGGTACATAAATGAACGTGTATCATTATGGTATAGTTATATATGGCCGCACTCGATCGGTTTTGAAATTCTAAATCCCGAAAGTATTTAATTGATGTTTCCGATTCATGAGTGTTTTGTTTTGCAGTTGTATGGTTGTGGTGACACGAGTCTTAAATTGAGCCGGATTTGAAATCCTGAACTAGAATCGGAGATTTATTATGAAAAAGTTTATTATAACATAGTAAGGGACTCCAATTTTGACAAAAAACTCGCAACTTACTTCCATAAGTTGGAAGGTAGAGACTTTGAGCAAACTATTATAAAATAGAGCTAAAATCAACTCGGTGAGGCTCAAGTTTTTGATTAATTATATTTGAATTTGTATTTTCGCCTATTTCGACCCAGAAAATCAAATTGTTTTTGTCTGAAAATCGTTGCCAAGGAAACGTTTTTAAAATTACACATTTAGATAATCTCACATTTAGACACCTGTATATTTTGCCCCATTATGATCAAAGAATACCTTAAATTGTAACAATTAATGAATCCATTATTTCATAATAATTAAAACCTAAAAATGTTTTAAATTATGTGTGAACGCACAAAGAATTTGTCTATGACGTAAACAGAGACATGCCCTGACGTCAACCATTCACAAAAACAAGTTTCTAGATTCGATTCACCTATATTTAAAGCTTTGTATATAACAGATATAATTATTTCAATTGGAATTGATATATATGTCGGGCCAATTTTGGTAAAATTGAAAAATATTAAGATTGAAAATAGTCAGTCTGATATGGGAAATGAAGGTAAATCTCGGGATATATTCTACAATTCTGATCCCAAGGTTTGTGTCTTTCGTAATATCATTTGTAGAAATACGAGAATAGATAAACGATCATAGAACGTAAGGAAACATAATAAGTCTATAAAATTCAGTGTCTGTTGGCATTTCAGTGGACGCCCTTGAATCTTCTCTAAGATCGGTCTCCTTCACTTTTTAGTTAGCGTGTTCTTGCTCTGAACAAATTGTCTCAAGGAAAAGTCTCCCATCTTTAACTTATGAAAATATAAAAGCCGTTGTTTCAATAGTTCTAGGAAAAGGTATTTTTGCTCAATAACAACATTTTTTAGCAAAACGATCTTATACCAATTCTATGTTCAAAATATTACAATTTACCATATTCGCAATTAAATGGCAGACCACGATTAGCGAGAGACAAGTGAAAGTAATGTCGCCATTTTTATTGGCCGTGACCTTGACTAAATTTAATTTAAATGCCGGAAAAAATGCCTCGATTCACGGCCGTCCGGGATTATAAATTCCGGCGGAATTATTTGAAAGAAACGTGACAACGTAAGCTGCTATTTTGGGGAATTTATCGACTTGAAATAAGTTAAGATTTAAATTCCATGTTTATAGGGAGGGAAAGAGATTGAGGAGGGGGCTGCTATGGGAGGAAATAAAAGCTCTGGGTTAGAATGAATATAAAATAAAACTGTAAGAATATGAAGTGAGATTCATGTTATGATATGGTTTAGGACTAATATAAAACAGTGAGGAGGTTGTTGGAGCAGGTCTATAAATTAGAATTCGTGATCTATTTGAAAGTTTATAATATGTTCTGAGTTAGGATAGATATAAAACTTCAGACAAATGGTTACAGTAAACATATGGAGTGGAATTCGTGATAATTTTTGTGTTAAAATTAATATAAACCATTAAGAAAATGTTTAGTTTACGTATATGAAGAAGGATTATGTTCGTGTTATGTTCTGATTAACTATTTATTCAAGCTTTGAAAAATCCGAAATCTTAATTTATAAATTTGTTTTGATAAAGTTTCACGTTTTGTGTGGAGTAAATAATGCATGAATCACTGGAGTAGTTATTTGTTGAAATTCAGTATTTTGTAACAAACAGACACGAGATAAAATTACAATGATTTTTCTTAGAAGAGATTATTTTCTAGATTTCTGATTTTAATAGAAATAAGGCCTCGAACGACCCTAAATATAGTTTTACATTTAAAAATGAAATTACTTAATTAGACAAAAGAATGAATGTAACAGTACCATACACAAATAAATTCATTTGAGGTTTCGACTGCCAGCATTTTGTTGTTGTTATGATTCTTATTTATTTTAATTTGTATGTATAAAAAAACGAAGTAACGGAAAGTAATATAAAAGCAATTTAGTTTTAAAATTTTGTGGACTCGTGGTCTAGTTTTGGTCAAATCTAACGTTACAGAAATATATGTTTGTGTTAGTGCGCAACAAGACTCTTGAATTACTTAGAATAGTTATCTTTATTCTTCCTATACAACATCCTTGCATTTTAAATAAATATGGATCCATGAACACAAATGTGCCTGTAACGTTACTTCTGGGTAAATCGATATAAGTGTGAATATACTTGTAGAACTAAGTTTGAGCTTTCAGAAATATACATGAGTTAGCAGTCACCAAGGTTATAAAATGGGTAGTTGTTTACAATTCTTCATGAATGATTTAATGGACATTATAATCAGCTAAAAATGCTTATTTCCGTCATGTATTACAGAACCTCACGCCTCGGTCTAATCCTACGCATCAGAATCGCATAATCTTAAATTGCCTTACCTCTCATCGAAACTTTAAAGATTTAGCTGGATTAGACTTTCGATAGACAAATTTCAACCAACTCTTAATCTTTCAAGCTTGTCTAAACTGCAAACAGACTGAGAACGCAATTTATATGCTTGGTTAAACTTGTTCGTCCTCAGCATTGTTACTAATTCTTGGTATTGTGCCGTAAACAAACAACCATGTTTTTAGCATTATTACATAAACAATATACGGTCATCTTCTTCATGATTCTTAGATCTGGGTGACAGAAAGGTCGCAAAATTTATTCCTATGCGTAAAAAATAAAATATAATTTATTAAAATTATTGAGCAACCTGTTTTCTCTATATTGTAGTATATTGTATACCGATCTGACATAAAAATGCAATCGGGAACGAACATACTTTACCGCAGAAAACTAATTAAAGCAATAAAGGCTTTCACGATTTTTGAATCACTCACATTTTTTTGTATTAAAATTGCACAAATAATTTGAAGGCCAAATCAAATATAAAATAAATAAAGTACATTTTAATATAAAACTACTTAATCCGCTATAAAGAAAAAATGATAATTTAGGCACTCTTTTTCAGATAGATTATTATTTTTACAAAGTATCTTCAATTTATAATCATTTGTTTAATACGTTATCTCAATTGGATTTCTATGTGACCAACTACTTATCCTTCTTCAATTCTTTCTGTTATTTTGTTATAATTTTTAATAAAATCTAAGTATTATTGAAATATGTTCAATTTATAATCATTTGTTTTATATTTTGGAAAAGTTTGACAGAAATGACAATTACAAGTATTTAATTCAAAAAACGTGATGTATTTAAAATTTCCCGATTCAGCAGAATCAAAATTTTATTTGTGCTAAATATTTACGTCTATGTTTTGCGAATTTAAACCCAAATTTGAGTTAATACTGCTATTCAAATCAAGTTCATTTCGCGGTCAAAATAGGAACAATTCTCACTTTATTGTTCATAGACTACTCTACTAAAATTAAACAATACTTTTTTATAAAAATGCAGAATAAATTATTTTTGGGAAAAAATATCTAAAATTATAAAATATAATTGTAGTTTTAAATAAAAAAATCATAGTTTCTTTTTTTTAAATAAACTATATTGTTTTGTAATAAAAATCCTTTTGTGCCGTCACAAAATCGTTTTTTACTATCTCCCACGTAATAATAATAAGAGACTTAATTTCCAAACGTTAATAAAAGAGAAGATCGAATATCATGGGAGAGAAAAAATGCCAAGAGTGAAATTTGACTATTTCATCTCGGATTAAATCATTCCGCTTGTGAGGTATTTACTGGTAGTAAGCTAGTGAGCTATATCAGGAATAATAAGTCGAATAGATTGTTTTGAGACAAAGAGTTTTGAAATAGTGATTGTGATATCATAGATATATATCTGACATCATAGATGAATTGTTTATACGTAAGTGACTTTTTATTGTTAGATTATAATACCACTTTTTCAAATTTGTAAATTTAAGGAAGTACGCTCATAAATATTTTGCTCAAGAGTTTACCAGTTGGAACAAAATTAGGAAAATCAAATAAAGTGCTTTCAGTTTTTGTTCATGAGTTGTTCTTACTATTATGACATTGCGAGTTACCTATCATTGAATTCTTGTGTGCGACCTTGTTCTGGGCAAATGTTCAATAAAAGCCCTATAAAATATAGATGTAGCAATTATAGTGTTATTAATATAAACATAATTGCCTGATTAAAATCACATATTTCTACTTGAAACATTTCGATCGTTGATATTGCAAATTTATTTGGCGGGAATTTGTTTTCATTATGCATTATGTGATCATAATTATTGGACTTTTGTATATTTTGTCGCGCACTTAGCATTGTGATATAAGAATTAAGCTCAATTAATTCAAGTATCATTATGATGAAACAATCAATCGTTGCGTGGATACAATTGAGACGTCACAGATAACCCTTGGAGTGTGTTTATTCGCTAATAAAGTATTCATAAGTACCAAATCATAATCTCAAGAAATCTTTTCAATGAAATATTTGCTGAACTGATTATGAAAGAACAATCATCCTCTCTAAGCTAACAATGGATTGGTCACACCTCACTGATCGCATTGTTCCATCATAAATTACATCCAGAAAATGAATAATGCGGTAAACAATGTCCAAATATAGTTATTCATTGCAAATTTTACAAATTTTTGATCTTATGGATTCAAATAAACATTCGATTATACAATCTTTTAGCTATATTATGTTTGTTTTAAGAAGTCTGACCTTGGTAATACAAAACGTTATTAAGATACTTTTCCGTTAGTGGGGAAAAAGATGATCTCTTGATTCACAGACATATCATATTATGGGGATATTCACAACCCCACTTAAAATAAATTTCAAAAAAGCATCCATTTATGTCCTTTCTCAAAGCCCTGAACTATCAACAAAATTGGAAGGAGTACTAAAATAACAATAGTATCATATGAATATATCTTATCTTCTTGAAGATAACAAAGATTATTTTTTATCAACAGGCACAACAGGAACTGATAACCGGTCTAGGTGCTGGGTTGGGGCGAACTGGGGCCTCAACCATGAAACTAGAGGCCGTTATGGAAAACCTACAGCGCCAGCACGAACAACGAATGCGCGATCAGCAACATCTCAAATCACCAGGTTCTGATGACGTCACAAAGGTTGATGACGTAAATCATGACGACAATGGTAATGAAGACTCAGAAGATAGAAATGGAGGTGGGTTGAGTCAAAGACTTATGGGTTGAGTCAAAGACTTATGGGTTTCAATCATTATTCAAGCGGCATATTTTCATAATTTTTATGGCTTTATAGAATCGGGTTCGATAACTCAATTCCGAATATAAGTTTTAGAAGAGATACACCATCTCTCGAACAGGCATCTTTTCATAATTATATTGACCTTTTTGACAGCCGGTTTGAAGTAAAGACAACTGCATAAGTGAAGTAATAGTAGACAAATTCGAGAATAAATAACAATCCTTCCTCTAGTCTGCAAATTCGAATTGTGCTATGTACTACCAAATACTAAACTACTAGAAACAATCTGTAGGTTCTTGACAATGTCAGGTGCCCACATATCTTATTCTTAGATCTATTTAGCTTATTTTAGGTAAAATGTTTAATTAGTTCAATAATTAATTATTGACAAAACGGAGTCACTCTGTATATTTTGTTAGACAAAATTTTTGTTCAAATTTTCGCCGTTTTACTCGACATCTACATGCGGAATGTAATAAACACTGTATTGTGTGTGTTCTCGTTGTCCCAGCACGCACGAATACGTTTTGAATTAATACAAACAGGGCCACCATCGATAATTTGATTCGAAGGAAATCAAAATCAAACAACGCGAAACCTTTGCCAAAGCGTAACAAGTCAGTTGCTAAAACTATTTAGTATCAAATTTAGGTATCTTCGCAACCCAGAGACCGGCGCTATCTTCGCCGTGTTCAGGATCACCAAAAGCCGGCAGTTTGGTTGGAAGTCACCGAGGTGAAAACAGTGAAAACGGAGATATGACACCAGATAGACACCACCACGACCACGTAAGGATTATTTTAAAATTTCAAATATTTGGATCATTTATAAATAGTAATTAATAATTAATTAATCACAGATTTACCATAAAGACTAAATATTTTTATAATTTGTTAATTTTTGAAATTGAAAATAAAAATTAGAAAAAAAACTCGGCCCGCGCACACCCACTATGTACAGTACATTAATAACAGAAAATAACAAACAAAGTACAATCAATTTTTTCCCGATTGAATGTTTCAAATTCGAAAAAAATTGATGGTTTATCTATCAAACAACAAAATTGCAAAATATAAAGACTTTAAATTTGTAAATCCTAATTGGTGACGTGTGGTTGATTAGATTGGCATGTATCAACTACTTCAACTCCCCGCATACTTACTTGAGGGTGCAAAAATTGAAAATGGCTATACTGGAGGTCGAGATTCATGCATTACACTTTGACAATTGTAATTCTGCATCGTTGAGCTACATTGGTGGTCGTTGTGAATTGTAACTAACAACATCTGTCTAATGTTATGCGTTAGTGGATTCATATGGCACTGATACTATATCAAGAATAAAAATGTCCACTTTTCAACGTTTACAAATGATATTCAAAGAGTACATGAAATCATTTAAAATTTCGTAATTCAGAGACATGATGATGACGATGACAGTGAAATCAATTATGTGATGAATTCACCTCGTGAGAATCGTGAAATTGACTCCTTCTCACGAAGAAGAAGTGAATCTAATTCACCAAGATCGGATAAATCACTTGGCATGAAAGGACCAGGGTAGGTTCATAAAAAATTAATGAAGAATTCATAAAGGATTTTGTTATTTTAATTGCTTCCCTTAACATTACTAGGAGATTTGTCTCATTTACTTCTGAGTTGGTGGCATATTGCACTAAGATTTTATATGATTTCGGTAGATCTTTGCATTTCCGTGGTCTCCGATAACTTTGCCAAGAGCTACTAAAATTATAATAGTATTATTGCGGTACTTTACGCGTACAGTCACTCAAAGGTAAAGAGAATTCATCTCAGAGCAAACTCATGGACGAGTTTTGATAATATATATAGTACTACATTGTTTCAGATTAAGTTTTTGTGCGATATTACTACCCAATTCGACAATTTATATTCGTTCTCGACACCCGTAACATAACCGGAGACAAATTAGCGAATTCAATAAGCGAGCGACGCCATTTTAATATTTTTTGTGTATTACAGGAACGCAGCGGCCGTGGCCGTTGCTCAACAGGCAGCCCTAGCAGCGGCCTTTGCAGCAAGCGCAAACAGTAGAGATGGATCCCCAACCTCCAGTGCGGGAGTCAGCATGGCACAATTCTTTCCTGGAGCTATGGCAGCCGCTGCTGGGCATTCGTCTCTTGCAAACATGCAATCTGCAGCTGTGGCAAATACACTTGCACAACAGTTTGGACAATTCCCACCTGGAATGGGATTCGACCCCGCACAGCTAGCTCAGCTACCCCAAGTAAATACGACTACTTTATACACATACCATACATTGTACTTGAAAACTTTCAAAATCGACTTTCGGAGTTTCAACTTTTAAAAGTAAAATTTTGGCAAGTGAAATGTTACAGAAATACTTATGTGTTAATGTGCATCAAGGCTCTTTAATCACTTAGAATAGTCAACTTTATCCATGCTACAGCATCCCTCTTATGACCTGCATATGGATCCACCGGCATAAAAGCATAAAAGAGTAATAAACTTAGCCAGTTCAACAAACTGTTACACATTCAAATCTCCAAATTTGGAATTCATAATAACAATCTAAAAAATAAAAGTAATGGCCTTCTGGCGATCACCTCATTCTTCAAACACTGCAAATACAAATATAACGACAATTTAATAAAACGATTATTCATTGATGAAAGAGATTTCCATAAGAGCAACTCTAAGAAACGTAAAAAAACAACAACAATATAGCAAACGACCCATACGTTCACCTCGTTTCTAATAATGATCTTTTACATTTCTCAGGGTGTCAGAGAGTTTGCAATTCTTCAGCAACAGCAAATGGCAGCTCAACGAATGGCAGAAGCTCACAAAAGAATTCAAGAACAACACGCCATGTCCGTGCAACACCATGTAAGTATATCATACACAATACAGTAATTTTCAACAGCTCTTTACTTCTAAAAAGGCTCGGTTCAAGCAGTTACTGTAAGAAGCTTACTTGGGAAAGAACAGAAATCATTCGGCCCGACATTAATTACCCAATTCATCACATCTTAAGGTGGCGTATGAGTTTAATAATAACCTAGTACCCCAAATTGGAACAATGACAGTTACTTTTTTGATTTGCCAATAACGTGGAATCAGTATCCGTTCTGCTTCCTCCCTGACAGTAAGAACATGCATTGGTTCAAGTCTCGTGGCAATATACAATGACACATGATAAATTTCCACTTTTTTCTCAAGATTCACAACCTCGCTTTGACACTTGTTTTTAAGTTACTCTAATATAAAACCTCCACCTATCGCAGAATTCTCTCAGTATGCCTCTGATTGGAAGCAATGGCCCAGGACATACGTCATCAGCGTCATCGACTACGTCATCACCAACAAACACACAACAACATGGCGACAGAAGAGGAAGTCAACAGGAATGGACATTTGAAGAACAATTCAAACAAGTAATTTTTCGATTCTTTATTTTTTCCGTGTGGGGGGTGGGGTAATGAAGATTTACTTGATTATCTAGATTTTTACTTTGCGAGTGGTTTTGAGTAAGTTGTTCAGTTAAAATTCAATATATTAATACTGTTCGGCGTCTTAATAAAACCAGAAATTCTTACATATCAGATGAAAACTATAAGCAATTTGTAGTATTAATTATGTTGTACAATTTTAGTTAATCTACCTCTGGTGAGTTATAACATCATTGGGTCATGTACGGCCATACATACTCATTTAGCTAACTATAAAGTAACAAAAATTCCAAAATCGGTGACGCGTTAAATTTTTAAAAAATTGATATCTTGATGCTATCAACGGACACTACAAGATATATAGAGCGCATCCAGTTAATTTTGGCAAAATATTTTTGTTGAAAACATCAAATTTTTACACCTGATTTCACAATTTGACGGGGCGAAGCGAGCCAGTTAATCTGAGTCCATATCTATAAAGAATTTGGTTTTATAAACTCATTTCTGATGGAATTTTGATATGCGTTTACGAAAGTTAACAAATTGGTTGCAAAATAGGTAAACGAAGTTTTATTTGCATGCCACAGCGTCTCAAAAGGTTTGCCTAGTAGTACATTGCCAGTGATACCATTTAATCCTCTGAGCTGTTTTCTTTTTTCTTTTGTTTATCTTATGCTAGGTTAGGATAAGTTAGAAGCTGGACAATGAACTAACTCATCCTGACCTCAATGAACATAAAGAAAGAAAATTAGGATATGGCGTAATAATGGGTATTCATAAAACGTTTGTTTTGCAATAAAGAGGCAAATAATCTGGCGGCAATTATTCTTATAAACAACTTCTATCGATGTCAATTAAGCGAATTGCACTAAACATACAATGTTAACCGTTGGTATTAAAGTATTTGAAGTTTTCAACTGACATTGGTGTTCAAGTCGGGACCTAAAAATTCCCAATTTCTAATCTTGGGAGGGTTCATATTTACTTAAATCTCAATTTTAAAAACAATGTCAGATTTGCACGCTCAGATGCGGTAGAAATATGGTAATTAATGTCGGATATAAGTTGGCTAGGTTGGTGGTAAGAGGTTTGTTGAGTGAATAGGGATCTCGTAATGAATTTTCAATCACAAAGTAAAAATACATTATTACGTTACTAATTAAATTATTACATCATAGTTAAATAAATAGGTTGCTAGTATACACTTGTCACGCCACAATAGGGTTGTTGATTTATTTCGTACGTGCCGTGAAAAACATTAGTAAGTAGTGTTGATGACGATAAGCTGTTAAATTTTGTTAAATTCAGTGTATGACGTAACAATGGCTATCCATAAAACGTTTGTTTTGCAATAAAGCGGCAAATAATCTGGCGGGAATTATCCCTATAAACCACTTCTATCGCTGTCAATTAAGCGAAATGCACTAAACACACAATATCAACCGTTTCGGCGCCTTAATGGCGGAATTCTTCTTCGGTAGATTAAGCATAATATTTGACTAAGATAAATAAACTAAACTTTTATGGCAAAATCTAAACAATGTTGTTGGGGATTTGCCATTGAGTAAAATATATGATATGTAAAAATGTAAAAACTGTGGTTAAAAATTACAGTTAACTTATCTTGCATAAAATTTGGTAAAAATTTAGAAATTCGAAATACAAATTTTAGCACATCAAAAAAATGAAATATAAATAAAAATGGCGATTCTTTGATGGAGTGGGACTTGTTCAGGCATTTAAAAACAGACAAATAAATCCATATGTTTCATTTCATGATCTGGGTCCTGGAATATTTTATTTCACAACTTCATCTTGGATATATTAAATTGGTTAGATAATTAAAGATTATAGAAAGATTATGATCTAACAATGAGACACGGTAGCTCATTACGTAATAATAGTTTAATGTTCAGAGTCTTATTCGAAGCGAAACTTTCTAAAACTTTTAATGAATTTCCTCCCTGTCTATTTTTCTGACATTTTTGCTTTCAAAATGTCTAAATCTTCAAAAGCAAAGGATTTTTATCTCACGCAATATCGCAAATTTTTACGCTTGATATGTGCTAGACAGCGCGATACATTGTGATCGAGTTGACAACTTGTAACAACATATAGGATACTATTGAAATGTGTATATACATGTTTAAAATAGGGGATTCGTTGAGTAAGTATTCGTTGAGTAGCTCAACAGTCTTGCTACATGAACATAAATGATTTCTGTAACATATGTGTGTTTAATACAAGAAAACTGTGTCAAAAATAAAAATAATTATTCTCTGTGATTCAATTTTGTTACATTAACACAAACACATTTTTGCAACGTTCCATCCGAAGAAAGTCGGACTTTCTCAGTTGATTCAATAGTTTATTATGATCGTCCGAAGAAGTCTGACTTTGGTCGGACGAAATGCTAAAAATTTAAAAAGATTCATTTTTGCAAATACATTTCTGTAATTTTCATTTGGCCGAAATTCATTACTCAGACAAGCAGTTTTACAATACTGTGTGTGATGCAATAGACTTTTGAACCAATCTATATAGCCGTTTTAATTCACATTAATTCGTACTACAGTATCCTTTCAGGCAGTGCATGCGGTTCCACTGACACAAAGGCAAAGCTAGAGAAGCAGTAGTTATGTATACACTACCCCATTTGACAAAATATTTTATTTACTCATAAAACCCAGCTAATTAGCCAACATTATTATTCTCCAATCGAAGTCTAATCAATATAAATCAAAATTGACCAGAAAACGATTCTAAATTTGAAGATAATAAAACCGCGTGGGATTAAATTGATTTGGGAATAATTTATTTTTCAATTCTGTTTATTATTCTGGGGTTTGTATTCAAAGAGAAACGATCTACAGCTCAATATATTATAATTAACTAATAAAATCACTTCCGGGTTTATGATTACCTCTCACCCTCTCTACCTTATTATCGATATATAGTATTTGTAACTCGAATGGTCAGTGATTAAATGACCTTTGAACCCTTGGAATTTGGAAGCAATAATATCATTGGACCCTTTTCCGGAAATGTATATACATTTCCGTCTTAAATTCTTTAGTATTTTTTAAATATTGGTCAAATTTTAATAATAGTCGGGTCTAATTAGGTTATGTCTAATAAACATGAATATAATTATTGCTTAAGGCCGCAATATATCGGTATTGCGTCCATTTTAGTTGCTAGATAATAAATAATGTTATAAGGTTATGTTTAAACCCTAATTTTAAGCTTAAAGAAATTTGAATTTTGTGGAATTCAAATAATTTTCATCGTTTTATCGATTCGGGGCAATATGGCGTATAATTCTCCCTTTGTGACCTCAATAATTCAATTTAACATCGATCGAGCCAATCATAACGCGTGAAAATAATTTGAAAAATAACAACCATTATTACAGAATAATGAAGTTCATCAGTGATGATTGATATTACGATTTTGTATATTGTGAGAAAACAAAGAAAATCTCAGCCGAGAAATGGTCTATAAGATTTTAATTTCTAATATATTTTTGAACATTTTAACACATGCACATACAAATGATGTGTATTAATATACATACAGTTACTTATAGTTCACATAAAATAAATACACATAAACATGCTATCATAAATACTTTTAGTTTGGTTTGGTAGTATAACTATCCTAGCATTACGATAAATAGAATGAAAGAAGATTAGCGGGGGAAATAACACGAATGAGTGTCGAATATACATAGGTCAGATGCTATCCACGAAGGCAGATGCGAAACACAAAAATAAAACATTAAACTTTTATCTGCGATCAACGGTGTAACGTTACCAAGAGTATTTTGCATAATAGAAATTAAATGGATCCAAATATCTCAAGTCCGTCCTAACATGAAAAGTAGATAATAAGACGAGTTTATACTCGTTTTATCTCCGATCTTACATGATGAGAATTCCGAATAAAAAATTTAATTTATGAAATTAGAAGGAAGTTTTTCTAATTCTGTAACTTGATCCCTCCCATTTTAATCATTTATTACGTCACAACACATAATTACTTTTTCTTTGTTAGGAAACAATTAACAATACAACGTGGATTGTCCGTTATAATCACATCGCCAAAGGTGCATTATTACACCATAATCAACGGACGAAACCGAATACACGTCACAATCAGATCAAATAGGCGGGAAATAAATTATTTAAATAACTTTACAATGCGAATACGACACCTGTATAAACGTGTTTTAATCTATAAATAATTATCGTCCGTGAATGCGAGAAATACAAATAAAAAACTATCTTACTGATTGACCCAATCAACCCGGAACCCGGAAGTGATATATTATATTCAAACTTCGAATGAGGCTCTTTACAAATAGTCGTTTGTATGCAAAGACCCTGAATATGATAGTAATAGAAAATACATAATTTTTCAATCCCACTATTGTGAATTGGACAAAATTTAATATTTCCTAGATAATTAACTATGACATGACAGTTCAAGTACGAGTTAAAAGTGAATACTTCATAGGTAACTTCACTGAAGCGAAAAGGTCAAATGTCAATTGCATGTTCTACATCTATACGCATTATGGTTTGTCGGCCATTTTGGATTTTGGAATCTGTAACATTGAGCGATAGATACAAGAGATGGCCAAATATCAAGAACTGATTTAAAAAATATATATATATATATTCAAATATAATAATAGATTTGGTAAATTTCTTCCAGTTGAGTTTTTTGGGACTAACCACTTATCCTTCTTCTTTGTGCTGGTGAATCCGTATGAGAATAATGTGAACTAGCCATTCTAAAAGATTCAAAAGTCCTGCTGTACATTGACACAGTTATATTTCTGTAACATTTTTTTTAATTCATTTTTTTTTTCTCCATATAATGCAAGAATGCTTTAGTATGGATAAAACTACTACTCTATGTAATTCAAGAGTAAATATATATTTGTATTAATGTGCAACAAGACAAACAAATTACTTGAAATTTTTAAATTGTGATGAAAGAGTTAAAAACTATTCTATTCATAACGGGTTAATAAATAGATTAATGGATACTTTCAGTCAACCGTGACGATACTTCTAACCAACCGTGACGATTCTATGACCCATCAGAGCCTGGACATCATAGTGGGGTGTTTTATGTCATCAATATCAACATAATTCTCGCCAAAGTGGGGCCTACGTACTTAAGTGGAATTAGTAATACTTCCAGTCTGTTTACACCCTCAGACTTAGAAGATTTAAATCAGTAATTATGTTGAAATGGATGACTTATGAGTTTTATTACTTGTTGGGGTTTAATAGTCATTTTGTTTTGCCCATTTCGTCCCGAATAAGGCACCGAACACAGGAAATTAGGTACAAATGGTGGAACCATGTTTTTATTGCAAGCGAGGGTGTAAGACTTATTTCGTTATAAAGTGTTTCACTCCGAATAAGGGGCCGAACAAGGCAAATTAAGTAAGAATAAGTAACTCATGGGTTGTTGAGAGACATTTGTTGTAAAACGGTCCGACCCGGACAAGTTTTTATACAAAGCACCACGTGTACATTTGAAATATAGCTTAAATTAAATTCGACTTTGTTCTTTTATGCAATTTTTTTACAAACTATCTCAAAAATATATACATTTTTGAAAAATCAAATATTTCGCCAAAAAACACAATTTTTTAGCGGTTATTAAAATAATGAACTTTTCAACTTTATGAGTCCATCCATTGTAGAAAACATAATGAAATATTAACACAGACACAATTCGAGTAAAACATTTTTCCTCGAAGTTTCTTCAGACCCGAAACCAACAATAAAATTTAAAGTTTCGAAAACTTGACAAAGCCGATGATTATTTGTGCTAATTATTGCTGAAACAAAAATTAACCAAATAGTGGTAATGCAGAGTAATTTAAATCGTCTACTCGTATTGTTTATCATATTGGATAATAGTTTTTTGTGTCTATAACGTCTGAAATGTAATAGTAGTCTGAGGACGTTTTACTTTCGTTAGATGAAACGTTACTGAAATACATTCGTGTTAGTGTGTAGTAAAACTCTTAAATCACTTAGAATAACATCAAAATGTAGATAATTTTTTGAAATTTTTTGTGCCGTGATCATTTACTCTTCTATTCGGTCATAAATAACCACCCAAGTGTCGATTCTTAATGAATAAAAGGTTTAATTATGCGTTTCCCGCATTCATTTCCCGCCAAATTGATTTCTTTTATTACTTGAACAATGGGTAATGTAACCGCTGATTTATCGACATTCTGATTGGCTTAGAGATAGTCGCCAATAAAAAAAAATTATTTATGACCTCACCATGTGGCATTTGCGACATCACAATTGTATTTTATTATTGTTACATTGTTTGCGTAACAATTGATCAAATAAATTGGATTGTCCCGAGAGAGGTTCATTACCAGAAGATTATTACGCAATAATTATTCCATTGTTACGACACAGCAGGGATTTAAATAAAACAATCAAGAGTGTGTCAGGAGTCATAATCCAGCTTAATTAGCTTTATTATATATAATATATGTATATTTGGGCAGGAAAAGCGTCAGACGGTTTTATATCATTACATATGTTAATTACGCCGGATAAAAAACAAATATAATTCCTGAATTACAAAAATTTCGTCTGAAATCTTTCCGGGCTGATCATACAAGCGGAAATAACTTAATACAGATATAGGATAGATTTTTTTTCATATTTAATCCATGGGAGGAAAGCCAAAGAGCCGACTTAATCATAAATGGTGAACGTGCCCGAGTTATTAGTCGTTTTAATTGCGTTTTTGGCAAAAATCTTGTTTTCAGCAAAATTCGTTTTCCTGAGAGCAATTAAGCGAATAAGCTGAGACAACATTGAATGTAAGATATTAAGCAATCGGAACGCATAAGGTCAAGTGTCGTTTCGATGGAATCCGCCCCGGTATATAAAATAAGATTCAACACATGATAGTAATGCCAACAATTTCCTTTCTAGACAATAGATATTTTTTGTCAAAATTTGTAAGAAAAAAATTTAACAAAAATTTCGGTGAAAGATTTTTATAGACAACTGATCAAACAAGGAACTGTCAATCAAGAAAATCGGCCACCAATAAGAAGGTCGGAGGTTATAAATCAGCCAATTAGAACAGAAGGCGGGATTAAATACCGCCACGCCTCATTTAAGCCAGACATTTGCCCAAAAACTTAAACTTAACGTACAAGATTGTTAAAAATATCCGGTAAAATAACATACAATTTTGTAGTATTAAATCTCTCGATCGAGGGATAAATGTAAATACCTCGCTTTCAGAGTCGAGATATATAATTGCGAAAACACGATCGAACTTGCATCATTACTGAAATTTTGGAAGCAAATTTTTATGAATAACACAAAAAATAGTAAGAAATGTGATTTTTTCAACAGCATGGACTCGACGACATGACAAGATTCTCATTTATGTACACAGTCTGTTTGCTTAGGAGCAAATGGGGTTTTTACATTAAAATAAAAGACTGAATTATAATTTTAGGTGCAAGCATAAGAACTTGCCCAAACACAGATAGGTCATGGGACATTGGATAGACTGATTCGGGAAAGATAAAAATTAAATTAGAATTAAAGTAATTTGAGAAGCTATTGTCTCGACTTCCTTGTCTGAAATGTTTTATTGCGATGCCTTTTCATATTTTCACTCAGAACGAGGCTTAGAAAAGCTACCAATGTCTTCTTCGGATACGCCGGCATTTTTCTAGTCTTGTATTACCTACCTAATTTGTTACATTTTGTGAAGTACTATGGATCACTATCTAGATCTGTAACTTGATTGATATATTGTTCAACTTTTGTGTATTACAATCTCAAAAAGGTCACGAAAAACTACTAAATTTCAGTATTGGTAGCTGTTTCCACAGAACTGTTTAAAATTAATTAACTAAGAAAAAGAAAATTTAATCATTTTACATAAATATATTTCTGCTGTAAAACATAAAAAATGTTTGCCAAAAATCTTCTCTTTGTTGTGGGTTATTAGCACTTGGCACGGAATAGTATCAGTTACAATTTACAAATACAACCAGAATTCTCAGACTGGACGGTCAATTTCAAAGTGTGATCTTACACACTGTGAAACATGCTACAAAATATACTTAAATAATTCTGTGTTACGATTCCTTAACAGAAGACTAATAGCATTATTATATAAATATAGAAACAAAATTTTTTAGCCAGAATTTATTTTATTTTAATCCCACACGGAAAAATCTTAAAAAACTACTATTTACAAACTTCTTTCAAAAATTGAGATTTAAATTACAGAGAAAATTTGAAAAACTTTACAATTTTGTTCAAAAAGTGTTGAAGTATCTCCTTGTCATTAAGGCATTGTCACGGTCAGTTTAAGTTGAAGATTAAACATAAATTGGGGTCGTTTTGGGCCGGATAATTTCGTGCGAACTTTTGTGGTGTGTGATAGCCAGAATACGACTATTATTTGGCCTCATTTATTTAAGGTGTCTGTGCCCCCGAAAGCGCGAGAAAAAATAAACAAAGTGCGACATCTAGTTGACTTGCACTTCTTCAAGTCCAGGGTATCAATGACCATTTACTGACGAACAATGCATCACAATAACTTTATCTAGTTTGAGATGAGCTTTTGACATATGGCTGTCCGTAACTTTGCTCCGAGATGAGTATCCTTTACCTCTGAACAAGTGCACGCAACGTACCATTCTAGTGCTATATAAATTCAGTATCACTTCAGCTTTTCAGTTGCTGCTCGTGATTTGTGTAGAGATGAGTCTCTTTTATATATGAGCGAGTGCGCGTGACCTCATTTTAACATCGCCTATTTTCTAAAGTAATATTACTCAGAAAATTTAGTAAATTTCTACAATTTTTCAACAAATTTGTTGACAATTGAACAGTTAATGAAATGAAACGAAAGTCGCGAACTTGGGATCAAATGTTGCTGATTTATCATTTTTTTTTACGGTTGGGTTCAGGTTGTTTGACATTTTATTGTTTTTGTGACTTTACACGATATAATTGGATACCAACACGATATCGTGTGAATCTGACACTTTCTGTTCGTGGTATTTGAATAGGAATTAGTTGTTGGCATTACAGGTTGAAAATTCCAGAATTCAAACCGCGCGCCTTCCAAATAACTCAAGGTGTAATAAATTAGATAGGAGACACCTACCTACTTGTCTTGAGCCTTGTTCGTGATGAAAATAGCTTGTAAAATCTGACATTTTCCATCTTAACATGTAGCTTGCAATATTGGAACGTATTGTAATATACGTTTTGCCTTTTAATTTTTTTTTTTGACCTCTTTTTTATATTTAAACTAGAATTCGCATTTTTGTTGTTTTTCATTGTCGTATCAATCTGTTGTTCTTCCCCCCATATCTCTAGATCGTGAAGAAAATGAAAACAAAAAAAAAATTCCATTTCTACCTGACAAATTGTTCATAGCCTTGTTCGATGCTAAAAAACACTTATGTTCAAACGACACAACCTCAAAATCCATACACAAATCCCCCGATTAAATGAATAGTTGAAACCGTCTTGAAAACCAGCGATTATCTTGTCTTCGGGAGACAAATGATTTTCCACTTCAAGAAATCCCTGAAATCCGCCACTCTATAATTTTATGGTCAGTTCACTATTATTTATATAAAGCTTATTCTACGTTTTGAAGAAATAATATTGTTTACCTTAATTTTTGTACACTATTTCAAAATTTTGGGAGCTGCGTTTCGATAAATTAATGTTATTAATTTTAAATGTGGTTGAAGTGTTGGACTTAAGCAAGTCGGCATCTTCAACTGCAAGCACTTCACCCCATCCAGTGTGTAATAATTTCGAAAAAAGTTTGTAACAGGTCCGTAAATACCAGTTGTAGTTTGCCCAGAGCACTGTTTAAAGACGCTGTGTGAAAAAAAAAACATACTTTCTATTTATAAGCAATTTTGTGTGTAGCTTCGATCAAAACTAGATACGGAGACCTTCATGCATGCTTGATGCGTCATGTACCTATGTTTGATACTATTTCCCGAGAATTATGATGCAGCCAATTTTGCTGGCTATAAATTACAATAATGATAGTTCTATTCTAGGCGTTTGTACGAGTTACAAAAATTAGGCGTTTCCGAAAAATAAAGAACTTTTTCGGTTTCAAATTAGATAAACAGAAAAACAATGTTTTTTCCAAAATCTCTCGCTTTTTTCTGCCCATAATACGTCTTTAATCAACGTATTTTAGTAAAAATTAACTCCTTGAAACACGATCAACTTTTTGAGTAAAAAAATACAGTGTAAAGTCGGCCAAAGTGCTGAAAGAGTTAATCGATACCATTTGATATAAACTATTAAGATGTAATCCTAGTCTTCTGCTCATAATCGTGACTCTCAATGTAAATAAATAAAACTTTTTTATTCATGTTATACAACGAACTTTCGGCCGAGAGGTCAAAACTTTGTCAGTTTTTCATAATTCTGTGAAATAGACAAGTTATATAAGCGCCATGTTCTAAGTTTGATAATTTTATTCTAATTTTCATTATTCTAGTTCTATTACGACTTTGGAGACTAGCCAAATGACTCCCGTAGGATTTGTACCTGAAATTATTGCCTAATCCTAACCTGGTACATACTACGTCCCAGTGTCCGCCATCTCGGTCCACATACTACGGGAGCATCCATGTTTGTTGTTACAACCTGTTTTTGACAATATTGAAACTAGATGGTCATGGATTACACGCTTATTTACGTCTTTTTGTTTTTCTTAAAAAGCGTCTCAAAACGTGCAAAACGTGGTTTGTTTTGGTTTCAGGAAAACACGAAAACTCAGGCGGGTAATAACAAGGTCACGCTATCGTATTATTTTATTATATTTTAAAAGTCAAATCAAGAATATTTTTGGAAAAACCAGAATCTGGCTATGTTATGAGCTATATATTAGTAACTCAATGCGATAACATGAGACCTACTAATTTAAGAACGGCAATAAATATATTTGAACTGAATTCTTTTCAAAGTTATAGTATTGTTTATATTCTAATACTTGAATAGGAGAGTAAAAACTATAGAAAAGACTCTTTGTATACCTTCTTAGTCTTCATTTATACGGAACGCGTAGTAAAATTGAAAATGAAAGAAATTAGTTGAACAATTTATTCTCAACAAATTTGTCACAGCATGTAGATTATAAACTAGATATCGGGTTCACAAACTGTTGCAACCCATGTTTTGCATTTTTCCGAGCATTTTTCAAAATTAAATGATTCATTTTATTCTCTGAGACATAATATTTTGGGGATTTTAAACGTATAAATAATTCCATCTCAACCCAATATTATAAACATGAATATTCGCACTTTTAGACGTGCGATTTGATGAAAAATGTGGGGAAAAAAATTACAAATTCAATTTTTTGAATAAAATTGATAGTTTTGTGAAGAAGTGCTAGGTTACATCTCCTCCTTTGATCTCCTTGCTCATTATTTGTCTCCCGAAACCAAGACTTCCAATTAAAAATATATGCATAACCCCTGAACCCAGTAATCCACCGTGAAGACAAACCACCAATTTATTGGACTGTTACAATTTCTTGTTCGCAAATATTAATTTGATTTTTCTATATTCCCCTAAAACATGCAGAGACTTCATATACGTTTATAATGGCTTTGCTCAAAACTATGTCATAAGCAAGCAACTACTGTTGTACATGTGTAAAAATTTACATAAATCATGACTTTTCATCTAAAAATGGAAATATATGTGATTAAAATAAGTATTATATTTAAAAAAATTATTGTGCAAGTCACATAAATTCTAATATTTTATAAACAATCAAAGGCGTAGCAGGGGGGAGGGGGTGAGGCAATTTTTCGTATCTCGAAACGTTTTTTATTCTCGCTAGCTGTGACGTTCAACTTGGTAATTGAAAAATTTAAGAATTTCCCTTTAAAAATGCTGGGTACGACCTTTTAAACGATTGTTGAGTCATCCCGATCCATTCATTCATTTTCAGTGAAAAAATACTCAATTCAGATCGCTTGAGATAGAATTCATGGTAAAACAATAATTCGCACAAATGGCGCCAATTTCGTAAAAAGCACCGAACTCTCTGTCAGTTCATTTTAATCACTTAAAATATTTTTATTTTGACGAGAGGTTTTACAATTGTAACAATGTATTAAAAAGCCTTTATCAATCCATTTTATCAGTTTAAATTATTCAAAACAATTTAGAAAAGCGCGCGAAAAATCATTGTAATTGTTATTTCACAGATGATTTTTTGATTCCATTCTTAAATTAACTGTCATGTATGACATGGCTGGAAAATAAACTTAAAATTGGAAATATTCTAAAAAGGGGAGGAATACGCTAAAAGAAATGAGTGCCGCACTCCCGCGCTTTTGCACTTCCTATTTCAGTTTATCTTTTAAATCCGATCTAGATTGTGTCGTCACAAAGGATACAATTGCAATAATGAATGTAATTAAAAATTCATCTCCACGCTTTTTTCTATTCTAATGTTTTTTGTTTGTTACGAATAATGGAAAATTCATTTTAAATTTGACGAAAATTGACCCCAAAACCATTTTAATCACAATCCCTTATCTAAAAAGGTTTTCTAATTCCGGAGAGGTAACATATAAATAAAAAATGCAAATTACTTGCATTTTATTGTAATTTAATTTTGCCAGCTGACTGTAATACATTTTAGGCGGCGCTGTAAACAATGTATGGTATCAATAAATTCCTATTTCATTTTTGAAAATTTTTAAGGCTTTACAGACACCTTATATATCTTTTGCAACTCGTCTGTCAATGCCATTTCTGATTTTAGTCAAGGGCTCGCGACCTTGATTTGGACAAATATTGTTTGAAAAAGCCGCAATAATTTTAATCTCTCAAAATCGTGACTGCGCTCATAAAATCTTAAAAAAGAAAAAATAAAGGACAATATTTTGGGTTAAAACATTGCTTATTTGGTTGTATTTGTTAAATATTTTTATTTATGTTACTTTCAGCGATTTTCCGGGTTTTAATTCGATGTTGGTAATTTTATTTGAAACCCACAAAAGAGAATTTCCTTTTAAAAATTAGAAATTGAAATTTTGATGACAAAAATTTTCTTTCTGAAAAATTAAAAAAAAAATGGCGGTCGATCTTAAAATATCAAAACATAGAAATCTTCCAGGTAATTAAAATCATAACGGGTTCAGTATGTACTTTGATGACGAGTGGTATGTCATGGGTGGCTGCATACGCATGCACATAGCGCCAAAATGTCTGAAACATATTGTAAAGTCTATCATCACATTATTAAATCATTCAGCAAGTTTCAAAAAATTTTCTTTCTAATTTTCGGATTTTGGATAATTAATGAGTAAAAATCGCTGAAAGCCGAAAAACGCGTTTTTTCGTATTTATACGATAACGATTTGTGTTTTTTTATTCAAAATTCGCAAGTGTC
Organism: Styela clava; assembly: GCF_964204865.1. Taxonomy (NCBI): domain Eukaryota; kingdom Metazoa; phylum Chordata; class Ascidiacea; order Stolidobranchia; family Styelidae; genus Styela; species Styela clava. Next base: position 823,183 of record NC_135250.1, on the reverse strand, counting down.
TTGGTTTAACGATGAAAAAAATTGTGCTATCGGCAGAGATATTGGTATCCAAAATATTCTTTCATTGATGGTCTATACAAGTTTATATTCAATTTTATATTCATTTTTTTCAACTTCATAATCAACTCAAAATTGAGTATTTGTTGCCTTCAATATTTGATCCATTAATATTTTTATATGTGATTTTATTCCAATTCGACCTTGCCCTCGTATCACACACACACACACGCACTACTCACTCTCCTATTAACGTTAAGACCATTCGCTATTCAAGTCGTAATTTGATCCTTAGATTGTTTTTCGCTATAAAACACCAATTCGCATAATGCGTTCCCTAATATCATAATTGGAGTCCATTTCTACCCGATACTATTCGATCCGGAACGATATCATCTGCAATTTAAGTCAATAATTTGATTACTTTAGGCGCACTTAACGTACGAGTTACATTACTTATTATATATTACGAGAAAATTGAGAATAAATTAGGTTTTGAAAGCGAATATTAAGATTTAAAATGTTCAAAAGCTGTTCAAGCAGCTAATGAATGAGAAATATTAGAGTTCGTTGGAAATGAAATTCTGACATGGAATTTCTAGAGTGTTCTGATAAGCAGTATTAATATTTTCGCGTCTCGCTTCACCCTGAAATGGCCTTCTTGATTGCATTTTTATATTCTGTAAGTAGGTTAGCCTTTTATGACTCGTTGCCCCTTTCGGGGCTTTTAGCACTCATGGCCCCTGTTTGTCATTCCAGTTGTATTTATAGTGTTTTTTGATTGGTAGATTTCAAATCACATTGTCTTCAAACAATTCATGCTCAACAAAGTGAAAATGAAATCAGTGGCATTGTGGCCCCCAATAAGTTCTCTGTTTCCCCCTTAATCCCTCGTTGTAAACCTATGTTATAGTAGGGAGTCTTGTTTGTAGCGAGAAGGTAAAAACATTTTATGTAAAAATCTCATCCCCCTCATTTTTGTCGCTTGTAACAGGCCTTGTTCAGATCGCAACGCTACACAATACCTCTTACTTTCAATTTCTCTGTTGTTACCGAATAAGAAATGGACAAACACTTGAAAAGTGAAATAAAACTGTTGAAATTCCTGACAGCTATTGAACACACACTCCACAATAGATCGGGCACACTTTCAACTTATAAAACCACTTTTTATTGTTAACAACACGATGACAGGGAGGCGTTTAAGTGGACCTCGGAGTGTTCCCTTTAACTTGAACGATAAATTTGTGGAAGTTGGATCGAAGCTATAAAATTTTTTGTGATGTGATTTATTCAATTCCGTAAAAATCAAAAATCAGATTAAAAACAAGTTTATAGCCAGGGACAGAAGTCTGACATACATAGGACGAAATCTCACAGATACGTCAGTATGAAGCAACACTCTTAATTCACTTAGAATCGTTATTCTTGCTACTGTGTCCTTGTATTATACATATAAGTTACAGAAACACTTTCGTGTGCATCAAGGCTATTAATCAACTTAGAAAAGTCAACTATATTCTCTTTACAACGTCCTTGTATTATGCTTATACAAAAGCATAACTGATAGGTAGTTAGTACCTCAGAAACCCCGAATGACAATATATAATTCAGGTTGGGCTCTACGTGAATAACTATTTATTTTTTTGGTGCTCCCGAAGTATGCGAACCAAGATGGTGGACATCGGAGCGTAACATGGGTAACAGGTTAGGGTTAGGCGATAATTTTTTTCCAATTTTCCTTATTTTAGTCCTATTATCAGTTCGAAGACTAGCCAAGAGCCTCCCGTAGTATTTATACCTAAAATTATGGCCTAACCCTAACCTAGTACACATATTACATTCCGATGTCCGCCATCTTGGTTCGCATACTTCGGGAGCCCCATTTTTTTCCTATGGTTTGGGAATGGTAGATTCACTCGCATATAATGCATGGATGCTGTAGCAAGAATAAAGATGAATATTTTTTTTTTCGAGAATCTTCTTAACACAGATTTATTTCTGTTTCGTCTGTAACGTCCTCTATTTGTGTTAGTGCAGAGCAAGACTTCGGAACCACTTAAATTATTATCAATTAAGATCGTAAAATACGAAAGGGAACACTGTTTTCTGAAGTGCATCCTAATCACAATACAGTTCACTTTCATTTATTGATTTTTCAACCTTTTTATTAACTTTCATTCCAAGGTTTCGTGGTTTTATCTGCGGTTTGGATTCCGCTTTCAATAAATTCAAAAACAAAACAGAGTCAGTAAAAATATTTAAATACTCCAAATTGAAAAAAAAAACACAACCCCTAAAAACTATCATAATGAGCAAATTTGAGTGACAGAAAATTAAACTAAGAAATGAACGTTCGCCCCTAACCGTATCAATTTAGAATAATTTTTTATATTAGGTTGGTCAACGTAAGGTCCCGAAGCCACTGGCATTAGAAGAATTATATGTAGGTTTATACTTGCGACATAGATACCGGGGAATAATATCAAGTAATCAAGTTTGTAGAGTTTTGTTTGTTTTGTTATCTTTGCTACAGCGATTAACATGAGACTCAAAAATTACAAGGATATACTGTGCGGGAAACAACAGATAAATAAAAAAGAATCCCATTTTTTTAATTGACTATTTATTTTCTAAATGTTCGTGGATTCCACAGCTGCTCAGAACATAGTAATAAATTTAGTCCTTAAGAGGTTTCGAGTCGCCTTCTGACAAAGAATTTTAATTTTCCATTGTTAAAATGACCTCTAGAATTGTCCGCAAGGTCACTTGAAATGTCAGATGTGACAATAGAAATATTTAATTACTTAAAGAGGAATTCGAGACTGATTAAAAGGAAAATGGAGTTTGAATATTAAATTAGGTCTAAGAAGCACAGATTTGACTTATTAAAATGTACAGAATTGTGATAACTATTGGAAATCTGGTTTTGAATCCCGTGTATCTGAATCCAAAGCTCTAAAAAGCATCCAATTTTGTTCCATATACTGCAAGTTAATGCATTTTAGAAAAATAATTATTAATAACAGAAAAAGTAGTGGTTATTTTTAATTTTTCTAACAGTACTCTTTTTATTTTAAATTGAGTGCTCGAGACCTTGTCTTGAGCGAACTTGCAGCTCTTCTATCAGTACCTTCATTTGGGCAAACTTGCAATTTTTCTATTAGAACTCTTCCCACATTTAGTTGAGGGATCGGGACCTTACTTTGAGTAAACATGTATAACAAATACATAGCTCTTTGTGTATTAGTGTTTTCTCGCAACTTCTTTATCAGTAACTCTTCCCACTTTTAGTTGAACAATTACAATAGTTGTGAATATTAAATCCTATAAAATGGCTCGCACGTCCACTTATGCTTTTCAATGGCGGACAATGTCGCATAAGTGGCAAACAAAGGTTTGAGAGTTGTTCAGCCAAAAAGCTGGACTAATAAATGTAGAAATAATCTCTCACGACCGCTGAGGTTACAAATTAAAATCTGGCTTTGTTAAATGTATTTATATAAATAACTTTTACTGCCATAAGAGGTAGCTTATTCGTTCGATATTAAGCTCTTCACTCCAAGTTCTGTTAAGGAATAACTGACCGCTTTTCAAACGCACGACATAACACCCACTCTGAAGCTTATCTTTCTGAACAATGCTTCACCCTTTCGGGGCCACTCGCTGCCCAATTTGCGCTATGTTTTTAGGAGATTAGAGGGTTGGAATTATGGATAATGGCCGTTTTGTGAAGAGATGTATTTACACGCGTGTCCCAAAATGCCGCTAGTTTTCATCTTCCGATCACAGTGTCAGCTCGAAACGCTATAGTATCTCTACATTAGTCTTTCATGATCTTAATGAAACTCACAACTCTTCTATCAATACCTTTCAGTTGAGTTCTCTGTACTTTTCAAACTTTACAAAACATATATACTACCATATCTAACAGATTTATTTCCTTTTCCAGCTTTACGAAATCGACGATGATCCCGTACGAAAGCAATTCCTGGACGAGTTATTCACTTTCATGCAAAAACGAGGTAAGTTTTATAGTCAGTATGCGTCATTTCATGACGTCATTAAACTTAAGACGTCGTAGAGGCTCAAACATAAAAGATGGATTCCATAATAAATGACGTCACAAAGCCTCGTACGGCAAGATAGGTTCAAAATGAACCATAAAGATGATGCACATTATTGACGTCACAGACGATCGCTATAAAATTTAGATACAAAGATGACGTCACAGTTGATGACTATAAAATTAGGATACGAAGATGACGTAAATCACAATGTCACAGTGGCTCGTACTACAATTTGAATTAATATATAAATACAATTGATGGCGTCACAAAATCTCACACCTCTAGATGGATATAAATTTAAAATAAAATGACGTCTCTCGTATGACGTCATGATTTCATATCTACAAAATATACTGAAGCTTATACATAAATAATGCGGTCAAAAATAGAAAAAACTTCTATAATATATCAAAGATTGTTTTGATGATAAATGAAGTTAAATTATTGAGCGCACCCGCCGTAAATTTATCGAGTTTCCCAGGAAAATTAACAGGGCGCCATAAACACTTTGCTTCGGCGATAATGAAATAATATGATTATATCGACACTTACTTCGTTAGAAAAATTAGAAAACAAATTTAGTGCGATTGAATGGAATTTTATGGTTGATAATTTGTTAAAAAAGATAAATGGTATTACATCCCAGCAAATGCATCTGAAGTAATTTACTGGCTAACTAATCCCATAACCGACTTGGACTAGTAATAGGACAAAAGGCCATGGTTCGCCATAGCCATCTTATCGGCTTTCTTATCCCCGGGAAGAATATGGAAAACATTTGAAAATTTTTCTAAAATTCAACTTTGTAATTTAGTACTGAAAGCTTGTCTGGTCAGAATACACCCTTGTATGATCCATTAAGGAAATTCTGTCTCTTTACAGTCGACTGCACATTTACAAAATATTCTATTATCAATTTCAAGTCCGTTTGAAGTGAGAAAATTTGATTAGCAAAATTTATTGTTTTGCTGTCAATAAATATGAAGAAAATTAAGAAAAAATTATCGCTTTCATGTTTTTTCCAGAAAATTTAATTAACATAGTCTCCATATAATTATGTTTTAATAATAAAGAAAATTTCTTTTTTAAATGTATTAAAAAAAATTTTGGTTATTACTCAATATTTTTTCAAAGAAAACCTTTTATAAAACAGTAAATTAAATTGATGTGACAGATTTTGTGATCTAATAATACATTTGTAAATCATGGATTGTCACGCAATAATATATTTTTCTTTCAAATTCAAGCTCGTTTATTTCGTCATAAAGAGTCCAATCAACTTTATATTGTAACGCAACAAAAACCACTTTGTGGGGGGTCAATGACCTTTTCCATGGTACAGTAAGTTAATCCGGTACCTTTCGTGATCAGAAGATTTGAGACGCTTTTAGGAGACATCAAAAAAATTAGAACAAAATCAAGATCTTCTTATCAGAATATTTTCTCTTCAAATCAAATATAAAACATATATAACTAAGGTATTCAAAGGTATAAAGCATCTGTGGCCCAAATTATACTTCCGATGAGATACTATACAGCTATTATGGACATTTTGGCACCAGTATCACGGAGCATGAAGGTCCTCATTCCCTATTTGTCAATTCCGTGTCCCATTGAAATGTTTAGTCTCACTTTTGACAGGTTTAAGAACCGTATTTATGTATTCAGTGGGCTTAAAAGCTGATATACGATATGAGGTGTTTTTAATTGGGAGCTTTTGTAACTAGAAACGGATAGAGACTGAAAAAGGGTAATTTGAAATCGCACCATTCTAACTTCATTATTAGTTTAAAAAATGGCCCATTCGCGCATCTAAATTGTAATATGATGTTACAATAGGCTCTATGGCGTCAAATTATGTATTATGACGTCAATTCATATATTACAACGTCACATTTTGATTATTGCGTTAAACTTTGTGTTGTGACTTCATATACAATTTTTAATTCTCAACTCCTTCGTTCAGAACGAACATTTATGACGTTAAATTTTGCATTATGACGTATTTTTTTTGTAGATTTTCACTCCACCCCACTCCCCCTCGTAGGCTCCCTAAAAATTGGGTTACAAGAGACCCCGCCACCCAAATTCTCTTATCAGATATCAAATCTGAAATATGCCACCTTACACAAAAATTTATGACATCGTGCCAATATGGTCGTTCCGGTCGATTCCTTAATCCAAGGCGACGGTATTTAGTGACAACACGACAATGAATACAGGAGCGATTACCACCCGCGTATTTGGAGGGTCTCCTATTCAATACATTGTGTTTTCTCATTTGTAGCCATTTTTAAATGTATTTTATGAAATTTTGAGGAATATTATGAGGTGGAAAAATATTACAGCTATTTCCCTGGCAATATTGACTTGAATTATTTCGGGTTTCAATTTGGAGATTTACTGAAATCTTGGTCGCAAGGATAATCATACGTAGCAATCTCAGTGCATCATTGGCCGTTTGCAATCTTTCTATCAGTAGTCTTTTCAGTTTTTTAGAGCCCGAGACCCTTCATTTAAGAAAACTTGTTTAAAATAGGTCTCATTTCACATGTAATCAAAACTGGATAGCAAAGATTCCGGAGATATTTTTTACGAAGCATTATTGCAAAAAATGTGAGATTTGAAAAACCACCTCACCACGTTTTTGGTTCAGTAATTATCCGGTTGGGGTTAGGATTGATTTAAAAATTTCCAAATCCTAACCTTAACTGGACTAATTTTCTTATTTTGACGGTTGGGCGGTGTTTTTTGGGGCGGGTGCTTTGTACGAAATATCCGATACCGGACCTTCGTACAATGGGCTTCTTGTACAAGGCTTAGATCGAAGTGCAGGCGACAAAAAACTTTGATACCTATAAGCTGGTCAATCAAACTACCATACCTTGGTCAAAAAATTAAACTTTAGTTCACAACAGAACCGCATGCTTCAAATTTTCTGCCAAACAATTCTGTCGATAAAAATATTTAATCTGAGTCAGCGGTTAAATTTTGAGACAATTTTTAACCGGTACCATAAACAAGAAACTTATGCCACATAATTCGTCCTAATATGGAAAGACCACCTAGACAAAATTCACATATATTTGAATTACCACTGGCCGTATATAAATGGGCCTCTAATCTAGGAATTTATATGTGGGCGAAGCTTGTTTTTTACCTAATTTCCCGATACATTTTGCGCATATTTTGGGAACGAAATTCTATAATGCAACGTCAATTTTTGTTGTTACCACAAATAGTAGTTTATACATTTGATATGAAACCTTATCAGGAGGAATAGACATAGATTTCCATTCTGTTGACAATAAAAACATGATTGCAACGCATTCCATTAATATCGAGACATTCCAATGACAACCAAGATAAAATCACCTAATTTGGGGACGTAGACACGCTTGTGTTCTTTTTTTTTATGAGACATGTACAGCCTATTCGAGGTTTATTGTAGTAAACTGAAGTTGTGGTACCAAATGTGACGTCACACTACGACAATATGACTACACAATATATTTAGAAACTAATGTGATGTCATATTACAAGAAATGTCGCATAATACATTTTAAAAGTATATTGTGACGTCATATTAGGGGCATGGCGACATTTCAAATGCTAAGAACCCAATGAAACGGAGCAGAATGCGAAAAAGTTTAAACGAAAATATTCTGCGATCTTGGAACGAGTCATACCAGACTAATGTGTATGGTGACCTGTATGAGGTCGCAATTCCTGTATCGCTATAACACTATATTTCAGCGAGAAAAATCTAATTCGTTGTTTCATATAAGTGATTAGGTTGCGGTAAATCGCGCATACATTTTTCAACAGTAATCGGGGTTCTGTCACCTCGACCTAGAAATTTGGAATAGTACCAGTTCATAATTGTACAGGTCGAAGCACTTTATTGTATTAGTTTATTCGCTCATTTTGTGTTACAATATACTTTCTACTTCATTATTTATTCATTTTATCTGATTTAGAAGTGACATGCGTTACGGGAAACGCAAATCTACCAATTTTCACAAAATATATGATTTGAAATTTTAACCCAAAACAGTCAACAGCGTTTATTTCTGGATATGAATTTTGCTTAAAGCCCTCGACCGTGAAGGGACCTCGGACTTTGCTTTCAGCCAACTTGTATCATAAACTATATACATCACGTCAGCGCTTGTTTGCAACTATAATACGTACTCTTTCTAGTCGGGGCTCAGAACCTTGCCTTGAGCAAACTTGCAACTCCTCTATCAGTACTCTTTTTACTTTTAGTTGAGGGCTCGGGACCTTGCTTTGAGCAATCTTGCAACTCTTCTATCAGTACTCTTTCCACTTTTAGTTGAGGGCTCGGGACCTTGCTTTGAGCAATCTTGCAGCTCTTTTATCAGTACTTTTTCCACTTTTAGTTGAGGGCTTGGGGACTTTGCTTTTAGCAAACTTGCAACTCTTCTATCAGTACTGTTTCTACTTTTAGTTGAGGGCTCGGGACCTGGCTTTGAGCAAACTTGCAACTCTTCTATCAGTACTCTTTCCACTTTTAGTTGAGGGCTCGGGACCTTGCTTTGAGCAATCTTGCAGCTCTTTTATCAATATTTTTTCCACTTTTAGCTTGAGACCTTGCTAGTAACTTCAAGCAATACCCCGAACCCTCGGCAAAGCAATACCGCAAGGGGTTAGGATTCTATATTCATATTGTAACAAGCGTTGCCACATTCTTTATACTAAACATATATAATTTTACTAAAAACTCATTAAAAATTCATAACTCTTAACCGGCGTACGAACCCATTATAATTCGTTTTTAATTTTTCAAAATTCCGGATTTCAAGCAATGTTAAATATTTATGGATAAGTTACATTTTAAACACTGTCAAAAATTAACCCAAATCAACATGGTATTTCATGGTTAATATATATAAAATACTTTGTTATATAGCAGTGCTTGAACCAAGCTTTGTACGAGCTGAAAGGCGTGAATATGTACAATTACTTCATTACTTGTTTGCAGCCTTTTTCGAAGATAAATCAAAACCAAAATTTAAACCAATATATCATTTAGTTAGGTATCACAATATAATCGGTAACAACATTAGCTTTACAAAATATTTTGGGTGGCGGGTATGATATGTGTACGGTAATGGGGCGTGAATAAAAATCCAATACCGTGTTAGTGAATTATTATAAACAAAGTATAATCCCGACAGTTTCACGGATTAGAGTTGGGTTCCTTAGCAATGTCGGACTGGCTCATTAGACTGTTAAAGTTTTATCAAAATTCCAAACCCAGGCACCGTGAATGATTCCAGTGTTATTTTCTGATAACGCTCCTAATGCGGTATTTTTTGCGCATTAAGGTCATTTTGGTACTCAAGTATGGGGTGGTCGAAATTCATATTTCATGTTTGGCAGACAGGAAGGTTTTTGTGGGTCGTTATAGTACAATAGTAAAAAAAAATTCGGGCTAGTTACCCCCCATGTATGGGGAGGTCAAAAAATCATATTTTATGTTTGACACACTAAACTAAGAGTTTTTTTTAAATTTATTTAATACAGTAATGAAAATCTTTAGGACTAAGTTACCCCCATTATGCACAAGAAGGGAAAATTTAAGTTTGGCACACCGAAGTGCACCCTTTCAGACAATTTTAAGTTTATATCTTTATAATCGAAGTTAATAAGATAATTGGGGAACATGAAATACATCTGCGTGGAATTTTTGATTCATCTTAAATTATTATCGGATGTTTTTCTGTCAGGTTTACCCAATTCATCAAAATCAACTCGTATTAATGTAAATGGAAGCACTACTTTTCGTTAAAAATTTTCTATATCGGTAATTTGATACGCATTGCGGAATAAGTTAGTACAATTAGTCTGTTTTTGTTTTTGAAAATCCAATTTTTTTTTTTAAATAATTTTTAAATAAAGTGTATTGAAAGTAAATTGAATTTAGCCAATCAATCAAAAAATCTTGATTTTAGAAAAATTTTACTCTGCTCATGAAAACATGTTGTTACAGTAGCAAAAGTAGGGCAAATTAAATATTGTAACTACTTTAATTCTATTTGCTTGTTTTTCGCAAGAATTTTGATTAAAATATTGAAACCGTAGTTTCAACTTGACACCCCAAAGAGCGTATCCAGTCCCAAATTAGAGGGGGGGGGGCGCTCTGAACAAAGCTAGTATATAATTTGACTTTGTACTAACATTTTTTAATAATGAAAAAATTTATCGAAATTCTTTATAATAAATGATTTTTATTTAAGATACCCAAGTAAAAAAAAAACGTGCGTACCTAACGCCAAAACGAGCTGAGAATAGAAAATCAGTTCGCATTTTTAAATTCCAGTTGGATCCTTTATCTTTTTGAGGTAATTGCGTTTCTGAACGTTCGAGTCAGTGGTTCAATGGAACATAGTCTTAGTTATTAAAACTTTTTACAATAGATAAACCACGATTTAAATTAAGATTTTGTAGATATAAGTTTATGTATAAATATTATGACGCAAATATTTCTTCAAAATCTTTCCTACTTATTGCCACATAATTAGTATTATTTCATCATAAAAGGGATTTGCCATCAAGATTCTAAAATTCTTCTTTCATAATTAAGAAGGATTGTTTTGTAACAATCGTAACAATGGATTTATTGTATCAATTATGACGTTATGAGAAAGATCAAAGTTCATGCAATCAAGCGTAACGAAGCTGCATTTCTAAGGTATTAAATTTTGACAAAAACAATTTTTTGGGTATTAAGCACCAAAAATAAGATATTAATTTTAGAATTTTTAGCCAAAACGGCGCCAAAATTGCAATAAGTAATTTAATACTAACCAAATGCACCACATGCCACATGAAAGACATCTAATCTCACTTACCAGTGACCCGCACAAATTAGAATGAAATTTTAAAAATTACCGAGATTTTATTTTTTTATTCGGGGGGGGGGGGGGGGGGGGGTTACTACAGCAATAATCATGGGATTTGAAACCTGCAATTTCAACATTGAAGGTCTAATAAGTCTATTTACAATTTAAAAAAAAAATGATGAGACATCGCAATGAGTTTTTTTTTATGTTAATCGGTTAGTCTAATAGGCCAACACGCCGACATTCGGTGGCCTTAACGGTGGTTTAAAATGTCAGACAAAACTGTAAATTATCCCCAAATTCCCACCCACAGTGTGTGTGTGTGTATTGTCATCCGAAACTTTTGTTTGTTTTAATTTTTCATGATATTCGATACAAAAATTGAAAACAATCGTCTGATTCAGCTTCACCGCAGACAAGAAAAAGAACAAAAATTTCAGTAAAAGTTGAAAATGGGATTTATTAAGACGGTGAATAAATCGTTGAATTTAACATTGTTGTAAACTGCTTGTCTCAGAAACTCTGATTTTGGTCAGACAAAACGTTACAGAAATGCATTAGTGTTAGTGTGCAGCGAGACTTTTAAATTGCATATAACTTATTTATGTTGGCTTTATAATTGTTAAATTTAGTAGTTTACACTAGGAATTAGCGCGGGAATTATAAAAATGCGACCGCGCTGGCTGTCCTGCACGATACTTGATCGTCTGTAGGTATTGTGTTGTATTCAGTGAATGAATCGTTGAACTTAACCATGTTGACTTCCGGGTTCACAATTTCCGGTTCATGTCCAATGCCCACCATCTGCTCACCCAGGGTGTGAATATTGGGTAGCACTGCCGAGATGAAAAGATTGCAGTACTTGGACCGCTTGTGTTAAACTTTATTCCGTTAAAGTGTGACCGCACGTATTACCTGTTCAATCATTTCTTATCCTTCTTACACTAACATGGGAAAACTACGGCCCGCGGGCTAAATCCGGCCCGGTGGATAATTCAATCTGGCCCGACTGATGCTGCCACAACCAAACTAAAACTAAATTTTGATGTTTTAGCTAAGAATTAGCTCAAGGAATTTGTTGAAATTGCGATCAATTTGAGTTTGGGCACGAGGCATATTGTTTTCCACTTCTGCTTTTGTAACACTGTAAAGAATGTTCATGAATTTTAACTTTTTACGTCACACTTACATGGCCCGCCAGTTCAGGTGGGCACATTTTTTGGCCCCTAGTACTGAAACCTCGCCCACCCCTGTATAAACATTCAATAAATTCAATTAGTTCACGAAATGACATAATTTTCCCAATTCAGTGTGAGTTCGTGAAGGTACAAAATGACATCACAATACGTGTTGGAAAATCATATTCAATATCATAATTGGTCTTTGACGTCATTAATTAACTTTAATTATAATGACGTCATACAATCATGAAATCATAATGAAAACAATATTTACCACAAGTTTCTAGATAGATGAATTATATTGTCAAAGTGATGTATAGCATAGATTTGATAACCCATTAAAGCTTTCTTTCATCTCAAAAATTTTTGGGTAAAAAAATTACACTAAAAGCTAAAAAAATTGATTTTCTGACACTTTGATCAAATATGTTTTTACAACAAATATTTTTTCCCGCCATGCTTGTTCTTGAAATGTTTTTATTTTTAGACATTTTTTGGGCAAAAATCCATTAATTCTCAAAAAATTTGATTTTTATAGCGAACGCAAACTTGGATCAAATATGGATCGGTTTTCGCAAAAATAAGTTTTACTTATCCCCATACTTGTTCGAAGACTGTTTCAGTTTTCTCCTATTATTAATGGTTAGAGTACTTATCGAAGTTATATCACCGTGTTGTTTACATTATCGATAAAGCCAGGATTTCTGTAATTTGGTTGTTAAAAACTCATTATTTGATGTTTTCCCCCAAAAATTCCTTTACGGTTCATATTTTAATGCTTTTAGCGAGTTGTTTTTATTCCCCCTGTTCTACTGCCCGATATATCTTAATTATCAGAATTAAAACAACATAAACTCAACTTATTTTATCAACAAAAAAACTCCGTTTTTCTGTTTTCAAAAATATTTTTTTTTTACGCTCCACAGGAGTAAGTTTACACGAGTAATGGGTAAAAATGAAAAAAAATGAAAATTTTTTTTTTTCTGGAAAAATACTCAACAGTAGATTGAAATAATAAATGAATATTACATAATACTAAAATGCTGTTGTTTTTAGACATCTAGACAAGCAAATGTATGTGATAAGGAACTATTTTTCCGTTTTTTTATTGAAATGTAATCTCGTAACTTTGCTCAAAAATGAGTTGAGACATGCTATATTATTGTGTATTAAAATCCGTTTGCAACCTCTCACAATATCGCTATAAACAAAACTATAGACATGCACACGCAATACTTTATACTATTTTTCCTTTTCTTCTATTCAAATGTAACACCATATACCGTGTTAAGTTGGTTGAAAATACAAAAGAGACACACTCCGAGACATGTTAGCTCGTGGGTTAGCTTCCTCTCTATTGTGAAAGTGTGGTTTTGTCAATCTGTGGGCTTTTGTGTTTGTGAAAACGATTAACATTGGCTACTTGTTATTTTTCGTCTGGTGGCTTGAGAGCGTCGTATCAGTGGACGTTTGCATGTAGATTTAAAAGTGGGGGGAAACGTTTGGGAAAAAATCTGAAACGGAATTTTTTTTTTTTTATAAAACAAAGAATTTCTTACAGCAATAAAAATTTATTTTGTATATTCAACTAGTGACAAATGATTATTTTACCTTAAAATCTTCTGTATTTTATGAATTTTTTTAAACTCAGAGAAATTTTACCCCTTTTTATCTGGTTTGTCTTTATTCAAAACATTGTGTTATCTGGCGATGAAAGCTTAAACTTAATTGTATTCATGTCAACCTATTATAATTTGATTTGTCGCCCTATTATCCGTGTTTGGTACACATATACGAATTCTTCGGAGCTATTCATTGGAAACAAAATTATTTAACTATTGTAACAGGATTAAATTAACTTTCAATACGATTATTAATAAAGTCTTTAAAACGAGGGATCATGTATGATCTCCCTAAAACGGGGTAAATGTCTGTCACCTCCGACCCCTATCCTCTTGTATACGCATCTGTGGGATATTAAACTGTTTCCTTGATATTTTGGGCACTTGTTATATAATAATTAAAGTATCAGGGTTATCAAAGTCTTTGAAACGGGGGAGCATACTTATACTGTCGAAAAAGGCACAAATATTGCAATTTTTCGTTTTTCTTGCAAAAATGCAATTTTTCCTCTCGAGTGAAAAGTGAGAAATACCCAAAATTGAAAATTATTGACAAGACTATTAGTCGTTCATATCGCTACAAAAGTTAGATATTTAAATATCAAATCCTGTGCTCAAAATCACAAAAATAGCAAAACAACATTAATACATCATTTTCAAATTTTTACCAAATTTAGAAAAATATTGTATTTTAATAAATACCAACAAAAAGTTGTATAAAGTATAAATTTCAACGATTATGAACCAAAAATAGCGCACCAAGGGCATTAATAACAGTATACCCGTATATGAGAGAAACATTTGATTGATTACCTTTACAGTATGTGCGTTCAAGCAAATTAATCCCCAATTTACCTTTAAATTTTTCTGAGTTTTCTTTACTCGACCGAAAAAGCGCGTCAAACGTTGATGAAGTGGCAAAAATGAAATTTTATTTCCTGGTAGAAAGGGGGAGAGGAAAGCTGATTATACCACTGATTTCTTAATTTCCTTGACACATTCAATGTATCCAACTTGTTAGAAAATTTCCATGCATCTGAAACAAATAACTGGCTAACTAATACCGTACCCCCGCAATGGATTGCTTACCGGCCGTGCTTTTCCATATGATTAACCCTCCTCCCCCTCTCCTCTTTATCGGCTTTCCTTTCTTCCGAGATAAACATTTGAACCCTATAATACATAAGTATCGCATTATCTATACTTAAATTAAGTATTAGTGTAAAACCCACTAATAGACAACCATTCACATTACTATAAAATCAAAGTATATTTACTTCTTATTTTTTGTATCATCGCCTCTAACTAACCGTAAAAGCTTCCTTTGTAACGATTTGATGTGGCGTATTAATTATTGACCTTTAATCTTTGATATATAACCTTTTATCCGCGTAGGATTGAATAACGATGTTTAATATTTTGTAAACATGTATATTGCGCGCCAAATTAATCCATTACATGATATTTTGGCGCCATTGACGTCATAAAGTACGATAGTGATGCTATAATGACTTTGATAACAATAAAAAAATATGTTTCCATTTGTTTAAATTAGATTTGTTCACAACTATGAATGATGAATGGGATGTGATAAAAAAAAAGTTGCCAGCGACACTTAGTGATCATCCCGTAGCGAAAAATAAGCCCGGACATGTAAATTTCACTACATGATCGAAATTATGGAAAAAAGATTTCGAATTTTAGAATGATTGGGCCGTGAGAATAATTTCATACACAAGATGGCAGTATTGCACAATTATGAAAAAATTCAGTGAAAGTTTCGCCATTTTGCGCAAATTAATCATAATTGTTATCGCTCGACGAATAATGGAAACTCTATTCAGATAAAATGGAGATTTTCGATAATATTACCCAGGGGTTCTTGATTTAGTTAGGTTCCAATCCCGTATTTATGTACCTTGAACATGGTATTAAAATACTGAGTTAACTGTCTATGATGCGAAAAACTAGACTCTTAATAGCGCTTAGTATATCGGTGACTAGTCGTAATTCTTCTATAAAATAATAATAAACAAACTCTTGTTGTATAAGTGGTTGCTTTTAATTTTTTTAATTAGTATTCCTCCCTCCTTTATTTTGGCAGATTTTTGTAAAAATGAAAAATTTTAATCATCTCACTCGTTGTTTAATTTTGTTAAACGATAAATCAATATAAATGTGTGGTCCCCATTCCGGGTTCAGGGTGAATGGTCCCTAAAAGGGGGGATTTGACCCCGAACTTGACCCTGTACTGGATTCTTGGGATCAAATCTCAAATTTATAAGAGAAGAAAGTGGGAGCGATGTTAAAAAGCCGCAAAAAGTACAAAATTTCGCAAAATTGCGGATTTTGACCCAAAAATATTAAATTCTTGTTTTTGTAAATTTACCTAAATATGTGGCGGAACGCCGGCATTTTGGTTATAATGCGTGAAATTTGATATTTTTGAATGTTTTTGTCACCAAACCCGCCTAAATTTTGTACATTTCAACATTATAATAAAACAATCTCGAAACATAGAAGAAATTCTCTACAATTACGAATATTAAATACGATAACGCATGTTTTATATGTAACCAGACTCAATCCACAAAAAATTGTATTTCTCCTAAATTTTTGTCCTTATAAGCGTCTTTACCGCTAAAATAGAACCGTGCGTGCCTGTATACAGACCTACATGACCCTAAATAGTTGCAAAAAATGTATTCAAAATTGAACAGATAATGTAAGATATAATGTATTGGCATATGTTGAACAATAGAACACCGAAAAAATTGAATTTTTTCACAAAAATAATGCATATCGACACTAGAATACTCTGTAATAGACTCAATAGGTTAAATAAATGTTTTCAAAATTGAACATATAATCTACGATGTGTCAATAGTATTAGTATATTAAACAATTAAATACTAAAAATGTTTAGATTTTATATCGACGCTAAATTTTTTTATTAATAAGTTATATGATCCTTGAATCCTACAATTCCCAACAAGCCGAAATTTTCGGGAAGTATCGTGTGGTAAAGTCGACATGTTTCGGAAAATCTTAGTCCGAATCCATAACATTTTATACCGAATGCAATAATAAAGAAAGTTGACTAATTCTTGCCGTAGAGACACAATTTCGCTGCCAAACACGCATTCGCAACGATAAATATTCATTCTTGGCTAATATGCACAAAATGGCGAAAGGTTTAATGGACAAAGCACTTACATTCGTATGAAGCGTAACACATTAAATTGCTTCAAAATGGAGACGAATGGCTTCACTCATAAACAGTTTAACACTTCAGGTTTTTACTGTTTCATGTTCTAGATACCGCCAATTGTTACGTCATTATCACACACAAGCACGTGTTTATTCGTAACAATTCAATTATATCGGTATCTTAATTATACGTACCGGTATCGTCTTTTGCGTGCGCTCTCGTCTACCGGCCCGCGAATATCATTCCGCTCTTATAATTTTGGCCCTGTCAATCAACTTTGGGAACCCTTGAAATAGATAGATGCTATACCTTGCAATATCTCCATTTCTAATCATTGCCTTGATGAAGTAGAGACATCAAAAACGTAAGCTGAACTTCTTCCCGGTTGCGTACGTACATACCTACACCGGGTTAATATTGTTAATGGGTATTTTGGTTTGGCATAGTCTACCCAATTTATCACTAATGAATGTGGTGGTCTTGTGTACATACGTTATCGAACATGGCCCACAGAAAATCGAGTCTTTTATGCTATTATTATGGATCGTTTAAGCTTGGCCCGTGTGTATAATTCACAAAACCACTTTCTAATTTGAACTTGATGGTATTGTGTTGTCACAGAGACTGAATAATGCAAATCAAAACAATGATTGTGAAATACCAATCTGTATTATCATTGAGCATCCACGGGTTCCTATATAAGAATGAATATACTAATAAATTTTCCATTAAAGTTTTTTTCACAAAACATAACTTTTTCAACATAATTCCTCCTCTCTAACCATATTTACATTAAAGCAACTCAGCGGCTCGAATAATCACTTTAAAATATTTGAAAAATATTAAACAAAAAAGGCGATGCTTTATATAAAAGAAATTTCAATAGTACCATATATCATAAATAATTTTGTAAACACTTAAGAAGCAAAAAAGTCGCCGCAAAAATTTAAAATATCACACAAAATGCGTCAAACCAATCATTTGATACTTCAAAACGACCAGGAACTATTTTTCAAACCATACATACCTAATTCAGTGTAGGTCATATATGGGGGACTTTTAAAAGGGCGACATTTTAGCCAGACTGATATACAAATATGAGATTTCTAACCGAGTTAACCGCAGCCGCATATATCATATATCAAACAGAAGTTGAACCATAATAAGGCGACAATGTCACCCTAATATGAGAAAAACACATTTTGGAATTCCTCAATGTGTTATATTACTTACTTAGGATAATAATGAATGATAAATTCAACTAAATAATAAAGGAAAAAATGCACCAGGAAAAACAGCAAAAGCTTTAACGCAGGAACAAGAACGAAAAACCGGATTTTGATTTTATTCTTGATAAGAAGATATCTGAGTGTTGACAAGGGCCACATAGAATAGCTTGATGGGCCGGGTTGTGGCCCGCGGGTCGCCTGTTGCATACCCTTGTCATACCTTGTTGCATACCTTGCATAGCCTCATCAAAGTAGCGTAAACTCTGCTACAAATGTTAACAACACTAAACCTTACACTGCTAACTTCTTTTATGGGAACAAAAACTTACCACAAACCCACAGAGTAACAACAAAACCGCTTCAATTTATTCTGAACTCATCTAATGTCACCTCAAAATACTTGCATAAAAATGAAGTCAATTATGAATTTTCGTCTTCGACCAAATATACGCATCGATACCCAGACTGTGCTCAAATAAAAGCTTGGTGAATCTTACAATTTTCTACCTTTTCACTTTGCACCAGTGGTTGCTATGCGACTAAAGATACTATTTCCGCATTCAGGGGGCGATCTAGGTACATCGCTTTCAGCAATCTTGCATGAAAACCTACGAATAACCCCCAGCGTGTAATTATTTTTTCATTTTTAATTGAAAATTCAGAGCCAATTCAAGCAAGCTTGCATATTACATAAATAAAAACAAAATAATCCATTCAAAACACCATAAATGCTTCAACAATTACAGACCACCGCAACCGCATGGAGTCTAATACCCCAAAACCCCAACTCTTGCGAAATCGAAAAATTTACCTCCAAACTTGCCACCCATCCAGTATAAAGTAGGGGCCTGTTTATGTTTGGATATGAGTCACTTACATTTTACATTGATCAAGTTGTTAGACCCCACAAAGGAGGTTTTATATGGGTTTTTATTTTGGTATAAAAAGTTGTTTTAAATGAAATTACAGAAAGATTACAATTTGAAAGTGTTGCAATTTGAAATAATCTATTTGCGATTCAGATTATCAAATTTGTGGCGGGTGATAGAGATTTTTTGTTACATTTTTACCTTTAGTTTAAATGAAATACGAACTTAGATTATCGCATTGATACTTTTTTTACAAATTTTGAGATGAAATAGCGTTTTTATTTAATTTCAAGAATTGAAATTTGTGTATGACCTAATACTCTGCAAAAAATCCAGTCATGATAATTTTTTTATATTTATTTTTAAAAATTTTCAATTTTATGATAAATGGGATGAAAATGTGTTTGAAGTTGTTTGCAGATGACTCAATCATCAAAAATTTTGTGGGTTTAATATGATATCACAATGGCAACAAACGTAATGATTTGTGACAAAACAATGGAAGGAATTTTATGCCAAAACCGCTGATAAACACATTCTTGCGCTGAAAATCACTAAAATTTTCAATCTGGACTCATGTTTCGATCACAAGTAAAAATCGCTTGTAAATACGAGTTATCTATGATTTATAATCAGAACAAGCCTGAATTATCCCTGATTTAGGGGATATTATGAAACCGGTACCTTGAAATAAAGAATTCTGTATTCAAAGGTTTTAAGATTAATCTTACTGACACATGTCGAACCAAAACATAAAGAAAATTCTTGGGTAATGGGTGGTATGGTTTGAAATGCGGGATGTAATATCAGAAATAACCGTTAGCGGTTATATTACTTGAAAACCATAGAATGCTTAGGAGTGGTTAAAGAGAGTTTGCTTCATTAGACTTACTTATTACCACAATATGTATCTTAAAATCATGTCAATCGCGCAACACGTCTTCGCGAAAATGTTTTGATTGTAGCGTAACTATTAAAGTATATAGGCAATCCATGAAATCCTAATAATTTTTTTAATTTGCAAAGAGAATTTATTGATACCATATACTGTTTTGGCTCTCACAGATGTATTAAATGAAGTAAAAATACTTGAACAATTACTGATTAAAAAACAACAAACCTGGTTAAGATATATTGAGAACTTACTTCATAACAAAATTGAAATTTTAAGGGATTTCATGGACACCTGTACATTTAAAAGTAAAAATGCTTATCAGGAGCCAATTACCGGAACTGGAGCCGAATTTTTTTTTTATAATTCTCACAGTCTTGCTTTGGATATAGTTTAGTATCAATTTCTCCGTCTCATTATCGACCGTAATATAATTCTGGGATTTAAAAACTTCCAATACTTAATCCAGCAATTTCACAGTTGGGAATTGTAATAATTTTACTGTCAAAAAAAATGAAAAAAATTACAGTAATTGGACTATCATTAGAAGAACGCCTGGTAAAACTTACGCCACGATTTTTAAATTAAAATTATTTTGAATTACTTTTTAGTACATGTTAATTTACTGGAATGTTTTGATAGTGTGGATAAAATATTCAAGCTAAAAAGTTGACTTTCGACCTTCCCCGTTTAAGGGATTATCCTCGCTGTTTGTGACGTCACAAATGTTCACTTTATGAACGAATAAATGCGGTTAATTTTAGTATTAAAAGGATGAAATTTGACGCACGACCGCTGAAATAATGGCAAAAATTATATTTTTTTGAGAATATAATTATTTACTTAACGGGGAGTGGGATATATCGGAACAAAATTAAATTTTATTCGAAAATTTAACCTCCCCGCCCTCGCGTGTATAACCTGTTATTAAATGTGGGATATTAGGACATTTTTCTTTCAAAAAAACGCATTTTTTCTAAAAAATGACAAAAACATGGGTTTGTGTTGAGGGGGATCAATGGCAAAAGCGTAACAGTCTGTTAGGGATTTAGCATTATTACAAAATAATTGAACCGCTATGTAAACACGGTACGCTTCACTGCACACAAAATATCGACCTCGACTTAACATTGCTATAGTTCACCTCGTTATATTAGATAGTAAAACACATAAAACCGAGAAAAGTACGTTTGCGCGAAAACGTTTTCCACTTCGTTGGCGCAAAAAACAGATTTGAAGCATAATAGTCGCACATAAATAAAAATTTGACAGTATGTTTTGGGTAAGAAAAATAATAAAACAAACGCATGTTTGGAGCATATAAATAAGTATTGTGAGTACATTTACGCAAAAATGAAACATTTGCGCGAAGACGTTTTGCGCGAATAAAGAGAATGAAATGTAACATACATATTTTGTTAATAAGATGAGGCTCTGTGACAATGCTTCAAATGTATTTCAAAAAAAGAAACATATGCCGAACCGCAAGCCATCTGTTTATGATAGTAATTACCAAATCGAGGGATTGAAGTCCTGTTACTGATATTTGATCATAATCCCCAATTATAAGGAATAAATGCCGTAAATAAAACTATTATTGTAGCGTGAAAGTTTTGTGTTACTTGTGCACTTTGACACCGACAAATTCGCGCTCAGAAATCGAATATGTACAACATTTAAAGGACATAATTTTACTAATAAAACCAAGTCTTCGTATGTGTCAGCCTTGTTTGAGTTGAAGGCGTGAGAACGTCATGTAATAAGAATATTTTGGTACTATACTTTTATTGCCAAGCACCAATATAACACAAATTACGTTTCTGTAAGAAAAAATGACGTCGATAAGAGAAAAATGACGTCATTTTATTATGATGACGTCATTACAATTGTCTTTTGTCAATATATATATTGGGGTTTAAGAACGTCGAACCTTGCGTATTCAGAAACCAAAGTAGCTTAAATAAGTCAAACCTCTTAAATCTCAATTTTTTTGCAGGAACCCCAGTCAATCGTATTCCCATCATGGCAAAGCAAGTTCTCGACTTGTACCAGCTATATCGACTTGTCGTGGAAAAGGGGGGGCTGGTTGAAGTTATCAACAAGAAAATTTGGAGAGAAATCACTAAAGGACTCAACCTACCTTCGTCTATCACTAGTGCTGCTTTCACATTGAGAACACAGTATGTATTTGTTGCAAGTTTGCTCAAAGCAGGGTAGGGTCCTGAGCACTCGACCAAAAGTGGAAAATGTATTGGTTGAAAAGTTTGCTCGAAGTAAGTCCTGCGCGGTTACTAGAGACTAGAGACATGAAAAGACATACCGGTATAGCTATTCATACAAACCCGAAAGTTCGTAAAACATAAAAAAGTTCCCAATTTTTCCTGAATTTTATAAAATCAAAACTTTTCTTTTCAGATACATGAAATATTTGTACCCATTCGAATGCGAGAAAGAAAAGCTCTCACAACCGAGCGAACTTCAAGCCGCAATAGAAGGAAACAGGAGAGAAGGAAGAAGACCTAGCTACAGGTTCGATTTAATTGTTGTAAAAGTTGAAGATCGAGAGTGCAATCATTGCCCATCACGTTACCCATGTAGAAATAATTTGGTAGAACACATATATTTAATTGTAAAAATTCCGGGTCTACTGGCCCATAAATAGGTCAGCAACCGTTTGTATAGAATCTTGTTAGTAGTCAGCTATTTCAGTTAATTCTGGAAGAGCTATTTGTAAAGTTCTTAAGACGTCGTATTGGCTTACCAATCTCTTGCATCAAACATAAAATCATTTATTTCTACAGCTCACACATGTTCTCTTACTCCCCAAGTGCAGCAACTGGATTGACACCACCAAAGCTACCTTACCATTCACATAACGGACTTTCACAATTTCCAAAATATGGAGGTAAGTTATATGACGTCAGTATATCATTGACGTATATTCTTTGTAATGACGTCACTAAATTTTGTGAGTAATAATTGTGATTATTCCTATTTCAAAAGCATTAATATATTCTTCGCAGTGACGTCAGTAAATTCTACAAAACCATTGTACGTCACAATTACCAAATACGAAAGATAGTTTTGTGACGTCAACATATCGTTGCTGAATTCATTTTGTGACATCATAATATTGGTGTTACATCAAATTATTATTAACAAACAACGGTATTTTATTTCAGTTGTTCCCGGACAATGCGATCTACCCACCTCACCCACACAACAATTGGTCGCCCAACAACAACAACTGATCCAGGCCGCCAATGCTCAACACGTGGCTGCTATGGCAGCCTTAGAAGCAATTCAGCATCAAGCTAAGGCTAGGGTGAGTTTCATCATTTATTAAGCAAGCGGGCTCTGTTACTGAGCCATTACTCTACATAAAATTAATTGCCATCTAGCGACTTTAAAAACTGAAACTGTAAAATAATTAGCCCTGGCAAGAACGGAGAATTTTTATAATAACCACAACGAGAACAAGAACAACAATTTAACAAACCACTCTATAGGTTCGCTTCATGTTCAGATAATAATATAAACCCATATCCTTTCAGGCCGCACACGCAGCACAGCAAGCCGCACACCACGCTGCTCAACAAGCTGCACAGCATCATCTAGCGGTCAAGCACGAACGTAATCTCGACACCGATGACTCTGACATGGAGCCGCCACAGAAGAGAAAAGCTTCATCTGACGACATGGCCAGGTATGCGCATGATGTTTTATTACGTTTTTAAACAGGGATTCATCGTTTTTCAGGTAGAATCGACTTTAACCGCCTCAATTATCAATCAGCAATTACTTGTGCTGAATATTATATATATTAGATGAATATACAGGGTTTGATGTTTTCAAACCCTAATATAGATATTGGAAAAAGACAATGGTGGTCTCAGTTTATTACGTCATACCAAAATGACGTCTCATTGTGTCTCATCTTTTTCATTGTGACGTCATTTTTATTACAGAGACGTCGCGTAACTTTTATCACGTTGGCGCCATTTTATTACGTAACATCATATTTAATACATTAACGCCATTTTTCTTACATGACGTCATTTTCTTATATGACGTCATTTTTATAACAATAACGTCATTTTTACCTCACTAACAATTATTTTATACAACAGACGGCACCAAATCACAGAGCAAGATAGAGAGGATTCTCACCATCATCAACCTCACGCAGAGAGTTCACAATCTCGTGACCACAACTCTGAATCTGTCAGCAATATGAAGATTTTAATGTCACATAAAGGTTGGTTTTGTTATGGTTTCGTTAAGTGGACTAGACGGTTTAGTCACTAATGGTTCCCAAACCGCGACCCGTGGGCCAATTGTGGCCCGCGTAACAATTTAATATAGCCCGCCGAAGTGAATTGAAATAGTTTAACACAACGTGTTTTTTTTTCTCTTCGCGATACCGCCAGATTGTTACATCATTATCATAGTTAGCACGTATATTCGTAACAATTCAATTACACCGGCGCACCTCTCACCTGGCCCGCGAATATCCTTCCGCTTCTAATTTTTGCCCCAGGCGGTCAATTAACTTTGGGAACCACTGAACTTAAGTGGTTGAAATGTAGGGCCGAATCACGACCTTGCGTCTAGTTTCCCTACGATTGAGTCAGCTTTCCCTCTTCGGCATAAATGTTTCTTCTATATGAATATTAACAGTAAACTCACATTCTCTCCAGGTTCAACACAGAGCGACGCATCCATGACCGTAGAAACCCTTGCAGATAGCAACTGTATAAACATGAGCATTGACGTGAACGGAGTGAGATATCAGGTAAGATCACTTATCAAATAATAAGACAATGAAATAAGAGTTTGTGCACTGTTTTTTGGGGGAAGTGGAAGATTCGGGTTATTGTGCAGCAGGACTCCCGAATTGCACAGTATGGTCAAGTTTATTCCTGTTAGCTCAAAAAATAATTGACATTGGGAGTTAGTCTTGCGTAATCTCTACTGATAGTATCTTTATTATCAAATATTGAATTATGAACACTGATGTGATATATCAGATAAATAAACTGAGAAATATCATCATGTTATCGAACGATTGGATAAGATCATAGATCAAATCTATGAATAGCAAGGGACATTGAGACAAGCGGGTTGTATATATCTAATTGTTTCCCATATTTATCGAATCGCACGAGAGGCTAAGATATAACTTCAAGAAAGAGTAGCTACTGTTTTTAGGTGTGAAAACCTCATAAAAGTTATACGTTTTTCTTTGAGAATTATTTCAGTTTTTCTAATTTTGCAGGGAGTACTTTTCGCTCGCGGATCAGCATCAAGTCCACCACCTGTCAATCACATTGCTACCAGTGAAGCAAGACAAAACCACTCGCCTCACTCATTATAATTGTATCGTCACAATACTACAATTCGTGACGTCAGAATCTACATCTTCAAATAAATAATATTGCACCAAAAGGGAAAAACGTCGCGCCAAAAACTATAAATTGTATGTACGTCATAGCGGATGACGTCACAAATTCTTATTACGTCACGAGCAATGAGATACAAGAGAGAATTTTGTAAACTCTGATGTGTATTTTCTTCAAGCGAGCTGTACTTTTGCTACGAATTTATTCTTTATTTTCAAATTCTGTTTTTATTGATTATTTTGTTTTCATGTGCACTGCCGAAAAGCTGCCATAAAGCCATTTCGAAAATGCCATTACTTTGTGATTCAGAGCAATAAAAACCAGCGAAATATCTGGTCAGGTCAAATCATCAACATTTTTGCACTACGAGCTTTCCATCTGCCATTTGCAAACAAATTTTCCGCGTTTCTTACCAATCTTAAATAAATACTCAAATAATTTGATTTCCAAAACCAAATTCCGAAATTAAAAATCATTACATATATGTTGATCCGCCAATCCGAATTGATAAGTACACTACGCGCCACCAAATGCCGAATTGTTAGAACTATTATGACATCATTAATAATGACGTCCATTAATAATAATTTGCCACATTATCTAAAAACATAAACGAGTGTTATTTTTATACCTCAATTTCTTTATTTTTAATTTTATCTTTCATTTAGTATGATTACGTCATTACATACGTCATCGGCGACGTTACAACTGGCTCGATATTACAGCAACTTGCCATATTTTATTAGAGGATTTCAATAGAAAATAAGTGTTGGGGGTGATTTTTTTCATTTTTAACACTTCGCTCCAAACAAGGTTCGGGACAAGCAGCCAAATTTGGGGGTTCTGACCCAAAAATGAACTTTTTCTTTGATCGACTGCAATATGTTCGTGAATTTTGTGTTTTTTCGTCAACAGTTTGCTTGCACTCTTTTATTTTTTGCTTCAAAATAACTGTTTTGGCAAATTTATACTGTAAAAAATTAAAGTAACCTTTTTTGTTACGTTTTTGTGTTATTTTATCTCGGTTTGAAATTGAAAACTGTTTCCTCAATTTAATTTTTGGGGAGGATACGGTTCATTGATTTCAAACGAATATGCTACCTTTTACATTACCTATTTTTTTTTATGGGCGGATGTGTTACTACTGCCAACCGTTTTCTTGATGATGACGTCACAGTATGACGTCATTTATTATATTTTGAAATATGCTATTATCATTTCTGCCTGCTCGTTACTGAGCCATCAATAAAAACTGCCCGAATAAAAAATAATTTGTGAGTTATATTTGTTAATTAGAGGTTTCGGATACTAAACAGCGCCCAAAGGGTATCGCTAAGAGGGTGTTCGTTATTTTGAAAATGTGACGTGATATTATGACGTCATATTTTTTTACTCTCGCGTACGAAATGTCGGGTATATAAATACAAAGTATCAGTGTATGTTTACCAGTTATTGAAAATACTAAGTACCTGAAGGGAAATATAGTCGACTTATTTATACACGACCGGGCTTCTAATCCAGTTATTTATCAAGTTGAGATTTTTTGGGGGGGTTATTCCACGGGATAGAAAAGCCGATAAGATGACCTAATTATGGTATCTCGATTCAGCTAACTTTAAGTTGGGGGTTAGAATACGCTTTCATGTTTATGCAGGGAGGAGAGAAGAAGAGAAGGCCCATTGAATATTTGCGGCTCTCACGGCTTCTCGTTTCGGGGGCGGAAATAAATTTTATAGATAAAAGCCGTTAATACGGGTTATCTATGAACTAAATCATGGTCTTTCGCCCGGGTACCGGCCCAGTTACGTGTCATATCAGAAGAGCAAAATCGTCTAGTTAATCTACTTTTACGAGATGAATGTGTGGGGATGATAGAGAAACGTGTACAGCTGGCGCTTGCGTGGACCGCCATGATCATCAAGGGTCCAGCAACAACGTTGCCTATTTAAACCTAAATTAGTGCGAAGAAACGCGACAGTAACAACGTCACTAAGCACTTCGCCAAACAATATCATGCTCGATTTGTGAGAAGCAAACGGTTTAGTTAAGAGTACCTATATAATATCATTTCATTTTTACGATTTTTGTATGTTTTACTATGTATAAACCTCGTAGTTATCACTCGAGACCAATTCACCTTCGTTACTGTCCGTACTTTTATCACTATCAGTTGAGGGTTCGATATCTTGCTTTAGACCTCGACAACAGTCATGAATAAACGTACATATATTCCCAATACGGTACTACTCACGGTACAGGCAAGCGCCCTTGTTCACTCGAACTTTAATCATTTATTTCACTAGATTACTTGCCTCGAAGTTGTCGCATCGTTGAGGTGCCATGTCCCTCCCAAAATTTTCAACATTTTTTTTAATGGAATTTTACGGCATTTGCAGTAAGACATACATTCTTTCGTCTTTTTGACAACCACTTTACTCTATTATTGAACGATTTAATGAATGACTTTTCTTGGCTTGCTATCAAATAATCTTTCATCAAATGAACCAACCGAGATAGATGAAAAATTGTCCTACTACAATTTTAGGCTGGCTACGCTCGAATTACCCTAATTATCAGCGATAGAATTGCTGCCTCCGTGGAAGTCGCAAAGTGGCTCTCATGGCGGCCGATCGCTTAACAGTGGGGTCGTGCAGTAGTTTACGTCAATGGCCCCAAAACGTACAATTACGGCCGTAGCCAGGGGCGCGCCAAAACTTTCTGGTGCCCGGGCTAGTTTCTGACAATGATGCCCCTTGTACCATCCTCAAATATAATTCGAGGGATAAACAAATTATAGTCGTTGTTATACACGAGAATGAATAAATAAAAAGTCAAGTAAGAGGGAAATGTTTGTGTTAATATCCAGTAAATCATCAAACTCGCATCTGCTACCACGTGCTGTCCATGTGGGGGGACAAACCATCGTACAACGCTTCAGCTATCGCAATTAGCAGAGTGTTTTATAAAATGGCGATTGCACATATCTGGCTTACACCACTATCAGAGTCAATGCAAGTCCAACTCAACATGAAACATCAAATTGATTTTTTCAATACCTGGCAACGGAAAGAGGGGTCGTGGTTCTAATTAAATTCACTTGTAACTTCCCTCTTTCCCGGGATAGATATGTAAATCCTTTCCTACCGTTCTGCCCTCCAGCAGATTTGCACTGCCAGACTATAGCTAGCAAGCAAACCCCATGAACACACCAGGACAATATCCATTGTATGAATGTTTTGAACATCAACAATATAAAAACAGACATCCTGCTAAATAACAATATGATGTAACAATTGCCACATTGTGATGCAAATAGAATCACAAATTATGACATCAACAATAATTATTTATGATATAATAATACATTCGCAAACAATGAACTTAAGCAGGCGAATTAGGAAAAGGCACAAAGCACAGACAAATGCCTAGAAAGACAATGTTATTCACCCTATCGAATCTAATTTTCATCGACGTGTAGTAAGTACACGTATGTAGCATGTTTTACCTCTTAAGTGTTGGTAGCTTATCCAGATCAAACACTCAAGATCAACTTTTGTTGGAGAAAGCACACACATTCCCGTTCATGTGAGTTTTAGTGCAATTTTCCCTAAATCTTATCAAAGAAAAGACAGGTCGAAAAAACATCACTTTTATGTCCAGCGAGTATTCACATTAGAGTCGATGAATTTTTTAAAAATGAAATTTGATTAACCGTTTACAGCCTCTTCCATGAAAATGAACCAGCTCATGCCCTTAAACATTCAGCAATCAATAAACTCTGCATTTCCATTACTGTTAACTACACAAATTTGGTTAAATGGTTAACCAGCCCCACTCATGAAAGACTATGGTAAGTAGGGCAAAGCATCAAACTACCATTAACATTTTGAACGGTTAACCATATAAATTGATTGAATGGTTAACCATTCCCAGCCCAACTTAAGATTGGATGTCACTAAATATCAAGGAAGAAATCGGTTAATGAAATTTACAATCATTATCCCTATAAATTCTATTGACAATTATTTTTATTGGTTTACCACACAAATTTGGTTAAATGGTTTACCACAACTACAGCCTTTCCAATGAAATAACTTAATCGCAGTAAGCATTACATATATATATAATACAATCACAAAGAAGTAAACATTTAAAATAAATACAATAATATAAGCAATTGGCTAGCTACAAACTTGTAGTGAAATAGGTGTTCTATATTTTGTATCAGAAACAAGGGGGAGTAAAGGGACTTCCCCCATTTACTGCGTTACAAGAAAGGACACTGGATGACAGTATATATTTAAATTTTTCCACAAAGGGTACTTCTACATACACTATGATATCATAAACCAAAAAATTTCACCCCCTCTCTCAATTCTGACATCACACATAAGAGCAGTTTGCAGATGACACAAGTGACAAATAATATAATACAACAAGCAAATGATTTTTATTGAGAATATATCGGCGGTTGCTTCATCTTATACTATTGCATTGCGTTTCATGCACATTTTATCATAACAAACTGTCTCTGACTTGGGCTCAGGCCGTAGGTGGCTTATATGTTGAGTGCCCTATAACTCAGCTAAGCATGCAATCAAAAGTCTGTGGAGACTCGATTTGAGAAGGCCTGCCATTATCAAAGTTCGGTTTTATTGAAGTTTGGAGCTAAAATTAAAATTTTCTACACCCAGAGTCGGATGTGAATATCCCCCGACACGCAGTCTTGCAACATGAACAACTTTTTATATCTAAGAAGTATCCTGGTTTAGGGTAAAGTAAAATTTGGTATAGAGATGCACACATGTAGGCCTTTTTATTAGTTAGGAGGTAAAAGCTTTAAGCACTATCTGTAAATAGTTTGGTTATTTTTGGCAGGCATGCCAGAACCTCGCTCTGAACAAGGCTTTAGGAAAGCAGTCACTGATTAAATAGAGATTCCAATACGGGCACCAATTTCCTAAAAAATTTTCAAAATATTATAATTTTCAGCCAGAAAAATTTCTCCCGCCCAAAAAAAATTCATATTTTTACCCCTCGTTTTTGAGGAGGGTGAACCACCTACAACCTGCCCCCAGTGTTCTAGTTAGTAAATCATCTTGTGTAATAAACCCGATAATAGAGTGTCTTCGATCTCCACAGAGAGTAACTGTTATCAAACTTTAACAAATAAACTCCTCTACCCGGATACCTGTGAGACCCTGCATGAACCTGAAACATAAGTATCGTATTATTAAAAGCAAACTCTCATCTCTCTAGTCTTCTATAAAAATAGGTAGTTTTGAATTCAACGAACCGCCATCAGTTATTCCATGCGTCACATTTAATAATAAAACAGATGACAGAGGAAATAAAGAAGAATGGGACCTACTGAAGTATGCGCACCAAGATGGCGCAGAATCTGAACATAGTATGTGTGTACCGATTAGGATTAGGGTTGTGCGACATCTTGGTGCGCATTCTGGAGCACCGAAGAAGGAATGCATCACAGTCAATTTATTTTGAAATTAAAGCTGTCCTCATGTATGATGCCTAGTGATGGCCTATGCTCGTGGCTCCCGAGCGAGCGAAAGACTAATTTGAGAGACAAGCAATCACTGGACAGTTATGACTTTATGCTACGCCATCCAAGTCCATGAAGTGCACAGTGTTAGGAATATGCTTGTTATAGCACATTTCAGGTTCGAATCACTTGGGGGATAATTTTGTGTAAAAGGATCGCTGGACTCCTCTCCATCATAGGGTGGTTCATATGATCGCTCGTCAAATATGGCTTCCTTCAACATGAAAGTCCATGCATTTGGAAACAAATAACTTGTTATTTAACCCCATACCCGACATAGGTTGGTAACCAGATGAAAGGCCACAATCCTTTAAAACATAATTATCCCTCATGGAATGAATGCAAGCCCACACAGGGTATTCAAGATGTGCTATGGCAAGCGTATTCCTAACGCTTGGCACGATGCGCCAACCCGAGCCATTAAAATTGTAACACAGATAATATCTTTACCTCAGTATGGCATTCTCTTCTAAACACGGGAACAATTTCATCAGTCATTGGGCGATTAGATTTGGATTCGGATCCCATTTCTATGTCATCTGGCCCACCTGTAGCACCTGTGAAAAAGAAAGAATCTTGTAACAAGGACACACAAATAGGTAACCGAGCGAATTTCGTCCATAATAAACCTGTTTTAACTGCTTTTATCTAACCGAAACCAATCTGACATAAATCTATCCTAACCCTCAATATTACAAAACTTTGACAAGAAGCCGTGGTAAATAATCAACCAGCCTTGTCAGCTTTCCTCTTTCCTGCATACACCTGGTTGAGTAAGGGGGAAAAGTTTTTAAATAGGAGGTATAGTGGAATTCATATGTCCCAAGCCCAGCACATTTTTATGATTAGGTGAATACAGCAAAACTTGGGAAGAAAATTACAATCATTGGAAGT
This sequence comes from Styela clava, assembly GCF_964204865.1. Lineage (NCBI taxonomy): Eukaryota > Metazoa > Chordata > Ascidiacea > Stolidobranchia > Styelidae > Styela > Styela clava. Next base: position 791,384 of record NC_135250.1, on the reverse strand, counting down.
TATATGGCGATGGAAACCCAGCTCAAAGGCAAATATTGATTGAAAAAGTTGAATTTATGAAGTCCCACTACCTTGAAACTGCATTTGGGATGATGTTTGATGGTAGTGGGCAGTGGCCATCCTAAATACGCGCTGATGATTATGCAGCAGAGCACAGCTGAGAGTATAAAAAATGAAGCTCCTGTGCCAGAGTTGGAACTCTTCATTTATTCCATCTATGAGGGCCAAAACAATGTATAATATCGATAAATTCTGTTCGCAATTTCGAAAAATTTAAGACTTCATGAATTCCCCATACTTTGGGAGCTTGAGCCAGAGTACTCCTGTAGTATGTTCAGGCCATAATTTTATTCTGATTTTCCTTATTTTAGTTCTATTACGAGTTCAGGGACTGTCTGTGTTAGCCAAGTGAATATACCCCTTGCCCAGAGGTCTTAGTCGCTTTACACAACTTGATGTAATAGGCAGACCAAACTAGTTATACTCTTATTGGTAGACACACTTATGGAGCCAGAACCCTTGTGCTTTCAACTATCTTCCCAGCGCTGGTTATTCATCAAACAAATTACTCACCATCCCCTTCACCTTCATCTTCTGAGCCTTCCTCTTCCGAACTCTCGTTAACATGAACAGAAACTTGCTGTGCTACTGAGTCCGACCACTCAAAATAAACGCCGAACCCAAGATCGTAATAATCAGTCGCAAACTCCCAGAAAACATAAGCACCTGTGAAAAAAGATTTTAAAACTAACATCTCTGAACAATGCTCTTGATCGCTATCTAAGGAGCTACAAGTGATGAAATGGCCGAAATTATTTTAGTTTAGCACTGACGAAACAATTTATTAAATCCTTGGTGAAGTAGTGAACATGGAGGCTGAACCGCAATTCAAATTTATAGTAATAGCCTGCTAGCGACAGATCCACTGACGTAAAGACAGAGAGAAAGAAGTGGTGGATTTAGGATTAACATATTTATTCCGGACGAGAAGGAAGCTGTTATGACGACGTAATCATATGGACGAACCACGGCCTCTCGTACGGTTACCTGTCAATGTTGGGTATAGGAATAGTTAGCCAGTTATTTGTTTTCGGAAGCATGGACTTGATGGTGGAGAAAGCCGTACCCGACCAGCGGTTACGTGAACCATCCTAGTATCCTACAGCGGCAGTCTAGCAATCCTCTCACACATAATCATCCCCACATGGAATTGGAACCTGTGGACCCAGAGACAATCAGAGGTGCGGTTGCAAGCGTATTCCTAATGATTAATACGATGCACGACCTCGCCAAGCAGACAGGGGCACTACTTTAAACAAACATTACGGGAAAAATTCGATTGTAAAACTTCACGTTAAAATCCATCCAACCTTCTTCGTGTGTTGGAACCCTCACAGTGACGACTTCTCCTCGTCCAACAGTCAGAACAGACTCGGGATCGCGCTTGATCTGCTCTTTGAACTCACTTATCTGTGGCCGAGTCCAAACTGATGGCTCCGCAATTCTTGGTTGAGATTCTGTAGAAATTAATGTCATTGTGCGTGTATGAAATAGTTTTACTATCAGTTTGGGTTACAAGAGACTAAATACCGTTCTATGCCTTACAATTCATTTTCAAATACCATCGATATTAGTTTAAGATAGATATCAGGACAAGATGACCTAACTATGGTGCAACAAATAGTATATGTGTTCATCACCTTGATTTGAGCAAATTTACTCATTGAAAAGATTAAAGTATTAGACCAGAGGTGGGCAGGGTTTTTGAACCAGGGGCTAAATATTTGGCCCACCTAGATTGGCGGGCCATGTAAGTGTGACGTAAAACGTTACATTTGAAAGCAATATTTACAGTGTTACAAAATCAAAAGTGGAAAACAAAAATCCTCGTGCCAAAACTAAATTGAATCGCAATCCCAAAAATTTTTTGAGCTATTTTCAGCTAAAATATCAAATTTGGTTTTAGTTTGGTTGTGGCAGCACCAGGCGGGCCAGATTGAATTATCCAACGGGCCGGATTTCGTCTGCGGACCATAGTTCGCCCATCTTAGTAATAGATTCTTAATATTCATTTGGAAATTATCAGCGGTTAAAGATAGTATTTTTTGCTAAAAGGCTATTAATAATTTTATTGGCACGCTTATGGACGGGAGGAATATTCACTTGGCTAAAACAGACAGTCTCGAACTCAAATGAGAAAACTTGGAATAAAATTATGGACTAACCATAACCTGGTACACATACTACAGAAATACAGGCCTCTATGAATTCGGTTTTTGCATGTGATGAAAATATCATCTCTCAAAAATAATTGTCCTAGCCAGAATAACTCCAACATTCACAGCAGAAAGTCGGTGGAATAGGAGACTAGCTTTAGTATTGCAAGCGTAAAAAAAAATGCTGCACAACTAAGAACAATGCAGCACAGAGTGTTACTTGCTTAGATTTACTGGTCAGTATAAAATACATTATTGTAGTAATAAAGTAACCTAGCTTTTATGGTAAATTTAATTGTGGGCGTATTCAGGTATTTGGAATGGATCCAATAGTTGAATCATAACTTTACATCAGAGGTCGGCAACCTTTTGTCGCTCGCGGGCCAAAATAATGGTTGCAAGTAATTGGCGGGCCGCACATATTTCTAGAAAGTTGAAAACAGAACGGATGATACTTTTTATAATAAAAATGAAGCAGTGATAATCTCTCGAATAGAATATAGATTTATTTCCTCGTTGTATTGCATTTTTGGCGCCATTGAACCCTTTGCACTTAGGATCAACTTTTCTACGCTTTGTTGCCATTTGTCCCATTATATTTAAATTATAGGTTCATTAAACGAGTAATTGTGAATTATATCCTTGTTAGATTATAATATAATTTAGTCTATACACGTGTCTCACAATGAATTGTGTAACGTGAAAAATATAATCGTCAAAACAGCTGTTTTGTTACTATAATTCAAGGAAGCATCGCGGGCCGGATTATGTTACTCCGCGGGCCGTAGGCTGGCGACCCCTGCTTTACATCTTTATTTAAATATATTCTCTAGCCGCCAGAGTGAATTATTTGTTTTTTAAATTTGTCGTATTGATTTGTTTTGAGTATGCTTTAATACAGAATGTCCCAAAATACATATAACCCATTGATTATTTAGCAATTTTGTGGGTTTCATTTATTTTGGAACACCCTGCATTTCCTGACGACAGCAAAAAAATATAACTAATAACATATTTATCATCACTACTGTGGCCTTTCCCATGAATCCACAAAATTATTGCACATTATTTTTTCTTGGAACAAAATCCATTTTAGAATATATTTATTCCTTATTTGAAATAATTTTCATAGAATATACACGAAATATCAGATTAATTGACGTAGACCACTTCTGAAATAAATAGCTTCTTACCCCCCCCCCTTCACATAAAAAAAAAATTACCTTCAGATACATCAGATTCTTCAGATTTACTATCAGGAGAGACATTCTGTTGTTGTTGTGGTTGAGGAGGGGTATTCCCCAATCCTGGATTTTGATTCAATGTTCCTGGTAAAGGAGGTTGCTGGGGAGCCACAGCTGCACTCTGGAATTAAAATTTTTTGAAGTTATTTTTATTGAAAGACGGGACTTCAAATGAGAGAGCTTTCTCCATAACAGGGCTGACTGGATCACTTGACAACGAAATTTTCTATTCTATTTTCGCCAAGATTTCACTTTCATCCTATGTCACCGGAGAGATCACCCATGAAGTGCTTTTATAACTTATGTTTTAAACCTTGCTCAAACTTTTGACAACCATCTTCAATTTTTAAAAAGATCAGCATGGAAGCGCGTCGGAAAACGTGGAAAAAGGCTAATTTATAATATTTTCAAATTTCCTCTCGATTCCTATGAAACCTAATATTTCACCCAAAATATTGCAACTTTATTTAAATTTACAGGAACACTTTTCATAAAAATGGGAACACTTTCTCCAACACGATTAGTGGCCGATCTTCTCAGCAAATGCCCAGCTAAGGCAAACCTTCACGCCCGTATACTTGGGCATTGCACTCTTGTTATATTATTGCAAAACTGATGATGACAGAAAACCGGGTGGGCTGCATTTAACTCAGAGGAAGGTTTCTTGTGTAATTTAATATATGATTTAATTAAACAAATCTAATATTGCATGATCACTATTGTCTGCAATGTTGCAGAGAACAGTTTTTTTCGACGATGCAGATAAATGTTGCACAAAAATTAGAACGCCCATAAAAATATTTAATTAATCATTTTATCGCGAAATCGTTATTGGCTGCAATATTGCAGAAAATGTTTTTTTTTTCTGACGATGAAGATAAATGTCACATAAAAATTGGAATGTCTACAAAGATATTTAATTAAACCACATCCAGATGAAATTTAATTGGGTGGCCTATTAAAAAAAAGTATTATCAATATTTTTTACTCATTTAGTATTATTCTAACACATATTATTAAAACTGTAGAAAGGCAGAGCAAATGTATAGATATTTGAAACAGCTAATGAATTTTTTTTTCTCTATGGATCAGAGTAAAATCTGTTTAGGATCAGTATAACATTAATACACCATGTCCGAGTCATAAAGGCATTTCGCTTCATATGCATGTCATTGCTGATACAACAGTCATACTAATCTATTCCACCTAAGAACAAACCTAGGGTAGTGTTTTTAATTTATCAACAACAAAATGAACAGAAGCACACTCAAGTCCACCACTCATCAATAGAATTCAGACTTCTCAAGTGTCATTCCACACTATAGAATTTATTCATCATTTTGAATAATTAGCTGCTCTACATACTATGGCAAAAAGCTATTTTCAAACTTATTTCGGCAAATTCTCAATAAATGAAAAAAAGAATATATTCAAAAAAATTTTTCAACAGAGAAATTTTCTCAAATCATAACAAATTTTTTTTGATAAAATTATTTGATAAACATTGTTTTGATTGGTTTTAGATAGGAAGAGCAAATGTATTTGAAACAGCTAACCTAATTTATCATACCTTAGGAAAGGGCACAAATCTAGGTTAGTGTATTTAATTTTTCAAACAATAAAATCAGCCAAAACATGTGGGGCGGAGCAGAAGGGGGGGGGGAGAGATATCCTGTTTTGAAATGTAAAAAAAGAACATTTCGCTGTATCATATAAAGCACTTTTTCATAGTTTGAATCACATTTCAGACCCACGAGCCTTTTTTTACGGTCGGGTCCACTAGTTGTTACGGTCTAGCAATTCCAGATTCGAGACCCCCCCCCCTTTGAAAATTCCTGGCTATGCCACTGCAAGACACACGAGTCCACCGCCCATAACAATAAAATTCAATTCTGAAGTATCTTTAAATCATTACACAAGAGTCTGACTGTCGTGACTGGGATTTGTTCATATATATGAATAGTTTACTAATCTATGTTTCTGGCTAGTTACTGTTTTCAATTTCAAATAAATTTGAGTTCCAAATTTAATCAACTTTGATTTATGTCTGCAGTGAAAATCAGGGTCAGTGATATAGAAGTTAATGTATATTTAATGAATTTGAAAATGACTCTTGATTGATTCTAGATTATTTAGCTTTCAGAATATAAATGAGGACTTTTCAATATTACAGTAATTTGTCACAAAGTAATGAGGCAATTTACGAATCAAAACACACATTTTAATTTCAAATCTTCAAAAACATTATTATTACTATGATATCCATATTTTAACATTCCCAATGTATTACGACATCACAACAAATTTGAAATAACCTTAATTAAATCTTGGCAAAGCGAAGCCTTAGGTCATGTGGTTAGATAATATAAGTATACGTGGCATGTCTAATAAACTTGCAATACTTCTAATACCAATAATTAATGATCTTCATGTTTTACATACTGCCGAGTGCCAAGTCAATCTAATACACCCTAGACAAGGTGGTCGACATAAGGATTGAGCCAGAGAGCTTTTACCTGCGATGACAACATAGTTTGGACCAACAACTCTACATATTTGTCCACTGGAACAAATTATCATGTTTTAAATACCAAAATTACATCACCAGCCATCTTGAATGTTATTCCCGTAAAGGGCAGTTTCGCATCTTTAATCTAAACGAGGTTTTGCGCAGCCCTGGCATATAAGGAGCAACTATATCATGACGGAATCAAAATCTTCCAAGTTCAGCATTGCCAACCCAATTTAATACAAAAACATTAAATCCATTAGCTTACCCACTAACTAGGCGTCCCTAATCAATATTTCCTATGAAGTCATGCTAAGCCTATGATCTTAATTAATCTTGGATTAATGAAGGTTTTCATATAATACATTTTGCTAATCTTGTCAAGAGGTTTTTGTTGCCAAGTATACTAGTGGAGGATGGTTACATCCAATATTAGCAGAATAAATTCCTAATTAAACAAACCTGTTGTTGCTGTCTATATAACTGCATATATTGCTGATAATGTTGTTCTTGTAACTGAGCAATTAGGACTCCTTGCTGAAATATAAAATAACAAATTTATTGAACAAATTTAAAGCTCAAACAAGAATGGCCAAAATCCATCCAACTATTACAAATATATTTCTGAAATGTAGGTAAAGAATGCTTGGAATGATTTTCTAATTTTTTTCAAGCTTATGATAAAGAATTACTCTCATACTGCACACTTCATTGTAACCCTTATGACATTGCCTTTAATAAATATTTGGGATTGGATTTTCATATGCATCTGGTTAAAGAGGAAAGCCAATCAGATTCATACTAATCATATGAAGAACCAGGGCCTCTTATCTGGTAGCCAGTTCATGTCAAGAATGGAAATAGTTGAACAGTTATTTGTTCCCGATGTGTAATCCAACATTGGGTAAATCGACAGACAACGACAAGGGATCCAGCAATCTTATCCCACATAATTATCCCCCTCAGAATTCTAACCTGTGGACCCATACAGGGTAATCCGAAGTAATTTGGAAAGTATGTTTATAATGTCCAGTATAACGCCCCATCAGATCAATTTGCTGATTTCAATTTTCTTTATTTAAGTCTAAAATTTCAACTTTGGATAATTTAAAACCCGACATTCCTAGTTTGCTACAATTAACATGTTTAATAACAAAATTCCTGATTTTGACTCCCAGGAAAGAGTAATCATTAGTAAATAGCGAGTGTGTCCATGAAGTTTTGGGCGATAGGTAAAAAGCCAGCCAGCCGTCAGTTACAATAAAATCACCATAATACCTGATCTGGGTTCCCGGGATACTGCTGTGCTGCATATTGTTGGAATTGTTGGGCCGTTTGTTCATTCAAGGCTGCCATGATCTGTCGCCTGAAACAAGAAACAATTGTTTTGATTGGATGAAGAATGTCCAAAATGAATTAAATATTAAAATCGAGTTGAAATTAATTATATCAAATATCTTAAAAAAATTTTGATTTTGGAAATATTTCCGTTCATAAAAATTATAAATTAAAGTCTCACAGGAAGATAAAAAAGCCTTCATTTAATTTCAGAAAACTGTAAAAAATAAAAGACCCATCGAATCATCACAAAAAAACTAGAATAAAACCCTAATTTGAATTCTGAAAAATAAATTTCAAAATACCAACAATGCTTTTATAGACTACACTTTAACACATCATGAATGAATTATGAAGCTTGAATATTTTATTAAATAATATTTTCAAATATGGAATATTTATTCAAAATTTGGTCAAGTTAAACAGTGATTCAACTAATTTTCAGAAATTAAATGAAGACCTTCAAGGCTTTCATTCGCTTATAATGAAATTTATTCAAAATAACCTATTTGTAACATCAAGAATTCAAAATATTCAATACAATTAATTTTAAATCGACTTCTGTTTAAATTCTGTTTCAAATCCTCATGTGAAAATAAAAACAAGAATCCAAAACTTCCAACTGTACCTTCCATGAGACACATCTTGCTGCTGTTGTTCAGACATTGGGCAGTTTGGACACAAAATGGCAATATATGAACAGAATTGGACAAGATGCCTTTACCAACAGAATTACTGATGAAACCTTACACCAGCTATTGATTGTATTAACTCACTATGGCTATGAATGTATTGAAAGGAATAAAAATCGATGAGGTCAAGAATCTTTCCAGTATGGCATTGCCTATTTAATTTATAATACTCTGGATGAAGTAGTTTTTATGGGGTTGAGCCAGAGAATTTTAAACTGTCATACCAGCATAGTCAAGAGATGCAATCATGCAGCGCTGACTTACTAAAGTCAAATTCGACATGAAACTCTTATCAAGAGGTTTTGAGCGAGGAAAGCCCGGCCTATTCCGAATCCTTTAATTCGGTGGCACCAAAGTTGATTGACCGATCGGGTAGCAAAATTGAAAGCTGGAAGGAGATTCGCGAGCTAGGAGAAGGGAACGCTCGCAAAGGGCCGATGTCATGTGTACAATTAAGATTCCGGTATAATTGAATTATAACGAATATACCGTTTTTCAACTGTGAGAATAACGTAACAATTGGCGGTATCCAGAACGCAAAAAGGTAAGAGTGTTAAACTATTTCCCCCAAGTTCGGCGGGCCATATTAAATCATTACATGGGCCGTAATTAACCCACAGGCTGCAGTTTGAGAACTCTGATAGCAATCTCTGATAGAAATGATGCCACAAATGCCATCCAAACCATTAATAATACCTAAAAATAATATCCTATTAGAACTACCCAAGTCAATTTAAAAGCTAATAAACTAAAAGCTCATACTCCCACAGAATCAAATATTTCAGTATTTTGAACGAATAGCGAATAATTCTAAACTCCGATCAAGCTGAGACCAGGACACTGAGGGTTGATACACAGTCACCAACAGTGGATACTTTCAATGTCCTATATTATTTTCATCTAATACAGGGTGATCAAAAAAAACATTAATTTCCTGATTACTTCTTCTAAAACTGTGTGAGCAAACTACTGCCAGTGGCCAAATCCGGCCCGTTGGGTAATTTAATCTGGCCCGCCTGATGCAACGACAATCAAATCCAAACCAAATTTATATGTTCTAGCTGTAAAAAACTAAAGGAATTTGTTGAGATTGCGACACAATTTAGTTTTGGCATGAAACTTATTGTTTTCCACTTATGCTTTTGTAACACTGTAAATATCGTTCATAAAATGTTTTTTGCGTCACACTTACATGGCCCACCAGCATAGGTGGGCAAAAAATCTTGCCCTTCTCTGTTCTAACAAGAAAGAGAATGTATTCAACATTGAACTTCTGATTGTGTGTGATTGTAACCAAAAGTTTCAGTAATCATAGACGATTCGCACAAAGTTATGTTCTCTCTAGATATGTGCCAAATGACCTGGGTACTAGACCACCGGCGACCACTGTTAAAATCACATCACCCACATAATACAATAGAATTTAATTAAATATAGTCCTATATCTTATTGCAACTCCCAGAATTTTTAATTCAAAAGCTAATAAAGCCAATGCTCGTACTCCTACAAAACAAATTGATATTGAATCAAATAAAAATAAAAAGCACAACGAGTGTTAGCAAAACGATGTAATTTGCAGATGTTTCGAATACACCGGTTGTGCTTTATTCATCTTCGACATGAATATACCTGGTGGCAATCATGCGCTATTGAATCAAATAATTCAGTATTTTGAAAGAATAGCAAATAATTCTAATATCTGCAATATTGCAATTCCCATAATTTACAATTCAAAAGCTAATAAAACCTAACACCCATACTTTTAAGAAACAAATTTAATTGTGAAAAGATTCCCATACTTCTGCTCAATTTGTATTCTCTCCTGTTCCTGTCGAACTCTCTCTGCTTCTCTCATTTGCTCTTCTTTCTTTTGAGCTTCTTCTAATTCTCTCCTTTTGCTTTCCTCCTCTTCTTGACGAATTCTCTCTTCTTCGAGCCTAAAAAACAAATTAATTGTAAAAAAGGCTGAGCAAACATGGGAGGCGGGAAAAATTATAGTTTCAGTTGACCTTGGCATTTCAATGGTTGTTTGTAACTTTTCAGAAAAGAAAACAGAATCAAGAACTTACCAGTTTTTATATGACTATCAATTTATGGTGTGCTGGCCTAAACATGGATGCCTCACACACATGTGGACTTACAAAAGAAGCCAATCATAACGCTGTATACTGGACATGTCACTAAACAAAACACATGACCCAAATTCCAGCAAAGAAAACGCATCCCTCTGTTAGCTCCAGCCGTGGAAAATGCTTTTTTTTCGAAGCTGGACAAAATTCAACCCTGGCCTCCATTAAGAGGCTCCTTTAGGAGAAAATTTATGCATTGAATTTTCCAGAAAATGATAATTTTGTGCTCTCATTTTGAGATGGAGATATTCGATTAAAACAATGTCCTACTCCCATTATATAATTTCAAATAATTTGTGAAATATTCCAGAAGCGCTGAAACTAGGAGGCAAGTATTCATGCAAGTTGCAATCTTTGAAATGGTTAGTGCAATGATTTGTTTTTTCCGTCTCGTAAGTATGTGTACCAGGTTACAAGTTAGGACATAATTTTATCCTAATTTTCCTTATCTTAGTTCTATTATGAGTTCGGGGGGTACTCCCGAAGTATGCGAACCAAGATGGCGGACATCGGAACGTAACATGGGTAACAGGTTAGGGTTAGGCGATAATTTTTTTCCAATTTTCCTTATTTTAGTCCTATTATCAGTTCGAAGACTAGCCAAGAGCCTCCCGTAGTATTTATAGCTAAAATTATGGCCTAACCCAAAACCTAGTACACATATTACATTCCGATGTCCGCCATCTTGGTTCGCATACTTCGGGAGCCCCGTTCCGGGACTAGCCAAGTGACTTCCCGTAGTATTTGTACCTGAAATTATGGCCTAACCCTAACCTGGTACACATACTACGTTCCGGTATCCACCATCTTGGTTCACATATTACATGAGTACCAATATTGATTATATAAGAATGGGGCCATGAGTTTGAGAGTCTATGAAAAGGGGACAGGGCTGATCTTCATAAATTCACCGTTTTAAAAGCGTTTTAATAAGGTTGGATATATATGCGAGAATATTCGTGAAAAATAAAATGTTGTGAAAAATGAACTTTACCGTTTTCTCTCTTCTTCCTCCTTTTGTTTTTGATGGGCTGTCATAAAAGGAACAAAAACCGGCGCTAAATCTTGAAGATGTTTTATAAAATTCCTACGAGCATCGTTTGAGGAAATGTCTTCCAAGGATTCCCAAACTCTCCTGAAAAGTAGAATTTAAATAATTATTTTCAAGTAAACACAGGAATCTCCGAAAAGGAGATTGGGTGCTCCCGAAGTATGCGAACCAAGATGGCGGACATCGGAACGTAACATGGGTAACAGGTTAGGGTTAGGCGATAATTTCTTTCCAGTTTTCCTTATTTTAGTCCTATTATCAGTTCGAAGACTAGCCAAGAGCCTCCCGTAGTATTTATACCTAAAATTATGACCTAACCCTAACCTAGTACACATATTATATTCCGATGTCCGCCATCTTGGTTCGCATACTTCGGGAGCCCCGGAGATTGTATTGCAGCGCAGCTTAGATGTAGAATTTTTATGGCAAAAGTTTTTCCAAAGACTTCAGTTATGTGGAATCCCCGGCTTCATAGCTGTTTTCACGATTTTATTGCCTTTTACTCAGTGACGATCTTGAAAAATCATAACAACCGGAATGCACCTAATTCGTGAAACCGTGTTATATTTACAAAACGAGCGTGGACACTAACAGAAATTTTTGTCTGCCCTAAGTTAGAGCTGAGCCAAGTATATTTATAGCAATTCAATACAAATGTTAATATTAGAATAATATATGAAGAAATTTGACTTATTGCGCATATCTCTGATCGCACTCAAACAAGATGGCATTATGCTAACTTAATTCCATCAGCTACAACCCGTTCGGCAAGTCACGATTTGTCGGGTCGGCTTATATGCGAGGAATGAGGATATACGGTAATTAAAAAATCTAGTGTAAAACCAACCTTCGATCATTTCCAAACATATCTAAATATCCGACTTCAGGCAGTTGTGTTTGTTGTGCGAAAGGTCCGAGTGTTGCTTGCTTAGTTAATGCGGCGAGATATACTTTGTCTTCGTAGCTCATGTCAAACGTTCGTTTGCCTTCGTTTTCTGGGAAAATTAATATAATTTGCGATATTGCAGTTTTTCTATATTAAAAAATAGCCGTCTTTAGAATCAGAAAACTCATAATTTGGCTCGAATAATTTGGAAATATAACGCTGCCATGAGTGCTCGTAGCTTTGCTCAGAGATGATTTTCATCAAATCTGAGTGAGTGCCTGTAACTTTGCTCAGAGATGAGTCTCCTTTACTTTTGAGTGAGTGAGCGTAACTTTGCTTAGAGATGAGTCTGCTTTACTTCTGAGTGAGTGCCCATATTTTACTTCAGAATGAGTTCATTTAATCTTGCTTTGAGCGAATGCTGAAAAAATAAATAAAAAAAACTAGAAGTCTAACAAAATTATGAAATATCACCTTTATAAAATTTGATTGCCTTTTTATATGCTTCGTGTAACGAAAACCCCCAGTATGATTCTTCATCTTGTGTATCCGTTGATGCATAACTTGCTGTAGTATTTCCTGTTGGTGGTGTAACTTGGTCCGCAACTTCACCTTTGACCTCTGTATGACCCTCCGTGAGCGACACATTATTCATTTGTTGTGCAATATTATTTACAGCGACTGCAGCAGGCATCGCCTCTGCCATGGCTTAGTTCTAAATTTGATCGAAGAATTTATTGAGTGATTATTATGCTAAAGAAGAAATATATTGCAGTATGGTTTGCAGATCAAAAATCGGTACTACCATGGGCGCAAGTTCACCAATCGCCGCTCCATTTTAAAATAATATGATGGGTACCAGGTAATCCGAACGAAACGTGCAATTATGAGAAGGGCCAACAGGAAATACTACAGTACCACAGGTTGTCTCACCTGTTGATAATGTATGGACTAACGATGATTGACACAGAATGCAGCAGCGAGTTGTGAACATGGCCGCTACCTTGTAGTCTACCACTAAAGGCTCGACAGTAGGTGCATTGAGCTGTGTTTAGGAATCCTGAGACTGTGAGATGGATATATTGACAGAAAATATGTGTGAGAGGATTGCAGGATTGCCATAATCTTCATGTAACTGCTGGTTGATTACGGTTTTCTACACAAGCGTTTCTCAATATTTTTCGGCCACGGAACACGTACACTTTTTATCTCGCCTCACAAAACACCAAAAAATGAACTGTAAAATTGATATAGAAAAATTGTGTAATGTAGCGGTTCCCAATCGTGGCGAGTTGCCAAATGCGCCGCGAAAACTAACAGAATTGTGGTAAACATACCTAAAGTACTGTAGTATGATTGAATATTTTACATATTGCATTTATTATAAATGCTTTATTGTTTCTCAATTTAAAGGCTGTGTATATCCATCAATTCAATTCATTAATTCTACCATTCTATGTCGTTTACTTTCCATTACTCAGTGTTTGCCTTTAATGTTACGTCTATTGGAGATAGAAGTACTTGTCGCAATTTCATGAGCTGCAGACCAGCAGCTCTGTAATTTTTTCAGCCTTTCGAAGTAAAACCAGGCAGAGATAGAAGAAGAAGATTTGACCTTTTGCCTTTATTCTTTAGACCAGGGGTTCTCAACCTGGACCAGGGGTACTTGGATAGCAGTCGAATTTTATATTAATATCCTTAACAAAATGAAACTGACATACCCAAACAGCCAAAAGGATTGCTGTAAACTTGATATTGAACTTACTGACTTGAACAGTCAAAAAGCTAAGCCAACGGTTTTATGGTAGCATACCGTAAAAGCAGGTAACTTCGGATGATTTCACTATATTATGAACAATTTCTCCGCCGTTTATTGTTCAATTGAAGCCAAAATTGGAATATAATACAATGAAGCCTTTCTCTTCACGATAAACTCGGTTTCATATCAGTCAATACCTTTTTTCAATCAAATTATTGACTTTATTTGTCTGCAGATCTGTATTCCCAATGTTTCTAACTTCGGATGCCCACTTTTCGCTTTGCGTCACTTCGTCGTGAGAGAGAAATGTCTGCGTGATCAGTGACGCGTGATAACGTCGCTGCGTAGAACTTACGATGCCGTGATCCGTTTTGCGTGTCGCACACTGACGTTCATCTATGACGGCCGTTTTATTTTTTCCCGATTGTTAATTCTTTCGGGTCGGCGGGTATTGAAGTTTTATATATCTGGTCAATGACATTAGCAGCATGCTTAATGTCATTGATCTGGTATACCCGTGCGTTTACATCGGCAACAGCTCTTGAAGACAAGAAGGACTGATTTCAAAACCCAAATTAATTTTATTCTGATTTTTATCGTATGTGTTGGCTTTGATCTTATCACTGTTTGTATATTATTAATCGTTCGAGTTTAAAGAGAACGATGATATTATTATCGACACCGGGATGGAGATGTTTATTAAGACGATGATTGACGTTCTTATGCTTTGCACCTGCGATTGCACGAATCCTGAATTTTTATTTATTATAATAATTGAATAAATCGGTCGTTATGCATTTATACTTGTCATAAGGCTTTTGGTCCTAATAGCGGGTCGGACGCTAAATATATATAACTATTTCCCTCAGGTTTTAACGTATTTTTTTTGGACAAAACAATAACCCGACGGTTATTATAGCTAAAATCGTTACCGACTAACTCACAATTTTATCTACGGAATTTGCGAACTCAGCACTTTACCCGCCGATTTTGACAGTGTCACGCCATAATTATTACCGCTAAAATGCTTCAAAATACAACGCATGTAATAATTTATGATTATTTTGCCCATCGCTATTTCTGACATTTCGCAAAACTAAACCATTTACTTCTGACTATTCTTAATTTCATGAAAGTGCTAGATTTTGCTAATATGATCATTTTAATACAAAACAAAAATTAGACAACATGGGACAAATGAAAATAAAAAAACGGACGCATAAACTAAGTCGTAAAAATGGAAGTGGAAAACAATTTTTAATACGAAACAAAAATGAAACGAATGAAAATAATAAAAAAACGAATGATGAATTACGATAGGTAGTAAAAAATGGCAGTGGAAATGGAAAACAATACGGAACGGTGGAGCTTGTGGCTCGTGTTCATAATTCAGATATAATGTATTCACAGGCAGATAGACAAAGTCAAATGACATGAAACGGATAAAACGCCAAATAGAAACTTTGATACTCTTTTCTTCATTTAGCGACTTACTCGTATGTGGTCCAACCTGCTACTGAGTGCACCTGAGTTTCATGCTCACCTGTGCAACATTCTACGCTTAAGATATTATCATCGTAAACATACATACTTTATCATTGTGATAGTATAGAAACGCGTAACTGGCTGTTCATTAGCCTTACGTATCAACAACATCTATACGTTCGGAGAATGAATGCAAAAATATTGACGCACAAATTTGATGTGCTTTAAACGGATTCACAATGAATAAACAGCAGATGACTGGGGCTATAATGAAGTTTTTGTAGGATTTGGTGACTACAGGACTAGGATCAGGTAGGAGCTTTCACTTTATATTTAACTACACGTGGCGCCACATAGTCTGGCGTTCAAATGTCGCAGCGAGTTACGCACGAGCTACGCAATGTGACGTCGGCGTTAGATGGAGCGAAATTGAATCACGTTGTTGACGTCACGTTCAGTGTAAGCATCGTAACGTCGATATTTTGACGAAATTTTCAAATCAAAATAATATATTTTACTTGAATCGCACGCGACATCTCGTGATCACTGTAATTTTCCTTGTACATTGTGTATGCCCTCTAGCGATTGACGGTCTTTTAGTGAAGTTAGCGTCGGCAGAAGTCGCTATGTTAGCCGCTCAAAAACAAGGCTGCAAGGTGTCAATTTTTGGCTAAAATGTGATTTTTTGTGTCAAAAAATAAATAAGATTAGGCGATTGAAAATGATAACAGATTTAGATATATAAGGACTCTCTATAGAAACTGCCAGAAGCAAAATATGACGTAATTTAGTCAAGATATAAACGACTGAAAATTTCATCCTAAGTTACAAACCATCCGAAGTTACCTGCGTTTACGGTTAGGCTGTGTTTCCCCATACATGCCATATGATTAATCAGTCTAATCGACTTCACTCTCCACCAGGATAATTATGAAAATCCTATCCTATATGCCCGTGGCTTGGTGTTTTACCTAAGCCTACCGCCTGAACCTATACTGGTGTCGTACCGCCACCGAAACACCAGTCCAGGTTGACGGTCCTGCCTTGGCACCGGTACCGTAACTCTTGAAGGTCCGCCCGGCTACGGACTCGTAGGACAACGAGATAAGCGTCTAACAATATAATAAGGCTGTTTCATCAGCCAATATACGTCATCTTTGTGGAATTAATACTGTATATATAATTCTGATTCCTCAAAGTCTAAAACAAGCAAACCCAGAGATCCCGCACAAGTTTTCAAGACACGTACTCTGAATTAGCTACAGCAAATTCGCCGAGCTTGTGGTTGGTCTTTGACCCAAGGCGAAGATTAGGGATTACGAACTAACATTCAAAAAAGAAAAGAGATAACTCAATTCAATGAGCATATATACAATGAGTGGAAACTTGCAAAGATTTGCTCATTTTGGTATTGTTCCCTGCATTTTTTACGTCGTCCGGCTAAATGGTTCGTTGCATATTAAGAAAACGCATTGCTCGCTGCCAAAATCCCTTGCTTCAGCTGAGTCGGGTGCGAAATTGGCCGTATTGAGGTCTTTAATTCTTCAATACATATTTGGTTTTGGGTTTCGAAGTATGGTACGCTGAAAGCATACAACTATGAGCATATTCTTATTGGGAATGCATATCTATTAGACAGAAAACGTAGCTACAGTACAGAATATGAACCAATCGCCCAGTGGGGTGCGGTTATTTATGTATTTATTAGGATAATGAGAATAAGGATAAGACTTTACATATTTATCCCGGGGGAAAGGAAAGCCGATAAGACGACTTATCCATATGGCGAACCACGGCCTCTCGTCCGGTTACCATTCCAAGTCGGGTATGGGATTAGTAATATTGTTAGTTTTCGGAAGCATGGACTTGGTGGTGGAGGAAGCCGTAACCGACCAGCGGTTACGTGAATCACCCAACGGCGGCGAGGAGTCCAGCAATCCTCTTGCACATAACCATCCCTGCATGGGATTCGAACCTGCGGACCCATGCAGAGTAATTAGAGGTGCGGTGGCGAGCGTATTCCTAACGCTTAGCCCGTTGAGCCACACCGCCGCGCATGGGATTTACATATTTATCCAAAGGGAGAGGAAAGCCGAGAAGAATGCCTAAACATATGGCAAACCACGGCCTCTCTCAATCATAGCTCTGTGCTCCATATGAATCACATGGCTCTGCGAGCTATTCGTTTACTTATTAAAAATACTGATTTTAACTATTTCTCTGGGATATCTTGCCATTGGAAACAAAAGTCAGAAATTGGAAGAATAGCAGAGAATGAAATGTGTGTATTATGTAATGGAGAACCTGAGTTTGTTTCACATATTTTCATGTATTGTAAATTTACAAAAAATATTTATGAAGATTTTGTTTTAGATATATTAAAATTGATTAGAATAAATTTTGTTATCAATATGATTCTTGCATATTATTTAATTTCAACGATCCTTTATATAGTCATATAGATACTGTTGATTTGGATGCAATTATACTTTTGTAATCAATAGTGAGATATAAAATTTTGACCATGAGAAATTCTATTATATTCGAAAATAAAACACCCCATTTTGCCTTTCTCAAAAAGCAGATAAAAATGGCCATAATATGTAGAAAAATATAGAGAATTATGGAATAAACAACCCATTTGAGAGGGAATTGAAAAATTTATGTAAAGCGTTATTTCAAAAAGAAAATTATATGTTTATGATATGTATTTTATATTTACTAATTTCATTTTTTTTGTTTTATATCAATGCATTTATTAAAATAACCTAATTATGGTATGGATTACTACTGGAATTGAACAAAATAAATACTGAATCATGGATGCAAAATGGAATATGAACTTATTTATGTTATATATATTATTTTATATTAACCGTAATTAAAATCACTCATTGAGTGAACGAATGAGCATACTGTAATGCTTATTGGGAATACATACGATCTATTAGGCAGAAAACTTAACTACAGAGCAGGATATGAACCAGCCAAGTGGTGACCTGGGATATTGTATTCATTGATATAGATAGAGATAAAAAGTCCACAATCTGACAATACAAACAAATAAAAAATGGAGAGTTCTGGAGAGCGAGCAAAACCTTTAAAAAAGTTTAAAACACGATGAGTATCATGTGCCCGCCGTGTTATAGCAAGTAGTAATGTGTAATGAATTTAATTCACTGTGGTAAATGAATTGCTATCTTTTTATTTGTTATGAGCACACTTGCTGGAACTCCATAATCTATTATTTTATTTGTTAGTAACACTTTTTATAAAAATATCAAATTGTTTATCATACTTGCATCCATATTTCGCCCTAAATTCTATGACACTTTCTCTGTATCCAAATATCTATGTACATGACCACATTATTTATTTTTTAGTAATACTTCATTTAAAAGTATCTTAATGTTTATTATACTTGCTATTCTGGTATTTAATCAGTTTTTTGCCTTGATTTTTATACTATGATACTTGCTCTGTATCCAAATATCTATATGTATATGAGCACTTTATTTATTTTTTAGTACCGGTAATACATATTTAAAAATAACCTATTGTTTTATCATTGCTATTTCAGTATATTATGAATATTTCGCCTTAAAATTCAATCTATGATACGTGCTCTGTAGCCAAATATAGATATGTACATATATATATATATATATATATCTGCCGGAGAAGGGTCAAATCCTGATCATGTATTAATGTGTGTCACTATCCTCCAAATCACTTGCCAGTCATAATCAAGTATTATAATTTGATGTGTTCAAATTAGTGTATAAAGAAATATACTCATGATTTCATTACTATTATCAAATGTTTATAATTAAAGTGCTATATTAATAGAATTTTCCTCATCTTTGCTCATAAAAAACCCATTCATTTTTAGTAGACAAATTTTCCAAATAATAGGTATCCTTGCTAACCCATTTTTATGCAGTTGATATGCAATACATGTCAACTTATCAGCTGAATAAATGATGATCTTAGGACAAAACATGATTATTTAGTACTTTCCAAATCAAAAATTCTTGTGAATAATGTATATAGTGAATACGGTATATGAGAGCTATTGAAGAATTAAACACCGAACCTGTTAGATGACCCCAAATGTTGTAACGTTGTCTCCCAGTCAAACACCTGAGCATCTGTTTTTTTTTATCATAATTTATATATGTTCATGGTTTGACGAACGAAATAAACTCTCTCTCTCTATTAGTTTAAAATACTGACTTCTGGACTTGGCTAATTTTATACATATCAAAACTTGTAAATATTTGCATATCAAAACTTGTCATTTATTTCGTTCCATCCATGTATTTTCAACTGTTTTTCCAATAAAACGTACTTATGCCTTACTGTTACTACTGTTATTTGTAGCTTATTATTGTTAGCTAACTATTTTGAGGTGGGGCGCAAGACTTCACACATTCTAAAAAGGGGGTGCGGCTTGAAAAGTTTGTATGTAGTAGACCTGGTACACATGGTTCCGGTGTCTACCAACTGGGTTTACATACTTCAATTCGTATTACAGTTGTAAAACAGAAAAAAGCTGAATGTCGGTCTTATTCCATCTGTAAATTTACCAAAATCTCCACAAAGAATGAACAATGTGCCAGACCATGTGTATTATCGATGAAATGAAAAGTGACATAGAAAAAATACAGAAGCTGTAGAAAATATTTTGCATTCCAAAAAAATTAGTTCACATATTAAATATTTTACATTACAAAAAAAATGATGCTCCAGAAATATGTGTACCAATATGAAGGTAACTAATTTTGTTCGCCTATTTTATATCAAGTTGTGTAAATGGACTAAATTCTATCGGTAGGGGATATTCACTTGTGTAACACAGACAATTCCCGACCTTTTAATAGAACAAAAATAAGGAGAATCGTAACCTAACCTGGTACACATACTACAAGAGTACCGAAAAAACAGCCCACATAGTAAAAGCAGTTATGGAAATACTTTACATTACAGAAAAATTAATTCACATAGTAAATAGCAGACGCAAGATGTATTTTGCATTGCAGAAAAAATAGCTCACATAGTTAATAGCAGTCCTGAAATATATCTCACTATTGATAACAAAAGTATAATTGCATCCAAATCAACAGTATCTATATGACTATATAAAGGATCGTTAAAATTAAATGATATGCAAGAATCATATTGATAACAAAATGTATTCTAATCAATTTTAATATATCTAAAACAAATTCTTCATAAATATTTTTTGTAATTTACAATACATGAAAATATGTGAAACAAACTCAGGTTCTCCATTACATAATACACACATTTCATTCCCTGATTTTCTTCCAATTTCTGGCTTTTGTTTTCAAAGGCAAGATATCCCAGAGTAATTTATAGTTAAAATCAGTATTTTTAATAAGTAAACGAATAGCTCGCAGAGCCATGTGATTCATATGGAGGACAGAGCTATGATTGTGAGAGGCCGTGGTTCGCTATATATTTAGGCATTCTTCTCGGCTTTCCTCTCCCATGAATAAATATGTAAATCCCATGTTATATCAATGAATAAATACATAAATAACCGCACCCCTCTCGGCGACTGGTTCATATTCTGTTCTGTAGATACGTTTTCTGCCCAATAGATATGCATTCCCAATAAGCATATGCTCATAGTTGTATGCTTTCAGCGTACCATACTTCGAAACCCAAAACCAAATATGTATTGAAGAATTACAGACCTCAATACGGCCAATTTCGCACCCTACTCGGCTGGAGCAAGGGATTTTGGCAGCGAGCAATGCGTTTTCTTAATATGCAACGAACCATTTAGCTGGACGACGTAAAAATGCAGGGAACAATACCAAAATGAGCAAATCTTTGCAAGTTTCCACTCATTGTATATATGCTCATTGCTCAATTTGAACTCTGACATGATAAAATAAATGACAACATACAAGACAAGTACAGCGCACAGAAATTTAGAAGAGATGTTGAAAATTCAAATAAGATTCAAAGCATGAGACATAAAAGTACTACTTGAGAAACCTCACCCTGTGATCAATTACCGGCATAAATACAATTTTATTTCGATCTGGGACGCAGACCCCTGTTTGTGAATCTTATTTTAGACGGACCCTCATTTGTCCGCAACGCTCAACCAAAACGATGCAATCTCGGTGGGACCTTCACTTTTTGCATTTTATGCTTATCATAAGGGGTGTATGCCGCACGTTCATGTGTTTTAGGCCAGTATGGTCTTGTGTATACATCCCGTCTTCAATGTTGATATTTACTAACTCCTGTGTTTTTGCTTTTACGAGACGAATAAACATACATACATACATACAATGGCTTTTTAATTGAAACCAGTTATTAAAGATCTATCAGATGATATTTCGACTAGTTCTACTTCTCAACGGCCTGAAAGAACAGTTTTTGTCGCTAATTCTAATACGTGCTCCCTAGTTTTGGTAACCCGGCTCTAAAACATAGAACAAAAGATTAACAACACAGACAGGCGGTGGGAGGATCGGGAAAATAGGAAACATCTAGATGTAGGTTCATAACAAGTAGATAGATAGATAAAGGCAATAGCTGGATAAGAAAAAAAATCCACAAAAAACGATTGGCGCATCGTGATAAGTTAGCGGTTCCCGGTATTTCTCGTTAAATTCATCCCTTCTGGATCTTTTTATTCCCTCCTAACCATGCATTATTATTCCCCGATTGGGATACAATGCTAAGCTTTTAAAAAACACGCTTGCCATAGCGCCTTCTGAGGATGGTTTACGACTTCCTCTGTATATCGAGTCCATGCATCGGAAACGAGTAACTATTTTATGTACCAGAAATAAATTGGTGAGGTGGCCGTACATTTGAACCCATGTGTATCTCCGCGGGTTCAATCTATATACGGGTGCTAAAACCCATGGGTTAGGGCTAGTATGGGTTCAAATGTATGTATAGGTGTATTACCGGCTTTGCTTTGTCGGGGGTAAGTATGAAAATCACCCCCACGGCCCCACCCTCTAATGTACACAATGAAGATATCATGAAGAAATATGATTTTATTCTGAAGTTATATTATAGGAAGAGTTATGAAAACAGTAACTTATTAAAGACCATCAAAAATACATGCAAAGTATATTATGATGAAAAAATAAGAAAGACAATTATCGAATGTATGGATACTGACGTCAGGAATCCGCAGGGTAACCTTAGCTGTCTAGAAGAGAAGCGAGATAGATGTATGGATATGACCGAGTGTCATACAAAGGTGTGCCTGTGAAGTAAAAAAATATTTGGGTGGAATATCAGCCTGATTAAATTATCATTGCAGAGTATTCAAATTTTTGAAATAGATTGGTCCAGTTGCTAAAAAAATGCTGCTCCTCGTAACAAAAACAATCTTAAAGAAATCGCAAAATGATCCATGGGAACACTTCTGTCAAAAAACATTGTTAATGCAAAAGCTTGTCAAGCTATACCACACCATTGGTATTTTCATATTTAACATGGGGATAAGAGAAAGGAATATAAGAGCCACAACAGTTACACAAAGTTATTTTTTTTTTGTGAATAAGGAATATTGCATAAGAATTCATAAAAATATTCAAATCAACACAAAATTAATTACTATATGCAGTATATAAGGTTGATTTAGAGTACCTAGCACATATTGACCTACGATAACAGAACCAAAGAAAGTGTATCAAAATCTTATGGTTGGCGATGGTTTTTTTTGTTGTTACTAAATGGTAATTTTTATTTCAAGTGGAATTGCCTATCTTTGCGAATTTTTTTTCAATATTTTTTTCTTTGCATATGAAAGTACACGGGCCACCGAATTTTTTGTGCAACAGAAGTGGGCGACGATAAAAAGAAGGTTGTGAACCACTGTCCTAACCTAACCAGAGATGAACAACATTAAAGAAAATCGATCAAAAAATAAGTCATGTAGCAATAACATGAAAGTACAAAGTTGGAAATTAACCAGCCAGCATAACGTTCCATATGAATGCACATCGTCAGTAACATGTAAATGTACTATATTCCTAACTCACCGACATTATTTCGTAACAGAAGTATCACAAATAGAAACTAACGGTAAATAGAAAAAATATTCCTGACTATAAAATATATAACGACTTAGAAGGTAAAATCATTTATATTTTTTTATTTGAAAAATTCAAAAGGTGGAATATCATGTAACAGCTGTTAAGTACAACAGCAGGAAAATTTTTAAAATTGGGGGGTTCTGAATGTTTAATCGTAACAGCCAACGCATTCAGTTGGAGGCCGGAAAACGTGGATTTTCAGGAGTTTTGAGGGTCTAAAAAGCATTTTGATTTTTTTTTTTCACATTTCAAAAGGGGTGGGGGGGGGGGGGGTTCATTCTCTATCGCACTGTACAACAGCTATGCATACTTTTGTATCTTTTTATACTAAAAAAAGCCCAAATAAATTGGTACTCATCACTAAACGCTAATAGATGTAGAGCCACTATGATGCAATGAAGAATGATAATCTTAAGGCCATTCCCCAAACCATTCTTAAGGACAACATGACATCTCGCTTTAAATTGAATATTTTTCTTCACTGTAAAGCTGATAGTTACAAAATAATACAAATAAAAATATTTACCATTACGGCATACAAACTAAACAATGAAGGGGGTCAACAATAAGGGGATTCCCCCACACTAACAAAGGACAAACAAGTCAAATTTTGCATATTAACATCAAGATTTGCTTTTATATTACTCATTTCAAATTTCACAAAATATTTTTCCTGAACATTTTTGTTTCAAAGTTTACATCCATTTGTGTAAAATAACACTTGCCACTTACAGAGTGTTTTCTCTTTGTTGTGCCTAAATTGTTTGAACCTAATAGGATTTTGAATTAACCAAATAATATGCTGCTCTATGCTATACACAGGGAAACTTCACAGTATATGAGTATTGGACAAAACATGGCTGCAATATGTATTGTAGGGAAAAATAGGCAAGTTTTTATTTAGGGCTATAGATGAAGGGTTCAGACGGAAATTTCGAATCGCCGCCATCTTGTTTTTTGTCTGCCTACAGGTAGAGATGAATCCTTCATTTTTTTATTGATATCAAATTTCCCAAATGAAATTCTAAGATATGACTTTTTTCAGTTTTCAGTTATAGATGAAACATGTTTCTTACTGTGTCTGAACACTCAGCGAACTGTCTGAGTGATAAATTATGTGTTTTCCTAATTCATGTATCTGGAGGACCGATTACATTAAATCAGTCAATACAACTACATATATCCCAAGTATTAAAGATTCGATTTGAAAAAAATTAACAATTCGATTCTGAAATCATCAGGTATTCGAAAATGCCCAAACCTGGTTACAATATAAAGAAAAACTATAGTAGAAAGAATAGGAATGGAGTCTTGTGATATAATACTGTAAGTATCGGGAAGAGTACCAAAGCAGATAGTACATGTCAGAATAGGGAGTACAAAAATAAGAACAAAATTAATAAAGTTTGATGTATTACTGTCGTATCTCATAGCTGTTTATTAGTTTATGCTTAAGACTGAACCTATTGATTAAGGCAGTTGTTTCCAAAGTTATCTGGCCTGGGAGCCAAAATTCGAAACGAAGGATATTCGTGGGCCTGGGAGCCAAAATTAGAAACGGAAAGATATTCACCGGGCAAGGCGCCGATACAATTCTGTATAATTAAGATACAGAACCGAATATACACAAACTGTGATAATAACATAACTCATGAAGTGATAAATATTTTTTCACTTAAATTCGGCGAGACATATTGAATTGTCGCACAGACCGTAATTAGTTGACAAGAACCACTGTTTTAGGGTTTATGAGTACTTAAAAGGAAGAAAGGCTTAAAATGCCCATAACTTCTTTTTAACGCTGATAGGAGCGAAAGAGAGGAGAATCAATAACATGGCTCAATCATATGTCAAACCACTTCTTCGTATTAGGTTACCGGTCCTGGTGGGGCATGGGAGGAGGTTCATGTTTATTAGAAAGAGAGGAAAAAATATAAAACGGTTTAATCATACGCTGAACCACGGCCTCTCATTTGGTTAACAGTCCATGTCGGGTATGGGAATTGTAAACCAGTGAATTGTTCCATATGCATGGACTTAGGATTTAGAATATAGAGGTTAGGGTTTCCATATTTATTTTAGAGAGAGAAAATATGACTTAATCATATTCTGAACCACAGCCTCTCGTTTGGGTACCAGTCATGTCGGGTATGGGAATTGTTAGACAGTAACATGTTTCAGATGCATTAGTTCTAGGAAGCTGGGATTTGCATATTCATTTCGGATAGAAGGAAAGTTGATAACCCAACTTAATATTATAGCAAATCACAGCGTTTCGTTCCATACCCAGCCCTTGTTGGGTATATGCTTAGTCAGTCAGTTATTCGTTTCAGATGTATGGGGTTTAGGAAATCATACTATATCACCTTGGATTAAAAAAACTTTGAAAAAAATTTAAAGTACGTTGTCTGTCCTTTCTTTTTTACAAAAACTAAAATTTCTTTCTCCAGGGTACGTAACCATAGCAACACAGATGAAAAACGCGACTGCGTGGCAAATGGAAGCGACAAGTAACATTATTTTGACTCCCCCATATGATGTAATAATAGGTCCACTTATTGCAGCATAAATGAGATTTCCAGCGTACATCTGGCAAGCAAGGATTGCACAATCAGTTCCATATCCTCGCTTCGTGGCACCAGGGCTCTTCATTACATACTGAAAAAATAGAGTAGTGCATTATTGCAACTGTATTGCTCAGGAACTTGTCTCTCAACCTGGGCTCACAGTCCCTCTAAGAAGGCAATAGATTGGTTCTCCAGGGTCACATGCAAAGGCAATCACTAAATTCCATTTGAGATTACTTCAATTGATTATTTAAATTTGCTTTAATTATAATTAAAAGAAAGTAAATTGACAGTAGCATTTCATCTTATGCTTGTTGGCTTTTTATTAGCAATTGTTGCGCAAAGAATTAATGATTGAAACACGTTAAAAGCAGAAATAGTTATTTTTATAGAAGAGCAAAGAGCTCGCAAGTAAATTGAACAACAATTTTCCACTCACATCTTTTTCCTGGTGGTATTTTCCGACTAGAATATACGGAATTGTTAGAGAAGTACTGACAGTAATTCCGATTGTCCAACTCAGCATTAAGATGACATATTTGTTTGGGAACATGTACATAACAGCTGTAGATAATGCAGTGAGGAGTTGGCCACCAGCGTACACGACTCTGAGAGAAACTCTCGTCAGTATATCAAAGTATTCAAGAGTAACTAAAACAATAAAAACAGAGTTAGTTGAAGTCTTGGTACTCCTGAAGTATGCGTACCAAGGTGGCGGACACCGGAACGTAATATGTGTACCAGGTTAGAGCTAGGCCATAATTTTATTCTAATTTTCCCTATTTTGGTTCTATTATGAGTTTGGAGACTAGGCAAGTGATTCCTGTACTATTTGTACCTGAAATTATGGCCTAACCCTAACCTGGTACAGATATTACGCTTCGGTGTCCGCCATCTTGATGCGCATAGTTCAGGAGCGCCAAAGTTTTCACAAGGTGTTCCCACCTTTACTCTAAACAAGGCTCTGTATCAGCTACATAGCTCTCAGTTTAGACCTTTTATTATTCCAGAATTTGTTGTGGTTTTGTTATTGACTGCTTGCAACGCTTCAAAATTATGTATGAAATACAAAACGCTTCATATTTTCGATTTTTGTTTTAAGAAGTTTATTTAGCATCTCATACGATAAGATTACAATACTAAAATGTTCACCTTGATGCGGACTGATTAAAAAAAATGCAAATGCTTGTTAGGAAATGTTTGTTTAGAATTTTGTGTGGTATTTTTTGTTTACAAAGATGAGGTTTTTACCATTCATACAAAAAAAGCTCCGATAAAACAGTCATTTATACATAAAGATTTATTTTCTCTGAAATAACAGGCATCTTTACAAATACCCAATTTTTTACTCCTAGAAGAGGTGTTTGATATAGGAGTTCAATGCCTGATTCTTGTGATGTGATGTCAACATGGTTATGAATATATATATCAGAAGTCTTAGTTTACACAGATTAATTTCAATATCTTGTTATTTCTACAATTACTATTTCTGAAATAACCAGCCTTTTTACAATTACCCAATTAACTGTACTCTGGAAGCGATGATGGGTATGAAAGTTTGATCCAAGATTTAACCTGTCATGTCAACATAGTCAACCAAACACTCAAACCACTAGTCTTACCTGAGAAAATCATCATGGACACTGCATAGACTGTCAAGCCCCAACAACCCATATGAACTCCATCATTGTATAGTTTCAGTTCGGTTGAGTTCAAAGGTGCCTGGGAAGAAAGAAAATTTTAAACAAATAATATTAACTCATTCATAAGTCTCTTTACACTTTTACTCTAAGCTAGGCTCTGCACCAGCAGTACACAATCTGTAATAATTTGGGAAAGAATGAAAAGTTTCTGGTTTTTGCCCGAATGTTGACTAAAATACCTTCAGTCCAAACAAGGGACGGTGTAAATGGTTAAGGATAGATATATAAGGAGCTACTTGAGCTCACTGATACAGAGCTATTACTTTTAAGACTAGAATTCGGTTGGAAACCGAAGACTTATCGATCGAAGGTTAGGGGATCCCCCAAAACAGTGGTCTTACTCCATAGTGACACCGTGTGTCCCATCACTAATTAATTAATAACTCGCTAATTATACGACATAATCCATCCAAAATCAATAGGCTTCTGATCCGAGCTAAGATGAATGCACATGCAAAATTTGGAGCAGATTGAACCTCGCTTTTGTGAGATATCGCGTGCATCTAACACACAGACAATCAGACAGACAAATACCTATCAACAAACTTACCGATCAAGATCGATAAGTAACAACTGGAATCTTTCTGGCATTCGCTACTCAATGTATTACACACAAAGTTGGGTAGTGAGAATGGATTTTAGACAAGAGATCACTGTGATTCAGCATTGGCTTCTCAATTTATAACACCCAGAAAAAAATGGTGCGGTGTTGAATCCAAAATCTATAACTCCAACCTCGATCCCATTGTGCCCACAAAGTTGCAGTGAAAAACTGTTGATTGAAGAAAATACCCAATACTGACAAATATTACAAATCTTCAAATGCAAGTCATCACTCACCACTGGATCTCCTTTATAGACAACACTTCCAAATATATTGGTGTACCAGAGCAATAGAACTTCGATTCCTATGAAACTGGAAAGCAATGAAAAGCAGAGGTATCGCAACTTCATTGGCATTGTGAGAATGGAAAGCCATAACTTCCTAAAAGACACTGGTTTGGCTTCACCTAAAAAAATTGTCAGAAGGTTGAAAAATTATTAAAGGAGAGCGACCTTTATGAATTATCTACACAAGAATTGCATTGGACAGGATTGAATTAGTTTTAGTTATTTGTTTTTCGGAAGCATGGTGGAGGAAGCCGTGACCGACCAGCAGTTATGTGAACCATCCTATGACAGCGAGGAGTCCAGCAATCCTCTCGCACATAACTATCCCCGCATGGGATTCAAACCTGCGAACACACGCAGGGAAATCATACATGTAGTGGTGAACGTATTCCTAACGCTAAGAACCTAAGCCTATTGACTACTCAATTTATTACACCTTGGGTAGAGCTAAGAAATTAGGGTCGGGCTTGAAACGTCAATCATTACGTTCGGAATAGGGAGTACAAAATAGGGAGTACTTCTCTATCGCCTCTGACTTTCAAGTCCAGTTTATTAGTTGGGCTCGGGTCAGGTTTAATACCTACAGTCCCGGGTCAGGCCGGGCTAAAATTTTTGGACCCGATCTTACCTTTGACACTGGGTGATATGTGAGGTCATGAGAGATGTGCAATCTATGATGCATTTCAAGTTTGACATTGAGATTACAAAATGTTTTGACAAAAAGTGCAATTTAAACACAGGCTATCACACAAGACTTCTTACGCAAAGTAGTCAATGGATTCACAGGTGCGAGAAAAACTTGTCAAAGCATGAGTTATAAATAACAAATGCGCTCACCATCGTCTGCAGTAACCTCATCAACTTTCTTTTTCCTTTTCTCTCTATTTCGTAATCTCTCTCCTTTCTTTGAGGTCAATAGATCATCATTATCTTTAGAATCAAAATTTAATCTCCGTACTGCGCCATCATTATTGCAAGAGTCATTATTATTTTCTTTAAAAGGGAAATCCCCCTCCTTTTTGAAACAAGAGTTCTCAATTGCGTCAACGATGTATAATTTCCCATTTTGTTCATTATTACTGTTTTTAATTAAATTTTTTTCAGGCATGGACTCCTCCCCGGTTAAATTAAAATAATTTTTTGGGTCCACTTCACTCCCTGGGTTATTAATGTCTGTGTTACTTGAAAATGCATATATTTTGTTTTTTAATATTTCTAGAAATGTTGCGGGGTGACGATCGTTGCCTGATGATAGATTAGGCATGGAACTTCCATACTGGTCTTCATCTGTAAAAATATAAACAAAAAAATGGTTAGTGGAGGTAGCGCAAGACTAACTCCCATTCCTTCCTCAATGCCCTTGCGCTAGTGGATGCGTACAATGCAAGGATGCTGTAGCAGGAATAAAAATACCATTCTATGCAATTCAAGAGTCCACACTAACAGACTCTTGAATTGTATAACAAAAAATTGTGATGTTAATTTTCATTGATTATTGTATGAAGTAGTGGTGTCCATACTGGGGGGTAATTACCCCCAAAGAGGTAATTTGGTAATTTAATAAGATAATTATGATGTTAACTGTTTACCAATTTCTTTTGTAATCCCTGTACATTTGACAAGTCTGCAAAAAAGCTGAACATGCAATGCTCGCATCAATGAGCCTAGTCGTCTAATCACATGATTCGTAGGGTCGTAATAACAATAGAAGAATCGGATCATAAGATGCAATATGCGCTAGTATCACCACCATTTTTGGTCAAAGAAAAAGTGACATCGATATGACCAGTAGTTTTATGGAAGGGGTAATTGAGCTTTTGGTAATTCGCTTTCTCAAACTCGTGGCCCAGCTAAGCTTTTATTGTGGAAAACCTGAGAGCCCCAGACCCACCGAGACTCTACCTCCAGTGGCCCCTAGTTAAATTGAGTTTGAGACCCCCGTTTTAAGGGTAACAATATTAAAAATGGTATAGATTAATCCTAATGTTCTTTGGCACATTTATGGTCATTATCATTCACTTAGAGATATAATGCTTTCAAGAGATTCTAACCAATATGAGATTTTCCCAAAAATGACGAGTCATTCTCATCAGACGATGAGTCATCTTCTGTTGCTAGAGAAGTAGTAGTTGCCGTTGACAACGAGGCAGGATCATTTAATCCTTCTGGGCAAGACATTGTTAAAAATACACTTTTGCATAGCGACACTCGAGGCAGCAACGTGATACTTCGGACGGCTGGAGACATGAAAGCTGTACCTGTGAAAATTAAAATCTGTGATTATTCTTTTTTAACTTGTTAATCAAAGCAGGATTGCAAACAAACTCTGATGTACAAAGAGCTATAAACCTGACATGAGCAAACTACGGCCCACGGGCCAAATCTGGCCTGTTAGATGATTCAATCTGGCCCGTCTTACTAAGACCAAATTTTGATGTTTTAGCCAAAAATAGCTTAAGGAATTTGTTGAAATTGCTATTAAATTTACTTTTGCCATGAATGAGGCGTAGTTTCCCCCATTTGCTTTTGTAACACTGTAAATATTGTTCATAAAATGTAACTTATACGTCACACTTACATGGCCCGCCAGTATAGATGGGCAAAATTTTTCACCCCTGGTCCAGTAACCTGCAAGAGTTTACTACGGTCCTGAGACTGATAAAAAAAAATGCAAGTGTCCACTAATGCACAGAGAGCTATATATTTGTAATGCACGTTTACTCAAAACAAAGTCCTAACTGAAATAGCGAAGAGGACTGATAAAAGGGCGCTTCAGAAGTAATTGTACCAAGATGACGCACAACCTGAACCCTAAGCTGGTACACATACTATGTTCAGGTTGTGCGCCATCTTGGTACACATACTTCGGGAGCACCGATAAAAGAGTAGCTAGAAACCACTGAAGAAACATATCTTGGAGAGCAATATCTTGAGTTTGCTCGAGGAAACATCTTAAACCACTAACTACAGTAGCAAGGAGACTAATAAATAAGTTCCAAATGAATACTTACACTCTATAACAGGGCTACTCAACTGCCAGTCCAAACGGACCTTTCGAGTATTTTATTCGGACCGCAACTAATTCTTTATTTTGGATCATTAGCCCCACTTTTGAAGTTCCATATTATAAAATGTCTTTTATTGTTTTGAATAGATATGAAAAGAACATTAACACCATAATACACAATCTTGATTGACTAATAATCATTAGCCGGTCGTGGAAGTGCGCGTTTACGGATGCCGAAATATAATTTCTTAAAACACCGGACGCAAATATTTTTGAAGTTTTGTATGAGGATTTTCGGCAAAAATAGTTGAGTAGCCCTGATCTATAACAGGGATTCTCAACCTTTTTCCTGTCAAGTACCCTCAGAGTCACGAAACAATCATCTCGAACCCCCAGTAATCAGACACCAAACAAAGTTGTAATATATTGACTAACAATTTATAAATTTTACTGTAAAGAATATTTGTGTTGATGTTATTGCCCAGTTCCATAAAATATTTTAATATTAATTAATAGTTGATTAATTACTCGATGAATCATAATTACTTGAAAATATTACCCACCAATAATTTTTTCCTCTCGGCCTGCAATTTCCGATTCCTCATTCTCCAGAACTTCATTTTCACAAAACGTACCGTCAACATTAGAAAACAAAACTTTTGGTACACTGACTTCCTTGTTGAGGTCAGGGGTCACAGTATCTTCTTCCTCAAGCAGGGGTGACCGGCTTCTATCATCAACACTTCTACCGTGCTTCTGAAACTCAAGAAATAACAAGAGGTTTATAATTCATAAAAAGCAATTTCTGTGCATTTACATATCATCAAAATGCGCATTTGTGCGTTTACACTAAATGCTTGGTTCATGCGTAAGATTGCAAGCCATTATTGGGGAACACCCAGCAGTGTGGTGGGGTTTTGTTTGAGTGAGTATTATAGCTTTATATTTTCCTAAGTGGGGGCGGTAAATCCTATTGCATTAATATGTATGTCATTGTTGCTGGTTTTGTGGTTGCACAGCCTAACCTAAGGGGTTAGACCGGTGCCTTTAAGTACATGGGCATAGCGGGTTACCAATATCTGGTTTGAACCATACATCCACCAGGGTGCAATACATTGTGTGGCAACGCAGAACCAGTAATATTTCGGTCATTCCAAAAACAATAGACATATCGGGTTTATTTTAGAGCGTAGTTCAGAGTGAAATTGTCTCATAAACACAAATATAACTGTTATACAATTAATTTATGAATGTCCAGCTAGCTGTGAAAAGGATGGCACCCAACTGTCAGCCATATAGCATTGCCGAATTGGGCATGTCTGATATTAATATTCTGACCGCACCAAGCTAACAAAATTATAAAACTCACCGTTCCCAATTCTTTTAAATTCGTTACTGCAACATATGGTTCGGACAGTGACTTAAGAGCACCATTAGTGATGACCTTTGAATTCTCTTTATGCTTCACTGAACTTGATCTGCCAACAGTGTGTCTCTTTTCCCATTGAACCTCCTAAAAATGAAAAAAAAAATTAATTTTAAAAATCTTTTCCAAAATCTAAAACCTGTTCAAAACTTTTACTTCCCAGGTGAAACTAATTTTATTGAGCACAAGTTGGCATGGCCTATTTTATAGACATAGTACTATTTTCCATATTTAATCCTGGACGAAAAAGACGCCTTCATGAAGGCCGAATTATATGATATACAACGGTCTCTCGTCCAGTTACCAGTCCATGTTGTGTATGAGAATAGCTAAATGCACAAAAGTTCATCTCAGAACAAAGTTATGGACAATCACTGTATGTCTGCTGAAACGAGCTGCTGAAACGAAATAAAACTCACTCACCTTTATACTCAGCATCGTCATGGCAGCAGTTGTGATGTAAACAATGATGGCAAAAATATAAACGACTTTGATTTGAAATCCGATCACATAATATTCAAATATATCTTCCCACTTGATTCCGTCCACAATAAAACCCAGAGCCCCACCAAGACCTGGAATTGAACCAAATGAAATTTTATTGATGTTGAAGACCAAAATCGAATATTTACTATAATTACCTAATATTTTTGAGTGCTCGATATAAAATATTCTAATTTACGGAATATATTCTAAACATGGAATACATATTGGCAAACCAAATATTGCCTGAAATTTTTTTTTGAAAATGAAGTATCATAAATCCTAACTTGGGTCTTGTCAACAGAAATTCATATATAGCATAACAAAAAGTAATGTTTGACCCGATGACATCGACAAATGAGCAAGCAATGCAAAAGTCATTTCGTGTATAAAAATCCCACAACCCCTCACCCATAAATAGCGTCTGGATCGTAAAAGCTCTTTGCTGGTCCGCTGGTGAGCAAACATCGAGAGTGAACGCTCGCAGCGGAGTCTCGAGTTGATCAAGACAGAAATCCATGACTTGGGTCCCGAGAACTCCAATAACGATACCCAGTGTTCGCTGGTCGGGTGGATGATCAGTGATCGCCATCGCTGTTAAATAAAATTTAGTTTTTTTGAGCATTTGAACATTTTCAGTCTGAGCAAGGCTCTGTATGGAAAGACACTAAGACTGAATGCCCCGCCATAAATTGGCATAATTTCAGTAAATCTTGGGATTTCAGTGGCCGCCCATTAATTTTTTTCAGGTTTTTTTGGGTGTCGGGGAAGGGGCTTTTTTTTGTGTATTCTAAATGGTCTCATTACAAGGAATGTTATATTACGATTGTGACATCACTTCTGAATGAATGTGTCATCTTAATTGGATGTGGTTTCCTATGGTCTTACTTGGCTCAGCAATGATTCTCTTTTACCCCCATAATTCTATATAATTTCAGTAGCTCATGGATTTACAGTGTTCGGCTCCAAATATGCTCTTGAGTACTTTTAAGCAAGTGTAACTTTGCTTAAAAGAAGTTTTCTTTACTTCTGAATGAGTGAGCGTAACTTTTCTCAGAGATAAATTTTTTGGAGCTCCCGAAGTATGCGAACCAAGATGGCGGACATCGGAATGTAATATGTGTACTAGGTTAGGGTTAGGCCATAATTTTAGGTATAAATACTACGGGAGACTCTTGGCTAGTCTTCGAACTAATAATAGGACTAAAATAAGGAAAATTGGAAAAAAATTATCGCCTAACCCTAACCTGATACCCATGTTACGTTCCGATGTCTGCCATCTTGGTTCGCATACTTCGGGAGCACTAATTTTTTTGCTCTGGGTGAGTGCCTGTAACTTTGCTCAGAAAAATGAGTCTCATTTACTTCTGAGGGAGTGCCCGTAACTTAGATGATCAGAGATGAATCTCCTTCCCTTCTGAGTGAGTGCCCAAAACTTTGATCAGAGATGAATCTCCTTTATATCTGAGTGAGTGCACGTAACTTTGCTCAGAGCTAAGTCTCTTTTACCTCTGAGTGAGTGCATGTTATTTTGCTCAGATATGAATCATCCTTATTTTGTGTGCAGGTCACCATTTTGCGCAAATTTCATTGAAAAAGAAGATGAAAAACAACAACATCCACTCACCTAGATCTCTGCTAAATATCAGCAATGTGAGAGCGATAATCGTGCCCACCACAAACCCTAGGATAAACGGTCTCCTCCTTCCCCATTTCAAGGTGCATCTGTCACTCCAACTTCCCATGATTGGCCCGAGTAGAAGTCCGACTGTAGGACTACAGAACCAGATATAGCTGTAGACGCTCTCGGACATGCCTGGATGAAGAAAACAGGGTTAGAAATTAATAAAATTCATTCTGAATGAATAATGTACAATAGAAATCAAAGAAAATGGAATTGAATTAGAGCAAAGAAAACGTTGGACATTCTCAGACATGCCTAGATGAAGAATATAGAACCAAACAAGACATAGCTGTATATGTTTTTGGACGTTTCTTGAAGACAATACAGGGCCAAAAATGCATGAAAGTTTTGAGCAAATTTGAGCAAAAAAACAGATGGAGCCATAGACATACTTAGACATTCATGGATGTGAATGCAGGTAAACAAGTAGACACAGTTTTAGGAAATTAAACGAAAATATATTCATCTGTTAACTTTGAAATAGTCGGAAAGATGAATTTAATATTAAACTATTCTATGTTATTCTCAAATTCAAGAATTAATAATATCGAATTTATTTAATTCACAATAAATTTGAATACTCGATTCGCTGATTCTAAAACCTCTATATTTCGCTGAAGATATCTCTTTCTAAATTTTACTCTCAATATCCAGTTAACAATAGTATAGAATATAGATACATACCTAACTGCAGCATGATTGGTGTCACCAAAACGACTTCGATTGCGTACAAGAAATCTCGTCCACACATGAGGGCAGCATGGAGCCATAGTTGTCCCCATGGTCTGTGTTCTGGAATGTGTCTTATCTTTGTACCGCTTGAAGATTTGGTGCAGTGTTTCACAGTGGGTTCTGGAGAATAAATTTCATGATTTGGATGGGAATTCGATTTATTTATTCATGTTAATAATAAATAAGGGTTCACACCTCACACTCACTACCTCACCTAGGGAATAATAAATATGGCAGGGAATGGCGCCTGAAGAGATTCTCGGTGTTTCCGAAAAGCTGCTTATGAAGACAAGTTACGCATAGGATGCAGCTGGAAATGCTCTAGTTATAGTTATAAGGTTCAGGGCATGATGGCAAAGTAAATATATCATTGAGTCAGTCTATGTTGGTGTCACCCATAGGGTAGCAATCTTCAAACCCTGTGCCAACCGCAGGATGCAATAAATTTGATAGGTGAAGATAAGGGAGCCATGCATATTTGGCTGTGCGAAAAAATTTGAACGTGCCAAGTGGGTCGTGATGAAACAACTTTGAAAAACACTTGCATAGAAGAAATATCCTATATAATTAGTTTATCTTGTGTAACTAATAATAATCACGGTTCGTTTGCAGAATTGAATTTTCACCAATGTTATGTCATTTCTCATCAATAGTATTAGTAACACCACAGCATTATTGATCCAAAAGAACATTTTGAAAATCAATTATTTCCCTTCATAAGAAGGATTATCCTTCAACCTAAACCAACTAATCTCCCCTTACATAACCACAACAAAACCTTTCCTGTAGTGAGATAGATTATTATTATGTCGAAGCAAAATAATCTTCTCCTCCCAATCTAATCTCAGCTAATTAGCTGGTAGTGGATACTTACGCAGAGCCTTGTTCAGAGCAAATGACTATAAAAATGTATTGTGCTCCTGTTCGCCTACTTTACTTCAAGTTCTGTGAAGGGATGGAAGCCTATGGGCAGGGGGTATACTCACTTGGCTAACATAGACAGTCCTCTAACTCGTGATAGAACCAAAATAGGGAAAATCGGAATAAAAATATGGCCTAACCCTAACCTGGTACACACACTACAGAAGTACCCAAATGTTCTATATAAATGTAGCTTGGTATTCCATAAAGTAGTAAACTGTTTGTCATTATCTAGCAAAGAACACAACGGTAATATAACATCTCTTGTAACGGGACAACAATAAAAATGCCCCAAAAAAATTCCTCCTTGTTGGGAAACACTGCCATAACATATCCTTTCCTGTAGTAAGACCATCCAGGATACACAATAATAAAAAAAATCCTCTTCCTGACAACAAATATATATAATTCCTCCTCATTGGGAAACACTGCTATCACATAACCTATCCTGTAATGAGACCCATTCAGTATACAAACGGCTGTGAAGTTCAAAATTTGTCATGCTTTTATTGATATCGGAGCCATTTTTTGAGACGACTTTTGGGGATAATCAAGTCAAAATTTTTGACAGAAACTCAGAAAGCAAAAAGGTGACTGAAAATTTGCAACAGACACTTGAACAGAAGTACCTTTAGTGGCACCTTTAAAGTATACACATAAGCAGTTTGTTAGACAGGAAGCCAATCATGATAAAATGCATATTATCATGATAAAATGTGCCCAGGGCACCGTGAGAGAAACCTAGGGCTCCCTCAGCTATTCGTTCACTTATTATTACAATAATAAATATTTTTTAAATAGAATGCAGCAAATACATCAGAGTCATCAAATAAAGTAATTATGGTTAAGTAACAATCTGTTTTATTTTTTATTTTTATAAATTTATTGTGGGACTTCGTAAATAATAGTCAATCCTTTCACAGGTTCCATGAAACCAAAAGTTTGAGAATCTTCAGGGACTTATACAGAGATGAAAAAAAATTATGAAAATTCACTTTACCTTTTAACAAAGCGATCTCCTTTGATTTCTCTAGAGAAGAAGAATCGTCATCTTGTCCCTCACTTTCCATATTATGACAAAACTAAGATATTAAATTATCTTTCTGTGACAAATAATAGATAATAATAGGTTGTTTGTTAATATTTTCCAACACTTCACAAAATTTGTATAGGCCTACAGAATAAGAATTAAAATGGCTCAGATTTGAACAAGTTCCTTCAAAGTTATTAAGGCCAGATATATGACCCCATTTACTGTTGAATTGGCATACTCAATAGAGGCCTTCAATTCCATGATATTAGACAAAATGCATACGGCTGTGCCGTCTGTGTAACAATGACGCAAATTCTATAATAAAGACCCTTGCCCATTTAATGTCTCTCAAATCCTTACAATACTGCAAGTCTGCAATACATCAAAGTTTAATTTAAAATCCCCACACATTTGGATACCAATAACATTTAATAGCAGGATAATATTCAAATTTATTCAAAATTAAATAAATGCAATATTGCAATGCAATGTAAGTTTAACGCAAACACAAAATCATAAAATGTCAAGTCATTACATACGAACATCCTTCTGCAAGAATAATTGCTAAATATATCCACATTATCAGCACTCTAACATTTCTTTGTTTGAAAAACTCGAACGAAAAAATAATCAAAGTCCAGACGTCCAAAACCTGCTATTTTAGGCAATTTTCCAACAGCACTGGCACTTATGCAAAATAAATTGACCACTTCAGGCAATTTGGAAGGATGGTAATTTGTATCGTAGCCGTTAAATTATGATCTTTATCTTTTTATAACGTGGCCAAAAATAATGCCAAAAGCTCTTATATAAATTTGCTATTTTACATTTTCCATGACTTCAATGCAAAATAGTTCTATGTCTGCAGTCAACCTGTACAGACATTGGAAATGTTGACAAAACTTTATTTTTTTCTTTTTATCGTGCATGTGATACCACGAATAAGCATGGCGGCAAATACTCAGTATGGCCATCCCTGCATCAACTGTATTTTATTAAAAACATAAACACTACACGTCGAAAGCATCTCAATTGATTTTTGTGCAGCCGGATGATGTAGCATTTCGAGACTTTTGGAACTTTTTAAAACACGATATTAATTTTTTTATACACAACTGTTTTGATTTCTTTTATTAACATGGCCTAACCCAAGTAACGTCAGGATCTGTTCTTTATTTATCCAGCACGATAATCAGAATTGCTGCTTCTATATACTTTGCATTTTCCAAAAAATGTTTGCATATATCATGGCTTCAATGCAAAATAGTACTGTAATGTCTGTAATCAGTTTGTATAGACATTCGAAACCTCAGCTAAACAATACTGTTCACTTCTCACCAGTTGCGAATGTATTACCATGAGTAATGTCTGGTGGTATACACTCACTATGGCTTGGTGGTGTCTGTGGATCTGTAGTGCTATGTTGAAACAAGGATTAGTTTTAAGGGGATCCTTGTTTGTCTAGAAATGGTCAATTTTTAGTGATTTAATATATTCTCAAATATATTCTGAGGTAACATTTCGAAACCGTGTCATGTACTGCAGAGAAATTTCTGGTTCAGTTACTTTTTTTTGTCCCTAATCAGTAATGGCAAACCCTAATTCTGAACTACATATTTTATACTTTCCTAGTCCAAACTCAGCATACCTGCATGATACATCAACTGAATTTTATTCAAAACAAAAACAATGCATCTCAATTGACTTTTATGTAGTCGGGTAGTTGGATAATTCATCATTTCAAGAAATTTGTTGAATATTAAAATGGCATAGCCCAAATAATGTCAGAAATTTAAAGAAAATTCTCTTTTTAGGCAAAAGCTTGATATACTAACACTGAAATGAAGATTTACGTTCTATGTTTCATTGCTAAACTAGCATGATCTCAATGCTAAACGTGTCCAATTAGAGTATTTGATGTACATAATAACATTGACAAAACCATATCGTTTGCTTTTTAATGATTTATACAAGTATCATATTGAATAAACCGGGTTAAGGCTATCCCTACATTAACTAAACACAAATTAAATCAAAACGGCTCAATTGAATTTTGTGTATTTTGATGATGCGGCAATCCGAGACTTTCATACTATGATAACATAAATACTGTGAATTGTGTAATCATAACCTCATTTCCTGTGATTGATAATGCAGCCGTGTTTCAATGCAAAATGAAGAACAAAATATTCAAAGGAAGCAATTCATAAGAATTTGTGGCGTTTTGTGGTTGTTGGGCGCTCTGATCTAGTGGTTAAATATTAGACTCATCAAATACCCTCAGACCTCAATAACCAAAATTCTTGTGCCAGCAACTACTAGAAAGCCTATGTTAATAAATGAAGATGCGGCAACAGTTTCACCCAAATATTTGTATCTGGCCCTTCTTTATTAAAGCTTGCATTGGCTGATCTTTGATAACTTGTGATATGCTTAACTTGCGCTCTTGTCTTTGAATAGTTTGTAATGTGAGAATTGAAGTTTCCCTCCCTGAAATGGTATAGATCCACTATATGGAAGCCGCTGTTGTTAAACGATGCGTTAGACAATAAGTTGAGAAATACCATACCATTACCGAAAAAATCGTTTCCTTTTTGTCTCATCTGTGTTTAAAACTTGGCACAAAATGGTCAAATTTTTGCCAAATTAACATGGAAAGGAAATATCAGTGTCTAAATCGTGATATGATTGTCTATGAGCATCAACCATTAATGAGTTCACACATCACGTTGATGAGCATATTATGTTATATTGTTTTAATGTTATGAAAGTAAAATTTTTTTTTCAATGAGTCGTGATAAAATTAGAAAAAATGAGTCATGAGTTCACAAAGAATGGGAGCCTCTGGTTTAGATAATTTATTTGTAATCTTTCATGGTACAAAAAACAAGACATAAAAACAAGAAGAAAATTCGAATGAGACATAAACATACTACATGGCCAATCTTGCCGTGTGGAATAGCATAGGGGTGTGCAACCTTTAATACAGGAGTGTCAGATACAAGTAACTGGGATAAACTGCGGGCCGCACCTTTATTTAACATAGGATTTTTTAGTACGTACCAGATTGAAGTAAATTAAGGACTCGTTTTGCGGACCACACCATTCAAAATTGGCACTTCTTTGGAGACCACCCAATTTTTGCTTGTGGGCTGCATTTGGCCCGCAGCAGAAACACGATCAGATCCTGTCTAATCTTACTTACTCAAGATTGTAAAGAAGCTTAACAATGCATTGCAGTAGCAAGTAAACCATGTTGATAAGAAGCAAAGATTATAGTTTAACCAGCATTTTAAAAGTTTATACAATTATATGCATGAATAGGGTCCCCTGCATCTGAACAATTATCTAGAGCCAGGCCCTACAGCTTGGAACCCACGTTTCCACCCTTCGAGCCGACCTTGCTAGCTGTTACGGTCTGACTTGGCAATTAGAAATTTCAGAACTGACCCGTTGAAAATTCCTGGCTACAGCCCTGGTATAATTATTCAAAGGTTGAAAAACTAGATTAATACCAAAACACCAATATTACACGTGCATTTCACTAATACAAAGTAAATGAGAATATCGGTCAGAGACCGAAGACTTATCGATCGAAAGTTAGGGGTTCCCTCAAAACAGCGCTCTTACTCCATTGTGACACCTTGTGTCCCATCACTAATTAATTAATACCTCGCTAACTATACGACATAATTCATCCAAAATCAATAGGCTTCTGGTCCGACATATGATGAAAGCACATGCAAAATCTGGAGCAGATTCAATCTCGCTTTCGTGTGCATCTAACAGACAAACAGACAAATACCTATCAACATACTTACCGATCAAAATCGATAAGTAACAAGCCCATCTATTATTAAGAGACAGCAGACAATTATCGCACAGTCCAAAGTCCTCTGCCCTTGATTAAGGGAAACTGACACAGCTATATTTATAAGTGTTTATTCAGCAAACTAATTGCATAATATAATGTTATCCTAATTGAGATAAGTTGGATAGTCAACCCTGTATATACAAGAGATAAATTAAAATCAATTGAAAAATCATTTATATGAGCATTTGATATCAAATAGTCAGAAAATAAAATACAAAATAATATATTCCATTTCAAAAACATAAAAGACTATAACTGAAATACTGGTATATTTGAATTGTAACGGATACACACATGCTTAGACTTTAATAATGACGTAACAATTGTCGCTATCTAGAATTGCTGTATTTCCCGGCGAATAAGTCGCTTTTCTAGACCCAAGTTTTTGGCCTGATTTTTGGGGGGGGGGGTCGTCTTATTAGGCGAGTATGATAGTTTTCATTTTTGTGGTGTCGCCATTAGGTAATGTTCTTTTATGGTGGACGCAATCGCGAGTTGAACACAAGTAGATTAAAATTTAAAGACAGTTTGAATTCCCATAGTTATCATGGATTGAATATTACGCTATAAGAAAACCTCATTATAGGCTATTTTGACCCCGACTTATTGGCAGGTTATATGCAAAAACCCATTTTTTCAGGCTTGAAAACGCGCCTCGTCTTATTGACCGAGTAGACTTATTTGCCGGGAAATACGGTATTTCACATAAATTCGGCGGGACATATTAAACCGGCCCGCAAGTCACGATTTGGGAACCACTGCTCTAAATAAACAGACCAAACTTAATGGACAAAAACGAGAGATAAGCTGACCCTGCTCTGATGCTTTCTCTAACTGACTTTTGAGTTACTGAGCCAAGTTAAATAAGAAGGTCAGTTCGAAATCACCAATAAAAATGTGTAATTTACAGTTTTATGAGGTCATAAAGTAGAGAATGTACACCACAGTATTTGCTCATAAAAGGATTATTGCATTAGAAGTAGGCTAGGCTATAAATTGACAAATAATAACTTCGCTTTTGTGGAATTTGGACTGGAATGGAATAAAAATATAGTTCAAATTTAGTTTCGTTAATTACTAGAGGGAGTTGAATGGGCAACAGGATAATGGGTACCATTAAAGCTAAAAATATTTACTTCAAGGATGGCAGGGTTACGGTTGCCATGGTTATTGATGAAGTAATATGTAGTATATTGTTAAACTGAAATATGAATAAGAATAACAATCTCATTCCACAAAATAGCAAGTACATTTGCTTACCACTCTAATACTGTCTCGTTCAAATATCCTTGGCAATGGTTACAGACATATTCGAAGTAAGAAGTAAACAAGGCTCAACAGCTCAATACATAATATTCTACTATCTATCCTAGCACAACATCCATCCATTCCAAGCACAAAATCATAAGAGGATAGGTAGCTAGTCCTACAGACAGGGCCGATGCCAGGGGGCGAGGGATTTGAGGGTCGAAACCCCCTTTTTTAAATGTAAAAAAAACATTTTTCTATACTCTTGAAAACCTACGTTTCCAGCAGGGCCCCACTAGCTGATACGGTCTA
Source organism: Styela clava (assembly GCF_964204865.1). Classification (NCBI taxonomy): domain Eukaryota; kingdom Metazoa; phylum Chordata; class Ascidiacea; order Stolidobranchia; family Styelidae; genus Styela; species Styela clava. The sequence goes on along the minus strand of NC_135250.1, from coordinate 748,092 downwards.
ACTTGGCAATTCAAGATTTCAAACCCCCCCTTGAAAATTCCTGCCTACAGACCCTAACTGATAGCACACATTTTTCATTCAATATATTGCCAAATACCCCACCAATGTGGTTAGTTTAATTTGTGTACAAAGCAAACAAGGCTATCAATTATGGTTTCGCAAGACTTCTGCATTTTTTTTCTGTTTGCTTTCCGTTTGGTGGATCTGTATGCGTATCATTCAAGGATGTTGTAGTAAGAATAAATATGATTCTGAGTGATTTCTGCATACTAACTAAATCCTGCACTGGTGGTAATGTATATGCATATAATGCAGGAATGATGAAGTGAAAATAAAAATGACTATTCTGCATGCTACAACAGTCATGTTGCAAACTAACACAAATGCATGAATGATCAAAATGGGCCGACATAAGTCAGACTACTTCAATTAGAATACACTTTTTCCTGTTGTCTGACCTCGCTTAGACAAACATTACAGAAATATATTTGTATTAGCGTGCAGCATCATTGGTAAAGCAAACAAACTTATCAAAAGCAAACACTTCAATCTTTGCTCTTTTAAAGAGGTTTTCAAGGACGCAAAATATTACACAATATGACATTACAAATATTACATAAGTACACATCACATTGCTAAACTGGCTAGTAAATTTCTTAAAACAAAGTGAAGCACACATATTAGCAGAGCTGGCTAAACCAAATAATCTGTTAATCTGCATACCGTACTCTCTGAAATACCGTAATATTTGAATATACATTACCAGCATTATTGAATATGTTCTAACTTCTGAACTTGCTGACTTGGGTCATGTTCAAGAAAAGTACAGCACAGTGTTTCTATTCCAAAAATAGCCACCACAGTCCTGCAGCCTGAAAGTAATATGCATAAAACTACCAGTGACCAGGGTACCGGTATTCAGTAATTGTTGAATTTGGGCATAATCACCACAGGCTAACAGTAAGAACATTCGGTACCGGTATACAGGTTTATCGCTAACTACAACCTGCCTACCGCAGGTAACTTACTAAATTAGCGCATGATTTCTTAATCAATCTAGAGCTATTTAAGGCCATGCACACAAAAGCTTTCCTATTACATTATTACCGGTGCCTCCCTTTTCTGTGTTTTCGGCACTCAAACACAAAATCGTAACCCAATAACGGTACCGTACCGTATTCGAAATGGACTGAACGAGATGCCGTGATGTACCATATGATTGAACCGTCTTATCGGCTTTCCTTTCCCCAGGATTACACTTGAAAAATATTACCCTATGCCCGGTATACTAAAACCAGAAAAGCGAGTACCGCTACAAAGCCTCGAGCGCCGGCCTTTGTTGTTGCCCAAAGTGACTACAAATAGTTTGGTTGTTGCGATTTGCGAATCAGCTGGGGATGCGCTTGACCGATTCTTGCAGAAATCGATTTAGGAGTGGCTGGAGTAAAAACTCCGGAAACGAACGCGGAAATCAATGAAATACTGTTTTTTATTGATTATGCAAACTCACTGAACCACGGATGATATTTTTACACCGATGTGTAGATTTTTTGCACCAGAGTCATAGTGCAGGATAATCCTTGGCGTCATTAACGTAGAAAGCAACTCAACGGTTGAGGCAAGCATCGAACTAAACTTTAGAAATACCGTAAATGCTCGTTTTAACGCCCGGTCCTGATTAAGGGCCCGTTTGAATAGCCGCCCGTGTGAACAGGACATAAAAATAAATAAGGGCCGGTGCTTGAATACCCGCCCGGTGTAAAAGTTTTTTTTTGCGGATTTGTACCTGCGGTGCGTAGAAAAGTCAAAATTTTCATTATTCTCGTTTAAATCATACTTGAGAAATGGAAATGACAATATACGGTATTAATTATTGTAATAGATAATGATTTATTTCCGATACAAGTACATAATACAATCAGCATGAGCAAATAACAATAAGCTTAAAAATGTATACGGAAGGGGACGTGCAAGACTTCCAAGATCAACAAGGTCGACCGACCCCTAAGGTAAGATTCTACCAAGACAGGACACTCTAAAGCAGGCATCATAATTACAATAGAAGAAATATAAATTTTTGAGTTTTAAGCCCGGTTAAGAGGCCCCAGAAATCAATTCCCCGAAAGTATTGGAATAGGAATAAGAATTACAGGAACAAGAACATCACATGATTACACAGATCATGTTTTTAATAGTAATTGAAAATGCGAGAAAGAATAAGAAGGGCGTCGGGCTAATTACAATTAATTATACTTTATGTTAGACACGAATCAAATCGTGAGAATGAGGCAATTTCTATGAATAGGTGAAAAATTAAAAATACCATACTTCCCAAGCTATATAGTGCATATAATTATTACTTCAGACTATATATAATAACATCTTCAATAATTTTCACAAAGACATATGAAAAATCCATATATAAGATTGTGAATTCCTATCCATTTTATAAATCTGATAGCATACACTAAGATTTGCATGATATTGCATCATATTATGATCCGCTGAAATGCTGTTTTAATTTGCAAATAGGGTGGTATCATTCAAAGATTGAAAATTACAAGAAAAAAGAACATCGCATGATTATGCAGGTTATACTTTTTTTTAATAGTAAATAAAATGCGAAAAGAAGTGAAAAATTAAGAAGAGCGTAAGCCTAATTATAATTTCCTCAAATTTAATTTTACTTTATGTTAGACAAAAATCAAATAGTGAGAATGAGGCAGTTTCTATGAATGGGTGAAAAATTTTAAATACCATATTTCCAAAGCTATATAGTACATATGAACACTTCAGACTATATATAATAGTATCTTCAATAATTTTCACAGAGACATACATCTATAAAATGGTGATTTCCTATCCATTTGATGAATCTGATAGCATACACTGAGATTTGAACGTCACTGCATCACATTATAATCCGCTAATAAATGTTGTTTTAGTTTGCGATCAAATAATTGTGGGGAACACTGTTTCATACTCTGTGGAATACTTTGCCATACATTGATACCTTCGTAACGATCGATCTTATCCACCGGTATTTTTGTGTGTAATTTTACTTCAAAAATAACAAGCGCCCCTGCTTGAATAAGGGCCCGGTTAGAGAGTATGTTTGAAAAAATAAGCGCCCGAGCTATTAAACGAGCAAATACGGTACGCAAGTCATCGATCGGCGAATGCGATACTTAGAGAAGCATGTCACACAGCGTGATGTGGATATAAGTTTATTTATTATTTTATGGATGCTTTTACATATCCTCGTTTGAGGCGAAGACGTCTCATATGTAATCATTGAAACATTTAACCATAATATTACACACCATAGCCCTCGCCCACTTACGAACTTTTTTAGATTATTTACTTACAATAACCGTTAATCTAGTACACAATAGTGAATATCGAGGGAACCGACTCTGATGACCGAACGCTCCTTAACACTCCTGCTACACACAGTCAAACACAACAAAGCACTGCAGCTCGTGACTAGGCACATGTTAACACAATAAATAAATGTTTTTGATGCCTTTCTGCGTGAAACGTCCAAGACTATGAGTGAATATGATCAACTTATCATGAGGTGTACTGTCTGATGAAGAATGTCCCTGTACTCCATTCCATGTGCTGGTTGTATACCACTCGGCAGTGGGATTCAGTGGCTTCTGGCGAATACATCGTTAGACAACCATAGCAAATTAATAAAGTGTCTACAATGAAGACTAGCGTTATATTTGACTTTACAAAAGTTATGTATTAGATTTATAAAGTGTTTAGTGTTGTAGCTTACGCAGTGATTCACATCTTTTCTGACATTAGGGCACCTATGGTTATTAAGTTTGAGAACCCGTCCCTAAAATTCCATCAAACCTCCAGAAAAGAGACTTATAACTGTCATTTTATTAAATTCATTATTACGATATATATTCTATATATTCCGGATATATGAATTGAAAAATATTACAAGAAGAATCACAGTGTAGATATCGAAACATTAACCATTAATATTGAATTTAAATGAACTACAAGAAGCTGAGCTCCCCGAGGTGGGGGGGATAATGAATGTCAATGAATGCAAAAAATTCAAGATGTTATAGATTACGGCTGTTGGGTCAGAGTTCAACATGTTTTATTGATGGTTTATCGTATTTTCTAGGGTAGATGTTTGAGTTAAAACTTTAGAATTCAAAGTCAAAATTCCTGACAGAAACACAAAAATTGCTTTGCAGATGTGACTAGGAATACATTTCCCCTCAGTATACAGAATGATACAAAATGACAGAATACTGCTTTGAAAATATTTGAATGCAACAATATAATGATAATACAAGTCGGTGTTGAGTGTTTTGTGCTAAGTGTTATGATTACACCTCTTATGCATGAGGTGCATGTTTGAAGTTTCATATCTATGGGGAGGATAGTTGTGTGTGAGAGGATTGCTAGGCTCTTTGCCATTGTAGGGTATTTCATGTAACTTCTGGTCAGTTACAGCTAGTTTCACCATCAAGTCGATACATCTGAAACAGATAACTGGCCAACTATTCTTTTGCTTTTTGATTAGACTGATAACTTGACATGTGGCTATGAGAGTAAGTTATCTTATCAGCGGAAAATTGTATGCAATGGCAGGTTATTTGCTAACAAATTTGGATTCCAAATGGACTAAGACATAAGTATGAAATCAGTTATTTCAGACACTGCGATGGCTCTTCACGTCTGAAAGCATTGTCAGATTTAAGCCCGTATTGCAACAATTGGGTGACGCAATGCCAAGATATTAACGAAATGAGCATGGGTTCAAATATTTTGGTAACCTGGATATAATTTATTTTGCTGTATTTTAACTCTTGAATTGTGTCTTGGATAATAATGAAATGTTTTGAGTTTTCATTCAGAAATGGCAGTCAAATTTTCATGTGCATGAAGTCAAATATTTTGAGGTAAATTTTATGAATGGATTAGAATTTGATGTCCCAAGACTCCAGATTGAAAATGCCTAAATATTAACGTAATTTGATGCGCGTGGAGACATTTTTTTCAGCTGTTTTGACTCGTGAGAGACGTCTTGAATAATAATAATATATTTGAGTTTTATTCATTGCTGGAAGTCGAATTTTTGGTGACCAAGTATAAAATTGTGAAAAGTTGAAGTTTGAAAAAAAAAAAAGTATCAGATTCCAGAGCACTGGCTCTGACATAGAATGTCACAAAAGATATTGTAAGCAAAGATGAAATAAAAACATAAAATATGCGGTACCCCTGAAGTATGCGTACCAAGATGGCGGACACCGAAACATAGTATGTGTACCAGGTTAAGGTTAAGCCATACTTTTATTCCAATTTTCCTTATTTTAGTTCTATTACGAGTTTGTGGACTAGCCAAGTGACTCCCGTAGTACTAGTACCTGAAATTATGGCCTCACCCTAGCCTGGTACACATACTATGTTCTGGTGTCCTCCATCTTGGTTCACATACTTTAGGAGTACTAAACATACAGCAATACATCTTGATCACACACTCATTTAGAGCCTTGATATCCAAAAAAGCATTTACAAAATCTCTAAAAGGCTTTGATTAGAATAAAAAAGAATGAGATGCAAGTAATACATAGTACGATGGAAAAATATAAGTACAAAATAATAAAAGCACTTGCAAAAGGAACATTATATTTGAATAAATACTGCAGTGTTTTGTGATGGTCGGAGAATGAAAAAAAAAACTTGCTCGATAATATGGATATATGTAGTAGGAAGTAGGAGAGATGAGACTTAACAGACTTGCAAATGATAAGTCTCTCAGTATGGTGAGGGATTAAAGTGCAAAATAATTATAGCACTTGCAAAAGGAACATTAAAGACAAATAAATACTGCGGTGTTTTGTGATAGACATGAAGCAAAAACTTGATCAAAATGACAGAGTCTTGAAACCCAGAATCATTTAGTACAGGGGTTCCCAAACCAGGGGTTGCGACCCCAAATTGGGTCGGAGTGATAAGTAGGTATGGTCACAAACAGGTCATTGGGTCTGTGGGGTCGCTGAGGTATGGTAGAGGGTGGATGTACAAAACATCTAAGATTTGACAAACCATGTTAAATTTAGCAGTTTGTACCATGGCTTACTGTAAAACAGGCCAATAGGCATCGCTTTATGCATATGCTATAGAAAATGCAAGTGCCTATTGTGACATCACTGTTCGGTTTTAGCTCATTTTACCTAGTACCACCACATGACCAAACTCAAAGTCCAGTAAAAGAAGCTCTTTAGAGTTTCATGAAAATATATATATTGACCTGGGGTCGCACTGGACACTTGAGAGTTGTCTTTGGGGTCGTCCTGAAAAAAGTTTGGGAACCCCTGATTTAGAATAAGCCGATAGGCGCCCAGGATCTCCGCTAATAGTTGAGGCCCGTACTTAAACAACCGGCACAATCCTCAAAGACTTGCGGATCTATAATGCGCTGTGATCAAGTGAACGAGTTACCGAAACTGCCAATTCATTACAAGTTCTGTGCGTTTTCTAAACATTCTTGCAAGATTGATATACTGTAGCTAAAAGTTAAAATAAAGTTCACTAAGGCTTGGATAGTTTATGGAGTATCAGGATGGAAAACGAGTTTGAGAAAGTTTTTTCTCTGTGGAAGGTAGCATTCTTGGAATTTCAATTTTCGACTTGGTTGGCAAGAAAACAGCGATGAATTGTAAAAAATTTGAAACTTTCATAACGACTGGCACGTTTTTCATTGTTGCCATAGAAACGAAACTACAATCCGAACTTTCTATGAAAAGCACATTACTAGGGTGACAAGATAACCCATGTGTACAATTTAATCTAGATCGGTCCAGCCGTTAAGATGCTAAAGCTTAGACACACAGACAGAACGACCGATAAGGGTTTTCTATAGCAGAGATCCAATAGTCATCTTTATCCTCGCTACAGTACACTTGCAAACATTGATTAATCCTTAAATCTTCTTTTTTCCTATTCCTTGCATAAATCGTTTCATTTTTGTCCGGAAAACTTTGAAATTCAAGTTCGAAGCATCAGCAGTTAGCAAGTGCCGGGCAATTCGGCGTTCAAATAAACCTGAAAAAAGATGTTTTTTATTCGATTTTTAGAGCCGTTTAATAAAACAGTTATGTTTTGAAGAAGCAGTTAATAAAGTGTTGACAAGGGACACATCAAATCGCTTGGCTGGTCAGGTTGTGCCCCACGAGCCTGTTGCACAACTGTGGACCAAAACCGTTCTGATTTGAAGTATGGTTTACGTAACATAATATATATAAAACACCTCATTTTTGGATTTTTTTTTCTCATCCTTGCTCTAAAAAAGTTTGGAACAAGCATGAGAAGAAGAGCTACTTTGTTTTAAAAGGGCCAATTTATAGCATCTCTGACTGTCATGTGTTCAAAAAGGCCTATTAAAATTATTTCTATTTTAAATTTTGTGCGGCTTTTTCACAACTTCGCTCCTAACAAGGGTTCACTAATTCATCTAAAGTTTTGGAAGGAAGTTTTGGAAAAAATCATTTTTGTGGAACATAAATTGCTCATATTAATAATTTTTCAACTAACTATTCTGAATCATTCCTAGAGGCAAGAATTTAAAATAATGAATAAAAATAGTCGTCTTAATCAAATATCAATGATAACAAACTCATATTTTACCTTCATAATCAGTGTTGGCCAATTCCCTTGAATGTATGAATCCATCAAACATCTGCGTTCCCATGAACAAATCAAGGAAACGTCGCAAACTACGAGATGTTACGTCTTCATAAAATGATATTCGATTAAAGTTTCGTTGAATTTTCCTGAAATTAAAAATTAAATTTCGATTCCATATAATATATACTTAGGATCATAGTATTTCTAACCAACCGGATAAGAAGCCCAAATACTTCTAAATGTTATCAGCAGAAGTTACGCGAGATTAACTACCAATCCTTCATCAATGCTTTTGCACTAATGGATCCGTATGCGTATAATGCAAGGATGCTGTAGCAAGAATAAACAAAAGATTTACATATTTATCTCGGGGGAGAGGAAAGACGGCTTAATCATATCTCAAACCACGGCCTCTCGTCCGGTTACCAGTCCAGGTCGGGTATGGGATTAGTTAGCCAGTTGTTTTTCGGAAGCATGGACTTGATGGTGGAGGAAGCCGTAACTGACCAGCGGTTACGTGAACCCACGAAGGGAAATCAGAGATGCGGTGGCGAGCGTATTCTTAATGCTTAGCATGATGCTCCGCACCACCGAGCCAATTGCTATATGTAATTCGAGAGTCCTGTTGCACACTAAGACAAATATAACTTTTCTACATACATAAAAGCTTTATAGCACTTACCCCCAACGAGTTTGTTGCTGTGTATTCGATTGCACGTCAGTTTGAAAATGACTCGGATAATGTCCGATCATCTCGACAAATAAATGCATGAAGGATTCCGAAATTACAGTGTTGCGTTCCGCTGATTCTAAGAAGATTATTCATCAATTATGTTTATTGGTATCATTTAACACAGGCAATAGGTAACATGAGAATATCGGTCAGAGACCGAAGACTTATTGATCGAAAGTTAGAGGATCCCCCAAAACAGTGCTCTTACCCCATAGTGACACCTTGTGTCACATCACTAATTAATTAATAACTCGCTAATTATTCGACATAATTCGCCCAAAATCAATAGGCTTCTGGTCCGAGATATGATGAATGCACATGCCAAATCTGGAGCAGATTCAATCTCGCTTTCATGAGATATCGCGTGCATCTAACAGACAGACAGATATACAAATACGTACCGATTAAAATCGATAAGTAATAAACAGTTCAGTTGTCACCACAAATACCAGAATATAAAATCAGACATAAGGTCAGTTAAAGAGTGGGAAACAGAATTAAAGCACAATTATCCAAGGATGATAATCTTCTGCATTATCAAGTTAACAAACACAAGTTAACAAATTAGAACAAGAAATGTGATGTGGGGCTGTGTGATGTGGAGCTGTGTGATGTGGGGCTGTGTGATGTGGGGCTGTGTGATGAACTGCCTTCATTCCACATCTGAATTCAGTGTAGCTGTTTACTTGGTTGTATTGACTTGAAGTAGTTTCATATCAATTGCCTTTTTGGCAAGTTAATTAAGCACAGACCATAATTCTATACAGTTTTAGTAGCCCAGGAGTGGCCAACCTATGGCGCATGCGCCAAACGTGGCGCATTGCATGATTAGAGGTGGCGCATTGTATCTTTAACCCTTTTCATGCCAAAATTGTTAATTGCACTTGAACAACCAGTTGAATTGCCCAAGCCTAAAAAAATTATTATAAATCAACCCACAACATGCTGAAAATGACCCCTAAATACCACCTTTTTCATCCAAACTTCAAAACTTCAAACCGTTGTCAACAAAAGCGAAGCGTAAAATCGTTTGCTGTGACGCAAGTACTAATCTCGAAGAAGCCTGGAGTAAAATCACGCGACGCTAGGCCAAACAGCTGATTAGCAAAGGCCAATTAGAATCGAGGGTAGAGTAGAGTAGATATTGATACTAAAGGCCTGTTGTCACAATATTACGCCTAACTTTACTTCTTATTCGTACCTTTTTCTCTTCGATGTTAAAAACAGCTTTATTGCGTAATGCTCATAAGACAGAATGCGTTTTTCTCCTACTTTCAGGACGGCTGTAGTTTTTACTTGAAAAGGGCGTCACAATGGTTCCCTGTTTCGTAATCAATCGTAATCTGTTTATCGTAAATTGCTCGAATTTTTGCGTGGATACGAGAATTTTCGTTGAGTTAACTATATATATGCGGCTGTCATTGAAATTTATTCATTCAGTGATTCGGTAATTCTCTAAATGAGTGGTTTTCTGTAAACAGCAGCAAAAGTCTCATAAAGGCGGTACTTAAATAAAATTGATCAGTTTTATTTATTATACTTCCTTGCTCAATTTCTATTCATGTGAAGTTTTAAATTGTAAAAACTACATATACGTGTGTATATATGTGTGTGTATTATAAATTTATATAATTTCAACAAGAAGCGGACATTAGGCGTGGGAATACAAGAGATTTACGGCGCATCTGAAACATTATTTTTAAAACGTGGCGCATGGTATGTGAAAGGTTGGCCACCCCTGTAGTAGCCTTTGCTCAGAAATGGATCTCTTTTACTTCCGAATAACTACGCATGATCTGGCCGTGAGCAAATTCTCTACAACACCAACAACTTACCATAATCTATTGCAAAATCATAGCTGGGCTCCATTCCTCCACTTTGAAAATTATTGGCAAAATTAGTTAACGAGTTAATTAACGGCGTTTGTAATTTTCGAGGCAAAATCTCCATCTCGTCACCAGCACTTGAAAGAACTTCTTGTGTCGACATATTAACGAGAAAAACCTGTGGAGACAAAAATAGAATGTTTGAATAAAAATTACACGCATGAAAACACAATGTTCACACCTATGGGGAATTGAGGGGCAATAAAGTTGTAAAATATTACACAAAGTAAACCCAATGAAATAACATTAATACACAATGAAAAGCATAATTACACTTGAAAAAGAAAAATGCCGGTGCCAACAAGTACGGAGAGTTTTGGAGAAAATTCTTGTAAATATGTTGTGTATAATCACGGTGGCGCAACACATTGGCAACACTTTTTCCAATAACCACAAGTTTTTTTCAAAAGCTATTGCATTGAAACGAAAGCATCGAACTGACTTGGGGTCTTGATTTTTATACTCACTTAAACAAGTCTTATCAAATATTATTGGTGGCTTTAGTACAGGGATTCCCAAACTTTATTGGTCGCGGGCCAAAACTTGAATCGGAGGGTTGTTCGCGGGCCGGAAGAGTGTAGCGCCTGAAAACGCGTGACATGTCTAAGCTCTTATGGTTCATAACTAAATTACTGCCCTATGTAATCATAATACCGGTACGAATAACTGAGATAACGCTTTAATTGAATTGTTACGATAAAAACACGTGCTTAAAGTGTGATAATGGCGTAACACTTGGCGCTATCTAGAATGAAAAAAGGTGAAGCAAAATCTGTTGCACTAACTCGCACACTATTTCACTCAAGCTCGGCGGGCCATTTTGAATCGTTACGCGGGCCGGATTTGGCCCGCGGTTTGGGAACCCCTGCTTTAGTATGTGGGTGATGAAAACCCTCTTGTAAACCAAAGTGGGTAATTCAGAAAAAAGGTTGGGAACCACCGATCTAGGCTAATTGAACGTTATGGTAACAGATCTGATAAATACAAGCCAAATTGCAAACTTCTCCAAAAAGTAATTATCATAAACAGCTGTTTGTGGCTAAAAATGACTGTCTGTGTAGAACAGGGACAAGAAAATTACGGCAAATTTCGGATCGGATCTGGCCTGCCAAAGTGTTTCATTCGACCGACTCTGCTGAAATTACAACTATAGTTTTATGGATATAAAATTCCGTTGAAAATACCGATGAAAATAACGTCATAATAACCCAATTGTTACATTGTGCTTCTCATTATTATATAAACGTTGGTCTAGCTGTTGTAAACAAACTGTTTTTTTATTCATAGTTTTTCATATTGAGTTTTGAGTTCCGGCCCCATAACTAACCAAGTCTATTGTCTGTTACTGACCCATTCAATAAATTAATTGCCCACCCCTGGTGTAGAAACTCGTTCAGAGGAAACACAAAAAACAAAATTAAATTCTTGAATATCACAAACCTCTTCCAATGGCAGTGTCCTCAATTTGTGTAATGACGTTTCTAAAATCCCGATGAGTAGCGGAGTTGGTGAGCAGCATAAGTCTACCATAGGCTGAGGTAGGACAGGAACAAATACGTGTTGCCATATAAAAGGGTACAGCAGGGCTCGGAAAGCATGAATGCAGGCAGTTAATGTGCTTAGTGATTTCCCACTGATGATAACTCTCCTTTCGAGTAGAAGGGAAGCAAATATCTGAATAAATAAAAGAGAGCTTGATTGACCAGATAAATGAGATAAACTGAAGAAAATATAGGTTATGATATGGTGACTATATTAAGTGATCCAAGAGTCCCGCTGTACGATAGTTGCTAACACAAATATATTTCTGTAATGTTACACTGTATTTTCGGAATGCTCTATGCATTTATTTGTTCAAATGATCGGACGTTATCAGTCATTTTCAAACTGACGTGCAAGCAAATACACAGCAACAAACTTGTTGGGGGAAAATAATATAGAGTTTTTGGTGATTTCTGCAACATGAGACATGTTCATAAATTATAAGTAAAAGTAAGTACGAGAATATCGGTTGGAAACCGAAGACTTATCGATCGATAGTCAGGGGATCCCCCAAAACAGAAACTGCAGTTTCGATTCATCCGCTCTTGTAACTTGCGCACTGCGCATCGCACACACACACTCGGCGGGTTTCAAAATTCTCTCGCTTTACAAAAATCTAGATCACTATATCAATAATTGATTGATAACTCGCTAATTATACGACATAATTCGCCCAAAATCAATAGGCTTCTGGTCCGAGATAAGATGAATGCACATGCAAAATCTGGAGCAGATTCAATCTCGCTTTCGTGAGATATCGCGTGCATCTAACAGACACACAGACAGACAAATACCTATCAATATACTTACCGATCTTAAGATCGATAAGTAATAAGTGATTGCTGCTTAGTCTTTGTATTAATAACCATATTCTAATGTTTGTAAAAGATTCAAATAAGTCACCTTTATAGTTATATCCACTCCAAGCTCAGACAACAAGCATTGCAGATCAACATGTTCTAACCTTGTGTCAAACGGCCGGCGTAAAACAAAATATGCTCTCCCATCTATGAGAATAAAAATTTGAAAGTTGAAATGATCCAGAAATATTGTAAAAATTTAATAGTTCAAAAAACATGAAAATATGAACATGATGAAATATCGGGAATTCAGACAGAGATGCAAAGCTTCAAAAAGCTGTTTTGAGCAAATTAGGTAAAAGTATTTTTGATTTTTTAACTTGAATACTTATATTATTTATTAAATATTTCTCCAAACTACGATTAGATTCCATTAAGACATTAATTTTGCTGATATTGAGGCCAGGCAAATTCTGTAAAAAGACCCAAATTTAAGCATGTGATCCAAATGAAATATAATAATATAATTTCTGTATGAATAGAGGTTGGCTTGTCTAAAGACTTGTTCAAAGTGATGATGAAAAACGCCAAATAATGGTGTCATCTTGAGTATTGCATTTGCAGCCAAAGTATGAATCCTCCCTCCCAAAAAAAAGAGAATCTGTCTGAGGATTAGACACAATTCAGCACTGTGGGGAATTTGAAGCACATGAGCTAGAGTTGTCAATTGTTACTGATAGCTCGAAAAATCCCCCCCTCATCTAAACAAAAAATTTCTAACCTGGTTCTTCAATTTCAACTCTGACGTTTCTCCCCGGTGCTGGAAATCTTTCAACGAAAAGTGATTCAATGAAAACTGAGACTTTCTTCAGAGAAACCTAGAATTTAGATCGGTGTTATCAAATTAATGCAGTGTTTCCCAATTGAGGAATTCAATGTTTTTTTTTGAAAAGAATATCCTCCACGAATTTGCGAAAAGCACAATTCTTATCCTCAAGAACTTCTATCAGTACTCTTCCTATTTATAGTTATTTACTATAGGATGGGATTAACTTATTTATCATAGGCAAATCAAATGGCTAATCACGACCTCTCATCCAGTTACCAGTCTATGTCGGGTATGGGATTAGTTGGCTAGTTATTTGTTTCGGAAGCATGGACTTGATGCCGAAACCGAATAACCGCAACCGTTATGCGAACTATCATACGGTGGCTAGGAGTCCAGCAATCGTTCAGCACATAACTATCCCCACATGGGATTCAAACCTGCAGACCCATGCAGGGTAATCAGAGGTGCGGTGGCGAGCGTATTCCTAATGCTTAGCACGATGAGCCACACTGCCGAAGGTACTTGGTTCAAGCAAACTTGCTCAAAAAGAAAAATCAGAATCCTCACCCTATGTCTTCTCTCCAGTTCGTCAAGTATTGTCTCATACAAACCAAAGCTTCCCATAGCACTGATCAGACAGTAGACTACCGGGTATCGAGGCTCGTTTCCTGGTGGCAGAATTCTGACAATAAAATTGCGGAGATGGCATAAAAATATCTTATATTTATACAATACAGAGCGACCATAAAGTCTCTTTACACTTCAAAATTCATTGACTTTATTTACACTTTGTATAAAACCATATTATTTCTAGTTGCATTGTGCCACCTTCTTAGAAAATTTATAACAACTTGACCATGGAAACGCAGCCTAAGTGCCGGAATTGAACGAATATAGTTAATTACGAAGTGGCCAAGTGTTCAAGTGGCCCAGAGATGAGTGTGTGTGGCTTAGCTTCAAGCAAATTCTCTGATCTTAATTTTTATCACATGAAATACAGAAAAGTGTGGCCGGATGGAGTATTTAAATGATATTAGATATCATGCATTCACAACACTAAAAACTAACTATAAACTTTCCTTTTAAGCAAGACATAAAGATCCTTTTCCACTCCAGTAACGCAAAACAGACCTACCTTCTACAATATCCGAACTTTCGTGTCCCATCTTCACGAGTCAGCATAAATGAGTAGCTATGACTCATCATTTCTCTACATGGCTGTATTTCACCGATATCAGGAAAACAAAAATGAGCCAAAGTTTTTTCATCCCCGACAGTTTTACCGGGAGGAGGGGCGGGAAATCGGTATGATACTTTGGAAGATATTTTACCGGTCGGATCTGGAATTGAAAAATAATTTATAATAATTTATGGGCGTTAAGGTCTAGTAGTGGTTTAGCAGGTGCGTCGATCTAGTGCAGAGTATATATCACACTGGGTCCCAGGACCTCTTGGGAGCCCATGAAGCCGTTATCTGGAAGCCACAAGCAAAAATGGCCTCTAACTGGTACAATTTGTGATGAATACATTGATTTGAAATAAAATTGACTGTTATTTGTTTAATTCTTTGATTGTAATTATTCCTTTACTTTCGTTTGTTGCCTTTTTATTATTGAACATGTCTCACAAAATAACTGATTGAAACGCCATAAAACACATTTTTCGAAAAGCAAGGACAACTTTTTGACGGGGGTCATAGATCGTGAAAGTGTGATAACGACTGGGTTAGGGGTTAAACAAACGAGTCTTACAACCATACCTGGAACCACTTTGCAAATCAAGACTTGCTCAAACACAGTCGATGCATCAGATCCTGACAATTCTCGTTCCAATGATTTGTATTTCAAAGTACTTCTGTATGTTTTCTGCATAGTACGAGTGCGATCAAGAGTTTGCCTGAAAAAAAGCTTGAATTTTTAACAAATTTGATATCAGGATGAGGTCATTGTAGTTTTTTAGGAGTCAGTTGT
Source organism: Styela clava (assembly GCF_964204865.1). NCBI lineage: Eukaryota > Metazoa > Chordata > Ascidiacea > Stolidobranchia > Styelidae > Styela > Styela clava. The sequence continues at coordinate 732,667 of NC_135250.1, read as the reverse complement.
TTTTTATGAGGCCCTAATGTGTGATTTATTAGCCTTAAATAAAGAAAACTTGTATAAAAAAATGCGTATTCGAGGAGTCCATCTTCACTGGAACTCAGGGACTTGGCATCACATTCAGATGCAATGCCAACCGACCAAGTGATAGACTGGCATTTCTGGATCCATTTGTAGCTCTTAGAATGTCAGTTGCCGCTAACCACCCTTTTATCAGCAATCTGTTTCTTTTAATTGAGAGATGACAGCCTTGCCTGAATACCTACATATAGGTGATAGCACATCAATGGTGGATTATAATTCTTCTATCAGTACTTTTTCTACTTGGGGATTGGAATTTTGCCTTGAAAATTCCCATGCCATCTCTATTGCAAATATAAACTTACAAATATACAGGGTGTCCATAAAATCCCTTTACAATTTCTATTTTATTATGAAGTCAGTTCTCAATATGTCTTAACCAGGTTTGTTGTTTTTTTAAATCAGTAATTGTAAGTATTCTTATCTTATTTATTACATCTGTGATGGCCAAAGCAATTATGAGGTATCAATAACTCATCTTTGCAATTTTAAAGAATTTTAGGACTTCATGGACACCCTATATATGAGTTGTTGATTGTAATTTTCTTTAAAATATAATACCACTAGACAGCGATCCGAGACCACCGACTTATCGATCTCCCGCATGTTAAATATTTTACTCGACCTGACAAACAAAGTCGAAAAGAAAGAAAAACATAAAAAAAAAAAGCGACGAAAGTTGTGGTTTCCATTCCTTCGTTCTGACTCAATAGAGACACCGCGTGTCCCATCACTAATTAATTAATAACTCGCTAATTATACGACATAATTCATCCAATTCGTTGATAGGCTTCTGGTCTGAGATATGGAGAATGCACATGCAAAATTTGCAGCAGATTCAACCTCGTTTTTATAAGATATCGCGTAACATACGAAAGTGTCTAACAGACAAATATCTATCAACATACTTTCCGATCGAAATCGATAAGTAATAAGACCTACTCACATACCTATGTCTACTCATGTCCATCTCAGTATCTGAATCCTCGTCCCCACTTGAACTCAAGGACTTGACGTCACCATCAGACCCAGTTTCCTCTAGATTATATTTCCAATGGTGTTTATATTTTCTACTGATCTGACTGAAAGCTTCCCGAATTTTATCTGTGATCTGAAGGAAATATGAATATAATTATAAGTGAGAAATCTCTAGGATAGAATCAGCTCAATCCTATTACGGCATGACAACAAGAGGGCTTAATCATATGCCGAACACCTGCCTCTTGTCTGATTACCAGTCAATGTCGGGTACGGGAATATTTGATCAGTCACAAGGAACAAATCATCAGGTCGAGACAGGAATTTTATATTAAAAGCCGAAGCTCGTTCCAATAGAAATGCATCTGGAAATGGTCGTATAAAAAAATAATTCCAATTTTACCTGCAGTTTCACACCGGACTCCATACTTCTCTCTGACTTAGAAATACTGTTGGTTCGAAGCAGGATTTCACTCATGTCAGAATTTTGTTTCGATAATTTATTGTGTGGTGTTGCTGCTAAAGCTGATGGCTTGGTCTAGAAATAAAAAAAAAGTTTTAGTCATAGCATTGAATCCTGGCTACAGGTAATAAATCATAAGCCATGATTGAATTATGCTAAGCTTTAGTTTTTCCTACATGTAAAATCAGGAACTCCTCGCACCAGTGTGAATGAATATACATGCACATATAAGTAACGATCATCGACTTTACTATTTTGGACAAAGATTAGCGATTGCATGAAAAGGAAAATATTTTCTTTCAAAGTGTTTCCAACACAAGATGAAGCCCGCACAAGTAGCAAATAATATGCTTTAGTTTGCCATCATTGCTACATGACACCACATATGAATCTTTTCTTCAAATTCACTACTAAAGATCACACATAAGGCAAAGACTACAACACTGATCCCAATGAAGCAAATGGGTAATTGTTATTAATAGATGCTACAGAATGAAGCATAATAGGTTTGTCACACAGCCCCATAATTTAAATCATCTCTCTCGATACTTTTATAATAAATCAAACACACAAGGCAAATACGCCACTATATGGTCTCTATATACGCCAGTGAGTGATTTCAAATTAAAAACAGAAGGATGGATAGCTAATTTATCACATGACACCACAATACAAATTATTCCACTTGATAAGACCCTCAAAACAAAGCCCATATAAGAAAAGGCAGTTTGCTACACGACCACACGGTACAAATCATTTTTCTTCAAATTCACTATTAAAGACCACACGCGGGGGGATTGCGCAGTCAGGATTTTCAAAATCGGGAATTCCCACCCCCTTCTAAACAGTCCCCACGATTATGCGCTCGTTGAAAGAGCCGACTTTTACAGCTTAAAATGACTTTTCTGTCGCATAAAATATTCAATCCATGACAACTACAAGAATCTAAAATGTGTTGTTTCAATTTAATTGTGTTCAACGTACCTCACGGTTGCGTCTTCTCACAACAAAATAAAAACATTACTTTACTACTCTAAAACACTATGGCAGTCTGTGGACACTAAACTCTTATGTGTAACTCTTAATTCAATGAAACAGAATAGACAAAAGATAGACAGTTCATCTCGCTTAATACTTTTATAACAAAGAACACATATATGGGAAGCACTAATAGGCTACATTATACTGCTTTACATATATGATAATGAGTAATTCTCAAAAGTATAATAGACATAGAAACTATCACTTCCTAAGTGAAACCTTCATCAGTAACGCCCACACGTGACTTTGTCAAATGCAAAACATTGCTATAGGCATTCTATGCTTAATGTATGAATAATACATTACGAATATTTTGGCCTAGTGCAATGTTTCCCAAACTTTCTATTTGTGCGGTGCCAACTTATTTGGCAAGAAATCTCCTTACACGAAAAAAATTGCTGCCGTTAAATAAAACTCAATTTTGTAAACGTTATTAATGTGTACTTTATGTCTTTCAAAGTTTGTAAACATTATATGACCTAGGGAAAAAAGGCAAAAGAATAGAAAGTCTAGTGAGCAACACTGACACTAAATGATGAATCAATAATATGATATGGGAGTGAAAAAAAAAATAGAAACATATTTACACAAATGAGATGAATTAATATTGTTTTTTCAACTGGAACCTATATTTTGAGACACTCACATATGAGAACTGAACTGATCTGGACCGTTGGGAAAACCTGACTTAGGCAGTGGTTCTTATTAACTTTTCCGAACCCCTACGTTATTCTGCACGCTTATACCGAACCCCAACAATATTACCAGGAAAAGGTCTTCTTATTATAACAGTATTTAGAATCCATATTGCACAGCACATAATGGTACAAATTTCGTTCGGCATACTCATGGCTCCTGAGCCTTGTGTCAGTTAACCCTGATAAATAGTGTTTTGGTACATGTCATCTATTTCTACAAACAAGTAGTGTTATAGACATGCAAGAGATATAGCAAGCTACTACACTGAAAGTACGATATGACAAATTAAGAGAATTGGGTGTAACAATTCAATAACACACAGAACCTACGAAAGTTAGTACAAGCACAGTTCACAGCGGTACAAAATTATCGGGCATATTAGTGAAAAAGCGCCTTTCTCGACGGTCCAGAAGTATGTGTACCAATATGGCGGTAACTAATTTTGTTCGTCTACTTTACATCAAGTTGTGTAAAGGGACTGAAACCTATGGGCAGGGGGTATATTCACTTGACTAACACAGACAGTCCCCGAACTCGTAAATTATGGCCTAACCCTAACCTGGTACACAAGGAGCACCCGTTTCTGTGTGTCGGTACACCCTTAGTTGATATTGGTGCCATTGCATCTATTTGTCCCTACAAGCCACTGAAATTGCCTACCAAAACATCGCAATCATGTCGAATTCAAAACTGTGATGATGGTTAATTAAATAGCACACTGAAACACACATGAGATGAGTCACTCATACCTATTCAAACAAATTATGAAAGTAAAAAACCCATAAATTTTGGGCATATTTATATTTATGGTAGAATCTAAAGTTAAGTGAAATTAATGTGTTGCTAGATCTCTACTAATTGGCAAAATATTTGGTACTCCGTAGTATGTGAACCAAGATGGCGGACACTGGAACGTATTATGTGAACCAGGTTAGGGTTAGGCCATAATTCCAGGTGCAAAAACTACGGGAGTCACTTGGCTAGTCCCCAAACTCGTAATAGAACTGAAATAAAGAAAATTGGAATCAATTATGACCTAACCCTAACCTGGTACACATACTACGTTACGGTGTCCGCCATCTTGGTTCGCATACTACGAGAGTATCCTATATTCTAATGGCATTGTGCCATGGCAAACTACAACTATATAAAACTACATATGTGACATGAGTTAACAGAAATTAAACAACACACATGAGAAAAGAAGTGTGATATATGGAGAATTGAACATTGGTGCATCTTCAAAATCAAACTACAAACATGAGAACCAGACCACACTCTAACCTTCTTAGTAAACATTTGCCATTTTCTGACCCATTTTACAACAATGGTGTCAATGGTGTGAGATTTCTTAAGAAAAATTGTTTGTATATGAATATATTGGAGCATTGGAATTAACCCGGACTGTTATTCCGGTAGATCCCAGCCCTTCACATATCCGAGAGATGGCGAGATTGTGTAACTCGTTTGTCAGATGCTTGTGACATAGAATTGAATCTATATTTTCAGATATAGAATATCAAATGCATTCTAAACTGGCTCACGCTCGACAAAAACTTGCAGAAATCATCGTGAATTGTAATTAAAGTAATTAAATTTAGTCATCCAGAATAATTGATAAACATTGCTCAATTATATTTTCAATTTTAAAGTTTGTTAATTGACATCTATTTTATGCCTGACAGCCCTAATTTTTCAAATAAAAATATTCCGAATTCTATGTAGAATCCTAAAATTCTAGGAACAGGAACCTAGGTTGTGGCCAGGGCTTGGAAGAGCAACTGTGACATTTTGGTTGAGCTGTTCGAATATACGGCTCCCTGATTTCAAACCAGCCCTGGTTGTGGCCTATCCAGTATACAGAATATTCGTTTTTTTCCACTGCTCGTCTATGCTTTTATTTCCTCTTAACTCTCTTATCTCTATAATGAAATAGCACAGAACAGGTCACTCACCTCTCTAGGTTTTTGCAAATTCTGTCGGAAAGTCAGATGAGAATAATTACTGTCGAGATCAGATAAACTGAGAGGCCGAGCTGGTTTCTGAAGATCTATTCTATCATAGTTGCCCGAGTGTGGAAGAGAACCTGGATTTATTGGAAAATATAAAAAAAATTAGGGGCTTTCCAAAATTATAGTTCAAGCAACAGTACTCCTGTGTGTGTACCAGGTTGGGGTTAGGCCAGTTTTATTCCAATTTTCCTTATTTTAGTCCTATTACGAGTTTGGGGACTGTCTGTGTTAGCCAAGTGAATATACCCCCTGCTCATAGGTTGCAGTCTCTTCACACAACTTGACGTGAAGTAGGCGAACAAAAGTAGTTCATTGATTGTTACATGCACTTCTGGAGCGTTCAAGCAACTCATATGTGAGGACATACTATGGTTGGAAGAACTAGAATCCCAGTGGGAGGGTGCGTGTGGCGCAGCATGCAAAGCGTTAGGAATACTCTCGCCACCTCCGATTACCCTGCATGCGTTCAAATCTAGCGGGTAATAGTTATGTGCGAGAGGAATGCTGGACTTCTCGCCGCCATAAGGTGGTTGCCGTAACCACTGGTCAGTTACGGCTTCTTCAATCATCAAGTCCATGCATTTGGAAAACAAATAACTGGCTAACCAATCTCACACCCGACATGAACTGGTAACCGGACGAGAGGCCTTGGTTCAACATAATGATTAAGTCACCTCATCGTCTTTTTTTTCCCCCAAGGATAAAAATGATATGCTATCCTTTTCAGTTTGGCACTGCCCTCTCAATTTATTACCCCTGAGTGGACAGTAGTGTTGAATCTATGACATCAACATGATGAATAATGAGCAATGCTCTAACCACGAAGTCATCTGCCGCTTCTGCTAGAAACAAGACTCTAAACAAGGGGCAACTGATATGTAAGGTTTTCAAAAGAAAAGGAACATTTTCAGTTTGGCATTTTTTACACTCCAACCAGGGTAAGGGCAAAATTCTATATAGTTTCAGTAGCTCTTGGAATTTTAGTGGTGAGTTATCTTTTCCTTCCGAGTGCACCACCATGATTCTTTAAAGAGTTTCAGACGCTCTTAGTGTTACAATGGTTGCCCATAACTTTACTCAGAGATAATGAGTCACCTTTAGCTCTGATTGAGCACAATTAATGCACCATCAACCATTTTTACATTTTCAGTATTTCAGTTCTCGCCCATAACTTGTTTAACCTTAGTTCTGAGAGAAAGCTTATGACACTGCTTTGGGCGAGAGCACTTCAAAAAACCTTAATACCCCAATATGGCATCAGAAATAGAAGAGGATAAGCCATCTTAGCTCTTGAAACCTGTTTAAATGTATATTAACGCTCTAACACACAAAATTAGCTCTCTTGTCCTTTCTTACCCACCGGCATATGTAGCCAGCTCATTAATAATCTAAACCTTATGTAGGAAATGAGTCAAAACAATAACAGGATACCAGGAGTTGGTCAGCGTGCATAAAGCATAATAATATTAGTGTAAAAAGAGAGCTGTTTGACATATGCAAACTACTTTGATATTAGGTAAAGGGCGTATGTGTACCAATATGGAAGGTAATTAATTTTGTTCGCCTACTTTACATCAAGTTGTGTAAAGGGACTGAAACCTATGGGCAGGGGGTATATTCACTTGGCTAACACAGACAGTCACCTAACCCATGAAAGAACTAAAATAAGAAAATAAGAATAAAATTATGGCCTAACCCTAACCTGGTACACATACTACAGGAGTGAGGAAGGAATAAACAGGCAAAGAGAGGAATTTAGCAAACAATGTTGGGAATCACAGGTTTATGTTAAACAGCATAGGATTCATTTAGTTTCTGAAAACCGTGTGAAGACTAATTCATAGCAAATGTAAAAAACAACCAGATAAATGCTTAAAATCTATTTACCATTTGCATTGCTCATGAGCGTGAGATCTTCCACCTCCTCATAGTTGTGTTGTCGGTTCCATTTAGTCATTCTATTGTCTTCAGACATTTGTTGTTGTTGGCCAACTTAATATATTAATAAATTATTTAAATTATAATCCAAAGTAAATTACAAACGTAGTCACAAACCATTTTTTTCAAGCAGTTCAAGTCCCAAAATTTGCCAAACTAGGGTGTCGCACTCAAATGAAAAGACATTATGCTAACTTAATTCCAACAGCTACAACTTGAATTTGCTGTGATAGGTGGGTACAGCATGTTAAGAGTTGTAGGGTCGGTTTATATACAAATTTTCATAATTTTACTGTTTTAGGGCCATTTTTAGAGGATAAACATATATGCAAAGATATAAGGTAATAACTATTCATTAGATATCAGAGGCTACTCATCTGAAGCCTTGTTCAGAGTAAAGTCATAAAAAATGCAAAAAAGTACAGGGTGTCCATAAAGTCCTTTTACAATTTTGCTATAAAGTCAGTTCTCAATATATCTTAACCAGGTTTGTTGTCATTTTTAATTCGAAATTGTTCTGGTATTTTTACTTCATTTAATATATCTGTGAGGGCTATAACCATATACGGTATCGATAAATTCCCTTTGCAATTTCAAAAAAAAATTTATAACTTTATAGACACCCTATATTTATCAACTCACCATTTGGCTTGAAAAATGTGACTTCCTCATATCCTTCCTTAGGAGCTCTGGAGATAGAAGACAAATCTGGGTTAGACTGATATAGCCCAGGGTTTAGGAACGCTGTCTCTAAATTTCCTTGTATTCCGTCCCCCTTTACTGTGGTTAGATCAGACGAAACTCGGATGAGATTCCGATGTAATGGCCTGGGGGGCCGAACAGGACGCGGACTGGCATCAGCGGCACCAAATGTAAACGTTCTGTGTGGCTTTGGAAGGGGGTTAACGCCAGTATTATTGTTAGTGTCCTTTTTGTTCATTATTTTCCCGTTAAAAAATGCTGTTTTTGCACCAACCGAACCAAAATTTTCTTCTGATTGGGTTTTCGTTTCTTTTGGAGACTTCGGAGATGGGGGTGGGGTTTTGACAGCTAAAGGAGACACTGGTCGATTAGGGAATTCCCCTATCTTCAATTTTGCACCTACAGGAGTTGGCTTATGTTTTTGTGGGACACTGTATAAACTAGAAGACACTTTAGGTATCTCAGAAACTGGTCTATTGTTTGGAAAAGGGTTTGAGGGAATACGCAACCCCGATGCTGTTGTCATAAACCTTGGCCTTGATGGAACTACTGGTTTTTCTTCATTTTGTGGGGGTGAAATTTGCAGCCTATTTTTTGGTTTTAAACTTGGACTCGGAGGGGAAATCCCGGTTGGTTTATTCGGCGAGGACGGCCTTAAAGAATTTGAATTAGGAAAAGTATTTTTCGGCCCTAACTGGGGAGGGGAATCCATTTCTCCACTAATAGAATCAGTTTTTGAAGAAGAGATCGGTGAAAAAGTTTTTCCGTTAAATAAAGTTTTTCCGTTAAATGAGGGGGAGGTAGAATTCAAATTTGAATCTGATTTATAAGGAGTGAGCCCTCTAGTGGTAAAATTTCTTCTAGGTTCTAATTTATGTTCCCAATAGTTCCGTGCGTTTGTAATTCTTCTTTCCTCCTTTTTATCCATGTTTAAAAACGGACTCCTTGCACCACTGTTCGCAGTTCTTAGTAGATCTGGTGATTTTTGCCTGAAATTTTTATTTTCCGATGCAGTTATATTGCTATTTCGGTTTGACGACTGCACTATACCATCAGAATCAATAGCTGGTTTTTTATTTTGATTTGATGACACTTTTCCTGTTGAAAATTCGTTTTTATTGCTTCCTTGAAAATTTTGTTCCGAAAAATTCGCGGCGTTATTTCCAATCACCTTTGTGTTTGTTTCAGCAGTTTTTTGATTGTTTGAATTATTGCTCAATATTGTTCGTGTTGTATTTTGCTCTTTAGCTCTTTCATTGGAATGAGTCTCTTCCTTTAAGAATTGCTTTGGCACCCGTACAGATGTCCCTTCCTTTAAGAATGGCTTTGGCACTCGTATACCCACTGAAACAACATTTGTTCTACTTGGCGATTTTGGGCTGGTGACGGCATTGTTATGTCCGAATGTTTTATCACAATCAACGACTTCCTGCAATTCTTTCTCGTTGGCAAAAAACGTAGAATTTCTGACGCACGGTTTTGGCTTAATTGACGCAAAATCAACACCTTTTTCTCCGCTAAATAACTCAATCATAGACGTAACTTTTGAAGCACGAGATTTATTATTTTGCAACGGGCTGACTTGCGGTTTAGAACGTAACTTGACAACGTCACCTTCAAACTGTTTTTTCGTTTTGCTCTGCGCGAAAAACATTTCAGATCCCATGACTACGACTTCCTCTCGATGTCATCCAAATAGCGTCATAAAAAAACAAGATAAAATAGTTCTGTCCAATGAGTCATTCCATGCATATTATTGCATCAAATAATAGAGCATAAACTACATTACGTATGTCCTATTCAACTGCAATGAATTATAGTTCTGAATAATAGATGGATTTCGCTTCTCAATGTATGCTCTTGTATTGAACAGACAGGATATCATCGCATGTTAATTAACTCAATTTGTGCAGGGTGACCCCCCCAAAAAAAAAAATAGAACCCATATCATTTGTTCCAAATTACGGAAACTTTTGGGTACAATCCTAGTCAAACTCTGAAGTTTTGAGTGTTTATTGAAAAAAAAAAGTCCATTTTTGTATGAATTTATGAGGAAAGGGAATTTATGAGTTATTTTTTTGGGGTCAGCTTTTCTCTTATGCATGAATTTTCAGACGTAAAGTTGATTATCCAAACTTAATGAAGTTTCATTATATCACAAAAACTATAGATAAACGTTCCTAAAATGAACAATATCATATGGGCCTTATTGAACTGCAAAGCTGCAAATAAGCTCAGGACATAATTACATAATAATTCACTTAATTTTTAAAAGGTGACCCCCCCCTCCCCCCCAAAAAAAAAAATAAAAAATAATAATTTGGAACATTTGTTCCAGATTACTAAAACTTTTAAGTACACTCATACACAACACAGAGGTTTTAAAAATAATATATTTTTCATTTGTGTGGAAATAAGTAGAGATTTTATGAGTAACTTTTTTTCTGGGTCGGCCTGTCTGTATTACATGAATTTTCATACATAAAGTTAATTATCTAACTTAAGGAAGTTTCATTATATCGCTAAACTGTCTAACATAAACTGTATTAGATAGGTGTTAACTGCAAAGAAATATATTATAGAATAATAGAGTTTTGCTTCCCAATGTATTTTCATTGAGTGTTACTTGCTCTTTGAATAGATAGACTGAACTGATATTATAAAATAAAGGCATCACCGCATAATGGTTGACTTGTTTCATATCCACTACATAGATTGCCACATAATAGGGTTGTTATTAAAGGACCTTACATTGAATAGACTTGCTTAAAAAATTCTGAATTAATTCAAACTAGTTAGCGATCGTAGACCGCCGACTTATCGTTCTGTGGTTTCCATTCCTCCGCTCTGACTCAATAGCGACACCACGTGTCCCATCTCTAATTAATTAATAACTCGCTAATTATACGACATAATTCATCCAGAATCAATAGAGATATGATGAATGCACTTGCGAAATTTGAAGCAGATTCAACCGCTCTTTCGTGAGATATCGTGTAACATACGAAAGTGTCTAACAACAGATACTTACCAATCGAGATCGATAAGTAATAATGATGATGTCTTATTAACAGCCAACACTATATGTCTATATAACATTATTATGAACATATGCCCAGAGGCAGGAATGTAATTCTATACATACTGCTGCACCATACTCATGGGAATGAACACAGGCTGTTCTATTCCCAAAAGACGACTCATGACAGATAAGTAACATGGGATGTGCATAGTTCCATACATCTGGTATAATCATAACTGATTAACTACAAGGTGACCTTAAAAAAATCCGGGTCATCTGGGATATAATATGGAAAGAACATAGATAGCATTTATTACAAAGCCACTTGAATGGCTAAAACTTTCGGTACAATCGTACACAAACTGAAGTTCAAGTGTTAAATAAACTTTTCTCTTCTCATTTTCGTTGAAGTGTTTAATAAATTTATGGATTTTTTTTTGTGTAATGGATGAAAATAATACTGAATGCAATTAACTGTTCCCAAACCGATGTGGACTTTTAAGCGGACAATAGGCGTTCACCATATCATCCCGCGCACCAGATCTTGCCTGGTAACCGGATGGTTTGCATGAATGTGGTTTTACCATGTAGGTTTTCCTATTCCTTAGGATAATATAAATCCTAATCCTAAAGTACATTCACACCTTCTAAGAACCCAATGAGTTTATTTTTACCAATGTTTGTACAGACACAGGGAACATGTTGCCATGCGAAACAAATTTTTGACCACTATCAAGTGTAATTCAGAACACTTCAACTGCGGGGCCAAAATGGACATATCATAGATATTCATGGCTTTCATAAAATCATATTTTATAAAAAATCAGGTAAAAGAACTTTTTCTTGTGCTCAGTGCAACTAATGGGCATGGGAATAAAATAACTGCAATAAACACTTATTAATAAAATAAAACAAACCTTGTTAAGATATGTCGAGAACAGACATTTTTTTAAATTGTAACACAACTTTATAAAAAATGTGTATAAACACCTAAACAAAAATTTTCAAGGCAATCTTAGACATCTATGCTTCTGTCAACTTAGTATTACCAGTATATCCAACATAAGTTTCTCGGAACTATGTCTTACCACGACAAATACAGGATGTAATTATTATTCAACAGCTTGTAACCAACCACAAAAATGCCGAACAACAGCCTCGTATTCAATAGTTAAGCGTAAAGTTAACCAGTCTTTTGTTTCAGAAACATGAACTCGATGTCTAAGGAAGCCGTAACAGACCTCGGCAACTAACACACAAAAATTTGCCAAATTATGGTAGATCAAAGAGTGATAGTTGGTCTTTGAGTGTACACCATTTTTATACCAGAATGATTTCAAAATTTCATTCAACGTTATAATTTGTACGAAATATTTCAAGGCAAAAACAAAATGAGCATATAAATTACTATCATATCATTTCTTACTCCAATAAATTATTTCATCAAAAACTTTTCAAGTGACTCTTTTATGCCTTTCACTTCGGACAAAGCTGTGTACTCGAATCTATTGTCGAAAAAAATTCATTCAATCTATTCAAAAAACCAAAATCTTTCCGTTTGGAATTGCCCAGCGCGGCGATGGCACTTCTGTTTGCCCTATCTTCATGTATCATCTCATTTTGAATACAATAAATATCAAAATCTGAGGTTCTGTACTAGTAAATCACTCCTTCAATCCTAATCCAACTTAAGATCCATAATCTACATTGAAGGTATAATAGCCTATTGACGTACACTCTCTATTGTATCAGGTATTTTATTACGTTAACCCGGAAATGATTAAATCTCAGAATGTTTCCAAGAACCCAAGCATAGTGAGTAATATTCAACATGACATTACGCATGAATAGCCAGCTTATTATTACCAAAATTATTGAAGCATAACTGAACAGACAGGTCAATTCAAAAACTCAGTAGAGCATGAAATAAGCAGAATAAATAAATCTTGAAGGGAAGATGCCACTGCTGCAGGAAATTCAAACCTAACAAAAAAATCATTGAAGCATAACTGCCATAACTGGACAGAATTAATGAATTCAATATAAAAATATGTCAATGACCCAAGAGATTTATGTACAATATGTTCTTTACTTAGCGACAGCAGAAGAGACTGACACTGCGAATCCGCAGCAAAGTTCGCATATGCAGTGGTGGTTGGAGTTGAGTAACTGGGTCGACTATCGGTGAATTTGGGCTCAGACTCCACACACCAATGCATATGCAATAACTAGACAATGAAGCATAACTCTGACTGGGAAAACTAATGTCTAATACAGCAACATAACTTCATCCTTTCAGATACCAACCAGTGAAGCAAGCAGAAAAATAACCAAACGACAAAATTTCTAGCAAACAATCATTTAGGAACTACCAGCCTAGATAGCCTACATTTTTTTAATTTTATCATAGTAACTCAACTCCAAAATTATTGTGATTTTTATCATTGAAGTTATATCTTGTGAAGCATATAAATACATTCCCTAATTTGTGGGAAGAGATTATATTATTCTTCATTCATAGTTTGTCAATTATTTACAAATATTTCCTGTAGTCAGGAAAGCCACTTTTTGAAATGATTGCAGGCAATAAAAGTCAATGTTTGCCTATTTGCACAAGACTGTACTAATTCATGGGTAATAAAAAATTTATTGCCCCCTCAAGATAAGACTTGGAATGCAATAAAATAAACAATTTTATGAGCCTAAGTAGTTCATGTAAACTAGGATAGGACTCATGATATTTAATTAGGGAGAAAACCGATAATACTGGCTCTATGATTGGCACATTGTGCCGAGCATACACTTGCCATCACATCTACTATATTACTGTGACATAATTTTTGGATGGCGTAGTCAGGTGGGGGTTAGGATTGATACGTGAAAAAATTGTTATGCTACGCCCACTAGAAGTACGTTGGGTACTAAAACACACGAGACCCCTTTTGTCAACCAAATACAAATAAATTATAAAATATTAAATTCCACAACTGGGAGATGGCGATATGACCAAAGGTCATCAAAGTCAGTCAAAACCTATTCCAGCCAAATAATTATTGAAAAAGAAATAAAAAAATAACCGTCAACTAGTTACCTTCAAGATATATTTAAATAAAGGGTGCTCCTGAAGTATGCGCACCAAGATGTCGCATAACTTGAACTCTAACCTGGTACACAACCTGGGTTCAGGTTGTGTGCCATTTTGGTGCGCATACTTCAGGAGGTCCGATAAAGTATACAAAATATCAAAACAAATATAATGCAGAGGCAAGACGTATTAAGAAAAATAAGTTAATAGTTGAAAATTATTCAAAAAGAATAAAAAATTAAACATAGTGAGCAAATAGTGGATGGGGGATGAATGATCACAATATGTTTAGGTTCAGATCCGGGAGATAATTATGTACGACAGGGGCGTGGCCAGAAATTTTCATAGGGGAGGATTCTGAAAGTTCTTTTCTTTGAAAGTTAGATCCAAACAGCTAGCGAGTCTGGCGAGTACCACCAGTGCAGGAGCATATGGGGAGGAAAAACCAATTTGGTCACATGCAAATATATTTAGTTAGTATGCAGACTCTTGAATCACTCAGAATCATATTTATTCTTACTACAACATCCTTGAATGATACGCATACAAATCCACCAAACGGAAAGCAAACAGAAAAAAAATGCAGAAGTCCTGTGAAACCCTAATTGATAGTCTTGTTTGCTTTGTACACAAATTAAACCAACCACATTGGTCGGGTATCTGGCAATATATTGAATGAAAAATGTGCAATCAGTTGGGGTTTTTTAGGGGGGGGGGGCTGAAATTTTAATTGACAAGTTTGACTGTGACCGGGAAATGTGGGCTTTGAAGGATCTTGAGGTCTAAAAAGCGTTTCAAGCTTCGAAAAATTGCTATGTATGAAACAGAAATATGCTTTTATTTTGTTACATTTCAAAAAGGGGTGGTTCCAACCCCCAAAATACCCCCTTGGCTACGCCCCTACCAACGTAGGGTGGTTGACATAATTGATCACGATTTCCCCACCATCAGGTCACCGCGACTTCCCTTCCCCAATGAAAATGTGTGTTCGATTTTGTCAATTTCATATGTCATTTTTTACTGGATGGAAAAAAGAAACTGACTATGTCTGATACAAATAACCTACTAATCCAGTAATCCCTTATCGTACCTGAATGGAGACGAGACCATCCAAATTTGGAGTCTCCTGAAGTACACCCCACGCATATTTCTAGTTGGCCTGGCTCAACAATTTTTGCATATGTCATTCCTAACCCCCACGTGATTATGTTATCTGAAAATTACATCACTGCAACGTCGCATTGGGGGGAAATCCGGCCCTCCAAAGTATATGGATGGTTGCGCAGACAATCCAGCAATCATCCATAATCGAGCAAGCTATTTCTCTCGTTTTCTTGACAAAACGATACCGATAAGAGAGAGAACGCTGACGTTAGTGAGTTCATTATAGTCGTCACAGATGCCATTTCGGACGATACATACTAGCTATATTTAGCTCTATGACGCAATTGTGACGTCGCAATGATGTAATTTTTAGGGTGAAGTACCTACTCAGGTGGGGGTTAATATTAATAAAATCGTTAGGTTACACCCACTAAAAGTACTTGACGGCGCGTACTTCAGGAGACCCCAAATTTGATTAGATCCGATTGCAGCCTTCCCAGAAAATGAACATTTGCATAGAAAAATCATGAAAACAAATGAATCATACCGTACATCCACAATGAGAAGAACAAAAAAATAAAAACATATTACCCAATACCCATATTCACATCGTTGATGCAATTTTGATATTCCAGTCCATGTAATATTTCACTCATGGGTACCGGCATTCTAGGCTACATATAACACAGCAGCTCTCAGGGCAAAATTTTCATTTGCGATGTATCAGTGTCATCCCGGGAATTTAGACTAAAATTTAGCAAGTCAATGCTGACATCTTGCGGAAAGTGGTAACCTATCCCATTTGGCTCAGACGACACTTTCATCCACTTTTCTTTCCCTAAGATAAATATGGAAATCCGAACTATTCAACTACCTTCACCCTACAACGCTGGTAACTCGGCTAGAGGCCACGGTTCGTCATATGATGAAGCCGCCATATTCCTCTCCTCTCCACTGGAACAAATATGAAAATCCTACCTCAAAAGTACTTTATTATTCAATTGGATCTGCGAAATACAAGTTCCTAACCTTCCCGATACCTGCATTTGCACATTTTGTGATAATAAATACCTCTCTCTCTCCTCAAAGGACCATCGGCGACTTTATTCCGTATCATGCACATGTCAAAGGTGAGTTTTGCCACACAGGCAGATTTGGCGGTACGTTTTCGTGGTTTGGTGTTGCCGGTTCCGATACCGTATTCGTTTTCACATTTCAGGCTTTTTAGTCAGGTTTTCGAAGTTTAGGTTCAAATCGAATATCGAAATAATTTATATTGATTTTTTTCACGGTTTGTGATGATATATAAATTAATTAATCTAGAGCAGGGTCGTCCAACCCGTGGCCCGCCAAGGAGTTTCGAGTGGCCCGCGCTGTATTTTCGGAATTAAATGAAAAAAAATTTAGTAAAACTTCTATTTTTCGAGTGATGTAGTTAATATAAAGATTTGATACAAAAAAGTTGTTCATTTTCCTGAAATGCGCTCTGCTAGCCCTTTCAAACGAGCCATGAGTGCCATCACCAACTGGAAGATATCGATACATACGGTAAATAGTACCGGTACCGGTAGCTTACACATTTGGGCAGAATGGCAGTTTTAATGACCTCATAATTTGGCAGCACGTACTCGTACAAGCAAGTTTTTTCACAGATGAACCATTTCAAATCCCCTGTGAGATCACTAATTTCTGACAGTCATATGGAAAATTCGCTTCGCATTGCTACATCGTCTTTTTCAGCGAATATCGACAAACTTGTTAGCGAAAAACAGTGCCAAACTTCACACTAAAATGTCTACGTGTAAAAAAAAACTCTGTTGACTTTACTGTATCTTTGTTTTTTTTATTATTCTATTTATTGAGAAAGTTTGGTACGAGGGTTTTGTTTGTTTTTTCATTAACTTTTGGTCAGTGTAGCAAAACTAGAACATAATTACCATGTTAAGTGGCCCGCGCAGTTATCAGTAAACTAAATGTGGCCCGTCGGCCAAAAAGGTTGGCCGACCCTGATCTAGAGTATATCAACACTTTTTATTGTACCGAAATAAATTTTACTTCATGAGAATTTACAGCAGATTTACGGATTTTTCGAAAGGTTTTATCTTTAAGAATAATTAGAGTGGCAGCATTGCGATTGAACCAAGTCAGTGTTACAAGTACATCTCAAATTTGTCTATTTTGCAAAATAGAGAAATACGGATCAAAACTATATATAATCGGGCAGTCTACCACACACATTTTTATGTCCACGGAATTCCGTGGTGTTTTAGAGTGGCTCTTGTTTTGTAGATGCAACCGCAGGTTAAATTGAAGACAATTAAATTAATATAGCAAGACATTTTGAATATGCCCTTATCGGTCACGGATTGATTAATTTGCACAAGAGAATAATCATTCTTCGTTGAAATATGGCAGGCAGATTTGGCGGTGCGTTTTCATGGTTTGCTGTTGCCGGTACCGTATTCGTTTTCACATTCCAGGCTTTTTAGTCAGGTTTTTGAAGTTTAAATCGAATATTGAAATTGTTATTTTGCCATCTGAAGGATTTTTTTTCTGTTATAGTTTTCAATACCGGTAACTAGTAAGTAGGCTGTTTATCATCTAAACAAGGACGATCCAAGCGTGGCGCCGCCCGGGGGGGGGGGGAGTGGCTCGGGGTCGCCGATTGTTTTCATCAACGTAGCGTGTTATAAAGGCCGTAAATGCCCTTTACACTGGTGGTTATTCTTTCTAAATCACAAATTTGTGCCATGGTAAAAAGGCGAGGTTCTAAAGACAAATCAAGAAGTAAATCCACGATCTGAATTTTTTGATTAAAAAGCGACAATATAAAATACTGAAAATAAAACCGTAAACAATTTAAGTTTTGTTGAGTCTCGCGACAGTCTAAAAACGCTTTTCTAGGCATTGAAAATCGTAGCATTTTGTGTGCTACGGCACACATTATGTTTGGTCGCCGTTTAGGAACATACCGTCAATAAAATCGAAACACGGTTAATTGTGGGCGAGATATGCCTTCTTATTCATTAATTTACAATTGTTGTCGAAAATTTTCGTGTTATCATTAAACAAGGTTGAAAACGCGATTTTTTTCCAGGTTTGTGATGATATATATATTAATTAATCTAAAGTATGTCGATCAATTTTTATTGTACTGCAATAAATTTTACTCCATGAGAATTTACAGCAGATTTACGGATTTTTCGAAAGATTTTATCTTTAAGAATAATTGGAGTGGCAGCATTGCGATTGAACTGAGTCATTGTTATAAGTACATCTCAAATTTGTCGAATTTGCAAAATAGAAAAATAGGGATCAAAACAATATATAATCGAGCAGTCTATCACACATTTTTATGTCTGCGGAATTCTGTGTTGGGTTTTTAGAGTGGCTCTTGTTTTGTCGACGCAACCACAGGTTAAATTGAAGACAATTAAATTAATAAAAAAGGACATTTTAAATATGTCCTTATCGGTGATGGATTGATTACTTTGCACAAGAGAAAAATCATTCTTCGTTGAAAAAGTCAGCTCTTTTAACAAGTGGCGTAATCACGGCGACTGTTCGGTGTGGATTTTGGGGCAGTGAATTTGTATTTTTGATTCACTGGTATAGTTTATATTTATTTATATTCTATGAAGTAAAACTGTACTAAACGTGGGGGGGGGGGGAGGGGGCGGTCGCCCCCCAATAATTTCGCAAAAAATTTTAATACATGTTGTTTCCCCCTCACAAAATTATCATTTCCGAAAAGCGCGATAGTCAAGCGCAATTAAACGGTTACCGTATTTTCCCGAAATTACACATATCGAGAATAGGCAGACTCCCTAAAAACGGCCTTAAAACAACGATTTTATAAAAAATCGCACATAAGCCGGTCCTACGAATCATTACACGCCGGACGCTTCAAGGAAAACGTAGAAAGAGAACAAAATTACTGTGAAGCAAACATTTCTCTTATTTCTCGTTTCTGCATGTTAGCAAGGGCCGTAGGTGGATTATTACCTGTAACTCTTACTTGTTAATTTATGTTAATAAAGTCTATGTTGCTTTTCAATATGTCGTGATTGTGTCGGGAGATTAAATTGAGTTCCTAAATCAGCATAAAACAATTTCCTTTGATCGCCACAACGACGATTAATTTTCGTTCCTTGTCCGTTTCAAGGAAAGAAATAACGCTGTATTAACACATTCTTATAAATCGCTACGAAGCTTAACACGCCAGGCAATTAAGAAAGGCGCAGAAGGAAAACAAAATTACTGTAACACAAATATTTCTAACGTTTATCATTTCTGTTTGTTAGCGAAGGCCCTAGGTTTTTACTCGTAACTCTTACTTGTAAATTCATGTTAACGAAGTCTATATTGCTTTTCATGTGTCATGATTTGTATTAATGGAAGGGATTGTTGTCTGGAGTTTAAGAGAGTCCCTGAGTCAGCATAAAACAATTTCCTTTGATCGCCCACAACGCGGTTAATTTCGATAAGAGTCCTTATCACCGCCCCTTAACGGATAACATATCGTAAAGGTGATTAAAAGTCGCGCACCGTTAATTGCCACGAAAGTTTTCACCACAAAACAACTGGCCGTAAATCGACACTGTCGCTGTTATGTAAAAGAAACGCAAGCGAAAACAAACAATCACAGACTGTACAAGCCATCAGCTGTATGATAAGACAATCCACTTTCACAAGCGAGTGTGTGTGTGTGTGACGCTTTTTATCGTGAGAACTTGGTATGGTTTGAAGCTTTTGGAATTACCGGCAAGTCAGCATAATATCATCTCGTTGATCAAATTCTGTACGCGAATGAGCCGATTTTTGGTGCAATCTGAGTTATGCGAGAATGAGACGGTCCCTTAGTTTGGCAATTTTTTTTTTAGTTTTAAACTCGGCCTATTCGCGAGCATATACGGTAATAGTTACCGATATTATAACTGTTTTCTTACAATAATGTGGACCAGAGCGCCTTCGGAGCACCTCACATTTTCGTGAAACATGCGCGCCGCACGGGTAATACACCGTCTTCAAACGCGCCACGGTTTTGCACAACTAATTCATTTTTGTACAATTTATTATGGTTTTCTCATTGTCAAAATCTTTCAATAATGTTATTGTTGGCACTTGCGAGAGAACTGAAAGAGGCAAACTGTATTTCATTACAACAATTAATTATTATCGCTAAAAATTAACTAGAAATAAAGTTGTTATAAACAATTTTCACCGCTGGACATATCTTTTCACGGTGTGGATTTCGTGCAAGGCCCAGCATAATTTGCGAGCAAAGATCAAAGCAATTACTATGTCGAAACGCCTATTCGACTTTTCAGACCACAGAAACTACCTAAAAAAGAGACCCCCACCCCTTCTGAATTTTTTTGAAAACTGAAAAAGTCGCCAATAACGCGTGCAATTGCCTTTTGCTAAAATCGCCGATTGTTTTCATCATTGTGACCTATTATTTAGGTCGTAAACGCCTTTACGTTGGCGTTTATCCTTTCTAAATCACAAATTTGTGACACGATGACTATGATAATTATTTTGTTTTCGTTCAAGCACGGACTTATGAACCTGGCGAGAATTCTAATAAGTATCCATAAGTTGAAAAGCGGCAATATAAAATACTAAAAATAAAACTGTAAACAATATAAGTTTTATTGAGGCCCGCGACAGTCTAAAAACGCTTTTCTAGGCATCGAAAATCGCAAAATTTCGTGTGCCTACGGCACAAATTATAATTTCTTGACCTTTAAAAACTGTAGTCACAAAAATCGAAACTCGGCCAATTGTGAGCGGGATTTGCCTTTTTATCCATTACTTTTAAATTGACGTCGAAAATTTTCGTGTTAACATTAAACAAAGCTGAGAACGCGACTTTTTTCCAGTTTGTGATGATATATAAAATAATTAAAGCATATTCGATCAATTTTAGTATTTATTTATGTATTTTTATTGTACTGAAATAACTTTTACTACGTGAGAATTGACAGGAAATTTACGATTTTCTCGAAAGGTTTTATCTTTAAAAATAATCGGAGTGACAGACAACATTGCGATTGAGCGAAGCCAGAGTTACAAGTACATCTCAAATTTATCGAATTCGCAAAATAGCAAAAATACGGATCAAAACAATATATAAACGGGCAGTTTACTACACATTTTTATGTCCGCGGATTGCCATGATGTTTTAGAGTGGCTCTTGTTTTGTCGACTCAACCGTAAAATTGAAGACAATTAAATTAATAAATCAAGACATTTTGAATATGCCCGTATCGGTCTTTGATTGATTACTTTGCACAAGTGAAAAATCATTTTTCGTTGAAAAGTCAGCTCTTTTAACAAGTGGCGTAATCGCGACGACTGTTCCGCTTGGATTTCGAGGCGGTGAATTTGTATTTTTGATTTACTAGTATACTTTATAATTATTTTCATTGTATGAAGTAAAATTGTACTATATGGGATTTTATATCAGATATCGAGATATTTTTTAACGGTGATAACGAGTTCGGAAGATTGCAAAAATACGTAGCAAAATTAAATACATCGGGCAGCTTATCTCATATTTTTATGTCTACATATCGTCGTGGTACTTTAGTTTAGTAATATTTTTATTTTGATGTGAGAAGTCGCAACGTGGCTGTCATGGATTGAATATTTTACGCGACAGAAAAATCATTATACGCTTAAATAGGCTGCTCTCTTAACGAGCGCGTAATCGCGGTGCTTGTTGCAGACGGCAATGGGAAGTTTCGATTTTGACCCCAACCTTTTTGTTTTAAATCCTGGCTGCGCGCCTACCCTTGTGCCTGTTTATTTTCGTATTAAATTATAATTAAAAACCCTGCAAAGTCATTGCGTGAATCCTGAATGTTATTTCGAGTTCAAATGATGATTTAATAAATCGGCAATAATGGCAATTCTACTAGTCAAATGATAATTCCTTGGTAAAATTTAGGAAAAAAATTCGTACAATAGCTTGATACCTTGTTTTGCATTTCTAATTTCACGAAACGGCGTTAGTGCGCTTTATGCAGAACTAGGAATTGAAACAATAACCTAATACGACTCTTCAAATTTGTTATTTTCTGTTTGTTAGCAAGAGCCGTGTGCTAATTCTCGAGGAATTCAATAAATTGGTTCAGTGACGAGCAATTTACGTGTCTAAGCGAAGCATTGTAGGTACTCGATATATGAGTAGCAAAATGACATTCTAATACTTAGAGAATGACGTCGAAAGGTTATTGTTACGTGACGATACACGAAGCAGTGTTTTTCGGTAGGCTATCCAAGTTCGCCCCTCCAAAATTATGGAAAGTGTCCGCCCCTGTATATAAGGACATTTTAGAATCTCGTAGTTGTCATGAATTGAATATTTTACGTGACAGAAAATTCATTATACACTAAAAGGCGGCTCTATTAATGAGCGCATGATCGTGGGGACTATTACAGACGGCACTGGCAGTTTCCGATTTTGAAACCCCATTTCAAAAATCCTGGCTGCGCGCCTGGCTCCGAGTGACTTAGAAATTGCATGAAGTCGAATCACTGATTTCAAATGGCTGGTATGGTATGCAGGTATGAACTGAACTTCACTCACTATTCTCCATACTAAGGAGAAGCAATTGGTTGGCCATTATCTGTATCAGAGACTAAATTATTCTGGCTTTCTGCCAGTCACTGTTGTAACAGTGCGGCACACTATACCAGAAAAGCACCTAACTTTGGACAAATTTAGCAATAAATGTTCAATTACTTTGGTCATATACATTCAAATCGCTTCAAACTTGTATAGTGAGATGTGCATTCAGGGTGTGCTTTCCATGTTCTAAAATAATAAACTAATCTTGATATCTATTTGATGAATATTATTCGATTTTCTTACCTGGCATCTGATATCCTTCACTGCCTTAACTTGATAGAGGCTGCGTCACTCTTACGCAAAAAGAGTACAGAGCATGTGTAACGCCGTCTAACGCTACTAAATGACATGATACGAGCGTCGTTAATATTATCGCTCCATGTTATAGAACATGTATCATATATGCTCGCGAATGGGCCGAGTTTAAGATTCAAAAAAAAAGTTGCCAAACTAAGGGACCGTCTTATTCTCGCATAACTCAGATTGCACCAAAAAATCGGCTCATTCGCGTACAGAATTTGATCACGCAGTGAGATGATATTATGCTGACTTGCCGGTAATTCCAAAAGCTTCAAACCATATCAAGTTCTCACGATAAAAAGCGTGCACACACACACTCGCTTGTGAAATTGGATTGTCTTATCATACAGCTGATAGCTTGTACAGTCTGTGATTGGTTGTTTAACATGTGACGCTTGTACAGGCTGTGATTGTTTGTTTTCGCTTGCATTTCTTTACGGCCAGATATACGGCCAGTTGTTTCGTGGTGAAAACTTCACTATTTGGTGCACTATCGCCGTAGAGGCAATTAACGGTGCGCGACATTTAATCACCTTTACGATATGTTATCCGTTAAGGGGCGGTGATAAAGACTGTTATTGAAATTACCCGCGTTGTGGACGATCAAAGGAAATTGTTCTATGCTGACTCAACTTAAACTCCCGACAACAATCCCTCCCATTAATACAAATCACGACACATGAAAAGCAATATAGACTTTATTAACATGAATTTACAAGTAAGAGTTACGAGTAAGAATCTACGGCTTTCGCTAACAAACAGAAATGATAAACGTTAGAAATATTTGTGTTACAGCAATTTTGTTTTCTTTCTGCGCCTTTCTTAAGGCGTCTGGTGTGTTAAGATTCGTAGCGATTTATAAGAATGTGTTCATACAGCGTTATTTCTTTCCTTGAAACGGACAAGTAACGAAATTAATCGTCGTTAATTGTTTTGTGCTGATTCAGGAACTCTATTTTAATCTCCCGACACAATCACGACGCATTGAAAAGCAATATAGACTTTATTAACATAAACTAACAAGCAAGAGTTACGGGTAATAATCCGGGTAATAATCCACCTACGGCCCTCGCTAACATGCAGAAACGATATACGTGAGAAATGTTTGCGATACAGTCATTTTGTTCTCTTTCTACGTTTTTCTTGATGGGTCTGGCGTGTCACGATTCGTAAGACCGGCTTGTGTGCGATTTTTTATAAAATCGCTGTTTTTAGGGAGTTGCGCCTATTCGGGCGATATAGGCGTAATTTCGAGTAACTACGGTATATCTAAATTACCTGTACCTTTTAAATGTATTGCTATTTACCTCACAATGATACCTAATCACACTAATTTGAAACCACGTATCTTTTTCTAATTATTCTATGTATTACCAAGTACAAAAGTGAAAGTAAATGAAACGACTAAATGAAAAGTAACTACGTCAATTAGAGTTAAAAGATTAATAAATGATAAAAATTGGAAAATGGTAAAAAAACTTGAATTAAAATTTTCCACAAGGATCACGTGGATCTCTACAACAATTGTAATGAAACCATTACGTAACATCACATGATTCGCATCCAATCCATTTATCTTTTTAGCTTGAGCAGCCTCTAGGATCATTCCACAATTCACACGCTGTGCAAGAATTATCCGATGAAGTTGACTGTCCTGAGATTTTGTTTCGTCTATTCCCAATTATATTTTTTGGTCGAGCAGACATAAATTCCGCCCCGGCGTAATCTTTGGGCCTCTTCCGCGGCGCACTGGACTCGCAGTCTCTTTGTGCATTTGACTCAAATATTTAATGAAGCACGATGTGGTAATGCCGGGTTCACTTCCTTCTTCATCAAATACCGGTACTGAAATGTAATCAGTTTGGTTATGTGGCAAGTTCTTCAAAACAATCTCAGGGATGAATGGGTGGAGACCGCAAATTCAAAATCCCAAAATGAGATTTTTCGCCGCAGTTTTCTCTGTGTCTAAATTTAAAGTTTGTTATGAGGAAATGCTCATTTGGGAATCCCCTGAAACTTGTTTCCGTTTGCCATTGAGACAAAATTCCCCAAACGTTGACTTGAAGAAATGGAGAAAAAAACGAACAATCCAGTGGTTGCAAGATGTGGGTGCTGTATTATTGTGGCGATCGGCCATTTCGATTATGTCCATACTTAGGTGGGAAATTAGGTTATTTAAGAACTTCTTTTTTTGGAGTTGCTGGCAATGGGGAACAAGCAATTCTTTGAACCACCTTATGAATGTTCTATCAAACCGACCACTGAGTATGGCGTTGTATATAGTATCCGGTGGTGGACCATCAGACGTCCAGTAAGTATAGACGTTCATTGCAGCGTACACAACCATTGGAGAAAGCAGAACTCCAGCTGCTGATCCGCAGAACATTAGAGATATGGATGTTTTCGAATGCTCCTGTATTCTCTCGACCCTATTTGTTCCAAGCGGGACAATCAACCTCTTCCCAGGGTTGTCTTGGAGGTTAGTCTCGTCACAGTTGAAGATATTTGCTTTTGGAACTTAGCATAGTATGTGCTTCAGCTCTGCGAAATATGATTCAATTTCTTTGCGTCCGACTGCAGCTCTTGCCCGTTTTATGTTAGAAGCTAGATGTTTCGCTAACCGCTGTCTTTTGCAAAAGTTATTCATTCACTTAATGCCAGGTTTGTTCTCTGGGAATTCAGACTTCACCCCTTTTCTGTCCAATATGTTTGACGATGTTCCTTATGTCGTCTGGATCGACCGGAAACCCCAATCGAGCTACTATTTCCAGTCATGAAGCAAATCGGCACTCCTCTTCAGTCAGTTCTGTTGAATTTTTTTTGGATGACGGTTCTTCATTTTGTCATCTTAACCCCATGCAGTTTTGCATATTACATCCCCTTTTCGATGTCATACATTGCTCTTTTCAAGTCCTCCGAATTAAAGGAGTTGTAATCTCGTTTAGCCATATTTTCCAAGTCGTTAGAAGTTGTAGTAAATGACCAAAAACCATACCAAGAAATCTTTTTCTTTATTTCGAAATTTGCCAGTAAATGCTGGGATCTCCTGTTGAGCATGCCTGTACGGAGATATTCCGTCATTTCAGAGCATATCTATAGCCATGCGTAATTCATGATTTAATTTTTGTAATTTTATCATTGACTTTGACACTCAGTTTATCTTTTCTAGGCGGTTCGCCACTTTCAAATCCACGAACTTCAAAGAGTGTAATCGGCGCCCACATGACTGGTGTCAAAATGACGTCTGATTCAACATGATTGAAAACGACTAACGTGACGCCAACGTAACTATTGACGCAGGCACGAAATTCCATTATTTTTATGGAATTTAAAATTCAGAAATTTACATTTTACATGAATCTCGTGATCAGTTCAATGGATTATGTACATTGTTAGTTAGGCGCTTTTACGGTACAGCATTGTCTCGCTTCAGAAAAATCCATTTGACCGATGATCAGACCCCTCTCCTTTTGGAGGCGTCTGGACATTGTTGTTCCTCAATATGGGTAATAATACAGTATAATTAAGTTGCGCAAAATACTACCAAAAAGCGCAATTGAGCAAAATTCTTGCAATTTTGGATAGTGTGCTGTACACACTAACTTAGGACAAAAATTTTAAACAGCCATATCTGGACTAATAAGCGCCGTATATTGACAATTCCAATTATTATAGTTAGAGCTGTTATATATACATCTATTCTCAACTTTTTCAATGTTGCATAATTATTTTTTTCCCAAAATAACTGAAATATTGTCAAAAAACGATTGGCCATTATCAGGGTTGTCCAAAACGAATGGAATATTCGAATATCATAGTATTCGAATACCTTTTCGGCTGATTTTCGAATAATTCCGAATAGTAGCCACTTTTCGCCGTAAACGTGGTGTTTCGTTTTACGGGAATCTTCAAACAACTTTTTACGCTGTCTCACGTATTGTAATGACGATGAAATAGAATCGGCACTTTGATTGTTTATATTCTGAGCGATCGTACGTCGCATAGTGTTGCGACACATTTGCACGTTTGCGTGGGTGGACATTGCCGACATTCGTCCACGAGGCTTTTAATTTACAAATTCATTTCCATCACGTCGAAAAATTGACAATTACCGCTTTTCTAGGCCCAATTTTTTGGCCTGATTTTTTTTTGGGGGGCGTCTAATTGAGAAAGTATGTTTATTTTATTTCTATGTGGCCTGCTTATTAGTCTTCTCAAGCATGATTTGTGTAACCTTATATTTGGGTCTTAGGGTCTGCCAATCATGATATTTATTCGCAGGCCGGTTATTGTTACTTTAAAGAGAAACATGGCCACCGAGTGAAAGTGATTTGTGACCCTTTCGTTTTGCCGATTCAGCAGAACACGACAGGGACAGGAAAACACAGCTGTGAAATAACCCGTGGACGTACAGTGTAGTACTTATCACATTCCAAAATTATTTTAACATTCGGGTTAATAGGTTGTCCAAAATGATTGCCGCTTTACAACTTAAATTTACCGCTCAATTGTTAAAAATAGTTAATTCTGTGAGTATGATTCTACCAAACTAACATGATCTGGTTCTAAACATATAAAATTATTAGCGCATATCACAGGGACACATTTTTCTACCAGTCTTATTGGAGGCCTATATGGAAAAAACCCTTTTTTGAGTGCTAAAAATAGACATCGTCCTATTTGCCATGTGGACTTATTAGCCGGGAAATACGGTATTTATAGCCGTCATTGTTACGATATCCAATAAATTGGCACAAGTTGGAAAAACAAGTTGATTTATTAGAAAATAATTTCTGGCAAATAATTTTGATAACGATAGTTAAAAGTATCGATCCTTTACCAGGATGATTTTTTGTTGCGCAAAATAATCCAATCCTTGACTGGTACCAGCATTTAAAATGTCATGTCCTATTAATTTAATTCCGTTCAACGTAACTCAATGTTGTATGGACAATCTGTGGACATAAAATGTGTGGTAAACTGACCGATATTATTAAATATTGATTCCTATTTTCATATTGAGAAAATAATGAAAGTATTAATACCGAATACCACGGGTATTTGTGGACATGAAATACGTGGTAAACTGCCCAATTATATTTAATTTTGGATTCGTATTTACAAAATAATAAAACTATTATAATTCTAAAATGCAACGGCAATCTGTGGCCTTAAAATGTGTGGTACACTGCCCGATTTACCAACATTTGAGTTATGATTATAGAACTAAATTAACATGGTAAGGCATTTTAAATAGTGGTATCAGTCATGGATTCGAATATTTTACGCAGCACAAAATCATCCTAGTAAAAAGTCCATACTTTTAAATACAAATCAATGGCAACCATTATCCAAATTAGTTCCCAAAAAGCGAGATAAAGTATAAATTCTTTCTCCGACTTGTGACAATTTTTTCGTGAGTGCGAAAATAAGAATCAAAAACTAATTATATTCGGCACAATATCACGGCAATCTCGTGATAGATATTAATTTTTGATTCCTATTTTTGTATTAACAAAATACAACGGCGATCTGTGGACTTAGAAAAGTCGGAAAAATAACTCGTACTTTATCCCGCTTTTTGGCAAATAATTTGGATAATGGTTGATATTTAAAAGTATGGACGTTTTACTAGGATGATTTTGTGTTGCGCAAATATTCAAATCCATCACCGATACCACTATTGCCGTATTAATTTAATTCTGTTAACATGACTCAAGGTATATAAAATATATACTGCAATAATCTGCAAATATGAAATGCCTGGTAATATAACTAGGTTGTAACTTGTAGATACTAGGTAGTAACTTGTTATTCCATTGCTTATTGTATGGAAATTCCTACATACATTTAGATAAGCCTCAATTAGTGAATTTTATTTTCGAAGTATTCGAAATTTCATATTCGAAAAAAATAATTTCGAATGTATTCGAAATAGTGAACTATTCGGTATTGGCCATCCCTGGCCATTATTCAACGGCACAGAGCGTCGCTTCTACTTAGCTATTATCGTCAAAATACCATCATTGGTGGAGGTCGATAACAAGGTATATAATGTGTGATAGTGACCACGAGATGTCGTAGGAGTTTCGTTCAAATAAATGTGAAATTTTGAATTGTTATATTGTAATTTCGTTAAAATATTAAGATTTCATGAGACTGCGTCGCGGGAATGAATTTTGACGTCCGACACGACGACGCCAAATTTGCAATTCCCTTTTAAGTTAAAGACCCGCTCCAGTGTAATATTTTTGTATTTTGTTCGGTCCATGTGTGAACATATGCCAAATCACATTAACGAGAGAACATTTCTTATGAAATCAATGTCGTCAGGATTTGAAAATATAAAACTAGAAAAATGTGACGTCCTTATGGCATTATATACTGACTAAAACAACTATTTTATGCTTTGAAGTAAAAATCGACAGTTATTGAATACAATAGTGTGGGGAATTCATTTTATTTCTAATCAAAATCACGGGACCTATCTGAATGTTAATTAACCAGATTATATTGAAGATTAAACTTTACAATTGGGTTCGTGGTATGTTTGATGAAAAATTAATTACTTATAAAAGATAACAGCGCAACATCAACAAAGCACAACTTTGTCAAACCAATATTTTTCCGTATTACAATTTCAAGCATCAGGACATGTTTCAGTTTTCGATTGCATTCATGATTCGATTTTATAAACTTTGTGTTGTTTATGGAATTTATGTATTTTAAACCTCATGTTTTGTCTGATTTTCAGGTACTCTATCATTTTTATTTGAGCTTATTGTAGGGAATGAATAATAAGTACGTCGTGTTCCAACACAATTAATATGGAAAAAAAACCTCATGCTTGCGAAATATGTGGTAAAAAATTAACTAAGCCATGTTATTTGAAATACCACATGCGAACACATACAGGAGAAAAACTTCATACCTGTGAAATATGCGGAAAAGACTTTTATTGGTTGAGTAGATTAAAAATCCACAAACGAATTCATACTGGAGAAAAACCTCATGATTGTGAAATATGTAGAAAAGATTTTGTCAGTAAAGGTGAATTGAAAAATCACATGTATACGCATACTGGAGAACAACCTTATGCTTGCAAAATATGTGATAAAAAATTTACTAAGCCATCCTCTTTGAAATACCACATACGATACCATACTGGAGTAAAACCGTATGCTTGTGAAATATGTGGAAAAGATTTTACAACATTGGGTGTTTTGAAACAGCATATTCGAATCCACACTCAGGAAAAACCTCATGCATGTAAAATATGTGGAAAAGATTTTACATGGCCAAGTAATTTGAAACGCCACATACGCACACATACTGGAGAAAAGCGGTATTCTTGTGAAATATGTGGAAAAAATTTTGCCATCTCAAGTCATTTAAAAAAGCACATGCGGACACATACTGGAGAAAAACCTCATGTTTGTAAAATATGTGGGAAAGATTTTGCATTATTGAGTAATTTGAAACAACATATGCGAACTCATACTGGAGAAAAACTTCATGCTTGTAAAATATGTGGGAAATTTTTCGCATGGCTGAAAACTCTGAAAAACCACATGCGAACTCACACAGGTGAAAAACTTCATGCTTGTAAAATATGTGGAAAATATTTTTCATGGCTTAAAACCTTGAAATACCACATGCGTACGCATACAGGAGAAAAACCACATGCTTGTAAAATATGTGGAAAATGTTTCGCAATACCTGGTAACTTGA
The DNA here is from genome assembly GCF_964204865.1 of Styela clava. Taxonomy (NCBI): domain Eukaryota; kingdom Metazoa; phylum Chordata; class Ascidiacea; order Stolidobranchia; family Styelidae; genus Styela; species Styela clava. The sequence continues at coordinate 701,878 of NC_135250.1, read as the reverse complement.
AACGCCACATTCGAATTCATACTGGAGAAAGACCTTATGCTTGTGAAATATGTGGGAAAGATTTCCCAAATACAAGTAATTTAAAAATGCACATGCGAACGCATACTAGAGAAAAACCTCATGTTTGTGAAAAATGTGGGAAAGATTTTTCCCGAAAAGGTAGTTTAGAAACACACATGCGAAGCCATACTGGAGAAAAACCTTATGCTTGTGAAATATGTGGGAAAGATTTCCCAAATACAAGTAATTTAAAAATGCACATGCGAATCCATACTGGAGAAAAACCTTATCCTTGTGAAAAATGTGGGAAAGATTTTTCCCGAAAAGGTAGTTTAGAAACACACATGCGAAGCCATACTGGAGAAAAACCTTATACTTGTGGAACATGTGGGAAAGATTTCTCAATTAGAGGTAATCTGAAAATTCACATGCAGAGGCATACTGGAGAAAAACCTCATGCTTGTGAAATATGTGGAAAAGATTTTGCACGACGAAAGACTTTGAAAAGCCACATGGGAGCACACACCAGTGAAAAACCTTGAGCTTGCAAATTAAACCTCATGATTGTACTGAAAGGCCACATTTAAACACATACTGGTAAAAAACCTTACACTCATGATTTTGTAAGATTTCATAAATTGAAAGAGCACATATGAAGCCATACTCTAAAAACACTAACACTTTATATATATTGGAAAATTTTTTCAAGATTAAATACCTCAGAAGCAAACTCATGTCGCAAAGGAATCTTCTTGAATAGGAAGCTTTTGTAGGCATGGGTGGTAAAAAAGTACCTATGTGATCTCATACTAAAAAAACTTCTAAGATAAGCGTTAAATGGAGAATTGGACTAACCTGAAAGTACTGATAACGCAGTGTTCTTGTGAAATACGTGAGAAAGGTTGTGCAATACCACACATGAACTGCATACTGAAACAAGCATTTGAAAGATGTGAGAAAGGTTTTACGGTCTGTTCATTTCGTTTAAAGCATCGAAACGGTAAAGACTTTTTAAGACCGTCTGTTCTTTTGTTTTTGTTGATTTTCTTTAACAATAGATTTCGGTAAAGGTTCTGTTTTGCTATTCAGCTTTTTGTCCTTTTGCTATTCTGTGAATCAGTGGTTCTTAAACTTTTCAAGTCATCCCCTTTTTAGAATTTGTGAAGTTTCGCACCCAAATTTAAAAATATCTATCTATAAGGCGAAAGTATGTTTTTTTTAAACACATTGAAAATATGTGTACATAATAAAGAAATGTAACTATCCAAAATAAAGATCAAATCTAAGAAACAAATGGCCAAACAAATATCACTTGTTATCAATAGTTTTCTATTAACTTGATACTACTTCCCCAAGAGTATAAGGCAATGAAACCTCCCAAATATCTGCCCCATTACATTGTGTATTTGTTGTTTAAATGATCTACATATTTTGCCTTCTTCTTTGTTCTGTGTTCAACCAATGAGTTTCTGCGAACTCCTAGCTGCATGTAACCATTATTATATTGTATCCTGGAAAGCATGCTTTTCAAGTATCACTAATTTCATTTTTTCTTGGATTAAATATAAAAAAATATACATTGCGCAGATACCACAATCTACGAATATATTGACACCAAGCGCAATTTGATGATTCAAAAAAAGCCCCCTATTGAAAGACATGAATTAAAAAAATCTGAGACTGCAGACTGCAGGCCCCACCTTCAAGAGACAGTTTAGGCTTCCATATGGGCAAAGCGGCAACGGATTTTCCAAGTTCTGTGATGATTCTGTTTCAAGATGAATTGAACTGATTCGAGTTGCAGTAGATACCGCAGTCTACAAATATATGGACACCAAGCGAAACAGTACCGTAAAACCGGCTAACTTTGGTTGGGTTGATTTCACTATACTTTAATCAATTACTCAGCCATTTGTTGTCCAATTTGCGTCAAACTTGAAATATATTACATTGATGTAATTCTCTGTACATGCATTTAATTTTCGAAAAAAACCTCATATTTGTGAAATATACAGAAAAGATTTTGTATGATGTGATTACTTGAAGAAACACATGTAAACCCTTATGGTGTAAAAATCTTTGAACTTTTTTTATTCACTGTCTGATTTTCTATAGCAATGGTTACCCTGTGATGTTTATTTAACCTTACTTTCTAGGTGGGTTTTGTGGATATAAATAGAAAGTACCCAGGTGTGATCTTATGAACAATCAAAGCAGTTACAAATCATATATCATTTGTTTCATATCAGTTTTGCTTTGAATTCATTTGCGCCAACTGTATAGAGTAGTGAAAGTATTCAATTAAATATCTTCTCACATTGTGTATGTATGCTCTAGAACAGGGTGGTGGGTTACGCGGGCCACAATAGTACCAAGAATAGGTAAACAGTGCAGTACAAAAAAAGCACTTCTATTGTGTAAACACATAGTTATCAGGCATTGCCAACCTAGGCTAAAGTTTTCTATTATGTCTAAATTGTTAGCACTAAAACGACAGAAATCCAGGTAACAATTTAGACTGCCCATCACATCTTCAACTCAGCTAGCTGCTTCAGCTAGCCATCATACTAGTCAATTCAGTCACAGAGAATGAAGCGACGTGCCACAAGTGGTCCGCGGGCCTGGGTTTGGACCACTCTCATCTAGAACAAGGTTTCTCCAACTGAACCTTTACAAAGAATCAGAACAGGTTGCTAGGGACAATGAGAAAAGGGTTTCACTATGTGCTCGACCACAATGACTACGTTAATTTGAAGTAAATTCATGTAGGTTTACATTATTTAATGTGATGCATATAATAATTGATGGAAACTTATTATGGCGAATCTGGCTATTAATATGGAATAACACGAATGTCGGAAGTCTCCATTTGCCTATGTCATGTGCCGCCAATAAGTCCAACTTTCAGCTTTGTGCAACCATTGTTGTCATTCATCCCAGTAACCCTTCTGAGCATGCTATTTAAATAATATTAATTCCATTTTTTTTTCTCACTTATACATATTTAACTCATTACATATCTGTGTTTAGGCCAGTAACGTTTTATCAATGATTTTGTCTTTAATAGGAAAAAAATAATAATAAAACAAATTTTTAAATAATAGTCAGTACCATTAATCCGAAAGTTGATATGGGAGAACAACATGATTGTGAAATACCTGGAAAAGATTTTACAAAACCAAGTATTTCGAAATTCCGCATGCGAATGCACACTGATAAAAAACCATATGCGTGTGAAATATGTGGGAAAGATTTTACCAGGACAAATGATTTGAAAAGGCACATGCGAATGCATACTGGTGAAAAACCATATGCTTGTGAAATATGTGAAAAAGATTTTGCCAGGAAAAGTGATTTGAAAAGGCACATACGAATGCATACTGGTGAAAAACCGTATGCTTGTGAAATATGTGGTAAGGGTTTTGCTTGGACAAGTGATTTAAAAAAGCACAGCCGAAAGCATACTGGTGAGAAACCCTATTTCTGTAGAATATGTGGAAGAGATTTTGCTTGGGCGAGTGCTTTGAAAAAACACATGGAAACGCATACTGGAAAGAAACCTTATACCTGTGAAATATGTGATAAAGAATATGTAAGGTTGCATCATTTTATATTCCACGTACAAACCCATACTAGAAAAAAACTTCATGTCTGTGAAATATGTGGGAAAGATTTGGCAAGGAAAGATCGTTTGAAAAAGCACATGCAAATGCATACTGGGGCACAACTTTATGCTTGTGAAATTTGTGGGAAAGATTTTGCCAGAACAAATTATTTGAAAAAGCACATGCGAACCCATACTGGAGAAAAGCTTAGTGCTTGCGAAATATGTGGAAATAATTTTGTCTGGACAAGTAATTTGAAAAGGCACATGCGAATGCATACTGGGGAAAAATCTCATGCTTGTGAAGTATGTGGGAAAGATTTTGCAAGATCAGATTACCTAAGGCTACACATAAAAAGTCATATTGTGTAAAACGTTTTTTCATTTATTTTTTTCTTTGTCTGATTTTCTCCAGAATTTTATTGTGACAAGTTAAAATACTTAGAAATCCGAAAAACACATGTAAACTCATATGGTGTAAAACTGTTTTAACTTTTTTTAGACAAGCGTTAGTTACCCTGTGATGTTTATTTAACTTTACTTTTCTGATCTTTCTAGGTAGGTGCTGTAGATATAAATAGATAGTACCCAGGTGTGATCTTATGCAAAAGCAATTGCAAATGATATATCAGTTTTGCTTTGAATTTAGTTGCGATAGTATTATAGAGTAGTGAAAGTTCTTAATATCACATCCTCTCATATTGTTTATATTTGTGTATGTGTTGTATGTAAGATATAGATTGGGGTTTCTCAAACTGAACCTTTACAAAGACACAGAACAGATCGTTATAGGCAATGAGCAAAGCAAGCCTATTTCTTTGACTGTAATGCATTTGTTCTTTCACTTTTGTTATTTGGTTTTTACTATTGAATGTGAAAACTGATGAACTTGTTAATCCAAAAATGGAAGAACCTCCGGTTACATATGTTGGTTTTCAGAAGGAGGTCACAGATCAGAAGTCCCTTCATTCCATTTGTCTATACTGTGCACCACCTATAATATGAGTAACTCAGCTGCTAGCAACCATTGTCATTCATCCCAGCAAGCCTTCTCTGTTCAATAACTATTGATTTCCTTTTTCTTTCACCCATACATATCTGTATTTAGACAAGTAATGTTTTGATTTTGTCTTTAATAGGAAAGGAATAACAATATACGAATATCTAATCAAGATAGCGATCGGAGACCGCCGACTTATCGATCTTTCGCATGTTCAGTTAGAGGATCCCGCAAAACAGAAACTGCTGTTTCGATTTCTTTGCCCTGACTCAGTACCGACGTGTCCCTAATTGATAAATAAATTGCTAATTCATCCAAAATCACTGAGATATGATGAATGCACATGCAAAATTTTAGTGAGATATCGCGTAACATACGAAAGTGACTAATCGACTGAATACAATTGATAAAGTTTATATGGATGAATCTTATGATTGTAAAATATGTGGGAAAGATTTTACAAAGCCAAATGTTTTGAAATATCACATGCTTAAGCACACTGATGAAAAACCATATACTTGTGAAGTATGTGAAAAAGGTTTTATCTGGACAAGTAATTTGAAAATGCATATGCGAACACATACTGGAGAAAAACCATATTCTTGCACAATATGTGGGAAAGATTTTACTTCGACAAGTGATTTGAATAAGCACATGCGAACACATACTGGGGAAAAACCTTATGCTTGTGAAATATGTGGGAAAGATTTTGCTATACATGGTAGTTTGAAAAGCCACATACAAACTCATACTGGAGAAAAACCTTACACTTGTCAAATATGTGGTAAAGGTTTTGCCCTGACAAGTTATTTAAAAAAGCATGGGCGAACACATACTGGAGATAAACCTTATGCTTGTGAAATATGTGGGAAAAATTTTGCTTGGACGTGTGATTTGAAAAAGCACATTCAAACACATACTGGAAAAAAACCTCATGCTTGTGAAATATGTGGAAAAGGTTTTGCAAGGCGGCAGCATTTGAAAAGTCACCTACTAACGCATACTGGTGAGAAACCATATTCTTGTAAAATATGTAGGAAAAATTTTGCCTGGGCAAGTTGTTGGAAAAACCACATGCGAACACATACTGGAGAAAAAATTTGTGCTTGTAAAATATGTGGAAAAAGTTTTGTCTGTATGGGTGATTTGAAAAGACACATGAGAACGCACACTGGAGAAAAACCACATGCCTGTAAATTATGTGGAAAAGATTTTGCTAGGAAAAGTCGTTTGAAATGCCACATGCAAACACATACTGGAGAAAAACCTCATGCATGTGAAATATGTGGAAAAGAATTTGCAAGGCTTCAGTATTTGAAACGGCACATACAATCCCATACTGGTAGAAAACCTTATCTCTGTAAAATATGTGGGAAAGGTTTTACCAGCACAAGTGATTTGAAAAAGCACATGCGAACACATACGGGAGAAAGACCTTATACTTGTAAAATATGTGAAAAAGCTTTTGCATGGCCAAATACTTTGAAATGCCACATGCGAACACATACTGGAGAAAGACCTCATACTTGTGAAATATGTGAAAAAGCTTTTGCATGGCCAAAAAATTTGAAACGCCACATGAAAACACATACTGGAGAAATACGTGGGAAAGACTTTTAAAGTCTGCATCATTCAGAAGGCCAGGAAAAAATTGGTAAAAAATGAGGGAAAGATTTTGCCTGGACAAGTAATTGTATATGCAGCCATATTTGTGAAGAGCCACAAAACCCACCAGACTCTCTTATAACTGTTTTGCAAAATAAAGATTATTACACTAACTACACCTGCGCCAGAATTGGTTAAATTTCTGGTAGAACTTGAGAAAGAGTCAGGAAAGGATATAAGCATGATAAAATTTTGTTCAATATTTTGGACAACATTAATCTAAATGATATGAGCATTGCTTTACGAAATAATATTACTTTGGATCATATTATTTAAAAACTCGTTGCTACCAAAAAGCTAGAGTTTTAAATTCAGTTCAACCACCCAAAAGATCAAAACATTGGCCTTCGCAAAGCATTGAAGGCAAAATTGGGTGGTGAGAAGCCATAATTTTTTATTCAATTAGCCCACTTAGATACTTCTGATCATGTGTGACATCTGGAAAATATATAGGTGTGTACGCAGTGGTTGGATTCAAATTTTTTGTCAGCCGGTTCCATCATACAAATGTCGGATTTTCAGGTGGTTCTGTTACAAAAAGTCATGCAATCACGGTTCGCTGATCTCATAAAATTCCGTGAGAGAGTTCTATAGAACCGGTGCAAAGCGGCTAAATCCCACTACTGTGTTTACGTTGGGGCAATGTTCTACCCAAAACCCGAAAAAGTTTTGTGCATATTTTCAATGCTATTTGTGAATGATCTCTTTTATGGTCAGGAGACTCGGTGATCTAACCCTCACAAATAATGGTAATTATTTTACTGTTTATTCAAATTTATCATAGTGCTGACATGGTTTGTGATAATAAAATGTCTCTCATTTTTCTTAAAGATAACTCTTTGTAGTACAGAAAAATTATATTAGTGCTGACATAGTGTGTGATTCTCTCGCATAAAACCAACTCAATTGTAGTACAAAAAAATGCATATTACAAGTTACAATTCCAGTAGTAATCCATACCATAATTAGGTTATTTTATTAAATGCATTGATAAAAAACAATAAAAATAAAATTAGTAAATATAAAATACATATCAGAAACATATAATTTTCTTTTTGAAATAATGCTTTACATAAATTTTCCAATTCCCTCACAAATGGGTTGTTTATTCTATAATTCTCTATATTATGGCCATTTTTATCTGCTTTTTGAGAAAGGCAAAATGTTGTGTTTTATTTTCGAATATAATAGAATTTCTCATGGTCAAAATTTTATATCTCACTATTGATAACAAAAGTATAATTGCATCCAAATCAACAGTATCTATACGACTATATAAAGGATCGTTAAAATTAAATAATATGCAAGAATCATATTGATAACAAAATGTATTCTAATCAATTTTAATATATCTAAAACAAAATCTTCATAAATATTTTTTGTAAATACACAATACATGAAAATATGTGAAACAAACTCAGGTTCTCTATTACATAATACACACATTTCATTCCCTGCTTTTCTTCCAATTTCTGGCTTTTTTTTTCAATGGCAAGATATCCCAGAGTAATTTATAGTTAAAATCAGTATTTTTAATAAGTAAACGAATAGCTCACAGAGCCATGTGATTCATATGGTGCACAGAGCTATGATTGAGAGAGGTCGTGGTTCGCCATATATTTAGGCCTTCTTTTCGGCTTTCCTCTCCCCTTGGATAAATATGTAAATCCCATGTTATATCAATTAATAAATACATAAATAACCGCACTCCTCTCGGCGACTGGTTCATATTCTGTTTTGTAGATACGTTTTCTGTCTAATAGATATGCATTCCCAATAAGCATATGCTCATAGTTGTATGCTTTCAGCGTACCATACTTCGAAACCCAAAATCAAATATGTATTGAAGAATTAAAGACCTCAAGTCAAGTTAATACGGCCAATTTCGCACCCGAGTCGGCTGAAGCAAGGGATTTTGGCAGCGAGCAATGCGTTTTCTTAATATGCAACGAACCATTTAGCTGGACGACGTAAAAATGCAGGGAACAATGCCACAATGAGCAAATCTTTGCAAGTTTCCACTCATTGTATATATGCTCATTGCTTAAACTTAAAAGAGTAATTATAGGAAACGAGATACGATCTCGCGGCGTGTATCCTTCGCCCTGACTCAATAGCGTGGAAAATTTCTCGACGGAAACTTGCGCATCGCGACGACGTCAAAGTTACAACAGAGATATGGACAATGCTTAAAGATTAATCACGAGATACAATCTAGCGGTGTGTATCTTTTGCTCTGACTCACTAGCGTGAAAACTTGCGCATCGGACACGCACACACACATTCAGCGCGTCTCAAAAATCTCTCGCTTTGTAAAAATCCAGATCTCTTCATCACTAATTAATTAATAACTCGCTAATTATACGACATAATTCATCCAAAATCAATAGGCTTCTGGTCCAAGATATGATGATTGCACATGCAATTTGGAGCAGATTCAACCACGCCTTCGTGAAATATCGCGTGTATCTAACAGACAGACAAATACCTATCAACATACTTACCGATTAAAATCGATAAGTAATGAAGTATTGGAGGTCGAAAATATTAGGTCCATATTATTAAGTTCATACAACATGCAGCTACCCGAAATCCATAATCCAACACATTCCCAAAAAATACTGGTTAGCTGAAATGAATGAACAGCTTTGGTGGCAAAAAAAGCTAGAGGTTTGGAGAACCGACTGACAAGACCTCTTGCATATATTTGCAATGCATGGTTAGCAGGTACTTTTTTTGCATTCCTGGAATCACCCATATCCACAAATCCCAGCATCTTATCTAATGAAGAGCTGTACACAATGTTTACTTTGACTGAAATTACAAGAATAAAAAACACCGAGAATATGCCTATTGCAATCAGTAACCACAAAGCCAATTCAAAATATAGAAATGTTCTAACTGTTTGCTTTTCTTATACGAGACTGACTATTGAGTCAATTTAAAAACATCTTACTCAATTTGCTCAGTTGAAAATAAATAAAATTTCTTCATATTTTTATCATATGCTCAACATTTTTCATCGACAACCTTTCAATGTTAAAAGTGATACTAGGCCCGTAGCTCAGAGCCTTTAATTATAAAGAGTAACACTGGCTGAAAGTGTGCGAGTATATTACCCTTTATTTCATCCATAGATAAAAGAACACAGGAAAACGCACGATGATTTTGGAAGCAATAATCTGTCTGAGCCTAGTCGGGCGTGACGGTGAATCCAACATCGGGACCAAATATCGGAAGTTACACGGGGTTGACTATCGTAGATATATACTACTACTGTACTATTACCATCGGGCAAAACGACGTTGGAAATATTAAAGCAGGCGCGCAGCCAGGATTTTTAAAAGGGGGGGGGGGGGGTTCAAAATCGGAAATTACCAATGCCGTCTGTAACAGTCACCGCGATCACGCGCTCGTCAATAGAGCCGCCTTTTCAGCTTCTGTCGCGTAAAATATTCAATTCATGACAACTATGAGATTCTAAAATGTCCTTACGTATATATTAATTTAATTGTCCCCAACGCAACTCGCGGTCTCGACTTTCTACGTCAAAATAAAAACATTACTGCCGTGGACATAAAACAATGAGATAAGCTGCCTGATATATTTATTTTGGATCCGTATTTTTGCAATCTTGTGACCTCGTTATCACCGTTAGTAAAATCTCGATATCTGATATAAAATCACGTTTAGTACAATTTTACTTCATACAATGAAAATAGATATAAAGTATACCAGTAAATCAAAAATACAATTTCACCGCCTCGAAATTCACGCCGGACAGTCGCCACGATTACGTCACTTGTTAAAAGAGCCGACTTTTCGAAACGAAAAATGATATTTCTCTTGCGCAAGGTAACCAATCCATGACCGATAAGGGCATATTTAAAATGTCCTGCTTTATTAATTTAATTGTCTTCAATTTAACCTGCGGTTGCGCCGACAAAACAAGAGCCACTCTAAAACACCACAGAATTCCGCATAAAAATGCGTGGTAAACTGCCCTATTATATATTGTTTTGATCCGTATTTTTTCTATTTTGCAAATTCGACAAATTTCAGATGTGCTTGTAACATTGACTCCGTTCAATCGCAATGCTGCCACTCCGATTATTTTTAAAGATAAAAGCTCCCGAAAAATTCGTAAATCTGCTGTAAATTCTCATGGAGCAAAATTTATTTCAGTACAATGAAAATTGATGGATATACTTCAGATTAATTATCTTATATATCATCACTAACGGAAAAAATCGCGTTTTCAACCTTGTTTAATGATAACACTAAAATTTTCGACAACAATTTTAAAGTAATGGATCCCACCCACAATTAACCGTGTTTCGATTTTAATGGCGGTATGTTCCTAAACAGCGAGGTGGGCACACGAAATTTTTCGATTTTCAAAAGCGTTTTTAGACTAGAAAAGCGTTTTTAGACTGTCGCGGGACTCACCAAATCTTATAGCCTACTGTTTACGGTTTTGTTTTCAGTATTTTATATTGTCGATTTTCAGTCAAATTTAGATCGCGGGTTTACTCTTTCATTTGTCTTTAGAACCTCGCCGCCGATGAACGTATAATAACTCTCACCGAATTCACAATTCCTTGCAAAGTACAAAAATAATCATCATGTTTATCGTGGCACAAATTTGTGATTTAGAGAGAATAAATACCGACGTAAAGGCGTTTACGGCCTAAATAACACACTGATGAAAACAATCGGCGATTTTAGCAGAAGGCAATTGCACGCTTTTTCAGTTTTCACAATTCCGTGCGAGTACAAAAATAAAATAAGTATAATTGTTCCCGTGGCACGCACAAATTTGTGATTTAGAGAGAATAAATACCAACGAGAAGGCGTTTACGGCCTAAATAACACGCCGCCTTGATGAAAACATACGGCGATTTTAGCAGAAAGCAATTGCACGCGTTATCGCCGACTTTTTCTGTTTTCAAGAAAATTCAAAAGGGGGGGTTCGACCCCGAAAACGTGTCGCGCGTACCAAGATGACCGCCGCGACCTTCAATTCGGCACAAAATCGCAAACGTCTAGCGCCGCCAATGCGCACTCTAGTTATATACACCTCAATGCTTATCCCTCGTAGCTCTGCGAAATTACACTAAAATGCGGCAACAAACAAAAAAGTTACGACCGTAGACCCGCCCGAAGAAAAAAACGGACCATTTTTTCATTCGCCAACTACCCATTGTTCCTTCAAAAAAGCTTGAAAATCTATACAAATATAAGAGATAAAAAGATGAAACTTGGCAGATGGGTAGAGTTGTGTTTCTTTTAACCATCCTTAAAGTTTCGTGTTTCAACATTTAAAAGAGGGGAAATAGGAAGGTGCGCATTTCCACCCTCCTATTTTCGAGTTGTGTTCGAAATAACCTCTCAAAATATATGACGGTCAGAAATGCAATTAGAAGCCCAGTTTTTTCACACATGGCTGCGTATGTCAAACCTCTCCCAGACAACAGTGGTGCCAAAGGTCAGTGCTAGTGTCACGGACCAAGATGTCGTTACCGTGGTTGTAGAATGAATCAGAAGACTCCAAGGTTCCGGATTGGTTGTTTATTGTACGGCAATTCCAAATCAAACTTAAAACAACACAAACAGACAACACAACAAAATATAACTAAGGAACCGAAAACACGACCGCCCGGCAGCCGGAGAAAAGAGATCGAAAGACAGTTTTTGCCTCACATGTAGTGAGAGGTCGGAGTCCAAATCCGACAAAACAGCATTAAACAAATGTCAACATAACAGTCTATAAATATATATATATACACAAAACATAAACGCGGACACTTCAGTCCGCGACTCTAGTCTCAACGCAGCATAAGCGATGTTCAAGGCTTGAAATCCGCGGTCGCACACTGGTCTTTCGGTCGCGAATACGTCCTTTGGTGGTTTGTATAGTTTTAACCCCAGGTCGTAGTTAATTTGAGGTTTACCGTATAGAATAAATGCAAATGCACCTACGGTGAAAAAATTACCGGGTTAGAAATATTAGTTTTTATTTTGTAGCGGTTTGAATGAAATCGTCCGCAGACTGGCTGCATGCCTGCACCACCCTACTTTCGCAGTTTATTTCTTGTGCGATTTCTGTATTTCTATGCGAATTACCGGGTATATTAAGTGTTTGCCGATAAGATAGGCTTTGTGCTATATCTTTAGTGTCATACTAGTTATTCCTATGTATTTCTAGGTATGTTTTGCCCGGTTTTTGTATATTCCATTATAGGTCAATAGTTTATGACTGTAACGTCATAGACCAATTCCTATTTTGTGTTCCATTTGTATGGTCTTTTGTGCCGTATTTTTATTTGTTTATTGTATTTCTTATTGGCGTATTTGGTTGTATTAAGTTCTTACAGGTGTATAATTAATCTAATTAGATAACTTAGTTACTCTGCTGTATTTGGAACCGCAAGAAGATTATTTTGTGATCAATATCAATTACAGTACAACTTCAGTGTCCGATAAGCTGGCAGAAACCTGAGTGGTGATACCAATACTGGTACGCCACAGTAGCAAACATTGCAAGAGATTTGGTGGAACAAACAGTGAATGGAGGAATATCAGTTCTGGAATCCGTTTTAGAATAAAATAATATGCTATTGTTTTTGAGTTTCAAAATCCCAGTGGTGAGGTAAATATTGCATCGCACTTTTTTTTCAAATCTCCAATTTCTTTATGGTATATCGGTAGCCTATAGTACTTTGATATTACCGTTTTTGTGGAGGTCTAATTGCATGAGTTTTGTTGTTTCCAATTTTGATAGGCATTTTTAATTTAGGAATTGCACACGGGAAAAACAAAATGCAGAGGACCTGGAGGACGGGCATAACTCAATAAAAAAGTTAAAAACATACAATATGTGTTTTAATAATGAGAAGCTTATATGCCACGTGGAAACCTGTTAAAAACGACAGAATAATTCACAGTGGTAAAATATTAACGTAATCCCGTTGTTATTGCGACGAAGGAGATTACATTCAGGGGCACAGCCAGAAATTTTTCAACGGGGGGTTACGGTGAAATTAAAACAGTGCACCAAAAGTGCAATTCACGACGACGTAATGCGTTTAATAAACTGAAAAGTATGCGTCCTTCACAGCGAAATTCCACAGTTACGTGTAGCACGCCTCTCTTTGCCTGATGGTGTTTGGTGAATATTTTGCAAGTCCTATTTCAAACATCGACCATTAATCCGTAGTCTGCGGGTACCTGCATTTAGAAATAAAACATCAAAAATTGCGCAAAGTGATTTTGGAGAGAACTTATAACTAGCGTAATTAAGGTTTCTACGTACAAAAACACGCTCGCATGTAGCGCCGATCAAATTCGTGAAATATGAAACTATCACTTGGAATTTATTGTCAATGAAGTTGATTTTTTATTGCCATCCAATGATTACCGTATTTTCCAGAAATTACGCCTATATCGAGAATAGGCCGACTCCCTAAAAACGGCCTTAAAACAACGATTTTATAAAAAATCGCACATAAGCCGGTCCTACGAATCGTTACACGCCGGACGCTTCAAGAAAAACGTAATAGAGAACAAAATTACTGTAACGCAAACATTTCTCACGTTTATCGTTTCTGCATGTTAGCGAGGGCCGTAGGTGGATTATTACCCGTAACTCTTACTTGTTAATTTATGTTAATAAAGTATATATTGCTTTTCAATGTGTCGTGATTGTGTCGGGAGTTTAAAATAAAGTTCCTGAATCAGCATAAAACAATTTCCTTTGATCGCCACAACGACGATTAACGGACGTTCCTTGTCCGTTTCAAGGAAAGAAATAACGCTGTATTAACACATTCTTATAAATCACTACAAATCTTAACACGCCAGACGCCTTAAGAAAGGCGCAGAAAGAAAACAAAATTGCTGTAACACAAATATTTCTAATGTTTATCATTTCGGTTTGTTAGCGACGGCCGTAGATCCTTACTCGTAACTCTTACTTGTAAATTCATGTTAATAACGTCTATATTGCTTTTCATGCGTCGTGATTTGTATTAATGGAAGGGATTGTTGTCGGGAGTTTAAGAGAGTCTCTGAGTCAGCATAAAACAATTTTCTTTGATCGTCCACAACGCGGTTAATTTCGATAAGAGTCCTTAACACCACCCCTTAACAGATAACATATCCATATCGTAAAGGTGATTAAAAGTCGTGCGCCGTTAATTGCCTCTACGGCGAAAGTGCACCAAATAATAAAGTTTTCACCACGAAACAACTGGCCGTAAATCGACACTGTTGCTGTTATATAAAAGAAACACAAGCGAAAACAAACAATCACAGCCTGTACAAGCGCCACGTGTTAAACAACCAATCACAGACTGTACTAGCCATCAGCTGTATGAAAAAACAATCCACTTTCACAAGCGTGTGTGTGTGTGCGCGACGCTTGTTATCGTGAGAACTTGGTATGGTTTGAAGCTTTTGGAATTACCGGCAAGTCAGCATAATATCATCTCGTTGCGTGATCAAATTCTGGTACGTGAATGAGCCGATTTTTTTGGTGCAATCTGAGTATGCGCGTATAAGACGGTCATTTAGTTGGGCAACTTTTTTTTTTAGTTTTAAACTCGGCGTATTATACGGTATTTACATGCGCCATGATTAGTGGCGGGCAAAATCGTATTTTGTATTCGAGGTATTCGAATATTCCAAACAACATTAATTGGGATGTCGGCCGCCGAAACGATCGTTGTGACAATAAATTTTTTTTTTCTGGATTTTACTCGAAGACTGAAAACTCCGTAACATTGCGGCGTTTTTTATTTCATAATTTTGTAATAATCGTAGGCTGTAGTAAATTTTTTGTCACCGCGATCGTTTCGGCGGCCGACACTCCAATTAATGTTGTTAAACTATATTTTTTAACTATACTAACTTAAACAACTTTTTTTTTATCCACTAGCAAAATTAATTTTCGCTCAACGGCGGATATCGTAGTTTGGTTTTTATATTTCGGACAGAATTGTGAGTTTGGCGAAGATGTTAAAGACAACTATTAAGGAGTGCATTCACAACAAAAATTAATTTTATTCCGATTTTTATCTTCTGTGTAGGATTTGTATCACAGCTTGTGAATTACTCTATTTATTGTAATCAATCCCATTTCTTGTATGGTCATTAAGCCCAAAAGACAGTTGAAATTATTCTTGACAACAGTAAATCTTACCTCTGCGACTTCATCATTTTGAGAATTTTTTTACCTTTAAAATTGTCTCACCAAGTGGCTTCATTTTCGTTTTATGCCACATCACAAAATTGTCAGTACTTGGTCTGATTTCGTTTTTCCGCACGTATTACTCGCATATTGTGTTGACATCTGCAGCCCTATCAATTTGAAATCTGACATCATTATTGACTTCCATCAGAGCAGTAATTCTTGAACTGTTGACGTTATTCACATTCTGCTCACGCTGATGGCCCTCAAGCGTTTCCTCATTTTGGTCATGTTTCTTCATTTGTCGAACATAGCTTGCGTTCCTACACTTCACCCGGAAATGATTTCTACCATACACATACTGGGGAAAAACCTCATACTTGGGAAATATGTGGCAGAAAATTGACGAGGCCATGTTATTTGAAATTCCAAATACGATCCCATACTGGAGAAAAGCCTTATGCTTGTGAAATATGTGAGAAAGATTTTGCACGCCGGAATACTTGAAGAGCCACATGCGAACACATATCAGTTAAAAACTTTGAGCTTGCAAAAAAACCTCATGATTGTGAAATATGTAAAAAAGATTTTGCAGGGCTTGGTAAATTGAAAAGCCACTTATAAACTCGTACTGGTAAAAAACCTGACACTGAGAATTTCCATATGAAGCCACAAGCAAAAACTCATGTCACAAAGGAATCTTCATGAATAAGAATAAGTAACCATGGGTGAGAAATGCGATCAAATACAAGAAAAACCCTTCACACTTATGAGATAATCGGAAAATGGAGAATTTTGCAGATAAAAATAGATAAGCATTTGTGACCTACTGGAAATTCGAAGCAATAAAAAACACTAGTTTTCCATTACCTTAATAATCTTTCTTCGAGAGTAAATATTATCGTTGTGAATAAATATGAGCAGGGCAATTTTTGAAATCTTAGTCATCATAATGTGGCCATGTATCCGCAACGAATAACTTGTACCTATTTTCATACCCAACATGAACTGGTCACCATATTATGATTATAAGGCTGTCACATCGGCTTCCAGTCCCCACAGGATAAATATGAAAATCCAATCCTATCTACTGGGAAATCAGTCTCCAATGTAAGAACCTGTGAAGTTTTCATTCTAAGGCAGATATGTCTACACAAAATGCCTATACATTGTTTCGGTTTTCCAAAGGTTGATTGTTGTATATTTTTGTAACTGACGGCACAGCACAACTTTGTCAAACCATTATTTGGTTTGTGTTACAACTCAATAAATTCATGAATTGATTTTACTGTTCGATGAACTTTGTGTTTTTCATGAAAATTGTGTATTTTAAATTTTATGTTTTGTCTGATTTCCAGGTTGTAGGAAATAAATAATCTAACAACTAATAATTTAGTAAATTCAATCTGGAGAAAAACCTCATTCTTGTGAAATATGCGAAAAAGATTTTGCAACTATAAGTGGCTCGCAAAGACACATTCGAATTCATACTGGAGAAAACTCCTGTGCTTGGGGAAGATTTTGTATGGTCAGGTAATTTGCAAACCCACATACGAACCTATACTGAAGAAAAACATAGTGCTTGTGAATTATGCGGGAAAGATTTTGCAAGATTAGATTACTTGAGGCTACACATAAAAACTCATATCGTGTGAACATTTTTTTTATTTTAGTTTATTCGTCGTCTGATTTGCTCCAACATTTTGTCAGTTTGAAACATTTGACATAGAGTTTTCAAGGATCACACAGGAGAAACTAATATGATGTAAAATTATTTGGAACTTTTTTCAATCACTGCCCTATTTTCTACAGCATTGGTTACCCTGTTATGTTTATTTACCTTTACTGCAGGGGTCACCAAACTCTTTTGACCGCGGGCCGGGTATGACTCAAACTGTGTTGAAACGGGCCGGACAAATATTTTTGTCAATGTAATACAATAAATTCACAAAAGTTGGGAAATTCATTCAATTTATTCAACAATATGTATTCTACATTTCTGAAGATTTGAATATTGAATTCTATCTATATCGCAGAATATAGATCGAGAACATCCTAGGAGAACAAATATACAAGATTTCTATATCTAGACAACTATCCTGAGTTTAGCTGTTATCAAAACGTTGCAGTCATGGATTAGGAATGTTACAACATCCGCCTTTTCGCGCCAAAAAATGTACGCATCACGTACCGTACGTACGTAAGTGCCGTTACGCCGTGTCGGAATACTGCTCATAAAAAACGACTACGGACTGCCTGCTGTAGCATTGAATTCCAAGAAATATTGGCATAATTAGATAAAATAAACAACTATTATCTGGTATTTGATTTTATAAATTCCCCAACATTCGGAGCTTTTAAAAATTACGCTCAAGTTATACGTAGTGCAAACTAATGATATTGTCCATGGGCACCAATAAAATTTAAGTCGACGTGTGTATTTCTTTCCTAACTTGATACTTACCAATTTTTATGAAGTTTGTACTATCAGAACATTGTTAATTATTACCCCCAATGAATCACTGTCA
Organism: Styela clava; assembly: GCF_964204865.1. Classification (NCBI taxonomy): domain Eukaryota; kingdom Metazoa; phylum Chordata; class Ascidiacea; order Stolidobranchia; family Styelidae; genus Styela; species Styela clava. The sequence goes on along the minus strand of NC_135250.1, from coordinate 683,891 downwards.
AACTGTCATGCACAACTCCAGCGTTTATTTGCACGATCTTTCGGCGGTGTCAAGACCGTTGCCAGAATAAAATCCTGAAATAGTCTCAATATTCCATAGTGACGCAATCGAAAGGTTAGTGATTGATATATATGTACATTTCATATTTATTACAGTTCTTATCAAAAAAGTAATAGAATCTTTATGGAAAAAATTGGCCTGTCGGGCGGTTCTAAAATTCCGATATCTCCGTAAACTTGGTATTGTTTTTCCTTTTCACTCAGATCTATCCAATGACGCAGTTTTTATTTAAATCGGATGAACTTTAATTTTTTTTGTAACATACCTACATGAATATCCGCATTTAGGCAGTACAAAAGTTAGTGTGACTTGTGAAATTGGAGCAGTACGCGAGGGATTACAGTTACTGTTAGCGCGACGTGCACATTCGGCATTAATTTCAGCACAAGAAGCGCAAACAGTTTCGCCCCACGAGTGCATCTTCCACAGAAACGTTGCGTACCCGGTAGAGAATTTCAGCCTATTTTGTCACAGCTATTTCTAGACTAATTTTTCATTACTACTATTAAAACTACAATCCCTAAGGAGACAAATGATGATTGACTTATTTGATTCATACTTAAATTTCCCAAACCCAACCAAAAACTAACGAATAGCATTCAAAATCGCAAAAGCGAATTATTGTTTACAACCACGACTGAAAATATGTCAGGGTGACAAAAGTGTCTGAGCGGATGCGGAAAAGAACAACGATGCTCGGGAAAATTTCTCTTGGAAAAAAATTTCGCTATTTTTTACGTGTTATTGCGGGCCGGATGCGGCCCCCGGGCCGTAGTTTGGTGACCCCTGCTTTACTGCCTTGGTTGCTATAGATAATTTTTGTTTATATAAATAGATAGTACGAAGTGTGACCTTATGCACAATCAAAGCAATTGCAAATCATGTATCATTTGCTTCATATCAGTTTTGCTTTGAATTCAATTGTGCTAATAGTATAAAGTTCTTAATGTCCTCTCATATTGTTTATAATTGTGTATGTGTTGTATGTACGATGTAGATTGAGGTTTCTCAAACTGAACCTTAACAAAGATATAGAATGGACCGATAGGGACAATGAGCAAAGGCATTCACTATTGATCGACCAGAATGACTGCATTAATTTTATGTAAGTTCATGAAAGTTGCTTATTAGTTTTTACTATTGAATGTGGATCATACAATAACTGATAATCATACAATAACTAGATTTCCTGTCCTGCCATTTGCCTATACTGTGCACCACTGATAAGTCAATGTAAACACTCAGCTGCTAACAAACATTGTTTACATTCATCCCAGCAACCCTTCTTAGCATTCTATTCAATGACTATTACAGTAGAAACTCTACCTACGAACAATTCTAGATATAAAATATCCAATTCTTTTGGTTGAAATATTGCTTTGACAAACGTAACGAAAGGCCGTAAATAAAAAATGTGTGTAGTGATATTTGTTCATTTTAGGTTAATTTAATGCAAAGCTTGAAGCAGAGATGTCCAATTCAAATATGAGGACTTTCAAATATCGTTTTTTGTGTTTATAAGAATACAGAATATGGCACACACCCTAACCAAAAGCAGACTTGTGCGGCGTGTCAATAAATTAAAGCCAACATGAGAGGGTTTCAATTAGGAGGATGTTTTTGAGTGAAAATATGTTACGAATATTATCATATATTTTAATTTTAAAGGGTTTTAATTATGGCTGACATGAAATATTTCAATCAGTGCCCTCGAAAAATGATTCTACACCATCGACTGATGGAAATTTGGGAATTGGGTTTACTCAGTTGATAATGAGGCCGCGTAATAACATTTGCGCTTTCCTGAATTAATGAATGATTCCATGACCAAAATTAATAGTCTGTGGTAGCTGCCCTGAAGACCACCGAGCAACTAGTTGTTATCACATTGGCCAGTTTGTTTCCCACAGTTTTCATTGCATTCTCTCAATTCCTCCGACCACTAACCACGGTCTGTCTTCGCTTAGTCAGCAAGCGCTGAAGGAAAAAAAAAGGTTCATAGTTTTTATTCATTATTTTCTGATTTTTCTTCTTTCCCTTTGTACATTTTCAATTTATTATGCAGTAAGTTAGTTTTGGCGTGTATTTGTTACAGGTTTTAATCATTCTTATAATTTATACAAATATTATGTCCTAGTTTTGTGGGAGCTTGGAACGAATAAGGGCATTTACAGGTGAAATATATTCCCCCTCTCATTTTCTACTTAGTCCGTAACGAATTAATTTTGCAGGTAGAGCAGAGTGGTCCAAGGTTGTTGCCTTCGCGGACCACAAAATTGTTTTTGCATTGTTCGCGGGCCACAATCGCGTCAGAAATAGGTAAAAAGGGCAATGCACAACAAAGACTCTAAAAGCGAAATCCCTTAAAATTTGAAAATGCTTATTGCTCCCATGATAGCAAAATGTAGTTTTAGATTATATTTTCCATAACTGCAGATTGATTGATTCTCAAATTTTACCAGATGTAAGGTGCAGGAGAGTAATTATTACAGGCCATAACTTTAATTAATTTAGTTATTATGTAGTTAGTTAGTAAACTGTTGAAATATATTCCCAACCAAAAAGATAGATAGTCAGTGAACAATTTGGACTACCCAAGCACACTATTCAACTTTGCTCTGGCTAGCCGTGATATTAGTCAATTTAGTGACATTAGGGATGTAACAAGATATCGGAAAGATTTTCTGATTATTTTTATGACGAAACAACACCAAATGCGATTTTTTAAATACCCTCCAGCAAAGGCAAGGCAAAGGCCACAAAAAATGACGCTGCGGCCTGGGTTTGGACCACCCTGAGGTAGAGTTTCTAATGTAATATTATTTTTCTTTCATACTTTTGTTTAGACCAGTAAGGTTTTGATTTTGTCTTTATTAGACAAGGAATAACAACACAACTAATCTTTGAATAATACTGAGAACAACTGATAAGAAATTCCATATGGATAAATCTTATGAGTGTGAAATATGTGGGAAAGAATTTGCCAGGACAGTTGATTGGAAAAAGCATATGCGAATCCATACTAGAGAAAAACTTTATGCTTGTGAAATATGTGGAGAAGATTTTGCCAGGACAAGTGATTTGAAAAAACATATGGGAATCCATACTGGAGAAAAACCTTATGCTTGTGAAATATGTGGGAAAGAATTTGCCAGGACAGATGATTTGAAAAAGCATATGCGAATCCATACTGGAGAAAAACTTTATGCTTGTGAAATATGTGGAGAAGATTTTACAACACTTTGTCAATTGAAAATGCACATGCGAATCCATACAGGAGAAAAAAATTATGCTTGTGAAATATGTGGAGAAGATTTTGCCAGGACAAGTGATTTGAAAAAACATATGGGAATCCATACTGGAGAAAAACCTTATGCTTGTGATATATGTGGGAAAGGTTTTGCCTGGAAAAGTAATTTAAAAATACACAAGCGAACCCATACCAGAGAAAAACCTCATGCTTGTGAAATATGTGGGAAAGATTTTACAACACTTTGGCATTTGAAAATACACATGCGAACGCATACTGGAGAAAAACCTCATGCTTGTGAAATATGTGGGAAAAGTTTTGCCCTGAAAATTAATTTGAAAATACACATACGAACGCATACTGGAGAACAGTGTTAACTCTAAGCAAATTATGAGTGCGAAAGTGCTTCGCAGTCGAAAAAAAAAGTGCGAAAGTGCTTTTGCCGATTTTAACAAGTTAGGTGCCCTAGCCTTTCATATAACCCATTTAAAACGGCATAGATACTCGAAAAAGCGCTCCTCCGGTTAATATTATGAATTACAGAGAAGCCTTTTCGTTAACCGAGTTCCCTTTAAGCGAATTCATGTTTAATTAAAACAAGCGAATTCATCGGCAACGAAATGACATCTGCTAACACCTGCCGCGGACAAAACTTCCATGCAATGTATCACGGTGTCAGTTGCTTACTCGCGTAAACAGCAAAGACTTTCACATTTGTTACTCCTTCCATCTAACAGACACGAGGCAGGCTGGAAACCATATTAGTTACAGGGTGGATCGTTTGTACAAATCCCGTGCAAAATAATCCCCCCCCCCCCAAATATAAATAGCAATCAACTAATTAGGGTTAGATGCGCTGGAAATTCAACTTTTCAATTTATCCCTAAACCTAATCTGATTATTATTAATTTGTGATTTTGATCCACTTTGAAAGTCGCCACCCGCTGTTGTAAAAGATAGGTTAACCTACGTTCTCTCCGAAATATTACGCAGGATACTCCCCTGTTTTAGGAGATAGGTTGACCTACTTTCCCTCTCAAACTTTTTCCTCCGAAATATTACACAAGATCACTTTGAAAATCCTCCCGGTTCGTGAACTAGCGTGACCTAATTTCTCATTTACATTTATATTATACTATTTCAGAGCTTACCCAAAGACAAGTAATTTTTAAATGTCGACATGCCTTGGTTTGCGTGCGAGTTAGTTTAAACCGGGCAGAAAACATCATATATTGGCAAAATGTTCAGTAATGTCATGTACTTTCAGCATTCATAAATAGCACTCTTTGTAATGCTGCTGACCTAGTATCAAATATTCGCATCACAACGCCACTTGCGAGGTTCCCATATATTTCAATTACACTAATAGGAACGATGACACCAAAGAGTTTTCTTTTGCTAAGGTACACTAAATATAACGAGGGTGATTCTTGAGAAAAACATGAATATAAAAAATAAACGAATGATATGATAGTGGATCCCAAATAATTTTGAGAGTGTCTCGAAATACCAATCCATTTGATAAATAATTTTTATTCGACCACATGACCGCTGATATCCTGAAAATTAATGTTGAAAGAGAATTACGCATTCTCAGATATCGGACATCCAGTCGCGATATTCAATCGTTTATCGTTTATATGCACAAATCTCACATTAATAGTAATTGCTACCCAAGTTTGTGAAGTTTAGAAACCAACAAACAGAAAATAACTTATCCTAAAACACAATTAAAATTCAGTCGGCAATAAATTCGTCGCCAAGACGATGTCATACAAAACAAAAAGATTTGGTCGCGAGAGTTACGTGCGTTGTTTTTTAAGCATAATGTAAAAAAATTTATAATTAATAAACGGGAGTTACGACGCCCTTAACACATCGTGTGTATTAAACTTCCCTTGTAAGTACTATTATTATTGTATTTATACACCTGTTGGAGTATTTCGGACAATTTCGAATTTAAAATAAATGAAAACCCGACATTTTATTCGACCATACATGGCCGGCGGGATGTTAAAATTGTAAACAAGAGAGAGGTAAAATCAATCGCGAGTTTCGTTATAACGGCTCGTTTACGAATTGTTGCGCCTGTTATCGTCGAAAATGATTACATTTGTTGTATTTTGAGGCATTTAAGCAGTAATAATTAGGGCATGACATCATCAAAATCGTCAAGTGAGATCTTGAAATTGCAAATTCCGTAAATAGGATTGTGAATTATTCGGTAACGAATTCAGCTTTAATGACCGTCGGGGTATTGTTTTGTTGAAAATGATTATTAATGTGAGAGCGCCAAAAACATACAGTCTATACCGATGCGACTGCAATTTATATGGTCGCAATTGGTGTGGCGCATTTATTAATAGTGTAAAATAAATTAAACGAATATCAATTATAACCAAGCCTGTCAGCGTGTTTATTTTCTGTGGGCAGGAATCGTAAAATACCACCTTGAGACAAATTCACTTCTATTATAAAATCTTAATTTTCAGTTATTATCGTTATACAAATACCGTGTGGCAACTTTTTAATTTATCGTCGACCGAAAAACCGCCCCACACTCGTCCAAACGTGTGTCGAGCTTGAACGACAGGAACAGATTCATCGACGACCTTAATTAGGGAAAATATGTATTTTATTGGGAATGCAAAATAAAAGTAACAAAACGCATTTTTTTGTGATATAACTTTGTATTTTCGGAAACGAGTTGCCGTGAAAGGTAAAATTTGATCTAAATTAATCGCAAAAAGGTTTTATTTTAAATGTAACAAAACACATTTCTCGAGATACAACTGTATTATCGGATACCGGGTGTCATGGAGTAAAATATGATCTGAATTAACCGTAAATAATGTTTCATTCCAAATGTATCATGACGCATTTTTTGCGATATAACTTTGTATTTTCGAAAACGGGGCGTCACGAAAATTATTAATCTAATGTTTTATCTATCGTCTAACTAACGTCTGGAACACATCATTTTCGGGGAGAACTCTAGCCCGCGAAACGTCATTTAATTTAAAATAGAGAATGTTTCACGCATTTCAAAACGGAAAATCACCAGTAAGTGGAGAGGGATTCAACCCTCCGGATTCAGTATTCTATATCCCCCCTGTCAGAACTTTCTGAAGAATGGAACAAGGAACCTGTCAAACCGCCGCCGAAGGAGGGGAGTATTTTTTGCACTAATAATTAGGGCGTGACATTATCAAAATCGTCAAGAAACTGGTGAATTTGCAAATTCCATAAATAAAATTGTGAATTGCTCGGTAACATTTTATCTATAATTATCGCCGGGGTATTGTTTTGTTGAAAACACGTTGAAACTTGAGGGAATTAGTTACAATTAGCGCCTGACCTCTATTAGGCACTCGAGCACTCAAAAAAAAAGCACTCGAACCCAATCTTTTTAGCATTAAGTCGCATAAGTAAAATATCCTGTAAAAGAAGTGCTGTTCATTAACGTCATCTCGTCTTATGACCACGCAGAAATGCCTTTATTGCCGAATTATTCGATCACTATTTTAAATCAACATTCAGGATTGTCACAATTTCAGATTTGCGAAGTTTATCACCATAGAAATACATGAGAAAGTTAATTATCGTCTTAATAAATATCTGCATCACGGTATGGACAATAATATTACCATTCCCATAAATTGGGACGGTAAATTTACAAATCTTGATAGGTAATATTAAAGCCAACGCAAATGTTAATTTGAGTCCTCAATGTCTTCAACAGCTGTTGCCGATGTGAACGAACGGGTAAACCCGAAATATAAAACTTCGATGTCCGCCGACCCACAAGAATTCATATTTGTAAAAAAGAGAGGGCGGGAATATAGATTACCCAAAACCTGGATATCGCCGCCAAAACGATCGGTGACAAGAACAATTAGCGATTACAACGGAATTAACCAGTAAAAAGGCTTTGTTGTCGATTTTTTAATGTTTTCACCACGTTTATTCGGTACTCCTTAAAAATATTCGATTCAAAAAAATATTGAATTTTGCCCACCCAACCTCGCATATCAATGAGAAATAGTTGTGTAAATATTGCAAAATTACGGAAAATGCCACTCCTTCCAACATTGTGATTACAATAAAATGGCACTTAATGGTATTTTGTGAATTTGGTGATTTTGCAAATCTGTGACATGCTGCTAAAAGTTTCGTCTGATTTGAAAATCGTGCAGTTTGGTCACAATTCATCCGAAGTGACTATAACACATAACACTTTTATAGTCATTTTGAATTCATCGATATCATTGATAGTCACATGACCACTCACTTCAAAGAAACGCACTGCACTGCCTATTATTCCAACATCTGGTTTCAATCACCCGGGAGCGTTTTTTGCGGGAGAAGCGGAATCGGTGTGCTTGTATAATAATCATATTATAAACAAGAATTTTGCCGTTAATGCAAAAGCTTTATCTCCTATGTCTGCATCTCATAGGTTAGAATTCCCGTAAATATCGTTATGATATGCAGATTTGAGTTACAAAAGTACTAGTATGTTACTTATTTGTCAACTTAATACTCGAAAATATTTGTTAACTTTAAAATTTTTATTCCATTCAAAATCGGAAAAAAGTGCTATTTCTCTTCAAAATCGGAAAAAAGTGCTATTTCGCAGTCCCTAAAAAAAGTTGCGAAAGTGCTTCGCAATTTTCGCAAAAAAGTGCGCTAATAGTGAACACTGCTGGAGAAAAACCTCATGCTTGTGAAATATGTGGGAAAGATTTTACCCAGATGAGTTATTTGAAAATACACATGCGAACACATACCGGAGAAAAACCTCATGCTTGCGGAATATGTGGGAAAAATTTTGCCAGGACAGGTGATTTGAAAAAACATATGCGAATCCATACTGGAGAAAAACCTTATGCTTGTAAAATATGTGGGAAAGATTTTACAACACTTTGTCATTTGAAAAAACATATGCGAATCCATACTGGAGAAAAACCTTATCCTTGTGAAATATGTGGGAAAGATTTTGCCAGGTCAGATGTTATGAAAAAACATATGCGAATCCATACTGGAGAAAAACCTTATGCTTGTGAAATATGTGGGAAAGATTTTGCCCAGATGAGTTATTTGAAAATACACATGCGAACACATACCGGAGAAAAACCTCATGCTTGCGGAATATGTGGGAAAGATTTTACAGCATTTGGTCACTTGAAAATGCACATGCGAACACATACTGGAGAAAAACCTCATGCCTGTGAAATATGTGGGAAAGATTTTGCCCAGAAAAGTCATTTGAAAATACACATGCGAACACATACTGGAGAAAAACCTCATGCTTGCAAAATATGTGGGAAAGATTTTGCCCAGAAAAGTTATTTGAAAATACACATGCGAACACATACTGGAGAAAAACCTCATGCTTGCAAAATATGTGGGAAAGATTTTGCCCAGAAAAGTAATTTGAAAATACACATGCAAACCCATACTGGTGAAAAACCACATGTAAAATGTTGCCAGGACAGTTAATTTGAAAATACATATTCGAATTCATTATGTTTTAAAAAAAAATTTAAATCGGAAATTTCCATGCAATGAGTTCTGAAACAGTCTTCATGATTACAACGTCTCTCTATATTTATTTGTGTTCAACGTAGGCTCAATCTCACGTCAGATTTGTGTTTGTTAAAAGTGTTTGTTTTGTATTGTTTACCTATTCTTGGTACTATTGTGGCCCGTGAACAATGCAAAAATAATTTTAGGGCCCCAAAGCTGACAACCTTGGAACACCCTGCTCCAGAATGTTACACCAAAACTACTGCTGTAGAAATAATTACCGGTATGTGCTTGACAATTTCTGAATCCCTCTTACTGGTAGCTGGGTGAGATGCGGTGGTTCATTTGGTTAATTAGGCAGTCATATCATCTTTCTCTCCCCACAGGTTAGATATGAGAATCCTATCTACTGAATGCATCAGTCCCAAAAGTAAAAACATGATAACTTACTGTTGTAGCGGCTATATTAAGCAGTACGACTATAAAATGCCCATACATTATTGTTTGGTTATCTACATGTCGACAAATCATATTTGTTTCTTTGTGTTATAATTTACTTTGTTTTGTTAATGAATATTTTAATTGTGTATATTTGAGTTTGTTAATTAATTTTGACCTAAAAATCAGAATGAGTGATGTCAATGAATATTGATTCGTGAGAAAGTACATCATGTTCCAGCAAAAATGATATGAAAATTCACATGCTTGTAAAATATGTGGCAAGAGAAATAGCAACCAAGCATATTCGGGCACATACTGTAGAAAAAAAGTCTTATGCTTGTGAAATATATGGAAAAGATTTTACGAGATTGGATATTCTGAAACGACATAATCTAATCTATACTCACACGGTACCTTTTGCTTGTGAAATATGTCGAAAAGATTTTGCATGATCAAGTAATTCAGAATGCCACATGCGAACACATACTGAAAAAACCTCATGCTTGTAAAGTATGTGGGAAAGATTTTGTAAGATCAGATCACTTTTTTCTTATTGTAATTTTTTTTTTTTTTCTGATTTGCTCAGAATTTTGCCTGTACAAGTTATTTGAAAAATCACATGCGAATATATGGAAAAGCTTCTGTATGATAACACATGCAATTTTCTCATATGGTGCAAAACTGTCTGATTTTTTATAGCATTAGTTACCCTGTGATGTTTATTTGGCTTCATATTTAGTTATTATGTAGTTAGTAAACTGTTGAAATATATTCCCAACCAAAAAGATAGATAGTCAGTGAACAATTTGGACTACCCAAGCACACTATTCAACTTTGCTAGTTGCTTCGGCTAGCCGTGACACTGGTCAATTTAGTGACATTAGGGATTCGGAAAGATTTTCTGATTATTTTTACGACGAAACAACACCAAATGCGGTTTTTTGAATACCCTTCAGCAAAGGCAATGAAGGCCACAGAAAATGACGCTGCGGCCTGGGTTTGGACCATCCTGAGGTAGAATTTCTAATGTAATATTATTTTTCTTTCATACTTTTGTTTAGACCCGTAATGTTTTGATTTTGTCTTCATTAGAAAAGGAATTACAATACAACTAATCTTTGAATAATACTGAGAAAAACTGATAGGAAATTTCATATGGATGAATCTCATGCTTGTGAAATATGTGGAAAAGAATTTGTCAGGACAGATGATTTGAAAAAGCATATGCGAATCCATACTGGAGAAAAACTTTATGCTTGTGAAATATGTGGGAACTCTTTTGCCAGGACAGATGATTTGAAAAAGCATATGCGAATCCATACTGGAGAAAAACCTTATGCTTGTGAAGTATGTGGGAAAGATTTTGCCAGGACAGGTACTGTGATAAAGCATATGCGAATCCATACTGGAGAAAAACCTTATGCTTGTGAAATATGTGGGAAATATTTTGCCCTGAAAGGTTATTTGAAAACACACGTGCGAACGCATACTGGAGAAAAACCTCATGCTTGTGAAGTATGTGGGAAAGATTTCACAACACTTGGTCATTTGAAAAAGCATATGCGAATCCATACTGGAGAAAAACCTTATGCTTGTGAAATATGTGGGAAAGATTTTGCCAGGACAGGTAGTGTGAAAAAGCATATGCGAATCCATACTGGAGAAAAACCTTATGCTTGTGAAATATGTGGGAAAGATTTTGCCAGGACAGGTGATTTGAAAAAGCATATGCAAATCCATACTGGAGAAAAACCCCATGCTTGTGAAATATGTGGGAAAGATTTTACAACACTTTGTCATTTGAAAATGCACATGCGAATCCATACTGGAGAAAAACCTTATGCTTGTGAAATATGTGGGAAAGATTTTGCCAGGACAGGTAATTTGAAAAGACATATGCGAATCCATACTGGAAAAAAACCTTATGCCTGTGAAATATGTGGGAAAGATTTTGCCCAGATAAGTTATTTGAAAATACACATGCGAACACATACTGGAGAAAAACCTCATGCTTGCGAAATATGTGGGAAAGATTTTACAACATTTGGTCACTTGCAAATGCACATACGAACACATACTGGAGAAAAACCTCATGCCTGTGAAATATGTGGGAAAGATTTTGCCCAGAAAAGTTATTTGAAAATACACATGCGAACACATACTGGAGAAAAACCTCATGCTTGCAAAATATGTGGGAAAGATTTTGCCCAGAAAAGTAATTTGAAAATACACATGCAAACCCATACTGGTGAAAAACCACATGTAAAATGTTGCCAGGACAATTAATTTGAAAATACATATTCGAATTCATAGTGGAGAAAACCCGTCTGCTTGTGAATAAAATTTAAAAGGGCACATGCGAACTCATTCTTGTGAAAATACACATGCGAATCCATACTGGAGAAAAACCCTATTCTTGTAAAATATGTGGGAAAGATTTTGCATGGCGAAGAACTTTGAAAAGCCACGTTCGAATACATACCAATGAAAATCTTGAGCTTTCGAAATGGACCTCATGATTGTAATATATGAAGAAAATATTTTTATAAAGGCCACATTTAAACTTTCTTATGTAAAACTGACTTATTACATTGTATATTGTTGTGTATGTGTTGTATATATCATCTGCATGTATAGTCCTCATTTGTAGTCTTTGTGAACTGTCAGCCATTATTATGGATATTGTGTCCATTTCATTTTTCTTCCATTATGTTTTAAAAAAAATTTCAAATCGGAAATTTCCATGCAATGAGTTCTGAAACAGTCTTCATGATTACAACGTCTCTCTATATTAATTTGTGTTCAACGTGGGCGCAATCTCACGTCAGATTTGTGTTTGTTAAAAGTGTTTGTTTTGTATTGTTTACCTATTCTTGGTACTATTGTGGCCCGTGATCAATGCAAAAATATTTTTAGGGCCCCAAAGCTGACAACCTTGAAACTTGTAAGAAGTTACACTGCCAAAATGGGTAAAAAACCACTGCTGTAGAAATAATTATGTGCTGGACAATTTCTGAATGCCTCTTACTGGTAGCTGGGTGAGATGCGGTGGTTCATATGATTAATTAGGCAGTCATATCATCTTTCTCTCCCCACAGGTTAGATATGAGAATCCTATCTACTGAATGCATCAGTCCCAAAAGTAAAAACATGGTAACTTACTGTTGTAGCGGCTATATTGAGCAGTACGACTATAAAATGCCCATACATTATTGTTTTGGTTATCTACATGTCGACAAATCATATTTATTTGACTTTCAGCACAACTTTGTCGAACCATTGTTTCTCTGTGTTATAATTTACTTTGTGTTGTTAATGAATATTTTAATTGTGTATATTTTTGAGTTTGTTAATTAATTTTGACTCGTGAGAAAGTACATCATGTTCCAGCAAATATGATATGAAAATTCACATGCTTGTAAAATATGTGGCAAGAAAAAAGGCACATAGCAACCAAGCATATTCGGGCACATACTGTAGAAAAAAAGTCTTATGCTTGTGAAATATGTGGCAAGAAAAAAGGCACATAGAAACCAAGCATATATGGACACATACTGTAGAAAAAAGTCTTATGCTTGTAAAATATTTGGCAAGAAAAAAGGCACATAGCAACCAAGCATATATGGACACATACTGTAGAAAAAAAGTCTGGAAAAGATTTCACGAGATTGGATATTCTAAAACGACATAATCTATACTCACACGGTACCTTATGCTTGTGAAATATGTCGAAAAGATTTTGCATGGTCAAGTAACTCGGAGTGCCACATGCGAACACATACTGGAAAGATTTTGTAAGATCGGTTACTTAAGGAGACACATGAAAACTCGTATGGTGTAAAACGTTTTTTTATTATAATTTTTTCTCTTTTTCTGATTTACTCAGAATTTTGCCTGTACAAGTTATTTTAAAATCACATGCGAACATATATATACTAGAGAAAAACCTCATATTTGTGAAATTTATGGAAAAGCTTCTGTATGATAACACATGCGATTTTCTCATATGGTGCAAAACTGTCTGATTTTTTACCATTATTTAGCATTAGTTACCCTGTGATGTTCATTTGACGTCACTGCCTTGGTTTTGTTATTTTACATTTTTGATACTGAGTTAGTTGAAATTTGATGATATAAATAAATAGTATCGGATGAGATTTATGAACAATCGGAGCAATTGTTCATAATAGTTTTGCTTTGAATTCAAATGCTCGAACAGTATAGAGTTGCGAGAGTTCTCAATATTACATCATCTCACATTGTTCATCATTGTGTATGTGCTGTATGTATGATTCAGAATCTAGATCGAGGTGTCTCAAACTAAACCTTTACAAAGACACAGAACAGATTGCTAGGGACAATGAGAAAAGGGTTTCACTATGTGCTCGACCACAATGACTACGTTAATTTGAAGTAAAGTCATGTTATTCACATATTTCTCTGACTGACTGTAGAGCCCTTGTTCTTTTATTTTTGCTCCTTGGATTTTACTATTGACTGTGAATCATACGATAACTGATGAACTTGTTAATACAAAAATGAATATTTTATGAAAAATCTTTGGGTCACATATGTTGGTTTTCGGAATGAGGTCACTGATCTAGATCAGGGGTCACCAAACTGTGTTGAAACGGGCCGGATGAATATTTTTGTCAATGCAATACAATAAATTCACAAAAGTTGGAAAATTCATACATTTTATTTAACAATATATATTGTACATTTCTGAAGACTTGAAATTTAAATTCTGTCTATATTGCAGAATATATGTCGAGAACATCATAGGAAAACAAATATACAAGATTTCTACTATTCTGAGTTTAGCTGGTATTAAAACGTTGCTGTCACGAATTAGGAATATTACAAAATCCGCTTTTTTCCGCAAAAAAATGTACGCATTATGTTTTATGCAAAAGCACAATTTTTTTCATGTAGGTGCGCTGTGAGTTTTCTTCCATGATGATTGGCGATCAATTGTTTGTTTTCTTATTATTCAGAAATCTATTGGAACTGCATTTGTATATACCCAAGTGACACTAAAATTCATTTCAGCCTTTTTTGTATCTCACGATCTGTTTGGCGAGCGGTATTGTGTTGGATAATACATTTAGTTGTATCCAGATGAGTAGACTGTTCTTTTTGGGGATTTGGAGAAAATAGACTGTAATATTCATTTCTGCGGGTGCCATTACTTTTGTTGATCAGTTGGGTGCTCCGTGCTAAGCATTAGGATACTGCATTCCTGAAAGAGTGGCTTGTTTAGTTTTAGTACTAATGAACAGTGCCGTAATACTATTGCTCATAATTATTCCTCACTGGATTCAACTTCACCGTGTAATAAAAGATGTGGGGGCAGGCGTGTACGCAACACTTGCATGGTGCGTTGGGTTACAAATCTGAACTGAGTAGAGGGCAATTATTGGATTACTGGAGTTTTTGCTAGACCAGGTTGATTTACCTAAACGCTGACCAATTATGATTTCCATATCTGGTTAACTATCCATCCGCAGGTTGATTTACCTAAACGCTGACCAATTATGATTTCCATATCTGGTTAACTATCCATCCGTACACCTGACTTGAATTCTCGTCATATGTTTTGCCAACTTTTCTTTCCCTTAGGATGAACTCAATCTCACTGCATCATTACTGGCAAACTTAATGTGAGAAGGTATCATAGCAGAATGGCAATATGATATCGCCTAAATCAATTTATTCAACACTTGTGTGTGCATGATTGTACCCAAAAGTTTCAGTAATCTAAAACGTTCTTCATAAAAGTTATGTTTTCTCAAGAATATATTCGAGTAATCTAGAACAATTCTCACAAAAGTCAAGTTCTCTAAAGAATAGGTCCCAAATGACTTGGGTTAGTCAAACGGTCGCACTTTAAATACTATTTACTTGTTTTTGAAAACTCTATACTCACTTTGCATCATCAATTAATGTATTATGTTCATACTAAAACAGACATTTTATAACAATGATATTCACAGCATAGAATTACACGAAAAGAGCAGTAACAGCAAAGACAAACGAAAGTGTATACAGAAAAAATTGGTAATACCTCCCGATATGCTGTGGATAGATAATTAGGCAAGTCGATCAATATTTACTAGAAAATTATTATATGCAAAAGTTCACAAGATGGCTTAATCATGCGGCAAACCATGGATTCTTGTCTGGTTAATAGTCCATGCCGATTTTGGCATTAGTAAGCAAATGTCAGATGCATGGACTTGATTGTGGAGAAAGCCATAATTGTTTGTTGTGACAGGATGTCTCTTAAATCATGATGACTAAGGATGTCTCCTTCTGCAAGGGTTAGAGCGTTGGTTGCGGTCTAAGGGCCATAGGAATGGGGCCACGAGTCATGAAAGGCCTTTTTACCCGAGAACTAGAGTTGTTTCGTTGGTTTTCCACTCGCCCAGTTTCAATATATGAATTGAGTCTCTCCAGGATGTCGAATACGGGTCATTTTTGTCTATCAGTAACATTCGACTGGGTTTACCCTGTTTGACTGTAGAATGGAAAATCGAAATCCACTTTCCCAGTGTGCCAACTTGTTCAAAGCCTTGCTCTGACCAAACATAGTGAAAAAAAAAATTACAGAAATATTCAGATGAACAAGAACAAAATATAAATTGACAGAGTAAAACATAGAAGACTGCATTTGAAATATGGAATGCAAAAAATTAGATGTAAAATATAAAAAAAAAATGTTGGACTAAAAGAAATTGAGGAGCTTTATCATTTATTGAATCCCCACCACTGAAAATTCAAACTCATTGCATATGCATCGACTCCTACAGAAAATGAGCCATTCTAAAATAGGTTGATTTCTCTATATACGAAACTATTTCAAACATATTTGGGATAGTCAAAATGTCGATCCAGAATTGTGTGTACCAATATGGAGGTAACTAATTTTGTTCGCCTACTTTACATCAAGTTGTGTAAAGGGACTCTGAAACCCATGGGCAGGGGTATATTTACTTGGCTAACACGGATAGTCCCTAAACTTGTTATATAACTAAAATACGGAAAATCAAAATAAAATTATACGCCCAACCTGGTTACACATTCTACAGGAGTACATTCGAGATCAAGTCATTTGTTGGTCATATACAGAGCTTATGCTATATTTTTAAGATATTTTTTTCGAGTTTCGTAATAGTCAACAAAAATAGAATAATTCGCTTTCGTTTAGACGAAAAAGCTTCCTTGATTCCCAATAATAGGGAAGAGATTAAAAAAGAAATTGGGAGTAAATTCCCACAAATAATAATATGAAACAGCTCATTATAATTTATGTTTCATTCACAAGAGCCTAGCACATGATGCACGACTATAATTCTGAACAGGTTCAGTTGCAATAAGTCTCCTTTACTTCTGAGTGAGCAATTTGTTGCTTTGCAAAACTCCTCAGAAAAAAAACAGGTCAGCATTTGGGATGGAATAGCAAAGAAACACTATTTCTACAGTAAAACAGTGAATATTAAATTTTTATACAACAAATCCCCCATTAATATTTCATTTGAAAAGGGGGGTGAAATATCAATTAAACTAATATTTGAAACTGTCCGCCTCGCTTTTTTAATTTGACCACGCCTCTCCCCCACCCCCAATCTGTTAATGGAGAAATCTAATCAACAGTGTAAAATAAATTGCTCTGGTTGCCAATAAAACATTTGCTCAATTATAAGATTGAAGTTTAATGCTGGGTTGCTCTTGATCCTTGGGCACATGTGTATAAATCAGTGATTCCCAAAAAATTAAGAGAGTAAGATATTCGCAGGACATGGAATGGCCATGTATAAAAGATACTGGTATAATTGAATTGTTACGAATGTACACATGCTTGAACTGATAATGACGTAACAATTGGCATATCTAGAACAGCTTAACAATAAAAAACATTAAGTGGTAAACTATTTCACTTGAGTTTGGCAGGCCAAATTGTTACATGGGCCATAGTTTGGGAACCACTGATATATATGGATCATTTTGTTTGAAGTGTTGTTATTATTGTTGTTGTTATTGAAACAAAAATCGCTTTCCTATGAAACTAATGAACCGATAGATTTCAAATTTCGAGTCCTTTTTTTACCTAGTCTAAGGACCTGATAATTCACCAAGATTTTGCTGCTTTTGTTAATTGAAGGGACGCAGTTTTTTTTCTGTTCATTTTTGTGACATAGGTCACATCATATGGATTCGTGTGTATAAGATAGCAGAATGAGGAATAGACATTACATCACTTTATCGAAAAAACACTCATCAAACAAGAATCGTCACTCGTCAAAACAAGAATAGTTAAAGCATTTAATACTGCATATTAAGGTCTACTGTAATCAGGGCTGTGAATTGTGAGTTTGGTTAGCTTTTACTGGAGTCATACCCGTTTTCAGAGACAGAATTTTCAAGTCAAAATTTTCTACATAAAGAGTGTTCTAAATGGACAGACAAAGAAACCAAAGTCTTTTTGATTTTCTCAAGAGTTTTAAGTCTTTTTCAACTCAAAGTAGGGAGCCGAAATCAAAACTTTTACGGCTTGAATTCAAGCGATGGTTTTAAATTTTTCAAAATCCATGGTAATGTACATCAACAGCCGGGAACATCATATTAGTTGACCCTCTCCATACCAGGATGTAGATTTTCCTAGACAGTAACAACTTGAATTGCTATAAATTGTTATGGAATTACACAAAAATTTTAAGTTTTTGTAAGTTCTGACGAATTATTGAAAGCAGGATTCCTGAAGCTTTTCCTCTTCAACATTGCTTTAACAAGAATCTGCAGAAGAAATGATTTCAAACATTATTTATACATTGACCAGTATAGTTCCTAGGTTTTCAAACAAAGACCTTCGCTAGACATCATTTGTGATGACTACATTAATCTGAAGTTCTCTAAATGTAATTTGTTCAACTCTTTGATTGTAATGCACTTGTTATGATGCCTATTATATCACTATTAAACTGTACAAAACACCGTGATTTTCCATATCATTAAGCTGTATTATGGTCTCTCCTATCCCCTGGGATAAATATGTAAATCTTATCCTAATATTATAAAGCCAACTCACTAAAGTATCGAGCCTGGGAATCTGTTTCACACAGGTTTTGACGTCTTCTTCTGTTACTGTCACTAGGTGGCAGTTGTCCTTCTCTGAGGTCAAAGGTGATGAACCATTACATGTGACCCATGGATGAACTTTGACCTCTGACATCTTGATACGCTTCAATGGATCCTTGATCAACATCTTTGTGATGAGATCTTTGCAGGAAGAACTGACTTTGGGGCTGGAAATACAAAAAAAATCAGTTCTACTTATGAATAGTACAACCCAGCCCACCAGGCCTTCATGATGTCGCTTTACTCAGAAAGAAATAGATAATACTTTGCATTCAGACAAAAAATAGAAACAGTGGATAACAGATTGCCCAATAACCTATTTTATACAATCTTCATTCTTCAAGCTTTTCTCTCTGAACAAGACCGTATAATAGCATTCACTGATATTTGTAATATCAGGTGAAATATTTAACAGGGTACTATCAGTAGTTTATATTTTCACCATACTGAAAGCACCAGATAAACAATTCACAATAAATTATGGATGAGCCTTTCCAAGGTGAAAGGAGCCTCGAAAAACCAAATTTGGTTATCGAGCATTGGCACCAATCGTATTTGGAAAGAAACAATGAATACGACAAGGCAACCTGGTATGCCCAGCAGTACTAAGACCGAAATCCTCCTTGTTTGGCATTGCCTATCCATCGTGCGACTACTATGTATACCTTTCACCGCCCAGTTACATTCAACCAATCAAAATACAATAAAGATTCAAACCAACCAATTAGAAATCAATAAATATTCAAACCTACCTATCAGGAAAGACCAGAGGATCCTCTTGTATCTTACTGTGTAACTCTAATATATGTTCGCTCTGAAACGGGCAATTCCCGTACATGAAGCAATACAGTGTGATACCAAGCGCCCAGATATCAAGCGGTTTTCCCTGGAAACAAAAAATATTTTGAATAAGGATAGAGTTTTATTGTTTTTATCTCATCTAGTTACCAGTCCATATTAAGTATGGGATTCGTTAGCCAGTTATTGCATCAACTTGATGATGGAGGAAGCCATAACCAACCAGCGGTAAAGTGAATCCTAGGGCAGGGAGAAGTCCAGCAATCTACTTGCACATGATGACCTGCAGAGTAATCAGAGGTGTGATGGATAGCGTATTCCTAATGCTTACATACACCAACAGCCGATTTGCTATCCATTCCCGACATGGACTGGTAACAGATGAGATGCTCAGGAATAAATATAAAAATATCTTCCATCCAGTTCATGCTAAGCAGAACATAATTAGCTACATACCTGATACTTTTCATCACTGCCCGATACTGCCTCCGGTGCATGGAATGCTGGTGTTCCTGCGGAAGTTGTTACTTCCAGGTCATGACCTATGAACTCTTGACTGACCCCTAAATCAGCAATCTGTGGAAACAGTTTGATCAAAATCAAATATTTAGCAATTGAGATTTGAATATCTTTGTCCTATGCTGAGCCATGCATGCTAAATTGAATATATGGAATTGAGTTTGACTATGGTTTTTGAGAAGGCGCATTGTCAGAAGAGTTAGGAATACAAACGGTATGGAACACTGCCTACCTATACAAGAGACAGAGGTTTTATTCTTGCAGATATTTGTGAGAGAGAGCACTTCCGATTGTGTGATAGTCATTCACTAACACATAATTCACTGCCATTCTATATGGTTTCAGTAGCCTTTGGCTATTCATTGATTGTTTGTAACTTTGCACAAAAAATGAGTCTACTTTATTTCTGGGTGAGTGTTTGTTATCTTGCTTGGAACAAATTCAAAAGTACATATATATGGAACCAATAACTGCTTAGATATTTTCATCCTTGACTTGGAGAGAATAGCGCTTCATATGATTAAGCCATCTCATTAGATTTCCACTTCCTTGGAATTAGTAATGAAATTATTTACCATTATGATTCATAACTAAACTAATCTGTTAGGTTGTTAAATCACCTTGACATGACCTTGATCGTCGATCAGTAGATTTGAAGGTTTTATATCTCTGTGGATAATCTTCTGGAAGTGCACTGGAGAAAGAAAAAAGTGTTAGGGTTTCGAGGTGGAGCCAGGACTTCTCAAAGAGAGGAAGGGGCTTCTGAGATTTCTAATTGCCAAGTTAAACCATAACGACTAGCAGGTCTGGTGGAGTTTTGAAGTTTTAAGAAGCGTTTCATGCTACGAAATTGCTATGTTTGGAACAGGAAAATTCAAATTTCAAAAAAGTGGTTCCAACCTTCAAACATGATTTAGAAATCCTAAAATAAAAATGTCCGACTCACAATACTCAAGTCCTAGCGTTGCATCTCTGAAATAATTTCTGGCTTTATCCTCAGTGAACGTTTCAGTTGTGGGAACATCCATCACTTCACTGGAAGAAAAAAAAAAAGTTTAATGAAATGTTTTCGCAGTGTTTACTCAAAGAAAGGTCACTCATTCAGAAGTAATTGAAACCTATCTCTGAACAGAGTTATGGGCGGCCAATGACAAGCCAAAAGCTGTTGAAACACAAATTTGCAAAATAACGAAATTAATTACAATTGAACTTCTGCTTGTCTATAATTGCACCAGAAAGTTTCGGTAATCGAGGGAGGATGTTTTGCATGAAAGTTATGTTCTCTCCAGAACAGTGGTTTTCAAACTTTTTACGCCACTCCCACTTTTTAGAATCCCACACCTAGAGGAAACCAGCTAACAATAAGCTACAAATAACAGATAGTAAGGCGAAGGTATGTTTTATTTAAAAAGCACGTTGAAAACATGTGGATGGAACGTAAATATTCAAAATAAGGCAGGTAAGATCGAATCTGACAAACATTTTCATCTTTAATTAGCTTCAAGCCCCCTCAAACAATTTTCTGCGTTCCTGTTGTTGGGCGCGCCCCACCATATAAGAACCACTGTTCTAGAATATGTTCCGAATGACCCGGATTCTGTTTTTA
Source organism: Styela clava (assembly GCF_964204865.1). Taxonomy (NCBI): domain Eukaryota; kingdom Metazoa; phylum Chordata; class Ascidiacea; order Stolidobranchia; family Styelidae; genus Styela; species Styela clava. The sequence continues at coordinate 662,550 of NC_135250.1, read as the reverse complement.
TGTCGCCCTACAGAATTATTTCTTTGTCAGAAGTTTGGATACTGGAGTAGAATTTCCTCGACTCCACTTAGTTGGTGCAAGCAGCCGGGACTTAGTCATGTCCAATCCTATTATTTCAGCCTAACCCACTTACCCTTTTCTCATGAGTTCAAAAACCATGTATAACTTGTCTTGTCCAGGGTCATCTAGAACCTGGAAAGTAATTGAAAAATTATCATAATGAGTTTATCTTTAAATATGGCCGGAGTCAATTTAGTTAGGCGATTTGGTCTCCTTACAGCAGGGAGAACAGCAAAATTTTTTTCGACAGCCAACATTTAAAGTCAAAGCTTGGTTCTATATCACTTCCTAAAAGTGATTGGCAGTGATGCTTTTCATATAACATGATGTGATAGAACAAATTGCATCTGTCCGATTCGGCTGCGTGGCAAAAACCTTTGAGCAGCTGTTAATTTGCCGGCTTTTTCAGTGCAGAATTGATCAGTTTTGAAGGACAAAATTACAATGATGTATTAACCTCATATTCACTTTTAACAGGACTTATTACCCTGATTATAACCTCTGTTGGGGTGCCATATCTGCTATACATCTGTCAGATGGTGCGAGCCGCAGCCAATGGGGTGGCCAAAACCAGTGCCATGGAATTTTATAACACAGAGTGGCACTCAAATTTCAATCTTGAGCTGGGGTCTAATATAAATATTTTTCCTTCCCACAGCTTTGGGCAAAGTGAGGCCGCTTAGTAGGCCTGATCTCCAGTCACACCCACCTCAACTAGTTTAATAATATTTGGATGATCAAGTTTCTTCAGTAAAGCAATCTCTTGATAAACCTTATCGAGTGGTGTCGACATCTTCTTGCCTCCTTTACGTGGTGGAGGCCTCCCTGAGAAAAGAATCATTATGGTAATATTAGTAGGCGCTCAACTGGAAATATAGGATAGGATTTACATATTTATCCTGAGGAGATGAAAACCGATAAAATGGCATAACCACATGGCAAACCATAGCCTCTAGTCAGGTTACCAGCCAGTCAGGTGTTCAGTCCATGTCGGGAATGGGATTAGTTAGCCAGTTATTTGTTTCGGAGGCATGGACTTGAACAAATCAAAACCTCATCTGAAGATGGATAATGCATGATAGCCAAAATAGAATAATATTAACTTCGTTGACATCACAGAATAACATTTCAGGCCAAACCTCATTTCCGCCACCTCATCCACAGTGTGATATTTGTTTACCAATGCTGAACAAAAAAGATTCTCATCCCCCCCAAAAAAAAAATAACTTTGCTTACAAATCACCAAAATTCCAAATCTAAAAGTTTGTGAAAAATATAGCTCAATATGAATAACTTACTCAAGAAACCAGCTTGGCGAAGAAGTTTCTTTTTTGAGAGGATTTTCATTGCCTGAAAAGTAAAAAAATCTATTTTGTAAATTTTATTTGTGATGGTTCGAGATTCCCCTGTAAGAGATGAATTCGAAATATAGAGCAAAACATGTTGGATATTGATTTTTTTTACAGTATTATGATAAAAATTCAATAGTAGACTTGTAAGGCTCGGCGGTGTGGCGCATCATGATAAGGCTAAGCAATACGCCATCCACCACAACTTCGATTTCCCTGCGTGGGTACCATTGGGGACAATTATGTGCGACAGGATTGTTAGACTCCTCGCCGCCAAAGAGTGGTTCACGTAATCACTGGTCAGTTATGGCTTCCTCCACCACCAAATCCAACAAGTAACTAACTAATCCCATACCCGACATGGAACGGTAACCAGACGAGAGACCGTGGTTCGCCATAGGAATAAGCCGTTTTATCCTCTTTTCTCTCCCCTGGGATAAATATTGGAAATCCTATCCTGTCCTATTTCCAAGCATATAGTAATACTGAATAGACAATATGTACATAGATAGGCGGATAATAATCAATTCCATATGGCTCAGTAGCACTTGGCAGATCAATAGATGCTTGTAAAAAAAAGATTGCCAAATAATCCTTTGCGCAATAGGTGTTTAGAATAGTGCTCTTTCAAATAGTTCATTCACAGCACACTGGAAAAGTCAGTCTATGAGGGGGTAAACTGTAAACACTCGGAATTTCTCAGAATAGACAGTTTCCGCCTCTAAGGGGTTAAATTTGTCTTCCCAAACAAAGAGTTCAAAATGTTGGTCTGATCAAAGACCAGCACCCTTGTTGTACTTACATAATGGTTTTTATCATCTTCATTATACGCCAACCGCACCATCCCATACGATCCCTGGCCGAGATCTTCTTTCAGATGATACTGATTCAATTTCTCTGACTCCTAAACGAAAACAAAGTCAAGGTCACTGAAGGTCATGAAATTCAAGGTCACTGAAGATTACTCAAATTGGACCCAAATTTCTCTTGGTGGTGACAGAGCAATCGAAAATTTAAGTTGTGCACCCTGCTCTAGGTGACAGAGCAGTTGAAAATTTACAAAATATACCACATCGATTTAAATACTGGAGCTCAAAAATTAATAAAATCGAATGGTAGTGATGTAAAAGTACCACTGAAACACTAAGGGGTGTATATCGGGATTTTATTATTACAGATATGTCAGTGGGTCCACAAAAGATTCTGATCAGTGGCTCAGCCAGGAAGAAGGGGTTGTTTCTGGGTCGCCTAACCTTTGAAATTTGAAAGGCTTGAAAAGTCGATAATAACACAAGCGATTGCATTTTGCTAAAATCACCGATTGTTTTCGTCGGCGTGAGGAGTTATTAAGGTCATAAACACCTTTATGTCTGTGTTTATTCCATTTGATTTACAAATTTATGTTGAAAAAACAACTACTTTAACCAGCGCATAATCATGACGACTGTTTCAGAAGGAAATTAGAATTTCTGATTTTGAAAATCCTGAATGCGCCCCTGATTCTGATTATTGGCAAGCTGTATGCTTTGCATTATTCTTGCAATTATTATCAAAGACCATAATAATGATTAATCACAATTAGTGGGAATTCACAAAAAACATCACGCATGAAGCGATGATTCATACTAACCTGCGTACAATCAAAACTCATTTGCTTACAATTCATTTTGCATGAGTTTCAAAAGTTTTCTATTGTTTCAGGTATTTGCTAATTTTATTACTATTGCAGTTTACAAATTGTACATTATTCGAAAACTGATAAAGTCACAAAAAATTTTTAATTTAGTAATACAATAAAAGATAAAATAAAAACGATCAAAATATAACGAAGTGCTAAATAACAGCCATTATTAAGTCTGATTTCAAAGATTTCCTTACGAACTATCAATGTCACATTCGAATCCGCCTCCCTAAATCACGAATGGCAATCAAATAATCAATAAAAGTATATTAAAACAAGAGTCTGATTAGTCTCAATGAAACTGGCAGGCTTCAAACTGATGAATGGGATAGTGGGATTAAGCATGTAGTATGGATATATGGTTAAATCTCTCCACTTTAGCATTGATTAAACTGAAAGATGAGAGGGTGACTGACTCTCAGTACACTACAACAGGAGTAGCCAACCTATTGTGGACTGAGGTTGGTTGATCGATGATAGGGCCATGCACAAAAATAAATGACTTAGTGCAGTTTTACTATATAATGTCAAAATCCTAATAAATAATTTACTGTTACAAACATTCGAACCGTTATAATTTCATTTGAAATATTCAATATAGTAGATTCTTGATTTTAGAAATAATTTCATCAGAAAAATTATTCATTTTGAGCAATTGGAGTCAACCAGTGAAAAAATAAATCAATCAATAGCATTTATTTAATCAAACTTTCCTGCATTTCCAAATTCATACTTATTGAAATACATGGTATCCAAAAAATTGCGCCCGATTTTATGATAATAACAATTGTAAGTTCAAATAAATTTTATTGCATGATAAATGAGAACTACAAGCACAATAAGAACTATAAATAAACAAAAACAACATACTTTTCAATTGATATCACTATAAAACCGAGCAAGATTTTTTGGACACTTTGTATATTGAGTTCTATATGTTCTTTGTCGAATATGACACAATTTAATTTTCATTCCCTTCCATTTTATATTCAAAAATATTATTTGGAAAATACTAAAAATAGCATATTATTCGGTTTTGACCATTTTAGACCTGAATCTGAATATTCATTTTGTTTTCATGCAAAACATTCGGAAAATAATTGCAACGCTGTGCAAACGTGGGCTATAATTATTTTACATAATCAATAATAGATAGCATTCATTATATGACACGAAGCTATATTTAAAATGATTGAAAACAAATGTATACAGCACATTAGTGTGTAATTTTATAATACATGCAAATTGGTCAAGTCAATATAATGATAGGCTTGGTATTTCAGTGTTTTTCATTTTTGGATATAATGGATTATTGTATAATGTTCAATGCATCTGAAATGAACACCCGGACAAGTTGGGACAACCATCCACATATCCTACCAGAACTGGACAAGAGATCGCAGTTTGCAGCAGCGATGGTGAATTATAAACCAGCAAATATATTCTGTACATTTTAAACCTTGTCCAAGGTTTTGTTTGCTCTCCTGATTTCATAATCAGTTTTTATTTATTTGTCTTTATCAATCATTTTATTGCCTGCTATGCTGATTATGGGGTCAAAATAATCTTATACTTTTATGGGAAACCATACCACAGCCTTTTCCTTAAGTTAAAACATTAAACCGTCTTACTCAATCCCATATAATGCTATAAATTGTATTAAAATTGTAAACAGACATTAATGGGACACCTTCATACCACAGCCTTTTCCGTAAGTTAATACAACACAACACTGAACCACCTTATTGAGCATGAGCATAGCTGGCATTTCAATACTAAACAAATAAACCACCTAATTTTATTACTAGCTGGCAACTGCTTGCTATTTCCTCATATACTCCCTTGTCTGTTGCTTTATTATCAAATTGGCCTCTGCTTGTCTCACAGGAAATTATCTCAGCATGAATAGCTTTTTATAGGACAATCAATGATATCAATACTGGTGAAGAGAAGATATGCAGGCCTCATTCAAGAATGAAATTGAATTTATGAGCTGCAGAAGTGTTTGTAGTTACAATATGGTTGTGAATGTTTTACTTACACAAACTTTCATAAATTCATGTTGTTGTCGTTGACACGAATCATTTTTTTCTAGATCTATTAAACCCCGATTAATTTTTAATTTTCAGTATTTGAAAATGGGAGAATGGTCACCAGAAGGCTATCACTTTTATTTCACACGAATTAGGCTCATAGTTGTTTCGGTAATAATTTATTGTTGTTAGGAAAAAAAATCTTTTTGTTTCTAACTAATAGACCAATTAATTTTAGATCTCCATTACTTATTAAAGATGATTGAAGCTACTTATACACAATAAACGAACATACATTTTTTAAAATTAGTTAAGCCTGTATCAAGTAAGAATTCGGGAGTGCTATAATTGTGTAGGGTGGTAAGAACAAGATGTGGTTTTGCCAAAATTTCCAATATCCATAATGACATACTTCATCACGAAACCATCCTCATCAATCATTAAGGTTGCTGAAACACCATAAATGAACTGAAACCATGGCAACTCCTAATAAACAGATGCACAACACAGAACATCTATTCCGACAGCTTCAGCAATGACTACCGGTAATCTTATTATTATTAAAGTTGCAAAAGAAATGCACTAAACCATGATGATTCAGTCTGTCTTACAGTCATCCCACTCGCTACCGTTACGTTTATTGCTTCCTCTTACATGAATAGCACTGGTGGACAAACAGTTACACAAAGTTTGTTTTCAATCAAACAAGGCTCTATATAAGAATTCAAAGCTGTCATTTTTTTAAAGAACTGGACTCTTTATAACACCTGTTTAGCATTGCAACCTAATAAGAATGATTCAAAACTGAACATATTGACTAATGTGAATTTTACTTCATATTTGCTTGTAGTATTACCAAAAAGAAATTTAAATTAAAAATGCTATATACCGGTAATAAAAAAACGACCAAATCTTCTTGTTCAGTATTGCCTGCCTAAACAGGTTTTCATTTTTTTTTTCAACTTTGACATTTTTCGAATCAAATAAACAGATTCGGAATTATTTATATATATTTACTTTGGATCTTGAATATAATTTCTTTAGTTTCATCCCAAAAATTATTAATTTGGGAAATTGGAGTCTCACTGTATGATTGAAAAAGGCAACTAAATTTTATTTTTTATAATTATTATAAGAAATACAAAGCACTTTAGACAACTTCAGAAAATATGTCACTCCAATGTGATGAAAAAAAACACTTTAAACTATACCGATCTAAATTTCAATCACTGTTTATCTCAACTTTCCTGCATTCCAATTTGCAACTATTCATTGATAAGCAATTGAACATATAACTCAAACAAACTAAATTGACCGTCCTAATATAGTAATAAAACGAACATTTCTTTTCTTTCTGTTGCCCACTAATGATTTGCTATCATCAGGCATTTTTGATAATGCCAAAACACTTTGTTATTACCCCACCACTGGCACTGATGCAGTGGTGTATCTGGGTAAAAAATGGCGCCCATGCCAAAGTTTAAGTTGATCATTGACTATCAATTTTTAACGACTGTTGTTGAATTGAAATACCTAAAAGAGTTTAACATATTCCCAATCTTGTTTCACCTTTTATATATTCCCATAAAACATTTCACCATTAAAACTTTTACCCATTTTGCGTCCCAATCCAAACAGCGCCCATAACACGAGCCATACAGCAGATACACCACTGCACTGATAATCACATAACTATTCCAAATATAGTAAACTGGAAATCAGTGCTTCAGCATAACAAGATAAGTGCCTTTTGCTGCAATACCGAAGAAGTGCAATTCTGAATAAAAAAAATTAATTCCCAATTATCTATATTCCTAAGAACTCCCACAAAATTATGTGATTTCAAATTTTCACTTCCAAACTAAAGCACTGTATTTTATGGATCTACTTTCTAATGGGTGATACAGAACATCAAACAAGAAGAGCGCCTGCACATCTATGAATAATTTAACACATTTATAAAAAGATAACATCGCTGTCTGAAAGGTTTTTTTCATCCCTTGTTTACATGAAAAGCAATGTTTAACTGGAGTGGATCTAATTTCTGAATAAAAATGATTTATTTTTGATATTACAAATTCTGAATTTTAGGAATAACTTGATAAACAAAATAGATCATCTAGCATTCGATGTTTAGGCTAGGCTAACCTTTTCCTGCCCACAAAAATTTATAATATTGTTGCGAGGCTGTTAGCTGTTTTTCTAGTCCAAAAAGACCTAAATATCTTAAATAATAGAAACTTAAAACTTCAAGAAAAAATATAAAATATTACTATTGGAAAACATTTGCTTGATAGGACAAAGATAAATTATTTGAATCTATCATACAGAAAAACTAGAGTAATTTAAACAACCTTGATTGAAAAGCAGTTGTTTTAAAATAAATCACCACCAGCCATTGTTCTACATAATTTCAGTAAATCCTAGCATTTCAGTTGCTTTCAACATTGCTCACAGATGAGTCTCCTTTACTTCTGAGTTAGTGCCCGTAACTTTGCTCAGAGATGAGTCTCCTTTACTTCTGAGTTAGTGCCCGTAACTTTGCTCAGAGATGAGTCTCCTTTACTTCTAAGTGAGTGCCCGTAACTTTACTCAGAGATGAGTCTCCTTTACTTCTGAGTGAGTGCCCGTAACTTTGCTCAGAGATGAGTCTCCTTTACTTCTGAGTGAGTGCCCGTAACTTTACTCAGAGATGAGTCTCATTTACTTCTGAGTGAGTGCCCGTAACTTTGCTCAGAGATGAGTCTCCTTTACTTCTGAGTGAGTGCCCGTAACTTTGCTCAGAGATGAGTCTCCTTTACTTCTGTGTGAGTGCCCGTAACTTTGCTCAGAGATGAGTCTCATTTACTTCTGAGTGAGTGCCCGTAACTTTGCTCAGAGATGAGTCTCCTTTACTTCTGAGTGAGTGCCCGTAACTTTGCTCAGAGATGAGTCTCATTTACTTCTGAGTGAGTGCCCGTAACTTTGCTCAGAGATGAGTCTCCTTTACTTCTGAGTGAGTGCCCGTAACTTTGCTCAGAGATGAGTCTCCTTTACTTCTGTGTGAGTGCCCGTAACTTTGCTCAGAGATGAGTCTCATTTACTTCTGAGTGAGTGCCCGTAACTTTGCTCAGAGATGAGTCTCCTTTACTTCTGAGTGAGTGCCCGTAACTTTGCTCAGAGATGAGTCTCCTTTACTTCTAAGTGAGTGCCCGTAACTTTGCTCAGAGATGAGTCTCCTTTACTTCTGAGTTAGTGCCCGTAACTTTGCTCAGAGATGAGTCTCCTTTACTTCTAAGTGAGTGCCCGTAACTTTGCTCAGAGATGAGTCTCCTTCACTTCTAAGTGAGTGCCCGTAACTTTGCTCAGAGATGAGTCTCCTTCACTTCTGAATGAGTGCCCGTAACTTTGCGCAGAGATGAGTTTCCTTTACTTCTGAATGAGTGCATTTAATTTTGCTCAGAGATGAGTCTCCTTCACTTCTGAATGAGTGCCCGTAACTTTGCTCAGAGATAAGTCTCCTCTACTTCTGATTGAGTGCATGTAACTTTACTCAGAGATGAGTCTCCTTCACTTCTGAATGAGTGCATGTAACTTTGCTCAGAGATGAGTCTCCTTTACTTCTAAGTGAGTGCCCGTAACTTTGCTCAGAGATGAGTCTCCTTTACTTCTAAGTGAGTGCCCGTAACTTTGCTCAGAGATGAGTCTCCTTTACTTCTGAGTGAGTGCCCATAGTTTTGCTCAGAGATGAGTCTCCTTTACTTCTAAGTGAGTGCCCGTAACTTTGCTCAGAGATGAGTCTCCTTTACTTCTGAGTGAGTGCCCGTAACTTTGCTCAGAGATGAGTCTCCTTTGCCTCTGAGTGAGTGCCCATAAATTTGCTCAGAGATGGCTTTCCCTTACTTCTAACTGGTTGTAAATTCTCTTGAAAAATTTTATTACAAAAAATTCTTATGACCTCACAACGTCACGAGCTACAATACCTATAAATGATCCACTAAAAATCAATCCTAACATCGTCATATTCGAGCAATAAATACACTAAACAAACATTGTGCGCGTCTTACAGGTTCTGAACAAATATTGAGGGAATGACATTTTTTCTTTGTCACTAACAACAAATACTTGATGCTACTGGGAAATGGTTTCAGGGCTTCAAATTTCCAATTAAAATGTCATTATAAAATATAGCAGTGGTTCCCAAACCACGTCCTGTCGGCCAATTGCGGTCTGTGTAACAATTGTTTTTCCATGAATAGATAGCCAATTGTTACACTGTTATAACAGTTTAAGAACATGTATATTCGTAACAAATTAGTTCTTTATCTTTACAATTCGCCTCACTGGACACTCCCCACAGATTTCCATAGGTAAAGAAGCTTTCAGTGGGAAATTAATATGGAACCTTTCTTCAGTTCTTCCACAAATAGTAGGTCCTTGTATGAATGCTTGCTTGTCAGAAGCCTAGTTCAGAGTGAATGTATGAAAGCTTCATAAAAACACCCAAAACTTTTCACATTGAGTGTCAGCTTTATCTTGTGGTAAATTCCAGCTTTTAAGTCAATTCAACTTCAAACAATTCTCTATTTTATCCTTTAGTTCCCTTTGTTTATTTAAAATTAGTGAAAGGCCTATACTGTAAGCCGATGAAACCAAAGTATAAATACCACAGTTTATATTGCAAACGTAAGCCTATTGTCCACAAAACAAACTAAAACCTCTGGTTGTCCAATTCTTTTCAAGAAAATTTGCTCAAAGTAAGATCACGCCCAAGATTGATTTTTGAAAAAAGTTACGAGCAATTGATGAAGTGTCAAGAGCCACTGAGATGATAAACAATTATAGTGGTGAACAACCAGCGAGTAAGGGTGGAATAAGATTGGATTTACATATTTATCCCAGGGGGGAGGGAAAGGCGATAATGCTTCATAATTATGGCTTAATAATTTTGGCGAACCACGGCCTCCCCTCCGGTTAACACTCCATGTCGAATATGGGATTAGTTAGCCAGTTATTTGTTTTCGGAAGCATGGACTTGGTGCTGGAGGAATTCGTAACCAACTAGCATAGACCGCCCTACGGCGGCGAGGAGTTCAGAATCCTCTCGCATACAATTATCCCAGCATGGGATTCGAACCAGGGAACCAGTTCAAGTCAATACAACCAAGAAAAAACACCTATGAGGTGATGTAGGTAGGAGGTGGATGATGTAAAAAAAACTGGTGCTAAACAATATTGGGGATCCGACTTGATTAAATATTAAATTCAAAACCACTGCCGTTTACCTCATCCACACAAGAAAAATCACTGGTGCATGACCAGTCAGAATAAACTTAATTAACCAAATCAATGGTGCTTAACTGGTCAGAATATACTTAATAAACCAAATCAATGATGCGTAACTAGTCAGAATAACTTGATAAACTGAATCAATGGTGCGTAACTGGTCAGAATAAACTCATCAATCCAAAATTCCTAATGAAGCTTGACAATAAAATTAAAATCTATTAGTGAATCTAATACAATTGTGCCCATTCATTAAGAAAAACCAATGATGCATGGCAGGCCGGAATAATCTCATTAAATCAGAAAAGCCTACACATGAGAAACATATGTAGTTCGAATAATTAAATTATGATTCTGGCTATCTACCAAGGAAAATCAATGAACTACTTCCATGAATAAGAACTGAATAAAGTTAGTCAATAAAATTGAAATCTTATATTGAATATATTACGATTCCAGTCAACTATATTTTCAATAACTAATATGATCACCAATAAAAATTGAAAACTTTATTAGGAATATTGAAAATCCGCTCTCCAAACAGTACATGAACCACTCTTTTTATATCAATGTTACAATAATATTTGCTCATACCAGTATCAACAAAACCCTTTTAGCTGTATAAACAGAAAGCAATGAAAAGATTTCTATCAATAAATCTATAATACCTGTTCAATACTGTTTTTTCACAACCCAAGATTGTTCTGTGGGTATAGCACACAGCCATAATTTTAAATAGTTTTCTTAGCTCGTGGCATTCGAGTAGGCGCACAGAGATGAGTCTCCTTCACTTTGGAGTGAATGCGATTGACCTTGTTATGAGCTCATTCTCTTGCCCGACCAATATTTTTTCAATTACAGGAAACAAAGTTCATACAAAGCCCTTTTAGTCATATAAGAAAGAAGTTTGATGGAATTTTAGTTCAACTCTACAAAAATTATCAAGTTTATCCAATTTACAGGCTAATTTTTGATATGTGACACAAATGTGAGGTGTTGACATAGAAAACCAGAATCATATTTCAATTTTTATTGACGAGTTACATAATACTGTGGTTCTCATTTACTGGCTTTTCTGGTTCAATGAGTCTATGCCACACTATCACTTTTGCGAGACAAACTTCTTTTTTTCACCATAATATTCTGTCCCTAAGTTGCAAACAATTAACGAAGAACTACTAAGAGTTGCATATATATGAATTCATTTATGCTGAGCACCAGTTGACATGAGAATTGAATAATTCAATACACTACAACGTCGTGGAAATTTGGATGAGGATGTATGTAGACCTGACATGAACAAACTATGGCTCGTAACCAGGGTTATTCAATCTGGCCCGCCTGATGTTGCCACAACCAAACTAAAACCAAATTTTAATGTTTTAGTTAAAAAATAGCTCAAGGAATTTGTTGAGATTGTGATCAAATTTAATTTTGGCACAAGGCTTATTGTTTTCCACTTTTGCTTTTGTAACACTGTAAATATTGTTTATAAAATGTAACTCTTCACGCCACACACACATGGCTCGCCAGTCTAACGGCCGCTGGTCCAAAAACCTTGCTCACCCCTGATGTAGATGATGTCAAGTAAACCTTCCATTATTCCCAACTGAATAGTTGCAAGCAATCATTGAGGACTAAGCGCATGTAGATTTATTTATATGTAGAAGCCAGTTAACACGAAACTTGAACAATTCAAAGTTAAAACTGTTATCGCTTTAGACCTTTTCAAGAAACCTGAACAATTCAAAGTTAAAACTGTTATCACCTCATACCTTTTCAAGATTTTGCAAGAATTCCGCTTTACCATCAATACTTTTAGCCGAAGATCCCTGAGAACCATTAAAAGGATTGGTTGAGTGAGGGCTGCTATGTCCACTGTCACTTTCTTTGGATGCCTGAAAATAGGATTGGATTTTCAATTTAATACTGTAATACTTGGGGAGAGTTGGTAAGATGGCTTAATCATATGGCAGAGCATGGCCTTTCGTCTGGTCCCTAATCCATTTTTGATTGCACAGACTTAAAGGCGGAGGAAGCCGTTTCGCAAACTATGATTCCCAACTGTTTTTTTTACAATCTATCTCAAGGGAGAGAAAAGTCGATGAGACGGCGTAACCGGCGATGCACAGCCTCTCGTCCGAATAACTGTATCTATAGGATTAGTCAGCCAGTTAATTGTATCAGTGACTGGTGCGCATAATTATTCCCCACGTGTGAACCCACGCAGGGTGATCAGAGATGCAAAAGAAAACAATATTTTTACTACTTAGCACGTTGCATCAAACGGCCGCCAAACAAAGGAAGAGAATGAGTGATATCAATAATCAGACACCCACATATCTGCACATTCTTATGTGAATATTTCCATTTTTCTGAAAATGAGTAGCTCCTTACATTTCAGTTGTTGCTTATTTCTGTATTTGGAGCCTTGCTTGGAGTGAACGTGTGATTAATGATCCATAAAAATGACTATGAGTTGGTTGTTAACGGGCTTTCCCTTTACCTCAGTACTTGGAGTTGAATAAAAAATCTTGTCTCAAAAGTCACATGATTTGGCATAGATAGAAATATTTTACAATATAATCACCTTCAGTGCATTTACATCATCCCTGTTCTCACTCCCTTCATTACTTGGGAGCAAAATCCCGCTATCGCTTCGGTTTCCTAGTTTCACTTTGGACAATTTCTTCTCTGTGTCTTTCAATGCATTCTCCATGATATTCTCTGGGAATTTTCAATAAAATACGGCGTTTCAAAATTAACGAATCTTTTTATGTTATTTTTTCTGGTTGATAGACTATATATAAGGCGAAAACGATTTTTCTCTCTCTTCTAAACTGCCTATTTCTTCCCCAAACTTCGAAATATTAGAAACACGAGACTTCAAAACAATAAGCGACAGGCGACGTATCGCGAATATCAAACGAATGGCACAGGAAAAGATTAATTTTTGTTTACAAATTCTCAGCGCTAGCGGTCAGACATGAGGGTTTGAGCATTTCACATTCGGGTATATTTTTTTTCTTTTATGATATAAGATAAGATTTAACATCAGAATGAATCTCTCAAATTGAATGCGCTAATTCAAACAACATTTTGAATAGAACTGTCGAATAGTCATCTCATAAACTTACGAAAATAATAAGTCGTAAATGATAGGTTTTCGTATGTTTGCTCTCCTTTCTCTGTTATCAAGTTTTATTTGGTTTTATCTATTATTTTATCGCCCGTCATGCTGATTATAATGAATCGAAATAAACCTATACCTAATAAAAACAGATATATTCATTTCATTGACGCAGATCTAATGGATTGAATAAACAGTCGTAACACTTATTGATTTTAGAAAAACCGCCGACGTGACGAAAACACCGTACGCGTTCACAAGAAATTAGACACCTGAAATACGTCAAACAATCGCCTCAAAACAAATACTGGTACAAATTTTTGCCCACATTATTTTTAGAATTGGACTGAAATTTATTCATTAATTAAGAATAATAATAAAAACTCTGAAAATCATACGAATAAAACAACAATAAAATGATTCTTCAAATTTATCTCTTTTTCTACCAGTTTCATGTATTTATACGTGTTTTAAACCCTACTCGAGGTTTTGCCTGTTTTCCTGATTTCCCATTATTCTGTGTGTTTGTTTTATGTGTTCATTATTTGTTATGTGTATGTTTTTTTGGGGAAATCAAAATAAAGATTATTATTATTATTATTTCTGGAATCTATTCATTTGTTTGTAGTGGTGTCGCTGCTGAACAACAGCACCGGAATTGTTGCTTATGACCTTCCACGAATTTTGTTTGGAATTTGTCGCGATGTTTTTCGTGCAAATTCTGACTGTAAGTTGGCGATGTTTGGCGAGTAGAATGAATTTTATTAAAATTAGAATTAGATTGGACGATTACCGTATTGCATACCGGTATCTCTACCGGCTATAGGCAATTTTTGGTACCGGTATTCTACAGCGCAATTTTACAGTGTTTAGTTTCATAGACTACGGTACCTAGTTGACGAAAGCCTTTACTGGCTACCGGTAGCAGGTTCTAAGGACCAAAATACAAAAATAAAAGCATGTGTGGATAGCCTAAAACTAAATAATCTTGGCTAGATTGTCTATCATTGCTGCATTGGCTGGGCATTCCTGCATTCACATCTTTCTTTACCTACAAAACTGGCTCGATTGCAAGTTCTGGAGATATAGAAATGACGCTCTTACACCCAAATATCTTCAAATTGAACTGCAATAAAAATTAGTGTCTCAAACTATACTTTTTCGGATATTTAGAAGGGGTCTGGTATAGTTTAGTACCACATGCACTTCTAGTTGGCCTGGCTCAACAATTTTTGCTTATGTCGATCCTAACCTGACTACGGTACGTCACCGAAAAATTACGTCATTTGGACGTCACGGTGGCGTAATAAGACCCACCAAAGTATGCGGATGGTCGTCCAATACGCGCATACGATCACTCGAAATCGAGCAAGCTATTTCTCTCGTTTTTTCGTCACAACGATCACCGTAGGAGAGAGATCGTCGGCGTTAGCGAGTTCATTATCGGCGGCGCAGATGCCTTTTTGGGCGATTGTAATTATACTTTGGCAAGCCATATGACGTGATGGTGACGTCATAGTGACGTAATTTTTGGATGGCATAGTCTGGTGGGGGTTAGGAATAACATTTGCAATATTCGTTATGCTACACCCACTGGAAGTACTTGTGGTACTTAACTATACTAGACCCATTTAGAAGTATACGGTACCGGTGGCGGTACTGGTGTGAGTGAATTTATTTGGTTGCTCATTTCAGAATTCGGATTTCTTCAAAGACCTTTTTCATTTGGTTTAAGGTAACGTGGTTAGACTACAATATGCCTTTGTTTGCTGGGCATTTACCTGTACAGGAAAAAGATTTTGATGACGCTCCACAAATAGCTAACCAATTGGATCCTGAAACAAAAGAGACTTTGCAATATTTAAAGAGAGGGGATCTCGGGATCCCAAACCATGCTCTAAGATGTGCGGCTTATCAGTATGCTGGTCAATGTGTTGATGTAAACAGAGAATACATGTTGTGCAAACAGGAAGAGGGAGACCCAAGAAAATGCTTGAAGTATGGAGACAGAGTCAGTGAGTGTGCTGCAAATTTTTTCCGTAATGTTTCAGAGGCTTGTACGGATCAATTTGTGAAAATGGCGCAATGCGTTGAGAAAACAAATTCTCGTAAATTGATTTATTGCCGCGCTGAACAACTCGCTCTCGACACTTGCATGTTCGAAAAACTAGGATATGATAAGCTTCCGGACGCAGGAGTCTACTCGGATATAGAAGTGAAAACAGATCGTCCCAAGCCGAAAAATCCTTACAACTTCCGACCCATTATTGACAGCAGGAGACTTCCGGCAGAAGATTACTTTGAGCGCCCAATCGGACAAACGAGAGACGGCGACGAAAAGAAATAAATATTGATATTGAACTTCACAAAACTAAATAACTTTTTAATTATTTATTATCTTGAGTTCCATAGACTTGAAAAACTTGGTGTTTTTGATTATTTGCAACTGAGCAAAAAGGATCCCCTTATTGTTATATACATGCACAACTGGCATGAAATCAAATTTGTGTCAGTTTTGTTAAAGATTCAAAAGTTTATACGCACACATCTTTCTTGGGATATTTGTAAGCATTTGGAATGTTTGCAACCCTGTATTGTTTGTAAAGTGGGAAAATTATCTTGTTGGCCTTTTCACTAAGTGTGCATATATTTAACATAAGTCTGGCAGCAACCTACTTCTCTTTAAACCTAACCATCTTTATCCTATTTCAATTGAGTTATTCAAAAAATAAAGTGTCGTGCTGTCCTGCACTATATTTGAATTATGTTGTCAGCAAAATGCCACCATTTTCATGTTTCATTGATATCCCGCCATTTTATGCTCCTTTGGTTTTTGATGAAAAACTGGGCCAGATTAAACTAGATAAGACCGATCTTTCCAAATGATATATTGTGTTTTTTTGCTGAAGGATTTTTAAAAAGGACATTGAATCTAAGCGAAGTAGTTTTTCTTCTATTTTTCATTGAACTGCAAATGGCAAGACGGAGATTGCAAGCGGCTGTTGCTCTTGGAAAAGAAATAGATCTATCCAACTGGGCGGCAACTCCTCATTGTGAGGATGAAGTTAATTTGTCAAAGATCGAAAATGTGAAGGTGAATTTGAATTTTTATCTTTTGTGCATTCTGTGATTTATTTTATAGGCGCAGTGGTAAGTTTCAACTACAGGGGCACCGCAAGGTAAAAATCTCGATTTCACCATGCCGCCCGGGAATTTGATAAATAAGAGTCTGGGCCTTACTAATATATTAGTTTGTGCGTCAGTATAGTTAGATGCGTGTACAAGGTCTTGTCTGTTTAATTGTTTGAAGATTCTTAATGAATGGGCTTGAATATGTCTGTCCAAAATTTGCTTCATGATTGCAATTTTCCCTGTTTTTCCTAACAGTATTGGCTTAACTTCTTTTAGATCTCATATCAACAGTTGCTTTGAGCAAACTCTCATGTGTAAGTGGGCACTTATAATTCTTCCATTGGTATATTTGGATGTGGGTCATCAGGTTAAGCACAAGTATAAATTCTATTTTTTATTCAGAGCCATGCGCTACCTCTCCTCGACAAATGGGGAATCTACAGTCTACAATACAGCCATGACGGAAAATCACTGGCGGTTGGATTTGGAAACGGAGGGGTTCTGAGCATCGATAACGAAACAGGACATCTACGAGAGCTAAGCCTCGGCCACCAGCGAGACGGGCTTGCGATTATGGCTCTCTATCACCACCCTAACAAAGCAAACATGCTTTTATCCGCTGGAGCTTCCGGGAACATCCATCTTTGGGATTTAGCCAGTGCTGGCTCGTATGAACCGGTTGAAACCGTCGTCGAGGACAATGAAATTAACGCTCTTGATTTCAGTCTCGATGGTTTTGTCTTTGGCACAGTCGGAAGAGATAGGAAAATCCGAATTTATGACGGAAAGACTTTACATCTGCTGAAAGAGCTGGAAGGACCTGAGTATTCTACAACTGATGATACGAGTGTCTATAGGTGAGAATATATGTTTGTTTTGGTGCTCCTGAAGTATGCGCACCAAGAGGTCATATAACCTGATACACATACTATGTTCAGGCTGTGCGCCATCTTGGTGCACATACTTCAGAAGGTCCGTTTGTTTCTTTATGTCTTGAACTCTAACACAGCCAAAAGTTTTTATTTTTGGAAATTCTCATACTGTACTCTAAAATTTCACTGCAAATGCTCTTGAAATACACACCTGGTAACAAGAATTGCTGAAAGAGCTGATTTTTAAACCTGATATTTTATTGCGGAAAGTAGAGAATCTATGGCCAGTATTTACTTCTAAAATGTAATGTCATAATAGTTGATTCAACGAAAACTGGAAGCGCCACTTGCTGGCCAGATGAAGTTCATTCCTCACTTACATATCTTTGATTCATTCATTTTTTCTTTGATTGATTTCTCTTGAATAATTCTACAATATTTCTGCCATTACAAAACTGAACGCTCGAACTGGAATATACCATAATCCCACATCCATTCAGCTATTCCTTTAGTTAATAAATATTTCTTTCCAGCGGACACACCAAGAGGATCTTTGCTTTGAAATTTCACCCTGAAGACAACAATCTCTTCATCACAGCAGGATGGGATAATTGCCTGAAGGTTTGGGACAAACGAATGGCAAAGAATTGCAAGAAATACATCACTGGTCCTCACATATGTGGACCTGCTTTGGATATCTGGAATGATCAAGTTCTAACTGGTGAGGTATTCGGTTTTGTGTGCGGCCTGACACATATTGCTTTCTTCACGAATGGCCAAATGTGTCATATTGTCTGATATATTCAAAAGTATAATCAATATAAATTTTTGATTGAAAATTTGTCATTGAGAAGTTATACATACTTCAGACCCAAACTACATTTCATTTAAGGTGTGCTAACAGTACGAATATAAAAAAAAAACATTTAGAATACTTTTGTGTGAAAGATTCTCTTTTACAGCTATTGAGAATTTTCCAATGAGACACATTTTAAGTTTTAAACTGAATGAATCTAAGAAAAAATGTCTCGACTTTTCAACATTTATTTATCTCCTTTAAAATGCGATGATTTATGGATGCTCTCTCTTTCTGCCAATTTGGAATATATTCACTTATAAACGTTTTTTGGTACTATTCCTCCACCAGAGTTCGTTTAAGTGTGACAGGAGAGAAATATTATTAACAGACGCTTGCAAATGCTGCTAATTTTCCTGTTTGTTTACCTAGCCTACCTGTTCATTCTAGCGCTTCTCCAAACTTTATATCGCTGTATGCAGCATACAGTGAGAAACCTTTGCGACTAGCAAAGTTAATTGTTTTACTTTCAATCTTCAGGGTCCTGGAGAGCCAAAGATGCATTGCAACTTTGGGATTTGCGTTGGGAAACATCGTTGATCAAAGATATTCCGTATCCACACGATGAACATCATGAAGGTGTGTACTTGCTGTTATAATAGATAGTTGTCATATAGTGCCAAGCTAAGCATTATTTTGCTAGGTTTTGCAGGTTTGGATCCTGTGGCGATTAAATTACCATTCAATTGAGTGGATTCCAAACTAGATCAAGAAAATTTTGTTCCAGCAATGATGTAAAATAGTATTCAGGATCCAATTTTAATGGTTAACCCAGGGGAAGAAAATCGTATTTATTGTGGCATCCTTATCATATGTCTCTCATCCAGTCCATGTTTGGTAAAGGTTGCTTTTTGCTTCAGGAACACTGTGTTAGTCATTAAATAAAATCCTTATTGTAGTAATCCTATTAGCTTTACTGATCTCTCAAACTCTTGAAATTTGCTAGTTTTATTACATCGGCAAATATGTTCCAGATTTTACCTTTGGTAAATAGATTATCTGCTGAAAGCATTGTATGGTTTTACTGCCTAGAAAAAAGATTAGTATGTGAGAGTAGCACAGAGGGGTACATACGTTGTCATGGTTATTACACGCTGGAAATTAAATTGTATTAAAATCTATCCCAAAATAAATACATCTTGTTGAAATAGTCAATTGCAGTGATTTTTGCAAATTCCTCTGGGTAATGTTACCCAATTTTTTATATTTAGTGTACCGACCATTATTCTTTTCAATTTACAGGCATTTTATATTAAGCGTCTTGATTTATTGGCTTCTTGTAATGAACAAAGCATATTTACACAGACTCCCTTTTGTTTGTTATCGACTGCTTGGCTGTATTTGTTTGGCAGTAATTGTTGTATACGCACATAAAATATGGGAGGCGGAAGAAATTAAAATAGAATAAACAGTGAAATAAATTGGTTTATTTTGTCCCACCCGTTGTGATTATATCGGCGTAATTTGAAAATTTGGTAAAAAAAAATATCAAAATATGTGCGTTCAGAATTCAATTTTGAAATATAACTATCATTTGGAGTTATATCTGTAGGAATGTATTGGGAAAATATGAAAATTTAGTTTAAAAAAATTCGAATTCATTGTTTCTTATTAAAAAGTGTTCGTTCTTTTGAAATTTAGGTGTATGAGAGAGTTTTGCAGAACTAATTATTTTTCTTCTATGCTTTTGCACTGGTGGATGTACGAATGCGTAAATAAATATGTGTTGCAGTAAATTTAAAAAAAAATGAGTAAAATTTTATCCCAACTTCCCAGTTGGATAATGCTGTATTATACTATCTTATCAAATTAAAGAAACATGAAAAATCCAACTTGATAGCTAGATTGAACCTGCACTTCCATATTACTTTCAGGTGAATTTCTATACTACCTTTGCTACAAATGCAAAATTCTTACTTTCAGGTGAATTCCTTTACTGTTGCCAGTTCGCGTCAGGTGACACCATCATTGCTGGAGGGAGCGGAACTAATAATGCTTGCGCTATGTCAATCAAGTCTTGCGAGGTGAGGCTTGGTTATTTGTGATTTACTTGAATGATTTATTTGCTCTAATTTAACATGTATTTTATAAAAGTTCATGTGAAGAGATTTCTTACCCTCAAATCTTTTGTTCAATGAAAAGTTTAGGAAGCGGATGAAGCATTTACAGGGCCATTACGAAACGGCTTCTAATATAGCAGCTCTGTATCTAATGTGCAAATTATTTAGACTTGCTCATGGCTTCATTCAGAGCAGAACATAATAAATACGGGTATTGTTGTTTGAACATAATTAATTTCCGCTTGTAACTCTTCCCTTTATTTCCACAGTTAACAAAAATGGTTATAAAATGCAGTCTTCTCAGGGCTTGCTATGGCCCTATTTGTAGAAAACAATTTGAATCTATATATATGAACCCCTTAGCATCCTATTATATTTCAATTTTCCTTATTTCTCAGGTCCTTGGTACAATACAGTCACCCAAGCCCATCATGGCATTGGATATCCATCAGAGTGGAGGTCAGTTCGCAGTCGCTGGAATTGATGGACATTTACACATAGGACAACTGGCATAGGAAGCGGGATATAATATGGGTGCACATATCTGGATAGTTTGGTTTTCTGAGTTTTTTTCATAATGTTTGGTGGTCTATATTGTACTATCTAGCAGTGATTAGTATTGTCTGTGCGTACATGTCTGAGTATTTGTTGTAATGCATTGGGTTGCTTTTGCTGTTAATTTACAATTTCCACCCATTTATAAATTTGTTATTTTTTTTCCATCCCAATTTGTATATTGCTTGACCATTCTGTCATGCTTTTTGAAAAGCACCTACTGGTGCCAATGTAAACTGCTTGGTTGCAATCATCAATTTTGAGCCTCATGTTAGTCCTTTCATTCTGGTTGTATTCATATATTCATGCCTTGCTCTCTTGGTTCTGTTTGTCAAATACTTGGGAACACTGTTATATGACATCTTGGAACACTGTTAGTATATCACCATAGTATTAATACACTTGAGCATCTTTTTTTACTAAGATTCACAGGAACACTGTTTTATGACATCTTGGATCATTGTTGTTAGTTATTAAGAATTCAACCATAGTATTCATATGCTTGAGCATCTTTCTTTACTAAAATTCACAGGAACACTGTTTCATGACATCTTGGAGCCCTTTCATTAGATATTTTACTACCTCCTTGTCCATTGCTCTTCAATTCATAGGAACATTGTGGTAAAGTGTTATTAGGCTTGTCCGTATATTTTAGCATTGCTATCCTGTTTTATTCATTTACTTATCATCGCTAGTGTTCCTCCATTCTGTAAATCCGTTCCAAAATTATTCAAAAAATTGCAAAATTTACTACATTACCTTAAAATTCTAGATTTTACCTCAAATTCTTCAAAACTGTAATTTCTTTTTAAAAATCGTTTCCAGTTAATATTTTAAGTATATTTTTGTATTTGTAAAACGTTACTGTGTTCTATATTTGCTGTGCATATTATATATAATTCTAAATCGTTGTTCACTGAAAATACTGTTGCAAAAAAATATTGTGTAGTTTAGGTATCAAGTTAAGGCACCAACTGTATCTGTATGCTTTCTGTGAGAAGCCTTTTCCCTGCTTAAGGCCAAACAAAAACTGTTATGTAGTGAGCCACAATATAATTGTATAACTCTGACCACTGAAAATTCTGCAAAAATGAGGTGAATTCCAACAGAAGTTTCTTTTTACTTTTAATATATTTTGTATTTGTAAAGTGTTACTGTGGTTATAGATTTGCTGTGTATATTATTAGTTTTATAATTTCATGTCTCTGTCTGCGACCATTACGTCCACTGAAAAATCTGTTGCAAAAACTCATTGTGTAGTTTTAGAATCGAATTGAGTTAGGTTCACTTAGTGGGATATTCAGAAACTAACATGCAGGGGCATCTGTAATATAATCGTACATCTCTGTATAATGAAATAAAAATTATTTGCAAAATATCGAGAAGGAAACAGTAGTATTAGTCATTTTGTGATTTAGGCCACAATGCCGCCATCGGTGTTATATATGCGCTTCCAAGATATGTTTTCTCTCTGAATAAGACAAAAGGTAATCTCCAACTAACATTTAGGGATCTATAAAATAATTGTGCAACTCTAGACACTGAGAATTCTCCTGCAAAAATCATTGTGATATTGGATTTGTAATACTCAAATACATTTTACACCCACTGTATACTGAGATTTTTTGTAATATATATATTAGGTATATGTGTTAGCCCTGTGCTTTTGTTATGTATTATGTGACACCATTATGCCACTTTTTTATGCCGTTAGTTTTTCCAACCCATCTCAATCAAAATCTAAAAAATTCCATTTGATACAAAAACTTGCCAGAAATTTGAAAAAAAAAGAATCTTCCTAGTTTTCATTTATATTTGTCCTCAGTTCCTTATGGTGTTTTAGTTGTAGAAGTTTGATTGTAGATTTATATTGTTTTGTACTTAATACATGTTTCTGAAATAATTTATGTGTTTGTTAATAAAAGGGTAATTTGGGGATCGTAGGAAGGATGTCTCATGGAACGATTCTAAAAAGTCTCTTTTCATATCACTAGAGAGGACAGTAAAGTTTCCAGTCTGTTATAATGAGAGTTGATAATTAATTGGTCACCATATAATCATATCAGTGCTGAGAAGGTTCATGTAACAATTTATTATGATAGACTCAAGCTACCTAAATGAAAGGACTCATGGTCAACTAGCCACCAGTATAACTTAACTCGACTTCAGATTACGCGTTTTAGATTACCGGTACACGTTTGAAATAAAGGGTGTCTATCAAGTATTGAAATTTTTTACAATTGCGAAGGGAATTTATCGATATCATATATTGTTTTGGCCCTCACAGATGCATTAAATGAAGTAAAAATACTCGAACAACTACTGATTAAAAAACAACAAACCTGGTTAAAAGATATATTGAAAGCTGACTTCATAACAAAATCGAAATTGTAGGAGATTTTATGGACATTAGCCCATTTTTTTAAATTTGAAGGAAAGTGACGTGAGTCTATACGGAATGACTCTGACTCGTAATCACCTAACTGCCAGTGAGACTCAAGCAGGCGATCGACTACGATGACATGAGACTTGGTAAATGTCCTATCCACTTTCCTCTCTGGCTCTTGCTCGATTTCTCTTTCATTACCAGGAACTATCTTAGCCGGCTGACTTACACAAACTACAAAAAGACACCGCATATTAAGTTTTCAAAGAAATTATAATATTATGCAGAGACATTGTTCGCAAACAATAATATTAAAAACGTGTGTATTTATATATTAGTATAAGTTTTGCAATTAGAAATTGATGCAATAAATGTTGTCAGTTGGGGAGGGTAACAAAAAAGAATGTATTTCAAACTATTTTATGTGAGTTTACCCGCAACGAAGTCGTCAGTATTTTAACGGCATACTCAGAGGAATCGCAAGCAAAAACACATGACTTCAACCAACTCAAGTCGACAGCGATACAAGAATTTTACGGAAGAGCGGTTAGAAAGCAAATAAAGGTTAGACGATTGGATAATTTTATAATCCTGGCATTTTTAATTAGTTAATTTAAATAATTAATTTAATTTTAATTCCTCTAAAGGTTCAATTCACGATTGAAAACATTCAGCTTTCCTCATTTTTTGGTTTAATATGAAACCCCATCCTAAGCTTGACAAAGTTTTTGTTTTTGCCACACAATACATTAAACAAAAAAGACGTAGTTGCCACACAATGCATTAAACAAAAAAGACGCAGATAGAAGTCTCATGAACTTTTAGTACCGTTAGATATAGGAAAAAAGTGGCCGTTCTTCCATGGCCATGTGTAATACAAGATATGATATAACATAGTTAAAGGACTTTGAGAACAATATATATTAATATGTTCAGAGAAAATCACCAAATGAATTATCGGACCAAGGTTAGAATTCCTAATGCGAGTATATTTCAATAATTTATCCAAATCTATTTATGTTAGTGTGCAGCAAGACTGTTGAATCATTTAGAATAGTCAACTTTATTCTTGCTGCAGCATCCTTGCATTATATGCATACTATTCCATTAGCACAATAGCATAGAAGAAGGACAAGTGGTTAGACTCACGTAGACCCAACTAATAACTATTTTTATTTATACTCGTCCTAGAGACACAGTCGAAACTTTTGTCAAATTCGAGTTGATGGTTGTAGCCTGGTATGAATGGAAATTTTCAATTGGTGTTTAACAGGGCCTGTTAAAGCTAACATTTTAATAGTGAAAAAAATTTGGTAAAAATAAATTCCTTCCAAAATTGGGACTTTGTTGCTCTTGAATGATATAGAAGCTGAGGCATTTGCCAATCTAGATACCAGCAGATTAACTGG
This sequence comes from Styela clava, assembly GCF_964204865.1. NCBI lineage: Eukaryota > Metazoa > Chordata > Ascidiacea > Stolidobranchia > Styelidae > Styela > Styela clava. The sequence continues at coordinate 637,762 of NC_135250.1, read as the reverse complement.
TGTTTCTGCCAGTTTTTGAAACAACGTGTTTCAATTTGAAACAATTCATACATAACAAAAATATTGTTAATTGAAATTGAAGTTTCTAAGATTACAAATAAAAATAAACTTCCTTGTTCCAAAAGCAAACCTGAGATGACCTTTGACCTTGAAAACTAGTGAAGCATGAATATTCACCCCAATGGATTGAACTTAACAACAGTCACCGTTATATCATCTCTATAAAATCGAGATTCGCGCTGCGGCAGATTTAACATTGATCTGACTTGGCGACGGGACGAACCATCGAACGTTTGACCAATACAATGTCGAATTATATTAGTCGCCGCGTTTGTGTCCTCAAAGCCGAAAAATGCAGAGTCGGTGTCTAAAATATCTGAAGCTGATATGTCTGCGTTATTCATGTCTGTCTTCCCTTCCATTCGGTCGATTTGCTCTCCTATGAGTTGTATGACGTAATGCTTATGCATCGTCTCCCACAGTCCGTCCGTTGCAAGGACCAGAAACGCATCGTTAGGTTGGATTTCGTGTTGTATGATATCTGGCTTGGCAGTGAGATATGGTGGTGATCTGTGAAAAATATGGCAGAATATTTAGGCCTGGATTACTCTGGTAAAATTCTGACTTATCTGGCCATGTACAAAAATCTACTGATATCAGACAATATGTAACAAGCTAATATTGTTGGAAAGAGTGGAATCTGTACTGTTTGAAAATGACTACCCAATTTATTACATTCAATGTGAGATGGTGAGTATGGGTTTGAACGATGATTTTAATTTGCGGTGCAAACACAGTTAGGCTCAACAATCATTATAAATAGGGACGCACAGAAAATTCAGTTAACATGGAAAGGTTGATAAGATTCATTTTATGAACAAATCAGAAAAAATCATGTACGGGTAAAAGCTTCAGACTTCAAGTATGGCACCATAGCAAGAATCTTAGGTTCATATCCCAAGCCTACCAACTCATCCAGGTGTTAAATTGAGTGGGCAATGCAGACCGTGAAAATTTGACACTTCAAACTATAGTAACTCATTACCTAACAATAGCCTTTGCTAGAACAAAAGGTTTATGAATGCGTAGTTTGAAAAAAGAATAGTTTACCTGTAGAATGGGAGGACCCAATTTGATTGGTCAGGAATTCTGTAGTCCCCGCCCACTCCTATATCATCGTCACTGTCGGTTGATAGAAATGCAATTTCGTTGATGGTCTTAGCCGGCCACTTGAATCTTGCGTTACCAAATGCTCGGAATGGGGCCAAACTCCCTGGAATATAGAAAATTGCTTCAAAACAACTGTGTTAACATGTTAGGATGGGATTTACATATTTACTCGGGGGTGAGGAACGCCAATAAGACGACTTAATCATATGGCGAACCACGGCGTCTCGTCCGGTTACCAGTCCATGTCGGGTATGGGATTAGTTAGTCAGTTATTTGTTTTCAAAAGCATGGACTTGATGGTGGAGGAAGCCACTCTCTGAAATTTATACTATTACCAAAAAACAGATGATGTGATGTGACCAGACGCTGTTTTCCTGATCATACTGAATTGAACAGCTTCAGGTCATGTGTAAGTTAGCATAAACTGGCCTGCATTTTCATAATTCTGTAGATTTCAGTAACTGTTGGCATTTCGGTGGCCGCGTGGGAAACCTTGCTCAGAGATGAGTTTACTTTCAACAAGTCCCTTACTTTTGAGTGAGTGTTTGGGCAAATTTTTCAAATAAATTCCAATGTTTAATAATATAATGTGAACTCAGGTTATAATAACTCTCTGCAACTCACCCAGCAATCTCTCATTCTTAATTATGTTTCCTCTCTCAAACTCTGGATGTTCAGAATAAATTCGCTGTTTTTCTTCCTCATTCATTGCATTGTGTTTACGGGAAAGTGGTGTTGCAATCCATCTGGGATTAAAGAAATACCATACTTATTCTGGGAAGGCGAAAGCCAACGAAAAAGGACGCTGAAAGCCGACTTAATCTTATGGCAAACCATGGTCTCTCGCCCGGTTACCAGTCCCTGCGTATGGGAATAGTTGAGCAGTTGATGTTTTAGATACACAGACTTGATGGAGGAGGCCGTAACCTACCAGGTTCACTTATACATGATTATCCCCGCAGAATTCCACCCAAAATCGAATACAAAGAGCTGTGAATTTTTAATCTGGTTTGAGAACGAACAACTTCATCAAATATTAAAACCACCCTATGACAGTGAGGAGTCAAGCAATCCTTTTGCACAAAATTATCCCCCACACGATTCAAATCTATGTTACTAAATTTTTGGTCACCCCTGATCCATACCTGTCCTTCTTGACCATATCCCTTGATCCAAGCACAGCCCTGCAATCACCTATGTTAGCCACAGTGATAATGTCTTGTGATATGTGAGCAAAACATGCTACGGCACCTGCGAAGAATAAAAATACAGATACTTTAAAATGATTGTCACTCAGAAAAACACATATTTTACAATTAAAACAAACACACCGCAATAAAACCAAAGCAAGTTACATTTTTTAGAGAGAGATCTTCTGTCATTATGGATCATGGGCTATCTATTGGTTTGGGTTTCAAAGCTGAACTGTTATAGTTCAATATTAGATAGTGTCTTTATGACTGTTATGAGAATTAAATTCGGTTATTCCTATTGCAGTGTGCTACATTTTGGACTTCCTTGTTTATATCTCGTCATTACTACATTATTGTGCTTTGTGTTGTAACCAATGATTATTTTCAGGCGACAATGGACTGCATCCGTCTCACTGCATTAGCTACTAGCTGGTAAGTTTGACTATACTTAGTGAGGCAATGTAATTATGTTGCACGTTCTTGTGTTTAAATTAAGATGCATTTTTAGTTTCTTGAAGTCATAATTTTGGTTATAATAAATAAATTGTCACAAGACTCACAACAATGACCATTTTTAACCAAACCATTACAAAAATAAGATTTCCTTATTAAAACCTTGTTCTCAAATCCAATCAATTCTCCAAACTGTCTGAAGGGCGAGTGGACTATACAATGAGGATATGATATAACTCATCTTTCTCATTATCACTAATGAACCTAATCAACTCAATTTGACACTTTAAAAACTAATTAACAGGTTTGAAGTATTAATAATTAATCACTGTAAATCAATATCTAATCAATCAAAGCTATATTGTATTGATCTGTAATGTTTAGGCAAGAAAACAAAAAACCATTGACTTATGGTGGCATATTAGCCAGGTCACATTGGAATATCAGATCTATCAAATTAAAAATTTATTTAGCATGACCTTCATGACCCTACCTCTCCAAGATAAACTGGGTCTACTTTGTGAAAACAAACAATTAAAAAGATTGGCAACGGTGTCTTGATTATGCATTATTGTTTTTTAGCCATTTTTACACTATCACTCCAATCAAGATTCGGCAACTGATATAAAAATTTAACTTTTTTGGGGCCCTCTCTGACATATCACTAAGTCAATACTTCAAAGTTACCAGCAAAGTATTTTACTTTTACTTACCAGACATTGCACAATCGATGGCTGCAAGGTCAGGACGAGCATGTTTTAACATTTTATAAACAGTTTGTTTCTGAGCGTCGTTTAATATGTCTGAGTCAAGCTCGATACATACATGATGCATTGCATCTTCAATGTTCTGGAAATAAAAATAATAAAAATTTAGACTTTAATGTTTAGAATGAAAATTACCACTCAGTAGCGAAAAAACAGCATCATCATTCAATGCTACTAAAATCAAAATTTAACTATAGCGACAAAAATGAACTAAATTTATCAATAACTCTAGCAATTTTTGATATGTTTGTGGCCCACCTGAGAATGTTCCTGTGGTCCACTGGTTAAGAACCCATGGTCTAAACCAGGGGTTGGCAACCTACGGCCTGGATCCAACCCGCGGAGCAATATAATCCGGCCCGCGACGCTTCACTGAAATATTGTAACAAAACAGCTGTTTTGTTGATTATATTTTTCACGCAAAAGAATTTACGTGTAGACTAAATTATATTATAACGTTACAAGTCCCAATTACTCGTTTAATGAGCCTATTGTTTAATTATAATTTAGACAAATGGCAACAAAACGCCGAAAAGTTGATGCAAAGTGCAAATGGTTTAATGGCGCAAAAAATATTCAAATGGTCAGTCTTCGCGCGCTGCTTAAAATTTAATCTCTGATCTGTGTGAAAAAATGTGATTCATCGGTCATTCGTTGGGTTTTTAACTTTCTAAAATTATGTGCGGCCCACCAATGACTTGCAACTTTTAATTTTGGCCCACGAGCGACAAAAGGTTGCCGACCCCTGGTCTAAACGCTAGCGAGAATTGACTAAGTGATTGACTTGTCGCATGATTCAACTTGACTTGCGTCTCTGGATTCAAGGACCTCTGCTCTAACTAATAACCATAGTACATAACTTTATTTTACCGATATGACAATTTCTCCGCTCAATCTCTTTTCCATGAATCTACGTAATCGTTGCACTTGATGGGGACGTAAAGACTTCCCAGGTGGTAGTTTACTGTGTTGATACCTGCAACAAAAAATCTGTAAGATCAACTGGTTTCCCAATGATGCCAGTATTCATTGATTACTTTAGGCCTACAATGGGCTTAATGGCTTTATTATATTAACAATGAAACTTCAAAAAAAAATTATTACTAAAAACGAATAATCTACTATTCTGAATACATTCTAGAATATAATTTTCGGATATGAAATATCAAACATACAAGGTGTCTCTGAAGCCCCGCTATAATTTCGATTTTGTTATGAAGTCAGTTTTCAATATATCTTAACCAGGTTTGTTGTTTTTTCAATCAGTAATTGTTCAAGTATTTTATTTCATTTAATACATCGGTGAGGGCCAAAACAATATATGTGTCTTTGAATTCCCTCTGCAATTTTGAAACATTTTAGGACTTTATGAACACCCTATATTGTAAATTGGATCATGTTCAACAAATAACACAGAGAAATCAATGTATATTCAATGAGTTTAAATTTGAAGATGTATGAAAATTGAGATAGAAAATGAATTTATTGGCGTAGTTGGCGTAGTATAATTTCTGAAATTAACTATTGTTCACACTGTGAGACTTAAATTGTCGCGCTCAGTTCCGATCTAAAACTCATACTCAATGTTTTAGTTGGAATTATCTAAAAATGCTTTACTTGTCCAGGCCTAGAGCATTTCCTTGGTTAAAATAAACAAACCTGGGCAGCACTTGCTGAACTGGTTAGAGTAAAAGGAAATGATTGATACTATTGATACAGTTCCTATTTGTATTGATTGCTGGTTATAGAATTGGGAATTTTTTACAGTTTTGAGAAATTGAATTAAGGTTTTTTTCGTGCATACCGTTAGACTTCAATTGATCAAAATGACAATTTTTCAATAAAACTATTCTATCTTTCCTAAAATCAAGAATATAAAATATTGTAAGTGTTAATGAATCTATTTTAATATTCTGATTCGTTTTGGATATGTCTGTTTCAATGTATGTAAAACATAACTCAAATAAAGCCCAGACTACAAATTTGGTTCCTATATTCAGCATCGCATTTCCACAAATTTTATTGTGTAACATCTCGTCAGACCAGTTAAATTCCTCAGACAAGCAGTTTATAATTATAATAAAATATTTTTAACTAATTCCCAGAAGTCATACTCAGGGTGTTTCCCTGGTGTTGGAGCCCAATGCAGAATCTGATAGACAGAAGTGGAAAAACACAACGAAATTTGACGTCACGTATGATTGTGTTTCTGTTTACTCTCTAAATATGAGATTAGAAAGTCAAACATAAGGAATAGGTACGGACAAAACCGCACCCTATCCACACCCCTCAATGAACCAATACAGTTTAAGGGGCGTTTATATCATATTGTGAGTTTTTCAATGTTTTAAACTGATTAGTAAAATTAAGATTATATGATTAAAACAATACTATAAGTCAATCACAATTAGAAACTTGGAAATATCTTGGATATCACCAAACCCTAAAGACGCCCATAAAGAAGATGTTAAGGGTAATAGAGGTGGTAATCATATCATATGGAATTTTTTTCTGATGGGTGAGTTTGAAAATTTTGAAGCTGGCATGTCAAAAATATATTAAATGAGCATCGATACTACAAGCTACCTTTTTAATGTTCTATAGATAAAGAAAACCAATCGAAATAGTGTTCCTCTCGGATAGGCCTGGTTTCTATATTGGACTTTAGAATGTGTTCAACAACAATATTTCAGAATACAATATGTACAGGGACTACATTCACATGAATAAAAAAAAGGGGGTATTCAATGGCACACAAATAACCGTAACTCAATCTTTTGGTGTTGAAATGGATTGAAATAAAATGACAAAAATTTGGATAAAAAATTGCCCCTGGAACTTGGGGGAAATTTGAAAAAATAAAATCAAATTGCTTCTAGTTACTTTTGCTTCGTACTCAAAATTTAAAATCGTTTGGTCCATTAGCTGCAGAAAAAAGCTATTTCTAAAAAATTTAGCGTAAAGATCTACAGGTTTCCTCCAAATAACACAAAAACTACCCACCATTCAAGCAACGCAGGCCAAGGTTTCCCAGAATCCAAATCTCTCAATGTCACACTCAAATCTTTATGAGGAAGCAAAGCTAATGCCAGATACATGAACAAACGGTCACAAACAGCATTAGCACACTGATGCCCACCATGTCCATCAAATACTCCAAATAGCATGCCTGTGAAACAAAACACCAAAATTCAGTGAAAGAGAAAATTATAATTATTATAACAAATTATCGGCTCGAATCACAACTAATCAAAGACTCAATTGGAATAGCATTGCTGTAGAAATAACAAAACACAATTTAAGCAAAAAATGTTGTTTCGCTAAAATCTGAAAATTGATTGAGACGAAAGGCTATAGAAGAAATTATATACACAGAATACAGCAGTCTATCGTTCGATTACAAGGTCAGGTATGGGAAAGATATTCACTCTAGATATGAAGTTTACACAAATCCTATCGTACAAGAATAGACTCAAAAAATCAAAAATTATACTGGATTACCATGTAAATCAGTTACTTTTCCAAGCAAACTAAGTGTGATTAGAGCAAAATAAAACTACCTAAATCAGTATTGTGATGGAACTTTGCTTGTGCTCTTCGGTCCTCTAGTGGTGAATTAGACGGCAAAATGTTCGAGTCGAAACCAACAACAGGATTCAGATTCTTGCTGTCAAAATCTTCTTTCATCACCATAGACATTTCGTGCTCTCTAAGTATTTTTGTTGCAGCTTCATCAGTTATTTCTTCTTCTGCCATGAAACTGTGTCTGCAGATAAAATTGAATTCAGTCAATATAGAGCACCAACTTGAATAGCTCCCATTATTGTGTAGCATTTTTAAGAATTATTTTTTTCAAAATTTCAAAATTTGTTATGACTCGCCGAGCAATGAATTTATCAAATATGCAAATTATACCTTCCATATTCTGGTCCATGATGAAAGTTTGAGAGTTTCCTTCCAAAACAGTATTTCTTAGAAAACAATTTCCCACGGTTCTTGTGGACGCATATTGCTTGTGAATTGTGTCGATGTAGAATCACATAATTCAGAGTTTTATCTTTCAACAATGATTTTTCAAAAAATTTACATAAATTGTGATTTCTCCATGAGTTCCGAAGCTTTGAGACTGATTTGCACGAATTGTTCATTACAAACTTTGAAACTAGAAAAATATTCTGATATACTATAAATGAGAATTCGAGTTAATATCAGAATATACATGCCCCCACTCCATTCAGAGTGTAATAAATTGAGATGGCAATACTAACCGCAAAGATTTCGGCTTTCCTGAATATAAATAGCTCCTTACATTCCTACATATTGATATCCTTGCGAATAAGCACCGTGAAACAAATTCTTAAGTAAAAACTTAAAAGACCGGAAAAAAGACATAACGTTAGCTCCATTTGCTACTGTGTATGAATGTCTATTTGTCTCAAAAATATAACAGTATCTGCATAATAATTAAACAGTAAAACAGAGACGGGATACATGTTCAAGACCTTACTGGCCTAAGACACGGATGTGCGACATGCGTGAGACTGTAGGTACTGAAACATGCAATTTTCATTTTCCTATATCTGTATATATGCATCCCTTTCCTCTCCCTGTGATAAAATTAAAAATTCCTATATCAATATTGGGTCTCATGTAGTTTCGTACCTAACATACTTCTAGTGGGCGTAGCATTTCACGTATCAATCCTATCCCCCACCTGACTACACCATCCAAAAATTACGTCATTACGACGTCACAGTGACGTAATACAGCCCTTCAAACTATAGAAACTGCCATCCAAGACGCACAAATGAGGGGTCTGGTATAGTTTAGTACCACATGTACTTCTAATTGGCCTGGCTCAACAATTTTTGCATATGTCAATCCTAACCCCCACCTGACTACGTCACCGAAAAATTACGTCATTTCGATGTCACAGTGGCGTAATAAGGCCCACCAAAGTATGCGGATAGGAGAGAGATCGCCGGCGTTGGCGAGTTCGTTATCAGCGGCGCAGATGCCATTTCGGGCGATCGTAATTATACTTTGACAAGCCCTATGACTGTATGACGCAATGATGACGTCGTAGTGACATAATTTTTGGATGGCATAGTCAGGTGGGGGTTAGGAATAGCATATGCAAAATTCGTTATGCTACCGTATGCCCACTGGAAGTACTTGTGGTACCGTAAAACCGGCTAACTTCGGATGCCTTGTAACTTCGGATGAAATTTTCAATTGTTTATATCTCGACCAAATTGCGTCAAATTGTGCTTCTGGCAGGTTCTATACTGAGTCCTTATATATCTAAATCTGTTATCATGATCAACTGCACAGTTTTATTTATTTTTTGATTGAAAAATCACGTTTTAGCAAAAAATTGACACTCCGTTTTCGAGCGGCTCAAATCGTGACTTCTAACTACGCTAACTTCGTCAAAACACCGTCATTCGATAGAGGGCGTTACCAATGTATATACAAAATTAGACTGATCGCGAGATGTCGCAGGAGACTCGAGAAACAATTAAAATTCAAATATTCTTTTTACATCAAAATAATAGAATTTGACGCACACATTGAACCGACGTCACCCTGACGTCGCTCGCTTCGAAGACGACGTCATGTTGCGTCGCCGTTACAGATTTGACGCCAAACATTCGGGCACCGACGAGTTGGCGTATATTTGAAAATGACAGCGATATTTTGTTCGATTGGATCAATATCGGCTAAAATATACACATCAACAGTTTCCTGTGGATCTTAAATTCATGCCGTCAAATGTTGGAAATGTAATTTAATTAAATTTATTGAAATGGCAATTAACGAAGAATATTTTCGTTCGATTTGTCGATTCAAATTCCACCATTTGGAACGGCAGCATGGTTTAAAATAGAAAAATTGTAAGCAGTCAAGAAATGTTGCGTAAATATAAAATATATAATCAGCGATAAATAACAAGAATCATTGTTGCAACACTTGCAAGTGAGTTCTGTTTAATGAATTTAACTAAAGTAATTTTTGCCAAATCGGTGTTTTGTCGTGATTTATGCACGGCGGACATTTTAATAGGTCAATTTAGTAAAGAATCCGGTCATATGCATGCTCAATAATATTTATCGTGCGACTTCGCTATCCAAACATTATCGGCTATGATCGGTGAATATTCGGATCTAAAGTTACGATAATAAAAAATAAAACGAGACATTTTAGTATAAAAACAACTTGAAAGTGCCGCACTAGAAATCCAACGGTCATCATTATCACCGCCACTCGCGACGTGGATTGAACATCTGGCATTTTCGCAACGACGTAAAGCGTGTTTTAACTTCGCGCACGCAATTTTCGCTCGAGTTGCGGTGACGCATGGAGGTGATTCCCCATCCGAAGTTAGATATTTAGTGGTGTAGTGAAAAATGAGACAATTAAGATAGAAAAAACGATCCGATTGACGAGAAAATTAAATGCATGTGCAGAGAATTGCATCAATGTAATATATTCCAAATCTGACGCGAATTGGACAACAAACGGCAGAGATATTGATTGAAGTATAGTGAAACCATCCGAAGTTAGCCGGTTTTACGGTACCAAACTATACTAGACCCAAACGAGCACCCAAAATCTAACAGTTATTTCTCTCGTCGCAACGATTCCAATAGGAGAGAGACCGATAACATCAGTCAGTTCTTTATCGTGGGCACCAATGCTATTTCGGGCAAGCGTACGTATATTTGGCAAGCTCTATGACGTAATTGTGATGTCGTAGTGACGTAATTTTTGGAGTAGTCAGATGGGGGTTAGGATTGACATATCAAAAAATTGTTATGCTACGCCCACTAGAAGTACGTTAGGTACAAAACTAAACGAGACCCAACAATTTTTAGGGTATCAGGGTATTGATACTTTCACTATGCCATTGGTTTTGTTGCTGCAAAATCCTGAAATACATCCACAGATTGAGCTCTCCCCTGACTTTAAGACTATGGTAACATTGTGCACTGGAGTTTTATTACCTAATAGCTCGTAAAGTACCGACAAGGTGAAGAAAACGCAGCTGAAACTTAAATGTGTCAAACCATTGAACTACAGATTCGTCAATAAACTCGCGAAAACGCTGAACGCCGCCGTCCATCCGTCGAGCAGAGCTCCGACCTTTTTGCCAGCGAAAGTCAACGCGCTAGTGTTACATTTTAATGATGCCATATATGTTAGTGCAACTCCTTTAAAGTTTAGGCGTTCTTTCAGTAATGCTAATAATAGTTTGTACGATATATGCAATATGCAATACATATTATATTACATGTACAAATAAAAATTAATACAAAATTTTTTGAATGTTGATATTCGTATATAATACAGCACAACTTGATAACGAGATCGAAATTGTAAATTAGGATCTGGCATAGTGAAATCAGAAAAAGTTTTTAGCTGTTTTTCGTGTAAAATATGGCTCCAATTCATTAGGCAATTACAAAGAGTTTATTATGATTCATCGACCCAAAAATTGTTAACAGACAAATTATTACTTGTAATATTCTTAATTTTTCGTGTGTTTGGTCAGACTGAAATACGACGTCTGAATAATCAAAGTCAACTACCGCCCATGCAAGCATTCATAAGATTTGGTTGCCATTATATTATCATTCATCGATCAGACGATAAGAGATGAACAAAATTCATGAAGATCGAAATTTCCCGTATAGACTGATGGTGGTTATGTGATCTATGGGTCATCGAAGTTGGTCACCACCCAAGCGAATATACACAATATTGACCTGCTTTATATAAAATTACGTTGGTGGAAAAACCAAGTCAATTCAATGACTATCACCTCTATAATCATAGGTGCCTACATTGTATATGCACAAGATATTTGTATTGTAATGAATTGAATTTTAACCATAAAATTGATCACACACCGCTATAATTCGTTAGTTTGCTTCGGAAGTAAAAAACTGTCTTATCCATGCACGTTGAAATGCTTGAGAATTTCTGGTCCGCTTTTTTTGGTAATTTTTTTTATCAGCTGGTAGTTTGTTTAGTCATGGGTTTTACCGTTTCAGGTTTTAGAGGGAATGACATGGGTTTAGTTAGGGTCTTTATCGTTTAGATTAAATATACAATTTCGCAAACGGTGTCCCTCCGGTTAGTTTATGTTTGAAGGCACAGATATGTTTATAGCTTCGGGACGAGAGAGAGAGATTTTATTCCCACAAAACAATGTCAAAAAAGGACAAGAGTACAGATTTTCATGAAAATACAGTGCAGTGGATGTTTAAACATTGAATTGTGATGGTCAGTATGCAAGACCTTTACAGGTCACCGAGGCTCCCGACCATTTTATTTACGCTGTGATCAAACTGTCAGCATGGATTATCACATTATGAAATTATAAAATAAAGACAGAAAAATGAATGAATGAGTCCGCTGATAAAAAAATTTTCTACTATCCAACACTTTACATTAGATTTATTGTATAGTTCAGAGGGCATGTGTAAATATTGTATATATATACATTATACGGGTCTAGCATAGTTTAGTACCACAAGTACTTCGGGTGGGCGTAGCGTAACGAATTTTGCATATGCTATTCCTAACCACCTGACTGTGCCATCCAAAAATTACGTCACTACGACGTCACCATCACGTCATAGGGATTGCCAAAGTATAATTACGATGGCATCTGCGCCGCCGATAACGAACTTGCTGAAGCCGACGATCTCTCTCCTATCGTGATCGTTGTGACGAGAAAACGGGAGAAATTGATTGCTCGATTTCGGGTGATCGTCTGCGCGTTTTGGATGACCATCCGCATACTTCGGTGGGCATTATTACGCCACTGTGACGTCGAAATGACGTAATTTTTCTGTGACGTAGTCAGGTGGGGGTTAGGATTGACATATGCAAAAATTGTTGAGCCAGGTCAACTAGAAGTACATGTGGTACTAAACTATACCAGACCCCATTATACTACACTTTAATCAAGTGCAATACTGATTCAATCCACAGAACCTGGTTCCGTATAGAAAAGAGATAGATATTTGTCATTTTGTCAACCAAAATGCAAACAGTCAACTTCACAAAAAAAAACAAATTTGGCAAAATTAATATAAAAATTGCTGCGTGTGGCCCAGAGCTGTAGAGGTTGTTTCCTTGATTCAGTGTTTTTACATTTCACTTTATATTTTGGAAATTTCAGACCAGAAGATTTACTACATTCAGACATTGCTTTATATTTACCGATGTATGCCTGTATGCAGAACCTAATGCCCCGATCAGCCTGTCGGTCGATTCTCTACTGTGTTTAGTTCTGTAGTTCTTTTTCAGTTTGTGGGGTTTGTTTGAGAAGCCGGGATAAAGATTAAGGGTCAAAGCATGGCGTAACCATTTTTGTGAATGTAATTTCTTGCCCCCATCTACGACAGTGGTTCTCAAACTTTTTTAGCCGCGCCCCCATTTTTAGAATTTGTCAACTCTCGCGTCCCACCTCAAAAATATTTAGCTAACAATAACTCGAAAATAACAGATAGTAAGACGAAGTATGTTTTATTCAAAAACACGTGGTAAATATGTTGATGGAGCGTAAATATACAAAATAACGAAATGTAAATATACAAAATAAGACAGGCAAGATCAATTCTAACAAATAATTTTATTTAGCTTGACGCCCCCTTAAAAAATTGTCTACGCCCCTCTCGTTGGGCGCACCACCGCTCTACGGCATCACAGTGATGTTATAAGACCCGAAAAATATGCGGGCGGTCAATCAAGATCACCCGAAATAGAGAAATGATCCAACGAGAAAAGGAAGTTTTACGAGAGTTTGATATTGAGCCTGCTCGATTTCGGGTAATCGCCTGTGCGTTTTAAAAGACTGTTAGATGACAAGGTCAGACGGGGGTTAGGACATAGACAAAGATTATTTGGCCACCAGTAGTACTTGTGGTACTATACTAATCAGATACGGTGAATGGTAAATCAAACCAACTCGTGAAAAGTCAATGACTCGACTCAACACTAGTGATAACCATATTCCAACACTGATATAAGTGTATATGCCACTGATTTAACAGTACCCATACGGCACAGTTCTCCAATTCCAAGAATAGTCCAATGTTATTCCAAGAATAATTCCAATGTTAAAAGACATCAATTATAACAGTGATTGCAAACCCCTTTTTTACAAGACAGTCTGGGCCTTCATACTGGCACAAATTGCAAAAACTGACACTGTGAAACAGACTAAAAGGAAGTGCAATCTAAAACATTACTATTGGATTGGTTAGAAAAAAATATCTGATTTATCGAAGTAAAAACAATTTCACTGTAGCATCCGAGAGTTTCTAGCATAAAACCTCAATTTGGTCATGTGACTGTCAGCGCACGTCCCAATTAATTCAGATTAGCATTGAGATAAGCATGGCCCGATCTGACGCATCTGCTGTCACGCCAAGACACCCTGGTTTCTGAGAAAAATTGTCCATTGAATTGAATGTTGGAACATCTTATAATCTGAGAACTCTGCCCTACTTACTACTATTATATTTTCACAGAAATTTTCACAATGTGTTAAAACTAATCAACGTTTTGAAACGACAAAGACATCGGGATATTTTACAAGGATGTCGTTCACTTCATCGTTCGTCACACTCGATGGAATCGAGTTTAAAATCTCAGATGTTCTGGATCCTCCAAAAATTGAGGAATTATCATCCGATTTTCGAATGAAAGATCCAACTAATCTTCTTCTTCAAAGTGAGGTAAGGTCAATTGTAGGATTTAAAATTTTTCATTGTTAATATTTAGAGTGATTGCTTGCAGCAGGGCTGGGGGGCTGGTTAGAAATAACAATGACTCCAGCCTCCGCCTCGGCTCCCGCTTCTGTTCCGGCTCCCCATCCTAGTCTTTCAGGCTTATACATTATAAGCATGTGTACAACTGGTGAGAAACAAACAATATAAGTTCCCCTATAAAGGACAATACAGACAGAATACTTGACATGGCTATATACAGTGAGGCTCAGCTTTCTGATTCCAAGATATTTAGATTCATACAACAAACACTCCATTTGTCACAGGGCAGATGGCACGACGGTAGACGCATAACATCTCGCAAAATTTGTTGGCATAAATATAAATCATTTGTTACGTGCGTCGCCTTCACAGGACCAAAATTCTCTCCCGTCGACGCTTTTTCATTCAAAACTTTCAAATTCTCTCGTGATACTCTCTCTCACTCTCGTAATTTTTATTCGAAAAATTATCGAGTATCTCACTCATCTCAGTATAACGTAAAAGGGTGCCGTCCTTTTGAATTGTAAAAAATTGAGAACTAAATCAAATCATTGTTTATCTCAACTTTCCTGCATTTCCAACATCAAACTCACTTAATACATATTGACGTATGTTACCTGTTGAACTCTCTTCAGAACAATAGGCCCGATTCAATATATGGAAACTATTCTCGACCATCCCTGCCTATTGACTATGATTTGTCTCTGTTGGTCGATCATCTATAGTTCATTTTGTTTGGAAGATTTCTGGTTATGTAACATTGCATAATATCATTATTATTATTTGTAACTGGATATTGTTTATTTTGTAAGCGTACTTGTAATCACATGTTTATAAAAAGCGAAGCTCTTCAATTCAGAATACATAGTGAAATAATATGTAATAATGAGTATATTCTGAAAATCTGTCAATCTATTGTAAATTCATGAAAATTTAATTCGGCAATGCAAAATAGTTTAGATCAGTGCGTTTCCCAACTGAACCACAGTTTGGTTTCCCAACTGAACCACAGTTTGCTTTACCCAAGGGTTCTGCCCTGGCAGTACATTCAAGGGGTTTCACAAGTTTATCTTCAAATCCAAGATAGTCTATCAAAATGTGTATCCCTATATATTTTATGTTTGCCACCATTATTAAATTTGCGATACCCAAAAGATCGTTTTGTTTTGCCAGTATTAGGTTTGCTTTTATATATTATTTATAGTTCATACAATTCAGACAATAAAAAACTATTGAACCGAGGTTTCCCAAGCCTCTGGAATGTTTAATGTGGGATTCTTTTCATTAAAAAGGTTGTAGACCACTGGGTTAGATAAACGTAATTGTTATTAGGGCTCTTTCCGCAGTGTCAGATCGTGAACTGGATTCATTTTTTGGTACTCCCAAAGTATGTGTACCTGGTTAGGGTTAGGCCATAATTTTATTCTGATTTTTCTTATTTCAGTTCTATTACGAGTTCAGGGACTGTCTGCGTTAGCCAAGTGAATATCCCCCTGCCCATAGGTTTCAGTCCCTTTACACAACTTGATGTAAAGTAGGCAAAGAAAATGAGTTACCTCCACATTGGTACAAATACTTTTTTGTCCATTTTTTGTCTGACCATCAAAAGTGAAATGCTCAAGATGGCAAATTCACTAATGAAAATATTTCACATAATTCCTTAATAAAGGAATTGTTTATATATGGAATGTATCCGTTTAGTTTCAAACATCCCACCCTAATCAATACCCTATATTTCCTGTTTATTTATTTAAATCATCCTGTTCTTGTATTGATTATATGCACAGGTGTTGCATATGCTATTATTTAGTTTTCATAAGAAATTTCGCCCAAACGAAAAACATATGCAGTCACTCGAAAGTAAGATCTTCGAGCTACCAAGAGCTGCTCGAACTTTAGGAACCATGTATGATACACGCCACTAATTGCCACATACTATTAGTCAGCAGTTCATTTTTCACACACCGAAAATACAACATCAACAAACAAAGTAAAGTATAATAAAAGAAAAATGTATTTCAGCGTGGAGGGAGAAGCAATTACTTAATAACCAACTACCGTAATCAACTTGGTATGACTAATTAATGTGGGATAATGACACTGAAGTGACTCAGATATTTCCTGGTATTAATTAAATGTTGAATATTTTTATCAATAGCCTACTGTTATATTACATTGTCGACAGGGATGGCCATTTTCGAATACTAAACTATTCCGAATACATTCTAAAATAATGTTTTCGAATCTGGAATTCCGAATACATTCTAAAATCGAAAATAATACATTTTTGTTTTAGTTTATTAAAACCCAGTAAATTAGGAGATAAGCTTCAATAGAAATATCAGAATAAAGCCACAAACCAACAGTATATGTACACAAAGTAATTGATAGTTTATAGCTATCAATAAAAAATAATAGCAACTTGTGACACAGTCAGTTTATTAAAATTATTCACTTTGTACAAATGACCATATGAAAAGATAGCCAAGGAGTTGTCTGACGCTTTCTATCATTGGTACCATGATATTACGATAATAGTCAAGTCTATTGACAAAAATACTACTTGTATTCAGATAATTGTGTATATTTTCTGTGAGTAATCAAATTTATTGGCAATACAGGCAACTGAAACAAGCAACAACAATCGAAAATCCATTATGCCTTTAAAAAATTCTAATATTTAAGCTTAGAGTATTCTACTACCTACCAGTATATTTGTATATCAATTTATGTGAACCATATTGTTAATATGTGTAACATGTTAATGTAATAAATTAATAGAGAATAGATGACCACCACTGCCAGCCGTGCAATCTTGCCAACTCTGTATCGCCGATAGAAAATTCTCAAATAATGATAGAAAATCCTGTTAAGAGTAGTGTATAATTCATTTCATACAATGAATATACATATAAAGTTTAGCAGTAAATTAAAAATACATATTCATCGCCGCGATTATGCCACCTGTTAAAAGAGTCGACTTTTACAACAAATGATATAACAACGAATATATATTTTTCTGTTGTGCAAAGTGATGAATTCGTGACCGATACGGGCATATTTAAAATGTCTTGCTTTATTAATTTAATTGTCTTCAATTTAACCTGCGGTTGCGTCGACAAAATAAAATCCTCACCACTCTTATATACCATTGCAATCCGCGATCATAGGAATAAAAACGTGTGGTAAACTGCCCGATTAAATAATGTTCAGATCCGTATTTTGCGAATTCGGCGAATATTTAGATGTAGGCCTACTTGTTAACAATGACTCCGCTCAATCGAAATGCTGACACTCTGATTATTTTTAGATAAAACCGTTTGAAAAATCCATAAATCTGCTGTAACATCTCAGAGTAAAATTTATTTCATCACAATAAAATTGATTGAATATACTTTAAGATTAATTATATTATATACATCCTCACAACCCGGGAAAATGTCGCGTTTCAAACCTTGTATAATGTTAACACGAAAATATTCGACGGCAATTTAAAGCAATGAATAATCAGGCAAATCCCGCTCTCAATTCGTGACGATAT
Organism: Styela clava; assembly: GCF_964204865.1. Lineage (NCBI taxonomy): Eukaryota > Metazoa > Chordata > Ascidiacea > Stolidobranchia > Styelidae > Styela > Styela clava. The sequence continues at coordinate 619,851 of NC_135250.1, read as the reverse complement.
GTTTCTTAACGCCCGACCAAACAGAATGTGTACGGTAGGCCCACGAAATTTTGCGATTTTCACAGCCTAGAAAAGCGTTTTATAAATTTTCGCGGGCCTCAATAAAACGTATATTGTTTGCGGTTTTATTTTCAGTATTTTAAATTGCCGCTTTTCAATCAAAAAGTTGCATTGTCTTTAGAAACTCGCCGCCGATGATCTGTGCGCGTACAAAAATAAAATAATTGTTATCGTTATCGTGGAACAAATTTGTGGAAAATTTTCGTTTTAGAGAAAATAACACAAACGTAAAGACGTTTACGGCCTAAATAACACGTTACGCTGATGAGTGATGAAAACAATCACGCGCATGTTTCTATCGAGAATATTTTCATTCAACGTAAACGTCTTGGAAGCGGCGTCGGCCGAAAATGTGTGACGTCACACAAATATTCGATATTCTTATGAAGGCTAATTCCCATATTCGAATGACGAGATATTCGAATACTTTATTCGAATTGGCCATCCCTGATTGTCGATGAAGAAAGTCTTTGTTTTTAATAATTTCTTTTATTCTGTAGGCCTATTAATCTAAAAATCATTTGTTTTTTTTTATGTTCCAGTATTTTTTATTTTCCAGTATGACTTTAGCAAAGAGCGAAATGTTTTATCAAGAATTGAAGAGAGGCGAACTTCTGAAAGAAAAATGGCCGAACAAGAAGAGAAAAGAAGACAGCAGTCTTTGAAAAGGAGGTACCATAGTTTTTATCATATAATGATAAGCATTTCTTGGTGGGCATGATGGCCTAGTGCAAGATTTATCAAACTCCTGATGTTAAACTATCCATTGGGGCCTAGATAATGTCATATTGGAATACCGTCTTGTTGCCACATTTCGGCGCTAATGTTGTCAAATTTGAGCAGTTACAAAATTAACCAAGTCAGTATTTCAATAAAAAAACGAACAGTTGGTAGGAGCCCTCGCCTCGGTTTCTCTTGCGGAGCCTTGGGGCTTTGTATGGGGCACTTTTAGAACTTATGGCCTAGAGTGGTTAATATGTTAGATCAGAGATCAGGGGAATGAAAGGTACATATTTTCAATTGCTTTTCGGTGCGAGCCATATATCATTTTTCATTCCCTAATCAAAGTAGGCTGATCATGTTTTGTATTTTGACCCAATATTCAACACATTCAACACATCGTACAATGTAAATACTGTTAACAAATTAAGGTGATTTCTGGTGCTGCATGTTGTCGTTGAGGGACGCCTGAACGACAGCTCACATGCACCACAAGTTGATATTGCAACTTTGCAAAACTTTCTTTTGGGCATCTTCGTAGTGCTTTGCTAGACCAATTTGAATATTACAAATAAACAGTATAAACGAATGGAATACTTCTATTGCTCCGCGACTCTCCTCATATCACAAAATATGTTCCAGAATCCCCTAGTTTTGTCACAATGCCTGCCTCTCTGGCAATTATCTCACATAATATAGACATGCGCACAACGCTCTTCAACGTGTTGGCGAATTTTCTGCCAAATTTGGCTATAAAAGATAAATCTTGTAACAATAGTAAGCTTAGCCTAAGAATATTGAAGTTTTCAGGAAGCCATATGTCGTCATCAAAAGAGCCATATATGGCTCGCGAGCCATGGGTTCCCGACCTCTGTGTTAGACTTATTCACTGCTACTATAAAATACTACGGCAATCTGGGGATATAAAAATGTACTTTAAACTGTTTGATTATAATATCAAGTTTTGATGTGTTGTTTTGCGAAGTAATATTAAGTTGAGCTGTTCTTGCAGCACTGACTCCACTCTATAGCAGTACTGCCACTTGCGTTATTTTTACGATAATTTTAATTTATTTTAGTACAATAAAAATTGGGTAAACATGCTTTACATTGGATTGCTTATTCAACACCCGGGGCTGCGGTATTATGCTGTCTCGCTTGAGTATTAACTTGAGCAACATATTGATAGAGTCTACCAAAATCAAGCATGTGAATTAGCTAGCTGATTAACTAATTGTATACCTGGCTTTGTAACCAGAGTTTGAATATGATTAAGTGATTCTAAACAGGCGAACATGCCTCGAGCGAGTCGGGAAAGCACGGCGTTTTCGTTAACTGTTGGCTTAATCTTTTAACGACCAGGTTTACAGCAATTTTTTATTTTTATCATCGGCTAAATTTTTCGGAAACCACTCTTGTTTCAATATAATCAACAAGATTTAAATGCACACCGAGATCAGCTGAGTAAGCTTGAATCAGATAAAAAGAAAATGCTTGGACCTTAATTAAGATGGTTGAAGGTCAACTTTGGCGAAGTGTTCAGTGCATGGATTCATGTTAAAGCGCTGAGGGTGTTTGTTGAATCTGTTTTACGATATGGTCTTTCTGTCAATTTTCAAGCGGTAGTTCTTCAGCCACAGAAAAAGCAACAAAAGAAATTGAGAGAGACTTTAAAATCCTCAGGTCCTCAATCCTCAAAATATGCCTGGTATGCAGGTTGATGCACAAAGTTAATCCTTTACAAAAAAAATTATTATCAATTTTACCTTCTCGTTTCTTGGCAAAAAAAAGCTGTGTTGGCAATACTTAATTTCTGAAACTAAATCAGGAACCATTAATTTTGTAAAAACTCTGAAATTTTTATTTTGCAATACTTTATTCCTAGAGCTGATCTAGAGAAACAAAAAATGGGAAAAATGATCGAAAGGCAGCGAGAAGTTTTGCAAAGACAAAGAGAATTATTCCTGGAACAGAAGAGAAGGCAGCAAGAGAACAAAGAAAATGGTAAGTGGATAAAATTTTAGTTCATGTTTTATTTAAACATTCTGACCAATTTTGTTTATTTCTAAATAAGGCCTTAAACAAGCAACTGCTTTTTGCAGGTTATCAAGTTTGCAAGCAATCGTCCTGCACTGAACTATGCAAATGTTTACACTTGCAACAGAGATGGGACCTCTTGAAGTATGCGCACCAAGATGGCGCACAGCCTGAACTCAGGTTGTGTACCAGGTTAGGGTTCAGGTTATGCGACATCTTGGTGCGCATACTCCAGGAGTACCCAGAGATGTTAATAAATAAGGTCGACATGGATTATCTTTGTTTGCTCAAACCAAAGTCCCAAACTTTCAACTGAAAGTGGACTGATAGCGGGATTGCAATTTTGCCTAAACTACAGCTAGGTCCCAAACCCTCAGCTAAATGTGTTAATGGATTCCTTTTTTTATGCCAGGTGCAACAACACCAGACAGAAATAGCCCGAACCAAGATCGAGAATCGCCGACTTCGGACAGTAAGTCTTGTGCTAACTATTTATCTATTATCTGCAACATCGGTTATATATAAAAAAATTTTTGTATTCTTTTCCCATACAAGAGCCACCTGCTGATATCTAGCCATATGTAATTTTGGAGGACTGGAATCTTTCCTGAAGTCATACTCTTTAATAAACTTTAGGCGATCATGCTTTTCTCTCGATATGAACTTTTACAAAAAATAATACCTCACAAACAATATGATACAGTATATGGTATCTTCTTTTTTTCATATATTTCAGAATATACCAGAGTGACCGAAAAACACAATCATAAATTCTTAATTACTTCTATCAAAATGGAGAAAATTGGTTAAATGCTCGAAGTTCTGTTTGTGCATGATTGTATTACGTTCTCTCTAGAATATGTTCCAAATGACTCTGGATTGGGTCGAGCCATTTTGGATTTTTATAAATATTAAACTATTCAATGTTGACAATTTCTGCTTACTTTTTATTATTTCATATGTCCCGTTATCGCGATGGCCTAGTTCAGGGTGGTCCAAGGCTGTCGGCACCGCGGGTCACAAAATTATTTTTGCATTGTTCGCGGGCCACAAACTTTGCCAAGAATAGGTAAACAGTGCAATACAAAACAAACACTTTCATTGTGCAAACACATAGTTATCAGACATAGCCATCCCAGGCTAATAAAATCCGCATTCGATTTTTAGTTTTCTATGATGCCTGTATTGTTAGCATATATTTCCGACCAAAGATAGAAAGCCAGATAATAATTTAGACTATTAAGCACATCATTCAACTTTGCTAGTTGCCTCAGCTAGCCATAACACTAGTCAATCCAGTGAGTGATGTAACAATATGTCAAAAGATTTTCCTGATTAATTATTTTTTTTATGAAACGACACAAAATGTTATTTATTGATTACTCTTCGAATGTGACGCAGGCCACAGATAATGAAGCGACGGGCCAGGCTCTGGACCACCCTGGCCTAGTTGCTTGATTGCTGAACTAGCTATTTAACTATGCTGGCATCAGAGATAAAAATCCTGTTTCCAATCCCATGCCCACCATCTTATTTACCCAGGGTGTAATAGATTGGTTAGGTCCCAGTCTTTTTTAAATAATGAATAGCTCCTCATCTTAGGCTGCTTGTGCAAAACCATGTATGGAGTAAAATGCATATAAAATATTGTATAAACCAGCTGTTCCTGACCTTTTCGATATATTCCACCCTTCGCATATTTTTAAAACTCTTTATTTTTCTTTACAAAGTATATTTGCGGTATTTCGTCATCCTTAAATGGATCCTTAAATGGAGTAATATTTCCCTATTTTCTCCCCCAAAAAACAACAAGATTTCTCCCTGGGTTGCTGGTAAATGCTCGTATAAAGAAAATAGTTGACCATAATTGTTCAAGATTCTATTTCTATATTCCAGGTGCTTCAGAGGACAAACCACCGCCTCTGCCTCCTAAAAATCCATTTTCGCAAGTTGGGAACACAACTATCCTGACCCCACTGCCAGCAGCAAGGAAAACCCCAGGTAACCCATGGTTGTTTTTTCTGACAGTGTTGAATTGAATAGTCAACGCTCTCTAATGGCATCTCTGTAACCAGAAATGGATTGTTATGTTTTTGGTCAGTTGCCTGATATGTCAGTGGTTGTTTTCAACTGTTCTATCAGTACCCTTTCTGCTTTAGTTGTAGATTGTGACCCCACTTTCCAAAAAAAAAATTGGGGTCGTCCCACCAACCTGCTTTTTTCTATCCATACACCGCAGAGGTTTCCACTTATAAATGAAATTTCTATCATATTTAGAGTTTTTCATCAATGACCCCTTTCTGGGTAATTCCCTTTCACCTGTCTTTTTCCATAACAGTACTGACTAGAATATTTCATATTAAAAACTGCCACACTTTGGTGAAATATTCCATTTTATCATTAATACAGTTTCATCACCTTTACATCAAGCCAGATTGAACCAAGCACAACCGGTTTTATCCGGTCAAAACCAGATCTGGGTGGATTTTGAAGATAAAGAACAGGATCCTTTTACAAACATGGAATTGAAGACTATTGATGATATGGCTGAACTACAGACTGTTCTTTCAAACATTAAGATTGGTCAGTTTTTGGACTTCAGTTTTTTCAATAATAAAACGTTTTGAGCAATATCGCACTCACTCAAATTTAACTAAGTGGACTTGGTTCTAGTGCAGGAATTCTCAATCCTGGGGGGCTGAAGTTACCTGTTGAGGAGGGGGCAAACTTGACATGCATTGGGGTCAATTTTGCAACCAAGAATTCAAAACTGAGATGGGCAAACCATGGCTTGCGGGTCAAAACCGGCCCATTGGGTAATGTAATTTGGCCCGCTTGATGTTGCCACAACCAAACAAAACCAAATATGTTTTAGAAGAGAAATAACTCAAGGAACTGGTTAAAATTACGATTAAATTTAGTTTTGGCGAGGCTTATTCAATTTTGCTTTCGTAACACTGTAAATATTGTTCATAAAATGAAACTTTTTACATCACACTTACATGGCCCGTCAGTCTAGGTGGGCAAAACTTTTGGCTCTTGGTCTAAAAACCTTGTACACCCCTGATTTAAAGCTTTCCCCATTACAATAATAGGCTAACAGTCTCATTAAAGAATTATACGTAATATTGTGGAATTAAATGGAAGAATTTGATGGTAAATTTTACTCTTGTAATTCGTAATGGGTAAAAAAAAAGAATCCTTTGCTCCAGCAGTCACTCGTAATAAGGATCATAGAGCCAATTATTTAGGAGCAAAAGTATGAAAAAAATAACAACCACCTTATTCATGGGGGTAGTTGTGCACGCAATGCCGAATTTGAATGATTTTGAATCTCCCAAAAATAATGGATTTAACATTAGTTGCCACACATAATGAACTTTCTTGTCTAATTGAACATTATTCAATTTTTCCTTGCAGAGCCCCCAGCACGAAACACCGATTTCACTTTGCCATCCTATGAGGAGGCAACAACATCGAATTATCCTTCTGTTGAAGATGGCCATGAATCTCTGGATAACGATACACAAGAGGGCACTGAAGATACAAAATTGTCATCGACAAACCCGTTTTTATCTGATATTGCGGAAATCTCTTCAAAATTGAAGACGATTGTTAAATCAGACAACGAGAGCCCAAGATCTTCGTCATCTGAAGAAACACAAGATTGTGAAAATGTGGAAATTAAACGTACACAAGATGGCACCTCTTCACCAGAATTCACTTTGCCTAAAAACACAGCTGGTTTGTACGAGAACGTTAGCTTGTCAGAAGTTAATGAAATCGCTACAAAACTCAATCGGCCCACAATGAGGTCGCCAACAAGTGAGACAAGTTCAGTCTATGAGTTTGCGAAAGATCCCGTACCCCCAAATGAGGAAAGATCTCCTCTCCAAATTCAATTTGAGCGAAAAATGTCTCAAAAGGGGGTCGGATCTCCCCCAGCAGATCCAACTGCAGTATATTCTTCAATAGTAAGGCCCACATCAAGAGCAGCAAAATCACCTGAACCAGTTCCATCTAGTCAAAGCCAGTCAGTTGCAGTACCAACTGGTATAAACCAGTCAAATCAATCCACTGAAATGACAATAAACCCAATATTATCAAGGTCAACTATGCCCAAGCCAGAACAACCTGGAACAGGTTATAACCAGAATATTCTAAGCCAAGGGCAGATCAATCCAGTTTTAACTGGTTCTAACCGCCCTAATCAAGGAACAAAATTATTGCCTGTAAGTTTTGGTGCTGTCTTTAGTTCAATGAGTGCGACTGTGCTGCCCCCTATTTCATCGAGCAACACCCAAGCAGGTGGTGCTGGGAATTATGTAAACATAACCCCTGGGTCTATTTCTGACCCCAATTTGGGTCAAACTACGGTACAAGATCCCCCAAACCCACCCGTCCCACCTCGTGACCCAACAGGAGCATCTGCACGTTTACCCCCCATACCAGCAAAAATTCAACCATCTACTGTTACAGCCTCTTCAAACGGTACCCAATCAAACTTACCCCAAACCGGACATAGCCATTTGTACCCCCCTTACGCTCTCCCTAATTCAACCGGCCCCAGCGTAACACTCAACTCCACGACAAATGTTGTCGGGTTCACAAATACAAAACCAGCAGTTTCGAGACCGGCTCCTCCTCCTCCAAGAAAAACCCAGAATGGCCCCAATACGTCATCGTCGACCCCTGAGATAAGTTTTATTGCAAAATCACGTCAGGATCGAGCAAAGTTTGAAGAAACAATCAACAAGGCATTGAGCAGTTTGCCGAAAAATCCAATACCAGTTAAAATAAATAAACCAACATCTCAGGTGAGTGAAGGCTTGCTGGTCTGTTTTCATTTGAACATGACGGTTTAGTGCGGGAGTGGGCCAATTACATATAATAGAATTTGTTACTGGGCCGGCGGCTAAAAACTTGATATAAACAAACAGTTTATTTACAACAACCATTAGAAAAAGAACAATGGAATTGGGGTCATTATGACGTTATTTTCGTCGAACGGGATTTCATATCCAGGAAAAATATAGTTGTAATTTCAGCAAACACAAGTGGGCCGGCCTTGGGCCATAATCCGCCTACCCCTGAACTCTTTATACTAAAAGCTAGCCCATCTTTCTGAACCAAGGCACACTCTTTGTGTACAAATCATGGCGCATCACAAGTTTATCTTATTAACATTAAATTAAGAAAAGAAAAAGTTTTATAGAATTGTAGGTCCAATAAAATAAATACATGATAATAACGGGACTGAATGTCCCATTTATACCCAGTCGTACTTCTCTGTCAACAATCAACATTAATTTGAAAATATATCAAATATTCAATCACATGTTTATTTCCGAACAGAGGCACATAATGGAACATTTCGACGGGCCATAATTTACCCACCTCTGGCTTCGTGTCATCGAGCTCCGAGTCTGAAGTAATTTCCCACCTAGCCATGGGTACTACTTCGGAGTAAAATTAAATTCAGCTTTATGTGCTGATTTCCGTTATGAAATTTGTTTAAATATTTTCAACTCATTGCTATTAACAGTAATTCCAAGTAATACATAAAACATGATGGTGCATCTATTGGTTCATTCTAACCATTTGGAATGATCAACTATTTCCATACTGGCTTGGACAGGTAACTGTACGACATACCGTGATATTAGGCCATAAAATAAGTACATAAATCCTATCTGTGATTCTCAGCCTCATACGACTATTGCTGAATAGCATATGAGCTTTTCTTCTCTTTAAATCTATAATAATTTCATTTTCAGCCTTCATCTGTGAATCATACGGCATCTGCAAAACCAAGAACTCCATCGCCTGTGAGTTATGATTCTTTTCTATGAATAACTAAAATAATATTAAGGCCACCATGTTAAATATGCCATATTGGGCCTTTCCTAGCTGAACAAAGTGAATACCGATTTGTTAGAAGGGCGCGGCGGTGTGGCTCAACGGGCTAAGCGTTAGGAATACGCTCGCCACCGCACCTCTAATTACTCTGCGTGGGTTCGCAGGTTCGAATCCCATGCAGGGATGGTTATGTGCGAGAGGATTGCTGGACTCCTCGCCGTCGTTGGGTGGTTCACGTAACCGCTGGTCGGTTACGGCTTCCTCCACCACCAAGTCCATGCTTCCGAAAACAAACAATATTATTAATCCCATACCCGACTTGGAATGGTAACCGGACGAGAGGCCGTGGTTCGCCAATGGATAAGCCGTCTTATCGACTCCCCCCCCCCCAGGATAAATATGTAAATCCTATCCTAAGAAGCTGGTGTATTAGGAATTGAAGGGCCCAGCGGTGCGGCACTTTGTACTAAGCGATAGAAATGCACTCTGTACATCTCATTAGCCTGAGTGGATCCGGGGTTTAACTCCCATGTAGAGCCTAACAATGGTTTCCATAATATGTGAACCAAGATGGTGGACACTGGGACGTAGTATGTGTACCAGGTTAGGGAATAAGATTTTGGCCCAACCTGGTACACATACTACGTTCCGGTGTCCGCTATCCTTTGTTCACATAATTTACCTGCGCCGATGTGTAACATTTTGAAATGCAACTATATAAAATAAGGCCTCATCTTTATTAATGGTGATTTCTAAAATCTTTTGCATTTTCTCTTCAGAATTCTCTCCTTCTTGCTGCTCTGTCTTCAGAAGAACGTGAGTTTGTCCAATCAGTGACCTCTATGGGATTTGATACAGAGGCTACGATCCGTGCAATGCAGAAGTATGGGCTTGACGCTAAGGAGGTGAGTTGGCATGAGATTATCGATTTATATAATCAGATCCAGGACGAAATTAGGCGCCCCAAAAGTGTATGTACCAATATGCAGGTAATTAATTTTGTTCGACTACTTTACATCAAGTTGTATAAAGGGACTGAGACCCATGGGCAGGGGGTAAATTCACTTGGCTAGACAGTCCCCGAACTCTTAATGGAACTAAAATAAGGAAAATCAGGATAAAATTATGACCTAACCCTAACCTGGTACACATATTACGGAAGAACCCAAAATTTCATATTTCGGGGGTCTCAAGACGAAAGGGCGAATAACAATATTTTAAGGTGTATTTGAAAATATTGCAAAGAAAACTCGCAGCTGAACAGTCCACATTTCATTTCATAGCTCAATACAAAATTTGAGGGCTTTAATGCAAAAGGGAGAAACTCGGGAAAGTGAAGAAAACATATATTTTCAACTTTTAAACATTTCTAACTTTTTATTGGAATACTTTGTGAATATGGCTCCAAACTTCAACCTAAAAACCAGCTTAAAAAGCGGCTGGACCATTAATATTATTTTAAAAATTCAAAGTTAATATATTTTTAATAAAGATAAAAAGTTAAATTAATTAAAATCTAAATGTATGTAGAAATTTTTACAGCCTTCTCCAATAGCACCCACACAAAATGATTCTATCCAATGGTTGTACTTCTATTTTATCTTTCTCAGGTTGTCGATCATCTGTGTGACGTGCAGCGAATCGTTGAACAAGGTTTTTCAACAAGAATGGTGCAAGATGCGTTGGAAATGTTTCAGAACGACGGTAAAGAGGTGAGTCTGAACAATTGATCTAGAGTAGTAGTTCACAAAGTAGTAGCTCTTCCAAATGTTGGTAGTTTCTTACATATTGCTAAATCAGTGGTTTCCAAACTTTTTTCAAAAAAATTCCATGACGGACCCCTTGCAATTTTATAAATGATTCCCGGCCTTATGCACTGAAACAAAACATTAAAAGAACACAACAAAAACCAATACGCCATATAGTGAAACGAACAAAAGAATATAAAGCGCAACTCTCATGACATGACAGTATGACCAGTCTGTTTTGAATTTTGGTAAACGTTCAAAAGGGCAGCGTCATCTACAGCTCTGCCGTTAATAAACTTGTTGTGGCATGAATTGAACTCTCACTGTGGTGTCACATGCCCATAGCTCTGTGACGTCACAATGGGGTAGCGTAATCGAAACAGAAAGTGAAGAACCGGCGTCTCCCGCGGCGATTGCGAAGCAGCAAAAAGCGACAAATGTGTATTCGCTAATTTGAGAACTTTATTTTTGTATTATCAAGCCTTATTACAGATTTGTTTCGCGGACCCTTCGAAAGTGCTTCACTGACCCCGAAATGTCCATAGACCCTAGTTTGGGAACCACTGTGCTTGTTTATTATTTAACCCTAATTTATTTCTTCTAATACTACTCCTTAATCCACCATAGGTTGTCAAATATCTTCAACAAGCCGGTCAACTGATGGACATGGGATTCAAAGAGGAAGACGTTCGTCAAGCATTGAAGAATAGCAAGAACGATCAGGCTTTAGCAATTGATCAATTAATGGGACAAACATGACACAAGCCAGCTTCGATATTCTACGTAGTGTTGGAGAACGAATATCCATCAAAGACTTGGGTCATCAAATAAACAGACCTTTTCCTGTCCCCCCCGCTTCTTCCCCCCTACTCGCAATCACCAATAAAAGTATTTTGGTTACTCCCGAAGTATGTGAACCAAGATGGGGGACACTCTAACGTAGTATGTGTACCAGGTTAGGGTTTTGCCATAATTTTATTTTAATTTTCTCTATTTTAGTTCTATTACGAGTTCTGGGACTAGCCAAGTGACTCCCGTAGTATTTGTACCTGAAATTATGGCCTGCACACATACTACGTTTCGGTGTCCGCCATCTTGGTCCACATAAGTTTACCCAAGAAGTATCCAATTTTGTTTATGGGGCCCATTCATCTACTGAATACTCACACAGACAAAGTATTTGTTTTGCTAATATATTAGTTCTCATGATATTAGTTTGGGGGATGGTTATCTGGAAAAGGTTCAAGTTAACACCCGTGATTTACTTGACTTTGGATGGCACATGACTTGTATCATTGGAAGTAAGTAGATGCAGTGCTAGGGAGATGCCTATAACCCCAACTCGAACTCTCAAATTTTGACATAGGAGAATCGATCGTTATCGCGTAGTTATGGTAACTATGACTCCCAGATGAGCTAATTTTGAGAAACCCTGCCCTAACCTGCCAACCAACAGTCACTGGACTAGCTTCTCTATCAGTTCACTTATTTAATATTTTTTTTCTCATGGCTGATACCTATTCATTAGCTTAAGCTTCATTATATATTGTTTGCCTATTGTATTGCAATGTATGTATTTATGCACTTTCACATGCTATATTGTGTAATATAATTTCGTTGTTTCTTTGTGTCGAATGAAATCGATGATTTAAATATGGGATGACCAGGCCAGTGTATTCTAAAATTGGCTTTAAAGACGGATTTTGCGTGAGTATCGTTCAACAACTGTCGAGTTGTGCTGAGCGGTTAAAAACAAAAAACTCTTTGATGCTTCTTCATCTCTCATTCTCCTGAGAGGAATTACTGGACCGGTCAGCTACTTTAGGGGCGTACAACACGTGTGTCCTTAGGCTCAAAAATGACACGCGAACAGTTTGGTGAAAAACGTAGTCGTATATATGATAAATTCTAATAATACTTTATATTAAACTCACTGATGGTGCATCGTGCCGGAGATTAGGAATACCATGCCATAGCACCTCTGATTATCTTGAGCAGGGTCGCTGGTTTGAATCCTGTTGAGAAATAATTATGTACGCAAGGATTGCTGGACACAACTTCACCATAGAGTGGGGTTGCTAAAAGGTCGCTGGCCCGCTATTCCAATTTTGGCAGGAGAGGGATTGATTGAGGCTTTCTTGCGTATAAATATAAAAAGCAAGTATGAGTAGAGGACGAAGATTACTGGACTCTTCGCCATGTAACAGATCCCAAAATAAGTACATTCATATGAACCAGTTAACTAACTCCCAAACCCAACTCAGACTGATAATTGGATGATAGGCTGTGGGCATGACTGTTGCAAGAATAAACATGAATACAGTCTGTTTTCCAAATCCCCAGAAATAACAGACTACTCGACCGGATACATTCAAATGTATTATGATTCAAAAACTTTCACTCAAGGATCGTGAAATCAGGTTGATGACACTCGCCAAACAGTTAAGAAAGTGTATTAACTTAAGCGTCTTTTGGGTATATACAAATGCAGTACCAATTCCATAGATGTCTGAATAATAAGAAAACGAACTATTGAACCACTAAAATGAATCAATTACAAATACCCAACAATAAAGTACATGAAGCCCACAAAGTTTTATTAAGGCTTTATTTCCAAAAAATCTAATTTTGATAGTGTAAAGAATGGGTAGTGAACTTATTGTTTTTTTACTTGGTTTCTCACATTTGAAAGTCTCAAATTGGCAACTCTGCATTAAGTCTTGTTTAGTATTTACGTAGTGTCTATTTTGGTTTAAATATGATCAAACAAAAAATGAAATTCGTAATATCTGTTTCTGGGATACAATATAAAATTTGTTGAACACTGTACAAATGAAAATCACAAGACTATACATGTAGATCATATCTAACGTAGCGGGGTTTGAAGTCGACCGACAGTATAGAAAAGACCATCCTTCTCGCTAAATGACTATTTAACAGTCTTTGGAATACTGGCGAAATACTCAGCTATTCTGTTGCCTCAATATACAACAAAGTAGTCAGAAATATCAAGAGTGCAATTGTGTATTGGTGCACTGTTTAGATCAGTGGTTCTTAAACTGGGTTCGATCAAACCCAGTCAAACCCCTGGGGTTAGGTGGAGCTGTTCCAGAGGTGCGACAAAGATGCTCTGAAACAGTTGCATATTATGAGACTTTTTTATCACCCTGCATACTAATTATGCAAAAATAACTATAGTTCATGATTACTAATGACTTGAACAATTGAATGAAACAATTAATTGGTGTTACCCTTATTCATATTCTACCGTACTAATAAAATTTAACTCAATTTTACGGATAAATCGAAGATAGGCAGTAATTGTACATGAATGAATGCAAAATCAGAGCGTGTTTGAATTTCACTAGGTGATAAATTTGCGACAAGGAATAGTTTATCGCAGAGCTTTATCCGAAATTATTATGATCCATTCAGGACAACCTCGATATGGCGCCGAATTAATCCTATCTCTATTTCTGTAAAATAAAACAATTGGCAAACGATTTTATTCGCATTTCAGCGCAGTTTAAAGTTTGAGAACAAATTGCTTGAACTACCAACGTTTATGGAGTATATTATCATCTTTCGGATTTTCAAAGTTATTTTTTATCAGTTTTCGCCTGTTCACCCGCATAACTTATACAACAAAAACCATCTGCTCTTTCTGCCGCCAACGCCATTGTGACAAAACAATGGTTATTCCCACATGGTTATTGATATCTAAGGTTTCATCACAATGTTCATATTCTACAACCTTGCAAGAATTAGCTTCCGCTTTATAACGTTACGGTTTGGCTTCTAATTTCAACCGTTCAGTACGATGGGGTTCGGCGAGAGCTTGCAGAATAGCGCAGGGGTTCGGCAGGCTCACAAAGGTTAAGAACCACTGGTTTAGATAGATATAAGAAAACTCAGATAAATGTGCAGTGCAAGTGAAGCAATATATACGGAATGAATAATAAATAAAGTAATAATTGAAAATATGACACAATAATGTCAATGTAAGAGCGTCATACGACAGAGCAAGAGAATTACCGTATACGCAAAAACACTTTCACAACAATAAACAATCTAATATGCCAGATATTGGGGAGTTTCATTGCTTTATACCTTTGAGGCAAAAGTATTGAGGTTAATAGAAAACTTTTAAAAACAAATGATATTTGTTTTGCCAATGCTTTGACTGTTCAATAGGGCGCATATATAAACTATCTACAGCAGGGGTTCCAAACTCAATTTACTCGGGAGCCGCTGGGGCAGAGTCTGGATGAGTCCGGGCCGCATCAGGCTTTCCACAATAAAAACTTAGCAACTCATTTAAATTGTACTGTATTCCTTGTGCACTGCAACTTTAACTGTGCAGATAAAACACGTCTGGATGCTCCCATGCTCAACAAATGAATATTGCATTTCCCAGTTTTTTGAAATTGTCTGTGCTCATCACCAGTGTTCCATCTAAGGTGTGCACGCGCACAAAGCTTTCAGAGGCAGCGCACACGCATAGATTTACTGCGCACAGACGTATTTCGATGTAATGTAACAATGTTCTTGGTTGGCAGGTTGAGAAAGTTCGTCCCACCCATTACCACCCACCAGGTTAGGCCCACCCATTACCTGGTTAGAACGCCAAAATTTCTTCATTGGTTTTTGCACAAATATTAGTCATTTCCAAAAAGTGCGCACACACCAAAATTTTTGCGCACACATACTATAAAAAATTAGAGGGAACATTGCTCATCACCAACCTTTCTATTTACTGAAACTTCACTTCCAACGACACGTTTAGGAATGTGCGAAATTATAAAATTCCATCTTGTAATAACTGTTGCGCTGATGTTTCAATCAAGCATTTAGTCAATGAACAGTGGTGTTTCGCCACATGGGAAACATGGTTACAATGTATGAAAATAAATCTAAGCGTTAGTGACTGTGACGTCAAAAATCATGAAACACTGTTATCAAATTATTTGAGGCGGTCCCGCGATCCAATATCAGGCCCACAGGTATGATACTGGTAGGTTACCGTACCGCATACTTCCTTCAGGGGATAGATGATAAAATTCTTTGTTTTGCCCTACGTGAGAGTTTCCCTTTGCCACGAAACACTTACACTTTTTATATCTTCTCGCGGAACACCAAAAAATCAAAGGGTTAAATTGAAAAACGGTGCAATGTAGCGGTTCCTAATGAGTTGCAAATGCGCGACAAATTTTCAGCATTTCCAAGTAAAACCAGGTAGAGATGGAGGAAGAACGGTTGACATTTTGCCTTTATTCTTAAGACTTACTTGTGTGTCTTTAACAAAACCAAAAGAAGTACTGTAAAAACCGACGGTAAACGAAAATGCCACTACCCTGACTTAGTTAGTCCACTTTAGGCCGACGATGAGGCGATTTTAAACGGTCAGTTGGGCAACAACTTCATGATTCTCAATTTAGATGTATTTTTGATTTTCTTTTCCACGTAACACTCGGAAAATGGTCGCGAAACATTAGTGTTCCGCGGAACACAGTTTGGGAAACGCCATTGCTAACTGAGCTAAGTGACTTGCCGTCCGCACTAACATTAAACTTTAATACCAAGGCGGGGGCCACAGACTATCATTGGCCCACGGGCCACGAGTTTGAGACCCCTGATCTACAGTATGGTAAAAGAACAAAAAAGTGAAGGCGTTAAATGAATACTACAGCCTTCACAGACATATATTGTTGAAGAAAATCTAATAAAAAAATAGTACGGTCCTAAAAACTATCTACCATTTGATGCTCTGAACAGATAAAATTATGAACAGGCCGATAAACCTTTTTCACATCTTTCAAATATTTGTTCCAGTATGCAGTTCATGTGTTGTATTTCAGAATCCTTGGTTTTGCGAAATCACTCGCAAGAATACTCCAATTCCTCTCCATTTTCCGATTATAAAGTGTTTTTCTTGTATGAGATCCGATTGGAAATTTTTTTTTCAATATTTATACCAAGTGTAAGGTGTTTTTAAGTATGGTTTCATATGTAATTAATTTTCCAGACTTCATGAGTGCAAGGTTTTCCTCCAGCACTAGTTTAAATGTGGCCTTTCAAGATCTTTTCTACATATTTCACAATCATGAGGTTTTTTTGCAAGCTCAAGGTTTTTAACTGATATGTGTTTGCATGTGGCTTTTCAAAGACTTTCGCTGTGCAAAATCTTTCTCACATATTTCACAAGCATAAGGCTTTTTTTCAGTATGAATTCGCACGTGCATTACCAGATCACTTCTACAGACAAAATCTTTCCCACATATTTTACAAGCATGGGGTTTTTCTCCAGTATGCCTTTGCATATGCATTTTTAAATTACCTCTGATTGAGAAATCTTTCCCACATATTTCACAAGTATAAGGTTTTTCTCCAGTATGGCTTCGCATGTGTGTTTTCAAACCACTTTTACAAGCAAAATCTTTCTTACATATTTCACAAACATGAGGTTTTTCCCCAGTATGCGTTCGCATGTGCATTTTCAAGTTACTTGTATTTGGGAAATCTTTCCCACATATTTCACAAGCATAAGGTTTTTCCCCAGTATGCGTTCGCATGTGCATTTTCAATTTACTAAGTATTGCAAAACCTTTCCCACATATTTTACAAGCATGAGGTTTTTCTCCAGTATGCGTTAGAGTATGGTATTTTAAATAACATTTACGGGCAAAGTCTCTCCCACATATTTCACAAGCATGAAGCTTTTCTCCAGTATGAGTTTGCATGTGCTTTTCCAAATCCCTTTTCCTGGCAAATTTTTTCCCACAAATTTCACAACCATGAGGTTTTTCTCCAGTATGTGTTTGCATGTGCTCTTTCAAATTACTTCGCCGTGCAAAATCTTTTCCACATATTTCACAAGCATAAGGTTTTTCTCTAGTATATCTAATAATATGCTTTTTTAAACTATCTGTACTGGCAAAATTTTTCCCACATTTTTCACAAGATATTTTACCTTTTTTTTCGTTATGTGTTCGCATGTGGGATTTTAAAGCATCAAGCCTTGAAAAATCATTCCCACATATTTCACAAGCATGAGGCTTTTCTCCAGTATGGGTTCGCATGTGCTTTTTCAAATCACTTGTTCTGGCAAAATTTTTCCCACATATTTCACAAGCATATGGTTTTACTCCAATATGGGTTTGTATGTGGTACTTCAAACTGTTTGGCCAGGCGAAACCTTTTCCACATATTTCACAAACATGTAGATTTTCACCTATGTGAATTTGCATGTGGTATTTGAAAGTATCAGGCCTCGAGAACTCTTTTCCACATACTTTACAGACATGTGGTTTTTCTCCGGTATGAATTCGCATGTGGTATTTTAAAGTACCTAGCCTTGCAAAAAATTTTCCACATATTTCACAAGCACAGGATTTTTCTCCAGTATGAGTTCGAATGTGTCTTTGCAAGCCATTAAAACTTGTAAAATTTTTTCCACATATTTCACAAGCATGAGTTTTTCCAGTATGGGTTCGCATGTGCATTTTTAAAGTACTTGACCGTGCATAATTTTTTCCACATGTTTCACATGCATGTGTTTCTTCAGTATGGGTTCGCATGTGTATTTTTTTATAATTTAAACAGGCAAAATCTTTCCCACATATTTCACAAGCATGAGGTTTTTCTCCAGTATGGATTCGTATGTGGTATTTTAAAGTACTTGGCGCAGTAAATTTTTTGCCACATATTTTACAAGAATGAGGTTTTCCTCCAGTATGTGTTCGCATGTGGTATTTCAAACTTGACTTAGTAATTTTTTTGCCACATATATCGCAAGCATGAGGTTTTTCTTTCTTATTAATTTCCATATTTTTTGTGTTGGAACATGAGAAGAAGTCAATATTCGTTGGAAAGTCCTTTGTAGTTACGACATCACTCATTGTTTCAAACCTGTCTCCTCAATATTATTGAAATATCAGTTCTATCAGACTACCTGGAATCAGACAAGATATAAGATTTAAAATGCACAATTTACATCAACAACACAAAGCCTAACGAACAGTAATATTGAATCATGATTTCATCAACTGAAATATGTTCAGGCGCTTAAAATTGTAACACAGAGTGACAATGGTTTGACAAAGTTGTGCTGTCAGTCAAATTTGTCAACATGTGGAAAACCAGAACAACAATGTGTAGGCATATCTAAGACAACAAAAATTTAAAATAATTATCAAATAACTGCAGAGGTTTTTGTGAGGTACGAAAAAGTTCCACACTCGAATATATATACATGCAGTTCCAATAGATTTTTGAATGAAAAGAAAACGAACAATTGATCTACTAATACAAATTCATGGACAACCAGCAATAACTGCAGGAAATACTGATGTACAAGTAACGCAACAGAGTATCAGAAAGCTCACACTTGGTTCTTACCCATAATTCAAATAAAAGTTAAAAGGTGAATAATCATGCTACACATCCCAAAATTTTATGAAATGGCAGCAGAGCGATCGGAGTCAGTGTTTCAAGAACAGTTCAGATTTTTCAAATAAGCAATGCAAGAATCAAAAGAAGCACTTTACCACACATTTTTATTTCCGGAGACTGCCATGGTGGTAATGACTAATGATCTTATATTTTTGACGCAACCACATTTTAAATATGTCTGTAATGGTTATGGATTGATTACTTTACGTCACAGAAACATTATTCTGTGTTGGAAAAAATCACCATTAAATAAAAATATAGAGTGGCATAATTGCGACGACTGCTTCGGAAAGAATTTTTCCAAGATGATATAAATGTATTTTAGATATACCAATATACCTCATGTGTATTTTAATAGTATTAAATTGAATTCTCTGGGATTTAATCACAGATATTGCAATATTTCTAAGGGAGATGACATATTCGTAAGATCACAAAAATACTTAATATAAGTTAAAATCTTTCCCGAAACTTTCCGAAGGAACTTGTAATAAAATCAATTCAAAGTTTGCAGAGAGGTGCGACCGATTGGCTGGGGACTCGAGTCATGGGTCGATAACAGGGCCGTTTATTTTCTGACAACCATCCATAGCCCTGAAGATACCAGCGACTATTCTGGTTCAAAAACCGTCGAGCGAAAAGGAGGTTGTTCTACATCACAGACTTCGGAAATTCCATGCTCCCCTGAACTCAGAGATCACAACTCTCACATGGGGGGTGTGGATCTTTCAGACCAAATGCGACAATATTATAATTTGACGAGACGTTCTAAAGTATGGTATCGGCGCGTATTTTCTTACATTATTGAAGTGGCACGCCCTGATTGGGGACCGCAGGTCTTCTTGGCGAGTGTCTGGGTCAGGCACCATTCTAAGACTGCAAAACGGTGGGCGCCACCTTCCATCGTTTGATGGAAGACAGGGTGTGTGCCCAGTGTGTTCGAAAAAAAGTCAGCTGGCATCAAGACGTTCTGAAGAAAAACCACATGTTTCACGAAGCAGAATGAAATGCGCCGAGTGTGATGTACACCTTTGTGTACTTTCAAACAAATCTTGCTTTGCTGATTGGCATACTAAACTACAACATTAGCGTTAGAGAGTTAGTGTTATATTCTGTGAATAGTGTTTTTTTCTTTATTTTTTTCTGAAGTTTTCTGCTCAGTGTATGTAATTTGGTTTGTTGGTATCGGTGTTTTTTTATATTGTTATTGTTTCGTTTTACTGTACATTGAAATATATTTTACTTGACACCAGCCGCTTTGTTATTGTGTATCAAATCTGTACAGTATCATACTTGTCCCAAATCAAATACAACATCTGTGTTGCGCTGTTATTCAGTACCAGATCATACTTGTCACGAGTCAATTGGAATTTTTTTGTTGTGTTGCGAATCACTCACGGCAGCCGTTATCGGAGATAAAATATTTCGTGCTGAGCGAACATTTTCGCTATTAGGTTGGATGCAAACGTGTTTTCGGCTACGTGGGTCAGATGCGTAATATACCAAGTTTACACGTCAAAATAAATGCTATTTAGTACAATATTTTCGGCTAAATAGGTTATGATACAACACGAACTCACTTTCGGCTAAGTCACTGAGTAATGAGAAACAAACAAATTTACTACGCCTGGGAAAATGTTATAATATTTGTTTCATAATAATAAACACGCACGCAATACTTATTTCTTGAGCTACATAGGCCATGGAATAAAGTTCACACAAAACATAATCATACAATTTACCGCTTGGTAGGTTACGATATTTAACACAGGCACATTTTTGTCTAAGTCGCCTTATGCGAAACAAACAAATTACTGTGTCTGAGAAAATGTTATAGTCTCTGTTCAATAATAATAAACACGCATAACAATAATAAATCATTCATGAGCTATAAAGAGAGATCGACAGCGTTTGTTGAAGCGAAGGAGTGAAACAAATCCTCTGTACTTAGATAACGATTTGACTTACTCGACTGGTTCTACGATAATAAAAGCATTGAAAGCCTACTTGGAAAAATTTAACAGCGACCTCTAGCGAATAGATTTATAGTAAACAATTTAAGCAAACTTTGAGTGATACCTTTGGGGTTTATGGTTGACAGGGGGGTTGAATTGGGACATGCAAAATAGGCATGGGGCAACGGCTGGAAGATGGTATAACATTGGTCTTCAGGAGTGAGCTTGCTTGTTTTTGAAACCAATTCAAGTAACAAATTATTGCAAATTTTTTTCACATTGTTCCCAAGCATGGGGTTCTTCTTCAGTATGGAATTGTATGTATTCAAAGTAGGCCAATAAGTTTTTTATACAAACAATGAGTTTTTTTTTCAATAAGATATCACATATGCATTGATCATTACAAAACTTCCAAACTTATTACCGGTATATTATCATGATGTTTTCTTAGCAGTATGGGTAGGCTTGTGTCTTTTCAAGAAATCCATTCTTGCAAAACATGAGCTTTTTCTCCAATGTGTTGAAGCCCGTGATTTTTCAAATTACTTAGCCATGTGAAATCTTTTCCACATACTTTAAAAAAAAGAGGTTTTTCTCCAGCGTGTGTTCGCATGTTATTTATTAAATCACTTGGCCATGAAAAATCTTTTGCACAAATTTCACATGAATTGGGTTTTTCACAAGTATGAGATCGCTTGTGATCTTGCAAAATTTTTCCCACATTATGGTTTTTCACTAGTATGAGTTTGCATGTGGGATTTCAGGCTACCTGATCTTGCAAAATCTTTTAAACATATTTTACAAGTATAAGGTTTTTCTCCAGTATGCGTTCGCATGTGCGTTTTCAAACGAAGTGTCCTGGCAAAATATTTTCCGCAAATTTCACATGAAATAGGATTTTCACCAGTATGAGTTATTATCTGATCTTGAAAAATCTTTTCCACATATTTTACAGGAATGAGGTTTTTCTCCAGTATGAGTGCGCATGTGATTTTTCAATTCCCCTGTCCTGGCAAAATATTTTCTACATATTTGAGTTAAAGTATGCGTTCGCATGTGCCTTTTCAAATGAGTTGTGCAGATATAACTTTTTCCACATATTTCACAAGCATATAGTTTTTCACCAGTGTGCATTCACATGTGGTATCTTAAAATACTTGGCTTCAGTGTTAACTCTAAGGAAATTATGAGTGCGAAAGTGCTTTTACCGATTTTAACAAGTTTGGTGCCCTAGCTTTTGTTTAACTCATAGATACTCGAAAAAACGCTCCTTCTGTTAATATTAGGAATTAAAAAGAGGAGTCTTTCCGTTAACGAAATGTTTCGTTTAAATCCTTGTATAAAACAAGGGAATTCATCCGTACCGAAATGACACCTGCTAAGCACACCTGTCGCGAGCAAAACTTTGGTCACCCATGTCAGTTGCGAAGCGTACTCCTTCGCGTGAACAGCAAAGCGTTGTACATTTGTGTTACTCCTTCCATCTAACAGACAATGATTGTTAAATGCAGGAATCAATATTAGTTACTACCGGCCATAGCTGGGGAAAGGGGTCATTTGTAAAAAGCATGTGCAAAATAACATCCCGTCACTGATATCGCTTTAGTATAACACGCTTCCTCGTCCGAAAGAATATGCATGGAATTAGTCCCTCCTCTCCCCATTTAAGAGATGATCACTTTGAAGATACTTCCCCTTTTCATGAGCTATCTTAACCTAATTTTTTATTTACATTTATAGTATACTATCTCAGAACTTAGTAATTTTCAAATGTCGACGTGCCTTGGTTTGCGTGCGAGTTAGTTTAAATCAGGCAAAAAACATCATATATTGGCAAAATGTTTAGGAATGCCATGTACTTTCAGCATTCATAAATAGCACTCATTGTAATGCTGCTGACCTAGTATGAAATATTAGCATCACAAGGCCACTTGCGACGTTTCCATATATTACAATTACACTAATAGGAACGATGACACCAAGGAGTTTTCTTTTGCGAAGGTACACGAAATACAACGAGGGTGATTCTTGAAAAAAACATAAATATAAACGAATGATATGATAGTGGTTCCCAAATAATTTTGAGAGTGTCTCGAAATACCAATCCATTTGGTATATAATTTTTATTCGACTGCATGAAATGCTGATATCATGGGAATTAATGTTGAAAGAGAAGTACGCATTCTCAGATATCAGACATCCAGTCGCGATAATCAATTGTTCATGTGCACAAATTTCACATGTAGCATCGGTTAGTTGTGCATGAAATGAAAAACTCTTATTTGTGTTTTTGAATTTCAATAAAATTAGATTCGTGATTCCGTGCAACCTAAATCAACATTAGGCGAATTTTAAATAGTAATTGCTTCCCAAGTTTGTAAAGTTTAGAAACCAACCTAAAACACAATTAAAATCCAGTCGACCATAAATTACGCCAAGGCGATGCCATACAAAACAGAAAAGATTTGGTCGAGAGAGTTATACGTTAGATGACAGTAAACAATCAAATGACAGAACAATCTAATTAAAAAAAAAAAACGGGGGTTACGACGCCCATAACACATCATGTGTCTTAAACTTCCTTCTTGATACACTTGTTAGAGTATTTCGGACAATTTAAAATTCGAAATAAATGAAAACCCGACATATCATAATAAAGACACAAAAGTAAAATAAACAAACATTGTAAAAATTATTATTTAAGAAAGACAACATGATCGTACAATTCCGTCAAAACCTCGATGTTCGCCAGTGAGATGATAAATAAATACTTCCCCTGTATTCGATCAATTAACTTTAGCGAATCGTTGTTTTGCAAACAAACAGCCAGATGCAAAATATTTCCGTCATAACCTTGCATGTTATTTCGCAGTCCCTAAAAATAGTTGCGAAAGTGTTTCGCACTTTTGCAAAAAAGTGCGCTAGTAGTGAACACTGCTTGGCTTTGTAAAATATTTCTCACATATTTCACAATCCTGAAGTTCTTCCATATCAATTGTACTCGGTATTATTTATATTTTAGTTATATTATTATTCCTTTTCTAATAAAGACAGAATCATTGTTTCAATGGAATAAAACATTACTGGCCTAAACTGTGTTTTTTCAGTTCTCCCGTAGTATGTGTACCATGTTAGGGTTGGGTCATACTTTTATTCAGATTTTCCTTGTTTTAGTTCTATTAAGAGTTGGGGGTCTGTTTGTGTTAGCCAAGTGAATATACCCCCTGCCCATAGGCTTCCGTCCTATTACACAACATGATGTAAAGTAGGCGAACAAAATTAGTTCCCTCAATATTGGTACACATACTTCTGGAGCACCGTTTTTTTTTATGTATAAGTGAAAAATAATTAAATAAATAAAAATCGAACAGAATGCTGAACAGATGATTGGTTTATCTTCCAAAACGTTTCCCACATATTTTGCAAACATAGGTTTTTTTTCCATTATGTGTTTGCATGTGGTGATTCAAATTATTTGGACTTATAAAGTATTGAAACACAATGTACTTTTTCTACTGTCAATATCTGGCAACTAAGTTTGAAATCTTTTGCAGTTAATTGCATCACTCATTTAAAATTTTACTTGAGATTACCAGATTTCACGATTTGCCTTTTTGATATTAAATAAATACAATCGGTCGACATGTGGAAAACTAAAACAACAACGAATGTAGCCTACATTTTGAGTAGATTTCTGCAAATACATAGCACACATACGTAGTGTGATTTTGTGTCATATCTGCTATGTATAAAATATACAATTTGTATTCTCTTACAAACAGGGATGGACATAACCGAATACTTGACTATTTGGAATACAATGTAAAAAAATATTCTCGAATCTGGAATTTCAAATACATTCTAAAATCATAAGGTTTTAACAAGTACAAGTGGATTTACATGTGCAGTTTTAAAATTTCCGCACATAGTTTGCAAGATCAAGGTTTTTCACTGGTGTGTGTCCACATGTGTCTTTCCAAAGCTCTTCGTTGTGCAAAATATTTCTGACATATTTCCCAAGCATGAAGGCTTTACTTCAGTATGGATTCGCATATGCCTTTTCAAATTACTCGCAATTCGAAAATCTTTCCCACATAATTCACAAGTATAAGGTTTCTCTCCAGTATGGATTCGCATGTGTATTGTCAAACCACTTTTTTGGACAAAATCTTTTCCACATATTTGACAAGGATGAGGTCTTTCTCCAGTATGCGTTCGCATGTGCAGCTTCAAATTACTCGTATTTGGGAAGTCTTTCCTACATATTTCACAGGCATAAGGTTTTTTTCCAGTATGGCTTCGCATGTGCCTCTTCAATAGACCAAGCATTGAAAAACCTTTCCCACATAATTCACAAGCATGAGGCTTTTCTCCAGTATGTGTTAGCGTATGGTATTTCAAACCCCTTTCTTGGGCAAAACCTTTCCCACATATTTCACAGGCATGAGGCTTTTCTCCAGTATGTGTTAGCAAGTGGTATTCCAAAGTGTTTCTCCGAGCAAAATCTTTCCCACATATTTTACAAGCATGAGGTTTTTCTCCAGTATGAGTTCGCATGTGCTTTTTCAAATCACTTGTCCTGGCAAAATCTTTCAAACATATTTCACAAGCATGAGGTTTTTCTCCAGTATGTCTTCGTATGTGGTTTTTCAAATCACTCGTCCAGGTAAAATCTTTCCCACATATATTACAAACATACGGTTTTTCTCCAATATGAGTTCGTATATGCTTTTTCAAATCACTTGTCATGGTGAATTCTTTCCCACATATTTCATAAACATGAGGTTTTTCCCTGCTATGTATTTGCATGTGGTATTTCAGAGTATCTGAACATGCAAAATCATCTCCACATATTTTACAAGCACAAGGTTTCTCTTCAGTATGGGTTCGCATGTGGTATTTCAAAGAATTCGAATTTGCAAAATCTTTTCCACATATTTCACAACCATAGGGTTTTTCCCCGCTATGTATTTGCATGTGGAATTTCATAGTATTTGAGCATGCAACATCTTTCCCGCATATTTCGCAAGTAAAAGGTTTTACTTTCATATAAACCTTGTTATCCATTCTACTGGAACAAGATGCACTTTCTCTATTGTCAATATCCATGTTTTTACGACATTAAACTTTTTCAAATTTATTGTTAAAATTTGTAGTTTATAAAAAGTCTAGTTTTGTCTCTCTCTTCCAAGCTTAAAATGTTAACAATGAACACAAATAAAAATGGTATAACACCTGAAAAACAGACAAGACGTTTAAAAAACATAATTTCCACTAAACACACGAAGTGGAACGAACAGTGAAATCGTATTATTAATGTTTTATAAAATAAATTCAGGTCGCAAAGAAAAATTACAGTTTAACAAAGTAATCAGTGGGGCTGTATGTCCAACATATGGACATTTTGAGTACCGTAGGTGTATTTGCTTTATATTGTTGGCAATAACGAAAACTTCACTTCATTTATACCTCTGGGGAAGGTATGATATAACATCCTAATTACACCCAGCTAGTAAGTGTTGGGTGTGAGAATCTTCATTCTCTTGAGCTCGATGCGTGAAAACGCCAGATGTCTGGGTATGCGTCACAGAAAGTCTCGTACAGATCAGCACGGCCCTCGAATTTTGCTAATTTGATTTTTGTTTCTCACCAATGTATTCTGCCCTATATGATTACATGTACGATGTATTTCTGAACCATTTTATTCAGTTTAATGTTGGTAGTGCCAACAAAATTATGGCGCGTAAATGCAAAAGTCTGTAAATAAAATAATTACTTCTAAATAAGACCAAGGGATTACAAAATTATGCGTTTCGATTAATACGAGGAGTCGTACTGATTTTTTTATAAGTTTTTGTGAATCCATGACATCGTTTGAATTGTCGTATAACGAAGTCAAAACGAATCGATTAGTGAAACTTTGCATGCCCGTCAATACCTGTAATTACAACAATTTAACATAGCCTCTTCGGACTTCCACAACGCACAATGGATTAAGATATTCTTCAACTTCGAGATTTTTATTTAAATTTGAGCGCCAACTTTCCATAGTAAAATCAAAGCCTCGATGCGTCATTGGATTAAATTATTTTGCCAATTTGATTCTTATTTTTCACCGATTGCGCAAGTTAATCATTACGCAAGTTAATCATTTGCGGCATACGAATGCATCAATGCGGCGTTATATTAATTTGATTCTTGTTTTTCACCGATCTTTACGCAAATTAACATTTGTGGCATATGATTGCCTTGACGTGGCATTGAAATAAACTATTCTCATATACCGTAAATGAATACCGATGTATGAATACATCGATGCTCCATGATCCATTTACTTTGATCCATTTATTGTCGTTAACACGCCATCCTATCAACAATAAAAATGAGAGAAACATGTCAAGAC
Organism: Styela clava; assembly: GCF_964204865.1. Lineage (NCBI taxonomy): Eukaryota > Metazoa > Chordata > Ascidiacea > Stolidobranchia > Styelidae > Styela > Styela clava. The sequence goes on along the minus strand of NC_135250.1, from coordinate 592,618 downwards.
AGGGTTTGCGTAGAGGAACGGCCGATGCGTACCTGCGTGCGTCGATTGAAATTCAGTGATCCGCCGATCATTTTTTGTTCATTTCTCTCAAGCGCTTTGGTAAAAAAAATTCTCCTTCGGTAGATCTGATTATTTTTTCCCCGAGGATTCCAATGGTGATAGTCTTTTAAATTCAATGCGCAACTTCGTCTCAAAGTCTCTCCATCTGTATAGTGTGCCGTACTGGATATACCGGTATTTGTATATTAATAATTTTAAACAACTTCAATGGCAACAAAAAATCAAACTCATACCGTTAACTCAACCGGTGTAACAATCTGGTAATCTTTACTAGTTAACTATCAGTAATAATAAGTTAGAATTGTGGGTTGGTTTATTTGTTGCGGGACCGTCTTACCGCACAAGATGATATTATGCTGACTTGCCGGTAATTCCAAATGCTTCAAACCATACCAAGTTCTCACGATAACAAGCGTGCACGCACACACACCATCGCTTGTGAAGGTGGATTGTCTTATCATACAGCTGATGGCTTGTACAGTCTGTGATTGGTTTGTTTTCGCTTGTGTTTCTTTTACATAACAACAACAGTGTCGATTTACGGCCAGTTGTTTCGTGGTGAAAACGTTATTATTTGGTGTGTTATCGCGGTAAAGGCAATTAACGGCGCGCAACTTTTAATCACCTTTACGATACGTTATCCGTTAAGGGGCGGTGATAAGGACTCTTATCGAAATTAACCGCGTTGTGGTCAATCAAAGGAAATTGTTTTATGCTGACTCAGGAACTCTCTTAAACTCTCCACAACAATCCCTTCCATTAATACAAATCACGACGCAAGGAAAGCAATATAGACTTAATTAACATGAATTTACAAGTTAACATGAGTTACGAGTAAGAATCTACGACCATCACTACCAAACAGAAATGATAAACGAGAGTAATATTTTTGTTACAGCAATTTTGTTTTCTTTCTGCACCTCTCTTAAAGCGTCTGGCGTGTTAAGATTCGTAGCGATTTATAAGAATGTGTTAATACAGCGTTATTTCTTTCCTTGAAACGGACCGCTGTGGCGATCAAAGGAAATTGTTTTATGCTGATCCAGGAACTCTATTTTAAACTCCCGACACAATCACGACGCATTGAAAAGCAATATAGACTTTATTAACATAAATTAACAAGTAAGAGTTACGGGTAATAATCCACCTACGGCCCTCGCTAACATGCAGAAACGATAAACGTGAGAAATGTTTGCGTAACAGTAATACTGTTCTCTTTCTATGTTTTTCTTGAGGCGTCCGGCGTGTAACGTTTCGTAGGACCGGCTTATGTGCGATTTTTTATAAAATCGCCGTTTTAAGGGAGTCGGCCTATTCGCAGGATAGGCGTTATTTCGAGAAAATACGGTACGCAAAACTGGGCAACTTTGGATGATTTCACTGTAGCCTACTTTAATTCAGGGCTTCCCAAACTTTTGAGCTCGCGGCCCCTTTTAATATATTAAAATTTACCGCGGCCCTTGTTCGCATTAATAATGCTAAACAGCTCGAATTATGCATTTTTGATGTTTTATTGACAATGTTTTTTTTCAACTTTTAGTAGGCCTACTCAATTACAAAAACAAGCACATATTCATTCAGATTAACGTTACTCAATTATTCAGTGTAAGGGTGCGAATACTGTTTGCTTCATAGCAAGTCCAGCCTTGGCTCAATCTTTGTTTATGCAGGCCTAAATGATAAATTACAATGTCTGGCCACCGATGGCATGGTCCTTATACGGAATTGTTCACTCTTTTTGATCAAACTGACAGCGGTTTGTGTGGCGCCAAATGATCCCGGAAAAACTCATGGCGCACCTACATGTAAAATATGCTCCCTGATAATAAAACACAATTTTGTCATCGTTAATATGTACTTATCTTATCTCTGCCTGGTTTTTCTTCAAAATGCTAAAAAAATCACTCATGTTCAGCAAATAAATAAACTGCAGCCTACGAAATTACATGTAGGAAACCCGAAGTAACAGAGCGTACACAACATAGAACAGTAAAATGAAATTGATTCGTATACACATCATTTGCAACAATGAGAAACAATAAAACATTCAAATAAATAAAATATGAAACATATTTCGAGGTGCACTTTGCAAATCGCCTTCGGGAACCGCTAGCTTATTAACGATTATTAAAGCCGGCATTGTTATGCAAGCACACGCAAATCGGGTCTTACGATCAGAATATGCATTGTTATACAAGCGTGGTGATTCTACTGCGTTTCCCCGAAATCAAACCAAGTCTAAATTTTAGAAATTGTTTTAATATAAGCGCTCCCCTTTAAAAAAGACCTAATTCCGTGGAAGTGCGTCGTTTCAATTTTGCTAGGACGTCGCGAAATTTTGTGATTCATGAACCTTTCAAACAACCCATATTTTCTACTTTCACAGAAAAAAGGGAAGATTATATCGATCATACCTGTGATGGTGTTACAATAAAAAAGTTTAATTCTAAAAATTCATTTTTTTGAAGATAAAGATTCTTTGTTCAAAAAGCGTTGGGACTCCTATCCCCTTTGCGATTTCGTTTTTATATAAAGCAGGCTTTTCTACCAAGCCCCATTTATTATGATTTCACTGACTGTCGTTATGTTTTGTTTGTTTCTTCACATGAAACTCATTGCAAAAAAAGTCTTTTATTGAAAGGTATCAATACGTATTTTCACGGGTAGTCGTAACTTGAGCATATTTTTGAAGGGCGTCACAATACAATGAAGTTTGAGAACCACCGAGTCCTAGTCGATAGCAAGAAATTTCTACTCAGGAAATTTCTACTCTCTCTACTTTTTAAATGGTTAATAATCTATATGTAGCAGTTATTTTAAATGAAGACGTGCTATTTATAAGTAATGGAAATCGGTATACATATTTGGCATAATAAAAAATCTCGTTATTCTCTACATATTCCCAAAATAAGCCCTAGTGTTATTTTCGAAATAAAATTGAAGACACTGTCTTATTTACACAGTATGATGATGTGTTCATTAGGAATCATGACATTTTTGTTCCACAATATTTTTAATAATTGTATTTCGAATCAAGAGTCTGAAAAAGTACAATAGATATAGTACTTTGTGTAAAATTGGTGCTCTCTTTGCGGCCCCTAAAATTCGTTTCGCTGCCCCTAGTTTGGGAAGCCCTGCTTTAATCAATTACTCAGCCATTTGTTGTCCGACTCGCGTCAAACTTCTAATACATTACATTGATGTTATTCTCTGTACATGCATTTAATTTTCTCGTCGATCAGATCATTTTTTTTTGTCTTGATTGTCTCATTTTTCACTACGCCACTAAATATCTAACTTCGGATCGGGAATCAGCTTTCTGCGGCACCACAACTCAAGCGAAAAGTGTGCGTGTGAAGACAAACACGCTTTACGTCGTTGCATAAATGCCGATGTTCAATCCATGTCGGAAGCGACGACGATAATGACGTCCGTAGAGGTGCAGCACTTTCAAGTTGTTTTAATCTAAAACGTCTCGTTTCATTTTCTATTATCGTAACTTTAGATCCGAATATTCACCGATCAAAGCTGATTTTTATTATAGCCGATAATGTTTTGATACCAGTAACTCCACGTCGTAACTAGTCGCACGATAAATGTTATTGAGCATTCATATGACGGTTTTTTATGAAATTGACCTACTTAAATGTTGGTCGCGCATAAATCATGACCGACCGATTTGGCAATAGGCAACTTTGAATTAAATTACTTTCGATAAATTAATGAAACCGAACTCATTTACGACAATTTATCGCTGGTTTTATATTTTATAATTACGCAGTATTTCACGACTGCTCGCAATTTTTCCATTTCGAACCAGCTGCTGTTCCAAAGGGAGGAATATTAAATTGTCAAATCGAACAAAAATGCTTTTCGTTAATTGCCATTTTTCCTAAATTAAATTACACTTCCAACATTTGACGCCATGAATTCAAGATCCACAGAAAACTGCTGATGTATATGTTAGCCAATATTGATCCAATCAAACAAAAAATCATTGCTATTTTCAAATCTACGCCAACTCGTCGGCGCCGGAATGTCTGACGTCAAATCTGTAACCTTCGTAGGTAGTGACGTCAAGTTCAACTTGTGCGTCAGATGCTATTATTTTGATAAAAAAAAGTTATTTGAATTTTTACTTTTTCTCGAGTCTCCTGCGACATCTCGCGATCAGTCTATTTTTCTATATACATGATAACGCCCTCTATCGAATGACGACATTTTAAGAAAGTTGGCATCAGTAGAAGTCATGATTTGAGCCGCTCGAAAACGAAGTGTCAACTTTGACGTAAAACATGATTTTTTAATCAAAAAATAAATTAAATTGCGCGATTGAATATGGTAACTGATTCAAATATATAAGGACTCACTATAGAAACTGGCAGAAGCACAATATGACCTAATTTAGTCGAAATATAAACGATTGAAAATTTCATCCAAAGTTAGCCGGTTTTACGGTACAAGGTACCGGTACCGGTACCCGTCATTACCAGACTAAAGCTACTCAGAAAACAAAATAAACATTCAGTTATATGAATTTTACCGGTACCGGTATCTCGACTTTGGAAACACCGAGTACCGTTCGCTACCTGCAGACCTGTAAAAGCCTTAAAGCTGCCGATACCGTCATGACCCGGGAACAACACGGCTACACGGATAAACTGTTAGAAACAACTTGTCTGCATACACCAGTAGGCGAGGCATTTTATTACTTATCGATCTCGATCGTTACTTATCGATCTTTCCACGACCTTTGACCCCCGAATTCGTGGCTTATTTTAAGAGAGAGAGAGAGAGAGATTTATTGCCACAAAAACAAAATCAACACTAATATAAACATAATACAATAACGAAAATATTCCACAGTAATGGATTTTTGCCTTGTGCGGTTCGGTGTGCAAGACCGATTAAAGTCATCTAGGCTCCCGACCCTTGTGTATGTGCTATATATAAGTTTATCATAGGTGGATACAAATGAGATTAAATATAAATATATAAAAAATAAATACGAGGAAAAAGGGAAACGAGTCGGCAATTTAATGGTATTATGGAAGTTACTAAGGGCAATTTAGGATTTAGAAAGGTCATGTGTTGGTTGAAGCCGGACATGTCTAATGGAAAAATTTTCACGAAAAGCATAATTTTTTGTTATTGGACACAGACCGGGATCAAAAATGAATACCAAGGACGAAAAATAATATTATCACAGATTCAGTAATAGACCGAGTGCATGATGTAAAAAATATCATTACTTGTCGATCTTGTTTATCGATCTTTGTCTGTTTGTCTGTCTGTTAGATGCAAGCGATATCTCGAGAAAGCGGGGTTTAATCTCCACCCAATTCAATTTTGCATGTGCGTTCATCATTTCACGGACCAGATGGCTATTGGTTTTGGTAAAGTTATGTCGTATAATTAGGGAGCTATTAATTAATTGGTGTTTGGACACACGGTGTCACTATAGAGTCATGAATCGAAACCGCAGTTTTGATCGATAAGTCTTTGGTCTCCGACCGATACTCTCATTTGACACCTTAATTAGTTCATGATATAAAAAGGTTATTAAATTAAAAGTGGCTACCAACATTCTTAAGTATTAATACATACTTTTGAAATAGAATAGTAGTTAATATATGATCCACAGTTGAATATGAACAATTAAATATGCAATTATTATTGCAGTTAATCACTTTTTCACAATATATAAAGGTTATTAAATTAATTAACAAATGGGCTACTATCATTTATAAGTATTTATGCATACTTGGAGCTAGAATATTAATATATGATCCACAATTAAATATGCAATAACTATGCAGTTCATCAGTAATACCACAATAACTTTCAATGACATAAAAATGTTAACTACAGTATATTAGGCAGTACTATATGGATCAAGGGAGCAAGATTTTATACTCAATTACATGGAGAAATGAAAATAACAATGAGCCAATCATATTATGACATGTTTAGCAATAATTCAAAAGATAGAAATATCAATAACAATGGCTTTTAAAGTCGAACATAGAAATCATCAAATTGATGCCAATGAAAGAAAAGAGGACAGCAATTTTATTACCTATATACATATATACATGAGTTGGAAAAAAGGGCTATGACCCTCAGTGTGCAGTGTTTATATGAAACAGTTAAATTTATAGTAATGTAGTAATTTATATAATGCAGTTTTCAACACAGTTCTAAAGGCATATTAATTAAACTACAGATATTAGGACAAGTTAGAATATTTCAGTAGGAAATATTTTTTCAGTTTCTTACTGAAAATATGCACAGAACTTTTTTTAGTTTCAGGTGGAACATTGAGTGGTTTTGCAAGTTGGCACCGTAAAATGGGATATGTGTTTCAAACAATCATTATGATTCCACGCATACAACAATCCGTTTTTTGAAAGTACCAGTAAAGAATTTTAGCCTAGTCTATCACAGCTATTTCTACACTAATTTTTTTTACTGCAATTAAATCAAAACTCCCAAGAAGACAGCGTGATCATTGAATTATCTGATTTATATTTAAATTTCCGAAACACAACTGAAAACTAACGAATAGAATCAAAAAAACGCGAAAACGAGGTAATGTTTACGACCACGCCCGAAAATCTGAGTGATAATGGTGTCTGGGCGGATGCGAAAAGGGAGCATTGTTACATCACTTTTCACATCATGCTGATTGGCCAATGTCACGAGGTAAACAAGGATGTCGATGCTCGAGGAAAGGTCCATCGGTAATTATGATGATAAGTATTTGTCTGTATTTTTGACACTCGCGATATCTCACGAAAGTGAGGTGATTTTGGACGAATTATGTGGTATAATTAGCGAGTTATTGATTATTCAGTGATGGGACACGCGGTGTCGCTATTTAGTTAGAGCGAAGGATACACGCCGCTAGATCGATAAGTCGGCGGTCTCCGACAGCCTTCTGTCCGGTTATCAGTCCATGTCGGGTATGAAATTAATTAGCCAGTACTTTATTAACTATAGGAGTGTAATCTCCGTCGTTGCAATAACACCAGGATTACGTTAATATTTACCACTGTGAATTATTCCGTTGTTTTTTTCCACGCGGTTTATAAGGTTATGACAGGTTTCCACGCGGAATTTAAGCTTCCCATCATTAAAACACACCAAAGAGAGATGAACCCTGCGCAAAATTAAAGTTCTCACATAATGATACTGAAATGTAAAGATCTATATGGGCGCATTAAAATAACACCCGGTAAATTGCAAAAAGTATACATGGCAAAAACAGATCTGTACTACAAAAAAAAAGAATGAAAAAATACCATTCCCATTCATTCTCAGAAAAATTCAAAGTGTTTGCAATCGTTTTATTAAAAGAGTTTTTCATAGAGGAAATCGCAAATAAATTGATGACTTATTTAAAGAGCATAGACTACTACGACTTGTGGATTTAGCTGAATTCGAACCATGTACTATGATGTTCTCTTGCTACATTGGATAACTTCCGTCCAGCCTGTTCCGAGCAAACCCAAATTCAAACATAAATAAATAAGTTTTTTTTATTCCATTCGTCAGTAAAAGTATTTCACAAAAATCAATTGCAGTATTTGGACTAAAAGCTTCGAATTCCCTACTCAATGACATCAAAAAGGTAAAATCAAACTCTGAATTTCTGCCAAACTCAAACAATATATATTATCATCATATCAGCAAATTCATCTGCTTTGAATATATTACTGTTTCGGAGATTATTTTCAAAGGTGTATTCAACACAGAAATGAAGAACTGTAGATTATTTGGATTGGAAGAACTATCAAGAAAATGTCAAGATCATCAGACACCACAGACCATATGGCATATTCAATAACTCCACATGCTACTTCACCCGGATTCAATATGGAACAATGGACTGATTTAATAACTAGATCAATTTTAATTTTATTATCATCTTAATTAGACAAAAGAACAGCAATTCAAGTTATAGATAGTAAAATACAATAGAACTTTAATGCAGCAAACAGTGGTTTTTGTTTGAGTTTATGCTGTTCAATTTCTTCCCATTATTGTTGCCTATCACAAATTAAACATTTTCTTCTCTTCATCCCAGAATACCATCATATTCCATTATTATTTTTATTAACTTTGGAAAATCCATGGCATGGTAAAAGTGCTGCTCTTTATAATTTATTATTCTCTATCGCACTGTACTTCTATACCTTTCTAATCTTCTGGCTGAAATCCGATCATAATAGGTTATGTGGAAATGCTTTTTATTAAGTCCTATTTTTTTCATTTTGAATCTCCATTCCAAAAAAACTTCTTTGAGTTTTGGCTAAATTTAGAATTAGAAAAATACCTCAAAAGAGCGAGTAAATTGATAGAATTTGATACATAACATTATCATATTTCACCATAACTTGTGGGGTGACATTTGCGCCAAAACAATCATAGACGACTTATAACACTATCACACTTGAGTGGTGCATGCCATATATGTACACATCCCTAAAACTTGATCATTCCCCCGATTTACAGTGTGTGGTATCATCACTCAATGACGTTGTATTCACATCCAAATTCTTAATTTTATCACTATGTTTACATGCAGTGTGTTTCATGTTGTGTTGTGTCTCTATTTATAGATGTTGTTTTGTCCTACAAACTCTATTGTACGCACAGTTTTGTATACTTCATTCTTACCTCTGTTACCCACCACCTTGCATACAGGACCATATTGTATATATTCGATTTATAATATTCTATACATATCAAAAAGGGTGTAAGCCGCACATTCGTGTTTTAGGCCGTATGGTCTTGTGCATAAATTCCGTTTTCTGTATTTTCAAATACTAACTCTTTTATATTGCCTTCACGAGACGAATAAACATACATGCCACATCACAAGGGAACACCAACATCCTTGGCTATGTATGTCACCGTAGTATTAGTATATGCCAACGGTGGGCAAACCGCGGCTCGCCGGAGTTTTGTTGCGGTTCTTCTCGCTGGCAATAGTTATATCAATGAGCATATGTATATATATGTGCTCATTGGTTATATATTATCCAAATTTCACTAAGAGAAACCGTAGCGTAACAGTTTTTTTAATTCATTAGGCGTTTGCAGAATATATACTTCGCGATATTGTCATTATACTTTTGTGTAAAGTTTTTGTCAATTCATAGTATTCTAATATTATTAATTTTAAAAATAATGCGGCTCTCACATATTTCTGACTTGCTCTTCTATTGAAAAATTTTGCCCAACCCTTATACATACATTTGAGGTGAAAGTCCCACAATACGCCGAAAAACTTTTAACAATAATTCTTAACAGTACATGTACCATGTTTCCCCGAAAATAAGAACTAGCCTGAATTTCAAAAATCATTTTAATATAAGCTCGCGGCTTAAAATAAGACCTAGTTAATAACGCAAAATTATTTTTTGAGCTGGACGATAGCAAAAAATCTTTTCTACACGATTCAAAGATTGATAAGCTATGTTTAGCATTTATTTTAAATAAAAACGTGTTATTTATGAGTAAATGGATATCGGTTTTCATATTTTGCATGTTTGAAAATCTCGTAATTATTTTGTAATTTTGTATTTGATAAATAAAAAAAAAAGACATCTCCCGAAAATAAGCCCTAGTGTTAGAAAATTGAAATAAGACCCAGTCTTATCTTCGGGGAAACGTGGTATCCATAAGTAACATATAAAAGAGTCGGCGGGGTTTTCAAATCTTGATGAACCGAATTCGAATATGTTGCTCTATTTGCCTCAATGATTCGTGATCCGCAAAGAGCCGACGACTTTTAACAGTAATGCTGAATAGTATAGTGAAAATGTAATATATATAAATATGGTAAGATACAATCAGGGGCGGATTAAGCCCCTTTGGTGCTGTAAGCACTGAAGAATTTGGTGCACCCTCATGTGTAATTTGTAGTCGGATAGATAGATAGATAGATAGAAGTTTATTCAGAGAGTTCACTTACTTTAAATTTAATAAACAACGAGAGTTCACCCTTCCAATCAGACTATTATTATGTTGCATGGGTGGCGTTCTTTTAGAAATGATATTTATTCGTGACAGATATTACTTAAAATCAAACCAGACACTGTATGATGGGCAAGGAAATACGTTTCCGCCGTGTTTTCCTTATGTCACCTTTCTTGCGACACTCATTTTATTACGAATTGTTATATTGAGTAGTTTAAAAACTTGCAGCGTAAGCAAGCTTAGTGACATCGTCAAATACCAGCCAAGTTCGTCTAAGTTGGTATTTCAGGACGTAGCTAAAAAAAATGGATTGCGCGGCGTTAAGTCGGCTCTGCGTTTCGTCAATACTCTCACATGACCGACGCCTGTAAACAGAGGAGTGTTTACAAAGCGTTAGAAAAAGGGTTTGAATCTCGGGATCACAACCCCAGTTGGAATAGCTGAAAAAAACTCAAAAACGTTCCTCCATTAGATACAAATATACGCTAAAATGATTCTGTGAGCCGCACGGAATGTATCAGCATGACAGGGTTTGGACCACACTGGTCTTACCCGGTTTTCATATTTTGTATATTTGATAATTTTGTAATTCTCTACTTTGTAATTTTGTTTTTGATAAACGAAAATATAAGACATTCCCCCAAAATAAGCCCTAGTGTTATATTTCAGAAAAAATTGAAATGAGACCCAGTCTTATTTTCAGGAAACGGTATATACACAGTACACAGTAGCAATAGATTTCTAAATAATAAGAAACGAATAATTGATTCACCAAAATGAATCAATTACAAATACATGGTCCCCATGGGATAACCGGCAATAGCTTTTGAAATAATGACAAGGCAAGTACCCTAACATGACAGAGTACATGACGCCCACAAGTGCGGGCGCATGATTTTACTATTATAACTTTGTTTCCAAGAAAATCAAATTTTGACGAAACTCAGTGAACTCATTGCTTTTTGACTATTTTTTTTTATACTTTGTTTCTCACAATTGAAAGTCTGAAATTAGCAACTCTGTAGCAGTGCTTGTCAGAAGATGTCCTGACGCAATGCGTATTATTTTAAATATAAAGGAAGTAAAAATGAAATGAGTACCGGTAATATCTGAATAGCATGCTTCATGGCAGTGGTTCCCAAACATATTTTTTCGCGACCTCAATTTTCATTAAATCGAAACGTTCTGCATGTGGACAAAACATGTAGCCTACTCGTAGAATTTAGACACGGGCCCGAATTAACAAAGCGCTTTCGCAACTGATGGAAACCTCGGCAATCGCCAAATGAAGCCGTTTGGACAATAAATGGTTGGGTTATTGCTGAAAAATCCGAAGTTAAGCACTTTTACGGAACCTGCTGACTAGAACAAATTTCGCTTTCCAACTTTTAAATCCTACTCACTTGTGTGCGCATGTTTGACAGAAATTAGGCGATCCCGGAAAATAGACTCACAGTTTGGGAAACACTGCATTCTGGGCGCGTCGTTTAAAATTTTCTAGGGCGTCGCAGAACTTTTGCGAGATTGTACCCGAGATGCGTAGAAAGAGTTTAAACTTTTGTTATCATCGTTTGAATCACAATTGAAAAATAGAGAAGACAATCAATTTAAAAATTATAACGATCAACCCCATTCATATGAGACCTCCCTAATGTCGTCACAGGTGATTCAATACTGTACCAATTGTGACATCACACACACCAGGTAGGCTTGAGTTGAGCTTCTTTCAGCACTCCGCCTGCGTATGGACTCAACACATATTCAATATTTATACCACGACAGTTCTATTCGGGCAGTCCATCTGTATCTTTTCCACATATTCCATTTCTCCAGTATGGGTTAGCGTATGATAATTCAAACCAGTTTTACGGGCGAAACCTTTCCCACATATTTCACAAGCATGAGGCTTTGCTACATTATGTGATAGCGTATGGTATTTCAAAATATTTGACCTGGCTAATTCTTTCCCACAATCATATTTCACAAGCATGTGGTTTTTTAGATTACTTGTACTTGCAAAAGCTTTTCCCCAGTATGACTTTGCATGTGGCCTTTCAAATTACCAAGAGTTAAAAAATCTCTTCCACAAGCATGAGGTTTTTCTTTACAAAATTATAGTTTCAATCCATGCAAAGTGTATTTTTATACGCACAAGCTACAGCATGACCAGTGTTTCCGAGTCTGTGGAGAGCGTTTGAATGAGTCTACAACGAGCCAGAAATTCACTACGGGCCAATATCAGCCAAGTTAATAATTACCGGTTACTGAGTAGAACTGGGCATATATTAGAATAGCAATTTACTATTCGGAAATTTGGTAATACGTGACGCGACAGGTCACTTGTGCGTCGCTTAATCAAACGATTGGATTTCACTACTCACTTCTAGATTTCCGAGGAAAACGCGAGTCGGCACACACGTCATTAGCTACCTAAGTGGTGTTTCTCGCGAGTTCGAACAGCGAGGAATAAATTTTTCTGGTAGGTGTCAACCCAGATTTTCTAAATTGAAAAGAGCAATACAAAATACTAAAATAAAATGGAGAACACCATAAGTTTTGTTTTATGATAGTCCGCGACCGATTAAAAGCGCTTTTTCAGACAATGCAAATCGCAAAAGTTCGCCACTGCAGTATACATACCAGGGCAATTTCCCTTAGGATTCTTTGCTTTGTTGTCTCCACATTGGTACGTACAGTAGTAATGGAGCACCGTAAGTGTTGTACGAACAGCTCAGATTTGTCGAATTCACAATATATGAATCAAAATATAATCAGGCACTTTGTGTCCACGGATGGTCATGGTATTTTCTGAGTAGTATTGCTATCATTTCATCAACACAAGCACAGATTTAAAGGATCACAAATATGTTATGCAACAGAAAAAATCATTGAAATTTGGAGAAAATTGAAAAACGAGTGATGTACATGCGACACTTACCGTATTTCCCGGCGAATAAGTTGCTTTTCTAGACCCAAGATTTTGGGGGGAGATCGTCTTATTAGGCGAGTATGATAATTTTCATAATTCAATTTGGACCATAAAATACCTTCAGCAAAAGCATCCCCCACGTCCTCATCAGGTTAGTTTAAATAAGTCAGCATTCTCGCGCTGTGAATCTGGAATTTCAATGCTGTGATTATCATATTTGAAGTTGTCGCATTTAGGTGTGCATCACGAGTGAAGGGCTATTACCGATACACGTGGGATTGCAATTTGTGAAAATCGTCAATTGTTTTTGTGACAACAGACTGCGATAAATAAAGGAATGAATACGTGGCCCAAATTTTTTTGATTGAAAAGAGGCATCGTAAACACCATTCAAGTTTATTTTAGGATGACAGATTCAAGATGATTTTTATACATTGCCAAGCACAATAACCGGCAGGGCTCGACGCGACTATGATATATGTATAATACTGTAATTACGGTAATTTGAAATGAGTTGTACTCGGTGGGACAACATGTAATTTGGAGCAGTGATACTATTTATAATGTCGCAATCGCAGATTAAATTGATCACAATTAGATCAATAAAGCAACACATTTCGTTTTGTGGAGATTTCGAGGTTATGAATATGTATGTTTCATATATACATTTTTTATATGGTGGACACAATCGCGAGTTACATTGAACACAGTTAGATTGAAACTGAAAGACAGTTCGAATCTCTGTAGTTATAGATTAAATATTTCGCTATATTAACCAATGCGCAAACGCGGCGACCGCTTCGCACGTGATTTTACTACCCGTCTTATTGGCAGGTGATATGCAAAAACTCATTTTTCAGGCTTAAAACGAGCCTTGTCTTATTTACTGGGTAGACTTATTCGCCGGGAAATACGGTACATCAGAAGTTGTCCGCCAAAATTTCGAGGCGATGAATATGTATTTTTGATTTACTGATATACTTTAAATATATTTTCAAGTACTAAATATCAAGTTGTACATTATGGAAATTTAAAGCAGATAGTAGGATTTTTCTGAAGGCGATAACAAATTCGCAAGATTGCAAAAAATAGATATCAAATCTGAATGTAATCGGGCAATATATCCTCACATTATTATGTTCGCAGATGGCCGTGGAAAAATGCTTTCTTCTTAAGTATAAGTTTATTTCGACTCCATAATCAGCAATAGACGATGAAAAAAATAGATAAAAACAAAAGTAACTGATTATAGAATCGGGAAAGCGAACAAAACCTAGAGTAAGGTTTGAAACGTACAGATTTTAGATGGAAAGGTATTGATAAAAGAAGTAGTACGTGTTCGCTCACACAAAAGTAAAAAAAAAGTAATTAAGGCACGAACACACACACACACAATCATCGAGACATTATACTGTCGGAAGTGAAAAAAGCGAGACTTGAAAGTAAAGAGGAAGGAAAATATACAAACAAATAAAAAAAAATGAAATTCTTTTGCCACACCAAATTAATAATTTTATGAGGATTGCCAAATTGGATACCGAATTAGTCAACAAGAGTAATGTATTGTGGATAGAAAAGATATCGTCAAGCTGATTATAATTGGAGTCACCTAATGCCAAATTGCCCAATCAGAATTGCCAAGTTGGATGTATGAAGAGGTGGGCTATACCTGCTTCACTCATCAAATAGAAGCCACAACAAGCCAAATTATTTTAAATACTATTAATCAATAACAGTACCAGTGATCATAATTAATTAGGGCGGTATGATACAGAGGTAGGAAAATTGGTTAAGGGAATATATATGGTGTTTAAGGTTCAAGTAAGGTTTCCAGGGTCATGGATTATAGGCAAGTAACTTTAATTGAGGTTGTTGATCCCTGCGGTCAGTTCAAATTCATCACGGATGATTCATCAGTCTGCAAGTTTTGTTGATGTATACACCTTTCATGTTGACATAGATAGCATTTAAATTGATCATCATGACGTCCTGAAAAACGAAAAATATATCTGCGAGTACAATATTCAATGATTGCAAATAAGGAATCAATAGAAAACTACCCTACACCTTTGAGTGGAAGTTGTTGAATTGTGTAAATATTGATTAATATTAATTAAATATCATTAGACTGCTAGTTGAAAGACCTGAGAAAGAAGAGATTGTGGTTGGGACACAAGATAACAAACCATGCAAAAACCTTTCGATGTCGGTCAAACCACACACATGTATGCCATTATCTTCATTAGTCATTAACATCACACTAACCCTTACGCATTTGCATGCTATACACAGCATAAATTTGACCAAGGATAAAAACTTTGTACACACGCAGGACACAGCATATAGTACTACAGCAAGTTAAAATGTAGGGGAGAATCCAAATATACCTCGACTGGTCACCTAATTACAATATTAGGTACAGGAGTTAAATTATACCGTCTACAACCCTCACAAAGAATCACACCACCCAAACAGAAAACAAAGTTCACGCATGTTGAATATCAGAAACCCGACATTGAAAAAAAAGGAAACATGCGCATGCAGATATCAGAATGTGAACAGCCATATTAAGGAAAATCTTATGCTATAGAACAAAATAAATGGCCAACTAGAGTGCAAAACAGATGGGGAGAGCTCAACTGCTTGTTCAAAATTAATTAGTAATCTCCGAAACAATAGGGGAGAATCCAAATATACCTCGACTGGTCACCTAATTACAATATTAGGTACAGGAGATTAATTATACTGTCTACAACCCTCACAAAGAATCACACCACCCAAATAGAAAACAAAGTTCACGCATGTGGAATATCAGAAACCCAACATTGAAAGAAAAGGAAACATGCGCATGCAGATATCAGAATGTGAACAGCCATATTAGGGAAAATCTTATGCTATAGAACAAAATAAATGGCCAACTAGAATGCAAAACAGATGAAGAGAGCTCAACTGCTTGTTCAAAAATAAATTAGCAATCCCCGAGACAATAACAATGTTATGGCTGTTCAACATTCTCATGAAAACAATAAGTATGTGCAAGTGCTGAGTGTCCCAACTTATGTCATGGTCTTTCTTTTGAAGTTGTAGCTAATTACATACGAAAAATATATAACAGTGTGATTCTAATAATAAATTTTAATATTTTGATACCAAGTAGGACTTGACTTTTTTCTGAAAAGATTTTTTGGATTTCAATGTCTTCAAATTCAAGGGGAGAGAATTCCACAGCTTGGGCCCAGTATAACACAAGGCATGCTGGCTCACAGATGTACTCATAAAAGGTATGAACAGGTTGGAACTACTTCTTCGATTGGAAGTAATTTTAGTTAGTATGTCGTCGAAGCAGTTTGGCAGTTCTTGTCGTAAGTCGATGCAACCGCGAGTTACCATGAACGCAATTAGATTAAAATATGTTGTCATGGATTGATTATTGTGCTACGGAAAAGTACATTCTACACTGAAAATTTAACAAACGTGTGATTGCGTCAAATATCCGATTTTGAAGTTCTGATATTAGGATTCTTTTGCGTTTGGTTTATTGCAGTGGTTTTCAACTTTTTTGTCTTTGACCCCTCAGAAGTTTTTCTATTTGAAATTTAGTTTATAGCTTAAACAGCAACCTAACGTTCCATACAGATTTAACCGAGTCAAAAATAACACCAAACTAGTGGACGTTTTAATTTATTTTGCAAATCGAATACACTTGATGGGATTTCTGCTGTTGCATATCAGAAGCAAGTCTTGAAATACGCGTAATGACGGACGCGTTTCGTCTTCGTAGTTTAGTTGGTTACGAACCTTGGTTTTGATATGAACGGGAGCAAAAAATTCACTTTCACAAAGATATGTGGAGGTGAATAGAACAATACCATGTAATGCTTCCATTGATACTTTTGGGTACGACGGCAAAATGGCGCACCAAAACTGAGAAAGTGATCACTGTAGTTGCGTTCTCGCATTTATTATTGGCATGTCATAACTCGTATTTGTCACAATAGGTTACGGGAGATAAATCAAAATGATTTTCGTGGGCTATCGTCACATTGTCATAGTCATTCACTTTAATGTACATCCACCCGTTATTTGATGCATTACATTGAATTAATAATTACATTTAACTTGAATTTAAAAGTTCTTTTGTATGGCACCCAAAAAACACTTGGCTCATTGCCCATGGCGATCTGTTCTTCGATTAAGCACTGCTTGTCAGGAGATGCCTAAGTCATTCAATAACAAAATAAGCGACAACCAGAGTGCTGCGAGGAATGGCAGGAGAATAGAATGCAGATATCCCTTTTTAAAAAATATTCAAAAACGGGTTTTACACAATATGAGTGTTCATGTGTCTCTTCAAATAATCAGATCTTGAAAAATCTTCTCCACATACATTACAATCATGAAGTTTTTCTCTAGTATGAATTTGCATGTGGCTTTTCAAAGTATCACGCCTTGCAAAATCTCTACTATGTGTCTTTGTGTGGCATTTTAAAGAACTTGACCACGCAAAATTTTTCCCACATATTCTACATGCATATGGTTTTTCACCAGTATGAGTTCGCCTGTGTGTATGCAAGCCACCTAATCTTGCAAAATCTTTTCCACATATTTCACAAGCATAAGGTTTTTCTCCAGTATGGGTTCGCATGTGCAACTTCAAAATAGATGACCGTGCAAAATCCTTCCCACAAACCTCACAAGTATAAGGCTTTTCTTTAGTATGAATTCGCATGTGGTTTTTCATATTACTCTTACTGGCAAAATCTTTCTCACATATTTCACATGCATAAGGTTTTTCTCCTGTATGGGTTCGCATGTGGTATTTTAAATCACTTGGCCATGCAAAATCTTTCGGACATATCTCACAAAAATAGGGCTTTTCACCAACATGAGGTTTTTCTCCAGTATGAATTTGCGTGTGCTTTTTCAAACTACCTGTTCTGGCAAAATATTTCCTACATATTTCACAAGCATAAGGTTTTTCTTTGGAATGGCATTTTACATGACATTTTAAGTTATCTGATCTTGCAAATTCTTTCCGACATATTCCACAAGCATAAGGTTTTTCCCTGGTATGGGTTCGGATGTGGTTTTTTAGAGTACCTGACCATGCAAAAGTTTTCTCACATATTTTACAGACAAAGGGTTTTTCACCTGTATGTGATCGCATGTGCTTTTTCAAATTAGTTTTCTCTGCAAAATCTTTCCCACATATTTCACAAGCATAAGGTTTTTCTTTGGAATGGCATTTTACATGGCATTTTAAGTAATCTGATCTTGCAAAATCTTTCCCACATATTTCACAAGCATAGGGTTTTTCCCTGGTATGGGTTCGGATGTGATTTTTCAAAGTACCTGACCATGCAAAAGCTTTCTCACATATATTACAGAAATAAGGTTTTTCACCAGTATGTGATCGCATGTGCTTTTTCAAATAACTTGTCCATGCAAAATCTTTCCCACATATTTCACAAGCATGCGGTTTGTCTTTCATTTAAATTACTATATCAAATATACTGAAACAAGATTACAGCATTATTAATTCTGAAATTTATACTCCAGTTAAATAAAATTCTGGTTTTGTCTCTAGTTCTGTACGATTATTTATTTCCTACAATTAACACAAACCAAACGAAAATTGTGGAATATCTGAGATTTCCAATAAACACACAAGGTGAAACAAACAGGTAAAATCAAATCATGAATGTTTTATGAAATAAATGAATTCGGCCTCTAAAAATAGTTGCAGAGCAAAAATAATGGTTTGACAAAGTAATCAGTAGTGCTAGATAAATGCAATTGGAATGCAATGGAAAACCGAAACAACAATGTATGGACATATCACAGGACTATACAGGTAAATCATATAAAAATCATACACAGTAATATAAGAACAGATATTTAGTATTTTTATTACTCTGTACTCTTGAGGAAGTAGTATTAAGTTAATAAAAAACTAGTAATAACAAATGATATGTGTTTTGCCATTGCTTCGATAGTTCAACAGTGGGCCATAGACATTTTACTGGGTCACACAAGAATTTTTTTTTCTATGTACACAACAAATTAAAAAATTGGAGACAACTAGAGCGTCATGAGTGAAGGCAAGAATATCGCTTAAATTTTTAGTAATGAAGGCACAGGGCAAAGTGGCAAAAGATCTATCATTGTGTAAAACTGGAATAATCTAACTATTGACAAGAGCCACACACACTATATTGCTTGGTGGGCCAGGTTGTGACCAGGGAAACGCAAGTTATACACTCCGGATCCAACAAAAAATAAAGCGAGAAGAAAATAAAAATTAAAAAAAGGGATTTACAATATACGAGTCTTCATGTGTCTCCTCAAATAATCTGATCTTGAAAAATCTTCCCCACATATATCAAAAGCATGAGGTTTTTTTTTCAGTATGAATCCGCATGTGGCTTTTCAAAGTATCACGCCTTGCAAAATTTCTCCCACATATTTCACAAGCATGAAATTTCACTCTGGTATGTGTTAAAATGTGTCTTTTTAAATTTGCACGCCTTGTGAAATTTTTCCCGCATATTTCACAAGCAAGAAGCTTTTCCCCAGTATGTGTTCGCATGTGGTATTTCAAACTAGTTGACCATGCAAAACTTTTCCCACATACTTCACAAGAATTAGACTTTGTCCTGGCATGAATTTGTTTGTGGCTTATCAAATTACCAAGTGAAGCAAAACCTTTCCCACATATTTCACAGGCATGAGGTTTTTCCCCCGTATGCGTTCGCATGTGCACTTTCAAATCACTTATCCTGGCAAAATCTTTTCCACACACTTTACAAACATGAGGTTTCTCTCCCGTATGCGTTCGCATGTGGGTTTTCAAATTACCTGACCATGCAAAATCTTTTTCTCCATTGTGCGTTTTTATGTGGCTTTTCAAGGTACTTGGTTGTGCAAAATACTTTCCACATATCTTACAAGCATGTGGTTTTTCTCCGGTATGTGTTCGCATGTGAAATTTCAAAGTTTCAGCCATTTTGAAATCTTTTCCACATATTCCACAAACATAAGGTCTTTCACCAGTATGAATTCGCATGTGGTTTGTCAGAGTGATTGGCATTGAGAAATATTTTCCACATACTTTACAAGCATATGGTATTTCTCCAGTATGGACTTGCATGTGGTTTTTCAAAGTATCACGCCTTGCAAAATCTCTACTATGTGACTTTGTGTGGCATTTTAAAGAACTTGACCACGCAAAATTTTTCCCACATATTCTACATGCATATGGTTTTTCACCAGTATGAGTTCGCCTGTGTGTATGCAAGCCACCTAATCTTGCAAAATCTTTTCCACATATTTCACAAGCATAAGGTTTTTCTCCAGTATGGGTTCGCATGTGCAACTTCAAAATAGATGACCGTGCAAAATCCTTCCCACAAACCTCACAAGTATAAGGCTTTTCTTTAGTATGAATTCGCATGTGGTTTTTCATATTACTCTTACTGGCAAAATCTTTCTCACATATTTCACATGCATAAGGTTTTTCTCCTGTATGGGTTCGCATGTGGTATTTTAAATCACTTGGCCATGCAAAATCTTTCGGACATATCTCACAAAAATAGGGCTTTTCACCAACATGAGGTTTTTCTCCAGTATGAATTTGCATGTGCTTTTTCAAACTACCTGTCCTGGCAAAATATTTCCTACATATTTCACAAGCATAAGGTTTTTCTTTGGAATGGCATTTTACATGACATTTTAAGTTATCTGATCTTGCAAATTCTTTCCGACATATTCCACAAGCATAAGGTTTTTCCCTGGTATGGGTTCGGATGTGGTTTTTTAGAGTACCTGACCATGACCTGACCATGCAAAGGGTTTTTCACCTGTATGTGATCGCATGTGCTTTTTCAAATTAGTTTTCTCTGCAAAATCTTTCCCACATATTTCACAAGCATAAGGTTTTTCTTTGGAATGGCATTTTACATGGCATTTTAAGTAATCTGATCTTGCAAAATCTTTCCCACATATTTCACAAGCATAGGGTTTTTCCCTGGTATGGGTTCGGATGTGGTTTTTCAAAGTACCTGACCATGCAAAAGCTTTCTCACATATATTACAGAAATAAGGTTTTTCACCAGTGTGTGATCGCATGTGCTTTTTCAAAATACCTGTCCATGCAAAATCTTTCCCACATATTTCACAAGCATGCGGTTTGTCTTTCATTTAAATTTCTATATCAAATATACTGAAACAAGATTACAGCATTATTAACTCTGAAATTTATACTCCAGTTAAATAAAATTCCGGTTTTGTCTCTAGTTCTGTACGATTATTTATCTCCTACAATTAACACAAACCAAACGAAAATTGTGGAATATCTGAGATTTCCAATAAACACACAAAGTGAAACAAACAGGTAAAATCAAATCATGAATGTTTTATGAAATAAATGAATTCGGCCTCTAAAAATAGTTGCAGAGCAAAAATAATGGTTTGACAAAGTAATCAGTAGTGTTAGATAAATGCAATTGGACTGCAATGGAAAACCGAAACAACAATGTATGGACATATCACAGGACTATACAGGTAGATCGTATATAAAACATACACAGTAATATAAGAACAGATATTTAGTATTTTTATTACTCTGTACTCTTGAGGAAGTAGTATTAAGTTAATAAAAAACTAGTAATAACAAATGATATGTGTTTTGCCATTGCTTCGACAGTTCAACAGTGGGCCATAGACATTTTACTGGGTCACACAAGAATTTTTTTTTCTATGTACACAACAAATTAAAAAATTGGAGACAACTAGAGCGTCATGAGTGAAGGCAAGAATATCGCTTAAATTTTTAGTAATAAAGGCACAGGGCAAAGTGGCAAAAGATCTATCATTGTGTAAAACTGGAATAATCTAACTATTGACAAGAGCCACACACACTATATTGCTTGGTGGGCCAGGTTGTGACCAGGGAAACGCAAGTTATACACTCCGGATCCAACAAAAAATAAAGCGAGAAGAAAATAAAAATTAAAAAAAGGGATTTACAATATACGAGTCTTCATGTGTCTCCTCAAATAATCTGATCTTGAAAAATCTTCCCCACATATATCAAAAGCATGAGGTTTTTTTTTCAGTATGAATCCGCATGTGGCTTTTCAAAGTATCACGCCTTGCAAAATTTCTCCCACATATTTCACAAGCATGAAATTTCACTCTGGTATGTGTTAAAATGTGTCTTTTTAAATTTGCACGCCTTGTGAAATTTTTCCCGCATATTTCACAAGCAAGAAGCTTTTCCCCAGTATGTGTTCGCATGTGGTATTTCAAACTTCTTGACCATACAAAACTCTTCCCACATACTTCACAAGAATTAGACTTTGTCCTGGTATGAATTTGTTTGTGGCTTATCAAATTACCAAGTGAAGCAAAACCTTCCCCACATATTTCACAGGCATGAGGTTTTTCCCCCGTATGCGTTCGCATGTGCACTTTCAAATCACTTATCCTGGCAAAATCTTTTCCACACACTTTACAAACATGAGGTTTCTCTCCCGTATGCGTTCGCATGTGGGTTTTCAAATTACCTGACCATGCAAAATCTTTTCTACATATTTCACAAGCAAAAGGTTTTTCTCCATTGTGCGTTTTTATGTGGCTTTTCAAGGTACTTGGTTGTGCAAAATACTTTCCACATATCTTACAAGCATGTGGTTTTTCTCCGGTATGAATTCGCATGTGGTTTGTCAGAGTGATTGGCATTGAGAAATATTTTCCACATACTTTACAAGTATATGGTTTTTCTCCAGTATGGACTTGCATGTGGTTTTTCAATTTTCCTCGATCTCTAAAATCTTTTCCACATATTTCACAGACACGAACATATGTTTTCCTGTTATGTATTCGCATGTGGTATTTCAAGGTTTGATGCCCCCACAAGCATATGGTTTTTCACCTGTATGGACTCGAATGTGGATTTTCATATAATCTGGCCTTAAGAAACATTTTCCACATATTCCACAGGCATGTGGTTTTTCTCCAGTGTGGGTTTGCCTGTGGTATTCCAATTTACTTTTCCCTGTAAAATCTTTACCGCATATTTCACAGACATGAGCTTTTTTCTCAGTATGTGTTCGCATGTGGTACTTCAAATTAATGGCCGTCGCAAAAAAATTCGTTTTTTCTTCCATGTCTATTGTACTGGAACACGACGCATTTTCCCCATTGTCAATATCCATTTTATTTACCTGTAAATCCGTATTATTTCATTTAATATTAGTTCTATGTTCATTTATCGCATGTCATAAATATTGAAACGAAATCATTGCAATAAAAAATATAGTACACACAGAGGGCAGATAACTTTTTTATGGTTTTGCAGGCAGGCAACTAGAATAAAGCCAGGCCACAGAAAATTCAGGGCCAGGCAAGCCTATTTATAATATTATATACCGGAACTTATCTTATTTATGGTTAAAACAAAAAATTTTGGACTGGGCCAAGGGAAGTTTCAGGAGTCAAGACTGATACCGGTTTTAATATTGGGTTAATATCGTAGTACCGGTCTGACACTTCTATCATGCTAGCAAAATCCTGCTGCTTGAAAACTTGATGTCATAAAAAATGTTCCTTTATGAAATTGGAAAAAATAATTTAATTGTATTCTGCAAACGTGGCCTTACATTTCCGTATATTATTACAGTATCCAATCTCTTGTGAATAAACTTTGATAACATTATGTAAGTATTGCCATGAAATGCCGTATACGTGTGAGTAAAATACAAATAAAGTTCCAAAAAATTTGAAATTTGTAACAAAATTTAAACATGACCTTGGGGTCTCAAATAAAATTAGAACATTGATAGATAGATACTCTTTCCAAAAAAGAGACTGCGAGATAACATAAATTTCCTAAAATTCCAAATAAATAGTTAAATTGACCCAAAATGTTAACAAGATCCGCTTTTAGAGCTCAAAAAATAGTTTGGGTATGTTCAACGTATTTTCAATGTAAAATAAAAGAAAATTGGAAAAAAACTTGATCAGTACTTACTTGGTAAAACTCCAAGAATAACCCAAAATTTGAACAAGATCTGCTTTTAGGGCTCAAAAAATATTTTGGGTATGGATTGATACTTTCAACGTCCTTTCAATCAAAATAAAAAAAAAAAGAGGGAAAAACTTGATCAATTTTACAATAAAATACTTAAGGTACTCAGCAAATCTCCCAAGAAAATTGTTAAATTACCCAAAATTTGAACACGATCTGTCTTCGGGACACAAAAAATATTTCGGATGTGAATGAATGGTTTCAACATCTTTTCAATCAAATGAAGAAATTGGAAACAAACTTCATCAGTTTTCTAATATGATACTTTTAATAAAGTGTAATAACGTAAATTTCACAAAATTCCAAAAATTAGTTAAATTGACCCAAGATGTTAACAAGATCTGTCTTCGAGGCTCAGAAAATATTTTAAACATCGTTACAATAAAAATGAGAAAATTGAAAAAAAACACTATCAGTAATACGTCTTCAATACAGCGTAATAGCGTAAATTTCATGAAAATCCGAAAGAGGTTTGAATCAGACATAGTTTAAAACCTAATCAGCGTTGAACCCATTTTAAATCCTACATGGCCTATTAATTCCTGTGTCCTGGCTCCAAAGCTACAAAAAAGTCATGCTTACATGCTTACAAGAGTTGCTGGGATCCAATACAATATTATGAGCAAGATTTCTTGGCACTACACAGTATAACTATCATAGATTGAATGGAACAAAATGTAAAATGTTCCTCACTTTGGAGCAGTATCATAAGGTAAAAGTCATCTGTAAACCTATCTGTGGCAGGATAGTCCCCGTTTGCAAGGTTGAAGGGCCACAAAAACTGGAAAAGTCTCGCGTGCCGCAGTCCGAGAAAACCCAAAGGTGATCAGAATATTGCGAATCTACTTACTTTAAACGCATTAAAGAATGAAAGTGTACAGTTCTGATAGTCCTATTATTATGTTGCATGAGTGGCGTTTCTTCAAGTAAGATATGTAAAGCCTTCAGTTATTTTAAAATTGCTTCTCAAGAATTACTGTTGTATTTTTCGTCAAAGAACAAGTTGGGATTTGATGACCTAGGTAAAAAACATTCAGTTCTGCACTTCGTCACTGCTGTCACATGGCCCACGTCAAAAATGTTTCGTCAATAAATACAAATATACACTAAAATTGTTCTGCGGGATGTGCAAGTTTAAGGAATTTAGTCAAAACTAGAATTTTATGAAAATGGGTTAAATTTGAGCAGAAAATTGGTATTACAATATTTTTAAATAACTTAGCATTGTTACATATTTGCCACATAATTCTCAAGCATATGAATTTTTTCTTTCGAATGAATTTCGATATACATTGTACTGAAAAAAGACAAATTAAAATTCCTTTTGTTGTTGCACATAGATCATTTTTAATTTTCACAAGATTAACAGTCACAGGGGCGCAGCCAGTTACATGGGTCGTAACTCCCCCGTTTAAAAAATTTTTTTATCTGAAATTTCATCTACAAAAATGCAACAGCGTCGTTTACGATCGCGCATCATACTTTCGCGGTCAAAACGATATTCGACTCAATCACTTTTATTAATACGAATCAAAGCAAAATGGAATTCCTTAACATCAATTTACAACGAGTTTCGGGTAAGAATTAACCTACGGCTATCGATAACAGGGAGAAACAATAAATTTGAAGCGTGTCAACACTGTTTTTGTAAATTTAGAAACGTCGAAACAGATCAGTAAGACAAGTAAATAATGTATTTTATGGAAATTTCTCGAGATATTGGGGAGAAATATTATTTTGGACCACGTAGAAATACTATTATTGCTGATTTATTCACTTGTTTAGTATCAGTGTTTAAACCCAATGCTGAGTTACGTGAATACTTAAGTTTTTTTCAATTATTATTTAATACTAAAGAAACACGGACACTATCTAAAATTGAAAGCATAGAAATGTCATCAACTATCCGCTTAACAAATATCGCATCACGGGGTCAGTAATAATATTATTGTTCGCTTAAAAATGGGACCGTAATTTACAAACTGTGATACAAATCCTACACAGAAGATAAAAATCAGAACAAAATTAATTTTTGTTGTGAATGCACTCCTTAATAGTTGTCTTTAACATCTTCGCCGATGTGAATTCACAATTCTGTCCAAAATATAAAAACCAAACTACGATTTCTGCCGTTGCGTGAGAATTAATATTTGCTGGTGAATAAAAAAAGGTGCTTTAATATAGTTTAACAACATTAATTGGAGTGTCAGCCTCCGCTTATGAAAAAAAGTATGAAATAAAAACGTCGCATTGTTACAGTGTTTTCAGTCCAGTAAAATCCAAAAAAAAAAAATATATTTACTGTCACGGTGATCATTTCGGCGGCCGACATCCCAATTAATGTTGTTTAACCCTTTCCGTGCGGTGGGCACGTATACGTACCCACGACAAAAGTCGCTAGATTGCGGCGGGTACGTTGATGTACTCCACTGTTTTATTTAGCAATCGGTCACAAACTGTTGGTCTAGTTTTTCCGGGTTTTAGTTTATTGATAAAAAGTCTTCTTCGAGATTAACATAAGCGACGATAAATCTCGCTTTCGTTTACGACGGGAATTTTATTTGCGGCAGAACGAGGGAGTGTTTTTGAAATTTATGCAAATTTCGGTGTTTTTTGGGTGGTAATAGAAGACATATTATCCCTTCCATCTACCAAAGTATTTTGAGTTGGATCACGAAATTGCTACAGCAATATTATGCTATTGTTTGCCAACCACGAAGCGATAACAGTAAAGGATTTAGCGAATATTTCTATTTTTTATCACGGTTTGAAGTTTCAACTCCCAAGAAAAAAAAATGCCTTTCTTCTATCCGGTTTGTGACTCAGACCACCACTTTTAAAAAAACTTTTTTTTAATCGCCAATTGCAAGCTCTTTAAATGAGCTTTCCAACGAGCAGAGGATCATTAGTTTTTAGTTAGTCGATCGATTAGTTGTGGGGGTACAAATGCATAAAATCAGCGTAGCAAATACGATTATTTAATAAAAATCGCATGGAAGGGGTTAATATGACAATACTCATTATTCGGCGTTCGCTGAAAATATTCGAATAACTCGAATAAAAAATCAGATTTTGCCCGCCGCTAATCACGACACATGTAAATAATCATTGAATGGCAATAAAAAATCAACTTCCTTGACAATAAATTCCGTGAATTGTACTTTTGGTGCACTGTTTTAATTTCACCCTAAAACCCACCCGTCTGAAAAATCCTGGTCGCGCCCCTGTTAACAGATATAACCAATTCCCTTTCAGTATTATTTAAACTAAAGTACAGCATTGTAATACAGGACATAACAAACCCCAATATAAGCATTGCTGGGAAAAATAGCAGATGAACAAAATGTATCCTTTCAAATACAACTGAAACTAGTAATATTTAAGTTTAGTAATTTTATAGTTGCTGGAATGCAATACGGAAGAACAAAAATAGAAAGACTATACATGTAGTATGAATCACAGGTTCTCAAACAGTTGTCAGATTTGATTTCCGCCACCTTATTTTGGATATGTACACTTCTTTATTGTTCAGAGCAGCGGCCTTTTGTCGCCCATTAAAGGTTGCTAGTCTTGGCGTGCCACACATAATTTTAGATAGTTGAGCACTATCACAATTTTTTCACACAGATCACAAGTTTAAAATTTAAGCATCGTGCAAAGACTGCGACAACTCATGAACTCAACATAGTCATCTTATCTGTAGAAAAAAAATCAAAAAATGTGACATTTTTTGTTGCATCACACTTGATAAGTTTTGACATCTGGCCCCATACTAAATGAAGCTAAGATTAAAAAATATTCTAAATGGAAATCACTAATCCGAGTTCTCAGTTCGGACGCATGTACTTCCAAACATCGATATGAATTTTTTCGCATGGTTAGGCAAATTTTGATAAAGTTTTCTTCAAGAAGATAATTTTTATAAAAATCAAGCAGTAATCCATCTCTCCAATAGAATATAGATTTATTTCCTGAAAATTCCATTTGAATATTTTCTGTGCCATTAGCATCAACTTTTATGTGTTTTGTTGCCATTTGTCTAATTATAATTAAATAATTGTAGAATACCTAAAAAAAACAAGAGGATACACAATATTTATCAACAACACAAGTTGAACAAATAGTACGAACACATCATGAATGTTTTATAAACTGAAATATATTCAGGCACTTATAATCGTGACAGAGAAAAATTATGGTTTGACAAACTAGTCAGTGGTGCTCCGAATTTAATCAAGAGCATCTAAAAATCAGAAAGGTAAACAAAACAAAATGAAAAAGAAAGCCAACCAATGCCAGAACTAATCAAGACAAGAATATTTCACAAAATGAGTTTGCACATGTTTCTCCAAGTTATCCTGATTTTGCAAAATCTTTGCCACATTTTTTTTCCATATGATTGCACTGCAACAAGATGCACAATGTTTTATTCTATTGAAAAGGTCACTTCCTGTTATATTCTGATTGATCGGCTCCATGCACTTGGTTTTCCCTCATAATACAATAATGACTAAATGCAGCTAAGAGTTCACATAGATTCACGGGTGTTACACAGTACGAGTGAAATATTTGACAAGTGAAAATCACAGGACTATATATGTAAATCATACATATAAAACACATACACAATAATAGGACAGAATAGTGAGATGTTTTATCACTCTAATCTTGGGGAAGTAGTGTAGCGGAAGTTAAAATAACATCTAGGGAAGGAGTGTGCAACATTTTTTGTCTGTGGGTAGGGCTGTCCAAGCGAACAGAATATTCGGAATTTTATTCGGCCAATTCGCGAATCACTAAAATTTAGTACATACCGCGCCTCACGACCACCTTTTTCATCGAGCAAGCAAACGCATATTTATATCGCTTTCTTTGCTGTAAAAAGGTGTCTCTCTTATTGCCCGGTGACATGTAATTATCCATTTCATACATAGTCATAAATGAAAAGTTATTGGTAACAAAGATTTAAAGATGACGTTTTTTGAGAGACCACAAGGAGAAAAAGACAATTTAATAAAACACCAGTTTTATAAATATAATCGATTTGTAGCTGTATAGTCAATAATCACAGGAGCATGGTACAGGGCTGAGACACGTTTTGGAGGTCCAATACCCTTTTTCAACTGAATTTGTAATTTCTTCTAATGGCAATACTTTGTACTGTATTACCCATCTATTACTATGACAAATAATTGCACTCTTGAATGTTGATGGCTGCTGTACAGCAACAATATGATCATCAAACTAGCTCTGAATTTGTGAGTTACCAAAATGCAATTCTAAATTTTTTGGACAACAGTTATAAATATATTAATAGTTATTTATCATTTTGCTGAATAATACACAAAAAATCTTGAGTTAATAATACTATTAACGAGAATATCGGTCAGAGACCGAAGACTTATTGATCGAAAATCCCCCAAAACAGCGCTCTTACTCCATAGTGACACCTTGTGTCCCATCACTAAATAATTAATCCCTTACTAATTATACGACATATTTCATCCAAAATCACAAATCTGGTCCGACATATGATGAATGCACATGCAAAATCTGGAGCAGATTCTATCTCGCTTTTGTGAAATATCGCGTGCATCTAACAGACAGATAGACAAATACCTATCAACATACTTACCGATTAAATTCGATAAATAATGATAATAGAATTAAAATAGCAACTACAGGATTTGCATGCCCTATTAAAATTGAATTCATTAAAACTGAGTAAATAATGTAATGATGAGAGTCTGTGCAATTTCCAACTCTTAAAACTTGATAGTTTTCGAAACCCTAATTTTTTCACCAGTTAAAGGATGCTTGTGATCTCTTTTTATAACGCTGGAAACATAGTTATGCAAAATATTAGCAATAATTTGGATGTAACTGCACATACGTTATCAAAATATCGACCAGGAAGTTTTTATTGTGCAATAGAGACAAATTTAGGATTGCGCAATAATATTCGATAATTAGTTTAATTCGGGAAAAGTATTCGGTTCGAATCAACTAAATATTCGATTTTGGACAGCCCTATATGTAAGCTAATGTTGGGCCACACAGGAACATTGCTTTTCCATGTACACAACAAATTTTAAAAAATGGCGACAACTAGAGCATCACAGGTAAAGGCAAGAAAATAGCTATTGCTTAGTTTTCCAGTAGTAAAGGCACCGGACAAAGTGGAAAAAAATTCAACGCCGCAACAAGAGTGAAGATCATTATGTAAAATCATCGGATTAGGATTTTATGCTTAATAGGGTAAAATCTAACTGTTGACAAGAACCACACTAAATTGTTTGATGAGCCGAGTCATGGGATGTAAGTTTTAAGTTCTGATCCAAGGAAACAGAGCAAGAAGCAAATCAGACAAAAAAAATATTAAAAACAGGTTTTACAACATATGAGTCTTCATGTGTCTCTTCAAATAATCTGATCTTGAAAAATCTTCTCCACATACATCACAAGCATGAGGTTTGTCTTCAGTATGAATCCGCATGTGGTTTTTCAAAGTATCACGCCTTGCAAAATCTTTCCCACATATTTCACAAGCATGAAGTTTCACTCTGGTATGTGTTAAAATGTGTCTTTTTAAAGATTCACGCCTTGTAAAATTTTTCCCACATATTTCACAAGCAAGGAGCTTTTCCCCAGTATGTGTTCGCATGTGGTATTTCAAACTAATTGACCATGCAAAATCTTTCCCACATACTTCACAAGCATTAGGTTTTGTTCTGTTATGAGTTTGTTTGTGGCCTATCAAAGAACCAAGTGAAGCAAAACCTTTCCCACATATTTCACAAGCATAAGGTTTTTCACCAGTATGCGTTCGCTTGTGTACTTTCAAATCACTTATACTAGCAAAACCTTTTTCACATATTTTACAAACATGAGGTTTTTCTCCCGTATGCGTTCGTATGTGCTTTTTCAAATTACCTGCCCATGCAAAATCTTTCCCACATATTTCACAAGCAAAAGGTTTTTTTCCAGTATGAGTTCGTATGTGCTTTTGCAAGGAACTTGTTAGAGCAAAATGTTTTCCACATATCTTACAAGCATGAGGTTTTTCTCCTGTATGTGTTCGCCTATGAAATTTCAATGTTTCAACCCTTTTGAAATCTTTTCCACATATTTCACAAGCGTAAGGTCTTTCACCAGTATGAATTCGCATGTGGTTTTTCAGAGTGATTGGCAATGGGAAACTTTTTCCACATATTTCACAAACATGTGGTTTTTCTCCAGTGTGGGTTCGCATGTGCCTTTTCAAGTGACTTGGCGTTCTAAAATCTTTTCCACATATTTCACAGACATGAACATATGTTTTCAGATTATGTATTTGCATGTGGTGTTTTAATGTATCAGGATATGCGAAATTTTCTCCACATATTTCACAACTATATGGTTTTTCCCCTGTATGGACACGCATGTGGATTTTCACACAATCTGGCCTTATGAAGCATTTTCCACATATTTCACAAGCATGTGGTTTTTCTCCTGTATGGGTTTGCATGTGGTATTTCAAGTTACGTTTCCCTTTAAAACCTTTCCCACATATTTCACAAACATGAGGTTTTTGTTTGGTATGGCTTGTTACATGGCATTTCAAGTGATCTAACCGCGCAAAATTTTTTCCACACATTTTACAAGCATGAGGTTTTTCTCCAGTATGGGCTCTTAGGTGTTGATTCAAGTGAGCAAGTGTTGTAAAATTTTTTCCACATATTTCACAAGTACGCGATTTTTCTTTAATATCCATGTCGAAATAATTATTTGTCACAGCGCCACTCAGAGGTTTGCTTTTCTGTACTATTAAAACTACAATCACTGTAATGAAGAAATAGGAAACACATAAAAACCCAACTGCTTAGTTTTATATTTCATTGTTGGCCATTGGGGCAATTGTTCACAGTAAGTCGTCCTATCAGTTAGGGGTAGCAATAGAGACAAATTTAGGATTGCCCAATAATATTTGATAATCAGTTTAATTCGGGAAAAGTATTCGGTTCGAATCAACTAAATATTTGATTTTGGACAGCCCTATATGTAAGCTAATGTTGGGCCACACAGAAACATTGCTTTTCCATGTACACAACAAATTTAGAAAAATGGCGACAACTAGAGCATCACAGGTAAAGGCAAGAAAATAGCTATCGCTTAGCAATTAGAGCATCACAGGTAAAGGCAAGAAAATAGCTATTGCTTAGTTTTCCAGTAGTAAAGGCACCGGACAAAGTGATAAAAAATTTAACGCCGCAACAAGAGAAAAGATCATTATGTAAAATTATCGGATTAGGATTTCATGCTTAACCTGATTCAGACGCCTAATCGAGCCCAATTTTGAATACATTTTTATTAATGTCATACGACCCCCAAAATTTACCCAATATACAATAATTATATACCATTGGAAAGGTATTTTAGAGTACTATACGCTAGATGTCACTGGAGGACCGTAAACTAAAACACCTCTTTCAAGAGGTCTCTCGTAACGTCAAAAAATAACAAAAATATTTACACTCTCTCATTCTATCAGCTGTTGGACGTCTATCGCTATTGTAAAGCTGAAATGTGACTATACAGTTGACTGCAGATTGGTTTTCTCTTTCATATGATACTAAACGCTTTTCCATAGCGCGCGTTGTTCAAGCGTTTTGGAAATTTTCCGTTTGAGAAGTCACCACATCGAATCAGGCCAGGCTAAGCTTGATAGATCGATCGGTTGTTTGTTTGTGCTTTATCGCGTTGAAAGCTTTTGTGAGTCATAATAAAACATTTATTATGAATCATAAAAGCTTATAATCGTCAGACAAGGAGAATTTGCGAGATAAAACGCCTAACTTTTTCTCGGTGAGGCAGCTGCGATCAAACGACTCGATATTTTTATAACTTCCTGACGTTGTGAGATGTCCACTCTCCTATGTTATGTAGCATATAAAATGACCTTCAAAATAAGACCTTATCATGCTAGCTTTTGTTATTGGTTTGCGCGCAACGCCAAGGTTTATGGAATCATTTTCTTGTTGTGCGACGTTTTTATATCGCAGCGGGAAGTACACGCGTGATATGTAAGCGAAATTTTATCACTTCTAAATGTCATATAAGGTTCATTCTCATATCGTTGTGTGGGGAATAAGATTTCCTTTCAAGCAAGACCATAACAAACATTCCAGACCTCATGGTATACACACAGCATTGCAAAACGTCTGAAACGCCGCGCATGCGTCAAACCGGGAGGATTAGGTTAATAGGGTAAAATCTAACTGTTGACAAGAGCCACACTAAATTGCTTGGTGAGCCGGGTCATGGGATGTAAGTTTTAAGTTCCTGATCCAAGGAAACAGTGTGAGAAGCAAATCAGACAAAAAACATGTTTTACAACCTATGGAGTCTTCATGTGTCTCTTCAAATAATCTGATCTTGAAAAATCTTCTCCACTTACATCACAAGCATGACATTTGTCTCCAGTATGAATCCGCATTTGGCTTTTCAAAGTATCACGCCTTGCAAAATCTTTCCCACATATTTCACAAGCATGAAGTTTCACTCTGGTATGTGTTAAAATAGGTCTTTTTAAAGATTCACACCTTGTAAAATTTTTTCCGCATATTTCACAAGCAAGAAGCTTTTCCCCAGTATGTCTTCGCATGTGGTATTTCAAACTAATTGACCATGCAAAATCTTTCCCACATACTTCACAAGCATTAGGTTTTGTTCTGTTATGAGTTTGTTTGTGGCGTATCAAATTACCAAGTGAAACAAAACCTTTCCCACCAATTTCACAAGCATAAGGTTTTTCACCAGTATGCGTTCGCATGTGTACTTTCAAATCACTTATCCTAGCAAAACCTTTTTCACATATTTTACAAACATGAAGTTTTTCTCCCGTATGCGTTCGTATGTGCTTTTTCAAATTATCTGCCCATGAAAAACCTTTTTCACATATTTTACAAACATGAGGTTTTTCTCCCGTATGCGTTCGTATGTGCTTTTTCAAATTATCTGCCCATGAAAAACCTTTTTCACATATTTTACAAACATGAGGTTTTTCTCCCGTATGCGTTCGTATGTGCTTTTTCAAATTACCTGCCCATGCAAAATCTTTCCCACATATTTCACAAGCAAAAGGTTTTTTTCCAGTATGAGTTCGTATGTGCCTTTGCAAGGTACTTGGTAGAGCAAAATGTTTTCCACATATCTTACAAGCATGAGGTTTTTCACCAGTATGCGTTCGCTTGTGTACTTTCAAACCACCTATCCTAGCAAAACCTTTTTCACATATTTTACAAACATGAGGTTTTTCTCCCGTATGCGTTTGTATGTGCTTTTTCAAATTATCTGCCCATGAAAAACCTTTTTCACATATTTTACAAACATGAGGTTTTTCTCCCGTATGCGTTCGCGCATCGTGTTGATGAAAGCAATCCCGTGAGAATAGTTATGGGCGAAAAGATTGCCAGACTCCTCGCCGACGTTGGTAAGTTACAGCTATGATTCAGCGCATTTTTTATCCAATAATTTCACGCAAAAACATTCCCAAAATTAATGTCACAGTATAAAAATAATGTTTGGGGCCAAAGGTCAAACATCCATTTTTCCTCTGATTCAACGTATTTTTTATTCAATAATTTTACGCAGATGTACTAAACAGTACCGGTATGCGGTATCTATAGTCGCACAACACTCTCAAAATTAAAGACAAAGTAGAGAAATATTGTTTGGGGTCAATTGTCAAACGTCCATTTTGCTCTGCTTCAAGGTATTTTTTT
This sequence comes from Styela clava, assembly GCF_964204865.1. NCBI lineage: Eukaryota > Metazoa > Chordata > Ascidiacea > Stolidobranchia > Styelidae > Styela > Styela clava. The sequence goes on along the minus strand of NC_135250.1, from coordinate 557,790 downwards.
TATATTACGCAATACAATAATTTTACGCGGATGTACTGAACAGATACAAATGATCCGAATTTAGATTTTTTTATGTACAGCAAAAGGAATAAAAAATAACAAAATAGTCTGCCGTTTTCAATCATTGAGATTCACTTATTCGCCAAAGCATGCTTTTCTGTAGATAACACCTTCAAAAAGATTTTGTTCAATTTTACATTTATGGAACGTCCAAACAGGACCAATTAGAATTTAGTTTACATGTACATCACATACGCTCGCTAACAATGTTAGCAGAAAAAAACGAACTAAACAAAACGGAATATCCGAAGAATTATCGATCGAAAGTTAGGGGATCCCCAAAACAGCGCTCTTACTCCATAGTGACACCTTGTGTCTCATCACTAATTAATTAATAACTCGCTAATTATACGACATAATTCATCCAAAATTACTAGGCTTCTGGTACGACATATGATGAATGCACATGCAAAATCTGGAGCAGATTCGATCTCGCTTTCGTGAGATATCGCGTGCATCTAACAGACAAATACCTATCAACATATTTACCGATTAAAATCGATAAGTAATAACGCATTCACCTTCAGTAAGTAGGCTAGCGTGGCGCTACACAGCAACAACAGTACCAGTAACGAGAACATGTTCGTGTATTATGATGAATAATTGAACGCCAAAGCGGGACTTTTGGCTGACTTGTTGGGACAGCGGGTAAGGACGTATGGTAAGCCTAGGTATAGGAATAATGTTTGGCGTCAAGGTCAAACGTCTATTTTTGCTCTGATTCAACGTATTTTTATCCAATAATTTTAAGTGGATGTCTTGAACAGTATATAAAGTCAAAATCAGTTGCACATGGGCAGGGTCATTTTGCACGCCGTGAGCTGTAATTGCTCGCCGGGAATTCTGATTTGCACTCGGGAATTTCTGATTGCACGCCCGATTTCCAGTTCAAAAAGGGCATGAAATCCAGACCTACCAACAGTTCTGTAAAACCGGCTAACTTCGGATGAAATTTTCAAAGGTTCATATCTTTACTAAATTACGTCATATTGTGTTTCTGGCAGTTTTTATAGCAGTGTTTCCCAACCCCAGTCCGCGGTTTCAAATGAGTCCTCAGAGCGTTCGAAAGAGTCCGCAACAAGCCAGAAATTCACTGCGGGCCCCAACACTTAACCATCAGCCAAGTTACGATTTACGTTAGAATTTACATAAAACATAAAAAGCCAGTTTATTCACATGACATTAATCGAGTCAATAATTACTGGTTACTGAGTAGACCTGGGCATATATTCGAATATTCAACTATTAGAATAGCAATTTACGTGTTTGGTAACACGTGACGCGACAGGTCACTTGCGAGTCGCTTAATCAAACGATTGGATTTCACAACTCACTTGCAGATTTCCGACGAAAACAAGAGTCTGTACACGCTTCGATAGATAATACGTAATACTGTAAGTGTAGTAGATGTTTCTCGCGAGTTCGAAAAATGAGGAATAAATTTTTTTCTGGTAGGTGTAAATGGTGGCAAGCCAAATTTTCTAAATTGAAAAGCGATCAGCGACCAATTAAAAACGCTTTTTTAGACATTGCAAATCGCAAAATTTCGTTTGCTACTGTAGTATACGTACCAGGGCATTTCCTTTTGGATTCTTTGCTTTACTGCCTCCACATTGGTACGTATAGTAGTAATGGAGCACCGTAAGTGTTGTACGAACAGCTCAGATTTGTCGAATTCACAAAAAAATGAATCTGAACAAAATATAATCGAGCACTTTACCATGCATTGTCATGGTACTTTCTGAGTAGTATTGCTCTTATTTCGTCAACACAACCGCAGATTAAAAGGATCACACATATGGATGGATTGAATATTTTATGCAACAAAAAAATTCATTGAAAAGTCGGCTCTTTTACCTAGTGACGTATACACGACGATTACTTCAGAAGTTGTTCGCGAGAATTTCAAGGCGATGAATATGTATTTTTGATTTACTAATATACTCAAATATATTTTTAATAATTAACAAATTTAGTTGTACATTCTGGAAATTTAAAGAAGCTATAGCAGGATTTTTTCTAGCGGTGATAACAAATTCGCAAGATCGCAAAAAATATGTATCAAAGCTGAATACGAGAATATCGGTCAGAGCCCGAAGACTTATCGATCCTAAGTTAGGGGATCCCCCAAAAAAGAAACTGCGGTTTTACTTTATCCGCTCTTACTCCATAGCGACACAGTGTGTCCCATCACTAATGTATCAATAACTCGCTAATTATACGACATAATTCTTCCAAAATCAAATGATGAATGTACTTCAAAATTTGCAGCAGATTCGACCTCGCTTTAGTGAGATACCGCGTGTATCTAATAGACAAACATACAGACAGACAAATACCTATTAACATCCCTATCGAGATCGATAAGTAACAAGAGAGCTACGCCCAAATATATGGACACGTCTGTTCGCAGTACAGTACGGTTTACCGTACCGTCAGATCACAGTCTACAAATATATTCACACCAAGCGAAGCAGTCCAGTCAGACACAAAATAGCGTCCTATGTCCGCAGAACGTTCAGTGATGTCATAGCAAACAAAAACAAATCTCACAAATCTAACAGAAATATTTGAAATAAAAAAAAGTAAAAATTTCACCTTTAACCACTAAAAATTTCAAAGCAATTGGTCCAGTAATCAAAGAGAAAAGCGACTTTTTAGAATTTCCACTAGGTGTCCAAAAAGTATGACGAAGGAGAAGAATAATAACAAGAACAACAACATAATATTGAAACGATCGCTATGTCCACGTGTCCAATAAATCGGGCAATATATTCTCTCATTATTATGTTTGCAGATGGCCATGGAATTTTAAAGAATTAATTCTTTCATCTAGTCGTAATTCGATGCAACCGCGAGTTACCCTGAACACAATTGAATTAAAATACATTTTAAATTCTCGTTGCTGTCATGGATTGAATATTGTACGACAGAAAATCCATTTCCAATTTCAAAATTCGTAAAATTTCTGTTGTGTTTGGTTTTATTGCTACTGTTGTACAGAGTACAGTTGCAATAAACGCACCTTGAGGCCGCAAAGGTTTTCGCCGGTGAGGAAATAGTCCACGACCAAAACAAGTTGCGAAATGCTGTTTTATAGCGAGGCCTTATATATCTAAATCTGGTATCATATTCAATCGCGCAATTTAATTTATTTTTCGATTAAAAAAATCACGTTTTAGCATAAAATTGACACTCCGTTTTCGAGCGACTAAAATCGTATCTTCTACTGATGCTAACTTCCTCAAAATACTGACATTCCATAGAGGCCGTTATCAATGTATATAGAAAATTAGATTGATCGCGAGATGTCATAGGAGACCCGATATAAAATTGAAATTCGAATAAATTTTTTATTAAGATAATAGCATCTGACGCACACGTTGAACTTGACGTCACACCGATGTCACTCACTTCGGAGACGACGTCATGTTGCGTCGCGTTATAGATTTGACGCCAGACATTCGGGCACCGACGAGTTGGCATCTATTTGAAAATAGCAACGATATTTTGTTTGATTGGATCAATTTCGGCTAATAACATATACATTTTTCTGTGGATCTTGAATTCATGGCCCCAAATGTTGGAAATGTAATTCAATTAAACTTATTAAAAATGACAATTAACGAAGGGCTTTTTCGTTCGATTTGACAATTTCAAATTCCTCCATGAGGAAGGGCAGCATGGTTCAAAATAGAAAAATTGTGAGCAGTTGTGAAATATTGCGTAATTATAAAATATATAACCAGCGGTAAATTGTCGCAAATGAGTTCGGTTTCATGAATTTAACAAAAATAATTTAAATCAATGTTGCCTATTGCCAAATCGGTGTTTTGTCGTGATTTATGCGCGACCGGCATTTAATAAAGAAACCGTCATATGAATGCTGAATAACATTTTGGAGTGGAGTGGAGTTCAGTACGGCACACTATCCCGAATCCGGATTTGCGTCTACATTCCGGAAGAGCCAGAATATGAATAGGCGTCTGTGAAACCGGGGGCGTCGAGTTGTCTGCGAGCTCGATGCGTGAGAACGTCAGATGTCTGGATATGACGTCAAAGAAAGTCACGCACAGATCGGCAGTTCGGCACGGCTCTCGAATTTTGCTAATTTGATTTTCGTTTCTTACCGATGTATACTGACCTATATGGTTAAATATACGATGTATTTCTGAATCATTATATTCAGTCTACTGTTGGTAGTGCCTAATTAAAATAATGTCGCGTAAATGCAAACGTCTGTGAATAAAATAATTACTTTTAAATAATATCAAGAGATTACAAAATTCTGCGTTTCGATTAATACGTCTACGAGTCCAACTAATTTTATTATAAGTGTTTGTGACTACATGACATCGTTTGAATTGTCGTATAATGAAGTCAAAACGATGCACGATATCGAAGTTTTTTTTTCAATAGTTAAATTAATATCGATAGCGAAACTTTGTATGCCCGTTAATACCTGCAATTACAACAATTTAACATGGCATCTTCGGTTATTTAGAACTGAAACTTCCAGAACGCACAACGATTACGAATTACGATATCATTTAATAATTATATTCGAGATTTTTATTTAAATTTGAGCGTCAACAATCTATAGTAAAATAAAAGCCTCGATGATTAATTGGATTAAACTATTTTGCCAATTTGATTCTTGTTTTTCACAGACTACGCAAGTTGATCATTTGCGGCACACGAATGCATCAATGCGGCATTATATTAATTTGATTCTTGTTTTTCACCTATCTATTCTTGCATAAATCCCGCAAATTAACATTTGCGGTATATGATTGCCTCGACGTGGCATTGAATTAAAATATTCTCGTATTCCGTATTCTTCGAAGTTAAACATTCGCGACATATGAATGTATCGATGCCGCATTATATTAGTTTGAATCTTGTTTTTCATCGATCTATACTAGTATAAATTACGCAAATTGAACATTTGCGGCATATGAATACATCGATGCGGCATGATATTACATTATTTTGCTAATTTGATTCTTGTTTCTTGCCGATCTATTATTGTGTAAATTACGCAAGTTGATCATTTGCGGCATATGAATTAAATTATTTTCGTATAGATTAACATTTGTGGCATATGAATGCCTCGATGTGGCATTGAATTAAATTATTCTCGTATACCGTAACTTTCGAAGTTAAACATTTGCGGCATATGAATGTATCGATGGGACATTATATTATTTTGAATCTTGTTTTTTACCGATCTATACTAGTATAAATTATGCAAACTGAACATTTGCGGCATATGAATACATCGATGTGGCATTATATTAACCCTTTCCATGCGATTTTTATTTTTTAATAAATAATCGTATTTGCTACGCCGATTTTATGCATTTGTACCCCCACAACTAATCGATCGACTAACGAAAAACTAATGATCCTCTGCTGCCCACTGACGGCTCGTTGGGAAGCTTATTTGAAGAGCTTGCAATTGGCGATTAAAAAAAAAAGATTTTTCAAAAGTGGTGGTCTGAGTCACAAACCGGATAGGAAAAAGGCATTTTTTTTTTCTTGGGAGTTGAAACTTTATACCGTGATAAAAAATAGAAATATTCGCTAAATCCTTTACTGTTGCCGCTTCGTGGTTGGCAAACAATAGCATAATATTGCTGTAGCAATTTCGTGATCTAACTCAAAATATTTTGGTAGACGGAAGGGATAATATGTCTTCTATTACCACCCAAAATACACCCAAATTTGCATAAATTTCAAAAACACTCCCTCGTTCCGCCGCAAATAAAATTCCCGTCGTAAACGAAAGCGAGATTTACCGTCGCTTATGTTAATCTCGAAGAAGACTTCTTATCAATAAACTAAAACCCGGAAAAACTAGACCAACAGTTTGCGACCCATTGCTAAATAAAACAGTGAAGTACATCAACGTACCCGCCGCAAGCTAGCGAGTTTTGTCGTGGGTACGTATACGTGCCCACCGCACGGAAAGGGTTAAGTTATTTTGCTAATTTGATTCTCGTTTTTCGCCGATCTATTCTTGTATAAATTACGCAAGTTGCACATTTTGCGGCATATGAATGTCTCGTTGCGGCATTAGATTAAATTATTACTTTATGAACTAATTCATCTAATGCTATATCGAGGCATTAATTTTACTGTTTATCGATTGTGTGTTATCAAAATGTAATTTTTATTATCTCTGATCCATTTATTATCGTTAACACGCCATCCTATCTACATTGAAAATGAGAGAAACACGGCACGCCAAGGTTTACGTCGAGGAACGGCCGATGCGTGCCTGCGTGCGTCGATTGAAATTCAGTGACGTCACACGCCGTCAATCGTTTTTTGCTCATTTCTCTCGAACGCACCGGTAAAATTTTTTTTACATCGGTAGATCTGATTATTTTTTCACGAGGAATTCAATGGTGATGGTTTTAGATTGCGCTTTTTGTTAGTTTACTGCGCAGCTTCAATTTATCGATATCGGGAGACAAAATCCGCCAGACGTCCATCGAAGGAGGGATATTCGATCACCGTTAAAATAGGTTTCTCTAAAACGAGAGATTGTCTCTCGATCTGTAAAGTGTGCCGTACTGGAGTTTGACAAACGGTATCAAAACATTATCGGCTATAATAAAAATCGGCTTTGATCGGTGAATATTCGGATCTAAAGTTACGATAATAAAAAATAAAACGAGACGTTTTAGATTACGTACTTTTCGCTCGAGTTGTGGTGACGCAGGGAGGTGATTCCCCATCCGAAGTTAGATATTTAATGGCGTAGTGAAAAATGAGACAAGACATAAAAAATGATCCGATCGACAAGAAAATGAAATGCATGTATAGAGAATTACATCAATGTAATATATTTTGAGTTTGGGCGAATTGGACAACAAATGGCCGAGTCACTGATTAAAGTATAGTGAAATCATCTGAAGTTAGCCAGTTTTACGGTACTGTACCGCAATAATTCAACCTCAACTCTAATGCCAGTGTCTGAAAAATGTCCACCTGTTCAATCAAAACCGGTACAGCCATTGCTTTACTTTACTGGTACCAGTACCATACTTACTTCAGTACAGGTACCGTACTTCCCTACTTACTGATTTTTAAAAACTGCCACTAAACTAATAAGATACCGGTATACTACTCAGAAAACAAGATAAGGTATCGGTTAGGTTATTCGATTTGTGCTGTTATGCATAATCTTCGGAAACAGGAACAAAGCTCCATATAGTCTACAGAAATAATGTTCAAAAGCGGACAGACGCCTCGTCTACTTACGGTACAGTTACAGACTCAGAGTTATGCGGCGACGTTTGCCGATTATAGCAGTGTAATCCAGGTCCTTTCTGGGTTGCAGTAATGACATCACACGTCAATATTTGCATTGCTGGACTCCTCGCCGCCGTAGGGTGGTTCACGTAACCGCTGGTCGGTTACGGCTTCCTCTACCATCAAGTCCATGCTTCCGAAAAAATAAAACAACTAACTCATCCCATACCCGACATGGAATGGTAATCGGACGAGAGGCCGTGGTTCGCCATATGGATAAGCCGTCTTATCGCTCTCCTCTCCCCCGGGATAAATATGTAAATCCAATCCTATCCTATTTTGACATGATATGAAGTAACTTGCCCAAGCAGTCTACAGAACGAGCAAGAGTCCATTCAACGCTGTCAGACGTTAACATGTATATTTTATACATCTGAAACAAACAAGAGAGCCACGCTGAAATATATGTACACGTAGCGCCACCTAGTATCAAATTCGGATGACGTCATAGCACTCAGAAAAACGAATCCCATGCAACTCATCGAAATATTTAAAATAAAACAAGAGAGCTATGCTCAAATATATGGAAACGTAGCGCTACCCAATGGCAATAATTTTGATGACGTCAAAACAAAAAAAAAAGTAATAGCCTCCTGGAGAAAAATTTTATCTTTAACCACTGAAAATTTCAAAGCAATTGGTCCAGTATTCGAAGAGAAAAGCGATTTTTTAATGATAATGACGAATGAAAATAACAATAACAATAAAATTTTGAAACGATCGTTATGGCCACTAAACGTGTCCAATAAATATAATACTCATCTAGGGAAAAATTCCATCTTCAACCACTAAAAATTTCAAAGCAAATGATCCAGTAATCAATAAGAAAAGCGTTTTTGGACACGTAGTGGACATAACGATCGTTTCAATATTATGTTGGTCTTGTTGTTGTTGTTCTTTGACACTTTTTGGACATCTAGTGGAAAATCTGAAAAACCGCTTTTCTCTTTCATTACTGAACCGATTGCTTCGAAATTTTTACTGGTTAAAGATAAAACTTTTCTCCAGAAAGCTATTACTTTTATTTATTTCAAATATTTCTGTTAGCTCTGTGAGATTTGTTTTTGTTCGCTATGACGTCATCGAACGTTCTGCGGACGCATAGCCGACACTCCTCTTCTTTTTAATCACGTGACATCGAACGTCGATGGTTCGTAACGAAGTCCTTACGGTACTTTGCTACAATTTTTTCCTTACGCTGATCGACGGTACGGTAAACCGTTCTGTACTGCAAACAGATGTGTCCATATATGTGGGCGTAGCTCTCTTGTTTTTATAACGATACCAAGAAGAATTCAAATAATAAGAAGAAGAGTGCCAGCATAAAATGCAAAACGATCGTTATGTCCACTAACGTGTCCAATAACTAATCCCGTAGGCCAGGGGTTCTCAACCTTTCACTTACCGCGTACCACTGTACTGTTTTCCACTCTGGCCCCGTACCACCGACAAATATCCGCAACACGCAAAACGGGCGAGAGCGATGTCTAAAAAGGACTGGTAGTGTTTGTTGTTAATTGTTGCAATATTTCGAATCTGCTCGCGTACCACTCAAAAAGCTCCTGTGTACCACTACTGGTACGCGTACCATAGGTTGAGAACCACTGCCGTAACCGGACGAGAGGCCGTACTTCGCCATATGATTGAGCGTCTTATCGGCCATCTTGTGGCCTTTCCGCTCTCCCGCGATAAATATGTGAATTCTAAATTATATTCAAAAAATTCGATGGATTCAAAGTCTAAAAAGAACTTCTTTTCCTGAAATCCTTTACAAACTTTTTTTTATTTTTCTACCCTGGGGGGAGCTAGCCTTGGTGATCGTGTACGGTCGTATCGCTCGCTCAGTCTATGCTGAAAAACATGTTATTGTTTGTACGTTGGTGTTTATTTTTATTATCGTTGCAATGCCCATTTCTTCTGGTCGTTGAAAAATAAGTTACTATTTCTCTCTTATTCAAGCTCTTTTATATTGACACCATTTCGATTTTTTCTACTGGAATTCTGATTGGATTCGGTAATTCGCATTTTTGGATTATTTATTCTTTTTATCTTGAACACTAATTTTAATCAGTATTTATTTTATCACCATAAAGAAAATACACTTAATGCGAACAATAGGAAGAAAAGACAGGAATTTGGCATTTCTGGGTGAAAAGTGGCGCGAGAAACCAAAACTGGTTAAAACGAGCATCGACACCCATGATTAAGTCCAACAGTAATTAATATATGAAAAAGAAAAAAGTCAAACATTCAATATTCACGACGCAATGAAAACAGCACGTCAACTCAAGGAGCTGGTAGGAGATTAGTAAGATGAGAGCATGAGATTTGTATATTTAAATATAAAGGTGGCATAAGTGGAGTCACGCAAAAGGTGGGAAATACCATTCCAACTTAAAACACCTGTATATTTTAGGGAATTTTGAGATTGAGATAGAAAAAGCGGGGTACATACCGGTATAGAGGACTTTGTCGAAAAGCGAGTGTTATGCTCTCGCAGGTTACTGAGCTAATCCGAACTTAATAAAATCACTAACTATTATTGTTGATAGTCTTCTAAATTCGATTCAGTAGTATAGAATATTCTAATTCGTCATTCTTATTCTTTATCTCTTCACACGTTGTATTACTGTTGACAATTTTCATGATTTGCATTATCATGTAATATTCTTTGATTGAATTGACTTGTTGAGGCCTTTTAACCACACTTAAAACTTATAGCGCCAAAGTGTCTTGTCCGGACAGAAACTTTCCTTAGGGATCGGTCGACCTAGAAGTCTTTCCTTCCTCTTTGATTATATTTTTTGTTAATTTATTTTTACTGCAATGTGTACTTCAATGAAATATTCGGAAATAAATCATCATCTATCTATCATGTTAATTTTTCAAAATGTTCATCTACTATTTTACTTCAAACACAGATTTGAATTCAGATCCATTTTTTTTAGTTGCTATAGATTGATTTAATATATTCAATAGATTCCAGTTTGATAACATTTTCAAAATTGTTCATCTACTCAATTTTATTTTGGTCACTCTGACATAAAAACAAACGAAATGAACATGACCTTGACGGGCATAACAAAATTAAAATACATACAAGTACTCGCCCATCCACCAAAAACAGTTTGTTCAATCGCTAAATATAGAATATTATATTCGATCAACTCCAGTTCGATAATATTTTTGCAATTGTTCATTCACTCTTCAATATGGAACACAATTTCGATTTTAAATTTGTTCTTCATTGTTGCTTCCATCTCTTGAAAACCGAGGCTCGCTTTCTTTGCCGTCTTTCTCCCGATTTTAGGAATCACTTTAATTATGATGCTGTATTTCCCTGGTTTTATATCTTCCTTATAATGAATGGAATGGACGCCATCTTGTTTTTTAATCCTGAACATTCTGCCCTTGTTTCCACCGATGATTTTGTACAATGTGTGATCCTTCAATGTCCGAATAGCTGGGATAAGTTGGATCAATCGTTGATGAGGGTTCAGGTTTTGTAGGCTGAGATGCATAATGATTGGAACTGATGTATTAACTGGTGGACGGTTCTCATCATCCCCGCTTATCATTTCCATTTGTGCTGACTCAGTAGAACTGAGGGAATGGCAGTCATAGCATTGCCCGGTTTGTTGCTGGAATCCACTGATAGCTTTTATGCATTGACTGAAAAACGAAGAATTATGTCAAGTACAGAGAATGAGATTTATTTTTGGCGCATAGGATATCACGCTTCTAAACTTTGTTGAGAGAACAGATATACTTGTAGTGTTAGGCAGCAATCCCAAGTCGCAAAGCAAATACTGGGATTTCGAGGTATCTTTGTCTCAGCGGCCCAGGAGCCACAATTTTGTCCATTTAGACTGGTGGCCATGTAAGTATGACGTAAAAAGTTACAATTTATAAATGTGTAACAGAATGGCAAGAATACGAAAACTATGAACAAAAAAGTTGATTACATAAAATTGGTTAAAAGCAGAAATTTACGGCAGTATCAGGCAGGCCAGATTGAATCACCCAATGGGCCAGATTTAGTTCGCGGGTCGTAGTTGCCCCTGTCAGCACAGTCTGTTATTGACTCAAGTCTCTTTAAGTCTTCGTTATATGGTGATTTGAGCCTTCCAACAATACATCGTAACTACACTCACCTTCCACCAAGACCGAAGTATCCTCTTGGGCATCCACATTTGAATCCACCATATGAATTCTGACATTGATAAGAGCAAGGATTGTTCTGGAATCTGCATTCATTGATGTCTCCGCATCCTCTACCTCCCATCATTGCAAAGCCCCTGAATGTAAGTGTGGGTTATCAAACTGGGGTAGCAAGGGTACTCGTATATTTTAATTAATAAAAAGAACAATTTGGGACCATTACGGAAAAGGCGCTGCCTGGGACAAATACAATATCCCACAAATCTTTTTATTTCTCGAAATGTCATTAAATAATAAGAAGAATAACATGCCACTAACTTCTTTAGACGAAACACTATATAACTCAAACGAACAGACTTGATTTCGACATAAGTAAAACCGCTTAACCTTTATCTAATTTTAATAAAAATCAGTGTTACATTGATTGCATTTGAAGTCATAACACATTACAGATCACAGCATGCTCGCACTGATAAAATCACATCAAACATGTGGAATTGACATAAGATTCATATCCAATTCATGTGGGATCTCAAGCAGAAGCACATAAAATGTACACGGCGTTAACCTGACCGTGGCAATAAATAACACATAAAGATATGTGACATTATCTGTGATATAACGCATTCACATGAACATATGAGACGTCGTGTGTCTAAAACAACGCACATAGAAATACATTTACCTAACGTTTGACCTTGGTTAAAATCACATAAACATTTAGGACCTTGCATGAGAGTAAACAAAATAATACTCTTGTGTGACATTGAAAGATCACATACCACATATAAGAAATTGCATATGACCTTGAACAAGACAAATGCAATTCATGTGTAATCTTGAGCAGAGTCACATAAAATGTGCACAACGCTAATTTTACTTCCAATTGGCTTCGACAATACTTTACACAATATCTATCTACCTTCCGCATTCACCCCCAGTGCATCCGTATTGCCCTTCAGTAGTAGGAACACATCGATCATCAGTTTCGCAAGAGTGTGCTATGCAGTCGTTGATGTCTAAATATGAAGAATCAGTTGCAATACACCGGTAAATGTTGGCATTATGGTCTGGTGCAACATTTCCCAGCCTGAGAGGAGTTATTCCCAATGTTAGATGTGCATTTATGGGGTGGTTGTTTTCTATTTGCGTGTAGAATTAATATTACCTTAATTTAGTAGTATTGCATGCAATACATATTTATTATTAACAGACGAGATTTTTTTGTGAAATCTTTTACTATAATATTAGGTCATTCTGCCCCAATAGTTTTGTCAGTGTAAACAGTAAAATCCCACAAAATTGTTAATTTTTCTGTCATTATTATTAATAAAAATAGCTAATCACTCTATGTGTCCAGACTTTGCGGACACCATATAGATTATTGGGGAATTATATTTTACCAAATTCTCTACCTTCGCAAACTCTGCTCTCTTCATTAAGTTTGTAGCCTTCTGGACATTGGCAGATAAAAGATCCGAAAATGTTGATGCATTTTCCACCTTGACATAAACCTGGTAGATCAATACATTCATCCACGTCCAATAAGTCCTCTATGATTGGGTCCGATTCAAAATCGTGGATTTTATCTGAATAAATAGGTTGGAATATTTCACGAATTGATGTAGAGGTCTTACAATATAAAAAGCTTTATAGTAGCTGAAAAAACTCGTGGAGATGCTATGCTAGTTGTTTTTTAACCAGGATTACGTATCGCCCTGGGGAAACGTTACAAAAATACATTTGTTTTAGTGTGCCGCAAGACATTTGAATCAAATAGTATAGTCATCTTTATTCTTGCCGCAGCGCGCATACAGATCAACTTCCACAAAGGCATAAGGCAGGGAAAGGTAGTTAGTTAGTCTTGCGTAACCCAACTGATAACTATAAAAGATTCCAGCCATGAATTTAGTGTCAAAGTGTTTCTAAAATTATCATAGCCTAACGTGAGATCAACAGAAACAAAAAGAACAGAGGTAAAAGTTGGTAATGGGGCAATGGCAGAAGAGTAATAAATGATAAATCACTATTCGATAACTTAAGAGATCTTTAATGTCTCACTGTCTTTGATTTTGTGTGTGTTATTCCAAGTAATGTCGAATAATTGCCCTTTTTTTTTCTTAACCAGTGGTTAAAAGAATAAAAAACACATCTGATAATAAATACTTGTTTTAATAGTTTTTAAGATGTTCCAGTGGATTTTTGTTGAGTTTGAATGAAGCGATTATACCATCAATTTTTAGTTTGAGCCAGCGTTTTCTATTCGTGGAGCAATTCCTCACCAGGTGGGAAGGTAGGAATAAAAAGTGCCAAAACAGGCAATTTACTGTAAAAGTTACTTTGGGCTGTGTAGTAGACATACTCACGGATGCATTCAACACCATTAGAATCGAGAATGTATCCTTCTGGACATTGACATACATACGATCCCACCACGTTGACACATTCCCCGTAGATGCAAATGGACACGTCATCACATTCATCAATGTCGATGCAGTTTAACCCTTGTTCATCTTTCTTAAAACTGGAACGAGAACACAATCTTGAGTCAGAACCGCGGTATAGAACTGGTTAATCGGTATACCGGTTGCAGATGATAAACGGCAATACGGTACAAATAATTTTGAGAGTTAACCGCTAACAGAAATACCATGGCTTGCGTCAACAATGTATTGTTGGTATTGGTTTACGGTCTTTGATTACGGTACCTTTTACTTATTGGCAGATGTTGTTCATTGACTTTTCATATGTTTCCACTAGTATGCGTAAGCATCGTTTTCTAGAACAGTGATTCTCAAACAGCGGGGCACGCCCTACGATTGCTAATTAAAAATAAAAAACATTTGTTATATTTAATTTTTCTCGCCTTATTTTGGATATTTACATTTCTTAGTTTGTTCAGAGATTGCTATTACATCCACATATTTTTGAAGTTTTTTGAATAAAACATACTTTTACCTTACTATCTGTTATTTGTAGCTTATTGTTAGCTACTTATTTTTGAGGTGGGGCGCGAGACTTTGCAAACTCTATAAAGGAATTGGCTCAAAAAGTTTGATGAACCTTGTGTTGCATTAGTTGATTTGTAGGCTGTGTTAAGTTAGCTTGCTATGTGGTGTTGTTTTCATTGTTTGTTTTCATTAAAACTGACGTTTCTATCAAGTTGCATTCATGTGTAGTTCGTTAGTCAACGTCATGTTCATAACAGCAGGTTGGAATGCGTGGTGCATAATTTAGGATGTCAGATATGGGATTAGTTGGGCAGTTATTTGTTTCCAGAAGCATGGACTTGATCGTGGAGGAAGTCGTGACCAACCAGCTGTTACGTGAAACCCTTAGACAGCGAGGAATCGAGCAATCTTCTCGCACATAACCTCTTGCATAGGATTTGAACCTGCGGACCCACACAAGGTAATCGGTGGCGAGCATATTCCCAACGCTTAGCACGATGCGCTACATCAACATGGATTGGTGAATGCCGACAATTTCACTAAGCGTCTCTAAAGTTCACGGTT
Organism: Styela clava; assembly: GCF_964204865.1. Classification (NCBI taxonomy): domain Eukaryota; kingdom Metazoa; phylum Chordata; class Ascidiacea; order Stolidobranchia; family Styelidae; genus Styela; species Styela clava. The sequence goes on along the minus strand of NC_135250.1, from coordinate 542,731 downwards.
TCAATTTACCAGATAATTTTCCCCAATTTTGTCTGTTAATTTGAATTTATGGGAGCACTCCTACATGGTATATACGGACACTTTATTATTACATCCATCTTTCATGCTATTTTCAAGTTTTGAAGATAATAAAGGTATAGAACCTGGCTCAAACTGATCTCATAACTCTGTTGTTTTATAAAAGTTTAAAATATATTCACCCCTGATTGCATTCGCAGTGCAATCCATCTAGACTGCTGATGAAGCATATACCGTTCTTACAACCATCATCCGAATCACATGGCTCATAGGCTAAAAACACAGGAAAAATTTGAAGATAATATTGTGAGGCAGGGGAAGGCCTTGTGGGCTTCTCTAATTTGTTAATCCACCGAATTATTTTGGAAGTTAGGTTTAAGGGGCATCATTTTAAAAACTCGGCCCGGGCAGCAGAAAAGTTTGACACGCCCATAATGATAAAACTAAGCGCGTTCACCAGTGCAGTCAATAAGTACAAAATCAAAATGTTTGTAATTTTGTTTTAGGAGGGAAGCGTTTATAGTATTTTCATGTTTGCCTATAATATGAGTATATGTCAGGATGGTTGAATATACACCCGGAATTAATGCAATGGCCAATGCGAAAGTATAAGTTGTTGTGATCTCAACGCAGTTGTTCCCAAACTGTGCGTTGGAAGATAATTTCGAGTGCATTTGCAAGGTCCCTTTTGTATAAAGGTATTCCATATCTGCCTGCTTCATGAACTTGCAATGAAATGATAAAAATTAATGAAAATTAACGCTGGCGATAAATGCAACTATGATTGATCTTTAATACGTGAATTCTTACTTGTGCATGGTTCCTCTGGACATTCACACTTAAAAGAACCGTATGTATTGATGCATTTTTCTCTTGGACATAAACCTGGAATCTCCATACATTCATCAATGTCTTCCAACAATACCGTGATGGGTATCGGTCTGAATTTTTCATTCTCCTCCGGGTCGTCTCCCAGGCAGAGTGTTTGGTACTGTATGAAGAAGGAGTAAGGTGATTTTTGATGTTAATAGTTTGTATTGAGCACTAGGGAATCATTTCCCTACACATCCCCCACAGAGGGTGAACAAGCTCCCCAAATTTCAAACACTTCTCTAATTTTGAATTGAAACTAAATATAATTGTATTCAAATATCCAGAAAGTTGCGCATAACCTGTGCAGATGGTCAGTGAAAATATAACACATCATGAGTTACAAATAGTTTTATTGCTAATAGCAAAATATTTACCACTCCTCTGAATTCGGAAACAACAACAACAAGAAAACTCCAACATAAACAACCTTAAAAAATTAGTCAAATATACACTTTATGTAAAAAAATAAAACAATTACGTCGTCAGTATTTTTCTCCGGGCATATTTCACATGGATTTCCTCCCCAGGCTTTTCCATAGGGACTACAACAACAAGTCGCGCGGGAAACATCAACTCCGACACCATTGGAACAGATCGGAGCTGATTCATCGCCTTCCACTGTCAGGAAACAGTTTCCAGTGACTGGTACTTCTGTTCATGTGAAAAAACAAAACATTGGTGCAATTACTAGTCAAGTGGCTTTGCGGCGTGGCACATTGTGCTAAACGTGAAAAATACGCCTACCACCGAACCTTATAATTACCCTGAATGGGTTCGTACGTTCAAATCTGATAAATATGTAAGTCTTATCCTAAGTGAGGTATCATATGAGGAACATTTCAAATTTACCCATATATATTCATAAAAATTATGAATTCTGATTCGTGGATCACCCCCTATTATTGAACCTGTTCAGGCGACAGGGCACGAAGACGCGGTTTGCCATTCTGACATCACAAAAATGTAAGAAATATGCGGTTTTGATTACTTTGTGTGGGTTCGTAGGTTCGAATCCCATGCAAGGGGGTAGTTATGTGCGAGAGGATTGCTGGACTCCTCGCTGCCGCAGGGTGGTTCACGTGGCTCCTTATCTAAACCCTCCCGAATCCCGGGGATCAATCGACAAAACTACATTGTAAAAGGAATCCAACGACTTGTTCAGATGTAAGGATTTCTACCCAAAACTGATCTGACCATAAACTCAGTCAGCCCAAAATTTTGGGTTGGGGCAATTTTTTTACAAATACATAATAAGACGCTTACTCGTGCTCTGAATAAGATTTAACTTGATCCCGACTCTTCCTGTGCAGAGTGTTTGATACTGTAGGGGAATTCTCTAAATCTGCATTATTAAATAGTTAAATTTTTTCATATTCTCTACCTTCGCAAACTCTGCTCTCTTCGTTAAATTCGTAACCCTCTGGGCATTCACACGTGAAAGATCCGAAGGTGTTGATGCATTTTCCACCTTGACATAAACCTGGAATCTCCATACATTCATCAATGTCTTCCAACAATACTGTAACCGGTTGCGGTCTGAATTTTTCTTCCGACACTTTTTCCGGGCAGAGTGTTTGGTACTGTATGGAGAAAAGTAATCTGTGAAGTTCTTATTTTAATATGTTTCCATATTTTTGTTTTATTTTAAGGGTAGAGTTTTTTAGATTGGTCAATTCGAATGTTTGATTTGCTAGAAATGATATTAGATTAGAACCTCATTAATTGCTACGCGTTCATTCATAACGTAATAACAGCAAACTAATTGCAACAGTGACAAAACAATACCCCACACCGGCGAAGATCAGTTCGTGTAATTTAAATCAAAATATGACTTGGAAGTGGGATGGAACAGATTGTTTCTAAGAATAAACAAAACTCCCCTAAAATATAAATACCCCCCCCCCCCCACTCTTATAATTTTGTGGTGTGACACAACATTTCAAAATCCCAACTTACCGTAAATGTAATTAAATTTTATTATTCAGAAACTGGCGCCCATTCTGGTGCAGTTCATAACACATTGTTATCGCTAATAGAAAAATATCTATACCCCTCCCCTAAATTTGGAAACAACAACAAATCCCTATCATGAACAACTACAAAAATTTAGCAAAACGGTTTAAATGTACACTTCATGTAAAAAATAAAAACTTACGTCGATAGTATTTTTCTCCGGGCATATTTCACATGTATTTCCTCCCCAGGCTTTCCCGTAGGGACTACAACAACAAGCCGCGCGGGAAACATTAACTCCGACACCATCGGAACAGGTGGGAGCTGTTTCATCGCCTTCCACTGTAAGGAAACAGTTTCCAGTGACTGGTACTTCTGTTCATGTGAAAAAACAAAACATTGGTGGAATTACTAGTCAAGTGGCTCTGCGGCGTGGCACATTGTGCTAAACGTGAGAACCCACCACCGCACATTTTGATTACTCTGAGTGGGTTCGTACGTTCAAATCTGATAAATATGTAAGTCTTATCCTAAGTGAGGTATCATATGAGGAACATTGCAAATTTACCCATATATATTCATAAAAATTATGAATTCTGATTCGTGGATCACCCCGTATTTTTTTAACCTGTTCAGGCGACAGGGCACGAAGACGCGGTTTGCATTCTGACATCATAAAAATGTAAGAAATATGCGATTTTGATTACCTTGTGTGGGTTCGTAGGTTCGAATCCCATGCAAGGGGTAGTTATGGGCGACAGGATTGGTGGACTCCTCGCTGCCGCAGGGTGGTTCACGTGGCACCTCGTCTAAACCCTCCCGAATCACGGGGATCAATCGACAAAAAAACGGAGTCCAATGACTTGCGCCTCCAGATGTCAGGATTTCTACCCAAAACTGATCTGACCATAAACTCAGTCAGCCCAAAATTTTGGGTTGGGGCAATTTTTTTACAAATACATAATAAGACGCTTACTCGTGCTCTGAATAAAGTTTGACTCGATCCCGACCCCTCCTGTGCAGAGTGTTTGATACTGTAGGGGAATTCTCTAAATCTGCATTATTAAAAAGTTGAATTTTTTCATATTCTCTACCTTCGCAAACTCTGCTCTCTTCGTTAAATCCGTAACCCTCTGGACATTCACACTTGAAAGATCCGAATGTGTTGATGCATTCTCCACCTTGACATAAACCTGGAATCTCCATACATTCATCAATGTCTTCCAACAATAGCGTAACCGGTTGCGGTCTGGATTTATCTTCCGACACTTCTTCCCGGCAGAGTGTTTGGTACTGTATAGAGAAAAGTAATTTGTGAAGTTCTTATTTTAATATGTTTCCATATTTTTGTTTTATTTCAAGGGTAGAGTTTCTTATACCGGGCTCTTAGATTGGTCAATTCAAATGTTTGATTTGCTAGAAATGATATTAGATTAGAAGCTAATTAATTGCTACGCGTTCATTAATAACGTAATAGCAGCAAATTGATTGCCACACTGACAAAACAATACCCTACCGGCGAAGATCAGTTCGTGTAATTTAAATCAAAATATGACTTGGAAGTGGGATGGGACAGATTGTATATTAGAATAAAGAAAACTTCCATAAAATATAAATACCCCCCCCCCCCCCACTCTTATAATATTGTGGTGTGACACAACATTTCAAAATCGCAACTCACCGTAAATGTAATTAAATTTTATTATTCAGAAACTGGCGCCCATTCTGGTGCAGTTCATAACACATTGTTATCGCTAATAGAAAAATATCTACACCCCTCCCCTTCCCTTAAATTTGGAAACAACAACAAGAAATCCCTATCATGAACAACCACAAAACATTTAGCAAAACGGTTTAAATGTACACTTCATGTAAAAAAAAAACTTACGTCGATAGTATTTTTCTCCGGGCATATTTCACATGGATTTCCTCCCCAGGCTTTTCCATAGGGACTACAACAACAAGCTGCGCGGGAAACATTAACTCCGACACCATCGGAACAGGTGGGAGCTGTTTCATCGCCTTCCACAGTCAGGAAACAGTTTTCAGTGACTGGTACTTCTGTGACTGTGAAGCATACAAAATATTGGTGAAATTACTAGTCAAGTGAATCGGCAGTGGAGAACATCGTGCTAAGCATAAGAAATACGCCTATCACCGCACCTCTGATCAGTGATTTCCCTACACCCCCCCTATAGGGGGTGAACACCCCCCCTAAAATTTCAAACACCCCCCCTAATTTTGAGGTGCGATTCCACACTGTAATTCTTAACTCAAGTATAATTGTATTCAAATATAACGCCTATGGCATATTCATCAGTGTAGATGAGGGGTTCCAAACCGCAGTCTGCGGGCCAATTACGGCTCGCGTGACGATTTAAAATGGCCCGCCGAACTTGAGTGAAATAGTTTAACCCTTCATTTGGTACCTTTTGAGTTTTAGATACCGTCTATTGTTACATCATTATCACAGTTTAAGCACGTTTGTTTCGTAACAATTGAATTATACCGGTATCTTATGTATACGTATTGGTATTAGGATTACACACTGCAGTATTTTAGATGTCAGCCGTATATTAAGAAAGCTTAATATGTTACAAAACGAAAACTAGGCACCGAAAACAGACGTTTTTTAGATGAATGACAGCGTTTTTATTTCTCTATTGAAAAGAATCACAAATTCCAGCGATTTGTCTTCATTGCCAACAAAATATTTCAGTTCTGAAGGAATACAACATTATGCGACATTATGATCAGTTGACGCGCGTATTTCAAAATTTAATTCATTGCATAATTCATACAAAATTCAAACAAACATGTTCAAAAAAATGTGAAATGTGTAACAAAACAAGTCATAAGTAGCTATTTATACAATGCCAGATGAGCTAGTAACTTCATTAGTCACTATCAGTTGCAAATTACCAGTAGTATATATTTACGGTTGAAAGTCGTGCTTGTTATCTATTTCCCGGGAGTTCTATCAGCTAAATATTATAATTATTGATTTCATTACATAACAAACTGCGATGCTAGGTGTATCTAAAATCAAGCTTAGAGCCTATTTTGGTGCCTATTTCTCAAAATTTTCTCCCCAGCGGTGCCGTCCCGCACTTTTCCTCGCTGCCCTTTTCTGGCCCTACCATTTTATTCTGCTGTGGATTTTGGCTCGCCGTCAATCAACTTGGGGGGCCCCTCTTGTACATCGTTTCTTAATTACATACCATTTTTTTAAGAATACAAATAGCCTAGTTTTATCTCAAATAGCAAATTATTTACCACCCCCTAAATTTCGAAACAACCCCCCTAAATGGAAAAGCTGGGGAACATACTGCCTCTGATTACCCTGAGTGGGCTCGTACGTTCAAATCTGATGGGGGATTCATTATGTACGAGATGATTGCTGGACTCCTTGCCACCTTAGGGTGCTGGTTACGGTTTTGTTCCATGCTACTGAAAACACATAATTGGCTAACTAATCTCATACCTGACAAGGACAGGTAACCGGACGAGAGGCCATGTGACGCCTTATGATTAAGTCGTATCGTCACTGCTGCAATTTTGTTGCAACTAGGCTATACCGAGGAATATTAATGCACTGTCAAAAACACAAATACGACTGAATTCAAGAAGGTTCAGGAAAACTTGATATAGCATGTGTGTGAGTGAGTGAGTTTCTAGCAATGCCACGCGAAACAATATTGAAAAATTAATATGTAATTGTGTCACAATCCGCACATCTAAAAAAAAACAATTAGCATATCAGTGACCTGAACATTCCGGGTTGCATCTGATCGACTGGAATTTGCATGAATACACACAATTGTACACAAATGCCAAAAATTATTTCGGGCATCTTAAACTTTCCACAATGTTAACATACTAGGATATATATAGCCTACATAAGATTTCCGACCCTAATGGTATTGAATCATCCAGTTGAATGAATTTATAACCCAATAGGACAGGGATGGCGAAGCTTTTATATTGATTGGGTCAAAATTTTTTACCGAGGAACAGAAGAGAGTGGGTCACAGATATTTAATCAATGTTCGTATCTATAAGAAACTTCTGAAACACATCATGACGCAACGGTTCTGTTAGTGTTGGTGTAGTTTAGACTTTAGAGCAGGGCTACTCAACTATTTTTACCGAAGATCCGCATACATTCGTGCCTTTGCGGGTCACGAATAAAGCGCGGTGGGTCACTCTGTGACCCGCGGGTCAATGGTTCACCATCCCTGCTATAGCCTTTTAGGATGTGTCTAAGAGGTAAAGCGGAACATATTTCATACAAGACACGATATTTGTACAACGCGTCCTGTATTACTGAATCTTCTCAGTTAAAATCATGAACAAACAGAAGTTCAAGTGTAAATGAATAAATTTCGCCATAAAAGAGATCAAGAACGGGACACGAAGACGTGGTTGCTCATTCTAACAACACAGCAATGAAATGAATATGCGGTTTCAAATGATAATAGGTGTATGATTATGCTGATAAGCTGATCACCTGTCTCAGGATTTCTGTCTCTATTTCTGATTTCGTCAAGCGGGCAAAGTTTATCGAATTCTGCAGTTCCTACTACCGGGCATCCTTCACATGGGTTAGAGTCATGACGCCAGCCCTGTCCCACGGTACAGCAACAATCAGGCTTTCGCATAACGTCACCGAAAGTTGGGTTGCTACATTCGTTTGTGCTCCCTTCGAAATTGTGAAAGCAAGTTCCAACACGAAGATCTGAAAATAAAATTATATAAGTTCTTGACTTGCAGATTTGCTGGATTTGTCTGAGAAACCATCGCGGCTTAGACATTTCTATCGTTACTCCTCACCCAAGTTCCGAAAAACAATGCTAAAGCATATGGCTCAGGTGGGTCAACTGCTTAACCCAGTGTTTCCCAAAATATTTCGTTAAATTCACCCAAAGCCTATTTTATTTCAAAATCTTTTATCAATATTTCCGCAGTATGCAAACCTACTTATAAAGAAAATAGACAGCAAAAAGTCCTCAAAAGTGAGAGGTACTGGTATAAAAATCAGGGGTATCCCTGGTCCTTGATTAAACAAAGATGATGGGAACTGAATTGTTTGTTGTCATATACCATGAAACGCTTCATATTTGATACCAGTAGAAACGACAACCTCGTGAAAAGGCCAGGTGGAGCAATATTAGCCAAAATAGAAGATCAAGAGTAAAATGCCGATACCTGTAAGGCTCGTAACAGTTTTGCAAAATAGTCTTCGTGATTACAATGAGCATTCTGCATTTCAGCGAACGCTTGTAGATTTGCTTAAAGGTGAACGATTATTTCATAAATCTGTTGAGTATGTTAATTTATCAAGTCTTGTTCTGGACGAAGGATAAAAATACGGTGGTCCCGTAGTATGTGCACCACGATGGCGCACATACTTCGGGAGCACCAAAAATACTTTATTTGATATCTTCCGATTCAGACAAACAGTTCTTGTAAAATTGAATTAATTTGATTTGAAGTTATTAGAATAGACATTGGATGTATATAAAATTCATATAAGTCTCTAAAAATAGGCTTTAAATTTAAAGTATGAAGTGCTTGTTCCAAGTCTTGTATATAACAAATGGAAGAAACACTTTAATCTAAAAATGTACCTACCTTGACAAGCAGTCCCTGTTTCATCTAATGTAAGATGTTCTGGGCAGACAGGATCAAAAGACCCGAGAGAAACTTCTGAGATTTCAAAGCAGGTATCGGTAGCAACATCGTACGTGAATCCTTCTGGGCAACTCAGGTCTGCAAATAAGGTGTGAAGCGTTAACAATCGAACTTCTATTATGTGTAAAGTATAGGATGAGATTTTCGTGTTCACCACAGGAGGGAATCCAGATTGACGGCGTAATCATATGGAAAACCACGGCCTCTCATCCGGTAACAAGTCCATGTAGGGCAGTGTCGTATCTAGGGTGTGGCAGCCATGGCTCGTGCCATGGGCGCCGTTTGGACAGGGGCGCAAAAAAGGAGAAAGGTTTCAATCGTTAAATGTTTCAATAAAATACTTTCGAATTGGTAATACCTGAAACTCGTAGTTTTACTAAAATAATAACGTACAAATAACTCATTCCCATGAGAGTCATTATAAATTGTGAACTAACTATCAAGGGGGGCGCATCTTCAAATTTTGCCATGGGCGCAATTTTATGTAGATACGCCACTGATGTAGGGCAGGGTTTCCTAAACTGGCGTCCGCAGACCCACTGTGAAGTCATTACGGACCCCATTTTGAAAAACCCTGTCCTACATGAACTTGTTACCGGATGAGAGGCTGTGGTTCACTATATAATTAGGCCATTTCATTGGATCCCCCTTATGGGAAATATGGTATTCCTATCTGTTGGTAAGCGATGAAAGTGTCGTCTCACATATGTAGATTGTTTTCCAAACTGGGGTTCGTGATGACCGCACAGGGGGGCCGCCTTGATATGAGAAGAGTCTGATCAATCTTCAATGATTGATTCCAAGCCATTGCATTTTTTGTTGCTCTTGAAGTATGCGTACCAAGATGGCGGACATCGAAACGTAGTATGAGACACCAGGTTGGGGTTAGGCCATAATTTCATTCCAATTTTCCTTGTTTTCATTCTATTACAAGTTCGGGGACTAGCCAAGTGACTAACGTAATATTTGTATCTAAAATTATGGCCTAACCCCAACCTGGTAGACATAATACATTTCATTGTCCGCCATCTTGGTACGCATACGTCAGGAGTACCCATTTTTTTGGTTGAGCTTTGCGGACGAATATTCATTGCTGTCAGAAAAGGCAATTAAAACTTTATTGCCTCTTGCCTACATGCGTGAGGCAGCATTTTCAGCCCTTACCATACCAATACTTATGTAGTTTGTTCGTTTCGTTCGCCATACACCGAGTATTTTTGTCATCATTACAGTAGTATGAGAATACACTAAATACAGTTTATTCATTCATTACACAGATTGCCTCAGAACTGTGCCGTCACCGATTATGAATACGTCATCTCAATTAACTTACCAACCACGATGCATGGGCTGCAGCTTTCGTTTCCCCAGCCGGCACCACCGAAGGAATCACAACAATCTTCAGCGGTCAACACTCGAAAGTTATCTGAGCAAGTATCGTTCTCGTATGATTTCCAGCATTTTTGAAGCAGGGCTAAAGTATAATTGAAAAGATATCGTCATGTGATTAAATCCCAGAAAAGACAATTTTCAACTATCGTCAGTGAGACCCAAGTCAGCGATTGACATGACATTGATCTCGTGACTCGCGACTCGGGTTTAGGAACTAATACCCAGCAGTAGGGGATGACATTTTATCATATGTACATATAGAGAAATAGTATGGAAACAAATTGTTTACCTTCGCACACATAGTTCTCCTCATTGAGCTTGTAGCCCTCTGGACATTCACAGACAAAAGTTCCCCAAACGTTGACACATTTTCCAACTTGACATAAAATTGAAATTTCCATACATTCATCAACGTCTTCTAAGTCCTCTGTGATCGGGTCGGATTCAAAATCGTGGTTTTCATCTGATTATAAAGGTTTGAGCATAACTTATTGATGTAGAGAGAAGTCGTACTGTGTACAAGGTACAAGGCCCAATACTAGTATTTGAAAAAACTTGAGTACCCCGAAGTATGTGAACCCCGAAGTTGGCGGACACGGAAACGAAGTATTTTCCAATTTAACTTATTTTAGTTCTATTATGAGTTCAGGGACTAGCCAAGTGACTCCCGTAGTATTTGTACCTGAAATTATTGCCAAATCTAACCTGGTACACATACTACATTCTGGTGTTTGCCATCTTGGTACGCATACGAATATCTGATGATTCCAGAATCAAATCGAATATTTTTTTTTGAATCGAATCTCGGATACTTGGAAGATATTTAGTTGTATTGACTGTTTCATTGTAATGGGTCCAGTAAATTAAATTTTTGAAAAAAGTGATCTATCAGGCAGACAGTTCGCTAAGTGTTCAGACACAGTAAGAAACATGTTCCATCAATTACTCATTCAAAAGAAGTAAGTCATATGTCAGAATTGCATTTTAAAAATGTGTTAATAATAGAAAATAATGAGGGACTCGGCGGGCAATAAAAATGATAACGATGATTTGAAATTCACATCTAAACAGATTCGAATAATTTACTATTCGATTCAAAAGGCTCAGCCCTAATTGAGACGCTATTCTAGTTGTTTTCAACCAGGGTTACATGGCGCTAAGGGTTTCGCCGATTCCCAAATCCTAGAGTCTACTAATCCTAGACTCCGATTCAACTAAAATGCGCATTCAGATAATACTCACTAATGCATCCGACATGAACAGGATTATAAATAAACCCTTTTGGACATTGACATTTATAGGATCCGAAAGAGTTGACACATTCACCGTTGATACAATTGGCCACGTCAGCACATTCGTCAATGTCGATGCAGTTTAACCCTTGTTCGTCTTTTTCAAAACTAAAAATAACAAAAATTAAGATGGTCTGATGGGTAAAGCGTTGGACTGAGCCGCGATGGCATCGTACTGTTGTAGTCAAATCTCAGGTTCAAATCCCATGCCCACCACCTCACTCAGGGTGTGATAAGCTGGGGAGAGAATTTCGAAGGGTAAGATTTTGATCCTCCCATAAATAATAGTTAAATATTGTAAGGCTCGGCGGTGTGACTCATCGTACCAAGCGTTTGCAATTTGCTCGCGCCGCACCTGTGATTGCTCTGCGTGTGTTCACAGGTTCGAATCCCAATGAGGATAATTATGTGCGAGAAGATTGCTGAAGCCCTCACTGCCATAGGGTAGTACACGTAACCACTAGTCGGTTAAAGTCGGCTAACTAATCCCCTACGCGGCATGGACTGGTAACCAAAAGAGAGGCCGTGATTTTCCATATGATTACCGTTTTATCGACATTTCTCTTCCCGGGATATATATGTAAATTTTATCTTTCTATATCATTGACTATACTATATCTATACTATTGATCTTCCCATAAATAATAGTAAGATATTGGGTGTTTGAAATTGTCCAGCTATGGGGTATGTAGGAAATTCACTCTTCGTTCGCGAGCATCGCTCTATCGGTATTTAGTTAGAGTCTTATATGAGAAAGTTGTATTTACCCATCAAGGCATTCACAAGTGAATCCTCCTGGTACGTTGATGCATCGACTGTTCACACAGACGTTCTCTTGATCGCAGTTATCGATATCTGAAATAGAAAGCTCAAGTTTTGTCTATAATTCGCTGCACTGATTTCCCTACATCCCCCCAAAAGTCAACCCTAATTTTCAGGGTGACACTATATAGTATATCCACCACTCCCTAACAAAATATCTACCTCCCCCTAAATTTAATCCCCCCTGAACTAAAAAAAAAACTAAGGATTATACTCAGTCGCTGTCAGTCAGGGCAATCGGAATTCTAACCAGTCTAAACTCCTAGCCGCCTTCTTGACTGGAGCACAGGTTCTCAAATAGTGGGCCATGATTCACTACTGTGCCACAGTAACATTTTCAGGCGGACCACAAACATATTGATAATTGTGGTATTGATTAATTCAGTTTCATTCGAGTCACTATATGTAAATTGTGATTGTAGTAGCAATGTATGACGATGCTGTTTTTGCTACTGAGTGGTAATTTTCATTTTAATTATTGCGAAGTGATAATGTGTATTTTGCGAAAAGAATTTTTTTCTTTTTCTGTAGTTTTCGCCTTGCATGAAAAACTTAATAGACTACGAATTTTTGTGCTACAAAAGTGGGCCACCAAAGATAGATAGTTGAGAACCTCTGCACTAGGGTGAAATAAATTGGTTAGACAATCTCGAAATATAAATTACCTTTTCACGTGTCAGTGGATATTTGTCCAATGCTTTGTTCATAGAAAAAAATTTGTGAAAGCATGTTTTAAATAAGCCTTCTGTAGTTGGGCCATAATGCTAGGCAAAGCTGATTTTACTTTCACTTCCTCGATTAATTGCTTGATAACAATATTTCACAAGATGTTTTCAATTAGTTGAACATGAATTGTTTGAACATAATGGTATTTGGAATATTCCAATCAGATTAAAACTATAAATATCCCGGGAATAATAACAAACAGGGAAGCATGAGTGATAAAAGTCTACATAGGGCAGCCACGAGCCATAAAAGCTTGAAAACCACTGTCATAAATTATACCGTGGGCTTCCCAAGCCTTGTAGATGATATTGTGATATTGCTTGTGTGAAGCCTGATTCAGAGCGAAGAAGGAGAAATGAATCAAATAAAAAGTTTACTCACATTTCCCTTGGCAGTTGATGACGCCGATTATAATAAGTAAACCAATAATCTTCAGTCGGTCAGTCATTCTATTGAACTTTTATTCCTAACAATATGATCTAAAATACAAACACAGAAATAAAAAAGAATTCTCCTTTTCCCGTTTTCGCAACGTTCGTTTGGATCTTTATGGTATTTTCACCTGACAATTTTCCCTTGTTTTCAACAACATCTTAGGGGTTACTGTTTTATTTTTAGAACATTTTTGATTATTATATTTAGCATCGAGATACCGCTCAATAGCAATTATATAGCGTAAATACTTGGCATTATGTATTTTGCTTAAGTAAAGACACGCCACGATTTCAAATGTTCGCTAATGGCATACAATCGCAGCTTTCTCATTTTGAAGTAATTTGGGGAAAATAAATGTAAAAATAATTGTTTTATATTAGTACAGGAGTCCTCGGGTTACGACGGTCGCGACTTACGCTGTTTCGAGGTTACGAACGCACTTCCAATAAAATATAATTCTGTACTGTAATATCTAAGCCCTTAAACTGGATAATTGTGATCAAGAAAATCAGTGCTTTGGGCTCTTTGGTTTTCCTCATTTAGATTGCACTTTTTGCATTATTTGTACATTTTATTACAGTACCATACTTTACAATACAGTACGTTGTGTATAGAGTAATTCATGCACTGTACCACTGTATAGTATAATGTTCCGACTTACACTGAAATTCGGGTTACACCGCTTCTCAAGAACGGAACAACGTCGTAAGTCGAGGACTCCCTGTATTTAATTTTGCGACCATAAGAGCTCAACCCATGCCTTTTAGAATTTGAGCATATTATTGGATCACGATATTTTACAAAATTTATTTTTGAAGAAAAAAGTTGAGAGCCACTTCTTTGGGCAACTCATGCGTATAATTCATCGGTTTCCCAGCGATTTACGGCGTTCGACTTTAAAAACGCACTGTTGTGTTGCTGCATAACCAGCGAGCAATTATCTGAGCTCATTCTGTAATATTTTCGGTCGATCACCATCGTTCAAACGAGCCTCTCTTTATCAGATCTAGGATTAACTAATGTATAACCAGACCAGATCACTCATTGGGAAGGTTAAGTATAATTGACAAGACGCTCTGTTTAGGCACGCATGGTTGCCCGCCTACTTCGATCTTGCTCTCATTCTTCAGCGTTTCAGCTTTAACCTCCTTATGCGCTTCTTTCTCCACTTAGGCCTCATCTCCTCATCTCCTTTTATAAACTCGAAAAAAGGTAAATAATAAAACAGTTGTAAACAACCCGAAGATGTTTAGGCAACCAAGTCAAGCGACATATAATAAAATATTTTGTAAAAACTCGCGATCGAAGTAGATGCTCAAACACTAAACAAAATAAAGTGTGCTTTTATGGCAGCAAAAATGCTAATATAAAGCATTTATTTTACCAGAAATTACCTCCTCATAGTGAGAAAACTGCATTTGTTTGCCACCTTGTAAATTTTTCGTGGCATGGCTGTAAGGCTGAATAGATGCTGTCACATTAACGCGGTAATAACTCCCACACAATTACTCTTAAGTTACACTTTGATACAAATATAAAATTAACCAAAAATGGAATCAATATTTTCTAAGTTTAACAACCAAGCCAAGAGGTTTTTGATTCGATCCTTGAGTTAGCAAGCCAATTTATCCTATATTGAGTCGATCACCGCCTTTCAAATGACTCTCTCTCTAGCGTTAACTAATTTATAACAAATTAGAAATTGGCAAAGGAAAGCCGTTAGTTGCCGAGACTTTCTGTTTGGGCACGCTTGGCTGCCTAAATCAGTGATCCACAATCTTTTTTTCAAGCTAGCACTTATTTTTTAGAAAATAAATTTTGTTAAATCTTGCCACCGAAGGATATTTTCGAAGTGGCTTTACATGAGCAGAATGTAAGTTGTCAAGTTTTAACAGTTTTTTATTTCCCATATAATGTATACAATTACTACTGAGAAACATTCTAATTCCCAATAAACAATCCAATTTACCAAGGAATAAATTGACTAGCTTTTAAATCTTTGCTTAAAACAAATCGACCCAAGAGAATTTCCAAGCGACCCAGCTTCGAGTCGCGACCTATAGGTTGGGAAACACTGGCCTGAAGCATGGACTTGGTAGATTTGCAAACTGTACAAATTAAACTGGAAACGACCGTTCTGACTGTTGCGCATTTCCATAATTTACTTTGTTACAGTCTGTATCTACTGATAGTTCTCAAAACACAATCGCCGGTGAACAAGTGACAGTTGAACGTGCATGTGCCCGTGCTTTTAAAAGATTTTTCAGTTGTGAAAGTAAAAACACAAACCAAATTGTGTTATGGAAACACTATTGTCTGAGTCATAAGTCTCAAAAATTGCTTACGAGACGAATAATCGAAACTAGATTCTCTACGTCATCGTCTCGTAAACATTACGTAAACATTGGCCCCCTCTACATATATGGTGAATGTTGGCTCTCGCTGCACGAATGAAAATAATATTTTAGAAACAACGTACCCGGTTTTGTTTGTCTGGATTTAGTAGATGAACACCGAAATTGAATTGATTTAGTAAGATAGATTTTTAGAACCTCAATATTCTTGAAAGCTCACGTTTCCGGCCTTCTGTCACAATCTAACTTGACAATTAGGAATTTCAGACCCTTCTCCTACCCCTTCCTGCTACCCCCCTGACGCAGCCTTGCACCCGGGTCGGCAATACCCACTCCTATATTTTAACCTGGTCTATTGACTATACTCCCCACCCCAGGATAAATATGAAAAAAAAACAGCGCAACAATAACTTGTTATGTTTATTTCTGTCGACATCTCGCCATTGCCAGCTACATACAAAGTAAATAGTTTACTCAAAGACGAAGTGTTTCCGCAATTTAGTGACGTTCAGGAACCCTTGAGGTTTACCTTTGTTTATTTTAAAGAAAAAACTGCTAAATGACGGGTTTTCAATGGTAGGCCACGGTGAACCGTTTAGCCGACATAGGTTTTGTACTATTTTTCCATTTCATATGAGGAATCGCCAACATAACAACTCTAAATCATGTGAGACGACTGTCTATTTTGGTAAATATCACAAAAGCTACGCAACTTTCCAAACCACGATAAACCGATATGCTTTGCCATGCCGTTAAACCAATAAACCATTCAATATTTCAGAAGTGACGTCCAACAACACTTTTCGGTAACGAGAGAGAGAGAGAGCGTGACTGCTTATTTCTAAGAAAAAATTGCGGTTTCTCAAAACCAAATCACCGTCAACCGATTAACCGTTATAGCTTTCGGTCAGATGATCAGAAATATTTCCGCAATGCGATGACGCCTAAAAACCCTTGTCACTAATGGGAGTTTTGTTTGTTTATTTAACAAAAAAAGATGATAAATTGTCATTAATTACGATGTGTCGAAGGAAGCAACACTTGTCGGCAACGAGAAAAATCTTATTTGTGCATTTAATAAAATAGAAAGAACGGTTAACCAATATATTGCAATTTGTCAAACTCAAATACGGTTTACCAATCAAATCTTGATTTCAGCAGTGCTTCGATGACGCTCAGGAGCCCTTGTCTGTGATGAGAAACCATGTTTTTTTTTAAGAAAAACTGATAAATTATATCATTTATTACGGTTTGTCGAAACTGAAACCACGGTAAAGCATGAATCATTCTTAGTTTCAGAGGTAAGTGAGTGACGGAAGGAAGTCTTGTTGGTAATGAATGAAGAGCTTGGTTGCTCATGTAAAAAAAAACGTAAACACGGTAAACCGATAACAATTCTTAATTTCAGAAGTGCCCCGGTGAGGTTTAGAACAATGAGAAAAAACGCGACTATCGTTTAACCACGGTACGCTTGGAACGGTACTGCCGATATCCTCTAACAAAAAACGAACGAACTCACTTTTAACAGAAAAACTGATCATAAATAATAAAAAGAAAGTGTAAAAATAATAAAAATTATGAAAATTGAAGATTTATTCGGAAATATCGTTGAGCTGTAGATATAAGTTGGGGTTACGTCAGACTAACTCCCCTTCCTCTTTCTGGGGCGTTGCTTTTTAAACTGGGTTTCCCGACCCCCGGTGGATATCGAAAGGGCTCATTGGGGTCGCAGAAAATTTTTTTTGACACTAACTTATGTTAAAACAAAATATCTATTAATTTGGAACCAGTACTAAAACGCACCATCGCCGAAATAGAGCCAAGATTAGGTATTTTGTTTCAGTTCCTCAGGGGCCACCGAAAGTTCATAAAGTGGGTCGTGATTACAAGTCTGTAGAACAATAACTAAGTCAGTCGTTTCCTATTATTTTTATTTCGTGGCCTATTTTCGTTGCACAAAAATTCCGTGGCTCTACAAGAAAAAACGAAATATTCTTCCCGTAAAAATAAACAATTCCACTTCAATAATTTAAATGTGAATTACCAACGAAAAATTCTTTCCGTAAAAAAAAAACACTTCAATAAATTAAATGTAAATTACCAAC
Organism: Styela clava; assembly: GCF_964204865.1. Taxonomy (NCBI): domain Eukaryota; kingdom Metazoa; phylum Chordata; class Ascidiacea; order Stolidobranchia; family Styelidae; genus Styela; species Styela clava. The sequence goes on along the minus strand of NC_135250.1, from coordinate 525,067 downwards.
GAAAAATTCTTTCCGTAAAAAAAAACATCTCAATAATTTAAATGTAAATTGCCACTCAGTAGCAGAAAACAGCATCATCATTCATTGCTGATACAATCAATATCAATCAATCACTCTAGCAATTTTTAATAGCTTTGTGGCCCAACTGAATATGTTTCTAGAACCCAGCAAAGGGCCATGACCAACTTGTTGGAAAACGGTGAACTGGGCCCTCGTGCCGGACGATCCGTGATTTGGAAGGGTTTCTGCACACTAACACAAATTTCAGTCTTATTTTACAAATACTTTCATAAGAGAAGATAATATATTTTGAACTTTGCCATGATAAAATGCGCTATTGGGTCCTAAAGGCGTGGGGTTTTAATATTTAGATGGGGTTAATGGGAAGTCGATTAGACGAATTAATCGTAGGTTAGGATTCCTATATTTATCCTGGGGAAGGGAAGCCTTAATCATAATGATAAACGGTCACTTTCCCGGTTACCAGGCCAAGTCGGGCATGAAAATTGTTAAACAGATAATCCTTCCAGACGCATGGCCTTTTTTTATATTTTCGACGACTTGATTATATGGCACGGTAAGGGGGTGGTACAGATACAATTTGGTTATTCCGGATTGGGACCCATAGTTAAGGTTATTTTTTCATCTTATATGCATCACTCAAAAGTCAGTAAAAAATACACACAATGATGTTTAGGACGTCATCAAGATGTGACGTCGTCATCGTCTTCTAAAAATGGCTCTTTACTGGCGGACTTTATATGAACTTTCCCGTTCTTTAAAGTTGATTTTGTTTTTGTATAAATATCTGGCATTGAGTTGTATCTCTGCTCAGTGACGCCAGTGTTATGGGCTACGTCATTATCGTATATCGAAGCTTCAGTATGTTGTGGCGTCAAAAGATGGGCACCCTGTGACGTCATATCATTTGATCCATAAGACGGAGGCATTACTTGCTTTTGATGCGCAGCCAATTCCAACGCTGCGGTATCAGACGTCATATCCGGCGTTTGTCGTGACGTCATATCTGACGTTTGCCGTGACGTCGTATCTGGTGTTTGTCGTGACGTCATATCTGGTGTTTGTCGTGACGTAGTGAAGGAACAATTGTCTTCAATCCCGGAAGACGACAGACGACGTTTTCCCGCGTTTTTGTTACCGGGTGGCGGCGAAATCTTCGGAATTATCTGTTTCATTTCCATGTTATTTCCGACACACTTTTCAACTTTTCCTGGGACTTTCCGCTTTTCTTGCGGTTTTGGGGTTGTCGTTGTTTCTAACGATGATTCATCTTCACTACTCATGACGTCATTCACTGGAGGTTTCGTGACGTCACTTCCGAGGAGTTTTTCGGATTTATTCTTCTCATTCCATTCGTCAAGACGACTGAAAAAATAAAATATTGCTCAGATTATATCTTGTAGGCGTTTCCAAGTTTACCAACATGAGATTATGTTTCTAAGTGATTTCTGTGTCTTGCCGCACACTAACAAAAGTATATTTCTGTAACGTTTCGTCTGACCAAGGTCATACTTCCTCAGACAGTTATAGTTGAACTAAGTATGTCTGAGGAAGTCTCATTTCGGTCAGACGTAACGTTACAGAAATATATTTGTGTTAGGGTGCAGCAAGACTCATAAATCACTTAGGATAATAATCTCCATAAGTCTATACCATCATCGTTATACGCACACGGTTCCACTATCACACGGGCATAGGAGAAAGATAAGTAGTTAGTCCCGCAGACACCAAATCACTAGCATGGGATTATGTGTTTATATTTTACACAGTGATGCAGGATAGGACGTTTATATTTATCTCGAAAAGGAAAATCCCATAAAATGTTTTGATCAATCAACTAAAATTAAAAAGGCTGATAGAAAGTTGAGAGAAAGAAAGTTGACTCTAGCCGACTGAGTTGAATTTTACTGGAGATGATGATTATAAGACAGTTCATTTAGATCAGTGGTTCGCAAACCGCGGCCTGCGTAACTATTTGATTTGACCCGCCGAACTTAAGTGAAATAGTTTAACACTCTATGTTTTTTTTACGTTCTAGATACCGCAAAATGTTACATCATTACAACAGTTTGAGAACGTGTATAATCGTAACAATTCAATTATACCGGTATCTTAATGATACCGACCAGTACCGGTATCATGCGGGTGCACCACTCTCCCGGCCCGGTCAATCAACTTTGGAACCACCGATTCAGATTAATCGAGTTACTTTGAATTTCTGATAAACGGGGACTCGAATGTTCGAATCGAATAGTGAATTATTCAAATTAATTCAAACAAAAATTTTTAATCGCAGCCATCTTGTTTTTTTATTTGGCACCAAAGGTCTCGAGATAAATTCCTAATTGTTTTGAATTGAAGCCATATTTTTGCAATGGCATTCTGACATATAACTATGTTTTCAGTAATTTATGCGTCTGGCGGATCCATAACAATAATAAAAAATTACATACGATTAAATATATTTTGAGTATTCGAGATTGGATTCAAAAAAGAATTCTATTGAATATGAAAATCTTCAGGTATTCAAAAATGCCCAGCCCTAACGGGGATTCAAGTCAATCGATGACTCGACCCAACACTTGCTAGTGATCTCAATACAAATGAGAACCTGTTTCTAAAATTAGGAACCCGTTCTCAAACATTTAATTCTCATCACTGGCTACTTACCTATACAACGCATAATTATATTTATCTCTCGTGAAGTTGAAAACGGTTGAAATCTTGTCCCAATGGTCCTTGTTGCGTTTCTTTTGCAAAAATCTGGCAACGGTCTCTTTCTCTACCTCTTCTCTGATCTGAAAAAGAGATAGATGCTTGAATATACAAACGCTAAATATATAGTATAGAGAAGGCAAGTGTCGGAGAAAACGCATCTAAATGCGGGAGTGTTGTAAAAAAAAACAGCTATAAATGTTAAAAATGGGTCAGAAGCCGCGATGTAGATTCGAGCGAATATATGTTGCAGTCAACCATTTACAATTTGATCGTTGCGTAGCCTCATTTTCAACATTTTTTTGTGAATTTTTTTTGCAAAATTTGATGAAAATGCGCGCCCGTATACTTTGGATAACTTCGACAGCGAAGTAAGTCTTTCGGGATGGCTACGCTGTTGGACTTTCTCACGATTCGGGATTTTTTGTACAAATTTCCCGCCACTAATGCAAAAATGTAAGCTCTGAGGGACCCCCCCCCCCTTTTTTTTAAATAACAGTCTAGTATCCACCATTTCAATCACTGCCTTCTCACTTTGGGGTAATTTCTGTCGAATAAATGTTAAGGTAACATGATTGATTTATATTAGTCGTTGAATTTGCGGCCATAAAAGTATCAATGCCATTTAGTATTTGAGCCTATTCTTGACTCGCGAGGTTTTGCAAAATTTACTTAAAAAAAACTGAGTTGCGTTAAAAAAGTTTGGAAAACCTCTGGTCTACAGCACCTGTTCTTTTGCTTTCTTCTCGAATGCGTCAGATTCCAGTTCCCGGTACCATCTTGCATACTTCCGGTGGTGATAGGTCAAAGGTGAGAGGCATCTGAAAAAAGCGCAATTAGCGAAAATCCAAAACAGGGCGCGGCTCAAAAAGTTCAAGAACCACTGCGACCTAAGTCACGGTAGCAGCGTACTTACGAAATATATAATAAATAAACCAACCTGTGAATCATATAAAAGATTGATCCTAGAAAGAGCGTGAACGCGATTAGACACCATCCGATAATTTGGGATTTCCGCTTGTTCGCTTCGAATTCGGCAGTGGCTGAGAGGAAATATAGTTTTGAGTTTAGAATTACAAATAGAAAATCACTCAAATATGAGAGATTAAACCCAACGACCGGCAACTTGTCTAATGTTAAAACAAGTCCGTGGACGTCATTTTGTGCCATCTTTGGGAAACGTGGAGCAATGAAATCTTATGGGGAACTTTCGTCGTGTGTTGTACCGAATCGAATAAGTTAGCTGTTATAGGAGATAGCATAAAATCGAAAGATGGAATTTGAACTTTAAGAAGCTATAAGAAATTTAAATATATAACGCAATTTTGATCAAAAAACTATCTAATGCGGTAAATTAAGCCACAAACACAGCGTAGCCCCATTTTTGTTCATTTTTTGATCGCGAGTTATATTTACGCTTTGGTCAAACTCTTTTGAACTTCTGAACTGTGAAAAACTGTGACGTCACAACAATTAAATGGCGTTACATATTTAAATGCTTTCACTCGCTTGCTTCTAATTAAAATTAATTCAACTAAGTAAATTATTCAAAAAAAAAAGAATGGAAGATGACGTCACAATCTATTAATGACGTAATTTGATAAATGACGTTGCAAAGAAAGGCGTTGGATATCTCAAAAATATTACGAGTTGTCCATCGTCGTAATGAAAAAAATGATATTATTTCAAATCTATTCTACAATGACGTCATCCAGTGACGTAATATTACTTACTTGTAGTTAACTTTCTTGTCAGTACATCATCACAGTTGTTTTTATACGGATCTTTTGAAACTGCGCATGCAAAATATTTCCCGTCCAGAAATGCCACGGACATCCATGCTAAAGGTGCGACCATTGCCTGGGAATTGTGTTATAAGGTTAGCAAAAACGCAGGTTGAAAGACTATTTTTGAGGCTCAATATAAGGCAAACTACAGGCAATCATCCGGTTACCAGTCAATGTCGCATGATTTCAGTCCTCCTAAAGGGAGTAAGTAACTCCTTACATGTCGTTTGATATCAGTGGACGCTTGTTTGGAAGCAAAGGAGTAAACAAAATGAATAAATTTCGCAAATAAAAATTTCAAACCCACCTGTACGTAGACTTCCAATATTGTTACACATCCAGCCCCATATCCTCTCGCTGCTTTGGAGCTTCTTCGGCAGCAACCTGTGATTGAAATGATACAAAATGCCAATATAAATACCATGCAATTCAAGAGTTCTGCCGCACACTAAAAGCAATGTATTTCTGTAACGTTTCATCTAATTGCTGAGTTAAATCGTAACAGCTTTCGGGCCCGATAAATATCACGGACTATAGTGTTCGTGTTAATATTGCGTGTATTTATAAATTTTTATGTTTATGACCAGTTGTGTTGACCCTTGTTCAATGATGGTTTGTCGGATCTGGACTCCGACCACTCACTACACGTGAGAGAAAAACTATGTCTTTCGCTCTCTTTCTCCGGCCGCTGCGCTGGCGACCTCTGTTATTTGGCGGTGTTTTGTTTGTCTGTTATATGTTTGTAATTTTGCAGTTGCCGTACAATAAAACGACCAATCCGGAATCTTTGAGTCTTCTGATTCATCTTAAACCAAAGTAGCAACATCTTCACACTGTGACAATGGCGAGCACGCCAGTATTTGATCAACATCTTGAAACTGCGTGACAATACACGTGGTTGGGGTAAAGATGACTATTCTAAGACATTTTAGAGTCGCGCTGCAAAGTAACACAAATGTATTTCTGTAACGTTTCGTCTGACCAATCACAGACTTCCTCATTCAGTCATTTGTGTTAATTTTCAACACGACTCTTGAATTGCACAGTATGGTCATGTTTATTCTTGATGCATAAGGAATAATGAATGTATGATGCATGCATTATACACATACGGATCCACTAGCATAAATACACAGAGAAAGAATAGAGGGGTTAGTCTCGCGCAACCAAACTCATATTTAACAAAATAAAATTCATAATTCCAATACAACAGGATTAGCGACAATACCGAATGTCGCGCTGCGAACTGGAGCGAGTGTGGGGCAGCAATCAAATTTTGCACTTGCAGGCGCGATATGTCGGGTCTAAGTTTATTGACGCGCAGCGTACAAATGTGGGGTTCAAATCTCATCGCTACTCCCATGGACGAAGCCAGGAATTTGCCAAGTCAGACCGTGAAAGTTAGCGAGTCTGGAGGCTTTAAAAAGCGTTTCAAGCTACAAAAATTGATATGTATGATACAGAAAAAATGCTTTTTTTTTACATTTAAAAAAGCCCCCTCCTTTTCCTAATTTCAGGTCTGACACCATACTTTAATTTCTAACGTAAATAATATTTTATTTGAATATTCAGAAAGTGGTTTATATGCCAGTACAGATGATCAGTTGAATAAATAACACATTTTTCTAAGTTACGATTAGTTTTTCTTCTTTCGTTCTTTTTCAAATTAAATAACCACGTTACCTGTCATGAGTTTCCACGTCTTTATATTCATAGCGTAACCCAAGATGAAAAGAGCGAATGCTGGAACGAGAATGAAAACCCATCCGTAGAGATAATTCTGTTGAACCGCTGTAAAAGATACGCATGACTGGGTAAATTTATTAAAATCTCAATTCTAAAGATAGTTCTGTTGGACTGCTGTAAAAGATACGCATGAATGGGTAAATTCATCAAAATATCTATTATAAAGATAGTTCTGTTGGACTGCTGTGAAAGATACGCATGACTGGATAAATTTATCAAAATCTCAATTTTAAAAATAGTTCTGTTGAACTGCTGTAAAAGATACACATGACTGGATAAATTTATCAAAATCTCAATTTTAAAAATAGTTCTATTGGACTGCTGTGAAAGATACGCATGACTGGATAAATTTATCAAAATCTCAGTTCTAAAGATAGTTCTGTTGGACTGCTGTAAAAGATAGATATGCATGAATGGTTCTGTAATCAGAAAAATATACGTATGGCTGGGTAATTATAGTCAGAAATAGGACTCCCTTACTTCTATGTAAATGCGAATAAGTTTGCTCATAGATGGGCGCTCCAGAAGTATGTGTACCAATATGTAGGTCACTAGTTTTGTTCACCTACTTTACATCAAGTTGTGTAAAGGGATGGGAGCCTATGGGCAGGGGGTATATTCACTTGGCTTACATCGACAGCCCTCGAACTCGTAATAGAACTAAACTAAGCAAAATTGAAATAAAATTATAGCCTAACCCTAACCTATACACATACTACTGGAGTACCCAGAGATGAGTCGTCTTTACTTCTGAGTGAGTGCCCATAACTTTGCTCAGAGATGAGTCTCCTTTATTTCTGAGTGAGTGCCCATAACTTTGCTTAGAGACGAGTCTCCTCTACTTCTGAATGAGTGCCCGAAACTTTGCTCAAAGATGAGTCTCTTTTACTTCTGAGTGATTTCTTTTTTACTCTTGGGTGAGCGCCCGTAATTTTGCTCAGAGATGAGTCTCTTTTACTTCTGAGTGAGTAACTTTACTCAGGATAGAGTATTCTTAAATAATCTTGAATGAGTGCCTTACTTTGGGCAAAATTAAAAAAAAAATTAAAAACACTCACGAATGGAAGTTTCATTCATTCCATGTTCTGGGCAAGGACAATTGAACGCAGCGAAACTGAATAACTGCTCCGACCCGACAGTGACGAGACAGATCACAATATTTATCGCAGATCCAGAGCTTGTCTTCACTGTGTTCTGTACGGAAGTGAATATGGAACCGATTCCGCCCATAGACACCACCATGGTGGACGTTTAAATAATAATACCTATTACTATATTTGAAAAAATATTCAAATAATAAAGGATAAAAAAATCGTGGATCCAATACTCAAAATGATATGTAATGATATTCAAAGTTTCAAGAACGGGTTCTCTTTTGTGTCGAACCCATTAACAACGGGTTCCCATATTTCAGATAATGAAAGTATGTCACTACGTAAGCTACATTAACATAACACTTATTCCTGTGATTGAGATAAAATTTTGAACGTAAATAATAGAACTAAATTTGTGGAAGTTTGAAGCGAGGCTTTGATCGTTTTGATTTTTACTACAGTATCGTATACAGTGGTGTTGCGGGTTGTTGTTGATAAATTGTAAAAAGCATTTTTCTGTATCATACATAGCAATTTGGTGTAACTTGAAACGCCTTTTATGACCTCATAAACTCTTAAAATCCACGTTTTTGCTCGGACCTGATATCTGTTACGATCTAACTTGGCAGTAGAAATTCCATGACCCCGTCTTTGACCCCCTTGGAATGTCCTATGCCAGTGGTTCCCAAACTTTTCAGAGTTGCGACCCACTATTTATTACCACAGCTTATGGCGAAATTTTTTATGACATAACACAGAATACAGCAATGGCCAATCATCGTAAAACTGCCGTGTTTTCCTCGAAAATAAGACCTGGCCTGAAAATAGGACCTAATTTGAATTTTAAAAGTGATTTTAAATAAACCCAACCCTTAAAATGAATTTAAAATGTGTAGGAGAGGAAAAGTACGATGACCTGAGGTAAGGTGAAGATCGCACCACTATTCAAGATTGTGTGGTGTTACAATTATGATATTGATTTTTGTATAGGAAATACAAATAAAAACAATGGATGTCAGTTTTTGTATAATGTTTATCTCGTGATTTTCTACAATGTAATTTTATTTTTGATAAATGAACTCAAAAGACCTCTTCCAAAAAAAACATAGTGTTATTCTTCAAAAGGAAATAAATCTAAATCCTGTCTAAATTTCGGGGAAACACGACCCATAGTTTGGGAACCGCTGTCCTATGCTATCCATAACCACCAACTCTAAACGCTAAGTAGCAGTTAAGTACGCGTTACTCCAATAACCATTCAATGTAGCCTATTTGATTTGATCTCTTGTACAAAACCACACACAAAAAACTCCCCGCCAACCTTTAAAATAAGATAATTAGTGATAATCCGCTTAGGGTCATGGTTAAGAATGCAGATTGCACTGAATATGCAAATTCCAAACCCAAACAGAATGGTTCCATTTAAGACGCTTAAAATTTGGCGTAAAATTTTAAAACACCAATTCACCTGAATACCGACACTCGAATAAAATATTCATACTCCTACAATAGTACGCGATACTTTCTAAGCAAATCGAGCTTTTCAAATATTTGCTTTCAGGACTGTAGAATGAACTTAGTATTTACACAACACAGAATTATTAAGCGACTGTGTCGTAAATTTTTTATTAAAGTGATTAGTTGTCTTATATTTACGTAAGATCCTTTGATTTTTACTGCAGTATTTTTGCGTTGAGTTCAACCAAATAATTTTCGAAGATGTGGGGGAGGGGGGGGAGTTTTTAAATTTTTTTTTGCCAAGTTAGATCGAAACAGCTAGCGAGTCCGATCGAACGCTGGAATACGCGTGTTTTTAGAAGTCTTGGGGGCTAAAAAGCATTTCAAATTGCAAATTGCAAATTGCTATCTATGATACAGAAAACTGTTTTTTTTTGCATTTCAAAAAGGGGGGGGGGGGCTCGGCCCGCAAAACCACCCTCCTGGCTACGCCACTGCCTTCGACACACTCAAAATATCGGTTTTGAGCTCATACGGATCAACTAATACAAAATCAGAGAAAAGGGAGAAATGGTTAGACAGATACACGCTCAGAAAAAGTAGTTAGCTTTTGTATCCTTCAAAGATTTATCAGTTGGGTTCCTGCGGGACTAACTACTTGCTGTAGCAAGAATAAAGAAAACAGTAAAATTTATATAAAAAATAAGTTTGCCGGTAAGACATATTCATTCTACACAAAAAAGCCGTCGCCAAATCACCTATTGCGCGAAATACACAGCTCACAAACTGCCGCAGCCGAACTGATGGCCTTAAATACCGAAGCCCCAAGACCCTCAGCATACTCCATCGGAATAGTTTTATCCAAGACTCACGAAATTTGGCGCAAAACACCAAACAACCTGATTACGGACACTCAGATAAAATATTCATATTCCTACAATAGTACACGATACTATCTGGCAAATCGCGCTTCTCAAATATTTGCATTCATGACTGTAAAATGAACTTAGGAATTCCTAAACGATAGCGTCGTAAATAACATTTTTTAGCGAAATGATTAGTCGACTCATATACGTATGATATGACGTAAAAGACGTTCAAGTCTTGAAGAAATATAGAAATACACTTGTGTGAGCGTGCAGCAAGACTCACATATAATATAAATTTATTAATATTGCAAATTTCTAAGACATTCTAGAGTCGCGCTGCAAATTAAAACCAATATATATCTCTGTAACGTTTCGTCTGACCAAAATCAGACTTCCTCAGACATATAAAATCCAATTAGCGTAGTTTGGCACAGAATAAATTACCAAATAATTTTTATGAAGTTATTTTCAGGAAGTTCCCAACCAATTTGACGTTGTGTACACAATACATTCGAATTTTTATAATCTATACCCCGATGTTTTATCGTTTTTTTTTTTTGAGAATGACGGCACAAAATAATAATAAATTGGACTAGAACGGCCGAATAATACTAATACAAAAAAGCCATGAATGTTGAAAAACGATAGCCAGGGTTTTATGCAATTTACGGGAATTAACAATTCGTTAAATCCATTGAATTATAATATTAAGTGGCGCAGTCGTAGGGGAGGGGTGAGTATGTATCTGTTTCCTGTATTTATGATTACAGTTACCAATAACAGATCGACAATTCGCCGCTATAACTGAGGAATAAGTTTTTAAACCCTTCTATCGTTATTCTAAGGAGAAAATCACAAAATAAAATTGAATTTCAAATGGGCAGATGAATCTTTTATGATGTCAAATTATAGTAACATAAGCGGTGAAAACTCTTTGCTTAAAACTTCTCCGAGTACCGCCCCAATCGGTACTTCCTAGCACGTAATTCCCCGCCATGAATCTATATGTACAAGTAACTCTCGGTATTTTGGTGGTTGCCCGTGCCTTTGCTCAGAGATGAATCTCGTTTAATTCTGATTGAGTGCGCATATTGTATCACCATACTGGTTCCATTACATTTGAACCCACGATAATTGCACCTGCATACTGTTGCACCTATGGGATTTTTTTGTTTTACGGATATTAGAACCCATATTAACCCTAACCCATGTGTTTTAGCACCCGCATATAGATTGAACCCGCGGATATACACATGGGTTCAAATGTACGGTCACCCACCATACTGTATATAGTTTCAGTGGTCGACCGTGTTTTTTTTCTGAGATGAGTCACTATCACTATCATTTTGTTCTATAGTCAAAGTATTACTCGAGATTGCTTGCTTTCAACAACTTATCTAAAAAATGACTGAAAAACTAAAAAACGAGCCCTCGATCGACAATCAGTCTGACTGAAAACATGTCAAGGCGAATTGCTAGATTATACCTGTTACGTACGTAAGAATTGCTGATTCGCCGTTTTCACGGAAACAAGGAAGTCGGTGACGTCACTGGAAATAACCCAGCCGGAAAAATATTGTTCTAAACCGGTCGCAGACCTCTTGGCCCGTAATGTACTACACACTCTTACTAGAAATTTGATACCTTATAGAAAAGCGCCCATTATGACTCATGTTCTCGTCACAATCGATGCCAATAAAGGGCGCTAAAAGTGATGTCGAAGGTGGGAATGGGAATAGCAAAACATGCTTCTAAAAAGGTAGGAAAATTCAACTGGTATTTTTGCGTTAATTCCATTTGTTTGGTAGTGCCTTGGCCCGGGAGGAAGGAAAAGTCATTACCTATCATCGACGTTGGCGGTGTTGGCAGTACTCGTGAATAGGGCTGGGATATTCAAATACCTGATGATTTCGAATACGAATCGAATATTTTTTCGAATCTAGAATACCTATAATATATTAACATTTGAACGATATAATTTTATGCGTATTTTTTTTATCGCAATGCGTCCTACAGACACATAAATTACTGAAAACATAGAATCTATACCACAGACAGTTCGCCGAGTTGTCACACCCAATAGGAAACATTCATCAAAATAGTGAGACATATGTCAGAATTGCATTTTAAAAATATGACTCCAATAAAAAAGTTGCGGATTCTCTTCGAAACGAGATGGCGGCGATTCGAAATTTTTGTTTGAACCGAATCGAATAATTCAAAATCCGATTAAAATAGTCGATTCGAAATGCCCAGTCTTACTTGTAAATTATCTTTAAAAAACGTCCATCCCGGTACCCAATCTCGTCTAAGGAGTGTCCGTACCCCAAAATGTCTGCCCCCCTGACTTAAACTGGCCGCCTCTGTTTTCTATTCATATTTTGTAAACATTCATCGCGTCACGGTCCACTAGTTTTCACACTCGATTACACATATTGAAATTAATAATTCTGTCAGGAACACTCAGGCCTCGTGTTTAGTTGATGATTATTTTTTCGGCGCATTTTCTTAGATTTGCTCTGAAGAAGGCCCTGTACAAACAGACACTTGATAAGAACAGTTCAACTTCTTCTGACACTCTTTTATATATAGCCTGCATCGCCTTATCTCGCCCACTAAGGCCACGGCAGATTGCCGCAGGGTAGAAGCTCGATTGCACATTTACGCAAGTAAATTTATTGCACCATATCTGTGTCGTAATTACATTAATGATTGCATGCCATCGATTAAAAATAATTTCATCGTGTTTTTTTCCCTATTTTCTACCACAGTGCTCACAAGTTCAAAGAGGCCGATTTGAGATATCTCATTGTGATTTATTAGTTCAATTTTATGTCACAAGGTGAGATTGCTCAGGTACAGTTTGAATCAAAAATAAAAACAGAACCCATCAACTTTCAAATACTTCTACGGAAAGAAGAAAAATTAAATACTTAAACTTCTGTTTGTGTATGAATGTACCCAAAAGTTACAGTAATCTGGGACGTTTTTTACAAAAGTTATGTTCTCTCTATGATATGTTACAAATGGTTCCGAGGCGGAGTTTGTAATGAATTATTGCATCTAACTATATAAAAAGAGATTATTATTACTGGAATTGAACAGTAAATGTTTGCCTGTGGACGAGGGACAGTCGGGAAATGCTTATACCCAACGATTTACATTGTTCTTCTTTTTGTTATTAATTCGACTTCAAATATTAAATTCAAAGGCAGGCCGAGGATTGCTGTATATATGAATGAGAACTTCCACCAGCTTTCCTTTCCTCCCCAAATAAATATGCAAATGTCTATTCTCTTCTCTGTATGTAAAATCAATCGACTAATCTAAAAAATTTCAAATTTCACTCAGACGTAAATCACCGCAAAAATGACAAATTTTGAAACCAAAAAAGGGATTTTGATCATCTGGACAATATAATCAATGCCGTGTCGGGGGCGATTATTTGTCACCCTTACTCAGAAACAGGACGCGGAAAATGTCAAACGTCACTTTTTTGATATAACTGAATATTATTGAACTGAAAAATCACTCCTCGCTCTCAACTAGATATTGTCACACACAATCGTCTCACCTAGTAAACAAAATGCCCAATCGAAAAATATTTTCCCTTTTAAGTAAAGCATTGCTACCTCCTACATATTAGTCATTGCTTGTATGTATGTATTGCTAGTCTAGAGCCTTGTTAATATGCAAATTGCGTCATTAAAACTGATAACAGACAATTTTCTCTGATAATAAGTACAATATCGCTCTAAGGGATGGAATTTTATCTGATAATGCACAGTTGGGCGAGTGATAGCAGATGACACAGGGAACAATTTAAAAGAAATTGCGAAATGAGTGAGTAATTCTCATGTGGTCAGAGCAGCGATCCTCAAACTGTGTTCCATGTGTTCTTCGGAGCGTTCCGCAAGACAGGGATCAAAATTGCGATCTCGGCCGTACTTCGGCGACTAGGAGTCGTGAATTTATCTCCAACTGGCGACAAACAGGCGGACAATCCTTCCTATCTAAACAGGCGAACAGGCCTCGTGCCAGTCTGGAAGGCATGAAGATTTCGTTAACCGTCGACCTAATTTTTCATCAAAAATGCCAAACTTCAGATCTGCAGTCCTGGGATTATAACGTAACAATGTACGATTTTAACTCAGCAGGCGACTATATAAATGCTCGCCACCTATTGTATCCTTCCCATAAGATTAACGCGTTACAGACATGTCATCCTTTCAATTTGACATTGACTCGATGGCCTTGACATCTGCCAATGACCTTGGGAGCTACAAATGACATTGACATCTGTTTTCCCGCCAAAATTGACACTAATTTATTAAAAATTAAATCAAAAAAGACTTCACCGAAAAGTATACTAGCCTGTCCTTTACCCTGCCTCAAAACCACAACATCTGTTAAAACTTTTCTCCAATGCCATCCCTCAATTTAAGCCTGTATACCAGTATGCTCCCGAAGCTTTTAATATTTGATCTACTTAATTCTTTTTTGGGAAGGGGTGATGAGGGGTTTCCATATTTAGAGAGTGATATATATTTTACTATTAGCGATAAAACAATTTGTAACTCATAAAAATGCGTTATGTACATGACTGACCCATGTGGTATATAAGCCACCTATTTCTACAAGATATCCAAAAAATAATTATAAAACTTTTCTTCCTGTTTTGAACAACGTTTTACCTACGCTAGTACTCATAACCATGAAAGTTGGTAAAAGCAATTAGCAAACAGTGCGCGCGAACTAAAATAAACAACCGTTTTCCCTCCTATTAAACCATTTTTTGCAAATATAAATTGCGGTATGCCACCAAGTTCCGCTTCTCCTTCAGCCTATCCCATGTACATCACAAGTACGAATATTAAGCTTTTTCCCACGAATACCTAAAATAATAATAAACCGAAGTCTACGGCAAACTGTAATCACAGAACAGTATAAGGATACTTCAAAAATTTATATTACCGTACCTAACGGACGATAACGCGCACATTGGATCCGTTTTTTTTCCCTCAAAAATCGACCGTGTGCCTAATGTATGGATCCGGTAGTGCTTCATTGTCACCACTCAAAACTAGTACAAGCATTGCTTAAAAATCTGTTTCGTTTCATAGCCCGGCCTCATGTATGAATGAAAACTCAATCTAAGCAATTTGTTGGGTGCTTTCCGTAGTATGTGCACTAAGATGGCGCACAACCTGATAACCCTAACCTGGTACACATATTATGTTCAGGTTGTGCGTCATCTTGGTGCACGCACATACTACCGGAGCACCATTTATTGTTAGTGCGCCTTATAATGTGGTGTAAGGATGCTGTGTGGAAGTAACGGTGACTATTGTTGAATTTGTTTATCTGAAAATTTCTGACTTCGTTCAGACGGAACGTTGCAGAAATATGTTTATGTCAGTGTGCAACAAGTCTCTTGAATCACTTAGAATAGCAACCTATCTGTTTTGATGAATAGGAATAACATAATCTCTTTCCACTAAATAGTAGTAAGTTGCTGATCTTACTATTTCGTTGAATGAGATCATGTTATGTTTACTTATCACTTTAATACTATCTCGTTCAAGCATCCTTGTGGTAACTGATACGTACGGTTTCAAAGTAGGGAGTAAACAAGGTGGAAGGACTTGCAGTTCAGTACACAATACCCTAGTACACGCCATATCTACTTTGAGTTTGAAAAACAGTGGATTATTCATTTTTTTACTTTAACAGTATTAGTTACTTGATCGATGTTCAGTAAAATAACATAAACCATGGGTGTGTCACAGGCAGCCCGCAGGCCACAACCGGTCCGCGAAGCCATTTCGTGTGGCCCTTTCCGACACTCAGATTGTTCCCCACCAAGCACAAAATCCTAATCCAACAGATTATGTTTAAAAAGGCGCTCACATGGGCAAAAATACACGTTTTTTGCTTTTGTGACTGCGTTAAATCCTCTGTTCTGATAAGGCTAAGCGATATTTTTTTCGTGTGGTCCAGCTAGATTTCTGAAGTTGGTTATATGACCCACTGACTAAAAAATGTTGCACACCCCTGGTCTAAGCAATAAACTTTCTTCTTGGGCAAGAATTCCCCTAGTTGTGTGATGTAAGACTTTTAAACATACTCAATATTATACAGAATTGCATATCTAGCTGTATATTCTCAAACGTGGGCCAAACTAAAACAGCATATAATAGGATAATTTAATCATGGCCCATACGTAATATGAACTTAATTCGATTGCGGTTTTGAAGCTTTGAATATTTCATAAAGGACGGAAAACGCAGCGCTCGCTATTGAATTTCAGTGTTTGAAAAAAAACAGCGAAATCACCATGCAATTCACGGTTAATAAATATTGCTGGCTGAAAATGACTTCTGATTTTTAAAGGGAATTTTACCATGGAAGACCACGCTCGCTCACTCAGAGTTAAAGGAACCTCACAACAAAAAGTTTAGATTACAGTGTCAATTTGCAATTGCTAAAATCTGAGTCTCACTATTGGAAGATAGTAATGACGCCATCGGTAATGACGTAACACGTAAACAAATTTTTGTTCGCTATTTGTGCTATATATGATTCTAGCGATCTGAATGGCTGGAGAAACTCGACAGGCTCGAGACTTCGCTGGTACATCTTTGTACTTACCTTGTGCATTAGTGACTGCCTGCAACTCTTCTATTCTCTATACTCTACGTCATCAGTAGTGACGTAATGGAAGTCCCCGCCTCCTTCAGCTTGTAATTCCTCGAGTGAGTGTCTCGAGTGAGCGACAAAGATCAAACAATCCGCTGCGTAAACAAAGCCGAGTGTTTGCTCAGACAAAATGTAAGCGGATATATTCGAACAATTGCGATCACTTTCCGCACAAATATATAATGTTTGGGGCTCCATCATTTTTTTGTCTGGCGGATCCAGTTAGGGTGAGAAATGCAGATTGCGCTGGAAATTCTTGACCCCAAACTAGGTAATTACTAATTTGTAATTATAAAACATGGCGATGGTGTTTATCTCAAATCTCACATTTTTTGCATTAGTGGGCTTTGTGCAAAAGATCTGTAGAACCCATGTGTGTTTATTCGATGACCGTACATTTGAACCCATACATGTGCACTCGTATATCCGCGGGTTCAATCTCTATGCGGGTGCTAAAATCCATGGGTTAGGGTTAGTATGGGTTCCTTAAAACGAAAAGAATTCTATAGGTGCAATAGTATACAGGTGCAACTGTCGTTGGTTCAAATGTACGTGGGTTCGAATGTAATGGAACTGTTTATTCTGTATATACATGGCTCACGAAGTTGAAGTTACTTTCTAGTTAAAAGGGCATTAAATGCAATCACTTACAAATCTTATTTTTCTGGTATTTTCCCTATCCCAACCCGGACAGCCAGCTCTGAGATTCAAAATTTTAGGAACGGGTTCTCGTTGTACTTATCCCACTAACAACGGGTTCTCTTGTTTGAGGAGACTATGCCGGACTAAAAGCGCTATACCAATAAAAGAACGTAATATAGGATTACGTGAGAAACAAAACTTAAAAAATGATTACTAAAACCAAACTGGGGTATCGCAGTTGTGAGGTTTGAAACTTTAAGAACGGGTTCTCTTTTGCATCGAACTCACTAACAACCGGTCCCCTCATTAACAAACCCATCCTGAAGTTTATATGGCTCTCTAATAATAGAGATGGGAAAACTACGACCCGGGGGCCAAATCCGGTCCGCTGGGTGATTCAATATGGCCTGGTGCTGTCACAACCAAACTGAAACAAAAATTTGCTGTTTTAGCAAAACATAACTTGAGAAATTTGCCGGGATTGCGATCAAATTTAATTTCAGCACGAGGCTTCTCGTTTTTCATTTTTGATATTGTAACACTGTAAATACTGTCCATAAAATGTAACTTTTACTTGATACTTACATGGCCCGCCAGTCTGGATGGGTGACATTTTTGGCCCCCGATCCGAAAACCTTGCCCCCCCCCAAGCCCCCCCCCCTGTTCTATTACGATACAAGAACCCAGTACGATTTCATGATAATAACAACTCAAACGCCATATTTACTAATGATATCACTACTTGAGCTTCGTTAGTACGGCACACTTTACATTAATCCAATACGGAGGTGTGCAACCTGTGGCCCGCGGGGCAAATGCAGCCCACAAGGAATAAATTGCGCGGCCTACAGAAAAGTGCTCATTTTAAATGATGTGCGGCCTCGGAACAAGTTTTTAATTTAGTAATTTCAATGACTTGGCGTTGCGAAGAATACTTTACTATGCGTGACGGCTTCTCATTTGTATTGAACTCACTAACAACAGGTTCCCTCATTAAAAAAATATGTGTATGTCACTACGTAAGCTACATTACTATGACACACTTTACATGAATCTGATACATACTTCTGTAGGTGCTCATGTAGTATGTGTACCAGGTTAGGCCATAATTTTATTCCGATTTTCCTTATTTTAGTTCTGTTACGAGTTCGGGGACTGTCTATGTAAGCCAAGTGAATATACCCCCTGCCCATATGCTTCCGTCCCTTTACACAACTTGATGTAAAGTAGGCGAACAAAACTAGTTACCTCCATACACATTGGTACACATACCTTTGGAGCTACCTACTTCTGTAAGCTAAACCACTCTGCAACTAGACTCGCTACAAAACAAATCCTACAGACGAGAACCTCTCGACTGAATGAGCGATTGTTACGATGCCATTCACCAAATGTAACGCTTCGCTAGCTTTGTTTTCAGAATTTTACGGCCCCGTGATGACGTCACATACTGTTAGCCACAATTGTCAATTTAATTATTATCGCTGTATGGGTGAAATTTTGAAACGGCGTTTTAGGAACTTTGCGGATCTTTTGTCAAAGCCCCCGGAACTGATACAAAAATGTGAGATTTGAAAAACAACCCTCGCCACGTTTTTGAATAAAATATTAGTAACTATCCAGTTGCGGTTAGGAATGATTTAAAAATTGGAATTTCCGGTGCAATCTGCAGTTCTAATCCTAACTAGACAATTACAAATTTCCTTATTTTGAGCGTTGGCGGGGTGTTCGTACAAAATATCCTGCCCTTTTCCCCCGATACGGCTCTGCACAAGCAGGTTGCGTAATTAACCTTATTTTGAAAAAAACGGAAAATGCTAGATTTCAATTTTATTTTAAGATATCACGCCCTCGTGTTGACGCCGTATTTTGCTTTTAGCTATATTTGTTAATTACTTAACGATCTTAGGTATTTGTCTGTTTGCTTGTTTGTTTGTTTGTCTGTCTCTTAGATACACGCGATATCTCACGAAAGCAAGGTTGAATCTGCTTCAAATATTGCATATTGTCGCATAATTAACGAGGTATTAATTAATTAGTGATTGGACACACGATGTCACTATGGAGTAAGATCGGATGAAGCGAAACCGCAGTTTCTGTTTTGGGACCACTAACTTTCGATCGATAAGTCTTCGGTCTCCGACCGATATTCTCCTTTACTTGTTATTTAGTTAAAAATTAATTTCGAATTATTCTTTGATCGTTAAATGGAATAAATCAATTAATCAACTGTTTACCCGACGCTCTTGTCGCGCGGCAAATTGGTATTCAAATTAGTAATCGAACATGCCTAACCTAGTTATTAGCGGGAGATGAGATATTTTCCATAACCAACCTCGACTCTAAATACTTCTTACTTAACCTCAAAATCATTACCATTTGTCTGATAAGCTTGCAAACGCCAGAGTATTTGTTATCGGAATTTGATTTTCTTGGAGTCCGATGGTGGAGTAGGAATCAAAATATTTTTCAACCCGGAACTGGAGCCCAAAACCTTTTCACGCCACGCCCCAAACCACACCTCCTTTGAATCCCAATTTTCATCAGGTTAAAATGTATTGTTAGTATTTAATTGAAATGTTGAAATAACAAAATCAGTTCACATTAAATACAATTTTGAATCAAACTGCTTTAAGAATATTTAACTTTTTCGTAGCATAGAAGGCAATGAAGCGAAAGATAGCAGCATTAGAATAGCGTTATTATGCTCGGGTAAATCTGGCAATTCACACCTCAGTGGCGAACCGGGTAATAAAAACCAGAAGTAGAGTCAATGAAGCGTGATATATCAGCTATAATATTATGTTGGCAAGATTTGGCCATTCTGGCAAGTTACGCTTCAACGAAACGAAAGAACTGGGATGATATATAGACTAGGCCAGAGCAGAGGAAACCGAGTTTGACATGTTTATATGATATTGGGGTAAAAGTTGGGGTGAATGTGTTTTCAAACTCATACTTTCAAGTTTCCTGTCGGAGTCAAAATTTAGAAAAACCGGAGTTGGAATACTGAGAGTTACGAACATAAACGAAAAAGTTTTTGTAGAAAAAAAAAATGTCACCGCGTAATATGACTTCGAAACAATGAAATACTGCGTTTTTGGCACAATGACCGTTTAAGATATACAAAAAGCACTGCAGGTAATCATGTTTAATTTATCGCCTTCCAGCTTCAAGTCGAAGTCAAAGTTTTGAAACACTCAAATCCGGAATTTTTATACTACTCAGAGGTAAAAGCGGAAAAGTTTTTGCCGCCAAAATGCCAATCCGGAGTTGCGAGTTAGACGCCGACTCCGGGCCCAGAACTAAGGTTTCGGACCCGGTTTAAGAGAAAATTGCAATATATTTGGCACAATAATTGGTTGAGATTGTTAAAAATTCCTTTAAAACATTAAAAAGCACAAAACGTCTCAAATTTAAGAGCAAAAACGTAACTAAAATTGATTTTTACCTATAGCGTACAAAAAAGTTTTTCAATATTTTGTTAAGTGCAAATTAAAATAGTGGTGTTAATATTTTAGAAACAATGCTGTTGAGGGGATGATTTTCAATAACATTTTCAAACCAGAAGTTAATTTGAACAACCCGGAAGAGCTTCAGGGTTCGTGTCATGGGTCATTATTTGGTTTAAAATCGGGTTATGTCGGAGTTGGAAATTAATTTTTGTGTTTACGGTCAGGAGGCAAACTTAGATTCATATTCTTGTCAGACTGTGGAGGAAAGTCGTAGCTTGAGTTGTTTTTGAAATGAAGAAAATATTTTTCCGTCAATGTAACGATATTGAATATCCTGAGACCGGGTCTATGAGCGAACAATATTTTCTTCAAATATATTTTTTGATATTATGAGTCACAATTCTCAAATTAATGACCAATCAGGAACATGTGAAATAATACTTTATCCTTGATTGTCTGTAAATATTTACTATTCAAAGGGATGTACAAAGTCTAGTGACGAGTCTATATTGTCTGGAATTATTTATTCGAATTCTTGCATCAATATGTCACGTGATGTATGGTAACGGTGTTTACACTCCCTCTGTTGTGTAACCGTTGTTCCGCACTCCCTGCTCTACGTCCGATCTGTCACTGACGCTCTGATGTGCTAAAAAGAAAATTGAAAATTTAGGTCTTTTTTATTTTATTTTTGGAAGTGGGGAAAGGGGGGGCTATAAAGAAGTTTTTGATCAAATGGAGTACTTCCGTAGCCTCATAGATGAAGTATAGTCGAAAAAATATATCTGGACTTCAAAAGCTTGCTCCGGTTTGCGATTATTTTGACTCAGACGTAAAATCAGATTTTTCATTGATGGCATAATGAAATACTGTATTCATTTATGATTTCATAATTGAATGCTGAATTGATGAATATACCGTGCAATTGTGAAGAAGAATGACGTCGAGTAACTTATGACGACATTATGCAGTGTATGCGTTCAAATGTACTTATTCATCCGTATCAGATATGCCCGTAGTTAGGTGCACGTTGCCCCTATCAACCACGTAGTTTTAGACATTTTGAATTTGAAAATTGATGGATTTGCTTTTAGTTTAGATAACTTTTTCTATGAATTTGAGTGCAAAACGAAACAATACAGTAATTGATGGGAGAAGGCAGAGTGATTAATATGGCAATCAAATTTTAACAAATTACTATAAAAACTATATATATAACATGACTTATAAAAGAACGCACCGCACATCATACAAAGGCCCCTGAAATGTAACAAACATGAACATGGTATGAGTACCAGGGTTAGGCCATAATTTTATTTCAATTTTCCTTATTTCAGGTCTATCACGAGTACGAGAACTAGCCAAGTGACTCCCGTAGTATTTGTGCCTGAAAATATGGCCGAACCCTAACCTGGTACACATACCACGTTCCGGTGCCCGCCATCTTGGTTCACATACTACGGGAGTACCGGAATCTTTACCTAATCAACGTTCTAAATAATCCGTCCCTATGGTAACAACCTACAAGACCAAATTTCATGCAGTAATCTACTGCCTCTAGTGACGTCTCATGCATTTTGTGAAAAGCGATGACTCATGCAATGGGTTTTCTGTGTCACCTTGTTTCGTTATTTTGTATTTTTCGCTTTGGATTCTTTTAAGTTCTTCAAAGGAAACAATTTGAAAATATATTAGTTGGTTATTCAAAAACCACCGCCACGCCTGGGGTGCAATATATTTGGTAGAAAACCCCGAATTACAGTTCTCCCACAAATTTATCAACCTCTACTTATCAACAAAAAACGCGGTGTAGAGTCGTAGTCAAACCTTTAGAACTATCCGGATCCGGAAGTCAAAATATTGGACGTTTTCATGTTGATAGCCAAAGTCTAAATTTTTGAAATCGGAATCCGGATCCGGATTTGGGAGCTGTGGTCGAAGTCAATTCTGTATTGAGAGGCGGGATTGGAGTTAATCCGGAATTGATAGTCGGAGTCGAGCAAATTGTAGGTCAAAATTGGAGTCAATCCAGAATTATTAGTCGGAGTTGGAATCCATTCTAATTTTTCAATTGGAGCCGGAGTTAAATCCTTTTTGTGAGTCGGGGTTAAAGTCAATCCTGCGGAATCGATTTTGTCTTGTGTCAGCCTCTCAATTAATAAGCTCGCTACTCAACGTATTCACAATTAAAAGTCACCCAAACCTGATCTCAGTTTCTTTTCTGTCTTTTTAAGATCGATCTCTTCTTCATCTGTGAAAATAATGAACAATTTTAGGTTTTTCTAGGATAATGCCTTTTTTGCAGGTTAATTCGTTTTCCGGGCCGGAACCCTGGCTGGAATGCTTGTCTGAAGAAGTCCGACCTTGGTCAGACAACGCGCTACAAAAATATCATTGTGTGAGTGTGCAGCAAGACTCTTGAATCACTTACGATAGTCAACTCCGCTCTTTCTGCTGCATCCTTGCGTTATACGCATACGGATGCATTTGCACACTCATACTCTATATCAGAGCTACTCAACTATTTTCACTGAAGGTCCATTCACAAAACTTCAAAATTACTGGGGTCCGCACATTTCAGAAAATTTATTTTATGAAATAAACAAATGCATTATTAAATTAAATACAAGAGCAATGAATGTCTCACAAATATGGACACAAATGTTGCACATCTGTACCAGTAAGGCAAACAATATGGCCGTGTATGTTAATAGTAATAAAATCATCAAAAAATATAAAACGATGCTTATGCTTCAGACGCAGTCCATATTAAATGATCGAAAGGTCCGGATTCGGACCGCTGTCCGCCAGTTGAGTAGCCCTGCTCTTTATCGTACTTCGCGCATGTACGGTACTGTATTTGTCCTGTTTTAAAATACACAACAGACGTTGCATGAAACGGGTTCAAGGCAATTTTCAGCGGGTATGTTATTAGATTCACTCAACATCAGACGCAATCGACATCGACCGGTCGGTCGATCGCAATGGACGTATTGGCCACCTCTGCCATAGAGCAAGGAAGAGTAGTTAGTTCACGTAACCCCAACGGATAGTAACAAACTCAAACTTACGTTTTAAAATTTCCGATCCCGGTAAAAATCCTTCATAACTGATAACCGGGTAGGCTGGCTCGTTATGCTTCGCAACATCGAGTCCCTGAATTTCGATGTCTCTATCCACTCGAAGAATCCCTATCAATCGCATGATACCAAAAAGGATCAAACTAAACACCGCAGTCCAGAATGTGATGACCAGAGCTCCAAGTAAATTCCAACCGAATCCCTGAAATAAAAGCAAAAATAAGTCAAGTGAAGTAAAGTAAATTTTATATATACGCTTCAATCTGCATCACCCAGTAGCGTAGCATCCACCCCCGCGGTCGCGGGAGGGCCCTCAGCGCAAAGAGGCCCAAGTCGTTAGAATTTAGAAATTTAAGCCGCAAACCAAAAGCTACATTGCAAAACAAGTAATGCACATCTATAACGTTGATGTTGGTTCTGCTCAAATCGTTTTGTTACGTAACAATGCCAGGGAGTCGTCGATTTTCGGCGTCTTGTGGTTTGATCGCCCCGGTGAGAGTCTTGCTACGCCACTGGCACCACCCGTCCCACCTACTGCAATTGAACCACCCTCCCGCCCGTCCAAACTGCCCCAATCGAACCACACACCCCACTAGCACCACCTGCCCCAATCGAACCACACACCCCACTAGCACCACCTGCCCCAATCGAACCACACACCCCACTAGCACCACCTATCCCAATCGAACCACCCACCCCACTAGCACCACCTGCCCCAATCGAACCACCCACCCCACTAGCACCACCTGCCCCAATCGAACCACCCACCCCACTAGCACCACCTGCCCCAATCGAACCACCCACCCCACTAGCACCACCTGCCCCAATCGAACCACCCACTCCACTAGCACCACCTGCCCCAATCGAACCACCCGCACCTCTCTTCCCATCTACACCACCCGCTCCACTCGCAATAATTTCCCACGTATACCACCTCCCCAACTTGGCACCCGCCCCACTTGCGCCAACTTTCACACGCGTCTCATTTATATTTACCTGGAATGCTTTCCAATGTGCTCCATATATGATTCCTCCCACAGCAACCCCCTCGTGTTCCTGTCCGTTGATCGCAAAAATTGGTGCAAGGATAATTCCGGTCATTCCACCGCCGAAGTGAACTATTGTAATAATAAAAGCGCAATGTTTAAGAGAGTGGAAACGTGTTTGGTGGTGTTAATTCGGAAGACTATTTACTATTTAAAAAAAATGAATTGTATTTTCAAATATGGAATAACAGGAAAGATTACTCAAACAATTGTATATGAAAAGAAATTTAATTTGGCGATGTGGGAATGTTAAGATAAACTTTGTTTTCGTTTATATTATGTCAAAACCTCACAAAATGCAAAAATTCTGGAACAGTGGTTTTCAACCTTTTTTTTCTTTTGTGGCCCACTTTTGTGGCACAAAAATTTTGCGGCCCATTCACTTTCTTGAGTAAGGGTAAGGCTATAACAAAAATAATCTTTCCGCAAAGATAAACACTTCCACTTTAATGATTTATATGTAAACGAAAAGAGCGTCATCAGTCATTGCTACTGCAATCAAAATTAATTGAATGTTCAATAACTCTAGTAATTTTCAATAGCTCTGTGTCCCGCCTGAAACTGTTTCTGCGGCCTTGCTTTTTCATGCAGGGAAAAAATTTGCTACGTAAACAATAAATTCTTTCCGCCAAGATCAAAGACTTTCATGAACATCATTCAACGCTACTACCAAAATTCAATCAAAAACTCTAGAACGATTTAAAAGCTTTGGGGCGTTCTGTAGCCCAGTGGTAGGTCATGACCATACACAAGGGAACAACAACAAAACCTAAATTATGGATAACAAACTCACCTGCCACGGCATCCAGAGGATCATCCACTTGCATTTTCAACATAAGGTGATGCCAGGAAAGGAAAGCCATGCCAGCTACGGAACCGATAACACAGGCCGCCCACGGGTAGATGTCGTTGCAGCCAGCACACATTGCGACCATACCTGAAGAATTTTAAATGTTAGTGACAATGAGTTAATGTAACTAAGTTAATGTAACGATATGGCTATTGTATTCAATGCTTATTCGATTAGCTGATTTGATTATTCCTGACAATGAGGCTTTTTAATTTGAAAAATAATATATCTCTGAGCTGCTTCTACACATGACGTTCATTCACACATTAATTCGATCGGATAATCCAATAATATTCGTATAAACATCAACTCCTATCACTACATCTTGCCTAACATGATATTGAAACATAATAAAATGATTAATTCATCGAATCTAATAAAAAATATACAGGTTATAAAACGGATAATTCAAATTCGGATAATTCAGTGATATCCGGATAAAAAAATTAACTCCTAGCACTACTTCTTACCTGCTAAACCAGCGTTGATTGTAATCAAAAGCGACCAGAAATTTTCTTTTCCTCTCACTCGGTTCCAAAGTTTGTACGCTAGGAGCGCTATGATAGCTGATGAGGACCCCCCAATAATTGTATTCATGAAGACCAGTGCCACCTTAGCGCCATCTCCTGGACCTGTGATTGTGAGAAGCGATCCTCCATTGAAAGCCAGGAATCCAACGAATAGGATGAAAGCGCCCAATGCCGTGATCTAGAAGAAAATTATGTAGTTAAGTTTTATGCGCTCACTTTCTATAACTATTTTCGGACCTCCTGAAGTATGCGCACCAAGATGGCGCACAACCTGAAATCAGGTTGTGTATCAGGTTAGGGTTCAGGTTATGCGACATCTTGTTGCGCATACTTCAGGAATATCCTATTTTTCTTGGCAAAGTTATTTTTTTTTAAACTGTAAAAATTTTAAAAGGAAGTAGGGTGCAAAGAAGGGGGGAGGTGTGGTTTAAGGTTTGATTGGTCATTGAAGCCTTGATCGTTGAAAAATAAGCGGGTTGGTGCATTTTTTTTTGGTTTCGCAACAATTTGGAGTTGAACATTCCAGGGTGTTGAGAGGTACCTTACCCCCTTTCTTGGTTGTTGCAAATTTCAAAACGATTGTCCCAGCAGTTGAAGAGAAGGGCGATTTTAGTGGCAAAACGATTTATTGAACCGCATTACACCAAGATTCTGCTACCCCTAGTTTGCATATTACGCTGAACCCCTGACAAAGCGGTATATTTTCATGTAAGTTAATAATGATTGATGGCCGACAGCAGAACAAAGCGCGTTGCCACATTTTGTCAAAACAACTTTAATGGACCTCATATGCCATAATAGAAGATCGTTGTTTCCGCGAAACCTAATTTCCATTTAGGTTGAAAACCCCCCACAAAGTCGGATATTTACATGTTAGTTGTAATGATTGATGGCCGACAGCACACCAAGGCGCGTTGCCACATTTCGTTGAAACGATTTCAATTACCCATTTGCGCCAAAGCCTATTGAATAGAAAGCCGATGATTTCGCATAACTCTGTCTAATTTCAATTAAGTTTTAAACTTTCGTCAAAATGTAATATTTGCGCAATTTGCATTCTTAACATTACCTGGATAATTACTGATTTTCTTATTTTGAGCAGTGGCGGGAGTGTTTTTGCGGGGATTTGTAAAAAAGATCCCTCGATTACGATTCATTCATAGCTTTGACTAAAAGAACAGTGAAAGCTGTTTATCGCATCGTTAACAGTCTTTCTGGAGTTGTAGCTCCCACATAAAAGTGTGTGTAAAGCCTTGTTATGAGCGAACCCCATTTTAAATAAATTGCTTTCAATTTAGCAGTGAATACTGTTATGCTTTTTCATGGAAAAAAACATAAGTGGAATATTTGCATGTTAGATATGATCTAATGGCCGGCAGCATATTGCGACACGTTGCCACATTTTTTAATAACAAGTTTAATCGCCCAAGTGATCGATGCTCGAATATATGAACACGAAAGTTAAAACAAGGTCGAACACGCGATCTGTCACAGCAGACTACCTTTACCAGCCGTCCCGATGTCATAAAAACATGGAAGGTACTCGTCATGATGTCATAAGAACATGATCCCATGAATAAATATATACCAGCAGAATTTTAGATGAAATTTATTGAATAGATTAATCCCTGCCCTATTTCTATTTGAATTGATCGTATCATTATTTGCTGGCATTGTCACAAGGCACGTTGCAAGGTTTAATTGACTGGAACTGTTTCAATAAACACGTTAATCGCATTTACTGGCGTGTAACGCATCACCATATTTTTATATAGTTTGAGAAGCTCTTGGTATGTCGGGGTTGCCCGTAACTTTGCTCAAAGATGAGTCGCCTTTACTTCTGAGTGAGTGCCCGTAACTTTGCTCAGAGATGAGTCTCCTTTACTTCTGAGTCAGTGCCTGTAACTTTGCTCACAGATGAGTCTCCTTCACTTCTAAGTGAGTGCCCGTAACTTTGCTCACAGATGAGTCTCCTTCACTTTTGAGTGAGTGCCCGTAACTTTGCTCACAGATGAGTCTCCTTCACTTCCGAATGAGTGCCCGTAACTTTGCTCAGAGATGAGTCTCCTTTACTTCTGATTGAGTGCCCGTAACTTTGTTTAGAGATGAGTCTCCTTTACTTCTGAGTGAGTGCCCGTAACTTTGCTCAAAGATGAGTCTCCTTTACTTCTGAGTGAGTGTGACCCTGCTCAAGCAAATTATCTTAAAATCTAAACGTACAAACGTTTGTTGACAGCAGACGTTACTAATCGAACACGTTGAATAAATAGGTCGTCTGAACCCGGTGGTCGATTTAAATCAGATTTGTAGCGCGAACGTTTTTTCTTTGAATGATTGAGTGAGATTGGCCATATTATTTTAAGCCGTTTTATTGGCTCTCCCTGCAATAAATATGAATTTGCATTCTGTATCTCCGTATGCTATTATTTTATTTTCTGTGTCGCAGAACCACAAGTGGTAGGTTTTTCGTTAAAGTGTGTGGCGTCAAAATATGTTAACCGGCATGGCTTTTTGCAAGATTTGTGGCGTCAAAATTTGTTAAATGACATCTCTTCCCGCAAGGTTTGTGACGTCGAAATATGGTAAATGACACGACTTCTTGCAAGGTTTGTGGCGTAGCAATTCCTTAAGTGACATGGTTTTTCGTTAAAGTTCGTGGCGTCGAAATATATTTACTGTCATGGCATCGCGCCGAAGTTTGTGGTGTTTAAACATGTTCTCGTTATCAGAGTACATTCATCTTGTTTATAGCACGTTCTTGCAATAACAACAAAATATCACATTTTATTCTGAAACTGCCGTTTTTGGCACCGGATTTCAAAATATTCTGGATTTAATTTGATATGACCCTCAGCTGTGTTTATGCTAACAATTTTTGTGAATTTATATAAAAAATGATTTCTTTGTTAGTAAACCTCTGGAGTGTTTAAAACGCCACGTGTTGTAAAAATAAATATCGCCTCTATCGCAGTATCTTGCTACACCACGATCGGCATCGGATGAACATTGGCGCAGAAAACGATATTTTAATGTCATTTTAATTATAACGGTCCTTTCTATCGGGTCCCATATCTTAATCACCATATATACAAAGAATGTGACATGACCAGAGCTGGGAACGGTTAATCGGCTAACCGATTTCAGATGGTTAACGGTTACGATTTTTTGACCGTGAGCTGATATCTCAGGTACAAATCAACTTTATACGGTACAATTTCTTCAAAAGTGATTGGTTCAACACCAACTGAACGTATCTTTATTCGAAGTTCACTTTTACATGACTATGTACGAGAAGTCACAGACACGTAAGGGGGCTGCTACTGTATTTGCGGAGGGGCCATCATATTCCCGGTTTAGCATTGTCTACCTAATGTTTTATACCCTGAGTGAGGTAGTGGGCATGGGATTAGAGACGAAAATTTTTCATAAATTCACTTTCAAAATATTCTGGATTTAATTTGATATGACCCTCAGCTGTGTTTATGCTAAACAATTTTTGTGAATGTGTAAAAAAAATGACTTCATTGTTGTTCAAGTGCATGTGACTTTGGCGTTTGGCAAATTTTCACCAGACAACAAGACTTTGCACCAAAACCAGCGAAAATTGAAATAAATTATCTCGAGTTTCGAAACTTGTGTTTTTATAATGATGAATACAAAGGCCCACGCATCACCTGCGTGCAATAAACATTTATATACACGACTAGAAAACAAAACGCTGTTTAGCATAACTGAAGTTATTGGATAAAAAAAACCGCTTATCGGCTCTCCTTCCCTTGAAACAAATATCATTGCAAACGCCTATTAATACAAAGTCAATCTAGATGAGTATATATCATATAATCATCGCCTAAAAAGTCTGACTTAGGTCGGGCGAAACAATACAAAGGATAAGATTTACGAAGTATGATGCAACACTCGTGTCCATAACCGTAGGATCAGACACACTCGTAAAATGGGATCATAACCTGCCTAAAAATATGCGTTCGCGCTCAAAACAGAAAAATATTCATGAAGTATGATGCAACAATCGTGTCCACAACCGTAGGTTCACAGCCCCACTCTAAAAATGGTAGTATAACTTCCCTAAAAATATGCGTTCGCGCTCAAAACATTGAACTTGAAATAAGAAAAATCGGCAAAAGAGCGACTGAGTCACCTTCCCTGAAGGCAGGTCAGATTAGCATAAGAAGTTGCATAACATGACGAATAATATTTATGCGACGAGATAAATATTTACTTAGTTTATCAGGAAATCTTTATTACCAACTAGGTCATTTGCCCTGTTTTGTGTTAAAAGTCAAAAAAATGGCAAAACGGAACCAGGAGATAAATTTGTATTTTAAACAAAAAATTTCACGGTCCTTATATTCATCACCTTGTCCTTAGGTATAAAAATTGGCTGAAGGGGATACAAAAGTCCCCTCCCCTGTAGCAGTGGCTGCGTGTTCAAACCCGAGTGTGTCGAACGGGAAGCCTTTTCGAAGTAATGAATTAAGCAAGTAAAAGGCCGGAAAGATTCCGGTTCTCCTGAAGTAGTAGGTGAACACGAATCAGTAGCCGCATATACGGAGCCTTGCTCTGGGCGAAAGTGCCCCGGAGACTCAAGAATTTAAGGAATTAGTCAGCATCAGATGGACGAGATAGACTTTAAATAAAAAATAAAAAAATTTGTACATTTTTGCAACGTTTTTGGTGGTTTTTCATGTTTTTTTGCATAGACGCCTCGTATCAGATCGGGCATTGCATTGTTAACGGCTAAGTTGGATGAACGTAACTTTAAAAAAGGCTGTTCATCGCTTAACAGTATAGGCGGTTAGATAGATAACATAAATATAATAAATATCAACTCTTTTACTTATTCGCGACTGGGCGTGTAGATTAGATAGCCAAATACAATACTTCCATCCCCTGGGGAGATTTTGCTTCATATTCGCTGTAGTATTCCTCGTATTCCTTGATGATTCTAATTATTACCATATTACTATTTAAAATTGCATAAAAAACTATTTAATCCGTGCAAAAACATGAGCACGACTTGCGCATAACATTAGCTGAAGATCTATCAAAGATTGAACTCATTGAATAGCTTTTAATCATATGGAGGGAGAAATAAAGAGTTGCGAAATAGGCGAAGGAATTCAACGGAAACGACTGGGAACCACTGGATAACAATTACATAAATTTAAACAATTTTTGTTTTTACGTAACATCTGCCAGAGGCATATTACAAATAATTAGAAAATGACGAATCTTTCCACTTTCGATTTTGCCTTTTTTTACATAATACCAATTTATTAGAAACGATGATTCACTTTTACGCGTTTTTCAATACGTATTGTGGCCTTTACTAACGTGAAATCTCGTGCGAAACAGATTTCGCGGGACTAGTCTGTGTAGAGATAATCATCCTTATTAAGCTTGATAAATTTAAATATGACTGCTTTCTTCTTGGTGAGGTATTGATGAAACATGTTCCTCATTGTGTATGACAACTCAGCGAACTGTCAGGGTGATAGATTCTATGTTTGAGTAACTTATGTGCTTTGAGGACGCAATACGATAACAAAAGTCAAATACAATTGAATATATTTTACCTATCAAAGATTCAATTCGATTCTAAAATTAGCAGGTTATCAAAAATGCTAGCCCTATATGATGGCTTACGGCTTACACCAGCTTAAGGACAAGTTTAATTTTAAAACAGCTAAACAATTAATTTCACACGGCTTGTATTTGCACCTTCCGCTCAAAACAAGGCCATATACAAACAAACATTGTTTCACCCAGAATTCTCGCTAATGCACTAACTTTTTACACATCTGACGCTGCTTTCCGATATGCTGCCGCTCAAAACAGCGTAAATATTCAGTAGCCCAGTCATATTCGCGTGAGCACTAATAGCTTCACTTGAAATTTTTGTTTATGTTAGCGGTTGGCCTCGATTATGTAACAATTTTCTAGTTTTATGTAACAAAACCACAAGACAACTTTTGCCATAGGAACATGACGAAGAAAAAAATGTATTCTCAGAAGTGAAAATCTAGGAATTACATAATTGCCGAAATAATTCTGTTTTGTTCACTATTCTATCAAAACATGAGATTGTATTTATGTATTTTAATCAAACTTCATTTTTTTATCGATTCACTTTGTTAGATTATTAACAATAGACGGAAGCGTGGTGCGAATGGTAATATTGACATTAAATTGCAACAAGTAAGAATAACCATTTCATGCACATTTGATCGTTGCCAGATGTGAGCTTATTTCCGTACAAATAAACCACAATACGCGATGTCGTACTTCTCCTTCAGCATTGTTTTTAACGATTTTTACCGTTTTATGACATATTAAATTTAAATTCTGGAAGCAGAAATAAATATGATTCCATAGAAAATGGATTGATATTTTGCGACTCTCTCCGCTCAGAATAGTTTGGAAGCCACCGGAACAAGATTTACTATAGGCAATCAACTATAGGCAATCAACCTCACTCGGGGCAGTTCTGTGGGGCCATACGCATAGGCCATTTAAAAATCTCTGTTAATTCAAAGTTATTTGCTTAATTCTTGACTGTAATGCATTCATTCTTCTGTTTATTTATTATAAAACAGCGGTCCACGGAATGTTGAGAGTCTTTAAAAGAGGGGACGAATGGGGGACGTTCGAGAACCACTCCACTATATTAATCCAAGAGGTCACTCACCGGTACAGTATGTCCTGGTATATCATTCGGTCGCCCGTTTTCGTCAAATCTCCCGATTCGGGGACCAAGCAATACAGCTCCACAGAAAGCGGCCGTTCCTCCAGTGATATGAACTATAGCTGAGCCGGCGAAGTCCTTGAACACGAGACCGTCTGTAAATGTAGGGATTAGACGAGATTGGTGTTGAAGTAACTCAGGCGAGGGCAATTACTTTTTTGAATTGGGCCAGTTACAGATAACAGACTTGTTTAGTGGGCCGGAGGAAACTCAATATGAAAACTATTAATAAAAACAGTTTATTTACAACAGCCAGCCTGACGTTTGTATAATCATAATAAGCAGAATGTAACAATCAAAGTCATTATGACATATGATATTTTCAACGGGAAATTTATATCCATAAAAACTATGGTCGTAATTTCAACAGTGGGCCCTATGAAACACTACTGGCCGCCATTTGCCCAGCCCTGGAATAACTCAATAATTCGAGTTGAAATCAAGTCAACCATTTATCAAAAGTAATCAAAAAGTTATCAAAATGACTCAGACAACCTTCTGTGAAACTTCATAAAGTGGGTTTCGGTGCGTTAACCAGCGTTTTTTCTTAATGAAAAGGAAAACCGATTACATGGTTCCATCATATGGCTCTCGTCCGGTTGCCAGTCCATGTCAGGTATGGAATTTGTTAGCTAGTTATTTGTCTCAAATGGTTCCATTACATTTGAACCCGTAATTTGAACCAACGACAATTGCACCTGTATACTATTGCACCTATGGAATTTTTTTACGGATATTTGAACCCAAACTAACCCCCTAATCCATGAGTTTTAGCACCTTCATAAAGAATTGAACCAGCGGATATACGGTTGCAAATGTATGGCTTCAAATGTACGGCCACCGTCTCAAATGCATGAACCTGGTGGTGGGGAAGCCGCAACCGACCAGCGGTAACGTGAATACCACTGCTGCGACAAAAAGCCCAATAAAAATTCGCACAAGATTTTCTCTGCGGGATTCGAACATGCGAAACCCAAGTTGCAAAATATAAGCGTGTTTTTAACGCTTAGCTCAAAGCGCCAATCGTCAAGTCTTGCATCATCAAAATTTCCAAAGCTCAACTTACTTGGCCCATTTGCCAGCCATCCTGAACTAGACCAGCCCCAATGTGACACCACGGGGTAAACGAACGCAGTCAGAAAGAAGCAGTAACCAAGATATGCTTTAAATTCAGTTCTTTCAGCCATTGCCCCCGATACGATAGTTGAAGCGGTTGCTGTGAAGACAAATTGGAAAAACCACGACACGTAGTAATGGTCTGCGGTTCCTACGTCACCCTGGAAACAGAAATAGATTGATTGGGTATAAATCAAATATCTAACTAAGTCAGTGTTGAGTAAAAGTCCTTGAAATCTTCAATCTCTAATAAAGTCTGAGTCCCAGAAAATTGAAGTTTTAATCCAAAGTCGAGTCACTTTAATTTTTATAAATGTGAGTTTGCCTTGAAATTATCGATGAAAATAACGTCATAATGACCCCCATTGTGCTTCGTATTATTATTTAAACGTTATCCTAGCTGTTGGAAATGAACTGTTTTTATTCATGGTTTTTCATATTGATTTTTAAGCCTCCGGCCCAGTAATCAAGTCTATTATCTGTAAATGGCTCACTCAGAAAAGTAACTGCCCTAGAGGATCTAGAGCAGCGTTTCCCAACCTTTTTTGGTCGCGGACCTTTTTTTCTCACGGGCGAAAACCTTTGCGGACTCAAGGTGCGTTTTTTGTAACCGTACTCTATGTGAAGAAGCAATAAAGCTGAACAAAACAGAAATTTAACGAATTTCAAAATCGGAAATTCGGCGCAATTACGCGTTTGTTAAAAGAGCTGACTTTTTTTGGTGTATAATAGACTTTTCTGTCGCACAATATTCAATCCATGACAACGACGAAAATTTAAAATGTCGTTTCTATTTTAATTTAATTGTGTTCATGGTAACTCGCGGTTGCGTCGACTTACGACAAGATGAAAGCATTACTTCTTTAAAATTCCACGGCCATCTTCGAACATAATAATGAGAGAATATATTGCCCGATTATATTCGGCTTTGCGTGGTAAAGTGCCCGATTACGTTATCGTATAGTAAATTGCTATTCTAATAGTTGAATATGCGATTATATGCCCAGCCATACTCAGTAACCGGTAATTATTGACTTGATTAATGTCATGTGAATAAACTGGCTTTTTATGTTTTATGTAAATTCTAACGTAATTTGGCTGATAGTTAATTAAGTTTCGCGAAAACGTTTGCGGACCGCAGTGAATTTCTGGCTCGTTGCGGACTCATTCGAACGCTCTGCGGCGGACTCATTTGAGACCGCGGACTCGGGTTGGGAAACACTGCCCTAAAACAAAGACTCACGTATGTAGTGTTGACTCCATCGAAGTTCTGTTGAAGATTGGAACCGAAAAAGTAGTTGTGACCGATAAACCCGTTGCCAGGTTCGCCGTATGCAAAACTATATCCAACCGCCCAGTATGTGAGTGCAGCCATCCCTGAAAAGGAAAGTGATTTTAAAGGTTTTACATTTCCATTTCAAATGATGCACCCTAAAACTGAAAGAAAAATGATGCGAATTCGTTTAAATTTTGGTATTGTGAAGACGGTTTCCCCAAAATATATTTGTGAGAAATAATGATATAAAACACCATAAAGCTCTTAATATAAGGTAGTCTGTTGCTATATTTAGTGTTTTTGATATTCCTCGTATCGTGTGTTGGTTGTGTATACAAATACATGTTAAATAACTATTTGGCAAAAAATTTAAAAGTAACGATTCAGAAGCTAACGGGAAATCAAGGTAAAACCTGGTAACGGAAAACAAAATCGCCACACTGTTATTTATAAAAAAAACTAGAGATGTTCAACTTTCCATGCAACCATAGGCCGAACAACGGAGTTTCCTAACTAACGCAGACTCATGGATAAAGTTCGGACCTCCTGAAGTATGCGCACCAAGACGGCGCACAACCTGAACTCAGGTTGTGTACCAGATTAGGGTTCAGGTTGTGCGACATCTTGGTGCGCATACTTCAGGAGTACCCAAAGTTCTATGGACACATGGACATACTAAATACTTTTCGACTATGATTTAAATACTCCAAATCGTCTGAACTTTTCTTAAAAAAAAATTTCCGAGATAAAAGAAATTTTACTGTTTTATAGTCTACTGTTTTTATTTTTCTCCTTTTATGGACCTCGCCCGAAAAATATTGAATGAAAATGAGAAAATAATACGCCTTCACCTCATCGGACACGATATGGACCTACGAATCGTTTTATTATCATGCTGTGTTCTTGTTCTTATCATTACTAAAAATCGTTTTTACAACTGGACCGATTGTTTTGAAATTTTCAGTGGTTAAAGGGAATTGTTGTCGCTAGAGTGCTATTACGTCTATTTATTTCAAACATTTTGTAGCCGCTATGGAATTCGCATTTTAGTGAAATAATAATTTCACCATCTTGTTTAGAACGAGTAATGATGTAATCTATACAATTATCGAAACACAATGGAACGCATTTACGCACGCCACGTCAATCGAACGTCAGTGCGTAAACATCCGTGACGCAATACGGCGATTTTTGATGAAAGTCAAATTACCAAAATGAAGATGTTTTAAAGATAATTGATATGATATTGAGCCACTGTCCCATTATTAATTGTCCGATTTGTTCTTTCGATTAGATTTATACAAAGTTGGATTTGATCCAGGGCTTGAAATCGTATTAGGGTTGCCAGGTTTTATATTGGAATGTTTTTGTATTTTCTGCGATGCGACAGGAACATATTAGTGTTGCCAGATTATATTAGGCAATGCCCAAATATTTTATGTAGAGTCGATTCAAGTTCTGAAAATATATCATGGTTGCCAGATTTTTTAAGCCGTTGAAGCATGTTACAGTTGCCAGATTCTGTCCAGATAACGTATAAAATATTTTAGTTGAAACAATTTTTTTTATGAAAATTTGCTCGAAGCAAGGTCGCGTGCACTTAACTCATCGGAGAGACTCATAGAGCTATTCAAACTATATAGAAATGCAACGCAGAATTAACTGTGCGTTGATAAAAGGCGATATACGCGAGACATATTTTCTGCGAATAAACGTCGTTAATTTGCTCTGGGCGTCGATTATTGTAACCAAAATATGGTTTGAGGTACTTAAAAATTCAAGAATGTAGAAAGATTAAAGCTTTAATTTGTTTTTCTCGGTTGGTTGTGAGTTCAAGTTTATTACCAAGTTATCTTCATACAATTTTCGACCGCATTTTACCACTTTAAATTTATATAGTTCTTGATATTTAAATGATCGACTGTAACTCTGCTAAAAGTGTGTCGTCTGCACTTGCGCTAGTATTCAAAACAATGATAATAAGAAAACGCAGAAGATAGGCTACATTGTTAAATTTGACAAAGCGTTTTGAACTCAACGCCAATTATTCACTTTTCGGTAATTTCGGGACCAATCATTTTGTCACGTGTTGAGTTAATCAGCTAGCTTCCACTGAAAATAGGTTTCTGCAGGACTAAATGCTATCTTCTATGCCTCTGTATGTGTCCCAGCTTTTTTTCTTATACACTTCAAAACATCTACTGCGATCAAAACAGAAGATCCGAGGCTCGACTGCGGCTTTATTCTTATTTTAAAAACAGCAATAAATCAACTTAAAGTGAAATAGGTTCAACATAAACTGCCCACACGAAACACAAAACTCGACTGTGTGTCACCGCCCCGAACGTAGAAAACGATGCCTTCTCATTCTTGCATTCGGGGTTAATAATTACGAAACACAACAATAAAGCAATAGAAAATCATTACTTAACACAGCAATAACAAATAACAAATACAGGAAAACAAAGAATCATGAGCACGCGGAAAAAATACTGTCACATATGCATGTAATGCAAGGGCGTAGCCTTTGAAATGTAAAAAAAAGCATTTTCTGTAAAATACATATCAATTTTCCGTAACTTCAAATAATTTTTAGACCCTCAAGACTATTGAAAACTCACGTTATCATTAAAGTTTTATTTTCATTTTATTTTTTTTAATAAATAAAGGTAATAAACATGCGACAGCTAGGGCTGGGAATGATTAACCGATTTAGATGGTTTACGGTTACGATTTATTTTAACCGTTAACTGACATCTCAGGTACAAATCATTTTTTTTCTGTACAATTTCTTCAAAAATGATTACGTCATCGCAAATTTATCTCATGTGGCGTTTAATTCAAAAGAATATCACTAACTGTATTGGTAAGGACCCAATAAAAGTGAAAAATAATTGAAGTGCCAAGATTGCTGATTATGAAAATTTACAATGATAAATTCAGAATCAGTTTTCGGTCGAAATATATTGTTCACGATTTTATTGCAAAATCGTATATTCAATGTTATACATTTACAACAAGTGCGCAGTTGAGGTTGTTTTTCTGTATGAAATATATCTCGAAGTAGAGTTTGCACATCGAACACTAAAAATTTGTCACATAAATGACGTTTGATAACGGAATCGGATTTTCTAAAATACTTCCACACGCCCGAACCACGCTGCATATCTCTTGCAGCAGAGCAATCATGTCTTATCTCGATTCGTGAATAATATAAACTAGAGAAAACATCCCTCTTGCGCAAAGCGTCCCAGATTACAGAAACATTTGGGTACAATCATATACACAAACAGAAGTTTAAGTGTTGAATGAATGTCCCTCATTTTTTTAAATTAATAAAGAAAATCACGAGTTCCATATTATGGGTTACCCTACATGTCGTTCCAATTCATCATTTTTTACCTAAATTCCCTACGCAGAAATAACGTTTATCAAAAATTATTTCAAAAAATTTGATGATGTCGACTATTCCGCGGTAAAATTTTCCGAGCCTGGAGTGATTTTGGTGGTGAACTAGATTCGATGTATTTGATTAAAAAGAGGATTACAAAAATTGAATACTTCGATCTAAAATTTAATACATGTGCGATCAATTTCCTTCAATTGTGGCGGATTAAAATAGGAAATATTGGCCTTACATGAGTAGGCGTTGTTCATTATGTTAATTTCAGATTAAATTGCCGATTGGAAAGTTTCGTGTCAGCCGATATCTATTCACATCTCGGTAGCGAGCCAATTATGCCCGCTTAGCGTAATTCCCTCGCGTTTTTCCTGGCAGTAAAGGGAGTGTTGAAGCTTTACAAGTCCGTGAATAACCCTGTATGACGTTTCAATTCACAATATTTTATCTAAATTTCCCACGCAGAAATAATGTTGCAATTTCAAGTTCTGTATCGACCAACTTTCGATACTTCTGCGGCATTATGAAAAACACCTGTAACTTATAGCGTTTTGGTGGTTGCTTGGTACTCCCCTATTTTAATATTTGGTACTCCCGTAGTATGTGTACCAGGTTAAGGTTACACCATCATTTTATTCCGATTTTTGTTATCTTCGTTCTATTGCGAATTAGCCAAGTGAATATATACTCCCTGCCCAAAGATTTCAGTCTCTTTACACAACTTGATGTAAAGTAGGCGAACAAAATTAGTTACCTCCATATTAGTTACTTACAATATTCTACTAATGAAAACCACTTCAATAGACAAAAAGATCAGACATTTTGAACCCACATCCTTGCGATAAAGATATGCAGTGTGCTTTCTATGTATTCACTCAAAAAGAATTTTCGGGCAATGGCAATCGTTAACAGAATATAATACACTAGAGTTCGAATTTCTATCAATTATGGCGGATTAAAATCTTTGAAAATGGGAAATCTAGATTATCTGTGTGACATGAGACACTTATTGCGGTATTTGCTTAATATAAGATTCAATTCACGATTCAGAAGGCAATTATCCGTCGCTATCTAACGACATCTCTGTAACAAAAGCAAAATACAGCTCAGGCCATAATCGTAGCCAAGCATGCTCTTCCCCCCTCTCAAAGAAAAAAGTTTTGACTTTTTTTGCGGCATTTGCAGAAACATTCGTATGACAATATACGAAAATTAATTGCCTTCACACCCTCCAATTTTGGGCTGGCTTCGATCTTGGTCCAGGGATCTCTCTGATATAAAATTCGGGAATAACTATCTGGCACGAGACATAAAAGTTGATATGCAAACAGTCAACGGTTACTTTCAGTAGTCAAAGGTTCTCATGGAATCCACTTAACAGTCACGGACTTTAATCCTAATGGGCTCTCTAGAAGTAGGCGTTGCAGAAGACCTCCAGAAGTATGTGCACCAAGATGACGCACAACCTTACCACAGTATGTGTGTGTACCGATTAGGATTCAGGTTATGCGACATCTTGATGCGCATACTTCTGGAGCACCGTTGCAGATTATGATTAATTTGAGATAAAATTTACAATCAGTCTCGTGTTATCCTATATAAATCTGAAACGATAGGCCTTAAGTTTTCAAAATATCCGATTTGAAACGAAATTACAAGATCTGGAAGTTCATGAATCGGATCTAATACAGTTATGATGAAGAACATTTACGGTGAGAAACTTCTGTATACTATATGTCCTATTATAAGAAGTGGGCGTTCTGGATTATTTTTGATTGAAGATTTAAAATGCGGTTTGTCGTTTCGCCGTCCGCGACATGCGACAGACGGTTGCTGTTGAAGTCATCAAGGAAACTACCAAAAAGGCCGGGAATGTGAAAGGCAGCAGCTAAGGCCAATAAAAAACAGGAGCAAAGAAGTGACTGAAAGCATCTGGCGCCCATCAACAGCCTAAACCTAAAGCCTCTCCTTGCTGACGTATCAATGGTTTCATTCTGGTCGATAGGAAATACTCGCCTGAGTGATCGTTGCATAAATTATGTTTAATTTGAGATTCAAATTGTGATTTGTCTGGCTATTAAATTTTGGGCGCTCCAGAAGTGTATGTATCAATATGGAGGCAATTATTTTTATTTCGCCTAATTTACATCTAGTTGTGTAAAGGGACTGAAGCCTATTGACAAGGGTATATTCACTTGGCTAACACAGACAGCCCCGAACTCATAATAGAACTAATATAAGGAAAATACACACTATGGGAGTACCGACGTTTGTGCCCCAAAGGCAGAATACTCTCCAATTATGGAATTCCCCTCTCATTGGTAGAGTTGGCTTGCAATCGTTTACAAATTTTCGGTGGGTAATTAAAAGATCTGAAAGTCCTCCCAGTTGGCCACTTTCAATTCTAATGGGCTCTCTGGGTTTCATTTTTTGGTTTTTATGACGCAATAATGTGAACGTGACGTCACAATATAAAGTAAACGGCACAATGTAAAATTTGAGTTCACAATGCTTTTTACAGCAACACTAGCTACGTCAGCGTATTATCCTTGTACAAGAAGTGTTATCGTAGGTACCGGGGATAGAAGACGTCGGTTTCAATTAAAAGGAACGTCATAATGCAGAACATGACGCAATAATGCAAAATATGATGTAATAATACAGACATGACATCATAATGCAAAAATGTGTCGTCATTATGAATTGGAAGGGTGAGAGAGTCTTATACTTAGACGTGTAATTTTTGAATACCAGAAATGCAAGAGTGAAACGTTGTCGAGGAAATGTGATACTAAATCAAACGGGGGTCATAATGCAGATCATGGCGTCATAATAAAAAACATGACGCCATAATACGAACAAGACTTCATAATGCAAAATTACATAATAATGCAAAACATGGCGTCATACTCCAGACATAACAAATAAAATGTTAGTTTACAAAAAAAGTGACGTCAGTAGGCTCTCAAGTGCTGACAGAGACGTATAATTTCTGAAAACCACATGATGGTGTAAATCGTCGGAAATTGTATTTCTTGTTTAACCTCACTTATTTAAATTGTAATTATCTGTCTCAGAAATTTCAATAATTATACGAATTATAATTGTTAATGATCTTCATCACGTAGGCGTTTCCTTTTTGAGTTGGATTTCAGACAACGTTTCTCAAATACAAGTTAGCTCATAGCAAGATCTCGAACCCATCAATGAGAAGCAAATATGTTACTGATAAAGAAGCAATAATCAGCCGGTAACGTACTAAGGTGCTAAGTGCAATATACACAAGCGGAGCGAGTTTCTAAATGGACGTTCCCCCAACCCTTGAGCCCAGAAAAAATCTCTCTATACTTACTATTTCAAAAAATATTATGCTTATTTTGAGAGTGTTTCGGAGAGTTGGCGCTTATTAACTGGTTTACATTTACATGCAAGATTTCGATCCCTGAATGGAAATCAAAAAAATTACCGATGAAGGGAATTATAGTCAGCCACTAACGTGCTAAGATCAATATACATAATCAGAGCGAGTTCCCGAACCCTCAATTTCCGTTTCCTTGACCCTTGACCCGAGAAAAATTCTATCTGTACTTTACTATTGCAAAAATTGTTATGCTTATTTTGCGAGTATTTTGGAGGGTTGGCGCTTATAAACTGGTTTACATTATCAAAACCATAATTTTTATCAATTTATTCAACCACTCGCCGCTTACAGGTACTGATAGCTAATTTTAGCCCAGTTTATCGCGAATTTTGCGAGACTAATGTTGGATTGCTACAACTAAACTAAAGCTCCTGGAAAGACATATTGACTATTAAAAGTTATTTGATTTGTAACTAATTTTTGAAAACACAACTAAAAACTGACAAATAACTCGCAAACCATAAAAATGGGTTATTATTTACAAGCATGCTGTTTTACGAGTTCCAGAGGTGTCTGAGCTTCTGTTACGTCATCGTTAACTTATTGCTGATTGGTTATGGTTGCGAAATAAACAAGGAAGTCAGGGATCGAGGAAACATCCACTAAAAGTGGGAGAACCCTGATAAGAAACTTCTGATCGGCTAATAATTATTTATAAGTTTATACAAAATTACTCAAAGCCATCCCGAGCCACCATTAAAAAGTATCGATATTAGTGCAACAAGCGGCCATTGACGCGCTACGACCTCTATATTGCTTCCAATGTTACCTAAACGCTCTCTTATTTAAATTGGAAGAATACTGATAGTCGAATTACGGGTAACCGCCGACTCGTTAGGAGTTTGTATACTTTGCGGTATACAAAAGAAACGGTATACATGCTGTTTGAAGGGTAGGGATGTGTCCAGGGGAAGATGCACGTTATGAAGGATGAATTTGTTGCTTAGTTCGGTGATTTAAATAATATTAATACAAACATTTTACTCTTACCCTTACTTTATTTATTCTCATGTATAACAACATCTATAATTTGTTTATCCCCCGAATTAATTTTGAAAATTGGGACATCATTATCAGAAACTAGGGCTGGGCATTTACGAATACCTGATAAATTCAAAATCAAATCGAATTTTTTTTTTTTCGAATCGAATCTTGAATACTTTGGAGATATCTAATTGTATGTAACTTTCTTATTGTATTGGGTCCTCTAGACACATTACTGAAAACATAGAATACATCACTCAGGCAGGCAGATGTTGCCGATTCAAAATTTTGCTCTGAACCGATTCGAATAATTTCATATTCGATTTGTTCGAATATTTGATTCGAAATGCCCATCCCTATCAGAAACTCGACCCAGGCAGCAGAAAAGTTTGACTATCCCTGGTTACAAAATATCTCTGAGATAGGAATAATGTTTACTTACAGACATCCACAACGTTCTTTAGAATAATATTCGTTGTATTCTTGGCACGGACTGAACCTGCTTCAAGAAATGCGAATCCAGCTTGCATGACTGTAGAATAGAAGAATATAGAATAAAAATAATTCGAAAATAGAGGAGGGTGTGGGGTAATTTTTAATTATCGAGGGGATGAAATTATCGAATAAAAATAGGTTCTTGAGACGTTCCAAGCTTTCATGTATGACACATATGATGATAAATATTTTTTTAAATTTCAAAATGAGGGTCCCGACACTCACCCCCGCCCCCTCCTCTCCGAGGTTACTCCCCCTGGCTACTCCCTAATAATTTTTATATATATCAGTGGCTGCTTGCTTAGGTCTTTGTTCAGAGCACACGCATTTTAAGATTACATTAGATAACTTTACTTACATAGAACAAACAGTCCGCATATCAGCAGATATAATGTATTAGTTCCACTTTGCATTTCGCTTATCTTAGCTTCCAATTCTTCCATCGTTGCCATGGTTTTCGATGACGTAATAAGTACTAGATTAGTATTAAATTATGAACTAGAAACAAATAAATAGGTTTTTGTTTTTATAATTTTTCATCTTTCCCCCCTTCAGTCTAAGCAAGTAGCGCTGGAACGTGATGATCTACCATAATTTGAGAGGTTGAAAATCAGAGGCAGGCGTGTGCAACATTTGTTGCCGGCAGGCCATATAACAAACTTCAGAAATCTAGCCGGGCCACACAAATTTAGTTTATCTATGCGGGAAAGACAAGAGATGAAAAAGGCGTTTATTGCTTAGCATTGCAGTAATAACGACACCGGACAAAACAACGAAAGCTTTAATGCAGCGACAAGAGCAACAAAACATCATGTATTTTCACGTACATGAGCGATTTTTTAAACATTAATTCTCAAATTCGGATTTTACTCTTGATGGGAAAAAACCTGAGTATTGATAAGGGCCACACTGAATGGCTTGGAGGGACAGGTTGTGGCCCGCGAGCCGAGTATTGCACATCCCAGCTATAAAGTCTTATAGCAACATTTCCCAATCAGAGAGAAATTTTGCCGTTCTTGGGAAAGAATTTTACTTTGTATTTGCCGTGGTATTACAAATATTCACTGGTTTTTCCTTATTACTATAATATTTCTTCAGGGACATATATTAAGCTACTCAAACTGTACAATATCGAGAGTGCACGTTGCGCATAAGAGTAGCTAAGCATCCATCAAAAATTGAATAAATAAAGCACTTTTTTCGCATATGAAGGGAGAAATAAAGGCGAAAAAATAGGCGAAAAGAGGAATTTAACAAAAAGGTTGGAAACAACTGTCTTATAGGTAAAGCCGGAATTATGAATCCAAGCCAACAAAGAGATTTGCAAAACTCAAAGTTTATGAACTCATTAGGTAAACAACGGCAAACCCGGAAACATTCCGATCCATCAAAAATAATCGT
This sequence comes from Styela clava, assembly GCF_964204865.1. Lineage (NCBI taxonomy): Eukaryota > Metazoa > Chordata > Ascidiacea > Stolidobranchia > Styelidae > Styela > Styela clava. The sequence continues at coordinate 480,216 of NC_135250.1, read as the reverse complement.
CAATCAACTGTCAGTCGCTGCTTGTCTTGAGCTCTATTCAGACTGAGAATAGCTTACTAGGAAACGATCCCTGCGTTTAAACTCAAAAGACAAATTTTAATTTGCATAACAGAAATTTATGTAAATAAATAGGTTTTTAGAAGAAAATAAAAAAAAATACTTTTCTTATATTGTGGCTTTTTAAATAAAAATTTGACACGCCCGCAGGGAGCTTAGCGAACCGCTCGTTAAAATCTCGTTAGCGTTTAAAATGACAAGCAACCTGTTTTAATGTCTCGGTCATTGTTAACAAGATAGATTTTTAGCGCGAACTTATCTTTATATGACGTTTTGTAACCAGATAAGAAATTTTGTTACTATCTGTAATGTCATTAGTTTGGGCTTCGTATAAGACCAACTGATTAGCATAGCCCATGACCCCTTTTCCCAAGCGGAGAGGGATCCTTCCCAAGAGAAGAATTATGTCGTTCTTGGATAGAATTTTGTTTTGTATTAACTGTAGTATTCGTTACTAGTATTACTTATTATTGCACACGTAATAAACTACTTAGACTTAGACTGTACAGTCACGAGAGTGCGACTTGCGCATAACACTGGTCAAAAATCCATTACAAATTGAATAAATAAAGCACTTTTCATGCATAGCGAGGAGAAATGAAAAGTTCCAAAACAGGGGAATGAAGGGATTTAACAAAAAAAGTTAGAAAATGCTAACAGCTACTGAAATTTTATTAAATTATGTATTTTTTGACGCAAAGCTGAAACTTTCCTGAGCGATCTGGCTTTAGTTTTGTTTTCTATCTTCTTGCGTCGTATCTTTCCCAGCTTTTTTGCTCCGCCCTTGCTTTATTTCGCAACCTCTCTAAATGACGAGCACTATTACTAAAACCTTCTATGGTTTTAATAAATTACTGTTACGTATGTCTTTCTTTCGTTTTGCTAAGTTTCTTGCAAAAAACGGCTTTCCGCTCTTACGTAATGCTTCAATTCACTCAAGAAATTTACCTGTAAGAATTTAATTGTAAAATACTTAGAAATGACTTTTTTTTATGTTATCTAACTCATCTACCAATGCAAGATTATCAATTAAAAAATATCAGTATCATAATCTATAGTCAGTTTCTCGAACTGAACCTGTGGCCAGAGGCTTCCGTTGTTGACTATTTCATTCACAAACATGGCGCATAAAATACCAGAATGATACGAGTGAAAATCCAAAACTAGGTAACTTTATCGAAAGTCATGGGGCAATACCATGTCTTTGGCCACGGATCACGGCATTCTGAAAACCGCTGGTCTGGAGATTTCCGTTGTTTTGCGTTTTTATAATATTTTTTTGTATAAAGCGACCCCCTCATTCTGTTGGAGAAGTTGCGTCATCAAACTCACTAAATTTTACAACTGTTTTTACTTTTAATTTTTATACTTTTTTGCAGAAGACGATCCGAACACCCCCCCTCCCCCTACACCAGAAGTCGGCAACCTTTTGTCGCCCGTGGGCCAAAATTAAGGGTTGCAAGTCATTGGCGGGTCGCACATATTTTTAGAAAGTTGAAAACCGAAAGCCTGATGGGATACATCTCTCGAATGAAATCTAAATTTATTTACTCATGAACTTAACATCAACTCTTCTGCGTTTAATTGTCATTTGTCTAATTGTAATTCAATTATAGGCTCATTAAACGAGTAATTGTGAATTATATATTCGTTAGGTTATAATATCATTTATTCTACACGGGTCTCACAATAAATTCTGTAAAGAATATAATCGTCAAAACAGCTGTTTTTGTAACTATAATTTAGCGAATCGTCGCGGGCCGGTTTATATTACTCTGCGAGCCGGATCCGGCCCGCCGTCCGTAGTTCTACATGGTGAAGTTGCGTCACTACACCCAGAAAATTTTACGACTGCGTTTAATTTTCGTTTTATAATTTTTTTTTGCATGAAACGACCCCCACTCCTCCCTCTCCCCGGTTCTACCTGGTGAAGTTGCGTCAATCGACCCACACAATTTTAACGACTGTCTTAAATTTTCGCTTTTATAATTTTTTTGCATAAAACAATCCCAACATCTCCTCTCTGCCTGGCTAAGTGGCGTCACTAAACTCGCTGAATTTACGACTGTCTTTACTTTTAATTTTCATACTTTTATGCAGAAGACGACTCGAACACCCCCCAATGTGAAGTGTCGTCACTTAACTCACACTGGATTTTACGACTGTCTTTACGTTTTGTTTTTATACATTTTTTTTTGCATAAAATGACCCCCTCTCAATACCTTGTGAAGCGTCGTTACTAAACTGAATAATCTTTTTTACGCAATTGTATTAATAGGAGTCCGTCATTTTTTTCCTTTTTCTATCGTTTCAAGAATTATTTCAATCCCACAAAAAAAAATTGAATGCAGTTCGCCTGAGGGGCTTCTACGTATACGTTGTGGCGCAACAACGCAAATTCTCGCAATTGGTTAAATTGATAGAATATGAAGAGTTTATTACTTCAATTGAGAATTATAAATTTATTATTATTATTATTGGCAGTGATAGAAATAAATGCGCCAAGATTTCTTGAAATATTTCACGCAGACAATATTCAACCTATCCTATTTTAGATTACCCAGATCTTATATATTGTTACATCATAGTAGATGCATGTGCAAGGCAATCATTTCCCCACACCCCTTCCCCTCTATAGGAGTGAACATTCCCCTAAAATTTCAAACACCAACCCTCTTTTTTTCAGGCGTGTCACAATACTATAATTCTTAACGTAAATAAAAATGTATTTGAATATTCAAAATTGGCTGATATGCCCGTACAGAGAATTAGTTAAATAAATAACACATTAAGAGACTATGGGGAATTCCACGATTCACAAACCCTGGGCTGCTAACCATGATTTGTCTTATTAGCTTGCGTATCTCTTCAGAAAATATCTTTCGCACAAAAATATATGTTTGATGTCATATTATTTAGTTCCCTGAGGCTTTTTAAAATACCAATTTCGATGAATATTGGCGGCAATAATATGATAAAACATATTATTTAAACATATTAGATAAAATATATTATATAAATTATGTTTCGTCAGAAGAAATCTGAGTATGATCTGAAGAAAGCTCACAAATATACTGCGGAAAAAGTTATGTTTTTTCAATACTAATTCGTTTAGGAATCCTTGCGGCGACACCAACCTTCGTTGCGTTTGATTTCACAGTTATCTTAGAAGCAATTACACACGACGTAACACACGTCAACATTGAGAAATGAAAATTAACTCGTCTTGATTCAAATAATCACTTCAAAGAATCCAATTCAAACAAAACGGGCCTACGGCATTTTATTCGATCATAATAAAAATATAGTATCCGAAAGTGCAACAGCGTGTAAATCAGTTTTTAAGACCACCGGCCTCTGAATGTCAATCAGATATGTGTAATCGTGGTTCCTCTAACAGAAAGTAAATGAGTTTTCCCGGCGTCGACTGACCACCAAACCGCGACGATCGCGAACGCACTGGTACAAGATGCGCAATTTTTAATTTTGACGATGTCATCACACAAAAATTAATAGTGAATCTGATAGAGCAGCAGTTCTCAACCTGCGGTACAGGGGCTTTTGAAGTGGTACACAAACACTTTTGAATTATTGCAACAACTACCTTTTAAGCCAAAATATGGCACCAACGCTTTCTCCTCATCTTCCATACTGTATGTATTTGCTGAACGGGTTTATAGCGATACCAGTCCTTGTCTTTAGAGATCGGCCTCGTCCGTTTTGCGTGTTACGGCACAAAGGATTGGCCATAAAATACATCCATAGCGCGTTTCTTGTGCCATTGTTCCTTCCCCCCAAATAGGGGCTTTGTCGGTGTTACGCGGCAAGAGTAAAAAACAGTAAAGTGGTAAACGGTCATTAAAATGTTGAGATCCACCATAGAGCCTACAGAAAATTTCGAAATAAATAAAAGTAATACCCTTCTAGCGACAACAACTATTCGATGAAATTGGTCCATTAGTTAAGGAGAAATTCTCAACAACAACAAAAATATTAACAACAACATAATATCAACAAAACAATTTATGAGTCCATTATGTGTCCAATAAAACCAATCATAAATATTGTTTTGATTAAATATACACAAAGTATAAAACTTTTTCTTCGTCTTATTGTTGATATGATTTACGACCATTTCTTGAAAATCAAGATTTGAACAGTCAAAACCGGTCTCAACTTGACTTTCAATTACATTTCGACAAACCATCTCGATCATTATCAATTTATTGATCGCGACATAAAGGTATATAAATAATAAACAAATATAAAATAAATATTTTGATATATCAGGTTATTTATTATCGCCTTCGCCTCACAAATATTTACCGATCCGTTTTTTGTTGTTGTGCTTATCTAAGGTTATAATAAGTCAGGTTGAAGCGGTTTCCAATCTTTTTTTCAAGCGACCCTAATTTTTTGAAAAGTTAATTTTGCAACTTCTCGCAAACCAGAGCGACATGAAGTGATTTTCGAAAAATTAAATTACTAATATAAAGTATTCATTTTGACATAACATTTATTTCCCCACATATCACTTATCGTAGCATTGCCTTACTTGTAAAATAGATGTTGCCAAGTTCTTACGCTTTGATACTTCTCATATATACAGTTATTATTGAGCAACACTTCAATATCGAACAAGAGAGCTTTGCTCAAATATATGGACACGTAGAGCCGCATAATTTTGATGACGTCATAGCAAAAGGTAATAGCCTTATGGAGAAAAATTCTATCTTTAACCACTGAAAATTTCAAAGCAATTAGTCTAGTAATCAAAGAGAAAAGCGATTTCTGCAAAACGTGTCAAAGAACAAGAACAACAAAACGATCGCTATGTCCACTACGTGTTCAATAAAATTAACAAGTTTGTTGAATAAACGAGCGACCCAAGAAAATTTTCAGACGGATATTGTGCTTTTCCCGAATGGCTAATAAAAACGATTCATTGTTGATTGATTTAATATACACACATAACCATTTACTTGACCTTTGCCTGATTCGAAGCAAAAATAACAACAAACGTACCAAATACGTAACAATTGCAAAAACGGTCTCATTCCTACGAAACACGAGTCAGAATTGATGACCGTACATTTGAACCCAGGTACATTTGAACCCATACATTTTCACCCGTATATCCGCGGGTTCAATTTATATGAGGGTGCTAAAATCCATGGGTTATAGCATAGGCAGTGGTGGGGTTCAAATTTTTTGTCAGCCGGTTCCATCATACAAATGTCGAATTTTCAGGCGGTTCTGTTACAAAAAGTCATGCAATGCTAACCGGTTCGCTGATCTCATAAAATTCCGTGAGACGGTTCTATAGAACCAGTGCGAACTGGCTGAATCCCACTACTGGTTACAGGGTTAGTATGGGTTCAAATATCCTAAAAAAAATGTCCATAGATGCAATAGTATGCAGGTGCAATTGTCGTGGGTTCAAATGTAATGGAACCGTCAGAATTACTTGTTTTTGAGCGCGGACGCTATCGAAATAGATATTTTTAGCAATATTCATATTATATGATTTTTGAAAAGCCTCGGGGAAAGCTTAATGCTATGACAACATAATAAACAAAAAATCCATTTGTTCGTGATATGCAACCGGTACAGTGTCGGAAGGATCAAGGTATTAACTCGACTCCAGATCTTTTCGAGTTCACGCGCACTCTTTTTTGGGTGCTCCTGAAGTTTTCGTACCCAGATGACGCACAACCTGAACATAGTATGTGTACCAGGTCGGGGTTGTTCAGGTTGTGCGTCATCTTGGTACAAATACTTCAAGAGTGCCGTCTCGTGGATGTCGTCGACAGCGAACCAGTTATTCTTTTTACTTATCGATCTTAAGATCGGTAAGTATGTCGATAGGTATTTGTCTGTCTGTGTGTTTGTCTGTTAGACACTTTCGTATATTACGCGATATCTCAACGATCTCAATTCAACGATCTTGACATGAAAGCTATTAATATTAGACATAAAAAATGTATAAAAATGAACAAATATAAAATAAATATTTTGAACTATCAGGTTATTTATTATCGCCTTCGCCTCACAAATATTTACCGATCCGTTTTTTGTTGTTGTGCCTGTCTAAGGTTATAATAAGTCAGGTTGAAGCGGTTTCCAACCTTTTTTCAAGCGACTCAAATTTTATAAAAAGTTAATTTTGCAAAATCTCGCAAACCAGAGCGACATGAAGTGATTTCCCAAAGAAATTTTCAACCGACCAGATTCTGGGTCGCGAATAGGGCTGGGCGAATATCTGTTGATTTCAAAATCAAATATTTTTTCGAATCGAATCTCGAATACTCGGAAAATGGTAATTGTATGCGACTTTCCATGGTGATGGCTCCTTCAGACACATAAATCAGTAAAAAAACAAGTATTGTAGCACCAATACAGTTCGCCGAGTTTCCACAATGAGAAACACGCTTCACCAATAAGAAGAAAAAAGTCAAATGTCAAAATTGCATTTTTAAAATATGGCTTAAATAAAAAACGAGATAGCGATCGGAGACCGGCGACTTATCGATCTTTCAAAAAAAATTAATATGTTACTTTACAATTTTGTTATGAAGTAGGTTCTCAATATATCTTAACCAGGTTTGTTGTTTTAATCAGTAATAATTATTTAAGTACATGTTATCGATAAATTCTCTTTGCAATTTAGAATTAAAACTTTACAGACACTCTATACTTTTTTTAACTCAAAGCGAGGTCACTAAAACCATGGAAAATAGAAAAGAATTATAGCGGCGGATCACACGACAGAAAAAAACAGATTTAACTCGCGATTTTAAGTCCAGATCATTCCATTTTAGAAAACTTCAATAATTAATTTCGTTTTTTAACTTGTCACCATGACTTCCCTGAATTTATTGTAAATCCTTGAAATCCCATCCCACGCGGTTAAAGTAAAAGTGACGCAAGCAAGACTAGAAATAATCATAATGGCGAATTACATGATAGTGAAAACAGATTTACCACACGAATTTAAGTCGGCTAATTTAAAGTTATTTTAGAAAACTTTAATAATTTATTTTGATTTTTACCTTGTCACCATGACCTCCCTGAATTTATTGTAAATCCTTGAAATCCCATCCCACGCGGTTAAAGCCAAGTGGCGCAAGCAAAACAATTTAACAATGTGGAATGTGGCCACATGAGCAGAAATTTTGCTATAAAGAAACAATATATAAATCCACAGATAAATTAACTACAAGAGAGCGATGCTCAAATATATGGACACGGAACCCAAAACACCGTAGTACGGGTATGCAATCTGTCACGGTAGACTACAGGTTTCATGTTTATTTGTTTAAATATTTCATGCACGACGGGAATGAATATCTGAATCTGGTACCCATCATCCGTCACGATGTCATAAAAACGTGGAAGGCGACCGTCACGATATCATAAAAACGTGTTCTCATTAAACAAAGTAAAGTAAAAATAATAGCCTTTTAGCATAAAATAACTTTAACCACTGAAAATTTCAAAGCAATGGGTGCATTGGCGAATGAGAAAAGCGATTTTTTTCATAAGGTCATAATATTAAGAATAGTGAATTTATTTTAGCTGGACTGAAGACTGTTATTATGCGGTCAGCAGACCTTAGTCATTGAATCCCATCCCACGCGCAAATTTCCCAATTTGCTATAAACAAACAAAATATAAAACTATCTATAAATTACCTATAACGAATTATAGCGGTGAAACGCGAGACCAAATTTCTATTTTTTTCATAAAGTTGACTAGTCTATTCTTGTTTTAAATTGTCACCATGACTATCTAGCATTCACTATTTCAGGCAGACTAAACATAGTAAGTATGCGGTCATAGTCAATATGCGGTCATTTTGAAACACGGCTCATTGTTTCCATATAAATCCCTCTTAGATTATAATCAGCATGAGGTCGATGACTAGAAAACGATTAATGCAATATATAACCTTACAACATGTATATGGTCTGTACTTATAATTAAAAAAAGGTATATTGTCAACACGTTTATTTCTTTTTCTTTTATCTAATCAAGGCAAACGTGCATGCCGGAAAGCGGTTTAGCGATTATTCAGAATTTTGTATAGTCATTCAGGCCAAGACTTTTAATCTCGCCTTTAATTTTTTTGTATCCCGCACGATAGTGATATCACAATTCGTGTTAGGTGAAAGCTCAGAGCCTATCATGGCCGAGTGTAGACTTATTTGATGACGATCCTCACGCATTCCAGTTTGAAGATACTTCTTCAAGTTTTTAATAAATTGTGACCCGAGCTTCACCAGCAGCGGCATAGCCAGGAAAAGTTAAATTGCTCGCGGGCGCAAAAATTTGTTTACGGGCCCCATCTAGCCCGCAGTTTGCCCAACACTGTGGTACAGTCTTGGCATTTTAGTGGTCGCGTACATACGAACTTGCATTATCATACATTCGTACCTTCAATATATTAATGTGAAGACAATTTCTGTGCACTTTTGTGGTCCTCCCGTAGTATGGGTACCAGGTTAGGGTTAGGCCATAATTTTACTCCGATTTTCCTCATTTTAATTCTATTACAAGTTCGGGGATTGTCTGTGTTAGCCAAGTGAATATCCCCCTGCCCATAGGTTTCAGTCCCTTCACACAACTTGATGTAAAGTAGAGGAACAAAATTAGTTACCTCCATATTGATACATACACTTGTGGAGCGCTCTCTTGTGGCCACACACGCGTCACCATATTACAGCATGCATTGGGACGGAGTTTAAAATGTGATTCTGAATTGAAACCCACACAGCTCATGTAAATGCGTATATGCAAATTTTCTATACTACACATTCGTACCTTCAGTATTTCCTCGCGAAGATTATTTCTGTGCGCTTCTGTGGTTGCACTCTTCCACGAGTGCACGTATATACATCATCACATTACAGCATGCATTGAGATAGAGTTTAAAAAATAAAGTTTAAAATGTGATCCCGGGTTTCCAAGCAGGTATTTGGATCCCGACCCTTGACCCCAGAAAAATTCTCCCTATATTTTACTATTGCAAAATTTTTTATGCTTATTCTGTGAGTGCTTCGAAGAGTGGACGTTTACAAACTGGTTTGCATGTTCAAAACCGTCATTTTTATTAAAATATTCAACCACGTCCCTTTTCACAGGTACTAATAGCGTTAGCCTAGTCTACCACAGCGTTTGCGAGACTAATATTTGATTATTGCCAATAAAATAAACTTCATCGGAAGACATAATAGCAACTTCATTTACAACTAATTTTTGAAAATACAACTGAAAACTCATATGAGAATTACGCCATCGTTGACTTTTTGTGGATTGGTCATTGTTACGAAAATAAACGAGGAAATCGATGCTCGGGAAAACATTTATTGCATGGACACGGAATGAAACTATTGGTAGGTTTGCAAAATGTTTGATGTTTTTCATGTTGGGTTTGTGTAAAAATTCGCTTTTCTCTGCAACTAATAGGGCGAACGACTTCAAACTTCAGTGTTTAAATATGGAAGTGGCCTACAGAAGATTCTACTTTTGATTTATTTCTTAATTCCTTCCTATAAAAAATTTATACCCCCCCCCCCAAAAATCGACCAATCCATTTCAAATTACTAGTACCTGAATATCAAAACAGAGACGGGATACATGTTCAAGACGGCCTATTACACAGTTGTGTGACATGTAACCTTCACTAATAACAAGACACAACGACAAAATTGCAATTGCTCTATCTCCAAATACCTGAACGCGAGTATACATGATTATATATATTGGTTAAATTACATGGTTTACACCCACAATTAGCGCGGGAACCATAAAAGCGGTGCCTACTGAAATATAATAATCGCGATAGAGTAAACATTCTGCCAAATAATAATACCACAACTCGTAGTAAATTTTCCAACAACGGGCAGAATTTTATTAGCGATAGCGAAGCGTGAACATTCTGCCAAATACTATATCATAACTTGCTGCTCGTTACTTCCACGCCTTTCACCCCGTACTGACCATATTGAAACAAAAACTTCCCGGAGTTCTATTTATTCGTATTGATTACCTGAGATGACAGTCAATCATTTACTGCTGAGAATAAGCGCAAAATTAACTTTCATTTCACCGTATTTGAAGTTACACGTGTTGCGTTTATTGAAGAAAGACGAATCGTGCTAAGCGGAGAAAAATGTTTGATTCGGTGATGACTCAACTAGAATCGGAGCAAAGGGACTTGCACCCATCTCATTTGATTGCCCTGCGCTAGAATCCCATGGGAGATAGTTTTGTGTGAGAGGGTTACTGGACTCCTCGCGGCTAGCGCTGGTCGGTTTTGGCTTGCCCTATCGTGTTCATGCAGTTCAGGACAGTGACGCCAATGTCCCCCCTCCCCCCAAATAGATAAAAAAAAAAGAAAATTCATCATTTCCTGTACTTGTCTGTCTGTCAGTGTATGATATGCTTTAGTTAATTTGCTGGTTTATCTGAACATTTAGTTGAGTTTACTGAAATTTGTTAACAGTATTCAAATATTATTCAAATTGATTTATACCCGGAAAAAACTTTTCAATAAAATCAATTTCTTGATCAATTTGTTGATTAAAAACGTGTGGGATTTAGTTCAAGTGTTAGTTAATAAATTCAAATATGAACTGGCTGAGGGCAAGACCACGCGCTCATTAAAAATCGAAGAAGACTCACCTCTGAGAAAAGTTTCGGGCACTTGCTCAAGAGTAAAGAAGCCTCATCTCTGAGTATAGTATGTCGTTTAATACAAGGACATGGATGTTTGGCCATTCAATTTGGCGCCAGTCAAGTATTGAAAAGAAAATACAGTCAAATAAAAAATGATCCGGAGTCGCGATCCGAACTATATATCATATCCAATAGTAGACATCTAGTTCTAGAAGTAGACAGTAGCCTGCAAGATTTTTACACTGCATATTTATACATCTTCCGCTACGAACACGGCCCGCCAAGCCACTCAGTGAGGCCCTTGTCAACCCTCACTCACTTGTCATTTTTCCCACGAGACGTAAAATCCTAATCCGACAATTTATGTTTGAAAGTGCGCGCGCATGGTTAAAAATATACATAATATTTTTTGCTCTTGTCGCAGCGTTAAATCTTTCGGCGTTTTTCCCGGTGCCTTTATTATTGCAAGGCTAAGCAATAGTCGCATTCTCTTCTCTCGCCTGTGGGAAAACTAAATGTTTTGTGTGGCTCGGCTAGATGGATGTCTCCAGTTGGTTATATGACCCACCGGCTAATTTTTTTTACAGCCCTGGTTTAGAAGAACCGCGATCCAAGTTATTACACGCTGGGCGAGACACTTAAATGTAAATTTTCATTTTTTCAAAATATAAAAATATTATGACATAAGAAGATCATTTATTACGGATAAATGGAAATGTAATAATACTTGTTACATCATAATCAATCATATAAATGGAACACGAACAAATACAATTAGGTCTTTGATTAATTAGACAACAGTAGTCTTATTTAATTAACGTAAGAAATGCCCTCGTTAATTATCCACGTTCACGCATCCGCACGTGACTTACGTTTTATGAGATGTTTTCCGGGTTTATCAAAACGAGGAATTCCCCAAAGAGGCCGCCATTAATACCTAGCTATACGTAAAAAATACGAAAAATTCCCTGTGAGAGCAGCCATCGATATCTAACTATACGTACTCTCGTAATGTGTGTACCAGGTTAGGGTTAAGCCATAATTTTATTCCGATTTTCCTTATTTTGGTTCTATTACTAGTTCGGGACTGTCTGTGTTAGCCAAGTGATAATCCCCCTGCCCTAGGTTTCAGTCCCTTTAAACAACTTGATGTAAAGTAGGCGAACAAAATTAGTTACCTCCATATTGGTACACATACTTCTGGAGCGCCGTTTATTTGATGGTAAAGAAAAGTCACATATCTCAATGGTACTATGAGCCAGCCTCTCATACGGTTACTAGCAATGTAGAGTAGATCTAATTTAAGTAAATGTTCAAGTGATATTCCATAGTCACTGTGTCATCTTTTTATTTCGAGTTCTTCTTTTTTGTTATTTCTTTATATGATTATGTTTAATTAAGCAAATGTTTTTCAAGTTGTTCTGTTGGTATATTTGCTGCTTCAATTCATCTGCAAAAGGGGACTCATTTCTGAGTAAAGTTACCCGCACTCACTCAAGAGTAAAGAAGACTCATCTCTGAAAGAAGTTATGGACGATTGACTGGATGACTCTTTCGCGACCCCTCGTCAACTGCAATAGGCCGATATTCGTTTTTGTAATTTGTTGCATGCATTTTATTTATTTCATATCGCACATTGGTTTTGCACGAAGAATTGAAATATTTAACGTCATTGAATTATTTTTTAATAAAGCGAAAAAAAGCAATTATTTGTCATCAATTTGAATTGTTACGTCAAAGCACATTTAACGAACGAATTCATCATTAATAAAATTATTTATTACGTCACTATAAAAAACTAATCCAACAACTCAAGTTATCATTAGATTATGAGTCAACAATTCAATAAGTTCAAACAATTGATGTCACCCCTCCAATTACTCAAAATAAAATTAATCAATAAGTAAACGATCGACAAGTGATCAATATTATTTAGGTAATTATACAATATCAAACTAATACTGAAAACTATATGCCGCAGAGTTAACCCAGCTTAAGTCCAAACAGTGTTACATAATTCAAACTTTTGTGAGATGAACGGAAAGTTTGAGCGCAAAGTTTGAACCGACTTTCCTTGTCTGAATTTTTCTGCGGCTGTTGTTTGCCTTCACCACTTTGAACAAGGTCATGGAAAACCGGCCACTAATATGATATGAAGCTGTTATAGTTTCCCCACCGATGAAGTTACAAATTTGGCGATTGAAAGTTATATCAAATTAATGCATAACTCTAGAGTTCGCAATGTGCGTACTGGGCTTATTCAACAGCCTTTTTCATCTTAACTTCCTAGCATTCCCCCCCCCCCCCTCCGAAATAAAAAAAATTGGACGTCTCACTAAATTGGCCTTTAGTTCTGAATCATACTTATAAATGATTTTCAAGTGTTTTCAAACATAAAAAGCTTTAAATAAACAGTCATTCATATGCAAGGAGCAACAATTATTGGACGCATCGTAATCTGTTCAGATCAGCGTTGTCCGAAAAATTTAATTACATCGTGGGCATGGTATTCGAACTCAAGATATCGGTCACCATTATTGATTGAGGCAGTTATATAATATCCGAACCATTCAAAAACGTTTATTACGTCACTATTTAAAGAAACCAATTCAACAATCAAAATAATCATCAGATTATGAGCGAACAATTCAATAAGTTCAAACAATTCATGTAACCCCTCAATCACTCAAAATCAAATTAATCAATAAGTAGCCGATCGATAAATGTTCAATATTTATTAATTATATAATACTCCTAAAAATAAATAATTGAAGTATCATGTGTTGACCCAACTTTGGGTTCATAATATATTACATAATTTAAACATTTTGTGTGATAGAGGCAATACAACGGAATTTCTAATTTTTTTCTTATTCTGTAATGTGCCATTCCATTGGTATTTCCTAGACAATGTTCAGATTCAGGTATTTATTTTTGTAGACAAAACCAATATACGATATGAAATAAATAAAATGCATATAACAAATTACAAAATCGAATATCGGTTTGTTGCAGTTGATGAGGGGTCGGGAAGGACTCAAAGAGTCATCCAGTCAACGACACCTTGTAGTTGCATTGAAGCAGCGAATATAGCAACGGAACAACTTAATATCTTACCAAGTTTGGTTAACGCATCAAAAGAACCACGACAAACAACTGACGCTACTTACTGCGCTTTACATTAGCACTTGTTACCACGTACATCTGTGTCGTGACAATAATAAATTGATAATTAAATTTTGTTTTATGCCTTAAAAGTCGGGACGTTTGTGGGCCGCAAAAAATCAGTTCGCGGGCCGCAGTTTGCCCACCCGTGAGTTGGGGGATTCAAGAAAAACAGATTTGAGGAACAGGTACTCTCTAGTATCAAACTCAGTACGGGTTCTCTCATTTCAAAGAAGATGTCGAACTTACAGTTCCTCAAATATACATAATATTTAGAAACGCCAAGTATAATCCTTCTCGTCAGTTCAAGAACGGTTTTGCTGATATCACGACTTCCAAGGACGGTTTAGCGCTACCTGCCATCATGAAAGTCCATACACCTGCAACGAATAACTAATCCCATAGCCCAAAATGGGCTGGCAATCGAGCGAGAGGCTGTTCATTGAAGCCTGAAACCTGCATAAAATGGCAATGTTTCTCGTCTGGGGCACAGGAAAACTGGTCTGTAGGCAATCAACACACATCCACTGCCGCTCGTACAGGCTGGCTCATGCCAAGAAAGTAAATTTTTAAATATTCAGCTCAAGTTACTTGAACTTGCTTGTAACAACGAACGGTCATCTCCTCGCTCATATTCACCATTCGTTTCAAATTCCAGCCTTTGAAATTACAAGGTGATAAGCGTGGAGCGTCGTGCTAAGTGTTAGGAATACGATTGCCATCGCACCTCGGTTACCCTGCGTAGATTCACAGGTCCAAATCCCGCGGGGGATATATTGTGCGAGAGGGGTGGTGGACTTATGGCCGCCCAAGGTGGTTCACATAACTGCTGATCGGCGATGGCTTCATCCAACATCGGGTCCAAGGATTTGAAAAGAAATACCGTAACTGGCGCGGCGGTGTGGCTCAACGGGCTAAGCGTTAGGAATACGCTCGCCACCGCACCTCTAATCACTCTGCGTGGGTTCGCAGGTTCGAATCCCATGCAGGGATGGTTATGTGCGAGAGGATTGCTGGACTCCTCGCCGTCGTTGGGTGGTTCACGTAACCGCTGGTCGGTTACGGCTTCCTCCACCACCAAGTCCATGCTTCCGAAAAACAAACAATACAGTAAAAACTAATCCCATACCCGACTTGGAATGGTAACCGGACGAGAGGCCGTGGTTCGCCATATGGATAAGCCGTCTTATCGGCTTTCCTCTCCCCCGGGATAAATATGTAAATCCTATCCTATCCTATCCTAACTAATCCTATACCCAACATGAACTGGTAACCGGACGAGAGGCCGTGGTACACCATTAATAAAATGAAGCAGTCTTATCCAAAAAAGCCTGTTTCTAAATTTCACGGCGCTAAAAACAAAATTCTAGGAAACAGGCGCTCGTCAACGCGGAGTAAAGTTGCACTCACTCAGAAGTAAAGGAAATTAATCTGTGAGCAAAGTTACGGGCACTTCCTCCCAATGAAAGACGACTCATCTCAAAGTTACGGGCGGCCACAGAATTGTCAAGAGATCTTGTGACTATACAGAATTATGACCGTGCATTGCGCGGTATCTACCTCCCATCAATCTAAATTATACTTTGCAAACTAAAAACACAATTTACTTCCATAATGTTAACTTTGACCGGGATTAAAATCGCTCAAGGAAACAAAAAACAGCGGCGTCTAGTGGTTAACCCACACGCCCTTCAAAATAGTGTTACGCAATAATACCCGGTGCCGATTTATTACGTCATAATTAAACTAATTTTAAATCGACCAATCACGATCGATCTGAAATAGCAAAAATGCGTGATTATATTTTAATTTATTCTTTATTTCCCATTTTGTGATTTTAGCTTAAGTTAGGGTGTTAGTAATGCGTATAAATTGTAAAATATTAACTTTTAGTTAGGAAATCGAAATCGCTGCAGCAAATTTCATTTACCGGAAAAGACGTCATAGGTCTTTAAGTTCGCGATCCACGTCCTTTACGAGTCCTTTCAACAGTCGGCGAGCGGAACATTCGGAGATAGGTCGTTTCAAAGTGGTTTGGCTGGAATAAATTGGAAGAAACCGTCGCAAATTTCAAATTCAAGTTTCATTTCTATATTTTCTTCAACTTTGCACTAGGAAAATGCCTTTCAACCCAACAGATTTTGCCAAAGATTTGGCTATCGGTGGAACCGCCGCTGCCATTTCAAAAACAATCGTCGCTCCAATTGAGAGAGTAAAGCTTTTGCTTCAGGTGAGATATTTAATAGACTATATATTATTTTTGTTATTGCCGCAAGAACTTGATAAACCAGCCATAACTGCATAATTTATATGTTCTTTTCGCTAACTCTAACTGTCAGACTGTTACAGTGTTCCAAAATTTGTGATGTCTGAATGCTGGAATGTCTGAATGTTAACAATTTCTTCTTTCAGGTTCCTGTGACTGAAATATATTTTGGTATTAAGATATTCCAGAGTGTTTGTGCAATGAGAAACCATTATGATTACAGTTTTAAATGGAATTTCAAAAATTAATCAGCTGCTACAGTGCTAGGCTCACAATGCCTCAGCTGGCCTCCCGTCCCTATACCTAAATATTTATTTAGTTTTCCATTTAGGTTAGTTTTTCTGCCTTTTGCATCTGGATTCGGCTTTCTTGTAACCGCAATAATGTTTTAATCATAATTAAATTGCATTTTCGGTTAACTCAGTAACTGGTGGCTAATATTGGAATTCACCATACTCAACTTCGTAACTTTTTTTTTTTAACTGTGGTTAATATCAATGATAATTTCAATGGCACCCAATAATTTTATCACAAATAATGATGGAAGTATTTTTTACCCTTAATTCAGTGATTTGGGTTTATCTATTGCCTATAATCGGATTGACATTTGTTTTGCTCGTACCAAGTTACTTTAAACTCAATTAAACTAGAGTTATACTTTCAAGATATGATTCCCATAAGTTTCTATTTATTTATGAAAGGTGATATTTGTGATTTCCTAATTTCACCACTCTTATATTTGCTAGCTAGGCCTACTGGTTTTCAAGAGTTGAATGGTTTAAAAGTTTTCATGTATTTGTAGTTTTGAATATTTTTAAATTTTCAAGTATGCCTGCCTGAAAGTGACTTCTGCCTTTTGTTTGTACTTTGTGTTTTCTGATTTGTGCAATAGAGACCAGAATGCAAGATTTTAATTGCTCTTATTAAAAGCATAACAGGTCCCATGTCAAATGTTAACTCCAGGAACATTTAAAAATTCAAGTACCTAATGCATGCTTGTCCAATTTAGTTGGAATTCATTTGTGTACTCAAATTTAATATGACTGTTATTGAAAGTATTAATTTGATATATTTAAGTTTTATCCCAGGATATTTTCCTTTGTCATTAAGGTTCTATCAAAGCTGTACTGTTCTTGGGTATAAAGAATGCCTCCAAACACCCAGTTTCGCATAATCCGACCTTCAAATCTCAAATTTAAGTCGTGCCTTTTATTTTCAGGTCCAACATGCGTCAACTCAAATCACAGCTGAAAACCAGTACAAAGGTATCGTTGATGCTTTTGTCAGAATTCCCAAAGAACAAGGATTCATTTCATTCTGGAGAGGAAATATGGCCAATGTCATCAGATATTTCCCCACACAGGCCTTGAATTTCGCTTTCAAAGATACCTACAAGAAAGTCTTCTTGTCCGGTGTTGACAAGCGCACACAGTTCTGGCGTTATTTTCTCGGAAACCTTGCCTCTGGTGGAGCCGCTGGTGCAACCGGTCTGTGCTTTGTCTATCCCCTCGATTTTGCTCGAACCCGTCTTGCTGCTGACGTAGGAAGTGGTCAGGCTCGTCAGTTCACTGGTCTCGGCAACTGCATCGCAACTATTGCAAAGAAGGATGGTGTTCGTGGTCTATACCAGGGATTCTTTGTCTCTATTCAGGTATGCGTTCTAGATTTGTGATTTATTATTTCGCTAAGGAAATGATTTGGGCCTTCAACATAGGATCTTGAATGTATAAGACAGATGTTACCCCATGCTTTCAATATTTATGACAACTGATCGATTGCAAAGGCAAATTATAAATGGACATTTGGGATTTTATTGACTTTTTAAAATCATAATGGATGTCACTCAGCCAAATCATCAATGCTTGTTGGCCCTCGATTCACAAAATTTGCCCTCTCGTTATTTGCCTCTTACCCTTGGTGGACAGGAGAAGAGGCTAAATGCGCTGCATAATGATGACAGTTCGGCGGCTTGTAGTCCCAAACTGCCTACTATTTGTTCCATTTACCTCCCTCGCGTGGGCTGGGTGTAACTTGCGCTTTATACTTCCTAACAAATCCGAATTCCCTTTAACTATTCGATTTTTTTCCCAGGGCATCATTGTATACAGAGCCTCATACTTCGGAACCTACGATACAGTCAAAGGAATGTTGCCAGATCCCAAGAACACTCCAATTATTGTCAGTTGGATGATTGCTCAGGTAAATAGTTTTCTGTGTTATTGGGATTATGGTGTGTCTGAAAAAGACTGAACCAGTTTTAAATGAAACTATGTGTTCATGAAGTCTAATATGGAAAATCCATCACTTAGAGTGTCCTAGTGACATTATGCTTTTTAGTAAAATTTGACATTTTGACATACTTTTGGTTTTTATAATTAATATTTTAAGACTTCTGCTGCATATGGGCCGCTGTTTTATTTTCGGGAGGTAATGTTAGGTTCTATAACAATTTCTTAAAGAGCATTGCATCGAACAAAATTAATTTTAAACTTAATTAAAGGATCAACTTTGTTCGTAAGATGCAAAGTTTTAGGAGGGGTCGGAACACTGGCATTCTAAGAGCTGATAGTGTTAGGCCAAAGTACATTATCCTGCTACTGGGAATTCTATGGACTTGCACAGGCTATGGCAACTAAGATTAATTTGATTTTTCTTTCTAGACTGTCACAACTGGTGCTGGTATCATCTCATATCCATTCGACACCGTCAGACGTCGTATGATGATGCAGTCCGGTAGATCCAAGGCCGACATCATGTACAAAGGAACCTTCGATTGTTGGAGCAAAATCTACAAGAACGAGGGAGGCGGAGCTTTCTTCAAGGGAGCCTTCTCCAATGTTATTCGTGGCACAGGGGGCGCTCTTGTGCTCGTACTTTACGATGAGCTCAAGAAGTTGTTTTTCGGCACCTCTGTCCACGGTTAGAAACTTTGAACTTTCGCTCGGCCAATAAAATGTTTCAAATTATGATTCAATTCCGTTTTTTCTATTTATTCGTAAGAACAGTTCTTTTGTCGTCGATCTTTCGTTCGAGAGTTGCCCCGCGGTTCCGGCCGCGGCGTCCTGTCCTATCTGTTCCATGATTTTACCCCCACCTTTGAAAATCTAGAAAATTGTACCTTTTTGGAATGCTTTTCTTCCTATGTTTAGAGTTCAATAAAACTAAAATAATTTGACAATTGTTTTGTGATGACTTCTGATCAGTGTTGGGACCGTAAACGGCGCTCCAGAAGTGTGTGTACCAATATGGAAGAATTAATTTGTTAGGGACTGGAGTTTATTGGCAGGTATATTTACTTGGCTAGCACAGACAGTCCCCAAACTCGTGATAGAACTAAAATAAGGAAATCATAATAAGGTTGTGGTCTAACCTGGTACATGAACTGGGAGTGCCCGTGAACTATTCAATAGTCTTATCAAAAGAGTCTCACTGTTAGTTAGTTTTGTTTAGGTGGCATGGTTCTCCTAGGTGGCATGGTTCTCCTAAGTTATATATGGTCCCTGATAAGAGACCAGAGTTGGGTTTTATTCACTTCAGTCTGGTCAAGTTATAAGTGGGTCGTCAGGATAGGATAGGTTTTGTTTAAATGATTTGTTTCTGATAAATGTTGCCTTCAGTGAGACAGTAACTCTGCCTCCCCGACATTTCTTTGGTTATATAGAGTGTTGAATTAGACGGGTTCTGTATGGTGGGTTAGCTTTTTGAAACTGCAGAAGCCTAAATTTTTTAAGTATATGCAAGCTTTCCAAGATGGCGATCGACTTTCATGTCATGGGAGAGAATAGACGCTGTCATATGGCGAACCAGGGCTTTCTGTCGGTGTTAAGTCCTGTATGGTAGTAATTGAAAAGGTTTCGTTAAGCATGGCCGTTATAATCAAAATTTGTGTGCATAAGCCGTCCTTATTTCTGTGGTATAGCTAAAACGTCTCGCCACACGGTCTGCCATCTTCATTAATAATGCGGTATCCTAGCACTAACTGTGCTCGTTGTCACTATGAGGCAAAGGTCGTTAAATAAAGGTTAAACAGGCTTTATTATTGTAAAGTCACAATGAGGAAATTGAGACGACACAATACCAGACGCGGTGACGTCGATCGTGTATTCATCTGAATGACTTTTTTAATTTGTGGCGTCCCAAGCGTGGGGGTAGGCTATTGTTGTGGCTGGTTCAGTATATGTATTAATATTTTTTCGGCAATGAGTTTTAGAAAATGCTCGTGAGGCTTTATACAAATGATTGGGCAAATTAATTGTCGAATCCCGTGCATCTGAAACAAATACTCCCACTCCCGATATGGACTAGTAACAGGGCGAGAGGCTTTTGTTCGCCATATGATTAATTAAGTCCATAGTCTCATCGTTCTTCGCCCCTGTCGCGATCATAACTTAAACCTTGGTCAATTTCATGACGTAGTAGAGAAACCAAACTACCCGGGCGGGAATTGATAATTATTTATTGTGTTGACTAATAGAATCGAGTTGCTCTAAATCAGCGTTTCCCAAACTGTGTTCCGCGGAACAGTAGTGTTCCGTGAGCGTCTTCGAAGTGTTCCGTGGAAAAAGAATCAAAAATACGTCCAAAATAGTCGCCATGACGATCTATGGAACGTGAAGTGGTCGCCCAACTGACCTTTCGATATCGCGGTCACCGTCGGCCTAAAGTGGGCTAATTAGGGTGGGGTAGTGGAATTTTCGATAACCGTGGCTATTCCTCCTCCACCTTTGCCTGGTTTTACCTTGAAATGCTAAAAAAATTTCTCATTTTTGCTAAACTCTATTTAGTATATAAATAAACTGCTGCAAGTACCTCTATCTTCATTAGACGTAACATTAGAGGCAAACACTAAGTTAGGGAAAGTAAACGACATAGAATGGCAAAATGAATGAATTGGTTTATATACACAGCATTTAGATAAATAAACAATAAAACATTTATATTAAATGCAATATGCAAAATATTCAATCATTTTTTAGGTATGTTTAACACAATTCTGGTAGTTGCATTTGGCAACTTGCCACGAGATTGGAAACCGCTACATTACACCGTTTTACTTTATCAATTTTACTCTTTCAATTTTTGGTGTTCCGCAAGGCGAGATAAAAAGTGCAAGTGTTTTCGTGGCCAAAAAAGTTTGGGAAACGCTGCTCTAAATAGGCATCGTTACATACGAGAATACTTATTGACGACAATCAGAGTCCCTTCTAATCTTGAGTGGGTGTTCATAACTTTACTCAGAGATGAGTTCTCTTTACTTCTGAGTGAGTGCCCGTAACTTTGCTCAGAGATGGGTACTACCGTAGCACGTGTACCAGGTTTGGTATAGGATAGGGCTATAAGCAGTAGTGGGATTCAGCCGGTTCGCACCGGTTCTATAGAACCGTCTCACGGAATTTTATAAGGTCAGCGAACCGGTTAGCATTACTGAAAAAAAATGGAACAGAACCGCCCGAAAAATATCACTTTTGTGATGGAACCGGCTGACAAAAAATTTGAATCATACCACTGGCTATAGGCCATAGTTTTATTCCGATTTTCCTTATTTTAGTTCTATTACGAGTTCGGGGACTGTCTGTGTTAGCTAAGTGAATACACCTGCAGCCCATAGGTTTCCGTCCCTTTACACAACTCGATGTAAAGTAAATTAATGCAAAGTAAAGTAAATTAGTCACCCCCATATTGGTACCCACACTTCTGGAGTGCCAAGAGATGAGTCTTTTTTTACTTCTGAGTGATTGTCCGTTAATGCACCACCATAATTCTATATAGCTCAGTTGGTCGGTTCCCCGCAATTTTGTGCAAAGATGAGATTTTTTTATTTTCGAGTGATTGTGCGTAAACTCGCTTTGAGCAAGTTCTTTCATAAAATGCAGTTCTCTCTTACCCGACTTGATCTAAGCATGTGTAACGGCTCCCTGTCATTATTGATTATCGATTTTCTGAAACGCTTTTCCGAATGAGATTCAAGCATATTACTCGTGCATGATGTGAGAACAGAGTTTTTAAAATATTCGTAATTGGAAAAGGAGAACACTTATTCGTAATACATTAAATCAGGGGTTTCGCATCTCTGGGAAAATCCAAAATTTTTTCCAAAATAACTTATGACAGAATTAGACGCACGTTATTTTTTAGGGTTGAATTAATTTATTTGCTTAAATAGCGCTATGTGGAACACGAGTAACTCACGATGGGGCACGAACTCAACGATGAGGCAACGATTCCAAATTCTTGTTTAACGAGAATTCTGTAAGTTTTAGGCAATGCATTAACGTAGGCATACACCAACTATACTCATTTATAGAAATTTTGAAGAGAATTTTTTCAAAGCTAATAACACACACACCAACCTTCTAATAAACCTTAGTAAGTTCGTCCATTTTGTATTGATACTCCCGTAGTAAGTGAACCAAGATGGCGGACACCGGGAAATTAGGGCCTAACTAACACTAAACAGGTACCCATACTACGTTCTGACGTCCTACGAGAGTACCTTTGTATTTTATAAACACTTGAAAAATACATTATGATCTCGCGAAACACAAAATATGACTTACTTTTTACCATCGAACGTCCCCGACCCCTTGAACAAGATTCTGCGTACGCCACTGACAGTGTGGGCTAAACGAGGCTTAAATCGGAGGTCTATAAACTGCGGGCGGAGTAGTTATGTAAATCTCACAATTAGTAAATATAGGACTGGCTGAACAAAGATATGTCTCTTTCGCTTTGCGCGGGAGTTTTGCTTTGGTAAGTAGTAAACAAATATGACATATGAATGGCTTTGCTAATACATTGTTGTTGTTGTTGCTGTGTAAAAAGTCGCTTTCCTCCGCGACGAATGAACAAATTAATTCAAAACATGGATGGAGTCGACAGAAGGTCTGTCTCGGTGATTTACCAACAACGTTTCACGATTTCCTCAAATTTTTGTCATGAATGTTGTATTTTTTGTGCTGAGGCGAAAGTCAAAACAAATCTAATGCGAATAAAGATTTGCAACTTTGGATGGAAATTTCAAGTCAGCATTCCTTGACTTAAATCAGTTCTCGTAAACCTTTTTGAAATGGTACACCCTTTTATCCTCCACTCAGGAATTAGTACACCCCAGCCATCTTACATTTTAATCGAAAAGAAAAAGAATGTTTAGAAGAAGTACATATATATTTATATCAACATAATATTTCGTTTTTTATCAAATGTAAGAGTTGCTCTCGGATTTTACAAACCGGGATAATAACCTTGTTTCGAACGCACTTCTCATTAGTGTATCTACATCCTTAATTGATTTTCCTTTTCATTTCTCTTGTGAATTCTGGTCATTTGAACCAGAATGAAGACAGTTTATTGCGCAAGATCGTTGTACTCAGGAACTTCTAGTTTTGCCACCCAGAGATGGTTGTAGTTTTTTTTATTGGACACGTTTAGTGGACATAACGATCGTTTCAATATTATGTTGTTGTTGTTGTTGTTCTTGTTCTTTGACACGTTTTTAAAAAGTCGCTTACCTCTTCGAATACTGGACCAATTGCTTTGAAATTTTCAGTGGTTAAAGTTGAAAATTTTCTCCAGAAGGCTATTACTTTTTTTTTCGCTTTGACGTCATCAAAATTATGTGACTCTACGTGTCCATATATTTGAGCATAGCTCTCTTGTTGTCTCCGTCTCCATTTTTAAAATATCGCTTTTCTCTTCGAATACTGGACCAATTGCTATGATATTTTCAGTGGTTAAAGATAAAAATTTTCTCCAGAAGGCTATTACTTTTCCCCCCGCTATGACGTCATCAAAATTATTGCCACTGGGTGGCGCTACGTGTCCATATATTTGAGCATAGCTCTCTTATTATTATTGAACAATACTAACAGAAATGCCCTCCCGACGCACATTATGCTCGGAAAATTCAAATGACTCAAGTATACTTATACTAAGGTTATAACCTTGGCTACTCTGTTCAAACCATTTTCAGATAATAGTGTTAATGAATCAATATGTTTGCATCATGACTAGCAGGTAACAAAAAATTGGGAATCGCTAGACTATACATACACTGTGCATAAGTTTAAGTACCTACTTTGTGCTTTATTTATGACAAGCTGCCAATTTTCTATAGAAAACTTTTTAAACTAACGCACCGTGTAGTAGAAGTAAAGTATATATTCCCCGCAATACTTGGTACATCCCACCAGCGGTGGGATTCAAATTTTTTGTCAGCCGGTTCCATTACAAAAGTCATATTTTTCAGCCGGTTCTGTTACAAAAACTCATGTTTTTTTCAGTAATGCTGACCGGTTCACTGATCTCATAAAATCTTGTGAGACGGTTCTATAGAACCGGTGCGAACCGGCTGAATCCCACCACTGCACCCCACCCCAGTACACTTATCGATGTGGTAAACCCTTCAGAGATTTTGGTACACCCCGGAGTGTATCATACACCCAGTTAACGAGCACTGACTCAAACGCATCACATTTTATTTATTTCAATTTCTATAGCAAGTATAAAATATGCTTTTGCTAAGTACTAAATAAATGAGTTTCACTGACTGAATTTGTCGTCGCATAAACCAAATAAATGTCCCACTGAAATATCTAAGGATATTGTCTAAAAAAGAAACGGCCTGAATACTTAACAAATAACTACGTTCATCCGATTGCTCCTTTTTCGGTCAAGTCAACCAGACAGACACTCACAAAACAAAAGACCGAATCCTTTTTTCCTACCGAGTTGGCGTGAAATCCGCCAATGTAACTATTCAATCTGAGGACAAGAGAATTCCATTTGCTTTTAAAGCTTAAACCTTCGTTCATATGCATTTAAAAAAATCATAAAACTGTCAGTTTAAAAACATTTTAAATTGATAAATTCTTGAGCAAGCTTTTAAATTCAAAAACGACCTGAAAATGATTAACAGTTTGAAATTGAATGTCGAGGCCCCTAGGCTTCATCCTATCTTGCCTGATGGTAAATCCGGCAATTCATATGTCTTTGTACAGGGATGGACTCTTGTAAGTAGATTGCACGGGATCCAGTCTTGGACAGTGTTTAACAATCTTTCCAGACCGTGGACCATTCTCGAAGCTAAAATAATGGCGGCGGAGTCACGACAAATGACTGGAATGAAGGCAATGTTTTATTCGAGCAAATATAAAGAAGTTTATTCATCATTCAGTCATTAGCCAACAAATCAAACACAAGCAACAACATTCAATAAGTAAAAGAAGAATAAATCGACTAACAACGGAATTGATAGGAGGTTGGAAGGACCATACGGTCACTAAATCTAAACAACTTTCCTGGCATAAAAAAAAGTTTGACAGATTACATTATTTATTATACCAATTATAAAACATTTTAACTTGTAACTAACAATCAAGCAACAAGAGTAATGTGACACATATTGAGACAAATTTGAAATAGAAGCGGCAAGAAAACGCGTTTAGTTTTATATCACATAAAATAAAAAACGTACAAGTTGAAAAGTTATGAATCAGTACTTATTCAGAAAAGACTGGAAATACTTCTTGGAAAAACATTAAAACTGGAAATTTCTTTTAGGTTTCCGTTAATATCGTTCCAAATTCTCACACCCTGGTACTTTATAGAATTTTGGGCCCGCGAGGATGAAAATCGTGGTACAAATAATCCTCCCTTTCGAGATGAACGAGTACTATGTGTATGTGCATATTTTGTTGTAACAAAATATTGTTGTATTACGCGAGGTGCAGTGCTATTTACCGCTTGATACATGAGCCTTCCCATTTTATAAAAATATAGATCTTTTATTTATTATTATTAAGAATACCAAGGATTTTGTAATAACTACTCAAATTTGCCCAGCGTGGCACTCCGCAGATTGCTCGAATTACTTTATTTTGGAATAGCTGTAATTTGTTAAGACTGGTTTTGTCACAACAACCCCAAGTTACGATACCATACAGAATACAAGAATGAAATGATGAATAGTAAATGATTTTCAAGGTATGGAATGTCAAATAGTGTCTAAGTTTGAACATAATCCCAGTCATTCTTGATAACTTGCTATATAGATATTCTGTATGTGCATGCCATTTAAATATGTTGTCAATATTTATCCCAGGATATTTCATGCATGACACTTCAATTAACATTTTATCACCAAAAGATACATGGAAAGCTTTACTTATATTTTTTTGGTGAGAAAGCATATAGGTCGATTTAGAATAAATTACAGTCAATTTATTTGCTCTCATCCAGGCATTCACTTTGCTTATTTCATTATTTATGAAGAATATGAGGGGAGTAGTGGCTTTTAGCAATAAATGTGTCATCAGCAAACATTCTGGTGTCACTATTGGTAGCATTATTTAGATCAGGGGTCGGAAACCTTTCGGACGCAGAGTGCCAGTTTATGAATAATAAGCAACTTCGCGTGCCAAACATTTTTATGTGTTTAATTTGCTTAGTCAACTGCCTGATTTGAATAGTAAGCAGATGAAAGACAAATTTATTTTATCGAATAATGTCTAATACAGTCAAAATACTCGCTTTTAATGAGATCCTTAACCATGAAATCCGAAATTTGTCGTACAGGATTCCTTGAAATATATGATTTGATTTAAGTATCATAAGAAAGGCCATCAACTATCAAGAAGTCTACAACGATAACGGTTGTCCGACCCGTATGGAAATTAGCCTACGAAAGATTTCGGCATACAGCATTTCTACCTTTGACCTCCTTTTGCACGACTCCATTTACAGATGGACGTTTCCCCAAGCTTTGACCCCTGGAAGATTCTCCCTATACCTCATCATAGCAAAACTTTCCACTCTGATTTTGAGAATGGTTTGAAAAGTTGGCGCTTACAAACTGGCTCACATGTTCAAAACGGTCTTCGGAAAACACAATGACGATTTGGTTATTTTATTTACAACTATTTTTTAAAAACACAAATAAAAACCGAAAAATAACACGCAAAATTACCAAAATGAGGTCGCTCGAATACTTCTGAGCGGCAGCATAAAATCCAATTGTTACGTCATTGTTAACTTATTGCTGATTTGTAATTGTTATGGAAGTAAACAAGGAAATCAATGATCGGAGAAACATCCATACGAAGGCCACTCGCGATTAGTTTTGTAGCCAGAAACAATGGGAACACGACAATACTAAAGAAGAAAAAATTTATTACATCGTTTTCCTGTTGGTAACCAAACTTGCTATAAGTAGCCCAATCTGGTAACACTGCGCGCACGCGGTTATCTACTGGTTCCGCGTGCGCTTCAAATCACTTGGCGTGCCATGAACAAATCCTCTCGCGTGCCAAGAGTGGCACGCGTGCCAGGGGTTGCCGACCCCTAGATAAGGGGTTCTCAAACTCTTGGTGTTGCGGAGCCCGTGAAGAGGTTGACTATTATTCACGGAGCCCAACAGTAAATAAATTTTAAAATTGTTACTTTTCGATTTAATTTTCGAGTAATTTAAAGGTGCTTCACGAATTTAAAAGCTAAAAGCCATAAATAAATCTAAATTTCACAGATAAATTATATATATAGGCTGTAAATTCGACACTTGACAAACGTATTAAAGAATTAGGGGTCGAATCTTGTCTCTTTTGATATTTTTTAAAGACTTGATGGGGCCCTAATACCGTGCGCGATTGCATTTTGTTACAATCACTGATTGTTTTCGTTAGCGTGGCGTGTTTTTGTAAACCTTAACATCTTTACGTCGGTGTTTATTCTCCACAAATCAAAAATTTCCTAATGACGACGATAATAGCTCTTTTGTTCTCGTGGGGAATTATGAGTTCAATGTGAAAACATCGTTACCATATTTTAGTCAGTGCTTGATCGGCGACGAGGTGCGAAAATATTTAATAAAGAGGTAAATCCGCAACTCAAATTCCTTGATTGAAAAGCGGCATTATGAAATATTAAAACTAAAACTTAAAACGGAGGATAACACTATAAGTTTTGTTTCAACAGACTCACGACAGATTAAAAACGCTTTTTTAGACATTGTAAATCCCAAAATTTCGTGTTATGTTAGGTATTGTTTGGTTATTCATCGTAGTAACTGAAATCGAAACACAGTCAATTATACGCGCGATGTATCTTTTATCCATTCTGAGACTACCAACGGAGCCGCATGCAATAACATAAATTTCTATCGTTCGTATTTTACCCAGACCTTGTTATTTTTTATACGGTGATATCTTGCAAAGAATCTGAGTGGCATACCTGCGCGGCAGGAGTTAGTGTTGCAAAAACAGCTCAAATTTGTCGAATTCGCTAAATCTACCACACTGCCTCGCAATCAGCCATGATTACGATTATGAATTAATCGGGAAGGGCACAAATATCTCATCAAACTACTGGCACCGGTAGTAGGTATGTTCTTTTGTGAGCAATATGACTTTGTTTCTAATACCTTATAATAACAGCGTTGTTCAGGATATACCTTAGTCCACGAGAACTTCGTTTAATTAACTTTGTTTCTCATTTCATGTCCGCGGATTGTCGTGGTAATTTGAGAAGTAATGATTTATTACATTGAACACAATTAACCCAATGAACAAGTCATTTTAAATATGCCCGCATCTGTCATAGATTGCACAATTGTACTTTTTGAGTTTTAACGTCAACCTAGGGCTTTTTGTAGCGGCGATATCTTGCTTACAAATACTCTCGAGTGCGAAAGAACAAATCAAGTTTGACAAATCCCAAGATCGCAAAAATACGATTCCAATTTATATATTGTTGGCTGTCTATCACGTATTTTATATTATTTTAGAATAGTAATATTTTATTTTAGTAATTCTAATAGTAATCTCGAATCAAACGTGAATAACGATAAGCACAATTAAATTATTATGACAAGACATTTTAAATGTTGCTCGCAATGGTCATGGATTGAATATTTTACGCAACAGAAATCTCGTTATCCGCTGAAAAAGTTTTTTTTTAATCGCGAAGAATGTTGCGCGAAAATTTTCGATTTCAATTTTGAACCCCTCTCCCTCTCAAGAATCCTGGCTGCGCTCCTTCTTATAAATAATGTCATTTCTGAATTCCGCCTCTTTGCCATATTTCGAGACTATACTGTTGTCAAATTTTATTAACGCTGTTATTGCTTCTTTGAACAATTACAAAATTAGCAAAGACAGTTTTTTGAAAAGTAATAGAACAGCACGCGGAGCCCCTAGGTTCCTCCCGCGGAGCCCTGGGGCTCCGTACGGAGCACTTTGAGAACCTATGCCCTAGATCATTAACATAGATTATAAAAAGTAAAGGCCCCAAAATTGAGCCCTGTGAAACTCCGCAAGATATTGGGATATTTGTGAAGTTGTGGAATCTAATTTGACATATTGGCTTCGCTGACACAAGTAGCTTGTCAGTAATTTACCAGCAACACCACGAATTTACCAGCAACATCACAAAAACACCACGATTAACATTCGCGGAGATTGTCGTATCGTGCTAGCGCTAAGTACATGCATACCCCCAAACCTGATATTGCCATGTGAGGGTTGGCAGGTTTGAATTTAGCAGAAGATAATTATGTGCGAAAGGATGGCTGGACTCTTTACAGTCGTAGGAGGGTTCGTAAAATAACGGCTAATAAAAAACAATTTGATTGAATGATTGATTCGTATATGAAGCTCGTCGGCTGCGGGCTCCATGTACCATAAAGTTCATGCATCTGAAAATAACTCTTCCCGATATGCACTAGTATTCTGGCGAGAAGTCATGGTACATCATAAGTTTAAACCGCTCTATCGACTTCCCTTTCGCCCGAAATAAATATGAAAATCCTGTTCAAATCTTATTTTGCAAGCTTGCAACGTTGGGCATTCTGCAGTGAACCGTAGCGAATAACCCCTGACGTCAGTCAACAATCGATGCTGCGAAGGATCTCAGTTCCTTTGGTCGAGCTGTTTTTGTTTTTCGTCGGCGATTCCAACTTTTTCTACTGGTACCGGTAATTGTCTGTAATTACTGTTGTTATCGTTTTTGTAATGGATTATTGGTAATAAAGTTATAGGTTTAGGTGGCAGTACTGCTTTGAATATTCATTAGAGGCGAGATAATACTGTAATAACGTACCTTGTTGACGTTCGTGAAGTCTGATTTCTGGATAAATTTTATAATTAAATTGCCATGAATTCCGCTACTGCACCCAGTGCACCACTGACAGAGACACTGACTGGGATTTAAAAAACGAATGGAATACTCCTGATTCTGTAATCAGTTTTATTTATTTTTTTTTTATCAATTATTTTTATCGTTTTTTATGCTGATTATGAAGTCAAAATAAACTTATAGTTCAAAATCAATAGTCGTCATACAGTCACATGATTAAGTCATCTTATCGGTTTTTCTCTCCCTGCTGCCCTGTGATGATTTTGAAACTTCTAATTAAAGAATTTTATTTAACAATATTGTTTATTATGAAAAATAATCATAAAATTTGGAACAAAAATAGGTATATGGACACGTTATTTTATTATTATTTCGTAAAATTGTGAAGAATTTTGAAACATTAGATTATTTTGGTTCCGTTCATTCCTGGTATTAACTAATGTTCAGAATTATCGACACGTGTTGGTGGAGTCTTGTGTCATTTGCTCGATTCGATCCACCATTTGGGTCTGGTCTAGTTTAGTACCACAAGTACCTCCGGCTGGCGTAGCATAACGAATTTTGCATATGTTATTCCTAACCCCCACCTGACTATGTTATTCGAAAATTTGGTCACTATGATGTCACAATCATGTCATAGAGCTTGCCAATGGATAGCTACGATCGCCCGAAACGGCATCTGCACTGACCATAACGAACTCTCCAACGCCAGCGATCTTTCTCATATCGGGATCGATGCGGTGAGAAAACGAGAAAAATAGCTTGCACGATTTCGGGTGATCGTCGGCGCGTTTTGAACAACCAATTGTTCACTTTGGAGGTTTTTAATACGCCACTGTGACGTCGTAGTGACGTAATTTTTCGGTGAAGTAGTCAGGTAGGGGTTAGGATTGACACATGCTAAAATCGTTGAGCCAGGCCAATTAGAAGTACATGCGGTACTAAACTATACCAGACCCCTCCATTTAACCCTTTATTGAAAGTCGAAATGAAATACTTGGAGTTCTACCAACCACCAGTAAATACAGTACGGCACAGTTTTCCAATTCTAAGAATAAACCCCGCATTGAAAGACATTAATTATACCAGTGAGTGCGAACCCCTCTTACGAGACAGTCTGGCCACTGTATCTGCAAACTGGCACTGCGCAATATACTAAAAGGAGGTGCAGTCTAAAAGTCTCACTAAATATAATTCGATTTATCGAAGAAACGAAAATTGTACTGTAGCATTCGGGAATGTGGACATTACAATTGATTTATATTATTATCAAGTCAAGCATGGCGCGATCTGGTGTTGTGCTAGATGCCCTCAATTTATAGACAAACATAGTGTTTGTTTTATTGAACCAAATGTCGGGTTGTCTTAGAATCGAAGAACGTTATCCTACTGAAATGAAGGTGTGATAATGACAAATTACCAACTTCATACATATTATTACATCATACTGTGCTTATTTTTAGCTTTGTGTCCTTGTAGTTATAAAATCAATATTGTTTAAACGTTTGGTAGTTACTGATCATACATGGTAGTTTTTCAACGTCATCATCACTTTATGGTTCAAAGATCTCTCTCATTGTGTTGCACGGTTCAGCGATCTCTCCTGTCATCTTCTCTGGTTAAAGTAACAACAGAATAAATTTGAACTTTTAGAAAAAAACTTTTCTTCCAAGTGTGTGAAAAAAATTCATATTCACGGTTGAGTGGGTTTTGTCGTGGATGAATGGTTTTGTGCAGGTCATAATTGGAAAGGTCACAGTTGGGTGGATTTCTCTCACACAAAAACACTGGTCACAACTGAGTGATCTCTTCTCTTCACTCTGGCGGAACAACGTTTGACTTCGTACACCCGCTCCGTATTCACATCTGCCGGACTTCTCAAGTCAGACAAACAAGGTAGAGTGACTTTAAATTTTTTCAGAAGATTTGGCTCAAAGTAAGGTCATGCCCCAATACGCCTAAGTAAAGGGGTCTAATCTCGCATGTTTCATCCATTTGTAATTTAAAATCGCTTATAGGGCTGTCTTAGTCTTTTGCAACCTATGTGGACGCAATGGGCATGGCTTTTCTCCCACCCGGGATAAATTTATAAATCCTATCCTAGCAATGACAGCTAGTACGGAGCCTTGTTCAGACTAGACAGCACATAAAACTTTGTATAAAAATTCTCTTCTAGTTATGGAGCAGGAACACGCAGGGGAGAGCAATGGACAAATTGGTACAACATCTGGCAATAGTAAATCTGGGACTAAACCTATGAACGGGCGTGCTGGGGGCTCTATGGGCCCCGGATTAGCAATGAAAATACCTGGAAAACAGCCCCCAAGGGTCGCTTCAGCCCCGAAGAAGTCTCGACCGATAAAATCTAACGGAACGGGCAACAAGGAAGGTCAAAGTTCAGTGACTCTAAATCTTCCAAACGGAGGAAATAACAATCATACGGCACCGAAAAGTGCAAGAGACGGAAGAAGGTATTTGGTCTTTAGTTACGTTTCATTTTTTACGGCGTCTATAATTTAAACTGGGCTCTGCACAAACAAAATACTGATATGTAATGGGTTACTATAGTCCGGAACAAGCAACTCTCCATTTCAATATTGCCTCTCTAACTTTTGACACCTGCGGGGTGAGCATGTTGTGGACATGGATTTTCAAATAGAGATGCATCTGCAGTATTGCCATTTTTCGATGTCTGTAATAGTATCGGTATCGCTAAAAATATACCAATTACCGATATTCGGCCCTTTATTTTCATCTATAACTCTTCTAATTATAAGTTGTTGTACGTGGATGGAACATGCGCGTAGCATTTACTTTTTCCAAACTCTAGTGACACACCATTTATGCATTTGATTCACAAATACGAATTTGAAGTTGCGCGTTCTTGTGTTCTGGGATATCTGTTCCTCTAGTGCACTAGGAATACTGTTTGCGAAAAATATGTTATCCTGTCCATCACGTACACTCAAGAAAATTGTACATACTTAGACTTTAATAATATATCATTGAAATATCTATTTCGTTCATATCGACAGGTTTTTGTTGTTAACGGTAACGGCGAAATAATCGTCACTGTCATATTTTCTAGGATTCTACATAAAAATAATAATCCAAATTATCTGAATTTATATTTTCCAAATAGTATTATTTGAAACTTTATTAAACTAAATTTACCACTCATGTATTATTTTGATGTCCAGAGCTCAGAAAGAAGACAAAAATCGTCTCAGCACTTCACCGGGAAGTTCGAGCACTGGCAAGGTTAAAAGTCGAGGGAGTTCTCGGAATAATTCTGCTTCACCTGTCGGACGGATGGATAGCGGGGACGCTCTGAGGTGTGTAGCAGAAATATCACCAATAGTAATTGACCAAATTGAGATGAGATTAAGTTAGTGCAGGGGTGGGCAACTTCTCTAGTCGGCAGGCCAGATGTGGGAAAATGAAGTCCTCGGTGGGCGGGATTATTACAAAAAATAGGTTAATAAAACTTAATATAAAATCGAATTTCTAAAATCTATTTATATTTAGAATCTAAATATAACTGATAACAGTAGTGGGGAATGTTTACAACACTCTCTGCTTTGACATTATATTGATTGTTTAACAAGTGTGCTAACGCAATTGTTTGTTCACTAAGGCAATTGTTCATTTCACCAACTCGCACTGACAGTGCGGTGAGAGTAGAGCGATCAGCAACTTTCATGAATGATGCGTCGGACCACATTACAGAGTGTGGTTGGATACAGTCAGCGGGCCGGTCGAAATCTCGTCGTGGGCCGTATGTTGCCCACCCCTAAGTTAGTAGTTCGCAGCCTATTTAATTCATGGGCTGCTGAAATTCCAAAACAAATTTTGTAGGTTAGTTGTAACCAACCAAAAATAGCATGAACAGAAAACAAATTATGCAATTTGAAAATACAGACGCATGAATTATTTAAGAAATCATTTGTTGTATCCTTGATTAACATATAATGGTGTTTCACGTCAATATTCCCATATTCTATATTGAAAATTGCGTAATGGTATTGGTGAAAGTAGCAGTATATTGGTGATTCCAGCCTGATTTGTCTGTTTGGTCACAATGATGGAGACTGAAATACTAATTACTATGTTTCTTATTCAATAACGGGCCAGCCTTATAAAGATGTTTCCATTTTGACCACTTGTACACATAGATGGTTCTGCAATTACCGAAACGTTCAAAAAAATTGTGAACCACTGGTCTTGAAATAGCTAATATTATTTCATTTTCCACTAGACCTGAACAGCAACAGCAATCAACATCTCAAAATGAAGGCGGTCTCCCTCTTACTGATGTAGAAGTCACAACACAAAACCTCAAACAACTGTTGCAACTTGGAAACCCTAGCAGAATCGTGTATAGCCGGGTAAGCTTATAGATTTTTCACACAACTAAATTACTGGCTAGTTAGAGTTGCCATGTACAAACTATGGCCTGCGAACCAAATCCTGTCTGTTTGGTAATTCAATCTGGCGTGCCTGATGCTGCCACAACCAAACTAAAACGAAATTATGATGTTTCAGCTAAAAAATAGCTTATTAAGGGATTTGTTGAGATTGCGATTCAATTTAGTTTTTGTGTGAGGCTCATTGTTTTCCACTTTTTCTTTTGTAACACTGTTAATATTGTCCATAAAATGTAACTTATTACGTTACACTTACCTTGCCCACCCTTGAGTTGAAGCAGGGGTGCACAACCTTTTTGCTGTTGGCGGCCACGTTGCATTTATTTGTATTCAATACAGCCTCCAGGGGGTTAATGAGCGTGCCGAAAACGTGCAAAATTTTTTTTGGCCTCTGACGCCGTTGACCCATGCGAGGTGCAGTCTGCCCAATTATGAAGTATGTAGGACTACTTGGAAGTATAATATTCGCATTTTAAATGGATTTTTCTTTTTGGTGGACCTATTCTTGAGCAGTGCTTCTGATTTGCTTCAATATACGCGAGCATAGCTGCCAAATCCTTGTTTTTTGTTTATAGGATTTTGTATGTGGACGGCCGCATTATTTTTTCACGACGGCCGCAGGTTATGCACCGTTGAGTTAGAGCATTGGCTTATTGCATCACGGTCCAGAAGTCTTGCTTAAACCGCGAGCTCGCGATTGTAATAATGTCAGAAAGAAAAAAGAAGCAGCAATGGTTGCTTTTTTGAAACCTCGCTTCCAAAATTCTCATGAAAAACAATTCATGAAAAGGTTCTCAGTAAGAATTTACAACCTGGAAAATTTACTCCTATATAAAGCCATTAAGATGGTTATTGAGGATATTCATCCATCTTGATCCCAAATCCAGTTTGGTACTCCCGTAGTATGTGTACCAGGTTAGGGTTAGGCCATAATTATATTCCGATTTTCCTTATTTTAGTTATATTATGAGTTCGGGACTGTTTGTGTTAGCCAAATGAATAAACCCCTTGCCCATAGATTTCAGTCCCTTTACACAACTTGATGTAAAGTATGCAGAACTAAAGTAAACAAAAGTAGTTACCTCCATGTTGGTACACACACTTCTGGAGCACCTCCAGTTCAATATAAGTTACTAACTATCAAGGATTTATTTCTCAGATTCAACTTCTCAATATTTCTGAAAATCCTTCATCAAGACATCGACCTGACTGCCTGGAAGAAAGTTTCAATGCGTAAGTTTTTGTTGTGGAGTGTTGCAATGTCATAGCCATAGTAATGCATTGGACTCAGGTATAACCTTTGTAAGGCAAAGCGATTGGAATTACTCGAACGACACAAATTTTTTTTGTAAAATTCCACGACCCAACGATTGTTTTTGGCGGCAGAATTCAATTACTAATACAAAACAATCATTTTTGCAAAACATTTATTTTAACAGAACTTTGTGCTAGTGAGATGGTTCCGCCATCAGTGAGTTATTGATATCATTGCGTTGCTTCACGCAAAATAAAAGCTGTCAAGTTCTTGCACTCTGATACTTTCCATATATACAATAAATATTGAGCAACACTTTAATACGAAATATGAAATAGAATTCACCACATAATAAAATCAATAACTTTTATATTTTTTTCAAAAAAACAAGTGAGCCAATTAAAGAGTCCAGTTGCACACTAACACAAATGTATTTTTTTAACGTTTCGTCCGACCAAAGTCTAGACTTCCTCAGACAAGCAGTTTACAACAATGGCAAGAAATGAACAATCAAGCAGTTCAAATATAGTGATAAATAAATTTGTTCAAAATTGAAATCTCAAATCAATTATGACAAAACAATGAATAAACATTTAATTTATACTTAGCCGTGGAAGTAATGACAAGAAAATTAGAACCGCATATATCAGTCAGGCTCATTCCAGATGTGATTCGAAAACTTATCGCATTCTCGAAAATGATGAGTAACTAAATGTAATACATAGGTTGGGAAACACTGCCATACCTGGCGTGGACTAGTAACTGGGCGAAAGGCAATGGTTCACCATTTGATCAATTCGTTTTATCGGATCCCCTTGTCTTTTTCAATATGAAAAACTCTATTATCTACTCCTTTCAGCTCAAACGGTCGATGGGATCCTGAGAACTGGCATCGCTCACTGACATCACCTGTGCCTACCCCAACACCCGGGACTGCTGGAACGGAAAAAGTTCGTAAATTCTCCTTTTCAGGTAAATGGGTTTGTCACTGTATGATTAAGATCTTAGAATGTCACTACTATTGTTGATTACTATTCATCGTACAGTAGGTTATCTGTGCAGTCAGAGTTTTGCAGGCTCATTACTTATCGATTTTAATCGGTATGTTGATAGGTATTTGTCTGTTTGTCTGTCTGTTAGTTGCACGCGATATCTCACGAAAGCGAGATTGAATCTGCTCCAGATTTTGCATGTGCATTCATCACGTGTCGGACCAGAAGCCTATTGATTTTGGATTAATTATGTCGTATAATTAGCGAGTTATTAATTAATTAGTGATGGGACACAAGGTGTCACTATGGAGTGAGAGCGCTGTTTTGAGGGATCCCCTAACTTTCGATCGATAAGTCTTCGGTCTCTGATCGATATTCTCGTATTGATGTTTAGGACCGAGCCAGAGTTGCATTCACAAATCCCTGGTGCGAAAGTGGGGGTTTCGATTCTGGATTTCTGACATTTCTTAAAGGTTCCTGAAGTCTGGATTTTAGACTTATAGTTTACCAGAGATAAACAAAGTCATAATTTCAGACAGAAATTCAGAAATTTTTCAAGATTACTTGACGTTTTTAACTTAGGCTCCTTTGTTTCTGTGATCAAAATCTGTCTGGGACTCAGAGCCAAATGTTGTGCTGGATAGGAGTCAGATCATGCAGATTGAGTTTGATGTAAATTTCCTAAGTCAACAATCATGGTTCAATGGCTTGAATCCTGTGGAAGATAATTATATTAGGAATGTTACAAAATCTTCTTTTACACGCCAAAAAATATACGCATCACGTCTGCTAAGTACAGTTACGCCGTGTACCACTTACATAAACGACAACAATTGCCTACAGTGTTTTTTTTCCTATTTTCACTTGGCTGATTTCCACTGGCGCAGTTTATATTAAAATCTGATTCATTGTTTTGTATCATACCTACCGGTAGTTATATGCAAGAGAATCTTGCAATCCTTGCTGTCGCTGGTGCTGTTTTTGACACAACTGATGATTGCTTACGGCAGGGTCGGCAACCTACAGCCCAGAATACTATAATTTGACCCATGACGCTCCACTGAATTATAGTAACAAAACAGCTGTTTTGACATTTATATTTTCTACGTAACGGAATTCATTGTGAGACACTTGTAGACTAAATTATATTATAATCTGACAAGTATAAAATTCACAATTACTCGTTTAATGAGTCTATAATTTAATTATAATTAGACAAATGGCATCAAAACTTTTTGAGATGCAATGCAATGAGGAAATAAATCTATATTCTATTCGAGAGATGTCTCACTGCTTGATTTTTAGTATGAACAGTATCGGTTTTCAACTTTCTAGGAATATGTGCGGCCCGCCAATGACTTGCAACCCGCAATTTTGGCCCGCGAGCGACAAAAGGTTGCAGACCCCTTGCTTACGGCTTCCTCCACCAAGTCAATGAACAGATTTTAGTCACTATTCTACTGACAATTCTTTTTCTTACAGAGAGTCGAGACAGATTTCCTGACGATGCCCCAGGGCAGGGAGGCGGAGGAATAATACTCGGTCCGCAGAGACGCAGCTTTCAAGATGGTTGTCATGTGACCAATTCTACCACTTCACGGTTGAGTAAACATCATCTACCAAGTCCAACTGAGCGCCATGGTGGGTGTTTTTTCTCATGGCTTCAGAAAATTTTCAATTGTGTGATCCTAAAAAAAGTAGGGATGCAATATTTTATTGCAGGGTGGTCCAAGGTTGTCAGCTTCACGGGCCACAAAACTATTTTTGTATTGTTCGCGGGCCACAATAGTGCCAAGAATAGGTAAACAGTGCAATACAAAACAAACACCTTTATTGTGCAAACACATAGTTATCAGACATAGCCATCCCAGGCTAATAGAATCCGCATTCAATTTTTAGTTTTCTATGATATATTGTATATATGATATATTGTTAGCATATATTCCCGACCAAAAAGATAGAAAGCCAGATAATAATTTAGACTGCCAAGCACATCATTCAACTTCGCTATTTATATAATAATATATATATCCTGAGAAAATAGTGAATAAATCAATTCTTTTTCCTATGATCGTCCCAACATATCCAAATTTCAACTTGTTTTGTTTGAATTTGACCCAATTTAGATAGCCAATATCTATGCATTATTTGACCTTTTCTGTTTCAAGGTCGTCCACGTCTCGTTCTTCGCCAGCGATCCGAAACTGGGGGAGTTGACTATGAGGGTTCCACTCCACCGAGTTTGCGACAAATTGAGTCTGCAAGTATTTCCAGGGCTTCAGAAGAGTTTGACTGGGACAGAAGAGGGGAGGGGTGAGATTTATTTTTTTTTTTGAACCACACTTATAAATGAAAAATTAAAAATTCAATAATTTAGTAGTTTGTGTATTTTCTCTGATACTATTTTCAATATGGTATGTCAATTAGTGTTGTGTTTAGTAGAAAAATTTACAGTAACATTTGTAAATTTATACAAACAGGAGGAATTCAGAAAATAAATGTTCTGTTGCGTTTTGAATTATTTCAAATTTCCCAGAATTAAATAAACTCTATTATTGATTTGGTTTGGAATTTTTTCAATATTAGATTGATTTCAAACACTCTTGATTCACTAATGGCAGAATTCCTGATTTTATTGACTTCAATCGCTTCACTTTCCTCAAACTTAATCCACCACAACAATCCTATTTAGTTTCAGTAGCTTTTGAAAAATCATTAGTCGCCAGCAACATGGTCCAAAGATTAGTCGCTTTCACTTCTGAGTGAGTGCGCTATCGTAATTCCTCATAGTTTCAATAACTCTCTGCATTTCCATACTCACCCATACCTTCACTCAAAGATGAGTTCCATTACAGCTGAGTGAGTGTGCGTCACCCTGCAATTCTGCACCTTCAATTCTAATCCTTTTTTCAACTTTTTTACAGTCGCTTCAGAGGTGATCGAGACCTGAGTGACCTTCGACCTGAACCCAGGGGTCGGGGTCATCGAGAGTTACCAAGGGATCTGCATGAGCTCAGAAGTGAATACGCAAGAGATCACAGGTTTGGAATTTTTTTTTTATGTTTGATTGACTCCCCAATCACACTTTGAACAAAAAAATATACTCGAATACACACACCATTGAATCAGATACATATGTTGGCATTAGCATAGCCACGAGATCAGGTGTTCCCAAAATTTTTGACATTGTTACCCCCAAATCGAATCAAAAGCTCAATTACCCCTTTCACCAATTATAATCACAGTAATAAGTTGTTGAACATTAAGGCCACTTCACGTCCAGCTTTTTTGCAAACCACCCAAAGGACGGGGACTACATTAGCGATTTTTAAGACAGTTAAAAACGAATGATTTACCTCCTAAAAATATCAAATATCCCTCATGAAGTAATGATGCCCAGTTTAGGAACCACTGCACTAGGTAGATATACTCATGTATGCCTAATAATAAAGCTATGACCTCTATGTCTTTTTCTCTTTTCAAATGCTAGGTAAAAATGGACACAGTTCTCCACTTTGGCGATTCTCCACTTACCCTGTTTATTTGCACCACATTTTGGTACCATCAGTCAAGTTGCTCATCCCCAATACTTTTTGGTCTGTTAGAAATTCATGTCCTTGTTCTGAGAGAACTAACCAGATCTTTCTTTTTCAGAGATGGGGATTACAGAGACAGAGAATACAGAGAGAGAAAGTTTTCCCATGTAAGTTATTCATCAACAAGTCAGGCAACGGACTCTCGTATGTGGAAACTTTTGAAATATTTTTGCCGATCACGCAAGCCCAACACGCGTTCATGCTATCCCCTTTTTCTTTGGTACTCTCATAGTATGTGTACCAGGGGCCTCATTCGCCAAACTTCGTAAAAAGCCTTGTTTACGAGCACATAACCTTGTCTCTCAAAAACGCAGTTACGAAATCTCGTTAAGTGCGATTCACGAAACATCTCGTAAAAACTTCACGCACACGCACGGTCACGCAAGTTCTCTCGAAATCTAACGCACGGTCGTCATTGGACAAAAACCACTGTATGATCTCTCAACCGTATCAGTCAATGCAGCTGGCCGCCCTGAGTGCGAAGATCTGTAGCGTTTCCCTGTTTACAGACTGTGTTTTAAAATTTGTCATATACCAGTAATCTATGGATATATGAAATAAATGCTGGAGTACATATTGTGAACTACTTCTGTGACCGACAATAAAATAGATGAATGAATGTAATCCTATATTTGATGTTAGTTGGCATATATAAGTGGGTCCACAGCTACAAGATTAC
The DNA here is from genome assembly GCF_964204865.1 of Styela clava. Classification (NCBI taxonomy): domain Eukaryota; kingdom Metazoa; phylum Chordata; class Ascidiacea; order Stolidobranchia; family Styelidae; genus Styela; species Styela clava. The sequence continues at coordinate 438,975 of NC_135250.1, read as the reverse complement.
AGTCACTCTTACCTAAGTTAGGCATTTAAGGATTTTTGATACCAATTTTTCACAAAGTATGCAAACACCACAGCATTTGTTGGGGTGCATGTAGCACATACTTGTCTTAGGCCAGTAAGGTATTGAACATGTATCCCGTCTTAGTTATACCGTTTAATTATTATGTAGATACTGTTACAAATAAACACAAATACGTTTTAAACTGAATTCATGCTGAGAACATGCCGCACTACTGTTAACGAGCAAAATTTTCCTGTTGTTAGTTTGCGAGAACTATGGTGCGTTAAAGAACTTTGGTGAATACAGATTCTCGGTAAAATGAGGGAAGGCACTTTACGAGACGTCTGTTTTGGCGCGCAAAAAATTCTCTCGAATAATTTCTCTTTTTTTTGCCTTTTACGAGAAAGTGGGTGCTTAACTAACACGTTAAACGATAAAGAAGTTTGGCGAATGGCGCCCCAGGTTAGGATTAGGCCATCATTTTATTCCGATTTTGGTGCTTCCGAAGTATGCGAACCAAGATGGCGGACAACTGAACGTAACATGGGTAACAGGTTAGGGTTAGGCGATAATTTTATTTCGATTTTCCATTTTAGTTCTATTACGAGTTCAGGGACTGTCTGTGTTAGCCAATTGAATATCATCCCCTGTCCGTAGGTTTCAGTCCCTTTACACAACTTGATATAAATTAGGCGAACGAAATCAGTTACTGGTACCTCCATATTGGTACACATATGTCTTGAGCGCCTTTTTTCTTTTTGTTCTTTTCATTCTTCCCTCACTATAAATAAAAGCTTTGTTATTTGTTAGTCTTATAAGGACCCTTTATACAGTTAGTTGTTAGTAAGTTCGCCCTTCTAAAATTATGGAAAGTTTCCGTCTCTGCTAGGGGGGAATTTTTTCTCAGTTTGGATAATTGGTTTTAAATGTATATCCAAAATTCAACCTTTTTATTTCAAATCGACGAAATTTTTATTTTCTAGTCTCGAGATTTCAACAACAGTAATTCTTGGTACCAATCGCAACAGAGGGATAGACGAGAAAGGAAATATTCAAACCATGAACCGGAACCGGAATGGTACACTGCTGGTCCTACCAGCCAATTTGATACCATTGAGCTGGCAGGTATGGTCTTATACGACTAAAAACTGTAGAATAACTTTTTATACTAAAATAATATTTTCCAATATAGAAACTAGAAATAGTGACTTGTAAATCGTGCATGAGTGCGGTTAGGGTTTAATTCATATAACTCAGATGGTATTTGAGAAAGAAATAAAAACAAGAGAGCAATGCTCAAATATATGGACACGTTAATTAGAGCGAAGCTCAGGAATTTCGTTCCACACCACCGACGTTCGAAGAGCATGCGATCAAAAGAACAACAAGAAGAGTGCCAGCATAAAAACAAAACCGATACGTGTCAAAAAAACGAATTCCACAGTGCTACCAGGAATATTTAAAATAAATGAAAGTAATAGCCTCCGAAAGAAAAATTTATCTTCAAAAATTTCAGAACAATTGGTTTAGTAATCAGAGAGAAAAGCGACTTTTTAGGGTTTTCCACTAGGTGTCCAAAAAGTGTCAAAGAACAAGAGCAACATATTATTGAAACGATCCACAGGTCCATTACGTGTCCAATAACAGATATCCATCTTCATTGTTCGATTGTGTGGACATATGTGATTTCTTTCAAACAACCATTTAGCAAACATGCCTAACAAATTATTCTGAATTGAGGTCATGTTTAACCCTTTCCGTGCGGTGGGCACGTATACGTACCCACGACAAAACTCGCTAGATTGCGGCGGGTATGTTGATGTACTCCACTGTTTTATTTAGCAATCGGTCGCAAACTGTTGGTCTAGTTTTTCCGGGTTTTAGTGTATTGATAAGAAGTCTTCTTCGAGATTAACAACGGTAAATCTCGCTTTTTTTTACGACGCGAATTTTATTTGCGGCGGAACGAGGGAGTGTTTTTGAAATTTATGCAAATTTTGGTGTTTTTTGGGTGGTAATAGAAGACATATTATCCCTTCCATCTACCAAAGTATTTTGAGTTGGATCACGAAATTGCTACAGCAATATTATGCTATTGTTTGCCAACCACGAAGCGGTAACAGTAAAGGATTTAGCGAATATTTCTATTCTTATCACGGTTTGAAGTTTCAACTCCCAAGAAAAAAAAAAATGCACTTTTTCTATCCGGTGTGTGACTCAGACCACCACTTTTAATCAAACTTTTTCTTTAATCGCCAATTGCAAGCTCTTTAAATAAGCTTTCCAACGAGCCGTCAGTGGGCAGCAGAGGATCATTAGTTTTTCGTTAGTCGATCGATTAGTTGTGGGGGTACAAATGCATAAAATCGGCGTAGCAAATACGATTATTTAATAAAAAATAAAAATCGCATGGAAAGGGTTAACAGGCAACATATAGAAGGTCAATCTTATTCAATTAGTTCGAATTAGGAAATATAAAAAGATAACTATCCTAAGTGATTCAATAATCTTGCTGAACACGAACACAAATATATTTCTGTAACGTTTCGTCTGTCCAAGGTAAGACTTCTTCAGACATACATAGTTCAAGAAATATAGAAACTAAAAAAAAAGACAGTGCTCAGAGTTACCCAAACTTTTTGGTCTGCAGACTCCTGTTTGTTAATCTTACTTTTAACGGATCCCCAAGGATCATCTGTTTTTAGTTCTCATATTTGTAAGAGCTGAAATTGCTGCCTAATACATGTATTTATTTGCAAAGGCGATAAAATTTTGATATTCCTGCCTAACAGCAATTGATACCGTCCGCAACGCTCCACCAAAAGACGCTTCCTATCGTTGCGGACCCCCAGTGCAGTCGTCACGAACCCCCTGGGGTCTCCGGACCCCAGTTTGGGAAACCCTGCGCTGACCCTTTGATTTTTAAAGACTCTATCAACATTAGTTGCAAGTATCTCTTGCAGTAGACAGAGTTATTGTGTTCAGTTCCCAAACATTTTCAGCACATTCTTCCCTTTCCACCTATTGCCTAATATTGTTATTTGTTCAATTATTTAAGGTAGTTATGCATAACTCTGGCTCAACTGTTTAAAATAGTTTATAATGTATCCACAATTATGTCACAATATTACTAAATGAATCAACAATATTATTAAAACTACCCACAGCAGTAAAAATTTAGGTGAGAATGTCATGACTTGGGTCTCCTCGAGTCTTTGCCACAAATCTCCCCGACATTGTGAGATTTTAATCCTAATTTGATCATTTCTCTTTAGGTTTTGAGGAAGACACACCAGCGGCTGCTTCAGATTTCAGTTCTTGGGGAGGGGAAATACCCATGGATGATTTAGATGAGGGTGGAAATAAGAAAGACAAAAAACAAGATGATGGCGAAGAGCTAGAGAAAGGTAGACTCGTATTTAATTGCTGTAGCGGAAATTAGGCTCAGCATGAATGAACAAAAAACTTAAAATTTGCCGTTGTCAAGACATAACCACCGGTCTCTACTAATCTAATCATTTTTAAACTCTTTCACTTTCAATTGTGAAATCACAATGATTTTTTTTGTCTGATTGAAGGCCGAATTATATTATGAATATGAGATTTTTTTTTGAATAAAAATTCATTACTATAATGAAAGGGAAAATTTTTTTAATTTTGAAGATACTCTGTATATTATTTTTCAATCCTACTGTAAACTGTGACTGTTTTTGAAAATTTCTATTGTCTTTAAAGTCTCTCTAAAATTTGATTTATCAAAAATTTAGTCAGCTACTAATTATGTTGTGTTATACTTCAGGTTTGGAAGGCAATCAGAAAGCAGAAAATGAAGATAAAGGACAACAGCTAGATGGTGCTAAAGATCAAGGTTTGTAGTATGGCTTCGTAGGATTTAATAAAATTGAGTTTTTTATTCCGTGTATGGCACTCAAAAAAACATTTTTTCAGGTTCGGAATTGGAAGGGAATAATATGGACCAAAGTGAGTTGGAAGAGAAGAAATTGGCGGATCTGGATTTCAATGATTTGCTTGGAATACCAGGATTTTCAACTGTGAGTTATATAGGCTGTGAATGGGTACGAAATCATTTACGATATGGCGTGGAACACCCCAAGTTGGGTTTCAGCAGGGCTGGTTTTGAATCACAATTGCGCCTTTATTACTGTCAAAGCTAAACAATAGCCACATTCTCGGTCTTTTCCCGCATAGATAAACTAAATTTTCTGTGTGACCCAGTTAGATGTCAGAAGTTGGTTATCTGCCCCCCCCCGACAAAAAATGTTTCACACCCCCGGTTTATAATGTGTACGTAAATATGTGTTGCAATAACAACAAATAAGTAAATAATATCAGTAATAATATTCTGTGATGTAAAGCAATACCTTCTTTCTGAACCAAGAAAATTTTTCCCCAAATATGAAATTTAAATGTTACACATTGTCTTTAGGTTATGGAACAAATTTTGAAGGAAAATTCAGTGTCAGTCAGTCCTCGTGTGGATGAAGTATCAGCCGAACCTCAACCACAAGCTGGCAGTAATGCACAGCAAGCGTCATCAACGTCGAGTCGATTCAGCCAATGGTTTCAGAGAGATCAAAATTTGAAAGAGAACGGAAGTGGAGGTTTGTTTATAGCATTATGGAAGGCATGACAGCCGACGATTCGGTAAATCAGTGTCGATTAAGGAAGTCGGTGGCAATTAAGTAAGTTCGTGGCAATTAAGTAAGTTCGTGGCAAATAGGCAACTCATGGCGAATAAGTAAGTCGGTGGCAATTAAGTAAGTCGGTGGCAAATAAGTAAGTTCGTGGCAAATAAGCAACTCATGGCAATTAAGTAAGTCGGTGGCAATTAAGTAAGTTTGTGGCAAATAAGTAAGTTCGTGGCAATTGAGTAACTTCGTGGCAGTTGAGTAACTTCGTGGCAATGAAGTAACTTCGTGGCAATTAGGTAACTTCGTGGCAATTGAGTAATTTCGTGGCAATTGAGTAACTTCGTGGCAATTAAGTAACTTCGTGGCAATTGAGTAACTTCGTGGCAATTAAGTAACTTCGTGGCAATTGAGTAACTTCGTGGCAATTGAGTAACTTCGTGGCAATTAAGTAACTTCGTGGCAATTGAGTAACTTCGTGGCAATTAGGTAACTTCGTGGCAATTGAGTAATTTCGTGGCAATTAAGTAACTTCGTGTCAAATTAGTAAGTCATGGCGAATAAGTCGGTGGCAATTAATGTCTCGTTCGTTATGGAGGGTTTCAGCTTATTGCGCAACTGATTACTCTGAATGGGTTCGTAGGTTAAAATATTGTGTGAAGTCAATTTTTGTAATGCGTTTGATTGTTCTTGGCGATTGGTGTGTCATGCTATTCGTTAGTAATTCGTCCACCGTCGCACTTCTGGTTATCCAGCGTGGATTCGCAGATTTAAATCCTGGGGAAAAATTATGCACGAAAGGATTGTTGCAATGATGGTTCACAATTCACATAACTGCTGGTCGGTTACGGCTTCCTCCACGACCAAGTCTATCCTTCCAACTAACTAATCCCATATTCGACATGGAATATTAACCAGAGGAGAAGACGTGGTTCGCCATATGATAAGGCCATCTCATCGCTTTTCCTCTCCCCTCAGGAGAGGAACTCCTAATTTCTGGTCAGATATGGCTTGTGGCTGCCTTCCTGAGGCTTTCAGCGCTCATGGCCTCACCTGTTTATGATTCCAATGGTATTTATAGTGTTATTTTGATTGGTAGATTCCAAATCCCATTATGATCAAACAATTCATGCTCAACAAAAAAAAAAACTTATCAAGCAATGAAGCTAGGAAGAACAGGGAGTTTTCTTGTAAAGTGAAAAGAAAAATAAGTTTTGCGCCTTGTGGCCCCTTTCCAACTGCTCTGTGGCCACCCGATTGGGAACCGCTGTACTATGTCAACGTGAATTCTTAATTAAAAAACAAACTATTCCGCGACTCAATGCTGTAACCACCCATTCTGATCTATTGATCATTCTATATTCCAGGTTCAACTCCTCATGAAGAACTTGAAAGTTTGGCAGAGATTGCAGCTGAACGAGGTCTGGCTTCACCTGTGGATGTTGAGTCTAAACAACAACAACCGATAAAGGTGAGATTCTTCTGCTTTCTATGTTTTTTTTGTTGGGGGGGAGTTGAGATGCCATTCTATGAATATTTTTGGGGGTACGTTGGCCCCAAAAGGTTTGATTTTGATATTGAAATTTGTGAGCCACGGATTTGAACATTGCTTCTTTTATTTTTGAAGGGGTCATGGGTCATGAAAAAAGAGGGAAATAAGTTAGCCTAGAAAGGTTGGATCCACATTATTGAAATTCTGGTCAGGTCATGGTTAGTTTGAAATTCTGAGTCTTGGTCTGAACTGTGGCTTTGTGGCCTAGATTCGATACAACCCTCCCTTTTGTCTGTTTAAAACACTTCATTTTTCCCCCACGTAGTAAAATGCTGTTGAATATGAATCATCAATTATTATTGGGGGCTCCTGAAGTATGCGAACCAAGATTGCGGACATCGGAATGTAATATGTGTACTAGGTTAGGGTTAGGCCATAATTTTAGGTACAAATGCTACGAGAGGCACTTGGCTAGTCTTCGAACTCATAGTAGGACTAAAATAAGGGAAATTGGAATAAAATTATGGCCTAACCTGTTACCCATGCTACGTTTCGATGTCCGCCATCTTGGTTCGCATACTTCAGGAGCACCTATTATTGATTATTATTGATACTCGGGCTTTTGTACAGTTTGTGTAATACTCCATGCAAATACAAACTAAAATATTTCCCTAAAACAGTAAAATTCCTCCAGGGTTGGTAAACTCTGTACTATACATAAGTGCTACTCAACTATTTTTATCGAAGGTCCGCAAACAAAACTTCAAAATTATTTGGGTCCGGTCTTTCCAGAACTGATATTTCGGCATCCTTAAACGAGCATTTCCTCGACCGACTAATGATTAGTAGCATATTAAAATTGTTTATTATGGTGTTATAGTTCTTATATATGTTATAGTTCTCGTATATATTCAAAACTATGAAAGTCATTTTATAATAGGAAATTCAAAAAGTGGGGCTAATGATCCAAAATAAATAATTAGGTGCGGTCCAAATCCAATACTCGAAAGGCCCGGATTCGGACCGCGGTCCGCCAGTTGAGTAGCCCTGCTATACATTATGGCATTGTTCCCCACATATTCCAGGCCAATTCTACCTGGTTTACTGTCTGTGTTAGCCAAGTGAATATATCCCCTGTCTATATGTTTCAGTCCTATTACACAACTTGATGTAAAGTAGGCGAACAATATTATTTACTTCCATATTGGTACAAACACTTCTGGAGCGCCAAGCTTTGACCTCAACACTTTAATCTATGAAATTAACACAGCTGGGTCTAACGCTTTGAACAATTGCAAATTTTTTTGTTTTCATTTTCAGGCCGACATTATGAAACTCCTCACTCAGAGTAAGTCCGGGAATTCATCTCCGAAAACTGATATGTTATCGATCGAACAACAACAGGAATTAGCGAGAAAGTTACTCATGCAACAGAGTGAGTTTCGAATTATTTTTTGAACGAGTTCCCTCAAAATGTTTCAAACTCTCAAATAAAAGTAGACAGAGTACTGATAGAAGGGTTAAAAGCAACCGAAGAGACAAATTGAAATGACTCCAAAATTTTAGCTTCCTATCGTAATTTATCAAGAATCAACTCTTTTCATCAACTTTCCTATAAACACGATATTGCGGTTAGTCGACATGGCCTTCTCTTTTTGAAAGTGCGCACAAATTGAACCGAATCTTTAACCTGTGACGCCAATATGGCAAATTCAACGCTTTAACCACTCAGCACAAACGGTGAACAAAAGCCTTCGAGCTCACGTCGAGCAGGGCTTTCCTTTGTTCCATAAAAAGTAACCATTCACTGATCAGTAACTAACTACTTTTTGAAATGGATGTGTGAAAATGTCTTATAGATAAAAAAAAGCGAATAGGCAACGCCCAACAAGGAAGATTTCTTGCAATAACTCTTATTTGACAGTGACAACTTATATCAATCCTTATTCAAAGTGAAAAGTTGAAAAGCTTTCACTAATGATTTTATTACTTCAATTCAGTGAAATCTGGGGCTGTCATGAGCGTAGCAGAGCTGGAAGCGAAGGCTGGGGCTCGTCAGTCGCCTTCACAAACCTATGGGGGAGTGGACGTGCAGAACACGGATGCCTTCAATAAACTTGTTGCCTCTATCAGAGAAAAGGATAAAATCAGACAAAGGGTAAGTAATTCGGTGGGATATTGAAAAAAAATTTTTTGGAGTGGGGGTGAGTACTGATAGACATTGCACCGACCACCGACTTTTCATATTTATCTGCTGAAAGAGAGCCCTTAATTGAACATTTGAAAAAATACCATCGAAGATGGTAAAAGCAAGCTATATATTCCTTGTTGTGTTGAGGTTTTTGGAAACTACTTTTTAAAAGTTTATCTCAGAATGTCAATGTGAACACAAGTTCTCGCTCCATTCTGTATTTACTAACAGGCAATTCTACACTATAATTCTCTAGAGCAGTGGTTCACAACCTTTTATGGTTCGTGACCATCTTCCGGACTCTCTTAGCACTCATGGCCCGCTCTTTATCATTCAAGTAGTATGAGAACAAATGAAATGAAAAGTTGACAAGCCAGATGGATTGCAAAGAAAATTGTCTCGGAAAGTATTTTGTTGTAAATTATCTTTTTTTATTCCAGCAACAACTCTTAGCTCAACAACAACAACAGCAAGCAGCATTGAATCAATTTCAAATGAAGCAAAATCTGGGTGAGTGGATTTATATTTTGAGATAAAGATGAGTTTTCTCCAAAGTTTTATTCCAATTTTCCTTCTTATAGTTCTGTGTTAGCCAAGTGAATATACCCTCTGCCCATAGGTTTCAGTGTCTTTACACAACTTGATGTAAAGTAGGCGAACAAAATTAGTTCCTTCATATTGATAGACACATACTTCTGGAGCGCCGAGGAAAGTCGATAACACTGCTCAATCATAAGACCACAGCCTATCGTCAGGTTGAAAAATACTTCAACAGCCCTTCAAAAATAGCGTCTACAAGTATCAGTGTTCAGAGCCTTATTCTGAAACAAACCTTGCTCTAAATTTTCTTATTCCTAGGCATTCCCGGAGGGCGTATCCCATCTCCCGAAGAACTGGCGGCTCATACTCAGAACATATTCCAACAGGCTTTGATCAAGAAACAACTAGAAAAGCAGAAAGATGCATACAGAGAGAAAGTCAGGTAGGTTGCGAGTCTTTTTAATAGAAATCTTTTTGATCTTCTGACTTTTAACCCACTGACCTTTTCAACCTTTTTGGTGAAGCGAAGTATTCCAGAAGCTTTTACCCCTCTGCGATGGTTTAATTGTCTTTTCGTGCCTGAATCGGGGCTTTGGGAGGGGGGGGGTGCAAACTTATAAGCCTGCGACCCCGGTTAATAAAGTATACTCTTTGAGACCCCTAAAATTTGTTGCGTGACCCCTTGCGAGGACGCAACCCCCAGTTTGTATGATTGTTGAATATGAATATGTTGTATGAATATTTTTGTGTATCACTGCCATAATTGAGATTACTAGGAGGCCCACTAGGGAATGTCCGGCGGCCCATGGTTGAAAACCATAGCACTAATGAAAAGGTCTTCTTGAGTACTATGCACTGGGTTTCCCTAACAGCTGAAAACAGTAGAAATAATTCATATGTCTTGCACAAATTGAATTGTGGATTCAGCTTCTCGAATCTTGAATTCGCTGGACTAAGTTATTCTGGGTGAATTTCATAAAAAATGTTTATATTGCAGACAAATAGAACAACAACGTCGGGAAGAGCAACTTCGTGAAGCGATACGATCGGCTGATGCCAAGATTCAAGAAAGCAAACAAATGAATAAAGTAAGGCTGTAGGCTGTTGTTGTCATCACGGAGAGTCAGATAAACCTTAAACCTTATCGATATCGACTCCTGACTTTGGGTTGTAAAGATTTTGACTCAGATCCTGGGGTGAAGTCTAGAATTTCCAAATAGGAAGTTCTGAAATTCTAATTGCCAAGTTAGGGCATAACAGCTAGATCAGGGTGGCAAGGTTGACGGGCCACAAGATTATTTTTGCATTGTTCGCGGGCCACAATAGTACCAAGAATAGGAAAACAGTGCAATACGAAACAAACACTTCTATTGTGCAAACACATTTAGTTATCAGGCATAGCCATTCTAGGCTAATAGAATCCGCATTCGATTTTTAGTTTTACATGGTGCCAAAATTGTTAGCATATATTCTCGACCAAAAAGATAGAAAGCCAGATAATAATTTAGACTGCCAAGCACATTATTTAACTTCGCTAGTTTCCCCAGCTATCCATAACACTATTTAATTCAGTGACATTAGTGATGTCAATATGTCAAAAGATTTTTCTGAATAATTTTATGACGAAACAACATAAAATTAGATTTCTTGATTACTCTCCGAATGTGACGCGGGCCACAGATAATGAAGCGGCGGGCCACATGTGGCCGGCGGGCCTGGGATTGGACCACTCTGATCCAGATGATCTGGCCAGAGGTCGTAAAACGTGGGTTTTAAAGAGTGTTTGAGGGTCTGAAAATTGCTATGTTCGATACAGAAGATTTTTTGTCCGACCCCCAAACCCCCACCGTGCTCCGACCCCAGCTATACAGATATTCAATGATCGAAAATTTTTTAGAAATAATTGCTATTCCTATACTTGACACGAACTGGTAGCCAGGATAAAAGTTGCGTTTTGATTGAACGCTTTCTTCTCCTCTTTATGACAATTTTTTGATTATTTAGAGCCTTGCATTCATGCCAACATCAGTGATGCGTAAAATGCAAGAAGGTCGTGACAGCAAGCAATCCCAACAAGACGATGTCATGGGAGCTGAAGCTGACGGTTGGTGATATTTTTTTTATGTGGATGGGGATCTTTTGATGGCATGGGTTAGCATGAGTGACTGTTAGCCTGAGCCTTCTTCAGCGCTAATGTGTGAGACACCCCAAGATTCAATTTTTTGTAGTGTTGGGTAAAAGTCCATAAACCCCGGGTCAAAGGTCATCCAGATCTCAGGTCGAGTCAATTTAAGTTAGTTGAGATTTTGAGTTCGAGTTATTTTATTTAGATGGCTTTTCGAGTCACTTTGGAGTCTTCTATAGATGGTGACCTACTTGTGCTAAGTCATGAAATTTAGCCTCTCCATAATTGGTATGGTCATCTTTATTCCTGCTACAGTACCTTGCGCACAAAAGTCAGGTGGTCTTTTTTTAGGGCGGGTGTGTAAAAAGATGTCGTATTCCGATTGAAAATTTATGTTGCTTTCTATTAATTTTCCAACCTATTATTTGCTACCCCTCCCCCCCCCTAAAAATTTTTTTTCAACTTACTGAAATTTAAGAGTTTAACAAGTAACAATGAAGTGCCTCCAATTCCATCTAACACTAATCCCATATTTTAATGTTTCTTGGGACAGAATTTATAGAAAAAACATTTTTTGTTTGTTTATTATAGACTTGGCGTCCGCAACTGCTTCGTTCTCTGCAAAACTTGCTGCCAACAGCGGAAAGAAAGTTGATCAGCCGGCAAATGACTTACTTGCAAGAATTTATCAAAGTGCCAGCATGAATCCGTCTAAACAACAAAGTAATCCAGGTGAGACGCAGTTGCTTCTGAAAAGGTTTTATCATAATATTTACAGAGAGGGAGGAAATACATAAGGGCTGACATGGGCAAACTACGACCCGCGGGCCAATTCCGGCCCGTTGTGTAAATCAATCTAGCTTGCCTGATGCTGCCACAACCAAACTAAAACCAAATTTTAATGTTTCAGTTAAAATAACTCTCAAAATTTGTTGAGATTGCGAATAAATTTAGTTTTGGCAAGGGGCTTATTGTTTTCCAAATTTGCTTTTGTAATACTGTGAAGATTGTTCATGAATTGTAACTTTTTACGTCACACTCAGGGGCAAAACGTTTGGCCCTTGATCCCGAAACCTTGCCCACTCCTGCGTAAAAATCATTTGATGGGAAGCAGTTGCCATTAGTTGCCGGTTTCAGTTACATATGCCTTGATAGTGCAGAAGCATTTGTAAACCCTACATTTGTTAGGAGTTCGGCAATGATGAAAGTGTTCCAAGGTGGGATGGTGTGCAGGGTGACTAAAAAAACAGAATTCATAATTTTTCTAATTACTTCTATGAAATAAGAAAAATTGTACTTCTATTTTTGTATGATTATGCCCCAAAAACAGTGATGGCTGTTTTTTAGAATTGTAATTGCCTGGAATATTCTTCAGCAAAACCAGACTTGGGAATAACCAGGAATACTTACACTATGATTAGGGAGTCTTATCGGCTTTTATCACCTGATATAGATAAAATTCCAATCCTTATGAACAAAATTCAATTCAATATTTGCAGGACTTCGGCGCAACGCCAGTTTCCCGGAAGTTTTATTAGAAGCGAATAAGCATGGCCGAAGTAGTGCTTTCCACCAGCCTGCAAGACAAGGAATGGCGGCAAATAGTATGGATTTGAGCAAGATAAGTGGTGAGCAAACTCGTGGTAACACTAACAGTCTATGAATATATTGGTCTGTGGCTTTCTATATTTCCCGGATAGGCCCCTGGAAGGATGGGTGCGTTATCCAATTCGAAAAAAACATTTTGATTGTAAATTCGCCTGGTTGCCAGAAATACAATAGAGATACAGTTAACACGAATTATGACTCATTGGAGAGAAATTTGAATTACGTCAAGTTCATACACGTTTAATCAATGCGATATGTGAGTTGGTTTCTCAATATTAATTTTAGCATTTTGGGATAATTATAAATACAGACAGACAGGAGCAGTGTTATGGAATGGTTTAATATTTGATGATGATCTTATTTTATGAAGCACTTTTTGTCATTCAATGAATTGATTATTATTAATGATTATTTTGCTTCTAGGTTCAAATGATCAAGAAAGGATTAGAAACTTACTTGAAATGCAGAGTGCAGCCTTGCTGAATAAGCAGATGCCTAAGCCTACAGCGCTGAAACAGCAGCCTAATAGCCTTGCTGCTGATATTTACAACAACAATATGCTCAAGGCTGAAAATCAGCAAAACTTTGCTGGTGCAGCTAAGCCTGACCTTGCTGCTGTTGACAAGCATGAGCCTGACATGTCAGAGCTTAAAAATCAGCACGAAGTAGCCTTGCTGACACAATTTGTGTTGAATAAATTCGGCATAAACGAGGACCAGCTCAGCAGGCTCAACTCCCAGCAGCAGCAGGCTGTCGTCAACATTGTTCAGGAACAGTATTACCACCTTCAGGTGAGGATTTCAACAGTTTTTTTTGCTATGCAGAATCTGGGTAATCCCCCCCTGGAATACAGAGATTCTAGGCAGAGTCGCTAAATTTTCGAACTATTTCAAACTTGCCCTCGCCTATAATTTTGTTTGAAGGATATTATTACTCCAAACCCGGCAGGAATTCCAGTTAGGAAACCAAATTCTGAAAAACTGAATATGCAAACCTTTGTTTATTATTGAAAATGCTTAGTCAACCCGATATTCGAGTTTCTGTCAAAATCTTTGACAAATTCAACATCTTTACTTCGGTTCTTACTGCAGGAAATTTGGAAACATTGCTTCGCCCCTGAAAATAATATCAATAAATACTTTCCACAGTCATTTTTATAATTTGCCCAATTTTTTTTCTATCTAGGTTCAGAAACAAAGACTTCTTTTGGAGAAGAAATCGCCCAAAGATCCGAACAACCCCATGAGAATCAAACAAGGAGATCTACCCCCAACGAGTGTCACGAAAAACGACATGAAAAAGCCGGAACCGCAACAAATTGACCCCCGGACCACCCCACAACAGGGGTCAGCTTTACCTAAATCTTCCACTGCTCAAGTACCAAGTTCACAAGGGGTTAAATTCCCCCAACAACCCCCAAATACGCTCCCTGGAATGACCCATGGAATGCCGGGTCTAATTCCAACCACAAACCCACAATTGCACCCACTTCAACTTCGCACTCTGGTTCCCCCACCAATGCAATTTTTACCCCCACCCATGGCACGGGGCCCAACTATGATCCCCACAATTCTCCCCCCTCAAACCCACATGCAAGGACGTATCATGCCCCCACCTCCGCCCCCAAATGTCCCGTTAGCTTCCCCGCTGGGCCCCCCTTACCAAGCAGCAGCCTTGATGCACATGCAAATCTACCAACAACAGCAGCACAGAGCCTTGCTGGCAGCAGCAGCCCTACAGCAACAGCAGCAGTTACAGGCTCAGGCTATTCATGCAGCAGCAAGACAACAACAACAAAATATGAGTAAGTTAATAGAATTTTTCTTTTTGTGACAAATCCAATATTGGGGAGGCTCAAGTTGGTACTCTGTAGTATGTTTACCAGATTAGGGTTAGGCCATAATTTTATTCCAATTTTTCTCATTTTAGTTCTAATACGAGTTCGGGGACTGTCTGTGTTAGCCAAGTGAATATCCCCCTGCCCATAAGTTTCAGTCCCTTTACACAACTTGATGTAAAGTTGGCGAACAAAATTAGTTACCGCGATATTGGTACACATACTTCTGGAGCGCACTCAAGACACCTACTCGAGTTGGACTAGAGTTTCATCTATCAAACACTCAAAGTGACTCGAGTCATCCAACGGAAATGACTTTAACTTGTGACCTCGGTGATGGACTCCCCTCTAGGAGAGTCAAATTCAATCGCCCAGTGAGATTCTCTGCCCAAAAGCTTGCATCATCATGTAATGACACACAACCTGTTTTATAGGAGACAACCGGGGCGGTGCTGATTTCTCCAATCCCCTTGAGAAATGGTTTGGGCGTGACGTTCTCAGCCAATCACATATGCCTGCTCCAGTTTTGAACCAATCACAAATCCAGAATTTTGGACAACGCCCGATGACCTTGAGTGACATTGAGAGAATCAATCCGTCGAACCAAAAACAGGAATAAAGGTGGGAGGACTTTGATTTTTCAAAATTTATTTTTGATATTCTAAATAATGGCTACTCAACGACGGACGAATCAGGACCTTTCGAGTTTTTTTTGGAACGCGTCTGCTTCTTTGATTCGGAGCATTGGCAAAATCTCCAAAAAAGTCAAAATTTTTTACTGGGAGGAATTCCTCCCGCTTGAAAAACATTGCTCTCACCGTCAATTTAACTGCAATCACACAAGAGGTCGAGGTTTCATATTTGATTAAGCATTCTCATGTGGCAGTTTATTCACAGCAGAATTGTGATACACTTGCAGTGTTTTTTTAAGTGAGGCCCAAATAGTAAAATGGAAAAGGTTTCAAGGCCCAGCAATTCATTGAAAATTTCATTTTTAATCATGTAATAAACTTGTTAAAAGGAACGTAATGTATGATCGTTTGGTATATGAACAAAAAGTATATGTAAAAGTAAAGGTGATGTTGGATTTATGAAAAACTTTTTTGTTCATCACAGCCATAATTTAAATTGAGGCTCTTAGAAAATGCTTGGTGCGGCACGATTGGGCCACCGACCACAGTTATCAAGAATTCTAAAAGATTTTTAATTCTTTTTTAGATTTCACACATAACTGCCAAACGCTACCGATACTTCGCTATGGCCGATACTCCAACTCCCACGAACTTGAAAAAAAAAAACTGAACTACGCCCTTTAGTGGCAAATCATGTATATAGAATTACTTTTTATATTATATTACAATGTAGCGTGTGTACGTGTTGGTGTTTTTTATTATGTTTCGTGATTTCAATTTTCTAAATTTTTCCATTGGTTTGGTTTTTGACCAAACTTTTCCAATATCGTTTGTGATTTGTGATCCGGAAATAGAATTTATTCGGGATCCTAAAAAATCAGAAGTCATACACAGAACATTGAAACGCAGTCATATCACGCCACGTTCTTTGAGGAGAGCGAAGGAGATTGCAAATCACTCAACAGCGTTCTGTCACCTATTATGGATGGAAATTATGAATTCTGACAACTTCGTGGCATTTCATTGAGGAAAGGAAAGATGATCAGGTTAAGCAACATGAATCTGGTCAACCTTATACACTTAACCACGATCAGATTAAAATCTGGCATCAGTACTTGGAGAAAAATTGAAATCTGGCAACGGTGACTTCAAAAATTAATATCTGGCAGCTACAACTGCAAAAACAAGGAAATCTGGCAACAGAACCTGCAAAAACAATGAAATCTGGCAACAGCCTGCAAATGAAAATTCGAGTAAAATGTCAAGTCACATACACCATAACATTGACTAAACGTTATACCTAGATAACTATATGGTTTAGAAAGTTATTTTGGGTAGTTGTGTTGAGAGTTTATAACTTTGTAAATATATTATTAATCCATCCAGGGCAAAATATATAGGGTTAGGCTGCAAGTTGTTCCTTGCAAGAATTCTGTGAATTTTCGGTTGATTTTGAAACTGGATGTCGAAATTTTCAAACATTGATTGAAATCTTGAAAAATCGATTGAATATTTCATCAGAACCAGAATTATTAATTATTTCCTCCTGAAATCAAAAAGGATTCAAAACAAAATTCCATCCTATGACACAAGTACAGATATTATGATAAAACAATGCAAAGCTTTGTCACCAGCTGTATTGTGTTTTATAATTCTTCCATAAAACGTTTTGGAAATATAATCTTGATGCCATTTTTGATATTTTAAACTTGCGGGCCATCAAGCTTGGGAAATTATGATAGAATTTCACGGCCTTTGACTTTTGACAGCCTCTTCCATATAATGGACTGTTTACTGGATGATAGGCTATGGTTCGGGCGTCTTATGGACTTTCCCTTGGATAAATAGAAAAATCTTGTCTTACTAGTTTTACAGAGTTTGCTTAAGACAAAATGCCTAGCTGACCACCAGCTGTTGTGTATTTGTATATGTGAGCCAAATTGAGTTAACGTCTCATAAATTAAATTTGAATACTTTTCAGAAACACCACTTCCAGACTGTTTTAATTATTTTGAAATTACTTATATTCGCAGAGAGATGCAATATTGCACAGCCTTTGACTTCAGACACCCTTCCCATATGATGATCATATAATGATAACTGGTCAAGCTGTCTTATCGACTTTCCTAATTTTATAAAATAATTTGATATAAATTTCAGAGAATACTGCCATTTTAATATTTAAAATCGTGAGCCAATCACACTTCTGTGATTTTCATGGAACTGGCTAATTTCCTTATACGCTGTAAGATTTGATATTGTCTCCCTTCTGTCTCTTATATTAATGGAATGGCACATGTTTTATGTTGCACGCCTAACCTCTTTATATTTTGCCCTGGTAATCCACCTTTTGTACATAGATCGCCTCATGTTTTTTGCTTGACTGTGAATTTTTGTGCACGGTTATTTTTCTCGTCACCCCGTTTTGTGGTCAGTACTTGTTTTTGGTTGAACGGATACCCTGCATTGGTGTCTGCAACTGCTCAATGAATATTACTGATAGGTTGCGAGCCATAATACTAAAATTGTGAATCATATAAAACAAGGCAAGGATTGTTATTTCTTTGTTACCTGAAATTTTGAAAAATGAAATATTCACATTTCTCCATACGAAAATCTTATTTCCAAAAGCAACGATTTTAGAATTTGTTTTGAACTAACTGTAAGTTCTCTGAGCAGAATTGATTTTTATTATATCAAAAAGGCATCACAACACACTTTGGTGCCTATTGGCCCCTAGATGGTGCTCATTAGTCACCAGGTGGCGCTCACTAGTCACTGGGTGTTGCTTATCTGTATGAGCGGCACTTCGTGATTTGAACCAATTTTTATTTACCAAATTGGCCTCTAGTTGGCAGTCAACTTCAATTCTGCAATGAATTGCCTCCCCATTCACATGTTTCTAACCAAAGCATTTACTGACCCTCTGTACATAGTTGTGTAGCAAGGCCTGCCTGTAGAAATTTTTGCTTTTTCACTATTTTCTTCGTTTATTTTTTCTATTTTGTGTATCTTTTTTGTTATCGCCAAATTTTTTTTGACATTGTTTTTTTTTCTGATATATCTGGTTTCAATGTGAAATAATTTTTTCTTCCCGATATTTTTTTTTCGGGAAGTGTTTTTCTGACTATTCAAAAAAAATTGGTTTCTTCAAGCTCTACAGAAAAACTTCTTTTTGTCGACATCAAATTTCAAAAAATTTTCTCTAAATATCATATATGACAAGTTAAATTGAATAAATATGACAAAAATTAAAAAAACAGTTTTTCTAAATTTTCACAAAGTTTCTGAATTTTCATCACAAAAATAAAAAGTTCCGTAACTGTTGTCATTTTTGAGGTGTTTTTGTAAATAATTTTTGTTTGTTTTCGATTATATTTTGTTATTATGATTTTGAAGGTCATACTATTGATTCAAAGTCATTTCCTCCGACCTTGAGAGGAAAATTGCTAATTAAGTTCATATTCTAATTATTTGCGAATTTCCGAAGTATTTACATGATTCGTCATTACAGAATGAAAAATTTAAAAAATTTTCTATTTTGCGACATTTTTAGAAAAACACAAGTGAAAGTTCTTGGTTTTTATGTTTTTCGTAAAAAATATCGAATATTCGGGAGTTATCTATAAATTTTAATACACTTTTAGTTTTGCACTGTGAATTTTTCCGTTTATAATGTAAATAACCCGCTGAGTACCGAGTACTAGTGTCACAAAAACATAAAAAGCAAAAAAAAAATCGAAAAAATGTAAATAAATTTTGTGTGTGTTTTTAACTGTCGAAAAATTTCAGTAAATTGGTTTATTTTTTGTGTAATTCTTGTACATCTACTGAATTACTATTAAGAAATACAATTTGCTGTTTTTTTAAATAGCTTATGCTCTATATAAACTCTAAAGTAGGCAAAAACTGCATTGCTACCGAGTTAGTTATCTGTAAATAATGTACATAGCGTTTCTTTGCAATATATTTTAGTTGCTATGGCAACTTTTGTCGCCCCTGGCAACTGAACGTGTGAGTTTCTTTGGCTATATTTTTATGTATGTTGCCATGGTGATAACGGTAGCCTGGTAACCTGTCAATTACCGTTGCCATGGTGACATCGTACCATAGCAACCAGTCTTTGTTGTGGTAATGATTTGCCATGGTAATTACCGCCCGTTTAATTACTGTATATTTCCAAATTTGTAGTTCAATTATATCATCATAATTTCTTATCAATGCTTTCGTCATGGTAACGTTTGTTCCATCATAATTAATATTTCTATGTCGTAATGGTAGTTGTAAGCTGGGCCCAAAAACGGAAGAAACTTTTTTGGCCATAGTCTTATTTTTAAGATGGAATTAAAAAATGTGATGTCATATTATTGGACTGTGACATCACAATACTGTATCAAGGCTTGAAGGGGCTTACCCCTCCCAGTAAATACAACCTCTTCTATAGTGTCAAGGGCCCAGCTTCAATGTAAATATTGTTGTATATAGACTTTGTTGTAAATACTATTTTGAAAATGTAGATTTCCCGGAACCCTCACGGCTTGCAAGCTTGAATGAATTCGGCCCTGCGACATGAAAATCTCATATTTACCTTTTTTTTTTTAAATTTCACCCCAACAGACTCTCAGATATGTTCAAAAATTTACATCCCAGTTACTAACTTCTAAAAAAAAAAGATTCAAAATAAAATATATTTTGCACTTTTTCAATTTTAAATTCAACTCCCAAGATTTTTCGAATTCCAGATTAATTCGAAAATTTCTGCAAATGACAATTCAATTCTTCAATGAAGTCTTGTAATGCTGTGAAGGGTAAATCAAATCACTAGAATGGGGATGAACCAACTTTTTATGCGACGTTTCCACTATGAACAAGGCCTATCACAAGCAGCCATTGGAAAATAGTGAGCCACCGAACACTAGTCCCGGACATTACCATTCATATACCAGTGATGGGTAAAATTCCCCGCACCCCAGGTTATAAGCCAAGATTGAGTCCCAATCGAGTCGATCACTGAGTTAAGTCTCACTGGCGGTTTCTTGATAAGTGTCATTTTCCACTGTTAAATTCGACACTATTATAGCGAATGCGATTAGTATCGTCACAGTAAATTTTTCAATGCGTATCTTGCAAAAAATTCATTGCTTGCATCGTGCATAGTCCAAGTTCGTCAGTTATATTGACCTGGTAAACTTCTAATATGTGGAATATGATTATGCTCTTTGTTTTTGAAAAATAACACGATCACAGAAAAGCCAACAACTATTTAGAATTATGGTGAATCATCATACACCAGTAAATACTGATTTGATACTAGCAAAAGTTCATGAATTTTTGTTCTGCAGAACGAGATGTATTGGATTGGTTATGGCTTTTCCGACCCCGTATCCGCCAACCCCACCCTAGTGTTCCCATATCTGTTTTTTTCACTCCATTCTAGTGTTCCTATATATCAATTTGTTGTAAATAGTCGTGATGTGGACCTATCATTGATATTGTACATAATATGTCTAGTGTACCCGTTGTAGATGTCCTCCCTTTAGGGAATTCCCTTCATTGTTTTATTAAAAGTGAGGAGGACATCTCATCTGGTTTGTGTATATACATAGTGTCGTAAGATTGTGTGGAGACTGAGCACATATGAGAATCGAATGCTTTCTCATCAAAACTCCCCCCCTACTCCCCAAAAAAAATTGTTGATAAAAACTCAAAATAATAGTTTTTTCCCTCTTAATCAAACCATACAGTTTGAACTGCCGAAGTTAGTATTTTTCTGGTGATTTTCAGTTGTGCAGATAATGAAACTAAAATTTCAAGCATTTTCAGAAAGCTGTTTTTAAATATCTAAGTTGCACTGATAGCCCACTGGCATTTACTACACTGAGAGAACTGGGCAATGTGTTGTCATCATGCTACAAATGACATCATAATATGAAATGATGTCACAATGAGGAATGGCATCCCAATTCATAAATACGGTGAATCCCCCAAAACCTCCCCCCTCTGTGCTTAGTCTCTTCATTGTGATATTGCGTGGTCGTTTTTGTACAGAAATTATAGTTCAAAAAAAATTTGGTGGAAAATTAGGTATCCAAGGACCAAACATGGTTATTGCATAACTTATCTTGTGTTATGTAATTCTTATGTTTGGGCCGAGGATAATATGGATGAAACTGATATGGAAGAGTAAAATTAACTTGCTTTTGAATGTTTGTTCAATTACATATGAAAGCACGTTAATTTAACTGGTTTCTTTGTATTGGAGAGGAGATTTCATAAAATTCGGAATAAAAATACAGTCTTAAGAATTTCTTTAGTTTGTGTTTTTTTCGAGACAGGGTGGACATGTTGATTGGAGTGCATATTTTGCTCAGGTTGCGTAGAATATGACTTTCATTGATTATTCGCGGGTTTAAATTCTGTTGGAGATAGTTGGTATGCACCAAAAGATAGTCGATCTCCATCACCGCAAGATGTTTCACGTTGAACCTGTGGTTCCCTACTTTATGAGAACCCCTTTTTCAGCACTCCTGGCCCCTCTTTTCCCACAATTCAAGCACCGTGCACGTTCTATCTAGAAAAGGAGTTCGCAAAACGGGGATACGTCCACCCACTGGGGTACATTTTGACTTTTCAAGGGGTACATTAGATTAAGTATGGAAGTATTCTTTTCATAACTCGAAATCTGCCCTAAAATGTCTTTTATTACCTCGTGTTAATAATTTGAATAACCCCTCAATAAGTCACTAAAGTAAAAGCAGCGTGAAATGTCGCTGTATTTTCGTTGGGCACGGAACAATTTTAATTATCATGGCTCTGAGGGATTTTTTTTTTTTTGCTTTTCTGCGATGACGTCATCAGAATTAAAAATTGTTGTGGCGTTTCCGCCCTCGCGTTATCGATCTGGCGGTCAGGCGATAATCTACCGTGACAGATTGCACACGTACTACTTCGTTTTGGATTTCGTGTCCATATATTTGAGCATAGCTCTCTTGTGCACCAGAATTTTTTTCTGCGTCTCTAATACTTTTATTAATACGTGAAATTGCTCTACTGTTAGACAAGATTCAGCCGCTTAACTGTAGGCAGCGGTGAGATTCAAAAAATTTTTAGAACGGATTCTCTTTTGCTTCGAGTTCGCTAACAACAGGTTCCCTTATTCAAGACAACGTTTCTAAACTAAAATTTTAGAAAAATATGAAGAACGGGTTCGCACACACCCCTGCATGTAGATTAGACTCATCATGTCCAACCCAAATGCATTCGGGAAAGCAAATTATATTTCAGTTTTGTCCCAGCCCGCACATTGAATAACTTGTCATACATCATGAACTACAGTTTTATTTTTAGAAATATAATGAATGAATACTTGGATCTTTGTAGGAAGCCCCCGAACTAATGCGAAAATGTTAGATTTGAAAAAAAAACGCTACGTTCTCATAATATACAAGGAAGCAACGCTCAAATATATGGACACGTGGACTAGAGCGAAGCAGGGTTTACCTTTGACGTTACCGGTACCGTACCCTCAAAAAGTTACGGGTTTTCAGTCGCAAGAATTTTCACAGTCAGCCGTCACGCTTGGCGGATTGAAAACCGTGTTCCCATAATTAAAATTTAATACAGCGCAATTTTGGATGAAATATTAGATCTCATAGGATTCATAGAAAATTCAGGAATAAATGAAAGTAATAGCCTTCTGGCAAAAAAATTAATCTTTAACCACTGGAAATTCCAAAGCAATTGGTCCAGTATTTGAAGAGAAAAGCAATTTTTTAATGATAATAATGACGAAAGAAAATAACAACAACATAATTTTGAAACGATCGTTATGGCCACTACACGTGTCCAATAATAATTAGTCCTGTGTAGTCTGGGTTTGGAATGGTTTTCAAATTCAGCAGCAGGATGGCCCACGTAACCGCTGGTCGATTGCGTCTCCCACTGTATATTAATAAGTATAAGTTCAATTCGACTAAATAATCAGCAATGGACGATAGAATAATTAATAAAAACAAAATAAATGAAACTGATTATAAAATCGGAAAAGCAAACGAAACCTCAAGTAAGGTTTAAAGCGTACAGATTTTAGGTGAGAAGATATTGATAAAGGAAATAGTACGTGTTCGCTCACCCAAAAAATAAAAACTAATTAAGGCACGCACGCACACACACACACACATACAATCATTGAGACTGAGACATGATAAGGTCGGGAGTGAAAGAGGCGAAAAAATAAAATCAATTACTCAGTAAAAAGAAAAATATATAAATTTCTTTGCCACACCATATTATTTTATGAAGATTGCCAAATTGGATACCGAAATAGAAAATTGGATACCGTGGATAGAAAAATATTCCTCAAAAGATTAGGTGAGTAAACGCGTACCACTTCCTCTTGGCAAAACCTTCCATCTTATATTTTGCACGTTATAAACTTTATCTAAGGTTTCGTTTGCTCCCCTGATTCCATAATCAGTTTTTATTTATTTGTTTTTATCTGTCAAATGTATTGTTATGCTGATTATGGAGTCAAAATAAACTGATACTTATACTAAGATATCGCCAAGCTGATTATAATTAGAGTCACCTAATGCCAAATTGCCCAATCAGAATTGCCAAGTTGGATGCATGAAGAGATGGTCTAGACCTGCTTCATTCACTAGATAGAAGCCAAAAGTATCCAAATTAACGTCCAAATTATACCATAACTCAATAGAAGCACCGGTAATTATAATTAATTAAGGCGGTATGATACTGAGGTAGGAAAATTGGTTACGAAAATATATAGGTTATTAAAGTTTCAAATAAGGTTTCTAAAGTCAGAAAGTCATGGATTATAGGCAAGCAAATTTAATTGAGGTTGTTGATCACTGCGGTCAGTTCAAATTCATCACGAATGATTCATTAGTCTGCAAGTTTTGTTGATGTATACACCTTTTATGTTGAATTAGCTAGAATTGATCATCATGACGTTCTGAATGTCCACTGCCATCAGGTCCATGGATCTGAAACTAATAACTAGTTAACTAATCACATAGTCTCTCCTGGTTCCGCAGTTACCTGACTGGTCGCAAACAAGTGTTAGTTTATGACGGGCACTCTTCAAGCAAATACTGTGACTTAACAATTGGGACCCCCAAGGGTCGCTAATGGGGCCTATATTCTTCCTAATTATGATTAATGACTTTCCTAGAGCACTCGCCAACTCTGATGCTATCCTATTTGCTGACGACGCCACACCTTTCCTACAGGGGAAAAATTTACCAGACCTTATTAAAAAAGCTAATGCTGATCTTACTAATATTCAATCTTGGCTTACTGCAATCAAACTAACAGTAAATGCGGACAATACCAAGTACATGATTTTCAGTGCACATAGACAAAAACTAACCACTCTTAACGATGAGCTAATTCTAAAGTCCAAATACATCAAAAAAGTAAACCAAATTCGTTTTCTGGGTGTTCATTGGAGTATTTGGTTGTATTAAGTTTGCAGATGTTATTGTTGTAATCTTTGATTAGACTGAAAGTACGATAGCCTACTACCTTCTGTACTATTATTGTACGTGGATCTTACTGGATATACTATCTGCATACCTACCTAATTTTACCTTGCAATCAATCACACTACTGCACTAACGTTACTTCAAGATGAACAAGGAAGTCCAAACCCAGATTCTGGCAGCTATCTCATCTCTTCAGGCCAAGCAAGAAGAGCTAATGTCACATGCAACTCTATTATCTGCCTCTAAAGACCATGGCAACCAGTCCCAGGATATCATTAAGTTCCAGAATGACGCGGCTCAATCTCCTCCAAGATCCAGGAGATTATTAGCAGGCTGGAGACTTGTGAAAAGCAACAGGACGATTTAGAACAATACAGCCGAAGAAACTGTGTGATTCTCCATGGCTGTAGTTCTGTGCCAGAAACTGAATACCATAAGTTCGAAGACTTCGTAGTGAAAACTCTCAACGACAGCCTTAAACCCAACCATCCTATTGTGAACACTGACATTGATATTACTCACAAATTAAAATCAAGATCTCCGAAGAACCCCATCATCATCAAATTCGTCAGAAGATCAACGAAGAATATGGTGTATGGTAGAAAAAAAGAACTCAAAGGCAGCGGATTGTCCATCACTGAGTCCTTGACCCGTAGCAGGCTCAAGCTACTCAGCGCTGCCAAGGAAGCCTTCGGAAAACAAAAAGTGAGCACAATGAATGGGATTATCTACGCTTACCTAGATAAAAGGCGAGTAATATCTTCCTTAAATGATATCACTACTTTCTCTCGTCCCCTCTACTCCAAGGCTGCTGCCCGTTCAGTGGGACCAACCTCAAGACGTAGCGGTAGCCTATGAGCAGCGGGGAACGATTAACTCATTCCTAATCTCCATTTTTCTTATTTAAATAGGCTAGTGCTGTCTAATCAATGGTTCTCCATCTTTCAAACATCTGGAAACCTATATAGCCAGACTAGATATTTGACTTATTTATTCATTTTTACTTTTATTTTGTTGTGCCACTGCCATGAAAACTAATTTAAAATACCCATGTAGAAATTGCCACAAATCAGTTCGAATCAATCAAAAAGGTCTTTATTGTGACATTTGTTCTTCTTGGATACATTTAAAATGTACCAATATTTCTGGACAACAATATGAAAACCTTGAATCTGAAGCTGATGAAATACCTTGGTGCTGTTTCCTTTGTGAAATAGACTGTATGCCATTCTCTTGTCTCTCTGATTCTGAAATATCTGAGTTATTTGTTCCCCTTCATACAGAAAAAGCTGAAGCCCAGGCACTTGCCAAAATTCTTGATCCTGAATACCTCAACAAACTGTTTCTTGAATCAGCCAATACTGATACTGATGAATTCAACAACGTTGATAGTGTTTTCTTGTACAATTGCTCAAATCAATATATCTGCTCCAGTGATGTCAATGCCCTTAAATTCAACGACAGCCTTAAACTAAGTGGTTTCATGACTCTCTCCATCAATATCAGATCTTTAGCCTCTTTCAAAAACTTCACAAAATTTGAAGCACTAGTTAATTCACTGAATTGTAAGCCTCATGTAATTGCTGTAAATGAAACATGGATTGTATCTGATACAAATGGCCATTTCAATGCACTGGATGGCTATGTTTTTATCTCTAATAGTAGATTTCATCACCGAGGTGGTGGTGTTGGTCTCTACATTCGAAATGATTTGAAATACATTGTCCGCAAAGATATTACTATAATGTGCGAAAAGGTTTTTGAATCTATATTCATTGACATATCATTGGAAAATAAAACAATAACCTGCGGTACTATTTATAGATCACCACTAACTGATGAATTGAACAATGCTAACTTTCGGAATCTCTTGTCCCAAGTTCTCTCAAAGATGAACAGGTTGAATTATAATTATATAATGGGTGACTTCAACTATAATCTTATTGATGAGTCCAATATGAATACCAGCCTATTTGTTGATATTATGCACAACATGGCCTATTATTCTTTGATAAACTGCCCCACCAGGATAACTTCAAGTTCTGCTACCTGTATAGACCACATCTGGACAAACGTATATGATAAAAAAATTAACAGTGCTGTTTTAGCAGAATGTGTTTCTGATCATCTGCCGATTGTACAATGCTCTCTTCTAGAAAAGCAAATTCAGACCAGAATTGAAACGCTTTATCGCCAGTTTACTTCGTCCAACTTGAATACTTTTATGAATGAACTGAATTCTATTGATATTGATGACTTGAGCAGCATCGAGGATCCCAACACTTGCTTTGAAATTTTTTTTGAAAAATTCTCCACTGCTTACTCTCAATCTTTTCCTTACAAAAAACAGACAGACAGATCAAACAAACCTTGGTATGATACTGAGTTACGCAAACTCAACAAATTCAAACAAAAACTTTATAAGAAATTAATAAACAATAAAAACATAAATGACAAGCACAAATTACAGTTCAATGAATGCAGGAACCTTTATACTCGATTGCTCCACAAAAAGAAATCAAATTATTACAAATCTAAATTTGCTTCTCACAAAGGCAACATCAAGGCAGTGTGGAAAACAATTAATGAACTTATTGGTAAAAATAAAACAAATTCTTGTCCGTTGATTGGACTTGATTGCAGTAATACACAAACTGCAAATAAATTTAATGAACACTTTTCCCAAGTGGCACAAAGCCTGCTTGACTGTATGCGACAACCAGCTGGCTGTGACAAAAATTACATTTCATATCTTGGAAAGCAAGAATCCTCATCCATGTTCTTAAGGCCAGCTACATCATTAGAAATAAAAAATATTATACGCGATATGAAGCCCAAGTCAAGTTTTGGAATCGATGGTATTCCATTTAAAATATTGAAATATGTTCCAGAACATATTATTGACATCCTGACATATATATTTAATCTTTCACTATCTAGTGGATTATTCATTGAAAGCTTCAAGACATCCAAAGTTCTTCCTCTCTTTAAAAAGGGTAGTGTTTCAGATCTTGGAAACTATAGACCTATTAGTCTTTTACCATCATTTTCTAAGATTCTTGAAAAAATAATGTATAGTAGAATGTCAAACTACTTTGAAACTAACAATGTTTTCCACTCGCATCAATTTGGTTTCCGCAAGCATCACTCCACTGCTATGGCTGCTAATGTTTTGGTACACAAACTGACCAATGCGTTTGAATACAAACAACATGCAATTGGAATATTTCTTGATATCTCAAAAGCTTTTGACACCATTGACCATTCCATCCTCTTAAGTAAGCTCTATCACTATGGAATTATCATTATGGAATTGGATCAGGAGCTACCTGCAAGACAGGAAGCAAATTGTGCAATATGACAACTCATTCTCTACAAATATTTGTGTCATGAAGCACGGAGTTCCACAAGGATCTTTACTTGGCCCATTATTTTTTCTAGCTTACATTAATGACATGTCCAGGTGTCTGAAATCCTCTGAGTCGATCATGTTTGCTGATGACACTAACTTGATTCTTCATGGGAAAAACCTTGAAGATCTATTCACAGTTGCAAACCAAGAACTAACCAACATTCATAGCTGGATGTTAGTTAATAAATTATCTCTGAATGCTAACAAAACTAAATTTGTATTATTCCATCCAAGCAAGCATAAAAGTGTGAGTTGTTCAAAAAAACTACTGCTCAATGGCAATGAAATTGAAAGAGTGAAAGAAATAAAATTTCTAGGAGTTATCTTTGATGAAAATCTGTCATGGAAATCACAAATAATGCATGTTATTGGTAAAACAAAAAGAAACCTAGCAGTTTCTGCCAAAGTATCCCAGTGTGTTGATCAATCAGCTCTACTAGCAATGTTTCAATCATTACTACTTAGCCATATTCGATATTGTTGTTCAGTCTGGCTTCATGGTAATAAAACACTTGTCTCAAAACTGCAGAGTATTTGTAATAATTTTTTAAGAATAGTTTTTGGTAAAAGAAAACGTGAAAGTGTAGACTCTTACTTCAAATCACTAAATATACTTAAGGTTGAAGATATGATGAAATTTGAAATATTATCTCTAGCTCACGACTTCCATAATAATGCGCTGCCCAATTGCTTTAATGACATACTTGTCAAAAATACCTCCAACCGAAGAAGCAGTTCTGATTTATTCGTACCTTTCATGAGTAAATCCGTGAGTCAGCATTCCTTGTCTTTTACTGGACCCAAACTTTGGAATTCTCTTCCCTTAAATTTGAAGACCTTAAAGTCCAAAAAATCTTTTCAAAAACAAGTCAAGTCTCATTTAGTTTCCAAATATTAAAAATTACTACTGGTGGTATTCGATGACAAAAACTTGGGACACTCCACACTTGCACATTATTGTTTTAATGAAAATGTTGAACAGCTATAATAATATTGTTATATCTTGCCACGACTTGGCCAGAACTAGTCCAGCACCAAAGAAATGGTATTGTGACATGCTTGAGTATATATATATATTTTTTTAAATATATAGGTAGCTAACGTACCCGGATGATATTTTCTTTAAATAACTGCACACATTCTATCACTTCACGCTCGTGTTTTTATCTTTTTCTAGCTGTGATGTCCTTATCATACACGCTTGGTCTTATGTTTGAGTGGTGGTATAAGGGTTGTAGATAGTACAATATTGTTCCTGCAAGGTTACTAATTATTGCAACTAGGCGAGCAGTAGAGCTATGTTGGCTTCTCCCCTTCAGATTTTAATTTGCTGTGGGTCATTGTAATTGGATGTGGTTTTTATATCATTTATGTATGCATGCGTTTTATGTTAAGGCATGGTGTTTGAGTTGACTTGTTGGCCAAGGTATAGATAGTAAAATTTTGTGTGTTTTTTGCATGGTGTGATAAATTTTTCTCTGTCCCAAGCAGAATGTCATCATAGATCATCTATCCATCGCTATATAATGACAATACATCCCATTTAATTAAACAATTATTTTTTGCCTGTAATAAATAGTTCAGAGCGTTCCCCTTCACCCAATCATTGAAACATCTACTCGCAGTTTTATTTTTTGTTTTTCAGGCAACTTCAAAGTGATTAAATGAAGTAAAACACATAAGAAAAAAATCAAAAAAAGACTCCGATATCCTGTGAAATAACAACCTTATTCCTATATCCTTGTCTGAAATCAATACCCAAGAATGAAAAACCTCACTTACACCCTTTGTAACCAATTTATTTCCACATCCTACTTTACTTAATTATAGTAATTTTAGTGTTACCGGTAACTTTAATTACTTACTACAATCTGGACTATAATTTGGCAATAATAGGCTCTAATTTGGGGAATGAAATGGTCTCGCCCACCTCTTCATGCACCCAATTCTGGCAACTTTGGTTGGGCAACTTGGCATTTGACTCCAACTATAATCAGCTTGGCAATATGTTTTCAATAGAATCTTCCTTTTATATCTTAATTAACGATTAGAAGATCGATCAATTTGGCAATTGCAACCATTACAAAAATATCAATATGGTGTGGCAGAAAATTTTTTTTTTCTTTTCTAGTATTTATTTATTTATTTTTTTTGTTTACTGTATAGTATACCCTAAATTTATCGCGTCTTATTTTTACTTAAATAAATTCTCAGTGGTTGTGTGTGTGTGTGTGTGGCTGGTGGGTGCATGTGAGCGTGTGTGAAATAACTTAATAATTTTAGGTGAGTAAACACGTACCACTTCCTCTTGGCAAAACCTTCCATCTTATATTTTGTACGTTATAAACCTTATCTAAGGTTTTGTTTGCTCCCCTGATTTCATAATCATTTTTTATTTATTTGTTTTTATCTCTCAAATGTATTGTTATGCTGATTATGGAGTCGAAATAAACTTATACTTATATACTTATACTTACTCGATGACAAATAGTCATGGAAATATCATTCACACTTGGTACTATCTAAAACAAAGACCGCACTCGGAGCTATTTCAAAAATCAGTAAAAACCTCAATAAGCCGTGTCTGTTAACATTATACCAGTCATTAATAGAAAGTCATATACGATATTGCATACACACGTGGATGCATTGTCAAAAAGTATCACAGCAAAAATTCAAAGTGTCTGTAATCAGTTCTTAAGGATGACTTTTGATAGGGGTCGGAGAGATAGTGTCGTAGATCTATTCAAAAGTAAATTACTACGTGTTGAAGATTCACTAAAGCTTGAAATATGTACTCTGATATTTTTATCTTCTACTGGTCAACTCCCTAGTTCAGGGGTGGGCAACCTTTTACGGCTCGCGTGTCAAAATCTGCTAAATTTAACGACAAAATTCTTCCGCGTGCCGACCAAAATTAAAAACAATGCTTTTTTACTTTCGAAGAAAAAATCCATAATAATAAACCCTTTAAACATGTACAAACATATTTAATATTCGGAAAAATATCAGTCAGATAAATAGATTTGTTTACTTTTCTTATTCTATATCATGGAGACTTCTACTGCTGCATTACCTCTGATAGAAATTTCACATTGGGTTTATATTTTGTAACTTTCAAATATATACACGAACTACTGGTTTCATCTTTCAGGCTACTCCTGTTACGAAACTTAATGAAGTTCACAACTGAGAACAGAGATTAAAAAGCATATGTAGATGAAACATGGAGAGTAATGTAGTTGCAAAGTTTTTAGAACACGAAAATTTTCGGGAATGACATCTCAATCACGCAATAGTTCGTTTTCTCCACTTCTCTTCTTACTAGTACGTTAGCAAGTAAATGTAACCAACATGACCTGTATAGCTTCATAAATCAAACAGCAATGAAGAAAAGGGGTGGCAAGGCGAACTATTACGCCAGAATGTAGCCAAATGAATGATGCGCTCTTCTCGAGAGCTGACTGATTTGTACGTCATAATATATTCCTTTGTAGCCATATGTCATGGAAGGACAAAAAGAGTTTAAGTAAATTAACATCAAATTTCATCAGATAATTCAGAGTATTGAAACTTTTATTTGGAGAATGATCTCGCTTCCGAATGGGCTCGCGTGCCAGGGGTTGCCCACTCCTGCCCTAGTTTCTTTGATCACGTAGTCGCAAATAATAATACCCGAAATAGCAGAAGTCACGACAATTTTTTTGATCCGTATGTTAGAACATCAATAGCACAAGAATCACTCACATTTTTTGAGCCGAAATTATGGAACTCATTGCCTAATAGTATTAAAAGGTCGAAAACGACGTCCGAGAATATAAATCTAAGCTTAAGAGACATTTATTGGAATTATATTAGATTTAGTGCGTTGAGGACATTCTACTTTTCAGTCATTCTTCTCCAGGTACAAAGGGCTCGTAAAAGATGAGAAAAGAATTACAGAGATGAAAAATATCTCCAACCGATCAACCATGTCGTCATGCAACAAACCTCCATCTGTCGGCGATAGAAGTTTCTTTTCAGTTGATAATATTTTGAACGCTGTTCTTCTTTGTGTTCGACCTGCTAATTTTTATCGATAATTGCTTTTCTGTTTTGACGCGAGTTTCGCGGGCTTTACTGCATCTGACGTGTCACGCGTGGCTCTTGCATCTCGACTTTACGCGTCGTAGGACGTTCTTGTTTAATCTTGTTATGATGTTAGTGGTGTGGTTTCGCATTATCCGCTTTATTGACTTAGCGTGTGGGTGGCTTTTGGTCTCGTTAGGTAGACCTGTGGTGAAGGTATCGTAACCGGGGCCCCATATGACCATCGTCGTCATTTATTGCTGTAATTGTTCATGTATTTTATATTTCATTCTTATTAACTGCTTTCTAAATTTAGTTGCTATTTTTATGCCAATAACGTTATCGTTCACGTTTCCTGTCAGTTTCTTGTCGATTTAGGCCTTTGGAGCGTTATCATATGTAAGTTTATTTTCTATTAACTTCTGGTTATGCACTTTCTTTCCGCCCTCATCTTGTGATTATTGTCATCTTGTGTTTATTGATTATTTCATTTTATTTACAGTCAACCGTTTTACAATAAACGCGTATGACATGGAACATCTGTGTGCCTAAATCTGACAAAGTTGAATATGACGCATTTGTTGAAGAAGTCAAATACTAAAGAATCTGAAGCAACAGTGGCTTCATCGTCGACATTTACGGAAGAAGGCGACTCTGCAGCTGACGAAACGTTCGAGGGCTTGCCATCCTTAACCACGCTTAGACAAAAGCGTATCAACACAGAGACTGAGTTTGAATCATTGTTGACCAAAAGTCGAAATTTGATAAACGAGAAGGCTCGAAGATCGCAGCTGGCATGCCTAAAAACAGAGTTACATTTTAAACTGGCCGCCTATAATCAAATTATATCGAACATATTACCTCAAATTCGCAACGCAGAGTCGAAAGCTGCTTTCGAAGAATGCGTTCAGAAAGTGATATCTGAAGTTGAAGGTATGAACGATGAAATTGATAGTTACATCGACCGTGAACCTGAAATATCGTGCGTGGCTCCTGACGAAGGGAACTCTCAGATTTCAAGTGAAAGGATGGAAGAGGACAGCGATAATACAATAAATCTCCAGCCAGCGTGCGCCAAGCAGTCCGGTGGTGAAATGGGGGCGGCGACTGACCAACTTCGAGAATCTAGAGCACGAGAACACGACGATCGCCGAGAAACACCAACTCTTTTAAAGAGTCCCTTTATGAGCCACAGGTTCAATAACTTTGACGAACACGACGTGTTACAATCAACTCGAAGAAAAAGTGCCCGCTTCGAACCAGAGACTTTTACCGCGTCAGATAAACGTCGTGAATATACGATTTCTTACACTCCAAGACATTACCAAAATCCTTCACCAGCAAACCAAATGCCGTTGCCAGACCAATCGGTAGACTCCTGGATCGATAATCTCCAACCAAATCAAGCAGGATCCAGAACGGTAAATGATAACATTTCTCTAGCGGAGCAAACGTGTTTATCTTTGAGTTTAAATTCTAAAATGTGGGCTGAGCATCATTTGCCGCCGGTACAAATAAGTCCGTTTGATGGGAGTGCTATAAACTGGCCTAATTTCATTGAATTGTTTTATGAAAATGTTCATTCACGGTTAGACGATGATGGTCAACGCATGGTGAGATTGTCCGCGTATTTGTCGGGTTCGGCGAAGCGTCGTGTTGAGGGATTAGGTACCGCCGGTAGTCATTACATACTGGTTTTAAAAGAATTAAAACGCCGCTACGGACAGCCGGTACTGATCGCACGGGCGGTGCTTGACCGAGTTGTAAATGGAAAACGTATGTCGCCTCTTTCGGCCGATAGATTGCTAAATTTTCACTCAGACGTGCGTGACTGCGTGGTGAATCTCAAAAAGATGTGTTATTTGGCTGACATCAGTAGCGTCGAGAATGTAAGAAGGGTTTCAAGCAGGATTCCTCAAGAACTGAACTCGAGTTGGAATAAATTTGTTGTAGGTTTTATTCAAAAAAACTCTAATCCGACATTAATTGACTTTGAGCAATGGTTGTGGGAAAGAACTGAAGAAATCGCCAATCCTTTTTCTCCAGATGTTACTTGCAATGTGATCAATAGAACTGATTTAACTGACCACGAGATGCCCAGAAGCGCTCGTCGCCGATTTCCGACTCCATTTTCAACGTTATCAAACTTGGAATCCGATTATACGTCATATAGTGACGCATCACGTTGTCAATTCTGCAATGCTCGCCATTCTTTGAGAAGTTGTGAGACGTTTTTCGGTGCGACCGATTATGTAAAACGTAACTTTGTTGTTGATTACAGACTTTGCTTTAAATGTCTTGAACCGGGCCATCGTGCATTTATGTGTAGATGTGATGTCGAGTGTAGTATATGCAATGGGAAACATCACAAATGTATTCATGGAATTCGCATGTTTGAAAGCGTCCCAAGACCAATAAACCGACAGGGTATAAACAATGCGGTGTCGGTAACAACTAGAGTTCAATTTCAGTTGCTGCCTGTTCTGGTTAGAGGAGCTAATGGACGCTCCGAGTATACAGTTGCTTTGCTTGATTCGGCAAGTCAGGTCTCTCTCATTCATCCCAAACTTAAAACTAAATTGGATTTGCGTGGACGTCGTAAAAGGCTCATGTTAACCACCCTCGGAGGAACTGGGGTCTTGCATGACTCGGAAGCGGTCGAACTTTTTGTGCGTGACAAATTAAATCCCGACGGCGAAGAACTACATCTAAAGTCAGTTTTCGTATGTGGCACCAGAATTCCCCACCCTGAAAGAAGTCATAAAGATTTTGAAACCTTCCATCATTTACGTGGATTATCACTTCCTGACATTAGAGAAAACGAAGTTATGTTGCTCATAGGTGCGGACCATCCATTTGCCCACTTTCAACTTGAAAGACGTGTAGGGGGAGACAATGAACCGATTGCAATAAGAACACCACTCGGATGGACTTTGCTAGGCGCAAACAAACGCGCCTGTGAAGACGATTTAATTCATGCTAGTTGTCATTTATTACACGATGATTACAATATCTTGCAACACCAAGTTAAGCAATTTTCGAGTACGGAAGCGATGGTAATGAGCTACAACACGAAGCGCGCCGAATCTATGGAAGATCGCGTGGCTGCGAATGTGAATAGAGCTAAAACGTCTATTGTTGAGGGGCATTATAAAGTCGGCTTTCTGTGGCGTCGCGATACTTCCATTATGTCGGAGAACAGTCTTATTGTCCGTACGAGATGTAGGAATCCGAAAAAACGACTGTTGGAAAATGACGGTCTGAGAGATGTGTACTGCACCTCTATGAGCAAAAACATCAAACATGATTGGGTGCGAGAGCTGACTGTTAAAGAACGTGATACTTTGGGTCCTCGAACTTGGTATCTTCCTCATCATGGAGTTGAGAATCCAAATAAACCTGGCAAGATACGAATAGTTTTTGACGCCGCGGATACATATTGTGGAATCGGTTTGAATAATCAGATATATTCGGGACCTGATCTCATTAAGAATCTGATTGGAGTTTTATTGCGCTTCAGAACAAGATTAATTGCATTGAATGCTGATATTGTAGCCATGTATCACATGGTGCGTCTACCACAGTCGGACACGGATTCAGTCAGATTTTTCTTGCAAGGAAATCTGAGATCCACAACACCGCCTGATGTGTATCAATTTCTAGTGAGAATATTTGGTGTGGTCGACTCGCTATACGTTGCAAAAACCGCGCTTGATAACACCGGGCAATTTTCAATGGAAGCAGTAGAAACGGTTTTTAGGGATTGCTACGTAGACGATTTGCTTTCATCAGAATGTAATGGTGACTCCGCTTTTTCCGACGCTCAAGAAAATTCTAATATATTAGCAAGCAGGAGTTTTCGATTGAAAAAATGGCTTTCAAATTTCAAAACATTATTGTCGAAATTTAACACAGGGGATTGTCGTAATCCTGACGTTGAATCAAATTTTGATTATGTGCCCAGTTATAAGGCGCTGGGACTTCATTGGAACACTAATGACGACAATTTCTACATTGTTTACAAAGATAACCTCAGGAAGAATGCTCGGGAAGAGTGGACCGAATCATTAAAACAATTGACTAATTTCCATGTGCCTAGACAATATTTAGGCGCCTCGAACACCGCTATTTATGAGATTTGCGATGCGTCTGAACAAGCTTACGTCGCAGTGGCTCACTTGCGTGCCAAGAAATGTCAGTGTGTGAATTATAGTTTGTCGATGGCCAAATCAATTGTTTCTCCGATGAAATTTATGTCCGTTTCCAAATTAGAGCTGCAAAGTGCTTTATTAGCCGCGCCCGATATTATAAACAGTCGTCCTTTTCTATTAGCGACAACGTACGTGATCCAGCTCCCCTCACGCCTAAATACACCTTTGGATCAACAGCGCATCAGAGAAGATGGAGACAAACCGAAGCAATTTCGAATCGCTTTTGGAAGCGCTGGCGACGAACGTATGTACCAATGCTGATGACTCGAACAAAGTGGAAAAAAGAGGAATTTATTGATGATGATATCGTAATTGCTGTAGATGACGACGTGCCAAGAAGACGTTGGTTACTAGGAAGAGTTACTTTTAACCGTGTGTGTGTAACTACCGTCAAAACAGCAGGTGTGGAAATAACCAGACTGGTGACGAAACTATGCCTCCTGGAAAATGAATAACCCCTTGGAGGGTTATTGGGGGCGGCTGTGTCGGCGATAGAAGTTTCTTTTCAGTTGATAATATTTTGAACGCTGTTCTTCTTTGTGTTCGACCTGCTAATTTTTATCGATAATTGCTTTTCTGTTTTGACGCGAGTTTCGCGGGCTTTACTGCATCTGACGTGTCACGCGTGGCTCTTGCATCTCGACTTTACGCGTCGTAGGACGTTCTTGTTTAATCTTGTTATGATGTTAGTGGTGTGGTTTCGCATTATCCGCTTTATTGACTTAGCGTGTGGGTGGCTTTTGGTCTCGTTAGGTAGACCTGTGGTGAAGGTATCGTAACCGGGGCCCCATATGACCATCGTCGTCATTTATTGCTGTAATTGTTCATGTATTTTATATTTCATTCTTATTAACTGCTTTCTAAATTTAGTTGCTATTTTTATGCCAATAACGTTATCGTTCACGTTTCCTGTCAGTTTCTTGTCGATTTAGGCCTTTGGAGCGTTATCATATGTAAGTTTATTTTCTATTAACTTCTGGTTATGCACTTTCTTTCCGCCCTCATCTTGTGATTATTGTCATCTTGTGTTTATTGATTATTTCATTTTATTTACAGTCAACCGTTTTACAATAAACGCGTATGACATGGAACATCTGTGTGCCTAAATCTGACACCATCTGATCGGAAAACAATTTTCGTATTCGTATTTCGTACAATTTTGGCCCGTATTTTATGCTAGACTCTCTATTGTATGTTTCTTTTGTCCAGTTCAAACAGTGATTAACAAACTCAAGCCTAAACAAAAGATTTTTACATTTTCCTTTTAAAATTATTGTTCTTGTGTCGTTGTCCCATCTAACGTTGGTTTCTGGCAAGTTTATATCCCGAACGAATCTTTACGTGTTTTGTGAGATTCATTGTAAAAACTTAAAAACATACCATTCTAGCGACCCATACCCGAGCCTCATCCTCTCACACCGGAACATGGACGTGCCATAAACTAACTCTCTATATTACACATATCGTCGTTGTGTCGTATCTCCTTGTCTAGTGTATTTTACTAGAGTTTTATTTGTATAGCCTACTTTATGTCTGTTGTCCTATTATAACGCAGCAGTCCTAAACTGCTGTTATATTTGTTAGTAGGGGTGCATATCGCACATCTGTGTCTTAGGCCAGTAAGGTCTTGAACATGTATTCCCGTCTCTGTTTTACTGTTTAAATATTATGCAGATACTGTTATATTTTTGAGGCAGATAAACATACATAGCCTACCTGACATGGACAGGTATCCGAACGAGAAGCTGTTGCCATGTAGTGACGCCGTTTTGAGTGAGCGAACACGTACTACTTCTTTTATCAATACCTTTCCATCTAAAATCTGTACGTTTCAAACCTTACTCTAGGTTTTGTTCGCTTTCCCGATTCTATAATCAGTTACTTTTACTTTTGTTTTTATCTATTTTTTTATCGTCTATTGCTGATTATGGAGTCGAAATAAACTTATACTTATACTTATACTTTTGTCGACTTACCTCTCGAGATAAATATGGGAATTCTACATTTAAGAAACATGAACAAGGATCCACGATAATAAGAAGTTTCACTGATTAAGCGCCAACATGGGGAGTCATAAACAAGAAGACAGATGATTTGCGAATGTGCAAATATCGTCGGATGTTTTGGCGCAAAAAATTCCTCAAAGTTTTGTCGGCATCGCACATGCGCGAAAACTTGCGGTTTTACTGTTTTACACTTCCTGCCGATCGCTGCACAAGGGGCGCCGTTCCAGAAATTTCTCCTCATTCACATTTCACAGCTGGTCTTATATTGTGAACGTGAATTTACGATGCAAACATAAATGTACTTTCATTGTGTTTTATTTTAGTTGAAACAGCATAAAACTTGTTACAAGCTATAGCATTATATATATTTAACAAATTTTGATAAATGTGTATGATTTGTTAGATTTATATCAAAATTGACGATTGACCAACATTTTGTTATTTTGCAAATATTCATTTTGCATCGTAATTTCCCCATGGCGAAGACGAGCATGCTCATTTCGAACTGATCCGGGAGTTCTCGATGTTTCGTAAGTCGCGTTTCACAGCAGAATCGGTACCGGTACGTCGTTGTTTTGTTAAATTGTGAACGTTTTTTGGTGTTAAACGTGATACGGTATACCGGTAACGCTGTCACGCTATTTATTGTTCAGTCGAGAGCGGATAGTTTTATTAACGTAGCAGAATTGTAACACGTAGGTATGGCAGCCGCAGCGAAGCTAGGGGAAAACGCTGAATCCAGGTTCAGAAGTTATTGAGTTCTGACTCCCTGAAGTTATTACGGTACGATGGCACAGAACGCTTTAACAAGGAAAGAAGAATAGTTAAGATATCCTAACCTTGAAAAAACTTTACCGAAATAAGAATAACATAGACAGACTGACAGAAGGTTTAGGTAAAAAAAAATAAGAATAAATAATGAAATGAGACTTTTTGAACTGGAAAGACTCCAAGTGGTCAAAGCGGATTACAGATGTTTCGCTTCTCTCAGCCTCGGACCTTCTCGTTTACTGCGTGGCATATGCAGATATGGCTGTATGATGATTTCAGTTATGAGAATTGTTCAATAAAACCTGAAAACGAACACTTTATTTGTCTCTGAAACAAGGATGTCTGGCATGGTCGTCAGATCGTGCCATGCTTGTCTTGATAATAATCTGAATCAATCATGCATTGACCATCAGATGACCAAAATTTTTTCCTAAAACTCTCGAATGCTATTAGACTAGTAATGGCAGAATGAGAAACCCTTCTACGAGTTAACAAGTTTTCATTTTTTAACCCCTCGTGGGTCATCCTTTTTTATGGACTAACAGCCACAACAACAACAACAATAACTATAATAGTTTTAACATCTATTCATGAATATTTTTTTCCAGATAAATTACACACTGTAAATAAAAACTTCGTAAACCGAGTTGTAAATCTTAAAATCAACAAGGATCTTTTACTCTGCTTTGTGAATTCCTATCACGTCGGTTTTCATTGATTATTTCCAGCAACTCTGATTGAGATCAAGCTTTGAAAATTATTGAAGGACTTTTGCATTGCAGTCAATTGATCAACTTTATTTTTATTCCTAATTCATAT
Organism: Styela clava; assembly: GCF_964204865.1. Classification (NCBI taxonomy): domain Eukaryota; kingdom Metazoa; phylum Chordata; class Ascidiacea; order Stolidobranchia; family Styelidae; genus Styela; species Styela clava. The sequence continues at coordinate 399,108 of NC_135250.1, read as the reverse complement.
TTCTCCCGCAAGTAAATATGGCAAAGTGGGGGGAAGGCGATCCACGTTGGATAGTTGAAGAGAGAGCTGATGCTCATAACGTTAATAACTGGCATTGGAGAGAAAGTGACGCCACCCAGTGGTCAAAGAATAAGTTTAAAGGTGAGTCATAAATATATGGCAATAAATATAACTTATTTGGACGCTATGTGTACATGTGATTTGTTTTGCTAAATACTTGTTGTTGCAGTAGAATTACCAGAAACTATTTTTTAAATGAGGGTATTCCAAACCAATGGTTGCGACCTTTTTCAGCAAATTTCTTCCTTCGCCTGTGTTGAAACTTGCCATCACACCCTCACTATGTGCAAAAACATCTGTTTTCATAAATTTTTCATTCTCTCGAGGCATTCAGCTAGTTTTAAACGTAACTCGCACTCTGGTTTTTAGTACGTTCAAACGTGCATGTTTATATGGATTACAATAATACTGAATAATATTAGTGAAGCTGCACTGAATATAGGTCATGTTTCGAAATTTTCCTCTATAAAGCAGAGAGCCCCAGTTAGGAACAGGAATCACGCCCCAGTTAGGAATTTTTTTTTAAATTATTCCCAATATCAAGAATATATCGAAGTGACCAATTATGAATAATATTCTGATATTCAAATTTCTTTGGACAACTCTATCTTGGTATTTCTACAGTTAAAAATTTATAATTTAATTTTTTCTTGAATAATTCAGAACTTCTTGACGGCATGTTGATCGGTGATGAGAGTGTGGGATCCTGTACCTTATCAAATATAGTCTGTGAAGGAGAGGCTTCCGTTAGCAACAGAAAAAACAAAATCATTTGTTTCTATGAGTGGAAAATCACAGCTAAATGGAAAGGAGGCGTGAAGGTGGGCGTGTACTTGATTTGAATATTTTTTATCAGAAGTTGCCGATGGATGTCTTCTGAAATTCAGCTAACATTCCTCCTCTATCAAAGATTGATTGGCAAATATCTGCTATTTTGGGAACGAGCGTCATTACATTCTGGGTGGCCAGTTTAGTTCAAATTTTCAGTACTTCAATGGAAGGGAATGTAAGAAGGCTATTACTTTTATGTTTTCAACTTTCCTTTTACCCCCAAAGGACTCGATACTCCACCCAGATTTTTTCTGTGTGATTTAAATTGATGGAAACACTTCTGTATGACATTTGGCCTTGTGCGATTATGTGTGAGAATTTTTTATACAATGCTTCTGCATGTCTTTCGCTCTCAGTAACTGAACTTCTTGATCTTTTCAATTAGATATTAGATCCATGGATGTCACTGCTCGATATCCAGCTTTGGTTCCTCACGGCTTCCCTTCCCCACTTGAAATGTGTGATTATCTTTTCTCTTCGTATTTTGTGTAAAACTTACCTTTTTCACTGGTTGGAAAATATAAACTTGTCTTGACTTGAACAAAGTTCTGTGTGAGCAGTCACTATATGTAACAATATGTAAAAAGCTGCCATCATTTGAGGATTGCCCTCTTCTTTCTCCTCTTATGGGAAGTGGGAACACTTTTATATGACATTCAGTCACGGTTTATTCTTGTTTTCATAGAATGATGCCACAGTCTACAAAGGCGAACTTATCATAGAAAACATGTCGGAAGAATACGAACCTGATGAAGTTGATGTGGAAATCAAGATTAATAAAGAGAATAAAGAGAACACGGTGAGTGGGAGTGGGATTATTTAGTAAAGTGAGCACGAGGAGTGGGAGTGAATACGAGAGTATTTAATAAAGAGAGAAGATCATGGGGAGTGGGAGAGGCATTTACAGTAGAGAGGACACTGAGTTGGGGTGGCTTTCAAATTCAGTAGTTCGCAACCTTTTTTCTTTCGTGGCCCATTTTTGTTGCCCGAAAATTCTTGTGGGCCTTGTTCTCCTAAAACTTCTAACATTAAGAAAAAACTACAGGAAAAATCAAGATATTCCTGTAAAAATGGACACTTAATTAAACGTTTATAATTAGAATGGAAATCATCTCTCAGTAGCAGAAAACAGCATCATCATTGATTGCTGCTACAATCAAAATTACCTATTGTGATATAATTGAAACTAGCAATATTTAATAGTACTGTGGCCCTTTGTTCAGAGATGAGTCTTATCTGCTTGTCTGTGTTTAAGTCTGAATCAGGGCTCTTCAAATGGGGGTGCCTAATTGGTCATTATAGATCTCAACATGAGTCACAGTAAGTTTCAGGAACATTATTAAAATACCTTATTTACAAGAAAACATTTTAAACAGATCCTGACTTAATGAAGCGAAATGTTACACGCTTGAGTGTGCTGTGAAATTTTATTTATTGAAACAAAGGAGTACGGCTATCCCAGCCAGAACAAAACCAAATGTAGACTAGCCATTATGCGTGACGGAACTAATATTATAGTTCATCGGTACTGAGGGAAGTTAAATCCAATTGACCGGGTTTGATATAAAGGGCAAATGGGCAATATGTGTTCTGTTATTGAAATATGAAACGTAGGCGAGTTAGTATTTATTGGCTGCAGTTTTGGATGCATACGAATTTTCTGTATTATTTAATCTGACTTTATTTTAGTTTTTTGGTGGGGCAAAACAAATTGGCCGTACCAAGTAGGTTGCAATGAAAAAGTTTAAAGACCAATGGTCTAAATTACCCCAATTAGTGAAATATGACTAATTTCTCATTCTTTTAATCTCAGACAATCACAGCACTGATGAAAACATTCGGAGTCGTACTGGTTCGTGAAAAACTTCAAGCCTATCTTGATCAACTACGGACGAACTACGGCACACAACTAATTCTTCCCCCCAAAGATGCAAAAGTTGATTCGAAAACTGCGGTTTCAACGATGAAAAATAGTACGAATTTAATTAAAAAGGAAATGAATAATCTTGCAATGAACGACAAGAAAACGGATAAAACAAATGTGAGAAATTTTAGCTTGATTTCAATAGTTGCTCTTAATTTCCTCAAAGAAGTCTTTTTTACTTCTGAGTGAGTGCCTATAACTTTGCTCAGTTGAGTCTATTTTACTTCTGAGTAATTGCCCGTAACTTTTCTCAGAGATGAGTCTATTTTACTTCTGAGTGAGTGCCCATAACTTCACTTAGAGATTAGTCTCTTTTACTTCTGAGTGAGGGCCCGTAACTTTACTCAGAGATTAGTCTCATTTACTTCTGAGTGAGTGCCCGTAACTTTTCTCAGAGATGAGTCTATTTTACTTCTGAGTGAGTGCCCATAACTTCACTCAGAGATTAGTCTATTTTACTTCTGAGTGAGTGCCCGTAACTTTTCTCAGAGATGAGTCTATTTTACTTCTGAGTGAGTGCCCGTAACTTTTCTCAGAGATGAGTCTATTTTACTTCTGAGTGAGTGCCCCTAACTTTACTCAGAGATTAGTCTCCTTTACTTCTGAGTGAGTGCCCGTAACTTTTCTCAGAGATGAGTCTATTTTACTTCTGAGTGAGTGCCCCTAACTTTACTCAGAGATTAGTCTCTTTTACTTCTGAGTGAGTGCCCATAACTTCACTCAGACATTAGTCTCTTTTACTTCTGAGTGAGTGCCCGTAACTTTTCTCAGAGATGAGTCTATTTTACTTCTGAGTGAGTGCCCATAACTTCACTCAGAGATTAGTCTCTTTTACTTCTGAGTGAGTGCCCGTAACTTTTCTCAGAGATGAGTCTATTTTACTTCTGAGTGAGTGCCCCTAACTTTACTCAGAGATAAGTCTCTTTTACTTCTGAGTGAGTGCCCCTAACTTTACTCAGAGATTAGTCTCTTTTACTTCTGAGTGAGTACTCCTAATTTTGTTCAGAGATGAGTCTATTTTACTTCTGAGTGAGGGCCCGTAACTTTACTCAGAGATTAGTCTCTTTTACTTCTGAGTGAGTGCCTCTAACTTTACTCAGAGATTAGTCTCTTTTACTTCTGAGTGAGTGCCCATAACTTCACTTAGAGATTAGTCTCTTTTTCTTCTGAGTGAGTACTCCTAATTATGTTCAGAGTTGAGTCTATTTTACTTCTGAGTTAGCCTCTCCTTTATTAAAAAACACTATTTTTCTCTCCAGGCCGGTATCAAAATCACAACAAAGAAACTTACGATGTCCGAGACTTTCATGACAACGGTGGACGAACTCTATCTGACCCTGACACTGAAAGATCGCATCTCGGCCTGGTCTAGAAGTGAAGTGAAGTCTGACGTGGACGTTGGGACAGTCCTCACTTTGTTTGATAAGAATGTGGAAGGTAGGATTCTGTGAATAAATAAAGCATGACCAGTGTTAACAAATAATGTAATTCGCGTAGTTTTGAATTTCTATTCAGAAGAACTTCGTCAGGGCGTAATAAAGACAAAGTAAGAGAAAAATCATCGAGACATAATAATAGATCTAAGTGAATTAGCGCAAGTTTAAACAAACATGGGGATATCTAAACTGCGTTTTATACACAGGCGAGAACAGGGATGTTTCTTTATCAATCATCGAATTCGAAAATCACAAATTGACAAATTATATCGTTTCGCTATGGTTATGCTTTTATCTATTTTTCACTTGAATGTATCCGGTAGCGATCATGCGCTATGCTGGTTTGGTTCTCTCTGAATGAGGCTTGAACAAGCATTATACTAGTAAATTTTTCATTCTTCAAAAACAAGCAAACAAGCTTTTCGATCAATCTCTTGGTATAAGGCTTTGGACAAGTAGGTATGGGCAAGATAGAGTAGTGGTTGTCAAACTATGTGCTTTGTTTGATGAAAATGTGGAAGGTAGAGTCATATTTCTCTCTGAAGTAGGTTTGGAACTGCTAGCACAAGTTGCCGGTCAAATGATAAGAATCATTGTCGGCTTTTCTCTTGTCAGACTAAATGATCCAATATTTCATTTTATTTTTCAGCTGAATTTACTGAATTAGTCCGTGACAAGAAACTCGTTATGAAATGGCGGATGAAGTCATGGATGGCTGGTCACTACTCAACTGTGACATTGGATTTAGAGCAAACAGTAGATGGCGCTAAAGTATCTCTACAACAATCTGGAATCCCAGAGAATTCTGTCGAAGCTACTACCAATGGATGGCGCCGTTACTACTGGGACGCAATTAAAATGACCTTTGGCTATGGGTCGCGGATAATGTGATGTTAGCTTGTCTTGTTGTTATCAAAACTTGAATTTTGTCGTTAGGGACTCTAGTATGGAACATCAATCAAGATGATTAAAATAATTCTTGGTTTTAGGGTTAATTTGGCCTTTTGTGGCAAAATTCAGATGCCACACACAAACACAATTATATTTTGAGGTCAGACTTTTGAACTGTGTTTTATGCTCATTTGAAGAAGTCCAACCCATAGGCTACCGACATATATTGTGTTAGTGTGCATCGTAAGACTTTTAAATCACTTAAAATAGTCATCTCTGTTCTTGATACAGCTTCCTTGCATTATACGCATACATATCCTTATTTTTGGGTCAATATGAAAATACTATGCTCACACTGGGACCCAAAAGCATATTTTATCATAGCGAAGTGCAACTCATAACGGTAAAATAAGACTCTCGAATCACTTAGAACAGGGGTGCACAACACAAATAAGGACATGTGCCAAATTTTTCAAATTAATTTTGTTGCGTGCCACGCACAATCGTTGTTATTGTAAATTAACTCCCATAAAACGAACAAATTCCAATAATAATACATATTACCGAATATCTATTTATTGAAACAGTTGAATGTCCTGAAAAACTGCTGATTTTGATATAAACGTGATATTTTAATGTATATCATAAAAAATTTTTTTTTTCCAAAACCTTCCACGTGCCACGTTTGAGCGTCCGCGTGCCAAATTTGGCACGCGTGCCCCGTGTTGTGCACCCCTGACTTAGAATGGCCACGGTCTGTATTGCTACAGCTTCCTTGCTCTATATCCATACGGATCCACTAGTGGAAATATGCTTACAAATTATGTGATTATCAGTTGAAGGTTACGCAAGACCAACTACCTTTCCTTGCTTTATGCCTTGGCCCAATGGAATCCGTATGCGAGCCACGTAAAGATGCTGTAGCAAGAGGAAAAATAACTAGCCTAAGTGATTCAATTGTCTGTTCAAAAATAGAAGAAATATGTGCTGTTAGCTTATGTTTTGGATGTTTTCAAGACCATTGCAAAATTTTTGATGGGTATTTTGAGCACATTTTCACAAGTTGACTCAAACTGGTTTGCATGTTTCATCATAGTTTTGAATTTATATATTCCACCGCCTGTAATTCAAAATTACGATAGCTCATTTCAGTCAAGTCTATCACAGCATTTCCTGGACAATTTTTTGATTACTGCACCTATACAAAAACTCGTCCTAAGACTAAATAACCTTTGAAATATTTATATCAAAAATGTCGTAAACAACTAAAAATTCATAAATTGCTAAAATGACAGCCGAAGCGAAGCAATTTCACAACCAAGCTCAAAAATTTGAGTCTACTAATTTGTCATGTCACTGTTATTGTTAACAACATGCTGATTGGCCAATGTTAAAGGAAGTAAATAAGGAAGTTGATGCTCATGTGGTGTTGTTAAATTTTGTGCTGTATGTCGCTGAGACTAAAATTGGGATATTTCTCAGAAGACCTCAAAAATTCATAAACACAACAAAAAAATTATAAATTGCTGAAATGACAGCCAAAGTGGAGGACATCTGGACATGTTTCAAAACCTTAGTTTATAAATATTTCTGTTGTTGATAATTGATTTTCTCTCAGTACTTGGTAATATAATAATTGTGGTAATATGGAACATAAAAAGATTACAAGAACAATCCAGGGATTTCTTAAATCTCAATTCAAATCCGACAGTCTATTTTGATATATGGATATTGTTTAAATTAAATATATTATTCGAATACGCTGGTATAATATAATCATATAATAAGTGTCTCGCGAGTGTTTTATGACAAATTTGTGATAACAAATATACATATGATCAATTGCATAAGGATTCCTCGAACCTTTGAAATGTTTCATCAGGCCACTGCTCTACCAAAAAGGTTGAACAAACGCGAAATGTCTTAGATTACAGTCCTTGATTATTGAACCACTTTTTTTTGAATTCTCTTATGCTCAAGATACAGTGGGCATTTTGGCCCTCAGCTGCTTTTCCCTGTTGGCTGTTTAAAAGTTCATTGAATGAAATTTGTGTGATTGTATTTAATATATTATGATAATTTTTGAAAATCTGCTATTTTTTGTAACGGTTCTACTCGACAAGTAAGCATTGGGAAGCAACATGTTTACTCTGTTACTGGTTGGTTATTACTCATCGATCTTAAGATCGGTAAGTATGTTGAAAGGTATTTGTCTGTCTGTCTGTTAGATGCACGCTATATCTCACGAAAGTGAGGTTGAATCTGCTCCAAATTTTGCATATGCATTCATCATAGCTCTGACTAGAAGCCTATTGATTTTGGATGAGTTATGACATATAATTAGCGAGTTATTAATTAATTAGTGATGCGACACGCGGCGTCACTAAGGATATTTATTGCTGGAGTACTTGTCGCTGTAGACCAGGGGTTCTCAACCTTTTTTCTGTCAAGTACCCCCCAAAAATATTTGTAGCAAGTACCCCTGGAAATCTTCTCGTGAACCCCAGGTTGAGAACCGCAGCTGTCGAGTATAGGTTGTTTACTTAACTGCTGATCCGTCACGGCTTTTGCCATCGAGTCCTATAAATATAAAAGAGGACGTGGTTCGTCATATGAACAAGCCGCCTTCTCAACTTTTCCTCCCTCTGGATATCTGGGAAAATCGAAAGCGTCAAAAAATTTATCTTACTAGATCTTGAACAGGAGTTTTATGTTAATTTGGCCGGGGGGAATTTCATTAAATGGAATTAAACTTTTGAAGTCTCCAAACATTGCTGTGTTGACGTCTAGGAAATGGGTCGCCGTTGCCTAAAATAGTTTGCAAGTTTCAATGGCTTTCAAATTGACTTTAAAAACTGTTTGAAGTCGGTTGAATTCATCCTGTTGACGATGTCATTGCGGAAATGTTTGAGATTTTGATTAAAAATAATGTAAGTGTCACTAGAATATATGTGTGCCTAAATCACCCCTCCTTGTAGATTTAGAAATCCTATCATTAAGCTGTCTCATCGATTTTCCCCTCCTTCGGGATAAACATGAAAGTACCATGCTGGTACGACAATGGCCAGCCACATCAGTAGTGCTGAGAATTTTAACATAATGCTTTGACCATTAACCGGATGAAATTTAACGGTTAACCGCCACTAGGTGGTTGAAAAAAAGTATTTGATATCGCAATAAGATTCATCCGATTGCATTTTGAATCACTTAGAAATTCAAGATTATTTTACGTGTTCTTTAACATCAAAAATTTTGTGTCTCGTTCGAAACTTGTTCACGAGCAATTGCAGTAAATGAATCGCTTTTAAATGTTTCACCTACAGCAAAAATTTTCGCTTTTTTGTCAAAAGATTGCAAACTAGCAATCGATCGAATACTTTATTTGTTTTGACATTCAGCGAGTTTGCGTTTTTTTGCGCGTTTATTTTGGGGATATTTACGCCCTTACGTTGCCGTCGGACAGCTATTTGGTGAAGGTCCGTAATTTGGGATTCCGCGTGTATCTAGCTGTTTAGGGAATGTTCTGATTTGGGATGTAAGTTTCGAATATTTTTGTTTTGAAATTAAACGAGTTTGCGTTTTTTCTGCGCGTTCATTTTGGGGATATTTACGGCCTTACGATGCAGTTGGGCAGCTATTTAGTGAAGGTTCGGAATTCGAGGATTTCGCGTGTATCTGTTCTGAAATGACGTTATTATGGGTGTAAGTTTCGAATATTTTTGTTTTGAAAATCAATGAGATATCTAGACCAGGGTTCTCAAACGGTGGGACGTGAAGCTACAGCGGTTTGGCTTCTTGGGCAGCTATGCAAGACTCGCACAGTCAATCAAGAGAAGTAATGACTTCGCATAGATTTCGGACTCATTAAAACATATCAAAAGCAGCTCGGCGAAGCTCATTGCCACGTTGAATTTATCTTGAATTACGTTTTGGGAAATGTTTGTTATTCAGTTATTACCGGGGAAACAAAACACAGTGCAACGTTTAAATCAAAATTGAAAGCCAGAGCAGTTGATCATTTGCTATTTCCAAGTAGGATTTATAGAAAGGATTTTTGTATTCTGGGGCAAGGAAAGCCGATAAGACGGCTTGGTCATACGACGAACAATCTCGTCCGGTTACAAGTTCACGTTGAGTATGAAAATAATTATTCGTTTCGGATGTTAAACTTAATGGAAGCTGTAACTTGTTTTAGGCAGATCTCGTAGATCAGTGGCTCTCAAACATTTTAAGCCCCACCCCTTTTTAGAATTTGCCAAGCCTCGCACCCCACCTAAAAAATAACCTGCTAATAATAAACTACAAATAACAGATAGTAAGGTGATAGTATGTTTTATTGAAAAAAAAAAAAACGTTGAAAATACGTGGATGAAACGTAAATATCCAAAATAAAAAATATAAATATCCAGAATAAGGCGGCAAGATCAATTCTAACAAATATTTTCAACTTTATTCAGCTTCACGCCTCTCAAAAAATTGTCTTCGCGATTGTGTGTGGCCCGCCCCACCGTTTGATAACCACTGTCATAAATAAAATAAATGTAGTTGTATGCACACTGGAACCTTTACTTTGTATTCATTAGACTTTCAGAACGTTGCAAAACTGTATCGCTTGGTTTTTACTAGTTATGCATGTGTTACTATATAGTTAGGTCTAATGCGTGTATCACTAAAATACAATCTCACACATTGTTAAATACGAGTTATTTTACTTGAATTTTAACAGTGTTCTGGAAATATCTGAACATGCATCCCGTCCTTGTTAGGTCACAAACGACGACATTGACTACAAGAATCGTGTTTGCAAACTCGAAAGTTGTTTTTAGAATGTTTTGAGATTTCTAGAAATGATTTTCAGAGTGACCCAGGCAAACAGAATCCAGGTCATTTAGTTTAGAATATATTAAAGAACAGTGATTTTAACCTATTTGGTAGAGCGCTGATCTAGCAAACTATGCGCAATAGTTTATTTGTCTTTTATATTCTGATTTGTATAAACTAGACATACACAGGATGTCTTAATTTTGATTTGCTTTTCAGAGAGCTTTCATTTCTTCAGGAAACATAGTATGGATAAGTAGTAAAATTTAGGTATTGTTTGCATTTATCATCAACCTACAGAATGACAAGGAGATTAATCCTAAAAATGAGGTGTAAAATTGCTGTTTGGCAAAAAGCATATAAATAAGTAAGGCATACTCAGGGCCTGGTTTCCTTTAGTATTTTACAGAAAGTTTAAAAAAGACATTTACTAATTTAAAATTTACTAATAAGCGCGCATGCATGGTTAACCGTTGCCTTTCCATCCGGTACAGCGAACGAACAGAATTATATTTGGATATCGAAAAGCAAAAACTTTCGGTTTACCGTTATTCGGATAATACAACCAACAGAATTATACCCGGCTATCGGACAAAAAAAACTCCCTGTTAACCGTTTTTTGGATAATAAATCCGATAGCATTATAACCGGTTATCGAATAACAAAAAATATTTTGGTTTACCGTTATCCAAATAATCCAAACCTATCTTTAACCTGTCTTTATTATTTTATGTTAGTATTTTATCCAGGAATAATTATTTTCATACTTTTAGTTTATAAGATGGAGATCTGGGCCATTCTTGGTTTGTTTATTATACTTGGAGTCGCCAACTGCCAAGATACGAGTGAGTATAGAAATTGTTGAAAACATTCAGTAAAATTGATAGTATTTAAGCGTAATTTGAATTCACTGCCTCATCGGTGTTTTCCTGACCGTATTGACTTGAACTACTTCTAGCGTCTAGCGGACTGGTTCTCAACCAGTGGGCCATGCATGGTCCACTGCTGGGCTACGGAAAGGCCACAGAACTATTAAAAAAATTGCTAGTTTTATTTGTATTACTTTCCTTAATTTTGATTGTAGTACCAATTATTGAAGATTTTGTTTTCTGCTATTGAGTGGTAATTTTCATTCTAATTACTTGAGGGAAAGTATTCATTTTCGCAGGAATATTTTGATTTTTCTTGTAGATTTTCGCTTGCAATGAAAAGTTAACAGGCCACAAGAATATTTGGGCGACGAAAATAGGCCACGATAAAAAAAGTTGAGAAACACTGGGTTAGCGTCAATCTGGCATTTTCTGGCGAACACTGCACTATGATATTTCAAAAAGTTTTAGTATCTCTTGGCTTTTCAGTAGTCGCATCTAATTTGCTCAGAGATGAGTCCCCTCTACTTCTGAGTGAGTGCCCGTAACTTTGCTCAGAGATGAGTGTTCTTACCACTGAGTAAGTGCCCGCGCTTTGCGAAAATTCCCATAAAAACAGTCATAACAGCGTTACAAATTACGATATCAATTATCATCGATATAACATAGAGTCCGAATCCGTTAATCCAGCAACCGAACCGAATTTAATAAAATCTTTTTCTGTGTTTTAGTCCACCGGGAACCATCAGGTGAATTCACCGTTACTTCGCAATCCTACAATAGATCGAGAATTATGGTCGAGAAGGGAAGACAAATCATGGTACAAGTGGAAAAGTTGCGCCTTGAAAGAGGATCTTACTTGAAGGTTGTATTTTAATATGACGCTCATTCATGCCTAATTCCTGCTGCAACATCCTTGCATTATACGCTTACAGATCCAATTACGCAAGGAAAGGTTGTCAGTCCCGCTTCACCCCAATTAATAGTGACGTAGTAATATTTATTTTTCAGCTGCAAGACGGTCAATATGGAGATGCGTATGAATACAAGATGTACGGATCTCAAGCTTACAGATCATCGAGGTAATGTAGAAGATTTTTTATTTTCATATATTATTTACACCTTTTCACTCCAAACAAGGCATTGTGCAAGTTCCACTGTTAAGTAGTAAGCGACTATTGATTAATTCAGCGATTTTTAATCGGGGCCCGAAGGTGGTGGTTGGAGGGGGGGGGGGGCAATGCTAGGCCCAAAACCGATTTGTACCTGAAAATATGGCCTAACCTTAACCTGGTACACATACTACGTTCTGGTGTCCGCCATCTTGGTTCACATACTTCTGGAGCGCCTTTTTGAATACCCGATGATTTCAGAACCGAATCGTATATTATTTTCGAATCGAATCCCGAATACTTGGAAAATATTTGAATTCAAAAGTAAAACGACGTAATTGCATGGTTTTTTTATTGTAATGCATCCTTCATACACGTAATTTACTAAAATCATAGAATCTATCACCAAGACAGTTCGCTGAGTGTTCACACACCATAAGAAACATGTTTCATCAATAACTCAACAGAAAGAAAACAGTCGCATTTCAGAATCGCATTTTAAAAATTTGGTATCACAAAAAAATGAGGAATTTGCCTCGAAACAAGATGGCGGCCATTCCAAGTTTTTGTCTGAACCCATTCGAAGAATTGACTATTCGATTCCCCTTCCTACACGTTATCAGCCGAGTATGGCGGTTGTAACAACATGCCATAAACTGGCTAGCTATTGTACACATCGTCGTTCTGCAGTATACCTCTTTGTTACTCTTGTGTACTGTACCAGAGTTTCATTTGTATATTTCATGCTGTTGTCCTACCATAACGCAGCAGCCATAAACTGCAGTTACACTTGATAGAGGCGCATGTCGCACATCCGTGTCTTAGTCCAGTGAGCTCTTGAACGTGTATCCCATCTCTATTATACTGTTCAATTATTATGCAGATACTGTTACGTTTTTGAGGCAAATCAACATACATATATCACCGAATTGTATTTTTTCTTTCAGATACGGCGGATTACAACGAACAGACTTGCCAATGAGAATGGAAACGGTGACGAGAAAGTTATTCATCACCCTGAGCGGCCGAGGAGAAGTCAGTGTCAAGTATACAAGTAAGTTGATACAAATTGTGATTCCGGATCCGGATTTGAAATAAAAATGACTCCGACATCTTCAAAAACAGAAAATTCAAAATCGATTGGTCATGTCCAGTAGACAACTTTTTGATTGGCTTTATTGTGAATCACGTGTGTGTGACGTATCATGTTTCGACCAATCACACCATATAGACATATAAAAGCTGTTGAGTTCTTGATTCTATCTTTCTCTTAGTCAGTGTGCCTTACTGTTAAACTGTTACTGTGGGAATGTGTTGAACTGATTGTATCTTAATTTGAATAAATAAATAATACGAACGTATTATTACACGATTGGTCCATTAGTTGAAGAAAAAGGTGCTCCCGAAGTATGCGAGCCAAGGTGGCGGACACCGGAACGTAGTATGTGTAACAGGTTAGGGTTAGGACATAATTTTATTCCAGTTTTCATTATTTTAGTTCTATTACGAGTTCGGGGACTAGCCAAGTGACTCCCGTAGTATTTGTACCTAAAATTATAGCCTAACCCTAACCTGTTACACATACTTCGTTCCGGTGTCCGCCATCCTGATTCACATACATAGAGTACCGAAGAAAAAGCGTTCTTCTTACAATAATAATTCGCCAAGATCATCTGTAGCGGGGGGGAGGGGGGGGGGGGGAAGTTGATAAGACGATTTAATCATATTGGCGGACCACAGTCTCTCGTTCGATTACCAGTTGATGTCGGATATTTGATTAGTTAGCCAGTTATTTGTTTCAGATGCATGTGATTGTATTTGATAGGTTACGTCGACGACGGGGTGACAACTTGCCTGAAAAGCGACGCTGAAGAATTATACGAAGACGCGTTGAGCATTGATTGTGGATCTGACGAATTAAGTCCTGTTGCGTCACAATGCGAAGTTACGCTTCAGTGCTCCAACGGTCTCTACCAGCAATACAGGTGAGATTTTTGCCCTACTTTGATTCTCGTTATTCAATCAATCATTTATTTTGGTTCTCTGACATAAACAATACAAAAAGTAAACAGACAAAACAAAATGCAGATTTACCTGGGAGACGGGCATAACTTAAAAGTTAAAAAACGTACAATGTACGTGCCCGCCCACCAAAAAAGAATAAAATAAACTCAGAAAAACGCGATTTACAATCGGGCAGTACTTTGAAAAGCAATTGAACAAAAACAGCAAATTGAAGTAAATAATTGAACGCAATAAACTTCTACCTTTTAAATTGAAATGTGAGACGTGTATGTGTAACACAACACTGCTTTTCCTACAAAAACATGGAACAAAAAATACTCCCTGACGTAAAACAGTGATGCTGTAGGCCTAGTTCAATTTCATTGCAAAAACAACAGTGACAAAAAATTGTTACTAAAAAAACAAGCTTGGTATATGGATTGGATGTTCCATAGCAGTCCATGCACAAGTCATGGATTGGGGAATCGGGTTCTTTTGTCGTTTTCGATTAGTTCAACCTAAAATCACCGTATCCGTTCCAATGCCTCCAACATCAATATCGAAATTCCACGAACAACCACCATTCCAACAGGTGAAGTGGTCCAATCTTATCTGCGCTTCGTTCCATCGTCCACAACCAGTTTCATTCTCTCTCTCTCAAACTATTTTTCTCTCTTCTTTCTCCGTCTTTCGCTTGCTCCTCTCTCTTTTTCTTTCTCTCCCTCGTTTTGATGTCTCCTGTTCTAATTTGACCTTCGATTCCCTCCCCGAGTTGTTCGAAAACTGAATGCTGAAATCGGGAATGGATGAGTTAATTCCGACTTTCCTTGCGGGGAGCCTCGGGATCTTTTGTACCCGGCCAGCCCACACCAACGTTTATAATACGAAAATGATGTGTGGCGCATCGTGCCAAGCGTTAGGAATACGCTCGCCACCGCATTTCTGATTACCCTTCGTTGGTTCGATTCCCATGCGGGGATGATTATAAGCGAGATGATTGCTGGACTCCTCGCCGCCGTAGGGTGGTTCACATGACCGCTGTTCGATTACGGCTTCCTCCACCATTCAGTCCATGCTTCTGAAAACAAATAACTAACTAATCCCATACCCAACCTGGACTGGTAACCGGACGAGAGGCCGTGGTTCGCCATATGATTAAGCCGTCATATCGGCTTTCCTCTTCCCCGGGATAAATATGTAAATCCTATCCTATCCTATTTTAGATATACACCAAGCTACGTTTTGAAATAACAAATTGGTGAATATCCAGTTTGGGGTTAAGAATGCAGATTGCGCTGGAAATCCAATTTTTTAGATCATTTCAAACCCCAAACGGATAGTTACCAATTTGTTAATACTTATCACCAGACCAGAAACCTATTGATTTTGGGCGAATTATGTCGTATAATTAGCGAGTTATTAATTAATTAGTGATGGGACACAAAGTGTCACTATGGAGTAAGAGCGCTGTTTTGGGAATCCTAACCTATTCCTATCCTAGCTTTCGATCGATAGGTCTTCGGTCTCTGACCGATATTCTCGTTTTAATACTTTGCTGGGTGTTTATCTAAAATCTCATCTTGTTCGTATTAGAGACGGTGGCTTTTTACAAAAGATCCGAACCTTGTTCGAAGCGAAACGGTTGATAACCAATGTGATTTATATTTCAGTCGAACCTTAACTTGTCAGGACGGGCACTGG
Organism: Styela clava; assembly: GCF_964204865.1. Classification (NCBI taxonomy): domain Eukaryota; kingdom Metazoa; phylum Chordata; class Ascidiacea; order Stolidobranchia; family Styelidae; genus Styela; species Styela clava. Next base: position 383,459 of record NC_135250.1, on the reverse strand, counting down.
GAAGGCAATGTACAATGTCAACCAATGGAATCTGTCATAGAAGACCAATGCTCCTTTGATTCCGACGAATTTGAGGTAAGGGGAGAGGGAGGGAGCATCGTGGTCTTCACAGGGCACTCCCATAGTATGTGTACCAGATTAAGGTTACACATACTTCTGGAGCGCCGCTGCAAGGGCACTTGGCGCTTAAGACTTTGTTTCCGTATATACAAAAATATAATAATAGAAATGAAACTAGTGTTATCTGAGATTGGATAAGCAGTTTCAGCATTCATTACTGATGTTAGGCCAAGTTATGATTCATTTACATGATAATATTTGGAATAGCTCTCATGCCTACAAACATATATATGAGTTTAAGATGATACTTAGGAACGAAAAATAAGCAAAAAATATTTTAACAAGCTAATATTGAGGCTTGAGTCGTCTGACCAACTCGAATTCTTTCAGTAAACACTGAGGCACAAGCGAAAATTATTCGAATATTGCAAATTTCTGTGGTGCCTGCCTCTTTTCGTTTTGTTCTCTAAGCACGTGCTTTTTTGTTTAATGGTTAATCCAGCTCTGATTATGGCTGGGCATTCACGTATATCTGATGATTTTAGAAACGAATAGAATATTTTTTTTGAATCGAATCTCGAATACTTGGAAGATATTCAATCGTGTGTGACTTTTTATTGTGATGGTTCGCTGAGTTGTCACACATAATGAGAAACAAGTGATAAATTACTGAAAAATAGAATCCGTCACTCTGACAGTTTACTGAGCGTTCACATAAAATAAGAAACATGTTCCATCAATGATTAACTAGAAAGAAGAGTCACGTGTCAGAATTGCATTATAAAAATATGGATTCAATAAAAAAAATTGAGAAATTCACCTCGACATTTGACGTCCAGATGTAGTAAACAAGATGGCGGCGATTCGAAATTTTTGCCTGAATCGATTCTAATAATTTACGATTCGATTTGAAATGCCTAGCCGTAGATATGACTCGACAATTCTAATTAGGACCTTGCTTTGTTAAAACTTAAACAATGAATGAGTCAAGAGGGCTATGCTCAAATATGCGGACACGTAGTGTCACGAAATTTTGATGACGTCATAGCAAAAAATAAAAGTAATAGCCTTCTGGAAAAAAATTTCCATCTTTAACCACTGAAAATTTCAAAGCAATTGGTCCAGTAATCAAAGAGAAAAGCGATTTCTTCAAAACGTGTCAAAGAACAACAACAACAACATAAGAACAAAACGACCACTATGTCCACTACGTGTCCAATAATATAATTTTTCTTGCATATATCGTTAAAATATTCTTTTTTAATTCACAGGCCGAGGATTCCTGCCCGTACTCTGATGAAGAAATCATAGACTATTACGTGGATGTGGACGGAGTCGATCCTTATGAACCGGGTTTGGGGAGAGGAAACTCGAAGGGAATCAACTGCAGCCCGTTATGCGCTACCAATAGAGTTGGAAAGCCAATAATATCCTGTTCGACGAGGCACTATAGCTTCAGGGCACTCAATCGCAGAGGTAACTTATTTTATTGGTAGGCTACTGTAGCAGATTACATATCGATACCATTTCAAGTCCATATATTTGTGCATCGATCTCTTATACTGATATAATCGCTAGATTAAGCTAAAGACGTTTCATGCTCATTAGCAGGCATGGCGTAACCGTCGTCAGCAGTGATTTCCCTTTCTTCTAAATTTCAACCCCCGTCCTAAATTTCATGTGTGACACCAGACTTTAATTCTTAACGTAAATAAAATTGTATTTGAATATTCTGAAAGTGGCTCATATGTCGGTGCAAATGATCAGTCAAATACATAACACATTTTTACAAGTCACAAATAGTTTCATCACTAATAATAATATCACCTCCTGAATTTGAAAACACCCCCCCTCTAAAATAAAAAACTGGGGAACATACTGGTCGCCAGGCTGGGGGGAAGGGGGGCAGGGGTTAAAACAGCAATTTTTTGAAGCGGTCCAAAGTTCTAATTGCCAAGTTGAACCGTAACAGCTAGCGGATCCAGCCGGGGGCCAGGAAACGTGGGGTTTCAATAGTTTTGTGCGATTAAAAAGCTTTTCAAAGTCACGAAAAATTGCTATGTATGTCACAGAAAGATGTCGACACTGAGTGCCCCTTTTAAGGGTTTTTATTTCCTCAGATAATAAACATCCATCCCATTTACTCTCAGCGCGAAAAAGAAGATACATCAGGTGCCGTATTTGTCGAATGAAGCGAGGCTGTGGAGGTCCTGGCAAAGTGGGGTTCTAAGGGAGACAAGACTACAAGCATCTCATGAATTCGGAAATTGACTCCGGATATGAACTCCTGGCACTACATTTGAAATTTGTTAATTACAGTCCAAACACGTTTTGTGAATATATTTCGGATATCGACTTTGACAGTTTTAATTTACTTCCGGATATGAACTCCTGACACTGCCATTTAATTTTGTCAAATACAAAGAGCTGAAATAAGTTTGTGAATATGTTCCAGATATTCACTCCAATAATTGCTTTTATTTCAGATATGACTCATGCCACTACATTAATCTTTTTTTGTGCTTGTTATGAATTTTGTAAATAAATGAAATTCAGTGCTAGCAGTGCTCTTTATATATTTGAGCGATTCTGAAGTTTATGTTTGTAACTTCCGCTTCCTTATGGGAAACCAACCGGTCCATGCATCTGAAACAAATAACTGGCTAACTAGTCCAGTACCTGACATGGACAGGATCCCGGGCGAGAGGCCATATTATATGTCATATGATTAGGCCAGGGTCGGCAACCTGTTATCACTTGCGGGTAAAAATCAAGGGTTGCGGGTCTTTGCGGGCATAATTTAGAAAAATAAAAACTGAACCAACGGCCAATGAATCTACATTATTTCACACAGTTCAGAAGTCGAAATTTTAGTTTTTAAGCAACGCGGGAAGACTGCGACAACTTGTGAATTCAACTTAGTCGTCTTACTTGAAGAAAAAAATTTACAAATGACATTTAATGTGAAACTTTGAGTTGCATCACGCTTGATACGTTTACGAGATTACTAAATGGGGAACAATTTCTAAATCGAACACTGGATGAAGCCGAGATTAAACCATTTTATAAATGGGAATCACTATCTTCATTGCATTGCATCTCAAAAAATTTCATTTGAATACTTTCTGCGCCATTAGACCCATTACCCTCAGCAGCGTCCACTTCTCTTCTTTTTGTTGCCTTTGTCTAATTATAATCAGATTATAAGCTCATCAAACGAGTAACTGTTTACTAAATTGTTAGATTATAATATAATTTAGTCCACACGTGTCTCACAATTTATATTGTTACGTAAAGAGTATAATCGTCAAAACAGCTGTTTTGTTACTATAGTTCTATAATTCTATAGTTCTAATTCTATAATTGTTACTATAAGTGAAGCGTCGCGGGCGGATTATTTTACTTCGCGGGCCGGATCTGGTCCGCGAGCCGAAGGTTGCCGACCTCTGAATTAGGCTGTCTTATCGGTTTTCCTTTTTTGGGAATAAATATGGAAATCCTATTTAATCTTAACCTAACCAGTTAGTTCTGGTTTTGGACAGAGCGGATGTCCGATTGGTTGTTATCAATATAATCCTTCGATGATAATCCCACTGAAAATTAGAAACCCACTGGTCATGGAGCAGCGCAAAAAAGAGAATAAATAAATAGACAGTGAGAAAGAGAGTCATTTAAAAAACGGGAAAGGAAATTGGAGCAGTTGTCTAACATATATAGCGAATAAAAAAGGTGACTTCTGGCAAAATGAGTTCGCGCAAAATATACCTCCAAAATCGTTAACTTGATGTATATTTCTTTTATCGAGTCGTCTACTCTAAACTTTATTTGGACACGAAATGAACCTGGGTGATTTGTTACTTTTATTCATTTCCAAATATTTTGCAATTTCTATTGGATTCGTTTTTCACTTCAAACTTTTGCGCGATGAAAATTTAAAAATTAACCACCGGGCCGTGGTTCCGTGATCGCATCTCAGCGATTTGGTGGTCAGACTACCGGTTTATGTGAGCCAGGGGTGTGTAACCTTTAATGCAGGAGGACCAGGTACAAACAAACTGGGTGAAACCGCGGGCCGCATCTTTATTTAACATAGGATTTTCTAGTAATTGCAGGTACAAAAAGACATTGTAACGTCTTATGCATAGATAATAAATTTGACTCAGGTATAGGCCTTGCAACATAAAGAGATTGGAATTAATAGCACGTACCAGATTAAAATTAATTAAAAACTCGTTTCGCGGGTCGCACATCATTCAGGCTGATCTGACCTGCGGGCCGCAAGTTGCATCCCCCTGCGTAAAAGATTCGATACCACTTCATTTTGGTTTTCGTGTCCACATATTTTAGAATTGCTCTCTTGTTTAATTCAAAATCCAACATACGGTATGTAGATTTGAATCCGGTAATTCCAATATCCAGATTATACTTGACCGGATATCCGATTCACAATAATTATAATAATCCATCGATAATGATCTTACTTTAATCCACCGGTTCTCAATCAGTGGTCTCTGGCTTACTACCGACCGACAAAAACATTTTCCGCTGGGCCGCAAGTTTACCGAACATTGCTAGAGTTATTGATTGATGAAATAATATGTTGCTATTGTTTGCTGCAGTGGTAATTTCCATTCTAATTGCTGAAATGAAAGTGTTTATATTGCGGGAACGATTATTTGTTTTTCTCGTAGTTTTATCCCAGCATGAGAAAGTTCATGGAATTTTTATGCAAAAAGGTTGAGAACCACTGATTTAGTCAAATAGATAATCGGAGCAGTTCCCACACATACGGAGATTGATAAATAAAGGATTTGAATCTGTTATCTCTTGTTGTTTCTTTCTTTGTATTTGGTAAATGAGTCTTCAAAATTTCATTTGGTATTGAAGGTTTCATTGTTTATTTCGTTTCAATTTCCTTGTTTTTTAATTTTGCCAAATCGGCTTTTTCTATAATTTTTTCGATATTCGTTTTTCTTTCCTTCCAATGTTTTGTTTTTCAGTGATTTTCTCCGAGATATTTGCTTACTTTAGTCAATCTGCGCAATAGTCTTAAATATGTTTGCTGTCGCAACTGCTGTTTTTAGTAGTTGTGCCTAATTCAGTTTCTTTTCCATACAAACCTGTATCAGCGTTGTAGGTGTTGAACATATGTCTTGGAACCTCGCGAATCCGGTTTTATCTACATCGTTGAAAGATACAAAAAAAAACCTTTTTTTATAATGTTTTTTCCACATATCTGTATGAAGTGAAAGAAATTGAACGGTACATTGCATACAAAAATTGCAAAACAAAAAAACATGATCAAAAATGGAAATTCTTTAGATATATATATGTACAATACTACAATAATTGATCATCTTTATGTGATTAGGTGTATTTTTTATGATTGGTGATTGATGATGCCGTAACTGCACCGATCAACTGTGTTTTATATCTTAATAATAAATATAAAAAAGTACCCCGGTCACCAATGTTCCCTCTAATTTTTTGTAGTATGTGTGCGCAGAAATTTTAGCGTGTGCGCACTTTTTTGGAAATGACTGATATTTGTGCAAAAACCAATGAAGAAATTTCGGCGTTCTAACCGGGTAATAAGTGGGTCAACAACAAACTTTCTCAACCTGCCAACCGAGCACATTGTTACATTACATCGAAATACGTTTGTGCGCAGTAAATCTATTCGTGTGCGCACCCTCTGAAAGCTGTGTGCGCGCGCACACGCGCACACCTTAGAGGGAACACTGCCGGTCACTCAATCAACATAACTCGTATATTTTTTGTTAATTATTATTTTTCTGTACACTTGTTTTTTGTGATGAAAAATAAACGATTGATTGTCTTGTGACTTTTCATCCACAACTTCCAACGGTTCACGTCACTAAAAGCGCCTTTTTCGGGAGCGATTGGATAATTTTTTTTCAACGCTGACATAATCTGATTTGCTTCCTTGGCATTCTTTACCATGCATGGCTTGGCGGTGTGACGCATCGTTCGTTGGGAATGCGCTTTCCACTGCACCTCTGATTACCCTGCGCGGGTCCGCCGTTTCGAATTTTATGCCGGGTTAATTATGTGCGAGAGGATTGCTGGATTCCTCGCCGCCGTTCGCGTAACCGCTGTTTGGTTCCACCATTAAATCCATTCATCTGAGAACAAATACCTGGCAAACTAACCCCCATATCCGACATGGACTGGTAACCAGACGAAAGGTTATGGTTTGCCATATTATTAAACCGTCTTATCGAATTTCCCTCCCCCCGGGATGAATATGTAAATCCTATCCTATTATATCATTATTTTATGTGACCCATATCCGTGTCAATGTGCAGCCTTCCTACTGAATTACTCCACCAGAAAAAAATCATAAAAGCAAGATAATATGTAGTCAACCAGAAATTTAAAAATGCATTTCCATTAGTGAGCAGAAAGACTCTTGAAATACCATATTTCCCGGCAAAAAGTCGCTTTTCTAGGCCCAAATTTTTGGCCTGATTTTGGGGAGTCGTTTTATTAGGCGGGTATGATAATTTTTTTCGTGTCGCTTATTATTCAATTCGTACCAATTCGCCGGGAAATACGGTACTTGGAATCGACTTTTCGTATTTTATTGGCCATAAGGCGCCTTTGAAAAGCCCTTTTTCTCATAAATCGATCATGCGCCTTATAGGCCTAATGTATGAATTAGGTAGTACTTCATGCTTTATTGCCTACACTCTACTCAAGACTAATACAAGTATTGATTTATAAACCGTTGCGTTTTATAGTCCGATGCGCCGGTGTGTGTGGATGTAAACCAAATCGAAGCAATCTATTGACTGTGCGACGTAAATGTGTGTTAATCAATCCTAGGAAATTGGGGATTCCAATTAAATCAACGGAAGCGCTCGATTTGATTGATCTATATTTTCGCAAACAGTAAAAGCGATGAAATTGAATCTGATTTTCAATCCGGAGAGTAGAGATCAATGCTGCGTGGAAAAACAGTTTGCTAAAGTTTAATTACTTGGGAGTGTGGATCGAATATTGGCTCGTTATATACCTTAATTGTCATGAAATCCTTAATAATAAGAAATACGATTGCTTAGTTCACATTTGAACTCTGCAAATAAAACATCGTCCTGAGCAATGACATATTTATTCTAATGTTCAAGAGCATCTGACTCAATGTCCATATGATCGTATCGTGCATCTGTATGAGTGATTACCACACAGCACCGGTAACTCTGTAATTCGCCCGATTTGGTGGCGTACAGATCTGGCGTTTCTACTCAATGCTATAATAATTGTATTACCTGTTTATCTATTATTTCTTGGTGTCTTTCAATGCCCAACCTCCAACACACCACCTCTGGATCTAATTGAACGACAGTGTTAGTAACTAGACTCCAGCAGTTTACACAGTCCAGCATTTCTGAACTTTGTTTACCTAGCCAATCGTGGATACCCCACGAGTTATTATAGGGGTTGACCACATGATCTCTCTGTCTAATGAATGCTGCCGAAGCCATGATAACAGTGTTCTGAAAACTTAATTTCCGACCTTACAAATGTAATTAGATATTGAAACTTGGGTGTCGCTGTTCAATAACCAGTTTTGATTCCACGCGACTTTCTTTTTCCAGTAAAATGTGTGCTGAATTTTGTTATTTTTTTTCCTTATTTGGTATGTTATTTTTTACTGTATAAAAAGAAACAAGAGAGCTACGCACAAATATATGGACACGTTAGACCAGAGCGAATCAGTCCTTACCGGTACCTTTAACGCTACCGGTACCCTCAAAAAAGTTCTGAATTTCCAGTAGCAAGAATTTTGCAGAATCAAAACGTACAGCCAGTCATGACACTGACTAAAATCCGTGTTCCCATGGATAAAAAATAATACAGCAAAATTTTAGACGAAATATCAAATTTCATAGAATTCACGCAAAATTTTGAAATAAATAAAAGTAATAGCCTTCTAGCGAAAAAATTAATCTTTAACCACTTAAAATTTCAAAGCAATTGGTCCAGTATTCGAAGAGAAAAGCGACTTTTTAAAAACGTGTCAAAGAACAAGAACAACAACAACAACAACATAATATTGAAACGATCGTTATGGCCACTAAACGTGTCCAATAAACTTGACTATGACTATGATAATACACGATACAAAACATTGTGGGAAGTGAAAAAAGTTCACGCCTCCCTCGTCAAGTCCACGCATCTGAAACAAATACTGTACCTTATTACTAATTCAATACTTGCTAAATGGGACGAGTTGTTTTGGTTTGCCCTACGATTAAGCCATCTTGTCGGGTTTCCTCTCCCCGGGATAAATATGTGAATTTTATCCTCCCTATTTGACTCTCGGTCATCGCCCTCTAGCGGTTATATTATTTTGAACACGCAATTCGCGGGGGCCACTCGATCTGGTGGAAATTCTGGAAAGGTGAGTACCATGTTTTATTGCATTATTCCTAGGCTTACCATATTCCTGAAGCAAAAAACCCGCTTAGTAATAGTTTACACATTTCGCATGCCATTGTGGGTAGATTACGGGTATCAAAATTAGCTGTAAATCCTATTAAAATATCCTCTATCGGCCTTCGCTTCAAATACGGTACCTGTAACTGAATAATGGAAATTGTTCAGCTCATTGGAAAACTTGCACTTTGTTTACGGCTTTAATGCTTCAACGACAGTACAGTTGGGTGTTAAATTAACGCATGGTTCATACTTCCTGTCATATGGCTATGACATAATAATTTTTCTCTCTATCTGAACAAATGAAGTGAGACACAAATCAGTGGTAAATCGGCTGCCTCAATTTTGTAATAGTATCAAATAGAAAAATTATTTATGACTATCATACTGCAAAACCAGGACAATTTAGTCTATCGCCAGGACGGTCGAAAAACCGGGACTGTCTCGGCTAAACCGGGACGTATGGTAAGCCTAATTATTCCTGAATTTTACAAGATTTTGACCACACTTTGGAAACACGTTTACAAGACTCTTCGCCGTTGTAGGTAAACAGTAAATGAATTTACCGCTACCTCATAACAGTTCGTTCCGGAGCTCCCGCCATCGTACCGATAACCACAACCAGACTACCATATTCATGTCGTTCAAGAATACGGCAATACCGTGTTTCCTTTACCATCAAGTCCATGCAACCGAAACAAATAACTGGCTAATCGCTACCTGACAAAGACTCATTTAGGCTTTCCGTATCAAAAAATATTATTTTTTTGGTATTACATCTGCACTTTTTACAGTAGACAGGTAGAAAGCAAAACAAAAATTGAGTTTTTAATATTATATTCATAATTATATTCCTGTATTCATACCTCCACTGCATTTCAAATCTTTACTTCCTTTGTCCACTTTCCTATTTGGACATGCAGACATGCTGACATGGGCTTTCTCTGTTTTTACACTTGTTCAAATCAAGACGAAAGCAGGGAACAAACTTGATGTGCAAGATCACATGAGATAAATTAGTAAGCGCATTTATGTCGCGCACGTGAGAAGTGGCAGCTAATTTTAATGTGTTCCGAATAGCTCGATGCTATGTTCGTCTATTGTGTTTTTGGTTTGAAAAGTGTTGGAGTCCGCGGTTACTTCAGAAAAGCATAGGGGTCTGCAGGCACATAAAGTTTGAGAACCACAGGTCTATATTAATATATGTATATCGTTTGAAAATATTAAATACACTGGAATAATATAATCGTATAATAAGTGTGTGTTCACGAATGTTCTCTGACATACTTTGTGGTCACAAATATTCGTATGATTAATTTTATAGGCGTTCTTGAGGAGCCTCTGGCAGTTGAAAATGTTGATTCGTTTGGGCTTCGCTCCACCAAAAATTTTTGATTTGAAATATTCTAAATTAATACTTTTTTTGGAAACCCGCAATTGCTGACCGGAATTCTACATAGTTCCAGTAGCGCTTGGCATAACTCGCTTTTAACTTTTCTCGGAGATGAGTTTTAATTAATTTTGAGGGAATACTCGTAACTTTGTTTAGATATCTTCTATTTCTGATTGAGAGCACATGTAATAATTCTAAATGGTCTTAGCTCTGTATTTCATTGGTTGTCCGTAAATCTGTAGCCTTGCTCAGAGATGAGTCTTCTTCACTTCTGAGTGAGTGCCAGTATTTTTGCTCAAAGATCAGTCTCTTTTACTTGTGAGTGAGTGCCCATAACTTTGCTCAGACATAAGTTTCTTTTATTCCGAGTGAGTGTTCCTAAATTTGACTTTGCTCAGAGATAAGTCACCTTTACTTCTGGATGAGTGATCGTAGTTTTGCTTAGAGATGAGGCTCCTTTTACTCCTAAGTGAGTGCCCATAACTTTTCTCAGAGATGAGTTTTCTCTACGTCTGAGTGAGTGAGCGTAATTTTGCTCAAAGATGGATCTCCTCCACTTGTGAGTGAGTGCTCATAACTTTGTTCAGAGATGAGTCTGCTTTACTTCTGAGTGAGTGCCCGTAACTTTGGTCAGAGATGAGTCTGCTTTACTTCTGAGTGAGTGCCCGTAACTTTGCTCATAGATGAGTCTCCTTTACTTCTGAGTGAGTACCCATAACTTTGATCAGAGATGAGTCTGCTTTACTTCTGAGTGAGTGCCCGTAACTTTGCTCAGAAATGAGTCTCCTTCCCTTTTGAGTATGTACTCATAACTTTGCTCATTGATGAGTCACCTTTACTTCTGAGTGAGTGCCCATAACTTTGATCAGAGAGAAATCTTCTTTACGTTGAGTGAGTGCCCGTAACTTTGTTCAGAGATGAGTCTCCTTTACTTCTGAGTGAGTGCCCATAACTTTGATCAGAGATGAGTCTGCTTTACTTCTGAGTGAGTGCCCATAACTTTGATCAGAGATGAGTCTGCTTTACTTCTGAGTGAGTGCCCGTAACTTTGATCAGAGATGAGTCTGCTTTACTTCTGAGTGAGTGCTCATAACTTTGCTCATTGATGAGTCACCTTTACTTCTGAGTGAGTGCCCGTAACTTTGGTCAGAGATGAGTCTGCTTTACTTCTGAGTGAGTGCCCGTAACTTTGCTCATAGATGAGTCTTCTTTACTTCTGAGTGAGTACCCATAACTTTGATCAGAGATGAGTCTGCTTTACTTCTGAGTGAGTGCCCTCAACTTTGCTTAGAGATGATTCTCCTTTACTTGTGAGTGAGTGCTCTTAACTTTGCTCTGAGATTAGTCTCCTTCACTTCTGAGTGAGTGACCATAACTCTGCTCAGAGATGAGTCTTCTTTACTTCCGAGTGAGTGCCCATACCCATGCTGATCGATGAATTTACTTTACTTCTGGGTGAGTGTAAACTTGCTTTGATCAAATTATCTTTAGAAACATCTATTTTAGAATCTGTGTGTATTTTCGTATTTATTACATTCGGATATTAATACTTCACACTTTTCGGGCGAACTTTGAACTCCACAAACTCTTTGATTGTTCCAAAATCTCACTAAATTAACCCTCAATTAGCCTCTTCACCAGTGATTTTTGCTAATGTATCATCTATCAGTATTAAAAGGGTTAATATCCTACTCCCGATTCCCTCGAGAGTTCCGCTTAAATGTCAAGGACGCTACGAGTCTTTACATCATGTTTAAGAATACATGTGAACGTCGTGTGTTTTCTGATGCTTTTCTCATCACTGTATATAGTACTGGATGCACTCGAGACAATAATATATGTGTTCGAAGCAAGGTTCTGAGCCCTCAACTAAAAGTGGAAAGAGTATTGATAAAAGAGCTGCAAGTTTGCTCAAAGCCAGGTCCCGAGTCCTCAACTAAAAGTGAAAAGAGTACTGATAGAAGAGTTGCAAGTTTGCTCAAAGCAAGGTCCTGAGCCCTCAACTGAAAGTGGAAAGAGTACTGATAGAAGAGTTGCAAGTCCGCGAGTACATTTCATTTATTCTACCGGTCCGCCAGGGTAGAAAAGTTGGGAACCACTGTACTAGAGTATCTGTAATCGTATAATGCTATCGCAAGGGTGTAAGTTGTTTAAGTGTGTTTGCTGCAAGACTCGCTTGTTATATTCAATATGGTGAAGTTCACTCAAGTTCAATGATTAGCCTAGATAGATTTATGAAGAAGTGGCCACTTGTGCCATTTCAGCCAGCTGCTGTAGCTCTATAGAATACCGGGGATGTGGCGAGTATGCCATCTGTGACCCCAGCTCTGTTTGCACTGCTAATATGATGCCCGTCCGGGCGAGCATTCAAAATTGAACAGTTTTAATTAGACATCAGTGTGAGGGGGGGAGGGTACTTTTGTATTCTTGGAAGTAATCATTTGTATTCTAAATTGGGTCATATTCAAAAAATCACACAGTTGGTCATCTACAATTCACAGACACAAAGATTCGTGAAGTTTATTTTTGGTCTTGAATATCAGACTCCAAACGCTCAAGCCATCATGGCAAGCTTATCTCTGATTTATATCGTAATAGTGCCCATATCATATATTGTTTTTTATCTCATATTTTAAAATGGGCATTTTTCGATATAATAATTATTATCAATCATTTTTTTTTTGGCCAATTACATCTCCCGAGATCTATGAAAGCAGGAAAATGTTTACCAGGGAAATGTTATCTATTCAAAATAAATACCACTTTGATCAATTTCATAAATAGAGATTTTAAAAATGCAAAAAAGTAAATCCCAATTATCTGAATTTTTAGAATATATTTTTCTCAATATAATTTCAATAGCTCTGATTTTAAATTTTGTTTAATCTTTTTTTTTATATCTTTATGATTTCAATAGCTCTGATTTCAAATTTTATTTAATCTTCTTTTTTATATCTTTCTAATAAGCTCAATATAACTTTTTATATAGCCTATCTGAAAAAGTTTACTCAAAAGAGTTCTTGAATATAAACAAATTTAAAATTTGTTAAAACTTCATTTTTCACATTTCCAGTTTGATCTATTATGTTATAAATAACAGTTTTGTGCGTTAGGTTCCAGGCTTTGTGTTCATGAGATAGAGGAAGTGAGGTCATATTTCAGGAAGGGGACAAGACACATTGCACTGCTGTACTGCAGAGGTCAGAAAAGTCCGTTTTGTTTATACTTCGATAATATGATCAGCGCTGTGCATTAGTTTTTAAATTGATTATATTCTTGATTTTATGAACTTTTATTTGGAAAATCAGAGGAACAAACAAATTGTTGTTTTTCCTAACTTTTTATGCATTGTTTGTTGAACATCACCAAATTAAATATTTGATTTTCCAAATTTGAAAATATTATATTACTAATTATATCATTACTTAGGATAGTACCGAATATCGTTGCATATAAGCCGATCCTCTGAAAACGGCCTTAAAATGGTGAATTTATAGAAGTTCTCGTATAATCCGACCTCACACATTGTACACTCTTATCGTGGGAACGCTTAGTTGTAACTGTTGGAATTAATTCAGCATAATGTCATTTCGTTTGAGTGCGATCAGAGTTATGCTTGTATAAGCCGACCCCTTGGTTTGGCAATTTTGTTTGAGTTTTAAACTCTGCCTATATGCGAGGATTTACTGTAAATTATTTGGTTTTAGGCCTTCCTTGCTGTGCACATAATATAGAAAGTAGATCATGGTTTTTAGGTTCTGAAAAACTGAATTCAAAGGATTTTGAATGAAGCAGACTGAATATTTATTTACTGTCTGAATCAGTTGTATTGAATATGGATAATTTGTTTTGGGACGAATTTAGAATATTATTTTGTTTGAAAATTTTGTCTTTTATTAATTTAACTTTTAATTATTTTGAAGAATTTGCTGAAAGTTTCTGATACAGAAAATGAAAAAGGAATGATAAAAGTGTTGCAAAACAGAATATTGGTCGGCTCCCAGCAAGGTCCTCCACCTCAGACCAGGGCTACTCAACTATTTCCACCAAAGGTCCGTGTACAAAACTTAAAAATTACTGGGGTGTGCGGTCTTTCATTCGACAGCTTTGAATGCGACTTTCTCAGGCGGCTAGCGATTATTCGCTAATCAAAATAGCGCTTTTCTCATTGTATATAATCGCATGTGATAAAAGGAAACCTTCACGTATACCAGGTGGGCCAATGATCCAACATAAAGAATCAGGTGCGGTCCAAATCAAATACTCAAAAGGTCCGGATTTGGACCGCGGTCTGCCAGTTGAGTAGCCCTTCCATAGACTACAAGTGGAAAGACTGTTTTTGGCAATCAGCCAATCACCGATGTGCCAGTAACTTTATTTTTGTTACACAGGTTTAATAGGAATGCAAACATCACTAGCGATCGTACTTAGTGCTTAATAGGTTTATTTTTAGTGCTGTAAAAGGCTTTAAATGTCGGCCCTCAATTTTAAAATTTCCACTCGGCATTAGAAGCTAATAAAATATTAATCTCATGATGCGGGGCTGGTAAAATTTTTCAAAGCAAATAAACCTCACCAAGTGTGGTATGTGCTAAATCTCAGTATTTTATGGTCAAATTATTTATGTGGTATGTTTGAACAATGATAATTTTTCTGTTGAATATTAACAGGCCCCGCCCAAGAAAACAAACTTTAGATCGTGCGCGTTTGAATAGCTTGCTATTTGTTGCTTAGAAACGAGTATTAGGCAGTTACCTAGCACTTTGTTTGAATATGAATACTAAAGATAGATTAGGTGTGGTAGCGGTCAGGGACCGTTTATATCCAAGTCTAGAAACAGGGATGCCAAAAGCCAATCTATAAATTCTTTTTTAATTGTTCTGTTTGATATGGTATGTTTTTTATTTTAAGTATACAGTAATTTGGAAGCTCTATACTAGACTGCATAATAGCACCTTTCATTTTCAAAAGAATGATTGAAAATTCGTTTATATTAAATTCATCTCTTCAACTTGGCCTAATTTACAGTGTGTCCATGAAGTACCTTTACAATTTCAATTTTGTTATGTCAGTTCTCAATATATCTTAACCAGGTTTGTTGTTTTTTAATCTGTAATCGTTATTATAAGTATTTTTACTTCATTTCTTACATCTGTGAGGGCCAAAACAATATATAATATCGATAAATTCTGTTTGTAATTTTAAAAATGTTTTGGCTTTATGGGACACCCTATATATTAATATAGGTACTATGATATATTTGTATTCAGTGTTTGAAACATTTATTTCAAAAATGTATTCGGAATGGTATATTATTATATATAGGGTTTGTATGGATGGAATTGCTAAAGATAGATTAGGTGTGGTAGGTTTTAGGAGGCTGTTTAATAGTACCTCAGTTGTTTTGTATTCTGGGGCCTCTTGTCTTCTTGAACAGGATATCAAAAAATGATCTGAATAATTGGTGCGATATTTATAAAAAAAATAAGCTTCAAGTATTTCTGAAAGTGTAAAATAAGAAAATTGATCAGAAAACGGTTTTGCCAAATTAATTTTCATTTTCAATGAGTTTGTCTGTTGATCGTGACCCAATTTATTATAGGCTACTCAAATTTCATAATTGGAAATAATAATATTTGAAAATGTTTACAGAATAGTAGACACTTCTATTGTTAGTGCTTTTTCAGCAGGGTGAAAATAAACAACTGATTACTGATGGAGATCTGTGTAATATCTGAGTAATTCCAAGTTTAAAATTCTGGGAACAGGGATACAAATCAATTGAATATTTAAATTCCGTTTTGAAATTTTCTATATATTCGATATAGTATATTCATGATTATATTATTCGCCAAGGCAATATAAAGTATCATGACACAATAAAAATACAGAAAAGAGACTAATGTAAATCGTGCAACAGGAGTCACGAGGGGTCTTGAAATTCTTGAAAAATCAGCCATTATCATTTGAAAAATTGGAATTTTTTAGCATTTCATAACGGGTCTTCAAGATGAGGAATTGACTTCATACTTCTCCTGACAGTGTAATGATACAAAATTAATCCAAAACGGTTGTGCTAATCTTTTATTTTGGGGTTACTTGCTTATTTCATCAATTTTCATCAAATTTTTTAACCGTGCAATTGGTGCAAATTTATCTAGTGAATATGGCTCAATTTAGAGAATATTCAAATCTCCTATTCTAAATTATATTTCCCCCAGATAAAAATCTGCACATGTAGCATTGAAGTTAACTGAATTTATCCCCCCCCCCTCTCCATATTTTATTTTGAAAATTCTGACCCCGAAATTGATACATGAAATCTGTTAATTTTCTATTAATATTTAAAAATTCCAAACACACTTTCAATTTCAAACAAGAAATTGTACCCCCCCCTCCCCAAATTCTCCTCAGTTCAGCATATGTTGCTTTTCTATCAATAGATCAATGTAATGAGCCTTCCTGTCTACTTGAGTTTCCTGCTGGATTACACAATTGTAATTAGAAGCTAAGCCAGTCATTAAATAGGAATTATTGAATATATCGATTGAAAAATTGTTCCCTCCCTTATCTGATTGTGTATTATAATTAGTGTTCCTTTAGGATTTCCCTCACCTAGATAGTTGATCTGACGGTTGATGCTCAAATATACACGGACACCGATGTCATATAAAAGTGCTCCCAAATGGTATAAAAAAGCATTCTCAAATGGTATAAAAAGTGTTCCCAAGTGGTATAAAAAGTGTTCCCAAGTGATATAAGAAGTGAACCAAATGGTATAAAAAATGTTTCTAAGTGGTATAAGAAATTATCCAAATGGTATAAAAAGTGTTCCCAAATGGTATAAGAAGTAATCCAAATGGTATAAAAAATGTTCCCAAGTGGTATAAGAAATTATCCAAATGGTTTAAAAAGTGTTCCCAAATGGTATAAGAAGTGATCCAAACCTTGTACGCTGGGTTTTGTACATTTGTAATAGTTCATAATAAGTGAAAAATATTAATAATAAACAACAAAAATACAAATTTTCTCCCCAAAAACATTCAAATTCTTTCCCAGTTAAATGTTGAATTAAAGCTCTCAAGATTCTAAGTCAATATTCAAGAAATGTGTGAGAATTATAAAATTATTTGATTTTAGCATCCAGGATTCGACTTCTTTTATGCAATTTGTTACAATCTTCCAAAAATAGAAGTTTCAAATCTTTTAATCAGTAACTGTCTTTATTTAAACAAAAAACGACACGATTTTATGAATGGAACCGATTGTTACCATATAAGGGAAGCATTTATGACACAACAAGTTAATGATTTATGACATCACATTGTAATAAAATCATGATCAGATATGGCCAAGCTAGCTTTAGAAAAGTCTCTCTTATATTAGAGTGTGTTATAATGGCCCTTATCAATTGTATGTTAATTGAGTTTTCCTGTTATGTCAGTTGTTGCCTACAATGTAGTTTTAAACGATGAGTTTCTTATAGACTTGCAATGACAGTCATTTTTTTCATTAACTACTTGACAAATTGCTTTGAAATTTTCAATGGTGGACGTGTTTGTCGCTATCAGGCTATTACTACCGGTATATTTATTTCATTTCTGTAGGCTCTATTGGATTATTTTTTTTGGTGTGCAGTAATATCATCAAAATTAAAATTTGTGCATCTTGTGGCAGATCCCTGTTCCTCATTATCTGGTGGTCAGGCGAAGCCGTGAAAATTTTAGTACCAGTAGTCTTCTGTGAAAGATTGTATACCTGTACTACTTCGTTTTGGCCTTCGTATCCATATTCTCGAGCATTGCTCTCTTGTTATTACCGGTAATAACTAACGAAAAGACAGATCTCTGAAGTAAGATCGTATCAACATTTATTACTAAGCAGAGGATGTTGTAATCCCAACAGTGTTGCAATCTGCTATGTGGTTAATTATCCAAAACCCCATAGAAGCATTTTGATTATTTTAATCGCAACCACGGCGAACTCTTTCTGAGGTTACAACCTCATGGGGATAGGATTAACGTGCTTGTCGTAGGGTGATTCGTGCAGTATATTAGGTTGGGAAATCCCACACCTAACCATGTGCAGTGCCTTCAGTTTAACAAATTTATTTCTCTATGAAGAATGTATTCAAAGAGTTAATCAGTGTTTCTTTTTCAAGATCCGCGAGCCAGAGAGTCTCAACACCTGTGGCCACCTCCTATTCTATACCAATAATTATTTTTGCTTTCAACGAGTTGCAGAGTGATACATGCCGTTCATAAAGTTACTAATCCCTTACCTATGGATATGTGATGAATTTTGCTAAATCGCAATTATAGTTTTCTGAAATATAGCTTTCTAAGGGTACAGATATTTGAAGTTACTTAGTCAATTCACCATTTTTGCTTATGTTCAATTATTATTTACTGTATAACAAGGATATTCCTGGTTCGTGTTGCAGATATATTTATGTATAGGCTGGATAGGATTTACATATTTATCCCCGGGAGGAGGAAAGACTATAAAACACTTCATCATATGGCGAACCA
The DNA here is from genome assembly GCF_964204865.1 of Styela clava. Classification (NCBI taxonomy): domain Eukaryota; kingdom Metazoa; phylum Chordata; class Ascidiacea; order Stolidobranchia; family Styelidae; genus Styela; species Styela clava. The sequence continues at coordinate 365,012 of NC_135250.1, read as the reverse complement.
CGGCTTCTCGTCCAGTTACCTTACCAGTACATATCGGGCATGAGATTAGTTAGTCAGTATACATGAACATGATGGTGGAGAGAGCGGTAACCGACCAGCAGTTACAGGAACCACCTTACCTCGTTGAGGAGTCCAACAATCAATCCTCTCACACATAATTATACCAACAGGATTGAAAACTGCGGGCGCGGTATGTGTTCTGTGTTCACTCACTTATTATTTCTGTCTGCCGTTCACATGTTCACGCTGCTTCTTGTCCTGTAATAATTACCGTATTTAAAAGACGCTATTATCCCGACATGTTCACGCTGGTTCGAATGCTGTGGGGATAATTATGCGCGAGGGGATTACTGGATTCGTTAGCGCCGCAGGGTGATTCACGTAACCGTTCAATGCTTCTCCGCTGTCCATATTGGGAACAATTAACCAGTTGGCTATTTCCACAGGATAAGTCCCTCGTTAGGTTCTTAATTAAGTCTTCCGATCTTATCTCCGAAGTATTTAGGAAGAAATCTTATTTACGAATAAACAATCTTTCCCGTCAGCAACAATTTTGAAAAACACCAATCTACGTTTTGTTTTGCGCTTATCTATGCTTATATGTCCCGTGATGATAAGATCTGTAGATAATTATCAGTCGCGCGAGACATGCTCATTATCTTTCTATGCTCTTGCCCCGGCGGATACGTATTCGTATATTGTAAGGATGCTGTAGCAAGATTAAAGATAACTATCCTAAGTGATTCAAGAGTCTTGTATGTTGTAGCATAATAACACAAAAAATACATTTCTGTCGGTGTGCAGCAAGACTGCTAAATCGTATAGAATATATAAATAACGCGGGAATTAATAATAATCTGCTTCCAATCGACTCCTCTGGATAAATGCGAATTCGTATTGACAAAAAAATCCATTTTATCGATTTTCGTATCCGTAGGGTAATTATTATGTAAAGTGGTATTCTTTCATCGACTTTCCTAGCTATGTGTGCTTTAGGATGTCCGCCCAGCGTTTATCTGAACTTAAACTCGTGCTTTGAGTCCTTTTTAAAGCCGAACCCCGGATTTTTTACGAGCAAAGTCCAGGTTTTAAGTACAATATAAAGTCATACCTACGTGCTGCTGACACCTAAATTCCCAACAGGCGTCGTTCAAAAATTTTCCACTAATAGTGAATAAAGGTCGTGGACGCAGAGTGATTGCGAAAACCTGAAACCATGGTTTAAAAATAACGAATCCGAATCAGACACACTGTTATGCTTATTTGTCTCGTAAATATAAATTGGGATTTTTCCCGGTACCAAAATGTCTTTTCGACCATAATGGCCCGCAAATGCGGGGCAATTTTACAATTTTTGTCACAGTATGTAGCAGAAGGTCCTGAAACGAATGCATAATTCAAATGCCATGTAACCTACAGATGGCAGGTGCTCATCAATAAAATCGCAAGCGCCGTTCTGACTTCGACAGCAAAGGAGCTAATTATGGAGAACCCGGCTATTTTCATAATCGTGATCAGCTTAAGCGGGAGCCTGCGTTTCCTCGGAATAATGGTCAAAGCGATGTTCCAGTGCGATTGTTTCCAACCTTTTTCGTTGTATTGCTCTCTTCGCCTATTTTGAAACTTTTTATTCCCCCTCGCTATGCATGAAAAGTGATTCATTTATTCAATCTCTTATGGACCCTTAGCTATTGTTATGCTCAAGTCGTACTCCCGCTTTTGTACAATTCATAATGTGGGCTTAAATGAGTATTATAGTAATAATACAGAACTAAGAATATTAGTGATACCACAGCAAATAAAAAGCAAAGGTTTGAACATTTGCTGGTATTTAACAATCCATCAGCCTTTCACTTGCGAATCCGTTTTTGTAAAACAGGAAATGACCTGATAGTTTAATTATTCAAGTCCACGCATCTGAAACAATTAATTGGGTATATATTCCCATATCCGACATGAACTGGTAACCGGACGAGAGGCCGTGAGCAGTCCTATACCTAAGCTATTCTCTCCCCCGGGATAAATATGGGTATTTTGACATGGAATTGACATTAATATTACTATGTTCCGAGAAAACAGCGCCAATAGCGCACTTAGAATTTAACTTGCCATTGGAGTTCAGAGCGCACCGAGCGATTAGTGGTGCTGTTGCCGAGTTGATGTATTATTCAGTCCATTCGTTTTAAATCTTCAAATATTCACGTATGCGATCTTTTATGCATATCCTCTGAAATCTGCATTCTATCGTCATAAAACGTGATCGAATTAGGATGTGTGTCTACATAATAGAGTGGCAGCTGGTGCCTAGCGACCACTTTTTGATCGATAGTGACGAATCAATACAGTAATTCACGCCTATTATAGCTTCACAATGCTTCGACGGTTTTATAGGCAGCTAGTAAAATCGAAATTTAGAACGTACATATGTGGTTTTTGAGGAGAGAAAAGGCGGGAAACATCGCGAGTTATCGGCAATTTAACGCCAGTTTGAGTCCATACATCGGGCCTGGCGTGCGTTTAAAATCAAAATTACCTTCCCAAATCTGATTTTGTAGGTCAGGCCGCTTCATATTTTTAGTTGTATTTGGCACGATTTTTTCGCCAACTCAAACACGTTTCGCTTAAAATATGAAGGTAGCAAACAGACGTTTCAATATTTTTGCTATTCCATTTGAAATGGAAGTTGAATCGATTTAAAACATTGAATAGCTTCACCTTTCCACGGCAATGGCAATATGAAATGATTTGAAAATGTTAATTTCCTTGATTCAAAAAAGCACGTCCTACTTTGAAAAAGCCTGACCCGTTCCACAACCTAGCGCACTTGTGTACAGTTCTTGTTGAATACTTGAAAGTAATTCGGTTTCGACGTGATGACACTTTTGTTTAGATTGCTAGAGAGGCATGATATGTAATGGAAATCGTAAATAAATTACCCTGTCGGTATTTATTTGGGACGTCGAAAATCATGGCGAACAGCACTTATACAGGAGGTAATTGGGAGGTCGGCAAACTTTTGGCGTTCGCGGGCCAAAATTAAAGGTTGTAAGTCATTGGCCTGCTATAGACCCACATGTTAGAAATAGGGATGGCTTCAATCTACATTCGAATGGCCTCGACGGTAGAAGTCTTTTCGGCGGTGTATAGAGACAGTAGGATAGAAATGAGGATGGATATCTGATACCTGTCGCTATTAGAAAGTTAATACCCCGCCACATTACTAGCAGGTGTGATTTTTAACGTAGCAGACTCGATGTGTACTCGACAGATTTGAAATCCCTCGAATAAATAATACAAATTGATCAATATATGCTCATCAAAAGCAGTCATTACCGGTTAATCCGGGTAATTCTTCCGTCGATTTTCAAAAGCTTCCATCTTGCTCTTCCCTTCATCGGCAGCTGGGATCAATACACCATAATTACTACCCGCTGTTTCGTCCGCGTCTGTCTATAAAATATTAAACATGTGGCTCCGAAAAAGCTTTTAAAAACTCGAGGGTAATCAATTCCGCGTCGTATATATACATTTATTCAAACCCTTGTTTATTTATATTTGCGTGTTCTGGGCGAAGCGAGCTTGTGCTTTTAGATTGGAGAGTGAAGTGCTGACTTTTCTTTGAGTAAGCGAACGCGAGTATTTCTTCAATTCTACTACAGCTTGACTTAGAGATCGTTTGGGAATACTCATATCTGGTAGTGTTAAAGTTTTGTCACTGATTTTATGGCCTGTTCTTTGATTCGTTGAGATACCTCACGTTTAGTTATTGTCTCACCTTCTAAATTATCCTAACTTACGATAAACAAGAGTAAAAATAAACGATTCGAAAATTTGGCAGGAAAATAATAGAATAGCACCCCCTGTTCGTATAAGCTAATTTTAATGGGTACTATCTAATATGTTGAACGACGAATTATTCGACCTGTGGTGCGATGCGTTTAGGTATAAAGTTGGAATTTTAGAATGCTACTTTATTTCGACGTAACTTCTATTTAAAATCAGTGTTATGTTTTTTGTGACGTGGCATTCATCTTCATTCCGAGCTCAGACAAGCGCAATGATTTTGTGTATCGTAAAGCCCTGATTTAAAAAAAGTGTGGAATCTTTGTTGCGTAATGAAATTATTGTATATCTTTTTTATACTTTGAAGGGTTTTACAATGTTTATTCGAAGAAAGTGAATAGTTGCAAGTATTTTTGAAGATCGGAAATTTTTCAGCGCAGATTTTAAACTAAAGAAGCTCGCAATCTGTCTATCAAAGTATCTTGCAATCTTCAAAACTCGCGATAGCGCTCTTTAAAGCTTTTTGTTTATTTGTTTGTTTAAATTTTGCCTCCTTTGTATTCGTGTGGAGTATTTTGGTCCACCCTTACTAGTGGTAAAATAAATAAATAAAGCTAACCGCCGGAGCTTATAAAAACACTGAACGATCGTTTATGTGTTAAAATTCGTTCCTGGAAGGCTATTGAATACCGTCGAAGCGGGATATTCATCCATACAGATTTTTATATATATTTATTGTGACAGGGCTGAGTCTTCGCGGCCAAATATAATAAGAAAAGGTGAAAACTTGATTGAACTGCTCCAAGCCTCGCTTCAATCGCTTATTTGCTGGCTCGTAATGCACCACCAAAATTTTATATAATTTCAATAGCTCTTGGCGGTTCCGTGATCGTTGATAACTTTGCTATCATACATATGAGTCACTTTTACCTCCGAGTGTGTGCTGGTAATTTGGCTCAGAGGGAATTGAAAGGGTTTTGGATATGAGTAAGGCTGTATGACCAATCTCCCCTAACATTCTAATTTTATCTAGGACCTTCTTTAGAGAATATTGCACAAACTTTTCTTTTATTGATTAATAGAAAAATAAGTGGCACGGAACTCAGCGGCGAAGTTTCATGTCACGTCCTGCGTAATGTATTGATCATTAATTTGGCGACTGATGGGAGCCGGTCATTTATAAATAGTTGTTTCGCTTTAAGACTAAAACGTTTTCTAAAATTAAAGTGACCGAATATGGGATTTCCATATCCTGCGCAATCAATTTCGCATGGAAATAATTCTTTGTGCTCAGCGGGTATTATTATTTATCGAAGTGGCATTGTGTCTAATTACTACTCCGTTTCCTGCCTTTGTGTTGGACGTTGTGGCGCCCAACCTTTGTCGTAAAATTTGCGATTTTGTTGCGATTCGCAATTCGCGAGTTTGTGTCATTTGCGGGAATAACTTTTATTATAAATTATCAATAAAACACCCCTTCCCAAAAAGCGGAAAAATACTGATAGAGTTGCAAGCAAACACTCACATTTTAAATGGTGATTTTTTGTCATGGTGACGTTAAATGCGAGAATTGAAGCTTCTCCATCTGTGCTGTCGGGGAAGCAGCTAACGAGGCGAGCCGACCCGACTCAGCCTATTCAATGCGTATTGTTTGCATGCTGAATAAATTAGCTACTGAATCGCCGTGCTATTTTGGGAGCGTGGTGGTTTTAGATAGACGAAATAAATGTTCGTATTGTAGCGGTTCGCCAAGTATTTGAATATTATATGAAAACACAGTTTGGAGAAAATACGACGATCCATGATATTTTACGAATGCTGACATTCATTATGCGGTGCGGTGCACTTATTTTGAACTCATAGTCTTCTGATTTTTGGTGTACCACTTTTTCTTACAAAGCAGTTACCCGATTTCCCATTAACCCGTATTTATTTCACAGTGACTTAATTAAATATAGCTCTTCGGGTCGGCAGCGAGTGCTGGCTTGTGACTATTATTATATCAGTAGCATTTCCTTGTTAAAGGGCGGTTATGGATGGGTATCATGGCGAATGGTGTGTATATTGGGACATTTTTGCGAGCGCGTTAAAGGATATGTATCATCGCGTTTATTTCTAAGGCAATGCTGAAGTCGGAAGATTACGGACTTGTAGTTCTTTACGTATCGTTAGATAACGGTAGGCTCCTTAGATAGGTTATTTTTCGGAGCGAAAGTCGTGAATAAACGTCGTACGAAAACTTTTTGCTCAAATTCTCCCAGAGTGAATTCATCCAAGTGCGACGTGGCCGTGACTTAGCTTAGAGATGCCACATTTTCCAAGTAATTACCGGATTGAGAGAATTGATGTATTCTGATCAGGAACCGGCACTGAGATTATCATCGCATTGAAATACTAGTGAAATTTCGCGTATGTAATGGAGAATTAAAAGACCCAGACGGCATTGTCGACATTCGATATAACTAGTTTGAAATGTCGAGGGATTTTAGGTTTGTGACGCAACAGACTTAAAAAGAATTTGGAATGATGCCAGATACGCGTCATGTTACAGTTTTGCAACAAGACGGGTGGCGAATTGTTCTGGACTTGTCTTTCTCTCTCAAAGCTCAAAAATAGGGCTGTGCAAGTTCAAGTGACCTATTTTTGTATATTGTGTTCATGTCTCTTGAGAGGATTATCTTGAAATCGGTTTTGAGGGATTTGGTTTAAGGTTTAAATTGTTGGCTTAAAAATAAATACTTCCTCGTGAGCTCGATAAAGATTGAAAAGCCGGAAATGATTGGACAAACGCTTATGTCATCAACTCTTCTTGTCGTGCTACGCCGACCGGCATTAAAGTTTTTCGGTCTTGATATCGATTTACCAATAATATATTATTTTTCGTGTCGTCTGTCTCTGACGTTCAATCGATAAAAAACCAAATTCGGCTTTTGCATTTCTTCAATTTTGTGTTGCGTGGAAGAGAAACGTCCCACCCAATCGATTGGATAAACTCGTAAGAGAAACCATGAAAAATCAAGAATTTAACTGGTATTAATAGATTTCCTTCTTAGCTTATTATGGATATTTCGTATTATCGACATGGGATAATAAATCGTATCAAAATTCAATAATTCTGGGTATAAATTCAGCGACCGTTCCCGGCCGAGTAGAAACCTGGCATCCATTCGAGAGAGAAGCACGGTGAAAAAGGCGCGCTAAATCCATGCGTAATGTCGTTTTCCGTCTCACGTGAATGAACCGACCAATCAGAATCGAGCCCGCCTCGCCCTCTCTCCTGCGTAACTTTTGCGTGAGAATGGTCGAGCTCGGTTTGATTTTGGGTTTCGTTGTGGGATGTTTGTTATTTAGGGGAGATGTTTTATTTTTTTTTTTGTCAAAATTTCTGTGGTACACTTGCATTAGATAGCCAGGCGTATGAAACGCGAATGTTAGCGCAAGGCGTCGCGTAAAATACGCCTGTATCCCAGCAACGCAGTGGCATTGTGGTGAAATTCTGCCGTGCATGTAAAACTATTTCAGCCAGTCTACGCTTTTAGGCAGTTTAGGTTTGCTGACGGAAGTGGTATATAAATATTCTTGAGAGGTTTGTATGAAAGCGATGTTAAAATAGAAGGACGTGGACCTGTTCAAACCAACGCCGACGTAATGTTTGATAAAATGGCGACGGTTGGTCCTTTTTCTTTACACATTACGACGTTCTTCTATTCGTCTACGCCCAAACCGTAACGGTTACCTGTGCCATAGTAACAGGACGTGCTGGTCGAGTCTCGAGGAAGCGTGGGCATGAGTGAGAAACCCTAGCCATGAGTCTTGGTTCAACTTTTATGAGTTTAGTAGTGAGTTTTTCATGTTGCTAAAAAGCAATTTATTCAGATATGGAAATATTTTTGATAGTTGTACAATATTCAGATATTGTTTTATTATAATTGCTGAAATCTTGTTTGGGAGACATGTCACACAGCATTGTTAATCTTTCAGTTCTCCTCTCCAGTACACAGTATGGTGCATAGTACAGTATTATATTCTTGACTGATTGCTGGATTGACTTATTTTAGTTAAGTTCGACCATTGGTCCTATTCTGTTAATCCGTCAGGTAAAATATATCATGGACTAGTCTATTTTAAGTCGTTTCCAAAGGGTAAATGTGAATTTTGAAGTCTTCATACAGTCATAGATTACTAGGACATACTGCTTACTTGAACCTTACTTATGTTTTGAATTTACGAGCTAAGGGTAACACCTTTTTCACCATTGCTGATTACGCTGAACAGTTCTCAGTTTTTTCATTTAATGTTTTATTTGAATGATTAAGGTTGCTGAACTTCTAGCGATGCCCGGTTACAGTTTTCTAAATCTACCACGCACATTGGGACAAATTATACTAGCTAACTAGTTAACCCATATGTGACTCGAAGTCTCGAACCAATAATTGTTTAATCAAAGAGGCCATGCGTTGCCACAGAATTAGTTTTATCTCTTTTCCTTCAAGTATGAATCTTCTTTTTCTATCCATCTCGTATATACAAATGTTAATTTCATCGACATTAATACCTTCAAGTTTGAAATCTCAAGGGAGAAGTGAACCAGTGCTGGCAACGTTGCCGCCTATGCGAGCGAGCGTTAACAAATGTGCCGTGTCATGGTTTATGTATAGCTTCAAAATGCCATGATAGCCATTGATACACCAACCTACTTTGAAATTCTTTTTAAAGTTGTACTACTAGTCTGAGGTGGTTGCTGAATAAAATTTTGAAAGTGTGATGATATACCGTACTTCTGTACCACAATATATTTTGAGGGTTCTAATTTTTCGACTTATTGTCCAATAAAATTTCTTATAGCCTGTAGCTGGTCTCACAGGAGTGAATCCTACTTCTTGATGTCACAGGGTAAAAAACCTGGATTTCAGTCTTCAATCAGCCATCCCACCCAGTACCCAGTGATAGTACCTATATTACCGTAGTTCCTAAGATATCAGAGAAAATTTGTGCAAATCTGCGTGGTACCAACGTCTAAACATATTTTTCTCATCTTTTCCAGCAATATTGTCTAGTAATTACTTTGGTAATAATAAAGTATTGTCATCAACTTCAGCATCTGAGGAAATAGTCATTCATCTTTTTATTTTCCATCCTATATCACAACAAATTTTATAAAATGGTAAGTTTTGATCATTTATTCTTTCAACTTGTATTATTTTTGAAAAAAATTACGAATAACCTATTACGAAGCAAACCCAAACCCAACTTTACTTGGCTCTAAATATGTACGAAACTGAGCTAAAAAACTCAAAGCAGCCATTAATGCACTAAAGTTGTAGTCAGACCAACAAATATTTGACTGCCATCAGATATTGTTGTTCGTTTCAACTGGTCTTTCTTTAGAAATATTTTGATAGGCTTAGCTTTTGTAGTCAAATATAATCATAATTGAGAAATTTTGGAAAAAAATTCACACAATTTTACGTAAAATTTAATTTATTTTTTCATATTTTTAGGCCGATCAGCTTACAGAAGAACAAATCGCAGGTAATTATATTTTTGAATATTCATTTGAAAATATAGAACATGGGTTTTTACCTCGCCGTCATACTTGAACCCCCTTGGGTGAAAAAAATATCAAAATTTTTATATAAAGCTGGTCATGTATTTGCCCACAACAAGGCAAGTCGTAAGCAGGGGTATCTGTGTGGCTAGATTGAGTTGTATTTGTCATTTAGATGAATAAATGAATAAACTTCTTCGATTCACTCAGAGCAAGTGTCCACTTAGCTGACATATAAGTTTAATATTTAGCTTTGTATTTACTATGATATACCTTCGAACAGAAAATGGTGTGATCAATTTTGAAAGTGACTTAGTATAGGTATTTAGATAAAACATATTTTAATGATTAACTATCTGTTAAGCTAGTTTTTATATGTGATTCCTGTCACTATGTGTACTCTATTGGTTTGGATTCTGATTCCACATACTTCAATCTCGTTGAGTTTGTTATTTTGATTCAAAAAGTCAACACTTGTGTCTGATATTTGTTAATCTTTGATTTTATGGAGCCATTTTCTTGACAGTTTTGTGATCCTCGCTATGAAAACACTATTCCTACAATTTCGATTTCAAATGTTCCAAATTAATTTGATTTGTGTGAATGCAAACAAGGTAGTTGATGGGACCATCTGACCATCTTTCTAGGCTTAGCAGTCACTGGGTGGAGGGTAATTGGGGGTGGGGATGTCGCCACCGTAGAACCAAAGTAGGTCACATTTTAGGGTTTTGTAAAAATAACATTTTTTTAATAGTTTAGTTCTAACTGTCAACCACAAAAATGGACATTCGGCACAACCTAAAATCAAAACTAATACTGGTACAAATTTGAAACTCAGACCGAGAGATTTCTTCATAATAATAGAAGATTGAAAAAGTTCATTACTGAAAAACTTGGCGTACGCGATATTGGTGTTAATGCGGCGATACAATAATTAACCCCTGATTCGTGCATAGTTAAGGTTTGGTGCTCTAACTTTAGGCCATCTATGAATCGCTTATATGATATTTTGTAACTTTTAACAAAGCTTTCTCATTTCGAGCTCTTTCGAGCTCTTTGTTGGGCATGTGTTTCTTTACTTAGTAATCTAAAAGGATTTTGCAATAATTAATTGATAATCAGCTTAGTTACCAAAGGTTTCAATCAAATATTGAAAGAATAGTTGTTTGCTTTGTGTCTGAGTCTTTTGTAACAAATTTATTGAATAATCTCTTTGAAAATGTGTGTAGTGGCTTTAGAAATTCGTTGCCGTCCCGCCCTATTTAGGTAACATGGTAATTTGATAAGAAAAGATTTGAATGCTTGGTTAAGATTGTTTTCTTCAATTTGCGGTTGCCACGAAGTGCAATGCCACGTTCTCACGTTTGCTCCTTGTGAATGCCGTCTGTGCGTGATTAATTTTCCCAAATACCGGTAATTTAGCCTTTCTTCATGTGATGTAACGGATCATTGCACTTGTATATTCTTTTGTCGTATTTTGTTCCGATCTGGCGACCTAATTTTGTTCAATTTTGTACTAATGTGAAATCTTGGGCAAAATTCTTCTGCAGAATCGGCAAACTTGAGTCGAGACAATTGCTCAAAATATCGGAATTTCTAAAATTAACGATTTCAAATTTTCATAAATTTTGGCGTTCTTTATTTGGCATTTTGTTCATAGTCTTATAATACTCATCCCAAATTCTGCTTCATTCAGAATTCAAGGAAGCGTTTTCGCTTTTCGACAAGGACGGTGACGGCACAATCACAACCAAAGAATTGGGAACAGTTATGAGATCTCTGGGACAGAACCCAACAGAAGCTGAACTTCAGGTTTGTGGATTGTTATTCTAGCTTTTATCCTATACACGAGTAACTATGGTATTGTGCATTAACTGCAGGGTCTTTCACATTGTTTTTGTCGTAAATTGGATCTGTATGTGTCCATTTCCACAGTTTGCTTGAACAAGATATTATTCAAGGGAGACGATTTGTTGTTTGAAGTTATATCTAGTTTTGTTTAAAAAAGACAGATGATGTTGTTTTTCATTTATCACTTTGAAGCAGTATTATATTGCTGAGAAGTGCTTTGATGCACCAAAAATGAGTTCATTACAATCATGCTAATGTGACAACCTAAATTCTCTTTTTTATTGGCCCAAATAACATGTATTTTCACAATACTTTGGTCAATCTTCGTTTTTAACAACCTTAAGCACAACTCCACTTCATTCATGTATGTTATTCATCTTTACCATCATATTCTGACACGATATTGCCTGTCAATTACTGTCTGAGTCAGGCTTCCGTTGTAAGGCATGTGGGCTGGTATTAGTTGTTATAGATGAAATTCCTATTTTGGTAACAGAATACAACAATGTGTTCTTGTTTAAATTATGCATGATTTAAATCATTTGCAATCATGCAATTTGAATTGTTTACATTTACGTATCATTTTAAATAAAGTGAAAAGGACACATTTCTAACCACATTTCATGTTAGTTACACATTGATATATTTTATATAACTAACTCCGCTTAAGTTGGTGAAGTACAAGTTTTCGAAAAAGCATTTCAAGCAATTCTGTATTATCTATTGTCACAACAGTATTAAATAATTGGTTGGAGCAGTGTGCCTTTCTCTTAGTAAATCTGTCTGCATCAACTGTGGGGATACTATGGCAAGAATCAACCAGTTAATCTTAAAAGGCATTTCAAATTGTTTGTCTGTCGAAATTTATAAAATTAGTCAAATATAGGGTCCTTTTACAATAGGGTCCTTTCCATAGAGTCCTTTTACAATTTCAATTTTGTTATGAAATCAGTTCTCAATATATCTTTGTTGTTTTTAATCAGTAATTGTAAGTATTTATTTTTACTTCATGTAATACATCTGTGATGGCAAACATTTTGAGTGATGTACATTCAATAATCAATAACTTAAAAATCAATCAAAAATGTAAGAATACTGCAAGGAAGAGCTCCTGATTGCAGTTTGTTGGCTGACTGTGTTTTAAAATATTTGGGTAGAAATTTCATTGAATGATTATATTATTAATCAGCTGTCAAATCGATTTAGTTTGATTGAAATTTGATATTTAATATTAAAGCTTGCTTGTTGAGTTCACTAAATAATATTGCACTTTGAATACATGCTCTGTTGAAAAAAATTATTCTGTGGAATTATTGGTAGAGTAAACAGGGATAATTTGTTAATAAAGAAAGCATTTTTTATGCAAGTTTATTTTGACTTATCAAACCGTGCTGTGAGAACTACGGTCTACGGTAAATCAAAATTTTTGATGATTGATGTGTCTGTATTTTGACATTCAATTACAAACTTTATTGATTTGATTTGTTTTTCACTTAATTTAGAAATTAGCAAATTTAACGGTCCCAAGCTGTTAAATTGTAATCCAATTTAGTATAATGTCATATTTAAAACGAAATCTCTATAGCAGGTTATCTTTGTCAAAGATATAATACTCTAAAACGAGTATTTGAATTTATTTTATCCCAAATTGTAGTTTAAATTAACTAACCCAAATTGTGTAAGCTGCCTTAGTTTTTATCCAAAATGAGAAGAAAACATATTTCATACAAAAAATTTTTTTTCACTCTTTAATATCTAGTTTTCCTGAACAGATTATTTAACTAAAATTGGTAATTTTGGTTCCAAAAATCCCAATTTGGTTATTTTCAATAACGCAATGCAGTAGCTCATTTACAAATAGTGTTGATCGTTGTCAATTACGCAATCCTTCAACTCAAAAAATGCTTCCACTGCATTAGCAAGACGTCATTTTCCTGATCAATACAGCATTTAAGAGCCAACATTGGCAGAGTCATATACATGAGCCTAGATAACGGCCTGTTTGCATAAAAACACATATTCTTATTCAATGGGGAGTAAGGGGGGGTAAATTTGTTTGAAAATTCACAATTAACCTTATTTTGAAAAAAGGTCTGTTACAATTTTAATTGAAATTTCAATTGAGATCGTTTTCATTTTGTTGCTCAGCAACTTTTTTAACCAACCTAAGTATCCTTTTTTACGTTTCCTTTTACGCGGAAATGTTACTTTTAAGTTCATTTCTGCATTCTGCTGTACAGTGTGTATGCATGTAATTGTGAAAAAAAAAACGCTGGTTAATGACTGATATTATTATATTAAATTTGCTATTTTTGTGGCAAAACTATCACTTTTATTTTAACTATTTTGTTGTTTAAAGCAGATTATATTATTAATATATGGAATTTCTGTCTTTCTGACTCAAATTCTCTTTTTAAATCTTTTTAGGACATGATCAATGAAGTTGATGCTGATGGCAACGGAACGATAGATTTTCCAGAATTTCTTACAATGATGGCGAGAAAAATGAAGGACACGGACAGTGAAGAAGAGATCCGAGAGGCTTTCAGGGTTTTCGACAAGGTATGTGCAGTGTTTTTAATGATATCTCCACTCTGAACCAGGCACTGCATAAGAAAATACTACTATAGAAAACTGGAACCTTTTCGGCATTGGCTTCCCTATTTATTACATACTGAGTAAGGTTGCTGTTTTTTTAGACTGACATTCAAATATTATCGTTCAAATGTTTTCTATGATAAAATTTCATGCTACTACTAGTAATACTTAGTGCAAATAGTTCAAAACTAATTCTATTCGAACAAACTCATGATAAACACATAATTTCTATCACATGTCAATTTTGTCCTTGTTTGGAGCATGGGGTGGATCCTGTGCCATAGGTCATAATGTGATAGAAGTGCATACGCAAAAACACCTGATAAAAAGTTTAAAGCAAAACAACTTGTAAACCAGATACAAACGACCAAAGTTACTCCGATATGATTGTCTGCGTTCAAATGATGTCATTATAATCCAGAGACATGCTTCACCGCATGACAGACGTTAAAAAAATTACTTTCGTTACTCAGCCATGTAAAATTACCTGCTAGTCGAACTTCACGCAGGTTGCAATAAAATTTTAGGCGGCACGGTACTAAGTTACGAACAGTAAATGTGTCAGAACTGGAACTTTGTTTCCCACTTTGAAATTCATTATTTTTATATTTGAATATATATATTCAGCTAATTCAGGTATGAAATGATAGGCTTTAGCCATCTCTCTTGTTCCGGCATACATTTCTGAAGCCTAGTCGGCCTGGGTTAGGCGCACATGATTACCTATTATGAACATGGCCGTAACCAGAGGCTTCTTTGAGGGTCAGATCACCCCTCTTGAAATGCGAAAACAAAAAAAGCCTTTTTCTGTATCATACAAGCACTTTTTCATGGCTTGAAACACTTTTTAGACTTAAAACTCTGGATCAGCAGATCTGATGATGCGGTCTATCTCAACTTTTCTGGCTTATAAAATCAATCTCTATGGCTATATGGGAATATTAAAATATATTCAATAATAAATATTGGATGCATGTGGAATATTAGATCATTCAGTAAAAATCTATCTTCGTGATTATATGGGATTTTTTTTAAACCTTAGAAACCAATTTCAAACATTCGGTTTCCCATATTCAAAATTATTATTTCAGAATGTATTTGTATGGTTATGGCCATCCATTCTTATATGCCTCGTAGTGTAAGAAACGGGATTGTATCTAATAATGCAACAGAAAATCATTCTTCCTGGCATTGTCTTATCGATTGTCGTGCCTAGCGTGTCGAAATAACGCATATACAAAATTTTTCATTTTTATGAAATCCTTTTTGAAACCAGTTCTTGAATAATTAATGTTGGATGCCTTCCTCTGTGTTTATCTGAGTTCAAAGATGTTTCTACGGCCATGCTTGATAAGACAGTGTGCTATTTGTGCTTCTGCGGGCCATGTTTGTAGAAAAGACGATAGTTGTTCTTGCTTTTTAAAGTCTCCTTGATAGTTTTTTTCTCTAATAGAGGGGTCCATAATAGTTTGGCACTCTGGAATTCTCAAAATTTTTATTTTGAATAATTCAAACAGAACTGTTCTTCGGCAAAATCATGAAATATTTCTAATATTTTGCGCAGTGTCCATGTATTTTAACACCCTTTTCACTAAATATTTTTTTCCCAATTTTTATGCGACGATCACACTTTTTGCTCAGAACAAAGCCTTGCACAAGCAGCCATTGGTATATGACAATATGTAAGGAGCGACAACTATTTGGAAAACCCGAAATCTGCCTGGCATTGCCTACAAATTTATTAGCCTACCTGTTGGTTTCACAATTGGCAATATTTATTAGTACAACCTGACTTTTCCATAGCAAGCTGGCGTTACATCAACTTAAATGCACACAATAAATACTTTTAAACCAACTATTTAATAGTTGACACAAAATTTTTGGACACACTGTGAGACTTACATAGCTCAAAGCGATAAATTTTCAGATAAAAATATTCTAAATTATTCTTAATAAAGCCGAGAAATGTTGAACAAACCTAATTTTGAATCGATTCGATTTATTCTGGACATGCCTGTTTAAAGAATTCAAATTCCCAAATGACTTATCATCTAACAGTCACGTTGAAATTAAGTTTAATGAATAACCTTTTACTGAATTCAACATTGGTTTAACACAAACTATCAAAGATATTTCTTTATTGTTGGGTGATTTACGAGCTGTTAAGTGACTTTTTATTGGCCTACTTTACTAGACATTTTTTTTAGGCATGGATGGCATTTTCTTTTGTGTAATTCCAAAATAGACCTAAAACGTGGAATTTGCTGGGTTTTGGATGAGTTGAATATTCAATGCAAGCAACTACACTCCAAGTACATAACAAGTACACTCCAAGCAACTTTTTCACAAAATCTATATGTTGCTGTTCCATCAGTAATATTTTCACTTTTATGTGAGAAGTGAGGACTTAAATCTTAAATGATCTTGCTTTGAGCCATACTACATGATGAAGCCATTCCAAACATGCTCATTTGTCATTGTCACAAAAATTATTTTCTACGTAATCTCTTTAGACTTGTTTGCCAAACTTCAAAGTTTTATTCAAACATTATTTGAGCACTCCAAAGTTTAGAGACATGACGCTGTTTTCCTGAGTCCACATCACACAATGCTATGGTAAAGCAAACATATTGCGTTAGTTTGTAAACCATGAAAGTTAATGGTTAATCTGCTGAGCTCTTCAGATTTCAAGATTTTTATTTGTCTGGTATTGTCGGATGTTGAGAATCGATAATTTTGAGGCGTTGCCCTAGTCTGGTAGCTGTGCAATAGCAGTGACTTTCAAGTGGGGTTCTGCCAGCACAGTCAAGGGGTTCCGCATGTGAACATTCAAATCCAAGAGGCCATATTTTTACATGTACATTGTTCAAATATAACCAAACACCTGTTAGGTTTACCACTTGATACGCTTTGAAGATCAGTTTTATTCGCCAGTATTAGGTTTCCCCCTTTTTTTATTTTTTAGTTGATACAATTCATACAACTCAGACAATTAAACTTTTGAACAGGGATTCCTATAGTCTCTGGAATGTTCATTTGGATGTTAGAAAAACTATTTCCCCAGGATGAATGTAAAAATATACAAATGAAAACAGTTCGGAATATTAATACAAAATTTTGATTTGAGATGGCAATTGATAATGGATAATTTTCATAATTCAGTTATTGGCCGTATATATATATCCAAAAGGGATCTTAAGTTTTGAAATAATTTTATCATTCTGAGTAATTGAAGGCGCGCAAGTATGATAAGATAATTTAAATCTTGTTATTAAGGTTTGAGTAACTTGGTTATATAGCGTGATAATATATATAATATTGAATTTATTTACAATTTATTTCAACTTTCCCCCATTTTCAAGTTCAAACTTTTTTGAATATACATAAGACTTCTATATGTTCTTTGTTGAACATGATTATATTTAGAATATTATATTAGAATTGTATTGGGGCATTTTATAATAGATAATTCAATTCTTTTTAATAGAGTTTAATTAACTTGGTGATATAGTGTTACTGCCAATATAATGAGGTATCATACTATCGTATTACTTTTCTGCGACCGTTATTTATTGAAAAAGTCTTTCTTGTGATGAATTATTAATATTATTTGACTTAGCCGTGACAAAAGTCTCGCTTTATGGAAAGGCCGTTATTAGCTTGTGTATCGTTGTTGTAAAGGATACTTTAAAATAGCAATAAGCTCTGAAATTGGTTATTTTCAGATACCCTCAGTGTTTGTTCGCGAGCAAATTCACGTTCTTGAAAATGGCATTGAAATTGTTTTATTTTTAGATTCTGTTTTCTTTCAATCCAATTATTCTAATCCTTTATCCTAACACACTTTTGGATGCTTTTTTCTAATAAAGTACAATCATGGATGGATTTATAGAAATTGCTTTTTTCTGTTTGGTGCTAAATATTTCAAACCAATTGTTTCTAACCCTTTATTCGAGCCACTCAAATTTTATGAAAAATAAATTTTGTAAAATAACGTGCCCCAAGAATATGTTCAAATCATGGACGGCAATGTAGAACTTCCATGATAATTATGTAGGTTCAACATCACATTTCGAGCGTTTTTAGGCAGTATTTCTATGACAATTGATATCACTATTTTCATTCAACTAGAGGTGTTATGGCGATTTAGGATTGTGCACTAATATTCGATTCGAGAAAAATATACAATTTGAATTAAAAAAATATTCGATTCTGGTCGGCCCTAGGACTTGTCCATATGACAACCCACTCACTACCTCCCAAGATGATGTCAACTCTAAAGCAGCACCTTTATTTACCTAAATGCACGAGACTCTAAAGTTCGAATTTTTTTACAGGACGGCAACGGTTTCATTTCCGCCGCAGAGTTGAGACATGTAATGACAAACCTCGGAGAGAAACTTACAGATGAGGAAGTCGATGAAATGATCAGAGAAGCAGATATTGATGGAGACGGACAAGTCAACTACGAAGGTGAGGGGGAACTTTTTATGTTATGCTCTGTGCAAGTATTTAAGGAGATACTATTTCTGGAAGGATTGGAACTTTCCTGTTCAGAATTCCCCACCGAATTACACCAAGGGTGGGGGTTTGAAATTTTTTAATTATGAGCTGTGAGCAAGACTTTGGACAAGCTAAATGCAGCTTATAATCCCATTTATGTTCAAATAATCCATGCTCGACAAGGTGAAAATACCCTGTGAATAACTTTATCAAGCAATGAAATTAGGAAGAATTCTTGTGAAGTAAAATCAGTTTTGCGACTAGTATTGCCCCAGGTTGTGAACTGCTGGTCTAAAATGTATTTAGAGTATTGGATTGTTTGATTTTATCATCCCTGGTTAAGATAGATATATTACTCAGACATTGATCGACTCTGGCTTGAAAAGTTATTTGCAAACGACGCTGTTAAAAATAGCATAATTGGGGAATTATTTTCAATTTTAACATTTTTTCGTCATAAAGACATATTTTAGTTCGGCGTTAAGGCAATTTACTGCATGGGCAGACTAATTTACGACGTATTGAATAAATTGGTTTGGAAACCCGATACCGACGTCGAGTATTGAATATTCTTTCGCTTTGTGAGGTGTCTATTCATTTTGTGAGGGAATAATAAAACTTTAAATATATTGTTACATCACATAGCGTCATGATTGTATTTGTAATAAATCAATTTCTAGCAAAACAAATCTCAAATGTCACATATATTTGATTTTTGAAAATTATAAATTCTAGCACTTTTTGTACTGGCTGTGAGACTTGAATTATAATTTTCCAAATGAAACAATATGAAATTATTTCTAAAATCAAGAAGTTGTATTATTGACCATAATTCGGAATATTGGATTGGACATTCCTCACTATAAAAAATGCAGATGCTGCCTAGTAAGTTGTAGCGTTGAAGTTAGAAGGTTTTCCATTTTCAAATTTAGTTAGTTATTTAGGTATATTAAACTTCTATGAATACAATTTGCATTTTCTAAATTTTTTAAACATCATTTTGAATTCCTCTTAAACTAAAACCCTTGGACATCTAGAATGAGATAACAGTTAAAAATATAAATGTATCTTTCTCCCGTGCGACCTGTACATGCCGTATCGATTTTTCTATTTTTTACCGTTGTACTCTTATCTTTTACATCATGCATTATTAATTGCCTATATTGGCTTGCCCTTCAAAGGTGATACGTTTTCATTTCAATTAGAAACGAATCGGGTATTTTCAGTCGTTGAAAACGCAGCTTAGGACTTCTATTTTATTAAAATGAATGCATTTTAAATATTATTTTATTCAAACAACGGCTGCACCCTCAACTAGAATTGGAAAAGTTCTAGATTGTGAGTTGTATTGGTGATCACTCTTATAGTGGTGTAGTTAGCTCGTAACTTCACTTCAAACGCCTCAAATATGCGATTGCATATAATATATCAGCGATAGTTTGCAAATTTTCATATCAGTCGTTTTTCCCACTTTCAGTCATTGTGTCATAAAGCAATGGGAACACAAAATATCACGACAATGCTGATTTTAATCTTCCTTTTTTCAGAATTCGTGACAATGATGACCTCCAAATGATTCAACCAGATATTTCCAGATGTAACCGGTTAATTTCCAGTCTAAATCGGTCATTTCCAGAATCAACATAACTTGGGACAAAATTCGTGCACTTTTCTGAAACATTGTAAAAAATACCGAGGCCACGATTTCGTCTCGAAGAAATTTGGTTTTATTTGTAAATAAGAGAAAGAATAGATTTCGTAAGAGTATTTTGCGACTAGCGCACCATGTATGGCCTATGATAAATTGTACGTTTATGTGCATATTATCTAGTGCCCATGTATGGTATGTATTAGTTTGTCAATGATAATTTTGTTCTGGGTTAGATCAGGGTCTATTTATTCTGGGTTGACAAAATTTTTCATTTTTGAGCTTATTTTGAGTCATATTAGATTTTTTTTTCCTCAAATTGACTGATTTTAGTTATATTATACCAAAATTCGACTGAAAATTTCTATTTTATTTCCAAAAATTCATTTAATTTCTAGGTTTCCTGATTACATCTAATTATCAGGTTTTATCTGCATCTTAGTTTTTGTAACATTTTTGAAAAATGAAAAATATTGTAAAACCCATCAGAAATAGACTTGTCTTGAAATGTTCCCATATCTGTACAGTTATTAGAATATTCATTCCGTTAGATTTTTGAGCTTGCAAAAATTTTAGTCAAAAATTACCCCTCTATTTATAAGGTGTGATTTCTTTATTATTCCCTTTTTGGGGGGGTGATTTTGCCCAAAAATTTTTGAGCGTTTTGAGGAATTCGAAATATTAGTTTTTTTCTGGTTTGAGATTTTTCATTTGAACGTGTATACTAGCATAATTGGCACCTTTTTATTTGTTTTTCTATATATAATCGAAGCTGCATATTTTTGGGCTACCCCCACTTTAGGGGAATACCCAATTTGGTTAATAATTCTGTGCACGGTAATGTGGAAATGTCTGAAATTCTGATTTTTCCCAATAAAAGTAGAGTTTTGTATCTTGAAATTACCATATGGGGATTCACCTTACTATGTTCTGGAAAACTGGAATTCCCCCTTTTTTTATAAATCTAAGGGGTTTTCCCTAAAATTTTCTTGTAGTAATTTGTATAGGACTGTATGTTTTATTACTAAATGGGAGGAATTTTTATCAGCAGTTTGTGATGTCATAATTGAGATTATTGAAGTGGGACATGTGACCTTTGAACTTTTATCAAATTACGTCATGATAACTTTCAGGCAAAATGTTGAAGTGGAAAGTAGAGCTGTATATTCTGGTTTGTTAAAAAAATATCTAAGAATGTTATTTTGCTGGTGTTTTGACCCAAAATGTGATTTCTCAGTCGCATAGTTTTGAATAAATCGCACACATTTTGTTACATAAAGCATTAGTTCAATTTTTGGCCGGAAAAAGTTGATTTTAGAAATATTTGGCCGTTTTAAATTTAACAAAATTAAATGTTTTTAGCAAATTTTCCAGAAATCGTTGCATGGTCTAAAAATTGTCTTGTTATGTGAAAAATTTTGTTAAAATTATTATAATAAAATTGGACTGATTTAATGTAGAAAAACTAGACTAGTTTTTTTCTTTGAGTCAAGGGAGGGGAGGTCTAGAAATCGACTTGAAAGCTTGACTACTGGACAGGGATGTTAATTTCTATATTAATTTAATTGTTTTCAGTGTAACTCTGGTTGCGTCGACTTACGACAAAATGAAAGGTTACTATTCTAATATACCACGGCAATCTGTGGAAATAATATTGTGAGATGCGGTTGGGTCAACAAAATGAAAGCGTTAATACTCAAATTACCACGGTAATTCGTGGACATAAAAATGTGTGGTGAAGTGCTCGATAATATCTTGTTTTGATTTGTATATTTGCGGATTTGACAAATTTGAGCTGTTCTTGTATCGCTGACACGGCTATATCGCAATTCTTTTAAGATATCAACGTTAGACGAATCCCTGCGCCCGCAATAAAATTTCATGGAGTTGAAATTATCTTAAAAAATTTATTGAAGATACTTTACATTGATTATTTTATATATCGCCGTAATATGGGAAAAAGTTACGCCAGTTCCTGGTCGTTAGTCTTAGAGTGGATAAAAAGCGTGCACAATTGACAAAAATAAATGAAAAGTAATTTTCATCTTTCTCGTGATACAAGATATAAGTGTTCGGTAATTTGTGATTTCGGAGAAACACCAAAATAAAAATCATTACGGGCCAAATAACACGTCACGCTGACGAAAACAATCGGCAATTTTAATAACAACATTAACGCTGCGCGATCCATTTTTTTCAGCAAGGACCCAAAATACCAACTTAGACGGACTTGGTTGGTATTTGACGGTGTCACTAAGCTTGCTCACGCTGCAAGTTTTTAAATTACTCAATATAACAATTCGTAATAAAATGAGTGTCACAAGAAAGGTGACATAAGAAAAACACGGCGGAAACGTATTTCCTTGCCCACCACACAGTGTCTGGTTTGATTTCCAGTAATATCTGTCACGAAAGAATATAATTTGAAGCGACATTGAACCCGAGATGCACAAAATACAACGGTAATTCTCGGGAATTAACTTTAAAATAGCTGAAGGTTTTATATATCTTCTTTAAAAGAACGCCACCCATGCAACATAATAATAGTCTGATTAGAACGGTAAACTCTCGTTGTTTGTTAAATTCAAAGTAAGTAAACTCGCGATATTTCGATCACTTTTGGATTTTCTCCGACTTGCGGCCCGCGAGACCTCCTCAAAAGTTTTCGCGGTCCTTCAACCTAGCAACCTTGAACCACCCTGTTGTAGACTACTAGGTACCGGTAAAATTTCAAACTACAGTTGTGACTTGTATCCTTTGGTATTTCGATTCACGTTGAGACAGGAGGCATGAATCTCTATTATCACACCCCTCAGGACTATAGATCTCAACCGATATACCGGCCCAATTTTGCGTGTTTGCCGATATATCATATCGGCAGTAAACGGCCGTTATATCGGCTATATATAACAGTTACAAAAAACCCAAAACGATTCGTAAAAGGTATTTTATTTACTGTTGGTTGTGATTATTTTCAATGGATAATACACTGTGGTTTATTGTTTTTATAATTAAATTACACATGAGGAGGCACCAAAGTCTTCAGTGCTTAGGGCACCAAATAGGCTTAATCCGCCCCTGCCAGCAGAGCTAATAGGTCGGACGCTTCAGCATATCCACTGACGTACCGAAAAAGATCACCCAGCGACGTCGACTTTTTTACACTATAAATTACGACTAGCCGAAATTGAAAAAAGCTATTCGAATACAGCTCTAAACGAAAACGGAAACGATAGGGACATTCCTAGGTAAGGCCATAATTTTATTCCGATTTTCCTTAGTTTAGTTCTATTACGAGTTCGGGACTGTCCTTGTTACTTACCCAAGAGAGTATTCACCTGCCCATAGGTTTCAGTCCTTTTAAACAACTTGATGTAAAGTGGGCGAACAAAATTATTTATCTCCATATTAGTACACACACTTCTGGAGCACCGTCAAAAGGGATAATCTTGGTTCGGGCTGGGCATTTACAAATAATTGCTGATTTCAGAATCGAATCTTAAATATTTAAAAGGTATTCAAAAGATGTAACCCGTCTGTGAACTTGTAATTGACATCCAGATGCGGAGCCGGATTTAGGCGAGGAGAGGCTGTAGGGATAATCTTGTTATTTTAGTTAGATTCTACTGTTATATTTTAAATTAATAATATGAATTGTCGTAAAACCAGTCAAAACAGATTTCTTAAAATTATAAACCGCCAAACAAGTTTTGCTAATGGACATATTTAATTTAAATAGCCCCAAGCAATATCACAATGACGAATCAGTTTTAACACAATTCATCTTTGTACCACACTTGATTAGGATATTTCCATACATGCTTATTTTCTATATATAAGAGCACTATTCACTGTTTTATTTATCCTATTAGGATCATATCCTTTCGGCAATAAAGAATTAGCATCGTTAACGGGTGTCGTTCAGACAGGGGGATCGGTGCAGCCGTTAGAGTTGTATTCGTCTCCAGCAAACCAACAAACATTAGCCAGAAGTTACGTTTTTGGCCATAAGGCAGGGCTGGGCCATTACTTTTCTGAGTGGGCCGGGTGCAGATAATAGACTGGGTTACTGGGCCGGATGATCAAAACTCAATAAATCGGTTTATTTGCAAATTCGCAACTCGCAAGTCTATCGGTCATTAGTCAATCGTCTTCCCGTTTCACTAATCGCGTTTAAGTGATGTAAAGCAACAGGTATTTGCAGCAGGGGATATAGTAAATAACATTAAAATATTAGCACTGAAAAAACATTGAAAATGTCATGAGAATCATGTATTGGACCAGTGGTTCTCAAACTTTTTTCGCCCCATACTGTACTTTTAACGTTATCATTGCCCCCCAAAACTACAAAAAAAAAAAACACATTTATTGCGAATCAATTAAGAAATAGCATGGCATGTGATGTTGTTAATAAGATGGTGGAATTTTAGTCAGGTACAATCTCAAATCATCATCAATATTTGATTTGACCCTTTTCTACCATCAAATATGATGTTAGAAATGAAAGAATCAACAATTTCACTTCGTCAAAAATGCCAGATGACTTGCGGGTATTATATTTTCAGTACATTCACAGGGAAAACGAGTCGTCGCGCTTACGACATTCATTAAAATTGCTGACTTTGTCACCGATGATGATTTTCTGTTGCGTGGAATATTCAGTTTTTGGCCGATACGAGCATTAAAATTGTCTCGCGATATTAAATCAATTATTTGCGCCGAGTTACAATAAATTAAAATTTCACTATTCTGAAATACTACAATCTGAATTTTGGTTTAAGATAATTTTAGGATATCACCGTTTGCAAAATCCTAATGTCTGAGTACAATTTAATACGATAAAGTAAAAGCATAATAACTCTAATGCAGTAAACTGGCGCCTTACAAACAAAATGTTTGAGAACCGCTGGACTAAGCAGTAGTTTCCGATTGAAAATTTCGATATAATTTAGTTTACCGACATAATTTCGATGTTCTCGGCTTAAATACCCACGTCAGGAAAACAATCGGTGTTTTTAACTTAATTTTACTTACCGAGAATGCGCAATTGCCCCCTGTTGCCCCGTTTCTTATCTCTTTTGGATCCGGCCCGCGGGCCGTAATTTGCCCACCCCTGCTATAAGGCCTCTGCCTAGGCTATGTCGTTAGTAAGACCTCTCTTTAACAATGGCGTCATAATAGATCTTATGTAAAATTCATCGTGACGCTATGAATAAATTTTAAATTGCGTGAATACGAAAGCTAATCACTCGAGTAAATTGCGTAGTATGTTGGGTTCATTTAAAAACATAGTTCGAAACTGTGTCACAAGCCCCTAGGCTCCGCAAATCCGACACTGTTCAGACGCAGAAATTACTGAAAACATAGAATTATTCACTTGGAAAGTTCACCGAGTTGTTTTGGTTATCGGTGGCACAGATTGAGTTGGGCTATTATTTGTTTCTTTCTACTTTTTTTTTTAATTTGACTTATCTATCGGCACTTCAGTACTCAAGTTTATGATGTTTGAAGTTCCGTAGAGTCTTGACAGTCCACAGTTGTTTGGTATAATGAACACGAGCTGTGCCAATGAATTGTTTCGTTTTTATGTTGTTGTAAGGAAAAAAAATCGCATGCTTAAAACTCTTGTTTCAGTAGATGAAGATTGTATTTTTCGCTAGAAAGCTATTACTTTTATTTATTTCAAAAATTTTTGTTAGCTCTATGAGATTCATTTTCACTTCGAAATTTTGTGTCATGACGTCATCAAGATTAAAAATTGCGTGCCGTGGTTCCGTGATCTTAATGATCCGGTGGTTAGACTACCGACACTGTAAAAGATTTGATATTAATCGACTTTCGTGTTCATAAATTTGAGCATTGCTCTCTTGTTTATATCAAGAGTCTCGCTTCGCGCTGACAAAAATATATTTCTGTATCGTTCAGGCAAAACGTACAGAAATACATTCGTGGTATTGTGCAGCAAGACTATTGAATCATTTAGAATAGCCATTGTTACTCTTGCTACGGTTTCACTGAATTATGCGGATTCACTTGTGCAAAAGCATATAGCAAGGAAAGGTAGTCAATAGGGCTTGGAATTTCAAATCGAATAGTAAGTTATTCGAATCCGTTTAGACGGGAATTTCGAATCGCCGCCATCATGCGCCGCGTGTCTGAATGTTGGATTACGTGTTATCACAAATTTCTATGATTGGAGGATACATTACAATAAAACAGTCATACAACTTCATATCTTCTTAGTATTAAAAAAAAAATATTCGATTCGATTGTGAAACCATCAAGTATTCGAAAATGCCCAGCCCTAGTAGTCTCTCGTAACCCCAGCTGATAGGCTTTGGTTGGATGTGGATTTCCGTTCTATGGCCGTTGCTTCCACCTGGCTGGGGTAAGCGCTGATTTTTCATGCAACGCATTGTCTCTTTGACTGCTTTTTAGAACCCAACCAGACTAAATTGCTTAATTAAACGTTATCTTCGGTAGACTTGTCTCGGTGCCATTGGTTTTCAACCTTTTTGGTGGAACGGAGCTCAATGTAACCATTCAAAGGCTCGAGAACTACTGTGCAATTGATTAATTGTTTTTTTGTCCGACATGCACGGACTATAAATATATACAAAAAAAAAACATGACGTTGAAGCATTACTACCTGCGTGGCCGTGTCAATCAATCTTTTTAGACGGCATTTAGCTTCGTTAATAACGCGTGGCCCTGAGAACTAGAGGCCTCCTCATTACGAATATCAAGACTTGGATCTATATAGCACCACTGTGTGACATCTGGTGAAACTATTTTTACCATGTTATGCAGGGAAGGTGCAGCCGCCCGGTCAGTACGTTGTACGGGGCAGCAGATAATGTGTTTGATCTTATACATGTTAGTTTGTAGCTTAATTTGATGATTCAAAAATAATAATTTAATCATTTCACTCTTTCTTTACCTTTAATTTATTTGTTCTCATGAATAACAACAATATAATTTGTTTATCCTCTGAATTGGTTCCATTACATTTGAACCCACGATAATTGCACCTGTATACTATTGTGTATACACAATATATACCTAGGGAAATTTGCACCTACGGATATTTGAACCAATACTAACCCTAACCCATGGATTTTAGCACCCGCATGTAGATTGAACCCGCGGTATACGGGTGAAAATGTACGTGGGTTCAAATGTGCTGTCACCTTTGAATTATTTCTCAAGTTAGACGTAAAGGACATCATTATCAGAAACTCGCCCTGGGCAGCAGAAAAGTTTGGCACGCCTCTTATTACGTGTTTTTTCGTCGTGTTAATATGTAGACACGCTGGGAATCAGAACCTATTTTTTCTATAATGTTGAGGTCATATAATCAGAAAATACGACAGCCCTGTCTCTGCAGTTACAAATCGTTGCGCGATCAGATGCGGGGATGTACTCTATTTATGTAAAATTCACTCCAATTCACTTTCGAGTGAGTGCGAATGACTTCACCTTGAGCAAATCCTCTTAAGAAAAACCGTAAAATAAACTTGAACCCCCACATCATTTGTTTAGTTTTATTCAGTAAGTGCAAAAGTGCGTGATATGGCAATAAATAATGAAAAAAACTAAAAAGTGTTGGTATTGCTTTCATTTCTTTTGTGAAATAAACATATTACGTCAACAATCTATGACGTCATCATTGTGGACTCGATGAACTTCCGCCGCTCCACATTCGCCACCGATTCATGACTGAAAAACAAAGATTCCAATTTAATATAGCTATGTAATAGATGTATGTGTGTCGTGCTCAGCGCCGGATTAACCATTAAACAATATGAGCACGTGCTTAGGGCACCAAGCAAAGAGGGGCACCACAGAAATTTTAGAGCAGAATTTTATATAGTTTATCGGTATTTATTAAAATATTACGAGTTCACCAGGCGAGTCAAACTTCAAAATGTTCGCTTATTTTTTGTCTTCACGTATCATATTAACCTTCTTTACTAAAAATGAACACTGAAACTTATTTATTGGACACGAAATGGGTCGTATGAGTCGTTTCCTCAAATTGTTGTTGTTGTTTTTTTCTTTCTAGTATTCATCTTGTTGCTGCATTTTTATTTTCAAATTTTTTTTATTCTCTTCAACAATTGGACCAATGAACTATTTACACTATGTGGCGGTTCCACGATCGCATTTCAACGATCTCGTGGTCAGCGAAGTCGGGAGTTTTTTGATAAGGTAGGCCAGGGTGGTCCAAACCCTGTCATGCTGATACATTCCGTGCGGCTCACAGAACAATTTTAGCGTATATTCGTATCTAATGGAGTAACGTTTTTGAGTTTTTTTTTTAGATATTCCAACTGTGATTGGGATCCCGAAATTCAAACCCTTTTTCTAACGCTTTGTGCCTTTATTTTAGTAAAAACACTCCTCTGTTTACAAGCGTCGGCCATGTGACAGTAGTGACGAAACGCAGAGCCGACTTAACGCTGCGTAATCCAGTTTTTTTTCAGTTAGGCCCCGAAATACCAACTGAGACGAACTTGGTTGGTATTTGACGATGTCACTAAGCTTGCTTACGCTGCAAGTTTTTAAACTACTCAATATAACAATTCGTAATAAAATGAGTGTCGCAAGAAAGGTGACATAAGAGAACACGGCGGAAATGTATTTCCTTGCCCAACACACAGTGTGAGTAATATCTGTCACGAAAGAATATAATTTGAAGCGACATTAAACGCGAGATGCGCAAAATACAACGGAAATTAACTTTAAAATAACTGAAGGCTTTATATATCTTCTTTAAAAGAACGCCACCCATGCAACATGATAATAGTCTGATTAGAACGGTGAACTCTCGTTGTTTATTAAATTTAAAGTAAGTAAACTCGCGATAGTTTGATCACTTTTGGGGTTTCTCCGACTTGCGGCCCGCGAGAGCTCCTCAAAAGTTTTTGCGGTCCTTCAACATAGCAACCTTGAACCACTTTGAAGTAGACTGCTAGGTACCGGTAAAATTTCAAACTACAGTTGTGACTTGTATCCTATGGCATTTCGATTCACGTTGAGACTGGAGGCATGAATCTTTATTATCACACCCCTCAGGACTATAGATCTCAACCGATATATCGGCCCAATTTTGCGTGTTTGCCGATATATCATATCGGCAGTAAACGGCCGTTATATCGGCTATATATAACAGTTACAAAAAACCAAAACGATTCGTAAAAGTTATTTTATTTACAGTTGGTTGTGATTATTTTCAATGGATAATACACTTATGTGGTTTATTGTTTTTATAATTAAATTACACATGAGGGGGCACAAAAGTCTTCAGTGCTTAGGGCATCAAATGGGCTTAATCCGCCCCTGGTCGTGCTAATGTAGCTTAGGCAGGATATGATGATTGGGTTATTATAAGCATAAAATATTATAATAGGTTTCTCTATTGTTATAATGTTAAGTTCGGCATACATTTCTTGAAATGAGGAAACCTGTTGTTAGTGAATTCCGCCACTTTTTGAATCCCGCCACTGGCGATCTCTGTATTATACACTCTACAATCCCGCATTTTTCTTAGCAGAACCCATTTCTTTTATTTTATGTATAGGGGTGCATGTCGCACAACTGTGACCCAGGCCAGTAAGGTTTTGTACATGCATCTCGTCTCTGTTAAAAGCATTATGGTCGTAGCAAAAGAGACTCGAAAATTACGCCTGTATAGAAAACTGTGTTGGAATAATTCCACCTCACACACCAACACAAAATGGGCAACAAGTCTAAAATTATGACACTACGTGGCGGATCAATTTAAAAAAAAAGTCGCTCAGGTCAGGTTAGGGTTGAATTTGTCTGATATTCTATGAAAGAATTTCATGGCGGAACTTTCCAAGGGTGGGTTTTGAAAATTCCTTCCATCTATATATTTTGTAAATTTTTAGATGGTTGAATTGTGTTTGACTGATAATGTCTGATTTCGGTCAGACGAAATATTTCAGAACTATACTTGTGTTAGTTCGTAACAGGACCCTTGAATCACTTAGAATAGTTATTTTGACTCTTGCGTCTTGTCACAGCATCATTGCATAGCATAGCAGTAAAAAAGGATTAGTAGTCGATCCCGTAGAAACCCAATAGATAGCACATATTTTAAGCTTGTTCTAGAGTTTTTATGAACGGAAATTTTTCAATGGAGAAATTTGCCGGTGAAACATGTAAAATGAACATCGCTTCCTTACCCCAATCTTTGCCAGCTGTCTGTGGTCTCTCTGCATACAAATAAACTCCATATGGCGCATTCTTCCTGTAATATTGTCGCGGGATTATGGGGTCTGGGCCCCCGCTTGACTGGACGTGTCGAGAGTATCTAAATACAATGTAATTAAATCAATAACTTATCTTAGTGGTTAGAGCATGGGGGTCCAAGGTTGTCGTCCTCGCGGGCCACATTATTATTTTTGTAATGTTCATGGGCCAAAAATTGGTAAACAGTACAATACAGAACAAACACTTTATTGTCCGAACATATTGATCAATATTTGTCATTCATCAAGCTAAAACATGCAAAAAACTCACGAAAACGTGTAAAAATTTTACTATGTCTACATTTTAGTGTAAGATTTCAAACTCTTTATAACGGAAAAAGTGTCATAAAGAGAAAGGCAGTTTTAGATTGTCAGCAACACAACTTGCAGACATATTAAGCTAGCATTGTGGTATTTTCCTCCCATATCCAATCAAAAATCTGCCTAAATCGGTCAGCTTTCTTTTCAAACTCATGTTTACAAAATAACTGCAGGTTGATTGATTACAAAATTTTACCAATTTTAAAATACAGGAGGGTAATTAAAACACTATATTTTCTGACATGTCTATGCAGCATTTTTTGTAAGACTGTTTATTATAGTTGCAAAAAATAAAAATAAACGGCGGTGGTTATATTGTTCTGCCATAATTAATACATAGTTATCAAGCATAGCCGACCCTAGGTCTAGGTAATAGATAACCTAATTGATTTTTAGTTTTTTATAAAGTCTTATTTGTTGGCATATATTCCAGACTAAAAAACAACTCCAAATGCGTTTTTGTTCACCCTCTCGCAAATGCGACGCGGGCCACAGATAATGAGTCGGTGGGCCACATGTGCCCGCGGGCCTTGGTTTGACCACCCTGGGTTAAAGCGTTAAAATAGGTTGTTACGCCCCTGCTATGATGGCATTGCTGGGTAAAAATCTCAAGTTCATATTCCCCGCCAACCGCTTGATTTCGAATCTTCCAAAAATGATTTTTTGACAGTTTTTTTCTGAATCGAGAAAGCTGTATACTAACATTCACAGGAGCCACTGTATATTAGAGAACCGGAATTTTGGCGGTTGGCATTGCCTAACAGGTTTATTACTTCTTTTTATCCGAGATACAACGCTCCAATTCGCCGAGTAATGCCAAGGAGGTTTCTGTTACAGAAGCTATTGAACATGTGTGGCTGTGGTTACCTGGAGAACGTTCCATTTAAAGCGTGTTCATACATGGACAGTGGATGCTTGTATTCTCTCTTAAGAAGGCCGAGTGGTCGCGCAATTTTAAGTTCTGGATGATGAACAGAGTCGGTCAAGGCGTCGCCTCTGTCACTCAATTCGGATTCGAGTTCCTCTGTCACTGGAATGAGAGAGATAGAGATTCAGATATTTATTTTCATCGCGCAAAAACAAATAAAACAATGAAACACAACACACACACAAAAATATTAAAAACCCGGAAAACATTGAATCTAGCAATTTATGAGGGGTCGCGAAAGACTCGGTGAGTCATCCAGTTAATGACAACTTATTGCTGAATTTGAGCAGCAAATATAGCAGAGGAACAGTTTAAAAAAATAAATTTAAAATACACAATCATGAAGAGAACAACAGATAAGTAAAAATATGGATAGAGATTAGCTTATGAGAGATTAATTTATGAGAGGTTTATTTATCCTCACTCCCAATGCGGCCATGTACAAGTTGACACTCATACGGGAGGGATACTATTTATGGAAGAACTGAGCTTTCTCCTGCTGGGAATTACCTTCACAATTAGTTAAACCCTGGGCGATCTGGTGGTCATGGGAGTAGAGTCTAAGATCTTTTATGTGCGATAGCTTGCGGTCTCAATTTAAAAACAAACTTTCATAAAAAAATTTTACGGTGACAATGAATGGATTTCAGCGGCTCGAGCTGCGAGTTAAGAATACGCTTGTCATCGCACAACTGATTGCCCTCTGTGACTTTGCAGGTTCCAATTTCTTGATGAATAATTATGTGCGCCCGTCATAGGGTGGTTCACGTATCTGCCGGTCGGTTACGGCTTCTTCCACTACCATGTCCATGTATATGAAACAAATAACTGGCTAACTGATCCCATACCCGACGTGGAGCGGTAACCGAATGAATAGCTGTTGCTCTTTAATGGCTTCCTTCTCCTCCGGGATAAATATGAAAATCCAAATAAATTCTTAATCTAGAACTAACTCACCGGCCGGGGCTTCTATTAGAACTTCTCTTTTCTCTGTTGTGTAGGGAGACCATGAGGCCTCTCTGTTGACGCTGTTCTTATGGGTTCGTCTATTGATGAAATGACCCGGAACATAGGTCAAGTCGGAGATGTAACTTCTGTTCTGAAAAAAAAATCGCCATGTTTAGTCCATGCTAGTGAACAACATCCGCCATTTATAGTCCTAATTTTTTATACTTGAATTAATCTCACGACGTAGAATACAACGGGAATGGGTACAGGAAGTATTTGTATACCAGGCCTGAAGTAGTATTTGAAATGGTATGGTATAACGTCGAGTAGATCGCAATAAAGTTCAGGCGTCTTTGACTTTATTTTCCTCGAATATATGGAATACACATTTCATACACATAAAATGGCGCTCTTGAAGTACGCGTACCAAGATGGCGGTAACCGGAACGTAGTATGTGTACCAGATTAGGGTTAGGTCATACTTTCAGGTACAAATACTACGGAAGTCACTTGGCTAGTCCCCGATCTCGTAATAGAACTAAAATAAGGAAAATTGAAATCAAAATATGGCCTAATCCTAACCTGGTTCACATATTACGTTCTGGTGGCCGCCATCTTGGTTCGCATACTCCAGGAGTACACATAGAATGTATTATTTTGATATTTCCCTCCACAAGTTTTTTAATCCTGTTTATTTTAGGTTGTGTTAAGTTAGGGTGCAACTATGTTATTTACACGCCGCGAAATTTCTATCTAGTTTAGATCTGAATAAGTTGTTGCATGTTCTTCTGACTTATCTTAAAACACGGTGAATAGAATCAAAGAAAAGAGCTAAAACATAGTGGTGGGGCAATACCAGAATAGAAAATTTCTTCAATTCGAATTTTTAACAATGAAACACTCACTATATTTGAGAAACTCACTCATTATTGGCCTATGATCATATCACTCTCATGCATTTTAATATATATTTTTTAATACACGTTCAATATTATAGACTCTCAGATTGCAATGGAAACATGCGGAACACCTGAACTGCGTTGGCGGTATCCTGCAGTTCCACGGAATTCCGACTGAAAACCACCATCCTAACTCAACCAAAGTTGTTAGCTCAAATATTTTTCCAATGAAAAACTCACAATATTCGGAAAATAAACGTTTGGTCTCTCGTTGTTGACATTCCAGGTCACCAGTCTCGGTGTGATTGGAATCATAGCGCCTCCTGATATCGTTGGTCGGTGACGCCTGTGAGTAAAAAGATTTAAGTGAATTAATTACTCACTCCGATCAGTAATTTTTGTTGCGTAATGCATCACTGTAGTTTTATATAGCTCTTGGCTCATCATTGGTCGTCCGTAATTATGCTCAGATATGAATTGCTTTTACTTCTGCGTGAGTGCCCGTAACTTTGCTCACAGATGAGTCTCCTTTACTTTTGAGTGAGTGCCCATAAGTGAAGGCAGTCCCCTATCCTATAGGGTTGTTGCATCCTGCCCTTCAGCACCCGTAGAAGTATTACTAGATCGATGGGAATCTTAGAATATCACATAGTTAACAAGGAATGTACATTAACATTGAAAGCCTAAAAGGGGCAATTAAGTCGAGCGAAGTACAGCGCCCATTCGAGATACAAAGATATTCGATGAGTTGAGATGGGTAGAGGACTTTTCCTTTGTGTGGTTAACTGGCGGTCTGAAGTGTATAGATGAAAGAGGTATGTCGTGTATTGCGATATATACTAAACTACGAGTAAAAGATTTACGCCAAAGGAAATGACGCACAAGCCAGTGACTTATCCACGTAAAATGGCGCCCATGGCAAATCTAAAATTTCACACCCTTGATTGTTGACTGACAATTTTTAAGAAGTGCTGTTGAATGGATATACTACCTAATTATTTGACTAAGAATATGAGTTTGAAATTATTTTATTAAAACATTCCACGATTAAAACTATTCTCCCTTTTTGCGCCCTTTTCCTAACGGCGCCCATGACACGAGTCACGGCTGCCATACCCTAGATAAGCTACTGCAGAAGGCATAAAAGTGGCTAAAAGACTAAATGACGAGCAGTCATAGAAAAAGCGTATGTAAAATCGTTTTCAACAACTAAATCAAACCTTTCTCGACTCATAACTTCCATATCAATTCGCTTTAAAGCAACAATGTCGGACATAGAAGCCATTTTTAGTCCAAAAAATTAAATTATCCAAAACTGTAAGACTGAAAAATACCATTATACGATTATACATTCTAATCCATTTAAATTCCAAATTGAAACACTATTCCTAATAATATTATTGTCAATGTTTACTCGCTCACAGATTTCTCAATATTTTGCCATAAGGCTTTTTTATAAGGCCCAAGCCATTGTCAACTTCCATAACTTGATACGATTCATTACCAAACTGATTCGAGTTAAATCTTGAAAATATCGGGCATGTTTCGACTAGGACTCAGCCCTTTCATTATTGCAATTTCTAATATCACCAAAATGCAATCACACGCATGTCTTGCAACCTTTATCGGGCATGTTTATCAAGCCCTGCTGCTTCTTGCACATTTGCTTTCTCTGCACAAAACTGAATTCTAAATTATCCACGTGCTAATAACTAATAATAGTAAATACTTTTAACAACTCCTCATTAAGCACATTGTTTATTAGCAAATAATGATCACGACACACGATCTATAGTGTCGAAATAATGTCCCTATTATTCGATAATAATAGTCTGAAAATGTCCTTACAATATCCTATATTACGTCACACAAGTGCTATTATTCCTTTGTTTGTTTTTCTTCGAATAAAAGAAATCACGTGATCAAGTCGCCGAGCTACCAGCCGTCACGTGACTTCAGGAATTCAAAAATGATCTCGAGGATAAATCAGTTGTTATCACAGGCTATGAATGGGCCAGACTAAGACGCCGAAATATAGTATCCACGCCAGAGCATTTATAAAATATTAAAACAGAGGTTCTGAAAACATCCACGGACCCAGTGATTCCCCTGCATCCCTTAAAATCTCCCCCTGATTTTCATGTGTGACACCATACTTTAATTCCTAGCGCAAATAAAATTGTATTTGAATATTCAGAAAGTGGCTCATATGCCGTTGAAAATGATCAGATCAACACATTTTGATAAGTTACGAGTAGAATTATCACTAATAACGAAATATCTACCACCCCCTCAATTTGGAAACACTCCCCCTAAAATAAAAACCTGGGTTTGACCGCGTTTGATAATAGCAAAGTCAACAAATGAAAGCAAATAGATAAATAAATTACAGTCAGAACAGTATAGAATTATGGTGGCGCATCACGCGCACTCATTCAAAGTAAAGGAGATCCATCTTTACAAGGCTCTATGCATGCAATACTTCAGAGAATAAAAGTTAGTGCATGCATCGCAACATGCAGTATACTCACGCAAAATATGCCGATCTGGCTCTGTCCTCCATTTTGCTTGAGAGCTTTCAAGGTCTAACTAATTAGATTTTATGCTGCTAGTTTATTCATCAAAGGTAATTTAAAAATGGTCTCAAGCTCTCAACTAACGCTGAAAAAGTACTGACTGATAGTACAGTTCTACCCGATCAGTGATGCGTTAAAGGCAAATATACAAATTTGCGTTAAGCAGGGTCCCAGGTCACATGACAGCCTCAGGCCAATGCGTCTGAATTGGGACCCGTATATCCATAGGCCCTGTTCCAATTCTAGGTGATATTTGTCAGAATTCAACCATTGGGTGGGTTAAAAGCAAAATGTCGTAAATTAGGCTCACTTTAATCGTGATTTTGTACTTTGTACTGAACTAAAAGTGGAAAGAGTTCTGATAGTAATATTGAAAGTTTGCTCAAAGTAAGGTCCCGTAACTATATATATAGAGAGAGATGGCGACAGCTTTACCATAGTTTTTCAATACTCTTCTCATTGCTCGGAACTTTGCATGATGGAATTAAAAGAAGATAAACGACACTACCTATACGTCCACAACCTACGAATTCTCATTGGTGACAACTCGTATAAAAAAAAAACTACCCTAGCCGTGAACTCAGGAGCCAGATCTCTTTGCATAAAAATGGTCTCGGTTGACACAATATTATAAGCCGAATTATTATCAATGAAAAGAATTCTAAGGTGATATCTGCGACGCTACCAGTACTATTTGAATAGCAATCACACCATCAATAAACCACTTTAAATGTAAAAAATATTACACCTTCACTGGAATTTTATAGTAATTGAGATACCTTTGATTTGCTATTTAATATATGAGAATAGGCATGGGCCAAAGATAAATCTCGTTTGATGGATTGACCGAGGCAAAGGTCATCGCGTACGAGAAAAATTGTGACGCGATAATGATATAAGAAAGCATCTGATAAAACTGCTCAATCACATGGTTAACCGCTACCTCTTGTTGCTAGCAAGATAAACAAAAAAAGTGGTAAACTAATCAAGGATATAGAGAATTAAATAAAGGAGATTTCAAAATTACTGACGGGGGATTAGCGGGATAGCAGCAGGGTACGTATGCGGGAGAACTTTCTATCTAACCCAAGGTGTATACAGGCATTATCCACTGTGAACCCCGGTAAATAGTAGCAACGAGATGTCGTGGAAAATATTTGCATCCACATCGGGACTGATTCACCGCAGACTTGCATTCAAACATGGTCTAAAACTCAACCACACTCACGGGCCTACTTTTATAAAGAATTGCAGTAAGGTCACGGGATGAGAATTCAAAGAGACTCATCTCTGATTCAAGTTACGTGCGACAACTGAGATACCAAGAGACACAGAGATAATGATGAAGAATTATAGCGTAGAATACCACGCCTGCAAATGCCGATTGGCTTGAGACCCGATTAGTTCAAACCAATACGATTAGGACAGCATGATACGAAACAGTGAATCCCACATAAGTAAAATCAACTTTCTTGAGCGCTAACGGCGTCGCTCCAGGAGTGTATGTATCAATATGGAGGTAACTAATTTCGGAGGTAATCGCCTACTTTACATCAAGTTATGTAAAGGGCCTGATTACTATGGGCATAATATTCACTTGGCTAACACAGACAGTCCCCGAACTCGTAACAGAACTAAAATATTCTCAGTTCAACCGGAAATTTGGGGAAAAATCGGAATAAAATGATGGCTTCTGACCCTAATCCGTATTTGCCCTGGTACATACCCCAACAGTCGCACTCCGACTCAAAAATCCGAGTTAATCCTACGGATTTGTTTACTGTATAACATTTTCCAGCATTTACACAAGGGTTTCCCTGAAGCCATTATGGCGCCTCCTATATTTGCTAAAGGCGAATGGAGAATTGACACTGTTAAGAAACTCGTTATATAAAATTCATTTCTTCTTGCTTCGAGACAATTTCATTATAGTTATTGATAGTGTTATTAGTCAGTAGGTGCTTGGAATTTTATTATCCCAGATTTCCGCAACTTCAGATAAGGTTCCGAAGTCTGAGTAAATCTGAGTAAAAACTGAGTGGATTTTTGCTTTTGAAAATATCTTTTTTTCAAAAAAAAATTCTCTCAAAAGAAAGTGACGCACGCCTTAAGTTAGGAAAGCTCAGAGCAAGTTACTAGCAACTAAACACTAAAAAGCCAGGAAACATAAAAAATGCACTACATGTAATCATAGTTGTGCATTCACTCTGAGAGTTCATTCACACATATCTGAGCGAAGTTTAGCGTGATTACTGAGGGGTCAAGAGCTACGACTCACAAAATTATTCAGACTCGTCTTATGCGGAGGGTTTTCTATACAAATTCATCAGCGCCAATGCATAGTATACATTTACTTTCCATGGTTTTGAGTAATCCCGAATTTACAGGTCACTTTTTGTCACTTTTTTGACAGCGAACAATCTTTACTAAACTAATATTTGCTGAGGAATTTTAAAAGCCTCCATTGTGATGCCATAAAGACAGGCGAGAAATTAACCCGCTTTTCACGGTAGCTGAATGTTCGCACATTAAATTATATAAACACTCAAAAATTGAAAAAATCAACTAAAAAATACGTGCAGTCATTGAAATGGTTAACACTTGTATAAAGGACACTATTAGTGCGATTGGTCCAAGCTTAATACAGAAATGTCATCACATAACGTACTTGAAACAATTCAAGTTATCCTGTAAGGCAGGGGTGTGCAATTTTTAGTACGGGAGCGCCAGATTCAAGTAATTGGGTGAAGCCGCGGGTCGCACTTTTATTCAAGGTATCATTTCTAGTAGTTAAAGTTAAAGTAGTTAAAGTTTTTGCTAGCTAGTTTTGCTAATATTACAGTGGCACTCGGGTACTAGTATAGACTTTGCGACGCAAAGAAATTGGAATTGCTCGCACGTACCAGAATAACTAAACTAACAGGAATAACGTACTAGAATAACTCGTTTCGTGGGCACACCATTCGAGGGTTAAACTTCTCTGCAGGCCGCACAATATTTTCTTGCGGGTCGCATTTGGCCCGCGGGCCGCAGTTTGCACACCCCTGCTGTAAGGGAAACATTACGATAGAAAAGAGATGTTCTTGGGAAACAACTTTATTTAAATTTTTAACACGACTCCGCGATAGGACAAATTTGACCCGGAAACTTTAGCACTTGAATTCCTTTTTGATGAAAGTTTTGTGTGTTTAAAGCTACAATTTGAACTTTGAACTCTGGTGAATATTTGAGAATATGGTTCCAGCTATCACTTCTCCGGCTCGAAAAAACCTGCTCGCAACTAACCAATGGGCCGAGAGTTAGCCCATCTATGTTGTCATCGCAGGGGTGTTACTTTGGTATGCGATCTCGGCGGTTATGATCTCTCAGTGATTCAAGTTAGCGTTAGGAACTGAATCCCATGAGATCGCACACCAAAGTGACACCCTTAAACTTTATGTTCAACACCTCACCCAAAGCGTGATTGTATAAGTAGGTAATGCTGAAGCGGAAATATTCTAAACCATTCAGAGATAGTAGCTCTCCACATATCAGTGATTCTTTGTACAAAGCCTTGCTCTGGGTGAAGAAAATAAAACGACCTAACCCACTACTGCAATATAATCATCAGGGAATTCAAGTCATGCTAAACTAGGAAACCAAATTAGAACTGACTTTGAAAGAAGTGCTTAGTAACATGGACGTTATTGAATTATTGTTTCGTCTATGAGAAGAAATATTTAGGATTATTAACTTATTATATTCAATTTATTTGTACAATTATTTATTTGGTAATTTTGCAAATTTGTTAATTCGAATTGATTAATGGCGCAAAAGATGCTGCACAACAACAATCAACCAGGTCTCTTAATTCGAGTTGGCATGGCCCAAAGTTAGGAGTTTTATTATATTTGAACATTTGTATAGTTGCGGCCTTACGCGAGTTAAGTGTTTAACAATTTAAAGTTCTTTGTTCGGTAACAAGCGTTGCTTTGTCACGTAATAAAGGAGGACCATCGACGACACAATGCGCGGTGTCATATTACGATTAAACTCGTTCTAATGTATTAAAGTGCACGAAGTGGGAGAGTTAGGAATGAAATATTTCAGCCAGAAAAGGTTATAATAATATGAAAAACTGTTCAAAATTAAGCATAGAATTGACTGGAATTTATGCGTTATTAATTACAGATGGATGTAGATGGTCGAGTGGTGAAATGCTAACAATGTTGGCTTCGCAGTTTAGCTTGTATTTATGTATGTTTTTGTTTTAAAATGTAGCAGCTTGTGTAAGATGAATAAACAATATAACAGAAGGAATACATGAACAAGATGCTGAGGCAGTGTTTCCCACCTATGGCTCGCTTGAAAATTATCTTGGGTCACTTGTTCTTTCAACAAAACTTATAAGTTACTGCTTCTATTTTCTAGTAAATTTTATTGCTTATTTTATATTTGTATTGAAGTGTCGCTCAACAGTAATTGTATATGTGGCAAGTATCACAGCGTAAAATCTTGACACCTGCTGTTATTAGTCAGCCAGTTAATTTTGTGACCATTTACGGCATAAGCACTACATATCTCCTAGTATTTGAGCATATACTTATCTCGCGAGATTTTACAAAATTTATTTTTTTTAAATTTAAGGTCGCTTGAAAAAAAGGTTCAGAACCACTGGTCTATGCACAGTTGTGTGATGTGTACCCCTTCATAAGCGTAGCTTCTGTTTAAGTCTGCTACGTTATGATAGGTCAATAATAGACATGACTGAAATAGTGTGTATTAAGTAGCACTTCCACACAGCACTGTGACAGTATATACAGTTAGTTGAAAGAGACTTGATTCCAGGGTGTAAAAACTTTGAGTACATGGGACTGGGAGAGGGACCTAGGGCATAAAAATGCCAATATCTCAAAGATTTTTTTTACTTCAAGAAATCTCGCCCAGCGACAGGTTTAAGATGATCTGCTCTGGTGGTAACCCCGGGCAACTGACCAGCTACCTACTTCAAAGACTCGCTCTGGAAGATTCCAAAGATATTCTCGCTTCGGAAGATTTTTAGGTTATTTAGGCGTCGAGGCTGATTTTCATTTAAAAAATTGATTTAATGAGTGAAATAAGCGCAACAATTTAGACTGATGCCAAGTCGCTTGGCATTTGACCCCTCAAAGAAATCATCTATTTAATTATATGAATAGCAATGTAGAACATGCAATCTTTTTTTTCAGAAATTAATTCAATTTCTATTACGTCATCAACACTATTACTATGGCGAAGACAAATGCACAAGTACAAACAGAAGTGTAAGTAAATATATATTTTATCACGATTTAAATTTTCTAAATATTATGATGTAAATTTCCTGTAGCGCAGTCCTCGGTATTACTAAGTACTGACGTCATCACGCGATGACGTCATTTTTATAAAAAGCAAAATAGACAAAATCGACTCACCAGTAAGGCTTCTTCGACGAACGAAATTAACAATTATTTGAAACGATAGAAAGTCATTATTAAAGCAGTATTGTGACGTCACATATCAAGGTTATAAATTTTCTAAAAATGACAAAAACTTACCATTCTTAAGTTAATAAAGCGTAAAAGTAGGGAAAATATGGATAGCCAAGAAAAACCTGTAAATCCTGAGACGAAAAATGACGATTCAAAGTAAGTTTGCGATAATAGTATAGATATAAGGCAAAGTTCCGAAATGAATTTTAAATTCAAACATTTTTTTGAATTACTGCCCAGAAATGAAGATATTTAGCGCTTAGTTTGACTCTTGCGTTGATGGCGGCTATGTTAGAATCTTGAGCCTTTCTTATATATTCCTCCCTTTGCATTTGGAATCTTTTTATCATCCCGCAATTCAAATTCCAACAATGCTTACTGTTCTTATTTTCAGCACCCAACGGGCCCATATCATCCAACACATGCCCTCGTTCTCACGGCTTCATCCCATCATACCAAAGCGATACGTACCAGAGTGGAAAACAGACATGGTCAACAGGACCAGACTGATAAAGGTAGGGCAGTTAAACGTAGTAACTTTCCTTTTTTGCCATTTGAGTAGCTTCGTTCTTTCCCCAGTAGTCATAAAACTTAGTTTACGATATTTGTTCAATTCAAGGGCCCTTAGCTAGTGTTGCGCACAACTCGCACTCTGGATCTTGTGCAATTTGAACAGTTTATATTAAATCCATAAAGACGTAATATACCAATAGTAAATATATAATAATGATTCATTACCGCGCACTCACTCAGAAGTAAAGGGGGCTCATCTATGCTATGAGTTAGCGGATCACACCACATAACTGCAGTTCTTTGAGTTTTATCTTTCCATTTCTTTATTCTGAATGGACATTGACATGGCGCATCCTATGATGATTTAACGCGCTACTATTCCATTACTTTTAACGGTACTCCCGTAGTATGTGAGCCAAGATGGCGGACTCCGGAACGTTGTATGTGTACCAGGTCAGGGTTAGGCCATAATGACATTCCAATTTTTCTTATTTTAGTTCTATTACGAGTTCGGGGACTAGCCAAGTGACTCCCGTAGTGTTTGTACCTGAAAACCCCAACTTGGTACACATACTACGTTCCGGTGTCCGTCATCTTGGTTCACATACTTCGGAGTACCCTTTTTTATCCTTTTATCGACAACACAGAGCGCAAAGCGAGCTGGAATCTACCCGGGCATATTTAGGGTTTTCTCATATTTTGGATAATTTACCTTTACCCACAAGATATCGTAAATAACTGAAAATCCGAAAAAACTTGGAATAATTTTACAATTCTAATTTTGAAAAATACCAACTATGGTTTCGAATCCTTATCGATGACAATGGAAATTTTCATGTGCAGAAGATCTTGGTTACAAAATTATAGAATTAAGTTTATTACTCAGTGGAAATTACCTAAGACACTATACTGTTCATTGAATTCAAATAATATCTCGATCAGTATTTTGCAATGCTAAAAGCCTTCGCGCCACGGGTATGGTATTCTGAGTGCGTATTTATCAGTTGGCCACACCAGGTATTCAGCCAAGCCAAATTGAGGGCGCTCCGGAAGTATTCGTACCAAGATGACGCACA
The DNA here is from genome assembly GCF_964204865.1 of Styela clava. Taxonomy (NCBI): domain Eukaryota; kingdom Metazoa; phylum Chordata; class Ascidiacea; order Stolidobranchia; family Styelidae; genus Styela; species Styela clava. The sequence continues at coordinate 322,054 of NC_135250.1, read as the reverse complement.
ACCTGAACAACCCTGACCTGGTACACACACTCTGTTCAGGTTGTGTGCCATTTTGGTACAAATACTTCGGGAGCATCAAATTGAGAGCATTACTAGTTCTCCCACTTTATTAATTCTGTTTTACTTGCAATACAGAACGCAAAGCAAGCCGGAATCTACCCTGGCCCTCACGATGAAAGCTTATTTCTTGAGAAGAGAGAGAGGCTGAACCACGGTGAAAAGAGAGGGTAGGTAGAAATAGCGCGAACGCGTGTTGTATGAGCTTATGTAATCAGCCGAAATACTTCCAAATTTCCAAAATACGAGAATTCTAATTATAACTGCTTGGAATATTGAACTGGAGTTGGAGGCAAAAGTTGGCAAATCAGGGTTTCCAGACACATTGTCGACTACTCCGCAGTTAGATAAAACATTCCCGTGATCTCGGTGCCAAAGTTGCTAAATAAATTTTCTACATAATTCTCCGATTTACAGATAAACGCACCTACAGAAAAGTTCGGTCGAGTCGGAGTCAAGATTTTATCTTAGTTATATTCTGCTCAAACCCGAACAGGATCGTAATTCTTGAGTAAACCGGAGCCGGAGTCAAGAATTTTTCAACCGGAGTCTATATTTGAAGTTACATTTTTCGCCAAAGAAATCGCTATAAACATTTCGATTACCCGAAATCGAGAAACGGTGACGAAGTAAATTTTTCGAGTATACCGAAGTTTGATAAAATCTTTCTCACACACTCATCCATGCGCATCGGTCGTTAGTAAACTTTTTTAAATATATTTTGCGAGATATGTTGTCGTGAAGACAACTGCACTACCTCGTAAAGCTCTTGAAATTTTATCAAGTCGGATTTAATTTGTTTTTTAATCAGAATTTTTCATTAGGTCGAGATCGATTTATTCATTTTAGCGTGGTTGGAGTCAAATTTTGTGCTGATTCGGAATCGTATCCGGAGTCAATTTTTCGACTACACGGAGTTGCACAAAGCTTTCCCGCGATATTACCGCTGAAGGCACAAATGAATTTTCGACATACTTTTCTATTTCTCAGATACGTTGTCGTAAAAACAACCGCTGCACCGCGTAGAGAACTCCTTCGACCCCCGTTCCCATCTCACATGAGCAAATATCAGAGCGAACTCATGTACAGGAGAGACCCATGGGAAGAAGACTGATCGAATCCATGGAATTTTTGGTGTTTTTTAGTTTTTAGGAATATTTCATTTATATTCTTTGTTGTTTTCTCAGTTTTTAGGAATATTTTGTTCATTTTATAATAAGTATTCAATTTGTGAAATAAAACACGTTAAAAATAGATTTATTTTGTATTCAAAACTCGTTTGCGGTATGTCTTTTTGGGGCTTTAAATTGCGATATACGGTAGAGGAATCTGGTGGAGAGGAACTTTTTGGTGGTACGCCGTATTAGCTCAGTAATTGGAATCTTGCATTTAACTACACTGGTATAGAAACCACTTCTTAATCATGGTGTAAAGAAAGAAGTTGGGAAGGTGATGCTTGTCTTGAACGATTCTGTTGAATAAGTGATACCCTCCAGATTATGCACAATAACGAAATTTACCTTGAGAATGAAAAAATTTACCCCTAAGAATGAAGAAATTTACCCCTAAAAAAATGAAGAAGTTTACCCCTGAGAATAAAAAAAATGTACCCCTAGGAATGAAAAAATGTACCCCTAAGAATGAAAAAATTTACCCCTAAGAATGAAGAAATTTACCCATAAGAATGAAGAAATTTATCTATAAGAATGATAAAATTTACCTCTAACAATGAAAAAATGTACCCCTAAGAATGCAAAAATTTACCCCTAAGAATGAATAAATTTACCCATAAGAATGAAAAAATTTACCCCATGTTAAGAGATGCTGGATTAGACGTAGTTGGATGTTTTGGTGATACGTCGTATCGAATCAGTGATTGGAATCTTGCATTCAACTACGCTGGCATAGTAGGTAAACCCAGATTCTGGTCCTTGCGATATATGAAAAAAATGAAACTAGGAAGAAAAGAGGAGTCTTACTAACGGAAAGCGAGGGAAGGGAGAAATAAACTTTTGCGCCCCCTTCAACTCCTCTGTGCCCCGCTCGGGACCCGCCGGTTGGGAACCGCTGACATAGACGAACGCTAGGGAGTAGGGAGGGAGTCTGACGTATCCCCTAGGGCTGGGCATTTTTGAATACCTTGTGATTTCAGAATCGAATCGAATAATTTTTTCGAATCGAATCGAATCTCGAATACTTGAAACTATATAATTGTAAGCGACTTTTTTTTTTATAGTAATTGGTCTTCTCAACAAATGAATTACTGAAGACATAGAATAAATCACTCAGATAGATTACTGAGCGTTCACACAGAATAAAAAACACGTGTTATCAATAACTCACTACAGAAAATAGTCATATGTTAGAATTTCGTTGAAAAAATATGACTCCAATGAAAAAAAAATTGGGGAATTCACCTCGACCATTAGCGGAAAAATAAAAACAAAATCGCGGCGATTCGAAATTTAGCTCTGAACCGATTCGAATAATTTACTATTCGATTCGATTCGAATATTCGATTCGAAATGCCCAGCCTTAATCCTCTCATAGCCACATAGCTCAACGTTCTTTCCGAATAAATATTCAATTTTAATTTAATAATTTATATTATTTCAATATCTTGTTTTTATTTACAATCAGTTTTTATTAAATGTGAGTTTTTTGTTATTTCTCATTGAAGATTTCTAATAAGATGTCGGTGGTACAGTGCCTAGCGTACCGCGGTTAAGTTCGTCTGTGTTCAATAAGTGTTCCTGAACGTCACCGGAGCACTGCTGAAATCAAGAATGGTTAATCGGTCAACCGTGTTTTGACAAACTGCATTATTTCTTCGAACCTGTTTTATTTTTAAACAAACAAGCTCTTTCTCATTTCCGATAAATGCTCCATCCTGAACGTCACTAAACTACTTTTGAAATCAAGGATGGTTTATCGGTTTACGGTGGTTTCAGTTTCGACAGGCCGAAATTGATGATAATTCAGCAGTTTTTTTCGAAATGAAAATACAAGCTTTCCTATTATTGAAAATAGTTCCAACTAAATTGCGTAAATACTTTGAACAAACTATGGACTCTGTATATAGGGCTATTAGTGATAACAAGACGTCAATAGAAGTACAAATAGCAAGTTATTGTTAAGCTGGACTTTTACATTTTAACCTGGGGCGGGAGCCAAAGGTCAGCTTTTTTTTTCTATATAGGAACACATAGGAGTGGGCATTGCTGATCCGAGTGTGAGAGAATTCACAAGGGCGGGGTCTGAATTTCTAATTGCCAAGGTAGACCTTAACAGCTAGCGGGCCCGTAAAGCCGAAAACATGGGTTTTCGAGTGTTTTTGGGTCTAAATATAGTTTCATGTTACGAAAAATTGCTATAATGTTTCTCAGTAGTAATTGTATATACGGAAAATATAAAAACTGTTAAAACTCAACTTACATTCTGCTCATGTAAAGCCACGCAACTACATGCCTCTTAGAATTCGAACATACCTTGGGTTGCAAGCTTTTACAAAATTTCTTTTCTGAAAAATAAGTGCTAGCTTGAAAAAAAGATTGTGAATCAGTCATTTAGGCAGGTATGCGTGCCCAAATAGAACGTCTCGGCAACTATCGGCTTTCTTTTGCCAATTTCTAATTTGTTATAAATTAGTTGACGCTAGAGAGAGGGTCGTTTGAAAGGCGGTGATCGACTCAATATAGGACAAGATAAGTTGGCCTGTTAACTAATGGGTCGAATCAAAAACTTCTCGGCTTGTTTGTTAAACTTAAAAAAATATTGATTCCATTTTTTGTTAACTTTATATTTGCTATTAAAGTGTTACTTAAGAGTAATTGCGTGGGCATTATTACCGCGTTAATGTGACAGCATCTAATCAGCCTTACAAAGCCACGCCACGAAAAATGTACAAGGTGGCAAACAAATGCAGTTTTCTTACCTTGAGGGGGTAATTTCTGGTAAAATAAATGCTTTATATTAGCATTTTTGCTGCCATAAAAGCACGCTTTATTTTGTTTAGTGTTTGAGCATCTACTTCGATCGCGAGTTTTTACAAAAAAATTTAATATAAGTCGTTTGACTTGGTTGCCCTAACCTCTTCGGGTTGTTTACGACCGTTTTATTATTTACCTTTTTTCGAGTTTATAAAAGAGATGAGGCCTAAGTGGAGAAAGAAGCGCATAAGGAGGTTAAAGCTGAAGCGCTGAAAAATGAGAGCAAGATCGAAATAGGCGGGCAACCATGCGCGCCTAAACAGAGCGTCTTGTCAATTATACTTAACCTTCCCAATGAGTGATATGGCCTGGTTATACATTAGTTAATCCTAGATCTGATAAACAGAGGCTCGTTTGAACGATGGTGATCGATCGGAAATATTATAGAATGAGTTCAGATAATTGCTCTCTGGTTATGAGGCAACACAAAAGGGCGTTTTTAAAGTCGAACGACGTAAATCGCTGGGAAACCGTATTTTCGCTGGGAAACAGTATTTACGCTATACAATTGCTATTGAGCGGCACCTTAATGCTGAATATAACGAACAAAAATCGAAAAATTGCTGTATTTACTATGACCCGTTTCCACATTTATTCCCCGAACAAAACTTTAGAATAGTGGTTTTCAACCAGGGCGACACGGCTCGTTAGGGCTGGGCTTCTCAACTATTTCCATCAAGGGTCCGTACACAAAATTTAAAAATTGCCGGGGTCCGATAACTATGCAAACAAAATTTCAGTGCATCGCTTGACGAAATACAAGCACAATGATCAATATCACCCTTCAGTGCTGGCATGACAACGCTTTAGTTGTGTGGCCGCGCACGTGAGATATTGTGCAATATTCACCCATAGTACCCGTGAATATATGTATTTTAAAGTCTTCCATCGACTTGATTTATTTTTGAAACTGAATATATTAGTTGAGGAAATAAACAATTTCTTTCAAGCAATATTAACGATAAAAATGTATCCAAGAAGCCAATAAAACTTCACTTTTTACGCCACCAAGCAAGTCTTTCTCATTAGCCAATGCTGAGTAAACAAGTGAGTCGATGCTCTTAGAAACCTAAATTGCTATGACAATTTTTCCTCAGTAGTTCATCGAACAATGCATTACATCACAATTGTGAGATGGAAAGAAACGGTGCATTCAATGTCAAGAAGCAGCTGCGGTCCGAATTTACCACTAGAAAGGTCCAGATTCGAACCGCAGTCCGCCAGTTGAGTAGCCCTGCCCTAGGGTTCTGCCAGCACAGTTCAGGGGTGCCGCAAGTTTCTATTCAAATCAGAGCGGCCCTTTTAAAATACGTTTATCTTTTAAATATAATAAAATACAAGTATCTATTGAGTTTATCAGTATGATTAAACTTTCCAGAACATAAAGATCACTTTGTTTCGGCAGTATCAGGTTTGCTTTATATTTATTACTTATCGATCTTAAGATCGGTAAGTATGTTGATAGCTATTTGTCTGTTTGTGTGTTTGTGTGTTAGACACTTTGATGTCTCCTTTACTTCTGAGTGAGTGCCATACCTTAGCTCAGAGCTGAGTCTTCTTTACTTCTGAGTGAGTAACTTTGCTCACTCAAAGAAGAGTCTTCTTTACTTCAGAGTGAGTGCCCGTAACTTTTCTCAGAGATGTCTCCTTTACTTCTGAGTGAGTGCCCGTAACTTTAATCATAGATGAGTCGTCTTTACTTCTGAGTGAATGCCCGCAACTTTACTCAGAGATGCCTCCTTTACTTCCGAGTGAGTGCCCGTAAATTCGATCATAGATGAGTCGTCTTTACTTCTGAGTGAATGCCCGCAACTTTGCTCAGAGATGTCTCCTTTACTTCTGAGTGAGTGCCCGTAACTTTGCTAACTCAAAGATGAGTGTTCTTTACTTCTGAGTGAGTGCCCGTAACTTTGCTCACTCTAAGATGAGTCTTCTTTGTTTGTGAGAACGTGTGTGTAACTTTGCTCAATAAAATCACTTTCAATTTGGAGTGAGTGTGTGTGACCTTGCTTCGAGCAAATGCCCTCAACAGAGTGTAGAAGCGTAATATCTTCGGCGCCAAAATTAAAACTCATTCACCGTCATTGATATATACCCTCATGTTTCAGCCAATGCATAAAAGCTAACAGCGGTTTCCAGCAACCAACCGGGCAATGCTACGACTGCGAACATCTTGGAAATGCTGACTTTGCAAGAATGGAAATGCTAAGCGGGTATGTTCAGAATCCTCGACCAGTTAATACATCTGTTCCAATCATTATGCATCTCAGCCTACAAAACCTGAACCCACGTCAACGATTGATCCAACTTATCCCAGCTATCCGGATATTGGAGGATCACACATTGTACAAAATCATCGGAGGAAACAAAGACAGAATGTTCAGGATTAAAAATCAAAATGGCGTCCATTCTATTCATTATGAGGAAGACATAGAACCAGGGAAATACACCATCAAACTCAAAGTGATTCCTAAAATCGGAAGAAAGGCGGCAAAGAAAGCGAGCCTTGGTATTCAAGAGATGGAAGCAACAATGAAGAACAAATTCAAAATTGAAATTGTGTTTCATTTTGAAGAGTAAATGAATAATTTCAAAAATATTATTGAATATATGTATATCTAATAATCAATATTTAGCGATTAAACAAACTGTTTTTGGTGGATGGGCGCGTATTTGTATGTATTTTATTTTGTTCTCAAGTTATGCTTGTCAAGGTCTTCTTCACTTTGTTTGCTTTTATGTCAGAGTAACCGAAATAAAATTGTTTAAAATCGAGTATATGAACAATTTCAAAAATGTTATTGTGTTAATATCGATCGAATATAATAACTGATATTTAGCGATTAAAGAAATTTAGAATCCAAATATGAATCTGTGCTTAGGTAATATATTAGATAATACTACTAGAAACTCGAAATAGAATATTCGAACCTACTGCATCGAATTTCCAAGAATCATCACCAATAGTTTTTGATTATATAAAGTTGGGATTTGAATTCGTGTTCGAAATGAAAGAATAAATAAGCAAATTAATAAAAGAGAATTTCGAATCAGAATTCATGTAGAAAAAAATCGAAATGGTGTTCAATATAAAATAACTTGAAGAAGAGAGAGAGAGATGTTTTTTCAACAACCAGAGATTGGGTAACTTCGACAGCAGAGTAAGCATGTGGAAAGCTTCTTTGAAATATTACTCACTGGCTGCTTGTATGCGCCCTATTTGGAAAGAAAGACGCGTGTAAGCGTCGTTTTTAAAAAAAAGTTCAGGTTGAAGATTCGGCGATCCCGAAGTATGTGCACCAAGATGGCGAACAACCTGAACATAGTATTTGTACCAGGTTAGGGTTCAGGCGGTGCGACATCTTGGTGCACATACTTCTAGAACTCCACAAATTTTGGGAAGGCTTACCTGCGCTCTTGGATCGTAATTATAAATTTTTCAGTGGTCAGGGTAAATTATTTTGTCGGAATTCGTGTTAGCCGGATTTGTGGAACGGTCTGATTTTTGAGAAAACGGTGTCAGCATTTCGATTAACCGAATTTGAGAAAAATAATCGGAGTCAATTTCCCAGATACTTCGAGGTTGCATAAAGCCTTCTTGCAATATTTGTACCAAAGTCACAAATAAATATTTTACATACTTTTCTATTTCCCAGATACGTTGTAGAATACAACCGTCCCACTGCGAAGAGAACTCGAAATTGTGGTTTCAATTTCGTCAGACCGTGATTGGTGACAATTAAGCACTTTTTCCGAAACAAACATACACAAGCCTTCTTATTATTGACAAGACTTTCTGAACGTCGCTTAATTGCGGAAACATTTCTGACCAACTGACTGAAGCTATAATGGTGAATCGGGGGACCATAGTTGATTTTCGACGAAATGGAATTTTTTCTCAGGAATAAACTGGCGCGCTTTCTCTCATTTGAAAAAGTTGAAAAGTTTCGAAAGGTTTAGTGATAATTATCAAAATATCCAATCGTTTTACCGTGGTTCAAAGTTGCTATGTTGGCGATTACTCATACAGGGTATCTCAAAAGTAAGTATACACTTTTAATTTTGATTTGTCTTTCAATTACTCATCATAGAGTGATTATTTTTTCAGGATACATAGTATGAATAAGTAGTAAAATTTAGGTATTGTTTGCATTTTTCAACAACTCACAGAATGACAAAGAGATTAACCCAAAAAATGGGGTGAAAATTGCTGTTTGGCAAGATGCATATAAAACAGTGAGGAATTCAGCACTTAACGACGAAGAATTACGCAATTCATCAAAAATTCATGGAAATTGGATCTGTAATTAATGCACAAAGATCAGGAAGGCCAAGGAGCGGACGCTCTGGGGATCCTGACTTAGTTTCAAATTCTTTGTTGAAAAGGCCCTAAGTTATATGCTTCTTGCCAATCAGCAATTTTGCTTCTAATTTTTTGGGTTAATCTCCTTGTCATTCTGTGGGTTGTTGAAAAATGCAAACAATAACTAAATTTTACTAGTTATACATACTCTGTTTCCTAAAAGATTGAACGCTCTATGCTGAGTACCTGAAAAGCAAATGAAAATTAAAAGTGTGTACTTACTTTGGAGATATCTTGTATAAAATCCAAAAATACATGAACCTATATTGGTAAACCGGTTGCCATGATCTCTTATCAAAAACCCGTCATTTAGCAGTTTTTCTATAAAATAAACAAAGGTAAACCTCAAGGGTTCCTGAACGTCACTAAATTGCGGAAACACTTCGTCTGAGTAAACTATTTACCTTGTGTGGAGTTAGTAACGACAAGACGTCAATAGAAGTACACATCACAAGAACAATCAAAAAAATAATTCTCGAGTCTCTGGAATGTTTCATTGGGGTTCCGGCCCAACAAAAGGTTGAGGAACATTACTCTGAACTTATCTAATGCATGAAGGATTGTTGCGTAGTTAGTTTTGTGTAATCCAAACTGATAAATTAGATGTAGACAAAATTCAAGAACTTTTATAGATTATTAGTTATTTGGACAACATTTTTAACAGTATAGAAAAAGGTAATTGTTTAAAATTGGTCCAATTGAGGTTTTCATAGCATCACACTTAACTGTTGAAATTGTTGTCTACTGGTAGCGCCATGATTCAGCATTGCTCACCCAATTTATCACACTCTGGATGAAAAGGGGACTATGAATTGATTCCCTTTGGTTCACTTTTGGGCATTTGAAATTAAAACAACAAGAAATCTCCAACTTTAGTATTCAATCTACCGAATCTAGACATAAACAAAACCGGGTATATGTCGTTTTCAAAAAATTATTTTCATTAATGCAGCGAGAGCCAACATTTACCATGTATGTAGAGGGGGCCAATGTTTATGTAATGTTTACCAGACGATGACGTAGAAAATCTAGTTTCGATTATAGTCTCGTAAGCAATTCTTGAGACCTATGACTCAGACGATTTTATTTATCAAAATCTTTCAAAACCTGGGTCACATATGCTGAGATATCGGTGCAGGATTGTAATATAGTGAAAACACAACATAGTCAGGTGTAGGATTGAGCTGCAGTCGCCTTCAGTTTTTTTTTTTATCGAATTTGATCGCTAAGTATGTTGATAGATATTTGTCTGTTTGTTTCTTATCGATCTTTAGTGATGGGACACGCGGTGTCACTATAGAGTCATGAATCGAAACAGCAGTTTCGATCGATAAGTCTTCGGTCCTCGACCGATATTCTCGTCTGTCTGTTAGACACTTTCGTATGTTATGCGATATATCACGGAAGCGAGGTTGAATTTGCTCAAAAAAATTTTGCATGTGCATTCATCATATCTCAGACCAGAAGTCTATTGATTTTGGATGAATTATGTCGTATAATTAGCGAGGTGTTACTTATCAATTTTAATCGGTAAGTATGATGATAGGTATTTGTCTGTCTGTTTGTTTGTCTGTTTGTCTGTCTGTCTGGTATATGCACGCGATATCTCACGAAAGCGAGATTGAATCTGCTTCAGATTGCATTTGCATTTATCATATGTCGTACCAGAAGCCTATTGATTTTGGATCAATTATGTCGTATAATTAGCGAGTTATTAATTAATTAGTGATGGGACACGAGGTGTCACTATGGAGTAAGAGCGCTGTTTTGGGGATCCCCTAACTTTCGATCGATAAGTCTTTGGTCTCTGACCGATATTCTCGTTTATTGATTATTTAATTTTATTTTGCGGTCTTCGATCGCTACCTCGTTTTGTGCAGTTTGCAAATCTATGAAGCCCATGCTTTAGGTCAGTGGAAATCCCCTGAGGTCGCTTTGTTTCAACCATAAAATTAAAAGTTATTCGGTTTATTTCCTAGTAAATTTTATTGTTTGTTTTGGAGTGTTGCTTAGAAGTAATTGTATTTGTGGGAAATAGGAAATCGTAAAAACTTCGCAGCATCTAATCTGCTTAAGTAAAGCCACGCCACGGTTTCAAAAAATGGCTGATGGCAAACAATACAGTTTTGTCACTTTGATGTAATTTCTGGTAAAATAAACGCTTTATATTAAGAGTGTGCAATCTTTAATACAGGAGGGCCAGATACAAATAACTGGGTGAAACCGCAGGCCGCAAACCTATTGGCACTCCCGTAATATTCGTACCAATATGGCGCACAACCTGCTAACCCTAACCTGGTACACATACTATGTTCAGGTTGTGCGCCATACCACGTACGAATACCACGGGAACACCCACTATTTCAACATATGCTTTCTAGTAGTTGCAGACACAAACATTTTGGGTATTGATCTAATGACATGCGTTGTTCACTACGCATGAGCTCAGGTATGGGTTTTGCAACGTAAAGGAATTGGAATTACTAGCATGTACTAGATTTAATTAAATTAAAAACTCGTTTAGCGGGCGCACACCATTCAAAATTGGCACTTCCTTGCTGGCAGCACACGTGTGGCTTAACAGAGCGTCTTGGCAACTAATCTTACGCCTTTCCCTTCCCAATGAGTGATCTGGCCTGGTTATAAATTGGTTAATTCTAGATCTGATAAAGAGAGGCTCGTTTGAACGATGGTAATCGATCGAAAATATGATAGAATTAGCTCAGATAATTGCTCGCTGGTTATGCAGCAGCACAACAGTGCGTTCTTACAGTCAAATTACGTGAATCGCTGGTATCTTTTTCAAAAGACCCAATTTATAAAAAAAATCTTAAAAATAATGTTAAATCTCGCGACCCAAGGGTATGCTCAAATACTAAACGGCATGGGGTGAGCTCTAATGGTCGCAAAATTAAATACCAATTTGAAAAAATCATTTTCACATAACACCCAGAAGTTACTTTAAAGTGGAAAAGCTGCGCTTGTTTGCCCTTAGCGAATTTTTGAAATTGTGGCGTGGCTTGACTTAAACAAAATAGATACCGCTAAGGTTTTACTCCATTCAATTGCTATAGAGCGGCTACTCAATGCTAAAAATAATGAGCAAAAAATGTTCTAAATATAAATCACTAACCCCTAAGTTTTTGTTGAAAACAAGTGAAGATTGTCAGGCGATGAAAATCAGAACAAACTTTACGAAAACCGGAAAAGTAAAGGTATTATTCATTTTTTTGTTTGTATCCTAGATCATATTGTTAGCAATAAAAGTTAGATAAAATGACTGAACGACTGAAGATTAACGGTTTACTTATTATATTCGTCGTCATCAACTGTCAAGGGAAATGTGAGTAAATTCAACATTTAGTTCATTTCTCCTTCTTCGCTCTGAATCAGGCTCCACATAAGCAATATCACATTATAAACTACAAGGCTACTACTCTCTATTAGACTAGAACGCGATATAATTTAAGACAGTGGTTTCCAAGCTTTTATGGCTCGTGGCTCCCTTATGTAGACTTTAGCACTCTTGTCCCCCTGTTTATCATTCAATTGATATTTATAATGTTATTTTGATTGGTAGATTCCAAACCCATTATGTTTAAACAATTCATGCTCAACAGAGTGAAAAAACACCCTGTGAAATATTGTTACCAAGCAATCAAACTAGGAAGAGTTTACTTGTAAAGTGAACAGTAAAATCCGTTGTGCGCCCAGCATTTTGATTTCGGAATCGAATCGAATATTTTTTCCGAAGAAAATCAAATACTTGGAAGATATGTAGTTGTTTTGACAGTTTTATTGTAATGGATCCATCAGGCAATTAAATTTGTGAAAACATGTAATCTAGCACTTAGACAGTTTGCTGAGCATTCACACACAATGAGAAACATTATTTATTATTTATTCACTAGAAAGAAAAAAAGTCATATATATGTCAGAATTGCATTGTAAAATTAGAATATAGAATTCATCCCTCAGACAGTTTGCTGAGCGTTAGAAAACAATACAAAACATGTTTCATCAAACTAATTTGGAAGGAGTTAGTCATATGTCAGACTTGAATTTTTAAAATATGAATTGAATAAAAAAAAGTGAAGATCCCCCCCAACCTGTTGAAGGACAAAAAACAAAAATATCAACGATTCAAAATGCCCCGGTCTACTAGAAGTTTAGACTGGTTCAGATTTCAAATGTTCTGACTGGCCACGACTTGTCGAGCAATCCTTTTTATTTCAGATATCGATAACTGCGACCAAGAGAACATCTGTGTGAACAGTCGATGCATCAATGTTCCAGGAGGATTCACTTGTGAATGCCTTGATGGGTATGATAGTATTTACATATTTATCTTCAGGAAGAGAAAACCGACAAGACGGCGTAAACATATGGCGAACCTCGACTTCTTTTCTGGTTACCATTTCAATTTTGGTATGACATTAGTTAGCCAGTTATTTGCTTCAGATGCATGGACTTAATGGTGGAGAAAGTTGTAACTGGCCAGCCTATGGTGGCGAAAGGTCCAACAATCCTCTTGCACATAACTATAACCGCATGGGATTCGAACCTACGAACCCACGCTGAGTACTCAGAGGTGTGGTGACGAGCGTATTCCAACGCACACCGCCGAGCCTTACAATAAATTACTATTATTTATGAGAGGAACGAAATATTTTACAACATTTTGTTATTTTTAGTTTGCAGATTGACGAACAAGGATTAAACTGCATTGACATTGACGAATGTACTGACGTGGCCAAATGCATCAACGGTGAATGTGTCAACTATTTCGGATCCTATGAATGTCAATGTCCAAAGGGGTTTATTTATAATCCTGTCCATGTCGGATGCATTGGTGAGTGTTGCCTGAATACAAATTTTAGTTGAATCGGAGTTGGAGTCAATCCGGATAAGGTATCGGGTTCAAATTTTAGTCAGACAGGATTTTGGCCAATATTAACATGGACACGAATTCGACTGGAAACCGGCGGAATCCCAGGGCGTCACGTAATGGTGGTTGAAAACAACTAGCATAACGTCTCAACTAGGGAAGGGCCTTTTGAATCTTATCAAATAGTATATTATTTGAAACGGAAGACAGGAATTTTGAATTGTCGCCATCTTGTTTTATTTTTGCCCGCCTAGTCAAGTCGAGTGAATCCTTCATTTTTTTTATTCATATAAAATTTTTAAAGTCAAATTCTGAAGCATGACTCTTTTTTTTCCGAGTTATTGATGAAAATGTTTCGTAATATGTGGGAACGCTCAGTGAACTAACTGCCTGACCAATAAATTACATGCTTTCACAAATTTATGTGCTTGAAAAGAATCCATTACAATAAAAACAGTCAAGACAACTATATATATTCTAAATAATCGAGATTCAATTTAAAATAATATTCGATTTGATTCTGAATTCATCAGATATTCGAAAATGCCCAGTCCTAGTACCAACAAGTTTTTTTAGCTACTAGTATTAGGCCTTGTACACAGTAAGACTTCTACATCGATAACTTGAATGTTGCAACCTTTATAATCAGATGAAAACCATGATTTTGAATCCGACCCGATCACAGAGGACTTGGAAGACGTTGATGAATGTACGGAGCTTCCAGGTTTATGCCAAGATGGAAAATGCGTCAACGTTTTCGGATCTTTTATCTGCGAATGTCCAGAGGGCTACAAACTTTTTGCGAGCAGAGTTTGCGAAGGTAAAAAACTTGTTAAAATATTAATCCTCAATAATGTATCCGTAAGATGTCTGCATAGTCTGGGTGATTAAATATTTTTATTGAAAATAATTATTAATATTTATGACAGAAAAGTTAACAATTTCGTGAAATTTTACTGTTCATACTGAAAAAACTACTGTGGCAAATCGAACTGATATCATAGTAGAAGATTCCACAAAAAAACCTGTCTGCTAATTAATATGGATATACCATCCCAAAGAAACTCCTCTGAAAAATATTGGAAAAACTCGCAAAATACTAGGATCTAGAATTCGAGATATGTGGTACAGATTTAACCCTATCTGCGTGTTATTAAACACACGTTGGCGGAGTAAAACCCCAACTGACCCTTTCAGAAGTCAATAAGAACGCAATGTATTGCAATGCCCGATGTTCGTATATTGTTAAGTTGCACAATCGAATTGATTCAAATAAAAGATAACGAAATACACTCAAAACAAAGAACAATAAATACGAGTAATATTTGGTGAGAGAAAAATATTATAAAGGAAACGAATTGGAGCATCGACCTTTGTCCAGGCAAATAACATACACTATTAACAATACGTGGTGAAGAATATTGAAACATACAGTAACTAACCTTATGTACTCGATAAGGTAGAAACTTAAAACTTCAACAATATATGTGGAGGCTGGGACCTAATCATGAAGTAATTTGGAAAATATGTCTAAAATATTTCAGAAAAAATTAATGCAGAACGTCACCAAAAAACGGGCACTACCGCAGTATGTGAACCAAGATGGCGGACACCGGAACGTAGTATGTGTACCAGGTTAGGCCATAATTTCAGGTACAAATACCATCGGAGTCACTTGGCTAACACAGACAGTCCCCGAACTCGTAATAGAACTAAAATAAGAAAAACTGGAATAAAACAATGACCGAACACTAACCTGGTACACATACTACGTTCGGTATCCGCCATCTTGGTTTACAAACTACCAGAGTACCAAAAAACGTCTTCCTGATACAGTCCATGTAAGTCCTATGTAAAGTACTTTCTATCAACTGATGATCTTTACATGACCTCAGCAAATTCCCGGTTGCGAGAAAGTTAAAATAATAACAAAAATGGAATTTAGAAATATTAATAATAAAACAAATTAATAATAATATTTATAATATTTAAATAGTGAAAATAATATTAGTTTACATAACTAAACCTTTCTAATTATATTATGTGTCAAGCTTTTATGGACACCCTGCATATATGAGAAAATGTCATACACTGCTGAGCATCGATTCACGAGTCGGGAATAGGGCTGAGAAATCGAATCAAACATTATTCGAATCGGTTCTTACGAAAATGAATAGTTACTACAAAACCCAATTTAAATACACAATATTCTGAAACAAAGGAGGGCTTTCTTCAGGGATAGTCATATTACTTACGATAACTTTTCAATTATATTTTAGCCCTGTTGCAAAAATGTTGGAAATCATACGAGAACGATACTTGCTCAGATAACTTCAGAATAACGACGGGCGAGGATTGTTGTAACTCATTTGGTGGTGCCGCCTGGGGAAACGAAAGCTGCAGCCCATGCATTGTGGTTGGTAAGTTCATTGAGATGACGTAAACGTAATTGATGACGTCATAGTTATAATGCGTGAGAAATAAAATACTGTAATTAGTAAATTCTTATACTGAAATAAAATGTATAAGTTAATTGAGATGACACATACGTAATTGATGACGTCATAAATATAATGCAAAGTGTGCAAAAATACTCGGCACAAGTCGAACAGAGACAGCGCTACAACGATGAGAAAAAGCCAAATGTATCCAAACTTCATTGAGTCGAGATTCTGGATTGGAGTTCAGAACTGAAATAGGAATTTGATACCACTCGGTATTTTCTGCTCAAAGTCGAGAGTCGGTTGTGAGTTTTCTTCGGTTCCAAAGCACTGGTCAAGCCATTTGGGAAATGATCTACCGTACATGTGTGAGGCAGCATTGTCACCACCAACCAACGAATAGATTTTTCCTATTTACCACAAGGGAGCAGTCTGTAATGACAGCACAGGGGGTCCGCGGACACCAGTTTGGGAAACCCTGCCTTACATGGATTTGTTACATGTTGTATTGAATGAATTTGTTACTGGGATTTGTCATATGACCAGGCCGTCTCACCGGACTCCTTCCTGTGGTAAATATGAAAATCCTATAATTCATCCACAATCCGGTACTCCTGAAGTATGCGCACCAAGATGTCGCATAACCTGAACCCTAACCTGGTACACAACCTGAATTCAGGTTGAATCTGTAACTTCTGCTGTCTTTGCTTTCTAATTAAGCGAATTAGATAAGTATCTGACTCCAAAAACAGAATATATAGTAGGTTACGTGTTCAAATTGAGATATCTGTTAATTTTATATAACAGTAAGGATCTGACCAATTTGCCTGTAAAGATTTTTATTTCCACGGATAATTATCACAATAAATTTACTTACAATAAAACACACTCACAATCGTGAAAACCAAGTCGGTGATGAATCAGCATTGTTGTATAGAACGAATTGAAACAGAAAAGCCGTGAAAACCAAGTCGGTGATGAATTAGCATTGTTGTATCGAACGAATTGAAATAGAAAAAGCCGTGAAAACCACGATCAAATGTCTATTTAAACGGTAACATCTTTTTCATCTCGCTCGCCAAAAACGGTACCTTTCTTTATTATCCAAAAATCTCGTTTCCCACGGAGCAATTTTTGCTCATATCTAGAATGTTCGGTACCCTTCTTACAATAATTACACTTGTTTATAGGTTACCTGACATGGGAAATATCCATTTTCCACATACACGAGAAAGATCTAGACACAATATTTCGAATGATCTAGAAAGATCTCTTCAATATTTCGGTTGTTTATGGGTCACCCGACATGGGAAAATATCCATTTTCTCATACACGAGAAAGACTAGAAAGATCTCTTCAATATTTCGATTACGTCAATTATTATATAGAATTTGACTTCCATTATCCAAATTATTGGTTAATTTGTTACACATTCCTGGCACCACAAGTGAAATATTTTAAAAGCACATATTAAAAATTAACCGATAATTGTAGAAATATAAGGATGAAATCGAAATTATCATGACAGTAATCAAATCTCGTAACTTTTGAAGATGGCAATTTGAAATGTCAAAGTAATTTGTTCGAAAACTGTCGGATGAAGAGCAAAACATCCACTACGAAGAGCAAGAAAAAATGGTCGAGTGTAATTAATCAATAAGACATAAGACTCAGAAACGACAAGACAAATTCCTTAATTTTGGTTATTTAAAATGGCAATTGAAAGATTTATATACAAGAAGAAAAACATGAAATTTGAGCACTAATTATACATGCAAGAATTAAAAACATACAACTTAAGAACTCATTGTAGCCCCATTTATTATGATTCTGACTTGGGGTCTTTTCAAAATATAAGGATGAGACATTTGTATTGTGAAAGGCATTTGAATTGTGCAATTCAGTGAAACAGTAATGGTATTATTATACCTTCTTCTCACCTACACGACTTTCAAAATTGTGAGCACTTGTTTAATGTACGATTTACTATTAGATAAATTAGGCGATAATGACTTTAAAAAATGAAGAAAAGATGGTTTATTGATTCCCAAAAACAAAAAAATCTTACAATATGACTGTATTGTAGGTCTTTACGTTATCAGTGTTAAACCTTATTAAACATAAGGCTTTTTGGTAGGTCGTTACGTTTCAGTGATTGCAACTAGGTAGGTCTTTACGTTTCAGTGATTGCAACTAGTATTGTTACTACTCATTCTACATTTAATTGTCTGTACCATTTGCAATAAAAATGGGGGGGGGGGGAAAGATTTAGATGTAAAACACAATAATTTGTCATGAAATTTGAAAAATACAACAAATAGACGAGCGTTGTAAAACCAATAAAAGAATGCAACAATAAAATTAATTTTGAGACATCGGTACCGTGATATTTCCTATTAATCTCATAAATTCAATAAACTGCGGAAAGAATTAAGATAACTTTTGTGAAAACTTTGTGCACTTTATTTGGAGATAAAACTTGGTGGAGAAAACAAAAAAATGATTGGAGTACTCCATTTGGGGAATCATTGGTTGAAAAAAATGATTGAGGGAAAAAAAATAAGGCTTAAAAAACTTGTGAGCCTTTGGATCAAAAAAAAAAAATGTTAAAAAAAGGTATTTATTTTCTTGATTATAATTTCTTGATTATGTAACCTGTCATTGTCTTTTATCAGGTCATAAGTTTTGTTTATCGCCGCGAGCGCTATAAATTTTTATTTATTCGCTTCCGCTATCCGACACGAGATTTATGACCTCGACATTTCCACCATTGCTTCTGAGGTGTTGCATAGCATTGGCCCTCTCGTTTGCTGGGGGAGCTCTTTGCATCGGTGCCATAGGACGAGCTGTGGATGATTGGCCGATGGGGGTTCGGCTTCTGGCTCCGCCACGGGACGACCAGAGACGGTCCCATCTATCCCTTACTGGGGTACGCGTGACTCTCGGTTGGTGGTGGACATGCGTACGTCTGGAATGATTTCCGTTCGGTTCACGGAAGCGGGTACGTCGATATCTGGGGCCTTCCTGTTCTCTCGGAGTGCTTGTACGTCTGTCGGGAGGAGAGGGACGCCCCCCAAAAATTCTATCCCTTATTCTTCTCCCGACAGAACTTCGGATTCCACTTCCAGCCAAAGTTACAGTCCTGCCGTAAGCAAAAATAATAGACAGAATTAGCCCGATCAGTATTACAATGGCAAGGAATTTATTGCCTATTCCACTAAGAAAAGATATCAATATTTTTTTAATATGTTTAGCTAGTATTTTCAGGGGAAGTGCAGGATTAGCACTAGTTGTTTCCTGTTCGTCATTAAAAGAATTGGCATAGTCAATTAGACTTTTAGTAAATATGGAATTCTGGCTTATGGACATTAGCATTGAATCTATGTCGTTAGAACGCGGTACGTCGTTCTTGAAAAATTTTGACAATGAAGTAAGATAATTTGTATTGTAAGGATTTATTTTCTTAGTTGTTAGGTAAGGGTGAATTTTCTTTGGGTTTGTGGTTTTGTTTTGTAGAATTCCCTTTTGATAGCTATAATAAATGTTATTCATTTTAAAGGTAACGAACTCCTGTGGTTCGGTACTATAAAAGTTTATACCTGGAAGAATTCTTCCCGAAGACAAGTATTGGGCGATAACTGTAGTGTTAGTGTTATCAGTATAGTTAACTAAGGGACGAGTAGAATATAACTCGTTAGGTAATATTAGACTATTTAAGAGACTCGCTTTTATGGGTTGACACAAAAGGGTGCCCAGCACGTCGCCTCTGTTAACCGCAAAGAGATTATTTGTTCCCAAAATTTCGTTCAACACATCCGACGGGTACGTTTTCGCTAAAACTCTATAAATTTTAGATAATATTCGTTCGGTCTCACATTCCAATTTAAAGATTTGGCTCTGTAATTTCGCGGACAGAGCGGTTTGTGAGTCTGCGACATTTTGTATCATCAACGTTAATGCCGTCGAAATGTCTGCGTGATCAGCAAACTCACGTAACACGTTGACTTTCTTTAATAAACTACAATTCTTGACTTGAACCAAAAGTTCGTTTTCAAGGCAGAAAATACTGCCAAAGCAATCAGTCGTTAATTCGTTACACACTGAAAAGGAATGAAAGGTCATATGTAAATCGTTTAGTTCTACAGCATATATGTAATTAGTGTTGTTTACATGTGCAGTTAGCGAAGAGTTTATTTCCTCCGCTTTGTTTGGACATTTTTCGAATTTTGCATCGTCAAATAAAAGTGTATAACTACCAATTTGGCAGGAGGATTGATTTACAGAGCAATTTGCGCTGTCAGCTAGAGGAAAAATAATTTTTGAGTTTAGATGGTCATACATTACATAGGATGTTATTAGGGCAATATTTTCAGTTGTTCCGAAATCAGTTGTAGGCCATTTATAGTTGATAGATCATTGGTTTTCTGAACAAACTTACCGAATTGATTCGATTCGTGAGTCTTAAACCAGTTTCTGCAATTTTGTTCGGACGAAGGTACTCCTGATTTTATTTTAGTAAAGTGAGTCTTAGCTCCAAAGAAATAAAAGTGACTTTTCCATTCAGTTATACTAGTTTGGCAAGCTCTAATTGGAATTTTAGTATGCAATTTAGGTGCGTGATAGACTTTAGCTTGACATTTCACTATATGTTCGGATTTGTGCTGTTTGCAAGACTTATCATCCGATATGTCGTACTCTTGATTGATTTTGTCATTTTGGCAGATATAGCCATGAACCTCTGGATTTCCAAAACATAGCCATGGTAATTGCATAAAAACTAGAAGTAATAGTATAATGGATAAATACCTGAATTCTTGATAAAATTCTTGTCCCACCATCCTGCCACGTTTCAAATAAATGATTTCTCTATCGGATTTGTCGGTCCGGGTTATTTCGTCATTGTCCGAATTTTCCTCTTCCTTTTCCTCTAGACTTCCGTCTCTGCCTGTCCATACCGGTCTGGCGGACGTACTGTCCGGCCGTATCTGGTCTTGGGCTGGTTCTCCTTCTTCCATAGGATGTCCTTTGTCGTTGGACTCGTGAATTCTGAAATAAAAGATTCATTGTTATTCTTGGGAGTAATTACTGTTTTTATTGGTGGTTTTTCAATTTCAGTGAGAAAATTTTGGTTTTCCACGCCATGTTTTTGTTCAGGACGTTCTTCCTTATCTGTTTCAAAAATAGTAATTTCAGCAGGTTTTAATTGGTTAATAGAAACTCGTTCTATACCCTTATTTTTTTTTATAGTGAAAGCAGTCTTATTTCGAAATATCACTTCATATGGCCCCTGATAGTTGGGTTGCAAAGACTTTTTTACGTGATCTATTCGTTGAAACACATGACTACAAGTGAACAACTTTGGTGGAATATATACATTAGACCTTAATTTCTTTCTTGTTGGAAGAGCTTTAAAATTTCCAAAAAAACGTTTTAATTTAGAAACATAACTGTAAGGGTCAAAATCTTGGGTTATGTCAGAACTTTCCACTAATTCTCCAGGGAGTCTCAGTGTTCTCCCATATGCAAGTTCGGACAATGAAAATCCGTTTAATTTCGGAATGGACCTCAAACCTAAAAGGACGTATCCCAAGTTTGATGACCATTCACTAGGGTTTTCCTGACACTTCAAACCAAGTTTCAATTTTCTATGAAATCGTTCTATTTGTCCGTTTCCCTGCGGCATATATGGCAATGAAAATTTATGTTTTATTCCTAAAAAATTCATAAATTGAGCCCAATTTTTACTTCTGAAAGAGGAGTAATTGTCACTCTTAAGGAGAGTTGGACACCCAAATCTGGCAACCCAATGCAATAAAAATGTATCTATAAGAGTTGAGGCGGTCAGATCACATATCGGGATCGCCTCTATCCAACGTGTGGTACGGTCAATCATAGTAAAAATATAAGTAAAACCTTTGCTTGGTACAAATGGTCCAACAATATCTATTTGAACCTCTGAAAATCTTTCATTAGGAATAGGAATAGATGACAGTTGGGATACAGTGTGTCTAAAGATCCTGTTTTTCTGACATTTCAAACAAGATTTCACATAATTTGTAATATCTGCATGCATTTGTGGCCATACGTAACGTTCTGAAATTAAATTATTGGTGCTTTTAATACCTGGATGACAAAGGTCATGTATTTTGTCGAAAATTCTCCTACGTAAAATCTTGGGTATTATAGGTCTAGCTTTCTTATGTTCCAAGGATACGTCACATAGAATAACTCCACCCATGTTGTCTATGGCTATTTCTGCAAGCTTGAGTGAATGGCCAGAGTTTGCTTTTAAACTTTGTATTTCTTTACAGTTTTCTTGCTCTTTAGCTATTTCCGTTAAAGGAATGGCATCTTGTTGTTGATAAATAATATTTACAGTTTTATTTTCTAGAACATTTCCATTTTCTATCACAGATTTATTCTCTACTCCACACGTATTATCAGTTCCGCGGTTACGTTGCTCAGATGGCGTTATGTCAGACATCGCGTCAACGGTTTTACACGCTTCACCGGTTCCTTGCGTCTGCTGTCTGCTTGCGTCGGCTGACGTTACGTGCGTCATTGCGTCGACTGATTTATTCGCTGCACCGGTTTCGTGCGTCTGTGGTTCGGATGACGTTATACGCTTCGCTGCGTCGTTGTCCTTGACGACCGCTGTTTTTGCTTCGCGCGTCTCTATTTCGTCCATTGTCCATCCAAAATTTGTTTCAGTTTTTCATAATTATTATTATGTTCATCGAGCGGCTTCCTTGCCCTGACAAGATCCAGTTGTGGAGAATTTAAACACCTTAGTATATAGTTTTTCTTTTGCGAATCGCTGACTATTTGATTTTCAGCGAATTCGTTTTCCGTTAAAAAGATCCAATTTTTCACCGAATTTTCCCAAAGTGGTCTCGTGGGAATTCTATGCTTTTCATACAATATTGTTCTAGGTTCAGTTATCTGAGAGATTCTGGAATTTATGCCGTAATTCGGTCCGGAATCTTCTACTCTATCTTTATTGGTCAAAAATGGGTTGTTTGTGTCATTAAATTTCCTAACCGACGGCAATTGAAAAGTTATTCTCTGTCCAGAATCACCTCCCAAATCCTCGCACTGCGTAAGCTCCATATCAACAACAGGTTTTGTTTCCCTTGGGGACGAACTTTGCCAATTACAATTGTCATCTTCACGTTCAATTGAATTTGATTCAGAAATATTCAAATTTTCAAGTCCAAACTCTGTTTCGTCTTCAATATCTCGACGTTTTGGTATTTCAGGCGTAATATGTGTTAATTGATATGGATTTACACATGATTGTTCTGATTTACGAGCTTTGCTTCGCGTAAACATTTTTTGTAATTTGGACATTTATTTACCCAATAATCAATATACCATACAACCTTATACACACTTAAGTAAAACCAGGTACAAAATTACAACAACAATATTTTATTACTACTATCGATAACAGGTACAAAATTGTAAGGAGATATTACAAACCAGGTCAACAGTTGATTAATCACACAGAATAGTTAATAGAATAAAATGACTACGATTGTTGACGATCCATAATAATCCCGACGTCGGGGGTCACCAATGTAACTTCTGCTGTCTTTGCTTTCTAATTAAGCGAATTAGAGAAGTATCTGACTCCAAAAACAGAATATATAGTAGGTTACGTGTTCAAATTGAGATATCTGTTAATTTTATATAACAGTAAGGATCGACCAATTTGCCTGTAAAGATTTTTATTTCCACGGATAATTATCACAATAAATTTACTTACAATAAAACACACTCACAATCGTGAAAACCAAGTCGGTGATGAATCAGCATTGTTGTATAGAACGAATTGAAACAGAAAAGCCGTGAAAACCAAGTCGGTGATGAATTAGCATTGTTGTATCGAACGAATTGAAATAGAAAAAGCCGTGAAAACCACGATCAAATGTCTATTTAAACGGTAACATCTTTTTCATCTCGCTCGCCAAAAACGGTACCTTTCTTTATTATCCAAAAATCTCGTTTCCCACGGAGCAATTTTTGCTCATATCTAGAATGTTCGGTACCCTTCTTACAATAATTACACTTGTTTATAGGTTACCTGACATGGGAAATATCTATTTTCCCCATACACGAGAAAGATCTAGACTCAATATTTCGAATGATCTAGAAAGATCTCTTCAATATTTCGGTTGTTTATGGGTCACCCGACATGGGAAAATATCCATTTTCTCATACACGAGAAAGACTAGAAAGATCTCTTCAATATTTCGATTACGTCAATTATTATATAGAATTTGACTTCCATTATCCAAATTATTGGTTAATTTGTTACAAATCCTATACTTCATTTTATTCGCAGAACTGAGCTGCCCGGAAGGATTCACGTACGATGTTGCTACCGATACCTGCTTTGAAATCTCAGTTTCTCACGGCCATTTTGATCCTGTCTGCCCAGAACATCTTACATTGGATAAGACGGGGACTGTTTGTCAAGGTAAGAACATTTTTAGATGGAAGTTTATTTAACAAAATCAGGCAGTTGACCAACTTGGGCCATATGCTTTAGCATTTTTCTCTTTTTCCGAAACTTGGGTGAGGAGTAACGATGGGAATGTCTAAGCCACAATGGTTTCTCAGACAAACCCAGCAAATCTGCAAGTCAAAAACTTGCATACTTTTATTTTCAGATCTTCGTGTTGGAACTTGCTTTCACAATTTCGAAGAGAGCACAAACGAATGTAGCAACCCAACTTTCGGTGCCGTTATGCAAAAGCCTGATTGTTGCTGCACCGTGGGACAAGGCTGGCGTCATGACTCTAACCCATGTGAAGGATGCCCGCTAGTAGGAACTGCAGAATTCGATAAACTTTGCCCACTTGGCAAAACCGGAAGTACAGGCGGAAAACCTGAGACAACAGGTAATTATTGGCTTACCAACATAATCTTACATCTGTTATCACTTGAAACCGCATATTCATTTCATTGCTGTGTTGTTAGAATGAGCAACCACGTCTTTGTGTCCCGTTGCCATGCCATGTCGGATTTGAAAATACAGGGTGATCTAGAAAACAGAATCTCCAGTGGGTTACCCACAATGCCATACAATCATACTGTGCTCTCATTGGTCAGTTAAAGAAATAGTATTAGAACCAAGTTATCCTATTTGGACAGAATGTTGATGACGACACTTGTTAACAGAATCTATAAAACTATTGATCACTTTTATGAATATGGCATAGTTTGTTTATTTACACTTGAACTTTCGTTTGTTCATGATTTTAACTCAGAAGTTTCCGTAATACAGGACGTTTTGTTGGAATAGGGCGTGGGTATGAGATCAAACATTATTCGAATCCGTTCAAACGAAAATGAAGGGTTACTACATAACCCAAGTTAAATACACAATATTCTGAAACAGGCAAAGGAGGGCTTTTCTGAGGGATAGTCATATCACTGACGATAACTTTTCAATTATATTTTAGCCCTGCTGCAAAAATGTTGGAAATCATACGAGAACGATACTTGCTCAGATAGCTTCAGAATAACAACAGGCGAGGATTGTTGTAACTCCCTTGGTGGTGCCGCCTGGGGAAACGAAAGCTGCAGCCCATGCATTGTGGTTGGTAAGTTCATTGAGATGACGTATACGTAATCGATGAAGTCATAGTTATAATGCGTGAGAAATAAAATACTGTAATTAAGAAAATTCTTATATTGAAATAAAATGTATAAGTTAATTGAGATGACACATACGTAATTGATGATGTCATAATCATGATGCAAAGTGTGCAAAAATACTCGTTACAAGTCGAACAAAGACAGCACTACAACGATGAGAAAAAGCCGTGTATTCAAACTTCATTTAGTCGAGATTGTGTATTGGATTTTTATAGAGTTCGGAGCTGGAATAGGAGTTTGATACCACCCTGTATTTTCTGCTCGAAGTCGAGAGTCGGTTATGAGTTTACTTCGGTTCCAAAGCCCTGGTCAAGCCATAAGTAAGAGCTATTCTTCATGGAAGCTCTGTGAAAATAGTAACATGCTCCACTCTCAACTCCATGTATCTGAAATAAGTAACTATTTCCATAACCTACATCAGGTCCGACTCTACAGCAAGTATTGACCTGTATTTTGTCATCATCATTGTAAGTGCTGAAAATGCTGCCTCACACATGAAGGTTGTTGCAAAAGGCAATACAATTTTGATTGTCTTTTCTGACAG
This sequence comes from Styela clava, assembly GCF_964204865.1. NCBI lineage: Eukaryota > Metazoa > Chordata > Ascidiacea > Stolidobranchia > Styelidae > Styela > Styela clava. The sequence goes on along the minus strand of NC_135250.1, from coordinate 296,106 downwards.
CAATGGATATTTGTTTGCAACGCTAAACCAAATAAATGCAATGGCTTCGAATCAATTAATAAAGATCAATCAGACCCTTTCCACATTGTTGCAGACCCCCTAGTACAGTCATTACAAACATTGGGACGGACGCCAGGTTGGGAAATGATTTACATGTGTAAGGCAGCATTTTCGCCACCTACCAACGAATAGATTTTTCCTATGTACCACATGGGAGCAGTCAGTAATGCCTGCACAGGGGTCCGCGGACAACAGTTTGGGAAACCCTGCCTTATATGGATTTGTTACATGTTGTATTGAATGAATTTGTTACTGGGATTTGTCATATGATCAGGCCGTCTCACCGGACTCCTTCCTGTGGTAAATATGAAAATCCTATAATTCATCCACAATCCGGTACTCCTGAAGTATGCGCACCAAGATGTCGCATAACCTGAACCCTAACCTGGTACACAACCTGAATTCAGGTTGTGCGCCATCTTAGAGCGTATACTTCAGGAGGTCCCACAATCCTATACTTCATTTTATTTGCAGAACTGAGCTGCCCGGAAGGATTCACGTACGATGTTGCTACCGATACCTGCTTTGAAATCTCAGTTTCTCACGGCCATTTTGATCCTGTCTGCCCAGAACATCTTACATTGGATAAGACGGGGACTGTCTGTCAAGGTAAGAACATTTTTAGATGGAAGTTTATTTAACAAAATCAGGCAGTTGACCAACCTGGGCCATATGCTTTAGCATTTTTCTCTTTTTCCGAAACTTGGGTGAGGTGTAACGATGGGAATGTCTAAGCCACAATGGTTTCTCAGACAAACCCAGCAAATCTGCAAGTCGAAAACTTGTATACTTTTATTTTCAGATCTTCGTGTTGGAACTTGCTTTCACAATTTTGAAGAGAGCACAAACGAATGTAGCAACCCAACTTTCGGTGCCGTTATGCAAAAGCCTGATTGTTGCTGCACCGTGGGACAAGGCTGGCGTCATGACTCCAATGCATGTGGAGGATGCCCGGTAGAAGGAACTGCAGAATTCGATAAACTTTGCCCGCTTGGCAAAACCGGAAGTACAGGCGGAAAACCTGAGACAACAGGTAATTATTGGCTTACCAACATAATCATACACATATTATCACTTGAAACCGCATATTCATTTCATTGCTGTGTTGTTAGAATGAGCAACCACGTCTTCGTGCCCCGTTGCCATGCCATGTCGGATTTGAAAATACAGGGTGCTCTAGAAAACAAAATCTTCAGTGGGATACCCAGAATGTCATACGATCATACTGTGCTCTCGGAAATGATTCCGAAATGTGTTGGGAAATGTTGCCAGACCATAATGCCAATATTTATACTATAGCTGATTCTTTATACATAGACATCAACGACTGCAGAGCAAACCCTTGCAAAACTGGCGATCGATGTGTTCCTACTACTGAAGGGCAATACGGATGCACTGGGGATGGATGCGGAAGGTAGATAGATATTGTGTAAAGTATTGTCAAATCCGAATGGATGTAGAATTAGAGTTGTGTATTTTTCATATGACTCTGCTTAAGATCACATATAAATTACATGTGTCTTGTTCAATACCACATTTAATGTCTTATGTGATTTTGATTAGGGTCCCACATTAAGTGCATGTGTCTGATCAAGAGATATGCAATGTCTTTTATGTGTTATGTGATCTTTTCAATGTCACACAAAAGTACTATATTGTGTGCTGTACTGTATGTGTTAACATGCAAGGTCTTAAATGTTTATGTGATTTTAACCAAGGTCAAACGATAGGTAAATGTATTTCTATGTGCTTTCTTTTAGGTCACATACGAAGTTTCATATGTTCATGTGTATGGATTAATATCAAAGATAAAGTCAGATATTTTTATGTGTTATATATTGCCAAGGTCATCACATTTTATGTGATTTATCAGTATCATAATGTGATGTTCTCCGAATTATTCTGATGTCACATGCAATCAATGCAGCAGTCAAACACACACTTGTGATTTTTATTAAAATTAGATAAAGGATATGTGGTTTTACTTATGTCAAAATCAAGTCTGTATGATTAAGTTATGTATTGTTTTGTGTTAAGAAGTAAGTGGCAAGAGATTATGTTATTCTTATTATAATGTATTTGTCGAATGCCCGAAAGATCGCAGATTGTGATTCTTATTGATTGAAAAACATGAGTACCTTCTACCTCAGTTAGATTACCTACACACTTTCATTCAGGGGCTTCGCAATGATGGGAGGTAGAGGATGTGGAGACATCGATGAATGCAGATTCCAGAACAATCCTTGCTCTTATCAATGTCAGAATTCATATGGTGAATTCAAATGTGGATGCCCGAGAGGATACTTCGGTCTAGGTGGAAGGTGGGTGGATTGCCATACTTGCCTTTTTATTTAAGCACTTCTGCCCAATACTACAAGTATAAAATCAGATCATAACTGTTTCTCTATTCGTATTGTCTTGAACTTCTTCTAGTTTCGTATTGACCAGCATTTATTAACGCACATTGCACCATCATATTTTCATTGCACTGTAACTTTACTCAGAGATGAGTCCCCGTTAAATCTGAGTGAGTGCCCGTAACTTTACTCAGAGATGAGTCCCCGTTAGTTCTGAGTGAGTGCCCGTAACTTTACTCAGAGATGAGTCCCCGTTGCTTCTGAGTGAGAGTCTGTAACTTTTCTCAGAAATGAATTTTTTTTTCGTTTTAAGGGAGTAATGCATCACCACAATTTTATTTACCGCAGTTTCAGTAGCTCCTGGCATTTCATTGGTCGCCCGTAACTTTGCTCAGAGTCGAGTCTCCTTTACTTTTGAGTGAGTTCGCATCACCTCTCTTAGAGTTTATTTCATCAACAAAGTTTAGAAGCGTGATATCCCATGCACCGAAAACAAATCTCATTCTCCGTACTTGACACAGTTCTTCGTTTTTCAGTCAATGCATAAAAGTTATCAGTGGATTCCAGCAACCAACCGGGCAATGCTACGACTGCGATCCACTTAATTCCACTGAGTCAGCACAAATGGAAATGATAAGCGGGGATGATGAGAACCGTCCACCAGTTAATACATCTGTTCCAATCATTATGCATCTCAGCCTACAAAACCTGAACCAACGCCAACAATTAATCCAACTTATCCCAGCTATCCAGACATTGAAGGATCACACATTGTACAAAATCTTCGGAGGAAACAAAGGCAGAATGTTCAGGATTAAAAAACAAGATGGCGTTCATTCTATTCATTATAGGGAAGATATAAAACCAGGGAAATACAACATCAAACTCAAAGTGAAACCTAAAATCGGAAGAAAGGCGGCAAAGAAAGCGAGCCTTGGTATTCAAGAGATGGAAGCAACAATGAAAAACAAATTCAAAATCGAAATTGTGTTTCATATTGAAGAGTAAATGAACAATTTCAAAAGTATTATCGAATTACGATCTATCAAATATGATATTCTATATTTAGCAATTAAAGAAATTTTGAATCCAAATTTGAATCTGTGTTTGAGGTAAAATAGTTGATAAAACTCCAATGAGAATATTCGAACCTACTGCAGCGAATTAGAATATTTAAACCTACTGCAGCGAATTAGAATATTCAAACCTATTGCATCGACTTGGAATATTCGAACTTATTTCATCGATTTTTAAAGGGTGTCACAGATAGTTAGTGATTATATAAAGTTGGGATTTGAAATCGTGTTCGAGATAAAAGAATAAATAAACAAAAAACAGATTTATGAATCAGAATACCGGAGTTAAAATTGAAATTGTGCTTAGGTAAAACAGCTCAGTATAGAAGCGTTTATTGAGAATTTCAAGAAAAAAAACTTTTATCAGGTTCTGAATCCATCGGATCTTATATTTATAATTTGACGGTTATTCAAATTCGTGCTTAAGGAAACGAGGTTCCATTTGAAAAAGAAGCTCAAATTTTGCGGTTTTCAGCAGCTGATTCACTGTTAGGAGGATGTCATGTATTCACCACATTCAATCTTATGTTTTTAATTTTTGTATGACGTTTTAGATCTAAACATTACCTTTTACTTTATTACTTTGTAAAAATTCAACCTCTCAAAAATTACGATTGCGTCGAATAAAAGCGATAGGAGTTGTTTCTAGTAATGTGTGATACCGAAGTGTTTTCTAGAACTTCAGTTGTGCAGTTCAAATAATTACTTTGTAACCGTATAGACTTGAAATGCTTCATATCTTGCGCCAAATGCTTCCTCCACCATGAAGTCCATGCATCCGAAATAAATGACAGGCTGACTATTCCTATAACCGACATGGATTGGTGACCGAACGATAGACGTCTTCCCCCGGATAAATATATAATCCTATCTTAAATGGCGTTTTATTGACGCGTTATTCACCAAAATAAATATATCTATAGTTTCAGTCATTATTGGCATTCCAGTTGTAACTTTGATCAGAGATGAATCTTCTTTACTTTTGAACGAGTAAGCGTGGCAATTCGAATTATATCAAAAAAGCTGTGAACTGATATTAGATTTGACTGATTATTTATAGAAGTGCACTCTGAACATTACGTTTAAGTTTTGAATGAATGTTTTCTGTTTACTTTGAAATTTTCCGGTTCGTCATACGATTGCGGAAATACTTCTGGCAGTTTAAAAAGCTTTAAATTTAATTCTGTTGTTTTCTGTTAAGTTTGTGCCATGCATACCCCACTCCCTATTCCTGCATTTTTACATATTTCTATGCTTGTTGGTGTCTGAGCATGGATAAAAGTGAATGAAAGAAATGATTTATCAAGTCGTGTTAGTGCTCTTTATTTGAGAAATTAAACTCATCAAAAAGGATGTTTTAATGGCAACAGGAGCAGGGTAATTACTAGCAACACAGTTCGCAATCACACTTGGGCTTTCTATACTTCGTGAATAAACAAAGTAGATTTGAGTTGAAAAAAATGGGCGGCACTGTAAAATAAAATGTAGACACGTTAGGCTGGATCTGACCAATGGGTTTTCATCCAGGGTGCAGCAATACTCTAGGCCAGTGGTTCTTAACCTTTTATAACTCGTGGTAGCCCTTGTTTATCATTCAATTGATATTTATAGTGTTATTTTGATTGGTAGATTCCAAATCCATTATGTTCAAACAATTCAAGCTCAACAAGTGAAAACATCCTCCAAAATAATCTTATCAAGCAATAGAACTAGGAAGAACAGGGAGTTTTCTCGTGCAGTCAATGGCGAATCGAAAAATTTCCAGTTATTTCCAATTACGGTAGCTTACATGTCGATGATGCTTGGATGTAAATGCTAAATGACAGTTTGAAAATATTAAGCGCAAGTCTGCGATGAATTTGCAAATTAGATTTAATATAAAATTACATATGTGTGCAATAAATTTTCCAAAACCGACTCGAAACTTTGAAGACGTTCTAATTGCGTCAGAAAATGACGTCACCCGATACGACTTGCTAACTTATGGAAATTTCCCTGAGTTTCAATTGCCGGAAATCGTCGATACCTGATGTATAAACCAGCTGAACGAGTAGTCTTACATTTAGTTATGATCGGTAAAGACGAGTGCGTTCGAAATTTGCTTCGCGCTGTTTTCCTGATCGCATTGCCCACATTTACTTGGACGATACAATTTTGATCTTTATTTTTTATTCTGTTTATTTTCTCAGTGAAAAATAATAGTAAATAAAATGGCTTGTCACTGGAAGATTATTGCTTTATTTATTATACTTGGCGTTTTCAACTGCCAAGCCGAAGGTGAGTGTCATTATTATTCAAGTTCAAATACAGAATAGTGGTTGAAATATTAGGGAATAACCGGATAACCACGCCGCTTTGTTTGACACCTAGACTAAGTTTCATAATTGTTAATTTTGATGTATGTGTGTCCGTACATTTTCCTTTGGCATCCTGATAGACCGTCCAACCTAGTATGTGATACAGGGCGGCGGATTTGGGGAAAATTTGAAAGATCGGCTTCAACGATTGGTCGGTTGAAAAAAAAATTAAAAAATATCGGTATCGGTTAAAAAATATCATTAATCGGTATTATCTCCTGTCAACTCTGCCCAGAGATCAGTCTTATGTACTTTTGAGGTGTCTGTTTAATCTTGCCGCGCGCAAATCTGTCGGGAGAGTATTGGCCAGGGGTGAGCAATTACTTTTCTGAGTGGGTCCATTACATATAAGAGACTTGGTTACTGGGCCAGAGAATCAAACTCAATATATAAAAGTATGAATAAAAACGGTTTATTCCCAACAGCTAGACTAACGTTTATATAATGATAAGAAACACAATGTAACAATCGGGTTTATTATGACGTTTCCTAATCGATATTCTCAACGGAAATTGATATCCATAAAAACTATATTCGTAATTTCAGCAGAAATGAAACACTTCGGTGACCCCAATTTGTCGTCCCCTAGTATTGGTGGTGATATTATACGAATTTTTATTTTTAAGTGTACAAAGCAGCCACCGGTGACATAGGTATTACGGCAAACTCAGAAACGAACAAGATAATAATGGAAAAAGGAATGAAAATCATTGTTTCACTCACGGACGTGACACTTGGATCAGGAGCTTCTCTGAAGGTGAGTATTTCAACCGTAAATCCGCGTGTCCCAAGTGCTGGAATGACATCAGTTTAAAAGCGCATGTTAATGACGGCGCGACTACCTGTTTCGGAGCATAGACTTTGACAACAACTCTTGAGATATTTAAAACACGACTCCGACATAGAATGCCATTTAAATAAGTTTTGACTCAAACTTCACCTCGAAAATCCGAAAAAAAAGATAGTACAATTACATAATACAACTGGCTGTCAAATACAATTTCCGCTTCTGCTCTATTAGAAATGAATCCACGCCATGATAGGTTCCAATGAATCTAGAATATATTGTTCAGGGCAATGGTAAAACGACGGAATTTGTAGTGAATTCAATTTTTCTAAATACCTAATACACACCCCTATTATTTTTTAAACGCAGAACTGGAGTAGTAATTATAAGAATCATGGTGAGCATCCGAAATTGATCAATTAGGGTCGGTTTGTCATGTTGAATTAAATTTCGAAATTAGATTTATTTCCTAAATAGGAATCTCCTTTTTACTGAGCACAAAAGAACTCTTTATTCCTTCGATTGAAGTTAAAAAAAAGTAAATTTGGTGTAGAAGCTGAAAATAGGTTTTATATGAGAAAAGGAGGGGTTCTAGAATATATCAACTTTAATGTTCCAGATAATTTAAATTTTTTCAAAATCTTTCAGCTAAGAGACGGCAAATCTGGAGAAGAACGCTTATACAAGAAGTTTGGGTCGTACATCTACATGCAGAACAGGTAAGAATAATATAATAGAGCAAAGCTCAAATTTAGCGACACGAAATAGCACGGGTATACAGTCTGTCACAGTAGCTTCCCATGCCCAGTGTTCACGATTTCGTCGGACCACGAGATCACTGATGCGAATGCAGAACCGCCACAAGGAACGCAATTTTTCAATTTGGTGACATCATAGCACAAAAAAAACGAATCTCATAGAGCACACAAAATTTTTTGAAGTTTATGAGAGGAAAACCTTTTTAGCGACAACAACTGTTAACCACTGAAAATTTCGAACAACAACAACAACAAAATAAAAAACGATCCATAGGCCCACTTCGAGTCCAATAAATCAAAGCTCAGTGTTAATTTTGAAGCGACCTAAAGCCGATGAGAATTAATCGATAAAGGCAGGGATTGGATTCCATATTTTGTATCGAACTCACTAACAATTCAAAAAACGCATGTATGGCGCTGAGTAAGCTGCATTACTACATTAACATAGCACGCTTTACATGAATCTAATACATAAGTTCCGAAACGACTAATATGACGAAAGTCATCGGCAGCTGTGCAAGTTTTGCTTTCACTGTAGTCAACTGACATAAAACAAATACAAGAACGTGTAAGCGCGAACCTCTTGGACCCTACCAACGGGTAAGGATACATTAGAAAACACTAGATCCGAGTAACATGTTTGCTACATTCATATTGCCGCTATCTATTTTAACCTTCCTATTTTTTTTCAAGCTGTGTTAGACCTCATCTATGGTGTCGCTGCTCAATAACCAGTGTTGATTTTGTTCACATCTCCCTCCACCCTTATTCTGATCCACATCATATTTGTACGGTACACATTTTCAGCATTGGTGGAAAAATAAATTACTGATATCTAGATAATCTGCCTGTGTTATTCCGATCCCAACTACACGTATGAGCGGCTTTGCGAATTACACTTGAAAGGAAGTTATTATACAGCAACTCTATTTCAGGGATGGATCGCCAACAAAAGCAATTCTTCCTATCGTCATGGAAACGCAGACCAGGAAGCTGATCATTATAAAGAAGGGAGCAGGAACAGTTGTTGCTCATTACACAAGTTAGTAAGCCTATTTTCTTTGCAGAACTTTGCTTAAAGTAAGGTCACGAGCCCTCAACTAAAAGTGAAAAAAGATTACTGACGGTATAATTGGAAATGCCCCGGATGCACCAAAAACAAGCTTCATCTGAGAATGGCCCAAAGCTTTCAAGCTGCAAGTTTGCTCAAAGCCCGGTTCCCTCAACACTAAAAGTAGAAAGACTACTGCAAGTTTGTGCCCTACTGTGGACATATACTTAGATACACTATTATTTCTTCTCAACAGGTTTTTCGGACAGCTCGCCTACGTCTTGCCACAAGGAGGATATTCATAACACCTACAGCAATGAATTGAGAGTTGAGTGCGATTCGGATGATTTAAGCCCTGTTGCTTCACAATGTGACGTCACGCTTCAATGCTCTGACATCTATCAGCAGTACAGGTATGCAGTACCGTGTTTCCCCGAATATAAGACAGGGTCTTATTTCAATTTTCTTTCAAAAAATACCACTAGTGCTTATTTTTGGGGATTGCATTAGCTCTCTGGAGTTCAAAGACCCTGTTTGGATTGATATCTGGAAGTTGAATTCTCATATCTGATGTTACGTTGTCGTGCTATAGTTGGTCTTTGCTTGTCTATATCGAGAGAGACCTGGCTTTGTACGCTGATGTGAACAGGCGGAACGACGGCCGTTAGCTGTGTTGGCATTGTAGGTTAAACATATCGGGTTCAAATTCCATGCCCCACGGGTTCAATAAATTAGGTAGGCATTGCGGACCGAGAAGATTTCGGTCCCTCCACATACCAGTAACCCGTTACATATTGTTAGATAAAGTTGGCGGCTTGTTTGGAGTAAGAGGCGTGAATGAGCACAGATTGTTGACGTACCAAAACTCCAAATATTTTTATATTTTTCCTTTGGCAGTTGCTGGGAATTCCCCTTCTGTTTGCTAAACTAACTAATATAACTAACTATCTAAGATCAACTAACTTATCTAATCACTAATCTCCTGACTCTCTCGATTTGATTTGTTGTATTCTCGATTTTGTTGAAAAATATTTAGTTGATTCTATTTGACGTTTGTTTGACGTTATCTGCCGACTCTGGTAGTCTCTTTATTTCAATTGATATTATTGTTACCTTTTTTTTATTACTTGTGTCGGTACAATATTTCATGGCCCCCGTAAATAAAATATCTAAATCCGTATTTAAAAAAACATATATAATGACATAGCTCGCTCAACAGCTTGTACAGTGGTGTACCTAGTGGTTCTGTAATCTTACGCGACCTCACATAAGGTACATACTTCCAAAGCGAAAGCCGAACCCGATTAAAAATAAACGAAAATTACGTCATCAAATATGACGTCACTGGAGTGTGAATAGAACATTTGAGAGAAAATATTGAATAGAATATTTTCTTGTTTTCAGCAAAAATTTAACCTGTGAAAACGGTCACTGGGAGGGTATGATTCAATGCCAGCCGAAGAAGAATTTATTAAAAAAATGTTCCTACGATTTTGATGAATACACGGTACGTGATATTTCTTTAAAAGTGATTTGCTTTGGTTATTGTTACTTGCGCTGTTATTGTTGGTTTGTCTTTTCTCTCAACTACCCACCCATTGATTTCACAATTTCAGTAGCCAAAGATAGAAAGCAACTGCTTCAAAGTTTTTATTTAGAAATTACTTTTCTATCTTGAAGCATAAATGCTGTTGTTTCTTGTGAAAGGATTTTTCTGTATCAATTCTTTCAACTATAATTCTTTTGACATTGTTTTTATAGGAAGATGAACGTTGCCCTTATTCAACAGCAGAAGTTGCGCATTACTACATGGATGTGGAAGGAGTCAATGTTTTCGAACCCGGTCTAGGTAGAGCTCCAAGCCACAAGATAAATTGCTACAGAACATGCGCTCACAATGCCAGAGGAGAGAGAATCGTGAATTGTGGAAACCGTAATGATAAGAGTAAGTGTCAAATAGTTCTAAAAACAAGTCAATATGAAACTTTTCACTGAATAGGCAATTCACATCTCATGCCCTAACAATCAATGCTGCTTTCTATATTGTATCACAATGGCCTTCTAACAAGGCGACTATTCAAGTGTCGACCGGGGCCATTTTCTATCCCCCATTCCCAATCGGTGTATACATGACAACAGTGGAGTAGCTACGTAAAGTTTTTAAAGATGCATCCCCTTCATCGTTGACTGACAATTTTCACTGACTGATGTTGGTTGAATCGAGATACTTGTACGTTTCAGTTGTTTCCGATATGAAATTGAAATTTTACGATTAAAACATCATGCACCACTTTCCAAACAGCGCCCATGGCTTAGATACGCCACTGTATGGCAGCTCAATAACCCGCTGCGGAAGAGGTCATACAAATAGGTTATAGGACCATATATCCAGTGGTGGGATTCAAATTTTTTGCCAGTTCCATCACAAAAGTCATATTTTCCAGCCGGTTATGTAACAAAAAGTCATTGACAGTAACCAGTAACGCTAACCGGTTCGCTGGTCTCATAAAATTCCGTGAGACGGTTCTATAGAACCGGTACGAACCGGCTGAATCCCACTACTGCATATATCTATCCATATCCTACCATCATCAGTTTGGCAGCTCTCTAGAGGGGAGGCCATTCAAATGGCGATTGGGACCATATATTCTTTCCTATTCCTAAGCTGGAGGAAACTACTCAAATGCCGATTGGAAACATATATCAGTCCATTTTCCTAACCTGCTATCTATATAACAGCCCAACAGCACTATTGAAAAACGACATTTATATGCGATTGGGACTATATATTTACTCATACTCCTACATTACTGTCTAAATCCGTGGTTCCCAAACTTTATTGACCATCGCCACCCTACAGTAGTTCATACAACTTCATCGCCCCCCGGCACTGCAAAAAATGTGAAGTCAGAAACGAATATATTACAGACCAAATAAGAAGACAAATCATATTTTATAGTGTTTTTAATGAGATGAATGAGCTTGGTGTTCTTCAGCGAGTTTTAATTATTATTAGGTGGCATTTTCGTCAGACACAATCTTAAATCACCCCGTTTACTGATGGCGATTTCGTTGTTTTGATAGCAATAGTAGCACGGCTGAAAACCCCTTTTTTATCATATATATAAGAGGTCGGGAATGAAAGAATCCAGGGTTCTACCTCCTCAAAAACCGCCGTGTACCTACCTCATTGCATTTTCCTCCCCCGAATTCACCACATTTCACATTAAACTAATGAAAACAAAGTTAATTTTCCCAAACTTTTGATAAGGATTTTTGTATATTTACTGCGATATTGAATCCCTGCACCCAGCATCAACTTTTCTGCGTGTTGCTATTTGTCTAATTATAATTGAATTGTAGGCTCGTTAAACGAGTAGCAGCTGTTCACCAGATTGTTAGGATATAATATAATTTAGTCTAAACGTGTCTCACGATAAGTTCTGTTACGTAAAAAATGTAATTTGCTCCTCGAGCGTAGATTATAAATAAAATTATTTCATCTAAAAAACGCCGTTTTGTGTGTATATTAGATGATTCCCCAGGCATAGACTTCCTTGTTTACTTCGTGACATTGGCCAATCAGCAAGATGCAAAAATAAACGTTACAATGTCCCCCTTTCACATCCGCTCAGACGCTTTTCTCGCTCAGACTGATTTTCAAGCGTGGTCGTAGAGTAAACATTACCTCAATTTCTCGGTTTTCAAATTATATTCGTTTGTTTTTAATTGTGTTTCGAAAATTTACCTAATAATCAAATAATTTATTGAACACTTTGTCTTCCTATGAGTTTCAGTTTGATTGTCGTAATCAAAAATTAGAGTAGAAATAGCTGTGATAGACTAGGCTAAAAAATTTTACCGGTAATTTCAAAAAACAGATTGGTGAATGGTATGAATTAGAATGATAGTTAGAAATACCCCATTTTAAAGTCGACAACTCGCGAAACCACTCTTAAAATAAGCACCGAAAATTTTAAAATGGTAAAGTATAAGGAGAATTTCCCGCGGTCAAAGGTCGGGGAAAGGTCTATTCAGTGAAGCGTCCCGGGTTAGATTATTTTACTCCGGCCGTATTTTCTTGACCACTGGGATACGCAAACTACCGTGCCTTACTGCGAAGACGAGTCCAGCAATTCTTTCGCGTGTGATAATCGCCCACGTGATTCAAACCTACGAAAGCACGCAGAGTACGGTAATCAAGTGCACGATGCGCCGAACAAAACCAGGTTTCGCGAAATCGCCCCCTCCGACTTTTTCGCCCTCCTCTGTATCGTTTTCGCCCACCGGGGGGCGATATCGCCCACTTTGGGAATCACTGTTCTAAATGACAGCTAAACAGCAAGGACATATAATAGTTTCTATTCACCGTATCCCCGTGTTTTTACCTGGTCACTATATCCTCTTACCCGATGCTAATCTACAATTTTTTACTTCCAGGACAATACATGCTGTGTGTAATCTGCCGCATCATGTACGGTTGCAGCTCAAACGTCGTCGTTTTCTGAGGTCGATGACAACGAATCAAAATTGATTGTAACATATTGGACCATTTTTGTAAATAAATAAAAGAAGTCATATTCGTGTTTTTCACTATTGATGGCGGTGGTGACCAGGATATTTGTCAGTGGGAGAATATTGGTACCAGTTTTTTGATGTTCCCGAAGTATGTGAGCCAAGATGGCGGGCACCAAAACGTAGCACGTGTACCAGGTTAGGGTTAGGCCATAATTTTATTCCAATTGTCCTTATTTTAGTTCTATTACGAGTTCCGGGACTAGTCAAGAGACTCCCATAGTATTTGTACCTGAAATTACGGCTTAACCCTAACCTGGTACACGTGCTACGTTCCGTTGTCCGCCATCTTGGTTCATTTTACTTAGAGGCGCAGGTTCTGAAGAATAGATTTCAAAATGAGATATTCGATAAAAAAGTAATATTATGTAGAGCCTGTTAACAATGGTATTCTGCGTGGTTGCGACCCCCTGATTTAGGATGAGATTCGCAGCTGTATCGTTCTTTTATTTGAGTGTATTCGCCAAATCAGTAAAATCTTTAGAAGAATTCGTGAGACGCAGAGTCATAGAATATGTTCGACAGTACAATGACACAAGTAAAGAACTTCATTACGCAGCAGAAATATAGAATCTTTTGTGGAAAGCTTCAACCACTAAATGCAAAGATGTGGCATTTGCAAAAAACTACCTTCGGAGGAAACCAGGAAAAGTCACTTTTCAGTGAATCGTTTAAGAATAAAAAAAAAATAGTTCTTGAAAAAACGTAAGAGTGGCCCACACTCCGATGCGGGGTAAAAATATTTTAATCGAAACCACGGCTATGATTCCGCTTCAAAGAAAACAAAAACTAGCACCGTCACACTAGCACCTAAACTACAAGACGCTGTTACCCAAGACTCTTGTAAATCAATGACATACCGTTGACATACCATGTATTCTGTATTGGCGGATTTTTTGCACAAAGCCCACGACACTAATATAAATAAATATTTGAATAACATAACCCCCGCCACGTTTTGCAATAAAAAATTAATGATTATTCAGGTAGGTTTAGGGTTAGGAATGGTTTGAAAGATTGAATTTCCAGTGCAATCCTAACCTTGACTGGATTATTACTAATTTTCCTTTTCGAGCGTTGGCGGGGGTCTTGTACAAAAGATCCGTATTGGCTACAGCATAAGTTTACGAAATTTAGATACCATATTAGTAAATTGTGTGGTGATTATGACGTAACACAAAAGTTCTAACATACAATTATTGATACCAGACTGTGAGAGTCTCCTTGAAAGAGAGAGATTTATTGTTTCATCAACCAAAAAACAAGAAATGGTACAATAAAATATATACAAAATATACAAGTTAATTCGGTATAGACTGGAGGAAGCGATGCGACCATAAGGTCATCAGAGTCAGCTCCCCCCAAATTCATTATTAAGATTCACAGTTAATGTATATGAACATTGTATAAATAAGGTACTAGTTGGGGGGTTGACTGAATCTTTTACAGAATATTATTGGGTTTTAGCTAAGTTACAAAATGGATTCAAATATGACTATTAACTTTGCATATGTGGATAGAATTTGTTTGTGTAATCTGCTCTTCTGAATGGTACATTTCTCGGATGATTTAAACAATATTAATGATATAAAATAATATTTTCAGCATGGGTTCTAGTAACGGAAGCATCCCTGGCTTCAATGGCAAGACTCAATTTAAAACAAGTCTTCTGGGAAAAATACCAGATATCGAATAATCATCATGCTTACGAAAGAAACTTCGTGAATCTTGAAACGATATTTTGGTTGTTAGATGCAAACTAATACAAGTTGTCGCTATTCAAAATCTGGTAACGTAAATTTGCTGTGTCACACCGGTCACGGCATTAAGCTCTATTCTTCCGTAGGCCGCTGAATTCAAGTATTTATAATTTTCAAAATAATAAAGTGTTTTTAGTTGAATTAGGACGATCCAACGTCATTGAAACTCAAGATTCATCAGGGGTCAACTGCGACCCTGCAGTGAGAGATTATACTGATTGGTCTTTATGTTATAGACGAGATACCGGTAGGCAACAATGTTTATTCTAGAAATCTAATTTCAATTCATAGATGTTTGGGATTTACAAAGTAGTTTTTTTGATAATATGTCAAGAGGAAAAAAGTATTGGTTCGTGTCTTACAATGTGGTGCAAAATAGAACACTCCTGGAGTCAAACACCGTTAGAAAAGATCACCATTCCGCAGGATGAGTTTTCACTCATCCACCAGTCTACGGAGACAGCAGGGACATGACTATTCATCTAGTCTAGGACGAAGGACTTCCATAGATTGATGTCTGCGATTTCAAGGTGCGTCTTTTTAAAAATTTTAATAGGGTAAAAGAGTGTTATTCAGTTATTGGACTGCCAGTTATTTTTCGAATAGTTTTCTGCAATTCTGTTTATCTTAATTTTGATTAGAAGATAGCTCATTGCTCCATGTCCTAACTTATCTAATATTAGTTTAGATTAGGATAAGATATAATATATAACTGATAAGAATAAAATATCAATTCGTGGTTGGACAATAGCAGTATTTCACCAAAAATTGGACTCTATATTAGGATGTAGTCGAATTTTATAAAACCTGTCTGTGCAATGATACATCAGATTTAGTACCGATGTGCCGGTAGTTGTTCTTATAACTACCCCTATCTCTAAACAAGTGCGCGGGCGAGTAGACGTTGTCTGAGTACTATTTCAGTAGGATCAGTTCTCATTTAACTAGAGATAGACCATGCAAATAACGAGGGTAGAAACATTGACCAAGGTCATGCATTACACCAGGGTGGCAAACCTGCTTCTGAAAGCGATCGACTAAAATCTTCAAAATAGCTCGCGATCAGCTGATCGGTAACAAGAAAGCTATGTTCAAATATATGGACACGTAGAGTCACATAATTTTGATGACGTCATAGCGAAAAAAAAAGTAATAGCCTTCTGGAGAAAATTTTTATCTTTAACCACTGAAAATTTCAAAGCAATTGGTCCAGTATTCGAAGAGAAAAGCGACTTTTTAAAAACGTGTCAAAGAACATGAACAACAACAACAACAACATAATATTGAAACGATCGTTATGTCCACTACGTGTCCAATAAGGTCAAACATAAAAACGATTGAGTATATGCAGATAACTGCACATATATAAAAATTATACCGCTGTTAATGAGCTCGTCGCATTCTTAATGAAATCGCCACAAAAATTTGTATTTTTTATGCTTCATTTAATTTGTTAATTTCATTATGTAATTGCACCCAGAGTGAGGTTTCATCGTTTATTTAAAATTTATACAAATAATTCAATTCCAATCTAAGGCCTGCTTAATTTAAAGTTGTCGAAAATTTTTTTATAAAACCTTGCTAAGTATCCGTGTAATATCTAAATGCAAAAAATAATTATTTTCAAATAATAAATATTACATGACTAATCAAGCTTTCCTAATCAAACTAATTTCCTCCCCTGACCCTTTGCTCGCATAGAATTAGAAAAAATCGGGTATTCTGATGCCACTGCTACCTTTGTGAATAAAATTTATCGCACTGCTCTTGGAGGGAGACAATAACTTTTTTGTAGGCCTACTGCGGAAGCTATTGTAGGATCGTTTGTCAGTCAAGACGAACGATAATCGCACGTTGATTCCTAAACTTTGGCAGCAGCGAAACTTTTATTTGTTACGTAATAATATGCTCTATCGGACTTGCACAGACTCAAATATTGTAAGTGTATTGTATATCGACGGTACAGCACTGTTTTCCTACTGTTTTAAAACACACGCATGCGCTTCATGCCTATGGTTCAAGACAATTTTTGGTGTATGTTAGTAAATTGACTTAACATCAGACGCGATCGACTACTCGAGACGTGGCGATCGACGTGTTTGCCACCCCTGCATTACACGATTACAAGAATAGTACCGTACATTAGACTGGTTAGCGGTAGCTGATTTGAGAATTGCTTGATTTCTGGACCGGCGATCGTACAAGTACGTGTGTCTGGATTTTTTATTTATGTCTATCTCTAGTGTTTTGTTTTTTTATCAATTTAAATGAAACATCGTGTTTTAAAACAAGGGCTCGTTTTAAATCAATTTTTTTCTGTATTTTTTATAGAAATACCCCTTGCATTGCTGCGAAACTATGCCAAAAAGGTTCAATTCTGGCAGCTTCACACGCAGCCGGAATTATAATTTGAAAAATGTGAAAAAAAATTTCTATTTTGACTTTTACTTCTATTGCGTACATTTATCACCACGTTTGTATCTCCACCAAAGTCATAAGGTATACTCCGGAATGTTTAGCCGAGATATCAGAGAGACGTTTTGAGTAAGAAAAATTGGTGAAAATTAGCTCACGAGCCTACTACAAAAGCAATTAGATGAAGTGCAGCCCTTCGACAAAACGAGTTGATGTCGATAATGAAGAATATGTTTATATCGGCGGTAATTTACTAATATAAACGATGAGACACCCTAGCTTAGCCTATTTTAATTGTAAGAGTCCCTGATGCAAAGAGGCCTCAACTAATCTGTTATGGCGCCATAATATGGATTTCGAGTTCATGTATTGACATTTTTCTCATAAAATGAAGGCATTATTACGGGTAATACTGTACTTAATTTATGCTTAGCATACTTTGTTTTTAAGGTTGAAATGATAGAGTTTTTCAAGGTTATACAAACTCATTTATTCGATCGCATTTCAATTCGCAAGGTGGTTTTATCGCAACAGGGTCGTTCATGTAATGGCTTATCTGTTGCGTCTTACTGCGCCAACCACTGAACTACAGCTTGAGAAGGTGTGCATGAGCCTCTTTCGATATTTGTGGCGTTTTGAAAGATTTATTGCAAATAAGAAGCGCTTGGCGAGTTTTTACATCCATTTTCCTTCAACCTATTTAATACAAAATCAAATAGTACAGCCATTTTGAATAAAACAGGCAAAAAAAAGACTTGATTTAAAATAATTGTTTCAAAACAATTCTATTTGAACGAATCCCCATCTATCTCCGTACGATACCAAAAAGAGTCTAAAAATTGAGCACGTTTATGCATTACCGTACATTAGACTCGCTACAGATAACTGATTTTAGAATTTACCGATTCTAAACCGGTTTGCCTATAAGTACGTACATCTGGATCTTGGTTATGCCCATCTCCGTACGATTTGTTCAGGCGATACTATTAGGACAGCGAAACGAAAAAGAGTCGGAAAATCGATAAGTTTATGCATTACAACATCAGTACCGTACATTAGACGGGTTACCGGTAGCTGATTTTAGAATTTACCGATTCTAAGCCGACGGGTGGACGATTTGAACTTAAACTAATCTGAACATCAAAGGCGTCCAAGTGTAAGAGCATTAATGCCTTTTCTAAAACGGGACTGCGCCCTTCAAAAGAATAAAATAAGTCCATGTATCTGAAACAACTTAGTGGCTAACTAATCTCATACCCGACATGAACTGGTAACCGGACGAGAAGCGTGTTATATCATATCATTAAGATATCTTATCGTCTTTCATCTCCTGGGATAAATATAATAAGAATTGAAATATTGAAGGACTGCAAAGTGCATACCATTGCCTGTGGCAGCTGCGAAGCATATTGTCATATTTACTGAATTGTGTCATCTCATATATTCTAGAAAACCTTATGTATAATATTGGCGAAGCCTTCTTTAACTATTTGCATTAAGCTTAATATCTAGTTCAGGGGTCGGCAATCTTTTGTCGCTCGCGGGCCGAAACTAAGGGTTGCAAGTCATTGGCGGGCCGCACATATTTTTAGAAAGTAGAAAACCGAACGGATGATACTTTTTATAATAAAAATCAAGCAGTGATACATCTCTCGAATATAATATAGATTTATTTTCTCGCTGCATTGCATCTCAAATATTTCCATTTGAATATTTTCGGTGCCATTGGACTCTTTGCACTTAGCATCAACTTTTCCGCTTTTTGTCTAATTATAATTAAATTTTAGGCTCATTAAACGAGTAATTGTGAATTATATACTTCTTAGGTTATAATATAATTTAGTCTCCATGTGTCTCACAATAAAATATTATACGTATAGAATATAATCGCCAAAACAGCTGTTTTGTTACTATAATTCAGTGATACTACTTCGCGGGCCGTAGGTTGCCGACCCCTGAACTACCCTTTTATCCCCCGCGACATATCATCAAATCCACTTTATCTACATACACTAGACTTAAAGTGAGCTATTTGCGCACAACGGCACTGCTTTCATATTCATTGACACATTCTGTTAATAACTTTTTTATTTCTCTTCGAATTTGAATCCATTTAAATATACGGAAAGTAAAAAACGGTTATGATGAAATTGGAATGTTATTTGTAAGTGCCACAATGTAGTGTTTAATTCTCCAGATATATTGTTTTGATTATTGTGATTGCATAATAATTGGAAATATCACAAACGTGACATAACAATAGAATTGTACATTTCATTATCAAGTAACAATAACGATAAAATGTTCTAAAGAAATATCTATATACTGAAGATAGTATGCTTTAATTTGAAGAAATCGGGTTATTTTAATCTCCTATGACTATGACACAATACTGCACAACTCTAACCTAGAAAATAACTAAAAAACACATAAAATCGTATTCAAACAAGATACTCTTAGACTGAATGATGTAGCATTATGTAAATTAACTCCTGGACGGTGACGGGGGACTAGTAAAAGCGCGAACGCACACATTATTGTTAAATTAGAAGCATTTTCTGTGGACAATGGAAGGGCCGGATTCATCGTACTCCTGTTTGGAGATCCACATTTGTTGGAAAGTGGAAAGAGAGGCGAGAATGGAACCTCCGATCCAGACGGAATATTTACGCTCAGGTGGGGCGATGATTTTGATCTTCATTGTTGGTGGAGCGAGTGCGCTGATCTCCTTTTGCATACGGTCGGCGATTCCTGTAGAAAGCAGAAAACAATATTGAAGGGTTTTGTAGATGTTCGGCAGATCTATGTTTTGCTAACTACGTAATCTTTCTCAATTATCGTCTACTACTGTAAATCAGAGTTGCCAGTATGTATATGTTTATGCTGTTAAACCTTTTCGACAATTAGAGACTTTATTTCTTTCAAATCTTAATTTTATAGCGCGCGCGGTTCGAAACACAGTAGTTATAACAGGTTATTTGTATATTGCTTCGGCGCCATCTGTTTCAACAAACCAAATCGCAGACTGGCGAATGACAGGACATTCTAATTAAGGGCCTATAACTGACATGGGCAAACCACGGCACGAGGGCCAAATCCCGCGGAACATCAAGGAATTTGTTGAGATTGCAATTTAGTTTAGTTTTAGCACGAGGCTTAATGTTTTCCATTTTTGCTTTTTTGATACCGTAAATATTGTTCCGTTCATAAATTGTAACACTGTTTACGTTATGCTTACATGGCACGCCACTCTAATTGGTCAAACCTTCGGCCCCTGGTCCGAACACCAAACATAGTCCTTGAAATTACAATACGTTTGCACTAGGTAGGCTTTCAGTGAGCATTAAATAACGCAGCGAAACTCGAAATACAAAATGGTAATCTGTTCTTACCGGGGTACATGGTGGAACCTCCAGACAAGACAGTGTTGGCGTACAAATCTTTACGGATGTCGACGTCACATTTCATGATTGAATTGTATGTGGTTTCATGGATTCCAGCGGATTCCATTCCAATGAATGATGGTTGGAACAAGGTTTCGGGACAACGGAATCGTTCGTTTCCGACGGTGATAACCTGAAGATAGAATTGGTTTTAAGAGCTTTGGATATCAATCTATCGGTTATATGATATCATGAGCTGCGATAACTTGAAGATTGATGATTAGTTTAGGAGATCGAAAAAGCATTTTAAACAGCATGACAGTATAAGAAGTAATCAGAAAGATATTTTTGAGTATTTTTTGCGTCCTTTCAGTGCACAAAGCACTATAAACGTTTATATAATTCTATAGATATTTTGAGAGCTCTACCAAGCTGTATCACTAATAATACATAGATACAACATGGTTGTGAGCAGAACTGTGTAATCTCTAGCACTTTGCAACAGGGGTTGACCGAGGGTTGAAAAAATGCTGATGATCATTCATCTCTAGAATGACAACATTTATGCAAAACATATAAAAATAAGCTTTTGCGAACTATATTTGTGTTTAGTTGACTCACCTGTCCGTCGGGAAGTTCGTAAGATTTTTCCAACGAGCTACTGGATGATGCTGTTTGCATCTCTTCTTCGAAGTCAAGGGCAACGTAGCAGAGTTTCTCCTTGATATCACGAACAATTTCACGTTCAGCTGTAAGTGATATCAGAAATATTGAATATGTCGTATTAAGCTCACATCTTAATCATAAATGTGATTTATAAAAAGCACCGACAGGCGGCAGCTGTCGTTATTTTTATAAATGTAGTCAATTGTAAAAAACCACATTAGAAATTGGAAAAATATATTAAATGAGCAGCCATCCATGCCCAAACGTGCAATGTAAAAACACCGTACCAGTTGTGGTGAAGGAGTATCCTCTTTCTGTGAGAATCTTCATCAAATAATCGGTCAAGTCACGTCCAGCCAAATCCAAACGTAAGATGGCGTGAGGGAGTGCGTAACCTTCATAGATGGGGACAGTGTGGGAGACACCATCACCGCTGTCGAAGACGATACCTAGAAATTGAAATACATAGGTTAAATAGATTAAAGAAATTTTGGTAAAAGGCGTTCGATGAATTCGGATAGAAGAAGAAGTTACAAAGATAGTGCCGTGAAAATTGAGCTTCTATATATGACACCCTACTCGGGAATATACTGTATAATTATATTATACTAGAGAATACTGTTTGGTATTGCTCTCGGAGACGTGTCGGGTGCTCTTTCATGGCATACAATTTGGTGGTATCATAACCGAGTGTCCTAACTTTAACGCCAGATGTTTTCGCAACTTGGACTTACCGGTAGTACGTCCAGATGCGTAGAGGGAAAGTACGGCCTGGATTGCAACGTACATTGCTGGAGTGTTGAACGTTTCGAACATGATCTGGGTCATCTTCTCTCTGTTGGCCTAATAAAAATGAATAGGATTTGGAAATTTTTGGAAGTATAAAATAAACTACCTGAAAATGAATTTTTAAATCAGTAGCCAGCCACACAGGTCAATAAAAAATTACAAAGTCAGTTACTGGGTCGGAGCAGCTCATGTAATTGCACAGAAATCCTGCAATTACAGTCGCGAAACTATTCTCAAAGGGATGACCTCCCCACCTCATAGCGTTATTTTTAACGCATATTCAATTGGTTTAGAAATCTCAAAATGAATTGCTAAGTGGAATAAAGATCTGTCCAACATGCGCACTTCCACAACGTTGGTTGTTCTTTGACTGGCGTCCTTGCTTCTTGACGTCAATACCATTCTGACATAATTTCAGAAGTGACGTAATCATATTACCCAAAAATAACCTACCTTGGGGTTGAGTGGGGCCTCAGTGAGAAGTACGGGATGTTCTTCTGGAGCAACTCTCAATTCATTGTAGAATGTGTGATGCCAGATTTTCTCCATATCATCCCAGTTTGTGACGATTCCATGTTCAATCGGATATTTAAGTGTCAGAATTCCTCTCTTGCTTTGGGCTTCATCTCCGACGTAGGAATCTTTCTGTCCCATTCCTACCATGACACCCTGAAATGTAGAAGAAGATTCGAGTGTTAGTAATAGCGGCACCTCACAAGCGGTATCATTGAGCAAGCAAGGTAATGAATGCCTCATTTGTATATCGACTGAAGAATTAACATGTAAACTTCATGATAAGAGTAAGTATTCCGTCGCTACAAAATGGCCTAAACTACCTGGAACATATTTTCGTATTTAAAATAAATTTTACCTGATGTCTTGGCCTTCCAACAATAGATGGGAACACTGCACGTGGGGCGTCATCCCCGGCAAATCCGGCTTTGCACATTCCGGAACCATTATCGACAACAAGAGCAGCAACATCTTCGTCACACATTTTGATAGTTTGGGTTTAGATTTACAGTTAAGTTAGAATAACTAAGGATTTAACCTGTGACAGCTAAAACAAATACAGTACAGGTAAGAACCAGCACACAACTAAATAATTGATATATAAACAATGGTGACCACGGGGCGGGGTGAGAATGAAAGAAAATGTTTCAAACAAAATGCTGTGCAAAATAACGTCACAATGACAACACAATTGAAAATCGTCGTATTAAATTCCATCACAATATGTAGTAGCACTGTTACTTATACATCACAATACTTCGTTAAATATAGCTGACGACGTTGTTTGAAAGGGAATGTGGGATATCGCCACTTTATTTTTCAGCATTCACATAATGACACATTACATTTTATGATATGTTGGGAATAAAACTATTAGGATTATCAGATGAAAACGCTTCACCGGGCATAAAAGTTCCAAATATATAATTTCAATAAAGTACGGAAAGGTTGGAGTGTGCGACGTAATCTAAACACAATGCCATTCGGAATGTAGAAACATTTTGAAAAAAATAAAAAATGACCGAGACGATCCAGTCAGAAGATTTATCACGAATGTGATGTTATGAATGAAAGGCCACTCGTGACCGCATTTGTTATATGTAACCAAATTCACACACAACCGCATTGGGAACTACCTTCTGGCCGGAATAGCCTTGTCAGCGCGATTTACATGTAAAGAAATAATATAACGTTGTTTGAAGATTGTAAGCAGAAACATTTTCAACGATACGTCGTTTGAAGCAACATGCTAAAATGGTAATATTAAAAACACCAAAATAACCAATTTTTGTGAATATTTCATTTAAATTAAAACAATTTCGTTTGAAATATTCCCCATACTTTGACAGTGCATATAAAGTAGAGTCATTTTTACACCAACGAGATTATTTTCATTATAATTTTGAAACAATTTCTAGACCGTTTTTATAATTCTAATATTGATATCCCGAGTAAATGAATATAAAATATATTGTTTCACCAATTTAATTTTGAAAAATATGTGAAATAAACTTGAATTTAGCAATAACTCTTTGTTGTTTTATCAACAAATATCGTAAGAGTTAGTACACGTAGCAAGAATAAGTTAAAAGAACCGAAATACAAGACGAAAAATTATATCATCTAATTTGGTTTTTTATTATTATTTCGTGCTAATTTATAAGTTTATTTCACATGTTTTATCCAAGTACGAAAATTAGATGACGGATCATCTTAGCGCAAAAGCGAATTTGATCTTGGAGTGCTTAGAAGCATTTTCTGTGGACAATAGATGGGCCAGATTCGTCGTATTCCTGTTTGGAGATCCACATTTGTTGGAAAGTGGAAAGAGAGGCGAGAATGGAACCTCCGATCCAGACAGAATATTTACGCTCAGGTGGGGCGATGATTTTGATCTTCATTGTTGGTGGGGCGAGGGCAGAGATTTCCTTTTGCATACGGTCGGCGATTCCTGCGGAAAAAACGAAAATGCATTAAAGCCAAGGCTATTGAATTTATAGATAGAATCAAGTAATCTTTTGTCATGTAGGACAGCAACTTCTTTCTCATATGAAGTCTGTCATATTGCTATCAGTCCCTAACTAATTCTGAAAAGTTTTATCATTTTTTAATTTTACTTGTCTATAGATAGAGTTTGGAGGGCTAGTTCGATATCTAAACACATAGCAAATTATTTATAGTTTTTAATCGCCTAGTTGGCAACCGTGTACTCGACCTCAACTGGTAATATAGAGGGATAATTTGGTCGCCTTCGTCTAGGTGTTATCTTGGTTGTACAAGATAAAATTCAACCGGAGGTTATGATTCTTATTAGAATGAATAATCCTACTTACCAGGGTACATGGTAGAACCTCCAGACAAAACAGTGTTGGCGTACAAATCTTTACGGATGTCGACGTCGCATTTCATGATTGAATTGTACGTGGTTTCATGGATTCCAGCGGATTCCATTCCAAGGAATGATGGTTGGAGCAAGGCTTCTGGACAACGGAATCGTTCGTTGCCAACGGTGATGACCTGAAATAATATAAAAGTGAAGTGTTTATTTATTGTGGCGACATAGGCTATAAATACATCTCAATGCTCATTTTAGTGAATTCAGTAGACTATACTAAAGCTGGCATCTAAGTGTATACTTTAGTTCGACAGCACTAGCCTTTGCTTTGTGAGTATTGAGTGCCAGAAACCAAGATAAGCTCACATACCTGTCCGTCAGGAAGTTCATAAGATTTTTCCAACGAGCTACTGGAAGATGCTGTTTGCATCTCTTGTTCGAAGTCAAGGGCAACGTAGCAGAGTTTCTCTTTGATGTCACGAACGATTTCACGTTCGGCTGAAGGATGGCAAATAAACATTAATTATTTTGTTTAAACGTTGCTTTATTTGAAGAATGGAACGAATGAAAATTGATGACGAAAAAATAAGTTTATGCGCCATGTATCGTGGATAGACTTTTACTGGCAGGTCATAAAAACCTTCCAATCGACCGCTGGTACACTAACTGATGCATGTAGAAAGTTGGTGATATTGTTATACTGTATATTTATCATCAACATCATCAGAAAGACAACATGACATCTTCATCATAAAAATAATGGCTATTGGGCAAAGTCGATAATTATGCGCAATTGGATGTACAGTGTTGGAAAATAGAGTCTCTTACCGGTAGTGGTGAAGGAGTATCCTCTTTCTGTGAGAATCTTCATCAAATAATCGGTCAAGTCACGTCCAGCCAAATCCAAACGTAAGATGGCGTGAGGGAGAGCGTAACCCTCATAGATAGGGACAGTGTGGGAGACACCATCACCGCTGTCGAAGACGATACCTAGAAGGTGCAAAAATAAATTGTCGTAAGTGGTAAATAGAAAAATAGGTCTCAAAGCCAGACATTGGGAAATATCTTTTTAAAAAACTGACATATGCAAACGTTCGACGCTACCACGAGTTTAAAAGCTATTATGATATTTCATTGGACACGTCAGTGGACATAACGATCATTTCAATATTATGTTGTTGTTGTTCTTTGACACGTTTTTAAAAAGTTGCTATTCTCTTTGATTACTGGACCAATTACTTTGAAAATTTCAGGGAGTAAAGATTACATTTTTTGCTAAAGGGCTATTACTTTTATTTTTTGCTATAATGTCATCAAAATTATTGCCACCAAGGGGTGCTAAGTATCCATATATTTGAGCATAGCTCTCTTGTTTTTTTGTACCATGGTTTCGTCAGACTTTAATTTTTAAAATATATGTGGACGCTTATAAAATCCTTTTATAATATTTTATTCAACTTCGCACGGTGTTTTGTATAATCACCAGCCCAATTTATGTTAGATTTGTATTGACAGGATTCATTCGCGAGACAACGTTCTTCGTCAAAGATATCGCCCCATTTAGAAGCCTAACTTACCGGTAGTACGTCCAGATGCGTAGAGGGAAAGTACGGCCTGGATTGCAACGTACATTGCTGGAGTGTTGAAAGTTTCGAACATGATCTGGGTCATCTTCTCTCTGTTGGCCTGCGAAAAAAAAGTATATCATTTTCTGTAGAACAGTCCATATACAATTGCTCAAAACCTATTTCACCAACTAGGAATATAATGCTTTTACCCGTTTATTGTATAATCCGAAATAGCTGTCAGCACTTGAGTTTAAAAAAAAAACGTATATGAGAATGAAAGACGAAAGATACTGGCTGTTTGGATATAGATATCAAAGAATAAAATTATTCTGATGACATTATAATCATATCTCCATTACGTCATACGAATAATCTATTATATATTACGTCATCAATGATGATGTAGACAACTCTAGTTTAGGATACAGAATTGGCTGTAACGATAATGCCGTGTATGAAAATAAACTAAATTATATTGATACCGTCATAATTTTTTTTATAAACATGACGTCATAAATTAGGTATATTCACCTTGGGGTTGAGTGGGGCCTCAGTGAGAAGTACGGGATGTTCTTCTGGAGCAACTCTCAATTCATTGTAGAATGTATGATGCCAGATTTTCTCCATATCATCCCAGTTTGTGACGATTCCGTGTTCGATTGGATATTTAAGAGTCAGGATTCCTCTTTTGCTTTGAGCTTCATCTCCGACGTAGGAATCTTTCTGTCCCATTCCAACCATGACACCCTGAAGTAAAATGCCGTTTATTAGAAACTGTAAAGATGCTGGGTAAATCACCAAAAGCGATCGCTATATCGGGGTCATTTACTACCGCGTTCAAGAGCCATTATCAGAACACCTTAGCTCTGAACGAGGAACAGAAAAGCAGACTTACATTATCAAGTCTCTTGTTGAAATTAAACCGCCAAGTACTAGTTTCATTTACCTGATGTCGTGGCCTTCCAACAATAGATGGGAAAACTGCACGTGGGGCGTCATCCCCGGCGAATCCGGCTTTGCACATTCCGGAACCATTATCGACAACAAGAGCAGCAACATCTTCGTCACACATTTTGATAGTTTGGGTTTAGATTTACAGTTAAGTTAGAATAACTAAGGATTTAACCTGTGATAGCTAAAACAAAACAAGGGCAAGTTAGTACTGTTAGGTAACATATAGTTCAAGTAAAGTACTATGACGTAGGGATAGGGAAAGACAATAATGGCGGGTAACAAAAAATGGCGTTGAAGACAAGATTGGACGGAATGTAAAAGGGTTTTCGACATTTATAACACAATGATGGTAAAGTTGCACACTGAGTATAGTATTATAATACAATGAAGCTAAAAATAGTTATGACGTCATAATCGAAGAAGTGACGCCATAAAAACTTCATTTTAAGTAATTATGATGTCATATTCTAGCATGACTAAATTCAATAATGACGTCATAACTGCGACACAACACAATGTAATATTCACAATGATGAACCTTTGTTGCTCACGTGACATCTAAGTATATTTGATACATTCTGTTATCCAAGGACAAACACGGACCGTGGATAACATGTAAATTTATTCATGGTCCGAGCTTGCCCAAAGAAAAGTTAAGTATATGGGTAAGAATTTGCAACAATAGAAATATATAAAACGCAATTGCTAAATTTTAGGCAAATATCAAAAATTTAAATTTTGTACCATCCGAGTAAGAATAAAACATGGAACACATTACGGTATGCCAGTATCAACAAGTATTTTACAACAGACTCAGATATGATCAACAAACAGATTGCACGAGTCCTGTTTGATAATAATACAATTTCCATATATAATATCGGTACGGTTGATGGTTCAGGATTGAAACTACCTAATGCATGGATATTACTCTTGGAAATACATGATGGATATAATGTTAGTTGACTAGATGATAGAGGAAAAATTCATTACTACCAAGTAGCGCAGAAAGCATCAAATTTTTCAAAATCTAAACTAATCTTCTTATCGGAAAAAATTCAGAAGACAATTTTAGTTTTCTTGAAATAATTTGACACGGTCTACTCTACATTAGTAGTTGAAGCTATGATGGCTTAGAAGCATTTTCTATGAACGATTGCGGGGCCGGATTCATCGTATTCCTGTTTGGAAATCCACATTTGTTGGAAAGTGGAAAGAGAGGCGAGAATGGAACCTCCGATCCAGACAGAATATTTACGCTCAGGCGGGGCGATGATTTTGATCTTCATTGTTGGTGGAGCGAGTGCGCTGATCTCCTTCTGCATACGGTCGGCAATTCCTGTAAAATGAGAAGACTGCTTGAGTATGTGGACGCATAACACAACTAGCTACGTGACATGACGGTACCATTTTTGTGAGAGTTAAAAAAACTTCAAGTGTCTTTCTCCCATGAATCCCAGAGAGTAAAAAAGGCGACAGAAATAATTCGTGGCATGGTGCTATTTAAATCCTTGCTTGAAACTAACTGTTATTAGAACTTATATTCTCCCCTTCCCCTCTTCCTACCGCGGGATAAATAAAGTACCTCTTCAAAATTGTATTTGCTTTGTAATTATTTTTTTTTGCAAGTAATAAAAGTTAAAACAATTACAAAGATTTAGCAGTGGGATTACACATTTTTACTTTAATATGTGAGAAGGGCATTGGATACTTGGAGAACACTATAACTTGTGTAGCAATGAAATTAATTCTTACCGGGGAACATAGTAGAACCTCCAGACAAAACAGTGTTGGCGTACAAATCTTTACGGATATCGACGTCACATTTCATGATTGAATTGTATGCGGTTTCATGAATTCCAGCAGATTCCATTCCAATGAATGATGGTTGGAACAAGGTTTCGGGACAACGGAATCGTTCGTTTCCGACGGTGATGACCTGAAATAATAAAAAAATAGGGCTTCAGTGTGTTTTCTTCGACCACAAACGGGCAATCATTATATACAACTGGTCACTGTATTTAAACGGAAATGAATCATACCAATCATCTTGAGCAATACGTGACTGTATCATGATATAACATAAAGATAACCAAACGGGCAATCATTATATACAACTGGTCACTGTATTTAAAGGGAAATGAATCATACCAATCATCTTGAGCAATACGTGACTGTATCATGATATAACATAAAGATAACCAAGCAAAACCCGATAATTTGTTTTCTTTTTATAAGATATATAAGGTGTTGCTAATTTATTGAAACGTAAGAATATTCAATAAACTAAATACTTGACTAGATTTTATATTATACTTGGATTCTGGGCAAAAACACCTACCAACACAAGAGTACTTTGGTGTTTTCCCACCATTTTCATCACGCGGAATGTTTCATTTTCGCGTAATCTGGTTCAGTTGTTGTCACGACTCATAAAATGGTATGTTACGAGGTTATTTGCAAGGTAAAATCCAATTAGCTCACCTGTCCGTCAGGAAGTTCGTAAGACTTTTCCAACGAGCTACTGGTGGCTGCTGTACCCATTTCTGCTTCGAAGTCTAGAGCGACGTAGCAGAGTTTCTCTTTGATGTCACGAACGATTTCACGTTCGGCTGGAAAATGAAACAGAGTTAATGATGAGTGATATCACTTTCCTGGTGTAGAATATGAAGAGTTGAAAGAGGTTGCAATTTTTAAATTGATAGTGAACTATAAGTAATGGAATGGTATTATGGCACAATCTAAGATTTTTGGATTTGAAGCCAAATTTGAGATAGATTGTTTTAACCTTGCTTGTCGACTCTGGTGCCATGATTCATGCTTGTATTTCACAAATTTACTTCTCCAATTTGTTATGTAATCATCACATGGGTTGAATTATGCCCAGAAAAATATATTTACTTAACAGTCCAGCTAGACTATCTGATTCCTTCGCATAATCTGCCGTACTCTGACAAAAGTATCTTTCTCACCCATCCAAAGCCGCTTTTTTGTGTCCCTACAACAACAATTTTTCCTACATTTACCCTTATCGAAATATTTACTTACCAGTTGTGGTGAAAGAGTATCCTCTCTCGGTAAGAATCTTCATCAAGTAATCAGTCAAGTCACGTCCAGCCAAATCCAAACGAATGATGGCGTGAGGGAGTGCGTAACCTTCGTAGATAGGGACAGTGTGGGAAACACCATCACCGCTGTCGAAGACGATACCTGAAAAAAGTTAAGAATGTTGATGTTGTCTGAAATGTCAGGTAGTGGGAATGCTTGCATTCGATAGTTCTACATACCAAAATCTAGGCTTGCAATTCAATTTTGTGCTTATTCAGAGAGTTTAGTAATCTAGAATTCTTCACCATATTTCGTTTTGATTTAGAAAATAATTCTAACTGACAAATTGGATGGATAAATCACGAGACATGCACCAAATTCATCTGCACAAAATATAGAGCTCTAACTTACCGGTAGTACGTCCAGATGCGTAGAGAGAAAGTACGGCCTGGATTGCAACGTACATTGCTGGAGTGTTGAAAGTTTCGAACATGATTTGAGTCATCTTCTCTCTGTTGGCCTGTAAAGGGAAGATACCAATGTTAAATGACGATACCTTTTGATGATGTACAAATTTTGAAACCTATGTGACATTCAAACACAATTGCTGTCTACAAGACATGCGAAATATTCGTCATTGTTTTTAATTCTGGGCCCATTACATTTCAGAGTAGCATTATTAAATCTTTTACTGGGGCACTATTGAACTGAGGTCGCCACTCACCACAACCGTGATGTCATATCCAAGATTTTTACCTACCTTGGGGTTGAGTGGGGCCTCAGTGAGAAGTACGGGATGTTCTTCTGGAGCAACTCTCAATTCATTGTAGAATGTGTGATGCCAGATTTTCTCCATATCATCCCAGTTTGTGACGATTCCGTGTTCGATTGGATATTTAAGAGTCAGGATTCCTCTTTTGCTTTGAGCTTCATCTCCGACGTAGGAATCTTTCTGTCCCATTCCTACCATGACACCCTGGAAAAGATAAACAATTTGAGTTGATACAAAAAGAACAAACATGAGCTTAAAATAAGATGGAAATGCGATGCCTCCTCAATTCAAAAGCATTTATGATTGATAGAGTATAGGAATTCCTATGAGGTTCTTGCTCCATTTTTGCACAAGTAAAACCCCAAACCACCAACAAAATAGACATGAAGAGCTAATAGATTTAAGAGGACTGGATAATTTCAATTCGACATTCACTTGGTGTTTAGGAATTCTTAGGAGTACTCCTGTTACGTAATGGGTGAATGAATAACCCCAGAATGGTCACTTAGCTCACCTTACCTACTAGATACATACAATTTGTTAGATAATAAAGCAAAAACAGATCAGAACGTTGGCCACAGGGGTTTTGTTTGGGCACCAAGGAATCATGCATGACCGGACCCTATTTTCAATTCTGGCAGAAATACGATAACTCTTACCTGATGCCTTGGCCTTCCAACAATAGATGGGAAAACTGCACGTGGGGCGTCATCCCCGGCAAATCCGGCTTTGCACATTCCGGAACCATTATCGACAACAAGAGCAGCAACATCATCGTCACACATTTTGATAGTTTGGGGTAAAACAGACTAAGTATTTTACGTAAAAAGTTAGGTTCTGTGACATTAGAGAGAAAATATGGGTCGGATTAGTCAAAGTTAGTTTGTCATTTTTTACTGTTTGGGATATATACAGCGACGTACCGAGTAGTTCAAAATAGAATTCGTGATATCACGTTATGTATTAGTATTTTGTAGACATATGACGTCATCTCAATGACGTAAAATATTTGAATGCAGTGTGATAAAACATAATCAGGAACGGGCAAAAAGCTATACAAAGTAAAAATTCATGGCACTTGTTGGTAGAGTAAAAATGAACATTAGATGGTGTTTTGAAACTATTGAGACGAGATGAAATATGACAAATTTCAATATTGCAAGTTCATACTCGGTGATACTTCGAGGTATTCAATTGTGAATATGAAATATGAGATTAATATGAAATTAAGGAGAAATATAGAAAATCTGGAAACAAATGTAAGTGCATGTGGTTTGATGCGTTATGGAGGCAAACTTCTATTTAATTTTGATCAATGGTAAAGATTATAAAGCCAGTTGTCCAATTCCTATGCTAAAAAGATACCAGTACTAGTGATGCTGACATTTTTGAAAAAAGGAACATGACGTAATGAGATGGTGACGTCAACGCAAGGAACTCTTAAACATAGTTTTCACATTTATGTTGGAACATCTCTGTAGCAAAAGTAGACAGCCATTCAAAGACTGGTTAAACTTGTCTATCAAAATCATGCGAAGGTTTTGTCGTTGATCGGGTTAGAGAAAAACCAAAATAAAGGAATAAATGTGTCGTTGTTTGAGGTATATGTTCATAACTTTGGGTTCATAAGTTTAAGAATTATTCGATCTTTGCGACAACGCCAGTGCCGATCTCTTCGTACTGTTGTTTTGTGATCCAGAGGGGTTCAAAGGTCGGAAGGGCGGTTAGAATCGCAGAACCGATGAACGAACTGAACTTCCGGGTATCATGGGCTTGGATTGTCACTTTCTGTGAATGCAACGACGCCGTTATTTCCTTTCCAATCCGCTCTTTTATTCCTGTAAAGTTGAAACAAAGTTTTATCGTGATGTTGTTTGAAGAACTTGATGGGGTTAATTGAAATCAAAAATTACAAACTTTTACGTTACACAGAGCTAGACACATGTTGTCACAATATAAAAAAAATTGATGGGGAGGTCTCAAAATCGGAATAAATAATGAAGTGATTTCGTATTGCAAATCGAACACCAAAATGCAAAAAGTTACGTCATGATATCTTCACGGGGCTATAGTTCAAGTGCCAATACGCCAATATTTTTTAACATGACCAACAAAATAATTTGATGACAAGAGATTTGGTGGGCCAGTGCCCTTGAATATGTTAGATCGTAGCCGTAGATTCATTGTTGTGTGATCCTTTTAGGCCTGTTTTGTTTAAGTTTTTTTTTTTCATTTTGAATTAGTTTGAGTGATATACCAAAAAAAAAATGGTTAGGGACGTTGCTTAACGCTTCAGTTGATGCTTGTAATCTAGAATGCTCGTTTTAGGGCGTGATGGTTATATTCATTTGTACTTGAATTATAAATGTCTTCACCTGGAAACATTGTGGATCCTCCTGTCAGCACGATATTCTCGAACATTGTTTTGTCGCCCTGTGTTTCCACCGCGTCACAAACCAACTTCTGAACGCTGGGTACGTCACTTCCGCCCAACTGAGGCTGAAAGAGATGTTCCGGGCACTGGAATCGCTCCCTCCCAATAGCTATTTCCTGAAAAATAAATTTTCCCGGATTTTAGGTCATTTTGTATTGAGGTAGCTAGTTGAGGGTGACAAGAGGCATCAACGTATGAGTGACGATGTCAAAGATTTAAAGCTGGGAAGAGATACTCTTCTTTTGTAAAAATCGAATATTTACTTGGCTATGTTAAAATATGACAGAATGCGGTATTTTTCTAATATTGGCTATCTTCCTATATGCAAACCTGGAAAGTCGGCCGCCTAAAATTAATGAGGTATTCAAAAAACCACAATAATGTGACATTTCACCTTTCCATCAGGAAGTTTGTATTGTTTGTTGTCTTCAGCTTTCTTCATTTCCGCATCGTAATCTTGTGTGGCGTAACAAAGCTTCTCCTTAATGTCACTCGCAACTGGGAATAGGTTGAAATTCTGTTAGTAATTTGGATTTTTTCGATCGAAAAAGTTTCTATTTTCCATTCCACACTTGTCCGTGATAGAACTAAACTGAGTAGCAAGTACAACCAGGAAAGACCGTTTTAGTTGTATAATCTCTAAACATCCAATTCCTTGTCGGAATAGAGATTTTTCAGCGGTATCTTTTTTTGGAAATTGACAATTTTACGCTCTATTTACCTTCTAAACTGACGTCACATCCTTTTGATTGCATCATCTCCTTGAGACGGAAGTCCAGATCCTGTCCCGCATGGTTGGATCTTTTGTAGGATTTTGGAACGAAGAATCCCGCTTCACATGGAACCGCTTGCATCGTGCCGTACCCGATGTCAAGCACAAAACCTGGTAAATAAGGAGTGGTATATAATAAAGTATACTTCAAGTAAGTACAGTAAGTAATGAGAGTTGCCAACATGGGGATAAAGTATTATCTAAAAAAATCATACGCAGTAGGCGGTAGATACTTGAATATATAGCTCCTCATCAATATTATTAACAAAATTAGACATGGTAAGTGGTAGAGAGTTATCACGGTTATAGACCAGATATGAAGTTGGACACAGGAGGCGTTAGAGAGCCGTAGATAGTGATATATTATGAGTACAAGAGGTGGTTGAGAGTTTCCGTGGATGCAGATTCAGCAATAACGAAAAACTGCAGATATTTAGAAAAAACTTGAAAGCTTATTTCCGAGATGAGATTGTATGATATTTTTTAGGTTTCGAATAAAATTAGGACTCTTGAAAATGCCCTGCAGTCCCCTTTAGTTGGTTTTTTTCATTTACTCACTAATATTGTTAAT
The DNA here is from genome assembly GCF_964204865.1 of Styela clava. Lineage (NCBI taxonomy): Eukaryota > Metazoa > Chordata > Ascidiacea > Stolidobranchia > Styelidae > Styela > Styela clava. The sequence continues at coordinate 261,105 of NC_135250.1, read as the reverse complement.
ATGGGAGGTGGCGTTATTTTCTTGTTAATTATTGACTTGTGCTATTATTTACCTGCCATCTTTCCATAGGCGTAGAGTGCCAGTACAGGCTGGAATCCGAAAGACATCTTGGGAGTGTTGAACTTCTCGAATAACATTGTTGCTTGTCTTTCGCGATCTTTCTAAGAATTGAAAAAGAGTCGCGTTAGATAAAAATTTGAAACTTTAGCAAGCTTTGGAAAATAAAGTATTGCGTCTTAGTGGCGAAGGACATCAGTTGTCGTATTAATATTAATATGAGTTGTTTGAAATCTCGTGTATCGGCGCGCATTGCACCACAATATTCCAAATTGTTTCAGTAAGTTGCTCTTGTAATTTCAGATGTTGCCTTCAACTTCGCATGAGATGGCACTCCTTTACTTTGAAGAGAATACGTGTGACCTTACTTTGAGCAAACATCTAATCTTAATTTTACGGTGTTGAGAGAAGTTATCCTATTCAACATGTATGCAAACCGCATTTATAAGTTAACGCTGATAAGAATTTGGCTGGATGGGAATAATAGAGCAATCTAAGCTGGCTACTCTGCCAATGTTGAAGTCAGAGTTTAAATTTTTTTTTACCACCTTAAAAAAGTTTTTCGACTGCGAGTTGAGATTTACATCATGCCGCGGACAGGGTTAGGTTACTGTTCTTATATTAGCCCACCGCCATTTTTATTGACCTGTTCTACTCGATTCTGTTTGTCTTAGGTTTGAAAAGGTCTAATCCCATCTTCCCACTTATCCCAACCCAACATAAACAGAATCGAAGGAAGCAGATCAAAAATTATTGGTGGGACAATATCAGAACAGCACCGAATCGGGCTAGGATTTATATGAAATTCACGAGTCGTATCAAACCGGATCCGGAGTTCTGAGTAAAACTTTATTCCGACTCCACAAATCCCTAGCACCACTTGCATACCTGTGGGTTGAGAGGCGGCTCTGTGAGAAATATCGGATTCTGTGTCGGATCCATCTTCAATTCATTCTCAATACAGTGTTGCCAGAATTTCTCAATTTCATCCCAGTTTGTGACGAGTCCTCGCTCAATCAAACGCTGTGATAGAAAGGGATAATTTTGCTCTTGGGAATTTTGATTATTGAAACTAGTGTCCGTGTAACAGGAAGCTACTGTATCAGGGTCGTATCTATAATGATAAAGCATCATCTGTATAATCGCCCCCTTGGAAAGGAAATCGAGATTGTTCTGTTTTAAATATAAACATCCTAAGGAGATATGGTTTGCATTATCACACGATATAGCATGGGTGATAGTTGGAAGAGATAATTGAAGCCTGATTTACGTTGGGCCATGTGTGGGGATAACAGTGTTCAATATAAAACAGTAACGATGTTTATATTTACTAAAACTGTGAAAAATTGTTAAATTAACTGGAGTTTTGCGGTAAATATGAGTAATTAACCAAGACGTAACCAAGTCAAGTATTCAACGCGGAAAGAACCATGTAACATTTTTTCCGACTCGATTCGAATACCCAATTCATTTTAGACCTATATGAATCCTTGCATAACCAAGTAACCACTCGCAGGGGGAAACTCCGAGGAATGGTTTTGTAAATAATTTAGAAATTTCGATCAGCTGCACTGTGAGAAAACAGTAAAATTACTGATAAATCACAGTATTCGCCGATACTGGAGGCTCTTTATATGGCTTGCTGTAACTTCGCTTTGAATAAAAGACAAGCAATCATAGAATCGGAACATAATCTCAAAATTACGTCGCATATCAGTCAAAATCTATTCCATAATCGAACTGTTGCGAGAAAAGTCTGGAAAACCTGATTCCAAAGTACTGGCGGGACATTATGAATCGACAATTTTCAACGCCATGAGTTTTCAATCAATAAAAGATCCAGGTAACTGTGTAGTTGAATTATTTAGTGGAGTCGACAATCAATTCCCACGCGGATAATTAATTAAATCAATGTGCACTTACCGTTTTCTTATCACTGATGGAAACCGTGGGGAGCACTGTTCGTGGTTCCTCATCGCCAGTCGAGCCAAGCTTGGTGTTGGCCGAACCGCTATCAATGATGATCGCTGGAGCCATGTTGTCGAAACTAACAATTCACACTGCGGACTGTTCTATATTTTCTGTAAATAGAGAAAGATTTTGTGAGTCGTGTTGCAAAAACAAAGCCATCGAATCGCGGATTCTATACATCGAAGAAGTTTATGCATTTGGAAGGGTCAGTATAGGAAAGGAAGCATTTTCCATATTTGAGGGCATGCTTTTGCGTGTAATATACCAACAATTTGTAGGATTGAATTACCCCCACCTTAAGCCCCAAAACAGTATTTATTCCCCATTCAGTCACTCCCTCACTAAGATCCTATCAATATACGCTAATATATATGACAACACTCAAGCTGTCGATGGGGTTAAGGTTTATGCTGTATTACAGGTACAATGTGAAGTTTTTTTTTTATATTTGTAGGCTTTCCTCATCGCGTGTATTGTTCCAGCGCGTTTGTAGCATTAGATCACTTTCTTATTCAAGCCCTATCAAAGACGCTTATGGATACTTCTAAACTGAAGCTAGTATAGTGCTTTGTCGGGTTGTCCATACGCAATACACTTTACCGTCCATTTCCATAAAAGGCAATCAGACACTTTCGAACTCATTAGAAGACGTTACTATTGAATTGCACTGATTGATCGCGGTAGACTAATCACAATGAAGTTGGCCTCGCTGCGCAATTTAGCAAGATGTTTGGTATCGATTTTACTTTGCCTCAGGCATTACGTAACTGATTTGTGCGGAAGGAAATTTGCTTCGATTTCAAATTTTTGGCAGCGTTTGCAAGGCGTCGTCTGCACGCTGTTAAAAATAAACGTCGATTTTATGTGATTTTAACGTCACGACGAGACTTCTATTTGAGCGGATATCTACAGACCGTCAAGAAGTCTTAGCTGTTACACCTGAATCTTGGTAACAGATATTTGAGATAGAAACTTCGCTCAGAAAAAGAATCTGTTCATCACGGGCAAACGAATCTAGTAAGATTAAAAATAGGACAAATTGTAATCCGCTGGCATCAACATTAGCAGGAGGCTACATTGACCGACGAAAATTACCTTTTAATCCCGACGCTTCATTTTCAATATGGCTCCAATCGCTTTGATATATCGCGGCAATATATATATTATAAATTTATTAGTATTTCAATTATATTAATTAATGATCCCGTATCAAAAACGTTCTTGACAACACTCTGAGAACAAGTGGTCAATCTATTATGTTTAGCAAGGCCGTGAGACATTAAATCATTAATAACGTCTGTTTGCCATATACAGCGCTCGTTGTTTACTGGTCATTGTCCAGCCATCACATCCCTTGGGATAAACGACTGATATAATACAATCAATTTCACGTAGTGAGGTCGCGTCAATATGTCAATAAGCATGATTTGCCTGCAATACTTAACTATGTCTGGTTTTATATATTTCCCGATAGCTCAATGTTCTAGGATTCCCTTACCAGGTTTTCTTCGATTTAGAATGTTCTAAGTTTACTCATTGAAGTAACTATATACCAGATTGAGCCCCATAAAGAATTGAATTTTGTCAAACTGAATTTAGCTGACATTTCTAATATTAATCCAAAAGCTGTATTTCATTCTTTTAATATATATCTCAAAGCATTGCTGATCATATCATCAAAATATGGCTGCCCCATTATTGCCCATCTTGTGTCTCAATATCTAAGAGTAGCACGATATATAATATACGTTCATAGAAGACTGTTTGCTAGTACGAGCAATATCTACTAACTGACACCAAGCTGAGATTTATCTTTCATAAGTGCTACCGTCCTCTCACAAATGCATGATAATCTAACTAATGTCTTTCTGTATCACTGGGCTAGGCCACAGTGCGACTGCTAGTCATACACAAGACGTGCTGACTCTAGTAGGCATCGTTGCCATATATGGAATGAGAGACCGGGTCGCGGAAATGAGCTGTCACGGTTTGTTGGTGTCTCTTGCACCATCTGACGGAAGGAAACACATTGCCACGCCCCACGAAATCTCGATCGATTTAAACACTTGCCAGATGTTTTGGGATTATGCCGATGTTTGTTTTCCGTCGTGCACGATTAAGATAGGATTAATTGTTAATTAATTTATTTTGGAAGGGAATTCCGATATCAATACAGTAAATCATCGCTTTTAAACGACGTAATCACGACTTTAGTTCCAAACAAGGCTCTATACAAGCATACACTGATACATGTGGAACTAATTTTAAAAAAGCCGGAATTTTTTAACGATATATTGCCTCGCCCCGAAGCCAGCAAGTAAAAGGTGTCTCATACAGTTAATACGATATTATATTTTTAAATGTCTCCCATTAAAAAAAAACATTCTGATGTTGAGCATATAGGTTTTGTTTAGCCGCTCACAAAATTTTAGAAAAGCTTCCAAAATCATAATTTCAAACAAATCCTGAATCCCGTTTTTATAGTTTATAATAAGTTAAGGATTGTACATTCATTACAAAAAATTTCCCTTTTCTCCACACTTAATGATATTTTTATTTTCGGGACTCATTGAATTTATTTATCTATTAATTCCTTCATAAAACTAATGTTACTTCACAAGCATCTGCTACAAGTCTAATATAAATGAGAAAGTCCCTTTTCATGGTCTGAGACACCCTTGCTAATGTTGGAAACGAACTACAGACACGACTGTCGGAGATTAATTCAAGAAATAACTCGAAACCATAAATCACGGATCTCAGTTTTCACAAAAATATTGACAACGAAGCACGATTTGCTGGTCAATAACTAATTACTAATGCATGTTTCTGGGCGTAGTACGATTTGGCTTCAAGTTGGAATCTTAGATTTAGATAATCTCTGACTTAATTCTAACCAAACTTGGTTGAGTTTACTTCAGAAGACAAATCTCGCAGTGTAGATGTTCCGTGCTTTATTTGGCGCGGAAATCCAGCCGGGAAGCTCAAATAACTCATTGTGACGTATCTGTTACGTCATAACTTACGAGTAACTACAATTATTCGGAAATAAATACCACACAACGTCATGATCGCCCTTTCTTTTCTACAATAGTGAATGTCATCAATTTTGCAAATTAATCCAAAAAACACAATCTAACAGAAGATTAAACGACTAAAATACTTTTGCATTAATGCATATTACGCTCACAAGAATTCATTCTGGGTTAGGGAATCGGAGAACGTAAACCAGCGCATACAATTTAGCATTTAACTTAGATTTTTGTTCCATTTCACTCAGCTAATTTTCTAAATATAAACAATTTTCAGAACGCTCTCCCTCTTTCAACTAAGTTTTCGAAGTTATCGTGTAACACCAGCCCGCTATATATCTATATTCATAAGATATTTATTACTAAGGCTAATGTCGACGTTCAGGTATTTGAAAATACTAGAAAAATAATACTAGAAAAAAATTGCCATGATGGTAGTGGGAGTATATGGTAAAAAAATTTACAGCTCAACGTCATAATACGAAAATGTTAAGTCATAATATCCCAGGTGGGCGACGAGGTGGGGCTATGAAAAAATCCCTCCCTCCCCCCAAATAAAAGGGATGTTTAAAAACGATATATTGAGTAAAATTGCATAGTATCCGAGATTTCTCTCGCTTACAAATGGCCGTTCCGCAAAAAGCCCACCGATATTATATTACTCGTACTACTGGTTCTTGTTCAGAGCAAACATTAAACGGAAGAGCTTTACCTGCTTTTGCATGAACCTACGATTTATACAAACCTTATGCTTGCTTGTTTATATTCTGATTCAAGACGAATACCATTTAGTAGGTTCTCTTATGATGCCTACTTTAGCATTAAAATGATATTTATAACTGACAATAGATTTTCACACCCATATGTTAAAATATGATTTACTGATTTACAACATTGCGTCGGGTAATGAATATTATTTCATATTGACACGATGCGCAAGGCTCTGAACTTCTACTGTTAATTAAAATAATAAAATTTTCGAAATTTTTATTTTTAAAACGGGCCGATGATAAATGACGCCCCCCATGCTTGGCCATTCATGAATTATACTTTGATGTTTCACACATACTCACTCCAAGTAAGGCCCTTGGTGAGCACTGCTTAAAAGTTAAAGCCACCATATTTGTAAAAGTATCAAAACATTTTGGCTACCTAAACGCAACGTACTTATCACTCTCTGGGTGCGCTGGTCTAACCCAGAAACGTCAACGATTAGAATAGTCAAATTTTTTTGAAGACTCGTTAATTTAATTCGAACTAATACGAACATGGCTTTAGACCACCCGACATTGGAACGTAAAGAGCTAATATTTTCTAAGGACTAAATTTGTAGGTCTGACGTAGAACAATCATTTATATCACACCCTAGGGTCTTGGTAATTGTTATTCTAGGTGTGTTAACACTTTTCATCACTATATTCTGATATTAACAGTTCAATGGGCATAATGTACTAAAATGTTATAGAGTAACTCACAGTGATATACCTATAACAGAAATCTCTATTCTCGATTATGATTTTTAAATCCAATATACTTTATTCTTGAATTGGCAAAATCTATAAATTTCTTGTCAATTAATCTTGGAGTTTCGTAAAAAATTGAACAAACTTAATATCACCGACAACCAACATGAGGAATACTTTAGCATATGTTTTTCAAATAAGTTTGCTCGAAGCTAGGTTCCGAACTCCCGATTAAAAATAAATCAAGCTACCACCATTTTTAACGCCTAATTATACAATATAAATAAATGGTATAAATTGTATATATATGAAATTATTAATGCAAAAGGGATGCCAGACATTTTGATCCATGTTCTGTGAGAAGTACTGAATACAAAATACTATCCTCTATGTATATATACTAGCTGACTAGCTGTATACAGGTTCATCGGTGCAACAGAGATTTCATAAATTTAAATTCGGAACAAAGTTTCTGCGACAAGTATTAAAGTAAACCACACTAACCTTCTGTATCATCAATCCTTTGATCACTTGTTAGTACGAATCTTTCGATTTTTCAAAAGTTACATTTTTGTCAAAGTGTTGCGATTTTTCCAAGAACTCCTCTTTGACGAGCCGGCTCTCCGCACTCTCTTCGATAGACAGACACAAAATGAAACGAACGCTTCTAGTAAGCCTGCAATTTCGACAGCAACAAGGCGCCGCCCGCATGAAACGTCACTTCCTGTTTCCTGTATTGTTTTGCTCGTTTCTGATTGGTTAGACGTATAACTTATGCCCTTTTATGGAGTCTAATGCTATTATGATATCAGAATGCAATACGCACGACGCAATACCGGTGCCCTTATTTGGTGCGGCACCTGCAAAGCAGATTTGTGGCTGAATATGTTGCAACTAACGCCATACTAGGCCCATACATACTTGATACGTGTTATCATAGGATCATGCTTGGAAGTCGCGCATGAAAGAGTGTGAATTACGCCGCCATGCGTGACTTATTGATTACAAAGCGTCGCACAGACATGTATGGTTTAATGATCTGATGTTAATTAGAAACATCAAATAGTGAAATAAGATCTGGCGACCGGTCTGCGAAATTATTTTTAAAACATGATTGATAAGTCGGGTCAATGGAATCGGTTTTGACAGAAATATATCACATTTTATTTTATTTATCTGATCGATCAGTATTCAATAACGGGCAATTCACAGATGTAATTTTCTGAAGTTTTGCTCTCGGCCAATCGGTGGCCGTCCGTAATCTCGCTCGGAGATAATTCTCTCTTGCCTCTGAGTGAGTGCCCGTAACTTTGCCCAGAGATGAGTCTCCTATACTACTAAGTGAGTGACCGTAACTTTGCCCAGAGTTGAGAATTCCTTACTTCTGAGTGAGTGCTCGTAACTTTGCCCAGAGATGAGTCTTCTTTACTTCTGAGTGAGTTCCCGTAACTTTGCCCAGAGATGAGTCTTCTTTACTTCTGAGTGAGTGCCCGTAACTTTGATCAGAGATAAGTCTCCTTCATTTCTGAGTGAGTGTGCAAAACTGTAATTAGCGATGAGTATCTTTTCTTTGCGCATGATGCTCCGCCATAAATCTTTATAGCTTTTGGCGTTTCAGTGTTCGCCTGCAACCTCGCCCAGAGGTGAGTCTTCTTTACTTCTGAGTGAGTGTGTGTGATGCACTTCATAATTCTACATAGTTTCGGCAGATTTTAGAATTTCAGTGACCGCCCATAACTTCGAACGGAGATCAACTCCGTTGGCTATATATAAGTGTATGCGAGTGACCTTTTCGGCAAATTTTCTTTCAAAAAGTGTCGGATTGGTTGGAAATTTGGGTTTAAAGGAGGCTATGGTTGGTGTAATATACAACGATTGGCGGCGGTTTGTGCATTAAAAGTAACACGCTTGCTACTCACTTGGTTATACTGTGTGGGTTCACAGGACCTATGAGAGAGGGTTGCTAGACTTATCTCTGTCGTGGGTGGTTCACACAACCGTCGGTCTGTTACGGCTTTTTCCGTACCCGACATGGCCGTGGTTCTCCATATATATAATTAAGTTGTCTTATCGGCTTTTCTATTCCCTGAAATAAAAGAGGGAGAATAATACAATACGTAACGAATGACGCCATTTGATATTAACTTCATTTATATGCTTTATTTGCTATTCCTCATTATAAAATCAATCAATTCATTTTTTGTGTCAGAGAAGGATTTATAGGCGCCGCAGCTCCTAAGATTTTAAAGGTGCGAATTCCTTCCTTTGGGAAGGATGACGTGGCTTTTGTATGCGGGGATTTTGATTTCATCCGGTTACCTCGCAATGCTATAGAACACGCAAAATTGCGGCCAGAAGCTGACAGTTCATTGAATAGTCGTTTCGTTCATTCCAATTCTTTCCTATAAAAAAGTTGGTTTTTCTTTGTTTCTTGCTGCGGGGGTTCGAATCTTGTGCTCATCAGCGTTCACTAGCGCATAATGCACCACCATAATTCTCTAGTTTCCTTGGCTCTTGGCATTCCAGTGGTAGACCGTAAACTTGCTCAGAGATGAGTCTCTCTTATTATTGGGTCAGTGCGCGTAGCCTTACTTTGAGATAATCTCTTAAGAATTGCGATAGGTTATGCGATCAGTCAATCGCATTATAGTTGAATTGACGTAACTACTCACCAAACATGATGTCATAATTAAAAGACTCAAGGTCACAATATATTAAAGTACACGTCATTGTGCCTCTTGAACATAAAATAAATAAGATTCACGCAAAATAGGGTTTGGCATTCAAATAACCCGACTATTTTTATCACATATTGCAATCCCAAATCTGCGCTCTGCAGTAAAAACGTAAATGAAAACATGTCCTGATTTATTGGATGGTATTTTTGGATTTTTTAAATACGTGTTTTACAAGCATAAATCGATAAGTAAAAATACATCATTTTATTGAACAACCGATATCTTCATGGTTTAGCATTGCCAATATCTGATAACTTAAATCATAAATCGAACACGAACAGTTTATACTCTACCCATAAATACGCATTGCAAAAGTATCAAATGACTAAACATGTTTAGTAAAACTGCACCAAATACAAAGTATTCCTCCCCACGAACATTAAAATTCCTCACTGTGTAGAAAAACCTTCCGATTGGGAACCCTTGGATCTACTCAATATCTGATAATTTTATCGAACAACTAGTAGATTACAGTTAACTGACTGAAGGATTTTAAAAGTATTTTCAAATGATACGATGTTGTTTTGTAACAATAGACAAATCATTATGAATTAATAATGCGTCTGATTACACCTGTTATGAACTAATAATTAATGTCGGTAACTAGACACGAGTCACAGTTGACGATAAGCGCAGATGTTCAATGAGATCTAGTCTGTTTCCTGCGAAATCGACACGGTTAATCGGTGACTTTACGACATGTGGTTATTAGGGGTGGAATTACCCAACCGGTTAACCGATCCTAGACATTTATCAGGTACAATCATCCTCATCGACGAGGCGAATAGCTTACATGAACAACACGTGGTTATTAGGACTGGTGATGGGTAATCGGTTACCGGTTACTCATAATTAACCTTTTTAACGGTTAATCGGCTGACCGTTCATTGATTTTGGTTGAAGGTCAGAACTTCTGGAATACCCAGTAGGTTAGTCATCTAATACGGTGGTCCCTTTCAGCGCTATGCAATTAATGTCAATTGGTCGCATAAGAAGAAGTCGAAATACGTATATAAAACACAAAAAACGGTACTCAATGAATATGTGAACTAAGTTGGCGGATACCGGAACGTAGTATGTCTACCTGGTCAGGGTTAGGCCATAATTTTATTCCAAATTTCCCTATTTTAGTTCAATTACTATCACGACTCCCGTAGTATTTGTACCTGAAATTATGGCCTAACCCTAACTTGGTAGACATACTACGTTCCGGTGTCCGCCATCTTCGTTCACATAATTCTAGAATACCAAAAAAAAAAACTATACCAAAACGTATTTGTTAATGGTCTCTAAATGTTCAGCCATCGAGAGGGAAATCAAGGATATCACCTCACTCAGCAATAAATTGAATTGGGAATACCGAACCGGAATCCAGTCCTTCCGAACTTTAGTAGTGTAAGTAAAACGTCGTTTGTAAAAAAATATTCAACAAAATTTTATTCGATAACAAAATTTAAAATGTTCAACCATCGCGGGATTTACCGCGGAAATTTCAACTGGACGGTGATATGCAAACAGTATTATGATTCAACAATGACTCGAACGTGTCGCAATAATCACTGTTCTGCATAACATTATGAATCATAATAAGAACAGGAAGACCTCGATTCCATATAAGGAAAGTCAGCCATGCTAACGGGAAATGACCAATTTTTCGTCCTCCTGTGTGTCGTGTTATACCCGTGACATTTCACAATGCCGGTTGTGGCCCGAATATAATATGCACGCTATACCCAAAGCCTATCCTTATTATTAGGAGAATAAATTCGGCTAAGTTAAAAAATTCATGATTTGCAAACTGCCTTACTGCTTAGTGGATCAACTCACTCTGAACCGAAACAGCTTTATGATCCACCAAAATAGTTTTCATTTATCATGCATATCCACCAGCCATGTTGCCTTGCTATGTTTACTTTACAGATGTTATACGTAATGTGCCTTTCTGATAGTTGTTAAATTCCTGTTTTTGCTGTTCAAAAAGCGCCTTTCTCCACAATTATTGAAGCCACTGATTACAAAGATTGAGAACTTGAAGATGGTTGATGCCGTTAGGAGACTCTTATGTCGTTTATCTCTTTTCAAATCTTTCATAAGAACCAATATTTCAACTAAATGGAAACATATTTTATGATATATGCCATGGGAACACTTTATTAATGAATATAAAAAAATTTTACTGAGCCAAGCTTGTCCGCTGCAAACTCGATGCTCATCCGATAGCTCGTACCGCGTTGGTTGACATTTGATTGACCACTGACTACGACTTTACTGGGATGAAAATCACCGTGAACTATCAGCCGTTTAGGCCAAATTTTTGTTTCAAAATCGTTCCCTAGAGCTATGACTACGCGGAAGTTCTACCAGCATTGATTCCCAACCTTTTATGGAGAGGGGAACAGGGGCATCTGGTTGATAAACCCTGCTCTATAGTCGACACCATGACCGAATTGGATTCCTAGAAATGTCTTTTATCGCCGGTATTACCAAGGTATTCAATATACACATAGACATTCAATTGATGGTATGTATCCGGTGACCTGATCCATATTGTGAAATTGTTTCAAGACATTGCTTCGGGCATGTTCAAGTTATCTTTATCGCGACAATTTTATATTTATGTGATACATATTAACATCGGATATTGGAAGCAATATTTTCACAATCCACGCTACAAAACAGCAGCCTTTCGCTTCACTGCATGGCGGGAGCTGCCACAATTATATTAAAGTTGTAAACAAACGTTTTGGCTGAACCAGGGGTGGGAAAGGTTTTTGAACCAGGGGCCAGAATTTTACCCACCTAGTCTGGCGGTCAATGAAGGTGTGACGTAAAAAATTACATTTTATGAACAATATTTACAGTGTTACAAAGCAAAGGTCGAAAACAATATGCCTTGTGCGAAAACTAAAAATAACCCCAATCTCAACAAATTCTTTTATTTTTATTTTTAGCTAAAACACCGAAATTTGGTTTCAGTTCGGTAGTGGCAGCATCAGGCGGGTCAGATCGAATTACCCAACGGGCCGGACTTGGCCCGTGGGTCGTACTTTGCTCATGTCTGGGGTAAACGTTACAGAAATACATTTGTGTTAGTCCGCAGCAAGACTCTTGAATCAAATAGTAAATAGGCATGAGACAAGGGGAGGTAGTTAGTCTTGCGTAACACCAAATACAAGTAGTTCCTATAGAAAATGCAGATCTTTTAAACAAAAATGAAAAGTGCTTTATCATGCTTTTGAGAAAGACGGGCAAAAATTATATCTTAATTTACTTTATAGTTTTACTTAACAATAGCGCATAATAGTTATAATTGATTGCCTTAGTTTATCTAAGTGGACACAGACACGGGTGTGGTGTTGAGCTCAGACTGTCTTCTAATAGTGGCAAATATTTTAACTCCAACTCGGAGTTGAAAACCATTTCAAAATTTTTCGTCAAAAACTTTGTCGCATGCAAGATCTAATACATTTCAAGTTTTGTAAGAAATCTCGACGATTATCGCCTTGAAAAGTCTGAAATTTCGACTTCGAGGAATTCAGATTTTGACGTCGGGAGATTGTAAACACGACTCCACTTCAGACTACAATAAATACTCACCAACTCCGGCTCCGCATCCTCGGCTGCAGAGTAGCGTTCGCCATTTTCACCATCTAGCGACATCCAGTGGTCTAACACGAGATTGCTGTAATGAGCCTCAATCAATTTTGAATATAATTTGCTCAAACACGTAATGCTTCGCTAATCCCCGCGCGAGTCAAGTCGAGTCACTTGTGTTTCGAGTCTAAAGTCGAGTCAATCACTGGTCAAGTCTTTGAGTCCCAGTCCCAAATGACTCTAGCTTGTCCAACACTGCTCAGAAATAATGGATACTGATCTCTAGGTCGTCAAAGGCAACCACTAAAAAGTGAATAAATGAGATGTTAACATGAAATCGACTGATCAATGAGGATTTGAATGAGGAACCCAGCTTAGCCTGCGAGTGCTGGGCGTCTTGTCTTGAGAAAACATTTTTCATAAATTTGGTTTCAATGGACATATGCGACACAGTTAAGTTCTTTCATAAATTTATATTATGTTATTAAATATATATTTTCTATTATAAAATTAATGGAAATTTCATCTTTTATATGAAGATTGAGACATTCAACGCGATTTTTTATTCTTTAGGAGGCTGTTTTTCATTGTTAAATCTGGCATCGGTATTGGAGAAAATTTCTGCGATTGCTTCCTTGGAAGAGGAGTGCAGGGCTCAGTGCTGCTACTGTTGCCAGATTCAGGTTCTAAATCGTAAGTTTTTCTCGGGTGGATTGATGCAAGCACAGTGGTTTCATTTGAAAGTCTTTCATTTTGTTTAATATCTGGCAACGTGTTTTCATCACCATCATCGATTCTCATTGGAGGGGTCGTCGATAGTAAAGCTTTGTCGCTGCCTTGTCCGGAACTTGTTCGACTATATGAATTGTCTGTCTGTTTGTCTGGGGATTCTCTGGATGTAGAAGCACTAAATGGCTCGTTCGAGATAATCTCGCTGAGATCTAGTTTGGATTCTTGCTTTTTAGGCGAACATGGTAAGCTATTCCTTGATGTCAATACATGTGAACGAGTTAGAACATTGTCGTCGCTCACTGACTTGACAAAGGGAATTTTTGCACTTCTAGTGTTTTTATCAGGAAGAATGTAACTTTCTCCAGCCCTCGGATCTAGACTTCTTAAAATATCATCAAAGTCGCTAGTAAATGACTGAAAATCGCTTAGTTCATCTTTTTCTTCCAAATTTGGATTTCCAGGTAATCCCGGAAGTTTAGTCTGCCTGGAAGAAGATACAGGCATCACTTGACCAAGTATTTGCTCGTTCTTTAGTGATGCATAAGATGATCTTTGAGATTCTCCTCGGATTACTAAAGTTGAATCTGATTGACTGACAGCAACTTCATATTGCGTTTTTCTTTGTGAAGTTCTGTCCGAGTCTGTTTCTAATTTGTGAACATCTTTTCTAATAGAGTACCTATTTGCATTGCGTGTTGCAGGGATCTCGTTTTCCGCCATGTCACCAGTGACGCCATCACAGAATGAGGTCATAGCAGGAACGCTTGTATGTAATTGATTTAGCATTGGTTTTCTATGGTTTGTTTTAGATATCCAGGGCAATTTACTATCCACTGATTTTGATACGCTATTACCTTTAGGCCTCGAACTTCTAGGTTGCGAATTCGTAGAATGTTGGGTTTGTCGTTCGAGAAGTTCGATCGGAGGGGCGGATTGAAACGGTGTCGGCGTCCGAGTCAATAAGTCAATGTTTGGTATTTTTCGTTTTTTTCTGCGTTTTCGTCCCATTCTCCTTCCATTGATGACGTCATAATCATCTCCGGGGTCGTTGCCAAGCCACACTGTCACTGGTCTTGCGTTTTGATTGTATTCGTGTGACGTCATTACGAACCATTTATGACGTAATCGAAAGGTAACAACACAGTAGTAAGCGAATATATAGATGGCCTGAACAGAAGAAAAATACATTTTGTTGAAGATTTATTCTCTCTACTATACTCCACTTTATACTGTTCAACACGAGTACAATGGACACGAAGACAAACACCTAATACAAGGCTAAAATCAACCATTTCTTGTTCAACCACTGTAGTAGTTAACATCGGCCCTCCACGTCTTAGCTTGACACTAAGTTTGCCGAGCAGAGGGTGGACTAGCCTGATGTCGCTATTCAGTAATACAGGACCATGGACAAAAATTAAAAAAAAATTCTGTTTAGAAGATTCATTCCCTCCACTATACCTTTACGTTTCAACAAGATAGCAAATATTTCGCCATAAAAATGCACTTGTAACGACCAATTGAGTATCAAGTTTGCTGAAAATATGGCGGAATGTTCTGGCGGAAAGCAGCAAATTGAGAACCTTACGACTCCGAGGAAAAATACATAATTAATAGTATTTAGCGATTTCCTTAATTTTTGAGTGCTCAAAATTTTATTTGGCGACAACAATTTTCAAATCGATCTATAAATTCACTTCGTGTCCTATAGGCGCGTTGAACATACCCACGCTGACGACGCATGTCTGAGATCTTCAGTTCCAGCTCTTATAGGAATCGTTTCGGCCTACCTTGGGTGGTGTAATAAACTGGAGAGGCTGTTTTGGCCTGATAATATTGAAGCATGCAAATGACGTCTCTTTATCGGTGAATGCTATTCAAAGATTTGATCAGAGTGGGTGTCTCGTGAGGTTTGAGTTAAATTAAAAAAGGCGATGGAATATAGGCGAATGGG
The DNA here is from genome assembly GCF_964204865.1 of Styela clava. Taxonomy (NCBI): domain Eukaryota; kingdom Metazoa; phylum Chordata; class Ascidiacea; order Stolidobranchia; family Styelidae; genus Styela; species Styela clava. Next base: position 245,564 of record NC_135250.1, on the reverse strand, counting down.
AATGAAAGTTTAACCTTTACCTGTAAAACGTTGAGGACGCAGAAAGTATAGATCAACGGCACCAGGCGGAAGTTGATGGATAATATCCCACACGCCCAGGTGGCGCTGACGAGTGGTATTAAAAATAAATTCCAATGCACTGCACTAAGGTAGTTCTGGGCTGGTTCGTTAGATTCGCTGAAAATAAAGTAGATCGTTATAGAGTTATTAACTGATATCAGTAACGTATCTAGGGTAAGGCAGTCGTGGCTAGCGCCATTAGCGCCGTTTGGACATGACAAATGTTTCGATAAAATAATTTTAACTTGGAAATATTAAATCTCATATTTTTATTTAATTAAATAATAACGTTCGAGTATTTCAATTCAACAACGGTCGTTAAAGATTGTCAGCCTACGATCAAGGGAGACATTTTGCACAAAGTTGTAAAATATATATATAAGCTTTCTGAAATACATTTTAAATCAGTAAGGACCGGGCTACACATATATATATATGAAAAATGCATGAAACTGAAACCGATGTTTCGGTTCTCTCTTGCGACCCGTCTATCAATTCTCTAATGTGCTGTCAGCTCGGAACCTTGTTTTAGGCAGACCGGGCGTAAAAATAAAATTGTTTTGGAAGTCTTCTAGATAGACGGCGTGTACAGTTGCACACGGGTATGAGAATGCTCATGAACACGTACGCTCTTTCATAACCGGCGCTATTGGACGAATCTGTGTTTTCTTTGTCATTAAGCGGAATACGGAATCAAATAGAAAAAGTTTCGGCTGGGCACTGATCCATTTCTGGCAATTAGGGGCGGCCTGTGAGTTATTGATCATGGTGGCTCAGAATGAAGCAAAAACTGCAAACTATTCATATTTGCGCTCTTTATTCGAGGTTTCAGTGATGATGTCATTTGGACAACTGACGCGCATATGATAATTTCTGGCATTTCAGAGATGCATGTGTCTCACAGTCCATTCACTCATAAGTTGTCGCGCGAGTTATCTTAAAATTTTTATTGAATTTTGAATAATTGTTTTGTTTTTCAATCACGGCTAGGTTTTCAAAAACATTCTGCCTTAGCAATCAAATCGGCACTACTAATTCTGAGAGTACTAAGACTTCATCTTTTCTCAGTATTTCTCTGAATAGAACTCTGCACAAACAAATACCATCACACTTACTCATCAGGAAGCGTTACCGACAACGTCTTCTGAGTGACTTCATATATTGGAGGATGAATCATCACGTTGTTATGGTAATCGTCATGGTTGGTTGAGTTGTTGCCATTTTTCATCCTGACGTATTTGTAAGCGTTGTAAGTGTCATCGCTTTCGTCGTCAGATGAGATATTTCCCAGTTGACCGTTCTGAAACGATAAATGATATGTGATCCCATGTGAGCGGCGTACTTTACCTATGTTGCCACCACGTGCTTCAGTTAAAACTCCATGCCCACGAGCTCACTACACAAGATGTAATTAATAAAATAGGTAGGCAAAGGCAAAATAGAAAGTGGCCTCTTGAACAGGGCCTCATTCGGAGTGAAAGCCGCGATGGAAAAAATCAAATGAAATGTCGACAGTTGAAGGAACACGACTCCCGCGGCACCAAGATCACCCTGCGCAGGTTCACAGCTTCGAATCTCACAGAGATAATTATGTGCAAGAGGATTGCTGGACTTTTCATCGTCAAAGATGGTTCACGTAACGCTATTCGGTTGCGGGTTCCTGCATCATCAAGTTCATGCCTCTGACAATTACCTGGTTAACTAATCCTACTCCCGGCTTAGACTGGTGAGCGGATAAGAGGCCGTGGTTCGCCACACGGTTAAACCGCTTTATCGACTTTTCTCTACCCAGGGATAATATGAAAACCTAACAGTATTCTATTCAACTATACTGCGAATAGAAAAGAGGTTTACGGATATATGAGAGGTTAGGAGGGAACTTTAGGGGAACAGCGCAGAGATCGTAACGATGGTTTGATGAATGAGATATTTGATATATGTTATATCACACTAATTCACATCATACTTTTAAAAATGGCTGTCATTTTGCACATTGGAATATCGGTATTCACCAGTTGGTATCGATCAAAGCTGGGGCATCTCAAATTAGTCTGCTGCTTTATCAGTGTTTGGGCCATGAATAATGGACACTGCGAAATTTAGTTATATCGCTGGTTCAAGCAGGGCATTGAATATTGCATCCTGTCTTGGATGCGTCACCACATTTACCGGGATCGTTCCAAACCAAAACAGCTAGTGTTGTAAACATCATGGTTGATTGGTTTACAGTCACGGATAATTGAATCTTTGTGGTTACTTGTTGCGCTCAATTTCACGACAAAATGATCCAATTTGTTTCATGTGATAATATTATGTTTACACTTTCAAGTTTTTATTTCTTTGTTGGATATACAATGCTCAATTTTAATGCATTAAAGTTATTGTTTTGAGTGTCCTGTACTATATATTCTAATGGTATGTGTCAGGAGTCCAAAGAACGAAATTTCGACTTTATATATGTCTGATAAAGCTATTCTTATTTCGTTACTCCCGTAGTATGTGCACCAAGTTAGGGTTAGGCCATAATTTTATTCCGATTTTCCGTATTTAAGTACAATTACAAGTTCGGGGATTGTCTGTGTTAGCCAAGTGAATATACCCCCTGCCCATAGGTTTCAGTCTCTTTACACAACTGGATGTAAAGTAGGGGAACAAAATTAGATACCTCACACACTTCAGAAGCGCCCTTATTTCTCTATCGACATTAATTTTAACCGATCCAATCTTGTACAACAAGTGCTGACAAATAACAAATATCTCTTTAGGAAATGAATTGATGTTCCGCGACGTACTCCAAATTATCCCGCTACGTACAGCTAGGGAACTTTAACACAACCGCATCAACCCTGTTACGTACTGGCTTCCTTCACGCCAATTACCAGCTTGCCTGTAAGATTTGTTTTTGCAAAGGTTCAAAACATTTCACAGAAAAACATGAATATTTGTTCTGTTATACTGCATTTTTGGTGAATAGTGCGTTACGTATTTGGGATATGGAAGTCACGCGTCTGGGATCTGAACAAGGATTATGGACTTTAGCAAATAAACAGGGTGGTGGTAGACTCAATAGACTTATTAGACATTCGGACTTGGTATCGGGAGAGCACAATTAATCTTATTGTGCGGCATTTGGGTGCTCTGGTTTTTCATCTGATTAAACCATCTAATCGACGTTCCGCTTGGACAAATATGAAACTCTTAACCCGACTCCTAGCATTTCTTTATTATTGTCACTTTTTTTTCATCTTTGTAGAAAGTATCTCAAAATATAAGTCTTTCGGATTCAACATTCGTCGCATACATATATCTAGTTTTTAAACTAAAAAGTGGAGAGATTGCCGATAGAAGAATTGTAATATTATCAGCCCCGAATAAATTTCAGTACGCCCTCGCCATGAATGTGACTGATAATGACCTTCGGCATTTGCAGGTTTTATCTACATCACATTTAATTTTCTAAATTGGTTGATCACTGCAGATTCAAAGTTGATTTGACGGGTTTTCTAACAGCCTGCGTCACTGTTTACCAAACTTTAGGCCTGACGTTGATGAATGGCCTCGTCACCCACTTTAGGTTCATGGTTGAATATTCGCAACAAAGACTTGCGCGGATAAACAAGTTCACGGGCGCGGGTGAGGTAAGATTTCATATCTATCAAAGGTAGCAAACCCGATAAAAAAGATGAAATTTTGTCTGGATATTTTGTACAAAAAACCAACCAACGCTCTATAAGTCAATACAACGGCTTAATCATATGGCGAACCAGGGCCTCTCGTCCGTTTACTAGTCCATGTCTGGTATGGAATTAGTTAGCCAGGTATTTTTGGCTTCAGATGCATAAACATATGTGCTAAAGATATAGATACTAATAATAGCAATGGTAGATTAAACAAAAAGCTATTAATCAAAGTAGTGCCACCGCCTTTTTTTAATCCACGAAACAATATTAGGGTGGTTTATGTCTAATCAAATTCCTTTTTCAGGCTCCACCTTATACTTCCTTTTTTTTAAGGAATGAAACCAAAAGCTATCACGACAAATCACATGGAGCACCCGTAAAATATTCATCGGAACATTATTAGAGACGAAATGGACGGATGCATAGTTTTCGTGTCCATACATTTGAGCTTTTCTCTCTTGTTTGCTTCCCTTCATATTTTGGATAATATGAGGGACAAGTAGTATATATTGACAGAATGACTTGTACTTTACATCGGTATATAAAAAGGCCATTCTTTCCCAATTCCTACTCTCACCATGATTGCGTTTCGGTTGTTTTCGACTTGCACCATCTGATGTGGTTTTCCACGTTGTGCGATCCTACTGTCAGTCCTCGCCAAGATTGGCGGAGTTGGCGCTTCGTCAGCTTCAACATTCTGAAATATTATTTTCTGTTAAATATTTTTGGGAACGAATATTATTTACGTCAGTGATTCAAACTGATATATAATGACAGGGTGGTTCATTATAACTTCAAAATAGAATCGATTATTTTTTTCGAATCGAATCTCGAATACTTGGAAGGTATTCAAAACTCTCCGAAACTGGACCAAGAGAGGCCGAAGTCTGATTTTTGCAACTTACTCCTGACTTTATGACTGACAAAGATTTGTTATTCTGAAACTGTGAGAGTTTCGAGTCAGATTCATGGAGACTTTGTTAGAAACAGCTCCGCCTATGGATGTATCTGTTCCCCATATTTCCTATATAGTCACCTACTTGAGTGTGGGGGTCTCCTGTGTTCATCTCAGCATCAGTCAGCTTAGTTCTCTCGTTTTGTTCTACAAGATTCTCTCGTTTTATTCTTTCTTTATAGTTCAATATTGCGAGCATTGTTGCGAGACAATGGAACAGAAAAATGGCTGGAAGTGGAGCTCCAAATACCCAAAGGATTTCATTGTCTGTCGCCAACCAGCAGCTGTAGTTGGGAAAAGTAAATTTAATAAAATCAAGAGAGCGATCCCCAAATAAATTGGCGCGAAAGCCAAAACGAAGTAGTATCAAAACTTTTACAGTGCCGGTAACCTGACAACCAGATCACTGAGATGTGATCACTGTGAGCAATTTTTAATTTTGATGACGTCATCACACAAAACCTCGAAGTGACAGACGAAGTCCATAGAACCACAGATATTTTTGAAAGAAATAAAATAAAAAATAGCCTTTTAGCGGCAATAACAAACTTTAACTACTAAAAATTCCAAAGCAATTGGTAAAAGAAAAACGAAAAAACTATCCGCAGGACCACTTTGTTGCCGATATCATTCACGTAAATATTACCGCTATGCCATCGCAATGGGCAATAGAAATTTATTGAACGCTGCTTCAGAATAGTGGAGTAGGCCACAGACGGATGTATTTGAATTTTATCCGGCATATAATTTTTTTAGAATATATCAGGTAACATTCTCTCTTAATTTTTAAAATCAATCAATCAATTTTAAATTCAAAATTTTATTTCAGGCACTAGAGTTTTTTTTTATTATTTTGCGATTTTTTGATAACTCTGCATTTTTTGGTAAACTTTTCGTCATTAGTAGCAAAACGAATTCAGCAATTGCTGAGTAATAAGAATTAAACGAGAAAGTTAACGTGAATTAAAAACATAAGACATGATGGTGCAAACTCATCAAATAATATACAACATGTGACCTCAGCTCAAGTCGGAGTTTTCAATAAAAACAGATTAAATCAAAACCGATCTTTGCATAGATTTATCTTGGAAATAAATACTACAATACTAAATGGCTTCCCCCAACACCAATCTGAAACAAATATCTGGTAACTAATCCCACACCCGACATGGACTGGTAACCGGACGAGAGGCCATGGTTTGTCATATGATTAAGTCGCCTTATCGGCTTTTTTCTATCCCGGGATAAATATGTAAATCCTCACATTCTATCATCTCATTAAAAAAAATTGGGGTGAAAAAAACAAAAAATATTTACTTTTGCGATCTCCCGTATCCTTGTAAAGCTGCCGGTACAGTCGCCCCGATAAACATCGCAGGCCCTATCCAGCCGATGACGTAGTACGATAGCAATCGTGAGACGCAACACGATTCTCCTTGTTTTAGTTTCAATAATTCCTGGTCGTTGTATACTTGATCATTCCCGCTAGATGGTGTATTAGAAGGTTCCCCTATGTTTTGGTCTTGGGTGACGTCATCATTCACCGATTCGGTCGGTCGGCCACGGTGACGACCGGTGCGAGGATGAAGCCTGTTTAATGAGAAGATTGTTTTTGAACATGGCCATGGTTCAAATAATGACAAATTAATCGCATGACATTAAATTCAGAGAAGTTGCCGAAACTTCAAATGAGGCCTAATCAAGAGACATAAAGTACCACATGGGCGATATCACCTTTTGACGAAAAATATGACGAAGAAACCCATGACGAGCTACTCTCTAATTATGTGTAGCGCGTCACCAGAATACAAGAATGCAAATTAACTATGCTACTCGGTTAGCATGGGATGACAGACAGGGGTGCGTGTGCTGTTTCAGTGAATGGCACCGGTTAGCTGAGCACCAAGTTTGTCGAAAAGATCTCTGTACAAGTTTGACGGAAAACCACGTGGTCGCGCAATATACGCGAAATAAGCAAAATTTGTGTTGAAATATCGGTTTCGTTAGTATTCAGATTTGAATTAGAAAAATTTATTTTGAAATAGAATGAAGCAATAACTTTGTAGCGGCCTCGTTCATCTTTAATTAGTAACAATTGGGAATCGATTGGTCTGGAAGTTGCCGAGAAATTTCCACAAAACAATAATTTAGCAAAACGATCCTTAAGTCCACTTTGTGTCCCATAATGAGGCTGGCATTAGGTTCTGACCCATACAGCTATTTAGACAAGTTTACTCACTTATGGTTATAGCCAGTAGCAGGTTGTTGCTCAATTCCAATGACGCTGACTCTTCTTTTTTTCCGTCTTCGTTTATGATTAGTTGTGAAGTCACTGCCGACCATCGATAAATGAAATAAATGAATTCCTTCTAACATCAACCAGGTTAAACCGACCAGGATTGAGAACTGTAAGAGATAAATGCAATTATTATATGAACAAGAAGGCTATGCTTAAATAGATGGACACGAAAGTTAAAACGAAGTAGGTTTACAATCTGTCACAGTAGATTATCGGTAATGCAGCCTTCACGACAAAAGCGAAAGCTGCCTCAAGGTGCGCAAGGTTATTGATGACGTCATGGCACACACATAACGAACCTCGTAGAGCCAACAGGAAGTTTTGAAAGACATAAAATAGCCTCCTAGTGAAAAATACAATTTTTTACCACTGAAAATTTCAAAGCAATCGGTCCATTTCGTGTCCGAAGTTTTAGAAAACCTGTAAGTACTTCAATCCCTGGACAATTTCTCTTAAGCAAATACGGCTCCACAACAAGTTTGAGGGTTTAGAATAATAGTTAAAATAGAGATATAACTTGTTCATGTTTTTAGGTTTTTCTGCTTATTTGACGAACACGAGAGCGATGCTCAAATATATGGACATGAAGACCAAAAAAGTAGTAATCTGTCACAGTAGACTACCTGCACTGTAGCCTTCACGATTTCGCCTAACACAAATGATGAACCGCCACAATGTGATGAATTTCCTAAATTTGATGGAGGCATCGCACTCAAAAAACGAATCCCATGGAGCCCACAGAACTTATGAAACAAAGAAATAAAAGTAAGAGCCTTCTAGGGACAAATACAACCTTTAACCTTAAAAATAACAAAACTATTGATCCAGTAGTTAATGTAAAATGCGAGTTAAGAACGAGAAAGCGATGCTCAAATATATGGACACGAATTCCAAAATAATGTACTTTTCGTACCGTACCTATCGCTATCAATTACTCTACGAGTTTCGCGTAGCGTTGTGTCAAATCGAAAACAGCCGTCACGCTTGGCGTATTGAAACCTTGTTCCCATAAAAATAAAAAAAATATAGTGACATTTTGGATGAAATATCAGATATCATAGAATTTAGGAATAAATAAAAGTGATAGCCTTGAAGCGAAAAAATACAATCTTTAACCACTGAAAATTTCCAATCAATTGATCCATTAGTGAATAGGAAAAGCGATAATTTAATATAAACAAGAAGAAAAATATCAACAACAAAAACAAAATAAAAAAAAACGATCAATAGGCGCAATAACTGACTTTTACCGACTCGAACTCAAGACAAAATAATTCTTACTTCATGGCTTCGGAGAGCTTGGATGGATTTACTGAAATGTCTTTTGGATCTTTTGATTATATAGATTTTTTACTCCCGAGTACTGGGGTTACTTAATTTGCATAAATATTTTCTCACCTGCGTTGCCATGGATACTATCTTGCACTCAGTGGACCCTGCTGTACGATCTGATCCAACGAGAAGGAGAATATGTGACGTCATAAGGGAGAAACAAACATTACTAAAAATAAGGAAATGAATGTTACGGTGATATCAGCTGTTGCGCCATTACTCAGACCAGCGTTTCTAACTTTTTTTGTGAAGTATTACAGGAAGTAAAGACGTCGTGACTTCGAGAAGAAACTATTGTCATAAGGGTTATCGTCAGAATTAACGATACTTCAAGTGCGGTACAATGCGCGTTGTGCATTTGAAAATTTGAACTTCTGATTGGCCATGAAGGTTCACTCACCAGTGTATATGGGATCTGACTCCTCGCATTCCCATTCCAAATAATAATCCAATTATACAGAAATAAATAACAATGGCGGCTATAGATCCAGCTAACGTCACAGTAGAAATTATTGCATCATTTTCGTCAGCACCCGTAGTTGTCATAGCTATCGTTGTCCTTGATAATGTGACGTCATTAGTTGACATTGTAGTATTGTCATTCACTAAAGTTGTGTTTGTGACGTATGTGACGTTCATGTCTACAGTAGAAGTGACGTTTCTGACATTCAAATATGTCGAATTGTTTGTGACGTATGTGCTATTTTTCGTCACTAATGTGACGTCATAATATGCTATCGTCGTCGTCATGGTTACCTCTATTCACAGTACATTAATTTAAATAAATAATAAAGATAACGTCATCTGGAAATCAATGAATTGAAAACTGAACTACTATAAGTAACTGATTGTAGACACAATGTTTTGAGTATTTTTTCACTTAAATTTTCCCACCAGAGACTGTCGAGAATTATAAAACATGCAGTAACATGGCAGTAAAAGACATTACTCGCATATGAACTCAACAACTTTTAGAATAACCGAAAATAAAATTATTCAAACTGCCATAAACTGATACAAATTGTTTAACAAATCAACGACCATCACTGCGATGGTTTATACTTCAACACTAACGCATCGCAACCCTTTAATCATGAGCTTAACCAGACGACTGGTTTTCTATTGTTTAGGTTACCCTGTCTAGATACCATATTAATACTACGCACGTATTACGTGCTCACTCTCTTGACCGTAAATGCGTTCAGAAATGGCGACTAAGCGTCTACGGCGTAGCGTTTCACTAAAATTTAAAAGGAATGTGATTGGATCCAATACTAATTTTAGTCTCGAAAATCGTCCTAAACTTTCTTCCGTGGCAGTATTGACTAGAATTGATCGAGTCTCGTACTAACTTCTACCTACCGACGCACTTTTTACAATAAACTTAACAACCATGTATAATAAAAAGCGATTGTGCATTAATTAGTGGACGTGGTTTTATAGTAGTTACTTTGTTATATTTAGGGTTCGAACATCTTTCGCAACACTGAGACGGACACGAGTGAACCGGAGTTCTCTACCTTGCACTTTCGTAATCATTAATCCATCATGAAAACCGCTAATCCATTACGCTTATAATACAACCAAATTCACCCAGGTTTGGACCCAGATGACCAATTCTGCGGGCAGATGATTGGCAGCCTCACCCTGCGAGATCCAATTAGTTCAGCACGCGATGTAGCAATGAGCCAGCGGAAACTGTCATCATCATTATTTATATCAGATTACGTATGGTTTGATCCAAAATGCACAGTTACATGTGGTTTAGCTCTTATGCATTTTGACCGATTTGCAGCCGATAAATCTAGCGTGGGGGAGATGACTTCGACAGCTTACTCTGCTGCCACTTAAGAAAGTCGAAGAAACATATTTTTACTGAATAGTTTCCGTTTTTTTTTTTAAATCTCAGTTATTAACCACAACGAAAGAACACGAGTGCGCTCTGTTACCAATGTTATCTTCACCCACACATCTCAAAAGAGTCCGCACACAAGCGGTTATTGATACAGAAATACAGAGCGAGCGGCATTTAAACGGATCAACAGAACGATTGGGCTGAGCGTTTGGCGCATACTTCTGAGCGTTAGAACCACTCTTGCCACCCACCGCCGATTAACTCATCTGGACAAGTCAGTATCTTTTGAAATTTTGTGCGCGCGGATCGCTAGAGCCTTTCAATAGCATGGTATTCTATGCATCCGCAGGTCGGTCATGGCTTCCAACACCACAACGTCAAGCGGCAACTGTAAATTTTATTAGTCAGCTATTTCGATTTCTGTTCAGGAATGATAACCACCATTTGATAGACAGTCTTATCGGCCCATTTTCGACCGAATAAATATCAAAATTTCATCCAAAGGCACTTAAAGTTCGATCGAGACTAAATGTTATTCGCCAACATTTTCACTGAAAAACCGCAGAACAAAATCTGACACTTTTCTCTTAGATGTTTACCAGGGCATGTGTGCAACCGCGATCACGTTCGGCCCGGACATAACCTACAAGACGCAAATACGGCCCAAGTTAGGTTACACACGTAACCTCCGTTTCCTCAGATAGCGTGCAACTAACCGACCGTGGTAAGATATTTCTGCATGCGAATATAATAACCCTCAGCACACCAGGCGACACATGGAAAAACAGAATCTTAACCCCCGTTATACCAGGCGCATTATGACTCTTTGTCATTAAATATATTATTAACACTTTAAATACTATTGTAAATACTAAACTAAATGTTAATAAACGTTAAATACTAATTACTATACCATATACAGATGTATTACAAATGTGCAAATGTAATGAAACTATCTGAAATATTGAAACGATATCGTGGCGAGTCATATCTAGAACCGATATATATTCCATATAAGATTTCTTGAATTTATTGAGAGAAATTAGTTATCGCACTATTGACCCTGTCTTTTTCTACCAGCGGGGGTTTCCCAACTGGGGAAAAGACTGCATTTCAACCTGGGTGGGGTAATGGCTCGATTCATCCATTGACATATCAGGGAACAAACAGTAATATTTTAATCTACTTGCCATCATTGCTTGCCTACCTCAGCCATGTTCCAACCATAAAGTATATGTGGGCATGAAAAAAATTATTTGAGTAAGATGATCCTACGGGCGTCTCAAAAACTGAGAAATAATCTATAAACTATCTAGAAATTCCAAACTGTTATTTGCACCAGTTGTGCACGTTTTACCATAACATCAATGATACCGCTACACGGGATTGTATGAAGACACCAATTCTCTTTTCAATGCTCGATGATTGAATTATTATATATATAATTGCTAAACTGTATCGTTTTCCTTTTACCCGTTGTGCATTTTGTACTACATATAACACTTTTCAACGTCAAAATATAACCCAAATCTGCAGAATATTTTGGATTTGTTTGTAATCTGCCAAACCGCCCATTCTGAATGTCAAGTCTAGGATCGCATTGTTGTGAATCAGATTAGATTCGGCTTCTTGATTTAAAAAGGAAGAATTTTAATGTTTGTTGACTTTGTTCCGGTTGGTTGGCCAATCATGTGTCGTTTTGTGCGATAACCTTTAGCGCGACCCACGGATTTCAAGCAAGGCGATTTTATGAATACTATTGGGTAATGTGTTTTGATTTTAGTCACAAATGGTATTGTAATTTGGATATATACATGTGACGACTTGCGGCAATATTGGAATTTTTTTTCAGATGGCGTAAATTAAGAACACGGTTTGTCATCGCTTATTACCCTGTGCAGATATACAAGTTCACATCCCACGAGTATGTTCGCAAGAAGATCGCTGAGCTCCTACCGCCCACAATGTGATTCACAAATCACTCGTATGTTGCGGCTTTCTCCAACAACCTAGTTCATGAATTTGGACCAATTAATACTTTATTATTTGGACTTATTCAGTAATACTCGCGTCAATATAGGGGCTTCACTTGCAAACGACACTAACCGACAGGCTTGTCCATGGGACATGCCCCATCCCATTGCAATTTATGCCTGCCCCACAAGTATAGGAAGAAAGTGTAGTAAAAAGAGTAAGAAGCCTTTCAAAGAAAATGCAGAAAAACTTCGGAAAGTATCTTTGGAAAAGCGCGAGTTTCTCTCAAAAACGATATGAACAACGCTATTAATAATTATTAGTACATTACATAGACCTAGTTCGTTCTGATGAATTCTTTAACAAAGCGATTTTACATGATCACTCAGAACAAGGATTACTATACTGTACTACCATTACGATACTGATATACATTGAAAAGTGGAATCGCCCACATCCTGCTAACTATAAGTTTTGTCATATTCTCGAAAACTTGAATATTTCTGATATTTTTTCCACATTAGGCGTTTCCACACGTAGACTGAGACAGGGCTCTTCACAGGCCAAGATCATACTTCCTTGAATACCGATAATTATATTAGACTCTCTCCAGTGTTTTTGATAAATCCAACGCCCATTTATAACGCATCGCCGATGCTGTTTTCATCACTAGGAACCGAGATTTATGTCACAACAATATTCAACTCATTATCTTGTTCAATGCGCCGTGAATTCATCGCTCAAGTCACGATATCTCAGGTAATAATGCGTGGGTTGCACAAATCGGTTCAAAACAGGCGTAATTTATAACCCACTGCGTAATAAATTGGATATGCGATGTCTAATTCGAAAGATTCCGATATTTCCAAGAACATATACCCCATGCATAACAGTGGCTGCATATACAGTTCGAAGATACCGTGTGGTAAATTCATACAAAAATATTGGAGCTCCTGAAGTATGCATACCAAGATGTCGCACAACCTGAACCCTAACCTGGTACACAGACTGAGTTCAGGTTGTGCGCCATCTTGGTGCGCATATACCCAAAACACATTACATATCCTATTTAACTAAGACACCCATGCTTAGAATCTAAATAGAAAATATGTGAACCAAGTCTGAGAGAGCTTGAGAGCGATAAGATAGGAATAAATTATTTTTAACAGAAGGATACCAGACTCATCACATTTCAATACTGTTCAAACAGATACGTTTGGACGGAAGGTAGTATCTTTATAGTTCAGGTTTCAAATTTATATTTTTGTCTGAACCACATCGGTTCGGAATGCCGACAGAACTGTCGTATCCATAAACTCGAACTTTGCGCATCCCCCACCCAACCTTATGATTTCTGCGGCCATTATTTGGAATATATTGCCGCACTAATAAACCTCTTCAAGATCATAATCGTCACAGTCATGTCTATAGCTAAAGGAGTCAAATGTGCTTGTGTTACCACACGGTCCTCATCATCAACCTTTGGACGTTTTGTATCACATCGGAATCCCAATCGCCAAACAGGTAAAATGCATTTACGTATTTAGAGAATCAAATGGCTTGAAAGGAGGTTAAAACAGACTAAGAGTCAATATTTTGTTACAACAGGCCATCAGAAATTCTATGTTTGAAAACCGCTAACTCCCACGCTTGGTTTCATAGCTAAAATGACAAAGGCCAAATCATAAAAAACAAAACAAGTTTCCAATATTGTGAAACTGTAGGCGTGCAAGTAACGCCTAACGATAAATGACCTTATTCCAAGTCAGCGTAAAACACATTCGTATTCTGTATCCTGACTAATAAATATCAATATTCTCTGAGTTATAGAATATAGACCTTCCTGCAAGTCAACATTAAATAAACTTATTCAAAGTCACCAGCACAAAACACATTCGTATTCTAATAATAAATCCCAATATCCTCAGAATTAGCATATAGACAGACCTCCTCCTCGACTGATACTCGGCACCAGAGTTAGATAAATTATGGTACTCCAGATCGGAAACTAGTGATTGATTTGCTATATCCCAGTGAGAAGCGGAAATGCCAAACGAATCAAGATGCGAATATATGGGATTAAGCGGCCTATGAAGCTAAATAATTACAGATTAATCACATCGGCAAAGAGGTAGAAACTTTATATTCGTAAGCGCCAATGCCTAAAATACAATAAGTTTGCCATTTGCCAACGCCTGAAATAAAACAAGTCTGCACCATAGACAAGCCTATAAGCGTGCTAGTCACGTCTGACAATAAATAAACCTATTCAAAGTCGACAGCGTTGATAAACATTAATATTTTGGCTGTTCGCACCTTCGTTGGGTCTTAAACAAATCATTCTTATTTGTTGACGCTTACAATTGTGTTCTACTTGACCGGAACAAACCAAAGTTCGATGCTTTTGTGGCATCGTTTAACCATTATGTAAATTATTATTATCGAGGGATTATAATTGCGAAGAATAGTAATTAATAGCTTCGTTTGCCAGCACTGTTCTGGAATTATGCACTCTATCTATCCATTTTATTTTTCTCAAACCTCTTTGCGACGTGCCTCTCATGCTACTCTGAATAAGCAATCAAACAAGCATAAAATATTCAACCTACAGTTAGATATTGCCCACTGAATACTTACGAAGCAGGGCTTGTCTAAACTGGACATTTGATAAATATTAAAAAGACAATTGGTTTATTCTACCTAGTATAAAATACCTCAGACAAGTCCCGCTGATCAACTCTTCAAAAACCCGCTCCGCTCTAGAGCCTAAGCACTTTGCATATTTATCTATGACTCTGTTGATTACTCTAAATTACCTTATAATTACATCTTAATTGGAATATGGCTCTGAAAAAGCAGTCACACAAGCTTAATGAGGTTTAGCACAAAGCTTTTGATCGTATAGCCATGCGTAACACTACGTAGCATGGTTGAGACTTTATATTTAATAAAAGTTGATAATCCTATCCAATATAAAATGGTGGCCCACCTCTGGGGTCAAGGCGTATGTTTTCATAAGCACTCATACTAACATGATAAGCAATCAAGTCCAGCACACACCTTTTGATTCCACAGGGATGGTACACCTAACCCGTATAGAGCGAATATTATACCTCTTCGCTCCGTGAGCAAAATTGTATTCGTTTTAAATTATTTCTTGGAAAACAATGGTTCCACACAATTTTTTCAATCACTTCCCCTGATGAGCACGTTTTGTCTAAACTTAACATTTATTGGTTAAATGAAATAATAAATAGTTGCGTACTCATACCGAATAAAATATACTCCCGACTCTTCAAAATTCCGCTCTAACATGCGAACAAGTTTCCTTATAACACGGCGCTCCAAACTCTAATTTACCCCATACGTCTGTTTGCCAATTTCCCTTTGTTACAATCCCGGTATAAATTGTCTGCCGCTGTTTTTTGTGTTTTTCTGCTTGAGTGAAATCTCGTTGTCGCTCAAATATTTGTCTTGGAGAGAAAATTTAACTTGTTGACTGCTAGGAAAATGCGGTGGATTTACTAGATTTTCACGGTATGCAGTGGTGAACAATACTTCGACTGGTCGAGCATGTGGGATTGTAAATTTAGAATTACTTACGGAAAATAGGCCCAAAGAATGATATTAACGTTATTAACTTGTTACACTATTTGATTTAGTACCCCATGCTTTGGAGACTTTTTTATTCCCATTTACACCGCAATAAGTTATTACTTGGCTCTATCATTGGATCATTCACTTAGACATCAATAATTTATTTTGTCTTCGTTGCACACGTATTTTTGCAGTGCATGTCGCAATACTAGCAACAAGTCATGATTTTTTAGAAGCTTTCATCTTATTTATACAAATAATATGATATATATTACTCTCAAGAAGCGACCACTTTCCCTGGTGTGACGCCACGAGAACGGTGCGCGTTGGTGGTTTCCATCAAATGCCTAATACAGCTAAGATTGGACTACTTTTTGAAGTTTTTACTAATTTTAGAATGGAACAGTAGTTTTATTTTTGCATTTACCTGAAGTCAGAGATTCTATCGGAAATGAAAACTAACCAATGAGTTTTATAATTAGCGCTGATGACGCCAAGTCGCTATGTATTAACGAATACGATATATTTTGGAAAATTTCAATCATGAATCCGATGTGACCTCGGTTTTGAATAGCCAACACCACACCACCCGCATACAAGTTGGCCATATTTGTACGAAACGCAACTAGCCAAAAAAGTTGTTCGCACGGAGTATAGCATGAAAAGCTCTACAACCCCAATTTAAACAAACCCTCTGTACTTTTACTTTCTGAAGGATCCATAACTTCACAAATTCACCATATTTTTT
This sequence comes from Styela clava, assembly GCF_964204865.1. Lineage (NCBI taxonomy): Eukaryota > Metazoa > Chordata > Ascidiacea > Stolidobranchia > Styelidae > Styela > Styela clava. Next base: position 229,064 of record NC_135250.1, on the reverse strand, counting down.
AGTTTTTGATGATTTTTATTGAATACAAGTGAAAAAATAATGAATGTGAAGTAGCGATTAATATTTCGTAAAAATTCCTACTTTACTTTATTTGCGAAACGATACCAACTACTATCTAAATTTTACATCAAATAAAAATGGGAAAATTTCGATGCGAATTTCAGTTTATTTATGACTACAAATAAAGGCCATTAGTGAATGCTACGGTCAAAATAAAAAAGCGAAAAAAAAATGGAATGACTAGGCCGGGAGTCAAGAAGTTGACGTCATCGATGCGCATCACTGCACATCCTTCTATTCTTTGACCAAAACTGATAAATCGCATGAAAACCAATGCGCAATTCAGGCCTAGTTTTGCAGGCAAATCTTTGGAATGAATGAGGGGTTGAAATTTGGCAAAATGTGATCCACTAATGGAATGTTTGAATGAATTAATTTTAAGGAATGTAACATGTGTGCTCTCATTTTGTGGGGGGAAAGGGTGAACAGCATTCATATGCGTTCAATAACTTTGCATGGGCTTCTAAAAACTGTAATCTGACAAAGATGAAACTTTTCAAAATTGCGTGTGGTACCAATACATGATACTTCTTCTTAGTTTTTGTTTGCACTGAAGAGTGAGATATAAATTACGCTTGGCTGTTATCAATCAGCACATAGTAACAGATTCACTGTTAAATAATACAAATCTTGTCAGTTTCATGAATACAGATAACAACAAATCTTTGCTGAGCAACGCATGGTACATTCCAGGCCAATACAAGCAATTAAAAAAGTCATGATTATTTACAAACATTTTGGCTAATGGAACAAAATAAAAAAGTGACTTTTGCTGTCCATCAAAATGCTTATCTAATCCCATCCAACCATCTTATCATAACCTGAAAACAAGCAAAAACGATTTGGAGCAAAATACATGAATATTTTAAACTTAAAAGCACATTTATTCGTCCGCTTATATATTTTCATTATTAGCAATGTCTTATCATTTCAACTTTGACTAATATTCAATAACTAGGATTAATATATATTCGATTGATTTTGTGCCTGGTAATGGGAAACAATAATTAAAATTTTTATTTATTCAAATTTAAACCTGTTTAACCGCAGATCAATTGTTTTAAATTAAATTAAAAAAAGTGGGATAGGGTTGTGATGGAAATCATTCCGAACGCACAAGGCTGGATATAAACTATAACATTCTGGATAGCTGGATTACTTATTCAATGATGATATAAAAAATTCGATTCGAATTTAAGTTCGTTATGTTATCTTGCAGCAGATTCGTGGGTTTAAAAATTGTTTTATCTACTTTTCGATATCGAAAAGAACCTCGAACTTGACGGTATTCTCCATTGCTTTCTCTATCTGGGGGTTGTCAAGGCTGGCTTTCTTTGCTGTCTTCTTATCAATGGTTGGTTTGGCTTCAACCTTGATCTTGTATTGGCCTGGTTCGATCTTTCCTTCCTCTCTCTCGAAACCACGGTTAAGATGGATGAAGTGGAAGCTGTCTTGCTTGTGAATTCTGAACATTCTGCCTTCGTTTCCTCCGATGATTTTGTACAATGTGTGATCCTTCAATGTCCGGATAGCTGGGATAAGTTGGATCAATCGTTGACGTGGGTTCAGGTTTTGTAGGCTGAGATGCATAATGATTGGAACAGATGTATTAACTGGTGGACGGTTCTCATCATCCCCGCTTATCATTTCCATTTGTGCTGACTCAGTAGATCTTCGTTGTCTGTGCGGTCCAACCGGTCCGCAGTCGTAGCATCTTCCCATTGGTGCTCCACGTCCTCCCATGAATGGTAGTTGACCGTATTGCTGAGGGTAGACTGGAGGTTGTTGGAAACCACCCATACCGTTCATACATTGACTGCAAAAGAAAATGCAGGACTAAGAAATTTTTCCAAAATAATTTGTTCAAAGAAAGACCTCTAATTCAGCAGTAAAAGAGGCTCAGATTTGAGCAAATTCACAAGCGACAGCTAATGTGCCATCAGCTACTGAAACTATGTTAGAGTGCAATATGTGTATCACAGAGAAGTAAAGGAGATTCTACTCTAAACAAAGTTACGGGCGACCATCAAAATGCCAAGAGCTGGTGAAACTATATAAAATTATAGTGGTGCGTTGCGAACCAGTAAATAGTAATGAACGCGAGACTTGAAGAAGTTCGAGTAAATAAGATCAGTAAAACAGCTATGAAGTGATTAAATCCTTGCTATCAAGTCACCCACCTTCCACCGAGACCGAAGTATCCTCTTGGGCATCCACATTTGAATCCACCATATGAATTCTGACATTGATAAGAGCAAGGATTGTTCTGGAATCTGCATTCATTGATGTCTCCGCATCCTCTACCGTAACCTCCCATCATTGCGAAGCCCCTGAACGGAAAAGCAAGTTTTTTAACTGGGAGAGCAGGGACTCGTATATTTCAATTAATAATAATAAGAATATAGGACCTTCACGGGTAAGGCACTGTCTGGGACTAATAATATATCCAAAAGCTCTATTTTGAATTTGTTGTTTCAAATTTGATGTTACTGACTTATTTGTGGCATTGAATAAAACTACTTAGAATGTGGTAACTTTTATTGTGATCCGAAGAAAATCACCTCATAAAAAGATAGGCCATGTGTTTGCCTTCTATAGTTGTTGGGTTTTACTCAGCTTCCGACATCAAACGAGAGCACTCAGAGACCTGAGCAGAGATGCATAAAATATGCACAGCGTTGATTTGGCCCTCTTTGACCTTGACTATATATTGCGCAATATCTACCTTCCGCATCCACCGCCAGTGCATCTGTATTGTCCTTCAGCATTAGGAACACATCGGCCTCCAAATTTGCAAGGGTTTGCTCTGCAGTCGTTGATGTCGTAACATCTCATGTTGTGAAACCTGAGCCTCGTGTTGGGATTGCATCCTGGCACACATCTGATGGACTCGCCAACGTTCATGCACATTTGAGGTCCGCAGATACCAGGTCGGGAATCACATGGTAGACCTTGAATAGATGAAAAATATATGCGATTTTCATATTTATTTGAAAGCCAGATAAAGTTAAAAAATTTGGCAATGACCAGGTTTGTATCGTTCTAGCCAGCGCTTACGCAGACCACCCTGCTCCGACTTGAAGTATAGCAATTATTTGGCACATAATTGATTCGAGCGCCAAAGAAATAAATGAAAGAGAAATTCTTTATTATAGTTTAATATAGCATTATTGATGAATCTCAAGTTGTAGAAATCAGACAAGCTGATGTGTCACCCTTTCACTTGGAATAAAAAGTAATGCTCAAATTTAGAAACATAAATTTCCTACTGGAGCCAACGCCAATATTTGCAGTTTTCCGATTACTTTAGCTAAACGCCCAGGTCCCATAACACCCGGATCTATAATTTTTCATTGAAGTATGTTCCCACCCTCCCGCCCCTAATTCACATTAACAAATATTCCATCTTACCAATGCATCCATCTCCATTTGGAGTCTTCTCAAATCCTGGTGCGCATACGCAATGGTATCCACCGACATCATTCTCACAATCAGCGTTCTCACCACAGATATCTGGATCCATCTTGCATTCATCTTGGTCAACGCATGATTGGTTCTGAAATCAATGTGATGATTTTGAATATCTTGATCAAGTTACAACTTGTAAATAATTATATAAATGATGTTTTTCTATAAAAAATTTCACTTCTCACTACACTTTCAAGCATGTTTTTGTGGCAATTTACCTTCCACCAAACTGGGAACAGTGTCCATTGATATAGTTTAAGATATGACTCAAACATATTCAAGTATACTGTTTACAGGTACTGTTCACTGGCATCTTTAGTCATAAGAATATACACAACTCTCAGCTTGTCAGTGGTGCTTTCAATTTTTGCTTTATGGGATTCAACTTGCGTCCATACCCTTCAAGTGTTTTAAAATTCTATAAGGTCTTTTTAAAGTCTTACATTACACTTTCCCAAATTTATTCTACAATGTTCCACCTGACCAAATTCAGATTTTCTCGGGCAAGCAGTCAACAACAAATATAGTCGCAATGGTCAGCTCTTTTCGAGCGTGTGACAGAACGCACCAACCATAAGTGAATAAGCGGGGAATTTAAAACTTACGTTATGCATAGCGAATCCGTGTGGGCATCCGCAGTGGTAGCTTCCGATAGTGTTGATGCAGATGAATTGACATTGATGATCTTTCCTGGTGCATTCGTCGACGTCTATGAGAAACGAGAGAAATTTGAATGTGAGAGAATTTAGAAAGAAGGTGTCTTGGAACGTTCGTTAGTAGCCATATTTACAAAGAATATGGGCCAAGTTAACTATGGTTCTAACTCCGATTGAACTCTAATCAGTCCACGCGATGTGCACTTTAAGCGTTCTTTTGTGGTAAACTATGTTTTATATGATTAGGTTGAACCACCGTACTGTAGGGATAGTAAAGATAGCCGAGATAAAGATTAAGAGTGATTCAAAAGTCTTTTTGTTAAACACTCGATCCACCGCGCATCACTTCGAAGGTATGTTCCATATGCTAGTTTCTATATTCTATATTTGTTACTGAGGACTCTCTTTTATGTAATACTCACCAACGCATCTCATAGTGTTGGTGATCTGGTAACCAGCTGGGCATTCGCATTTATATCCACCAAATGTGTTTCTGCATCGAGATCCTCCAGCACATCCGTTTGGCATGGCACATTCGTCAATGTCTGAAAAAACAGAGAGCATTACATTTTTTGTTCTAGATGAGCTGACGTATTCATGCAAGAGAAGCAATGCTGAACAAAATCTCTCCCCTAGAAGGTAAAATGTATGCTAAGGTTTTATCTCGTAGCGAAGCACCTGTTGGAAAAAGTATTCAGTGGGTAACAGTAACACACATCATGCATTGTGCCTGCATAAAACTACGACTCTTTGGTTGAATGGAAGGAGTTTGGCCTTTTATCAAACTACAAACTAATATGAACTCAATACTTTGGTTATTGTAAAATAGAAAAGACAGAATATCCCACAAGAAAGTGCTTGATCCTATCGACATTACCAGTTCAGTGGACCTTGATCTGGGTGACTGTATGTTACCTTATCAATATCTGGTCTAAATTTATTGATCCTTTGTTGACATCACTTTTTTTTAAAAATAAACAACAACAGTCAAATATGCTACAAAAACATCTGTATGGTGTCTCTGATTCGTGTTCTCATGTTACTAAGTTTAACAACTCACCAATACAAGCTTGCATGTTCTCAGTTGGCATGAAACCTCTGTCGCAGATACATTTGTAGGATCCTAGGAGATTGGTGCATGTGCCGTTGGCGCAAAGTCCAGGGAATACAATACAATCATCGATGTCTTCTCCTCTCTCGTCGAATCCAGGTCCGTGTGGGCAAAGTTTCACGAATTCCTCTGCGTAAATGAAATTTTATGGTTAGATACCCTTTGATGCTTCTAACAATTTTAATAAGCATGATTTGTATAAAAGAAAGAACAGGTTCCTTAGAAGGTACATAGACCAATTTCAGAAACGAAATAATAAAAATACCCAAACTAACAGTACAAAATTCAACCGCAATTTATCCGTTAAAACTCCAAGTAATCCCATGCCCTTCGACTGCATGCTTATCCACTCTGTTGGTTTCATATTATAAATATCAGTTATATGGAGATGTTGTGTGTGACATGTGAGTCCAAGTTCCTATTTAATAGGGCACATGCCACTGGTTCAACTTACTTGAACTTGGAAGCGGGCAGATATCACAGTCAGGTCCCCATCCTGCACCGTTGTTACAACAGCAGCTTGTCTTTGAAACGGAGAAGCCAGTAGTAGCAGTGAGTTCGCATGTACGTTGGTGGACAGCGGCATAGCAGAGTCCCTCACGATTGTCTGAAATAGGAGGTAAATGTTATAAATTGGTGCAGAATTGGTTCAATTGTATGTACCAACCTATTGTGATAGACAGCGAGAGTAACAGTAGTCAGCATATTTTAAGGCCAATTATATTTCTGAGTGCTATGAGGAGGAAAACCAGAACCAAGGGGTGACGTGGGTGAACAGAAAACAGTTTAAAAAATTCTGAGTCATCAACTACATAATATATCAATAATAGATCTTGGTGATGAAGAGAAAGTTGTCATTGTAGCGATACTTCCAATTTATCAATATTTACCAGGAACGCGGATAGCTTGAGATAAAAAAGCAAGCATATTGAAGCATAATGTTCCTAAATTAATCGCAAATACAATATTCTTCAAAAGAGTCTTAGATTTTAGTCTGCTTGTCAACTCACCAATGCAACGTCGTCCTTGTTCGTCGTATATGTAGCCTTCACCACATCTGCACTGATAGCTTCCTTCCAAATCGATGCATTCGCCTCCTGCACAAACTCCGAGAGTCAAACATTCATCAATGTCTGAAAGGAATAAAAAAGAATTTAAGTTGCGTTGTAATGTGAAGTTAATTGTACATTTGAATCTATGGCCACGCCACTCGGATGCCCAAAGGAGTTGAAGCGCATATAGCAACAAAAAAGCAGAATTTTCTTCCAGTAGTTTCACAGAAAAGTTTTATGATAGAAACATTGAGGAATTGTTTAATATACCGTGTCAGCCCGTATTTGCGATCAATTAATCAAAACTACATAAAGCTCTCTGTTTATTTATCGCTTTTAATTTTACATAATGTATGCTGTCAAATTTAGACATAAGTCGATGTCAGTAACGTGAAAGATTAAATTTATGAAATGTCCGCTGCATATGTTTTGACTGCCGCTCATGTGGACAATTCACGCTGCATTGCCTTTATAATAATTGTAAAAGTACGTCAAATATAAATTGTATTTTGCTTACTCTCGCATTGGTCTGCCACTCCAACTTTCTTGTATCCTGGTTGGCAAAGACATTCGAAACTTCCAACAGCGTTCTTGCAGAGCATTCCTTTCTCTTCACATCTGTTTAGGTCATCATCGGAACATTCATCAATGTCTGTTGAATGCAGAATAAATAAGATTCCAAAATAAAGCAATCAAAGCAGTTGTTGAAGAGTAAATTGAGGAAAGGAATAAACATGAAAATCTGCTTTGAATATATCAACTAATCCTGTTCTAGGGCAACACAATTTACTGACGCGATTGACCAAGTAATATTCGATTTCAGTTATATTCAGTCAGTTACATTTGATTTCATTTTTAGGCCATCTTTAACAACATTATATTAACGTTGGTTAAGAGCTTCTGATGCTGGATCGAAAATGTATAGCATAAATCTAGTATTTAAACAGCAACTTACCGCTACATGATCGATCATCATCATTCAATTTGTATCCATCAGGACAAGTACATACGTAGCTTCCATCTGTATTGACGCATCTGAATTTACATCCGTGGGTCTGTTCAAGACATTCATTGATATCTAGAAAAGACAAATCAAGCGAATCGATCAAAAATCCATGAAAACATGTCTACGAAAACATTCCAAATTTCTTGAGTCTCGAGCGTGGTCTTAACATTGTATCTAATTTTACAGTTTAGGTTCATATTACTTCTGCAGGCCCGTACAGCTCGGAGTATACATATATAACTGAATCAGTCAAGCAGTGTTTACTACTAAGCTAATATTATTAAAATAAAAATGCAACTTTGTTTTTTTGCTTTGTAGGACTCTCTTTTGAAAAGTATATATGAATTAGACACATTCTGGAAAAAAGTGATGTTCGTATAGTCTGGTTTATCAAATCCGAACACTGAATCGCCTCAAAAATGTTATCTTATTTGATTTGAACATTTTGTTCAATATCAAGCCAACTCACCAAGGCATTTCATCATAGGTCCATTGTAGTATCCGTCCTCACATTCACAATGAAATCCACCAACTCTGTTTGAACACGTTCCAGGTCCGCATGGGTTACCTCGCTCAACACATTCGTCTTCGTCTAAATTGAAAAATATATAGATTTGGTATTGTTGTTTGATATTAATTAGACTTCTATTCGTATTTATCAAAAAATCAATCAGAACTGAAACGACAGTGCCAGGAATTAAGATTGGCTAGTTGGGCTGCAAAATAGACAGGTTTATTTAGAAGGAAAAACAACACAAGATGATGCATACTGACAATCCAGTGCAGTAAAGTCATTCAAAGAGTTTACTGAGCCTACATATAGTTCTGTATTCATTCGGTAATGGACTGGTACAATCATTTTCGGGACCTCCTGAAGTGTGCGCACCAAGATGGCGCACAACCTGAACTCAGGTTGTGTACCAGGTTAGGGTTCAGGTTATGCGACATCTTGGTGCGCATACTTCAGGAGCACCCATTTTTGTTCAGTAACATGGAACCATCAAATAACAGATTACATTTAGAGATTCAGAGAACCCAAAGAAGATTGTGTAATGATGACTAATAGTAGTAGCTACCTGCATACCAGTGTTTGCTAAAATTAAAATGTGTGGAAGAATTTCACAATATTTGAGGAAGTTTGATGTAAGGATTTAGAATGAAAGCAGTACAAAACAAGTCACTCACCAACACAGACAAAGTTCGTTTCGTCAAGTTTGAATCCAGTTCTGCATTCGCATTTGAATCCTCCCGCCAAATTTCTGCAGATTCCGTTCACGCATGGATTGTTCGTCACGCACTCGTTGATGTCTGAACAAAAAAAAACACAGAATATTTTAGAACAAATGGGTTGGATAATATAAAATACAATTGAAGGAAGCAAAAATTTGAAGATAAAGAAATTCTTGAATTTAATTGTGTTTTGATACATAAATGTGTAGATCTGACGCGAGAATTATTGTCTAGAATGAAAAAATTAAAATAATAAAAAGAAGGAAACGCAATGCTATGAATAACCAACCACTCGCTATCTCTTACCGTCTCCATTTGGTGTGAATCCACAACCTTCAGGGCAAAGGTTTTCGAACTCTTGTGTTCCTTCAGCAGGGCAGGCCTCGCATTCACCAGCAGATTCACCCCAGGCTGAGTCAGTGCATGTACAGCAGCAGGAACCGCGAGTAACTGCAGTTGGCATCTCGTTTGAACACACGCCAAGGTCGTATGAACTGTAGCATTGGCCTTTGGTTTGATCTGTCGGTTTATAATAGAAATGCATCAGGTACAAAATATGTTTGTTTACGAAAGAGATGTGGGTGCCTAATTGAAATAATAGTTACATTTAACACACTTTATACCGAGAAATTAAGGATATATATATATATGGTTATATATGGTCACTAACTGCATTACTGCAATCGGTTGTCTTCGAGTATGCTATGCTATTACTAATGGGTGCATAAACGGGTTTGCAGATCGATTATCTGTACAAAATTATCTACACTAACATGGATGTTATGAAACATGGGTTATTAAATAACATAATACATACCTATGCAAAGTTTCTTGTTGGTGCTGAGAGCAAAGTTGGGCGGGCAAACGCATGTGAAGCTTCCTGGCGTGTTAACACAATCGCCATTTGTGCACATATCCAACAATTCACATTCATCGTCATCTAAACACAGAAACGTTTGTTAGAACGAAAAATACCTCAACTTTTTCTAAAGAAGGGGAAAATATGATGAACTCATTATAATAAATATCTTAGTTTTTGTTCATTTGATGGATTCACGAATGAAATTGTACATCTTTATACTTCAGATATAAATCCATTACAAGGCAAATTTATTGAAATATATTTCGCTATCGAAAATATGATCTTTACTATTTGGTGCCAGTGTGGGACACATGAGGAACCCCCGGTAACATTTATGGAGTACTATTTTGCGACTACGATTGAAATTGCTATCGGTCCAATGGGCTTGATGAACCTAGTCTCTTGATTAATTACTTCCATTGTAGCTGCTCTGTTTACTCATTCGTTACACTTCAACATGACTCAAATCCATCGCAATTCCAACTTGTCTCATCAAAGTTGCACACTTAGCCCGACAATTCTATTAGATTGATTACAGGTAGATGTTAACGTAGTTTTTAGAAGAGTAGAATCCACTCACCAATGCAAGATTTTCCATCAGGGCTAGAGTATCCATCTGGACAGAAACATTTGAAGGAACCGTCCATATTTTGGCAGGAGCCTTCACCGCATACAGCCGCATCCTCCATGCATTCGTTAGCATCTGAAAAGTATGCGTATACGCCATGTTTAACAATGAAAATTCCAACAATGAAAATTAAAAATAAATGAATGAATTACAATTAAGTTAAAATTAATGTAATCGCAAATGGTATCTAGTGAATGCGTTTGTTCGTGGTTCTTAGAGAACCGCTTCGTGGGACTCCAGAGAACCGAGGGCACGTTATGAGAAACACCTCACTGTGATGCTGCATAGTAATCACGTCCATTTATCCTATAAATTTATCACTCATACGGACAAACAATCTAATACTACGAAAAACCGATGTATGTAAAACATATGCAAAATAGATTTTTGAAATAAAATGATACCATGGTAAAACATTTCTTATTTCAGCTTACTATATGTAATCCACGAACTTCCATTAGGTTTGGATAATTTTTGCACTCATAAGTTCTAATCGCTCTACAACTGAGGGCATCTTGAGAGTAATCAAGTCAATTTTAAATTTGTTATTTCTAAGGTGACTATTGTTTAAAAATTTAAAAACTTTTCCCTCAAATCGAAAATATTTTCATTCCACTTACCGATACACGATCTTCCGTCGCGGGCTACCTTGTAACCATCATCGCACATGCACGAGTACGAACCATCTTCGTTGATGCAAAGTCCGTTACGACAGACAGATAGTTCAACACATTCATCAGTATCTGAAATTATATTTTAAACATATTTTTAAAATATATTATCAAAGTTTTTAACTATTCCAGAATTCTTCCTGCCATAGACTACGTTCTCACTATGGGTTGAAGCATTTGAACATTTAATGATAAATATCATAAACCAGTTGCGTCAATCTACGCCGGTAATAAGTACCGTATAATTGTAATAAAAATGCTTTCATTTAAATTTTTTAATCCAAGTGGAGATACTACCTTACTACCTTAATATTTATTCCACAAACTTAACAAACATTTAACGCTTTTATTCTTTAGACTCACCAACACAGTCTCCGTTGTCACTCAGGGTGAAACCGTTATAGCATGTACAGATGTAACTTCCAACCATATTCTGACAATTTCCGAAACCACATGGATCAAAGTCACACTCGTCGACATCTGTGAATAAAATTTTACTCAAATTACTGCAAAATACAGAAAAAATATTTCAGTAACTTGCCCAGGTTTAATTATCTTCCTCCACATAGTCTGAGATACCGAAGCTATAACACAATACATCGATATAAAAAACATGATGAAAACAATATTGGCTTTGACTTTGAACTGGGCTTTAAATGAAATCAAATTCCTGAAAAACATAATACTCTCACCAAATTTTGAAGTTACTTATAGTTTACTAATTGCTTGTGGTCACAGCACTGAATTTCTATTTTCAAATGCTTTGGCTCTGGACTGTAATGAGGTACTGAAGGGCCGTTTTGAATCGTACCTTTCTGAGTGTAGATATTCTGATTTATTCAGCGAAAGAATTATTTATCACTAAATACGCTACTGTAGAGATGACCTACCCTCGCATGCTTGTTCATCGTTGATGCTCTTGAAACCTTGGTTGCAAATGCAAAGGAATCCGCCTTCCCTGTTCTCGCATTGACCGTTGGAACAGGCTTCTTGCTCGATACATTCATCAACATCTAAGAGAAAGAATATTAAATATTACATGATTTTAACCAGAAAAATCGAACGATGCAAGAATTAGAAAGTTGTTCATCAACCCAACAACGCCCAATTGAGTACTGATTTAGGGTATGGCGCTCTTTTGCATAGGAATAGAATAAAATGGTAAATTCTGGTTTAGGGTAAGGAATCATATCTGAAATTCATGGAAGCTAATCTAATAGATCTGTTTGGTAAGTTGCTTAGTCTTAGATAATGAACTTTTTTTTTTCAGTTTTCTTCTTTTTTTAAATTTTCAATATCCAATAATAAACCTAAAAATTCCCAAAGACATTAAGTTAGACTCCCAGGTAACTTACCGACACATTCTCCATTCCTGTCAGTGTAACCATCTTTACAGCTGCACCTGTATGACCCTTGCAGGTTGACACATTGTGCATTGATTCTGCAGATGTTTTCATCAGCAGCACATTCGTCAATATCTGGAAGATAAATTAAACTGAGTTATAATTATCACACTTTTAACATAATAAACATTAGAAGTAAAGTAAAGAGTCGGTAATGCGTCATGTCAGAAACTTTACGTCCAAAATATTCAAGAAGATTCCCACAAACGCAACAGAATGCAATATTATCACTTATTATTTAATATTATTATTTATTACTCAAAAGATTTCTTGTAAGTATATTCTATGTCGGATGTAAACTTGCCTCGACTGTGCAAGACCTGTAATCCACGTTGGTGCCCTTACATAAATCAAATTAATATTACCTTCACACATGAGCATTGCTTCGTTGTATCTGAATCCCATCGGACATTCACACTGGTATCCGGTATCGGTGTCGACACAGATTCCATTCAAGCAGAGATCTGGAACTTTCTTGCAGATAAGTTCACCAGGTTCGTAGATATCAACGCCACACAGCTCTTTGAAGGCAGTGCCATCTCCGGGAATGGGGCAAACCTGAACATGTTAAGATTGTTACTACTTTGAGCATATGAGTATAAAGGTTTTAGCAAGCTGCCGAATACTTTATTTGAAGTTGAGATTTATCAAGAAACATTCCAAGTTGGATCAAATCCTATTTTTAACAGTCAGTGACTTGTCCCCAGTATGGTCGCTGTACTGAACTGAGTCAGATCGAATCAATTTCCAAAGATTTCAAAATTAACTTGCCATGTCGATATTCTAATGGCAATTGCCCACTTTTTCTTGGCCATTTTTGCGTCATTTTAGAATTCTAGTGAAAAATAAATAACGGAAGTGGATGGGTGGTCAAAGAAGGCCAGAAATATGGAACTTTATTGAAACAATCGCTCAACTGAAGCAACTATTTGCGTATGTTCTTTTCTGTTTTATTCAAGCCATTTTTGTTTTCATTTCCAGAATGAAAAATTACGACGAAAGGCGCACTCAATTCTACGACTAACCTCGCATGGATTATTCCATCCTTGTCCGATCTGTCCGGTGCAACAACACAATTTCTTTGTCACATTGAATGGGAGTTGTTCGGTACATTGGAATGAAGATTCGTTGTAATATCTGTAGCAGAATGCTTCTCTTTCGTCTAAACGAGAAGATAATTTTTTCATAAAGAATGCACATTATTCACACACATAAATATCTGATGAATGCCCCGTTTTCTTTGTCACATTAATAGTTTCGTGGCGCACTCTCACAAGTATCCAAGGCATAAACTACCTGACATAATAATGTGGAGCAATTCATAAAGGAGTGGTCGCCAGAACTGAAAAAGATTTGGCTTTGTTCGTTGAACATTATTTTTGCCACCACAGATATACTGCATCAGTACTGTAGCGGTTATAACAAGAAACTTTTATTTATCTGGCAAAAAGTAAAGTACTTTCCACCTTCTTCTATCGGCACAAAGCCGTTACTGCCCGGGTATATCAATATTGGAATTGTCGTCTTACCTTCACAGATTCTTCCTCTATTGATTGGTTTGTATCCATCAGGACATAAGCAACTGTATCCGCCAACAGAGTTGACACAAGTTCCTGGTCCGCAGACAGCTTCTGCCTCCGTGCATTCATCAACATCTAAATACGAAAAAGTATAAATCTGGTTTGCTTACTTTGAAACAACTTAATTACGCTTGGTACATTATTGTGCTGTCCAATGACACCACATCCTAAAAAACGTTTAGTCAAAAGCAAAGTTCCACTGGGATATCTACAGTTGCAAATAATTGGCTGAATTTAATAACTTTGCCATTTACTAGCTGACTTTTAGTGATATTCTCTAAAATCTACATTATTGGAAAGTTAAGTTTGAACATATTCTCTACCTTCGCAAACTCTGCTCTCTTCGTTGAGTTTGTAGCCCTCTGGACATTCGCAGATAAAAGATCCAAAAACGTTGACGCATTTCCCGCCTTGACATAAACCTGGAAGCTCCATACATTCATCAATGTCTTCCAAGAATACTGTGATCGGGTTTGGTTTGAATCCGTCTCCTCCTGGACAGAGTGTTTGATACTGTAGAGAAAAAAAACATATGATGATAGTAAAAGTTTTGCTGTACACATGAATCAGCTCTAGCTTAGCACTCCAATCCCAACGACATAATAAACCAGGTAAAGCGATTGCAGTTCTGTCAAAAACTCAGTAGACTATAACTTCTAAGAAGATATTTGACACTTGAGTAACATTTGCCTTGCATGCAGCGATAATGTGCAACTTTATACGGAAAACCATAATAAGTTTTGAATCGATATTTAATGATATCTTTGTGGCGAGGATAACCTCTCATAAATATGTTACTGAGTATACCATTAGTTTCACTATCATTACTCTTTCAATTTAAGTTGAGGGTTCTGTCAGTTTTGAGCAAACCTATTAATAAAAATAGAACACCTACCTCGGAAGTATTTCTCTCAGGACAGATTTCACATGGATTTCCCCAGGCTTGTGCGTAGTAAGAACAACAGCATGTCGCACGGACAACATCAACTCCAATAGCACGAGAACAGATGGGAGCGTTTTCATCGCCTTCCACTCTCAGGAAACAGTCGCCAGTTCTGGTATCTACAAAGAATACATAACATTGGTAAGTGTTATTCGCTGGGTACGCTTTCGCCGGCCTTTGAATCAAAACATAAAGAATATATCAACATACAGGTAAAATAACCACATCCGCCCACTTTTGCAGGGCCTAGTTCGGAGCAGAATAATAAAACTCTGTCAAAATTCCGTTTACAAAAACACAATTCATACGATAAAATTAAAAACTTTGGGAGATGTTAGGTAGAATGCTAACATGCCAGATTTACATCTCAAACTTATTATTCTCTCCAACACATTAAAATTTCAATGTATCTGTATGAACAACATACCAACACATCCGACACCGCCAGGGTTGGGGGTGAATCCTTCTGGACATTGACATTCATAGGTTCCGATTGAGTTGACACATTCACCGTTGATACAATTGGCAACGTCATCACATTCGTCAATATCAGTGCAGTTTGCTCCTTGTTCGTCTTTCTCGAAACTGCAGCAAAGAATGAGAATGTAAAGCAGATTCGTAAGGTGGAGGAGAGAATATATGAGCTCATATACTTTAAAACCAGTACAGAGAGACAGAATTCAATCATAAAATATAGAATTACATTAATTTTCACATAATTTACTGAATAAGGCAACTAACATAATCAGGTTTATGCGTTCATATTCCCTTATTCATCGAGTCAATTACGCGCTACCTGAATAAGTTCTAACAAATGAAAAACAAACAAACGATAATATTAATTTATATCTCTTTGTTATGAGAAATCTGATAAATATTGCTTACCCTTTGAGGCATTCACATCTGAATGTTCCTGGAACGTTGTGACATCGGCCGTTGACGCAGATGTGTTCGATTGCGCATTCATCAATGTCTGAAATGAGAAGAAAAATTGTAGCAATGTTGTTACTTTGATGTTGTGAGAAAAGCCTAACAACACCCTTGTACCCTTCTTTTTGCCTTCTAATGATATTCAAATTATTTGTTCATACAACTTTGAGATGTGAAAAGTAAATTCCAATTTTAAAATTAAACAAAACGCTAACGTTTTATTTTCTCTGGTTTTTCAAAGTCATTAGAATTGTGTATAACTAACTCGTCTTGGACTATCAACACCTGACCACTATCTTTACTTCCTTCTTATCAGGGAGTAACGTTTCATTTTACTGACCCTTCATTCATCACAAGATCACTAAAATTCATTTAAAAGTTGAATTACAAAGAATCATTACCATTCAAAGTAACATACCTTTGCATGCTTTCTTGTCAGCGGTTGTCATGAATCCCATTGGGCATTCACACTCGAAGCTTCCTTGAATGTTTAAGCAGGTACCATGGGGTCCGCACAAGTTTTCATCGGCCAAACAATCATCCTTGTCTGAAAAAATATTAAGAAAATGTTTACAATATTTTCCTATATAAATCAATTTAATAAAATACTATAACCAAATAGAAGTACATTATATTATATTCACTATATAGAAGTTCAAGTGACGCCATACCATCACATTATTAGCGAACGATATAGCTTTTGGATGACATTCACTCCTCATTACATGTTCACGTCTATTCATTGCGCTTTCAAAGTTTATCTGCAGGGATATTCCAAACGTTGACTAAAATAAGTTGCTTGCTTCTTGCCAGTTGTGAAACAAAAGGATATTAATACAACCAAACACCCACCAGAGCAAGAGAAGCCGTCTCCGTGGAATCCATCATCACAGTTGCAAGCATATGATCCATGAGTATTATCACACTCCGCATTCTCATCACAAGTATTGTTGCCATTAGTACATTCATCTTCGTCTGCAAAAATTCATTAGATGGGTGGATTAAAAATTAACCTGTGAATACGATTGGTGGTTCTGACAATTATTGACGTCTGCTGGTTACCTTAATTTGATATATAAATAATGGATTTTGGCGCATTTATAAATATATACGCGTGTATATATACGAGTATAAATTTTATATTATTCCATCTAATTAGCATTTGAAGCAGTAATTTTCAGCTTCTCAGAGTAATTCGAATCCAGTAGCAATGATTGGGAGATTTAAAAAATAAGAGTAATATTAATAACACATTAGAATCGGGATTATAAATTTTTTCTCCTCTCACAGCTTTAAATATCTTGGCTAACTTGTTTATTCGACTTTCTGAATTGTTTTAAATTTATTTTTGAATCAAGAATGTCTTGTAAATTATAAACCTTTTGCTGAATTGACAATTTTGGTGTTGCTTGAAAAACTCTAGAAAATCTCTAATCTTTATCTTCATGTGGTGATTTACAGAGTAAAATCGGTACAAAATGGAGATACGAAGAAATATTTTCTTATAAATTTAATTTAAAAATGTTCGCTACATTCGAACTGTGAGTGATGTTCTGTACAAAGATATCAGATTGCCACCTCACTCTGTGTATGTGCAACTTACCGATGCAATCAAATCCATCACCGGAGAATCCATCAATGCAGGAGCATTCAAACCCGCCATCAGTATTTGAACAGTCTGCGTTGACATCGCAGGTATGTTTTCCCAATTCGCATTCATCCTCGTCTAAAAAAAATGCGAATTCAAAAGTTTGTTTAAGTTTGACTACAATAGAAATGTTCTTTGAGTGGGACAAAAGTCCTGCTTTCCCCTTCCCGAATTTTATTCTATAATATCATTATTTTACGGTGCTTAATTGAGAAAAGTTTGACTTTGATCAGACATAACTCAACAGAATAAAATTTGTTAAAGTCAGTAAATGTGGAGGAGCCACTGACACAAAGACACTGAGAAAAGATCCGAAAGACACAAGCTCATCAGTTCAACTTGAATATTTATATAATAGTTCGGTCAAAGTAGAAGTACTAGAATTTGATAAATTTTATTGAGATTTATTGGTTGAGAACATTGACAGTATATAACAGCTAAACAGCCAAAACGTTAAGCGTTAACAGCTAAAAACCAGAAGCAGTATAATATTAACAGAAAATTGCAATTGCTCATGCTCTTGCTAATGTACAATAATATGATCTGTTTCTCGCAAAGCGACCCAATCCACAACTATCGAATCTTGCAGTTTAACAATGTGTACAGCTACTAGGTTAACAATGTTTGAATCTATGTTTAGTAAAAAACGGCAATTAAATGAACTCAATATTCCCACAGTAAGTGAAGCCCTAAAATACGCAATGGTGCCACCTACCAACACAGATCATTTGTCCTTGTGGTACACAATATCCTTGATCGCAATTGCAGGTGTAGGAACCTCTTGTGTTGTGGCATTTACCATTCATGCATATGTTGGGATTCATTGCACATTCATCCATATCTTCGCAATATCTGGAATGAAGTTGGATTTTTAATTATTTCAGAATCCTAACGTTAAACCATTACCCCCTTATCCTATACTAGAAAGCCATCTTTACAGGTAATTCAAAAATTAGTAAACTTTTCAACAAATATGATTATAGATAGACCATGTACTAGTACTTAAGATTATAAAAATCATGGATTTTTAACAAAATTCAATTCTGTAGCAATTTAAAAAAAAATGTCGATGTTTATCCAGAGATATTTTCGGGAAAAATTTCGAAACGATACTTAGATATTATAAACATAGAATCAAATTTCAAAAACAAACGATGATTTTGAATCAAACGATTTTATGAGGCGTTTCTACTTTTTCACTTCGAATAAGACTCTGTACAAGCGAATCCACTGTATAACGCCATCAATCATCCCCTTAAAAATAAAATCACAATACCTGGAAATGAGAACCCATGCAAACAACACTTACTGGAAGTCCATCGTAGCCATGAATCCATCAAAGCAAACACATTGGAAACTTCCTTCGATGTTTTCACATCTTCCTCCGTCGCATCGGCTTGGTTGGTCCATGCATTCATCAACATCTGGAAAACAAAATGTTTGATGTTAAAAAATGAGTCAACTGCTAGGAGATTACTTCAACAGAAACAAATTTTGTCTATCGTTTTGTACAGGTTCAAATAGATACAATTTTAGGTGGAGTTTTTTCATAAAAAGGTGAAATTATTTTCCAAATTGCTCTTTTAGCGTCATAGGGAACTAGGAAACTTCACTTGTGAGATTACTGCCGCAGGAAGTTCTAGTTATGGAAAACTTTTTCAAGACAAAATATAAGCCAGACTCTATTCTCCTTTCCCTATAGAATTCCATTTTTTACATTTTTGCGTATATTTTGGTGCTTGGAATTTGCCGATATTGTTATAAAAGGCTTTTATCAAAGAAGCTTTCAGCGATCTGTTGCATATACAAGAATACTTACCAGCGCAAGTGTGTCCGTCAAAAGTCAAGGTGAATCCTTCTTCGCATCGGCATTCATATGATCCAATAGTGTTGACACAGATGGTAGAGCATCCACCGTTTTCGATGGCGCATTCATCTTTGTCTGTAAAGTGAAAGTAATGCTCAATATACAACTATGTTCAATACATTCATTTAATGTAACGTATTTTAATTTTGTGTGCCGTATAGAGATAGGAATATGCTCACAGGCAGAGTGAATAAATATAAACAAAAATTGTCTACATATTTCCAGTATAATGGGCCTCAGGTGCTAAAAGTAGGAAAATTGCTGATAGTGGTAAATATATATTCAATAATCGTGCTGGTTACTGACACAATATATTTTATGTTTCACCTGACCGTTACCAGACTTTAAATTTGTTCATTTGAATTATAATTCAAGTAGAGTTACCAAACTACGGTTATATTACGTGAAGTTACATACTGACTATGTATTAGACACTCACCAACGCAAATTGTTTTATCTTCAGTAGTTTCGAATCCAGGATCGCATACACAGACAAAGAAACCGAGCATGTTGACGCATTCTCCATATGGTTTGCATAGATCTTTCATGACCAAGCATTCGTCAACATCTGGAAAAAGAAATTGACTGTTCATGCAACTTCGAGGGCAAATTAAAAAGCGCTAATAGTCATGGTATTCTGCGCGTAATCACGGGGTGAGAAGCATTCTACTAGTGGAAAGTGTAGAACGTTGAAATTGCATTGCATTACGCCAGGAATAAAAAAAAAAACTATAAAAAATTACTCACCGACGCATCTTGTTCCGTCTGGGCTCAATGCTCTTCCTTGAGGACATCTGCATTCGTATGAACCATCTGTGTTCAGGCAATCTCCTCCTGTGCATTTACCTCCAGCAATACATTCGTTGTCATCTAGAAGTAAGAAATAAAAGGTTTAATGTTCCGAAGCTGCGATAACTGAAGTAAAATACTACATAAATATCTCTGAAATTCGAATAACCCAAAATAACTGCTAGTAAATATCGAGCTTAAATAGAAATGAAAAAATGATATCTCAGATTACATTTTTGTACTGAAAAAGCTGAAGAGAATTTTTCAGTGGCAATTTCAAGATATAGATGTATGATGTCATGTGGGCCTAAGGAGCAATATGGACATTGGCCCAAACGAGAGGGGAAACACCTTTATCACTTTTATGTGTCATATGTTGACTATTTGATCCATCATTATAGGCAATTATATGTTCTTTTTAATATTCATTGGAATTGCTTCATGTATGCTGATGTCATTTTTTCACGAGGATTTAATTACATTCTTCCTGACTATTGACTAAAAATTGATTTATTAAAAAAATTAGCTATCAACTAATGAGGTTCCCGGATAAGAGAAATACTGAGACCGAACGCAAGCAAGCTCACCTTCACAGAAGTCTCCAGTTGAACTAAGAGTGTATCCTTCTTTACAGATGCAGTTGAAGCTTCCATCTGTGTTGACGCATTCGCCCTCACCGCAAAGTTCGATGCTAGAATTGATATAAATTGTGTTAATCAAAGAGAAATATTTTAGGTTAATGGTTAAACCGTTGTCTACAACAGGCTTCGATGCGATGCTCGCATAAATGGCCTATATCTAGAAGGTTTTCTAGGCACGTCCCACATCTTTTTCGCGGCTGTAAAGAACAGTGTTATTAAGATTCAATTTTTATGTATCATGACGTAACTCATTATCAGTTGCGTCACTTCTTAAATTCGTAGGAGGCCTTTGATATACCGAAAGCAGTTATTATATCTGGAGCGGTTTGTAGCCAATGTTAGAGCATCAGAAACAACCATTTGGTATCTCCGCTAATGGTTTTGACATCGAATACATTGAGTATGCAATGACAAACTGCGAAAAGACGAGTAATTTCAAAATTAGTAGGTTCTCGCGTATTTGGGCCTGCTTAAATATAGGCACATTCAGAGCAATTCCAGATATCAATATTTATCATATTCACCTGATATCACATTCATCAATATCATTGCACATCCTGCCTGTCTCATCCAAGGTAAAACCAATGTTGCATCTGCATATGAAGCTATCCACTGTGTTCTCACAGATACCATTGTTGCAAAGATCAGGGAATCGAATACATTCATTAACTAAAGGAAAAGTTTGATAATAGGTGAATAATATGAATTTCTTTTGAAGCTAGTAATACAACATTAAAGGAACCATAAGGGGGTAACTTTCCCCATACCCGAACTGATTGACTTTTGGACAAAAGAGCGTGGTTTATAGAAAGATAAAGATATATGATAGAGCACCTTATAGACTTTTCTTTCCCCGAATAAATACAATCTTATTGTATTTTATATTCCAATGCAAACCGACTTGCATACAACCACGCACCAAGTCCTACTCGTTAATTAAATTATTTGATGAAATTGCAGAAATTTAAAATAATTCAAGTTAAGTTAATATTGGTATAACTTGGGCCAAAGTTGGATGCAATTTGGATAGATGCTAATATTGCAAAACAAACACGACTTTTATACTGGCAACTCGTATTTCTCCAAACCACGAGATGATACAACAATCCATTTTCTATACCAATCATCGCCATCTATTCAATTTATTTTATTTCGTAGAATGTTATCAATTTATATTTATTAGCAATTCAGGATAAGCTTTGTTGAATATTAAGAAGCTTTCAACTGCCAAAAAAGAGACAAAACCTGGCATATATTCACAGAATAATGTTAATGTGAGAAATGGCGCTGGTTAAATAGGACCCTGGCGAGCCTATAGTATCGTCTATTATTTTCATATGTCGTTTACCTGTTGGTCCGAGTTTTCCGTCTGTGCCTCCGGTTTTGCCAAGCGGGCAAAGTTTATCGAATTCTGGAGTTCCTTCTACCGGGCATCCTTCACATGCATTGGAGTCATGACGCCAGCCTTGTCCCACGGTGCAGCAACAATCAGACTTTCGCATAACGGCACCGAAAGTTGGATTGCTACATTCGTTTGTGCTCTCTTCGAAATCCCAGAAGCAAGTTCCAACACGAATATCTGAAATTATAAATTATGTTAATGATTTTCATGCAGACCTACATGGAAAGCGATTAAACACGAAGGCAAAATTTGAAGTGAAATATCAAGTCCCATGGAACTCAGCCACAACAACAATTTTGCGAAACGATATTCGTGTCTAATTGCACCCTTGATTCCTTGGTATTTCAGTTTAGGCTCGTAAACTTGCTCGCAGCCTAGTTACAAAGCTCAAATATGCCGGGTTATCTTTTGGTGCTTGACATCATCACAACCACACAGACAAGTATTTTGTTTCGGCCATGTTCACGATAAGTCCATGCTGGTATATAAATGGGAAATGAGTAGAATCTAATAAAGTTCACAGATGTAATGAGATGCGATAAAAATGTGATTTAAATTGAAAAGCAGCTTGTTCAGAATATTGTTCCTGGCGAATATGAGGGGCACTTTAAAAGGAATGTTTCTACCTAGACAAACAGTTCTTGTTGCATCCAATGTGAGATGTTCTGGGCAGATGCATTGGAAGGAGCCCTCTGTTTCAATACATTCAGCAAGTGGATCGCAGGCCCCGTAAGAACATTCAGGGATGTCATCACATTCATCGGTAGCAACGTTGTACATGTATCCTTTCTGGCAACGGAGTTCTAAGACAAAAATGTCAAATGTTAGCAAACTAAAAATATGTCATTAGATCGATGACTGCATTGGACCTGCATTTTGTGATAGACATTGATACGAGCAAGTGTTTTAATAAAAAAGCATCAGCCAGGATTAACTGAAAATGATATAATTGTGAAATTGGTATAGTATAATAGAGTTGTATGTTTCGTAGGCTTCATAAATACTGACCATTGCTGAAGGCATATGTGAAAACGAATTCATCTGGGTTAGATACTTTGCATGTTTTCTTAGATCAATAGACCTCATTCAGGAATCGCCCCAAATATGGGACCAATAAAAACTCCTTCAACAGCTCGTATCGTTGCGTCATTTTTTGTATCACAGACATTATAACGCACTAAATCAGATGTTCTTTCAAACTTGCTATGAGTATTGACGGCCAGGACCTTGTTTTGAACCCTGGCACAACTTTGTGTGTGCATTATGTCAATTATTTCCGCACTACAAAAATTATTCGATAAATTTTATTTTAGACGCAATTTATGTCATGGGATATGACGTAATCAAGCATATATGCACGACCTCAACTTACCAATCTCAGTACATGGGATGCAATTCTTGTTGCCCCAAGCAACCCCAATGGAGTTACAGCAAGCCTCAGCAGTCAAAACTCTGAAGTTATCTGAGCAAGTATTGTTTTCATATGATTTCCAGCATTGTTGCATTTGAACGTCTGAAATATAATTGAAAGGTTAACGTCAGTGCTGTTATTGCATCTCATCGCACAATCAATGAACCCAAATATTTTTGTATTAATTTTATTTCAATTATAAATAAAAGTAGGGAATTGACACTATTGGTATAATAGGGGAAACTTTATGCCATGTACCTAAACCTTATGTTTCCATACCCTTTGTGATGAGCTTGTATATGTTAGCACGCAAAAACAGTGTCTCCAATAGGTTTAGCTAGAAAACTCTAAGTTGCCATCGTCGATAAGCTAAGACAGAATACTGTTTAATCTCGGACTCATACTTACTGTAGCAAGCCAGTCCATTTATGTCAAGCATGCTTCCTTCTTCGCATCGACATTCAAAGCTTCCAGGAAGATCAACACACTCTCCGTTGATGCAAGGGTTGGATTCACATTCAGGAATGTCTGCAAGTTTCGAAATGTTAGTTGTAGTAAGATAAGGAAAGCAATCACCTATGATATTGGACTATTCCAGTAATCTATTCCAGTGTCCTTTTGGTCAACTGTGAACTGCGGAGAATTGAACTCACAGAAACAGACTAGTTGTTATTTGGAATTAGGACATATTGATGATACAAACTATTGTCGCCGTCGTCTAAGAGTCAAAGCGGTCCCAAAGGATCATGACCATTCAAAACTTTAACAGTTCCTAATGTATAAGCAGCTTGTGTAGTTACTTTTGAAGATATAAAATACATTTTAAAAAAGTTTAAAGAAACCTCTTCCCTAGCTCAGATCTTGTTTATAAACGATCCAGCATTCCTTTTTTTAACAGTTTTCAAACCGAAACAAAGACATACCTTCGCAAACGTCTCCTTTAAGAACGAATCCGGGATCGCAAGTACAGACAAATGATCCTGGTGTATTCCTGCATTGTCCGTTACTACATTGCATGGATTCGCTGCATTCATCAATGTCTGTAGAAGATATTAAAACTATTTAGTAAAACGTAAACATACATATCTATCGCTAAATTAATTATATCCCGAGCTCGTATCTGTAGTTTCTTTAATTTCCAAATAAGAAATAATGGAAAATTTTCGTAGTTTCCAGAATACAACCTTAGATTTCAAATTTTGGCCTCCTTAAGATTATCAGCCACATAAAGTACTTACCAACGCAGGCTTTCTGATCAGCTGTCGGTAAAAACCCAGGATGGCATTCGCATCTGTAGTTGTTTCCTTCCATGTTAATACAGGCTCCATTGTCACAAGGTGAAGCGTGCATTGCACATATATTGTTGATGGTGACACCACTGCAGAGAACTCCGTGGTTTTCTGAAATAAAATAAAGTCAATAGTTTGTGCTATTAATTTGGTTTCTGCGTGACTTTTCTTTCTCCTATGACTTTGTGTCGGTGGATCCGTGAGCCTATAATGCAGTAGCATGAGGAAAAGATAACAATTCTACGTGGTTTTAGCGAATTTTCAAATCACTTGGAAAAAGTCAATAATTGCAGCCAAAATGAAAATTGGGACTTGGAAATTTAGCTGAGTCTTGTTGTCAGCCAGTCGTCTTACATAGATTGCCACCCGAATGGATATCGCAAGATTTGATACCTTCTAGCTAGACTGTCCCACTACCAACTACATGACCAGCGATATTGTACAGCAAATGGGAGGGCTCGAAACACTACGGCGTCCGGCTTTCAAAATGCATGCTGAACTTAATTTCGTGAGTTCATATTAAAATTTAACAAAAGGACTCTCTGGATCTGCAATTTTATATAGCATTGTTCTTATCGATGCGTATATTTTTATTGGGCAAATTCTGTGATGCCAGATAAAATAAAAGCCTTCGTTTTCAAATTCTGCTTGTGAATAGCAGAGTTCATGAACCGCAGACAAATGACATTAGGGAACCACATTTTTTATCACATCAAACACTCACCAGATCCTCTCTCCGGACAAGGTTCGCAATCATCCCAGGCGCTCATTCCTCCTGGCACCGCACAACAGCACTCAGCTCTCGTTGTCAATGCTGTCAGTGCATTTTCTGCATTACATTGTCCATTCCTTACATTTCGGAAGCAGTTGGCGACTCGAGACTCTGAAGAAGATAATATATTGATAACGCCATAATTTGGAGGTTTTGAATCAGGTCCGAATCATTGGAATTCAGAAAATTAACAAAACACAAAACATGAGCCATATGCTATACGGTTGATGCCATACAGGCTTTTTTGAATCAGTTAAGTTCTACAAATCTTGCAGAAAAAATGCTTTATTCAAGCAGCTGAATTCTTGATTTAGCTTTTTCTGGGAGTTAGTGGGTTGCCATAGTTAGGTTTGAATCTTCAGATATTGCGTTGCTCTTGATACGAAAAATCATATATACAAATAGCTCATGGGTTTCGAGTTCTGTTAAGGAATGCTCGACTATTTGAATTATAGTTAATTACATTAAGTTCGAATCTGTAAATCTAAGCAAGAAAGTAAATCTAAGTTAATCTTACCAAGTAAACAGCGTCTGCCTGATTCGTCCAGTTGTTGGAATCTATGGCAGTGGCATCTGAAGTCACCGATCAAATTCTCGCATTCTCCGTTGATGCAGGGTTTCTGCTTGCATTCGTCGATGTCTACGCAGTGTTTACCGTCGTGCTAAAGAAGAGAAACTCATAATTTCATTAATCGCAACACAACATTAACACAATTATTGGAGTAGAGATGGATATAAGGTCTAAATCCCCATATCAAATATACCGCTAATCAAATCATACCACGAAATTATACAGAATTAATTTGACTACAAAGCCAGATAGAGAAAGTCAATGTAACAACATAGTCATATTTATGGCAAACTGCGGTCTCTATCGCGGTTACCAGCCATAGAGCGATATACATGAATATTTTTACTGATGTGTACTTACTGTGATTTCAAAGCCATTATCACACATACACTCGAATCCACCATTCCTGTTGATACAAGATCCATGTTCACACATTCCTGTCGCCTCACATTCGTTCTCATCTGTGTGAGAAATGATTTTAAAGTGATTTTAGGGAACAGCAATATATATTGTTAATATAAGGAATTAATCAATTTTTTCATGACGCTCTAACGCTGCATAGGATTGTGGCGAAAATCGGCTACGCCGTTAACTTGAATACGGATTTCCATGTGTGTGCTCATGTGAGTTGGTGAGTCACGAAGAAGGCATACACATGTGATACAAGCCATATCATTGTGCAAATGCAAAGTAAGGTGGGCATATATGTGCTTTTCTTCTGGAACAGTGTGTCAATGACAGATGGGATTAGCACATAATAATACACTACTAATACGAAGAGGAATTGAATGAGGAGTAGTTCTTGGTAGAATGTTTCATGCTTCTGCGCCGTTGTGCAAATTGCAAAGTAAAGCGGACACATATTTGCTTTACTTCCGTAATCACAGGCCAGTGCTGTTTAAGTAGACAATCATGTTGAACCACTCTATGTGAAAAATAAAAAAATCTATTTTTACCTTTGCAGCTTCTCTTATCAGCAGATTCAACGAATCCTGGGTTGCACACACATCTGAATGCACCAATAATGTTGACGCATCTTCCAAATTCACATAGATCGTTATCTTCAACGCATTCGTCGTAGTCTGAAATTTTTTATTACGTAATTGAGTAATGTTAACTGTCAAGTGGCGCGCGAATAGCCGTACACAAAAGGCGACGTCAAAACGGTGGCGCTCTATCTCATTCCAAATTTTGATTTCGTTTAAATGAATGATTTAGGACAACAGGGATGCGCAAAATTCATCCTACAAGAAGGCAATTAATTGCTGTTTGCACAGAGTTTAAATTGTGAAAATGTCTTAATAAGCAAGCGCCATGCTGCGATAATTTTTGTCAATTTTTTGAGCCCACTGGCATTTCAGATGTTGTTCGTGACTTCAATTTCTACCGGGGCCGTACCATACTTATGCTAAATGACAAGTACGTAAATCTGCAATTCCATTTCTTCGTGAAAACTTAGACCTGAATCAAAACATACCTTCGCATGCCTGACGTGTGGCAGTTTGTCTGTAGCCTTCATCACAGCTGCAGATGAAGCTTCCGCGGTTGTTCACGCATCTCCCGTTCTCACAGAGACCTTCAGGGGCCTCTGCGCATTCGTCAATATCTGGGAATATAAACAAGAAGTGAAATGAATGTGTCTTCCGATCCTTGCAATTTACAACTCTTCAGAACTCTGCTTAATCCCCATCCGCAACCCAAACAATGAAAGCAAGCTTTAGATTTCAGTTTTGCAACCATACTACCCCGGAACGCATGGACTTTGCTTTCCCAGAAACTGCCGGAAAGGTTGTCATGGAAACGCTTCCCAATTGCTAGTTGGGGCCGTTTATAGTCAGAACTACGACGGTATCTGATCGTATTCGAACCTCTGACTTTCGCTCTATGATTTAGCAAATTTGCTAAATGTCATAAAATCATTTTGAATTAATATGACATCATTTGAAGGAATATTAAGGACCGGTGTCTGTCAACACAATTTCAGCATTACTTCTTTATTAAAAGGTGATTGAAACAACGTTGGATCATGTCGTGATTCATTGAGTGAGTAAGCAAGGCCAGACTTAAAAGATTCTCGTAGTTGCTTCTGACGTTTCAGTGATCGCTTGGGCCTTGTTCTTTGTTAAATGGAAAAACGCTACATGAAATACCAGAGAAAATGTTCTCTCCATGAAGTAACTATTTAGATCAGGACTTACCAATGCAACTTATCATGTCTTCTCCGTTTGCAAACCCGGGATCACAATGGCAGCTGTAACTTCCGATAGAGTTAACGCAAGTTCCATATAAGCCACAGATATCTCGTTCACTCATTCCGTCACCACATTCATTCTTATCTGTGATATAGATTACATAGTGAGTTGGTTTCAAATTTCGAGGTTGTGGTCATGGAAAAGATTCTGTAGCGTGTTAACATTTACTGAAGTCGTCGTCAGGCAAAGTCTTTTACAACATAACACTGTTCCCCAATTACTGCTCCTCACTTTATACATGAGAGTTTGGAGTAAGGAAATAACCTGGCTGGTTTTTCGTTAACTGTGGCTGAAAACCTATGTAAATATGTTTTCAGTGTCGTGAAGCATTAAAATTACAGTGGAATAAAGCGAATATAAAAATAAATATTCATGCCCTCAAAATTTTTCAATTTTGAGCAAATCAAGCAAAAAAAAACAGAAAATGTAAAACAATCACAACAACATGACGTTAAACAACACAGACAAATTTTACGTACGAGTCTAACAGTTTATTTCTTTATGTTAATAGTACTAGTACTTGCACAACCTCAGCGTTGCAGATTACACCGGTGTATTTTTTGAATTGCGCTCGTTTGTTTGAAATAAAATTACAAATAAATACATTTTATTTATTGTGGGGTTCCAATCATATTAGGATAGGATTTACATATTTAATCATTCGTTGCCAGTAGGAGAGCGTTTTAAATACAGTGAAATCATTGTTTCAGCCCAGGTCATCATGTGTGTTAGTATCACGGGGGAAAACATGTAATCACATTACCTACGCATCCTTTCATGTCTTCAGTGGGAGCAAAACCTTCGTTGCATCTACACTGATAACCTCCTGTAGCAGTGCCGACACATTCGCCGTTCTCACATGCTTGGACGCCCATGATTTGGCACATGAGATCGGGATCAGTGATGTCTCCTTTCCCATGACCAAGATCGGTACACTGGTGAATGAATTCCGCTGTTGCCACATATTGACCAATGTGTGCCGTTCGTGTATTCATGTGTGTGGCCAATTTTTTTTATTTATTTATTTACATTTTGATATAATATGTGACGTGATCCGAATTGTGACCCACAAAATTTCAAATTAATTTTGCATATATGTATATACATGTATGAGAAAATATGTAAAATCAATGATAGAGTACCATGTGCAATTGTTTCGAAGTTTAATAAAATATAACATAAATGATTATTCAAATACATGTTCGTGTGATGTATTTTTAGGTAATATTGTTTTGACAAAACGGAAACATTGTCCAAAATGTTTGTCCGTGCATTGAAGAACGCCCATTGTACATGCAAAAGAAACAAAAAACACACATTAGAAAACACACAGATTCACTCGTCGTCTCACCAACACAGGTTTTCGTGTTCTTATCTTGGATGTAGCCTTCATCACATTGACATTTCCAGCCACTAGAGATCGAAAGCACTTCAACACAAACACCCTTTCCACACGCGTCGAGATTTGAGGCGCATGGGTGACCCATGAGACTACTCAGTAACCCCGCGCCAACAAGCGGTGCCGGTCGGTCATAAATACCAAGCATGGTATCAGTTTGGCAGTCTCGGTCAAATTCAGCTGAATGCAATTTAATTGATTTATCCAATTTATAGGTCATTACTTGAATCTATAACTTCATTCAGCATAACCAAATTGGCTGGACAATGCGGGACCAGAAGTTTTATTAAACTGAACCAATTAACCAAAGAAAAAATCCAAATGAACGGGTTAAATTACTTGGTTCAGTCTCACTTTATTTACTCGGTGTACTGTACTTACGCGTTCCGAGAGTTGGGCAACGTTCTGGATTGCTGTTTGGAACTGCGAAGCATTTTCCGAGGGTTTCTTGTTCATGCTCTCCAACAGTAGAACAGCAGCATTCAGTTCTTCTGGTGAGCTGTGGAAGAGGTGTTGCGCACAATCCACTCTCAATTGAAGTGTAGCAGAATCCTGGTTTGTCGGCTGAAAACAAACATACAATATTTTAACAGCAATATTGAAAATTGTTGAATTTAAATAGTTCTTTTCATTTTTACGAAAATGTGCGTCCAATGTAAATATCCTCGAGGACCTCAACAGATGGAAATGTTTTGACAATATTCTAATGAGACGATCTAATGAGTTGTTTGATCCAGTGCAAATAAAATTTTGTAGAAATTGGAAAAAGAAAGAGACTGGCTGGTAGGAAGGGTTCGACTGAAGTCTCTTAATTACTCTATAGTCAGAATAGGATGTGACAGCGGCCAACGATAAATTAGCGCCATTTAATTGGGCGGATCATTTCCCGAGCCTATAACAAAGATTATAATTAGAAAATTCGGCGCTACCGAAGTATGTGCACCAAGATGGCGCAAACCTGAACCCGAACCAGGTACACATACTATGTTCAGGTTGTGCGCCATCGTGTTGTACATACTTCTGGAGGTCCGAAAATTTAGCGCCGGAAAATTTATTTTTTCAGTTTGGGGTTCAAATAAAGCTACTTTAAGACACAAAATGCGATAAGTAGCTAAAACTATTTACAGCCGCTCTTACTATTTCTAACATAGAAACATTACTTACATATACAGTACGTTTGGTCAGATGACAATAAATAATCAGGCGGACATTTGCACATGAAGCCTCCGACTGTGTTTGAGCATTCTCCATTCTCGCAGTATCCTTCAAGACATTCATCGATATCTAAAAAGATATATTAAACTTCAGGGCAGGATCTGACAGGTGGGGGTATACAGAAGCTTCAATGTAATTAAACATTTAATTGTCATTGTAGGCCATGAATATAATTCGGGTTGTATTAATGTAATAATACCAGTCCAATTCCTCTGTCAGATATAAGTTGAGAGCACTAAGATTTGAGTAAAGTTATTTAAATCAATCAAATGATTGGAAAACAAGTTCTGTTTACTCCGTTTTGTCAGAGTTCCATTTCAGACAGGCTTCCGTCATTCTCAGAAATCAATACTTCGAATTTGTTTCTAATCATCCAGTCTTGTATTCCAAAGGTTTACAAAAATTGACTCCAAGCACCACCACTCACCTTCGCACTTATGAAGTTTGTTATTGTAAACGTAACCATCGGCACATTCACATCTGAACGATCCATCAGTGTTGACGCATTCGCCGTCCTTGCAGAGTCCTGGGATCATCTGGCATTCGTTGATATCTGAGAAAAGAGAGAGTAATGCGGTTAAAGTAATACCGGTATCGCATATTTAGGAGCATTATGATCGTCTTATGACATTGATTGGAGGTACATGTATTGTGAAAGGTTTTTAGTCGTAGTTAATGTTAACAATTTATCCTTCACTTTATTTTGCTGTTATTATGCAGCTTTAAGTTAGTATAGAATAAATAAAACAAGAAATTATAAAACTAGTGGTGGGGCAATAGCAGTTTTTTCAGCAATTAAAAAATGATGGAATGGCATATTGAACAACTGGAATGATCAGTAAAAGGTCCGCAGTCGAGTATTTAATCTTACCTTCACAATGTGGAGGCATTCTTCCACGTGAGCAGTTTCCAGCTCTTGCGGGGCATTCTTCACAGGGGATTCCCCATCCTTGACCAATGGTGGCGCAGCAGATCTTTTTGTTGCAAGTTACGCCCTCGATCTGGTCCATGCATGTATCATTTGCACGAGTGAGGAAGCATGGTCCAACTCGGTAGTCTATAAAATTAAAAGTAATGTTAATTATTTGGGACTCTTTTCTGGACAAAAGTCGGTGAACACCGGCCGAAGTTTTTGGATTTCGCACAGATTATGATACTTCTTAACAAATGAATTAAATGCCAACAATACTATGATAATGTTACGTCACTATATTTAGACGCAAATCTCAAACACGTCATCGATTAATGACATAAGTCATTAGCAATAAGCTTTATTGAGTTGGTATTGTGTGAAATACACATTCACCTATGATTCACTAAATTATGACAGCATAGTGTGCTATTGTGAGACGGGACAGTTTGAACTACACATTCACGATGACGCCACTGATTGACAACGTTGTGATTTATTAACAAACGAATATATTAGCACAGTATAATATGTATAAAAGTACGCATTCCGAATTACTACAAAACACGTCGCGTACCTGTCTGGCATCTGTTTCCAGTGAATCCATATGTGCAGAGACATTTGTTCGGGCTGATGCATCTTCCGCCATTTTGGCATCCTGGTCCACAGATGGCTGTAAGTAGAAATGTCAAGTTAAACACGTGAAACATCAACGGTGAATGATTTAGTTGGTACTTTTTGGTGAATCTAATAAAGTTTAATTGTCTTAAAATAACATTTTTAAATGAGACTCACTATACCACCAACATCCTATTTCAGTATCAATGACTAGTATTTATTTATCTGAATGACTATATGCTTGCACAACGCTTTATGCACCCCCATAAATCTACATGGTTTTAGTAGCAGTTGGCATTTCAGTGCTTGCCTGCAACTTTGCAAAGAAATTTGTCTCTTTTACTTCTGGGTGTACGCGTGTGACTTAAAGACCAGCCAGGCCTTTGCGCACTATTTACTGTCATATTTTTTCACGCTATATAAGACAACAAAATAAATACTCACGCTGGGAGCAGTGGGCACCAGTGAAAGCGCCACTGCAAGCACATTCGTTGTTGACGCATTCTCCACCGTTCATGCAACGAAGTCCGCATCTCTGACCAGCTGCAAAACAATTTTTCGTTTTAGGAGATTTACTCATAAAAGTATTTTCCGTTATATGAGAATCTACAATTACTAGTTTGTAGAATAATATTTCCCCAATTACAGGTTAAATATTCCGTAAATCTGCAATATAAGGAATAACAAAAGTGTTAAAAAGCATCTTTATAAAGTACTGAACTCGTTCTGCGATACGGAATAAGGCAAGTCGAACACTTTAATATTTTTAACTTACTTCTGTATCTGGGTTCTGCTCCACAAGATGTCGCAATTGCACCATTTTGACAGATACATTTTTTAGGCTGAATGCACACACCGTCCCCGCATTGATTGGGATCACAAACAGCTGGAAAAAGTACATTTTATTACATCACTTAAAGACGAAGAGAAAGCACTGTTTTATTTTGAATGATATAGATACGCTTACAAATTTCTTTAAATTAAAATTTTAATTCTAAAAAAATTAATTAATCCTTTTTATTTCAACCTTTCCAAGATAAATTTGCTGATTTTTGACCAAACTGAATTAGTTGTGAAAAATGTTGTGAGCCCCTAGTTGCGAGTTTTTGTCTTATTTCTGTATGACAAGGTAATAAACAATACAAATATCCATGGTAGAGATATGACAAAAAGCAACCTAATCATATCACCGTGGGTGCTTGGTAAAGTCTACGTAACAGGAGCTTTCTCCATCTCTCTTACCTTGAATACATTTGTTCGATCCTACTAACGTCGTCCATCCGGGGCAACAGAAACTTTGACCATTTTCTTTACAAACGTGGGGTCCGACCATTCTGG
This sequence comes from Styela clava, assembly GCF_964204865.1. Lineage (NCBI taxonomy): Eukaryota > Metazoa > Chordata > Ascidiacea > Stolidobranchia > Styelidae > Styela > Styela clava. The sequence continues at coordinate 195,342 of NC_135250.1, read as the reverse complement.
AATAAGAACAAAGATCCGGTTAATACTAGCATACCAAACAAGTCCTTGATCAAGCTGACATTGTGAATACATATAGGCAATATGCAATCCCTAAATCATTTATTAAAATGTTGCAATATTAGTGAACAATGCAATTACTAGATAATGTTTTTGTGGCGTCACACTGGTATATTGGGTCTTATTACGTGACAGTCATCAACGGGAATGGAATCTTACTTAGTTCGTCGCAGATTCTGAACATTGCTTCGATTAGGAACGATGGTTCAGAACTATCAAGGTGATCTCGTTCGAATTGTTGTTATATAACCTTATTTGGATGATTTACAAGTTTTTATGATTATGGCAAGACAACCAGATTGGTGAGTAGACCAGATATACACTTTAATCGCTAGATTGATATCCTTCTTAACAGAATTTTGTCTAGTGGCATTACTGCATTCCGACAAGGCGAGATCGGGTATTGGAAAAGTAGACTACATACAATTTTCAGTTAAAATAATGATTGTAATGATTTTGGTAGGCTGTGCAGTGCCGAAAATTTTAAAGTCAAAGAACCGAACTTCTCGCCTTGTGAAGGGATGCTAGGAATGCAACCAATTGATATTCCGAACAACAGGTATTCCTTTTTGCTAGATATTACCCTACTACAATCTGTTTATTTTAGTTCTGATTCTAAAGTAAATTAAAGAAATCCAATTGACTCTCAAGTTTGTTTTTAAATTTTTTTCGTTGCAACCCTGATACGGTGCATTCAAAGGGTCGGTTTCCCCAACATCGTATTTGCAATATTATAAAGCAAACTTGCCGACAAAATATGCTAAAATGAGTCGATGCAGGGGATAAAATTAGATCCGGTTTCCTAACAAGTATCGGAACCCAAAATATTGCACAAAGAACCATATTTAGAGCGCTGTGCTATTATCGAGCATATGCAACGACCAAGCTTTCCTTCCAGTATCGGCCCAAGCTAAAAAATGGTATGGCCTTTCAAATCATTGATGAGTGATACGTATGGACTTGGCGAAATTTCAAAGTTTAAAAATTAAAATCTGTTTTTTTGCAAAACAAGCCTTTGACTTCCGACAAACACCAGCTTTCAGACATGCTCGTGGGACATAGATAGGCTCATTGGGACCATTCATAATTTCATTGTAACGTTTATAATAATTGGCCTTTTTGACAAACATACTGCTGCGAGTTATTAGTCCTGTCAGACAAGTTTAATAATGAGCGTTGTGGTGTACATAATTTACATACAAGAAAAAGCATATAGCAACCAGCCAATCACACATAAGCGCGTGGATTAACTTTTCATTAATATGTTTCTATCTAGTGACTTGCTTGGGCCGGCGAAACGACTCATATTCCTAACCAAGTCTGGAACTCAACATAATAGCCTTAAGCGCGGTAAATGCTGTGGCCCAATGGCCCGGGTATATGATTGTATACACGTGTACCTGCAGTAAGCAGAAACATTTTCATAAAGTTTGAATCAGCAACGATCTTGCCGATCATGAATTTTTGTGGCGCCAAAAAGGCAATCGATATGCAAAATACGTCATAATTCAAATTCAATTGAAACTCACGAACTTGGCGTGAGATAAGTGTCGCAGGTTACGTATCGTATGAATGCTATGAAAATTCTCATACTTTTAATTTTTGATAATCTTTAACTTGCATAGTAACAATTTTAAAAAATCTATCATTTCCATAATAAAATTATATAAACCTTGATAGTGTCTAAGAAGTAATTGAAAACCCCTCTAAACATTTCATAACAACAGTAACATAAAATAATACCCTTTATATAACAGTGTATTTTCTGTGAGTTAATGGAAGTGTATGCCGCAGCCTAGACATTCGGCTCCACAGAAAGTGATACCTGTGCATTACAAAACGCATATCGGCATTTTATTCACGTTTCTCGCAATTGAGTTTTATTGCCTTGTACCTGCGTGTCATTATTGCTTCTGCGTATGTTCATAATATTGCAAATGGGAAACTGCGTCACTAAACTTGGCCGAAACACACCACATGTTACGAAATATTCTATTCTGTGCTGATTTTCCAAAATTTCAACAATTATAGAAGTGTGACGTATTCCAAGGTAGCTTCCCTATTTTCAAATTTTGCTTTAAATTACTCTAAATTTAAATTAGTGAATTTTTAGGATTTTGCATCTGATTCCAAAATATATTCATAGATTTTATTAACAAGGGCACTTTATTAACTTTAAATGCTTTAATAGCTATTGGCGGACATAAGTGCAACGAGACAATTCGAAATATCAGACACTTTGACTATATTTACATGTTCCACTTTCTGCTGATAAAATTTTATTTATTTGAAGTCTAGGGTTGCCAGACTTTTACAGCATACTTCCGAATGATACAAAAATAAACCGTCGATGAGTCAACACATTAAATTACATCCAACATTTAAGAAATCGAACACCTGGCAACCTTGCCTGTGACTAATTTCCTTTAAGACGTCTGCGGTTTTGCAAAATTATGATGGTACAATAGGGATTATCATTGTCGAAGATGTGTCGTTATTTTTAACGATAAATTTCAAGTTAATACATATTTTTACAGTGGCTATACGATTCCTTCAATAAGATTTGCTTCGCCCAAGATGAAATTCTCTACTCAACTGAGTCCTTCAAGTTGGTTTAAGTAAAAACAGGGAAAATCGGTGATTTTTTTGGATCATTTATAGTTTTATTCGCAAAGGATTTTTAATTGAGATATTCTGTAACGCCACCAAAGATACTAAAAAATTAGCATATAATCGAATACAGTCGCTAATAGTAAAAATGACCGATATTTAACATGCTATTGCCCGAGCTTGTAAATACTAGCACTATGGCATTGGATAAAAACGCGGCAATGATTTGAAATGCTCTAGATCTCGCAGAAAACTATCGGAAATTCTGCTGTAAAAGTTTTTACCAGACGACTTCCGCAAATGGTCTACTGTGAAAATTCCGCCAAAAATATTTCTTTCGCAAGATTGTAATTGCTTAGTATCCGAAATATAGTTGTGAATGTGATTAATTTTGCTTCGCTTCGTAAACATTTAAAAAACAAGAAGTAATTCTGCATGAAACAAAAAAACCTAAAATTGCGATATATATAGTTTTAAAATGAGGTAAAACCAGAGCTCTCAAAATACAAATTAATAATCGTCTATTCCCAGCAGATTACTAACGTATTAACCGCTAAGCCGTTTGTTGGAAGTGTCGGCCCGCACCGCAATAGATCGTTTCTCCTAACCAGTCGGTTTCCTGGCGCGTTGATTAAAAGTCAGGTAAATATTTCGCAAAATCTCACACAATGAACCTTTTCAAAACATTTAATTATGCGTCTTAGTTAACGTCTTACGGTGTTTAAGCCCACAAGATGTGTTGTTTATTTGTCAACAATCCTGCATTATTTGTAAATAGACAGGTATCAAGTGTATAAACAATCTATAGATGTCTCGATGGTCAGGCAAAGACTCTTTCACTTCGTAAAACAACGTCTTTCTGAAAGTTTGAAATCGAAATAAGATTACAGGGGAGTCTGTAATCCAATATACATCTATAACATCATTCTAAGTGACCATTATCTGCAGGCTAAATAGTTTTGAGGATTATTAGTGCTAGTCTGGACTGGGCTATATTAAGTTTTGGGCCTTTCCCCATAGTTAAATCTCGTGCGCACGCATGCAAAAAAAAAATCAGACAAATGACCCATACTTGGCACAAATCAAATTTTAATTTGTCCTATGCCCAAAGGTCAACAATGGCAGCCTGTTAACAAAGATTACAATCTAATGTGCCGATTTCCGAATTGGTTGAGTCGTTAGCTGGCCGCATAGAAGGTTTAAATTGTAATTATTTAATATCTTGTCATAAATCTCAAATATTCCGTCATTATTAAAGGGCCAAAAGGAAACCGTCAACCGTTTCTCTTTACCTTGTCGACCATAAAGAATTAGATTCATTGTGCTGCGTTGGATATGTTATGCTCGTGTGACAACATTCTCGTTCGAACATGGGGTGAAGATGTACAATTATCGCGATTCAAAATTTGACATTTAAATATTAACGATCGATGTCGAGTCGGGTTACAAAATACAAATGCTTTCATTTCATTATTATTGAACCTGGACTTGCCAAATAGTATCTGGTATTTACTCTAATTTTATTGCAATTTGAATTATTACAACGTTCTTTCGTTGTAACACTGCTAAACTGTAATATATTCAAAATGTTAGAATTGTGGTAATGGTACAATAATGGTTTTAATTTTTCCATAATGAATATTGGAAATACTCTCACCAATTCTCTGCATTCGATACATTCTAGTTAGCCGCTTATAACTTTATAAACCGATCTTTATTGATGGAAAGAGGACTCAGATTTTTGAGGAATTAATTATGTTCTAATGAAGCATCCAACACAAACTACATTCGCATAGTCAAGCATGTAATATTTGTTATTACACATTAACGCCAGCAAGTTACTGATTATTTTTCACATCGGGTGAAGTCATTTAGCACATCTAGAAAACAACAGAATGCGCTTGTTTCGTCATAAGAACTTAAATGTAGGTCAACCGTTACATCACAAACAAACACGATAAGCGACCAAACAATCGGTTATTTGATTTGGACTTATAATATGGCTAAATTGTACAATACGTTTATTAGTTTATTGTATAAATAGGCAGTAGTTTTCTTGTTTTGATTGCTTCTTATATAATATACACATCGCTTATTTTCAGAAAAAAAAAAACGTGGCAGTTTGGTAAGAAGCAAACGTCCTCTCCCGCGCACTTTCTCTCAACAATTTTGTATGCGAGGAAGGGCTCGGGTGTCTTTTATCTTACCGATTTCCAGAGCCTACCGAATTTATTGAACCTTTGGCTATATCTCAATGCTAGGCAGGTATAAGCGACACAATGTGTGAATTAAACAAACTATTCGCCAGAGCCATCGTTTGCATTCAAAGAATAACTTTCTAAATTATCAAAAATTTCGGAAAATTTACTATTGTTTAGAATTCGGATTATCAATCTCAAATATCGACCTCAAATATATATCGGAGAAGAAAAGCTTTGTGATTGATTAACGAGTGGTTCATTGGTTAAAAATGCTAGGGCAAATCGTTCGGTGAAAAACCCGCAGACTCTTACGAAAATCTTGGTCTAACGAATAGCTATAGCTATGGTATGTACTTATTCTTCATAATATGCCGATGATTGGCATAACCATACAGTATTCCCCTCCCACAATCGGAATACTGACGTATACAGATCGATAAAGTTCGATTTGATGATAAAAATCAAGTTAGTTGTACAGTTATTTACACAGCGCAATCGAGTACAGTCTCGGAAACGACAACAAGTCTATTCAGATGATAAGAACCGTGTCGTGATGTCAACATTGGGTCTACTTATGAATATTGGGTTTCAGCCTGGGTGGCGCAATGTAAGAACAAGTTACGAACTTTTGACATTGCAAACTTATTCTACTTATTCTCATAGCGAAGGTGTGCAACAAAGAAAGCGGCGGAACGTGCCCTTATCCGAATTAACAAACAGACAAAGCAGTTTAAAATAATTCAATAATAACTACGAACTATGCATTGACAGGTTGTTTTTCGAAACCACAAAGAGGTTATATAAACCCTGCTTACCAGGACCAAGAGTTCCAAGTGGTGAAATTTACATATCAGGTTTCGAATCGGTGTCATTTTATTGATAGTTTTCAGTTTCGAAACTTTGCGTAAACTTATCTTAACTATATTTTGCGGATCGAACTGGTGTGCTAGATTACAAAGTGTCGTACTCACAAAAAACATTCGATAGCTCTGATTACTTGCAACATCACAGCAGATTATTGCACCCAAGTGGTTGTTTGCGACTCTACCCCCAGAATGGAGTTTCGTTTAATGCGTTGTGGCCTTGCTGTGAGCTAATATTTACATTTATAAAAACAATGATAGCTTTTAAAGTTGGTACCCACAATTAAAACAACACAAAACTTTGAACAAAGACCCAACCATTCAAGGAAAGATATTCAGCCATTAACTTATCCACGGATTGTTGATGCCACACAGAGCGTGCAATACAATGAAAACAACGTTCAAATTGATAGACACACGGACACATCGATAAGTGCACACCATCTACGGGTTATATTTGGCAAAGAATAAGTTTACCTAGAAATCTCAAGGAGACAAGTTTGACATTTCTTATAAAAACTTTGTTTTGCTTTCTCTCTGCAATGTCGATTTGTGATCTTACTTTACATTCGGACAGTATTTTGGTATTTTCATGAATTTAATTGTTGTTTTAGCACGCCTAGATCGTTTCACATAATTTAACATAAATTCGTAAATCGGTTTCCTTTATAAACGAGGTAAATAATAAAATCAAATGGAATTTGTGTGTTTTATTCATCAAAAATAAACATATTCTTGAAATTTAGTGGGACGTTTGGTGGTGATTGTATTGATAACATTTTCTCTATGAATATATTATAGGCGAAAAGCACTCGGTCGCAATCCATCCTGAACTACGTTGGTAAGACAAAACGCTACCAATATATGCCCGGTAATTGTTGCAGCGAGACTCCTGATTCATTCCAAGCTTTGCAACCATTTGGCGAATGAAAATTCTCTTTGTTGCAAGCTACTTTGAGATTATTTGACCCACTCACCCAAGGGTGCAGAGATAAAGTCAGAGCTATCAAGTTACGGAAATCAGTCTCCAATTTGAAGCCACTATTTGCATGGTTGAATGCAAATGCCGGGTGGTTGCGGTCGCTATTAGACACGGTTGACGTTTTAAAGCCAACCTTAAGCCGAAAATTGCGAAATGAAAAAGTGGAAAAAGTCAACCTTGTATGATATGACAGAACAGCTGATCTTTGTCGCACTAAGTTTAAAACTTATACATTAATGTCATATATTAACAATCACGTAGCACTTGAAACATATTAGATATGTTCATTACCGTTAGTAGTAATCCTAAATTCTGTCTCCACAATTAATAAGGCGGCTGAATATTTCCAAAACTTTTAGCTTGTATTGGCTTCTTTACTTATTTTGTAAATTCGCACAAACAGCTGCAAATATTTTTATCTAAATGCCTCAGATCAAAATGAATGAAGTAAGAACCATTTCTACGGATATTGCTGAATGCAACAACTAATGTTTTCTACTGTTCTATGTTAGAAGAGATTTCTGACAATTTAGTTTATACGAAATTCGAAACCATGCCGAGGAAAATGCGATTCAAAAATTACTATTTCCTGTGTTGCTATAAAGAGGTAAAATGTATTCATACAGGAAATTAAAAAAAAAATTAGATTAATCGCGAGATACAATGTCGTACAGAACACACGTATATTTAGTTATGAACATCACTACATATAATACGGCATTGAAAATATTTTTGCAGATTCAATTCTGGTTAGAACTATTGAAAAATATGGTTTCAACAACAATGATGATATTGAACTCAAATAAACGTCAAAGCGAGGCAATTTTGCAAGAACGGGCAGGCAAAAATACTATTCATAATAGAGCTATAATGATATATATAAAAGTCCCCCCTGTCCCTCCCCCCTCTATCAAAACAGAAAAACAAGTAAGTCCACAAAAATATATATTTATCTCTTGCTATGTTTAGTTTCTCATGTGCCGTTTTAGAAATTACACTTCAAAAATGAAGTAACAAATTAGATATCCCCCCCCCCCACACCAAGAATCAAAACTCACATATTTCCGTTTCTTCTTGGTCTAACGAGGTTCTGGGGTCTGCCGAATCCATAGTTTCTCCAGTGTTGAGGCACATGAAGTCTTCTGCTACGCATCTGCCCGATCGCGCCCACAAACAGGCAGGTGAACGTTAATACGAATAGTCCCCGCATCTTGAACCCAAAATTAGCAATGTTGTGCGTACTGGACGAATTCCTACGCAACTATGAATGAAAAATCTGAAAATGGGGACAAAATTAGGACGCATTTTTTCTTTTCCAAATTCTTGACGGGAAAAAATAATTGTGCTTGTTCAGAAATTTTGCAAAGAATGTTCAATATGGCAGCCATGTAAGGCAGGCGGTATATTTACGGCTTTAAATCGTGTACCGTGCTGAGGGGTTCAATGATAATATACTATTGCCATATAAAAGATATAGTTGTTTTCAGTGAATTTGGCATAAGCATTATGGCAATATATTACTTCGATCATGCTTGGCCTAGCATGATTCTCTACTATTTCATACAAGAAAATATGAGAAGTTATACGCCATGCTTGAATAATCATCTCTCGAATCACAACTATAAAAAACGAGAGATTTTTTGCGAAGAATACAAGGCGAAAATTTCAGACATCCGGTTGTTCTGAGACGTCGGCAAACATTTTGATGCGGTTTCTTTTTATGGTCAAGCACTTCTCAACTTAATTTGCTGACTAAACAATACCACTAAAGAATTTGCATTGTGCAGAAAATGTACTATCGATATTTAACACCTCACATTCTGTATTTACGATTGCATAAATAAGTGATTAATTTTTTCAAAGTATTGGGGGAGGGGTTATAATACGTCCCCATAAAGGGTAAAAGCATTTGAACATCCAACGCGTAATATCACAGTCCTGGTGCACATAACTACGCCAGTTATAAGCACCATTAAAGAATATTAATCCAAGGTTTATGAAGATAGTATATAGCGGAAGCGGGTGACTGCAACAATGTTGTGTTTTCTCATTATAAATAGCCATCAAGTTTTCAAGCCTTTGATTCTCTCTGCGATTTTTTTTAGTTTTCAATACATATTTTAGAGCTAGGCTAACTGATAGCTTGATCTTGAGCCGGAGTGCCCGAGCGTATAAGTCAGTTCTCACCCGGGCTGCTTTAAATATTCTCAATATTTTTATTCCTGCATTCTTCTTATTAACCTTGGTGATATGTTGTAACTTCGTTCTGCATATGACCATAATGAACTTGATCTCAAGGGATCTGCTAATGGCCTCTAAGTTTGCTGTCTTTCAAACCTCTATTAAACTAAAAACAATTTTGAGATTCATCATTGAGCGTTTCTAATAAATATCCATTTTGCAATCCCATGCTTGCAACGTCCCACCCTTTATCAATTAGTTTATGTCACCTCATTGAGTTTATTTGCATTTGACTGGTTAGTCTTCTTTTTTACTAAAGGTAAATGAACTACAATTACCATACTTGAATAAAGAGACTCGAAAACACCGGCTTTATATAGCGTTTTCACAAATTGAATTCTATAACTTTCTGATCGAAGTCAATCAGACATTATGCTATTCGCGTAGGATTTGAATATACATATTTATCCGCAGCATATTTTCATACTATGTTTTCCATTCGTTTTTACGTTCTATTCCTCAGTTATAGTTTCGATGCCAAAAAATGCCGGGGGATTACTTGTTCGCTCGAGCGGAATCAGCGGTGCCTATTATGGGGATGATTGAACGAAATTTGTTCTCGACAAACAATCAATGCCGTATTTGCTAATCTGAGAACTTTAAGTATTGCAAATCGCCCAAAATAGACTCTCTAGTCCCGGAAATCAGTCTCCTTGCTGCAACAGGGCTTAGATCTATTTGGGAATAGGATTAATTGAGCAAAATTCACCGAGATAAATCTTCGTAGTATCAGTAGATAGATTGGCCCGCATGACCGGGATTTGAAACAATTTCATTACAAAAGCTCACCGATAATGCTTGGCCGACTGCGCTAACAGTACAGATAAAATATTATGCGTCTATTTGAACAAGTAACACGAAATATGAATTTTCATCACATTACACTCTACAATGACCTTCGTCGTTGAGTCCCGCAGAGATTCAACGGCCCATAAAGTTCTGGAACCGACAAATCTACGCTGTGATAATCGTTTGATTAAATCGCCAACGACCAAATGGAATTGCGAAGCGTGGGAACGACACATACTAAATGAGAGAAACCATTTAATGGAAATTTCATTGCAAGCAAACACTTTTAAAGACAGACAAACACAATTGTTGAATAACGAATCTAGGTTTGTAAGTAACAAGAACTTTAGTATGTTCATATTCTGATATATAATATTTAAGATATCGTCCTTCACTTCGCTGTGACCTCATGTGAAAAAACGTTTTAAAATTCGAACTCGCTTTTTCTACATCGAAATTAGCGATCACAAAGCGAGCGTGTTCTTACTCATTCGGGATAACCGTCGAGCTTGCTATCAGCCTTAAATTACTAAAATTCTCATGCGAACTGAATATGAAATCCTATTCTATGAGAATTACAATGCGTTGGAGAATCCAATCGATTTTATGATTCTGCTTCTCTCAACAATTTCTCACTACGATGGAGTTTTTGCCGATCCCGCACAACTAAATGCTCTCTTTGCAATTTGTCGCTTGTTTTAAAGACTTGCAGTGAATAAAGCAAACAAAAAAACGAAATTTTAACTAGAGCGTGAAAACGTAAAATTGTCGTCAAATGGAACGGCCATTACGGAAAGCTTTTATGACGAAACTATATTGTTCACATATTGTTTAAGCATGGAACACACATAAAACTAAAGTAGCAATCTGTGGGCCAAGTTTAAAAACGACGTCATCGAAAAGATCATCAATCTACAGTGATGTGGCATCTCGAAATGTTTGAACAAAAGCTTAATTGCAATTAACAATCGCATATTGGTTAATTACACAATGCTAAGTCTTTTCGTTGTTTATTCGCGAATAATAAAGTAGCATAATGATGCAATAAAAGTAATTAATGCACAGCAATGAATATAGCCAGAATTTTAACCACTATCGGACCAGGGCCATGGCTGAGCGACGCATCAACGTGGATAAAATAGACAAATAAAGAATTTTGAACGATCAATATGGCGAAGCTCACCTTTAGTCAGAAGTTGCTAATGGGGTACATTACCACCTTGACCATAAAAATAGCATGGTTTATTTCCTTGCAATTTTGGGCATATTTGTGGGCACAACGAGGTAAAATTGCTGCTAAGATTTACTGTAAACAATGCGAATGATGTGTTACATTGTGTTTTGTCTGAGCCGTAATTCAACGAAAAATATCAGAGCAATTTGAAAAAAATTGCCCCATTTCAACCAAACTTTTTGTTCATGAATCCCTCATTTATTATTTGTGAAACAGATTTTACATAATGGACAAAATGCCTCTCACCTTCGATTCGATCAACCCTTTCGTGATATCGGGACTTCAGACTAATTTTATTTCTGTCCTAAAATGAGATTGTTTCAAATTCCACTTGCGTTTACTCACTTTCATTCAATACAAATCGCCAACTTTCATAAGCGAAGTAGAATCTGTTCATCAAACATCAAACTTGATATAGAAAATTTTATTTAGGTTTTGTGTTTCAGAGTTTCTCCCGGAGCAAGGCTTGACAAAATCAACCTCTGCTATGCAAGAGATTGCTTGTATTGAAAAGGACGATGAATTTCAGATCTTTTGTGTTTCATACACAATTAAATACAACCCAAATAAAGTGGTTTAAAACCTACACATTAATATATATTTGAATATCAATAAATGTTGTTATTTTTAACCAAAGCTTCTCAACTCAGCCTCTCATTTCCGATTCTTGATTGGACACGTCATCAACAAGGTATTTGTAAAACTGTTTTCGGAAATGGTTTCTACGTATTTATGACGTTTTTTGACCAACTTAGCGTCAAAACAAGGCATTTCATCAGGGTCCTATATGCACTTCATCACGTGTAATTACAAAATATTTACTAGTGGTAAATATCCAGCAGTAAAATCTCAATGCGAATGATTACGAAATCAATGTTGATTCAAAATTGATTTATCAAAACATTAATATTTTCAAATTGAACTAATTGCCAAACACCAGTTAGAACTGCCTAAATCGATGATATACAAATGTCATTCCCATTTTTGCCAATGTAGAGATAGGGCTAGGAATATTCAAATTGGTGAGATTTCTTAGTTCGCTTAATTAGAGTTGAAGATTCGAGATGAAATTCCACATGAAAAAAAGTAGAATTAAAGGCTTTTTTATTATCAGACTCGCATTTTGCGGGTGCTTACTATTATTGAGCTCTTATACTCTTATAAAAAGACTACATAAATATTTGTTAACTTTTCTTTGCACAATTGCAGAAACATTGTAGTAATAAGTGCATGAATGAGAAACAACTAACGTTATGAAAGCTACAAAAATATTAACCGCATTTCTCCCTCTATAATATATCATTCAAATATAATTTTGGACTTTGCCTTTTTCTATCCAACATTAGCTAAAATAACATTTATTGGACTCATGGCTGCACAGAGACGTGTTATCAAGTCCAATTTAGATATCCTACTAGAACAAAGTTCCACGATAGTTTCTCTGCCAAGCGACAATGAAATTCTAGATCCACGGCAATCCTAGTCATTTTCTTCACACGTATTTTAATATCCATCAAATTTTAGGTTGTCTCGACAGCTTTGTCGGTTTTTGTAAATTGAGACACATCATTATCAATTTTGGAATTTCAAATCTAGGAAACGATCCAGACGACAAATGTAAGTTGTGGTTTCTCGACATTTACGTTCCGACATGATTTGTAATGAGGTTGATACGAAAGAAATTATAACTGAAAAAGTATACGGAATGGTTCAAAGCTTCAAATATTCCTTTGAACTACTCGTTTTTATTCTGGCTCGGATATACCAGGGAAAAACTGAATACATATTGTTATCCATGCCGCTAAAACATGTTTATATTTTTGTGATAATATTGTATTCTGTGGTAATTGCCTCCAAACTCGAGCTTGATCTGACATGTACTATTCTATCATGCGTAAAACATGGCGATTTTTCTACGAGAATGGAATAAGATTTTCATATTTATTAGAGATACGAAAGTCAATAAGACGGCTTCATCACAGTGGAATGTATTTCGTTCATTCGGGCATTGAATTTGATCAATATACTATACAGCTTCACGAATCGTCATAAAAGGTAATCTGTGTAATTATAGGATTTCGGTACTAATATGTTAACAAATTATACTGTTATTGCTCCATCGCTAACTTTCTTATTTTTTTCTTCGATTCCATTCACCTTAGGCGAAATAAAACAAGGGTTGAGCAATAACCTAACTTGGCGTATAAAACAGATCAGAGAATTATTGGCGGAACAGTAACAGGATGGTAACAAGATTTCTCGTTTCATTCACATACACTCTAGATTCTAGAACAACCCTTACGGTTTCCTTGGCCAGACTTATATCGTGGGTCTCAGATAATGAAATTCTGTGGTAAGTAAGATAATTTTACAACTGCTTTTCAAAATCCAAAAATGTATTAAAATTATTTATACCAAAACGTACTTCACGGTAATATAAGTCATGATTTTGTAATCGTCTAAAAAAGTATAATGTCAGCTGAAACGAAAAAAAAAAAGCGACAAAATTGATTTGAACCCACACTAGTCAAAGAAATATACCCGGGTTTGACAGACTCAAAAGATTTGAATATGTTCTTGTCACACGGAGAAACCGCGATAGTACTTCTCTCAATTGAAGATCTATCTGACGCTGCTATCGGGCTTGTTCTACCACGGGGGGCAGAACGGCATTACAAGTTGCAATTATGAAGCCTATAGTCTTTTACGGTCTAATATTTTAATGTTTTCGTTTGCGATCCCAGTTCTGAACTGTTGTTTTATATAAAAAAAACTCATTTGTGCGATTTTAGGTGACTAAATTTTGCCCCATAAAACGAGGAAGTTCGGCCAAAATCAATTTTTCGAACAAAATCAAAAGAAACCGACAATCTCAATAAAATCTTCAAAAAGGGTAAACTGAAACCTTTTCAAAGTGATGGTAGACCCATACAGACATAAAAAAAAACGAAATACACAATACACGTCGGTTGTCATTAATACATTTAGCTGGCTGTTAGCCCTAAAGATTGCAATCTTCTAAGATACACGCGCCCAGCTAGCCTTACTTGTCTATGGACTTGTCCAGAGGAAAGATATGAAAAAGCAATACTCAATTAAATAAAAGGAAGCCAGCAAAAGGTATAAGGCATTTCGTTTATCGAAAAGTTCGGCACACACATGATGTTCATCTACAAATATCAAACAAATGCCTTGGCATTTGCACGGCATTGGTTGCAATTTTGAAGTGATAAGGGATATTGAAGTTATTTTTGCAACGAAAATGTGTTTTTGTCTGAACGAAGGCGTTGACTCAGAGGGTAGACCTACAGGCGCATAATTCGCGCCATTATAGTTTCCTGTACAACTCAAACAAGGTAATATTGAGCCATTCAAGCGAACAGACGGAAACCATTGTCGGGTCTTGCTGGAAGGCCTCGCTAAGCAGCAGCCCCATTTGTACTAGGTCGAGTGTGGGACAGTCATGAAACAAATTAAAAAACAACTTTTATCTTTGGCCATTGCTGATATTTTATCAAGTTTTACAGGGGGCTTATTTGTACAAATGCCCTTTTATTTTCGTCGAATTATCAATTTAGAACTGATCAGACTTGGGCCGTTAACAAAAGTTACTTTTTATGCATCGCCCATGCATGGTTGTCACATCAGCTTAGCGCTTTTCTTCGAATCCTAAAGCTTTTAAACAATTGAAATATGAATATTCAGGCCATTTATGTTCAAATTCAAAATATTCCTTAAATTAACTAACAGATTTTTAGGGGACATTCTCCAAATATTGCAGGATTGCCGTGATTGTGAAATATTTAAATTCTTCCACCTGTGAGATTTCTAAGAAAAAGTGTTCGTGAACGCGAATATTAAAAAAATGCAATTTATTGCGAAATCTCTAAGACTTGTGAATGCAGATTGCATGCAAGGTTGGATCAAATATTAGATCAAGGGAGCCACCAGCGACGCCAACGAGATTTGTTCCTCGATTTCAAACTGACAAATGGAGCAATTTTTTTTTTGTTGAAATCGAGCATCTTTTTTCGATGACGGGAAAAATTTGTTCTTCAAACTCAAACTGACCAAATTTTGTTTTGTAATTATTGATTGTAACTATTGATCAGTCAATGGACAATTTTTGTTGGGAGAATGTATTATTTATCTCTATGAATGTCATCAACACAAATACTTAAACAAATACTTGAATTCTGATTGGAATTGATACCAACATGAAGCTTTTATACGCTCAGCCAGCCATTGTAACGAGCACGGTTTATATATTTATTCACGGTCATTGCAAAATATAAAACTTTTTTTTACATATTAGTGGATGTTTGTACATAGTCTTGTTCGAGGTGAAGGGGTGTAAAAACGCCATATACAATTAAAAAAGCAAGCGAGGCCCAGGTTCATCGGCTTTTTTCATCATGACTCCACTGAAGTGCTCTACTATTATTGACGGATATCTTGACCGCCGTATCTGGGTCGACAGTCTGGCTATGAAAGTGAATAATAACACTCAAAAAGCCTTTTAATAAAAAAAAATTACTTCAAGCAAGGTCATGTACACTTAATCAGAGGTAAAAACATCCCCGATCAAGTTATGGCCGAAAAGTATTTGTTAGTAAATACCTATTACTGCGATGCTTGAAGCAGTCCAGGCTGATACGATCAGGAAACAGATATGGCGAAGTGAAGTTCGCATATCTAGAGTTCCTGGAAAAATGTGAAATATGTTTGTCCGTGCTTCATACAATTCCATTCTTAATCACGTGGGTCTGTCCGTTTGATAAATTGGTTCGAACCGAGCACTTTGTAGTTGAATATTTAAGTGTTAATTAAGCAAACAACGCAGATAAAGTATCAGCGAAACGGCTTACCAGAGACATTCCTCGAGTTTATGCACTGCAGAATGATAAATGACTTTGGGATAATAGGCCGCAATAGTTTACAATGATTTTACACTGCTTTAAAATAAGCTTTCCATTTTTTATGGATATTCACTCATAGCCAGAACACCGAGAATGGAATGAAATCGTCAAAAATTAAGCAAGCAGTCATCACATATTGGCTAGCACGAAACTCCAGAAAAAGTCGAGTCAACACGGCTAATAGCAGAGGCGGATTGGGGTGACTGCAACTTTTGCGACCGGAACGGGGCCAACACTTCGACTGGCTCTCACTGATTATAGGTGATGATTATGAAATTAAAACATTCAAAATAATGTGCAGGTCAGCTGCCTCGTAGCTGTTTCCCCGACCGTATTGACGCTACCCCATTACCTAACTACCTCAAGTCTCGCGTCGATCGGTATTTACTAACGCGCTAGATCATAGATCCGTGGTTTATAACCTTCGCGCGTCTTCCGAAATTTTTAGCTATCGTGTAGAACCCCATCGCATTAAACAATTATACCTAAAAGCGCAATCAGATCTTCAAGAATCAGAATTTTCATCTCATAGTCCTGAACCTCCGAAACAGATCTACTGAACCCCAGGGGTTCTTTTTAACCCCTGTTAAAACAAACACTGTTACAGATAGTCTCAGTAGCTTTTGGCATTTTAGTGGTCCCCAGTATCTTCGCTCCGAGATCAATCTCTCTGATTTTTGAGTGAGTGACCTTGCTTTTAAGCAAATATTCTTAAAAATGTATTTGATGTAACTAAATATGTTTAACAATACCTGTAAATGTGGCAAATGATGGAAGAAGCTTCCCCCTCATCGAACTGATGGAGTAAGTATTACTCGTGGTCAACAATTCACGAAGATATATTGCATAAATAAAAAGTTATTAGCACCAAGCGTGTCCGGTGATGAAAACAGAATTTTGAGGATGTACAGCATGGCGTGGTTGTGCGCAAGGCTCGTAAAGTATAGTTTCTTTAATCGTAAGTAATTTTATATTTAGCAAAGTAAAGTCTCAAACTTCATTTATTGTCCTTATCACTACCCATCTGTGCCCCGCGCAATCAATAGTTAAGACCGGTCCTGACCTAAACTACTAGATTGGTAATGAGTGTGTGCACCGTATCCCTTCTCAGTGAAACCTGAATTATTATCACGTTTGGCAAAGAGTATGTGAAATTACTCTTGTTTCCTCTACTATTTATTGTAGCACTCTCTATGCCAACAGTTTCTAAACGCTTCGATATATTCCAGATAGAATTGTGATGTAAAATAAGAATGGAGTTATCTAAACCGAGATCTTCATCTTGTGTTACCACCTTTCATGACCTATTGACGATTAATCCAGTTCCATTGCAGATAGGCTTTTCTGTAATGTAAACAATGTCTCGATAAGAAAGGCAGGGCAGGCTCCTCATTACGTTAAATCAAGTGAACAATAGGCATACAAATGATAAAAGATACGTCAGCAGATAACTTACTGACGGTAGGTAATTAAATGATTACACTGTTAACAATTTCATCAAAACAGTCCTGATACAGTCAAGATAAAAACCAAGGGCAAATGAGTAGGAGTTTGGATGGAGTAGATTGAAATTTCTTGTCAATCCGGAGTTGGAATTGGATCCGGAGGTGTGAAGTCTATCCAAATTCAATTTTTTTTTATTGTATTTTTATAAAATAAAACAATATTATAATAAACAATATTAACCAATTAAAACAATACTGAAATAAACAATATTAACCGATATCAATATATGCACAAAAGTAACTTGTCATTATGTACATTATTGCAAAAAAACATTATTAATCACTACAAACACAGAAATAAAACGTAAGTTATCGTAATGAACGAGGTTTTCCTACAATTCCTACAATAAAATTCCTACAATATCCCAAAAAACATTCAATTTTGGTAAAAGCAAAATTAATTCCACTTTTACATACATCCATTGGTTCAATTGCAGAATATTGACGAGTTATTACATTCATAAAATAGGTGATTAACATTCTCAACTTGTATATTACAGAAGTCACACAGATTAGATACTACTAAATTGAATCCGTATAGTACATTATTCAAAACAATTGCCCTATGAAATGAGTTGATGTGAAAAGATCGGAGTTTGGTTTTAATAGTAGAGAAATATACATTGGTATAGCATTTGTTCCATTCAAAGGTGGAATAAACATTCAAATCAAAAGTCTACTTTTCTCTAGATTTTATTGGCAAAACGAATTGTTTGTTATTTTAATCGAAAATAAATTTCTTTGTTGCAGTTCTTTTGCATAATATCAGTAATAAATGAATCTATATTCATGTTATAAAAAGTGACATTGCTAAGGTTATCCATCCATTCATCTAGGATACAACCAATCAGTTGATAATATTCTGTATACTCTGATGCACTATATTAAATTCCATATTTTTGACACAATTCAAAATATGTAAATAAATTATTACCATTTGCTAAATGGTTAAATAATTCAACTCCTTCGGAATACCACGAATGAATAAAAAACGGGTTTTTCCTATAAACAATCTTTTATCAAGACAATTCAAATTACAATCAAATAAAGATTTCTCGCAAAAATATCAATTTTCTGAAACATTTCTCCGAGAACAAAATGGAATATTTTTTCCAAATAAGAATTCCAATTTAATCCACCTTTGAGCAAAGGTAACAATATATAACCTAAATAATCCAGTTCTATCTGTTTTCAAGGGTGAAATTTATCATCTGTTACCAAAGTTTTAAGCCATTTGATTTTTTGTGCAACACAAAAATTGTGCACATTAATCATATTCATTCCTCGCTTTTGTATCACTCCAATCATTGTCTTTCTTTTGACCCTCTCCCAATTCAAACCCCATATAAAATTGTAAATAAGGTGATCGACCGATTTCAAAAATGTCTGTGGTAAGTCCACGGGTAATACACTGAAAAAATATACAAGTTGTGAAAGAATAAAACATTTTACTATGCAAATTTTTCCAAGTATAGTCAAGTTTTTCATCTTTCAACTTTTCAAAATATTTTTGATTTCATCTAGTATCTGTGGGAAAGTTTTCGCGACCAATAACTTAATATTATAGGTAAAAACAATTCCCAAAAATTTTATACTTTGACTTGTGGTAAAATTAACATTCCCACAAGACAGTGTTTTGGGATTAGATATGCTGCCAATTGACATCATTTGGGTTTTCAACATGTTTACTTCGCAACCAGATATTTTCCTAAATTTTGATAATGTTTCATAGAGTGCATTTAAACTTTCTTGAGATCCATCTGTTATCACAGTGCCATCATCTGCTAGCACAGTCAATTTGCCTCTGTTTATCTTGAAATTTTTTGATAAAAAATTATTATTGATAACACAATTTTTGGAGTTTTTATATAGTACTTTTATCTAATGTACAAATTTTTTATCAAATCCGAAAAGTCTAAGAACTTCAAACATGTAGTCCCAGGACACGCTGTCGTATGCTTTGCATATATCCAGACTGATTATAGCACCTGGGATATTTTCATATTGAGCTATGTCAATCACATCAGTTAATAATCCTAAGTTATCTTCAATATATCTCCCTTTGATAAAGCCGTCTGATTTGCGTTTATTAAATCATCAATCACTTCATCTAATTGATTTTTCAATGTCCTACCCAAAATTTTATAATCCGCATTCAATAAGCTGATGAGTCTGTAATTTTTTAGAATGTTTTCTTCTTTATCTTTCTTTGGTGCCAAAGTTATCACACCAGTAATTTGAGTGTCGCTCAGTTTTCCAGATTGGAATGAGTGCATATAACTTGCTATTAAAGTTTTTTTTTTTTTAATTCCGACCAAAATGTTTTTATAAAATTTACTAGGTAGTCCATCCAATCCTGGAATTTTATTATTATTCATGTCACTAACGCTTTACACACTTTGCCTTCAGTTATTTCTTCATTACACAATTCATTATTAATTTCTAATTTTGGAATACTTATGGTTTGTTTTATACAGTTCAGTACTTCTGTCGAATTCTAAATAAAGTTTGGCATAGTAATCTTGGATTTCTTTAAGTATTTCACTTTGGTCCGTAATCATTTTATCGTTCTTTTTCAAGATTGTCACATGGAATTTTTTTATTTGTCTTTTTTCAAGGTTTAAAAAATTGTACTAGTAACAACTTGCCTACAGACTTTCGCTCCCTCTGGCGGAAATATCAATAATGATCAAAAATGCTGAATAAAGTATAAATTCAATAAAAATGTTCAAGACATTCAGGAGGTGTTTCAAGTGAAGTTTTACTTATGCCAATAGTGGAAACGTGCCAAAAATTTACTTTCAAGTAAAAAGATAAATAATGGAACCCGGGATAAAACTCGTGTTTCTTCTTCATATTGTAAATTTGGATAAATACTGCAAAAAAATAGCTGACCTGAAATTCAGGTAAACTATGGTAAAAGACATTGGTCGACCGGTACAGGACGTGCTGAAATCGTTATGAAATAAAGTGCGTCCCTAAGTTAGATTGTAAATTTGAAAAACTACTGCAATATGGCAGAACTGATCGGAAACATAGGTAAACTAAAGTAAGAGACATGTGTCGACCGAGAGCCGCACACGGAACTAACGCTTGAAATGCAACAACGCTAACCGTTACACCACCAACGCGTGCGATCACCGTGTTCCTGATCCCGATGTAAAATACCGCATGTTATCCGTAAGATTGTAAATTTGAAAAATTGCTGCAATAAGTTAGATAATCTAAAATTTAGGCAAATTATGATAGGAGACGTCGCCAAGCATGAGTCGAACCAGGTACGGTACGGTAACTGCAGTAAGGCAACTGAACTGGAATTTCGGGTAAACTAGGATGAGATACATGCGTCGACCTGGAACCGCTGCTTGGAAGGCAACAATGCTAACCGTTACACCATCGACGCGGACTAATCAATTTATACTCATCCCGCTGTTAAATAACTTTTGTTTCTTATTCGAACTGTAAATATGAAATGTTACTGCAATCAGGCAGTTGAACCGAAATTTAGGAAAGAGAAATGCGTCGACCGGGAGTCGAACCCGGAACTATTGCTTTGAAGGCAACAATGCTATCTGTTACACCATCGACGATGACGATTCTCGTCATGCTCATCCCTCTGTAAAATACCTTCAGTTAAATATTTAAACTGTAAATCTGAAAAGTTACTGCAATAGGCAACTTAACTGGAATTTTGGTAAAGTAGATTAAGAGACATGCGTCGTCCGGGAGTCGAACCCAGAAATATTGCTTGGAAGGCAACAATGCTAACTTTTTTGTTTTTATGCACTTTTATTCAATAACATGTACATTTGCCAGTAACCCTGGCCTCCCCCGCGCAGGGGGGCAAAAACGGTATTTATGAATAAATACAAATAAGAATTTAACCTTAACAAAAATGAAATTGAACATGTAAAGAATAACAAGTCATTATAAAGAATGAGTACGGCTTATCTAACTGAGCCAGCCCCCCTCAAAGAATATAGGAAAGAAAATCGAAAGCAAAAATAACAAATATAAAGTGGTGGCGAGGGGCTGGCAAACTCGGCGATGGGTTCTAAACATGGAAAAATCTAACTGAATTATATTTACCGCTCGCCTTTTCCTGTCAACCGGGGTGAAATTCTGAATCAATAATAAGGAAAAGTTTGAAAAATGATCAGATAAAAAAAAAAAAAACGAACGAACCAATAAACCGTGGAAAAGTGCGCAATAACTGCAAATTAAAATTGGGATAACTAAGGCAAGCGGTATACACTAATATATATATATGGCATCTAAGTTGGACAAAGCCCATCGCCGAGCGTGAGTTTGTGCAGGCAAGTGGTGGGGAAAAGGTGCAATACAAACAAGATAATCCGAGTAAATGACTCAAGGGCTCAAACTATCTCGAGAAACTACTAGTGGGAATCAAAAGGGTTAATGGGACAACGAAACACACACGCAAGCTCGCAATCACACAAATACAAAACAAAGGGAAGAAGATAATAAAACAGTGTCAGAAAAGAGGGTGCAGTAAGATTAGCCGACACTGTCAGAAAGTCCGCACCAGGCCCTCCAGACGCGATGGGATCCTCGAATGACGTTCCTAACGCAGTTACGGGAGACCGCCGCAGCACCACCTCCGGTCACACCCAAAGCACGAAGAACAGTCTGGTTTCCAACGGCATAACTGCCGAGAGAACCAACCACAAATGCATGGAACTCCACGATTTTGCCAGAGGCGAGAGCAATGGAGCGACATAACTCTTCATACTTTGAGTGCTTCCGACGGGCCGCGTCATCTATAGCGTCCTCACCGTTGTCGAATGGGCACGCCACATCGAGTACTACGACCCGATTCGTTCCAATTTCCTCGAGAATCAAATCGGGCCGCAGCATCTCAGCTGTTCTAGCGGCGTGCTCCCGACAAACTACGTCGACTTCGCACCTAGAAAACCTGGCTGGAGGTAGGTGATCCAAGATCTCTTTTTGCACCGAATCATGCCGCTCCTTGATGATATTCATGACCGGACGACAGTGATTCAGCACATGAGGAAGAGTCTCGTTTGCGTATCCACACTTACTACAATTCATCCGTGGTTCCGCATATGCCGTAAACCGTCTACGAACGGATCGCAGCGACAGAAGATTCAATTGAGCTTTCAAAACCCACGAAATCTGAAACTGAGCGAGAGAGACAGACGTGAGGAGAAAGTGGTTAGAGCAACCGAACCGGGAATGACAGGAAATTGTCTTCCCCCGGTCCCGAAGCTCGCCCCACCGCCTCAACCAACGGGTGTTGGACACGTGGTGTAACACCCGAGTTATCTTCTTGCCGCTCTCGATCAGGAGATTGTTAGTGGTGATCGTGAAGTTCCCCACCGAGGAGACAGCCCAGCAAAGACCGATACGGCGACCCATAGGGCGCAGTTGGCCCCACAGATCACCACTAGGGCCAATGCGCCGCTTATCTGGCTCACAAGAGTTATCACGATTGAGAAAGTCGATTACTAGGGCCTGCGTCGCTTCCTGGACTCGATAAAACCTCGCCACAACCTCGCCCAGCCGAGCACGAGCAACCGAACGGACCATAGAGTCGGGAGAATTCAAAGTTTTGAACGCATGGGTGACCCGAAATATGTCCACTTCGAGGGCAACATTCGGGACGCCCAGACCCCCCACCACAGCCGAGGAATGAAAAAACGGCTGACAGGTACGGACTGGTAACCGAAAAACGGTCCGCATTAGACAACGATTGCTCGCGTCCAGCCGCTCGAGGTCGCGCCGACGAAAATACCGTATCCGTAATTGGAAGAAGAGCTTAGGTAGAACAAATCTCTTCAGCGCCAACAGTTTTTGAAACGGAGTGAGCTCAGAAGCAAAGAGCCTCCGAATGTAAATTAAAATTTGGTTCAAAAAGTCACTCTGTCCGACGATCCGGTATCCCATATTCTTGCCAGGGTACCTCCAGAAGTCATCTCGACCGAGAACAGCAACATCATCACCATTGAGATGAAAAGGCTCACTGTCCGCGACCATCGTGCCCCCCGACCGAACCAATGCAAGAACACGACATTTGGATGGTTTGAATTGCATACCGGACCATCGCGTAAACTCTTCACATATTGAGAGTTGCGCCTCTAACTGTTGCCGCGACGACGCACACAGAGCAGAATCGTCTGCGTAGCCCTGGCCGTTGACGGTCACATCCGGCGCACATCGTAACTGGTAACCGACGCCCGACAAACCCCCGACGTCCCGGAGAAGAACTTCCATGACCATATTGAAAATGATTGCCGAGAGAGGGCATCCTTGACGGACTCCTCTACCAGATAGAATAGGGGACGTGTTACCATCCATAGTTTGAATGGTGAACACGTTATCCCTGTAAACGTCAGCAATCGTTTCCAACATGTAACCCGGTGCACCAAAATGTCGTAGGACTTCGAGAATGGCACCATGCCTTACCGACCCGAAAGCATTACGGATGTCAAGCCACGCTACATAAAGATTACGCTTATGTTTCTTGGCATCCGCAATGACCGAATCAAGCAAGACGCCTTCGGAAGGAACGAAGCCCTTCTGTTCCGGGTAAATTACTTTCCCCCTAGCTGCCCAAGACTGAAGACGACGTGCAATCAAGGCTGCATAGATTTTATACAGCGTGCGGCGGATTGCGATGGGTCTCCAGTCCCGACGTCATTCATATTGCCCTTCAGGTCCTTAGGAATAGGGATTTTCTTAGAGGAACGCCATGAACTTAAAATACGCCGGGAACTCCTGCAGATTTCGAAGAGCTTGGAGAGAATGTCACCCCGTTGGTCGAGGCTCTTCCAAAATCCAAAGGAGAGCCCATCTGGTCCCGGGGAAGTGCCAGTTTTTAAATCCCGCAAGACCGAAAGAACTTCCGCCGCACTGACAGCCACGTCCTCATCTACCACCACGTTATCGTGGTGGTAAGCGCTCTGGGAAATCCACGAAGGCATCGTCCAGTCACCATCCACGTGCGGAGCCGAATCAGTGCAATATTTCTCCTCCGGTATTGAGGATGAAATAGAGCACCGCAGATCACCAAGGAAATCTTCAATTGGTTTGATTTAGCCCGTTTCTGGGATGAACGTGAATAACGGTTTGGGGGCCGGCGTCCAGCATTCTGGAGATCAGAGGCACGGGTAGACCAAAGTTCAAACTGCCCCTCGAGATGGACGAACGCCTCGTCTGGTGAGGACATCCAGATAGATTCATCCACCAAGCGGGACAGTTTTTGACGCAGCTCCTCCAGGTTAAGAACACCCAAAAAAACCGCACCCTCCTGAGGAGATGAACTCTGGCGATCATCCGGCGCAGAAATCAAGCTGTGATGTGTCATGGTTAGCGTGGGGGTAGGAGTGGCTGCATTAGTAATTTTTGCAACCACAGGAAGATCAGGAATATGGGTAACCACGGGCTCAGGCTCAACCACGAGAATAGGTGAGGTCGGGCCCGAGACCGCAGATACGACAACATCAGATCTTGAGTGACCTAGTCCGTTAAAATCCCGGCCAACAGGACCGGAATTTTTCGCCGACTCCCCGATCTCAATTACTCGCTCAGGGCTTTGGGGCGGTGGGGTAACTACAGTGAATAAGTGTGGATCAGGTTCGGGTCGGGGAGAAGCTTCGTCCCATGCCGTACGCAGCCACGAGAACAACGACTGCTTCTCGCAGTCCCTATTGACATATCGGCGCACGGGCCTGGAGGCGCGTTTAGGCGGAAATTCCTTTATTGGAGGTCGGATTTGACCTAGGGGAGGAGTCTTTACGGCCATAGGAAGGGGAAGAGGTTTTACTTTACGGGGAGGAGGTTCTGGTGTAGCCAGCTTCAGTGGGTTTTGCCTTTGAGAATCGGGCGAAGATGAAGAGGAAGCATAAAAGGTGACAGATTTTTTCTTTCGGTTTAAATTTGGAGGTAGAATTAGTTTTTGAATCCGGGGAGGATAAAGATGGGGTGGTGTTTTTAGAATTTGAGAAATATAAATTATTGGTTTAGGTAAGGATGAAGAAGCGGGAGAGGTAGGGGGAGGGGAGCCTGGAAAAGAAGTTGCGGCAGAAGATAAGGAAATGCTAGATGCAAATTGCTCCGGTATGGGAGGAACAAGAGAACTCGATGATCGAGCTGAGGGGCCCGACTCGGCTGACGAGAACCCTAAGATTGGAACAGGTGACAATCGGAGAAGGGTACGGGGACCCGATTGCTCGAGTGGCGAGAGAGAGCACCCCGGGCGGCAGGCAATCCAGTGGGATTTTACAGGTATGAGGTTTTTTTGGTCCCTGCATTTCCACCTAGAACACCTGCCGCACACCGGATCCAGCGAAAGTTTTGCTCGCGGAAGCCTGTGTACATTCAGGAAATGTCTATTGTATATAAGAGGAAGGGGGGTTTAGCAGTAGTAATAAGAATCCCCACTCCAAACTCGCCATCCGGGGGAACAGTTTTTCCCTTATGTACACGTCTAAAATGGGACTTACCCTGTACAAGAGAATTAAAATCGAGTGAGCAAATGGGACACACGATCCGTGGACGAGACATTCCTTTCCCCTTGCATCGGTTCAAATGACGGGTCAAAAAATTTTGCGGGGAGGTTGAATTATAATTCTCGCAACGAGTGCAAAAAAAGTTTATTATTTCATGACGCCGGTGCATAATGTTCCAGTGCTTTAATAAAAGGGTCGGGGATGCTAATTTAAGTTTACAAGATTTAAAGGGGCAAGAATATTCGCCCACGGATCGCTTACCTACGAGAACAGTGGCATAGAAGGGCGGATCAGAAGTTACACCACTTGCCATGCCTAATCGGGATAATAGTAAAATAAAAACAAACAATCGGGAATAGAGCAATACGAACAGATAACTGATCTAAACTAAACTGCCTAATAATAACAATTGCCAAACGGCAAATCAGTCCAGCGCTAATAATGCGCACAAAGAATCTACAGAACTCATATTTAGCTTTCCCTGAGGGACCATCAAATGCCGAAAACCTTGACTGCTGATTAGCTATTGGGGGGAATTAGCGATCTTCAGATTCCTATTAAAGTTGAGCGCCAGCAGGCGCAGAATTCGACCTTCGAAGCTCCCTCGATGTTCGCCCAAAGCGATGAGTTGCACAGCGCTGCCGGGGGCAAGAAGTTGAAAATTCCCAGGATGGCCCCCCGGCACGCTTCCGATGCTCACAACTTCCACTCTGTGGAGGGTTCACTTCCAGGGCTAAAGATGTAACTTTGTCGTCGGCATCAACTGCTGGTATTCAAAACATAGATAGTGTTTCATATGTCCTACCAGCAGTTGTATTATTGATGTTACACAGCCGATGGCAACCCAGGGAGACTTTGTTCTTCTTAAGACGATTCTTCTAGCTCTTTGTCGTTGGGCTGCAAACGGTGCTGTCGGCAACAATACTAACTGTTACACCATCAACGCGGACGATTCACATCATGCTCATCCCTCTGTTAAATAACTTCTGTTACTTATTTAAACTGTAAATCTGAAAAGTTAATGCAATAGGCAGCTGGACTGGGATTTAGGTAAATTAGGGTAAGAGACATGCGTCGACCGGGAGTCGAACCCGGAACTATTGCTTGGAAGACAACAATGCTAATCGTTTTACCATCGACGCGAACGATTCATGTCATTCTCATCCCGCTGTTAAATAACTTGTATTTAATAATTAAAGTGTAAGTTTGAAAAGTCACTCTAGTAAGGCAAGCTGAACGAGAATTTAGGTAAACTAGGGTAAGAGACATGCGTCGACCGGGAGTCGAACCCGGAACTATTGCTTGGAAGGCGACAATGCTAACCGTTACACCATCCACGCGGACGATTCCCGTCATGCTCATCCCTCTGTAAAATAACTTCTGTTACTTATTTAAACTGTAAATCTGAAAAGTTAATGCAATAGGCAGCTGGACTGGGATTTAAGTAAACTAGGGTAAGAGACATGCTTCGACCGGGTGTCGGAACTATTGCTTGGAAGGCAACAATGCTAACCGTTACACCATCGACGCGGACGATTCCCGTCATGCTCATCCCTCTGTAAAATAACTTCTGTTACTTATTTAAACTGTAAATCTGAAAAGTTAATGCAATAGGCAGCTGGACTGGGATTTAAGTAAACTAGGGTAAGAGACATGCGTCGACCGGGTGTCGGAACTATTGCTTGGAAGGCAACAATGCTAACCGTTACACCATCGACGCGGACAATGTATGTCGCTCTGAACTCGCTCTAAAATATCGTGTGTTCCTAATTTAGATACGCGAGCTGCTACAATGAGACAGCTAATCTAGAATTTAGGTAAAAAATAACATTAGACATGTGTCGACCTGGAGTCGAACCCGGAACTATTGCTTGGAAGGCAACAATGCTAACCGTTACACCATCGACGCGGACGATGCATGTCGCTCTGAAATCACTGTGAAATATCGTGTGTTGCTAATTTAGATTGCTGAGTTGCTGCAATGAGACAGCTAATCTAGAATTTAGGTAAACAATGACGAAAGACATTTGTCGACCGGGAGTCGGAACTATTGCTTGGAAGGCAACAATGCTAATCGTTACACCATCGACGCGGACGACGCATGTCGCTCTGAAATCACTGTGAAATATCGTGTGTTGCTAATTTAGATTGCCGAGCTGCTGCAATGAGACAGCTAATCTAGAATTTAGGTAAGTAAACAATGACGAAAGACATGCGTCGACCGGGATTCGGAACTATTGCTTGGAAGGCAACAACGCTAACGGTTACACCATCGACGCGGACGATTCATGTCATTCTCATCCCGCTGTTAAATAACTTGTATTTAATAATTAAACTGTAAGTTTGAAAAGTTACTCTAACAAGGCAAACTGAACGAGAATTTATATAAACTAGGGTAGAGATATGCGTCGACCTGGAGTCGAACCCGGAACTATTGCTTGGAAGGCAACAATGCTAACCGTTACACCATCGACGCGGACAATGTATGTCGCTCTGAACTCGCTCTAAAATATCGTGTGTTCCTAATTTAGATAGACGAGCTGCTGCAATGAGACAGCTCATCTAGATTTAGGGAAACAATAACATTAGACATGCGTCGACCGGGAGTCGAACCCGGAACTATTGCTTGGAAGGCAACAATGCTAACCGTTACACCATCGACGCGGACGATGCATGTGCTCTGAAATCACTGTGAAATATCGTGTGTTGCTAAGTTAGATTGCCGAGCTGTTGCAATGAGACAGCTAATCTAGAATTTAGGTAAACAATGACATTAGACATGCGTCGACCGGGAGTCGAACCCGGAACTATTGCTTGGAAGGCAACAATGCTAACCGTTACACCATCGACGCGGACGATTCATGTCATTCTCATCCCGCTGTTAACTTGTATTTTAATAACTAAACTGTAAGTTTGAAAAGTTACTCTAACAAGGCAAACTGAACGAGAATTTAGGTAAACTAGGGTAAGAGACATGCGTCGATCGGGAGTCGAACCCGGAACTATTGCTTGGAAGACAACAATGCTAACCGTTACACTATCGACGCGGATGACTCACGTCTTGCTCATCTTGCTGTAAAATACCTTCTGTTACTTATATAAACTGTAAGTCTGAAAAGTAAATGCAATAGACAGCTGGACTGGGGTTTAGGTAAACTTGGGTAAGAGGCCATGACGATTCCCGTCATGCTCATCCCTCTGTAAAATAACTTCTGTTACTTATTTAAACTGTAAATCTGAAAAGTTAATGCAATAGGCAGCTGGACTGGGATTTAAGTAAACTAGGGTGAGAGACATGCGTCGACCGGGAGTCGAACCCGGAACTATTGCTTGGAAGGCAACAATGCTAACCGTTACACCATCGACGGGGACGATTCATGTCATTCTCATCCCGCTGTTAAATAACTTGTATTTAATAATTAAACTGTAAGTTTGAAAAGTTACTTCTAACAAGACAAACTGAAAGAGAATTTAGGTAAACTAGGGTAGAGACATGCGTCGACCAGGAGTCGAACCCGGAACTATTGCTTGGAATGCAACAATGCTAACCGTTACACCATCGACGCGGACGATGCATGTCACTCTGAAATCACTGTGAAATATCGTGTGTTGCTAATTTAGATTGCCGAGCTGTTGCAATGAGACAGCTAATCTAGAATTTAGGTAAAAAATAACATTAGACATGCGTCGACCGGGAGTCGAACCCGGAACTATTGCTTGGAAGGCAGCAATGCTAACCGTTACACCATCGACGCGGACGATGCATGTCGCTCTGAAATCACTGTGAAATATCATATGTTGCTAATTTAGATTGCCGAGCTGCTGCAATGAGACAGCTAATCTAGAATTTAGTTAAACAATAACCTTAGACATGCGTCGACCGGGAGTCGAATCCGGAACTATTGCTTGGAAGGCAACAATGCTAACCGTTACACCATCGACGCGGACGATGCATGACGCTCTGAAATCGCTGTGAAATATCGTGTGTTGCTAATTTAGATTGCCGAGCTGCTGCAATGAGACAGCTAATCTAGAAATTAGGTGAACAATGACGAAAGACATGCGTCGACCGGGAATCGGAACTATTGCTTGGAAGGCAACAATGCTAACCGTTACTCCATCGATGCGGATGATTCCCGTCATGCTCATTCCTCTGTGAAATACCTTCTGTTACTTATTCAAACTGTAAATGCAATAGGGAGCTGGACTGGGGATTATGTAAACTTGGGTAAGAGACATGCGTCGACCGGGAGTCGAACCCGGAACTATTGCTTGGAAGGCAACAATGCTAACCGTTACACCATCGACGCAGACGATGCATGTCGTTCTCATCCCGCAGTTAAATAACTTGTATTTAATAATTAAACTGTAAGTTTGAAAAGTTACTCTAACAAGGTAAACTGAACGAGAATTTAGGTAAACTAGGGTAGAGACATGCGTCGACCGGGAGTCAAACACGGAACTATTGCTTGGGAGGCAACAATGCTAACCGTTACACCATCGACGCGGACAAAGTATGTCGCTCTGAACTCGCTCTAAAATATCGTGTGTTGCTAATTTAGATTGCCGAGCTGTTGCAATGAGACAGCTAATCTAGAATTTAGGTAAACAATGACATTAGACATGCGTCGACAGAGGGTCGAAGCCGGAACTATTGCTTGGAAGGCAACAATGCTAACCGTTACACCATCGACGCGGACAATATATGTCGCTCTGAACTCTCTCTAAAATAGCGTGTGTTCCTAATTTAGATAGGCGAGCTGTCGCAATGA
This sequence comes from Styela clava, assembly GCF_964204865.1. Taxonomy (NCBI): domain Eukaryota; kingdom Metazoa; phylum Chordata; class Ascidiacea; order Stolidobranchia; family Styelidae; genus Styela; species Styela clava. The sequence goes on along the minus strand of NC_135250.1, from coordinate 164,677 downwards.
GACAGCTAATCTAGAATTTAGGTAAACAATAACATTAGACATGCGTCGATCGGGAGTCGAATCCGGAACTATTGCTTAGAAGGCAACAATGCTAACCGTTACACCATCAACGCGGACGATGCATGTCGCTCTGAAATCACTGTGAAATATCGTGTGTTGCTAATTTAGATTGGCGAGCTGCTGCAATGAGACAGCTAATCTAGAAATTAGGTGACTAATGACGAAAGACATGCGTCGTCCGGGAGTCGGAACTATTGCTTGGAAGGCAACAATGCTAACCGTTACTCCATCGATGCGGATGATTCCCGTCATACTCATCCCTCTGTGAAATAACTTCTGTTACTTATTTAAACTGTAAGTCTGAAAAGTAAATGCAATAGGCAGCTGGACTGGGGTTTAGGTAAACTTGGGTAAGAGACATGCGTCGACCGGGAGTCGAACCCGGAACTATTGCTTGGAAGGCAACAATGCTAACCGTTACTCCATCGATGCGGATGATTCCCGTCATACTCATCCCTCTGTGAAATAACTTCTGTTACTTATTTAAACTGTAAGTCTGAAAAGTAAATGCAATAGGCAGCTGGACTGGGGTTTAGGTAAACTTGAGTAAGAGACATGCGTCGACCGGGAGTCGAACCCGGAACTATTGCTTGGAAGGCAACAATGCTAACCATTACTCCATCGATGCGGATGATTCCCGTCATACTCATCCCTCTGTGAAATATCGTGTGTTCCTAATTTAGATAGACGCGCTGTTGCAATGAGACAGCTAATCTAGAATTTAGGTAAACAATGACATTAGACATGGGTCGACCGGGAGTCGAACCCGGAACTATTGCTTGGAAGACAACAATGCTAACCGTTACACCATCGACGTCGAACCCGGTTCTACTCCCGGTCGACGCATGTCTCTTACCCTAATTTACCCAAATCCCAGTCCAGCTGCCTATTGCAGTAATTTTTAGATTTACAGTTTAAATAGGTAACAGAAGTTATTTAACAGCGGGATGAGATGCTCATCTTGCTGTAAAATACCTTCTGTTACTTATATAAACTGTAAATATGAAAAGCTACAGCAATCAGGCCGTTGAACTGAAGTTTAGGAAAGAGACATGCGTCAACCGGGAGTCGAACCCGGAAGTATTGCTTGGAAGGCAACAATGCTAACCGTTACACCACCGACGCGGACGATTCCCGTCATGCTCATCCCTCTGTAAAATAACTTCTGTTACTTATTTAAACTGTAAATCTGAAAAGTTAATGCAATAGGCAGCTGGACTGGGATTTAAGTGAACTAGGGTAAGAGACATGCGTCGACCGGGAGTCGAACCCGGAACTATTGCTTGGAAGGCAACAATGCTAACCGTTACACCATCGACGCGGACAATGTAAGTCGCTCTGAACTCGCCCTAAAATAGCGTGTGTTCCTAATTTAGATAGGCGAGCTGTTGCAATGAGACAGCTAATCTAGAATTTAGGTAAACAATAACATTAGACATGCGTCGACCGGGAGTCGAATCCGGAACTATTGCTTGGAAGGCAACAATGCTAACCGTTACACCATCGACGCGGACGATGCATGTCGGTCTGAAATCACTGTGAAATATCGTGTGTTCCTAATTTAGATACGCAAGCTGCTACAATGAGACAGCTAATCTAGAATTTAAGTAAAAAATAACATTAGACATGCGTCGACCGGGAGTCGAACCCGGAACTATTGCTTGGAAGGCAACAATGCTAACCGTTACACCATCGACGCGGACGATGCATGTCGCTCTGAAATCACTGTGAAATATCATGTATTGCTAATTTAGATTGCAGAGCTGCTGCAATGAGACAGCTAATCTAGAATTTAGGTAAACAATAACATTAGACATGCGTCGACCGGGAGTCGAATCCGGAACTATTGCTTGGAAGGCAACAATGCTAACCGTTACACCATCGACGCGGACGATTCATGTCATTCTCATCCCGCTGTTAAATAACTTGTATTTAATAATTAAACTGTAAGTTTGAAAATTTACTTCTAACAAGGCAAACTGAACGAGAATTTAGGTAAAATAGGGTAGAGACATGCGTCGACCGGGAGTCGAACCCGGAACTATTGCTTGGAAGGCAACAATGCTAACCGTTACACCATCGACGCGGACGATGCATGTCATTCTCATCCCGCTGTTAAATAACTTGTATTTAATAATTAATCTGTAAGTTTGAAAAGTTACTCTAACATGGCAAACTGAACGAGAATTTAGGTAAACTAGGGTAGAGACATGCGTCGACCGGGAGTCGAACCCGGAACTATTGCTTGGAAGGCAACAATGCTAACCGTTACACCATCGACGCGGACGATGCATGTCGCTCTGAAATCACTGTGAAATATCGTGTGTTCCTAATTTAGATACGCAAGCTGCTACAATGAGACAGCTAATCTAGAATTTAGGTAAAAAATAACATTAGACATGCGTCGACCGGGAGTCGAACCCGGAACTATTGCTTGGAAGGCAGCAATGCTAACCGTTACACCATCGACGCGGACGATGCATGTCGCTCTGAAATCACTGTGAAATATCATATGTTGCTAATTTAGATTGCCGAGCTGCTGCAATGAGACAGCTAATCTAGAATTTAGTTAAACAATAACATTAGACATGCGTCGACCGGGAGTCGAATCCGGAACTATTGCTTGGAAGGCAACAATGCTAAGCGTTACACCATCGACGCGGACGATGCATGACGCTCTGAAATCACTGTGAAATATCGTGTGTTGCTAATTTAGATTGCCGAGCTGCTGCAATGAGACAGCTAATCTAGAAATTAGGTGAACAATGACGAAAGACATGCGTCGACCGGGAATCGGAACTATTGCTTGGAAGGCAACAATGCTAACCGTTACTCCATCGATGCGGATGATTCCCGTCATGCTCATCCCTCTGTGAAATACCTTCTGTTACTTATTCAAACTGTAAGTCTGAAAAGTAGATGCAATAGGGAGCTGGACTGGGGATTAGGTAAACTTGGGTAAGAGACATGCGTCGACCGGGAGTTGAACCCGGAACTATTGCTTGGAAGGCAACAATGCTAACCGTTACACCATCGACGCAGACGATGCATGTCGTTCTCATCCCGCAGTTAAATAACTTGTATTTAATAATTAAACTGTAAGTTTGAAAAGTTACTCTAACAAGGCAAACTGAACGAGAATTTAGGTAAACTAGGGTAGAGACATGCGTCGACCGGGAGTCAAACACGGAACTATTGCTTGGGAGGCAACAATGCTAACCGTTACACCATCGACGCGGACAATGTATGTCGCTCTGAACTCGCTCTAAAATATCGTGTGTTGCTAATTTAGATTGCCGAGCTGTTGCAATGAGCCAGCTAATCTAGAATTTAGGTAAACAATGACATTAGACATGCGTCGACCGAGGGTCGAACCCGGAACTATTGCTTGGAAGGCAACAATGCTAACCGTTACACCATCGACGCGGACGATTCACGTCATTCTCATCCCGCTGTTAAATAACTTCTGTTACCTATTTAAACTGTAAATCTAAAAATTACTGCAATAGGCAGCTGGACTGGGATTTGGGTAAATTAGGGTAAGAGACATGCGTCGACCGGGAGTAGAACCCGGAACTATTGCTTGGAAGACAACAATGCTAACCGTTTTACCATCGACGCGAACGATTCATGTCATTCTCATCCCGCTGTTAAATAACTTGTATTTAATAATTAAAGTGTAAGTTTGAAAAGTCACTCTAGTAAGGCAAGCTGAACGAGAATTTAGGTAAACTAGGGTAAGAGACATGCGTCGACCGGGAGTCGAACCCGGAACTATTGCTTGGAAGGCAACAATGCTAACCGTTACACCATCGACGGGGACGATTCCCGTCATGCTCATCCCTCTGTAAAATAACTTCTGTTACTTATTTAAACTGTAAATCTGAAAAGTTAATGCAATAGGCAGCTGGACTGGGATTTAAGTAAACTAGGGTAAGAGACATGCGTCGACCGGGAGTCGAACCCGGAACTATTGCTTGGAAGGCAGCAATGCTAACCGTTACACCATCGACGCGGACAATGTATGTCGCTCTGAACTCGCTCTAAAATATCGTGTGTTCCTAATTTAGATACGCAAGCTGCTACAATGAGACAGCTAATCTAGAATTTAGGTAAACAATGACATTAGACATGCGTCGACCGGGAGTCGAACCCGTAACTATTGCTTGGAAGGCAACAATGCTAACCGTTACACCATCGACGCGGACGATGCATGTCGGTCTGAAATCACTGTGAAATATCGTGTGTTCCTAATTTAGATACGCAAGCTGCTACAATGAGACAGCTAATCTAGAATTTAAGTAAAAAATAGCATTAGACATGCGTCGACCGGGAGTCGAAACCGGAACAATTGCTTGGAAGGCAACAATGCTAACCGTTACACCATCGACGCGGACGATGCATGTCGCTCTGAAATCACTGTGAAATATCATGTATTGCTAATTTAGATTGCCGAGCTGCTGCAATGAGACAGCTAATCTAGAATTTAGGTAAACAATAACATTAGACATGCGTCGACCGGGAGTCGAATCCGGAACTAATGCTTGGAAGGCAACAATGCTAACCGTTACACCATCGACGCGGACGATTCATGTCATTCTCATCCCGCTGTTAAATAACTTGTATTTAATAATTAAACTGTAAGTTTGAAAATTTACTTCTAACAAGGCAAACTGAACGAGAATTTAGGTAAAATAGGGTAGAGACATGCGTCGACCGGGAGTCGAACCCGGAACTATTGCTTGGAAGGCAACAATGCTAACCGTTACACCATCGACGCGGACGATGCATGTCGCTCTGAAATCACTGTGAAATATCGTGTGTTCCTAATTTAGATTGCCGAGGTGTTGCAATGAGACAGCTAATCTAGAATTTAGGTAAACAATGCCATTAGACATGCGTCGACCGGGAGTCGAACCCGGAACTATTGCTTGGAAGGCAACAGTGCTAACCGTTACACCATCGTCGCGGACGATTCACGTCATTCTCATCCCGCAGTTAAATACCTTCTGTTACTTATTTAAATTGTAAATCTAAAAAGTTACTGCAATATCCAGCTGGACTGGGATTTTGGTAAACTAGGATAAAAGACATGCGTCGACCGGGAGTCGAACCCGGAACTATTGCTTGGAAGGCAACAATGCTAACGGTTACACCATCGACGATGACGATTCATGTCATTCTCATCCCGCTGTTAAATAACTTGTATTTAATAATTAATCTGTAAGTTTGAAAAGTTACTCTAACATGGCAAACTGAACGAGAATTTAGGTAAACTAGGGTAGAGACATGCGTCGACCGGGAGTCGAACCCGGAACTATTGCTTGGAAGGCAACAATGCTAACCGTTACACCATCGACGCGCACAATGTATGTCGCTCTGAACTCGCTCTAAAATATCGTGTGTTCCTAATTTAGATAGACGAGCAGCTGCAACGAGACAGCTAATCTAGATTTAGGGAAACAATAACATTAGACATGCGTCTACCGGGAGTCGAACCCGGAACTATTGCTTGGAAGGCAACAATGCTAACCGTTACACCATCGACGCGGACGATTCCCGTCATGCTCATCCCTCTGTAAAATAACTTCTGTTAATTATTTAAACTGTAAATCTGAAAAGTTAATGCAATAGGCAGCTGGACTGGGATTTAAGTAAACTAGGGTAAGAGACATGCGTCGACCGGGAGTCGAACCCGGAACTATTGCTTGGAAGGCAACAATGCTAACCGTTACACCATCGACGCGGACAATGTATGTCGCTCTGAACTCGCTCTAAAATATCGTGTGTTCCTAATTTAGATAAGCAAGCTGCTACAATGAGACAGCTAATCTAGAATTTAGGTAAACAATAACATTAGACATGCGTCTACCGGGAGTCGAACCCGGAACTATTGCTTGGAAGGCAACAATGCTAACCGTTACACCATCGACGCGGACGATTCACGTCATTCTCATCCCGCTGTTAAATAACTTCTGTTACCTATTTAAACTGTAAATCTAAAAAGTTACTGCAATAGGCAGCTGGACTGGGATTTGGGTAAATTAGGGTAAGAGACATGCGTCGACCGGGAGTAGAACCCGGAACTATTGCTTGGAAGACAACAATGCTAACCGTTTTACCTTCGACGCGAACGATTCATGTCATTCTCATCCCGCTGTTAAATAACTTGTATTTAATAATTAAAGTGTAAGTTTGAAAAGTCACTCTAACAAGGCAAACTGAACGAGAATTTAGGTAAACTAGGGTGGAGACATGCGTCGACCGGGAGTCGAACCCGGAACTATTGCTTGGAAGGCAACAATGCTAACAGTTACACCATCGACGCGGACGATTCCCGTCGTGCTCATCCCTCTGTAAAATAACTTCTGTTACTTATTTAAACTGTAAATCTGAAAAGTTAATGCAATAGGCAGCTGGACTGGGATTTAAGTGAACTAGGGTAAGAGACATGCGTCGACCGGGAGTCGAACCCGGAACTATTGCTTGGAAGGCAACAATGCTAACAGTTACACCATCGACGCGGACGATTCCCGTCGTGCTCATCCCTCTGTAAAATAACTTCTGTTACTTATTTAAACTGTAAATCTGAAAAGTTAATGCAATAGGCAGCTGGACTGGGATTTAAGCGAACTAGGGTAAGAGACATGCGTCGACCGGGAGTCGAACCCGGAACTATTGCTTGGAAGGCAACAATGCTAACCGTTACACCATCGACGCGGACGATGCATGTCGTTCTGAAATCACTGTGAAATATCGTGTGTTGCTAATTTAGATTGCCGAGCTGCTGCACTGAGACAGCTAATCTAGAATTTAGGTAAACAATGACGAAAGACATGCGTCGACCGGGAGTCGGAACTATTGCTTGGAAGGCAACAATGCTAACCGTTACACCATCGACGCGGACGACGCATGTCGCTCTGAAATCACTGTGAAATATCGTGTGTTGCTAATTTAGATTGCCGAGCTGCTGCAATGAAACAGCTAATCTAGAAATTAGGTGAACAATGACGAAAGACATGCGTCGACCGGGAGTCGGAACTATTGCTTGGAAGGCAACAATGCTAACCGTTACTCCATCGATGCGGATGATTCCCGTCATGCTCATCCCTCTGTGAAATAACTTCTGTTACTTATTTAAACTGTAAGTCTGAAAAGTAAATGCAATAGGCAGCTGGACTGGGGTTTAGGTAAACTTGGGTAAGAGACATGCGTCGACCGGGAGTCGAACCCGGAACTATTGCTTGGAAGGCAACAATGCTAACCGTTACACCATCGACGCGGACGATTCACGTCATTCTCATCCCGCTGTTAAATAACTTCTGTTACCTATTTAAACTGTAAATCTAAAAAGTTACTGCAATAGGCAGCTGGACTGGGATTTGGGTAAATTAGGGTAAGAGACATGCGTCGACCGGGAGTAGAACCCGGAACTATTGCTTGGAATGCAACAATGCTAACCGTTACACCATCGACGCGGACGATGCATGTCACTCTGAAATCACTGTGAAATATCGTGTGTTGCTAATTTAGATTGCCGAGCTGTTGCAATGAGACAGCTAATCTAGAATTTAGGTAAAAAATAACATTAGACATGCGTCGACCGGGAGTCGAACCCGGAACTATTGCTTGGAAGGCAGCAATGCTAACCGTTACACCATCGACGCGGACGATGCATGTCGCTCTGAAATCACTGTGAAATATCATATGTTGCTAATTTAGATTGCCGAGCTGCTGCAATGAGACAGCTAATCTAGAATTTAGTTAAACAATAACCTTAGACATGCGTCGACCGGGAGTCGAATCCGGAACTATTGCTTGGAAGGCAACAATGCTAACCGTTACACCATCGACGCGGACGATGCATGACGCTCTGAAATCGCTGTGAAATATCGTGTGTTGCTAATTTAGATTGCCGAGCTGCTGCAATGAGACAGCTAATCTAGAAATTAGGTGAACAATGACGAAAGACATGCGTCGACCGGGAATCGGAACTTTTGCTTGGAAAGCAACAATGCTAACCGTTACTCCATCGATGCGGATGATTCCCGTCATGCTCATCCCTCTGTGAAATACCTTCTGTTACTTATTCAAACTGTAAATGCAATAGGGAGCTGGACTGGGGATTATGTAAACTTGGGTAAGAGACATGCGTCGACCGGGAGTCGAACCCGGAACTATTGCTTGGAAGGCAACAATGCTAACCGTTACACCATCGACGCAGACGATGCATGTCGTTCTCATCCCGCAGTTAAATAACTTGTATTTAATAATTAAACTGTAAGTTTGAAAAGTTACTCTAACAAGGTAAACTGAACGAGAATTTAGGTAAACTAGGGTAGAGACATGCGTCGACCGGGAGTCAAACACGGAACTATTGCTTGGGAGGCAACAATGCTAACCGTTACACCATCGACGCGGACAAAGTATGTCGCTCTGAACTCGCTCTAAAATATCGTGTGTTGCTAATTTAGATTGCCGAGCTGTTGCAATGAGACAGCTAATCTAGAATTTAGGTAAACAATGACATTAGACATGCGTCGACCGAGGGTCGAAGCCGGAACTATTGCTTGGAAGGCAACAATGCTAACCGTTACACCATCGACGCGGACAATATATGTCGCTCTGAACTCTCTCTAAAATAGCGTGTGTTCCTAATTTAGATAGGCGAGCTGTCGCAATGAGACAGCTAATCTAGAATTTAGGTAAACAATAACATTAGACATGCGTCGATCGGGAGTCGAATCCGGAACTATTGCTTAGAAGGCAACAATGCTAACCGTTACACCATCAACGCGGACGATGCATGTCGCTCTGAAATCACTGTGAAATATCGTGTGTTGCTAATTTAGATTGGCGAGCTGCTGCAATGAGACAGCTAATCTAGAAATTAGGTGAACAATGACGAAAGACATGCGTCGTCCGGGAGTCGGAACTATTGCTTGGAAGGCAACAATGCTAACCGTTACTCCATCGATGCGGATGATTCCCGTCATACTCATCCCTCTGTGAAATAACTTCTGTTACTTATTTAAACTGTAAGTCTGAAAAGTAAATGCAATAGGCAGCTGGACTGGGGTTTAGGTAAACTTGGGTAAGAGACATGCGTCGACCGGGAGTCGAACCCGGAACTATTGCTTGGAAGGCAACAATGCTAACCGTTACTCCATCGATGCGGATGATTCCCGTCATACTCATCCCTCTGTGAAATAACTTCTGTTACTTATTTAAACTGTAAGTCTGAAAAGTAAATGCAATAGGCAGCTGGACTGGGGTTTAGGTAAACTTGGGTAAGAGACATGCGTCGACCGGGAGTCGAACCCGGAACTATTGCTTGGAAGGCAACAATGCTAACCGTTACTCCATCGATGCGGATGATTCCCGTCATACTCATCCCTCTGTGAAATATCGTGTGTTCCTAATTTAGATAGACGCGCTGTTGCAATGAGACAGCTAATCTAGAATTTAGGTAAACAATGACATTAGACATGGGTCGACCGGGAGTCGAACCCGGAACTATTGCTTGGAAGACAACAATGCTAACCGTTACACCATCGACGTCGAACCCGGTTCTACTCCCGGTCGACGCATGTCTCTTACCCTAATTTTCCCAAATCCCGGTCCAGCTGCCTATTGCAGTAATTTTTAGATTTACAGTTTAAATAGGTAACAGAAGTTATTTAACAGCGGGATGAGATGCTCATCTTGCTGTAAAATACCTTCTGTTACTTATATAAACTGTAAATATGAAAAGCTACAGCAATCAGGCCGTTGAACTGAAGTTTAGGAAAGAGACATGCGTCAACCGGGAGTCGAACCCGGAAGTATTGCTTGGAAGGCAACAATGCTAACCGTTACACCACCGACGCGGACGATTCCCGTCATGCTCATCCCTCTGTAAAATAACTTCTGTTACTTATTTAAACTGTAAATCTGAAAAGTTAATGCAATAGGCAGCTGGACTGGGATTTAAGTGAACTAGGGTAAGAGACATGCGTCGACCGGGAGTCGAACCCGGAACTATTGCTTGGAAGGCAACAATGCTAACCGTTACACCATCGACGCGGACAATGTAAGTCGCTCTGAACTCGCCCTAAAATAGCGTGTGTTCCTAATTTAGATAGGCGAGCTGTTGCAATGAGACAGCTAATCTAGAATTTAGGTAAACAATAACATTAGACATGCGTCGACCGGGAGTCGAATCCGGAACTATTGCTTGGAAGGCAACAATGCTAACCGTTACACCATCGACGCGGACGATGCATGTCGGTCTGAAATCACTGTGAAATATCGTGTGTTCCTAATTTAGATACGCAAGCTGCTACAATGAGACAGCTAATCTAGAATTTAAGTAAAAAATAACATTAGACATGCGTCGACCGGGAGTCGAACCCGGAACTATTGCTTGGAAGGCAACAATGCTAACCGTTACACCATCGACGCGGACGATGCATGTCGCTCTGAAATCACTGTGAAATATCATGTATTGCTAATTTAGATTGCAGAGCTGCTGCAATGAGACAGCTAATCTAGAATTTAGGTAAACAATAACATTAGACATGCGTCGACCGGGAGTCGAATCCGGAACTATTGCTTGGAAGGCAACAATGCTAACCGTTACACCATCGACGCGTACGATTCATGTCATTCTCATCCCGCTGTTAAATAACTTGTATTTAATAATTAAACTGTAAGTTTGAAAATTTACTTCTAACAAGGCAAACTGAACGAGAATTTAGGTAAAATAGGGTAGAGACATGCGTCGACCGGGAGTCGAACCCGGAACTATTGCTTGGAAGGCAACAATGCTAACCGTTACACCATCGACGCGGACGATGCATGTCATTCTCATCCCGCTGTTAAATAACTTGTATTTAATAATTAATCTGTAAGTTTGAAAAGTTACTCTAACATGGCAAACTGAACGAGAATTTAGGTAAACTAGGGTAGAGACATGCGTCGACCGGGAGTCGAACCCGGAACTATTGCTTGGAAGGCAACAATGCTAACCGTTACACCATCGACGCGGACGATGCATGTCGCTCTGAAATCACTGTGAAATATCGTGTGTTCCTAATTTAGATACGCAAGCTGCTACAATGAGACAGCTAATCTAGAATTTAGGTAAAAAATAACATTAGACATGCGTCGACCGGGAGTCGAACCCGGAACTATTGCTTGGAAGGCAGCAATGCTAACCGTTACACCATCGACGCGGACGATGCATGTCGCTCTGAAATCACTGTGAAATATCATATGTTGCTAATTTAGATTGCCGAGCTGCTGGAATGAGACAGCTAATCTAGAATTTAGTTAAACAATAACATTAGACATGCGTCGACCGGGAGTCGAATCCGGAACTATTGCTTGGAAGGCAACAATGCTAAGCGTTACACCATCGACGCGGACGATGCATGACGCTCTGAAATCACTGTGAAATATCGTGTGTTGCTAATTTAGATTGCCGAGCTGCTGCAATGAGACAGCTAATCTAGAAATTAGGTGAACAATGACGAAAGACATGCGTCGACCGGGAATCGGAACTATTGCTTGGAAGGCAACAATGCTAACCGTTACTCCATCGATGCGGATGATTCCCGTCATGCTCATCCCTCTGTGAAATACCTTCTGTTACTTATTCAAACTGTAAGTCTGAAAAGTAGATGCAATAGGGAGCTGGACTGGGGATTAGGTAAACTTGGGTAAGAGACATGCGTCGACCGGGAGTTGAACCCGGAACTATTGCTTGGAAGGCAACAATGCTAAGCGTTACACCATCGACGCAGACGATGCATGTCGTTCTCATCCCGCAGTTAAATAACTTGTATTTAATAATTAAACTGTAAGTTTGAAAAGTTACTCTAACAAGGCAAACTGAACGAGAATTTAGGTAAACTAGGGTAGAGACATGCGTCGACCGGGAGTCAAACACGGAACTATTGCTTGGGAGGCAACAATGCTAACCGTTACACCATCGACGCGGACAATGTATGTCGCTCTGAACTCGCTCTAAAATATCGTGTGTTGCTAATTTAGATTGCCGAGCTGTTGCAATGAGCCAGCTAATCTAGAATTTAGGTAAACAATGACATTAGACATGCGTCGACCGAGGGTCGAACCCGGAACTATTGCTTGGAAGGCAACAATGCTAACCGTTACACCATCGACGCGGACGATTCACGTCATTCTCATCCCGCTGTTAAATAACTTCTGTTACCTATTTAAACTGTAAATCTAAAAATTACTGCAATAGGCAGCTGGACTGGGATTTGGGTAAATTAGGGTAAGAGACATGCGTCGACCGGGAGTAGAACCCGGAACTATTGCTTGGAAGACAACAATGCTAACCGTTTTACCATCGACGCGAACGATTCATGTCATTCTCATCCCGCTGTTAAATAACTTGTATTTAATAATTAAAGTGTAAGTTTGAAAAGTCACTCTAGTAAGGCAAGCTGAACGAGAATTTAGGTAAACTAGGGTAAGAGACATGCGTCGACCGGGAGTCGAACCCGGAACTATTGCTTGGAAGGCAACAATGCTAACCGTTACACCATCGACGGGGACGATTCCCGTCATGCTCATCCCTCTGTAAAATAACTTCTGTTACTTATTTAAACTGTAAATCTGAAAAGTTAATGCAATAGGCAGCTGGACTGGGATTTAAGTAAACTAGGGTAAGAGACATGCGTCGACCGGGAGTCGAACCCGGAACTATTGCTTGGAAGGCAACAATGCTAACCGTTACACCATCGACGCGGACAATGTATGTCGCTCTGAACTCGCTCTAAAATATCGTGTGTTCCTAATTTAGATACGCAAGCTGCTACAATGAGACAGCTAATCTAGAATTTAGGTAAACAATGACATTAGACATGCGTCGACCGGGAGTCGAACCCGTAACTATTGCTTGGAAGGCAACAATGCTAACCGTTACACCATCGACGCGGACGATGCATGTCGGTCTGAAATCACTGTGAAATATCGTGTGTTCCTAATTTAGATACGCAAGCTGCTACAATGAGACAGCTAATCTAGAATTTAGGTAAAAAATAACATTAGACATGCGTCGACCGGGAGTCGAACCCGGAACTATTGCTTGGAAGGCAACAATGCTAACCGTTACACCATCGACGCGGACGATGCATGTCGCTCTGAAATCACTGTGAATAATCATGTATTGCTAATTTAGATTGCCGAGCTGCTGCAATGAGACAGCTAATCTAGAATTTAGGTAAACAATAACATTAGACATGCGTCGACCGGGAGTCGAATCCGGAACTAATGCTTGGAAGGCAACAATGCTAACCGTTACACCATCGACGCGGACGATTCATGTCATTCTCATCCCGCTGTTAAATAACTTGTATTTAATAATTAAACTGTAAGTTTGAAAATTTACTTCTAACAAGGCAAACTGAACGAGAATTTAGGTAAAATAGGGTAGAGACATGCGTCGACCGGGAGTCGAACCCGGAACTATTGCTTGGAAGGCAACAATGCTAACCGTTACACCATCGACGCGGACGATTCATGTCATTCTCATCCCGCAGTTAAATAACTTCTGTTACTTATATAAATTGTAAATCTAAAAAGTTACTGCAATATCCAGCTGGACTGGGATTTTGGTAAACTAGGATAAGAGACATGCGTCGACCGGGAGTCGAACCCGGAACTATTGCTTGGAAGGCAACAATGCTAACCGTTACACCATCGACGCGGACGATTCATGTCATTCTCATCCCGCTGTTAAATAACTTGTATTTAATAATTAAACTGTAAGTTTGAAAATTTACTTCTAACAAGGCAAACTGAACGAGAATTTAGGTAAAATAGGGTAGAGACATGCGTCGACCGGGAGTCGAACCCGGAACTATTGCTTGGAAGGCAACAATGCTAACCGTTACACCATCGACGCGGACGATGCATGTCGCTCTGAAATCACTGTGAAATATCGTGTGTTCCTAATTTAGATTGCCGAGGTGTTGCAATGAGACAGCTAATCTAGAATTTAGGTAAACAATGCCATTAGACATGCGTCGACCGGGAGTCGAACCCGGAACTATTGCTTGGAAGGCAACAGTGCTAACCGTTACACCATCGTCGCGGACGATTCACGTCATTCTCATCCCGCAGTTAAATACCTTCTGTTACTTATTTAAATTGTAAATCTAAAAAGTTACTGCAATATCCAGCTGGACTGGGATTTTGGTAAACTAGGATAAGAGACATGCGTCGACCGGGAGTCGAACCCGGAACTATTGCTTGGAAGGCAACAATGCTAACCGTTACACCATCGACGCGGACGATTCATGTCATTCTCATCCCGCTGTTAAATAACTTGTATTTAATAATTAAACTGTAAGTTTGAAAATTTACTTCTAACAAGGCAAACTGAACGAGAATTTAGGTAAAATAGGGTAGAGACATGCGTCGACCGGGAGTCGAACCCGGAACTATTGCTTGGAAGGCAACAATGCTAACCGTTACACCATCGACGCGGACGATGCATGTCATTCTCATCCCGCTGTTAAATAACTTGTATTTAATAATTAATCTGTAAGTTTGAAAAGTTACTCTAACATGGCAAACTGAACGAGAATTTAGGTAAACTAGGGTAGAGACATGCGTCGACCGGGAGTCGAACCCGGAACTATTGCTTGGAAGGCAACAATGCTAACCGTTACACCATCGACGCGGACGATGCATGCCGCTCTGAAATCACTGTGAAATATCGTGTGTTCCTAATTTAGATACGCAAGCTGCTACAATGAGACAGCTAATCTAGAATTTAGGTAAAAAATAACATTAGACATGCGTCGACCGGGAGTCGAACCCGGAACTATTGCTTGGAAGGCAGCAATGCTAACCGTTACACCATCGACGCGGACGATGCATGTCGCTCTGAAATCACTGTGAAATATCATATGTTGCTAATTTAGATTGCCGAGCTGCTGCAATGAGACAGCTAATCTAGAATTTAGTTAAACAATAACATTAGACATGCGTCGACCGGGAGTCGAATCCGGAACTATTGCTTGGAAGGCAACAATGCTAAGCGTTACACCATCGACGCGGACGATGCATGACGCTCTGAAATCACTGTGAAATATCGTGTGTTGCTAATTTAGATTGCCGAGCTGCTGCAATGAGACAGCTAATCTAGAAATTAGGTGAACAATGACGAAAGACATGCGTCGACCGGGAATCGGAACTATTGCTTGGAAGGCAACAATGCTAACCGTTACTCCATCGATGCGGATGATTCCCGTCATGCTCATCCCTCTGTGAAATACCTTCTGTTACTTATTCAAACTGTAAGTCTGAAAAGTAGATGCAATAGGGAGCTGGACTGGGGATTAGGTAAACTTGGGTAAGAGACATGCGTCGACCGGGAGTTGAACCCGGAACTATTGCTTGGAAGGCAACAATGCTAACCGTTACACCATCGACGCAGACGATGCATGTCGTTCTCATCCCGCAGTTAAATAACTTGTATTTAATAATTAAACTGTAAGTTTGAAAAGTTACTCTAACAAGGCAAACTGAACGAGAATTTAGGTAAACTAGGGTAGAGACATGCGTCGACCGGGAGTCAAACACGGAACTATTGCTTGGGAGGCAACAATGCTAACCGTTACACCATCGACGCGGACAATGTATGTCGCTCTGAACTCGCTCTAAAATATCGTGTGTTGCTAATTTAGATTGCCGAGCTGTTGCAATGAGCCAGCTAATCTAGAATTTAGGTAAACAATGACATTAGACATGCGTCGACCGAGGGTCGAACCCGGAACTATTGCTTGGAAGGCAACAATGCTAACCGTTACACCATCGACGCGGACGATTCACGTCATTCTCATCCCGCTGTTAAATAACTTCTGTTACCTATTTAAACTGTAAATCTAAAAATTACTGCAATAGGCAGCTGGACTGGGATTTGGGTAAATTAGGGTAAGAGACATGCGTCGACCGGGAGTAGAACCCGGAACTATTGCTTGGAAGACAACAATGCTAACCGTTTTACCATCGACGCGAACGATTCATGTCATTCTCATCCCGCTGTTAAATAACTTGTATTTAATAATTAAAGTGTAAGTTTGAAAAGTCACTCTAGTAAGGCAAGCTGAACGAGAATTTAGGTAAACTAGGGTAAGAGACATGCGTCGACCGGGAGTCGAACCCGGAACTATTGCTTGGAAGGCAACAATGCTAACCGTTACACCATCGACGGGGACGATTCCCGTCATGCTCATCCCTCTGTAAAATAACTTCTGTTACTTATTTAAACTGTAAATCTGAAAAGTTAATGCAATAGGCAGCTGGACTGGGATTTAAGTAAACTAGGGTAAGAGACATGCGTCGACCGGGAGTCGAACCCGGAACTATTGCTTGGAAGGCAACAATGCTAACCGTTACACCATCGACGCGGACAATGTATGTCGCTCTGAACTCGCTCTAAAATATCGTGTGTTCCTAATTTAGATACGCAAGCTGCTACAATGAGACAGCTAATCTAGAATTTAGGTAAACAATGACATTAGACATGCGTCGACCGGGAGTCGAACCCGTAACTATTGCTTGGAAGGCAACAATGCTAACCGTTACACCATCGACGCGGACGATGCATGTCGGTCTGAAATCACTGTGAAATATCGTGTGTTCCTAATTTAGATACGCAAGCTGCTACAATGAGAAGGCTAATCTAGAATTTAAGTAAAAAATAGCATTAGACATGCGTCGACCGGGAGTCGAAACCGGAACAATTGCTTGGAAGGCAACAATGCTAACCGTTACACCATCGACGCGGACGATGCATGTCGCTCTGAAATCACTGTGAAATATCATGTATTGCTAATTTAGATTGCCGAGCTGCTGCAATGAGACAGCTAATCTAGAATTTAGGTAAACAATAACATTAGACATGCGTCGACCGGGAGTCGAATCCGGAACTAATGCTTGGAATGCAACAATGCTAACCGTTACACCATCGACGCGGACGATTCATGTCATTCTCATCCCGCTGTTAAATAACTTGTATTTAATAATTAAACTGTAAGTTTGAAAATTTACTTCTAACAAGGCAAACTGAACGAGAATTTAGGTAAAATAGGGTAGAGACATGCGTCGACCGGGAGTCGAACCCGGAACTATTGCTTGGAAGGCAACAATGCTAACCGTTACACCATCGACGCGGACGATGCATGTCGCTCTGAAATCACTGTGAAATATCGTGTGTTCCTAATTTAGATTGCCGAGGTGTTGCAATGAGACAGCTAATCTAGAATTTAGGTAAACAATGCCATTAGACATGCGTCGACCGGGAGTCGAACCCGGAACTATTGCTTGGAAGGCAACAGTGCTAACCGTTACACCATCGTCGCGGACGATTCACGTCATTCTCATCCCGCAGTTAAATACCTTCTGTTACTTATTTAAATTGTAAATCTAAAAAGTTACTGCAATATCCAGCTGGACTGGGATTTTGGTAAACTAGGATAAAAGACATGCGTCGACCGGGAGTCGAACCCGGAACTATTGCTTGGAAGGCAACAATGCTAACGGTTACACCATCGACGATGACGATTCATGTCATTCTCATCCCGCTGTTAAATAACTTGTATTTAATAATTAATCTGTAAGTTTGAAAAGTTACTCTAACATGGCAAACTGAACGAGAATTTAGGTAAACTAGGGTAGAGACATGCGTCGACCGGGAGTCGAACCCGGAACTATTGCTTGGAAGGCAACAATGCTAACCGTTACACCATCGACGCGCACAATGTATGTCGCTCTGAACTCGCTCTAAAATATCGTGTGTTCCTAATTTAGATAGACGAGCAGCTGCAACGAGACAGCTAATCTAGATTTAGGGAAACAATAACATTAGACATGCGTCTACCGGGAGTCGAACCCGGAACTATTGCTTGGAAGGCAACAATGCTAACCGTTACACCATCGACGCGGACGATTCCCGTCATGCTCATCCCTCTGTAAAATAACTTCTGTTAATTATTTAAACTGTAAATCTGAAAAGTTAATGCAATAGGCAGCTGGACTGGGATTTAAGTAAACTAGGGTAAGAGACATGCGTCGACCGGGAGTCGAACCCGGAACTATTGCTTGGAAGGCAACAATGCTAACCGTTACACCATCGACGCGGACAATGTATGTCGCTCTGAACTCGCTCTAAAATATCGTGTGTTCCTAATTTAGATAAGCAAGCTGCTACAATGAGACAGCTAATCTAGAATTTAGGTAAACAATAACATTAGACATGCGTCTACCGGGAGTCGAACCCGGAACTATTGCTTGGAAGGCAACAATGCTAACCGTTACACCATCGACGCGGACGATTCACGTCATTCTCATCCCGCTGTTAAATAACTTCTGTTACCTATTTAAACTGTAAATCTAAAAAGTTACTGCAATAGGCAGCTGGACTGGGATTTGGGTAAATTAGGGTAAGAGACATGCGTCGACCGGGAGTAGAACCCGGAACTATTGCTTGGAAGACAACAATGCTAACCGTTTTACCTTCGACGCGAACGATTCATGTCATTCTCATCCCGCTGTTAAATAACTTGTATTTAATAATTAAAGTGTAAGTTTGAAAAGTCACTCTAACAAGGCAAACTGAACGAGAATTTAGGTAAACTAGGGTGGAGACATGCGTCGACCGGGAGTCGAACCCGGAACTATTGCTTGGAAGGCAACAATGCTAACAGTTACACCATCGACGCGGACGATTCCCGTCGTGCTCATCCCTCTGTAAAATAACTTCTGTTACTTATTTAAACTGTAAATCTGAAAAGTTAATGCAATAGGCAGCTGGACTGGGATTTAAGTGAACTAGGGTAAGAGACATGCGTCGACCGGGAGTCGAACCCGGAACTATTGCTTGGAAGGCAACAATGCTAACAGTTACACCATCGACGCGGACGATTCCCGTCGTGCTCATCCCTCTGTAAAATAACTTCTGTTACTTATTTAAACTGTAAATCTGAAAAGTTAATGCAATAGGCAGCTGGACTGGGATTTAAGCGAACTAGGGTAAGAGACATGCGTCGACCGGGAGTCGAACCCGGAACTATTGCTTGGAAGGCAACAATGCTAACCGTTACACCATCGACGCGGACGATGCATGTCGCTCTGAAATCACTGTGAAATATCGTGTGTTGCTAATTTAGATTGCCGAGCTGCTGCACTGAGACAGCTAATCTAGAATTTAGGTAAACAATGACGAAAGACATGCGTCGACCGGGAGTCGGAACTATTGCTTGGAAGGCAACAATGCTAACCGTTACACCATCGACGCGGACGACGCATGTCGCTCTGAAATCACTGTGAAATATCGTGTGTTGCTAATTTAGATTGCCGAGCTGCTGCAATGAAACAGCTAATCTAGAAATTAGGTGAACAATGACGAAAGACATGCGTCGACCGGGAGTCGGAACTATTGCTTGGAAGGCAACAATGCTAACCGTTACTCCATCGATGCGGATGATTCCCGTCATGCTCATCCCTCTGTGAAATAACTTCTGTTACTTATTTAAACTGTAAGTCTGAAAAGTAAATGCAATAGGCAGCTGGACTGGGGTTTAGGTAAACTTGGGTAAGAGACATGCGTCGACCGGGAGTCGAACCCGGAACTATTGCTTGGAAGGCAACAATGCTAACCGTTACACCATCGACGCGGACGATTCACGTCATTCTCATCCCGCTGTTAAATAACTTCTGTTACCTATTTAAACTGTAAATCTAAAAAGTTACTGCAATAGGCAGCTGGACTGGGATTTGGGTAAATTAGGGTAAGAGACATGCGTCGACCGGGAGTAGAACCCGGAACTATTGCTTGGAATGCAACAATGCTAACCGTTACACCATCGACGCGGACGATGCATGTCACTCTGAAATCACTGTGAAATATCGTGTGTTGCTAATTTAGATTGCCGAGCTGTTGCAATGAGACAGCTAATCTAGAATTTAGGTAAAAAATAACATTAGACATGCGTCGACCGGGAGTCGAACCCGGAACTATTGCTTGGAAGGCAGCAATGCTAACCGTTACACCATCGACGCGGACGATGCATGTCGCTCTGAAATCACTGTGAAATATCATATGTTGCTAATTTAGATTGCCGAGCTGCTGCAATGAGACAGCTAATCTAGAATTTAGTTAAACAATAACCTTAGACATGCGTCGACCGGGAGTCGAATCCGGAACTATTGCTTGGAAGGCAACAATGCTAACCGTTACACCATCGACGCGGACGATGCATGACGCTCTGAAATCGCTGTGAAATATCGTGTGTTGCTAATTTAGATTGCCGAGCTGCTGCAATGAGACAGCTAATCTAGAAATTAGGTGAACAATGACGAAAGACATGCGTCGACCGGGAATCGGAACTTTTGCTTGGAAAGCAACAATGCTAACCGTTACTCCATCGATGCGGATGATTCCCGTCATGCTCATCCCTCTGTGAAATACCTTCTGTTACTTATTCAAACTGTAAATGCAATAGGGAGCTGGACTGGGGATTATGTAAACTTGGGTAAGAGACATGCGTCGACCGGGAGTCGAACCCGGAACTATTGCTTGGAAGGCAACAATGCTAACCGTTACACCATCGACGCAGACGATGCATGTCGTTCTCATCCCGCAGTTAAATAACTTGTATTTAATAATTAAACTGTAAGTTTGAAAAGTTACTCTAACAAGGTAAACTGAACGAGAATTTAGGTAAACTAGGGTAGAGACATGCGTCGACCGGGAGTCAAACACGGAACTATTGCTTGGGAGGCAACAATGCTAACCGTTACACCATCGACGCGGACAAAGTATGTCGCTCTGAACTCGCTCTAAAATATCGTGTGTTGCTAATTTAGATTGCCGAGCTGTTGCAATGAGACAGCTAATCTAGAATTTAGGTAAACAATGACATTAGACATGCGTCGACCGAGGGTCGAAGCCGGAACTATTGCTTGGAAGGCAACAATGCTAACCGTTACACCATCGACGCGGACAATATATGTCGCTCTGAACTCTCTCTAAAATAGCGTGTGTTCCTAATTTAGATAGGCGAGCTGTCGCAATGAGACAGCTAATCTAGAATTTAGGTAAACAATAACATTAGACATGCGTCGATCGGGAGTCGAATCCGGAACTATTGCTTAGAAGGCAACAATGCTAACCGTTACACCATCAACGCGGACGATGCATGTCGCTCTGAAATCACTGTGAAATATCGTGTGTTGCTAATTTAGATTGGCGAGCTGCTGCAATGAGACAGCTAATCTAGAAATTAGGTGAACAATGACGAAAGACATGCGTCGTCCGGGAGTCGGAACTATTGCTTGGAAGGCAACAATGCTAACCGTTACTCCATCGATGCGGATGATTCCCGTCATACTCATCCCTCTGTGAAATAACTTCTGTTACTTATTTAAACTGTAAGTCTGAAAAGTAAATGCAATAGGCAGCTGGACTGGGGTTTAGGTAAACTTGGGTAAGAGACATGCGTCGACCGGGAGTCGAACCCGGAACTATTGCTTGGAAGGCAACAATGCTAACCGTTACTCCATCGATGCGGATGATTCCCGTCATACTCATCCCTCTGTGAAATAACTTCTGTTACTTATTTAAACTGTAAGTCTGAAAAGTAAATGCAATAGGCAGCTGGACTGGGGTTTAGGTAAACTTGGGTAAGAGACATGCGTCGACCGGGAGTCGAACCCGGAACTATTGCTTGGAAGGCAACAATGCTAACCGTTACTCCATCGATGCGGATGATTCCCGTCATACTCATCCCTCTGTGAAATATCGTGTGTTCCTAATTTAGATAGACGCGCTGTTGCAATGAGACAGCTAATCTAGAATTTAGGTAAACAATGACATTAGACATGGGTCGACCGGGAGTCGAACCCGGAACTATTGCTTGGAAGACAACAATGCTAACCGTTACACCATCGACGTCGAACCCGGTTCTACTCCCGGTCGACGCATGTCTCTTACCCTAATTTTCCCAAATCCCGGTCCAGCTGCCTATTGCAGTAATTTTTAGATTTACAGTTTAAATAGGTAACAGAAGTTATTTAACAGCGGGATGAGATGCTCATCTTGCTGTAAAATACCTTCTGTTACTTATATAAACTGTAAATATGAAAAGCTACAGCAATCAGGCCGTTGAACTGAAGTTTAGGAAAGAGACATGCGTCAACCGGGAGTCGAACCCGGAAGTATTGCTTGGAAGGCAACAATGCTAACCGTTACACCACCGACGCGGACGATTCCCGTCATGCTCATCCCTCTGTAAAATAACTTCTGTTACTTATTTAAACTGTAAATCTGAAAAGTTAATGCAATAGGCAGCTGGACTGGGATTTAAGTGAACTAGGGTAAGAGACATGCGTCGACCGGGAGTCGAACCCGGAACTATTGCTTGGAAGGCAACAATGCTAACCGTTACACCATCGACGCGGACAATGTAAGTCGCTCTGAACTCGCCCTAAAATAGCGTGTGTTCCTAATTTAGATAGGCGAGCTGTTGCAATGAGACAGCTAATCTAGAATTTAGGTAAACAATAACATTAGACATGCGTCGACCGGGAGTCGAATCCGGAACTATTGCTTGGAAGGCAACAATGCTAACCGTTACACCATCGACGCGGACGATGCATGTCGGTCTGAAATCACTGTGAAATATCGTGTGTTCCTAATTTAGATACGCAAGCTGCTACAATGAGACAGCTAATCTAGAATTTAAGTAAAAAATAACATTAGACATGCGTCGACCGGGAGTCGAACCCGGAACTATTGCTTGGAAGGCAACAATGCTAACCGTTACACCATCGACGCGGACGATGCATGTCGCTCTGAAATCACTGTGAAATATCATGTATTGCTAATTTAGATTGCAGAGCTGCTGCAATGAGACAGCTAATCTAGAATTTAGGTAAACAATAACATTAGACATGCGTCGACCGGGAGTCGAATCCGGAACTATTGCTTGGAAGGCAACAATGCTAACCGTTACACCATCGACGCGTACGATTCATGTCATTCTCATCCCGCTGTTAAATAACTTGTATTTAATAATTAAACTGTAAGTTTGAAAATTTACTTCTAACAAGGCAAACTGAACGAGAATTTAGGTAAAATAGGGTAGAGACATGCGTCGACCGGGAGTCGAACCCGGAACTATTGCTTGGAAGGCAACAATGCTAACCGTTACACCATCGACGCGGACGATGCATGTCATTCTCATCCCGCTGTTAAATAACTTGTATTTAATAATTAATCTGTAAGTTTGAAAAGTTACTCTAACATGGCAAACTGAACGAGAATTTAGGTAAACTAGGGTAGAGACATGCGTCGACCGGGAGTCGAACCCGGAACTATTGCTTGGAAGGCAACAATGCTAACCGTTACACCATCGACGCGGACGATGCATGTCGCTCTGAAATCACTGTGAAATATCGTGTGTTCCTAATTTAGATACGCAAGCTGCTACAATGAGACAGCTAATCTAGAATTTAGGTAAAAAATAACATTAGACATGCGTCGACCGGGAGTCGAACCCGGAACTATTGCTTGGAAGGCAGCAATGCTAACCGTTACACCATCGACGCGGACGGTGCATGTCGCTCTGAAATCACTGTGAAATATCATATGTTGCTAATTTAGATTGCCGAGCTGCTGGAATGAGACAGCTAATCTAGAATTTAGTTAAACAATAACATTAGACATGCGTCGACCGGGAGTCGAATCCGGAACTATTGCTTGGAAGGCAACAATGCTAAGCGTTACACCATCGACGCGGACGATGCATGACGCTCTGAAATCACTGTGAAATATCGTGTGTTGCTAATTTAGATTGCCGAGCTGCTGCAATGAGACAGCTAATCTAGAAATTAGGTGAACAATGACGAAAGACATGCGTCGACCGGGAATCGGAACTATTGCTTGGAAGGCAACAATGCTAACCGTTACTCCATCGATGCGGATGATTCCCGTCATGCTCATCCCTCTGTGAAATACCTTCTGTTACTTATTCAAACTGTAAGTCTGAAAAGTAGATGCAATAGGGAGCTGGACTGGGGATTAGGTAAACTTGGGTAAGAGACATGCGTCGACCGGGAGTTGAACCCGGAACTATTGCTTGGAAGGCAACAATGCTAAGCGTTACACCATCGACGCAGACGATGCATGTCGTTCTCATCCCGCAGTTAAATAACTTGTATTTAATAATTAAACTGTAAGTTTGAAAAGTTACTCTAACAAGGCAAACTGAACGAGAATTTAGGTAAACTAGGGTAGAGACATGCGTCGACCGGGAGTCAAACACGGAACTATTGCTTGGGAGGCAACAATGCTAACCGTTACACCATCGACGCGGACAATGTATGTCGCTCTGAACTCGCTCTAAAATATCGTGTGTTGCTAATTTAGATTGCCGAGCTGTTGCAATGAGCCAGCTAATCTAGAATTTAGGTAAACAATGACATTAGACATGCGTCGACCGAGGGTCGAACCCGGAACTATTGCTTGGAAGGCAACAATGCTAACCGTTACACCATCGACGCGGACGATTCACGTCATTCTCATCCCGCTGTTAAATAACTTCTGTTACCTATTTAAACTGTAAATCTAAAAATTACTGCAATAGGCAGCTGGACTGGGATTTGGGTAAATTAGGGTAAGAGACATGCGTCGACCGGGAGTAGAACCCGGAACTATTGCTTGGAAGACAACAATGCTAACCGTTTTACCATCGACGCGAACGATTCATGTCATTCTCATCCCGCTGTTAAATAACTTGTATTTAATAATTAAAGTGTAAGTTTGAAAAGTCACTCTAGTAAGGCAAGCTGAACGAGAATTTAGGTAAACTAGGGTAAGAGACATGCGTCGACCGGGAGTCGAACCCGGAACTATTGCTTGGAAGGCAACAATGCTAACCGTTACACCATCGACGGGGACGATTCCCGTCATGCTCATCCCTCTGTAAAATAACTTCTGTTACTTATTTAAACTGTAAATCTGAAAAGTTAATGCAATAGGCAGCTGGACTGGGATTTAAGTAAACTAGGGTAAGAGACATGCGTCGACCGGGAGTCGAACCCGGAACTATTGCTTGGAAGGCAACAATGCTAACCGTTACACCATCGACGCGGACAATGTATGTCGCTCTGAACTCGCTCTAAAATATCGTGTGTTCCTAATTTAGATACGCAAGCTGCTACAATGAGACAGCTAATCTAGAATTTAGGTAAACAATGACATTAGACATGCGTCGACCGGGAGTCGAACCCGTAACTATTGCTTGGAAGGCAACAATGCTAACCGTTACACCATCGACGCGGACGATGCATGTCGGTCTGAAATCACTGTGAAATATCGTGTGTTCCTAATTTAGATACGCAAGCTGCTACAATGAGACAGCTAATCTAGAATTTAGGTAAAAAATAACATTAGACATGCGTCGACCGGGAGTCGAACCCGGAACTATTGCTTGGAAGGCAACAATGCTAACCGTTACACCATCGACGCGGACGATGCATGTCGCTCTGAAATCACTGTGAATAATCATGTATTGCTAATTTAGATTGCCGAGCTGCTGCAATGAGACAGCTAATCTAGAATTTAGGTAAACAATAACATTAGACATGCGTCGACCGGGAGTCGAATCCGGAACTAATGCTTGGAAGGCAACAATGCTAACCGTTACACCATCGACGCGGACGATTCATGTCATTCTCATCCCGCTGTTAAATAACTTGTATTTAATAATTAAACTGTAAGTTTGAAAATTTACTTCTAACAAGGCAAACTGAACGAGAATTTAGGTAAAATAGGGTAGAGACATGCGTCGACCGGGAGTCGAACCCGGAACTATTGCTTGGAAGGCAACAATGCTAACCGTTACACCATCGACGCGGACGATTCATGTCATTCTCATCCCGCAGTTAAATAACTTCTGTTACTTATATAAATTGTAAATCTAAAAAGTTACTGCAATATCCAGCTGGACTGGGATTTTGGTAAACTAGGATAAGAGACATGCGTCGACCGGGAGTCGAACCCGGAACTATTGCTTGGAAGGCAACAATGCTAACCGTTACACCATCGACGCGGACGATTCATGTCATTCTCATCCCGCTGTTAAATAACTTGTATTTAATAATTAAACTGTAAGTTTGAAAATTTACTTCTAACAAGGCAAACTGAACGAGAATTTAGGTAAAATAGGGTAGAGACATGCGTCGACCGGGAGTCGAACCCGGAACTATTGCTTGGAAGGCAACAATGCTAACCGTTACACCATCGACGCGGACGATGCATGTCGCTCTGAAATCACTGTGAAATATCGTGTGTTCCTAATTTAGATTGCCGAGGTGTTGCAATGAGACAGCTAATCTAGAATTTAGGTAAACAATGCCATTAGACATGCGTCGACCGGGAGTCGAACCCGGAACTATTGCTTGGAAGGCAACAGTGCTAACCGTTACACCATCGTCGCGGACGATTCACGTCATTCTCATCCCGCAGTTAAATACCTTCTGTTACTTATTTAAATTGTAAATCTAAAAAGTTACTGCAATATCCAGCTGGACTGGGATTTTGGTAAACTAGGATAAAAGACATGCGTCGACCGGGAGTCGAACCCGGAACTATTGCTTGGAAGGCAACAATGCTAACGGTTACACCATCGACGATGACGATTCATGTCATTCTCATCCCGCTGTTAAATAACTTGTATTTAATAATTAATCTGTAAGTTTGAAAAGTTACTCTAACATGGCAAACTGAACGAGAATTTAGGTAAACTAGGGTAGAGACATGCGTCGACCGGGAGTCGAACCCGGAACTATTGCTTGGAAGGCAACAATGCTAACCGTTACACCATCGACGCGCACAATGTATGTCGCTCTGAACTCGCTCTAAAATATCGTGTGTTCCTAATTTAGATAGACGAGCAGCTGCAACGAGACAGCTAATCTAGATTTAGGGAAACAATAACATTAGACATGCGTCTACCGGGAGTCGAACCCGGAACTATTGCTTGGAAGGCAACAATGCTAACCGTTACACCATCGACGCGGACGATTCCCGTCATGCTCATCCCTCTGTAAAATAACTTCTGTTAATTATTTAAACTGTAAATCTGAAAAGTTAATGCAATAGGCAGCTGGACTGGGATTTAAGTAAACTAGGGTAAGAGACATGCGTCGACCGGGAGTCGAACCCGGAACTATTGCTTGGAAGGCAACAATGCTAACCGTTACACCATCGACGCGGACAATGTATGTCGCTCTGAACTCGCTCTAAAATATCGTGTGTTCCTAATTTAGATAAGCAAGCTGCTACAATGAGACAGCTAATCTAGAATTTAGGTAAACAATAACATTAGACATGCGTCTACCGGGAGTCGAACCCGGAACTATTGCTTGGAAGGCAACAATGCTAACCGTTACACCATCGACGCGGACGATTCACGTCATTCTCATCCCGCTGTTAAATAACTTCTGTTACCTATTTAAACTGTAAATCTAAAAAGTTACTGCAATAGGCAGCTGGACTGGGATTTGGGTAAATTAGGGTAAGAGACATGCGTCGACCGGGAGTAGAACCTGGAACTATTGCTTGGAAGACAACAATGCTAACCGTTTTACCTTCGACGCGAACGATTCATGTCATTCTCATCCCGCTGTTAAATAACTTGTATTTAATAATTAAAGTGTAAGTTTGAAAAGTCACTCTAACAAGGCAAACTGAACGAGAATTTAGGTAAACTAGGGTGGAGACATGCGTCGACCGGGAGTCGAACCCGGAACTATTGCTTGGAAGGCAACAATGCTAACAGTTACACCATCGACGCGGACGATTCCCGTCGTGCTCATCCCTCTGTAAAATAACTTCTGTTACTTATTTAAACTGTAAATCTGAAAAGTTAATGCAATAGGCAGCTGGACTGGGATTTAAGTGAACTAGGGTAAGAGACATGCGTCGACCGGGAGTCGAACCCGGAACTATTGCTTGGAAGGCAACAATGCTAACAGTTACACCATCGACGCGGACGATTCCCGTCGTGCTCATCCCTCTGTAAAATAACTTCTGTTACTTATTTAAACTGTAAATCTGAAAAGTTAATGCAATAGGCAGCTGGACTGGGATTTAAGTGAACTAGGGTAAGAGACATGCGTCGACCGGGAGTCGAACCCGGAACTATTGCTTGGAAGGCAACAATGCTAACCGTTACACCATCGACGCGGACGATGCATGTCGCTCTGAAATCACTGTGAAATATCGTGTGTTGCTAATTTAGATTGCCGAGCTGCTGCACTGAGACAGCTAATCTAGAATTTAGGTAAACAATGACGAAAGACATGCGTCGACCGGGAGTCGGAACTATTGCTTGGAAGGCAACAATGCTAACCGTTACACCATCGACGCGGACGACGCATGTCGCTCTGAAATCACTGTGAAATATCGTGTGTTGCTAATTTAGATTGCCGAGCTGCTGCAATGAAACAGCTAATCTAGAAATTAGGTGAACAATGACGAAAGACATGCGTCGACCGGGAGTCGGAACTATTGCTTGGAAGGCAACAATGCTAACCGTTACTCCATCGATGCGGATGATTCCCGTCATGCTCATCCCTCTGTGAAATAACTTCTGTTACTTATTTAAACTGTAAGTCTGAAAAGTAAATGCAATAGGCAGCTGGACTGGGGTTTAGGTAAACTTGGGTAAGAGACATGCGTCGACCGGGAGTCGAACCCGGAACTATTGCTTGGAAGGCAACAATGCTAACCGTTACACCATCGACGCGGACGATTCACGTCATTCTCATCCCGCTGTTAAATAACTTCTGTTACCTATTTAAACTGTAAATCTAAAAAGTTACTGCAATAGGCAGCTGGACTGGGATTTGGGTAAATTAGGGTAAGAGACATGCGTCGACCGGGAGTAGAACCCGGAACTATTGCTTGGAAGACAACAATGCTAACCGTTTTACCTTCGACGCGAACGATTCATGTCATTCTCATCCCGCTGTTAAATAACTTGTATTTAATAATTAAAGTGTAAGTTTGAAAAGTCACTCTAACAAGGCAAACTGAACGAGAATTTAGGTAAACTAGGGTGGAGACATGCGTCGACCGGGAGTCGAACCCGGAACTATTGCTTGGAAGGCAACAATGCTAACAGTTACACCATCGACGCGGACGATTCCCGGCGTGCTCATCCCTCTGTAAAATAACTTCTGTTACTTATTTAAACTGTAAATCTGAAAAGTTAATGCAATAGGCAGCTGGACTGGGATTTAAGTGAACTAGGGTAAGAGACATGCGTCGACCGGGAGTCGAACCCGGAACTATTGCTTGGAAGGCAACAATGCTAACAGTTACACCATCGACGCGGACGATTCCCGTCGTGCTCATCCCTCTGTAAAATAACTTCTGTTACTTATTTAAACTGTAAATCTGAAAAGTTAATGCAATAGGCAGCTGGACTGGGATTTAAGTGAACTAGGGTAAGAGACATGCGTCGACCGGGAGTCGAACCCGGAACTATTGCTTGGAAGGCAACAATGCTAACCGTTACACCATCGACGCGGACGATGCATGTCGCTCTGAAATCACTGTGAAATATCGTGTGTTGCTAATTTAGATTGCCGAGCTGCTGCACTGAGACAGCTAATCTAGAATTTAGGTAAACAATGACGAAAGACATGCGTCGACCGGGAGTCGGAACTATTGCTTGGAAGGCAACAATGCTAACCGTTACACCATCGACGCGGACGACGCATGTCGCTCTGAAATCACTGTGAAATATCGTGTGTTGCTAATTTAGATTGCCGAGCTGCTGCAATGAAACAGCTAATCTAGAAATTAGGTGAACAATGACGAAAGACATGCGTCGACCGGGAGTCGGAACTATTGCTTGGAAGGCAACAATGCTAACCGTTACTCCATCGATGCGGATGATTCCCGTCATGCTCATCCCTCTGTGAAATAACTTCTGTTACTTATTTAAACTGTAAGTCTGAAAAGTAAATGCAATAGGCAGCTGGACTGGGGTTTAGGTAAACTTGGGTAAGAGACATGCGTCGACCGGGAGTCGAACCCGGAACTATTGCTTGGAAGGCAACAATGCTAACCGTTACACCATCGACACAGACGATTCATGTCATTCTCATCCCGCTGTTAAATAACTTGTATTTAATAATTAAAGTGTAAGTTTGAAAAGTCACTCTAGTAAGGCAAGCTTAACGAGAATTTAGGTAAAATAGGGTAAGAGACATGCGTCGACCGGGAGTCGAACCCGGAACTATTGCTTGGAAGGCAACAATGCTAACCATTACACTATCGACGCGGACAATGTATGTAGCTCTGAACTCGCTCTAAAATATCGTGTGTTCCTAATTTAGATTGCCGAGGTGTTGTAATGAGACAGCTAATCTAGAATTTAGGTAAACAATGACATTAGACATGCGTCGATCGGGAGTCGAACCCAGAACTATTGCTTGGAAGACAACAATGCTAACCGTTACACCATCGACGCGGATGATTCAAGTCTTGCTCATCTTGCTGTAAAATACCTTCTGTTACTTATATAAACTGTAAATATGAAAAGCTACAGCAATCAGGCCGTTGAACTGAAGTTTAGGAAAGAGACATGCGTCAACCGGGAGTCGAACCCGGAAGTATTGCTTGGAAGGCAACAATGCTAACCGTTACACCATCGACGCGGACGATTCCCGTCATGCTTATCCCTCTGTAAAATAACTTCTGTTACTTATTTAAACTGTAAATCTGAAAAGTTAATGCAATAGGCAGCTGGACTGGGAGATAAGTGGACTAGGGTAAGAGACATACGTCGACCGGGAGTCGAACCCGGAACTCTTGCTTGGAAGGCAACAATGCTAACCGTTACACCATCGACGCGGACAATGTATGTCGCTCTGAACTCGCCCTAAAATAGCGTGTGTTCCTAATTTAGATAGGCGAGCTGTTGCAATGAGACAGCTAATCTAGAATTTAGGTAAACAATAACATTAGACAAGACAACAATAACATGCGTCGACCGGGAGTCGAATCCGGAACTATTGCTTGGAAGGCAACAATGCTAACCGTTACACCATCGACGATGACGATTCATGTCATTCTCATCCCGCTGTTAAATAACTTGTATTTAATAATTAATCTGTAAGTTTGAAAAGTTACTCTAACATGGCAAACTGAACGAGAATTTAGGTAAACTAGGGTAGAGACATGCGTCGACCGGGAGTCGAACCCGGAACTATTGCTTGGAAGACAACAATGCTAACCGTTACACCATCGACGCGGACGATTCCCGTCATGCTCATCCCTCTGTGAAATAACTTCTGTTACTTATTTAAACTGTAAGTCTGAAAAGTAAATGCAATAGACAGCTGGACTGGGGTTTAGGTAAACTTGGGTAAGAGACATGCTTGGATTACTATTGCTTGGAAGGCAACAATGCTAACCGTTACACCATCGACGCGTACGATGCATGTCGCTCTGAAATCACTGTGAAATATCGTGTGTTGCTAATTTAGATTGCCGAGCTGTACAATGAGACAGCTAATCTAGAATTTAGGTAAACAATGACATTAGACATGCGTCGACCGGGAGTCGAACCCGGAACTATTGCTTGGAAGGCAACAATGCTAACCGTTACACCATCGACGCGGACGATTCATGTCATTCTCATCCCGCTGTTAATAACTTGTATTTATTAGTTAAACCGTAAGTTTGAAAAGTTACTCTAACAAGGCAAACTGAACGAGAATTTAGGTAAACTAGGGTAAGGGACATGCGTCGACCGGGAGTCGAACCCGGAACTATTGCTTGGAAGGCAACAATGCTAACCGTTACACCATCGACGCGGACGATGCATGTCGCTCTGAAATCACCGTAAAATATCGTGTGTTGCTAATTTAGATTGCCGAGCTGTTGCAATGAGACAGCTAATCTAGAATTTAGGTAAACAATAACATTAGACATGCGACGACCGGGAGTCGAACCCGGAACTATTGCTAATAACTGTAAATCTGAAAAGTTAATGCAATAGGCAGCTGGACTGGGATTTAAGTAAACTAGGGTAAGAGACATGCGTCGACCGGGAGTCGAACCCGGAACTATTGCTTGGAAGGCAACAATGCTAACCGTTACACCATCGACGATGACGAACATGTCATTCTCATCCCGCTGTTAAATAACTTGTATTTAATAATTAATCTGTAAGTTTGAAAAGTTACTCTAACATGGCAAACTGAACGAGAATTTAGGTAAACTAGGGTAGAGACATGCGTCGACCGGGAGTCGAACCCGGAACTATTGCTTGGAAGGCAACAATGCTAACCGTTACACCATCGACGCGGACGATTCATGTCATTCTCATCCCGCTGTTAATAACTTGTATTTATTAGTTAAACTGTAAGTTTGAAAAGTTACTCTAACAAGGCAAACTGAACGAGAATTTAGGTAAACTAGGGTAAGGGACATGCGTCGACCGGGAGTCGAACCCGGAACTGAACGAGAATTTAGGTAAACTAGGGTAGAGACATGCGTCGACCGGGAGTCGAACCCGGAACTATTGCTTGGAAGGCAACAATGCTAACCGTTACACCATCGACGCGGACGATTCATGTCATTCTCATCCCGCTGTTAATAACTTGTATTTATTAGTTAAACTGTAAGTTTGAAAAGTTACTCTAACAAGGCAAACTGAACGAGAATTTAGGTAAACTAGGGTAAGGGACATGCGTCGACCGGGAGTCGAACCCGGAACTATTGCTTGGAAGGCAACAATGCTAACCGTTACACCATCGACGCGGACGATGCATGTCGCTCTGAAATCACCGTAAAATATCGTGTGTTGCTAATTTAGATTGCCGAGCCGTTACACCATCGACGATGACGAACATGTCATTCTCATCCCGCTGTTAAATAACTTGTATTTAATAATTAATCTGTAAGTTTGAAAAGTTACTCTAACATGGCAAACTGAACGAGAATTTAGGTAAACTAGGGTAGAGACATGCGTCGACCGGGAGTCGAACCCGGAACTATTGCTTGGAAGGCAACAATGCTAACCGTTACACCATCGACGCGGACGATTCATGTCATTCTCATCCCGCTGTTAATAACTTGTATTTATTAGTTAAACTGTAAGTTTGAAAAGTTACTCTAACAAGGCAAACTGAACGAGAATTTAGGTAAACTAGGGTAAGGGACATGCGTCGACCGGGAGTCGAACCCGGAACTATTGCTTGGAAGGCAACAATGCTAACCGTTACACCATCGACGCGGACGATTCACGTCATTCTCATCCCGCTGTTAAATAACTTCTGTTACCTATTTAAACTGTAAATCTAAAAAGTTACTGCAATAGGCAGCTGGACTGGGATTTGGGTAAGAGACATGCGTCGACCGGGAGTAGAACCCGGAACTATCGCTTGGAAGACAACAATGCTAACCGTTTTACCTTCGACGCGAACGATTCATGTCATTCTCATCCCGCTGTTAAATAACTTGTATTTAATAATTAATGTGAAAGTTTGAAAAGTCACTCTAACAAGGCAAACTGAACGAGAATTTAGGTAAACTAGGGAAGAGACATGCGTCGACCGGGAGTCGAACCCGGAACTATTGCTTGGAAGGCAACAATGTTAACCGTTACACCATCGACGCGGACGATTCCCGTCGTGCTCATCCCTCTGTAAAATAACTTCTGTTACTTATTTAAACTGTAAATCTGAAAAGTTAATGCAATAGGCAGCTGGACTGGGATTTAAGTAAACTAGGGTAAGAGACATGCGTCGACCGGGAGTCGAACCCGGAACTATTGCTTGGAAGGCAACAATGCTAACCGTTACACCATCGACGCGGACAATGTATGTCGCTCTGAACTCGCTCTAAAATATCGTGTGTTCCTAATTTAGATACGCAAGCTGCTACAATGAGACAGCTAATCTAGAATTTAGGTAAAAAATAACATTAGACATGCGTCGACCGGGAGTCGAACCCGGAACTATTGCTTGGAAGGCAACAATGCTAACCGTTACACCATCGACGCGGACGATGCATGTCGCTCTGAAATCACTGTGAAATATCGTGTGTTGCTAATTTAGATTGCCGAGCTGCTGCAATGAGACAGCTAATCTAGAATTTAGGTAAACAATGACGAAAGACATGCGTCGACCGGGAGTCGGAACTATTGCTTGGAAGGCAACAATGCTAACCGTTACACCATCGACGCGGACGACGCATGTCGCTCTGAAATCACTGTGAAATATCGTGTGTTGCTAATTTAGATTGCCGAGCTGCTGCAATGAGACAGCTAATCTAGAATTCAGGTAAACAATGACAAAAGACATGCGTCGACCGGGTGTCGGAACTATTGCTTGGAAGGCAACAATGCTAACCGTTACACCATCGACGCGGACGATTCCCGTCATGCTCATCCCTCTGTAAAATAACTTCTGTTACTTATTTAAACTGTAAATCTGAAAAGTTAATGCAATAGGCAGCTGGACTGGGATATAAGTGAACTAGGGTAAGAGACATGCGTCGACCGGGAGTCGAACCCGGAACTATTGCTTGGAAGGCAACAATGCTAACCGTTACACCATCGACGCGGACAATGTATGTCGCTCTGAACTCGCCCTAAAATAGCGTGTGTTCCTAATTTAGATAGGCGAGCTGTTGCAATGAGACAGCTAATCTAGAATTTAGGTAAACAATAACATTAGACATGCGTCGACCGGGAGTCGAATCCGGAACTATTGCTTGGAAGGCAACAATGCTAACCGTTACACCATCGACGCGGACGATTCACGTCATTCTCATCCCGCTGTTAAATAACTTCTGTTACCTATTTAAACTGTAAATCTAAAAAGTTACTGCAATAGGCAGCTGGACTGGGATTTGGGTAAGAGACATGCGTCGACCGGGAGTAGAACCCGGAACTATCGCTTGGAAGACAACAATGCTAACCGTTTTACCTTCGACGCGAACGATTCATGTCATTCTCATCCCGCTGTTAAATAACTTGTATTTAATAATTAATGTGTAAGTTTGAAAAGTCACTCTAACAAGGCAAACTGAACGAGAATTTAGGTAAACTAGGGTAGAGACATGCGTCGACCGGGAGTCGAACCCGGAACTATTGCTTGGAAGGCAACAATGTTAACCGTTACACCATCGACGCGGACGATTCCCGTCGTGCTCATCCCTCTGTAAAATAACTTCTGTTACTTATTTAAACTGTAAATCTGAAAAGTTAATGCAATAGGCAGCTGGACTGGGATTTAAGTAAACTAGGGTAAGAGACATGCGTCGACCGGGAGTCGAACCCGGAACTATTGCTTGGAAGGCAACAATGCTAACCGTTACACAATCGACGATGACGAACATGTCATTCTCATCCCGCTGTTAAATAACTTGTATTTAATAATTAATCTGTAAGTTTGAAAAGTTACTCTAACATGGCAAACTGAACGAGAATTTAGGTAAACTAGGGTAGAGACATGCGTCGACCGGGAGTCGAACCCGGAACTATTGCTTGGAAGGCAACAATGCTAACCGTTACACCATCGACGCGGACGATTCCCGTCATGCTCATCCCTCTGTGAAATAACTTCTGTTACTTATTTAAACTGTAAGTCTGAAAAGTAAATGCAATAGACAGCTGGACTGGGGTTTAGGTAAACTTGGGTAAGAGACATGCTTGGATTACTATTGCTTGGAAGGCAACAATGCTAACCGTTACACCATCGTCGCGGACGATTCACGTCATTCTCATCCCGCAGTTAAATAACTTCTGTTACTTATTTAAACTGTAAATCTAAAAAGTTACTGCAATATCCAGCTGGACTGGGATTTTGGTAAACTAGGATAAGAGACATGCGTCGACCGGGAGTCGAACCCGGAACTATTGCTTGGAAGGCAACAATGCTAACGGTTACACCATCGACGATGACGATTCATGTCATTCTTATCCCGCTGTTAAATAACTTGTATTTAATAATTAATCTGTAAGTTTGAAAAGTTACTCTAACATGGCAAACTGAACGAGAATTTAGGTAAAGTAGGGTAGAGACATACGTCGACCGGGAGTCGAACCCGGAACTCTTGCTTGGAAGGCAACAATGCTAACCGTTACACCATCGACGCGGACAATGTATGTCGCTCTGAACTCGCCCTAAAATAGCGTGTGTTCCTAATTTAGATAGGCGAGCTGTTGCAATGAGACAGCTAATCTAGAATTTAGGTAAACAATAACATTAGACATGCGTCGACCGGGAGTCGAATCCGGAACTATTGCTTGGAAGGCAACAATGCTAACCGTTACACCATCGACGATGACGATTCATGTCATTCTCATCCCGCTGTTAAATAACTTGTATTTAATAATTAATCTGTAAGTTTGAAAAGTTACTCTAACATGGCAAACTGAACGAGAATTTAGGTAAACTAGGGTAGAGACATACGTCGACCGGGAGTCGAACCCGGAACTCTTGCTTGGAAGGCAACAATGCTAACCGTTACACCATCGACGCGGACAATGTATGTCGCTCTGAACTCGCCCTAAAATAGCGTGTGTTCCTAATTTAGATAGGCGAGCTGTTGCAATGAGACAGCTAATCTAGAATTTAGGTAAACAATAACATTAGACATGCGTCGACCGGGAGTCGAATCCGGAACTATTGCTTGGAAGGCAACAATGCTAACCGTTACACCATCGACGATGACGATTCATGTCATTCTCATCCCGCTGTTAAATAACTTGTATTTAATAATTAATCTGTAAGTTTGAAAAGTTACTCTAACATGGCAAACTGAACGAGAATTTAGGTAAACTAGGGTAGAGACATGCGTCGACCGGGAGTCGAACCCGGAACTATTGCTTGGAAGGCAACAATGCTAACCGTTACACCATCGACGCGGACGATTCCAGTCATGCTCATCCCTCTGTGAAATAACTTCTGTTACTTAATTAAACTGTAAGTCTGAAAAGTAAATGCAATAGACAGCTGGACTGGGGTTTAGGTAAACTTGGGTAAGAGACATGCTTGGATTACTATTGCTTGGAAGGCAACAATGCTAACCGTTACACCATCGTCGCGGACGATTCACGTCATTCTCATCCCGCAGTTAAATAACTTCTGTTACTTATTTAAACTGTAAATCTAAAAAGTTACTGCAATATCCAGCTGGACTGGGATTTTGGTAAACTAGGATAAGAGACATGCGTCGACCGGGAGTCGAACCCGGAACTATTGCTTAGAAGGCAACAATGCTAACGGTTACACCATCGACGATGACGATTCATGTCATTCTTATCCCGCTGTTAAATAACTTGTGTTTAATAATTAATCTGTAAGTTTGAAAAGTTACTCTAACAAGGCAAACTGAACGAGAATTTAGGTAAACTAGGGTAGAGACATGCGTCGACCGCGAGTCGAACCCGGAACTATTGCTTGGAAGGCAACAATGCTAACCGTTACACCATCGACGCGGACGATGCATGTCATTCTCATCCCGCTGTTAACTTGTATTTAATAATTAAACTGTAAGTTTTAAAAGTTACTCTAACAAGGCAAACTGAACGAGAATTTAGGTAAACTAGGGTAGAGACATGCGTCGACCGGGAGTCGAACCCGGAACTATTGCTTGGAAGGCAACAATGCTAACCGTTACACCATCGACGCGGACGATGCATGTCGCTCTGAAATCACCGTAAAATATCGTGTGTTGCTAATTTAGATTGCCGAGCTGTTGCTATGAGACAGCTAATCTAGAATTTAGGTAAACAATAACATTAGACATGCGACGACCGGGAGTCGAATCCGGAACTATTGCTTGGAAGGCAACAATGCTAACCGTTACACCATCGATGCGGACGATTCCCGTCATGCTCATCCCTCTGTAAAATAACTTCTGTTACTTATTTAAACTGTAAATCTGAAAAGTTGATGCAATAGGCAGCTGGACTGGGATATAAGGGAACTAGGGTAAGAGACATGCGTCGACCGGGAGTCGAACCCGGAACTATTGCATGGAAGGCAACAATGCTAACCGTTACACCATCGACGCGGACAATGTATGTCGCTCTGAACTCGCCCTAAAATAGCGTGTGTTCCTAATTTAGATAGGCGAGCTGTTGCAATGAGACAGCTAATCTAGAATTTAGGTAAACAATAACATTAGACATGCGTCGACCGGGAGTCGAATCCGGAACTATTGCTTGGAAGGCAACAATGCTTAACCGTTACACCATCGACGCGGACGATTCATGTCATTCTCATCCCTCTGTTAAATAACTTGTATTTAATATTTAAACTGTAAGTTTGAAAAGTTACTTCTAACAAGGCAAACTGAACGAGAATTCAGGTAAACTAGGGTAGAGACATGCGTCGACCGGGAGTCGAACCCGGAACTATTGCTTGGAAGGCAACAATGCTAACCGTTACACCATCGACGCGGACGATGCATGTCGCTCTGAAATCACTGTGAAATATCGTGTGTTGCTAATTTAGATTGCCGAGCTGCTGCAATGAAACAGCTAATCTAGAATTTAGGTAAACAATGACAAAAGACATGCGTCGACCTGGAGTCGGAACTATTGCTGGGAAGGCAACAATGCTAACCGTTACACCATCGACGCGGACAATGCATGTCGCTCTGAAATCACTGTGAAAAATCGTGTGTTGCTAATTTAGATTGCCGAGCTGCTGCAATGAAACAGCTAATCTAGAAATTAGGTGAACAATGACGAAAGACATGCGTCGACCGGGAGTCGGAACTATTGCTTGGAAGGCAACAATGCTAACCGTTACTCCATCGATGCGGATGATTCCCGTCATGCTCATCCCTCTGTGAAATAACTTCTGTTACTTATTTAAACTGTAAGTCTGAAAAGTAAATGCAATAGGCAGCTGGACTGGGATTTAAGTAAACTAGGGTAAGAGACATGCGTCGACCGGGAGTCGAACCCGGAACTATTGCTTGGAAGGCAACAATGCTAACCGTTACACAATCGACGATGACGAACATGTCATTCTCATCCCGCTGTTAAATAACTTGTATTTAATAATTAATCTGTAAGTTTGAAAAGTTACTCTAACATGGCAAACTGAACGAGAATTTAGGTAAACTAGGGTAGAGACATGCGTCGACCGGGAGTCGAACCCGGAACTATTGCTTGGAAGGCAACAATGCTAACCGTTACACCATCGACGCGGACGATTCCCGTCATGCTCATCCCTCTGTGAAATAACTTCTGTTACTTATTTAAACTGTAAGTCTGAAAAGTAAATGCAATAGACAGCTGGACTGGGGTTTAGGTAAACTTGGGTAAGAGACATGCTTGGATTACTATTGCTTGGAAGGCAACAATGCTAACCGTTACACCATCGTCGCGGACGATTCACGTCATTCTCATCCCGCAGTTAAATAACTTCTGTTACTTATTTAAACTGTAAATCTAAAAAGTTACTGCAATATCCAGCTGGACTGGGATTTTGGTAAACTAGGATAAGAGACATGCGTCGACCGGGAGTCGAACCCGGAACTATTGCTTGGAAGGCAACAATGCTAACGGTTACACCATCGACGATGACGATTCATGTCATTCTTATCCCGCTGTTAAATAACTTGTATTTAATAATTAATCTGTAAGTTTGAAAAGTTACTCTAACATGGCAAACTGAACGAGAATTTAGGTAAAGTAGGGTAGAGACATACGTCGACCGGGAGTCGAACCCGGAACTCTTGCTTGGAAGGCAACAATGCTAACCGTTACACCATCGACGCGGACAATGTATGTCGCTCTGAACTCGCCCTAAAATAGCGTGTGTTCCTAATTTAGATAGGCGAGCTGTTGCAATGAGACAGCTAATCTAGAATTTAGGTAAACAATAACATTAGACATGCGTCGACCGGGAGTCGAATCCGGAACTATTGCTTGGAAGGCAACAATGCTAACCGTTACACCATCGATGCGGACGATTCCCGTCATGCTCATCCCTCTGTAAAATAACTTCTGTTACTTATTTAAACTGTAAATCTGAAAAGTTGATGCAATAGGCAGCTGGACTGGGATATAAGTGAACTAGGGTAAGAGACATGCGTCGACCGGGAGTCGAACTCGGAACTATTGCTTGGAAGGCAACAATGCTAACCGTTACACCATCGACGCGGACAATGTATGTCGCTCTGAAATCACCGTAAAATATCGTGTGTTGCTAATTTAGATTGCCGAGCTGTTGCTATGAGACAGCTAATCTAGAATTTAGGTAAACAATAACATTAGACATGCGACGACCGGGAGTCGAATCCGGAACTATTGCTTGGAAGGCAACAATGCTAACCGTTACACCATCGATGCGGACGATTCCCGTCATGCTCATCCCTCTGTAAAATAACTTCTGTTACTTATTTAAACTGTAAATCTGAAAAGTTGATGCAATAGGCAGCTGGACTGGGATATAAGTGAACTAGGGTAAGAGACATGCGTCGACCGGGAGTCGAACCCGGAACTATTGCTTGGAAGGCAACAATGCTAACCGTTACACCATCGACGCGGACAATGTATGTCGCTCTGAACTCGCCCTAAAATAGCGTGTGTTCCTAATTTAGATAGGCGAGCTGTTGCAATGAGACAGCTAATCTAGAATTTAGGTAAACAATAACATTAGACATGCGTCGACCGGGAGTCGAATCCGGAACTATTGCTTGGAAGGCAACAATGCTTAACCGTTACACCATCGACGCGGACGATTCATGTCATTCTCATCCCTCTGTTAAATAACTTGTATTTAATATTTAAACTGTAAGTTTGAAAAGTTACTTCTAACAAGGCAAACTGAACGAGAATTCAGGTAAACTAGGGTAGAGACATGCGTCGACCGGGAGTCGAACCCGGAACTATTGCTTGGAAGGCAACAATGCTAACCGTTACACCATCGACGCGGACGATGCATGTCGCTCTGAAATCACTGTGAAATATCGTGTGTTGCTAATTTAGATTGCCGAGCTGCTGCAATGAGACAGCTAATCTAGAATTTAGGTAAACAATGACAAAAGACATGCGTCGACCTGGAGTCGGAACTATTGCTGGGAAGGCAACAATGCTAACCGTTACACCATCGACGCGGACAATGCATGTCGCTCTGAAATCACTGTGAAAAATCGTGTGTTGCTAATTTAGATTGCCGAGCTGCTGCAATGAAACAGCTAATCTAGAAATTAGGTGAACAATGACGAAAGACATGCGTCGACCGG
Organism: Styela clava; assembly: GCF_964204865.1. NCBI lineage: Eukaryota > Metazoa > Chordata > Ascidiacea > Stolidobranchia > Styelidae > Styela > Styela clava. The sequence continues at coordinate 123,297 of NC_135250.1, read as the reverse complement.
GAGTCGGAACTATTGCTTGGAAGGCAACAATGCTAACCGTTACTCCATCGATGCGGATGATTCCCGTCATGCTCATCCCTCTGTGAAATAACTTCTGTTACTTATTTAAACTGTAAGTCTGAAAAGTAAATGCAATAGGCAGCTGGACTGGGATTTAAGTAAACTAGGGTAAGAGACATGCGTCGACCGGGAGTCGAACCCGGAACTATTGCTTGGAAGGCAACAATGCTAACCGTTACACAATCGACGATGACGAACATGTCATTCTCATCCCGCTGTTAAATAACTTGTATTTAATAATTAATCTGTAAGTTTGAAAAGTTACTCTAACATGGCAAACTGAACGAGAATTTAGGTAAACTAGGGTAGAGACATGCGTCGACCGGGAGTCGAACCCGGAACTATTGCTTGGAAGGCAACAATGCTAACCGTTACACCATCGACGCGGACGATTCCCGTCATGCTCATCCCTCTGTGAAATAACTTCTGTTACTTATTTAAACTGTAAGTCTGAAAAGTAAATGCAATAGACAGCTGGACTGGGGTTTAGGTAAACTTGGGTAAGAGACATGCTTGGATTACTATTGCTTGGAAGGCAACAATGCTAACCGTTACACCATCGTCGCGGACGATTCACGTCATTCTCATCCCGCAGTTAAATAACTTCTGTTACTTATTTAAACTGTAAATCTAAAAAGTTACTGCAATATCCAGCTGGACTGGGATTTTGGTAAACTAGGATAAGAGACATGCGTCGACCGGGAGTCGAACCCGGAACTATTGCTTGGAAGGCAACAATGCTAACCGTTACACCATCGACGCGGACGATGCATGTCGCTCTGAAATCACTGTGAAATATCGTGTGTTGCTAATTTAGATTGCCGAGCTGCTGCAATGAGACAGCTAATCTAGAATTTAGGTAAACAATGACAAAAGACATGCGTCGACCTGGAGTCGGAACTATTGCTGGGAAGGCAACAATGCTAACCGTTACACCATCGACGCGGACAATGCATGTCGCTCTGAAATCACTGTGAAAAATCGTGTGTTGCTAATTTAGATTGCCGAGCTGCTGCAATGAAACAGCTAATCTAGAAATTAGGTGAACAATGACGAAAGACATGCGTCGACCGGGAGTCGGAACTATTGCTTGGAAGGCAACAATGCTAACCGTTACTCCATCGATGCGGATGATTCCCGTCATGCTCATCCCTCTGTGAAATAACTTCTGTTACTTATTTAAACTGTAAGTCTGAAAAGTAAATGCAATAGGCAGCTGGACTGGGATTTAAGTAAACTAGGGTAAGAGACATGCGTCGACCGGGAGTCGAACCCGGAACTATTGCTTGGAAGGCAACAATGCTAACCGTTACACAATCGACGATGACGAACATGTCATTCTCATCCCGCTGTTAAATAACTTGTATTTAATAATTAATCTGTAAGTTTGAAAAGTTACTCTAACATGGCAAACTGAACGAGAATTTAGGTAAACTAGGGTAGAGACATGCGTCGACCGGGAGTCGAACCCGGAACTATTGCTTGGAAGGCAACAATGCTAACCGTTACACCATCGACGCGGACGATTCCCGTCATGCTCATCCCTCTGTGAAATAACTTCTGTTACTTATTTAAACTGTAAGTCTGAAAAGTAAATGCAATAGACAGCTGGACTGGGGTTTAGGTAAACTTGGGTAAGAGACATGCTTGGATTACTATTGCTTGGAAGGCAACAATGCTAACCGTTACACCATCGTCGCGGACGATTCACGTCATTCTCATCCCGCAGTTAAATAACTTCTGTTACTTATTTAAACTGTAAATCTAAAAAGTTACTGCAATATCCAGCTGGACTGGGATTTTGGTAAACTAGGATAAGAGACATGCGTCGACCGGGAGTCGAACCCGGAACTATTGCTTGGAAGGCAACAATGCTAACGGTTACACCATCGACGATGACGATTCATGTCATTCTTATCCCGCTGTTAAATAACTTGTATTTAATAATTAATCTGTAAGTTTGAAAAGTTACTCTAACATGGCAAACTGAACGAGAATTTAGGTAAAGTAGGGTAGAGACATACGTCGACCGGGAGTCGAACCCGGAACTCTTGCTTGGAAGGCAACAATGCTAACCGTTACACCATCGACGCGGACAATGTATGTCGCTCTGAACTCGCCCTAAAATAGCGTGTGTTCCTAATTTAGATAGGCGAGCTGTTGCAATGAGACAGCTAATCTAGAATTTAGGTAAACAATAACATTAGACATGCGTCGACCGGGAGTCGAATCCGGAACTATTGCTTGGAAGGCAACAATGCTAACCGTTACACCATCGACGATGACGATTCATGTCATTCTCATCCCGCTGTTAAATAACTTGTATTTAATAATTAATCTGTAAGTTTGAAAAGTTACTCTAACATGGCAAACTGAACGAGAATTTAGGTAAACTAGGGTAGAGACATACGTCGACCGGCAGTCGAACCCGGAACTCTTGCTTGGAAGGCAACAATGCTAACCGTTACACCATCGACGCGGACAATGTATGTCGCTCTGAACTCGCCCTAAAATAGCGTGTGTTCCTAATTTAGATAGGCGAGCTGTTGCAATGAGACAGCTAATCTAGAATTTAGGTAAACAATAACATTAGACATGCGTCGACCGGGAGTCGAATCCGGAACTATTGCTTGGAAGGCAACAATGCTAACCGTTACACCATCGACGATGACGATTCATGTCATTCTCATCCCGCTGTTAAATAACTTGTATTTAATAATTAATCTGTAAGTTTGAAAAGTTACTCTAACATGGCAAACTGAACGAGAATTTAGGTAAACTAGGGTAGAGACATGCGTCGACCGGGAGTCGAACCCGGAACTATTGCTTGGAAGGCAACAATGCTAACCGTTACACCATCGACGCGGACGATTCCAGTCATGCTCATCCCTCTGTGAAATAACTTCTGTTACTTAATTAAACTGTAAGTCTGAAAAGTAAATGCAATAGACAGCTGGACTGGGGTTTAGGTAAACTTGGGTAAGAGACATGCTTGGATTACTATTGCTTGGAAGGCAACAATGCTAACCGTTACACCATCGTCGCGGACGATTCACGTCATTCTCATCCCGCAGTTAAATAACTTCTGTTACTTATTTAAACTGTAAATCTAAAAAGTTACTGCAATATCCAGCTGGACTGGGATTTTGGTAAACTAGGATAAGAGACATGCGTCGACCGGGAGTCGAACCCGGAACTATTGCTTGGAAGGCAACAATGCTAACGGTTACACCATCGACGATGACGATTCATGTCATTCTTATCCCGCTGTTAAATAACTTGTGTTTAATAATTAATCTGTAAGTTTGAAAAGTTACTCTAACAAGGCAAACTGAACGAGAATTTAGGTAAACTAGGGTAGAGACATGCGTCGACCGCGAGTCGAACCCGGAACTATTGCTTGGAAGGCAACAATGCTAACCGTTACACCATCGACGCGGACGATGCATGTCATTCTCATCCCGCTGTTAACTTGTATTTAATAATTAAACTGTAAGTTTTAAAAGTTACTCTAACAAGGCAAACTGAACGAGAATTTAGGTAAACTAGGGTAGAGACATGCGTCGACCGGGAGTCGAACCCGGAACTATTGCTTGGAAGGCAACAATGCTAACCGTTACACCATCGACGCGGACGATGCATGTCGCTCTGAAATCACCGTAAAATATCGTGTGTTGCTAATTTAGATTGCCGAGCTGTTGCTATGAGACAGCTAATCTAGAATTTAGGTAAACAATAACATTAGACATGCGACGACCGGGAGTCGAATCCGGAACTATTGCTTGGAAGGCAACAATGCTAACCGTTACACCATCGATGCGGACGATTCCCGTCATGCTCATCCCTCTGTAAAATAACTTCTGTTACTTATTTAAACTGTAAATCTGAAAATTTGATGCAATAGGCAGCTGGACTGGGATATAAGTGAACTAGGGTAAGAGACATGCGTCGACCGGGAGTCGAACCCGGAACTATTGCTTGGAAGGCAACAATGCTAACCGTTACACCATCGACGCGGACAATGTATGTCGCTCTGAACTCGCCCTAAAATAGCGTGTGTTCCTAATTTAGATAGGCGAGCTGTTGCAATGAGACAGCTAATCTAGAATTTAGGTAAACAATAACATTAGACATGCGTCGACCGGGAGTCGAATCCGGAACTATTGCTTGGAAGGCAACAATGCTTAACCGTTACACCATCGACGCGGACGATTCATGTCATTCTCATCCCTCTGTTAAATAACTTGTATTTAATATTTAAACTGTAAGTTTGAAAAGTTACTTCTAACAAGGCAAACTGAACGAGAATTCAGGTAAACTAGGGTAGAGACATGCGTCGACCGGGAGTCGAACCCGGAACTATTGCTTGGAAGGCAACAATGCTAACCGTTACACCATCGACGCGGACGATGCATGTCGCTCTGAAATCACTGTGAAATATCGTGTGTTGCTAATTTAGATTGCCGAGCTGCTGCAATGAAACAGCTAATCTAGAAATTAGGTGAACAATGACGAAAGACATGCGTCGACCTGGAGTCGGAACTATTGCTGGGAAGGCAACAATGCTAACCGTTACACCATCGACGCGGACAATGCATGTCGCTCTGAAATCACTGTGAAAAATCGTGTGTTGCTAATTTAGATTGCCGAGCTGCTGCAATGAAACAGCTAATCTAGAAATTAGGTGAACAATGACGAAAGACATGCGTCGACCGGGAGTCGGAACTATTGCTTGGAAGGCAACAATGCTAACCGTTACTCCATCGATGCGGATGATTCCCGTCATGCTCATCCCTCTGTGAAATAACTTCTGTTACTTATTTAAACTGTAAGTCTGAAAAGTAAATGCAATAGGCAGCTGGACTGGGATTTAAGTAAACTAGGGTAAGAGACATGCGTCGACCGGGAGTCGAACCCGGAACTATTGCTTGGAAGGCAACAATGCTAACCGTTACACAATCGACGATGACGAACATGTCATTCTCATCCCGCTGTTAAATAACTTGTATTTAATAATTAATCTGTAAGTTTGAAAAGTTACTCTAACATGGCAAACTGAACGAGAATTTAGGTAAACTAGGGTAGAGACATGCGTCGACCGGGAGTCGAACCCGGAACTATTGCTTGGAAGGCAACAATGCTAACCGTTACACCATCGACGCGGACGATTCCCGTCATGCTCATCCCTCTGTGAAATAACTTCTGTTACTTATTTAAACTTTAAGTCTGAAAAGTAAATGCAATAGACAGCTGGACTGGGGTTTAGGTAAACTTGGGTAAGAGACATGCTTGGATTACTATTGCTTGGAAGGCAACAATGCTAACCGTTACACCATCGTCGCGGACGATTCACGTCATTCTCATCCCGCAGTTAAATAACTTCTGTTACTTATTTAAACTGTAAATCTAAAAAGTTACTGCAATATCCAGCTGGACTGGGATTTTGGTAAACTAGGATAAGAGACATGCGTCGACCGGGAGTCGAACCCGGAACTATTGCTTGGAAGGCAACAATGCTAACGGTTACACCATCGACGATGACGATTCATGTCATTCTTATCCCGCTGTTAAATAACTTGTATTTAATAATTAATCTGTAAGTTTGAAAAGTTACTCTAACATGGCAAACTGAACGAGAATTTAGGTAAAGTAGGGTAGAGACATACGTCGACCGGGAGTCGAACCCGGAACTCTTGCTTGGAAGGCAACAATGCTAACCGTTACACCATCGACGCGGACAATGTATGTCGCTCTGAACTCGCCCTAAAATAGCGTGTGTTCCTAATTTAGATAGGCGAGCTGTTGCAATGAGACAGCTAATCTAGAATTTAGGTAAACAATAACATTAGACATGCGTCGACCGGGAGTCGAATCCGGAACTATTGCTTGGAAGGCAACAATGCTAACCGTTACACCATCGACGATGACGATTCATGTCATTCTCATCCCGCTGTTAAATAACTTGTATTTAATAATTAATCTGTAAGTTTGAAAAGTTACTCTAACATGGCAAACTGAACGAGAATTTAGGTAAACTAGGGTAGAGACATGCGTCGACCGGGAGTCGAACCCGGAACTATTGCTTGGAAGGCAACAATGCTAACCGTTACACCATCGACGCGGACGATTCCAGTCATGCTCATCCCTCTGTGAAATAACTTCTGTTACTTAATTAAACTGTAAGTCTGAAAAGTAAATGCAATAGACAGCTGGACTGGGGTTTAGGTAAACTTGGGTAAGAGACATGCTTGGATTACTATTGCTTGGAAGGCAACAATGCTAACCGTTACACCATCGTCGCGGACGATTCACGTCATTCTCATCCCGCAGTTAAATAACTTCTGTTACTTATTTAAACTGTAAATCTAAAAAGTTACTGCAATATCCAGCTGGACTGGGATTTTGGTAAACTAGGATAAGAGACATGCGTCGACCGGGAGTCGAACCCGGAACTATTGCTTGGAAGGCAACAATGCTAACGGTTACACCATCGACGATGACGATTCATGTCATTCTTATCCCGCTGTTAAATAACTTGTGTTTAATAATTAATCTGTAAGTTTGAAAAGTTACTCTAACAAGGCAAACTGAACGAGAATTTAGGTAAACTAGGGTAGAGACATGCGTCGACCGCGAGTCGAACCCGGAACTATTGCTTGGAAGGCAACAATGCTAACCGTTACACCATCGACGCGGACGATGCATGTCATTCTCATCCCGCTGTTAACTAGTATTTAATAATTAAACTGTAAGTTTTAAAAGTTACTCTAACAAGGCAAACTGAACGAGAATTTAGGTAAACTAGGGTAGAGACATGCGTCGACCGGGAGTCGAACCCGGAACTATTGCTTGGAAGGCAACAATGCTAACCGTTACACCATCGACGCGGACGATTCCCGTCATGCTCATCCCTCTGTAAAATAACTTCTGTTACTTATTTAAACTGTAAATCTGAAAAGTTGATGCAATAGGCAGCTGGACTGGGATATAAGTGAACTAGGGTAAGAGACATGCGTCGACCGGGAGTCGAACCCGGAACTATTGCTTGGAAGGCAACAATGCTAACCGTTACACCATCGACGCGGACAATGTATGTCGTTCTGAACTCGCCCTAAAATAGCGTGTGTTCCTAATTTAGATAGGCGAGCTGTTGCAATGAGACAGCTAATCTAGAATTTAGGTAAACAATAACATTAGACATGCGTCGAACGGGAGTCGAATCCGGAACTATTGCTTGGAAGGTAACAATGCTAACCGTTACACCATCGACGATGACGATTCATGTCATTCTCATCCCGCTGTTAAATAACTTGTATTTAATAATTAATCTGTATGTTTGAAAAGTTACTCTAACATGGCAAACTGAACGAGAATTTAGGTAAAATAGGGTAGAGACATGCGTCGACCGGGAGTCGAACCCGGAACTATTGCTTGGAAGGCAACAATGCTAACCGTTACACCATCGACGCGGACGATTCCCGTCATGCTCATCCCTCTGTGAAATAACTTCTGTTACTTATTTAAACTGTAAGTCTGAAAAGTAAATGCAATAGACAGCTGGACTGGGGTTTAGGTAAACTTGGGTAAGAGACATGCTTGGATTACTATTGCTTGGAAGGCAACAATGCTAACTGTTACACCATCGTCGCGGACGATTCACGTCATTCTCATCCCGCAGTTAAATAACTTCTGTTACTTATTTAAACTGTAAATCTAAAAAGTTACTGCAATATCCAGCTGGACTGGGATTTTGGTAAACTAGGATAAGAGACATGCGTCGACCGGGAGTCGAACCCGGAACTATTGCTTGGAAGGCAACAATGCTAACCGTTACACCATCGACGCGGACGATGCATGTCATTCTCATCCCGCTGTTAACTAGTATTTAATAATTAAACTGTAAGTTTTAAAAGTTACTCTAACAAGGCAAACTGAACGAGAATTTAGGTAAACTAGGGTAGAGACATGCGTCGACCGGGAGTCGAACCCGGAACTATTGCTTGGAAGGCAACAATGCTAACCGTTACACCATCGACGCGGACGATTCCCGTCATGCTCATCCCTCTGTAAAATAACTTCTGTTACTTATTTAAACTGTAAATCTGAAAAGTTGATGCAATAGGCAGCTGGACTGGGATATAAGTGAACTAGGGTAAGAGACATGCGTCGACCGGGAGTCGAACTCATGTCATTCTCATCCCGCTGTTAAATAACTTGTATTTAATAATTGAACTGTAAGTTTGAAAAGGTACTGCAATAAGGCAAGCTGAACGAGAATTTAGGTAAACTAGGGTAAGAGACACGCGTCGAACCGGAGTCGAACCCGGAACTATTGCTGTTTTGATTAAGGTAAGCTTGACTCCCTTGATCAACAGCACGGAGAATCTGGTAGTCTTTTCTGCCATTCCGCGGCTTTTGCCAGCCCGCTCCGAACCAGGTGTATTGGGAGTGGCCTCTCCCCTTTCGGGAATTTCTTTTAGGCCACCCCGGCGTTTCCGTAACGGTTTTTATATATTAAACCGTTACCGCTTTTGTTTGTTTCTCTGTTAGTTTATAAACTTCTGTTAGCTAATAGCCCTAATTTCTACTACTACCATAATATCTAGCTCGTTTTTATTATCCTTCAGTTAGTTTATTTGTAGTAGGTTTCCTGAATAACTCTTAGTTGAATAACATCTGGGGTTCCACATTTCTTCTATAGTTTTTCGTAAAGATCTTGATGTCTGCCAGGACACACCTGCCTCTCGGCAGTCAGAGTGTCTCTGGCAGACCGGCAACTGGACCATCTGACCCGCAGACCTCTTCTTCTTCGGCAGCCAAACCACTATTCTCAAGTGTCGCAGCGTCGATTCCGAAGGTCGCGAACGTGAAGGGGATCGAAGTTCAACGTGGGGAGTCAATTGACGCCACAACATCGCAGGACATCCCCACTGTCGCCGCTTTCTACCAACTTTTTTCGTCGGTCGACCCTTTAGGTCACTTGTTGAAGGAGTGTCCCAATTAGGTCGGGAACTTGGAATATCACCTTCCAGGCGGCAGATGGGGGAAATCGTGACAAGTTCCTATCTACGATAGGAAACAAGCTTGATACCCCATCTGGCCGAATTAATTTTTCTTTGTCGCGTGGTTTAGGCACGCGCATTAGTGTGCGGAGTATCCCGACGGAGGCGACGATCGAGCAAATTACCACCATGCTCGACTCGCTGAAGTTCGGGGAGGTACGCCGCGTATACCGAATATACCTTAAAAATACCAAGGTATATAATGGCTACATTCAAGCCATTGTTGATGACTTCGACAGGAATAATTTTCCTGACTTCATCAACATAGCCGGTATGCGCTGTAAGACGTACCTCCCCGCGGAACTCTATGTAAAATCATGTTTAAACTGCTTCGCTACCGAGCATTTGGCCCGAGAGTGCATTAACCCCCCTTTTTGCCGCCTGTGCAAAAAAGCCGGGCATGTGCAGAGGGACTGCGCCGACTTCCCCTCCATTCCATCTGGCAGGAAGTCTAGTGAAGCAGCACCACCGCAAATTAAATCTCCCGTACAATCTGTTTCTAAAACCTTGATGAGGAAGGCGAAATACACCTTCGCCAAGATCTCATCAAGTGCTCCAGCAATGCCTGTACGGATAGAAAAGGAAAATAATATTTATAATAAGGAGAACTCTTCTAGTAAGACTGGTAATTTTCTCAGTCGGGTTAGAGTTGATTTCCATCCTGTCCCGACTGAGATACACGAAATTACCGACTCTCTAGAGTCGGAAAATATGGGAAATAAAATTAATAGGGTTTCAAATAATGGTAGTGGTCCTGGAAAGGACTCGGCTAACCTGGAAGAAAACAGCGACGATGATGAGAGCTCTCTGGAAGCTGACTTACTTAATATAGCCAAACTTACAGAGTGCTCGGAAGAATAACACGTGTCTTTTCGCGAGAAGATACGCATCCATCGTAAATCCAAAGAGCCGGGTCCGGACTGGGACTACTCCAAAATTTAAAAGCCTTCGATTCTCAGGGACGAGAAGAGGGGATGCGAGAGCTCGTCTTCGGACGCGTCATCAGCTCACCCCCCCACTAAATCCCGGGGTTTTTCAGAACCATCTGCCGGTGAATAATAAACCATAGCTCCGAGTTTTCATAATCCCTCTTTTCTGTCTCTTCTATGCTGGTGGATTAACATCCACAATAACCATTCTAATAATCGTACTATACCAACTGTGCGTAATTTATTGAGCGGCATAATATATAATTATTACCCAAATCTCTAATGGATACTTTGAATTTAGTTTCACTCAATGTTAACGGACTGAACTCAAATAGACACAGGTTGGGTCTCTGGATACGGAGACACCAACCTGGAATAATTTCCTTGCAACAAGTACACTGTTGCAAAAAAGATGAGATTGATTCCTGGGCAGCCGACCTGGGATACACCGCGCACCTCAACCAACCGCGTACCATCCCCCATGAAGTCACCTCGATGAAATATTTCAGAGCTCGGACTGGAATTCTAGTTAAAGATAACATCCCCTGTACCATTCTATCGTACAGGGTTTTAATTCCATACAGGCTCGACCGTCTGGACTTTTTATTCAATAGTAGCATTACATGCTTAATGAATGCTTATTTCCCTTCGGTTCGGGCCGTACCCAGACTGACTTCATGGTGAGGATGTGCGGTGTGTTCCAGACCCTAGACCCCCTGGACCCACTTATAATTTTAGGGGATTTTAATGCCGTCTTGGATGAATGTGATGTTCTAATTAAACAGAACTTCAGGCTCACCAAGGCGGAAAAAATACTTGGATCCTCTTTAAAATCTCTTGGTATGATTGATATCTTTCGCCAAAAACATCCGGCTGGTTAGGTATATACCTGCAAAGTAGATACACAGGCGCGTAGGATTGATCGATTTTATATCTCCGATCACTACGCGGCCTGTGTGAAAGATATCAATCATATAATAAATACAGCTTCAGATCACACCCTTGCTCCAGCCCTACTCTTGAAATCCACCTTGAAAAAGGTGGATGGAAAGGCTAGACCGAAATCTTCAACGAAGATTAGATGGGGCAAGGGTGCCTGGAGAAATAACACCTCTCTGTATAGTGATCCAGAATATCGGGAAATAATAATTAATAATTATAAAAATCTTGTTCACCGCATGGAAGAATTTTCATATATTCAAGATTGGTGGGATTTCACTAAAAATAGTATTAAAAAAGAGTAGCATTGCTTTTTCCATCTATAAAGCAGATCTACATAGAAAGAAAAAGGACCATCCGGGTTTTTTAATTAGAGATGGACAACATCATGCGGAAATATTAAATTCAAGAAAGGAACTTCTTCTTCACGAGACTAAAAAATTAGAGTATATCAAATTAAAAGCACGTATTCAATGGATGGAAGAGGGTGAAGAGCTCACCAAAATCTTCTATCAGAAACTTAAAAAAGAGATCAGGACACCATAATTACACAACTTAAGGATAAATTCGGACAAATTAAAGAAAAACCGGAGGAAATAATTAGTATAGTCCATGTCTTTTATAAGGATCTCTGGGGAACCACATCAGATATTGATGTGGCAACCCAGGATGAACTTTTAAAAGTCATGGAAACCACTCAATTATCGAGTGATGACAACGGCCAAATTGAGAATGGAACTACTGAGGAAGAAGTCTTTTCTATAATAAAAAATATGGACAATGGCAAGTCGCCGGGTCTCGACGGCTTGTCAAGGGAATTTTACTTAGCGTTCTGGACCCTAATCAAAAAAGAACTCATAATTATAATTAATAACGTTTTACTTTCTGGCATGCTGCCAGAATCATCAAAAGTAGCAAGAGTTAAATTAATTTATAAGAAATCCGACGCTATAGATTTGAAAAATTGGCGTCCGATTTCAAATCTAAACGTCAATTATAAAATCATCACAAAACTTCTTTCGAGGCGCCTTTTAAATGCCTTCTCTGGCATAATCAGTCCGACCCAGAAAAGTACCATTCTGGGTCGGTCTATCTTTGATGTGCATTATAATATCACAAGTGCACTCAATTATGCCAAATATACTAATAGTCCGTATTTCATTGTTTCCATTGATAATCTCAAGGGCGTTTGACATGGTTAATCATAATTATCTTTTGAGACTTCTCGAAAGCAATAACTTATGTCCAAGCGCCTTGAGATTGATAAAATCCATTTACACCGGCATTACCAGCATCATTGAGATAAATGGGGCTTTCACCCAAGAAATTAACATACTGAGAGGCATCCGTCAAGGGTGTCCTCTTAGTATGTTACTCTACACCATCAATGTGGAGCCCCTCAGCCGATGTGTAATCAATAATAAATTAATAAAAGGTATTCGTATTGGTAATTTCACCCACAAATTGGATCAGTATGCGGACGACGCAACTTTTGTTGTGTCGGACGCATACTCGATTGATGCTATTTTCAATAACTTGCAGCTCTTTCGTCTAGCCACAGGGCAGCGGATCAATAGAGAAAAAACCTCCATCCTCTGTACTAATGATAGGGCGAAGGAGATTCTATTTTTTTTCCCTATCATAGGTACATAAAGGACCACATTAAAATCCTTGGAATCTACTTCGGTGAAAACCAAATTAATATAACTTGGAGCGAGAAGGTCTCCAAGATCGAACAGATAATTAATTTTAATCGGTCTAGATCATTATCCTGGTACGGCAAGATCTTGGTTATCAATTCTTTGATCTTGTCTCAGGTTCTTTTAAGCGCGAGGTCGGTCCCCATACCACCTCCTGTCATAAAATATATTGATCGCAAGATCTTCTCTTACCTCTGGATCTCTGAGCCTGTGGAAGTAGAGGGTTCAATGAGTGTGCATCAGGGTGCATTTCTCCGAACCCTCCCATGTGGCGGGAAATGTTTCGTCGAGGCCAGGCTTTCTGTTAATCTTTACCTTTTATTTTTCAGAAAAAGAAAGACCATCTAAAAGCCTCCCCTGCAACAAGTAAGTATAAAAAGGTAAGTATCGGTGGGTTGAGGCCTACCAAAAAAAAAAGAACGTAAGAGACACGCGTCGACTGTGAGTCGAACCCTGAACTATTGCTTGGAAGGCAACAATGCTAACTGTTACACTATCGACGCGGACGATTCATGTCATTCTCATCCCGCTGTTGAATAACTTGTATTTAATAATTAAACTGTAAGTTTGAAAAGTTACTGCAATAAGGCAAGCTAAACGAGAATTTAGGTAAACTAGGGTAAGAGACATGCGTTGAACGGGAGTCGAACCCGGAATTATTGCTTGGAAGGCAACAATGCTAACCGTTACACCATCGACGCGGTTACACCGTCGACGCGGGCGATTCATGTCATTCTTATCCCGCTGTTAAATAACTTCTGTTACTTAATTAAACTGTAAATTTGAAAAGTTACTGCAATAGGCAGCTGGACTGGGATTTAGGTAAACTGGGGTAAGAGCAGCGCCGGATTAACCATTAAACAATATAAGCACGTGCTTAGGGCACCAAGCAAAGAGGGGCACTAGAGAAATTTTAAAGCAGAATTTTATATAGTTTATCGGTGTTTATTAGAATATTACGAGTTCACCAGACGACTCCAACTTCAAAATGCTTATTTTTTGTCTTCAAGTATCATATTAACCTTCTTTATTAAAAATAAACACTAAAACTTATTTATTGGACGCGAAATGGGCCTATGAGTCGTTTTCTTAAATTATTGTTGTTTTTAATTTCTAGTATTCACCTTGTTGCTGCATTTTTGTTATAAAAAAAATCTTTCCTCTTGAACAATTGGACCAATGAACTATTTACACTATGTGGCGGTTCCACGATCGCATTTCAACGATCTCGTGGTCAGCGAAGTCGGGAGTTTTTTGATACAGTAGGCCAGGGTGGTCCAAACCCTGTCATGCTGATACATTCCGTGCAGTTCACAGAACAATTTTAGCGTATATTTGTATCTAATAAAGGAACGTTTTTAAAGTTTTTTTTAGCTAATCCAACTGGGTTTGGGATCCCGAGATCCCGAGATAAAATGAGTGTCGCAAGAAAGGTGACATAAGGAAACACGGCGGAAACGTATTTCCTTGCCCATCACACAGTGTCTGGTTTGATTTCCAGTAATATCTGTCACGAAAGAATATAATTTGAAGCGACATTAAATGCGAGATGCGCAAAATACAACGGTAATTCTCGGGAACTAACTTTAAAATAACTGAAGGCTTTATATATCTTTTTTACGCCACGCCACCCATGCAACATAATAATAGTCTGATTTGAACGGTAAACTCTCGTAGTTTATTAAATTTAAAATAAAGTAAACTCGCGATAATTCGATCACTTTTGGGTTTTCTCCGACTTGCGGCCCGCGAGACTTCCTTAAAAGTTTTTGCGGTCCTTCAATCTAGCAACCTCTAGCTACCTCACTCTGAGTTGTGACTTGTATCCTTTGGTATTTCGATTCACGTTGAGACTGGAAGTATGAATCTTTATTGTCACACTCTTTCAGGATTAGAGCTCAACCGATATTGCGTGTTCGCCGATATATCATATCGGCAGTAAACGGCCGATATATATATCGGCTTTATATAACAGTTAAAAAACCTAGAAATGTTTGTAAAAGTTGTTTTATTTACTGTTAGTTGTGATTATTTGTAATGGATAATACAAACATGTGGTTTTAGTTTTTATAATTAAATTACACATGAGGGGGCACCAAAGTCTTCAGTGCTTAGGGCACCAAAGGGGCTTAATCCGCCCCTGGGTAAGAGACATGCGTCGACCGGGAGTCGTACCCGGAACTATTGCTTGGAAGGCAACAATGCTATCCGTTACACCATCGACGCGGACGACTCATGTCATTCTCATCCCACAGTTAAATAACTTGTATTCAATAATTAAACTGTAAGTTTGAAAAGTTACTGCAATAAGGCAAGCTAAACGAACTGAACCCGGAACTATTGCTTGGAAGGCAACAATGCTAACCGTTACACCATCGACGCGGTTACACCATCGACGCGGACCATTCATGTCATTCTCATCCCGCTGTTATAACTTGTATTTAATAATTAAACTGTAAGTTTGAAAAGTTACTGCAAATAGACGAGCTGAACAAGAATTTAGGTAAACTAGGTTAAGAGACATGCGTCGAACCGAAAATACGGACAACAGTTTGGTTGCTCGATTACTTAGCGATTGGTATTCGTTATCAAGATATATCCAAAATTGTGACAGTGATTCTTTTTTAAATCTTGAACCCGGAACTATTGCTTGAAAGGCAACAATGCTAACCTTTACAGTAGTGGTTCCCAACCTTTCTACCCTGGCAGACCTGTAAAATTAAATTAAATGTACTCGCGGACCGGCAAAAATTTGAAATGACCGGAACATAAAAGAATAACATATATTTGCGTAATACAATACAATGTCGGGCACTCAATATGCATCTAGAGTCTAGACAAAAAAGGCACACTTAAAAACAGCTCACACGAAGAAAAACTATCAAATAATGTGACGGCCAAAAATATTTGCGTAATGAAATGCAGTGCTGGGCACCCATTATGCGTAAGAAAGGCACACATAAAACATCTCACATAAAAAACACGTACATGTCAAATCATGTACAAACGCAATTAACTCTAGTGAAAATTTTGCTGCTGTTCAGTTGCCAATATAGGATTGCAAACAATGCCTCAAGGAAGTTTCTGCAACGCGTAGCCCTGCAGCGGCGTGCAGCCAATTTCCTTGCTTCGCTTTAACTAAAGCTAGTGATGAAAATATTTTTATATATGAGTAATAAAAATATAAGTAACTCGTTGAAAATACGGACAACAGTTTGATTGCTCGATTACTTAGCGATTGGTATTCGTTATCAAGAGATATCCAAAATTGTGACAGTG
Organism: Styela clava; assembly: GCF_964204865.1. Lineage (NCBI taxonomy): Eukaryota > Metazoa > Chordata > Ascidiacea > Stolidobranchia > Styelidae > Styela > Styela clava. Next base: position 107,328 of record NC_135250.1, on the reverse strand, counting down.
ATTCTTTTTTAAATCTGACTGTAAATTAGAATCACAATTTGAATCAAGCTTTTTCATTGGGTTTATTATATTAATCCCTCTGCAGTTGATTGATGCTTCAAACGGAATGAATTTACATTACAATGACGAAGTCGTCGGTAATTTGGCACCAGGCTCAAAATCCTACTTTGTCTGCTCAAGATACTGGAAAAGATCTCAGCGGCCCATGCTTTTTTGCGCTCCTCGTGACCACCTGCCATATTTTACTGGAGTATTATACTTTCTTGACTGTTTTTTGGTTTGAACAAAGAAATATGCATAACGTTTTATTTGGATGGTCATATTAATCAGGAAAAGCATGCAAAACAGAAAAAGCACGAGTGCCGATTTTTAGGTTTTTGAATCTTGCGAGATTTGATGGAGCGCATTCACGATGAGCAAAAAGTGTGATTACTCGGCGCCAAGATGTCGCGAAAGACGTCACAATATGACGGCGGAAGAGAAATTGCGTAATAAATCGACCTCGTCTTCAGTAAAGAGATCGGAGGTCGAAACATTTGTGTTAATTTGTTTTCGTGTTAACATTAATCAAGACTGAGAAGGCCGACTTTTTCCCAGTTTGTGATGATATATAAGATGATTTAGGTATATTTGATCAATTTTTACTGATATATAATACTGAAATAAATTATTTCTCCGTGAGAATTGACAAAAAATTTACGGATTTTTTGAAAGTTTTTTTTTAAAATAATCGGAGTGGCAACATTGCGATTAATCGGAGTCAGTGTTACAAGTACATCTCAAATTTATCGAATTCTCAAAATAGCATAATACGGATCAAAACAATATATAAACGGGCAGTTTACCACATATTTTTTGTCCGCGGATTGCCGTGGTGTTTTGAGAGTTGAAGACAATTAAATTAATAAATCAAGACATTTTGAATATGCTCGTATCGGTCTTTGATTGATTACTTTGCACAAGTGAAAAACCATTTTTCGTTGAAAAAGTCGGCTCTTCTAACAAGTGGCGTAATCGCGGCGACTGTTCGGCGTGGATTTCGAGGCGGTGAATTTTTATTTCTGATTTACTAGTATACTTTATAATTATTTTCATTGTATGAAGTAAAATTGTACTATATATACTGGATTTTATATCAGATATCGAGATTTTTGTAACGGCGATAACAAGTTCGGAAGATTGCAAAAATACGTATCAAAATTAAATACATCAGGCAGCTTATCTCATATTTTTATGTCCACAGATCGCCGTGGTATTTTAGTTTAGTAGTATTTTTATTTTGACATAAGAAGTCGCAACCGCGAGTTACGTTGCACACAATTAAATTAATATATAAGAACATTTTAGAATCTCGTGGCTGTCATGGATTGAATATTTTACGCGACAGAAAAATCATTATACCTTAAAAAGGCGGTCCTTTTAACGAGCGCGTAATCGCGGTGACTGTCACAGTCGGCAATGGGAATTTCCGACTTTCGTATTTAATTATAGATAAAAACCCTACAAAGTCATTGCGTGAATCCTGAATGTTATTTCGAGTTCAAATGATGACTTAATAAATCGACAATAATGGCAATTCTACTAGTCAAATGATAATTCCTTGGTAAAATTTAGGAAAAAATTCGCACGATAGCTTGTTACCTTGTTTTGCATTATCAATTTTACAAAACGGCGCTAGTGCGCTTTATGCAGAACTAGAAATTGAAACAATAACCCAATAGGACTCCTCAAATTTGTCGTTTCTGTTTGTTAGCAAGAGCCGTGGGCTAATTCATGCAGAATTCAAGAAATTGGTTCAGTGACGCGCAAGTTCCGTGTACAATCAAAGCAGCCTGGGTACTCGATATATGAGTAGCAAAATGACATTCTAATACTTAGAGAATGACATCGACAGGTTATTGTTACGTGACGATACACGGCGCGGTGTTTTGCGGTAGGCGATCCAAGTTCGCTCCACCAAAATTATGGAAAGTGTCCGCCCCTGCTTTGCGGCTCCACCTATCCAACATTGCTGATCTCCATTGTACTCGTAAATCACATTCGGTGATGGTATTCAAAAGTAGAGTACAAATTAAAAACGGATTCGTTGATTACCCGTGCGAACCCTTTGAATCCCCCCACCACTCCCAACATATTTTACTTCACATAATCAGATTGATAGACTTTATCACTTTATTTATTTACAGCAGTTTGGAAAGAAAACAAGAAGAAAGCAGAAGATAAATGTTAATATGTTGGATTGCTGATCTCCCGGATGGAGAGATTGCTTAGGAAGCCAAGACCCAGTAGCTCCCCAGGATTATGTGGCTGCTTGATCAGAGTATTGTTTAGGGTGAAAGATACTTTATCTGTGGTACAGGAAGAATTATGTGGCCCATACTTGATATGAACATAGTATTCTCACTTTTACAAGTCTGTCAGAGAGTTACAAACGGGTTAATTCTCAATCATTAGAATCTCATGTCCTAAGGGTAAAAAATCACGAACCTTTTGGGTTATCAACTACTAATTAGCAGATGCAATCAGACATGCGAGATGTATAATTTATACATGTAGAAACTATGAATGACACAGAAACTTGAGCTGGCAAACAGCAATTATTCGTGATTCAAATTTAAATGCTTTTGACTTCAATCAAATCTCGTTTAATATTCCAAATTTCAATCATTTATGTTTCATCCAAATATCACAAACAAGCGGTTCTTACGGCAGATATGGCTCAATGGTTCAATTCAAATTAAAAAATCAGCCAGCCTTGACCTACACATAGCAGAATGAAACAGAAGCCAAAACCAGTCTCCATAATAGATTGAAACAAATTCCAGCCAAATATCAGTAAAAAACAAATGGATCTGATTGTGGAATACTCTGTGAAATAGCAGAATCAATAACGTTATAATATACATAGGGTGCACCATAAAAATAATAATAAAAAAACGATAAATACAACAATTAGTGACCCCAGGTTGGGTATGGTATTAGTCAGTTGAACTTATTGCAATGTCACAACCCCTGCAGTGCCTGCATCCCGCTGGCATTGAATTTTAAACCAATGAAGACACTGCAATATAGCAGGGAATGAAATGACGCTTGGTGCCGGACCAATTATTTGATTAAATTTTTACATTTCATTGTGTTATTGTACAGGGAAGGGAGCGTTTCTCACGTCTATCGGTCTTATTGGTCATACGCAATATTGCAAGGCTAAAGCCAACATTGCAGCCACTGGCTCGGCATTCAGTCTACTCTGTACAGACATTTATCGTTGTTTTACTGGCAAGTTTCTCAGCTGCATCATCATGGAACAGTTCAACGCATCTTTAATTTTTTGTGTACGAGCGAGATCCCATGGTCTTGTTTCATCAGCTGTTTCTATAGTTACGCTGGCACCACGCGTCATCAGATATCTGGTCTCTTGTTCAAGTTCGTATCCTACCGCTAGGTGGAGTGGAGAGCAACTGTCGAGAATATAAAAATAACCAATTTTAGCAAGGAGAAATGTGAATTTTGAATACCTGGAATAAAATGGCCACCTCACACAGAAGGTGATGAAATTTACCTGACCCCAAGACACCCCATCAGGATATTTTATAAAATAATTCATTTGTTTCAGTCAAATGAATCGACTCACAAACACTAGAATACATTTTATGGACATGAATTCGGGTCAATTTGACTCAAATAAATTGACTTTAGGTTGAGATATTTCATTTTCACAATCTATTTCATTCTCTCAATGTGAACAGGATCTAGTCAGCAGCTGCTAATATACTGTAAGCTTCCAGGCTGGTGCCAACCCCAATATTAACAAGCTAATTCTGATTTTAAAGATGTACCGATACCACTTTTGTCACCGATACCGATCCGATACCAACTAAAAACGCCGATGCCGATACGCCAATATTACAAAATGGCCGATATTCCGATACTATGTAAATATTGCCTCACATATGCTGGGCAGACGGCTCAAAACACTATCTTTGAGCATTATTCATACTACACATTATTTCAGATATCAAAAGGATATAATACATCATGAAAAATTGATGGTTTGGATTCAGATGTGTTAATTAATTTAAAGGCATTGTGTACTGACGCTAGTAATCTCGGTGTTCAATTAGAAAACTCATAGGCAGGGATGGGCAGGAAATTAATTAATAATATATCGCAAATATTATCGTATATTTCGAGATAGTCTGGTCGACCACGGCATTAAAATTACTAGGAAATTGTATAGTTAAACAAAATTAAAATTATTGGAATCACAATATTTAATACCTGTGTAGAGAGATAATTGAGTCGGAATTTAGCTTAATATCGATGGACTAAATGACACTAGTCAGAACACAGTCAGAATTCATACCCGTGCCAGAAAATGCGTATGCTGTTAATAAAGACTACAGACTTTTTTACACTATGATTTAAAACTGGGAGCGTAGTTGCTCTTATTTTTGTGCTTGTCAATTACCACCACAATTTATAGTTATAAATACCGTAATGCCTATTAAGTCTACCTTTTTAGAGCAATTTCATTTATATCACTGATGCCTTATGACTGCTTTACAATGATAACATTATCAAAGCCTAATTTATATGTCCCTGGATTTTAGGAAAGTGAATTATATTTATGAGGGAGATTTTACAATGTATTCGGAATTTCAGTATCGAAAATATTTTCAGAATGTATTCGAAATAGTCGATGGGTATGGCTATCCCCGCTCATAAGGTTTTGCTACCAGGGTGGTAAAATAAATGAATGAATGTTTAGCCTACTTATCCTATCAAATTGATACATTGAGTTACGTGCGCAAGATTTTGTTCCAATATGACGACATGTTTTGTATTTTACACATTAGAAAATCCACTAATATTCGATTGATATATTTGTTCATAAATACTATGTAATATTAAAAACGTCAATATAAAAATTTGGCACTAAAAATAGCCAAATTAGTTGAGCGTTTGGCTGATAAATAACTAAGAACAGGTCAGAATCCCATTCTCGTTTCTACTTGCGGGGGTGGGGACGTGTGTGGCTCATAGTTCACGATTCCCCCCCCAAGCAAAAAATAATTTAAACATCAGTCTTCTAACTTATTTTTTAAGACATTCTGGATAATATTAAAAAGGTAAACATATCGGAAATATCGTTCTTCATTTAGCCGATACCGATACACTACCGATACCGATACATCGGTACATCTCTAATTCTGATATTAGATTCATTGAAGCCTTTGCTTCAAACAAGGAACCTCTGATATGTTAGACACTATCCGACAACTGATAGTCTTAACTTGAATACGAAAGTTGCAAATCTGGGTGAATGAGGAAAATTCAGCCCAAGGTACCATATAGTAGGCATTAACTCTTTAACAGAATCCTAGATAAACTTACCCATCATAAGTTGTTGCATTCACATTCGCTGACATTTTCAACAAAATGTAGAAACACTCTGAATGTCTGCGTTCAAGCGCGTGATGTAGGGCTGTCCGTCCGTACGTTGAATCACCAATGTTCAAGTTGATAATGGGTTGGCGAACCAGGAAGTTCACAACCTCCACTTGATTGTTTATTGTAGCTAGATGAAGCGGAGTTAAACCTGAAATAAAATATGGAGTTGTTGGATTTCAAAATAATTTTTTTGAACCACGGTCATGCGCATTCTGAGGCAGAGGAAGCTCATCTATGGGCAAAGTTTCAGGATTTACTGAAGTGTGAAAAGATACTGAAACTATATGGAAATATAGTGGTATATTACATGATAGAAAGTGCAGTTGACTTGAAGCGGTTGATTAAAAGGAGGGGGGAAAACAGATAAAGGGACTTCAAGATAACTGAAGTTTTTGAAAAAAACCATTGGCATAAAAAATGCTTTGCTCAAGAGGGTAAAATGCCAGTAACGGCCTAAACTAGATTTTTTAGATGCCGACCTGGCATACAAGGTATGTGGAGGGAATGTCAGTTATATTTTTCTAGTGGAGTTCGAATGGTTGAAATAACGAATACATGTACACAGTTTATACTGTTTGACTTCAGATACCGTCCTGAAATAAGGAAGAACAATTGTATATGAATGGTTGATATAGTGATGCGAACACTTTGGTATGAAATGCAAATATAATCTCAACCTTCCCTGGGTCGTGTCCTCGCAAATATTCCTCAACAAATTGCATCAAACATAGAAAAGCAGAAGTTGGACGAAAGTATATTAAAACCGTCATCTTCAGAAAGGGGAAATATATATTTTGAAAACAAAACAGTGGTGATGGGTGTGGAGCTTGGGTATGTGTTGCTTGTATGGTATGGAAGCATAAACTGTGTTCAGTTATGTCAATAGGACTTGCAGAAAAAACTAATAATTAAAACTTCAATTATTCCTCTGAAAAGTGCTTATATTTCAAGTAAATTCCTAGAGCACTGTTTTGAATTGAACCCATGCACACCCCTCAATCCATTCATTCATGAGTTTTGAATTTTCTCGTTGTGGGATTCACCAAGAATTGTTTTGACATGAAGTTGTCAAAGGACAGAAAATAACATGTTTTATTTTGAGTTTGTTATTCATTCCGAAGAATAACAATAGAGGTTTCAGTTGCCACCAGGTGTCAGTAGTTCTGCTTTTGTAGTCACTTGATAGTTTCAATAAATAACGTCGATTCCCCTCCAAACTTGATCAGTATAATTTTTGTTAGTTGGAATCCTAAGACATAAGCCTCCCAGTTTTACAGCATTTGCCATTTCATGGTGAAAGCGAAACAAATTAATTCAGGCTCAAGATTCTGTGAGAAAACCCGATTTCATTTCCAAATCATAGGGGAGCCAACACCTAGTTACTGTTGTGTTGATTCAATAAATGACATTCAGACCATTTGTATAGCACTCATGTGTATTGACATTTATAAAGGTGTGTCCCACACCTGGTGGAAACCCCCAGTATAACCTATGGAATGACTTAGCTAGAATAAGGTATGTTTACTGAAATAATATGAGAAGCCTTGAGTGGGATACGAAAGATTTATGATTCCACTTAACTACAAATTCAAATTTGAATATTAGCTTTTAGAAGGGGCTAACAGGCTTCAAGGGCATATAATGAAATACATTTTGTAATGATCCAGGATATAAGTGATACTTCAATAATTTGGTTAGGTGATACAAACTTCATTTTAACCCTTAAATCATGCTAATGTAGCAGCCTATGAGGAGAATGTTCGAATGAAATATGTGTTGGGTGATAAGTGGGCATGCAGTGTGTTAGGGAGCATATTTCAGCTTGAGCTTTGGAGCCTGCTATTCATTCTTCTTTTAGCTCCCCACTGTGTTGATTGAAAATAAATTCCATTGAATGCCAGAACAACCCACAACACAAGGGAAGTCGGTAGGAAATGCCCGTAACATTACACCCAGCCAGTCATGGGGAATCATATTACAACGCTTGTCCTGATTAGTGTGATATCCTAGACTTATTCTTTGGGTTTGAATTAATTTTCGGTTTTGAATATCAAATGTTCCGCATAGATTTATTCAATGCTACTTATGAGGCAGAAAATTCCAATTCACACATAATCACATATATTCATGTCAAACTTTGGATTTCCCCATATTATGTTATTCAATTATCAAAGTTGGATAAAATAACTATACTTCACTGATAGCATTAAGTTTTATAAGCTAGGAGGGAAACAATAGCATGAAGTTCATACCCTATTTGAATCAAACTATGAGGAACTTACAAGATTTCATATTTTCAATGGCCAAAAATTTTCAAAAATTACAAATCAAATTTTAAATTGTGAAAAGGTTTATTTTCTGTCATCACCTTTCACCTAGTTCACAAAACAAAAGCAATGTGAACAATTCTGGAATTTTTTAACATGATACTCGAAATTATTCTCCCATTAGCTCAGAATTATTAGCGAATCCACAAACATATAAAAAATTTGAATGATCAAATGAAAATCCCAGATAGAGGTTTAAAAAAAAAAATTTCCAGATGCCAATCGGAACAATTTATGCAGAGGTTCAAAAAAAGATTATAACAAAACCTTCGCAATCAAAAAGTTTTTTTTTATGTGCCATGGTGATTACTCGATTTGGCAGTTGCTATTATTTACGCATTTTAAATATATATTCCTTAATAATCTCTAAATGTAATATTATTACATTCACAATTGACTTGAGAAAAAAAAAAGTTAAACCTGGCATAGCATTACAGATTATTTCCTGAAAATTTCAGAAACTTTCCAAATCTTTTGCATAACCTATGAAATTTTCATTGAGTATAATTAGCTGCAGATGCGTAGAAAACTTTTCTGAAACTTTCCATTAACAACTGGCGTCAGTATACGTAACCATTTGATAAAGTACGCCCTCAGGTCATGAATATGGGATTTATCAACTAAAACTAAATTCCTGTTGCCAGAAGAAATAAAATTTATTGCATTCCTAGACTAATCATAGTTTGGAAAAGATGAAATAAATAAAGCAGACACTTTGAGAACACTTTCATAAATTCCATATCGGAATACATTAAATTCTTAAGCAAATTGTTCTAGTTCTCAATAAATGAAGGTATTGTTATTTGTAAGTTTGTGATTCTGGCTGGCAGGAAGTTATCAACAAACCGAGACATATTTGCTTGTCATAATTTTCGGTTGACAAATTTGCATTCTGTAGTTTTACCATAAAAAAATTTTGTGAATATAATTTAGAAATACCAATCATCTTTGCTTTGGTATTTCAGTCAACAATTCTAAGAAAGATTTGAATTTTCAAAATGTAAATGAAAACTACAATATTCCATGGACATGAATCCGAATTTTACAGATTTGACATGAAAAAACAAGAATTTAGACTAGATTTTGAATTCATAGCTTTTTAGAACAGTTCTGAATCATATTTATTATTCAGGAATCTGAGACAAAACACGTTTTCAATGGAACAACAGACAGATTATTCAAACAAGACCAACCCAAACGGAAATGTCGGAAACTACCAGAATGATAAATAAAAAACAAATTCAAAACAGTCACAGAATGTCACATCAAAATCCCCAGTCATGAAACCAGTAAACAACATAATGTCTGATAGAAGAACATTCAATTATGAATTAAAGGAGAATGAATAAGTTTATTTGAAGATAAAATGACCAAAACTTTGTGAAATTTAAATAAATTACAGCCAGAACTAGGTCTCAGTTTGGCAATTTCTTTACAAAATTATACTTTATTTAGTCACAATATCCCATTGGTGATTATTTTTTAGTCAACTATGACAAATATGGCGTCCCTCATGGTGAATATATCTATCTGTCTGTATTTGTTGTTGGTGACATATGTCAGGAAATTTCAATATGAGTCTATTTTTTGATAAATCTGAAAAACCCAAAGTATGAGCAAGTCATTTTGAATCATTCGCACACTTTTCTATTGCTGAACATTAGTTTTTATCAAAATCCACAACTCATATAAGCATTAATTTAGAATTTTCATTTTGGGGTAAATATTATTCAAATATGATAGGCCTTGTTGAAAGTGAAAATTCTCAAATTATTCCTTTCTGCTATCTACAATTTTGTTAACAAAAACACGAAATAGTCTAGGAACACAATATTCAAATACAATGTCTAACATAGACTACTTTGGCAAACATTCGTGGGGTTTTCCATAATTCTTGACATCAATAATGCATGAAAGCTCTAAGCAGTGTTACAATGCATTAGGAGTCAAGGTTTTGACAAAATTTTGTGAAATTTGATCCAACAGTTTCCTTGACAGTGATGACATGGATTACTTCTCATATAGAATGATATATGGTAGTCTTATCATATTTGCTAAATTTCACTTTGTGACACTTTTTTTTCATGTGTCTGCTTTACAAAAAGTCTGGCTTTTTTGATCCTATCTCACAAACATGGAATACTTTTTTTGTCGTAGTTTGACCTTGAACTAATCCAGTAAGATGCAGGAAGACTCTTAGGCCCTTCCACTATGACTTGCATTATATCTCAATTAGAGCTCATTAAATTCTCCATTCCTTCTCACTTATATCCGACAATCTAAGATTAGCAACTCAATACATTTTATGGCGAACACACAGGAGGGATTTTCCACATGAGCTATTAATATTGATTTCCTGATCAATACGATTGCTGAAATATCACGCTATTTGTGAAGAAATAATGATTTTCCCATCTGCGATTCATGACCTAATAAAGGTTTCTAGAATTATCATTGATGACACTCTCATTATAAATTCAGATAAATTATTTGGTCATAATATGGCTATTTTAACCAGATAGTTGGGCTGAAGCCAAGCAGACACTGCTGATATCTAAGCCATTTCACCAGATTTGATATCTATTCTCAAAATATGCTATTTCATATTGTATTTCCATTTATATTATTAGAGATCAAATTAATAATTGCAAGGCGAGTTGCAGACGTTGCACATAGTTGGCCTCTACTCAGGGAATTATTTGAATTACCATATAAATATAGTTGAACAGCCCCATTTTCCTCAGTTCATTTTAATTGATGATGGTTATTCAATATTTAACTGTACTTGTTAGACATAAGCGTCATATCAATATCCCTCAAATCTCCTAAAACATTGTTTCCTGACCATGAAAGAATTTTGTTGTTTTCGATGTACTTTTACTAAAATTGTTTAGTTATTTAGTATTCATGTGATACATATTTAGAAACTATTCGAACTGTACAAAAAAGCCAGAGTGGTGGTTGAGCGAACCAATAACTGAAACATAGTTTATATGAGTAGTGAAGGGGAGAATGAGGAGTCGAAAAGTACCCAAAGAAAGAGAGGAATGTGTCGAAAAAATTTGGGAAAACCAATACTCTATCAGCTTTACAATTTAACAACATAATTTACCTTCATAATTCTTGTCATTGATATTCTGAGGCAAGTTGGATTCCTGAAGTCCGATGGATTCCGTTCCATCGAGAGGGGAGAGAATCATTCTAACACAGGATAACCGACCATGCTCGCATGCTGTATGGAGAGGTGTGTTCCCTGGAGTAAGATGGATATTATGAGAGTTATTTTCAGTTGGGATAAAATTACCGCATGTTTGTGAAGAAAGCTGACATCAAGAAATAATAAATAATTGCCCTGTTATAAGTTTGCTGGATGATTTTGTTTCGATTACATTCTAAAGACACTTGCATGTCGAAACCCTAGTTTGATTGTTATATGTGAGAAAATTTCCGGGAATCTCACAGTCTCAAGGTGGTTCATGCAACCCCTGATGAGTAAGACTAATCCTCTACCAATCACTTCACGCAATAAATTATTTTGGCTTAATAACCCCCACATCCGATGTGAAGCAATAATAGGAAGAAAGGTTCACAGCTTTTCTCTCAACTGACCTCTTTTATCTTTTGAGTTGAAATCTGCTCCATAAACAATGAGGAATCTGACAACTTCAGGTAGGTTTGCGTAGACTGCTAGATGAAGGGAGGTCTGAATGAGAGTTCATTTGTCAGTGGCTGCAAGTAAATCTCAACCCACAAAATGCACAAATTAGTCGATAATTATTTTGTTACTGCTTCTCTTATGCACCAAATAGTAGGTGATAGCTGTCCCAGTGATTGAAATCCTTACGTTTGAAGTATAAGCTTTCGCTAGTTATGAGTGAATGAAAAATTTTTACCCAATGAAACTACTCACATGAACTTCCGTTGTGAAATAATTCAAGCATTTGGGATCAGGACATTCTTGGATTAAATTGACGATTTCTTTTATATTCTTCTCGAGGATCGCTGTGTGCAGTGCCCTAAAAAAGGATTGAATTGGTTGAAGAAGACATGACCTTTGGAAAGGGTGATACGACCTCTTGGTGACTTTTTATTTTTATCCGAGCATAAAAGAGTGACCTGGCAGAGCAGCAACAATCACATCAAAATTCCAACAAAAATAAACAACAATCAGGATTGAGGGTGTGAGCTTTGTTGTGTGAATATCTTTCTATACTTCAATACTTGATTGAAAAACAAGATATTCATTCATGCAATTTATTGTTTGGTTGTTGACAATAGTGATTGGTAGAATGGCAGGAAGTGAATTGAACCATGAACTTTCACTGCAAATAATGATAAGAATAGAAGAATGGTCGCCGATGCCCATTGAGTGAATTGTAAAGGAAATTATTGAAGCGCTAAGCTGGTGACTAAAGCCCCATCAACACCAGCATAATTTTGGACCGACATTTATGGGTTGAAACTGCCATTATTTTATTTGAAATAAATTATTAGAACACTCCATGCTGAAAGTGTGTCTAATATGAAACATAAATACACACTTTACCTGACTGACCCAATTTCATGCCAAAGGGTGAATTCCTATAGACTTTGGACATTGGATGGGCATTTGTAAAAACGAAAGTACTTTAAAAATAGATTGACCTATATGTGACCTGAAGTATGCTTCAGTGAAACCATATTTTCTGTTTAGAAGTAATCGGAAAGTGTGTTCCAGTGGTCATTGTTCCAGGTAATATGAATATTGTCGAATAAATCAATTATCCCAATATTAGGATTCCATTTCAATAGGATTCCGATGGCATTTCCACTAAACAGCTCTAAAAAGTGAAATTGCTCAATCAAGGTCCCAACGGACTGAATACGGACAATGATAAAATGAAAGTGCACATTGGACACAACCCAAGTCACGTTTCACACCGAAGGGAATCCTAAGGAATTTGTGCAACAAATGGATAAAGTGAAAGTACACATTGCACAAAAAAGATCAAACCAAGTAACGTTCCAAACTGGAAGGGGAGTCCCAAATAGGCAATATGATAAATATGGACAAATGGCTGACCCGAGTCACGTAGACACTGTGGGGAATCCTAAGGAATTTCTGCAAGAAATGGACAATGGACAAAATGAGAGTAAATATGGGAATTGGGAAACCTAATGGCAAATAACAAAAACCAGAAAAAGATTTCAAAACTAATTATTAATTGGGTTCTTGGTAATTGTTCTGAGCAAAATCCCCGTCATTACAAGACGCCTGGAATTTGAAAGCAACGATAAATTTCAACTGTAATACTGCACTCAAGCACTTTGATATCAAGACTGGAATTCCCCTCTTTCAGACAATTTAATACCAAGAAATCCTTCCGAGGCCACAAGAGTTAATTTTTAACAAATTCTATTTTTGCTCTCAATTTATGATTAAATATTTACACATCCCTGATTTGATTTTTATTATAATCTCAAATTTGTTTCCAATTCGTACACCAGGAGTTGCCTAGAATCAAAATATTCAATATTCTTGATTGAAATATTTCAATATTAAATCAGATCATGCCATAACTTTGCATAGCCAACAGAACAGTCTGCATGAGTTGAAGCCAAATTTATTAAACTCATAAGTTTGTAGTATTCAGGTTTTCTCAAAGATGTAATCATACACAAACTAAAACGAAAGACATCTTAATTTGACACTCACAAACAACCATGAATATTAATCAATATTTACTGAGTATCTAAGTCAGGGGTGTGCAACAGGCGGCCCGCGAGCCACAACCCGGCCCGCCAAGCCATTTAGTGTGGCCCTTGTCAACACTCTGATTTTTACATATCAAGCATAAAATCCCAATCCGACAGTTTAATTAGACCTGACGATTAAGACCTCTTTTTGGTAGCTCAGATCGAAACAGTAATTTGATCATGACAGTACGTGACGTAAGCATTCTTTGGATTTGTGGTTTAGACTCAGTCAGTTATAAGCTCTGTCTAGCAGATTACGTTTATAGATAAAATGTGTTATCTCACTAGACAGGAATTGTTGTTAGCCGCTATTGCTTTTTCACTTGATTTGCTCGTTTACAACAATACATTGTGATGTAATAATCCCTCATAGTGATTGCTAGACACTTTCCAGTCACTAGGTTTCAAGAGTTTGAAGCAGTTCTGTAGCCTATTTTGCTAGTTTCGTGAGGGTAATATTTTTTTGATAATTTCAGAGCTAGTAATATGTCGGCAGCTAAGAAGCAAAAAATTGATGAAGAAGGAAGGGTATTCAACAGTGAAAGGTGTACAAAATATTTTGTTGTCCCACACAACCAAAGTGCTGTCTGCCTCGTTTGTCAAAGTACTAATGCAGTTATCAAAGAGTATAATGTTAAACGTCATTACATAACTGAGCACTCCTCCCAGTTTGATAAAATTCTTGGTCAGGCACGAGTAGACAAAACGAAACATTTAAAAAAATCCATTGAAAAACAACAAAGTTTTTTACCACTTACAAGAAGGACTCAGAACTGGTGACAAAGTTGAGTTTTAAACTTTGTGAATGTATGGCGGAAAAGGGAAAGCCTTTCAGTGACGGAGAATTTATTAAAAACTGTTTGACAAAATTTACAGAATATGCATGCCCAGAGCAAAAACATTTGGTGGAGCAAATCAGCCTTTCCCGCTTTACTGTTTCAGGCCGAACAAATGATCTTTCAGATAATATCAAAGAAACTTTGAAAGAGAGATTGAAATCGTGTGAAGATTTCAGTCTGGCATTGGATGAGAGCACTGATATCAGTGACACAAGTTTGCGTTCAACTCACTATTTCTGTAAGAAACCCTAATATTGCCGTAATATAACTAGCAAAAATAAACAATTTTTGTACCGGTAATCACGAGAAAGTCTATATTAAATAAAGTTACTTGAATTTGGCCCGCCGGTGAAAAAGGTTGCACACCCCTGATCTAAGCAATGTTAATTATATTTGGAGAACAAAAATAAATCAGGAAATCAGCCGAAATCAAATTAATATCATGAATGAAAAATGCATGCAATAAAGCAGTTGGACTGAGATCAATCGTCTGCTAACTAGAATTCGCTTGAAAAAACCCTAGATTTTTTTTTTTTGAGAATTAAGATAACAAAATTATTTCGTTTTCTATAAAAATCTAGAACGCATAGCCGTAGTTGAAATTGAAAAAGATAATTTTACAAGTTTTGTTGGACAAAATACTTTGAAAAATTTAATAAACGATCATGGTTTTTTAAAAGTGTGAATTTTCATTTTAATTGCATAAACAAACTGACATGAGATGACTCATCAAGTGATATTCCTCACCATAGATACAGCCCAAGCATGAAAAAAACATAATATTGGGGAAATTATCACTGGGATACACTTGGGCTGAACATGGATGAGAATACTTGCTGCAATGCTTGCAATTGTGCAATTGCCTGGGATATTATCATTTTATCATAGATGGGACAGACTAACTGCGGTTGCTCTTCATGTGTTACCCACACATGAATGACACATAATCAAATGAAATCATCTCCTTGATAGCAGGACAAAGAACAAGGGTTTATGAAATCACAATGTAAATAAAACTATCATTGTGTGTTTGATCACAAAGCAACAGCAAGAGAATGGAGAAAGTAAGAAATAGTCCAAAAAGTGTGATCTCAAAGCGACATGATAGATAGGGATGGATTTTCCCTGACCACATACTTGGAAAGGGGTGAGCGAAAATTTTCCAATTCCATGAATCATGTGGGATTATCTGGAGAACTGGAAATAGGCGCTGTGGTAGTACCAACATTTATGAAATTGATCGTTTAATATCTGGAGCTGATTACATGATTTCTAATAAATACGTATTCTAGAGATACTATCCCTTCAGCCTGCTTGACCAGAGCCTTCTCAGAAGCAGATGTATGCAAAACACCTCACAGCATTTCCATGAATTTGACAAGCCATTTCCGCTGGCTGAAAAACCACTGGAACCACACAGCCAGTACCAGTCTAATGTATGCACATGTTTATATCTGTGGTTTGACATTCATGTTCAGGCTGGTTAGAGTTGGTTGATGAGCTTAAGATAAAGTTGAGAAAACTTACAACCCTCAGGGCTTCTGAATCTGAACACTTTATTATTGATTTATTAGGATATTTACGCCCAATAAATCAAAGGAGGAACGATAATATGAAATTTTTTTTTAATTTAAAATTCCAAAATCCCATCAACAAGGTGAATTTTGATCAGCTAAAATATAGGAAGCATTTGGCCAATGGAAACGAAAGTACAGTACTCGGGAAGTATCAGACTTTCAGATATTATCAATTGGAATATATTTGGTTATTCTCCTATTCACGGTGCATCGTGTGAGATGATGATATTTTAAAAACTTATCTAATTTACATTTGAATAAATAACACATTATCAGTTCACATCAGAAAGAGAAGAGTTCTGTTTATATATATTGTAATGACTACATTGTGAAGATAATATTGATCTTGTTTACTGGTTGCCGATGATTCACTGCTATATCTGTCGAATCAGTCTAAATTTAAACCTTTCCCTGGAGATTCTAATTCAAATTATATTTGGCACCCGTGGAGAAAGTATGCCTTCATTGTAAAATCCACAAATAAATTTAGTTTTGATCACATTTACACATTGGAACAGATACTAAGGTCGGAAAAGTCTCCCCTGCAGGAAAGTCCATTGGTATAAGGTAAAACCATTTGTTACCATATTTACATTAAATTAAATATTATTAATCTAATTTCTGTACAATAACCAAAAAATTGCCATATTTACAATAAAATATTCTCAAAACAGTATGATTCATCAAATTTAGTCCAACATATTAGGACAAAACAATTTATATAAATTTAAATTGTGAAACTAATACCTGAAAATACATCATTATGTAACAATGATTCATCTGGCAAACCCCCATTGTAACATAACTTGATATTATTCCAGAACAATTATTTTCAAATGAATGAAGGTTTGTATTGAAAGGAAAATAAATACTCTTCCCCATTAAATGAGTTCAAAGAAATTTGATTCATCAAAAAAATTCCCAGCCTACCTAAAAAATGTTTCATGAAGATTCAAGAAATTGAAAAAATTTTCAGGTTTGTGGGTTCCAGATTGATAAAAATATTTTTCCAGAACTACTGGTCGATAGAATTTGATTTACAGAGACTGTTTTGACTTATTCACAGTCGAGCCCCCGTTTGTATTTCCTGACATTCATGCTTTTGACTGTGGATTCATGTGAAATTCATTTTCCAATCATGTGCTGTGTCATATTGATCAATGATAGTGTCTTGGTGTAAAACAGTGATTCAGAAATATGTAATAGGGAGAAATTATAATTTAGTTAACAGGGAATTGAATTCTGCTTCGTGAACATTTTTAACTTTGAAAATAACAGAAATTTTATGACCAATCCTAACCATCCCACTAAATACTAAAGCATGCATTGAATAAACAACTTCAATGAAGCATCAACTTACGATAGTCCGCCATCAGGAATGTATCGAGCGTACAACTCATCTTCCGGCTGCATGCTTCTGTACCCTATGGACTCTAGTCGTTCCGGTTCAAATTCTTCAGCTGTAATTAAAAAATATTGGCCGATTGCATGTTCGTCTTGTTACAAATGCATACATTTATGTGGCAGGATGATGGTAAGTAGCCTAGCAATTATCACAGAATCAATCCATACCAGATTCAAACTTGCAAATATTTCCTACTCAGCATAACCTTCAAATTAAACCATATTAAAACGCCATAACAAATTTATTCATCATACCTGAAGATTCAACTTTGTCAATTTTAATTTTAATAATTCTCATATTGGAAGTCTACACTGACTATAATAAGCCAACTAACAACTGACATATTTTGCATTCATTTGAAACGGTTTTTCCAAATTGCTCTGGGAAATTCTATCTTCAGGTTGACAGGAGGCAATGCAGCAGATTGACCAATGAGATGGAAAACCCGTCAACTGCTAATTACAAAACCATCAATTACCAAGCTTGGGCCATTCTAAATCACACATTAGAAACAAATTTTCCTCCATAATATTTCCATCGCTATTCATCGCAGAGATGGGAAATTAATAGGCTGTCATGAACTGATGCTAACTTGATGAAAATTTTTCAGTGTTTTCTTTTTTAAAAAGTTCCAAAAAATTTACAAAATAATTTTCCATGGTACAATGAAGTCATTTAGGTCAAATGACGTGTTCTAATTGGTTAAGTAATAAGTCATGACATTAGTTAGAAAGCTGGATGAAATAATATTGAGAACAAAACAAACAATAAAGAACATGCGAGTCTGGACTTTCTACTGATAATTTTTAAATTCCAAACATAAATTATGGCTTCGATGAAACAAATATTATTTTAGTTCATGTAATAAAATTTGGATCGTCTGTTCCTCTTTGAAAACAAATATGAGAGATGTGAGAGTGCATGAATAAGGCCCAAACTAAACCACAAGACATTTTGGAAAATATCAATTACTGAGGCAAATAAAATAATCATGCCGAAACCATGATTTAAACAATCACGAAACCAGATTGACTCCCAATCCAATCAATCCTAATCTCAATATTAAATGCAAGGATTCGCAATCCTCACATTCACAAGACCATTCTGGAAACAAACGCGTTTAACGTTACGATCTAACACAAAATATGCCAACACCACAAAACAACATACAAAGCAGGTACTTTCCAAAGTACTAGTACAACCGCAACATAATACATCCGCAACATAATACATCCGATGTAAAGAAGGATTATCTTGCGTTACACAAGAATAATAGAAATCACACTTGCATTACAGCATGACTAATGCATGTAACAAGACCCATTGAACATAGAGATAGACAGTGCTGCATAACACATATTATCTAATATCGACTAAACCAGATAAATTTTATTGGTAACAGTTACGGTATTATATAGGGTTATCACTTCTACCTGATACAATAACACCACTAACAACGCAAATAAAACCTACTTGTCTGTTTCTTTTCTTCTGTTGTGATTTGTTGTTGACCTTGACACATTGTGTTCGTTTCGCCGAGTTTCTCGTCGATAATCTTCAAATTCTCAATTTCTGAAAGAGTAATCGAACCAAGTCCTGAGTCAAAGTTTTCATCGGTGATCGACGCACATTTTTGGTCGTCATGAAAATCATCATGCGATTGTGACGGCATATAATGCGATGTATTTATATTCGACATTTTTTATGTCCACAAGAGTTTTTTCCTTATACTATTTGCTTCAAATGCACTTGATACTGTGATATTTGAACTTTAATTCAATGCGATATATTGTACGTACTTCTAGAAATATCAAAATAGGTTGGTTGCCTGAATATAGTTACATGAACAGCTGAAATCATTTAAAAATAATAATAATTTTTTTCAATTTCAGAAATGTGGTACTTTCATGACTTCATTCCTGAATTCATTATACTGTTTTAAGATAATGGCCAAAATGCCTGCCACCTGCTGGAATCGAGAAATTCCATTTCTATCTGGTCATATCAGTAATCACAAAGAGCCTGATAACTTCATATACTCGTTCGTAAGCGCATAATCATACTGTCTGCCTGTCTTATAATTCCTGAATTCAGGTCAATATGGCGAAACTGTGAAAGAGTCAGACGGGAAGCAACTAAAATTTTATCAACATATAGACAATAAATCGATAAAATAACCAACTATCAATCTGCAGAGATCGGAAATTTTACATTGATATATAGACGAAACAGTTCAAAAGCAAAGTGTGGTATTTAACAAAAAATCGACAGAACAACGGTCAGATTTTAAAATGGCAGGAATATCGCAATGGCAGTCGACACGAAATATTTTGGGAAATCCCCGGAATCAACCAATCAGGACCCAGAACTGAAACGAGAGAATTTTCTTTTTTCTTCATCTCTCTCGAATATTTTTACTGATCGATACGAAGCAAATTGGAATTCCCCAACTGTGTTGATCGTCACCTAGATTGGACAGTCGGGGCGATTTTTCTAGAACGGGCCAGGCTTGATTCGTACTTCATCCGAAGATACTTTTTGGATAGTTTCAACAAGCTGAGATTTTGCGATTTTTCTCAGAAATTCGAAGTTTTAAAAGTGAGTCATCAGTTTAATTGGTTTCCTGGATGAGTAAACTCGTGCCAGCTTGTACGATATCTCTAGTCAGATAAGAAATATGTTTCCTCGCCAAATAAATCACGCACTAATAACGATTCTATGAAGTCCCGATTTAAATCATGATATTCGTATGCCAATATATATTCTAAGAAATTATTCGAGTTTTATACTGTCATAGAGAACGAGCAGACCTGGCTTAACATGTTTGCATGCTTGACGGCATCGCACATCTACAAAAGCAAGTTGGGCTTCATTACCGAACCTGCACTCAACCCTCCCGAAACGACGAATGAAACTAATCATCGCCGACAGAATACAATCTTACTAAAGCTGTAGTCAGCGTTCGACAAGTGCATACATCCCGTCTTCAGTATTTATAATTACTTACTCTTTTATATTGCTTTTACGAGGCGAATAAACATACATACATACATACATATAAATGAAGAAGAGTGAAGCGTGGCAATGCTAACTTAAAGTTAAAAATACCCTGCGCGATGCCCTAATCCGAAGTGCGTGACAACGCCGCAGATATTGGTACTATCAAGGACAGTGCAGTTTACTAATTCTTGTCTGTAAATAGGCTATCTGACAATATATCACCGAATGATAGACCTAAACCAGTGATCCATTCAGAGAAACTTACTAAATTCTGCTAAACTAATACTAAATTATCTCGATGAACGATCATCCAAGCTTCACTGGTATCAAACAACTATTTGTAGGTATTATACCATATATCACATTCAATGCACAAACTCCACATTTTGTACCTAACATACTTTACTATACAATTCTTTCACCTAAAATTATACTTCGTATCAACTACAGGCAAGGTTTTTGCTTTCCCCCTCCGGCCATGCCACAAATAAGATGAACTACCCCGCCTGGCAAAGTTCATTCCTGGTTACCGGAACCTGTCTGTTCCCGAGTCCTCCCCCCTCGTGAATCATCACGGGATTGAACGAGGGAACGTGTCAATGATATTTCAACACCATGACAAAGAAAAAATACCAAATATACGCGGATTAGATATTCATGTTTGTGAGAGTGTCAAGTGTCGCTCGAGATGATAGACAATTCCAGTGGTGTAACCATGTACTTTTCTCTGCGATACATATCCGAAATACCGTATATTCCAAGGGATAATTGATATGATCTCTGTTAAGTCGATTCGAGTGCATTTGTCTCGATACTTAATCCGTCTCACTCATTAAAGCTTATCTAACAGTATAAAAGAGTTTTGGCATTTGAGCTGTTTGGAATCTGTAATAATTCTGAAATAATGAATATTTCACTGTAATTTGTTTACAGTGTATCGAATTGTAGTCTTATCGCCGATTTGATCTACAAACACAATAGAATAAGACCGACCGGAAACGTTATGAAAAGTCGAAATGTCCGATCAAAATGCGTCACAGTTGATCTCTCTGTCTATTTCAACCATTCTGTGACGCAACAAACATAATAAACATTTCCCATTATTGCTCATCAATTCCTATTTTCGTTGAATTGCTAATGACTTCAATCCCATTTATAGACTTTTGATATTTTCGATGTTAGGTTTTATAAGTTAAGCGATATTAGGCCGAAAAATTCCTGCCATTAATCAAAATCTACGCACGATGTTAAAGCCGACGAAATATGAGTACGATGCTGGTATTTTACACATGATTCAATAATGCACATTTCAAAACAAAATTTACTCAGAAATAAACGGTGAGCAACAAAGGAAGGGATATAAGGAAATCGGACAGCGCAGAAGGCGCAAATAAATATCGAATGACGTTTGATATGGACGAAATGTAACCGCACACATATATTAAACTAACTAACAATAGACTCAATAGCACACTAAAATTGGGACAAGCTGCGTCTACGCTAAATCTGTTTAGAATACTAAGATACAAATATATCTTGATAAGTCTCTAGCAAAACTAAACAAACAAACATGCACTGGTTCTCTCTTGGCCGACTATTTGTAGCAGCAGACATACGAGACAAAAATCAGAGTGACCTTGCGAGCAGCGTTCTTCTTTATATTATAATCCGTACACAATTATAGAAAACTACCGCCTGTTTACCTACAGTCGTCTCAATAAGGGCCCGCGTAAATCCCCAGGACTGGGTCGAGTCGTCGGAGTAAACAAGGTCTTTGTATGGAACGAGGCGTATGTATGGAAGGTTCGAAAGATGGCTGTGAAAGAGAGTTACACAATGTAGATTGCGAATCGAATATTATAATCGAACGAACATTGCGATTTCGGAAAACTCGACAAGTTTAATTGACGAATATTCCTTTACTGAACCAGGGAAAAAAAGATCTGTTTAGGTTAGTGAAAGAGTAGTAGAGCTACTTATCTGGAAAGTTAGTGGAAATGCAACATAATTATCTCGAACAATTTTCCAACAAAACATCTCGGCGAAGCTTGCTCGCGTGACATGTGGTAATTGTGTCGTTTACGGTTTCAGTTTGGCGTGAATTACATTTTCTCGCCTAATGATTTTTTCATTAGAATAATCCAAACGAATTGAGGGATGGCAAAGTATTTGAATATGCATCCCACAAGGGTTCGGTTGTTGGAAACTACGACCGCGATCACTGCAACCGCTCGTATGGTCTGGCCTTCAGTAAATCATCAGCAAACAAAGATCGAACGATATTGAAACGAAAGATATGAAAAGCAAACAGTAATTCTGCCTACTTTGTTTGTTCTGTGATAATTCAGCAATTACACTCTGTTGATGGCATATTGTCTCAGGCTTATCCATTCTCAGAATATTGTGGTGAAATACTGAATGCGGTTTCTTTTGCGGTTTTTGTTACAAATTGACAACGCAAGCGATTTCGGAAGACTACGATGGAACGCCAATAAGAATATTTTAATATTTTGAGCGCCTACCATATTCAATGGGTTACATATACTTTTCTCTATGTCGCAACGACACATTTCCTGAGATAACTGCAAAGCGTGCAACCGTTCCCACTAACTCACTGAAGCATATCAAAAGTAACAATGACAAAACAAAACTGTCTGTCATGCAGTAAGTTGGCAACGATCGGTACTCACGGTAATAAACGGTACTAAAAGGAGCGGAATAAACCGTGACCGCGTTAAAAAACTAGCCTGTTGTTCGGAAAGTTGGTTCTTTGGAATGAAAAATTTACTCAGACTTTTTTTTCAGCCAGCTGACCAGATCGCGTGTTTAGCGCACTTGCCCCTCCTCACAACAATCCTGCAAAATACTGATCCTTCTCTCCTGGGTTTAGAGTTTAAATCACGATGATAGTTCCCTTCGGGGAATACCCAGATTCCACCCTACTATTGCATCTGTATGTCGCCCTCATTTTCCAGCCTTGGCCATAGATACCCCAACATACGCGATGAGTTAGAAATATCGTCCTCGCATAACGTCACATGTGTTGCCCAGGGCACTGCAGAGAGATATTGATGAGACACGAAGGCATACTTCTATCTACTTTATGAAACAGAAGTCAGCGCATATACTGCATCCAACCACTGCGTGAGAAGGCTCATTCTTTCAATATGCCATGTATGGCCAAGCCTGATCCGAGCAATATACGACAACATACCGGCGCAATCTTTGTCGCAAGAAATAATCTTACGTTACGTCATTTTGATTTTGCACTGTAGTATCAAGTAAAATGACTGTAGACCGCCGCTAAGATACGTGCGTTTCATGTAGCCCATATATTCTGCAATAAAACGGGCAGCATAGACCAAGTTTAGACGAAGAAAATGATAAACACGGTTATGTCCCGTAGTGGACTATTTTTATTCCTTGTAACAAACTCTGATCATACGCCTTTATTTATTTTTGATTACGCGGGTCACGTGGTCAATATTTGGTCACGATAGCGCAATTAGATTGAACCACGCTTGAGTCGGCAAATATTATGTGGGAGGAAATCGGGGATTCCCCGAAATAAATGCAAAGACCTGACATTAACCTATAATTGATTATCAGGTTAGGATATTATTATAATAATTATTGTTCAAGGCGGAGTAGTATAGAATAAAAGAAAAATTGAAGTCGTTGCTCAGTTAACCCTAACAAATCTCAGCGCTTCCGAAGTATGAGCACCAAGATGGCGCACAACCTGAACCCTAACCTGGTACACATACTATGTTCAGGTTGTGTGCCATCTTGGTGCACATAACTCTGAAGCTCCCAAATCTCACGTCATAGTTTCGAAAGCGCCGTAGAGCGCTATTCACTTTCGTGGGTCTATCATCAAGTCGCCTCTGATTAGAAGAATCAGCTCTGTTCTTCTTTACAATCCTGTCTATTCACAACTTCGAACAATGCGAATATAACTCTGTTTCAGTTGCCTAGCACCGAAACTTCGATCACGTGACTCATGGTCGTAGTAAACAACTGTGACGTCACATCACATTTTCCACAACTTCCTCCTTCCACTTTCTATGCTTTTGAGTGAGGCGTTGGCCGTTGTGAGAATTTAAATCGGGTTCTTAGAAAATTCTCCCAAACTACATAATTTCATGAGTTCTGCCAATTTTTTTAACGAGATGTTCTCGTTTCGTCCTTTTGTATTTTAAAAGTTTTTTTTGTGATCAGCAGCGCGTAGAGTTTTATGTATGACTTCGAACATGACCCGGAATCATCCGCGCGCTCATTTGTTCTGTTAGAATTGTTTGAAGTGAGAATTGTTAAAAAAAAGAGCTTTTTGGGAGTCAATTGGTCAAGATCGCAAAATAGGGGTGTTGGTGATCATGGTCCTTATTTGTATTTTTAAGCAAAATTAC
Organism: Styela clava; assembly: GCF_964204865.1. Taxonomy (NCBI): domain Eukaryota; kingdom Metazoa; phylum Chordata; class Ascidiacea; order Stolidobranchia; family Styelidae; genus Styela; species Styela clava. The sequence goes on along the minus strand of NC_135250.1, from coordinate 82,584 downwards.
TTCATGAAATGATCGTACCTGCCCAATCGAAACGTAAAATCTCGTTCGATATCATTTAGACCAAAAATTCGCCGGCCTGACGCTCAGGTGACTTAATACAAACTTTCCGAAATTTGATCCAACGCGTCTGTTTACAGCCATATATGCTTGTTCAGAAAGTTGCGTGCGTCATTTCACGGCCTGCTTGCTTGCTCTGTGACGCTACAATACGCCGCATGTACGTACGTAAAGATTGAAGTTGATTTTGGGAAAATATTCGAGAGTTTGTTCGGTAAAAAATGTCGTTTGTACGTTTCTGTGGATATTAAGAAACCATAGTTTGTTTACGTTTTTATATGCAACCAAAATATCGCAATCGTGTTCGAAAACTGCCATTCTACGCTCGCCGACCCAACACAGTGTGGTCAAGACCAGCTGACCGGTCCGTTCACTGCAAAATTCGGCACTCCAGAAGTATGTGTACCAATATGGAGGTAACTAACTTTGTTCGCCTTTTTTACATCAAGTTGTGTAAAGGGACTGAAACGTATGGGCATAGGGATATTCACTTGGCTAACACAGACAGTCCCCGAACTCGTAATAGAACGGTTTCGCATAGCTTAGTAAAATTATCTCATTGTAATTGGGATTGATTGTTCTATTGTTGCGACGAAACAGTTCAAAATATAAGTTAAAATTATAATTGTGCTTTGAATTATTTGTTGTAAATTCATGGCGCCATAGTGGGGTTAAAGTTTATTGGGGAAATTCCCTATTTTTCACACCGAAAATCGCGCCTCCGCATGCTATTATGAATCATAAACACGGGACTTTGATGTCACAATATGACTACGAGTATTCTAACACGTCCTCACAAATAAACGATAAATCATGATCCTCCCCGGGGGGAATTCCCATTTTCATCCGCGGGGTAGTTTTACAGCACATCTCGTGACAGTATTATACGTGAAAAACATATTTTCGAACATAAATCATCAACCCGTGAGATTAACCCAATCATGGCAACGCCTTTACAACATTCAGAAACCGGACTAATTCAGCCCAACACACCGTGAAGACTTTTGGTATTTGCTCGTTAAACAAAAGCAAAAATGATTGCATGGCCCAATGGCGCCATCTCGTTGTTGCTTGTTGTGAGAAACACATTTTCGGTAATTCACATTGTTGCGTATTTAGAGATCTAGCAAGATATCACCTTGTGGTGGGTCCAATAAAGAAACATCGTGATGGAAAATGCACTAAAATTACTGTTTCTGTAAACGTACTAAGGAAGGTTTCTATTTCAAGATACTAAACATAGCTCTTACCAGAATATAGGTGGAGCTAATTTTGATAAATAAAATAGTTTTTATCATCTTACACAACCTGTGTGGCCTGTTCTACAATAATGATAACTTGGAATAGAATGTCTGTTTGCTGATTTCAGCTTGAACCCTGAAGTTCCCCCTGGCGATGCGGCAGTAAACTTGATTCTATGCCGGCTTGTAAACATCTCTTGGCAATAACTCGGTCAGAAAAAAGCCAGTAGAGATTGTTCGATGCGTCTGTTAAATTGTTTCTGTTATAGGACACGGTTACATGATGAACTTCAAATAAATAATTATGGTGTCAGTACGTTAGAATTGGTGACAGTACACGGGCCAATAGCTGAATGAATATGAATGTTTTGCCGACATTTGGCACCCGGCAAATTCTTCTTATACTTTACCATTGCAAAGTTTTTGTTGCTTATTTGGTGGTTTCGCGAGTTCGCGCCTATAAACAGGGGTATATTTGAAACCATCATTTTGATTCAAAACATTCAACAACTTGTCATTCAAAAGTACCTGTTTAGCCTAGTATATCACAGATATTTTAGACTAATTTTTTATCACTGCAATTAAACTGAAATTCCTAAGAAGACAAAATTTTGTTTACAGCCATGCCTGAAAATCTCTCCGAGTGACAAAACTGTCTGAGAGGGCACTGAAAAGTCTATTGTTACGTTACTTTTCGCATCTTGCTGATTAGCCAATATTACGAAAGTAAACAAGGAATTGCTCTCCTGTGTCTGGGGAAACATCTATTGTCCGGATCTGTGGTCGGGTGAAATGCCGAACTAAATAGAATAAAATTACTCACCGAAATTTGGATTTCTTTCTAGTAGTTTTATTTTCTTCTTCAAAGTTTATAGTCCTTTGTGCGTTTCCAGTTACGTTCAGTAAGACAAATACCATTAGTTAAAAGTAAATAATATCTTTCAATATAAAGTGGAAATATAGTAAGATACGCATGGGTAATATATTAATGAAACAGCGAAATCTATGAGCAACAGAAATCGAATAAGCAAATAGAAGGCGATTTTTAGTCTTTGCCAAGTCTAGATTATCTGTATAGTTTTGGCAGTCCTTTACATTTACGTGGCCGTGAGCTAGGTCCTCTTTACTGCTCGCATTTGAGTACACGTGACCTTGCTTTGAGGTAGAAAATTTTACTCAATATGTAGAATAGGAAACAACACCTCGACTGAATGCATCTAAAATTAATCGGAACAAGATATAGACGAGCATAGGATTATACGTAATTTGTTTTGAAAATAATTCTTATTCGGTTTATAATCCCCTATCTATAACACTCAGGGCTGAGTGATAACTAGAACGATCTAACAGGCGATATCAATGTGTCTCGGCGTTTACGCGTTCAAATGAAATAACTGTTTCAGGCGTTTGCCACGGTGCCTACCTACAGAAGCCCAGCAGACACAGAACCTCATTCCAGGTGACCGTTGCTCAAACTGACTGCCCATCCTATATTATCTTTTATATATCATTGAATACCGCAACCAGCAAGCAGAGTGTGCTGAGTAAAAGTCAAAGAAGGGTCTTCCCCTAGGTAGCAAGCCAGATCAGCTGTTGAGTTCGGTAAATAGATTGTTTGGTCATAAATATGAAAATATCGTCACGCTAATATTTTAGCAGTTTTGAGAAAAACGTAACAAACTACCTAATGATATTGTTATGCCACTGAGAGTCAATAATTTGTCATGGTTCAATTTTTTGATCGTAGCCGGATTTAAGTTAATTCGTATGACGCAGTTAAGTGATGTCATAAATGCGCACTGTGACATAGACAGAAATGTGTCTATGACTTGGGGACATACGCAATTTTGCAACTTTACTGTGCACCAGTCCTGAAAACTAAACATTCCAAAAACGAATGTAATTCTCAGTATCTACAATGTCTAATCCCCAAAATAGCTAATCAGTTTCAATTACATTATTTTTTATGTTTAAAAATATATATTTCATCAATATAATACGTTCTGCACACCCACCGAAATAAGACTAAAATTAAATATAAAGAATAAAACAGCAATGCACCCAATATAAAAGCCAACCAAGGTGAATTGGACTCGGACTGTGAATATCACAAGTGCACGCCTTCCTATACTGTAGTATAAATTCACAAATTAATACGCGCTAAGCTAGAATCCGAGATGCAAAAACTCGAAAATACTTCGCCGAGGTTATTTTGCCTTTGTGACGGTACAATAGCCCTTCGGTAACCATGATAAATCATTATGACGAAACAATTGCACAAATGCGCATGTCATACTAAATCTCCATTTTTATGGGTTTCGGAATTCTTAAAATAAAATCTGAGTTAACAGACAGGTGCGCAACATTACATAAATACTTATTTTATGAAAAAACTCAAAATCGCCAAAAATGACTTACGCAATTTGGTTATTAGCGTGACGATATATAATGAAAAATCGATAATTTTACTGTGTTGGCTACCTCGACTTACGCAGATATCGTAGAAATGGTGACCGTACATTTGAACCCATGCGTATATCCACGGGTTCAACCTATATGCGGGTGCTAAAACCCATGAGTTAGGGTTAGTATGGGTTTAACTATCCGTGAAACAAAAAAAATTCCATAGGTGCAATAGCATACAGGTGCAATTGTCATGGGTTCAAATATACGTGGGTTCAAATATAATGGAACCCGTAGAAATAGTAGTACAATAGGATTAAATTTTATGATTTTTCATAAAGTAAAATATTACGCTACGTGCAGAAGTATTTATTTCTAAGTGTTTACGATAAAAAGAATTCGAATTATTACAAAACATTGTGAGAATGCAAATTCACGGAGATAGACGTTTTTTGGTTCTTTTCTGGGATTCATCTAACTTGGTTGTTTCCCCAAACCGCGTAAAGTCCTAGAATAGCGAATGACAAAATGGCTGGAAATATAACTAGTCAAGTCATATTTCACCAACTTTAAATATCGAATCAAACATTGCCCATATGAAATTTAGGTCACACTAGACCAAGTATCGGCATCCATTATATTAACCAACATACATCGGTTCTTGATTAATTGGTTCACTCAAACCAAGAAAAATCTCTCTCTCTTAAAAGAGTGAAATACCGTTACAAGCGACTACGGTGAAGGCAATATCTAACCTAAATAACAGCAGTGAGCACATCGGCAGTTAGCGTATGAGATGTTACTTTTGAATAAAATTTGATCACAGCAAGATCACTGACATCGATGTGAAATTCAGGAATTTTCGTTCGGACAATGAAATACTGAGAGATGAATGATATCGAATATTATGGCGAGCGATAGTTCATATGGATCTCAACAACAAGACAGTTGAGAATTCCATTAGCTAAGGTCTTTGTGATCAAGGAAACAGCTCAGTGATTCAACAAATGGGGAAAGGGCGAATAAGAAAATCCTTGTAGATTAACAGGTAAGTTTACCGCAAACGGATAGCTTCCGATGAAGTTACTAAGTTAAAACTTCGATGGAAAAACGCTAGAAACATATCAGTTTACTGTTTGGCCTAACATAATCAGATAATATAAAGTAGAAACTGAGTGGTTGAATTTCAAATATACCAGTGATATTTATGTTTATCTATCACAGCGTCAATAAATATTCCCAGGATTAGATTCCTCGTGGATGTCTGTGGTTATTTTCCTAACCGGAGAATTTGTTTTGTAGTCTCTCCTAGCTCAGGTCAATGCAATGTCAGCTGATCAGGGAAAATTATGACGTCACTAAGCTTCAACCTCTTCCACCTGTTACATTTCCCTGGTTTCCATCCAATTTGCATTTATACCAAGGAATAGAAGATCTGATGGGGTCTTACATCGGGTACTTCAATCTCAATATTGTCATCAGTACGACGTATGGTATTACCTCTCCTACGTAAAATCGTGGTATTTTCTGATTGGCAGGAGCAAATATTGTTTTAGGTGCGAAGTTATTTTCGTATTTCGCGAATATGAACTCCTAACTCCAACTTATTCAGGCTATATTGGGGACGACGTTCGGTTCCGCATGAAACGAAATGTTAATAGTTTGTCGCGTGATATAGCAAGGTTGGGTAACTGATCGAGTTCCAAACTACAACCGAGTATGACTAACTAAGCCGCTTGCCGAATCAAAGTATCTTTCATGGCTTGTCTGACAAAGCGTTTACAATTCTCCATACAAATCGAGTCAGCTCAATTTAAATAGTGTTTTTATTTTTGAACAATGCTGGAGTCTGAACCCAATGTATTTAACATACGATGTGACCACATTAATGGCCGGCACATCCCGGTGATTTAAAAAGCAACTTGCGTATCGGTGAATATGTTTCACTGATTAAAATCAGATGGATAATAAACCTTGCTAAGGCCTTACTAAAATTGCTCTTGGAATAATTTTTCACCAAGGGCAGCAAACATACCTCTACTCTCCGAGGAAATTGAATGTGGACATTTGCAATCGAATATATCAGTTTCACACGGCCAGAGATGAATATCGTTTCTAATGCGCGAACCATGCATGCTGGTCGATGTTTTGCATCTACTGCTTAGTCAGCAAACAAAACCTACGTATCGTGTTTGCGAAACCAGTGTAGCTTATAACTTAGAATACCAGGATCGGCCTTCGACAAACACTGACATGTAAATGTTAGTGGGATTTTATAGTTATCATAAGCGTATTTGTGAAAAGAGGCAATCCGACAACATTGCTGGGATATTCTATACGATGAGGAGCATATAAAACCAGTTGAACTTAGAAATAAATTTAGTATGAACATCGCAAGCTTTCTGAAGATATTTGAATGTCATAAATAAATTAGGTGAGATCGCATGTATCGGATTGATATATACGGAATGTATTATGCATTTTAAATTAGTATTTCAAACATTAACATTAAAAATATCGAACATTCTGCGACCTACAACGTGAGTCATTGCATGCATATCTAAGATACAAAACTAATAAAATACCAACACCAGCCCCTCGAGCCACGACAGCATAGGCTATATAGCTCGATTGATGCTCTGAACCCATTACTACTAAAGCCAGTTTAAAAGTGTTAGTTACCGGAAATGTGATTCGCGGTGATTATTACTGCTCCGCAAACCTACTGAGAAACAGCAGACACAAAGAGTTAATATTTCAGGTTTCGTCGCAACTGAACCTCGGCTAAACGAGCTAGGACGATATAATGAATTCCCTCGGTAATTCAATATGCAACCAGCAACAACCGAGCCCTTACTACGATTAATCTTTGTAACTTTTGATAAAGCCAATGCATGTGCTGCGTTTCCGACCATTCGCGCGAGAAATGAGACTCCTGTACTGGTCCTTTCCTTCATATTTGCGGCTGCGCCGTTTGTTTTTCGATGTAGCTTCATGGGCGATAAATAAAAGTGAATAATTTTTAATTGAAGTATTCTAAAGAAGTCAACTGTTTGGTTGGTGGGTAGAAAGGATGTTAAATTATAGAAATTTCGGTGTGGTTGCTTTTACTAAGCACGACTTTTATCGCAGTTTCAAAAAAGAGTTTTTCTGTGTTTTCCCAAAATATTAGGGATTACTAAGTTCCGACAAAATTCCGAATACAATTCTATCTCCTATTCGGAACATGGTTTATAAACGGCCCTAGTATGATTCATAGATACAGGGACAAACAAGAACTCTACCTGCAATACTGTGGCCACTGACCTTTCCTTTTAGTCGAGCACAAGATATAAGACAGTATAATTATTTATATTATCAACATTTGTTTCAGTTCCTCCGCAACCAAAACTATAAACAATGAAAAAAAACGCGGGGAAAAAACTATCTTTCCCGCCCATAATACATTTGAATTTATTCTGTATTCAGTTTCGACAAGGGATTGAAGCAGAATATCACATAGAATTACCACGGCATTTCACCAAACATATTACATGACTCATTTTAGGCTTTGTGTGTTTTAATAAAAGACCAAGATATAAATCGAAGTAACAAAAAGTAACAAATCTAAGATCGCGTTATATGAGGGACATCATCTTTGGATTTATCTAAAATAGGCCTTAACCCAGAGCGAAACCTATCTTTGCATATTGTGATCGCGCAATCCTTTAATACGTCTTTCTTTGCTCTTGGAGTGAAAGGCAGGCCCGAGTATCTGGCGTAAGAAAGGCAGAGTACACAATTTAATTAAATATGAGTATACAGTAAGACAAAAACACCGCGATACATAAGTTATGATTTTCGGTAACACTTCGAGTTCTGTGCTCAGTTAATAGTTGCGACATCTGTGAGTAATCGGATAGTACATATTGGATATTTCATCTTCCAAGAAAGAAAGAACATAGCTAATCCCCCATCCTACTTCATGATTACTAAATTACGTACTTCGTGGTCTATCGTGTATTATAAAGCCCCGCCACATCAAACATGAAAATGTGAATGATCAAACATTATCAACCCGTGTTCTGGGAGTATGCCCGCAGTAATGAGTTACGTTTCACTTTCTTGCGAACATGATTACGAAATTCGGCCATTCCCAATTATTTATGTTTGGCGATATGTGATCGATATCAACTAATTTCAGTTAAGGATTCGTTATCTTTATAGATCGTCGTGATTCGTTTAAAATTAAATTACTTTGGACTAAAGAGTTGATATCGAACCATGTATCTCTCATATTGGGCCATTTCATTTATTTTGCTGCACTTTTTTCACAGTGAAATAGAACAGAGAATCTTATCCCACGTGAAACCTTTTTCCTCAATTCAACGTACTGTCTGGCCCCGTGGAATGTTCAGCGATCGAATTTGCTCAATATCCTAGAATAACGGTGCATATAACCATAGCTATTTTATTCTCCCGAGTCGTCACCCAAGGCTAGAGTTCCATTCCGGGGAAATAAATTTACATTTCTATGACTATTGGTTGAAGCATTATAATATCTTGAAAATATAACCTATAACATTCACCCACCGAATGTTTAAAAGTTGGGCTAATTAGCTGAATAGATTAACATGTCATTGAATTTGACCAGAACCTTTGGCCATGGATAATCAGTACATAGGCCACAAGGAAGAAAAGGATAGAATACTGGAAATTGTTATCTATTTTACCGCTCATTTCTAAAAAAATAGCGCGACTTGCGAGCATTTTCTTTGCTTTATCATAGGGGAATCCCCAGGCGAGTAATTTTATTTTTACAAAACGCTGACTGTGTTTGTCTGTGACGCCAAACGTGACGTCAACTTTTTAAGCCGCGCCCCCTATTTAGAATTTGTCAAGTCTCGCGCCCTTTATAATGTAGAAATGGACGCAACCGGCTCTTAGTCTTAGTCGTTTGCAATACGCGTTATTGCGTCCACGATGTTCCGGAATTCACAGTGTGTTTACTTACAGTCTGCTGTATAAGTATTTTCATTTTATGACGCCTCTGCACATGTTCATTGGGGGCAAGGCCTCGTACATGTAGCCACTGACGTGTAGAGAACTTATTTTTTCGGTAGATCCGGAATATCTCAGGTTCGACATTGTTGATTTATCGCACACTGACTAAGGCGGCGGACTTTGAGAATGAACCGAGACGTTTGCCGTGCGTCTGAAGCGCCTGAAGTCGTATTATCAAGACAAAATATGTAAGTATCTGTTCATTTATTCACGTAAATACATCATCCTACCAGCGATGCTATACTGAAACTGTGTTGTGTTGCTAAAACTTGTGGTAAAGGCCTCGAAATACCAAAAAAATATAGGTTTTCGCAATACACGGTTTTTTGTTTATGACGTCACACTCAAGTAAAAGTCTGTTTCGTCATAATCAATGTTTTATTTAATTCCGTTTATTTTATAAATCTGACTTTGTTCGTTGCTTTAAGAGCAGCGAACGAAAAATAATGCTTCAAGTTCAGTTTTTGCTTGAAAATGTTTGTTTTAGGCTACTTGACAAAAAATTACGGCTGACTCTCTGAAGCCATGGAGAAAGAAAAGATGAAAAAGCGTTCAAACGCGGCAGACATTCTAGATACGGAAGGGAACAAAATAAGGAAAGTTTCGAACTCTGTGAACTCTTCTAAGCAAGGAAATGAGAAATTGAGACCAAATGACGTAGGTTTGACGTAACAATAAAATGTCATATAATTGAGACCTTGATTTGAGATTGTTCAATTTGCATGGCTCATTGGCCGCTTTGCCGACATTTATCTGCCCATTGCTCGGAACTGAGCCACCGTTCCACACCTCCACTAATTCTATATTAAACCAGACTTCTTGCTTTTACCAGGTCATGAAATCAGCGGAGAAGAGAAGCTCGCTCGATGTTTTGTTGGAGGGAATGACGAATGTTGAACTCGGAGAAGACTTGGAGACGCTGATTACAAGGTCGAGGTTAAGGAGAAGAAATGAGGTTTGTTGCGGATGATTCTTATTTTAAAGGGCGATAAAACTTGTGATCAGCCTGCGTGGCTGTCAGTAACAGTGCGCGGAAACCTGGTTATCGATGCGCGACAGACCGCCATTTTGTCCAACCATACATAACTAATACACAGCATGTTGTTATTATTGCTTTCGCTATTTATTCTAATTCTCGTTGTCAAAGTCCCAAAGTATGGGTATGTCGGAAGACGTCGATAGACAAATAGATATTTGCGCAAATCAATCGGCATTCATTATCATTCTTCCAAATTTCCAGGAATTCGTAGAATCTGCCTCAACCAGTCGCGACAGTTTCTCACCAATCGGAAAAGGTAAGAATCACTTTACAGATAAAACATTGGGTAATTGCGTACATCACCCATCAGATACTATCCGCCTATGAAATATAGTAAATAGACTATAGAACTCACATGGTCGCGTATACTTGTTCATAGTTTGGCCAACCTCAGGAGATGACATATCAAACATCTAAACCGCCATTAATATAATTTGGACATGACATCAACTTGCGCCACCTAACGTTTAATAAAACCTGCAACTGTTAAATAATATCAAAACGAATGTGTTTTAGTTACTATCGCTCCGAAACCGCCTGTTGCCATGGATGATGCCATAGAATCAGATGCCGATGCAAGTGACGCAGAATCTGAGTTTTGTCCTGCTTGGTCAAGTTCTCCCGGAAGCAGTTCGACGAGTCTCGATGACATCGAAGATGACATGGGTAGTGACGTCATCTATGACAGAGAAGGAGCGTATTTCCTTCCGGAGAGTGAGATTGATTTCACGATGGAGAATTCAGATGATGACGGAAGTCTGCAGTTTGCAGATATACAAGAGTATGAAGATATAAAGAGAAGTACGCGGCGAATATTAATTATTATAACATACTATTCTTTACTCTGTCCATTTGTTTCTAGTTCTCTCCAAGAAATCAGCGTTTTCTGACGTCACGAACCTCCCGATTCCTGCGGCCGGAAACGAAAAAGAAAGAACTATGTCGTCACAAACAACAAGCTCAGATGGGCGGAACAGTCCTGTCGCAAAATTCAAGTAAGTTTCAGTCTTCGTGGAAGTCAGGATTACCACAGGGATCCCATTCAAACAAGACACCCGTAAAAGCGAAGAAATCCGGTACAATCAGAGGATAGGCTATGTACAATAGAAAGGTTTCTTGAATATGTCTTGTCTTCCCAAGAGTCCGCAGGTATCGATGTTTGCTGGCAACATCCCTCGTACTAGGTGAACACAAATGCATGCCTATAAAATCTTATGTTTTAAAATAACTTTCAGGCCGCAAGCGATCAGGAGAGTTAAGAGCATGATATATGAGGTTGCGATGGATAATGAGATTGATGCGGGACAACGGTCCAAGGTTCTATTACGTAAGCATGCTCGCGACGTTACACCTTCACAAATATCGATGTCGCCTTCACCATTGCTGTCTGCGGAAGATGCCGGATCACTGAAGGTATCCACTTTTATTGGTTCACATTCGAGATCTCATAGTGCAAAGTTGTTAATTTTGTTTCACTAATCGCGAGTCGCTTTTTCGTGTCATACGTAAATGTAACCGATAGCAATTTTCTATTTCCACAGCGTTCGCCTTCTCAAGTCAGTTGTTGCAAGTTCAGTTTGAAACGTTCCCGATCAAACCTGACGGTCGCTGAGAACTACATCAAGAGGCATCCCATATTTGAGGGTGACGTCATCCACGAAGAAAGCGATGATGACGTTAGCAGTGACGCAGGAATTGAAATGAAAATTGAGACTGATGGAGAAGTGACATCACGAAATAGCGACGTATAACTCTGCTTCTTAATTATATATTTATGCTGCGGGTCCGCGAAATAATAAAAACTCATTTAATTACTGTTGTTTTCCGGTGAATCAGCCAATATATACGAAGCTCGTGATTAGGCTTGCACGTAATTGACAAAAATCAATTCCGTAATTACGGCCAAATCGATTACGTAATGACCCCGTAATTGCAATATTTTTTCACACATTTAAACCTATCATAGCAACCAATTGAATCCACTTCATTTTCGATTGGGACATCGAGTTTGGGTTTTCATATTCCTGGCAGTACTACACGCCGGCGACAGATGTTAAGACAAGAGTGAATTCAAATTAATTTTATTCTGATTTTTATCTTTTGTGCTAGCTGCGATTTCCTTTATCACCTTCGCAAATTAACCGTCCCAATTTCATGCGATCAATTTTATCATTACCGACACTGGTATACCGATATTTATGAAACGATAGTTGACTTTTTTAAAATCGTATTAAAAAAAATGTCGGGTTTCCAATTTATCAATGCCACGACGAGCGTATTCTCTCGTTTGATTATACTTGCGCTTGCCTTGCGACGAAGACTTGTTATTGCACCGTTTTTAACATTATTCGTCTTTAAATACCTAGTCAGCATTTTATAATAATTATTGATGCCGACTTATTGACGTTATTCCGATTACCATGCTTCATTTCACATTAAACCATTTCGCGGCCTAAATATTGTAACATTATTTGCGACAAATTTAGATCAAATATTAATTATTTGCGCATAATTCAAATACCATATGACATGGCTTTTCCGAAAATACAAAGTTATATCGCAAAAAAATGCATATTGTGACATTTATTTTGCACTCACGAAAAAATTAACCTATTTTTCTAACTCAAGTCGACGATCCTATCGGCCAAGATTGACACAAATTTGGTCGAGTGTCGGTGGTATTCAAGAATCAAAATAAGTTGCCGCATTTGGTAAAGACAGTTAATCATATTTGGCCGAAATATTGAGAGGTATTGTGGAAAATATATTGAGCAAGGACAAGTCCGGACTGATATAAAACGATAAATCCGGTAACAGAACATCAAGGTTTTGTAATTGAAAATGGTTCTCGCACAGAATAAACACACTGGCTCATACTTGATATTTGATAGTAGTTAAATTGAGAATATTGAACTGTTAAAAACAAAAAAACGATCGTCGAAATTCTTAAATCTTGTTGCCTTGGTTAAATATAATCCAATGATCAGGACATTTTCAATTAAATACTGCACAAAGATAGTTATACATTAAACATTTAGGCTACAATTTAGCTTTTTTTTAAATTTTAATCATGCATTGTGGTGGAGAAATCCCACTATTTAAATACGGGTAACTATAAAAATAGAATAGGATTCTGGATTCGATTTAGGTATTCTAAAACAGTGGTTCCCAACCGCCGGTCCGCGGACCGTCAACGGTCCGCAAAGGATTTTCACCGGATCGCGGGAAATCCCGTCATATTGTTGTCATATTGCTAATTTTTACCGGATCGCGGGAAATCCCGTCATATTGTTGTTTCTCTGCCGTCTCAATCGCTTTACCGATGCCTAAAAGACGAAGTTGCGTTGGTTCATTACGCAATTTCTCTTCCGTCGTCATATTGCTGTTTGATAAGCGAGACATTAATTATCACGGTGACGTATTGGCATAAGAGAGAAAAACGGCTGCAAATACCGAAGCTCTAACTTCTTCTACTTTTTAAACTTTCATTTTTTCCAATCGACTGCTTTGAAGAGAGCTCGTTTCAATCGCGAAAGCGCTCGACCAATAATTACGACTTTACGTAATTCGTAACTTCCCTTCCGTAACTCGAAATAATTCCGTAAATCTGTAAATTACGTGCAAGCCTACTCGTGATTAGAATAACAACAAAGTAGTAGTCATTGGTTGTTGTTTATAAGAAAAGTGTCTTGTATGAAAATATACCGGGCTGCTACAATAATGTTCATTGCTAAATATCTGTGTCTCACTCAATTTTCAACCGATATCAACATAAATTGTTTTCAATATTTGAAAATCGATATATTTGCAATACTGAAGTTGGAAAAATTAACCGAACGATATATATTTATTGATGACGAAATATAAAATACTGCTCAACTCTTCCGTGATAAAAACAATCCAAAATCAAAATATCCAGGATGACTTCATATTCTCATTTATTACTACATGAAACGATTTACATATTTCTCACTATTACTACATTTGAATTAATGACATTTAAAATAGCAGATAGCACGTCGATATTGTGAAGGAGCTGGCAACAATAGCCGGCAAATCTATTCAAGAAACAGATTAACTATTTATCAGCGTGTTCAACACTGACAGGTACAGGACCGGTTCTTGATGCTTCTATCGCAGGAGCAGAGCATACTTTCGTTGGGGCGTCGATTTGTAAAACTCCAGCGTTTGTTAGAGAGGATGTCAGCTTCTCTGCGTCGACACCCTGCGGAAGAGTGAATGCACGCTTGAACTCTCTGCAAAAAAAAACGAATCGTATTAATGGGTATAATAGAAAGTTTGGGTAAAATCACGGATAAAGTTTTTGTCATGAATAACACTCAACCCCAGACAAACGACCACTTATCCGTTAATAGTCTTTCTTGCTTTAGGGAATGAAATAAACGCCCATCACGGTTGATAATTATATACTGGGAAAAAAATTTATGATTCAGTAACTCCATTATCACAGATAGAAGTGAAAATTATTTTGTCCCCACTCATAGAAGGCGACAACGAGAAAGTCTTCGATTGGCCTCACAGAACTGTGATTTTTGAATATATTGCCATCTCTCAATGAGCGAAAGTGACCGTTTTTCCGAGTAATCTTATTGAAAGCTGCAAGATGCAAAACTATCAGTAAATATATATTTAAAACTATCAAATTTGATAAATATCTTTTATGGGTACTCCTGAAGTATGAGCACCAAGATGTCGCATAACCTGAACCCTAACCTGATAGACAACCAGAGTTCAGGTTGTGCGCCATCTTGGTGCGCATACTTCAGGAGGTCCCTTTTATGTGCTATAAGACAATCCGTGCAAACGATTGGAGAAATTATGGAAGATGGAGTATCCGACAGCCAATTCCTGGTACTTGCCAAGTGATTGACGTCATTGATAAATCGTGTTAATGATATGCGCCGTATGTACGGTCCATGCATGGCAAAGGTTAGTATCATTCTCGGCTTACCTGAAACTATAAGCATACATTCCGTCGTCTTCATTTTTATTTTCACGTTTTGCGTGAACAAACACCTGACCTCCTTGAACTTTGACCTTTACTTCTTCCGGGCGGAAGTCTTGAACGTCGACTTTTAGAGAAAAATCCTTTGCTTTTGGCGTGATTACTGAAAATGTATAAATAAAAATATGTTAATCCATTTCGTGTAGTTGTAAAAAAGTATTTGGTGTTTTGTGAGTTGACCCCGTTAAAACACCGTGGTTGGGATACTAAATGGAATCACTTGAACAATCTTGGCCATATCAATCGCAACAAATACTTGAACACTCCGCCGATATCAGCAAGTTGTGAACATACCTTCTTGCTTGCCTTCATGTTCGACTTCAACTTGTTGTCTTCCGAAGAACTCTTCGTCGTCAAGAAGCGAAAGAATTCCAGAGAACCTGAAAATAAGTAGCTTTGGCCATTCCATTTCCACTCAATTTGAAACAATTGACAACGTTTTTCAGCATCGGTTAACAAAAACAAAACGGTAAACTCGTGCCTAGGTCTGACTAACCATTACGTCAGTCTTACAGTTAGTGACGCTTGCTCAACCACTTTACATCTTTAGCGTTAAAAATCCCTTCGTCGATGATGGCACGTGAATGCAGTAATAATATCTCAAAATTCACAACATGGTATTAAAAGAGCAACAAAGGGATAATTTATAAAAAGCATTGACATTTGTTTTTCTTCAGTTTAATCATATTCCCCCATAAAAGAATCGAGAACAGATTCATACCTGGAATCGACTCTTCGAACCATCTCTTCAAATTTTCGTTCCATTTCGAAGAATTGTTCGCTTCTATGTCCAAACGGCACAATGTCTCTTCTCCTTCCAGTGTATGGAGTCATCCAGTCACGTGATGAAGATGACGCCATCAAATCAGGAGATCCCATTAGATCTCGTGACGTCATACCTACATCCCAAAGAGGATCACGAAATCTTCGACGTGAAGACCAGAAATCATTGAATGGAGTTAACGCCATTATTTATATAAAAAGCTTATTATCTTATGTCAACAAAACAGGAAATAATGGTTGATGTACACCAAACTGCACTCAAACTATCTTTTGCGAAATGTATCAACTAGTATGCACTCTGACTGGATCACGTGACTTTAACGTTACAAGACTTTGGGTCGCAGGTTTGCCTCGAAGTTTTATCGGAAGCTTGTGGAACTCCTAATTGACTGCAATAATATGCCTTCGTCTCCTTCATATTTCATAATTTCTATCCCATCGTTAACGAAAAGCTGAAGGAAGGCTTGAGACTCTGGCTTAGAACCGGTAAATAACAACTGAAAATCCGACCATCATTTTTCTTATAGATTTGACCAACTTACAAGTTATTTTATCCATCACGTAGCCAGAAACAGAAACCAAAATTTGTCACTGATACAAACAAAACTGTTGAATGCCTAAGTGAATTCAATGATTATACGCTGGTTTAATCTTCACTAAACTCTGAAAATAACACAGTAGTGGTAGAAAAAGCTGCCACTTAGAAGATATTTTCGCTACACTACAGCATGTAGGCAACTAAAGACATTCAAACACGAGTTCAACTTTAGATTGGCAGAGAGAAGACAACCACTACCAACTGTATTATGACGTGACACTCCGCATGCGACATCGACACAATCACTTGGGAATTACGTCATTGTCACTTCTAGCATTATAGTAACTCGTTAACACCTTAGATAATGTGGTCATCCGTGAATGTCGATATGAATTTGTTGAATAATAAGTTCAATATCCTATTCGTAATGCCACAAATACGGTATCTTTCTAAAATTTCTAACGAATGCTATTATGCATCTGGGGTGTGCTATCTTATTTTGTGAGTTCAGTGGTTTTGTATGGGAATCATTTCCTAAAATAGAGATTTTTTAATGTCAAGTGTATTCATAAAGTAGCCTAAAACGGAATAATTGAGTCATTTACTGGTGATCTAAGCTTTTTCATCTGTTTTCGTTTTCACTTTTTCTCAAGGTTTCTGCAAAAAATTCCCATCTAAAAGTGCTAACGTTGTTGCAATCCCCGGCGCGATAAAAAAAAAACTATTTGGGAGATAATTTTCAATGACCGGACATTAAAATATTTGGAGAAATATTAATAATGAAATCATATTTCAGCTATATATTTTTTGATTTATCCCTATTTATAACCTTTTTTAATTTGGATATCTGTGCTTCGACATAAAATACACATTGCAAATATATTTGAAATGCCAATCCAAATAAAAAAGGTTTATTATAAACGTGATATGATTTGCGTTATAGGTGTTATGTGAAAAACTTTCGCATTGTCTTTTAATTAACTGCACACCAACAAATTGTAATCAATTTTGCAGCATTCTCAAAAGTGTAACGTAGTCCGACCTTAACTGAAGCGTCCCTCAGCATTGTATCTTCAGAGAAAATGGGACCGACCAAACATAAGATTGTTGAATCGTATTGTTTTTTTTCTGCAAATTCAATTAAGATGGAATTTACATATTTATCCCTAGATAGATGAAAGAGGATAAGTCCACTTAATCATATGGCGAACCACGGCCTCCCGTCCGGTGACAAGTCCGCGTGTTGGGTATGGGATTAGTTAGCCAGTTAATTTTTTTCAGATGCGTGGACTTGATGATGGAGGAATCTGTTACCGACCAGCGGTTACGTGAACAACCTACGGTGGCGAGGAGTCCTAGCGAAAGAGAGTTAACCTCACATGAAATTTTCGTTTTGGGTGGGACAGTCCCACTTTCCAACGTCTTGTCCCGGCCGGTCAGCTGAAAGTCCCGCTTTGGCGCTCAGCCAGTCGAAATATTACACGAACATTACCAATTAGCATGTTCTCTATACTGTTGTTGCTGTGTAGCCTACTTACCGAAGGTGAATGCGTGGTTTTGATTGTTTCGTTGTTTTAATGGCTACAATTTGCTACGTGTAAGCCAAAAGAGTTCTTAACGTTAACGTAAATTCCTTTCTAATTTTCGATATTTAGAAAAACCGACATTTAGACAGACAGCGCACGAACTCTCGATGACAATATGGAAGACGGCCGGGATGGTTTTAAATGTAGGCCCTTAATGTAAAACCGGTAAATTTAAAGTTAAAAAAATCTTTGGAGGCGTCCCGACCCAAAATATGGTGAATAGAGAACACCTCGCTCCTGTCAGTTGCTAGTCGCGTTATTCGTTTCCGTTTTGCTGGACTGTTAAAAATGGTTATTTCGTATAGTGCTGTACGTATAAACAACGAAATGGATCTTCAGTTGTATTCCATTGTTTTCAAAAGTTCTGGAACGTCGCACAAGGCGGATATCATCTATTGGGAAAACTGGTTGGTGTCCCAGCCATCTCGTTCGTGTTTGGGGCAGCACTTCGTTGGTGGTAGGTGATGATGTGCCGTTATTGATTTCCTTAAATACTCATAAGCTCCGTCATTTTAATGGAAAACATATGACATACTACCGTTATTGGTAGGCATACTTGCATTTCAAATTGAAAGAAATCTTCATCAATGGTCAGAAGACATTGTTTCGTTAGTTAGCATGTAATCTATCACTCTATTTATAAGCGTGAAAAGTTGAATAAATCAAGTTTAACAAGACTGAAACCTTCACTACTAGAGCCACCGACACAAAAAATTTTGCTTGATAGGACCGTACTGTGTTAAAGTCGCATTCTTTCAAGCACATTGAACACTTTATCTCCACTGATTCAAATCCACAGCAATAACAAGTCACTTGCCATAATGATTAGCATCAAGAAATGGATACTGAGGATGTATTATCGAGTCATACAAGCTGAGGTCTTGTGCCACTGTGGTCTTGTTGCAACTCATACTTTGCAATCCCATCTATTTCATGGTCACATCCATATCTGTAAAATATTGGATACAAATTCATTCAGTATCATGACCCTGTACTAGCTTTGTAATAATTGTGGAGTTTTCATAAAATCTACGGACCACAGCCTATCCCACGATTATCATTTCATGTCGGGATTAGTTAGCCAGTTATTTGTTTTCAGAGACATGGACTTGATGGTGGAGGATGTCGTAACCGACCAGCGGTTACGTAAACCACTCTCAGTGGGAGGAGTCCTGCAATCCTCTCGCACATAACTATCCTCGCATGGGATTGGAACCTCTGAAACTACCAACGTAATCAAATATGCGGTGCCGAGCGTATTCCTACATGGCGAATTCTGGTTATTTTTTGCATGACCATTGGGGTTAAACTTGAGTTATCTATTCAACTTTTCACACTTACTAATAGAGTACCATAGATTACCTCCAAACTAGGGAAACAATGGCAATTGATGACTGATTTCTTACACAAGTCAAGTGGACCCGACTAAAATTTCCATAAAAATGACGGAGCTTATGAATATTTAGAGAAATTGATAACGGCACATTATCACTCACCACCAACGACAACGAAATGCTGTCCGCAAACACAAGCGATATGACTTAGACATCAAATAGTCCTGCTAATAGATGATATCCGCCTTGCTCGACCTTCCGGATCTTTTGGAAACTTATGAAAAGTAACTGAAGATCCATTTCGTTATCTATATGCTACGTACAGCCAAACGGCACAAGACGAAATAACCATTTTACCAGCCAAGCAAAACGGAAACGAATAACGCGACTTGCAACTGACAGGAGCGAGGTACGTGTTTTCTTGCCCCTCAAAATGGCGGCGTAAACAAAGTCACGTGATTCGTGCAAGTCCTCTATATATCATCTGATCAGTTATATTTTTTCTGCTATGAATATTAAAATATCATGACTATTTTATCAACATTTTCAGTTGCTTTTCCAACGACTCGCTGACGATAATCGTTTATTTTGATGACGTCAAAATAAGTGAAGCGTATTATGATTGACAGCCATATATCGATCGTTATCGCGTCAGGGTATTTTTCGTTTTGGTGTTTTGTTGGCAGCTTATTCAGTTATTGCAGTGTTACCGGTACCGGTAGCGCTTTTGTACAGAGCGGTATTTTGGTAGATTGTACGGTATGAATTCGTCTGGGGTTTTTGGTATAATGTAGTCCATAAGTCGGTAGCGCTGACAGCAACATCAGATATCAGGGGTCTCCCTAAAACCAGGCACTTGCGAATTCAGGCACTCAGGTATATTTCATTTTTACTGTATGGTACGTCATTGGGGTTTCCAATTTGCTTGACAAAATAATTTGATTTTAAATAAATTTTTGCATCCCTGTATTGCGATAAAACAATAATATTTCCTTTTATTAGGGGACGACTCGACGCCCCCGGTTTCACAGACGCCTATTCATATTTTGGCTCTTCCGGAATGTAGACGCAAATCCGGATTCGGGATAGTTGCTGTACTGTTGTGACTGGTGGAGACGTGTCAAATTCCAAATTTCGCAAGTGCCTGATTTTTCATTTTTCCCGATGACAGTTGCCATATTTTTTCACAATTATTTTCTTAAATAATTTGCATCAGAACTTACTATTCTTTGCTTTCTAAGGCAAATTTGTTTTTTCACAACAATTTGAGCATTTTTTAAAGAAAATGAGCAAACCCCAATAACTTACGGGAAAAATAAAAAAATCAATTTGCCTGAAATGCTGCCTGAATTCGCAAGTGCCTGGTTTTAGGGATATCCAGATATCAGGCTGGTTCACGTGCAGACAGAAATGTACGGTATCCCTGTCTGCCTTTACAGTTTCCTCCACCATCAAGTCAATACTTCCGAAAACACATAACTGGCTAACTAATCCCATGTGGTACCTGACCTGGACTGGTAACCGGATGAGAGGCAGTGGTTCGCCGTATGATTAAGCCGTCTTATTCACTTTCCTCTCTCCCGGATTGAATATGTAAATCCTACCATTACCAGTATCCCATCAGGATATACCATAGGCAGGTAGATGTCTCGTGTATTGTACAAGAGTGTTAGTTGTATATTTCATTTCTGGTGTCCAACTATAACGCAGCAGTCCTAAATTGCAGTTATACCGGTACCGTTACGGTACTTGTTGGGACTGACGGATAACTAGGGATAGGCAATGTAGAATAATTTACTATTCTAGAATATTCTAGAATAGTTAAATCGAATACCGAATCCTATTCTATTTTCATACTTATTCAAATAGTGGGAATTTCCACATTGCTGGATTTAGATATTAAAAAATTGCAATGTATTACTTACTATAAATGTATTATTTATTTGGAAATGTCCTGAACATTGGATTTCATTTGATACTAAACAGGCAGTTCCCAGGACAATAAAATTTAGGAATATTTTTTGCCCTCAATTGTTCCAAATGTATGTTATCCCTAAATTCTAATAAATACTGATATGCTAAACTAAGACACGCTTTACACACTTTAATAGTAAGCGGTTAAATACAAAATAGACATGAAACGGCGTTAAATCATTATTAATGTAAGTCTGTCGAATGTACTAAAACATACCCGCTGAGAATTAATTAGATGCAGAGCCAGCGTGTGGCCACTGCAACCTATGCGCCGTTGTAAAATATTAAATTTAACCACTATCAATTAAAATCAACATTTTATTCTGTGCGAGCAAGACACGTAAAACCAAGTTCCCGTAAACGCGATTTCGTACTTAGTTTTTAGGTAATAACATCTAAAGACGAACTCATTTTCTATGATTATCGTTACATATCATTATCTACCCAGACTTGGCCCTACTAAAATTCAATACGTCACTATCTTCGCCAGATGCGGCAACTTTTTTCAAAATTCATCCGCCGTCTAAAATACTACAGACTTTCGATCAAACGTGCGTCTATCTTGAACGATAGAAATGTTATCATTAATCATTATCTACCCAGACTTAGCCCTACTCAAATTCAATATGTCACTAGCTTCGCCAGATGTGGCAACTTTTTTCAAAATTTATCGGCGACTAAAATACTACAGACACTCGATCAAACGTGCGTCTATCTTGAACGATGGAAACGGACCGAAAAATATGTAATCTTTTGAGAGTGAAATTTAAATGTGACAGATGTTGGCGTTTTGCGATATAACTTTGTATTTCGAAAAATGGTATAATAAAATGATTAGTAAATAATATTTGATCGAAGTAATGTTATAACATTTAACGCCTGGCTTTTGGTTTACGTGCATCATTTTTTTGGAAAACTCGTAGGTCGCGAAAAATCATTTAATTTAAAATGAAGCAAGGCACGTCTGTAAACAATTAAAGATTGTTGCATTCAGATTCAGATTATCGGAATATCACCAGTGAGTCGGCACAAATAACGCTAGCTAGATAGCAAAGAAGGAAAACGCAAAAATGGTGCAATAACGAGTCTATGCGTGAAGTTATATTGCCGACTTCTTGTCCTGAATATGCCGATTGAAATTACAGTGTTTGATGTTTACCGATTTACGGGTTCTTTGCGAGCAGCACAAGTTTAATTAAACGAGAGAGATTTCCACGCGAGAAAAACGCTCGTCTATAATTGATAAATTAGAAACCCGAAATACAAAAATTGACGCATAACGCCGGAAAGGTATTCTATATTGCCCATCCCTACGGACAACTCAACTACACGGACAGCTCAACAGAGACAAATCGACTACAGAGAGGTCTGGTGAGTTGTCCGTCTTTTCACATTTTCTACGGCAGCGTTTTAAGCCTATAGCAGTGTAAGTAATTTCGATCTTTTTAGGGTTCCAATGTTGAGAAAAATGCATAAATATTTTCTAGAAAGCATTTTTATGTGTAAAAGTGACTTATTTTGCTCATTTTATATGAATACAGATACAGTCTACAGACGAAACTGGGGTCTGTCTGTTGTAACGTTAGCGAAGTTAGACTGTTGACTTATAGGAATTTTTGAATTTTATTGATATTGGATGTTTTGAATACATACTTTTAAATATATTAAAACCTTTATACATGACAGTAACACATACCTATATATTCAAGAATGTGAGCTTAGTAGCCTATGATAGCATTAGTCTAAACTCACTTACTGAGCAAGCAATCGCTCTGCAAAATTACGATGTCGATGCTCGAGAGGAAAACAACCCGACTACTCGTATAGCGTTTACTTAGTGCCGATCGACATTAGTTGTAAGCCAACTCACCGCGACAAGGTTTCAGTCTTAGAGTTGGGATTCCTAAAGTTATTCGTGAATAATTTTTGATTTAAATTAGTCGCAAGTAATGTCATAAAATTTGATGCCTGGCTTTTGGTTTATATGCATCATTATTTTGGGAAAACTCGCAGGTCGCGAAGAATCATTTAATGTAAAATAAACCAAGGCATGTCTGTAAACAATTAAATATTGTTGCAATTATATTATCGGAATATCGTCAGTAAATCAGCACAAATAAATGTTATACCCTAGCTAGATAGCGAAGCAGGAAAACGCAAAAATAGTGCGTTAACGAGTCTTCGCCGTGAGGTGTACTTCGACGACTTGTCCAGAATACGGCGATTGGGATTATAGTGTTTGATGTTTACCGATTTTATGTTTGCGAGCAAACGCAAGTTTAATTAAACGAGAGCGATTTCCACACAAGAAAAATGCTCGTCCTAAATTGATAAATTCGAAACCCGAAATACAAAAATTGACGCATGGCGAAAACGCAAAAATGGTGCAATAACGAGTCTTCGCCGTGAGGTGTACTTCGGCGACTTCTTATCCAGAATATGCCGATTGAGATTACAGTGTTTGATGTTGACAGATTTTACGGGTTCTTTGCGAGCAGACGCAAGTTTAATTAAACAAAAGAGATGTCCACGCGAGAAAAAACGCGCGTCTTTTATTGATAAATTAGAAACCAGAAATACAAAAATTGATGCATGGCGGTGAAAATGCTTTCTAGAGAATAGACTATTAGTTATGAGCGTTCAGAATCTCATAATTCATCACATATTGTGCACTGCTTGTTTGAATGTTGTACCTTCAAATACTTTATATTCCTTTGTATACAGTAGGACACAGTTCCCAGATTCCAAGATGTCTCAACATCTGGTTCAATAAAAAAACACTCATTTTTAGAAAAAGCATCTCGTTCATAAATAATGGCAATCTTCAAAATGCTCAAACTACGCAAATACTTGACAAAATTTGTTCAAATTTTTTTTTTTTCATATTTCCTAGCAGGAAGTTATCCAGATATGTGTAAAGTTGAACTATAGAATCTGTGATGGTAGGCGGACTTGTTAATTTTTTTGTTCCATATGACATCGAATTGGCCTTACAGTTATTGACTTATTTTTTCCAAAGAAATCCAATGGTGACATTTTTAGATTCCGCTTCATTTTAATTTATTGTGCAGTGATGGTTTGTCATTTCATGCCGATATGGAGGCCCAAAGTGTCTTTTAAAGAAGGGTTTGCGCTCACTGTTACAATTGATAACTTTCAATGTGGAGGCTATTCTCAAAGAACTGAGCCATACTGGTATACAAAATTGTTTTTCACAGATTTTAATAAAACAACTTATTACTCTTGCCTTGCTATGGCCAAAGATGTGAAGCCACAGGACAAACATCTGATTGACTATCTTGTAATTGTTGGAGCAAAGCATCCAAGTGGAACAGCATTGCAATCCCCTACATTGCTGAATAGGTATACTGTATGCACTTTGTTTGTTTTTTATTGAAATGACATTCATTGGTTGATAAGCCCATTCATTTTAAAAAAAATTATTCATCAATTCAAAATGACTCAGCGCAACAAAATCTTCTTTTTTGATAATTCATTGTGACCTTTAGCAGCAGAATGTCATTGCATATACCGTATTTTCCCGAAATTACGCCTATATCGAGAATAGGCCGACTCCCTAAAAACGGCCTTAAACAACGATTTTATAAAAAATCGCACATAAGCCGGTCCTACGAATCGTTACACGCCAGGCGCTTCAAGAAAAACGTAATAGAGAACAAAATTACTGTAACGCAAGCATTTCTCACGTTTATCGTTTCTGGTTCCATTACATTTGAACCAACGTACATTTGAACCCATGACGATTGCAACGGCATACTATTGGACCTATAGAAATTTTTATTGTTTTACGGATATTTGAACCCATACTAACCCTAACCCATGGGTTTTGTACCCGCATATAGATTGAACCCGCGAATATACACATGGGTTCAAATGTACGGTCACCATCGTTTCTGCATGTTAGCGAGGGCCGTAGGTGGATTATTACCCGTAACTCTTACTTGTTAATTTATGTTAATAAAGTCTATATTGCTTTTCAATGTGTCGTGATTGTGTCGGGAGTTTAAAATAGAGTTCCTGAATCAGCATAAAACAATTTCCTTTGATCGCCACAACGACGATTAATTTCGTTCCTTGTCCGTTTTTAAGGAAAGGAATAACGCTGTATTAATACATTCTTATAAATCGCTACGAATCTTAACACGCCAGACGCCTTAAGAAAGGCGCAGAAAGAAAACAAAATCGCTGTAGCACAAATATTTCTAACGTTCATCATTTCTGTTTGTTAGCGACGGCCGTAGATCCTTACTCGCAACTCTTACTTGTAAATTCATGTTAATAAAGTCTATATTGCTTTTCATGCGTCGTGATTTGTATTAATGGAAGGGATTGTTGTCGGGAGTTTAAGAGAGTCCCTGAGTCAGCATAAAACAATTTCCTTTGATCGTCCACAACGCGGTTAATTTCGATAAGAGTCCTTATCACCACCCCTTAATAACAGATAACATATCCATATCGTAAAGGTGATTAAAAGTCGTGCGCCGTTAATTACCTCTACGGCGAAAGTGCACCAAATAATAAAGTTTTCACCACGAAACAACTGGCCGTAAATCGACACTGTTGCTGTTATATAAAAGAAACACAAGCGAAAACAAACAATCACAGCCTGTACAAGCGTCACGTGTTAAACAACCAATCACAGCCTGTACAAGCGTCACGTGTTAAACAACCTATCACAGACTGTACAAGCCATCAGCTGTATGATAAGACAATCCACTTTCACAAGCGAGTGTGTGTGTGCGCGACCCTTTTTATCGTGAGAACTTGGTATGGTTTGAAGCTTTTGGAATTACTGGCAAGTCAGCATAATATCATCTCGTTGCGTGAACAAATTCTGATACGTGAATGAGCCGATTTTTTTGGTGCGATCTGAGTCATGCGCGTATAAGACGGTCCCTTAGTTTGGCAACTTTTTTTTCGAGTTTTAAACTCGGCCTATACGCGATCTTATACTAATGAAAGGTTCATCAACCCTTCTTTTTCAATGTGTCTTAGTAGGCTATACAGTATTTTCAATGCATATTCGCTCTTGTTGTTGTCTGTCAATTTCTCCCTGAATATTCTTTTCTTCTACCTATCAGTGACTAAGCTATTACTGAATCAAGCTTTAATTTTCAGGTTTCCAAAAGAAGACCGACCTTCCTTTGCACTCCCTCCAGATGTCGTCTACTTCTGCCAACCTGAAGGCTGCACAAATGTTTGCAGAAGGTGGGTTTGCTGTTCATAGCGCCATACTAAACACTCGGATCATTTGTGGTCCACATTTAGCGATAGACAAACCCTCTCAAACATTCTT
Source organism: Styela clava (assembly GCF_964204865.1). NCBI lineage: Eukaryota > Metazoa > Chordata > Ascidiacea > Stolidobranchia > Styelidae > Styela > Styela clava. Next base: position 56,243 of record NC_135250.1, on the reverse strand, counting down.
CTTCCTAATTTCTCTCAATACAAAAAGCACACAGTGATTTTAGGAGGTACCAAGCAATATCTCAATTAGAATCCCCAGCCTCTATGAAGAAACCACCATACTCTCATGTTTCAGGTCCAGTCAGAGCCTCCATGAAGACACAACATCATTTGTTTTTACATTGACCGATAAAGACAGTGGATTTATTCGATATGGAGTTTGTGTCAATTTTTATCGCCCATTTGAACGTAAAGATTTGGATAAATTGAGAAAAAAAGGATGGAAGAAAAGACAAAAGTAAGTTTTATTTTTGATGAAAAATATAAATTTCAGCATCATTTGTTTTATTATCCAATGATTTTTATCCTGTATTGGTTTTAATATGACAAACTTTGGCCGTACGGGAGTAGATGGATTTGAGAGGTTTTTGTATTGTTATTTCATAATACTCCAACCAGGGTTTTTGTAAATTGAAATTAATATGACAAATAATCTTCTCATAAAACCAGAGCCACTGTTATGCTACTTGTCTGTTGCTTTGCTAAGAGCACAGCATTAAATCAACTTGTAGGGGAAGGTGGAGTTATTTGAGTAGTTTTTTGACATTTGAAGCGATCTGAAATCGATTTCCCTTGAAATTATGGTTTCATTGTAACATTTTGACTCTGTACTTCATTGCATAACAGTTTGAATCTTATTCAATGTATTCAAGTCACCGTAAAATGCAATTTTTTTTTGGAAGTCAGTATACTCAATTTACCTCATTTTTCGAGGATAATTGAGTTTACTGACATTTACCAGTTAAATCAAATCAATCCAAAAAAGCCTTAGAACCAAACCAAAAACCTTCATGAGAAACTTGGGTACATATAGTTTATTTAATAAAATACTAATTACTAAAACCCTGAAACAAAATTATCTGGCACCACTTTAAACTTGGTAGGATTGATCGCAATTGGGCCAAATGGGCTTTCAGTTAAAATGGGCTTTCAGTTAAAAAAAAGTGTGAGGGCTCAAAATAGTTATACAGAACCTCATAATCCTGTGTTATAGTAGCGGGAGAGGCCATTTATGCTTATTATACTTGATTCCACCCATGGTATATTTCCATAAGACTCGAGTTACCTTTATTATTTCAAACATCAATAATTCAAAAAGCAAATGAGTTACACTTTATTCAATGGGGCAAAAAGAGTCTCTACTAAAGTAGAATTGTTTTGGAAACTTTCATATGACACTTCTCTGTTTGTATATCCTAAACAATTTTTTTCGCAAACAAAAAGCATACAAACACCTGAATTAATTTTATCATTGGTAGGCAACTATTGTTGCTACAAAGTACAAATAATTCACTCAACATACAAAAAAGTTAGCGTGGTTTTTATACATTGTACTCAATATACCCCCTATTAAACATTCGGTACACATTGTGCATGGTTCCCCTTAGTCAAAAATATTTTTGGGAAATTCTACCTTGTATGATGAGCTAATTTGGTGAAATTTCCAAGAATTCACAGAAATCATGTTTCATTAATGATTACGGCGATCAGTTATTTTTGGTTTTGGAATGAAATGTAATAACGGAAGTCGAAACACACACTTAATGATTATCGCTTCCTTTTTCAGTCTGTCATGCTGGCATCTTAATAACAAGGTATTCCATATAAAGGAAAAAATATAAATAAACAAATATACAACAGAATGTTTACTAATGATGATACCCCCTGGCATGATTGGGCAGTCACTGGTGCGTGTCATGATTTTGTAGCAAGATAGGCTTAATTACAATTAATTATCGTAATCATAACAGATCAAAGCAATGTTAATTAACCCCCAGCTCTCGGTATGCTGTATGTTCAGATCTTTGTGCAAATTTATCGGCCAGACACCAAATATTTCGATATTTTGGAAAATTGAATTTAAACTTCAGATATCAATATTCCTATCTTGTTCAGCTCCTACAACAGATGCTCTCAGGATTATGCTCAATATAAGTGTGAAAAGGTCATATATTTCAATATCCAATCTCACTAAGGGCTTATAAGGGCAATTTAACTAATCAGTCTGATGATAATTTAAGTTTTATCCACTGATTATTGATCTTGGTCGATGTGACCTGCATGTCTTTGGCTCTTTGCATTTATTAATTTTGCCATATTGGTGTTGGGAAATGCAGTGCAATGGAAATGCAAATTTGGTATCCACTTATTGGCAAATACAGGAAAAAGTCTAAAAAGTTTCGCCCGATTATAAATTCTTTATAATCAAATGTTTTTTTTTTTTTTTTTTTTTTTTTAAAAAGATTTCTAGTCAACCTGTTTCTAATTGGATGTTATAGATGTTGAATGTTGTAGTCCCCATTTATCACACAACAAAATTCATTCAAATTTGCAATTGGTAATGCTATGAAATCGGGCGGAACTTTTTGGACACCCTGTATAAATGAAACGTCTGTTTTCCGATGGCAAAGGAAAGATTTGAACATAATGATAAGATGTCTTACCAGACATTTTGATTTGTTACATATCGCATGTCTCGACTAATACTGCTGCCACGTGCATCCCACATTTACTGAGAAATTGACTAGTTTGAAGGTACTTATTTTAGTGATGAGTATTCACTTCCAATAAAAAAGCCATGTGGCAACCAGTTGCTAGTTACAACTACCTTTAATCTTCGGATCCCTCATCAGGGACATGTTGCCAGAAGCAATATGATTTATTTAGTCAATATTTATTATACAGTGGAAAAAATATGAAACGATAAATTTGACTCAAGTAATCATTCTGTCCACCTCTATCTTATCAAATAAACAATGCTTGAAACCTGGCTTTGTGATTCATTGTTCCTAGAAACGTCAATAGTATTGATGTGTTCACTGTCTTGTGCAATATATTGAACGTTTCACAGACATTATTGATTGGCAACATGGAGCGCCAGATCGTATGAAACCAAGCGTGATAGTCAAACACTGATAATTTCATAGTTACTATTTGTTCCCTCAAACCTTTTTAATCAGGCGAACCAGAATTCAATGCATTGATTCATTAGTAGCTGCCATACTGAATAGTTCATTATCCCAAAGCTCTAATGATCTGAGGATTGGAATGCAAAACCATGTTATGTTCTTCATTGCTCTGAAACCTCAAAAATGTCAGGCTTCACAGGCCAAATGGAAGTAATTCTCATTTGATCTCTAGAAATCTATATTTTGGAATTTTAGTTTGGTTCAGCAATTCTGAGCCAACGTGCCAATGATGGATTTTCAACCAAATATGCCAGGTTTCCATTTATCCCAATATTTATTCCGAAAAAAAATTATAATTTTTATCAAAAACAGTTTATGTTAGATATTATTGAAATAACACAACTCCTTGTGTCAATGAAACATTGTGAACAGATCACAGGATTATTCATATTTCTTATGATGAGATGGCTGTTGGTAAAAATCAATAAATGATTGTGCAAGCGTGAGGTTTTTAGAATCAATGACAATTGGGAATATTCTGAGTGAAACTATTCCGCAATCAAATTATGATATATTTACTTGATATATTTACTCATTATATTTACCTATATTATACTTCACAGGAATACTATGGTATTGTGCATTTCTCCCTGTTTACTTCCTACTTCGAATCCCGATGTGTCAGTTACCACAAGAATGCTAAAGATAAATAAGAATAGCATAATCTCTTTCCACCAAATATCGAGTAAATATACTTGCTATTTCATGATATACTTTACTTGGGAAATCATGATTTACACCGATATTTTTAAAGTTATCCAGAAACGAACATTGTTTTCATAAAATCAAAGTCAGATACCACTCAGTAGTGTAGTGTCTATCCTGCCAGGTTGCCAACTATAGTCGATGCCTTTTTGCAGGGCAAGAGAGGAGTTTTCATATGACCAAGAGTTTTCAGATGATGATGAATCCAAGTTTGATGGGGGTTTCGATACTCCGACAACCATTGCTGAGGCGGTTGATGGTGCTGATCTCAGTTCTGGTAGGAATCTTTCAGGAAATAATCTCAGCGATGAAAATTCTCCTGCTTCAACGAAAGGTTGGTTGTTATGGTTTGATTTGTTTGAAATTCAAAATGAAGGATATTTACGAAAACTCTAGTGGGTTAGTATTATCAACTAATGTATCATGAGTAGGGGGCTGTTTCAGGTATGGACATGTTGTTATTTTGTTTGAAATCATAAACATCTAAAATATGTGTGAAGGTAAGTGTGACTCACTAGATGTCACACAGCTCACTGAGCTCCTGATATATATATTTCTAGGCCCACATACTTGAGGCCTAAAACTTGATTAAAACTATTTTCGGATTTTCCTTATAACGATTCTTCGCAAAGTTTATTTTGGATTAATATAACTTCCAACAAACACTTAACGAAAATTTCTTTTATTACGGCATCAAACATGCAATATTCATGTTGTCTTTTTTGCGTCACAATATTTCGAGTAAACTTTGATTTTATCGGGGTTCAAAATAAATAAACGGGAGGTTAAATAAACATTCCTTACATATGGAGTGGTTCCAGTGCTTATTGGTAAAAAAATGAGTATGTTTGTATAAGAGGTTTTTTCTGGGAATTTAATTTATTAAATACGTTTGAAATAGTTAAAAATATCTCTTTCAGAAATAGGCTTAGCAATATGTATATTCGATATCTCCGTTTCCTGGATAGCTTTTATTGTGGCGAAGTCATGATTCATGTCACAAAATAAATTGAACTTCAATAAATTCGATTCTACGATTTTTTCATGAATCGGAGAATTCTCATAATTAGATGTGAGCACATTCCAAGTTTATCCATTCTGCAGTAATAATTAGGGGTGGGCAAAATCGAATATTTTTTTCGAATCGAATAATTCGAATATTTTTAACGAATACCGAATAGTCGAATAACGAGTATTTTTTATACACAACAGGAGGTCCAGAACTTCGGTCGATACTCCCTTTAGAAATTATTAAAGACATTGAAAAATCGGCTACAAAGTGTTTTTTTACTGTTTTAATTTCGTCATAATCGCTGATTGTTTTAGTCACCGTGACCGTTTTTGTGGCGATAAATAATCTAGGTATATTACAGCCCTTTCTGTTTTTTGCAAGTATTAATTCTTTCGGGTCTGCGGACATCGAAGTTTATATTTCGGGTTTACTCGTTCGCTCACGTTGGCAACAGCTGTTAAAACCATTAGGGATTGATTTCGAAACCCAAATAAATATTATTCTAATTTTTATCATTTGCGTTGGCTTTTATATTACTTATCAACGTTTGTAAATTTATCGTCACAACATTAAGCGAACGGTAATATTATTATCGATACCAGGATGTAGATATTTATTTCAAGACCGTAGAAAGCGCTTCTTGAATAATAATTTACATATGAGATCTGATGCTGAAAAAAATTGCGCTTTTGTGGCTAATAAATGGCCAGGCGCTACTTATAACTAACTCTTTCAAATTCCGACGTTTTCTTTCAACAAACCCTGCGATCATTATAGCTAATATCGTTACCGAGTAATTCACAATTTTATTTACGGAATTTGCAAATTCACTTTTACTTCTCTTGACGATTTTGATAATGTAACGCCCTATTTATTAGTGCAAAAATGCTCAAAATATAACGAATGTAATCATTACCGATGATACAACAATTTGTAAACGAGACAGTGCGCGTTGTTACATCGAAATTCACGATTGATTTTACGTTATACTCCTGTTCACGATTTCTACACTCCACCCGCCATGCATGCCCGAGTGAAATGTTTACATTTTCGAAATATTTCTTGGTCAAGAATGAAAGGGATCACCAAAGAATTATTTGAAAGTACATTAGAAGAACTATATCCTGTCATTTCTTTTCTGGTGGCTTGTTCGTGTATGGTTTCATGCGAAAATAATTACAACTTTTAATTTTCGTTAAACAAATTTGTGTTTGGTTCATGCATGAAACGGATAATCACGTGCCGCCAATCATACGGAGTTTAAAATCTGGGATATTTATTTTAAATACCTCATCTGATTTGACGTTTCTAAATTTAGGGAACGATGTCGGTACCTTTTTTTGCAAAATAGGGAATTGAAATGACCGACTGAAACGCGAAGAAAACAAATAACACCACAACGCAAGGACGATTATTTCTAATTTGTCGCTTTTGTCTGTTAGCGAGCGTTGTAGGTGAATTCTTGCGCAATTCACGATCGGTTCAGAGACGTTCTGTGTCCAAGTGAAGCTGCGGAGATTTTGTGGTACCCGATATTCGAATAGTAAAATGCCATTCGAATAATTTAATATTCGATTCGCTATTCGTTATTCGAATATTTTACCCAGCCCTAGTAATAATACACATTGTGACACGAATCCTAATCTGACTATTTCAGCACAAAGCCCTCGACGTCGAGGTCAACGAACGATACGGACTCATACTCTCACTTCACTGTGCATAATAAGTCGGCAACCTTTCATATCAGGCTTCAGAAGGTGAGGCTAGCTATGATGTTTGGGAATATGTTTTTTTAGGAATCTGTGAATCAAATTTAGTTAAGTTGAATTAGTGACTTTTAGGTACTGTGTGAATGAGAGATATCGTTTGAAGTCAAATTTCTCCCAAAGGCCGAAACAAAAAATGATTATTTTCCAGATGTTTACTAACATTGAAACGAATAATCGAAGCTTGCTATCATCGCATAAAAAGTAAAAACAGAAGAAAATCAAAGCAATACCACAGGTTTGTTATTATATTCATACCACATAATCCACGTCTGAAGCGCTGCAGCATCCAGTTGACTTTGTAAACTCTTTTCAGCTTGAAGACTTTTTTGGTCAGAGTTTTAGAACGGATGGCTGAAAAGCAGTAAAGCACTATTCTGAATACATTCGACCGTAATAATTTTGAATTCAACATATTGAATATTTTATTATTTTACGACATATTCATACATCGACTGCTCTGAGCAAGGCTCTTTACAAGCAGTCACTGCTAGATCTACCATAGTTTGGAAGGACTGGGATTTTCCCATTTTGGCTTTGTCTTCCCCCAATTTATTAACCCATGGGTGTGAGATGGTGGGATTTGAACCCTGGTCATGTACTGTGGAAATCGATGTATATTGAGTGAGTTTGATCAGTAAATACAAAATTTAATTATTCAATCTGGACATTCTTGATCAACAGACCTTTTAATTCCTAACCCTTGTAGTGGTTCTTAAAATTGAAGCGATAAGATCTAACAGAAATTCTGAATAATTTCTCAACTTTTCGCGCACTTTTTCCCGCAGTATTTGGGCCGTACTCAGTGGTTGCGCTACAATCGCATCAACATCGTTATCAGGCGTCATCTTGAAGGAAGTTCAGGAAATCGAAGAATGGACTCGGAAGTTACTTGATGCACCAGTTCCTGCTCCCGGGAAAACAAAACTCATTTTGGAATTGCTGCCTCCAGATATGCAGGTTTGTCACAATTCATAGCGGCCTGCACTTGCTGGTCTGAATTATTTCATTTGCCTTCTCATAGCATGTGTGACATGTTCCAAGAAATTGTTGCTATCATGCCCATCTCTACTCTGGGGTTATATATATCCAGGGATTCCATCGATCTGGAACCCAAAATAAGGATGACTGGAAAAATTTCTGCATTGTGAGCAGAAATAGCTGGCTTTCCTATGGGCTCCAGGTTGATGTCACAATTACAGACGTCACAGTGTGCTAAGTACTCACCCTTCAAGCATTGTGTTGCTTTTATGATGCCACAAAAAAGCTTTGGCGATAAGACAAACAACACAAAGCTTCCTTTATAAGTCCAAATAAGACAAAATAAGGACACACAAGCCAAAAATAAGGGCGCGAGCTAAAAATAAGTCAATAAGGAAAAACCTTAGAAATGAGGACGGTATGGAATCCCTGTATATATCTGATGATTCATAGTGCCAGTTTCAAGAATGATAAGTCGTTTATCCAATGCTACGTAAGCTTTAAATAGTTCATGTTTGCCTGTCAATTTTTTTTAATGCTACCATGACTTCATTTCAGGTCCCACTGACATTTGCTTTGCCTGATGAATCAAGGTTATCACTGCTGGATTTCCCGTTCCATCTTCCATTAGAATTGCTTGGAATTGATTTGTGCTTGAAAGTTCTCACTGCCATAGTGCTGGAACAAAAGGTATATGGTTGTATTAAATCCTTTATTACGGCCTGCAATGGGTGGCAATCAATACTAAGGAGCTACTGTTATTTTGATATTTTCGGTTTGACCATTTAATTTATATCTGGCGATGCCAACATGGTTAAGCCAAAAACCTGACCTCTATGCCTTAGAGCAGTGCTCTTCAACCAGGTATACGGTAAACTCAAGTGTATACCGGACCATTATTTAGGTATACAACTGATAAATGGTATACGAAGGGTGTACAGCCTAAGTCAGGGATTCTAAATTCTGATATATTAAATTATAAAATATTCAAGCGAAGACAACAGTGCAAACGCGGTGCACATGAAATATAAAATGTCAATTACGCAAAGAACCTACAAGAGCACATTGTTACATCACAAATAATATAGATAATGCGGTCACGTGTCTGGGTTGGTGATTTCGGCTGCCGTGCACTTCGTTTGATTTACGTTGTACATTATTCCCGTTAGCGCTAAGTCAAATTTATAACTTGCAGACACTAGCCTGTTAGATTGCATGATGATGTTGCAGTACAATATGTGCTTGAAATTTAATGTTTATTTGAGCCCTAAATAAACATTGGTATTTGTGAGGTATACAAAGCTCTTGGAAAATTGTAAAAGGTATACCACGATAAAAAAGGTTGAAGAACACTGCCTTAGAGACACAGTCACATTAAAATGCAAGCATATGACATAATTTTTGTTATTTTTGATACTCCTATGTTTGAAATTGTATAGCCATCATGACGACCCTAACACTGGGTTTCTCAGCCTAACTTAATTTCCCCCATCTTATGATTACTTAAACTCTTTCAGTGAAGAGTTTTCCCATTCACAAGAACTCCCAATCTCATTGTTACATCATACATGGATAATGAATTGCCCATGCTTGACCGATACATTGAATTCCATCTGTATTGATAAAAGCAATCAATAATATTGATCAGCAAACACAATATTGGTATTGACCGGTCATATAGCTCCTTGAAATAGATTCCCTTGATTTTTTTGAAAATGTGGAAAATAATGAGGTTTCTGGGTGCTGCGCTCTGAACAAGGCACTGAACGAATAAGTACTGACAAGTAAATTTTTTTTAAATGACTCTCTGACGTTTAAGCCCCGACAATTACAGTGAAATATGGGTGATTTTGATGATCTTTTTTACAGTGTAATTGATATTTGTTCTTGTATGAGATTGTTCAAAATTAATAACTCAGAAAAGGGGCGAGATCTGGGAAGGCTTTGAAAATAAGAATGGGCCATGCATGGTCTCCATTATTATCAAGTGTTAATATTAGTTTTGTAATTGCAAATCAGGCTCGACACATTTTCAAGAGTATTGGGCAAACACTCTTCATAGCGGTTGCATACTAGAGCATTTCAACTTGAAATCTCCACCAAAACACATTAATTATTCAAACTTTCCATGTAAGCTATTTCCTTATAATATGAAAATTACTCATTCCTGGAATCGAAAGACTGTTCTAGGCTGATTAGTCGATGCGATAGACTGATCTTAAATTCCACTGTCTATATGAGGGGTGGCCAAGATCCTCTCGACCGCTCTCGACTATAATATTTAACATAGCTTGCGATCCGCTGATCGGTAATAAGGTCCCACAAAAAATGAATGGGTACTGAATGTGCAGATAACTGCACACTCGCATACAAAAAATTCCACCACTTCCAATAAGAAGGCTATGTGGGCACATTCTTAATAACATCGACACAAAATTTGTATTTTTTATGTTCCATTTAAGTTGTTGATTAGATTATTTAATTGAACCCGGAGTAAATGTTTCATCATTTATTTAAGATTTTTTCAAATCATACAATTCAGATATAAGGAGTGCCTAATTCTTAGTCTTAATAAGTGTTAGGGATGCGACTAATCCAAAAAGTTTGGCTCGTCCGAATCCTGAGTATTTGCGCTGAACTCGTGTCCGAGTCTTGGGTCCAATACTCTTACAGCTTCGAAATAAATACCTAAAGTGATGCTGTTGTTTGAGTATATTGGCGTAAATTAAACATTTTGTAAAAAAAGATAAGACTATGTAATTCAAATCATTTCACATAAGCACTATTGCTTTTGGAGCAATCCCTCGCTGTGCGGCTGGTTTAAATTAGTTTCAAACAGGTCTTCTTATTCCCGTCGAAAGAATACTTTGTTACGTAACAATGCGCTCTGATTGACCGCCTCGTCGACTGCTGCAAGACGCCGCGCTCGTGTCCTATCGCGATATCTTTGATAAATAAGGGTCGCAACTCGTAACCCCCCGTTGGATAAAAAAATTTTTATGCAAAATTTCAACTTTTTACTTATATGTCATCTTTTTATAGCCGGCGCTGATACAGGCGCCCATCTCCGTGCTGACCCTCCCCCATGATGATTGAGATATTAATAGAGAACTGCCGACTGTGGTAGCATCAAATAAATGTATCTCAGAAATATTTCATAACAAATTAGCTATTCTTCGTTTTAAAACCATCAATAGCGATTGTCGAATCCGCGGAAAATGTGTAATTGTTGATTGTAATTCAATAAGAGAGGTGTGAAAAGCCAAATGTGTTATATGCTCATTTAGGGCTTTCTGTTCAAACTCCTTTTCACACAATCATTTTTATTAATACAAATCACGTCTTTTTGAAAAGCAAAATCGAATTTATTAATATTAATTTAGAAGTGAGAGTCCCGAGTAAGAACTCACCTGCGACTCTCGCTAGCAGACAGAAACGATAAATGTGAGGATTATTAGGGTGTTTTTTGTTTTCTTTCTGCGCCTATTATTATGTTTACAATTCCCAATTTTGTATAAACCTTTTTTTCTCATTAGAAACGTCAAACCAGAGTAAGTAAGACATGTAAATATTGTATTCTATGGAAATATTATTTTTACTGCGTGGAGATGCTATTATTGTCAATCTATTTAATAATTGATTCGACTTGAAAGAGCACACAATGGTGAATTTACGGAGTTTTTATTTATCATTTAATACTAAGATAACACGGGCACGATAGGTATTGTTCGCTTAAAATAGGGACCATAATTTACAAACTGTGATATGGATTATCCAAACCGACCAAGAAGATGATTTCAGAATAAAATTAATGTTTATGAATTCACTAATTAATAGCTGTTTTTAATATTTTCGCCGATTTGCACTCACACTTCTACCTGAAATATAAAAACCAAACTTTGATGTCCGCCGTTTCTGTGAGAACTAATTCCAAGGGAAAAAGTTGCTTCAAAATAAAGTTCACCGACAATAATAATAATAATAAGGATGTCGGTCGCCGAAACGATCGCGGTGACAAAAAAAAAGAATTCGTGATTGTGATAAAATTAAGAAGTAGAGACGCCGCGTTGTTATTGAGTCTTCTAGTAGTTTTCTATTATCGGTGCATAAAAAGAAATATTCGATCGGGAAAAATTCGCAAAAAATTCGACACTAATCGCAGTGTATGTAAATACTTGTTGAATAACAATAATAAGTCGGCCCGATTCCGTGCACGAGTCTGAATCTTGTTGCATCCCTAGTAAGTGTTGAAAATTCTTCAAGAAACCTTGCCGAGTATTCCTGTATTATCTAAACAACGAAAAATAAATATTCTCAAACCATGAATGTTACGAGACTGTTCAAACTCCGGCATATAATTTACAATTTCTTCCAAGTTCTATTCTACGATCGCTTGGAAACAGAAAAAATTGCGCATTTTGATGCCACTGCTACCATTTCGAATACAATTTATCACACTACTTTTAGAGTGAGACAATAAATTTTTCATACTGCAGAAGTTATTGTAGGACCGTTTTTCAGTCATAACACGCAATATTCGGCACTTCATTTTAAAACCTTGACAGCCGGAAAACTTGCATTTGTTACGTAACCATATGCTCTATCTTGACCCGCTAAGTGACAAATTAACGTAAAAAATACTGTGATAAAATGATTCTATTGGGCTTGCCCAGACTCAGATACTGTATGTTTATATTGTATTTTGCTCATGTACAGTACTGTATTCTTCCTGTTTTAAAACACACAACTGGTTCGAAATAATTTTTTGGGATATTTTATTAAATTCGATCGATTGCCATCGACGTGTTGGCCACCCCTGGTCTATATGATTTGCATAACAGGGTGAGTGAGATTTATCCAGGCTATACACATATCTAATGCAGGCTAAGAAATAAAGATTAGTATAAATTCTAAATTTAATTTTCAACATTCAGTCTGAGAACTCTAACAACTCGCATCGCTGAATAATTTATGAGCGCGGCTCAGAACTCATAATGACCATAAATTATTATGTTTTATTGTGTCAAGAGAATTGCTGATACTCTGCCTGTGCGTTTCATTCTAAATATAACTGCCATCATTATTATCATGCCTAGGAGATGAAGTTTGTTATATATGGAATTGTATCAAAGGATACTGATTATGATATACATTGTTAAACTGAGTCTGACTCTGTGGGTGGGGGTACCCTTCTAAGGGCTCAATGTCGAAGGTCCAGTGTATTTATTTCCATAGACTCACCTTGATCTAAAAATATTTGTGATACACTCGCTTAATCACCTTTACTTTTCAGATTGTTCTCCGATCTCGTGACTACAATGCATTGTCAATGTCAATCCTGGCACTAACAAGCATGCTGTATCCTCTGCAATACATGTTTCCTGTCATTCCCCTCCTCCCCGTCTGCCTCCCAGGATCAGAGCAACTCCTGCTGGCTCCAACACCGTATATTATAGGGGTTCCGACACCATTCTTTGATGGCGCTCAGTTCAGTCTGCCAAATGATGTGTGGCTTGTTGACTTAGATTCAAACAAGGTGAGATGATTTGATTATTTTTATTTTTTATCTGGCATTTCAAAATTTGGCCTAGAAATGACGAATACCCGGGGAAAGCATTGGTTAGTCTTTGAGCCATTGGTGAGTAGTACAAGTACCACACACTAGATAATGTCATTGACAATTACCTCAATGTATGATGGGCAACATGACTCAACCTTTGTTCATCCATCTAAGTATTGAAATCCATTCAATGGATTAGTCCAAATTAATCTTGTGTTTAGCTTGTGTAATCTCGCAACCTCTTTTCCAGATGACGAAACCTTCAGCTTGTAAACCTTTACCAAAACTACCTGAACCCGAAGGAACAACTTTGCGGACTCATTTGAAACAGGTTTGGGTCTTTTGCAAAACTTTCCCATGTTCTCAATTGTTTGTGGAATTATGAGCCTTCGGCCTTAATATGCAATAACATAGTGAGTGACCTGGTTATCCTATTCTTATATTTTATGTTGATACACTCCGCTAAATTGAATGCCTATTTTTATTTAAATGTCCCGAGTAATTGGCAATCAAATCCATTACTCAAACAATTGTTTCTAGCATACCTAACTCATTGTTTCTTCAGGCGCTGGCTAGTATGAGTCTGAATCCGCCAGTTCAAAACTTTGAGCAGTCTGATGTTTCCACTTGGTTGAAATCGCAGGACTCAAAATCAACTGCAAGTACTAAATTCAACCCACTTATTTATGGAAATGATGTCGACTCAGTGGATGTTGCTACCAGGTATTATTCATCTGTCTACGTATCTAAAATATAGCTACCGTAGTTATTCAGTCTTAAAAAAAATTCAAGAAATCCTGTTTCCAAGGAACGATCACAGACTCTATTTATAAAGAAATTTCCTAATAGCATTGAATGTAATGCATTAATCTCAATTTCATCACTGTCAATGCTTGGTGATGTTATTGTCATGGTTAAACATGGAAATAGATCTTTCTCCACAGAATTATTCTATTTAATTCAAGAGTCTTGCTGCACACTAACACAAATATATTTCTGTAACGTTCTGTCTGATCGAGGTCAGACAAGCATTTTACAACTATCTGTCAGTAATTTTTATTTTCCAGGGTTGCTCTCGTCCGATTCCTTCTCTCCCCGAATGTGATGATGAATTTGTCCGATCACACCAGAACGTTACGACTCTACCCAAGACCTGTCGTTGCATTCCAGGCTAAAAGTTTTGTTCAGTCTCGGTGAATATTGTATTCCACAAATAATATTGTATAAAACAAAATTTTTTGCACAGGTGTTTTCTGGATATTGTTTCCTCCTAATTTGTTAGCTTTTTTAGTAATAGAGGGCATATTTTTAAATCATACCTCCCTCCTTTGATATTAGTATTGGGAGGGATAGGGAACATTCCTGACAGGAATTTCATATCCTAAAAGTTTGGGATTTTGCAATGATTGATTACGGGTGAATCACCTTAAATTTCTGTTTTATTCTTTCAGACCAAAACCATCAGAATTCATCCGTGAACTTGCTACAACACAGGCTGTTGAATACTTCGGTGAATGGGCTCTTGCTCCAACGAATCTTGCCTTTCTACGGATCTGCAATAGTAAGTTCATGAGTTGGTTTTAAATGAAGGTGGGAGTGTCAAGCTGACCACAGTAAAAACTCTACCTACGAAATTAGTTCTTTCCACAAGCCCCTTCGTATGTAGAAAATTCCGTAAGTAGGGATGCATTTTACCTATGATTCCCTAATTCGTTCTAAGCCCCTAAAAAGCTCGGACATAATATTTGTATAAATTGTAATAATGGTTGAAACCCATAACCAATACATGCTAAAATGATTGTTTACCTTTGGCGTTAGTGACTAGGCTAGGCTAAGTGAAGACTGTGGAAAGTGGGAGTACGGCGGTCGGAGGAGATGAGGGGATGCGTGAAAATTCGACATCTGAGAGAGAACATAATGTACGAAAGTGCGCACACACACATGAAATTCAAAATTTGAATTCACTCTTTTTTATTTTGCTTTTCTGTTTTTTTTTGCTCACGAAACCATTCGTTGATTCAGAAAAACGCAAATGTTATTACGCGATCATCGTCATAATCAGATGAGTGAACCCGATTCCCAAATTTCCATCCACCAATGATGTAGAGTTAAGACTGGAATTTTCAAGTTGGCGCTAATTGAAATCCTCTCATGCCGAGTGCCGACTATGATTTATTGCACACAGCTGCTTTTGATTACCATGAAAAATGGAATAATTGTGAAATGTTTTGAAACAAAACGGGGGTATATATATTCGGTTTTCTTACAAACACGAGAAACGATATTAAATTCTAATTGGACATCATTGCTTCAAGCACTGCATTATTAAATTAACCTAAAATAACTGAATACTACTACACTCTTTAGAAATTTTGTAAGTTGGACTTTTTGTATCCAGGGCGTTTCGTATGTAGAGTTTCTAAATTCTTTTATTCTCTTTCATATAACTTATTGTTACAAAGCCCTAACATATTAACACGTGATGGCACATTGTTTTGTACATTCCGAGTTGGGGTCAATCCATGTGTTGAGAAATTTCAATTTATCTAACTGTAGTCTATCACAGCATGGCATTCCATGAACATGGGGTGTTGGATAAATCTACTTTTGATCCTGGTTCACTATTCATTGTATGTGGTCCATAAAATAACTTGCATATGGGAAAAGCACTAACTACAAGACTCTTCTAATAGTCGCAATACAACAAACCATTCTTTTTCAGATATTTTCGATCCTCTGGCAATTGGTGACAAAGCTAAATGGTTTTCTGGCCAACTTAATGAAATCAAACATTCGACTGTCGACAGCAACAATGTGTTTGTATCAACACTTGCTAACGTAGATGAGATTGCCTGTGCTGAACAGGACTCTGACTGTCCAACAGATGAAAGTGGTGAGATATACTGCTGTTTTATGGTATCAATTGGGCAGGAATTCATTCCACCCCAGGCTTCTTGCCAACGCAGTAATTATTGCAATAACGATATCCCATGATTAACCAATTTTTGAATTTCTCAGGCAGTGAAGGTTATGAAGGGGAAGGCACAAGCACTTCATACTCATCATGCTCTTATGATTCTGATCATCAAGTTGCCGTGGAAACAGATGATGTCACAGTGGCAGATCAGAATGCCAATCCATTACTGAAGGTAGTGTAGAACCATCCTTGAACTTCCGAAAAGTGCGATAGCCGAGCGCGAACAAATGCCTAATAGTTGCCGATAAATTAAATATGTTTTCTTCCAACAATGTACACGAGCGCCTTCGGAGCACCTCACATTATTGTAAAAAATGCGCGATTTCCACTACTGGATGTATCTTTTCACGTTATGAATTTCGTGCCAGGCCCGAGCATAATTTAACACAAAGATCATAGCATTTACTATGTCGAGACGCTTATTTGACTTTTCAGACCGTAAGAGAAACTATCCGAAAAAAATAACCGATTTTGTGTCCGAGATGTGAAAGTAGTGAAGTAGTGCAATTTACCAAATTTAATGAAGGTTTTTAAGTTTCATTGCATCAGTTTTTGGACCACGCACGCGTTTTTCCAGATTACTGGCGTGATTACAGATCACAGGGGTGGGCAAAGTAGATAATTTTTGTCGAATATCGGGTTTTTTTAAAATATTTTCAACAGGCATCCAGAACGTTAGAATAGGGTTGCCATACGACAGTTTTTTCCCTGACATGTCCAGGATTTCAGTGGTCAAATTTGGGTTAGGGAGAAATGTTAAAAAGTGCTTAAATGTCAAGAATTTTTGAATGCAGTGTATGCTATAAATAATCCCCTGCTACATATCCTCGAGTTTATAGATATTGCGGGTCCACAAAACTGATTTTTTTGAAGATATGTTACATGTAGGTATTTGTTGTGCAACACGGATTGCATTCTGATAATTGGGATGTCACATATGATCTAAATCGGGAGTCGGCAACCTTTTGTCACTCGCGGGCCAAAATAAGGGTTGCAAGTCATTGGTTGGCTGCACATATTTTTAGAAAGTTGGAAACCGAACGGATGATACTTTTTATAATAAAAATGAAGCAGTGATAATCTCTCGAATAGAATATAGATTTATTTCCTCATTGCATTGCATTTTCAGCGCCATTGAACCCTTTGCACTTAGCATCAACTTTCTGCATTTTGTTGCCATTTGTCTAATTATAATTAAATTATAGGCTTATTTAGCGAGTAATTGTGAATTTTATACTTGTTAGATTATAATTTAATTTAGATGACACTAGGCTTGCACGTAATTTACGGATTTACGGAATTATTTCGAGTTACGGAAGCGAAGTTACGAATTACGTAAAGTCGTAATTATTGGTTGAGCGCTTTCGCGATTGAAACGAGCTCTCTTCTGAGCAGTCAATTCCGTTGATTGTAAAAAATTAAGTTTAATAAGTAGAAGAAGTTAGAGTTCCGGTATTAGCAGCCGTTTTTCTCTCTCTTGGTACGCAGGTGGGGAAGGCATAGCGCGTTGCCATTTACTAACCTATTATCAACTCATCTAGCATGGCCAAAGTACATATTAACCGTAGATAAGGGATAGAATTGTGTCGAGACCGATGGACGCCAACACACCTGGTTTCAACTTCTTCGAGTGAAATGACTAACGAATGTAAGAGATCAACTTATCAAACATGGTCTATTTGTAAATGCCGTGATAATTAATGTCGCGCTTATCAAACAACAATATGACGACGGAAGAGAAATTGCGTAATAAACCAACGCAACTTACTTAGGTAGTTTTTTCGGCATCGGTAAATCGATTGAGACGACAGAGAAAACGAAACGACGGGATTTCCCGTGTTTATTCTGCGCGAGAACCATTTTCTATTACAAAATCTTGATGTTCTGTTACCGGTTTTATCGTTATATATCTGTCCAGACTTGGCCTTGCTCAATATGTTTTTCACAATACCTCTCAATATTTTGGCCAAATATGATTAACTGTCTTTACCGAAAGCGGCAACTTATTTTGATTTATCGTCGACTCAAATACCGCCGGCACTCGACCAAACTTGTGTCAATCTTGGCCGATAGGATTGTCGACTTGAGTTAGAAAAATAAATTAATATTTTCGTGAGTAAAAAATAAATGTCACAAAATGCATTGTTTTGCGATATAACTATGTATTTTCGGAGAAGGCATGTCATATAAGTACGATATTTAAATTTTGCGCAAATAATCAATATTTGATCTGAATTTATCGCGAATAATGTTATAACATTTAGGCCGCGAAATGATTTAATGTAAAATGAAGCATGGTAATCGGAATATCGTCGATAATTCGGCATCAATAATTATTATAAAATTCTACCTAAGTAGTAAAGTCGGATATTGTAAAAAAAACGGTGAAATAACTAGTCTGATTATTAAATTATAAATCTGGAATTTTTTATCTAATACGAAAGTCGTATTAATACGTTAATACGATTTTAAAAAGTCAACTATCGTTTCATAAATATCCGTATACCAGTGTTGGTAATGATAAAATTGATCGCATGAAATTGGGTGATAAAGGAAAATGAAAGCTAACACAAAAGATAAAAATCAGGGCCGGATTATGTTACTCTGCGGGCCAGCCATAGGTTGCCGACCCCTGATCTAAATCGTCAGCATTTCGTAATCAGTATTTTGGTTGTACCACTGATACTGTGCTATTTTTATACCTGTTATTTTTTAAAAAAAAAAAACGTGCATTTGATTTAGTAAAGCGCAACAAATTTGCTTCATTCGTTTTATTCGGTATTTATTCTATTCTCACGAGAAGGTGACGGCAGCTTGTGCCTTTGGATTTATCGAGAATTTATACCATAATATAAGTGTTTTGGTTGCAAAATTGGAAGTTTGGTTTCATATTCCTGGGAGAACTATGTGTTCATATGGCGACATATCTTAAAGACGGCTGAGGAGTGAATTCGGGATTTTATTTTGTTCAAATGATTATTTAATAAATCGGCAATAATGGCAATTCTACTAGTAAAATATTAATTCCTTGGTAATATTTAGGAACAATAATTTATTACCTTGTTTGACATTTCTAATTTTACACAACGATGCTGGTGCGCAAAACTGAGAATTGAAACAATACCCAAATACGACTTGTGATGACCTAATACAGAAAAAATCTTGCATACTAGGCTAGGATCCAAGTTTGCCCCCCCCCAAATTATGGAAAGTGTCCGCCCCTGGTCCAATCACAATATCATCTTGCACCCTAAATTAAATTCACTTTAAGACAAGTTTTAGATTTAATTTTTTATATTTTTGACCCCGTCACCTTTGCCCCTGTGCCGTCAGAACCTATTTATCTTTTCAACCATGATCCAGAAATTGTACTTGGCTTTGTGAATTGCAGATTCGCTAACCTGCATTCACAGATTCTAAACACAAGTTTCATATTTTTTTTTCAAGGATTTCACAAAACTGAATGGTAATGTGCCATATATTGAAGAACGTAATTCATCAAATGAAGGGGGAGAAGAAAGCGAACAGATACACAGAGTACAAGATCAGTTAGGTATTGCTAACTTTGTTGATTTTAATCACAGGATTGGTCACAGCATGAAACTTCCTGACTAATTTTTGAGATAACTTAGATCTGTTTCGGAATTCCTGTGATTATTCCCCATTGATGAGGTAGTAAAATTTGCAGATATTTTGTGGCTACTAACTAACTGACTCTTTATACTTCAATAATGGTATTTGGGGGAAATTTTATGAGTTGTTTTGCATATTTGCTCTAAGCAAGTCTCTGTACAAGCAGCAACTTATATTACCACCAGATTCAGAAGGGCGAGAATCCCTAGCTTAGCTCAGCCAATTTGACTTACTAAGGGTAAAGAGTCAGACAACCCTATCCAAGTGAATATTGTGTTACAGATGCATCAAGTGCACGGACAGCCAGCAGTGACTCGAACACTTCGACAGCAAGTTCAAACAGTGATGGGACTATTGCTGAAATACTGAAAGCTGCGGCGACAGTACGACAACAACGTAATGGGCATACAGATGCGGGATCTACTGCCATGACAATATCTCAGGATAGAAAAACTCCTTTTCCAAGTGTCAAAGGTTTGTTCCTAAAGGATTGATTCAATTGCCTGTCTGTCATCCAATAATATCCGTGGAGTGTCTTTGGTCGGGCCAGTATCCTCCTGTTATATCAACTCTGCTGACCTATTTTCAACTAGGTTTTGTCAAGCACGACACAATTCAAAAATAAATCTCTTGGAGGCATTTTCTTAATTCTTATCCACATGTTAGTTTTTTTTTTCCCAAGAAAGTTCAGGAATCCTTGACCCAGCCTTGCTATTCCCTATTGCAGGTCCACGACGAACATTAATTGACCATCGATCTGTTATTCGCCATGGTTCAGCTCTTGTAGTCACTCCTCCTCAGAAATCCGCAAATCAGTCAGGTTCTGGGATGAATACGACGGAAAACCAACAATTCTTGAAGGTTTGTGGAATTTCTACGACTGTATAGGACTGAATAGCTTACTGACCTAAACATGATATAGGGCAGGGGTGGGCAACCTTTTTCGGCTCGCGTGCCCAAATCGGCTAAATTTAACGACAAAATTCTTCTGCGTGCGACCAAAATTAAACACAATGCTTTGTTACTTTTAAAGCGAAAATACACAATAATAAACCTTTTAAACATGTAAGCTACAGACAGATTCACTATTCGGGAAAATATCAGCCCGACAAATTGATTTGATTACTTTTCTTATTCTATATAAGTGAGACTTCTGCTGCTGCATTACCGTTGATAGAGATTTACATTGGGATTATATTTTGTAACTTTCAAAGAAATATACGAACTACTGGTTTCATCTTTCAGGCTACTCCTGTTTTGAGACCTAATAAAGTTCATAACTGAGAACAGAAAGTCACAAGCATATGTAGATAAAAACATGCAGTTGCAAAGTTTTTGAGACACGAAAAAGTCTCGGGAATGGCTTCCCAATCACGCGATAGTTCGTTTTCTGCACTTCTCTCTTGTATTCCCTTCTATAATTGCTTATATTTTTGATTTCGAAATCAATTTATTTCAGTAAGTTGGCAAGTAACTCTAACCAACATGAGTTGCACAACTTCATAAATCAATCAGAAATGAAGAAAAATGGTGGCACAGACGAACTATATATTACGTAACAATGAACCCCCAATGAATGCTGTGTCACGTCACAATTCGTCAAGAGCTAACTCAGTTGTTACATCATAATATATTTCTCTGTAGCCATATGTCATGAAAAGACAAAAAGAGTTTAAAATTTTAAATGAATAACAGATTATTAACAAACGATAATGAATAAACAAACACCGAGTTTCATCAGATAAATCAGATCCTCGAAACTTTTTATCTGAAAGAGAATGATCTCGTTTCTGAGGCCTCGCTAGCGTGCCGAATAAATGGGCTCGCGTGCTAAATTTGGCACGTGTGCCAGGGGTTGCCCACCCCTGATATAAGGGAACCAAGGAAAACTAATCTGCTTCAGTCTTGTTACATTATGAATGGGCGAAAAAAATGATTCCATCTCAAAAAGACATGTCCAGCAAAGTATGCAATTCTCCAATACATGTGACATTGCTACATTCCCATCCCAGACATTTCCGAACCTTTTTTGATAGGATCAATGTTCATAGTTCGGATTTCCAACGCACACTCAGTTTTGGACAAACTTAGTATCAGCAAAATGCTCAGTAGTAGATAGATGCTGAGGACCCTTTCACTGAATCCAAACCTTTACTAATCATGTATTTTTGTTTCTCCTCCTCAGGAAGTTTCTCAAAATGTCTTGCAAAGCAAAGGAGCCGGTTGGTTTAATTTGAAGAAAGTAGCCAGGTGAGTTGATTGCCAATTACCAGTACAAATCTAAATATTTGTTTCAATGAATTTTGTAAAATGTTGTAATGAAGAAAAATCTTTCAGTTGCTCTTTAGTTCTGCGAAAATGAAAGTTTTCATGAGAGCTGCTTGCTTGGACAATAAATTTTTTGGTTTGGCATATCAATTTAGTACATCCTTAGTGAAAGGTTTGGGGCTGAGGTTCATATTTCTGTGAATACAGCATCTCTTTTACCTTTTTTAACTTCACGTTGGCTTTACTTCCACCAACCTATCTACTGCCATGGTACATTTTCTTCAATAGGTTGATGGAATATGAAGAACTGAGAATGTTTCTGCTGCAACAGTTGAACCAATCTACTCAAGATGAGGGAAATCAGGAATATGTCGAGGATATTGTGAGTAGCAAACAATAATATGGGATGGGAGAATGAGTCAATTGAATTCTATAAAATGTTCAGCCCTACATGAGATTGTAGTTTTTTTCCAGACCTGTGAACTATGGCTATGGAGTTGGAATTTAGAATCTGTCATGTTCAGAATTTCAGACTTTCAATGATAATAATCTGTGTCAAATTATTGATGGTTTTGAGTCGGAATAAATATCCTCTCAGTTTTGCTTTAGAACAATCAGCGATTTTTCTATTTTTATATCAGGTTCTGAAATTATATGAAATTAAAGTAGTTGGAAATCATTTATGTACCTGCATTTGTAAGTATAGCAATGGTTTATTTCTCCTCTCCTAGGAAGTGAATTACAAAGTTTATCGTGGATTGTCGGAGTTGCTGAAATGTGTTGTAGCGGGATTGGAACATTCATATAGAAGTCTGCATGGTTTGGGTGGGTTGGCTTCTGCCCTGCAGCTGCTGGAAATCACTCATACACATTACTACTGTAAAGGTTTGTTAACTACCTAGCTTCTGGTCCATTTCTTATTGCCTGCAGGTTAGAGATTGTGCTACTTGTACATTTCACAATATTATATCCGTCTGCAGAAATCAAATCAACTCATGCCGGAAATACATCTTCCGATCAAGACGCAGCCAGTGTTCATTCATTTGATGCTGAAGGTTCAACCGGAGTCATGAACTTTGACACCAAGTCAATTGCAGACGAGATTGCAAGCATTGGTTAGTAATAACATCTATTTAATATATTATTTTTTATTCTCGTTGCATGATTGTTGGATTGGGAAAGGAAAGGTTAGTTTCCTACTGATAAAATTCTTCATTAGCTATGGAATGGAGTGAATTAAAATAACCCAATTTAGGGAGGGGGAATTTACTACCCTAACATAACAAACTATTGGCCTTTCATCCAACCTTTTCTTGCAACAGCGATGTCCGTGCTTGTATTAATTCACAATGTGAACACAGGAAAAAGAAACTAAACCTAGAAAAAATCTTGGTGGCATTCGGCTTATTGGTAATTATGAAGTAATATTTGGTTGCATAGGTTCAAAAAATTTTGGTCTGTTCCCTCAAATGTAACCCTATTTTACATCAAAATGGCAATCGTCACCTTTGGTGGTCTGATAAAACTTGAACTTTCATGTCACTGCTCTGCGGCAAAATTCAGAACTTTAGATCTTTTTTTGATTCCGTTTGACCTCATGGCAATCGATATCTCTTCTCACACGAAATCTTCAAAAATGTGATTTGAAGCTTTATATGCTAGTATGATGTTCGACAGGGTTGAGCTTCTCAGCAGTCACATTCTGCGGTCGAGTGCCACTAGACTGGATATTAATGCGTAGGCAATTTGTATGTATGAAGTGGAAAATAACGAAAATGAGCGTTGGTGGGCGATGTGAATATTTTCACGATTACTCGTGACAAAATGGGCCTTTCTTATCCCTACACCAAGATCTGTTTATCATACAATTCAATTCCTTGCACATAGAAGGTCACATAACTGCTCTATGACATAAGTGAATCTCTAACACAGTAAATAATTTGCACTTACAGTTCACAATATTGGAAATCTTGGTATGTTATGCATGGATGTCATGCCTCAGTGCTTTTGTAACGCATGGTTTAACATCTTGTTTGAATAATCAATTGTTTACTTTAACAAATCCACCTCTTGATTCTTTGTTGGTGGATCTTGAAGCTAACTGTTGCTGAAATACGCTACCAATAGTGGTGAATATGATTTCATACTTATAGCTGATAGCCCATCGTATTGCGAACCATGGCATCTCATCTGAGAATCAATTCTGACTGGATTTTGGATGGCATTAGCATAGATTTTTTCATAATACAGAATGAAAACAAGTGAAACTACGAATTGAATTTGAAGAAGCTCCTATAGAAAACTCTCTAGAGTTTATAGTGAATTTTTGACTCTTTAAACTGTGTCTGTTGAATGTTGTTTCCTTCAAATCTCCTCAATTCTGTCACATTTTGTCTTTCTGTTTCTGTGAATATTGATATTCTCATATTTGCATTTATCATTGATTCTGTTTTGTTTCTACTAAGACAGAAATCTTATGACCAATCATTCTGTTTCAATAAAATAAAGCCTTTTTTTGCAGCATCATCGAAGAGTGACTCATCAAATTCACAGAAAGACAATGCAAGTGTGAGGAGTGTCCAAGCCGTCATTGCACAGGTGAAACTTCTCAGTCTGTTCATAGCTATTTGTTTGATTAGGATACAGTTGGAACTTTATCCTTCATATAACTCGGGAGACTTTGCCATTGATTCTGATTCTAATTGTTCCAAATGAAATTGTTTTGCAACTGAATCAAGATTTACGCTCTAATTACTCTTCACTGCAAAAATGATGATGCAAGAAATGTCTTAATTTTTTAGCCATTTTGTTTGAATTTCTCATGATATACTGTCTTCACTTGTGCAGGATAAATCTGATACTGGAAGTGTTGCAAGCGATGCAAGTGCGGCCTCATCGACAGAGGTTCGATTCAGAAACGGGAAATTTATTCGGATTGAGTCAGACATCGGTGACGATGAGCAGAGAGTTTATTTGAGTCAAGCATTGCTCGGTGAGTTACCTTAAAAAACATCTGAAAGTTTCAGTTTTCCATTTTAAGAAGACCCAAGATGTTTCGTTTCGAACCTTCAATCATAATTATCAAGTTTGGCGGAAGAATTTAGTATTTACAAAGCTTCCCTTTCAGTGAATTCCGAGTGGGCTGGTGGGCTCATGCAAAACCATTCACAAATACCTGAACCAAAATCTCCAAGTCGTTGTTTTTTACTATTTTTTCATAGACTCATTTTCCCCTTTTAAACAATGGTTCAAAATATGTTAGGCCAACACTAGACAATTATACTTTGTAATAATCTGATGTATTTCTGTCTCTTATGCTGCTATATGGAAGGTCACAGTAAAAACTCTATCTTTACTCAGCTGGAAGATCAAGCTCTGGAAGCCACATTTCACCTGAGTATGATATATGTGTTGTGTTGTGTAACTTTACAAGAAGAAATTTTTTTCCCAAGCATTCTGATCATTAATATTGAGCTGCATTGGTCTTATATTGTTCGGTTCTCATCTTGCAGAGAAAGCATCTCAGGAGAGACATAGATATATGCTATAGTTGCCCCTCTTATCTCGTTCAAACCTATGTTGTATCATATCATATGTATCTTGTTGCGGTTCATAACTACTTCTTTTCCAATTCAGGTAAAGATCGGACAAGTTTATGGGACGACATGGCATTCTGGGAGCAGATGTTCCTTGATGCTGTGGCTCTTGAGAGGGATGCTGTGGGAATGGATCAAGGGCCTATGGATATGATGGAGAGGTTGGTTAGGTTTTGCTATGCAATGAGTATTTATTTTGTTTGCTTGAAGCAAAGAAGAAAATATTCTTATAGCAGTTACAAAACTGGTATTATTTGCTCAACTGCCGTGATTAATATTAGTAAATGCATGTGAAGTCTGAATCCTTCTCATAGATATCGATCCCTAGCAGTTCATGAGAAAAGAAGGTTGGAAGAGGAAGAAGACCGCTTGCTATCGACAATGCTGTATAATATGGTGGCTTGTATGATCATGATGAAAGTTCTCAAGCCGGAGATAAAGAAAAAAGTAAGTAACCTGGTTGTAATGATCTTATGGTTGATGATGTATTGGGATTTTTTTCCGTTTCACCGTTTTATTTTATGGTGATCAAGGGTTTGGGACCTGTTAAATGTGACAATGACCAGTGCTCGCACAGCAGTTTTGGTCATTAATCCAGTTGGTCATTAAAGTTGCCAAACTAAGGGACGGGCTTATATGCGCATAATTCTGATCGAGCTTGAACTAATTAGGATTTCATAAATTAATACGGCAAACTCAAAACTGAACGATATTATTATTGACGACGTCTGCCTAACAAATATATCCGCGATAGATACTAAATAATATTTAAGACCTATTACTATATTTTAGATCTAATACGCGCTTATAATTTCATATGGTTAGAACCAGGTAATGTTTGTTTCAGATAGAATAATACTACAGCATTAATTCTCAACAATAAAACTGTAATTTCAATCATTTTAAACAACCATTTAACTGAAAGGTTGAAATAACATATTAATATGGTGTGATAAATACTGCGCTGTAATTCCATGGGTTAGACAACAGCTGTGTTTTCCGTTTTTTCCTGAATCAGCAAAACGGAAGGGTCATAAATCAATCACTTTATCCCGTGGTAGACGTTTTCTTTCTGAAGTGCTGATATCAGGCAGGGAGTGCTTCATTGCACCCGCCATGTTTTTGTTTTTAAAAGGAATGAGACAAATAACAGCTGGTATACAAAGTCAATTAAATAAGCTTTAATCAGGCACTTTGGCATACATTGTAAAATATATCAGCCCACATATGAAGCTTACACAAATCATGTTTGAGAAGACTTGCGAAAAATAACCAAATTTATTGCCGTGGCCACTCAGGATGTGGCTACTCAGGATATCTCGACTATGTTAATATAAAATAATGATTGTAGAATATTTTCAATCAAAAACTTTCCCATGTTATATGTACTTCAAGTCGGCCTGATTTAATTCCTTTCATGTCGGCAGTAATTTAGTTGTGCCTAATTTAGTTGTGCCGCAAAGTGCTGTCTTCCATTAAGATAAAACAGATAATATAATAATCGAAAATTGTTTTAATCAAAATGTGGACAGGGGTGATAGAATGTGTGTGCTATATTTCATATTAACATAAACATTAAAAACAATACAAGACAGTAGCGAATAGCGATATTTGAATAATAAATTTGAATTGAACATCATTGACTGTAATAGATACGATTTGTGTTACGATTTGTAGAAATGGCTTATATGCAAATTTTTATAAATTCACTATTTTTAAGCCGTTATTATGGAGTCGGCTTATATGCGAGATGTGCGTATATGTGAGAATATGCTGTGAATATATATTTCTGACATATTCTTCATTCACTTGTATTCTCCTGCAGATACGTAGACTCCTCGGCAAATCCCACGTCGGGCTTGTACAGAGTGCTGAAATAAATATACTGCTGGATCAGATATCCAGTTTGAGTGATGTATATGTGGATTTGAAACCTTGTGGAAGCCGTCACATCCGGAAACAGTCATTTGTTGTGCATTCCGGAACGGATACTGGAGGGGATGTTTTATTCATGGAAGTGAGAATATATTTACTGTACCGATAGATGGGGTGACAGCTCCATTAATGGAGGTCTAGCATAAGCATGCATTTACTAACAAACCCCAGCACGATATCTAATGAGTATCTCACCATCTGTGCCTCACTCACACTGCAATACCTATTTCCATATTCCAGGTATGTGACAATGCAATCATTCTGCGCACAGGGTTCGGAACAATTTGTCAACGTTGGTGGTACGAGAAACTCATCAATATGACATTCTGCCCCAAAACAAAGGTTTTATGTCTCTGGAGAAGAAACGGGCAGGAAACCCAACTTAACAAGTTTTACACAAAAAAGGTGAGTTGCATAGATGGGTATGAGAGTCATGGAATCGATTTACTTTTCTCCGATCTTTATCAGTTATTGAGATAACATGGATGTAAGTGAATGGTACCAGGTATGATTCCAGTGCCTTTCGACTGTATTTAACCAAAATCGGTTCATGCTGGTCACCAGACAAGATTTTGAGTTTCAGAAATGTATTTGCAAATGTGTGCAGCAATATTTTTAGCAAGAAATGTTTGACCATTCAAGATTAGTCAGCTATAAGATTGTAATGTTCAGCATTGCTGATGAGTAAGAGCCATCACACTAGGTCATTGCATAACATATGAATCAACGATATATATCAGGCAAGTGAGATCAAATTAAAAGTTCACTAAACCTGCTGCATCGTATTGTCTAAATTATTTTATCTCAATTCATAGATGAGTTAAAATTCAGTCTGCAGTAAAGTCTTCTCCAGATGCAAAATTAGCTCAGACTATATTGGTTGGTTTTATCCAGATAAGGCAGTAAGCGCTTACAATTTCAGCTCAGTCTAAATGGTACAGTACTCAAGGTACAGATGAACAAAGTAACCAGGTATCTGTCATTCTAGTTCATATAGGGAGTTGCACAACGAAAGCAACATTCTCGATAACATTTATTCGAGCTTATGCTTTGTTTCAATTGCGTGAATTTCATACAATTTGATAAGGTGATGACATAAGATGTTTTTAGATTTTTTTTATTACTTCTCGTTGCGTTATTGTTAAAAATTCTGTAGTTTATATGTGAATTATTTGAAAACCTGTTTTTGTACGTCATAACCTTGGTATCTTCTATAGCAGCGGTTCCCAAACTATGGGTTGCGAAAGAAATCTTAGTGGGTCGTGAAAAGATGTAGAAAGCTTTGATTAATTATGCTGGTTATTAGGATCGGTGGCGACTCGAATACGTAAATCTTAAAAAAAAATTGAATTGAAATTCTAATCTGTGAAAGTTTCCTTTTTACTCAAAGGAAAAAAATTTCCTTTTTACTCTTCTCAAAGGAACAAAAATTTGCTACACAAAGAATGACTATGTGGCTTTTTTACGCATAGCAGTTTTGTACACTGTACAGCACTTCTTACCGTGTTTCCCCGTAACTTAGACAGGATTTAGATTCATTTTCTTTTGAAGAATAGCACTATTGTTTTTTTGTTTTGGAAGAGGTCTTTTGTGTTCATTTATCGAAAATAAAATTACATTGTAGAAAATCACGAGATTTTTTAATAAACATTATATAAAAACCGACATCCATTGTTTTTGTTTGTATTTCCTATACAAAAATCAAGTGACAAATATCATAATTGTGATTGTGACATCACACAATCTTAAATAGTGATGTGATCTTCACCTTACCTCAGGTCATTGGAACTTCCCTCTCCCACACATTTTAAATTTTTTAGGGTAGGGTTTAATTAAAATCATTTTTATAATTCAAATTAGGTCTTATTTTCAGACCAGGTCCTATTTTCGAGGAAACACGGTAGTTTTGCGATGATTAGCCATTGCTGTGTATTTTCATGAAAAGTTAAATGGGTCGCCAAAAGCTGTGGTAATAAATAGTGGGTCCCAACTCTAAAAAGTTTGGGAACCACTGTTGTATAGTAATATCTTCATTATGCCCTTCTATGAGATTGTTTTTTGTTATTCCTTCACACTCTAACACTATTATTTTTTTCAGTGTCGGGAACTCTACCATTGTGTTAAGGAAGCAATGGAGAAGGCTGCCGCAAGACATAATGGTAGGGGATCAATATTTGTTCTTACTGTGCTGGCACTGCTATGATTATACGACTTTTTAAATGCGCTAATTAGCAATTTCCAAAGGTTTGGTGTAAAATATTAGCAATTAATATTTCGGTGGTTAGGAGGTACTTTGATCTGACACAGCCTCCCCAGGCGGAACTTCAAGCTTCATCAACATTAGCCCGGAATAATCTTCGCTTCGTTTTATTCATATTGGATGAGGAGTTGTTAATTGTGCCATCATTATTTTTCAGAACCAGAATTAGGAGGAGAATTTCCTGTTCAGGATATGAAGACTGGAGAATGTGGATTGCTTCAAGTCACTTTAGATGGAATAAATTTAAAGCTTAGTTCTAGTCAGGTATGACATATGGTTTTGCTCTCCTTCATTGTACAAAATTTTCCAAACTACTAATCTTCACTTTGATATTTTTTTCATGCTTCCCCTGCACAGGATGAGACTAGGCAGGTAATTGCATAATTACAATTCCGTCTTTTTCAAATCGACAATTCACCTGATTTGTAAATACTAAAGTTCTCAGCTGGGTATATAGTATATTTGGCAGAGGTAGCCTAGTTGCAGAGTATTGGCTGAATTTGGTAAACCTGTTGGGATCAAGTTGCGGAGTTGTTGATTGCTGTGGCGAAATCGCTCTTATATTTCCTGCATTTGAATATATATTTGTTCAAAAGTAATCGCAAAACAAACTAGAAATTCACATAACTTATAATCTTTGGATGGCCACCTATCGATAGTCCTATGTTCTTACCACCATGATAGTGATTCCATTGATCCTTTGTTTGCTTCTAGGTTTTCCTCGATCTAAAAACAATCAGAAAATGCAACACAGTTAAAGGAGTTTTCATACTCGAGCAATACAGTGAGTATTTTGGTTTTTACGAATTGGATGCAGATATTTTTTATTTTTATATAGTACAGGGTGGTCCAAGGTTGTCGTCGGCCTCGCGGGCCACACTATTATTTTTGTATTATTCGCAGGCCACAATAGTGTCAAGCAATGTTCCCTCTAATTTCTGTAGTATGTGTGCGCAGAAATTTTGGTGTGTGCGCACTTTTTTGGAAATGACTAACATTTGTGCAAAATCCAATGTAGAAATTTTGGCGTTCTAACCGCGTAATAAGTGGGCTTATTAAGAAAATTTTGGTTATTTAATAAGTTTTTCTATAGATTGTGAATGCTTTAATGGGGGGCTATATGTTATCAGTAGATAATAATGAACATACATGGAAAATAATAAATGAAATTGATTGTAACAGATGGTTTTATTTGAATTCAAATAAAGGGTGAAAAAAGAACATTGTTACATTACATCGAAACGTCTGTGCGCAGTAAATCTATGCGTGTGCGCAACCTCTGAAAGCTGTGTGCGCGCGCACACGCGCACACCTTAGAGGGAACAAGAAGTCAAGAATAGGTAAAAAGTGCAATACAAAACAAACACTTTTATTGTCCAATCACACAGATCATTATTTGTCATTTATCAAGTTAAAACCTGCAAAAACCACCAAAAACGTTCGAATATCTTACTATATGTACATTTGGTACTCGTGAAGTATGCGCACCAAGATGTCGCATAACCTGAACCCTAAGCTGGTACACAACCTGAGTTCAACCTGAGTTCAGGTTGTGCGCCATCTTGGTGCACATACTTCAGGAGGTCTGTACATTTAGTGTAAGATTTCAAACTCTTCATAACAGAGAAAGTGCTCTAAGGAGAAAATACTGTTTAAATGGCCACCGATACGACTTGCAGAGATATTTTAAGCAAGCATTGTGGTATTCCCCTTCCCATATCCAGTCAAAACTATGTTTGAATTGGTCAGCTTTCTTTTCAACTCATGTTTACGAAATAACTCACAAATAACCGCAGACTAAATTTTCTGACATAGGTTATAGACAGCATTTTTTGAAATACTGTTTAGTCCTGGTTGCACTTGCAGGAATTATATTGTTCGGCCATTACATTAATATTTAGTTATCATAGTTTACTCATTCGACTTTTGTTTTCTATGAAGCCTATTTTGTTAGTAGATATTCCCGACCAAAAAATAGAAAGCCAGTTAACAATTTAGACTAGACGAGCACATTATTCATCTTCACTAATTGCCTCAGCTACCAGTAACATTAGTCAATTTGATGATGTAACAACATGCCAAAAGATTTTTCTGGTTATTTTTATAACGAACCAACACCAAATGCGATTCTTTGTTTACCCCCATGCAAATGCGATGCGGGCCACAGATAATGAAGTGGCGGGCTACATGTGGAATTGGACCACCCTGATATAGTATGTTTACTTGTCTCATCCCGGCTAAGGTGTGTCGGTCAAACGACTCTGATACAGGTGTCCATTGGCTAGATGCTCATATTTGAATATTTCTTCGTTGCAAACTTGTATCTTGTGTTTATCCATAAGCTAATCCATTTATCTAATCTTTTTCAAATGAATCTATTCCGGCTGTAGAAGTGGCAAATTTTAATGACCGAAAATTTTTTATTTTATGCGACTTTGTGCTTTCAAATGATATTGACTGTTTTCAATATTAACAAAACTGTCAATAGATTGCCATAGTTTCCACTTTGGTACTTTAACAGAACGTGATACAGACGAAGTTACTCTTCATAAATTCAAGTCACCTTTAGCAAGTGAGATATGCT
Source organism: Styela clava (assembly GCF_964204865.1). Lineage (NCBI taxonomy): Eukaryota > Metazoa > Chordata > Ascidiacea > Stolidobranchia > Styelidae > Styela > Styela clava. The sequence goes on along the minus strand of NC_135250.1, from coordinate 23,959 downwards.
ATGCTGTGTTATGCCTATTCAGTTACGTAGCAGCTGGACGAAGTGCTCAATCATTGCGGGAGTAACTCGAGACACAATATTACTCTCGTCATCAGCAAGTTTATCTCTGTATTATGAGATTCATATGACATAGAAGCGATGTTATTTATTGATGTTGATTGGACAATAACATTTTAGTGGGCCGTTGTGGGCAAGTTCAGGCTATGACTGATTTAGTTTATTTTTATGTACGTACATTTTTAGTTTTGTAGATGTCTTTACCTTGTTTCATATTTATATAAAAGATGTATTTTTATTTTACTTATGTTTATTTTAAGATTTGTGCAAATTTATAAACTGTTAATTTTGAATACGACAAGCGGTAATGGTTTTGTCACCTGGTCATAAATCCAGTAATGCTGGGTGATCGAGATTTGCAGTTCATTTAATAATTTTGTTGGAACAGTCCTTCACACATTGAATAGACTGAATATTTTACGATTTGTATCGATGTTTAACTCATTTGTAACGTTGTCGCTCATCTCATAGTCACTGTACTTGAGGTTGTTATTTAAGAAAGGGTAGAACAATTTTTGCACAATAATGTTAAGTGTCTGTTGTTATTATATTATAGGTTATACAAAATTTAGTTCACTGAAATATAACAAAAGTTCAGATTAAATTCTTTGCACTTGAGAATTTTTGATTCTCAAATTTCATAATTTTGACCTCAATTTTATTAATGACCAAATAATTCATTTCACACAGGAACATAATTGTTCATTGTTTCGAATATTGTACAATGTACATAACACCTATTCCATTCATATGCGTGAATACATCAAAAAATCAACTGAGAAAGAAAATTTTCGAAAATTCTACATCCGTCTTGTGCAATTGGTGTCGGTGTTGGTAATTTAGTTTCCATTTCATCTATCTTGACCAAAAAATGTGCGTTTTTAAAATTCATTAAATTTCGGGATGTTGCAATGAATTCCCTGCTCTCAGCAATAACTCTATATCATTTTGTGACTTGCTATCTCAGACATCTGAAATTAAATATTTGAAAATGACACTTGTGTGAGTGGGTCATTGTATCTCTGGTCATGGGATGGTGATGTAATCTTCTATCGCACTAAAGATGGAAGTCTGCGTGATGAATGCGAATGAAACGACCATTCATGGATTTAAGCAGAATATTCATCGTATATGTGGGGTCTTTATCCGAAAATAGAAATCTTGCCCATTGGTGGATGGGGTGTAAGTCAAATTCGCATTCCTTAAAATAGTTTAGAATTCTTGTATAGTTTGTGTCTAATTGTTTTTTTAATTTTGAAGTCCAATTAGAATATTTTCAAGGTAAAACACATCCAACTGTTAATTAAAATTAGTTAAATTAATTCAAATATGCTATAATTCCCAGTTCAAAAATATTTTTAATAACTTATTCTGAATAGTCAAATATTCTGTATTGGCCATCCCGCTGAAATATAATGAACATCGGAAAACTTGGACGATGGTGGGGTAAGACTTTATTTCAACATCATATCTTCCTTAATTGTCACCTACAACCATTGGCTGACTTAATCGTCGCAGATCCTACCATGTCAGCCATACCACCAGGAAGGCCTGACAGCGGATGATTGGGTAAATCAGTGGTGATTAAGGAAGTCATTGGCAATCAAGTGAGTCAGTAGTGATTAAGTAACTCTGTGGCGATTAGGTAAGTTCGTGACAAATAAGTAAGTCATTGGCGATAGTAAGGGTTCGTAAAGTTGGCAGTAGAACATTCCTCATTATGGACATCATTTGGTTATAACTGTATGGGAGTTTTTGGAATCTGGAGGTGAGAAAATAACTTAACTACATAAAGCTGGAAAGTGAATACCGTACCTTGAAGCATTTTCCAAAACAACAGAAGAATGGCATAAATTAACGCTTCCAGACTTCAGCATATCCAATATCAAAGTTAAAGAGGGTTCACTATATGCAGCTCTTTGCAACATGCTGGCAGGAGGTTACAATTTTAAAGACGATCACAAGTTCTACATTTGCACGTGTGCCCTAAAAGTCATCTTATTTAAGGACCAAGTGTTCATGTTGGATTACTTGATTTCAAACACAGAAACAAGTGATGTTCTAGTACTGCTGTTTTGCAAACACCCTCTTGCAATTATGCAATGCATACATATTGCTTACTAATATTTCAAATGGATATAACTCATTTCCTTTTTTATTATGAGCTTCTATATCAAACATGGGCAAAGTACGGCCCGCGGGCCAAATCCGGGCTTTGGGTAATTCAATCTGGCCCGCCTGATGCTGCCACAACCTGAGTGAAATCAAATTTTGATGTTTCAGCTATAATAGCTCAAGGGATTTGTTAAGATCGCGGTTAAATTTAGTTTTGGCGCGAGGCTTATAGTTTTCCACCTTTGCTTTGTAACACTGTTAATATTGATCATAAAATGTAACTTTTTACGTCACACTTACATGGCCCGCCAGTATGAGTGGGCAAAATGTTTGGCCCCAGGTTTAAAAACCGTGCCCACATCCTTCTATATCTTTACTCAGTAGATATTATTTGGTATTATTTTTTTGCTACCAATAATTGATATACTTTTTTGATGACATTTGCAGCCACTTTACTGTGATTCTGTGACTTATTTTACTTTCCTTCTGTCACTTATTTCATTTTTGCTAAGTAAGTGTTTAATTGAGCTTGCTTTTACTGTTTCATAAATTCTTTTACATCTTCATGTTGCTTACCACTACCAGTATTGGTAGTTGTTTGAATATTGTTTTGGCAAATGGTTCCAATGTATATAGCTATTTTGTATTTTTTCAGACGCACTGTCCTAATCCTTTTTCCTGTGTTCACTACTAGTCTCTATTTGCTTTTAACATTGACATGCTTTGTTCGGTCTTTGTATTTACAGCTGTTTCAAGCCTGTCTGTAGGCTAATATATCACTTTATTTTTGTGCCTATTGAACAGCAATATGCTGTGATAGCTAACACATTTTGGAGGCCCTATTTCATAACAATAAAAAACACAATCCCATTTGCATAGCACTCTTTTTTCAGATTTGCTGTGTTCGATATTCGTTAGCAAACTTATCAAAGCAATGCATCCGTGGATTCAATTTGGAATATTTTTTAGTGATTTTGTTATGTTACACTTTATTTCCAATGTTCAAAACTTTATGCTGCCTTTTCATGGATGCATTTTTATTTGTTTACCATACCAGACATTTGATAAATTGTTGGTGGATTTTTTTTTGTGTCTCCGAAAGCAAGATTTTTCTACAGCTATTTACTTATTCAGATATACACAATCTAGAATTTGAGGGAAGGGCACAATATAGACAATTTCAGTATTCTGGGAATTGACTCACTAACCCACAACGAACTCTATAGGAAAAACAAAGAGCATTTCTGGATTAACAAAATGAAGACTCGGCAACTACAGAGAATCAATAGAAAAGATTAAAACTCAAACGGAGAGAGGCTTTAACGCAAATATAAAACCAAAAGACAAACAGTACTATCACAAAAACAACAACAATACAAACAAACGAGGTTCAAAAACAAACAATGCAAACTACACAAATAGACGACCTCCAACCCAACCACATCAGCTAGACCGGCAGTTCTGAGATGATACGGATTAAATTGCCCATCCCCATAGCATCTAAATCAGTTATAGAAAACTTAATCTTTTGTATTTACAGTTACATATTGTATTGTTTGAAGAAGTTAGACCATGATCTAACGAAAGCTCACAAATATACTTACTAATTCGTTGAAAGAGATCGAGGTATTTTTACAATGGCGATTAGGTAAGATATTAGCGATCAAGTAAGTAAGAGTGGATTTAATAAGTTCGTGGCGATAAAGTAAGTCGATGGTGATAAGGCAATTCGGTAAGTCATTGGCACATACATAAGTCATTGGCAATAAATATATTCAGCAGCAATTAACTTATCGAAGGCATGACAGCTGATGATATTTAGGCGCTTACTGCATTAAAGACCCACAATTATTGAATATAATGTAATAAACCAGGGTCGTCCAACCCGCGGCCCGCCGAAGGTTTCCGAGTGGACCGCGCGGTATTATTCAAATCCCAATGTCTTTCACAAATCGGAGCCATTATTGAAACCTCTATCAAAATAATTGTTCAAACGCGCGAGAAGCACCACCTGTTTGTTTGTGGGTAAATACACAACTGTTCAGGATGCTTGAGTATATTATAGATATAACAGATACATCACAGATCACAACACTTAACAGCTAGCAGCACAAGCAGAGAGAGAGCAAGCAAGCAAGGTCAAAGGTGACAAGTATAGCATTAATAATGACGTCATAAATATCATCTTACATCCCCTTTTCTTTAAATAAATATCAACACATGAAATACAACGCTAATGCACATAATAGCAATGCCAACTGAAAAGTTCAAATCTCATTTACAACAATTTGTCATCAATCAGCAAAGCTACAAAATGCAATATTCACTTCACAAAATCACTAGAGAAATATCTTGGATTTGGCCTTATTCTCCTTCCACTTCTAGTAAAAGTCATACTGGGCACAAAATTAGAACTTCCATTAACAATATTAGATTGACTTGGAACATCAGTATTTGAATCAGATAAATTAGAATAATCGATATCTTCTTCTGTTCGAGGATAGTAAGATTCATTTGCTTTAAGGATATGTCTTCGATTGCGACGATATCTTCTTCCATCAGACTCAACAATGTAAGATCTTGGTAAGTGATAATTCTGGCATATGATACCTTTCTGGTCATATTCTTTTTTAGTTTGCATTCTCACTATATCACCAGTGTTCAAATTAGGTAGCAGTTTTGAAGACTTGTCAAAATATTTCTTTTGTTGGTTTCTTTTGTGCAGCAATTGATCATGCACTTCTTTTGGATTTCTGATTTCAGGATTCAACAATTTTTTTGATTTAGGTATGTCACCTTTTGTTCGACGTGATATTAGACGTTGTGCAGAAGAGCCAAGTATTTTATCTCTAGGCACATTTTGAATATTTAATAGAGCAAGGTAAGGATCAGATCGATCTCGTCTGCATTTCTCCAATAAATTTTTAGATTGTTTTACAGCATTTTCAGCTAGTCCATTGCTTTGAGGAAATTCAGGACTACCCCAGATAGCACAACTACGTCGGAACAAACATGGCCGAACGTTGTTCGAACCACCGGCCCAATAATGGCGAACAACCATGTTCCAGCGAAGATTTGGCCGCTGGGCCAACGTCGTTCCATTCGCTGTAATGCAACCGCAAACGGTCGGGCCAACGTAGGCGATACGTTGTAACACAATCGTGACATATGGCTGGGCCTACGTAGATGACACGTTGTAATACAATCGTGGCATATGGTCGGGCCAAGTTAGGCGATGTGTTGTACAGACCACTCGTATGGATCCATACTACATAGAAATTTCCCACTAATCTAACATTATTTATATAATAAAAAACAAAAGATAACAAAATGTCTTTATTTTACAAATATGTATACATGTAATAAAATTAATCGGAGTTCGTTGCCAGATCATCCAGAGCTGAAAAATATAAAAATTCTGTGTTAAATTGCAGTATTAGCAAATTACAGCACCAGAGTTCAAAGCCTAGTCTGAATGACTGCATCCCAACAAAATTTCAGAGGAGGAATCTTACGCCAAGTTTCTGCAGTCGCAAATGTTTGAGTGAAGCTTACATTGACAAGACAATAATAATTGAGAAATACAGAAATTCTTGATTCCGCAAAGATGGCGTAGACAATGTTTTGAGGGGAATATTTGTTGGAGGGAATAATGATGATTTGAGATTTTATCTGACTAAAATGTCTTCAAATATTCCATGTTGAAATTCATCTATCTTATTAGAAACATCATGCACCATGATTAGTCTATTTGTTTAATTGATTTACAATAAATTTATTTGTAACTTCATCATTTGCTGTTGTGCTAAGGGGGGGTGATAATGTAAAAAGTACTGCAAGGGAGCGATGATACAAATAAGTTCGAAAACCACTGTTCGCCATTATGCACCAAACTCTGGCAACATTGGATTGGCAATTTGGCACTTGACTCTACCATTATCAGCTTGGCGATATCTCCTTAATAAATATTTTTCTATACTGTTCACTTTTGTATACAAAATCTACATTCAATTTCTTTACTGTTCACAGTTGTTTACAAAATCATTATTCAATTTGACAATCATAATGATAAAAATGAATGGTGTGGCAACTGGCAAGTACATTTTGTTTACTACCTAACTTAACTGTTTACTAACTTATCTAAATTTTCTCGCCTGTTTTTATTTTATTATATCTCTGTTGTTGTTGTGTGTGTGTAACTTAATTTAATTCATGAACACGATAGGCATCTTTTTGGCAAAACCTTATATTCTTTACGCTTTGATCTTAAGTAAGGTTTTGTTTTCACTCCAGATTGTCAGATTCTATTTAATCAATTTTTGTTCATTTCCTTTATGAATTATCTTAAGCTGATTTGGAGTAAAAATAATCTTATACTTATAAAATAGAAGAGGGTAAGGCAGAGAAAGATGGTGGTACAATATGATAAACATATTACATACCTTTATGGCAGAAACACCTTTAATAGCAGAAACTAAGGGCGTCCCACTCACTCCTTCTCATCCACCGCGTCCTGCACAGTTGAAACAGCGGGAGAGTAAATTTGATATAACCGAGCTCATGATTCTCCAAACCAGTCTTTCTTGGAGCAACCTCCGAGACTTGACAAATATCTTATCTGGAATGAGTAAATAAGCACATTCCATCCGTTGCAAAAGCTCTATGTTAATTATCGCGAGTATCTACTCTAAAATATACACATATGTGTTTTGTCCACATCGCATTCGTATAAAAGTGAACAATTTTAATATTGCAATCGGATCGTATTTAGACATTTAAATATTCTTCCTTGAACACGAAGTGAAAATATGGGGCAAATTGTATTTCATACATAATTTCGAAGCACTTCATGCAGTCAAAAACAAAACGACAAAAAATAAAAGGCACTCAATAAGATGAGACCCAGCAAAGGTATTTTCAGCTATTTTACTTTCATGTTCTGTTCAGCTTTCGAATTAATTATGGAGTAATCTGCAATATTTTAACATTGTACTAAAACTAAACAAATATTCTGGATCTCAGAGATTTTTACATCGTGGTCTTCATACGATGGCATGTGTTACCGGTCAGCAAACTCTTTTAAATTAATTTTGCTTGCCCGCTGGGGTAAAAAGGTTGGGAACCACTGAACTAAACAGTTAAGTACAACCACGTTACACCAACGCCCCGCAAACTTACAGTCGATTTTCATCAGAATGATTAAATAGAATATTCAGAAATGAATAAATTGATTTTTAATGTTTTCTCGTTGTGGGGTCGCAAGTATCTGTAGTCTGTGATTTTACAAAAATTGGGGTCGCGGGAAAAAAAGTTTGGGAACCACCGCCGTAAAGTGTCCGTAATCAGCTTATAAAAATATTCAACTTACAAGCCATTTTTTCATCCTTAAATGTATTCTGGATCAAAATGTAATCAGACAATGAATTGACAATGAACTTCATCAATTCCGGTATGTCCGAGTCCACACTATAATCAGTGGAAAGTTGCAGCTTGTAGCATAAGAGTTTCTACCGCCTGTCCCAACAATTTTTCCATGGACTGGATTGGAGCATGGCTTGATCTCTGAAAATCAAGTGAGTGTTACCCAATGTATAGTACATAATTGTCTTTCAGATGATAAACGTGAACGAATGGTCTATACTACTTACCAGAATATAAATTTTCTCATTAATATTAATTACCGTATTTTCCAGCGAATAAGACGAGGCCTGTTTTCAAGCCTGAAAAAATGGGTTTTTGCATATAACCGGCCAATAAGTCGGGGTAGTAAAATCGCATCAACTTTGGGAATCTTGAATTACCATACAATGCCTTTCGAGCCGTCGCCGCGTTTGCGCATTGGTTAAAATAGCCTCTAAATGACTTTTTCTTGTAGCGTAATATTCAATCCATATATGATAATGCAAATATGATAATCACAGCATCGAAATTCCAGATTCACAGCGCGAGAATGTCGATTTATTTAAACTAACCTGATGAGGACGTGAGGGATGCTATTGCCGAAGGTATTTTATTGTCTCGATTCAATAATAAGGCGACACAAAAATAAAAATGATCATACTCGCCTAATAAGACGACCCCCCTAAAATCAGGCCAAAAATTTGGGTCTAGAAAAGCGACTTATTCGCCGGAAAATACGGTATTAATCACATGATGTTGTACTAGGTAATTATTCAAGTGATATATCTAGCTATTGTGCAATATTTTATGGCACAGATATGCAAGGAGCTACTATCAAACTATAATAAAAAAAAACTGTTTTGGGCATTGTCCGCATTGAAACATTGAGATGCTTGAAAAGACACAGTGTATGATTGCGTGAAAGAGGGAATTGGAGCAGGTGAATTTTCCAGTCCATTGTCATAGGGCCTATTATAAAAATGGTATATATCATTAAACTTTCAATGGTAATATTGACACTTGACAGAATATCTAATCGGTAAGAATTAACCGGAAAAAATGAATATTACACAAAATATGTCCAGATATTTGTAAAAGATGTGTCGTACAATACTTCATGCTTTTAGAGTCGCTGGGCATTGCACAGTTGCATGCACATTTGGCAGTCATTGTACAGAGATGGGCTTCGCCCAGTCGCCCAAATCTTTTTTGCTAGCGGTCTACTTTCCAATTCACTTTAAAACATAATAACACTTAATTAAGGTTGGTTGGGTAAGCTTACATAGCATACATACTGAAAATGAATCATATTAATATATACCCAATATAATTCTATTGAAATTTAAAACAAAATATTATTCAGAAATCAGTAATTTATTTCTCAACAAAGCTGAAAATATGAACTAGAGCAGGGTTGGGCAAAGTTCTCGGACCGCGTGCAAAAATTTTGCTGGACTGGCTGGCCATGCCGCATCTCGTATGTGTGGTGTAAAAAGTTATACTTTAGAAACAAAATTTTATTTAAAGTGTTACAAAAACAAAAATGGAAAACAATAATCCTTGAGCTATTTTTTACCTAAAAACATCAAATTTTAGTTTCAGTTTGATTGTGGCAATTGTTAAAACATATTTTAGATTTCAGCCAATTGAGATCTGTATTTAGATTTGTTGAAATTCGTCAGACAGAAGGTTCACAAATGTACAACTATTCAGATTACTGGATTAAGTCGTCCAACGGGTTGGATTTGCGATTTGGGCTGCAGAAATGTTTGCACTTAGACAAATAAAGTAAATATAAAAAATCATATCCAGGGATGAAGGACCAATACCTGAATACCGGTACCTGTACTCTATAATGAATACTGGTAAATGAGAGATGGCAACCTCAGAAAGTTTAACATAAAATGCCAAAAGACCAAGTACGATAACGTACCTCATCTCGTTCTGTCGTTATCGGTACCTGCGGACCTACGGCTGTACGGTGTCCAGGGATAAATATGTAACTTTTACCGGTATCTAGAGTCCCCTCCCCGTTATGCGATCATTTTTACCAAAATGCTTCTAATATGCTTTGTATTCACGGAAAACACTTCATTTTTTCATTAACATACTCTACAAATCCATCTCAATCACTTCCCTTAAAATCATGCCGGTACCGTGACCGGAAAACCGTTTATACCGCCTCTACTTTCACCATGTCAGTGGGGCAATTGCGATCAACAACGTATATTTGCGATCACTAAAAATCTCGCCAATCGGAGCGCCGACGTTCCTGTTTTAGACCCTACATAGGTATGGAAAAAGTTGCGAAATCATCTTTTGGGTGTGCTGACGCGAATACTGTCATCCGACAAGCTTATTACAAACGTTTTTTTTCAACCGAATCTCACCAACCCAACCCGATTACTGTATTTGATTCTACACGGGACAAATAAAATTGAATAGCATACCGACTCAACCTTGTCCATTCGATAAACCGATAATAATACCCCTACTTTTTTATTAGTGATTACAATAGGTAGGTACTTAGGACGATGGTTTGTATTCAATCAACATGTGTATACATTCGCAGTATGGCGAACAGATTCCCGTGGGTGACTGGAAAAACAGCCTTGTCTTGTCATATGATTAATTACGCACATCTCTTCACCCCATCACGGCGATGTGTACAAAAATCTTAATCTTCCGGTAGAAAGCCGGTATGTTTACATTGCAGAGAACAATGTTATCAAATTTATTTCTGCGCTCAAAATTATAACTTACATTAATTATAATTTACAAATGCCAAGAAGTAGTGTTTTTATACAATTCAATGTAATCAAAGCCACAAAGATATACTATTTTTGGCTCCGCCGGAAACGCATTGCTGTTCAATATAATGAGAGGCAAAACCTATATTTTCGATGACTCCCAATGTACTCTGCAAGTAGTCTATGTCAACTCCTAAACTGATGAATTTAAATAATTACAAATGGTGCTCGTAAAAAAATTTTGTTAACAATAATGAAATTCGACATTGGCGCTGATACATTAAGAATTATGAGGTCGGTCAAAAACATTTAAATCAACAAGAAACATTCAGAGCAGACATGGTTGGTGTAACCTACGGCAAATACAGGGCAGGTAAATATAATTTATTACGTTATTGACCCCTCAGTGATTGTTTATAAATTGATTGTGGGGAAAGATGTGATCTAATTTCGGAAATCTACATATCATGCAATATTTTTAAAACGAATAATGTGAAGAATAAGAGCTTTATTATATTTTGGAGTTATCTTGATACGTTGTCTACACCATTCGAAGTAAATGGGCTTTCACTCGGGTCTCGATCTTACATTTTTACTTGATCGCAAATGTGACCAAAGTGGAAATCGCGAGCGCCCTTTTTCACACGTGGAATTATCTGCAATGCAATAAAGATAGAGACTCATTACTCCGGCGACGAATAGGAGAGAATATAAGTTGTTCCCACTCCAATTTTCACGGCTCTATATTTATTTTAACCTCCCCATATGCTTCCGTTCTTCCTGAAATAGAAAAAGAGGTTTCGTGCTCTAAAATTGGTCATTCTCGACCACTAGTGGCGTTTTGACCCAGAAAAATTTTGGACGAAATTTGACGAGAAGCGAGCTGTGGGTAGGCGAGTAGTTAGGGATTATGGATACCGAGCGGGAATCTATCACTATTTCTAGTTTGGCCAAAACAGGGTGCTGAAAGGTAGTGATCGTAAATGTGACGTGAACGCATATCGGGGAGGGGACTCTACCATAGGTACTGTACGGTTCCGGTACTCGATAACGAATACTGGTAAATGAAAGATGGCAACCTAAGAAAGTTTAACAAAAAAATGCCAAAAGACCAAGTACGGTACCGTACCTCATCTCGTTGTCGTTACCGGTACCTACGGTGTCCAGGGATAAATATGTAATTTTTACCGGTATGCAGGGATGGCCATTTCCGAATACTAAACTGTTTCGAATACATTCTAAAATAATGTTTTCGAATCTGGAATTCCGAATACATTCTAAAATCCAAAATAACACATTTTTGTTTTAGTTGATTGAAACCCAGTAAATTAGGAATTAAGCTTCAATAGAAATATCAGAATGAAGCCACGAACCAACAGTATATGTACACAAAGTAATTGATAGTTTATAGCTATCAATAAAAAATAATAGCAACTTGTGACACAGTCAGTTTATTAAAATTATTCACTTTGTACAAATGACCATATGAAAAGATAGCCAAGTTGGCTGACGCTTTCTATCATTGGTACCATGATATTACGATAATAGTCAAGTCTATTGACGAAAATACTACTTGTATTCAGATAATTGTGTATATTTTCTGAGAGTAATAAAATTTATTGGCAATACAGGCAACAACAATCGAAAATCCATTATGCCTTTAAAAATTCTAATATTTAAGCCTAGAGTATTCTACTACCTACCAGTATATTTGTATGTTAATTTATGTGAACCATATTGTTATTATGTGAAACATATTGTTGTGTTTGGAGTTAGAAATAAATTAGTAGAGAATAGATGACCACCACTGCCAGCGCGCAGCCAGGATTTTCGAAATCGGAAATTCCCATTGCCGCCTGTAACACCCACCGCGATTCCGCGCTCGTTAAAGAGCCGTCTTTTCAGCGTATAATGATCATTCTGTTACGTAAAATATTCAATCCATGACAACTACGATATTCTAAAATATCTTTATATATTAATTTAATGTGTCCAACATAACTCGCGGTTGCTTCTTCTTACGTCAAAAAAAAACAACATTACTATTCGGTCCACGGCGATCTGTGACCTAAAATTACGAGATAAACTGCCTGATGTATTTAATTTTATTACGTATTTCTGCAATCTTGCCAACTCGTTATCGCCGTTAGAAAAATCTCAAATAATTATGTAAAATCCTGTTAAGTGTAGAGAATAATTCATTTCATACAATGAATATACATATAAAGTTTAGCAGTAAATTAAAAATACATATTCATCGCCGCGATTATGCCACCTGTTAAAAGAGTCGACTTTTACAACAAATAATATAACAACGAATATATATTTTTCCGTTGTGCAAAGTGATGAATTCGTGACCGACACGGGCATATTTAAAATGTCTTGCTTTATTAACTTAATTGTCTTCAATTTAACCTGCGGTTGCGTCGACAAAATAAAATCCTCACCACTCTTATATACCATTGCAATCCGCGGCTATAAAAATAAAAACGTGAGGTAAACTGTCCGATTAAATATTGTTTTGATCCGTATTTTGCGAATTCGGCAAATATTTAGATGTAGGCCTACTTGTTAACAGTGACTCCGCTCGATCGAAATGCTGCCACTCTGATTATTTTTAGATAAAACCGTTCGAAAAATCCATAAATATGCTGTAATATCTCAGAGTAAAATTTAATTCATCACAATAAAATTGATTGAATATACTTTAGATTAATTATACTATATACATCCTCACAACTCGGGAAAAAGTCGCGTTTCAGACCTTGTATCGTGTTAACACGAAAATATTCGACGGCAATTTAAAGTAATGGATAATCAGGCAAATCCCGCCCTCAATTAGTGACGATAGGTTTCTAAACGCCGACCAAACATAATGTGTCGTTTGCGATTTTCACTGCCTAGAAAAGCGTTTTTTAAATTTTCGCGGGCCTCAAAAAAACTTATACTGTTTACGGTTTTATTTTCAGCATTTTAAATTGTCGCTTTTCAATCAAAAAGTTGCGTTGTCTTTAGAACTCGCCGCCGATGAACGTATTTACCAGATTCACAATTCCGTGCGCATACAAAAAAAATAAATAAATGTTATCGTTATCGTGGAACAAATTTGTGAAAAATTTTCGTTTTAGAGAAAAGAACACAATCGTAAGGGCGTTTACGGGCCTAAATAACACGTTACGCTGATGAGTGATGAAAATAATCACGCGCAAGTTTCCATCGAGAATGCTTTCATTCAACGGAAACGTCTTGAAAGCGGCGTCGAAAATGTGTGACGTCGCACAAATATCCGATATTCTCATGAACGTGAATTCCGATATTCGAATGACGTGATATTCGAATACATTCGAATACTTTATTCGAATTGGCCATCCCTGCCGGTATGGTACCGTATCACCCTTATGAACCGTGACCTGACAACGCACTTAGGGTAGCGGTACCATGAGATTAACTTACTTACACGGTTACAACTATCTCTACTTTCGCCATTCTACTATGAAAGCATTAAAATTTCAATTTCACTGTCCCCTCCACGGAAAAAACCTAGCAACAGGATATCGATTACGAGTACCGCCAAAATGAATGGCGACCTCATGTGCTATATTCGAATCGCGCGCCCATTTCTTCGCATAATGGCGTGTTTCGTTGAAGGCCTATCATGGCCTTACCATGGTAAATGGTTGTAAAACCGCGTACAACGGTTGCCGGCGGATTATAACGTTGGCCCAACGTAGTTGTGCTATCTGGGACTCATAACATGTTTGAATTGCCATTCTCTAGCAAATTCTTTGAAAAGAAGCGACGAATATTGGGGACCACCATCACTGAACAGTACATCTGGACTGCCAAATCTAGCAAAATGTTCTTTAAGATTCTTTATAACAGTTTATGAGGAAATATCAGACAAGTGGTTAATTTCAAACCATCCAGAATAAGAGTCAACAAGTACTAAGTGTTCACTTCCATACCAGTGAAGTATATCTGTAGCTAGAATAGACCATGGACGATCAGGAATTTCATGTAATTTCAATGGTTCTTTCTGTTGATGATTCTTCAGACTATTGCAAACAGAACAATGTGAAATAGCTTCTTCAATATCTTTGGACATATTGCACCAAAACAAATCGGTGTATTTGTGTAATGTATTCTTGTTGTAATGACGCGGGAACAACAAATTTATTTGTCTTGTACACAACACCATCATGTTCAATGAGTTCATCTCGAAATGGGAAATATTTCTGAACTTGGATTGGCAAACTTTTTACAGTATTAGATCATCCATGCTTGATAATTTTAATCAGTTCTTGTAATGTTTGATCAGTCCTGGTTTTTTCAACCAATTCATGTGCTCTTGGTGGGGAAATAGAAAACAATTGTCAGAATATCAAAATCATCATAATTATGCATAATATCAACGAGTTTATCATTTGAAACATATGCTCGTGACAATGTATCAGCAATATACATTTCAGTACCTTTTTTATAAATGATTTTCAAATCATACTTTTTTAAACGTAACATCATTTTTTGCAATCTGAGAGGTGCACTCAAAAAAGGTTCAGACAATATAGATTCTAGGAGGAGAAAATACATTTTATACCAACAAATCCAATTGTAGGAATTCTATTACTAGACCCATAACTAGGGGTGGGCAAAATCGAATATTTTTTTCGAATCGAATAATTCGAACATTTTTAACGAATACCGAATAGTCGAATAACGAATATTTTTTATACACAACGGGAGGTCCATACTCCCTTTGGAAATTATTAAAGACATTGAAAAATCGGATACAAAGCGTTTTTTTACTGGGTAATTTCGTCATAATCGCTGATTGTTTTTGTCACCGTGACCGTTTTTGCGGCCATATATATTCTATATTACCGTCCTTTCTGTTTTTTGCAAGTAGTAATTCTTTCGGGTCGGCGGACATCGAAGTTTATATTTCGCGTTTACCTGTGCGTTCACGTCGGCAACAGCTGTTAAAACCATTGAGGAGTGATTTCAAATCCAAATTAATATTATTCTAATTTTTATCATTTGCGTTGGCTTTCCTATCACTTATTAACGTTTGTAAATTTACCGTCACAATATTAAGCAAATGGTAATTGTATTATCGATAACGGGATGCAGATATTTATTAAGACAATACGGTAATTAACTTTGCTATGCTTTTCTATGGTGTCTATGTTACTTTACAGATAAACGTCGCAAAGCTGCGATTGCGTCAATCCCGAATGTTGATTTAAAATAGTGACTAAATAATTCGACAATAAAGGCATTTCTGCATGGCCATACGACGAGATGACGTTAATAAACAGCGCTTCTTGAATAATAATTTACGGTTCCATTACATTTGAACCCACGTACATTTGAACCCATGACAATTGCACCTGTATGCTATTGCACCTATGGAATTTATTTTGTTTCACGGATAGTTAAACCCATACTAACCCTAACCCATGGGTTATAGCACCCGCATATAGATTGAACCCGTGGATATACGCATGGGTTCAAATGTACATGGGTTCAAATGTACGGTCACCATAATTTACATATGCGACCTATTGCTGAAAAAAATTGCGCTTTTGTACTTTTGTGCCCAATAGATGGCCAGGCGATAATTATAACTAACTTATCCAAGTTCCGACGTTTTCTCTCAAGAAACCCCGCGATCATTATATCTAATATCGTTACCGAGTAATTCACAATTTTATTTACGGAATTTGCAAATTCACTTTTACTTCTCTTGACGATTTTGATAATGTCACGCCCTATTTATCAGTGCAAAAATGCTCAGTATATAACGAATGCGATCATTTCCGATGATACAACAATTCGTGAACGAGACAGTGCGCGTTGTTACATCGAAATTCACGATTGATTTTACGTTATACTCCTGTTCACAATTTCTACACTCCACCCGCCATGCATGCCCGAGTAAAATGTTTACATTTTCGAAACATTATAGCTAATATCGTTTCCGTGTATTACAAAATTTTATTTACGGAATTTGCGAGTTCAATTTTACTTCTCTTGACGATTTTGATAATGTCACGCCCTATTTATTAGTGCAAAAATGCTCAAAATATAACGAGTGTAAGCATTTCCGATGATACAACAATTCGTGAACGAGACAGCGCGCGTTGTTACATCGAAATTCACGATCGATTTTACGTTATGATTTCTACACTCCACCCGCCATGCATGTCTGAGTGAAATGTTTATATTTTCGAAACATTACTTGGTCAAGAATGAAAGGGATCACTGAGGAATTAATTTTGAGATTACATTAAACCCATTACAGCCGGATGGCATATATTTAGTAATTATAATTAGTAATTTTAGTTTATTTATTATCTTGAGAAAAAAACATAATTTTTAAAAAAACAAATAGTACTATATCTGCGTGGATTATTCCCGCGTGGGAATTGGCTAGGTATATAAATATGACGGGATTGAACTCGAGCGGGTCATATCGATTCATGCGTCATAATAGGAAAATCTACCTTAATACAACCAAATACTCCAAGAATATATACTATCACATTACGAAATGTGCTATGCAGTAGTAGGAAGATATACTATCACATTACGTCTCGTCAGCAGTCGCAGTTATTCGTTAGAGAGTGTCCTCTGGCAAATAGAGAACAAAAAATTTGTTCCTAACCATTCAGATGCAAATGATTCAGTGGAATCGGACATTTCTTATGTCGCACAACCTGACGCGAAGACACGACCCACCCAAACATAACACGTCTTCACTATGCGACGGCGTAAGCTATAAGATCTCTTACGGTCTCATTCTGTTGCTATAACAACTAGGAAATCAACGATACCAAACATGCGAGAGTGCTGTTATGATAAAGAATGACGCGTTCGGCAGGAATTGAAAAAGGTTGATTGTTTGTTTACAAGCTGATGCTTACTCAAGCATAAGCGTGACGTCGTACGAATAATGGTCCAGGAGCGACATCTAGCGTGTAGAAAACAAAACATAGCTTCCAACGAGCCCTGAGTGATGTGTCAGGCGTTATTGGTTAACGAGAAATTATAAATTAAAAGAAAAAAAAAATTGGGCTTAGATGTACCGGCAGCGTTGGGAGTTATTTCAACTTTTAATATTCGTTAAACAAATTTATGTTTGGTTCATGCATGAAACGGCAATCATACAAAGTTTAAAATCTGGGATATTTATTTTAAATACCTCATTTGATTGGACGTTTCTAAATTTAGGGAACGGTGTCGGTACCTTGTTTTGCAAAATAGGGATTCGAAATGAATGTTTACATTTTCGAAACATTATAGCTAATATCGTTTCCGTGTATTACAAAATTTTATTTACGGAATTTGCGAGTTCAATTTTACTTCTCTTGACGATTTTGATAATGTCACGCCCTATTTATTAGTGCAAAAATGCTCAAAATATAACGAATGTAAGCATTTCCGATGATACAACAATTCGTGAACGAGACAGCGCGCGTTGTTACATCGAAATTCACGATCGATTTTACGTTATGATTTCTACACTCCACCCGCCATGCATGTCTGAGTGAAATGTTTATATTTTCGAAACATTACTTGGTCAAGAATGAAAGGGATCACTGAGGAATTAATTTTGAAATTACATTCAAAGAATTATGTCCTGCCATTTCTTTACTGGTCATAGCTTGTTCGTGTTATACTATGTATGGTTTAATGCGAAAGTTATTTCAACTTTTAATATTCGTTAAACAAATTTATGTTTGGTTCATGCATGAAACGGCAATCATACAAAGTTTAAAATCTGGGATATTTATTTTAAATACCTCATCTGATTGGACGTTTCTAAATTTAGGGAACGGTGTCGGTACCTTGTTTTGCAAAATAGGGATTCGAAATGAACGATTGAAACGCAAAGAAAACAAAACACCACAACGCGAAGACGATTTTTTAAATTTAGTGCGTTTGTCTGCTAGCGAGCGTTGAGGTGAATTCTCGCGCAATTCACGATCGGTTCAGACGTAAATATATACTACTACTAGATGTCCAACTCCGCTCGCCGGATAATAAACAAAAAAAGGCGATGTTGCACCCCCAAGTGGCGAACGTCACGGTTGGTTTTGTTCAGACTAAATGCTTAAGGACGACGACGCTCCTGCATCACAGCTCGAAAACTAGCCCTGTTCATTGATGACTGATCGAAATATTTGCCGAAGGACGAAGAAATTCGATAAAAATGAACAAATAATTGTGAAAATGGAGACACAGTCTGTCTTGCAAATCACCAGGATGATGTGACAACTTCCCTGTCGAAAGAAAGCAAGGCATCAAAAATGCGATGCATTGCAAAAAATGTCAGTCAGATGCAGGTAAAGTGGTGACGAAAATGAATACTTTGCACTTTATATAAAAAAAAAAACGCTCAGTAGCACAGCATTTTGGTCTCACTCCATCTCAACTATTGTAGCTTTCACAGAAGTTTTTTCTCCACTTGACCTATAATCAAGGGCTGCCACAACGTCCTTATTTTTAGAATTTGTCCTTATTTTGAAGGTCTTTGTTTTAGGAAAGGTTTTTGTCCTTATTTCTAAGAAACATCCTTATTTTGACGTGTGTCCTTATTTTTACCCTTATAAATGAATATACCAGTAAATTAAACTTTGAATTTAGTTTAGATCTGGAACTTCATAAGAGATAAAATGAGTAAACGTAAAAAATTTGCTGTGATGTCTATGAGAAAGAATTCAACGGCGTCGAACGAAACGAAGGGCCAGTGATTTGCGCACTGCAGCTTTTGTGAATGTGACAACAATCTAGAATGAATAGGTAGAGCAGCAATTTCTGTTAATAATGCAACCCAGAAACACAAGGCTCTGCTCAAGAAATTAATCAAACCAATCTATAGATAACTTTTTTAAGAGTCAATGATTATACAAAGGCTATCTCAACACATGCAAGCAGCTGAAATTTATTTTGACACTTGATATAAAAGGAAAATATTTTCAAATCATTCATGAGCGAATACCTATTAAAACAATGTAACTGAATGTCAAGATGTAACAACACTACTTGAGAAAGTATTCAAAAAATATGAGCAAATGTATACGCAAAGTACTGCAGCCAAAATAATAACAACAAGATGGACAATAGGACTCATGGAATACGAAACCAATTGAAGAGACACAGCAGCTAGAACTAAGATTGAGATGTATGTGATTACAGTCAAGTTTCCGTACTCCTGAAGTATGCGTACCAAGAAAGGAGGACACCGGAACGTAGTATGTGTACCACGTTAGGGTTAGGCCAAAATGTCCTTATTTTAGTTCTATTACGAGTTCAGGGACTAACCAAGTGAGTTTCGTAGGATTTGTACCTAAAAGTATGGCCTAACCTGGTACACATACTATGTTCCGTTGTCCGTCATCTTGGTACACGTATTTCTGGAGTACCCAAGTTTTTTTCTCAATAATCCATAGGAATACAATTTATACAAATTATTATTTTAATTACTAATGTGAATAAACACTGAATATCAAGTTATATTAATAGTGGTATTGATGTTGTTTAAGGCTTTGGGAGTGGTTCTTAGCTGGAGTAAAAAGGCAATTTAGGTTCTATCACGTGGACATTGCTACATATTTCTTTTTCTTTGCTGCTTTTCAATCAACTGGAGCACCGATGGATTCCCAGCCCCGCGACCTGCAAAATATGCATCTTTTAAACTGAAATTCTTTTGGCGATTCATTCAATATTTAGGGTGAGGCCCTAAGGGCATAGCTGAAGATTTTGAAGGGGGGGGGGGGGGGGGGGGGTCTGAAATCTTTAATTGACAAGTTAGACCAAAACACCTAGCAGGTCTGATCGCAAATGTTAGTTTATAATAGTCCCGATGGTCTAACTCCAAAAAGTGTTTCACGCCACGAAAAATTTATATGTATGATATAGTAGAACAATTTAGAAGACTTTTATCTCACACTTAAAGGGGGGTCTGACAGATGTTTGGTCTTATATGGTATATCACATGTTGAAGGTACCAGTATTTGAAGCCCTTCATACGCTGGAGAAGCAATGAAATGTTGTTGTTTTTTAAATATGACTACAGAATGTGTTGCATGCAGCTTTATAGCATTTATTTTAATAAAAAATCATAATCAAGCGAATCACCTGTTGTAGACTTCCAGTGTGTAAAATAATTTATGAAATTTTTGCTGATCTACTGCAGTCTTTTGTCTCCAGATGTTTCAGAGAGTAGTAGTAGATTTCCGTTTTTGAGGGAAGCCACGTCAGTAGTGCTGTTGCATATGTCAAAAAAGATATTTTGCAGTTTGCAAAACTTGGCGTTGCTTCAAATTCAGACATCTCCGAAATCCTAGCAACAGATGCAGGAAGAACCTACAAAGAAAAATTTCCCTTGTTCAGCTGTTATTAATGACCTGAATACTGTTGGTAATTTCAGAAATAATATTCATGATCCAAGTATTTAAATGCTCAATAGAAGATAGATCTAATAGGAAAATACAAATGAATTAATACCCAAAACAATTCTTTGTGCTATACCTGTGCTTGATATTTAACAGACATTTTTATCAAGCTATTGAGTTAAACATGTTGGTCTGTTAGTTTACATGGCTGTTTCAAATGTTTTTTTAGACATAATTTCATAAATTCCCTCTAGATGTGTTTCCATGCCAAAACCCCATCTGGTGACAGCAAATCATTCTTCAAAAGTGAGTTTCGAGACGTCTGCAAAAATTTATATTTTAGTTACGATATTTTGGAATGAATTGCCCACATCGATTGAACCTTGTCTACCATCTAAGCATGTATGTGTTTATATATAAGTATAACAGCCATTTTGACAAAGTATTATTTGAAACAAAAATGTAAATACCCCACAAAACAAATTGGAATTGATAAAATGTAACGGTTTCAAGAGAAATATTAATGCATTCAATAAATGTGGTGGATTTTCCAGTAGCAAAAAAGTTATTGCTATTTATTACAAATCAATAATTTAAAAACACTCGACAAAATAATTCAAAACTTTTTGGCACATCTAAAATTATAAATATATATATATGTTGAAGTCATGTTTAGATAATGGCAATAATAGGTATCCAATTTATGTGAAAAAGGTTATTAATACCAGCCTGAAATCAAGCAAAATGGATTATTATGGCAAACGCAAAACACCTCTTAGGTTGTAATATGCAGCTGGTGACTTCGTATACAATGACAGAATGAGTTTGGGAAAAAATTATCAAGATCAGTAGAACTCTATCATAAAACACTAATTAATTGAAGTTAAAATATGTGTGTTTAATTTATTTTTTCATACAGACATCACAATTTCAATCCCCCATCAGTCAATTTATATTCTTGCTTACTGCTTTGATCACACAGCATAAATCCTCACACTGCAACTTTTTTATGATCCTAAAATACAGATATCTCTTATCAAAATTTACATTCCTTGACAAATCATTACTGTATTGGGTACCAATAAGAACATTTAAAAATTACGCTCTCTACTAGACTACTTCTACTCATGGGAGCTTTAAAGTGAATTTAAAATCTTACTGTCAATGTGCTTTCGAGTGCTGAACCGGTCCTAGGGCCTTCCCACCCAATGATTGTTCCTCTATTTTGTTTTGTAATCTGCATTCTATCAGTTCTATAGTCAAGTATATCGTGTAATAATCCATGTGCACAACAACTTGGATATATATATATATTTTTTAATGGGATAATGTAATAAAATATAACCAAAAGTATATACCCATTCGAGCAATCATAAGATAGAAAATCCAATTTCATTTTTATGTCCATTCCATCAGTGTTTGAGGACGAGGTGTTGATCGCTTCGGCATACAATTCATCAATTTTTAGTTTATTGAATTATATTATGTACAATAAAAGTAAAAAATTAAATAGGTTAGGGTTAGGGTTGGGGTTGGGGTTGGGGTTGGGGTTGGGGTTAGGGCAGGGGTCGGGAACCCATGGCTCGCGAGCCATATATGGCTCTTTTGGTGACGGCATATGGCTCTCAGAAAAATCTATTATTCTAAGATTAAGCTTACTATTGTTACTAGACTTCAAACTATTTTATGGCCAAATTTGGCAAAAAATTCCCAATACGTTTGACAACGCGGGCCCAGCGCATGTCTATGTTATGTAAGAGAATTACCAGACAGGCATTGTGACAAAACATGGGGATTCTGGAACATATATTGTGACATCACAAAGCGATAGAGTTTTAAAATACTACGGAGATGCCTAAACGAAAAAGGGTGATGAGTATCGTAGATTTCAACTTGGGCTGCATGTGAGCAACCGTTCAAGGCCCGCAGCGACTACATGCAGCATCAGAAATCACATTAAATGTATATTGACATGGAATGTGTTGACTTTTGAGTAAACGTTTCAGACCTGATTAAGTGAAGAAATGTTATA
This sequence comes from Styela clava, assembly GCF_964204865.1. Taxonomy (NCBI): domain Eukaryota; kingdom Metazoa; phylum Chordata; class Ascidiacea; order Stolidobranchia; family Styelidae; genus Styela; species Styela clava. Next base: position 1,205 of record NC_135250.1, on the reverse strand, counting down.
TGGCTCGCACGGAAATGCAATTGAAAATATGTATATTTTAGGGCTCTCTTGACCAAAAAGGTTCCCGACCCCTGGGTTAGGGTTAGGGTTAGGGTCGGGGTCGGGGTCGGGGTCGGATCGGGTCGGGTCGGGTTAGGGTTAGGGTTAGGGTCGGGGTCGGGTCGGGTTATGGTTAGGGTTAGGAAAAGGGGTTAGGGTTAGGGTTAGGGTTAGGGTTAGGGTTAGGGTTAGGGTTAGGGTTAGGGTTAGGGTTAGGGTTAGGGTTAGGGTTAGGGTTAGGGTTAGGGTTAGGGTTAGGGTTAGGGTTAGGGTTAGGGTTAGGGTTAGGGTTAGGGTTAGGGTTAGGGTTAGGGGTTAGGGTTAGGGTTAGGGTTAGGGTTAGGGTTAGGGTTAGGGTTAGGGTTAGGGTTAGGGTTAGGGTTAGGGTTAGGGTTAGGGTTAGGGTTAGGGTTAGGGTTAGGGTTAGGGTTAGGGTTAGGGTTAGGGTTAGGGTTAGGGTTAGGTTAGGGTTAGGGTTAGGGTTAGGTTAGGGTTAGGGTTAGGGTTAGGGTTAGGGTTAGGGTTAGGGTTAGGGTTAGGGTTAGGGTTAGGGTTAGGGTTAGGGTTAGGGTTAGGGTTAGGGTTAGGGTAGGGTTAGGGTTAGGGTTAGGGTTAGGGTTAGGGTTAGGGTTAGGGTTAGGGTTAGGGTTAGGGTTAGGGTTAGGGTTAGGGTTAGGGTTAGGGTTAGGGTTAGGGTTAGTGGTTAGGGTTAGGGTTAGGGTTAGGGTTAGGGTTAGGTTAGGGTTAGGGTTAGGGTTAGGGTTAGGGTTAGGGTTAGGGTTAGGGTTAGGGTTAGGGTTAGGTTAGGGTTAGGGTTAGGGTTAGGGTTAGGGTTAGGGTTAGGGTTAGGTTAGGGTTAGGGTTAGGGTTAGGGTTAGGTTAGGGTTAGGGTTAGGGTTAGGGTTAGGGTTAGGGTTAGGGTTAGGGTTAGGGTTAGGGTTAGGGTTAGGGTTAGGGTTAGGGTTAGGGTTAGGGTTAGGTTAGGGTTAGGGTTAGGGTTAGGGTTAGGGTTAGGGTTAGGGTTAGGGTTAGGGTTAGGGTTAGGGTTAGGGTTAGGGTTAGGGTTAGGGTTAGGGTTAGGGTTAGGGTTAGGGTTAGGGTTAGGGTTAGGGTTAGGGTTAGGGTTAGGGTTTGGTAGGTTAGGTTGGGTTGGGTTAGGGTTTTAG